>NW_027362767.1:246893058-249467225 GCF_046119375.1 Phyllobates terribilis | reverse complement strand
CAGAGCGATTCGCCCAATGAGTCCTTAATTTTTAGTCGTTTTCAGCCAATTTTATGTATTTTTGAAAATTTCACTTTTTTGTGAAAATATCCACTAAATGAGGGAATAATATGTGTGAGGGTACCCCAGGAGAGTTCCAAATGTGTGTGGGTAGAATATATATCCCACGGGGGTAAAATTGAAAAAAGTTGAAAAAAATTTTTTTTTTGGACTTAGTGATTTTTCCGGCGTTTATCAGACTTTCAGATAGCGGAAATGTCAGTGAGCATTCCGATTTCAGTTCCAGAGCGATTCGCCCAATGAGTCCTTGATATTTCGTCGTTTTCAGCCAATTTTTCTGGATTTTTGAAAATTTCACTTTTTTGTGAAAATATCCACTAAATGAGGGAATAATATGTGTGAGGGTACCCCAGGAGAGTTCCAAATGTGTGTGGGTAGAATATTTATCCCACGGGGGTAAAATTGAGAAAAGTTGAAAACATTTTTTTTTGGACTTAGTGATTTTTCCGGCGTTTATCAGACTTTCAGATAGGGGAAATGTCAGTGAGCATTCCGATTTCAGTTCCAGAGCGATTCGCCCAATGAGTCCTTAATATTTCGTCGTTTTCAGCCAATTTTTCTGGATTTTTGAAAATTTCACTTTTTTGTGAAAATATCCACTAAATGAGGGAATAATATGTGTGAGGGTACCCCAGGAGCGTTCCAAATGTGTGTGGGTAGAATATATATCCCACGGGAGTAAAATTGAAAAAAGTTTAAAAAAAATTTTTTGGGACTTAGTCATTTTTCCGGCGTTTATGAGACTTTCAGATAGGGGAAATGTCAGTGAGCATTCCGATTTCAGTTCCAGAGCGATTCGCCCAATGAGTCCTTAATATTTCGTCGTTTTCAGCCAATTTTTCTGGATTTTTGAAAATTTCACTTTTTTGTCTAAATATCCACTAAATGAGGGAATAATATGTGTGAGGGTACCCCAGGAGAGTTCCAAATGTGTGTGGGTAGAATATTTATCCCACGGGGGTAAAATTGAGAAAAGTTGAAAACATTTTTTTTGGACTTAGTCATTTTTCCGGCATTTATCAGACTTTCAGATAGGGGAAATATCAGTGAGCGTTCCGATTTCAGTTCCAGAGCGATTCGCCCAATGAGTCCTTGATTTTTAGTCGTTTTCAGCCAATTTTCTGTATTTTTGAAAATTTCACTTTTTTGTGAAAATATCCACTAAATGAGGGAATAATATGTGTGAGGGTACCCCAGGAGAGTTCCAAATGTGTGTGGGTAGAATATATATCCCAGGGGGGTAAAATTGAAAAAAGTTGAAAAATTTTTTTTTTTGGACTTAGTCATTTTTCCGGCGTTTATCAGACTTTCAGATAGGGGAAATGTCAGTGAGCATTCCGATTTCAGTTCCAGAGCGATTCGCCCAATGAGTCCTTGATTTTTAGTCGTTTTCAGCCAATTTTCTGGATTTTTGAAAATTTAACTTTTTTGTGAAAATATCCACTAAATGAGGGAATAATATGTGTGAGGGTACCCCAGGAGCGTTCCAAATGTGTGTGGGTAGAATATATATCCCACGGGAGTAAAATTGAAAAAAGTTTAAAAAAAATTTTTTGGGACTTAGTCATTTTTCCGGCGTTTATCAGACTTTCAGATAGGGGAAATGTCAGTGAGCATTCCGATTTCAGTTCCAGAGCGATTCGCCCAATGAGTCCTTAATATTTCGTCGTTTTCAGCCAATTTTTCGAAAATTTCACTTTTTTGTCTAAATATCCACTAAATGAGGGAATAATATGTGTGAGGGTACCCCAGGAGAGTTCCAAATGTGTGTGGGTAGAATATTTATCCCACGGGGGTAAAATTGAGAAAAGTTGAAAACATTTTTTTTGGACTTAGTCATTTTTCCGGCATTTATCAGACTTTCAGATAGGGGAAATGTCAGTGAGCGTTCCGATTTCAGTTCCAGAGCGATTCGCCCAATGAGTCCTTCATTTTTAGTCGTTTTCAGCCAATTTTATGTATTTTTGAAAATTTCACTTTTTTGTGAAAATATCCACTAAATGAGGGAATAATATGTGTGAGGGTACCCCAGGAGAGTTCCAAATGTGTGTGGGTAGAATATATATCCCACGGGGGTAAAATTGAAAAAAGTTGAAAAAAATTTTTTTTTGGACTTACTCATTTTTCCGGCGTTTATCAGACTTTCAGATAGGGGAAATGTCAGTGAGCGTTCCGATTTCAGTTCCAGAGCGATTTGCCGGATAATTCCTTGATATTTAGTTGTTTTCAGCCAATTTTCTGGATTTTTCAAAAAATTTCACTTTTTTGTGAAAATATCCACTAAATGAGGGAATAATATGTGTGAGGGTACCCCAGGAGAGTTCCAAATGTGTGTGGGTAGAATATATATCCCACGGGAGTAAAATTGAAAAAAGTTGAAAAAAATTTTTTTGGGACTTAGTCATTTTTCCGGCGTTTATCAGACTTTCAGATAGGGGAAATGTCAGTGAGCGTTCCGATTTCAGTTCCAGAGCGATTCGCCGGATGATTCCTTGATATTTAGTTGTTTTCAGCCAATTTTCTGGATTTTTGAAAATTTCACTTTTTTGTGAAAATATCCACTAAATGAGGGAATAATATGTGTGAGGGTACCCCAGGAGAGTTCCAAATGTGTGTGGGTAGAATATATATCCCACGGGAGTAAAATTGAAAAAAGTTGAAAAAAATTTTTTTGGGACTTAGTCATTTTTCCGGCGTTTATCAGACTTTCAGATAGGGGAAATGTCAGTGAGCATTCCGATTTCAGTTCCAGAACGATTCGCCCAATGAGTCCTTAATATTTCGTCGTTTTCAGCCAATTTTTCTGGATTTTTGAAAATTTCACTTTTTTGTGAAAATATCCACTAAATGAGGGAATAATATGTGTGAGGGTACCCCAGGAGAGTTCCAAATGTGTGTGGGTAGAATATATATCCCACGGGGGTAAAATTGAAAAAAGTTGAAAACATTTTTTTTTGGACTTAGTCATTTTTCCGGCATTTATCAGACTTTCAGATAGGGGAAATGTCAGTGAGCATTCCGATTTCAGTTCCAGAGCGATTCGCCCAATGAGTCCTTGATTTTTAGTTGTTTTCAGCCAATTTTCTGTATTTTTGAAAATTTCACTTTTTTGTGAAAATATCCACTAAATGAGGGAATAATATGTGTGAGGGTACCCCAGGAGAGTTCCAAATGTGTGTGGGTAGAATATTTATCCCACGGGGGTAAAATTGAGAAAAGTTGAAAACATTTTTTTTGGACTTAGTCATTTTTCCGGCATTTATCAGACTTTCAGATAGGGGAAATGTCAGTGAGCGTTCCGATTTCAGTTCCAGAGCGATTCGCCCAATGAGTCCTTAATTTTTAGTCGTTTTCAGCCAATTTTATGTATTTTTGAAAATTTCACTTTTTTGTGAAAATATCCACTAAATGAGGGAATAATATGTGTGAGGGTACCCCAGGAGAGTTCCAAATGTGTGTGGGTAGAATATATATCCCACGGGGGTAAAATTGAAAAAAGTTGAAAAAAATTTTTTTGGGACTTAGTCATTTTTCCGGCGTTTATCAGACTTTCAGATAGGGGAAATGTCAGTGAGCATTCCGATTTCAGTTCCAGAACGATTCGCCCAATGAGTCCTTAATATTTCGTCGTTTTCAGCCAATTTTTCTGGATTTTTGAAAATTTCACTTTTTTGTGAAAATATCCACTAAATGAGGGAATAATATGTGTGAGGGTACCCCAGGAGAGTTCCAAATGTGTGTGGGTAGAATATTTATCCCACGGGGGTAAAATTGAGAAAAGTTGAAAACATTTTTTTTGGACTTAGTCATTTTTCCGGCATTTATCAGACTTTCAGATAGGGGAAATGTCAGTGAGCGTTCCGATTTCAGTTCCAGAGCGATTCGCCCAATGAGTCCTTAATTTTTAGTCGTTTTCAGCCAATTTTATGTATTTTTGAAAATTTCACTTTTTGTGAAAATATCCACTAAATGAGGGAATAATATGTGTGAGGGTACCCCAGGAGAGTTCCAAATGTGTGTGGGTAGAATATATATCCCACGGGGGTAAAATTGAAAAAAGTTGAAAAAAATTTTTTTTTGGACTTAGTCATTTTTCCGGCGTTTATCAGACTTTCAGATAGGGGAAATGTCAGTGAGCGTTCCGATTTCAGTTCCAGAGCGATTCGCCGGATGATTCCTTGATATTTAGTTGTTTTCAGCCAATTTTCTGGATTTTTGAAAATTTCACTTTTTTGTGAAAATATCCACTAAATGAGGGAATAATATGTGTGAGGGTACCCCAGGAGAGTTCCAAATGTGTGTGGGTAGAATATATATCCCACGGGAGTAAAATTGAAAAAAGTTGAAAAAAATTTTTTTGGGACTTAGTCATTTTTCCGGCGTTTATCAGACTTTCAGATAGGGGAAATGTCAGTGAGCATTCCGATTTCAGTTCCAGAACGATTCGCCCAATGAGTCCTTAATATTTCGTCGTTTTCAGCCAATTTTTCTGGATTTTTGAAAATTTCACTTTTTTGTGAAAATATCCACTAAATGAGGGAATAATATGTGTGAGGGTACCCCAGGAGAGTTCCAAATGTGTGTGGGTAGAATATATATCCCACGGGGGTAAAATTGAAAAAAGTTGAAAACATTTTTTTTTGGACTTAGTCATTTTTCCGGCATTTATCAGACTTTCAGATAGGGGAAATGTCAGTGAGCATTCCGATTTCAGTTCCAGAGCGATTCGCCCAATGAGTCCTTGATTTTTAGTTGTTTTCAGCCAATTTTCTGTATTTTTGAAAATTTCACTTTTTTGTGAAAATATCCACTAAATGAGGGAATAATATGTGTGAGGGTACCCCAGGAGAGTTCCAAATGTGGGTGGGTAGAATATATATCCCACGGGGGTAAAATTTAAAAAAGTTGAAAAAAAATTTTTTTGGACTTAGTCATTTTTCCGGCATTTATCAGACTTTCAGATAGGGGAAATGTCAGTGAGCATTCCGATTTCAGTTCCAGAGCCATTCACCCAATGAGTCCTTGATATTTAGTCGTTTTCAGCCAATTTTCTGGATTTTTGAAAATTTCACTTTTTTTGTGAAAATATCCACTAAATGAGGGAATAATATCTGTGAGGGTACCCCAGGAGAGTTCCAAATGTGTGTGGGTAGAATATATATCCCACGGGGGTAAAATTGAAAAAAGTTGAAAACATTTTTTTTTGGACTTAGTCATTTTTCCGGCATTTATCAGACTTTCAATTAGGGGAAATGTCAGTGAGCGTTCCGATTTCAGTTCCAGAGCGATTCACCCAATGAGTCCTTGATATTTAGTCGTTTTCAGACAATTTTTAGGATTTTTGAAAATTTCACTTTTCTGTGAAAATATCCACTAAATGAGGGAATAATATGTGTGAGGGTACCCCAGTAGAGTTCCAAATGTGTGTGGGTAGAATATATATCCCACGGGGGTAAAATTGAAAAAAGTTGAAAAAAATTTTTTTTTGGACTTAGTCATTTTTCCGGCATTTATCAGACTTTCAGATAGGGGAAATGTCAGTGAGCATTCCGACTTCAGTTCCAGAGCGATTCGCCCAATGAGTCCTTGATTTTTAGTTGTTTTCAGCCAATTTTCTGTATTTTTGAAAATTTCACTTTTTTGTGAAAATATCCACTAAATGAGGGAATAATATGTGTGAGGGTACCCCAGGAGAGTTCCAAATGTGGGTGGGTAGAATATATATCCCACGGGGGTAAAATTGAAAAAAGTTGAAAAAAAATTTTTTTGGACTTAGTCATTTTTCCGGCATTTATCAGACTTTCAGATAGGGGAAATGTCAGTGAGCATTCCGATTTCAGTTCCAGAGCCATTCACCCAATGAGTCCTTGATATTTAGTCGTTTTCAGCCAATTTTCTGGATTTTTGAAAATTTCACTTTTTTTGTGAAAATATCCACTAAATGAGGGAATAATATCTGTGAGGGTACCCCAGGAGAGTTCCAAATGTGTGTGGGTAGAATATATATCCCACGGGGGTAAAATTGAAAAAAGTTGAAAACATTTTTTTTTGGACTTAGTCATTTTTCCGGCATTTATCAGACTTTCAATTAGGGGAAATGTCAGTGAGCGTTCCGATTTCAGTTCCAGAGCGATTCACCCAATGAGTCCTTGATATTTAGTCGTTTTCAGACAATTTTTAGGATTTTTGAAAATTTCACTTTTCTGTGAATATATCCACTAAATAAGGGAATAATATGTGTGAGGGTACCCCAGTAGAGTTCCAAATGTGTGTGGGTAGAATATATATCCCACGGGGGTAAAATTGAAAAAAGTTGAAAAAATATTTTTTTAGACTTAGTCATTTTTCCGGCATTTATCAGACTTTCAGATAGGGGAAATGTCAGTGAGCATTCCAATTTCAGTTCCTGAGCGATTCACCCAATGAGTCCTTGATATTTAGTCGTTTTCAGCCAATTTTCTGGATTTTTGAAAATTTCACTTTTTTGTGAAAATATCCACTAAATGAGGGAATAATATGTGTGAGGGTACCCCAGGAGAGTTCCAAATGTGTGTGGGTAGAATATATATCCCACGGGGGTAAAATTGAAAAAAGTTTAAAAAAATTTTTTTGGGACTTAGTCATTTTTCCAGCGTTTATCAGACTTTCAGATAGGGGAAATGTCAGTGAGCATTCCGATTTCAGTTCCAGAGCGATTCGCCCAATGAGTCCTTGATATTTCGTCGTTTTCAGCCAATTTTTCTGGATTTTTGAAAATTTCACTTTTTTGTGAAAATATCCACTAAATGAGGGAATAATATGTGTGAGGGTACCCCAGGAGAGTTCCAAATGTGTGTGGGTAGAATATATATCCCAGGGGGGTAAAATTGAAAAAAGTTGAAAACATTTTTTTTTTGGACTTAGTCATTTTTCCGCCATTTATCAGACTTTCAGATAGGGGAAATGTCGGTGAACGTTCCGATTTCAGTTCCAGAGCGATTCGCCCAATGATTCCTTGATTTTTAGTCGTTTTCAGCCAATTTTCTGTATTTTTGAAAATTTCACTTTTTTGTGAAAATATCCACTAAATGAGGGAATAATATGTGTGAGGGTACCCCAGGAGAGTTCCAAATGTGTGTGGGTAGAATATATATCCCACGGGGGTAAAATTGAAAAAAGTTGAAAAAATTTTTTTTTTGGACTTAGTCATTTTTCCGGCGTTTATCAGACTTTCAGATAGGGGAAATGTCAGTGAGCATTCCGATTTCAGTTCCAGAGCGATTCGCCCAATGAGTCCTTGATATTTCGTCGTTTTCAGCCAATTTTTCTGGATTTTTGAAAATTTCACTTTTTTGTCTAAATATCCACTAAATGAGGGAATAATATGTGTGAGGGTACCCCAGGAGAGTTCCAAATGTGTGTGGGTAGAATATTTATCCCACGGGGGTAAAATTGAGAAAAGTTGAAAACATTTTTTTTGGACTTAGTCATTTTTCCGGCATTTATCAGACTTTCAGATAGGGGAAATGTCAGTGAGCGTTCCGATTTCAGTTCCAGAGCGATTCGCCCAATGAGTCCTTGATTTTTAGTCGTTTTCAGCCAATTTTATGTATTTTTGAAAATTTCACTTTTTTGTGAAAATATCCACTAAATGAGGGAATAATATGTGTGAGGGTACCCCAGGAGAGTTCCAAATGTGTGTGGGTAGAATATATATCCCACGGGGGTAAAATTGAAAAAAGTTGAAAAAATTTTTTTTTGGACTTAGTCATTTTTCCGGCGTTTATCAGACTTTCAGATAGGGGAAATGTCAGTGAGCATTCCGATTTCAGTTCCAGAGCGATTCGCCCAATGAGTCCTTAATATTTCGTCGTTTTCAGCCAATTTTTCTGGATTTTTGAAAATTTCACTTTTTTGGAAAATATCCGCTAAATGAGGGAATAATATGTGTGAGGGTACCCCAGGAGAGTTCCAAATGTGTGTGGGTAGAATATATATCCCACGGGGGTAAAATTGAAAAAAGTTGAAAAATTTTTTTTTTTGGACTTAGTCATTTTTCCGGCGTTTATCAGACTTTCAGATAGGGGAAATGTCAGTGAGCATTCCGATTTCAGTTCCAGAGCGATTCGCCCAATGAGTCCTTAATATTTCGTCGTTTTCAGCCAATTTTTCTGGATTTTTGAAAATTTCACTTTTTTGTGAAAATATCCACTAAATGAGGGAATAATATGTGTGAGGGTACCCCAGGAGAGTTCCAAATGTGTGTGGGTAGAATATATATCCCAGGGGGGTAAAATTGAAAAAAGTTGAAAACATTTTTTTTTTGGACTTAGTCATTTTTCCGCCATTTATCAGACTTTCAGATAGGGGAAATGTCGGTGAACGTTCCGATTTCAGTTCCAGAGCGATTCGCCCAATGATTCCTTGATTTTTAGTCGTTTTCAGCCAATTTTCTGTATTTTTGAAAATTTCACTTTTTTGTGAAAATATCCACTAAATGAGGGAATAATATGTGTGAGGGTACCCCAGGAGAGTTCCAAATGTGTGTGGGTAGAATATATATCCCACGGGGGTAAAATTGAAAAAAGTTGAAAAAATTTTTTTTTTGGACTTAGTCATTTTTCCGGCGTTTATCAGACTTTCAGATAGGGGAAATGTCAGTGAGCATTCCGATTTCAGTTCCAGAGCGATTCGCCCAATGAGTCCTTGATATTTCGTCGTTTTCAGCCAATTTTTCTGGATTTTTGAAAATTTCACTTTTTTGTCTAAATATCCACTAAATGAGGGAATAATATGTGTGAGGGTACCCCAGGAGAGTTCCAAATGTGTGTGGGTAGAATATTTATCCCACGGGGGTAAAATTGAGAAAAGTTGAAAACATTTTTTTTGGACTTAGTCATTTTTCCGGCATTTATCAGACTTTCAGATAGGGGAAATGTCAGTGAGCGTTCCGATTTCAGTTCCAGAGCGATTCGCCCAATGAGTCCTTGATTTTTAGTCGTTTTCAGCCAATTTTATGTATTTTTGAAAATTTCACTTTTTTGTGAAAATATCCACTAAATGAGGGAATAATATGTGTGAGGGTACCCCAGGAGAGTTCCAAATGTGTGTGGGTAGAATATATATCCCACGGGGGTAAAATTGAAAAAAGTTGAAAAAATTTTTTTTTGGACTTAGTCATTTTTCCGGCGTTTATCAGACTTTCAGATAGGGGAAATGTCAGTGAGCATTCCGATTTCAGTTCCAGAGCGATTCGCCCAATGAGTCCTTAATATTTCGTCGTTTTCAGCCAATTTTTCTGGATTTTTGAAAATTTCACTTTTTTGGAAAATATCCGCTAAATGAGGGAATAATATGTGTGAGGGTACCCCAGGAGAGTTCCAAATGTGTGTGGGTAGAATATATATCCCACGGGGGTAAAATTGAAAAAAGTTGAAAAATTTTTTTTTTTGGACTTAGTCATTTTTCCGGCGTTTATCAGACTTTCAGATAGGGGAAATGTCAGTGAGCATTCCGATTTCAGTTCCAGAGCGATTCGCCCAATGAGTCCTTGATTTTTAGTCGTTTTCAGCCAATTTTATGTATTTTTGAAAATTTCACTTTTTTGTGAAAATATCCACTAAATGAGGGAATAATATGTGTGAGGGTACCCCAGGAGAGTTCCAAATGTGTGTGGGTAGAATATATATCCCACGGGGGTAAAATTGAAAAAAGTTGAAAACATTTTTTTTTGGACTTAGTCGTTTTTCCGGCGTTTATCAGACTTTCAGATAGGGGAAATGTCAGTGAGCATTCCGATTTCAGTTCCAGAGCGATTCGCCCAATGAGTCCTTGATATTTTGTCGTTTTCAGCCAATTTTCTGGATTTTTGAAAATTTCACTTTTTTGTGAAAATATCCACTAAATGAGGGAATAATATGTGTGAGGGTACCCCAGGAGAGTTCCAAATGTGTGTGGGTAGAATATATATCCCACGGGAGTAAAATTGAAAAAAGTTTAAAAAATTTTTTTGGGGACTTAGTCATTTTCCGGCGTTTATCAGACTTTCAGATAGGGGAAATGTCAGTGAGCATTCCGATTTCAGTTCCAGAGCGATTCGCCCAATGAGTCCTTGATATTTCGTCGTTTTCAGCCAATTTTCTGGATTTTTGAAAATTTCACTTTTTTGTGAAAATATCCACTAAATGAGGGAATAATATGTGTGAGGGTACCCCAGGAGAGTTCCAAATGTGTGTGGGTAGAATATATATCCCACGGGAGTAAAATTGAAAAAAGTTTAAAAAATTTTTTTGGGGACTTAGTCATTTTCCGGCGTTTATCAGACTTTCAGATAGGGGAAATGTCAGTGAGCATTCCGATTTCAGTTCCAGAGCGATTCGCCCAATGAGTCCTTAATATTTCGTCGTTTTCAGCCAATTTTTCTGGATTTTTGAAAATTTCACTTTTTTGTCTAAATATCCACTAAATGAGGGAATAATATGTGTGAGGGTACCCCAGGAGAGTTCCAAATGTGTGTGGGTAGAATATTTATCCCACGGGGGTAAAATTGAGAAAAGTTGAAAACATTTTTTTTGGACTTAGTCATTTTTCCGGCATTTATCAGACTTTCAGATAGGGGAAATGTCAGTGAGCGTTCCGATTTCAGTTCCAGAGCGATTCGCCCAATGAGTCCTTGATTTTTAGTCGTTTTCAGCCAATTTTCTGTATTTTTGAAAATTTCACTTTTTTGTGAAAATATCCACTAAATGAGGGAATAATATGTGTGAGGGTACCCCAGGAGAGTTCCAAATGTGTGTGGGTAGAATATATATCCCACGGGAGTAAAATTGAAAAAAGTTTAAAAAAAAATTTTTGGGACTTAGTCATTTTTCCGGCGTTTATCAGACTTTCAGATAGGGGAAATGTCAGTGAGCATTCCGATTTCAGTTCCAGAGCGATTCGCCCAATGAGTCCTTAATATTTCGTCGTTTTCAGCCAATTTTTCTGGATTTTTGAAAATTTCACTTTTTTGTCTAAATATCCACTAAATGAGGGAATAATATGTGTGAGGGTACCCCAGGAGAGTTCCAAATGTGTGTGGGTAGAATATATATCCCACGGGGGTAAAATTGAAAAAAGTTGAAAAAATTTTTTTTTTGGACTTAGTCATTTTTCCGGCGTTTATCAGACTTTCAGATAGGGGAAATGTCAGTGAGCATTCCGATTTCAGTTCCAGAGCGATTCGCCCAATGAGTCCTTGATTTTTAGTCGTTTTCAGCCAATTTTATGTATTTTTGAAAATTTCACTTTTTTGTGAAAATATCCACTAAATGAGGGAATAATATGTGTGAGGGTACCCCAGGAGAGTTCCAAATGTGTGTGGGTAGAATATATATCCCACGGGGGTAAAATTGAAAAAAGTTGAAAACATTTTTTTTTGGACTTAGTCGTTTTTCCGGCGTTTATCAGACTTTCAGATAGGGGAAATGTCAGTGAGCATTCCGATTTCAGTTCCAGAGCGATTCGCCCAATGAGTCCTTGATATTTCGTCGTTTTCAGCCAATTTTCTGGATTTTTGAAAATTTCACTTTTTTGTGAAAATATCCACTAAATGAGGGAATAATATGTGTGAGGGTACCCCAGGAGAGTTCCAAATGTGTGTGGGTAGAATATATATCCCACGGGAGTAAAATTGAAAAAAGTTTAAAAATTTTTTTTGGGGACTTAGTCATTTTCCGGCGTTTATCAGACTTTCAGATAGGGGAAATGTCAGTGAGCATTCCGATTTCAGTTCCAGAGCGATTCGCCCAATGAGTCCTTAATATTTCGTCGTTTTCAGCCAATTTTTCTGGATTTTTGAAAATTTCACTTTTTTGTCTAAATATCCACTAAATGAGGGAATAATATGTGTGAGGGTACCCCAGGAGAGTTCCAAATGTGTGTGGGTAGAATATATATCCCACGGGGGTAAAATTGAAAAAAGTTGAAAAAATTTTTTTTTTGGACTTAGTCATTTTTCCGGCGTTTATCAGACTTTCAGATAGGGGAAATGTCAGTGAGCATTCCGATTTCAGTTCCAGAGCGATTCGCCCAATGAGTCCTTGATATTTCGTCGTTTTCAGCCAATTTTTCTGGATTTTTGAAAATTTCACTTTTTTGTGAAAATATCCACTAAATGAGGGAATAATATGTGTGAGGGTACCCCAGGAGAGTTCCAAATGTGTGTGGGTAGAATATATATCCCACGGGGGTAAAATTGAAAAAAGTTGAAAACATTTTTTTTTGGACTTAGTCATTTTTCCGGCGTTTATCAGACTTTCAGATAGGGGAAATGTCAGTGAGCATTCCGATTTCAGTTCCAGAGCGATTCGCCCAATGAGTACTTGATATTTCGTCGTTTTCAGACAATTTTTCTGGATTTTTGAAAATTTCACTTTTTTGTGAAAATATCCACTAAATGAGGGAATAATATGTGTGAGGGTACCCCAGGAGAGTTCCAAATGTGTGTGGGTAGAATATATATCCCACGGGGGTAAAATTGAAAAAAGTTGAAAAAAATTTTTTTTTGGACTTAGTCATTTTTCGGCGTTTATCAGACTTTCAGATAGGGGAAATGTCAGTGAGCATTCCGATTTCAGTTTCAGAGCGATTCGCCCAATGAGTCCTTGATATTTCGTCGTTTTCAGCCAATTTTTCTAGATTTTTGAAAATTTCACTTTTTTGTGAAAATATCCACTAAATGAGGGAATAATATGTGTGAGGGTACCCCAGGAGAGTTCCAAATGTGTGTGGGTAGAATATATATCCCACGGGAGTAAAATTGAAAAAAGTTTAAAAAAAAATTTTTGGGACTTAGTCATTTTTCCGGCGTTTATCAGACTTTCAGATAGGGGAAATGTCAGTGAGCATTCCGATTTCAGTTCCAGAGCGATTCGCCCAATGAGTCCTTAATATTTCGTCGTTTTCAGCCAATTTTTCTGGATTTTTGAAAATTTCACTTTTTTGTGAAAATATCCACTAAATGAGGGAATAATATGTGTGAGGGTACCCCAGGAGAGTTCCAAATGTGTGTGGGTAGAATATATATCCCACGGGGGTAAAATTGAAAAAAGTTGAAAAAATTTTTTTTTTGGACTTAGTGATTTTTCCGGCGTTTATCAGACTTTCAGATAGGGGAAATGTCAGTGAGCATTCCGATTTCAGTTGCAGAGCGATTCGCCCAATGAGTCCTTGATTTTTAGTCGTTTTCAGCCAATTTTCTGTATTTTTGAAAATTTCACTTTTTTGTGAAAATATCCACTAAATGAGGGAATAATATGTGTGAGGGTACCCCAGGAGAGTTCCAAATGTGTGTGGGTAGAATATATATCCCACGGGGGTAAAATTGAAAAAAGTTGAAAAAATTTTTTTTTTGGAGTTAGTCATTTTTCCGGCGTTTATCAGACTTTCAGATAGGGGAAATGTCAGTGAGCATTCCGATTTCAGTTCCAGAGCGATTCGCCCAATGAGTCCTTGATATTTCGTCGTTTTCAGCCAATTTTTCTGGATTTTTGAAAATTTCACTTTTTTGTGAAAATATCCACTAAATGAGGGAATAATATGTGTGAGGGTACCCCAGGAGAGTTCCAAATGTGTGTGGGTAGAATATATATCCCACGGGGGTAAAATTGAAAAAAGTTGAAAAAAATTTTTTTTTGGACTTAGTCATTTTTCGGCGTTTATCAGACTTTCAGATAGGGGAAATGTCAGTGAGCATTCCGATTTCAGTTCCAGAGCGATTCGCCCAATGAGTCCTTGATTTTTAGTCGTTTTCAGCCAATTTTCTGGATTTTTGAAAATTTCACTTTTTTGTGAAAATATCCACTAAATGAGGGAATAATATGTGTGAGGGTACCCCAGGAGAGTTCCAAATGTGTGTGGGTAGAATATATATCCCACGGGAGTAAAATTGAAAAAAGTTTAAAAAAATTTTTTTGGGACTTAGTCATTTTTCCGGCGTTTATCAGACTTTCAGATAGGGGAAATGTCAGTGAGCATTCCGATTTCAGTTCCAGAGCGATTCGCCCAATGAGTCCTTAATATTTCTTCGTTTTCAGCCAATTTTTCTGGATTTTTGAAAATTTCACTTTTTTGTGAAAATATCCACTAAATGAGGGAATAATATGTGTGAGGGTACCCCAGGAGAGTTCCAAATGTGTGTGGGTAGAATATATATCCCACGGGGGTAAAATTGAAAAAAGTTGAAAACATTTTTTTTTGGACTTAGTCATTTTTCCGGCGTTTATCAGACTTTCAGATAGGGGAAATGTCAGTGAGCATTCCGATTTCAGTTCCAGAGCGATTCGCCCAATGAGTCCTTGATATTTCGTCGTTTTCAGCCAATTTTTCTGGATTTTTGAAAATTTCACTTTTTTGTGAAAATATCCACTAAATGAGGGAATAATATGTGTGAGGGTACCCCAGGAGAGTTCCAAATGTGTGTGGGTAGAATATATATCCCACGGGAGTAAAATTGAAAAAGGTTAAAAAAAAAATTTGGGGGACTTAGTCATTTTTCCGGCGTTTATCAGACTTTCAGATAGGGGAAATGTCAGTGAGCATTCCGATTTCAGTTCCAGAGCGATTCGCCCAATGAGTCCTTAATATTTCGTCGTTTTCAGCCAATTTTTCTGGATTTTTGAAAATTTCACTTTTTTGTCTAAATATCCACTAAATGAGGGAATAATATGTGTGAGGGTACCCCAGGAGAGTTCCAAATGTGTGTGGGTAGAATATTTATCGCACGGGGGTAAAATTGAGAAAAGTTGAAAACATTTTTTTTGGACTTAGTCATTTTTCCGGCATTTATCAGACTTTCAGATAGGGGAAATGTCAGTGAGCGTTCCGATTTCAGTTCCAGAGCGATTCGCCCAATGAGTCCTTGATATTTCGTCGTTTTCAGCCAATTTTTCTGGATTTTTGAAAATTTCACTTTTTTGTGAAAATATCCACTAAATGAGGGAATAATATGTGTGAGGGTACCCCAGGAGAGTTCCAAATGTGTGTGGGTAGAATATATATCCCACGGGGGTAAAATTGAAAAAAGTTGAAAAAAATTTTTTTTTGGACTTAGTCATTTTTCGGCGTTTATCAGACTTTCAGATAGGGGAAATGTCAGTGAGCATTCCGATTTCAGTTTCAGAGCGATTCGCCCAATGAGTCCTTGATATTTCGTCGTTTTCAGCCAATTTTTCTAGATTTTTGAAAATTTCACTTTTTTGTGAAAATATCCACTAAATGAGGGAATAATATGTGTGAGGGTACCCCAGGAGAGTTCCAAATGTGTGTGGGTAGAATATATATCCCACGGGAGTAAAATTGAAAAAAGTTTAAAAAAAAATTTTTGGGACTTAGTCATTTTTCCGGCGTTTATCAGACTTTCAGATAGGGGAAATGTCAGTGAGCATTCCGATTTCAGTTCCAGAGCGATTCGCCCAATGAGTCCTTAATATTTCGTCGTTTTCAGCCAATTTTTCTGGATTTTTGAAAATTTCACTTTTTTGTGAAAATATCCACTAAATGAGGGAATAATATGTGTGAGGGTACCCCAGGAGAGTTCCAAATGTGTGTGGGTAGAATATATATCCCACGGGGGTAAAATTGAAAAAAGTTGAAAAAATTTTTTTTTTGGACTTAGTGATTTTTCCGGCGTTTATCAGACTTTCAGATAGGGGAAATGTCAGTGAGCATTCCGATTTCAGTTCCAGAGCGATTCGCCCAATGAGTCCTTGATTTTTAGTCGTTTTCAGCCAATTTTCTGTATTTTTGAAAATTTCACTTTTTTGTGAAAATATCCACTAAATGAGGGAATAATATGTGTGAGGGTACCCCAGGAGAGTTCCAAATGTGTGTGGGTAGAATATATATCCCACGGGGGTAAAATTGAAAAAAGTTGAAAAAATTTTTTTTTTGGAGTTAGTCATTTTTCCGGCGTTTATCAGACTTTCAGATAGGGGAAATGTCAGTGAGCATTCCGATTTCAGTTCCAGAGCGATTCGCCCAATGAGTCCTTGATATTTCGTCGTTTTCAGCCAATTTTTCTGGATTTTTGAAAATTTCACTTTTATGTGAAAATATCCACTAAATGAGGGAATAATATGTGTGAGGGTACCCCAGGAGAGTTCCAAATGTGTGTGGGTAGAATATATATCCCACGGGGGTAAAATTGAAAAAAGTTGAAAAAAATTTTTTTTTGGACTTAGTCATTTTTCGGCGTTTATCAGACTTTCAGATAGGGGAAATGTCAGTGAGCATTCCGATTTCAGTTCCAGAGCGATTCGCCCAATGAGTCCTTGATTTTTAGTCGTTTTCAGCCAATTTTCTGGATTTTTGAAAATTTCACTTTTTTGTGAAAATATCCACTAAATGAGGGAATAATATGTGTGAGGGTACCCCAGGAGAGTTCCAAATGTGTGTGGGTAGAATATATATCCCACGGGAGTAAAATTGAAAAAAGTTTAAAAAAAATTTTTTGGGACTTAGTCATTTTTCCGGCGTTTATCAGACTTTCAGATAGGGGAAATGTCAGTGAGCATTCTGATTTCAGTTCCAGAGCGATTCGCCCAATGAGTCCTTAATATTTCTTCGTTTTCAGCCAATTTTTCTGGATTTTTGAAAATTTCACTTTTTTGTGAAAATATCCACTAAATGAGGGAATAATATGTGTGAGGGTACCCCAGGAGAGTTCCAAATGTGTGTGGGTAGAATATATATCCCACGGGGGTAAAATTGAAAAAAGTTGAAAACATTTTTTTTTGGACTTAGTCATTTTTCCGGCGTTTATCAGACTTTCAGATAGGGGAAATGTCAGTGAGCATTCCGATTTCAGTTCCAGAGCGATTCGCCCAATGAGTCCTTGATATTTCGTCGTTTTCAGCCAATTTTTCTGGATTTTTGAAAATTTCACTTTTTTGTGAAAATATCCACTAAATGAGGGAATAATATGTGTGAGGGTACCCCAGGAGAGTTCCAAATGTGTGTGGGTAGAATATATATCCCACGGGGGTAAAATTGAAAAAAGTTGAAAAAAATTTTTTTTTGGACTTAGTCATTTTTCGGCGTTTATCAGACTTTCAGATAGGGGAAATGTCAGTGAGCATTCCGATTTCAGTTCCAGAGCGATTCGCCCAATGAGTCCTTGATATTTCGTCGTTTTCAGCCAATTTTTCTAGATTTTTGAAAATTTCACTTTTTTGTGAAAATATCCACTAAATGAGGGAATAATATGTGTGATGGTACCCCAGGAGAGTTCCAAATGTGTGTGGGTAGAATATATATCCCACGGGAGTAAAATTGAAAAAGGTTAAAAAAAAAATTTGGGGGACTTAGTCATTTTTCCGGCGTTTATCAGACTTTCAGATAGGGGAAATGTCAGTGAGCATTCCGATTTCAGTTCCAGAGCGATTCGCCCAATGAGTCCTTAATATTTCGTCGTTTTCAGCCAATTTTTCTGGATTTTTGAAAATTTCACTTTTTTGTCTAAATATCCACTAAATGAGGGAATAATATGTGTGAGGGTACCCCAGGAGAGTTCCAAATGTGTGTGGGTAGAATATTTATCCCACGGGGGTAAAATTGAGAAAAGTTGAAAACATTTTTTTTGGACTTAGTCATTTTTCCGGCATTTATCAGACTTTCAGATAGGGGAAATGTCAGTGAGCGTTCCGATTTCAGTTCCAGAGCGATTCGCCCAATGAGTCCTTGATATTTCGTCGTTTTCAGCCAATTTTTCTGGATTTTTGAAAATTTCACTTTTTTGTGAAAATATCCACTAAATGAGGGAATAATATGTGTGAGGGTACCCCAGGAGAGTTCCAAATGTGTGTGGGTAGAATATATATCCCACGGGGGTAAAATTGAAAAAAGTTGAAAACATTTTTTTTTGGACTTAGTCATTTTTCCGGCGTTTATCAGACTTTCAGATAGGGGAAATGTCAGTGAGCATTCCGATTTCAGTTCCAGAGCGATTCGCCCAATGAGTCCTTGATATTTCGTCGTTTTCAGACAATTTTTCTGGATTTTTGAAAATTTCACTTTTTTGTGAAAATATCCACTAAATGAGGGAATAATATGTGTGAGGGTACCCCAGGAGAGTTCCAAATGTGTGTGGGTAGAATATATATCCCACGGGAGTAAAATTGAAAAAAGTTTAAAAAATTTTTTTTGGGACTTAGTCATTTTTCCGGCGTTTATCAGACTTTCAGATAGGGGAAATGTCAGTGAGCATTCCGATTTCAGTTCCAGAGCGATTCGCCCAATGAGTCCTTAATATTTCGTCGTTTTCTGCCAATTTTTCTGAATTTTTGAAAATTTCACTTTTTTGTGAAAATATCCACTAAATGAGGGAATAATATGTGTGAGGGTACCCCAGGAGAATTCCAAATGTGTGTGGGTAGAATATATATCCCACGGGAGTAAAATTGAAAAAAGTTTAAAAAAATTTTTTTGGGACCTAGTCATTTTTCCGGCGTTTATCAGACTTTCAGATAGGGGAAATGTCAGTGAGCATTCCGATTTCAGTTCCAGAGCGATTCGACCAATGAGTCCTTAATATTTCGTCGTTTTCAGCCAATTTTTCTGGATTTTTGAAAATTTCACTTTTTTGTGAAAATATCCACTAAATGAGGGAATAATATGTGTGAGAGTACCCCAGGAGAGTTCCAAATGTGTGTGGGTAGAATATATATCCCACGGGGGTAAAATTGAAAAAAGTTGAAAACATTTTTTTTTGGACTTAGTCATTTTTCCGGCATTTATCAGACTTTCAGATAGGGGAAATGTCAGTGAGCGTTCCGATTTCAGTTCCAGAGCGATTCGCCCAATGAGTCCTTGATTTTTAGTCGTTTTCAGCCAATTTTCTGTATTTTTGAAAATTTCACTTTTTTGTGAAAATATCCACTAAATGAGGGAATAATATGTGTGAGGGTACCCCAGGAGAGTTCCAAATGTGTGTGGGTAGAATATATATCCCACGAGGGTAAAATTGAAAAAAGTTGAAAAAATTTTTTTTTTGGACTTAGTCATTTTTCCGGCGTTTATCAGACTTTCAGATAGGGGAAATGTCAGTGAGCATTCCGATTTCAGTTCCAGAGCGATTCGCCCAATGAGTCCTTGATATTTCGTCGTTTTCAGCCAATTTTTCTAGATTTTTGAAAATTTCACTTTTTTTGTGAAAATATCCACTAAATGAGGGAATAATATGTGTGAGGGTACCCCAGGAGAGTTCCAAATGTGTGTGGGTAGAATATATATCCCACGGGGGTAAAATTGAAAAAAGTTGAAAAAAATTATTTTTTTTTGGACTTAGTCATTTTTCCAGCGTTTACCAGACTTTCAGATAGGGGAAATGTCAGTGAGCATTCCGATTTCAGTTCCAGAACGATTTGCCCAATGAGTCCTTGATATTTCGTCGTTTTCAGCCAATTTTCTGGATTTTTGAAAATTTCAATTTTTTGTGAAAATATCCACTAAATGAGGGAATAATATGTGTGAGAGTACCCCAGGAGAGTTCAGAATGTGTGTGGGTAGAATATATATCCCACGGGGGTAAAATTGAAAAAAGTTGAAAAAAATTTTTTTTTTGGACTTAGTCATTTTTCCGGCGTTTATCAGACTTTCAGATAGGGGAAATGTCAGTGAGCATTCCGATTTCAGTTCCAGAGCGATTCGCCCAATGAGTCCTTGATATTTCGTCGTTTTCAGCCAATTTTTCTGGATTTTTGAAAATTTCACTTTTTTTGTGAAAATATCCACTAAATGAGGGAATAATATGTGTGAGGGTACCCCAGGAGAGTTCCAAATGTGTGTGGGTAGAATATATATCCCACGGGGGTAAAATTGAAAAAAGTTGAAAAAAATTTTTTTTTGGACTTAGTCATTTTTCGGCGTTTATCAGACTTTCAGATAGGGGAAATGTCAGTGAGCATTCCGATTTCAGTTCCAGAGCGATTCGCCCAATAAGTCCTTGATATTTCGTCGTTTTCAGCCAATTTTTCTAGATTTTTGAAAATTTCACTTTTTTGTGAAAATATCCACTAAATGAGGGAATAATATGTGTGATGGTACCCCAGGAGAGTTCCAAATGTGTGTGGGTAGAATATATATCCCACGGGAGTAAAATTGAAAAAGGTTAAAAAAAAAATTTGGGGGACTTAGTCATTTTTCCGGCGTTTATCACACTTTCAGATAGGGGAAATGTCAGTGAGCATTCCGATTTCAGTTCCAGAGCGATTCGCCCAATGAGTCCTTAATATTTCGTCGTTTTCAGCCAATTTTTCTGGATTTTTGAAAATTTCACTTTTTTGTCTAAATATCCACTAAATGAGGGAATAATATGTGTGAGGGTACCCCAGGAGAGTTCCAAATGTGTGTGGGTAGAATATTTATCCCACGGGGGTAAAATTGAGAAAAGTTGAAAACATTTTTTTTGGACTTAGTCATTTTTCCGGCATTTATCAGACTTTCAGATAGGGGAAATGTCAGTGAGCATTCCGATTTCAGTTCCAGAGCGATTTGCCCAATGAGTCCTTGATTTTTAGTCGTTTTCAGCCAATTTTATGTATTTTTGAAAATTTCACTTTTTTGTGAAAATATCCACTAAATGAGGGAATAATATGTGTGAGGGTACCCCAGGAGAGTTCCAAATGTGTGTGGGTAGAATATATATCCCACGGGGGTAAAATTGAAAAAAGTTGAAAAAAATTTTTTTTTTGGACTTAGTCATTTTTCCGGCGTTTATCAGAGTTTCAGATAGGGGAAATGTCAGTGACCATTCCGATTTCAGTTTCAGAGCGATTTGCCCAATGAGTCCTTGATATTTAGTTGTTTTCAGCCAATTTTCTGGATTTTTGAAAATTTCAATTTTTTGTGAAAATATCCACTAAATGAGGGAATAATATGTGTGAGAGTACCCCAGGAGTGTTCCGAATGTGTGTGGGTAGAATATATATCCCACGGGGGTAAAATTGAAAAAAGTTGAAAAACATTTTTTTTTTTACTTAGTCATTTTTCCGGCGTTTATCAGACTTTCAGATAGGGGAAATGTCAGTGAGCATTCCGATTTCAGTTCCAGAGCAATTTGCCCAATGAGTCCTTGATATTTAGTCATTTTCAGCCAATTTTCTGGATTTTTGAAAATTTCAATTTTTTGTGAAAATATCCACTAAATGAGGGAATAATAAGTGTGAGGGAACCCCAGGAGAGTTCCAAATGTGTGTGGGTAGAATAGATATCCCACGGGGGTAAAATTTTAAAAAGTTGAAAAAATTTTTTTTTTTGGACTTAGTCATTTTTCCGGCGTTTATCAGACTTTCAGATAGGGGAAATGTCAGTGAGCATTCCGATTTCAGTTCCAGAGCGATTTGCCCAATGAGTCCTTGATATTTCGTTGTTTTCAGCCAATTTTCTGGATTTTTGAAAATTTCAATTTTTTGTGAAAATATCCACTAAATGAGGGAATAATATGTGTGAGAGTACCCCAGGAGAGTTCCGAATGTGTGTGGGTAGAATATATATCCCACGGGGGTAAAATTGAAAAAAAATTTTTTTTTTGGACTTAGTCATTTTTCCAGCGTTTACCAGACTTTCAGATAGGGGAAAGGTCAGTGAGCATTCCGATTTCAGTTCCAGAGCGATTCGGCCAATGAGTCCTTGATATTTAGTCGTTTTCAACCAATTTTCTGGATTTTTGAAAATTTAACTTTTTTGTGAAAATATCCACTAAATGAGGGAGTAATATGTGTGAGGGTACCCCAGGAGAGATCAGAATGTGTGTGGGTAGAATATATATCCCACGGGGGTAAAATTGAAAAAAGTTGAAAAAATTTTTTTTTTTAACTTAGTCATTTTTCTGGCGTTTATCAGACTTTCAGATAGGGGAAATGTCAGTGAGTGTTCCGATTTCAGTTCCAGAGCGATTCGCCCAATGAGTCCTTGATATTTATTCGTTTTCAGCCAATATTTTGGATTTTTGGAAATTTCACTTTTTTGTGAAAATATCCACTAAATGAGGGAATAATATGTGTGAGGGTACCCCAGGAGAGTTCCAAATGTGTGTAGGTAGAATATATATCCCACGGGGGTAAAATTGAAAAAAGGTGAAAAAAATTTTTTTTTTGGACTTAGTCATTTTTCCGGCGTTTATCAGACTTTCAGATAGGGGAAATGTCAGTGAGCATTCCGATTTCAGTTCCAGAGCGATTTGCCCAATGAGTCCTTGATATTTAGTCGTTTTCAGCCAATTTTCTGGATTTTTGAAAATTTCAATTTTTTGTGAAAATATCCACTAAATGAGGGAATAATATGTGTGAGAGTACCCCAGGAGAGTTCCGAATGTGTGTGGGTAGAATATATATCCCACGGGGGTAAAATTGAAAAAAGTTGAAAAAAATTTTTTTTTGGGACTTAGTCATTTTTCCAGCGTTTATCAGACTTTCAGAGAGGGGAAATGTCAGTGAGCGTTCCGATTTGAGTTCCAGAGCGATTCGGCCAATGAGTCCTTGATATTTAGTCGTTTTCAGCCAATTTTCTGGATTTTTGAAAATTTCAATTTTTTGTGAAAATATCCACTAAATGAGGGAATAATATGTGTGAGAGTACCCCAGGAGAGTTCCAAATGTGTGTGGGTAGAATAGATATCCCACGGGGGTAAAATTGAAAAAAGTTTAAAAAAATTTTTTTTTTTGGACTTAGTAATTTTTCCGGCGTTTATCATACTTTCAGATAGGGGAAATGTCAGTGAGTGTTCCGATTTCAGTTCCAGAGCGATTCGCCCAATGAGTCCTTAATATTTCGTCGTTTTCAGCCAATTTTTCTGGATTTTTGAAAATTTCACTTTTTTGTCTAAATATCCACTAAATGAGGGAATAATATGTGTGAGGGTACCCCAGGAGAGTTCCAAATGTGTGTGGGTAGAATATTTATCCCACGGGGGTAAAATTGAGAAAAGTTGAAAACATTTTTTTTGGACTTAGTCATTTTTCCGGCATTTATCAGACTTTCAGATAGGGGAAATGTCAGTGAGCATTCCGATTTCAGTTCCAGAGCGATTTGCCCAATGAGTCCTTGATATTTCGTCGTTTTCAGCCAATTTTCTGGTTTTTTGAAAATTTCAATTTTTTGTGAAAATATCCACTAAATGAGGGAATAATATGTGTGAGAGTACCCCAGGAGAGTTCCGAATGTGTGTGGGTAGAATATATATCCCACGGGGGTAAAATTGAAAAAAGTTGAAAAAAATTTTTTTTTTGGACTTAGTCATTTTTCCAGCGTTTATCAGACTTTCAGAGAGGGGAAATGTCAGTGAGCGTTCCGATTTGAGTTCCAGAGCGATTCGGCCAATGAGTCCTTGATATTTAGTCGTTTTCAACCAATTGTCTGGATTTTTGACAATTTCACTTTTTTGTGAAAATATCCACTAAATGAGGGAATAATATGTGTGAGAGTACCCCAGGAGAGTTCCGAATGTGTGTGGGTAGAATATATATCCCACGGGGGTAAAATTGAAAAAAGTTGAAAAAAATTTTTTTTTTAACTTAGTCATTTTTCCGGCGTTTATCAGACTTTCAGATAGGGGAAATGTCAGTGAGCATTCCGATTTCAGTTCCAGAGCGATTTGCCCAATGAGTCCTTGATATTTAGTCGTTTTCAGCCAATTTTCTGGATTTTTGACAATTTCCCTTTTTTGCGAAAATATCCACTAAATGAGGGAATAATAAGTGTGAGAGTACCCCAGGAGAGTTCAGAATGTGTGTGGGTAGAATATATATCCCACGGGGGTAAAATTGAAAAAAGTTGAAAAAATTTTTTTTTTTGGACTTAGTCATTTTTCCGGCGTTTATCAGACTTTCAGATAGGGGAAATGTCAGTGAGCATTCCGATTTCAGTTCCAGAGCGATTTGCCCAATGAGTCCTTGATATTTAGTCGTTTTCAGCCAATTTTATGGATTTTTGAAAATTTCACCTTTTTGTGAAAATATCCACTAAATGAGGGAATAATATGTGTGAGAGTACCCCAGGAGAGTTCCGAATGTGTGTGGGTAGAATATATATCCCACGGGGGTAAAATAGAAAAAAGTTGAAAAACATTTTTTTTTTTACTTAGTCATTTTTCCGGCGTTTATCAGACTTTCAGATAGGGGAAATGTCAGTGAGCATTCCGATTTCAGTTCCAGAGCGATTTGCCCAATGAGTCCTTGATATTTCGTCGTTTTCAGCCAATTTTCTGGATTTTTGAAAATTTCACTTTTTTGTGAAAATATCCACTAAATGAGGGAATAATAAGTGTGAGAGTAACCCAGGAGAGTTCAGAATGTGTGTGGGTAGAATATATATCCCACGGGGGTAAAATTGAAAAAAGTTGAAAAAAATTTTTTTTTTGGACTTAGTCATTTTTCCGGCGTTTATCAGACTTTCAGATAGGGGAAATGTCAGTGAGCATTCCGATTTCAGTTCCAGAGCGATTTGCCCAATGAGTCCTTGATATTTAGTCGTTTTCATCCAATTTTCTGGATTTTTGAAAATTTCAATTTTTTTTGAAAATATCCACTAAATGAGGGAATAATAAGTGTGAGGGTACCCCAGGAGAGTTCCAAATGTGTGTGGGTAGAATATATATCCCATGGGGGTAAAATTGAAAAAAGTTGAAAAAAAATTTTTTTTTGGACTTAGTCATTTTTCCGGCGTTTATCAGACTTTTAGATAGGGGAAATGTCAGTGAGCATTCCGATTTCAGTTCCAGAGCGATTTGCCCAATCAGTCCTTGATATTTAGTCGTTTTCAGCCAATTTTCTGGATTTTTGAAAATTTCAATTTTTTGTGAAAATATCCACTAAATGAGGGAATAATATGTGTGAGAGTACCCCAGGAGAGTTCCGAATGTGTGTGGGTAGAATATATATCCCACGGGGGTAAAATTGAAAAAAGTTGAAAAAAATTTTTTTTTTGGACTTAGTCATTTTTCCAGCGTTTATCAGACTTTCAGAGAGGGGAAATGTCAGTGAGCGTTCCGATTTGAGTTCCAGAGCGATTCGGCCAATGAGTCCTTGATATTTAGTCGTTTTCAACCAATTGTCTGGATTTTTGACAATTTCACTTTTTTGTGAAAATATCCACTAAATGAGGGAATAATATGTGTGAGAGTACCCCAGGAGAGTTCCGAATGTGTGTGGGTAGAATATATATCCCACGGGGGTAAAATTGAAAAAAGTTGAAAAAAATTTTTTTTTTAACTTAGTCATTTTTCCGGCGTTTATCAGACTTTCAGATAGGGGAAATGTCAGTGAGCATTCCGATTTCAGTTCCAGAGCGATTTGCCCAATGAGTCCTTGATATTTAGTCGTTTTCAGCCAATTTTCTGGATTTTTGACAATTTCACTTTTTTGCGAAAATATCCACTAAATGAGGGAATAATATGTGTGAGAGTACCCCAGGAGAGTTCCGAATGTGTGTGGGTAGAATATATATCCCACGGGGGTAAAATTGAAAAAAGTTGAAAAAAATTTTTTTTTGGACTTAGTCATTTTTCCGGCGTTTATCAGACTTACAGATAGGGGAAATGTCAGTGAGCGTTCCGATTTCAGTTCCAGAGCAATTTGCCCAATGAGTCCTTGATATTTAGTCGTTTTCAGCCAATTTTCTGGATTTTTGAAAATTTCAATTTTTTGTGAAAATATCCACTAAATGAGGGAATAATAAGTGTGAGAGTACCCCAGGAGAGTTCAGAATGTGTGTGGGTAGAATATATATCCCACGGGGGTAAAATTGAAAAAAGTTGAAAAAATTTTTTTTTTTGGACTTAGTCATTTTTCCGGCGTTTATCAGACTTTCAGATAGGGGAAATGTCAGTGAGCATTCCGATTTCAGTTCCAGAGCGATTTGCCCAATGAGTCCTTGATATTTAGTCGTTTTCAGCCAATTTTATGGATTTTTGAAAATTTCACCTTTTTGTGAAAATATCCACTAAATGAGGGAATAATATGTGTGAGAGTACCCCAGGAGAGTTCCGAATGTGTGTGGGTAGAATATATATCCCACGGGGGTAAAATAGAAAAAAGTTGAAAAACATTTTTTTTTTTACTTAGTCATTTTTCCGGCGTTTATCAGACTTTCAGATAGGGGAAATGTCAGTGAGCATTCCGATTTCAGTTCCAGAGCGATTTGCCCAATGAGTCCTTGATATTTAGTCGTTTTCATCCAATTTTCTGGATTTTTGAAAATTTCAATTTTTTTTGAAAATATCCACTAAATGAGGGAATAATAAGTGTGAGGGTACCCCAGGAGAGTTCCAAATGTGTGTGGGTAGAATATATATCCCACGGGGGTAAAATTGAAAAAAGTTGAAAAAAAATTTTTTTTTGGACTTAGTCATTTTTCCGGCGTTTATCAGACTTTTAGATAGGGGAAATGTCAGTGAGCATTCCGATTTCAGTTCCAGAGCGATTTGCCCAATCAGTCCTTGATATTTAGTCGTTTTCAGCCAATTTTCTGGATTTTTGAAAATTTCAATTTTTTGTGAAAATATCCACTAAATGAGGGAATAATATGTGTGAGAGTACCCCAGGAGAGTTCCGAATGTGTGTGGGTAGAATATATATCCCACGGGGGTAAAATTGAAAAAAGTTGAAAAAAATTTTTTTTTTGGACTTAGTCATTTTTCCAGCGTTTATCAGACTTTCAAATGGGGAAATGTCAGTGAGCGTTCCGATTTCAGTTCCAGAGCGATTTGCCCAATGAGTCCTTGATATTTAGTCGTTTTCATCCAATTTTCTGGATTTTTGAAAATTTCAATTTTTTGTGAAAATATCCACTAAATGAGGGAATAATAAGTGTGAGGGTACCCCAGGAGAGTTCCAAATGTGTGTGGGTAGAATATATATCCCACGGGGGTAAAATTGAAAAAAGTTGAAAAACATTTTTTTTTTTACTTAGTCATTTTTCCTGCGTTTATCAGACTTTCAGATAGGGGAAATGTCAGTGAGCATTCCGATTTCAGTTCCAGAGCGATTTGCCCAATGAGTCCTTGATATTTAGTCGTTTTCAGCCAACTTTCTGGATTTTTGAAAATTTCACTTTTTTGTGAAAATATCCACTAAATGAGGGAATAATAAGTGTGAGAGTACCCCAGGAGAGTTCAGAATTTGTGTGGGTAGAATATATATCCCACGGGGGTAAAATTGAAAAAAAATTTTTTTTTGACTTAGTCATTTTTCCGGCGTTTATCAGATTTTCAGATTGGGGAAATGTCAGTGAGCGTTCCGATTTCAGTTCCAGAGCGATTCGGACAATGAGTCCTTGATATTTAGTTGTTTTCAGTTAATTGTCTGGATTTTTGACAATTTCACTTTTTTGTGAAAATATCCACTAAATGAGGGAATAATATGTGTGAGAGTACCCCAGGAGAGTTCCGAATGTGTGTGGGTAGAATATATATCCCACGGGGGTAAAATTGAAAAAAGTTGAAAAAAATTTTTTTTTTGACTTAGTCATTTTTCCGGCGTTTATCAGATTTTCAGATTGGGGAAATGTCAGTGAGCGTTCCGATTTCAGTTCCAGAGCGATTCGCCCCATGAGTCCTTGATATTTGGTCGTTTTCAGCCAATTTTCTGGATTTTTGAAAATTTCACTTTTTTGTGAAAATATCCACTAAATGAGGGAATAATAAGTGTGAGAGTACCCCAGGAGAGTTCAGAATGTGTGTGGGTAGAATATATATCCCACGGGGGTAAAATTGAAAAAAGTTGAAAAAAATTTTTTTTTTGGACTTAGTCATTTTTCCGGCGTTTATCAGACTTTCAGATAGGGGAAATGTCAGTGAGCATTCCGATTTCAGTTCCAGAGCGATTTGCCCAATGAGTCCTTGATATTTAGTCGTTTTCAGCCAATTTTATGGATTTTTGAAAATTTCACTTTTTTGTGAAAATATCCACTAAATGAGGGAATAATATGTGTGAGAGTACCCCAGGAGAGTTCCGAATGTGTGTGGGTAGAATATATATCCCACGGGGGTAAAATTGAAAAAAGTTGAAAAACATTTTTTTTTTTACTTAGTCATTTTTCCGGCGTTTATCAGACTTTCAGATAGGGGAAATGTCAGTGAGCATTCCGATTTCAGTTCCAGAGCGATTTGCCCAATGAGTCCTTGATATTTCGTCGTTTTCAGCCAATTTTCTGGATTTTTGAAAATTTCACTTTTTTGTGAAAATATCCACTAAATGAGGGAATAATAAGTGTGAGAGTACCCCAGGAGAGTTCAGAATTTGTGTGGGTAGAATATATATCCCACGGGGGTAAAATTGAAAAAAGTTGAAAAAAATTTTTTTTTTGGACTTAGTCATTTTTCCGGCGTTTATCAGACTTTCAGATAGGGGAAATGTCAGTGAGCATTCCGATTTCAGTTCCAGAGCGATTTGCCCAATGAGTCCTTGATATTTAGTCGTTTTCATCCAATTTTCTGGATTTTTGAAAATTTCAATTTTTTTTGAAAATATCCACTAAATGAGGGAATAATAAGTGTGAGGGTACCCCAGGAGAGTTCCAAATGTGTGTGGGTAGAATATATATCCCACGGGGGTAAAATTGAAAAAAGTTGAAAAAAATTTTTTTTTTGGACTTAGTCATTTTTCCGGCGTTTATCAGACTTTTAGATAGGGGAAATGTCAGTGAGCATTCCGATTTCAGTTCCAGAGCGATTTGCCCAATGAGTCCTTGATATTTAGTCGTTTTCAGCCAATTTTCTGGATTTTTGAAAATTTCAATTTTTTGTGAAAATATCCACTAAATGAGGGAATAATAAGTATGAGGGTACCCCAGGAGAGTTCCAAATGTGTGTGGGTAGAATATATATCCCACGGGGGTAAAATTGAAAAAAGTTGAAAAACATTTTTTTTTTTACTTAGTCATTTTTCCGGCGTTTATCAGACTTTCAGATAGGGGAAATGTCAGTGAGCATTCCGATTTCAGTTTCAGAGTGATTTGCCCAATGAGTCCTTGATATTTCGTCGTTTTCAGCCAATTTTCTGGATTTTTGAAAATTTCACTTTTTTGTGAAAATATCCACTAAATGAGGGAATAATAAGTGTGAGAGTACCCCAGGAGAGTTCCGAATGTGTGTGGGTAGAATATATATCCCACGCGGGTAAAATTGAAAAAAGTTGAAAAAAATTTTTTTTTTGGACTTAGTTATTTTTCCGGCGTTTATCAGACTTTCAGATAGGGGAAATGTCAGTGAGCATTCCGATTTCAGTTCCAGAGCGATTTGCCCAATGAGTCCTTGATATTTAGTCGTTTTCAGCCAATTTTCTGGATTTTTGAAAATTTCAATTTTTTGTGAAAATATCCACTAAATGAGGGAATAATAAGTATGAGGGTACCCCAGGAGAGTTCCAAATGTGTGTGGGTAGAATATATATCCCACGGGGGTAAAATTGAAAAAAGTTGAAAAACATTTTTTTTTTTTACTTAGTCATTTTTCCGGCGTTTATCAGACTTTTAGATAGGGGAAATGTCAGTGAGCATTCCGATTTCAGTTCCAGAGCGATTTGCCCAATCAGTCCTTGATATTTAGTCGTTTTCAGCCAATTTTCTGGATTTTTGAAAATTTCAATTTTTTGTGAAAATATCCACTAAATGAGGGAATAATATGTGTGAGAGTACCCCAGGAGAGTTCCGAATGTGTGTGGGTAGAATATATATCCCACGGGGGTAAAATTGAAAAAAGTTGAAAAAAATTTTTTTTTTGGACTTAGTCATTTTTCCAGCGTTTATCAGACTTTCAGATAGGGGAAATGTCAGTGAGCATTCCGATTTCAGTTCCAGAGCGATTTGCCCAATGAGTCCTTGATATTTAGTTGTTTTCAGCCAATTTTCTGGATTTTTGACAATTTCACTTTTTTGTGAAAATATCCACTAAATGAGGGAATAATATGTGTGAGAGTACCCCAGGAGAGTTCCGAATGTGTGTGGGTAGAATATATATCCCACGGGGGTAAAATTGAAAAAAGTTGAAAAAAATTTTTTTTTTGACTTAGTCATTTTTCCGGCGTTTATCAGATTTTCAGATTGGGGAAATGTCAGTGAGCGTTCCGATTTCAGTTCCAGAGCGATTCGCCCCATGAGTCCTTGATATTTAGTCGTTTTCAGCCAATTTTCTGGATTTTTGAAAATTTCAATTTTTTGTGAAAATATCCACTAAATGAGGGAATAATATGTGTGAGAGTACCCCAGGAGAGTTCCGAATGTGTGTGGGTAGAATATATATCCCACGGGGGTAAAATTGAAAAAAGTTGAAAAAAATTTTTTTTTTGGACTTAGTCATTTTTCCAGCGTTTATCAGACTTTCAAATGGGGAAATGTCAGTGAGCGTTCCGATTTCAGTTCCAGAGCGATTTGCCCAATGAGTCCTTGATATTTAGTCGTTTTCATCCAATTTTCTGGATTTTTGAAAATTTCAATTTTTTGTGAAAATATCCACTAAATGAGGGAATAATAAGTGTGAGGGTACCCCAGGAGAGTTCCAAATGTGTGTGGGTAGAATATATATCCCACGGGGGTAAAATTGAAAAAAGTTGAAAAACATTTTTTTTTTTACTTAGTCATTTTTCCTGCGTTTATCAGACTTTCAGATAGGGGAAATGTCAGTGAGCATTCCGATTTCAGTTCCAGAGCGATTTGCCCAATGAGTCCTTGATATTTAGTCGTTTTCAGCCAACTTTCTGGATTTTTGAAAATTTCACTTTTTTGTGAAAATATCCACTAAATGAGGGAATAATAAGTGTGAGAGTACCCCAGGAGAGTTCAGAATTTGTGTGGGTAGAATATATATCCCACGGGGGTAAAATTGAAAAAAAATTTTTTTTTGACTTAGTCATTTTTCCGGCGTTTATCAGATTTTCAGATTGGGGAAATGTCAGTGAGCGTTCCGATTTCAGTTCCAGAGCGATTTGCCCAATGAGTCCTTGATATTTAGTCGTTTTCAGCCAATATTTTGGATTTTTGAAAATTTCACTATTTTGTGAAAATATCCACAAAATGAGGGAATAATATGCGTGAGGGTACCCCAGGAGAGATCCAAATGTGTGTGGGTAGAATATATATCCCAAGGGGGTAAAATTGAAAAAAGTTGAAAAAAAATTTTTTTTTTGGACTTAGTAATTTTTCCGGCGTTTCTCAGACTTTCAGATAGGGGAAATGTCAGTGAGCGTTCCGATTTCAGTTCCAGAGCGATTCGGACAATGAGTCCTTGATATTTAGTTGTTTTCAGTTAATTGTCTGGATTTTTGACAATTTCACTTTTTTGTGAAAATATCCACTAAATGAGGGAATAATAAGTGTGAGAGTACCCCAGGAGAGTTCAGAATGTGTGTGGGTAGAATATATATCCCACGGGGGTAAAATTGAAAAAAGTTGAAAAAAATTTTTTTTTTGGACTTAGTCATTTTTCCGGCGTTTATCAGACTTTCAGATAGGGGAAATGTCAGTGAGCATTCCGATTTCAGTTCCAGAGCGATTTGCCCAATGAGTCCTTGATATTTAGTCGTTTTCAGCCAATTTTATGGATTTTTGAAAATTTCACTTTTTTGTGAAAATATCCACTAAATGAGGGAATAATATGTGTGAGAGTACCCCAGGAGAGTTCCGAATGTGTGTGGGTAGAATATATATCCCACGGGGGTAAAATTGAAAAAAGTTGAAAAACATTTTTTTTTTTACTTAGTCATTTTTCCGGCGTTTATCAGACTTTCAGATAGGGGAAATGTCAGTGAGCATTCCGATTTCAGTTCCAGAGCGATTTGCCCAATGAGTCCTTGATATTTCGTCGTTTTCAGCCAATTTTCTGGATTTTTGAAAATTTCACTTTTTTGTGAAAATATCCACTAAATGAGGGAATAATAAGTGTGAGAGTACCCCAGGAGAGTTCAGAATTTGTGTGGGTAGAATATATGTCCCACGGGGGTAAAATTGAAAAAAGTTGAAAAAAATTTTTTTTTTGGACTTAGTCATTTTTCCGGCGTTTATCAGACTTTCAGATAGGGGAAATGTCAGTGAGCATTCCGATTTCAGTTCCAGAGCGATTTGCCCAATGAGTCCTTGATATTTAGTCGTTTTCATCCAATTTTCTGGATTTTTGAAAATTTCAATTTTTTTTTAAAATATCCACTAAATGAGGGAATAATAAGTGTGAGGGTACCCCAGGAGAGTTCCAAATGTGTGTGGGTAGAATATTTATCCCACGGGGGTAAAATTGAAAAAAGTTGAAAAAAATTTTTTTTTTGGACTTAGTCATTTTTCCGGCGTTTATCAGACTTTTAGATAGGGGAAATGTCAGTGAGCATTCCGATTTCAGTTCCAGAGCGATTTGCCCAATGAGTCCTTGATATTTAGTCGTTTTCAGCCAATTTTCTGGATTTTTGAAAATTTCAATTTTTTGTGAAAATATCCACTAAATGAGGGAATAATAAGTATGAGGGTACCCCAGGAGAGTTCCAAATGTGTGTGGGTAGAATATATATCCCACGGGGGTAAAATTGAAAAAAGTTGAAAAACATTTTTTTTTTTACTTAGTCATTTTTCCGGCGTTTATCAGACTTTCAGATAGGGGAAATGTCAGTGAGCATTCCGATTTCAGTTTCAGAGTGATTTGCCCAATGAGTCCTTGATATTTCGTCGTTTTCAGCCAATTTTCTGGATTTTTGAAAATTTCACTTTTTTGTGAAAATATCCACTAAATGAGGGAATAATAAGTGTGAGAGTACCCCAGGAGAGTTCCGAATGTGTGTGGGTAGAATATATATCCCACGGGGGTAAAATTGAAAAAAGTTGAAAAACATTTTTTTTTTTACTTAGTCATTTTTCCGGCGTTTATCAGACTTTCAGATAGGGGAAATGTCAGTGAGCATTCTGATTTCAGTTCCAGAGCGATTCGGCCAATGAGTCCTTGATATTTAGTTGTTTTCAGCCAATTTTCTGGATTTTTGACAATTTCACTTTTTTGTGAAAATATCCACTAAATGAGGGAATAATATGTGTGAGAGTACCCCAGGAGAGTTCCGAATGTGTGTGGGTAGAATATATATCCCACGGGGGTAAAATTGAAAAAAGTTGAAAAAAATTTTTTTTTTGGACTTAGTCATTTTTCCAGCGTTTATCAGACTTTCAAATGGGGAAATGTCAGTGAGCGTTCCGATTTCAGTTCCAGAGCGATTTGCCCAATGAGTCCTTGATATTTAGTCGTTTTCATCCAATTTTCTGGATTTTTGAAAATTTCAATTTTTTGTGAAAATATCCACTAAATGAGGGAATAATAAGTGTGAGGGTACCCCAGGAGAGTTCCAAATGTGTGTGGGTAGAATATATATCCCACGGGGGTAAAATTGAAAAAAGTTGAAAAACATTTTTTTTTTTACTTAGTCATTTTTCCTGCGTTTATCAGACTTTCAGATAGGGGAAATGTCAGTGAGCATTCCGATTTCAGTTCCAGAGCGATTTGCCCAATGAGTCCTTGATATTTAGTCGTTTTCAGCCAACTTTCTGGATTTTTGAAAATTTCACTTTTTTGTGAAAATATCCACTAAATGAGGGAATAATAAGTGTGAGAGTACCCCAGGAGAGTTCAGAATTTGTGTGGGTAGAATATATATCCCACGGGGGTAAAATTGAAAAAAAATTTTTTTTTGACTTAGTCATTTTTCCGGCGTTTATCAGATTTTCAGATTGGGGAAATGTCAGTGAGCGTTCCGATTTCAGTTCCAGAGCGATTTGCCCAATGAGTCCTTGATATTTAGTCGTTTTCAGCCAATATTTTGGATTTTTGAAAATTTCACTATTTTGTGAAAATATCCACAAAATGAGGGAATAATATGCGTGAGGGTACCCCAGGAGAGATCCAAATGTGTGTGGGTAGAATATATATCCCAAGGGGGTAAAATTGAAAAAAGTTGAAAAAAAATTTTTTTTTTGGACTTAGTAATTTTTCCGGCGTTTCTCAGACTTTCAGATAGGGGAAATGTCAGTGAGCGTTCCGATTTCAGTTCCAGAGCGATTCGGACAATGAGTCCTTGATATTTAGTTGTTTTCAGTTAATTGTCTGGATTTTTGACAATTTCACTTTTTTGTGAAAATATCCACTAAATGAGGGAATAATATGTGTGAGAGTACCCCAGGAGAGTTCCGAATGTGTGTGGGTAGAATATATATCCCACGGGGGTAAAATTGAAAAAAGTTGAAAAAAATTTTTTTTTTGACTTAGTCATTTTTCCGGCGTTTATCAGATTTTCAGATTGGGGAAATGTCAGTGAGCGTTCCGATTTCAGTTCCAGAGCGATTCGCCCCATGAGTCCTTGATATTTAGTCGTTTTCAGCCAATTTTCTGGATTTTTGAAAATTTCACTTTTTTGTGAAAATATCCACTAAATGAGGGAATAATAAGTGTGAGAGTACCCCAGGAGAGTTCAGAATGTGTGTGGGTAGAATATATATCCCACGGGGGTAAAATTGAAAAAAGTTGAAAAAAATTTTTTTTTGGACTTAGTCATTTTTCCGGCGTTTATCAGACTTTCAGATAGGGGAAATGTCAGTGAGCATTCCGATTTCAGTTCCAGAGCGATTTGCCCAATGAGTCCTTGATATTTAGTCGTTTTCAGCCAATTTTATGGATTTTTGAAAATTTCACTTTTTTGTGAAAATATCCACTAAATGAGGGAATAATATGTGTGAGAGTACCCCAGGAGAGTTCCGAATGTGTGTGGGTAGAATATATATCCCACGGGGGTAAAATTGAAAAAAGTTGAAAAACATTTTTTTTTTTACTTAGTCATTTTTCCGGCGTTTATCAGACTTTCAGATAGGGGAAATGTCAGTGAGCATTCCGATTTCAGTTCCAGAGCGATTTGCCCAATGAGTCCTTGATATTTCGTCGTTTTCAGCCAATTTTCTGGATTTTTGAAAATTTCACTTTTTTGTGAAAATATCCACTAAATGAGGGAATAATAAGTGTGAGAGTACCCCAGGAGAGTTCAGAATTTGTGTGGGTAGAATATATATCCCACGGGGGTAAAATTGAAAAAAGTTGAAAAAAAATTTTTTTTTTGGACTTAGTCATTTTTCCGGCGTTTATCAGACTTTCAGATAGGGGAAATGTCAGTGAGCATTCCGATTTCAGTTCCAGAGCGATTTGCCCAATGAGTCCTTGATATTTAGTCGTTTTCAGCCAATTTTCTGGATTTTTGAAAATTTCAATTTTTTGTGAAAATATCCACTAAATGAGGGAATAATAAGTATGAGGGTACCCCAGGAGAGTTCCAAATGTGTGTGGGTAGAATATATATCCCACGGGGGTAAAATTGAAAAAAGTTGAAAAACATTTTTTTTTTTTACTTAGTCATTTTTCCGGCGTTTATCAGACTTTCAGATAGGGGAAATGTCAGTGAGCATTCCGATTTCAGTTCCAGAGCGATTTGCCCAATGAGTCCTTGATATTTCGTCGTTTTCAGCCAATTTTCTGGATTTTTGAAAATTTCACTTTTTTGTGAAAATATCCACTAAATGAGGGAATAATAAGTGTGAGAGTACCCCAGGAGATTTCAGAATTTGTGTGGGTAGAATATATATCCCACGGGGGTAAAATTGAAAAAAGTTGAAAAACATTTTTTTTTTTACTTAGTCATTTTTCCGGCGTTTATCAGACTTTCAGATAGGGGAAATGTCAGTGAGCATTCTGATTTCAGTTCCAGAGCGATTCGGCCAATGAGTCCTTGATATTTAGTTGTTTTCAGCCAATTTTCTGGATTTTTGACAATTTCACTTTTTTGTGAAAATATCCACTAAATGAGGGAATAATATGTGTGAGAGTACCCCAGGAGAGTTCCGAATGTGTGTGGGTAGAATATATATCCCACGGGGGTAAAATTGAAAAAAAAATTTGTTTTTGGACTTAGTCATTTTTCCAGCGTTTACCAGACTTTCAGATAGGGGAAATGTCAGTGAGCGTTCCGATTTCAGTTCCAGAGCGATTCGCCCAATGAGTCCTTGATATTTAGTCGTTTTCATCCAATTTCCTGGATTTTTGAAAATTTAAATTTTTTGTGAAAATATCCACTAAATGAGGGAATAATAAGTGTGAGGGTACCCCAGGAGAGTTCCAAATGTGTGTGGGTAGAATATATATCCCACGGGGGTAAAATTGAAAAAAGTTGAAAAACATTTTTTTTTTGACTTAGTCATTTTTCCGGCGTTTATCAGACTTTCAGATAGGGGAAATGTCAGTGAGCATTCCGATTTCAGTTCCAGAGCGATTTGCCCAATGAGTCCTTGATATTTCGTCGTTTTCAGCCAATTTTCTGGATTTTTGAAAATTTCAATTTTTTTGTGAAAATATCCACTAAATGAGGGAATAATATGTGTGAGAGTACCCCAGGAGAGTTCCGAATGTGTGTGGGTAGAATATATATCCCACAGGGGTAAAATTGAAAAAAGTTGAAAAAAAATTTTTTGTTTGGACTTAGTCATTTTTCCAGCGTTTACCAGACTTTCAGATAGGGGAAATGTCAGTGAGCGTTCCGATTTCAGTTCCAGAGCGATTCGCCCAATGAGTCCTTGATATTTAGTCGTTTACAGCCAATATTTTGGATTTTTGAAAATTTCACTTTTTTGTGAAAATATCCACTAAATGAGGGAATAATATGTGTGAGGGTACCCCAGGAGAGTTCCAAATGTGTGTGGGTAGAATATATATCCCACGGGGGTAAAATTGAAAAAAGTTGAAAAACATTTTTTTTTTTACTTAGTCATTTTTCCGGCGTTTATCAGACTTTCAGATAGGGGAAATGTCAGTGAGCATTCCGATTTCAGTTCCAGAGCGATTCGGCCAATGAGTCCTTGATATTTAGTTGTTTTCAGCCAATTTTCTGGATTTTTGACAATTTCACTTTTTTGTGAAAATATCCACTAAATGAGGGAATAATATGTGTGAGAGTACCCCAGGAGAGTTCCGAATGTGTGTGGGTAGAATACATATCCCACGGGGGTAAAATTGAAAAAAGTTGAAAAAAATTTTTTTTTTTGGACTTAGTCATTTTTCCAGCGTTCATCAGACTTTCAGATAGGGGAAATGTCAGTGAGCGTTCCGATTTCAGTTCCAGAGCGATTTGCCCAATGAGTCCTTGATATTTAGTCGTTTTCATCCAATTTTCTGGATTTTTGAAAATTTCAATTTTTTGTGAAAATATCCACTAAATGAGGGAATAATAAGTGTGAGGGTACCCCAGGAGAGTTCCAAATGTGTGTGGGTAGAATATATATCCCACGGGGGTAAAATTGAAAAAAGTTGAAAAACATTTTTTTTTTTACTTAGTCATTTTTCCGGCGTTTATCAGACTTTCAGATAGGGGAAATGTCAGTGAGCATTCCGATTTCAGTTCCAGAGCGATTCGGCCAATGAGTCCTTGATATTTAGTTGTTTTCAGCCAATTTTCTGGATTTTTGACAATTTCACTTTTTTGTGAAACTATCCACTAAATGAGGGAATAATATGTGTGAGAGTACCCCAGGAGAGTTCCGAATGTGTGTGGGTAGAATATATATCCCACGGGGGTAAAATTGAAAAAAGTTGAAAAAAATTTTTTTTTTTGGACTTAGTCATTTTTCCAGCGTTTACCAGACTTTCAGATAGGGGAAATGTCAGTGAGCGTTCCGATTTCAGTTCCAGAGCGATTCGCCCAATGAGTCCTTGATATTTAGTCGTTTTCATCCAATTTCCTGGATTTTTGAAAATTTCAATTTTTTGTGAAAATATCCACTAAATGAGGGAATAATAAGTGTGAGAGTACCCCAGGAGAGTTCCGAATGTGTGTGGGTAGAATATATATCCCACGCGGGTAAAATTGAAAAAAGTTGAAAAAAATTTTTTTTTTGGACTTCGTTATTTTTCCGGCGTTTATCAGACTTTCAGATAGGGGAAATGTCAGTGAGCATTCCGATTTCAGTTCCAGAGCGATTTGCCCAATGAGTCCTTGATATTTAGTCGTTTTCAGCCAATTTTCTGGATTTTTGAAAATTTCAATTTTTTGTGAAAATATCCACTAAATGAGGGAATAATAAGTATGAGGGTACCCCAGGAGAGTTCCAAATGTGTGTGGGTAGAATATATATCCCACGGGGGTAAAATTGAAAAAAGTTGAAAAACATTTTTTTTTTTTACTTAGTCATTTTTCCGGCGTTTATCAGACTTTCAGATAGGGGAATTGTCAGTGAGCATTCCGATTTCAGTTCCAGAGCGATTTGCCCAATGAGTCCTTGATATTTCGTCGTTTTCAGCCAATTTTCTGGATTTTTGAAAATTTCACTTTTTTGTGAAAATATCCACTAAATGAGGGAATAATAAGTGTGAGAGTACCCCAGGAGATTTCAGAATTTGTGTGGGTAGAATATATATCCCACGGGGGTAAAATTGAAAAAAGTTGAAAAACATTTTTTTTTTTACTTAGTCATTTTTCCGGCGTTTATCAGACTTTCAGATAGGGGAAATGTCAGTGAGCATTCTGATTTCAGTTCCAGAGCGATTCGGCCAATGAGTCCTTGATATTTAGTTGTTTTCAGCCAATTTTCTGGATTTTTGACAATTTCACTTTTTTGTGAAAATATCCACTAAATGAGGGAATAATATGTGTGAGAGTACCCCAGGAGAGTTCCGAATGTGTGTGGGTAGAATATATATCCCACGGGGGTAAAATTGAAAAAAAAATTTGTTTTTGGACTTAGTCATTTTTCCAGCGTTTACCAGACTTTCAGATAGGGGAAATGTCAGTGAGCGTTCCGATTTCAGTTCCAGAGCGATTCGCCCAATGAGTCCTTGATATTTAGTCGTTTTCATCCAATTTCCTGGATTTTTGAAAATTTCAATTTTTTGTGAAAATATCCACTAAATGAGGGAATAATAAGTGTGAGAGTACCCCAGGAGAGTTCCGAATGTGTGTGGGTAGAATATATATCCCACGCGGGTAAAATTGAAAAAAGTTGAAAAAAATTTTTTTTTTGGACTTCGTTATTTTTCCGGCGTTTATCAGACTTTCAGATAGGGGAAATGTCAGTGAGCATTCCGATTTCAGTTCCAGAGCGATTTGCCCAATGAGTCCTTGATATTTAGTCGTTTTCAGCCAATTTTCTGGATTTTTGAAAATTTCAATTTTTTGTGAAAATATCCACTAAATGAGGGAATAATAAGTATGAGGGTACCCCAGGAGAGTTCCAAATGTGTGTGGGTAGAATATATATCCCACGGGGGTAAAATTGAAAAAAGTTGAAAAACATTTTTTTTTTTTACTTAGTCATTTTTCCGGCGTTTATCAGACTTTCAGATAGAGGAAATGTCAGTGAGCATTCCGATTTCAGTTCCAGAGCGATTTGCCCAATGAGTCCTTGATATTTCGTCGTTTTCAGCCAATTTTCTGGATTTTTGAAAATTTCACTTTTTTGTGAAAATATCCACTAAATGAGGGAATAATAAGTGTGAGAGTACCCCAGGAGATTTCAGAATTTGTGTGGGTAGAATATATATCCCACGGGGGTAAAATTGAAAAAAGTTGAAAAACATTTTTTTTTTTACTTAGTCATTTTTCCGGCGTTTATCAGACTTTCAGATAGGGGAAATGTCAGTGAGCATTCTGATTTCAGTTCCAGAGCGATTCGGCCAATGAGTCCTTGATATTTAGTTGTTTTCAGCCAATTTTCTGGATTTTTGACAATTTCACTTTTTTGTGAAAATATCCACTAAATGAGGGAATAATATGTGTGAGAGTACCCCAGGAGAGTTCCGAATGTGTGTGGGTAGAATATATATCCCACGGGGGTAAAATTGAAAAAAAAATTTGTTTTTGGACTTAGTCATTTTTCCAGCGTTTACCAGACTTTCAGATAGGGGAAATGTCAGTGAGCGTTCCGATTTCAGTTCCAGAGCGATTCGCCCAATGAGTCCTTGATATTTAGTCGTTTTCATCCAATTTCCTGGATTTTTGAAAATTTAAATTTTTTGTGAAAATATCCACTAAATGAGGGAATAATAAGTGTGAGGGTACCCCAGGAGAGTTCCAAATGTGTGTGGGTAGAATATATATCCCACGGGGGTAAAATTGAAAAAAGTTGAAAAACATTTTTTTTTTGACTTAGTCATTTTTCCAGCGTTTACCAGACTTTCAGATAGGGGAAATGTCAGTGAGCGTTCCGATTTCAGTTCCAGAGCGATTCGCCCAATGAGTCCTTGATATTTAGTCGTTTACAGCCAATATTTTGGATTTTTGAAAATTTCACTTTTTTGTGAAAATATCCACTAAATGAGGGAATAATATGTGTGAGGGTACCCCAGGAGAGTTCCAAATGTGTGTGGGTAGAATATATATCCCACGGGGGTAAAATTGAAAAAAGTTGAAAAACATTTTTTTTTTTACTTAGTCATTTTTCCGGCGTTTATCAGACTTTCAGATAGGGGAAATGTCAGTGAGCATTCCGATTTCAGTTCCAGAGCGATTCGGCCAATGAGTCCTTGATATTTAGTTGTTTTCAGCCAATTTTCTGGATTTTTGACAATTTCACTTTTTTGTGAAAATATCCACTAAATGAGGGAATAATATGTGTGAGGGTACCCCAGGAGAGTTCCAAATGTGTGTGGGTAGAATATATATCCCACGGGGGTAAAATTGAAAAAAGTTGAAAAAAAATTTTTTTTTTGGACTTAGTCATTTTTCCAGCGTTTACCAGACTTTCAGATAGGGGAAATGTCAGTGAGCGTTCCGATTTCAGTTCCAGAGCGATTCGCCCAATGAGTCCTTGATATTTAGTCGTTTTCATCCAATTTCCTGGATTTTTGAAAATTTCAATTTTTTGTGAAAATATCCACTAAATGAGGGAATAATAAGTGTGAGGGTACCCCAGGAGAGTTCCAAATGTGTGTGGGTAGAATATATATCCCACGGGGGTAAAATTGAAAAAAGTTGAAAAAAATTTTTTTTTGGACTTAGTCATTTTTCCGGCGTTTATCAGACTTACAGATAGGGGAAATGTCAGTGAGCGTTCCGATTTCAGTTCCAGAGCAATTTGCCCAATGAGTCCTTGATATTTAGTCGTTTTCAGCCAATTTTCTGGATTTTTGAAAATTTCAATTTTTTGTGAAAATATCCACTAAATGAGGGAATAATAAGTGTGAGAGTACCCCAGGAGAGTTCAGAATGTGTGTGGGTAGAATATATATCCCACGGGGGTAAAATTGAAAAAAGTTGAAAAAATTTTTTTTTTTGGACTTAGTCATTTTTCCGGCGTTTATCAGACTTTCAGATAGGGGAAATGTCAGTGAGCATTCCGATTTCAGTTCCAGAGCGATTTGCCCAATGAGTCCTTGATATTTAGTCGTTTTCAGCCAATTTTATGGATTTTTGAAAATTTCACCTTTTTGTGAAAATATCCACTAAATGAGGGAATAATATGTGTGAGAGTACCCCAGGAGAGTTCCGAATGTGTTTGGGTAGAATATATATCCCACGGGGGTAAAATAGAAAAAAGTTGAAAAACATTTTTTTTTTTTTGCTTAGTCATTTTTCCGGCGTTTATCAGACTTTCAGATAGGGGAAATGTCAGTGAGCATTCCGATTTCAGTTCCAGAGCGATTTGCCCAATGAGTCCTTGATATTTAGTCGTTTTCAGCCAATTTTCTGGATTTTTGAAAATTTCAATTTTTTGTGAAAATATCCACTAAATGAGGGAATAATATGTGTGAGAGTACCCCAGGAGAGTTCCGAATGTGTGTGGGTAGAATATATATCCCACGGGGGTAAAATTGAAAAAAGTTGAAAAAAATTTTTTTTTTGGACTTAGTCATTTTTCCAGCGTTTATCAGACTTTCAGATAGGGGAAATGTCAGTGAGCATTCCGATTTCAGTTCCAGAGCGATTTGCCCAATGAGTCCTTGATATTTCGTCGTTTTCAGCCAATTTTCTGGATTTTTGAAAATTTCAATTTTTTGTGAAAATATCCACTAAATGAGGGAATAATATGTGTGAGAGTACCCCAGGAGAGTTCCGAATGTGTGTGGGTAGAATAGATATACCACGGGGGTAAAATTGAAAAAAGTTGAAAAATTTTTTTTTTTTTCGACTTAGTAATTTTTCCGGCGTTTATCATACTTTCAGATAGGGGAAATGTCAGTGAGCATTCCGATTTCAGTTCCAGAGCGATTCGGCCAATGAGTCCTTGATATTTAGTTGTTTTCAGCCAATTTTCTGGATTTTTGACAATTTCACTTTTTTGTGAAAATATCCACTAAATGAGGGAATAATATGTGTGAGAGTACCCCAGGAGAGTTCCGAATGTGTGTGGGTAGAATATATATCCCACGGGGGTAAAATTGAAAAAAGTTGAAAAAAATTTTTTTTTTGACTTAGTCATTTTTCCGGCGTTTATCAGATTTTCAGATTGGGGAAATGTCAGTGAGCGTTCCGATTTCAGTTCCAGAGCGATTCGCCCCATGAGTCCTTGATATTTAGTCGTTTTCAGCCAATTTTCTGGATTTTTGAAAATTTCACTTTTTTGTGAAAATATCCACTAAATGAGGAAATAATATGGGTGAGGTTACCCCAGGAGAGTTCCAAATGTGTGTGGGTAGAATATATATCCCACGGGGGTAAAATTGAAAAAAGTTGAAAAAAATTTTTTTTTTGGACTTAGTCATTTTTCCAGCGTTTATCAGACTTTCAAATGGGGAAATGTCAGTGAGCGTTCCGATTTCAGTTCCAGAGCGATTTGCCCAATGAGTCCTTGATATTTAGTCGTTTTCATCCAATTTTCTGGATTTTTGAAAATTTCAATTTTTTGTGAAAATATCCACTAAATGAGGGAATAATAAGTGTGAGGGTACCCCAGGAGAGTTCCAAATGTGTGTGGGTAGAATATATATCCCACGGGGGTAAAATTGAAAAAAGTTGAAAAACATTTTTTTTTTTACTTAGTCATTTTTCCTGCGTTTATCAGACTTTCAGATAGGGGAAATGTCAGTGAGCGTTCCGATTTCAGTTCCAGAGCGATTCGCCCCATGAGTCCTTAATATTTAGTCGTTTTCAGCCAATTTTCTGGATTTTTGAAAATTTCACTTTTTTGTGAAAATATCCACTAAATGAGGGAATAATAAGTGTGAGAGTACCCCAGGAGAGTTCAGAATGTGTGTGGGTAGAATATATATCCCACGGGGGTAAAATTGAAAAAAGTTGAAAAAAATTTTTTTTTTGGACTTAGTCATTTTTCCGGCGTTTATCAGACTTTCAGATAGGGGAAATGTCAGTGAGCATTCCGATTTCAGTTCCAGAGCGATTTGCCCAATGAGTCCTTGATATTTAGTCGTTTTCAGCCAATTTTATGGATTTTTGAAAATTTCACTTTTTTGTGAAAATATCCACTAAATGAGGGAATAATATGTGTGAGAGTACCCCAGGAGAGTTCCGAATGTGTGTGGGTAGAATATATATCCCACGGGGGTAAAATTGAAAAAAGTTGAAAAACATTTTTTTTTTTACTTAGTCATTTTTCCGGCGTTTATCAGACTTTCAGATAGGGGAAATGTCAGTGAGCATTCCGATTTCAGTTCCAGAGCGATTTGCCCAATGAGTCCTTGATATTTCGTCGTTTTCAGCCAATTTTCTGGATTTTTGAAAATTTCACTTTTTTGTGAAAATATCCACTAAATGAGGGAATAATAAGTGTGAGAGTACCCCAGGAGAGTTCAGAATTTGTGTGGGTAGAATATATATCCCACGGGGGTAAAATTGAAAAAAGTTGAAAAAAATTTTTTTTTTGGACTTAGTCATTTTTCCGGCGTTTATCAGACTTTCAGATAGGGGAAATGTCAGTGAGCATTCCGATTTCAGTTCCAGAGCGATTTGCCCAATGAGTCCTTGATATTTAGTCGTTTTCATCCAATTTTCTGGATTTTTGAAAATTTAAATTTTTTTTGAAAATATCCACTAAATGAGGGAATAATAAGTGTGAGGGTACCCCAGGAGAGTTCCAAATGTGTGTGGGTAGAATATATATCCCACGGGGGTAAAATTGAAAAAAGTTGAAAAAAATTTTTTTTTTGGACTTAGTCATTTTTCCGGCGTTTATCAGACTTTTAGATAGGGGAAATGTCAGTGAGCATTCCGATTTCAGTTCCAGAGCGATTTGCCCAATGAGTCCTTGATATTTAGTCGTTTTCAGCCAATTTTCTGGATTTTTGAAAATTTCAATTTTTTGTGAAAATATCCACTAAATGAGGGAATAATAAGTATGAGGGTACCCCAGGAGAGTTCCAAATGTGTGTGGGTAGAATATATATCCAACGGGGGTAAAATTGAAAAAAGTTGAAAAACATTTTTTTTTTTACTTAGTCATTTTTCCGGCGTTTATCAGACTTTCAGATAGGGGAAATGTCAGTGAGCATTCCGATTTCAGTTTCAGAGTGATTTGCCCAATGAGTCCTTGATATTTCGTCGTTTTCAGCCAATTTTCTGGATTTTTGAAAATTTCACTTTTTTGTGAAAATATCCACTAAATGAGGGAATAATAAGTGTGAGAGTACCCCAGGAGAGTTCCGAATGTGTGTGGGTAGAATATATATCCCACGCGGGTAAAATTGAAAAAAGTTGAAAAAAATTTTTTTTTTGGACTTAGTCATTTTTCCGGCGTTTATCAGACTTTCAGATAGGGGAAATGTCAGTGAGCATTCCGATTTCAGTTCCAGAGCGATTTGCCCAATGAGTCCTTGATATTTAGTCGTTTTCAGCCAATTTTCTGGATTTTTGAAAATTTCAATTTTTTGTGAAAATATCCACTAAATGAGGGAATAATAAGTATGAGGGTACCCCAGGAGAGTTCCAAATGTGTGTGGGTAGAATATATATCCCACGGGGGTAAAATTGAAAAAAGTTGAAAAACATTTTTTTTTTTTACTTAGTCATTTTTCCGGCGTTTATCAGACTTTCAGATAGGGGAAATGTCAGTGAGCATTCCGATTTCAGTTCCAGAGCGATTTGCCCAATGAGTCCTTGATATTTCGTCGTTTTCAGCCAATTTTCTGGATTTTTGAAAATTTCACTTTTTTGTGAAAATATCCACTAAATGAAGGGAATAATAAGTGTGAGAGTACCCCAGGAGATTTCAGAATTTGTGTGGGTAGAATATATATCCCACGGGGGTAAAATTGAAAAAAGTTGAAAAACATTTTTTTTTTTACTTAGTCATTTTTCCGGCGTTTATCAGACTTTCAGATAGGGGAAATGTCAGTGAGCATTCTGATTTCAGTTCCAGAGCGATTCGGCCAATGAGTCCTTGATATTTAGTTGTTTTCAGCCAATTTTCTGGATTTTTGACAATTTCACTTTTTTGTGAAAATATCCACTAAATGAGGGAATAATATGTGTGAGAGTACCCCAGGAGAGTTCCGAATGTGTGTGGGTAGAATATATATCCCACGGGGGTAAAATTGAAAAAAAAATTTGTTTTTGGACTTAGTCATTTTTCCAGCGTTTACCAGACTTTCAGATAGGGGAAATGTCAGTGAGCGTTCCGATTTCAGTTCCAGAGCGATTCGCCCAATGAGTCCTTGATATTTAGTCGTTTACAGCCAATATTTTGGATTTTTGAAAATTTCACTTTTTTGTGAAAATATCCACTAAATGAGGGAATAATATGTGTGAGGGTACCCCAGGAGAGTTCCAAATGTGTGTGGGTAGAATATATATCCCACGGGGGTAAAATTGAAAAAAGTTGAAAAACATTTTTTTTTTTACTTAGTCATTTTTCCGGCGTTTATCAGACTTTCAGATAGGGGAAATGTCAGTGAGCATTCCGATTTCAGTTCCAGAGCGATTCGGCCAAGGAGTCCTTGATATTTAGTTGTTTTCAGCCAATTTTCTGGATTTTTGACAATTTCACTTTTTTGTGAAAATATCCACTAAATGAGGGAATAATATGTGTGAGAGTACCCCAGGAGAGTTCCGAATGTGTGTGGGTAGAATACATATCCCACGGGGGTAAAATTGAAAAAAGTTGAAAAACATTTTTTTTTTTACTTAGTCATTTTTCCTGCGTTTATCAGACTTTCAGATAGGGGAAATGTCAGTGAGCGTTCCGATTTCAGTTCCAGAGCGATTCGCCCCATGAGTCCTTAATATTTAGTCGTTTTCAGCCAATTTTCTGGATTTTTGAAAATTTCACTTTTTTGTGAAAATATCCACTAAATGAGGGAATAATAAGTGTGAGAGTACCCCAGGAGAGTTCAGAATGTGTGTGGGTAGAATATATATCCCACGGGGGTAAAATTGAAAAAAGTTGAAAAAAATTTTTTTTTTGGACTTAGTCATTTTTCCGGCGTTTATCAGACTTTCAGATAGGGGAAATGTCAGTGAGCATTCCGATTTCAGTTCCAGAGCGATTTGCCCAATGAGTCCTTGATATTTAGTCGTTTTCAGCCAATTTTATGGATTTTTGAAAATTTCACTTTTTTGTGAAAATATCCACTAAATGAGGGAATAATATGTGTGAGAGTACCCCAGGAGAGTTCCGAATGTGTGTGGGTAGAATATATATCCCACGGGGGTAAAATTGAAAAAAGTTGAAAAACATTTTTTTTTTTACTTAGTCATTTTTCCGGCGTTTATCAGACTTTCAGATAGGGGAAATGTCAGTGAGCATTCCGATTTCAGTTCCAGAGCGATTTGCCCAATGAGTCCTTGATATTTCGTCGTTTTCAGCCAATTTTCTGGATTTTTGAAAATTTCACTTTTTTGTGAAAATATCCACTAAATGAGGGAATAATAAGTGTGAGAGTACCCCAGGAGAGTTCAGAATTTGTGTGGGTAGAATATATATCCCACGGGGGTAAAATTGAAAAAAGTTGAAAAAAATTTTTTTTTTGGACTTAGTCATTTTTCCGGCGTTTATCAGACTTTCAGATAGGGGAAATGTCAGTGAGCATTCCGATTTCAGTTCCAGAGCGATTTGCCCAATGAGTCCTTGATATTTAGTCGTTTTCATCCAATTTTCTGGATTTTTGAAAATTTAAATTTTTTTTGAAAATATCCACTAAATGAGGGAATAATAAGTGTGAGGGTACCCCAGGAGAGTTCCAAATGTGTGTGGGTAGAATATATATCCCACGGGGGTAAAATTGAAAAAAGTTGAAAAAAATTTTTTTTTTGGACTTAGTCATTTTTCCGGCGTTTATCAGACTTTTAGATAGGGGAAATGTCAGTGAGCATTCCGATTTCAGTTCCAGAGCGATTTGCCCAATGAGTCCTTGATATTTAGTCGTTTTCAGCCAATTTTCTGGATTTTTGAAAATTTCAATTTTTTGTGAAAATATCCACTAAATGAGGGAATAATAAGTATGAGGGTACCCCAGGAGAGTTCCAAATGTGTGTGGGTAGAATATATATCCAACGGGGGTAAAATTGAAAAAAGTTGAAAAACATTTTTTTTTTTACTTAGTCATTTTTCCGGCGTTTATCAGACTTTCAGATAGGGGAAATGTCAGTGAGCATTCCGATTTCAGTTTCAGAGTGATTTGCCCAATGAGTCCTTGATATTTCGTCGTTTTCAGCCAATTTTCTGGATTTTTGAAAATTTCACTTTTTTGTGAAAATATCCACTAAATGAGGGAATAATAAGTGTGAGAGTACCCCAGGAGAGTTCCGAATGTGTGTGGGTAGAATATATATCCCACGCGGGTAAAATTGAAAAAAGTTGAAAAAAATTTTTTTTTTGGACTTAGTCATTTTTCCGGCGTTTATCAGACTTTCAGATAGGGGAAATGTCAGTGAGCATTCCGATTTCAGTTCCAGAGCGATTTGCCCAATGAGTCCTTGATATTTAGTCGTTTTCAGCCAATTTTCTGGATTTTTGAAAATTTCAATTTTTTGTGAAAATATCCACTAAATGAGGGAATAATAAGTATGAGGGTACCCCAGGAGAGTTCCAAATGTGTGTGGGTAGAATATATATCCCACGGGGGTAAAATTGAAAAAAGTTGAAAAACATTTTTTTTTTTTACTTAGTCATTTTTCCGGCGTTTATCAGACTTTCAGATAGGGGAAATGTCAGTGAGCATTCCGATTTCAGTTCCAGAGCGATTTGCCCAATGAGTCCTTGATATTTCGTCGTTTTCAGCCAATTTTCTGGATTTTTGAAAATTTCACTTTTTTGTGAAAATATCCACTAAATGAAGGGAATAATAAGTGTGAGAGTACCCCAGGAGATTTCAGAATTTGTGTGGGTAGAATATATATCCCACGGGGGTAAAATTGAAAAAAGTTGAAAAACATTTTTTTTTTTACTTAGTCATTTTTCCGGCGTTTATCAGACTTTCAGATAGGGGAAATGTCAGTGAGCATTCTGATTTCAGTTCCAGAGCGATTCGGCCAATGAGTCCTTGATATTTAGTTGTTTTCAGCCAATTTTCTGGATTTTTGACAATTTCACTTTTTTGTGAAAATATCCACTAAATGAGGGAATAATATGTGTGAGAGTACCCCAGGAGAGTTCCGAATGTGTGTGGGTAGAATATATATCCCACGGGGGTAAAATTGAAAAAAAAATTTGTTTTTGGACTTAGTCATTTTTCCAGCGTTTACCAGACTTTCAGATAGGGGAAATGTCAGTGAGCGTTCCGATTTCAGTTCCAGAGCGATTCGCCCAATGAGTCCTTGATATTTAGTCGTTTACAGCCAATATTTTGGATTTTTGAAAATTTCACTTTTTTGTGAAAATATCCACTAAATGAGGGAATAATATGTGTGAGGGTACCCCAGGAGAGTTCCAAATGTGTGTGGGTAGAATATATATCCCACGGGGGTAAAATTGAAAAAAGTTGAAAAACATTTTTTTTTTTACTTAGTCATTTTTCCGGCGTTTATCAGACTTTCAGATAGGGGAAATGTCAGTGAGCATTCCGATTTCAGTTCCAGAGCGATTCGGCCAAGGAGTCCTTGATATTTAGTTGTTTTCAGCCAATTTTCTGGATTTTTGACAATTTCACTTTTTTGTGAAAATATCCACTAAATGAGGGAATAATATGTGTGAGAGTACCCCAGGAGAGTTCCGAATGTGTGTGGGTAGAATACATATCCCACGGGGGTAAAATTGAAAAAAGTTGAAAAACATTTTTTTTTTTACTTAGTCATTTTTCCGGCGTTTATCAGACTTTCAGATAGGGGAAATGTCAGTGAGCGTTCCGATTTCAGTTCCAGAGCGATTCGCCCAATGAGTCCTTGATATTTAGTCGTTTTCATCCAATTTCCTGGATTTTTGAAAATTTCAATTTTTTGTGAAAATATCCACTAAATGAGGGAATAATAAGTGTGAGGGTACCCCAGGAGAGTTCCAAATGTGTGTGGGTAGAATATGTATCCCACGGGGGTAAAATTGAAAAAAGTTGAAAAACATTTTTTTTTTTACTTAGTCATTTTTCCGGCGTTTATCAGACTTTCAGATAGGGAAAATGTCAGTGAGCATTCCGATTTCAGTTCCAGAGCGATTTGCCCAATGAGTCCTTGATATTTAGTCGTTTTCAGCCAATTTTCTGGATTTTTGAAAATTTCAATTTTTTGTGAAAATATCCACTAAATGAGGGAATAATATGTGTGAGAGTACCCCAGGAGAGTTCCAAATGTGTGTGGGTAGAATATATATCCCACGGGGGTAAAATTGAAAAAAGTTGAAAAACATTTTTTTTTTTACTTAGTCATTTTTCCGGCGTTTATCAGACTTTCAGATAGGGGAAATGTCAGTGAGCATTCCGATTTCAGTTTCAGAGTGATTTGCCTAATGAGTCCTTGATATTTCGTCGTTTTCAGCCAATTTTCTGGATTTTTGAAAATTTCACTTTTTTGTGAAAATATCCACTAAATGAGGGAATAATAAGTGTGAGAGTACCCCAGGAGAGTTCAGAATTTGTGTGGGTAGAATATATATCCCACGGGGGTAAAATTGAAAAAAGTTGAAAAAAATTTTTTTTTTGGACTTAGTCATTTTTCCGGCGTTTATCAGACTTTCAGATAGGGGAAATGTCAGTGAGCATTCCGATTTCAGTTCCAGAGCGATTTGCCCAATGAGTCCTTGATATTTAGTCGTTTTCAGCCAATTTTCTGGATTTTTGAAAATTTCAATTTTTTGTGAAAATATCCACTAAATGAGGGAATAATATGTGTGAGAGTACCCCAGGAGAGTTCCAAATGTGTGTGGGTAGAATATATATCCCACGGGGGTAAAATTGAAAAAAGTTGAAAAACATTTTTTTTTTACTTAGTCATTTTTCCGGCGTTTATCAGACTTTCAGATAGGGGAAATGTCAGTGATAATTCCGATTTCAGTTCCAGAGCGATTTGCCCAATGAGTCCTTGATATTTAGTTGTTTTCAGCCAATTTTCTGGATTTTTGACAATTTCACTTTTTTGTGAAAATATCCACTAAATGAGGGAATAATATGTGTGAGAGTACCCCAGGAGAGTTCCGAATGTGTGTGGGTAGAATATATATCCCACGGGGGTAAAATTGAAAAAAAATTTTTTTTTTGGACTTAGTCATTTTTCCAGCGTTTACCAGACTTTCAGATAGGGGAAATGTCAGTCAGCGTTCCGATTTCAGTTCCAGAGCGATTCGCCCAATGAGTCCTTGATATTTAGTCGTTTTCAGCCAATTTTCTGGATTTTTGAAAATTTCAATTTTTTGTGAAAATATCCACTAAATGAGGGAATAATATGTGTGAGAGTACCCCAGGAGAGTTCCGAATGTGTGTGGGTAGAATATATATCCCACGGGGGTAAAATTGAAAAAAGTTGAAAAAAATTTTTTTTTTGACTTAGTCATTTTTCCAGCGTTTACCAGACTTTCAGATAGGGGAAATGTCAGTGAGCGTTCCGATTTCAGTTCCAGAGCGATTCGCCCAATGAGTCCTTGATATTTAGTCGTTTACAGCCAATATTTTGGATTTTTGAAAATTTCACTTTTTTGTGAAAATATCCACTAAATGAGGGAATAATATGTGTGAGGGTACCCCAGGAGAGTTCCAAATGTGTGTGGGTAGAATATATATCCCACGGGGGTAAAATTGAAAAAAGTTGAAAAACATTTTTTTTTTTACTTAGTCATTTTTCCGGCGTTTATCAGACTTTCAGATAGGGGAAATGTCAGTGAGCATTCCGATTTCAGTTCCAGAGCGATTCGGCCAATGAGTCCTTGATATTTAGTTGTTTTCAGCCAATTTTCTGGATTTTTGACAATTTCACTTTTTTGTGAAAATATCCACTAAATGAGGGAATAATATGTGTGAGAGTACCCCAGGAGAGTTCCGAATGTGTGTGGGTAGAATATATATCCCACGGGGGTAAAATTGAAAAAAGTTGAAAAAAAATTTTTTTTTTGGACTTAGTCATTTTTCCAGCGTTCATCAGACTTTCAGATAGGGGAAATGTCAGTGAGCGTTCCGATTTCAGTTCCAGAGCGATTTGCCCAATGAGTCCTTGATATTTAGTCGTTTTCATCCAATTTTCTGGATTTTTGAAAATTTCAATTTTTTGTGAAAATATCCACTAAATGAGGGAATAATAAGTGTGAGGGTACCCCAGGAGAGTTCCAAATGTGTGTGGGTAGAATATATATCCCACGGGGGTAAAATTGAAAAAAGTTGAAAAACATTTTTTTTTTTACTTAGTCATTTTTCCGGCGTTTATCAGACTTTCAGATAGGGAAAATGTCAGTGAGCATTCCGATTTCAGTTCCAGAGCGATTTGCCCAATGAGTCCTTGATATTTAGTCGTTTTCAGCCAATTTTCTGGATTTTTGAAAATTTCAATTTTTTGTCAAAATATCCACTAAATGAGGGAATAATATGTGTGAGAGTACCCCAGGAGAGTTCCAAATGTGTGTGGGTAGAATATATATCCCACGGGGGTAAAATTGAAAAAAATTGAAAAACATTTTTTTTTTTACTTAGTCATTTTTCCGGCGTTTATCAGACTTTCAGATAGGGGAAATGTCAGTGAGCATTCCGATTTCAGTTTCAGAGTGATTTGCCCAATGAGTCCTTGATATTTCGTCGTTTTCAGCCAATTTTCTGGATTTTTGAAAATTTCACTTTTTTGTGAAAATATCCACTAAATGAGGGAATAATAAGTGTGAGAGTACCCCAGGAGAGTTCAGAATTTGTGTGGGTAGAATATATATCCCACGGGGGTAAAATTGAAAAAAGTTGAAAAAAATTTTTTTTTTGGACTTAGTCATTTTTCCGGCGTTTATCAGACTTTCAGATAGGGGAAATGTCAGTGAGCATTCCGATTTCAGTTCCAGAGCGATTTGCCCAATGAGTCCTTGATATTTAGTCGTTTTCAGCCAATTTGCTGGATTTTTGAAAATTTCACTTTTTTGTGAAAATATCCACTAAATGAGGGAATAATAAGTGTGAGGGAACCCCAGGAGAGTTCCAAATGTGTGTGGGTAGAATAGATATCCCACGGGGGTAAAATTGAAAAAAGTTGAAAAAAATTTTTTTTTTTGGACTTAGTCATTTTTCCGGCGTTTATCAGACTTTCAGATAGGGGAAATGTCATTGAGCATTCCGATTTCAGTTCCAGAGCAATTTGCCCAATGAGTCCTTGATATTTCGTCGGTTTCAGCCAATTTTCTGGATTTTTGAAAATTTCAATTTTTTGTGAAAATATCCACTAAATGAGGGAATAATATGTGTGAGGGTACCCCAGGAGAGTTCCAAATGTGTGTGGGTAGAATATATATCCCACCGAGGTAAAATTGAAAAAAGTTGAAAAAAAATTTTTTTTGGACTTAGTCATTTTTACGTCGTTTATCAGACTTTCAGATAGGGGAAATGTCAGTGAGCATTCTGATTTCAGTTCCAGAGCGATTCGGCCAATGAGTCCTTGATATTTAGTTGTTTTCAGCCAATTTTCTGGATTTTTGACAATTTCACTTTTTTGTGAAAATATCCACTAAATGAGGGAATAATATGTGTGAGAGTACCCCAGGAGAGTTCCGAATGTGTGTGGGTAGAATATATATCCCACGGGGGTAAAATTGAAAAAAAATTTTTTTTTTGGACTTAGTCATTTTTCCGGCGTTTATCAGTCTTTCAGATAGGGGAAATGTCAGTGAGCATTCCGATTTCAGTTCCAGAGCGATTTGCCCAATGAGTCCTTGATATTTAGTCGTTTTCAGCCAATTTTCTGGATTTTTGAAAATTTCAATTTTTTGTGAAAATATCCACTAAATGAGGGAATAATATGTGTGAGAGTACCCCAGGAGAGTTCCAAATGTGTGTGGGTAGAATATATATCCCACGGGGGTAAAATTGAAAAAAGTTGAAAAACATTTTTTTTTTTACTTAGTCATTTTTCCGGCGTTTATCAGACTTTCAGATAGGGGAAATGTCAGTGAGCATTCCGATTTCAGTTCCAGAGCGATTTGCCCAATGAGTCCTTGATATTTAGTCGTTTTCAGCCAATTTGCTGGATTTTTGAAAATTTCACTTTTTTGTGAAAATATCCACTAAATGAGGGAATAATAAGTGTGAGGGAACCCCAGGAGAGTTCCAAATGTGTGTGGGTAGAATTGATATCCCACGGGGGTAAAATTGAAAAAAGTTGAAAAAAATTTTTTTTTTTGGACTTAGTCATTTTTCCGGCGTTTATCAGACTTTCAGATAGGGGAAATGTCATTGAGCATTCCGATTTCAGTTCCAGAGCAATTTGCCCAATGAGTCCTTGATATTTCGTCGGTTTCAGCCAATTTTCTGGATTTTTGAAAATTTCATTTTTTTGTGAAAATATCCACTAAATGAGGGAATAATATGTGTGAGGGTACCCCAGGAGAGTTCCAAATGTGTGTGGGTAGAATATATATCCCACCGAGGTAAAATTGAAAAAAGTTGAAAAAAAATTTTTTTTGGACTTAGTCATTTTTACGGCGTTTATCAGACTTTCAGATAGGGGAAATGTCAGTGAGCATTCTGATTTCAGTTCCAGAGCGATTCGGCCAATGAGTCCTTGATATTTAGTTGTTTTCAGCCAATTTTCTGGATTTTTGACAATTTCACTTTTTTGTGAAAATATCCACTAAATGAGGGAATAATATGTGTGAGAGTACCCCAGGAGAGTTCCGAATGTGTGTGGGTAGAATATATATCCCACGGGGGTAAAATTGAAAAAAAATTTTTTTTTTGGACTTAGTCATTTTTCCAGCGTTTACCAGACTTTCAGATAGGGGAAATGTCAGTCAGCGTTCCGATTTCATTTCCAGAGCGATTCGCCCAATGAGTCCTTGATATTTAGTCGTTTTCAGCCAATTTTCTGGATTTTTGAAAATTTCAATTTTTTGTGAAAATATCCACTAAATGAGGGAATAATATGTGTGAGAGTACCCCAGGAGAGTTCCGAATGTGTGTGGGTAGAATATATATCCCACGGGGGTAAAATTGAAAAAAGTTGAAAAAAAAATTTTTTTTTGGACTTAGTCATTTTTCCAGCGTTTACCAGACTTTCAGATAGGGGAAATGTCAGTGAGCGTTCCGATTTCAGTTCCAGAGCGATTCGCCCAATGAGTCCTTGATATTTAGTCGTTTTCATCCAATTTCCTGGATTTTTGAAAATTTCAATTTTTTTGTGAAAATATCCACTAAATGAGGGAATAATATGTGTGAGAGTACCCCAGGAGAGTTCCGAATGTGTGTGGGTAGAATATATATCCCACGGGGGTAAAATTGAAAAAAGTTGAAAAAAATTTTTTTTTTTGGACTTAGTCATTTTTCCAGCGTTCATCAGACTTTCAGATAGGGGAAATGTCAGTGAGCGTTCCGATTTCAGTTCCAGAGCGATTTGCCCAATGAGTCCTTGATATTTAGTCGTTTTCATCCAATTTTCTGGATTTTTGAAAATTTCAATTTTTTGTGAAAATATCCACTAAATGAGGGAATAATAAGTGTGAGGGTACCCCAGGAGAGTTCCAAATGTGTGTGGGTAGAATATATATCCCACGGGGGTAAAATTGAAAAAAGTTGAAAAACATTTTTTTTTTTACTTAGTCATTTTTTCAGCGTTTACCAGACTTTCAGATAGGGGAAATGTCAGTGAGCGTTCCGATTTCAGTTCCAGAGCGATTCGCCCAATGAGTCCTTGATATTTAGTCGTTTTCATCCAATTTCCTGGATTTTTGAAAATTTCAATTTTTTGTGAAAATATCCACTAAATGAGGGAATAATAAGTGTGAGGGTACCCCAGGAGAGTTCCAAATGTGTGTGGGTAGAATATATATCCCACGGGGGTAAAATTGAAAAAAGTTGAAAAACATTTTTTTTTTTACTTAGTCATTTTTCCGGCGTTTATCAGACTTTCAGATAGGGAAAATGTCAGTGAGCATTCCGATTTCAGTTCCAGAGCGATTTGCCCAATGAGTCCTTGATATTTAGTCGTTTTCATCCAATTTTCTGGATTTTTGAAAATTTCAATTTTTTGTGAAAATATCCACTAAATGAGGGAATAATAAGTGTGAGAGTACCCCAGGAGAGTTCAGAATGTGTGTGGGTAGAATATATATCCCACGGGGGTAAAATTGAAAAAAGTTGAAAAAAAATTTTTTTTTTGGACTTAGTCATTTTTCCAGCGTTTACCAGACTTTCAGACAGGGGAAATGTCAGTGAGCGTTCCGATTTCAGTTCCAGAGCGATTCGCCCAATGAGTCCTTGATATTTAGTTGTTTTCATCCAATTTTCTGGATTTTTGAAAATTTCAATTTTTTGTGAAAATATCCACTAAATGAGGGAATAATAAGTGTGAGGGTACCCCAGGAGAGTTCCAAATGTGTGTGGGTAGAATATATATCCCACGGGGGTAAAATTGAAAAAAGTCGAAAAACATTTTTTTTTTTGGACTTAGTCATTTTTCCGGCGTTTATCAGACTTTCAGATAGGGGAAATGTCATTGAGCATTCCGATTTCAGTTCCAGAGCAATTTGCCCAATGAGTCCTTGATATTTCGTCGGTTTCAGCCAATTTTCTGGATTTTTGAAAATTTCAATTTTTTGTGAAAATATCCACTAAATGAGGGAATAATATGTGTGAGGGTACCCCAGGAGAGTTCCAAATGTGTGTGGGTAGAATATATATCCCACCGAGGTAAAATTGAAAAAAGTTGAAAAAAAATTTTTTTTGGACTTAGTCATTTTTACGTCGTTTATCAGACTTTCAGATAGGGGAAATGTCAGTGAGCATTCTGATTTCAGTTCCAGAGCGATTCGGCCAATGAGTCCTTGATATTTAGTTGTTTTCAGCCAATTTTCTGGATTTTTGACAATTTCACTTTTTTGTGAAAATATCCACTAAATGAGGGAATAATATGTGTGAGAGTACCCCAGGAGAGTTCCGAATGTGTGTGGGTAGAATATATATCCCACGGGGGTAAAATTGAAAAAAAATTTTTTTTTTGGACTTAGTCATTTTTCCGGCGTTTATCAGTCTTTCAGATAGGGGAAATGTCAGTGAGCATTCCGATTTCAGTTCCAGAGCGATTTGCCCAATGAGTCCTTGATATTTAGTCGTTTTCAGCCAATTTTCTGGATTTTTGAAAATTTCAATTTTTTGTGAAAATATCCACTAAATGAGGGAATAATATGTGTGAGAGTACCCCAGGAGAGTTCCAAATGTGTGTGGGTAGAATATATATCCCACGGGGGTAAAATTGAAAAAAGTTGAAAAACATTTTTTTTTTTACTTAGTCATTTTTCCGGCGTTTATCAGACTTTCAGATAGGGGAAATGTCAGTGAGCATTCCGATTTCAGTTCCAGAGCGATTTGCCCAATGAGTCCTTGATATTTAGTCGTTTTCAGCCAATTTGCTGGATTTTTGAAAATTTCACTTTTTTGTGAAAATATCCACTAAATGAGGGAATAATAAGTGTGAGGGAACCCCAGGAGAGTTCCAAATGTGTGTGGGTAGAATTGATATCCCACGGGGGTAAAATTGAAAAAAGTTGAAAAAAATTTTTTTTTTTGGACTTAGTCATTTTTCCGGCGTTTATCAGACTTTCAGATAGGGGAAATGTCATTGAGCATTCCGATTTCAGTTCCAGAGCAATTTGCCCAATGAGTCCTTGATATTTCGTCGGTTTCAGCCAATTTTCTGGATTTTTGAAAATTTCATTTTTTTGTGAAAATATCCACTAAATGAGGGAATAATATGTGTGAGGGTACCCCAGGAGAGTTCCAAATGTGTGTGGGTAGAATATATATCCCACCGAGGTAAAATTGAAAAAAGTTGAAAAAAAATTTTTTTTGGACTTAGTCATTTTTACGGCGTTTATCAGACTTTCAGATAGGGGAAATGTCAGTGAGCATTCTGATTTCAGTTCCAGAGCGATTCGGCCAATGAGTCCTTGATATTTAGTTGTTTTCAGCCAATTTTCTGGATTTTTGACAATTTCACTTTTTTGTGAAAATATCCACTAAATGAGGGAATAATATGTGTGAGAGTACCCCAGGAGAGTTCCGAATGTGTGTGGGTAGAATATATATCCCACGGGGGTAAAATTGAAAAAAAATTTTTTTTTTGGACTTAGTCATTTTTCCAGCGTTTACCAGACTTTCAGATAGGGGAAATGTCAGTCAGCGTTCCGATTTCATTTCCAGAGCGATTCGCCCAATGAGTCCTTGATATTTAGTCGTTTTCAGCCAATTTTCTGGATTTTTGAAAATTTCAATTTTTTGTGAAAATATCCACTAAATGAGGGAATAATATGTGTGAGAGTACCCCAGGAGAGTTCCGAATGTGTGTGGGTAGAATATATATCCCACGGGGGTAAAATTGAAAAAAGTTGAAAAAAAAATTTTTTTTTGGACTTAGTCATTTTTCCAGCGTTTACCAGACTTTCAGATAGGGGAAATGTCAGTGAGCGTTCCGATTTCAGTTCCAGAGCGATTCGCCCAATGAGTCCTTGATATTTAGTCGTTTTCATCCAATTTCCTGGATTTTTGAAAATTTCAATTTTTTTGTGAAAATATCCACTAAATGAGGGAATAATATGTGTGAGAGTACCCCAGGAGAGTTCCGAATGTGTGTGGGTAGAATATATATCCCACGGGGGTAAAATTGAAAAAAGTTGAAAAAAATTTTTTTTTTTGGACTTAGTCATTTTTCCAGCGTTCATCAGACTTTCAGATAGGGGAAATGTCAGTGAGCGTTCCGATTTCAGTTCCAGAGCGATTTGCCCAATGAGTCCTTGATATTTAGTCGTTTTCATCCAATTTTCTGGATTTTTGAAAATTTCAATTTTTTGTGAAAATATCCACTAAATGAGGGAATAATAAGTGTGAGGGTACCCCAGGAGAGTTCCAAATGTGTGTGGGTAGAATATATATCCCACGGGGGTAAAATTGAAAAAAGTTGAAAAACATTTTTTTTTTTACTTAGTCATTTTTTCAGCGTTTACCAGACTTTCAGATAGGGGAAATGTCAGTGAGCGTTCCGATTTCAGTTCCAGAGCGATTCGCCCAATGAGTCCTTGATATTTAGTCGTTTTCATCCAATTTCCTGGATTTTTGAAAATTTCAATTTTTTGTGAAAATATCCACTAAATGAGGGAATAATAAGTGTGAGGGTACCCCAGGAGAGTTCCAAATGTGTGTGGGTAGAATATATATCCCACGGGGGTAAAATTGAAAAAAGTTGAAAAACATTTTTTTTTTTACTTAGTCATTTTTCCGGCGTTTATCAGACTTTCAGATAGGGAAAATGTCAGTGAGCATTCCGATTTCAGTTCCAGAGCGATTTGCCCAATGAGTCCTTGATATTTAGTCGTTTTCATCCAATTTTCTGGATTTTTGAAAATTTCAATTTTTTGTGAAAATATCCACTAAATGAGGGAATAATAAGTGTGAGAGTACCCCAGGAGAGTTCAGAATGTGTGTGGGTAGAATATATATCCCACGGGGGTAAAATTGAAAAAAGTTGAAAAAAAATTTTTTTTTTGGACTTAGTCATTTTTCCAGCGTTTACCAGACTTTCAGACAGGGGAAATGTCAGTGAGCGTTCCGATTTCAGTTCCAGAGCGATTCGCCCAATGAGTCCTTGATATTTAGTTGTTTTCATCCAATTTTCTGGATTTTTGAAAATTTCAATTTTTTGTGAAAATATCCACTAAATGAGGGAATAATAAGTGTGAGGGTACCCCAGGAGAGTTCCAAATGTGTGTGGGTAGAATATATATCCCACGGGGGTAAAATTGAAAAAAGTCGAAAAACATTTTTTTTTTGACTTAGTCATTTTTCCGGCGTTTATCAGACTTTCAGACAGGGGAAATGTCAGTGAGCATTCCGATTTCAGTTCCAGAGCGATTCGCCCAATGAGTCCTTAATATTTCGTCGTTTTCAGCCAATTTTTCTGGATTTTTGAAAATTTCACTTTTTTGTCTAAATATCCACTAAATGAGGGATTTTTGAAAATTTCACTTTTTTTGTGAAAATATCCACTAAATGAGGGAATAATATGTGTGAGGGTACCCCAGGAGAGTTCCAAATGTATGTGGGTAGAATATATATCCCACGGGGGTAAAATTGAAAAAAGTTGAAAACATTTTTTTTTGGACTTAGTCATTTTTCCGGCGTTTATCAGACTTTCAGATAGGGGAAATGTCAGTGAGCATTCCGATTTCAGTTCCAGAGCGATTCGCCCAATGAGTCCTTGATATTTCGTCGTTTTCAGCCAATTTTTCTGGATTTTTGAAAATTTCACTTTTTTGTGAAAATATCCACTAAATGAGGGAATAATATGTGTGAGGGTACCCCAGGAGAGTTCCAAATGTGTGTGGGTAGAATATATATCCCACGGGGGTAAAATTGAAAAAAGTTGAAAACATTTTTTTTTGGACTTAGTCATTTTTCCGGCATTTATCAGACTTTCAGATAGGGGAAATGTCAGTAAGCGTTCCGATTTCAGTTCCAGAGCGATTCGCCCAATGAGTCCTTGATATTTCGTCGTTTTCAGCCAATTTTCTGGATTTTTGAAAATTTCACTTTTTTGTGAAAATATCCACTAAATGAGGGAATAATATGTGTGAGGGTACCCCAGGAGAGTTCCAAATGTGTGTGAGTAGAATATATATCCCACGGGGGTAAAATTGAAAAAAGTTGAAAAAAATTTTTTTTTTGGACTTAGTCATTTTTCGACGTTTATCAGACTTTCAGATAGGGGAAATGTCAGTGAGCATTCCGATTTCAGTTCCAGAGCGATTCGCCCAATGAGTCCTTAATATTTCGTCGTTTTCAGCCAATTTTTCTGGATTTTTGAAAATTTCACTTTTTTGTGAAAATATCCACTAAATGAGGGAATAATATGTGTGAGAGTACCCCAGGAGAGTTCCAAATGTGTGTGGGTAGAATATATATCCCACGGGGGTAAAATTGAAAAAAGTTGAAAACATTTTTTTTTGGACTTAGTCATTTTTCCGGCATTTATCAGACTTTCAGATAGGGGAAATGTCAGTGAGCGTTCCGATTTCAGTTCCAGAGCTATTCGCCCAATGAGTCCTTGATTTTTAGTCGTTTTCAGCCAATTTTCAGTATTTTTGAAAATTTCACTTTTTTGTGAAAATATCCACTAAATGAGGGAATAATATGTGTGAGGGTACCCCAGGAGAGTTCCAAATGTGTGTGGGTAGAATATATATCCCACGGGGGTAAAATTGAAAAAAGTTGAAAAAAATTTTTTTTTGGAATTAGTCATTTTTCCGGCGTTTATCAGACTTTCAGATAGGGGAAATGTCAGTGAGCATTCCGATTTCAGTTCCAGAGCGATTCGCCCAATGAGTCCTTGATATTTCGTCGTTTTCAGCCAATTTTTCTGGATTTTTGAAAATTTCACTTTTTTTGTGAAAATATCCACTAAATGAGGGAATAATATGTGTGAGGGTACCCCAGGAGAGTTCCAAATGTATGTGGGTAGAATATATATCCCACGGGGGTAAAATTGAAAAAAGTTGAAAACATTTTTTTTTGGACTTAGTCATTTTTCCGGCGTTTATCAGACTTTCAGATAGGGGAAATGTCAGTGAGCATTCCGATTTCAGTTCCAGAGCGATTCGCCCAATGAGTCCTTGATATTTCGTCGTTTTCAGCCAATTTTTCTGGATTTTTGAAAATTTCACTTTTTTGTGAAAATATCCACTAAATGAGGGAATAATATGTGTGAGGGTACCCCAGGAGAGTTCCAAATGTGTGTGGGTAGAATATATATCCCACGGGGGTAAAATTGAAAAAAGTTGAAAAAAATTTTTTTTTGGACTTAGTCATTTTTCCGGCGTTTATCAGACTTTCAGATAGGGGAAATGTCAGTGAGCATTCCGATTTCAGTACCAGAGCGATTCGCCCAATGAGTCCTTAATATTTCGTCGTTTTCAGCCAATTTTTCTGGATTTTTGAAAATTTCACTTTTTTGTGAAAATATCCACTAAATGAGGGAATAATATGTGTGAGAGTACCCCAGGAGAGTTCCAAATGTGTGTGGGTAGAATATATATCCCACGGGGGTAAAATTGAAAAAAGTTGAAAACATTTTTTTTTGGATTTAGTCATTTTTCCGGCATTTATCAGACTTTCAGATAGGGGAAATGTCAGTGAGCGTTCCGATTTCAGTTCCAGAGCGATTCGCCCAATGAGTCCTTGATTTTTAGTCGTTTTCAGCCAATTTTCTGTATTTTTGAAAATTTCACTTTTTTGTGAAAATATCCACTAAATGAGGGAATAATATGTGTGAGGGTACCCCAGGAGAGTTCCAAATCTGTGTGGGTAGAATATATATCCCACGGGGGTAAAATTGAAAAAAGTTGAAAAAATTTTTTTTTTGGACTTAGTCATTTTTCGGCGTTTATCAGACTTTCAGATAGGGGAAATGTCAGTGAGCATTCCGATTTCAGTTCCAGAGCGATTCGCCCAATGAGTCCTTGATATTTCGTCGTTTTCAACCAATTTTTCTGGATTTTTGAAAATTTCACTTTTTTGTGAAAATATCCACTAAATGAGGGAATAATATGTGTGATGGTACCCCAGGAGAGTTCCAAATGTGTGTGGGTAGAATATATATCCCACGGGGGTAAAATTGAAAAAAGTAAAAAAAAATTTTTTTTTGGACTTAGTCATTTTTCGGCGTTTATCAGACTTTCAGATAGGGGAAATGTCAGTGAGCATTCCGATTTCAGTTCCAGAGCGATTCGCCCAATGAGTCCTTGATTTTTAGTCGTTTTCAGCCAATTTTCTGTATTTTTGAAAATTTCACTTTTTTGTGAAAATATCCACTAAATGAGGGAATAATATGTGTGAGGGTACCCCAGGAGAGTTACAAATGTGTGTGGGTAGAATATTTATCCCACGGGGGTAAAATTGAGAAAAGTTGAAAACATTTTTTTTGGACTTAGTCATTTTTCCGGCATTTATCAGACTTTCAGATAGGGGAAATGTCAGTGAGCGATCCGATTTCAGTTCCAGAGCGATTCGCCCAATGAGTCCTTGATTTTTAGTCGTTTTCAGCCAATTTTATGTATTTTTGAAAATTTCACTTTTTTGTGAAAATATCCACTAAATGAGGGAATAATATGTGTGAGGGTACCCCAGGAGAGTTCCAAATGTGTGCGGGTAGAATATATATCCCACGGGGGTAAAATTGAAAAAAGTTGAAAAAATTTTTTTTTTGGACTTAGTGATTTTTCCGGCGTTTATCAGACTTTCAGATAGGGGAAATGTCAGTAAGCGTTCCGATTTCAGTTCCAGAGCGATTCGCCCAATGAGTCCTTGATATTTCGTCGTTTTCAGCCAATTTTCTGGATTTTTGAAAATTTCACTTTTTTGTGAAAATATCCACTAAATGAGGGAATAATATGTGTGAGGGTACCCCAGGAGAGTTCCAAATGTGTGTGAGTAGAATATATATCCCACGGGGGTAAAATTGAAAAAAGTTGAAAAAAATTTTTTTTTTGGACTTAGTCATTTTTCGACGTTTATCAGACTTTCAGATAGGGGAAATGTCAGTGAGCATTCCGATTTCAGTTCCAGAGCGATTCGCCCAATGAGTCCTTAATATTTCGTCGTTTTCAGCCAATTTTTCTGGATTTTTGAAAATTTCACTTTTTTGTGAAAATATCCACTAAATGAGGGAATAATATGTGTGAGAGTACCCCAGGAGAGTTCCAAATGTGTGTGGGTAGAATATATATCCCACGGGGGTAAAATTGAAAAAAGTTGAAAACATTTTTTTTTGGACTTAGTCATTTTTCCGGCATTTATCAGACTTTCAGATAGGGGAAATGTCAGTGAGCGTTCCGATTTCAGTTCCAGAGCTATTCGCCCAATGAGTCCTTGATTTTTAGTCGTTTTCAGCCAATTTTCAGTATTTTTGAAAATTTCACTTTTTTGTGAAAATATCCACTAAATGAGGGAATAATATGTGTGAGGGTACCCCAGGAGAGTTCCAAATGTGTGTGGGTAGAATATATATCCCACGGGGGTAAAATTGAAAAAAGTTGAAAAAAATTTTTTTTTGGAATTAGTCATTTTTCCGGCGTTTATCAGACTTTCAGATAGGGGAAATGTCAGTGAGCATTCCGATTTCAGTTCCAGAGCGATTCGCCCAATGAGTCCTTGATATTTCGTCGTTTTCAGCCAATTTTTCTGGATTTTTGAAAATTTCACTTTTTTTGTGAAAATATCCACTAAATGAGGGAATAATATGTGTGAGGGTACCCCAGGAGAGTTCCAAATGTATGTGGGTAGAATATATATCCCACGGGGGTAAAATTGAAAAAAGTTGAAAACATTTTTTTTTGGACTTAGTCATTTTTCCGGCATTTATCAGACTTTCAGATAGGGGAAATGTCAGTAAGCGTTCCGATTTCAGTTCCAGAGCGATTCGCCCAATGAGTCCTTGATATTTCGTCGTTTTCAGCCAATTTTCTGGATTTTTGAAAATTTCACTTTTTTGTGAAAATATCCACTAAATGAGGGAATAATATGTGTGAGGGTACCCCAGGAGAGTTCCAAATGTGTGTGAGTAGAATATATATCCCACGGGGGTAAAATTGAAAAAAGTTGAAAAAAATTTTTTTTTTGGACTTAGTCATTTTTCGACGTTTATCAGACTTTCAGATAGGGGAAATGTCAGTGAGCATTCCGATTTCAGTTCCAGAGCGATTCGCCCAATGAGTCCTTAATATTTCGTCGTTTTCAGCCAATTTTTCTGGATTTTTGAAAATTTCACTTTTTTGTGAAAATATCCACTAAATGAGGGAATAATATGTGTGAGAGTACCCCAGGAGAGTTCCAAATGTGTGTGGGTAGAATATATATCCCACGGGGGTAAAATTGAAAAAAGTTGAAAACATTTTTTTTTGGACTTAGTCATTTTTCCGGCATTTATCAGACTTTCAGATAGGGGAAATGTCAGTGAGCGTTCCGATTTCAGTTCCAGAGCTATTCGCCCAATGAGTCCTTGATTTTTAGTCGTTTTCAGCCAATTTTCAGTATTTTTGAAAATTTCACTTTTTTGTGAAAATATCCACTAAATGAGGGAATAATATGTGTGAGGGTACCCCAGGAGAGTTCCAAATGTGTGTGGGTAGAATATATATCCCACGGGGGTAAAATTGAAAAAAGTTGAAAAAAATTTTTTTTTGGAATTAGTCATTTTTCCGGCGTTTATCAGACTTTCAGATAGGGGAAATGTCAGTGAGCATTCCGATTTCAGTTCCAGAGCGATTCGCCCAATGAGTCCTTGATATTTCGTCGTTTTCAGCCAATTTTTCTGGATTTTTGAAAATTTCACTTTTTTTGTGAAAATATCCACTAAATGAGGGAATAATATGTGTGAGGGTACCCCAGGAGAGTTCCAAATGTATGTGGGTAGAATATATATCCCACGGGGGTAAAATTGAAAAAAGTTGAAAACATTTTTTTTTGGACTTAGTCATTTTTCCGGCGTTTATCAGACTTTCAGATAGGGGAAATGTCAGTGAGCATTCCGATTTCAGTTCCAGAGCGATTCGCCCAATGAGTCCTTGATATTTCGTCGTTTTCAGCCAATTTTTCTGGATTTTTGAAAATTTCACTTTTTTGTGAAAATATCCACTAAATGAGGGAATAATATGTGTGAGGGTACCCCAGGAGAGTTCCAAATGTGTGTGGGTAGAATATATATCCCACGGGGGTAAAATTGAAAAAAGTTGAAAAAAATTTTTTTTTGGACTTAGTCATTTTTCCGGCGTTTATCAGACTTTCAGATAGGGGAAATGTCAGTGAGCATTCCGATTTCAGTACCAGAGCGATTCGCCCAATGAGTCCTTAATATTTCGTCGTTTTCAGCCAATTTTTCTGGATTTTTGAAAATTTCACTTTTTTGTGAAAATATCCACTAAATGAGGGAATAATATGTGTGAGAGTACCCCAGGAGAGTTCCAAATGTGTGTGGGTAGAATATATATCCCACGGGGGTAAAATTGAAAAAAGTTGAAAACATTTTTTTTTGGATTTAGTCATTTTTCCGGCATTTATCAGACTTTCAGATAGGGGAAATGTCAGTGAGCGTTCCGATTTCAGTTCCAGAGCGATTCGCCCAATGAGTCCTTGATTTTTAGTCGTTTTCAGCCAATTTTCTGTATTTTTGAAAATTTCACTTTTTTGTGAAAATATCCACTAAATGAGGGAATAATATGTGTGAGGGTACCCCAGGAGAGTTCCAAATCTGTGTGGGTAGAATATATATCCCACGGGGGTAAAATTGAAAAAAGTTGAAAAAATTTTTTTTTTGGACTTAGTCATTTTTCGGCGTTTATCAGACTTTCAGATAGGGGAAATGTCAGTGAGCATTCCGATTTCAGTTCCAGAGCGATTCGCCCAATGAGTCCTTGATATTTCGTCGTTTTCAACCAATTTTTCTGGATTTTTGAAAATTTCACTTTTTTGTGAAAATATCCACTAAATGAGGGAATAATATGTGTGATGGTACCCCAGGAGAGTTCCAAATGTGTGTGGGTAGAATATATATCCCACGGGGGTAAAATTGAAAAAAGTAAAAAAAAATTTTTTTTTGGACTTAGTCATTTTTCGGCGTTTATCAGACTTTCAGATAGGGGAAATGTCAGTGAGCATTCCGATTTCAGTTCCAGAGCGATTCGCCCAATGAGTCCTTGATTTTTAGTCGTTTTCAGCCAATTTTCTGTATTTTTGAAAATTTCACTTTTTTGTGAAAATATCCACTAAATGAGGGAATAATATGTGTGAGGGTACCCCAGGAGAGTTACAAATGTGTGTGGGTAGAATATTTATCCCACGGGGGTAAAATTGAGAAAAGTTGAAAACATTTTTTTTGGACTTAGTCATTTTTCCGGCATTTATCAGACTTTCAGATAGGGGAAATGTCAGTGAGCGATCCGATTTCAGTTCCAGAGCGATTCGCCCAATGAGTCCTTGATTTTTAGTCGTTTTCAGCCAATTTTATGTATTTTTGAAAATTTCACTTTTTTGTGAAAATATCCACTAAATGAGGGAATAATATGTGTGAGGGTACCCCAGGAGAGTTCCAAATGTGTGCGGGTAGAATATATATCCCACGGGGGTAAAATTGAAAAAAGTTGAAAAAATTTTTTTTTTGGACTTAGTGATTTTTCCGGCGTTTATCAGACTTTCAGATAGGGGAAATGTCAGTGAGCATTCCGATTTCAGTTCCAGAGCGATTCGCCCAATGAGTCCTTAATATTTCGTCGTTTTCAGCCAATTTTTCTGGATTTTTGAAAATTTCACTTTTTTGTGAAAATATCCGCTAAATGAGGGAATAATATGTGTGAGGGTACCCCAGGAGAGTTCCAAATGTGTGTGGGTAGAATATATATCCCACGTGGGTAAAATTGAAAAAAGTTGAAAACATTTTTTTTTGGACTTAGTCATTTTTCCGGCATTTATCAGACTTTCAGATAGGGGAAATGTCAGTGAGCGTTCCGATTTCAGTTCCAGAGCGATTCGCCCAATGAGTCCTTGATTTTTAGTCGTTTTCAGCCAATTTTCTGTATTTTTGAAAATTTCACTTTTTTGTGAAAATATCCACTAAATGAGGGAATAACATGTGTGAGGGTACCCCAAGAGAGTTCCAAATGTGTGTGGGTAGAATATATATCCCACGGGAGTAAAATTGAAAAAAGTTTAAAAAAAAATTTTTGGGACTTAGTCATTTTTCCGGCGTTTATCAGACTTTCAGATAGGGGAAATGTCAGTGAGCGTTCCGATTTCAGTTCCAGAGCGATTCGCCCAATGAGTCCTTGATATTTCGTCGTTTTCAGCCAATTTTCTGGATTTTTGAAAATGTCACTTTTTTGTGAAAATATCCACTAAATGAGGGAATAATATGTGTGAGGGTACCCCAGGAGAGTTCCAAATGTGTGTGGGTAGAATATATATCCCACGGGGGTAAAATTGAAAAAAGTAAAAAAAAATTTTTTTTTGGACTTAGTCATTTTTCGGCGTTTATCAGACTTTCAGATAGGGGAAATGCCAGTGAGCATTCCGATTTCAGTTCCAGAGCGATTCGCCCAATGAGTCCTTGATATTTCGTCGTTTTCAGCCAATTTTTCTGGATTTTTGAAAATTTCACTTTTTTGTGAAAATATCCACTAAATGAGGGAATAATATGTGTGAGGGTACCCCAGGAGAGTTCCAAATGTGTGTGGGTAGAATATATATCCCACGGGAGTAAAATTGAAAAAAGTTTAAAACATTTTTTTTTGGACTTAGTCATTTTTCCGGCGTTTATCAGACTTTCAGATAGGGGAAATGTCAGTGAGCGTTCCGATTTCAGTTCCAGAGCGATTCGCCCAATGAGTCCTTGATATTTCGTCGTTTTCAGCCAATTTTTCTGGATTTTTGAAAATTTCACTTTTTTGTGAAAATATCCACTAAATGAGGGAATAATATGTGTGAGGGTACCCCAGGAGAGTTCCAAATGTGTGTGAGTAGAATATATATCCCACGGGGGTAAAATTGAAAAAAGTTGAAAAAAATTTTTTTTTTGGACTTAGTCATTTTTCGACGTTTATCAGACTTTCAGATAGGGGAAATGTCAGTGAGCATTCCGATTTCAGTTCCAGAGCGATTCGCCCAATGAGTCCTTAATATTTCGTCGTTTTCAGCCAATTTTTCTGGATTTTTGAAAATTTCACTTTTTTGTGAAAATATCCACTAAATGAGGGAATAATATGTGTGAGAGTACCCCAGGAGAGTTCCAAATGTGTGTGGGTAGAATATATATCCCACGGGGGTAAAATTGAAAAAAGTTGAAAACATTTTTTTTTGGACTTAGTCATTTTTCCGGCATTTATCAGACTTTCAGATAGGGGAAATGTCAGTGAGCGTTCCGATTTCAGTTCCAGAGCGATTCGCCCAATGAGTCCTTGATATTTCGTCGTTTTCAGCCAATTTTTCTAGATTTTTGAAAATTTCACTTTTTTGTGAAAATATCCACTAAATGAGGGAATAATATGTGTGAGGGTACCCCAGGAGAGTTCCAAATGTGTGTGGGTAGAATATATATCCCACGGGAGTAAAATTGAAAAAAGTTTAAAAAAATTTTTTTGGGACTTAGTCATTTTTCCGGCGTTTATCAGACTTTCAGATAGGGGAAATGTCAGTGAGCATTCCGATTTCAGTTCCAGAGCGATTCGCCCAATGAGTCCTTCATATTTCGTCGTTTTCAGCCAATTTTTCTGGATTTTTGAAAATTTCACTTTTTTGTGAAAATATCCGCTAAATGAGGGAATAATATGTGTGAGGGTACCCCAGGAGAGTTCCAAATGTGTGTGGGTAGAATATATATCCCACGGGGGTAAAATTGAAAAAAGTTGAAAACATTTTTTTTTGGACTTAGTCATTTTTCCGGCATTTATCAGACTTTCAGATAGGGGAAATGTCAGTGAGCGTTCCGATTTCAGTTCCAGAGCGATTCACCCAATGAGTCCTTGATTTTTAGTCGTTTTCAGCCAATTTTCTGTATTTTTGAAAATTTCACTTTTTTGTGAAAATATCCACTAAATGAGGGAATAATATGTGTGAGGGTACCCCAGGAGAGTTCCAAATGTGTGTGGGTAGAATATATATCCCAGGGGGGTAAAATTGAAAAAAGTTGAAAAATTTTTTTTTTTGGACTTAGTCATTTTTCCGGCGTTTATCAGACTTTCAGATAGAGGAAATGTCAGTGAGCATTCCGATTTCAGTTCCAGAGCGATTCGCCCAATGAGTCCTTAATATTTCGTCGTTTTCAGCCAATTTTTCTGGATTTTTGAAAATTTCACTTTTTTGTGAAAATATCCACTAAATGAGGGAATAATATGTGTGAGGGTACCCCAGGAGAGTTCCAAATGTGTGTGGGTAGAATATATATCCCACGGGGGTAAAATTGAAAAAAGTTGAAAACATTTTTTTTTGGACTTAGTCATTTTTCCGGCATTTATCAGACTTTCAGATAGGGGAAATGTCAGTGAGCGTTCCGATTTCAGTTCCAGAGCGATTCGCCCAATGTGTCCTTGATATTTCGTCGTTTTCAGCCAATTTTCTGGATTTTTGAAAATTTCACTTTTTTGTGAAAATATCCACTAAATGAGGGAATAATATGTGTGAGGGTACCCCAGGAGAGTTCCAAATGTGTGTGGGTAGAATATATATCCCACGGGGGTAAAATTGAAAAAAGTTGAAAAAAAATTTTTTTGGGACTTAGTCATTTTTCGGCGTTTATCAGACTTTCAGATAGGGGAAATGTCAGTGAGCATTCCGATTTCAGTTCCAGAGCGATTCGCCCAATGAGTCCTTGATATTTCGTCGTTTTCAGCCAATTTTTCTAGATTTTTGAAAATTTCACTTTTTTTGTGAAAATATCCACTAAATGAGGGAAAAATATGTGTGAGGGTACCCCAGGAGAGTTCCAAATGTGTGTGGGTAGAATATATATCCCACGGGAGTAAAATTGAAAAAAGTTTAAAAAATTTTTTTTGGGACTTCGTCATTTTTCCGGCGTTTATCAGACTTTCAGATAGGGGAAATGTCAGTGAGCATTCCGATTTCAGTTCCAGAGCGATTCGCCCAATGAGTCCTTGATATTTCGTCGTTTTCAGCCAATTTTTCTAGATTTTTGAAAATTTCACTTTTTTGTGAAAATATCCACTAAATGAGGGAATAATATGTGTGAGGGTACCCCAGGAGAGTTCCAAATGTGTGTGGGTAGAATATATATCCCACGGGGGTAAAATTGAAAAAAGTTGAAAAAAAATTTTTTTGGGACTTAGTCATTTTTCGGCGTTTATCAGACTTTCAGATAGGGGAAATGTCAGTGAGCATTCCGATTTCAGTTCCAGAGCGATTCGCCCAATGAGTCCTTGATATTTCGTCGTTTTCAGCCAATTTTTCTAGATTTTTGAAAATTTCACTTTTTTTGTGAAAATATCCACTAAATGAGGGAAAAATATGTGTGAGGGTACCCCAGGAGAGTTCCAAATGTGTGTGGGTAGAATATATATCCCACGGGAGTAAAATTGAAAAAAGTTTAAAAAATTTTTTTTGGGACTTCGTCATTTTTCCGGCGTTTATCAGACTTTCAGATAGGGGAAATGTCAGTGAGCATTCCGATTTCAGTTCCAGAGCGATTCGCCCAATGAGTCCTTAATATTTCGTCGTTTTCAGCCAATTTTTCTGGATTTTTGAAAATTTCACTTTTTTGTCTAAATATCCACTAAATGAGGGAATAATATGTGTGAGGGTACCCCAGGAGAGTTCCAAATGTGTGTGGGTAGAATATTTATCCCACGGGGGTAAAATTGAGAAAAGTTGAAAACATTTTTTTTGGACTTAGTCATTTTTCCGGCATTTATCAGACTTTCAGATAGGGGAAATGTCAGTGAGCGATCCGATTTCAGTTCCAGAGCGATTCGCCCAATGAGTCCTTGATTTTTAGTCGTTTTCAGCCAATTTTCTGTATTTTTGAAAATTTCACTTTTTTGTGAAAATATCCACTAAATGAGGGAATAATATGTGTGAGGGTACCCCAGGAGAGTTCCAAATGTGTGTGGGTAGAATATATATCCCAGGGGGGTAAAATTGAAAAAAGTTGAAAAATTTTTTTTTTTGGACTTAGTCATTTTTCCGGCGTTTATCAGACTTTCAGATAGAGGAAATGTCAGTGAGCATTCCGATTTCAGTTCCAGAGCGATTCGCCCAATGAGTCCTTAATAGTTCGTCGTTTTCAGCCAATTTTTCTGGATTTTTGAAAATTTCACTTTTTTGTGAAAATATCCACTAAATGAGGGAATAATATGTGTGAGGGTACCCCAGGAGAGTTACAAATGTGTGTTGGTAGAATATATATCCCACGGGAGTAAAATTGAAAAAAGTTAAAAAAAATTTTTTGGGGACTTAGTCATTTTTCCGGCGTTTATCAGACTTTCAGATAGGGGAAATGTCAGTGAGCATTCCGATTTCAGTTCCAGAGCGATTCGCCCAATGAGTCCTTAATATTTCGTCGTTTTCAGCCAATTTTTCTGGATTTTTGAAAATTTCACTTTTTTTGTGAAAATATCCACTAAATGAGGGAATAATATGTGTGAGGGTACCCCAGGAGAGTTCCAAATGTATGTGGGTAGAATATATATCCCACGGGGGTAAAATTGAAAAAAGTTGAAAACATTTTTTTTTGGACTTAGTCATTTTTCCGGCGTTTATCAGACTTTCAGAAAGGGGAAATGTCAGTGAGCATTCCGATTTCAGTTCCAGAGCGATTCGCCCAATGAGTCCTTGATATTTCGTCGTTTTCAGCCAATTTTTCTGGATTTTTGAAAATTTCACTTTTTTGTGAAAATATCCACTAAATGAGGGAATAATATGTGTGAGGGTACCCCAGGAGAGTTCCAAATGTGTGTGGGTAGAATATATATCCCACGGGGGTAAAATTGAAAAAAGTTGAAAAAAATTTTTTTTTGGACTTAGTCATTTTTCCGGCGTTTATCAGACTTTCAGATAGGGGAAATGTCAGTGAGCATTCCGATTTCAGTTCCAGAGCGATTCGCCCAATGAGTCCTTAATATTTCGTCGTTTTCAGCCAATTTTTCTGGATTTTTGAAAATTTCACTTTTTTGTGAAAATATCCACTAAATGAGGGAATAATATGTGTGAGGGTACCCCAGGAGAGTTCCAAATGTATGTGGGTAGAATATATATCCCACGGGGGTAAAATTGAAAAAAGTTGAAAACATTTTTTTTTGGACTTAGTCATTTTTCCGGCGTTTATCAGACTTTCAGATAGGGGAAATGTCAGTGAGCATTCCGATTTCAGTTCCAGAGCGATTCGCCCAATGAGTCCTTGATATTTCGTCGTTTTCAGCCAATTTTTCTGGATTTTTGAAAATTTCACTTTTTTGTGAAAATATCCACTAAATGAGGGAATAATATGTGTGAGGGTACCCCAGGAGAGTTCCAAATGTGTGTGGGTAGAATATTTATCCCACGGGGGTAAAATTGAGAAAAGTTGAAAACATTTTTTTTGGACTTAGTCATTTTTCCGGCATTTATCAGACTTTCAGATAGGGGAAATGTCAGTGAGCGATCCGATTTCAGTTCCAGAGCGATTCGCCCAATGAGTCCTTGATTTTTAGTCGTTTTCAGCCAATTTTCTGTATTTTTGAAAATTTCACTTTTTTGTGAAAATATCCACTAAATGAGGGAATAATATGTGTGAGGGTACCCCAGGAGAGTTCCAAATCTGTGTGGGTAGAATATATATCCCAGGGGGGTAAAATTGAAAAAAGTTGAAAAATTTTTTTTTTTGGACTTAGTCATTTTTCCGGCGTTTATCAGACTTTCAGATAGAGGAAATGTTAGTGAGCATTCCGATTTCAGTTCCAGAGCGATTCGCCCAATGAGTCCTTAATAGTTCGTCGTTTTCAGCCAATTTTTCTGGATTTTTGAAAATTTCACTTTTTTGTGAAAATATCCACTAAATGAGGGAATAATATGTGTGAGGGTACCCCAGGAGAGTTACAAATGTGTGTTGGTAGAATATATATCCCACGGGAGTAAAATTGAAAAAAGTTAAAAAAATTTTTTTGGGGACTTAGTCATTTTTCCGGCGTTTATCAGACTTTCAGATAGGGGAAATGTCAGTGAGCATTCCGATTTCAGTTCCAGAGCGATTCGCCCAATGAGTCCTTGATATTTCGTCGTTTTCAGCCAATTTTTCTGGATTTTTGAAAATTTCACTTTTTTGTGAAAATATCCACTAAATGAGGGAATAATATGTGTGAGGGTACCCCAGGAGAGTTCCAAATGTGTGTGGGTAGAATATATATCCCACGGGGGTAAAATTGAAAAAAGTTGAAAAAAATTTTTTTTTGGACTTAGTCATTTTTCCGGCGTTTATCAGACTTTCAGATAGGGGAAATGTCAGTGAGCATTCCGATTTCAGTTCCAGAGCGATTCGCCCAATGAGTCCTTAATATTTCGTCGTTTTCAGCCAATTTTTCTGGATTTTTGAAAATTTCACTTTTTTGTGAAAATATCCACTAAATGAGGGAATAATATGTGTGAGAGTACCCCAGGAGAGTTCCAAATGTGTGTGGGTAGAATATATATCCCACGGGGGTAAAATTGAAAAAAGTTGAAAACATTTTTTTTTGGACTTAGTAATTTTTCCGGCATTTATCAGACTTTCAGATAGGGGAAATGTCAGTGAGCGTTCCGATTTCAGTTCCAGAGCGATTCGCCCAATGAGTCCTTGATTTTTAGTCGTTTTCAGCCAATTTTCTGTATTTTTGAAAATTTCACTTTTTTGTGAAAATATCCACTAAATGAGGGAATAATATGTGTGAGGGTACCCCAGGAGAGTTCCAAATGTGTGTGGGTAGAATATATATCCCACGGGGGTAAAATTGAAAAAAGTTGAAAAAAATTTTTTTTTGGAATTAGTCATTTGTCCGGCGTTTATCAGACTTTCAGATAGGGGAAATTTCAGTGAGCATTCCGATTTCAGTTCCAGAGCGATTCGCCCAATGAGTCCTTGATATTTCGTCGTTTTCAGCCAATTTTTCTGGATTTTTGAAAATTTCACTTTTTTTGTGAAAATATCCACTAAATGAGGGAATAATATGTGTGAGGGTACCCCAGGAGAGTTCCAAATGTATGTGGGTAGAATATATATCCCACGGGGGTTAAATTGAAAAAAGTTGAAAACATTTTTTTTTGGACTTAGTCATTTTTCCGGCGTTTATCAGACTTTCAGATAGGGGAAATGTCAGTGAGCATTCCGATTTCAGTTCCAGAGCGATTCGCCCAATGAGTCCTTAATATTTCGTCGTTTTCAGCCAATTTTTCTGGATTTTTGAAAATTTCACTTTTTTGTGAAAATATCCACTAAATGAGGGAATAATATGTGTGAGAGTACCCCAGGAGAGTTCCAAATGTGTGTGGGTAGAATATATATCCCACGGGGGTAAAATTGAAAAAAGTTGAAAACATTTTTTTTTGGACTTAGTCATTTTTCCGGCATTTATCAGACTTTCAGATAGGGGAAATGTCAGTGAGCGTTCCGATTTCAGTTCCAGAGCGATTCGCCCAATGAGTCCTTGATTTTTAGTCGTTTTCAGCCAATTTTCTGTATTTTTGAAAATTTCACTTTTTTGTGAAAATATCCACTAAATGAGGGAATAATATGTGTGAGGGTACCCCAGGAGAGTTCCAAATGTGTGTGGGTAGAATATATATCCCACGGGGGTAAAATTGAAAAAAGTTGAAAAAATTTTTTTTTTGGACTTAGTCATTTTTCGGCGTTTATCAGACTTTCAGATAGGGGAAATGTCAGTGAGCATTCCGATTTCAGTTCCAGAGCGATTCGCCCAATGAGTCCTTGATATTTCGTCGTTTTCAGCCAATTTTTCTGGATTTTTGAAAATTTCACTTTTTTGTGAAAATATCCACTAAATGAGGGAATAATATGTGTGAGGGTACCCCAGGAGAGTTCCAAATGTGTGTGGGTAGAATATATATCCCACGGGGGTAAAATTGAAAAAAGTAAAAAAAAATTTTTTTTTGGACTTAGTCATTTTTCGGCGTTTATCAGACTTTCAGATAGGGGAAATGTCAGTGAGCATTCCGATTTCAGTTCCAGAGCGATTCGCCCAATGAGTCCTTGATTTTTAGTCGTTTTCAGCCAATTTTCTGTATTTTTGAAAATTTCACTTTTTTGTGAAAATATCCACTAAATGAGGGAATAATATGTGTGAGGGTACCCCAGGAGAGTTACAAATGTGTGTGGGTAGAATATTTATCCCACGGGGGTAAAATTGAGAAAAGTTGAAAACATTTTTTTTGGACTTAGTCATTTTTCCGGCATTTATCAGACTTTCAGATAGGGGAAATGTCAGTGAGCGATCCGATTTCAGTTCCAGAGCGATTCGCCCAATGAGTCCTTGATTTTTAGTCGTTTTCAGCCAATTTTATGTATTTTTGAAAATTTCACTTTTTTGTGAAAATATCCACTAAATGAGGGAATAATATGTGTGAGGGTACCCCAGGAGATTTACAAATGTGTGTGGGTAGAATATATATCCCACGGGGGTAAAATTGAAAAAAGTTGAAAAAATTTTTTTTTTGGACTTAGTGATTTTTCCGGCGTTTATCAGACTTTCAGATAGGGGAAATGTCAGTGAGCATTCCGATTTCAGTTCCAGAGCGATTCGCCCAATGAGTCCTTAATATTTCGTCGTTTTCAGCCAATTTTTCTGGATTTTTGAAAATTTCACTTTTTTGTGAAAATATCCGCTAAATGAGGGAATAATATGTGTGAGGGTACCCCAGGAGAGTTCCAAATGTGTGTGGGTAGAATATATATCCCACGGGGGTAAAATTGAAAAAAGTAAAAAAAAATTTTTTTTTGGACTTAGTCATTTTTCGGCGTTTATCAGACTTTCAGATAGGGGAAATGCCAGTGAGCATTCCGATTTCAGTTCCAGAGCGATTCGCCCAATGAGTCCTTGATATTTCGTCGTTTTCAGCCAATTTTTCTAGATTTTTGAAAATTTCACTTTTTTGTGAAAATATCCACTAAATGAGGGAATAATATGTGTGAGGGTACCCCAGGAGAGTTCCAAATGTGTGTGGGTAGAATATATATCCCACGGGAGTAAAATTGAAAAAAGTTGAAAACATTTTTTTTTGGACTTAGTCATTTTTCCGGCATTTATCAGACTTTCAGATAGGGGAAATGTCAGTGAGCGTTCCGATTTCAGTTCCAGAGCGATTCACCCAATGAGTCCTTGATTTTTAGTCGTTTTCAGCCAATTTTCTGTATTTTTGAAAATTTCACTTTTTTGTGAAAATATCCACTAAATGAGGGAATAATATGTGTGAGGGTACCCCAGGAGAGTTCCAAATGTGTGTGGGTAGAATATATATCCCAGGGGGGTAAAATTGAAAAAAGTTGAAAAATTTTTTTTTTTGGACTTAGTCATTTTTCCGGCGTTTATCAGACTTTCAGATAGAGGAAATGTCAGTGAGCATTCCGATTTCAGTTCCAGAGCGATTCGCCCAATGAGTCTTTAATATTTCGTCGTTTTCAGCCAATTTTTCTGGATTTTTGAAAATTTCACTTTTTTGTGAAAATATCCACTAAATGAGGGAATAATATGTGTGAGGGTACCCCAGGAGAGTTCCAAATGTGTGTGGGTAGAATATACATCCCACGGGGGTAAAATTGAAAAAAGTTGAAAACATTTTTTTTTGGACTTAGTCATTTTTCCGGCATTTATCAGACTTTCAGATAGGGGAAATGTCAGTGAGCGTTCCGATTTCAGTTCCAGAGCGATTCGCCCAATGAGTCCTTGATATTTCGTCGTTTTCAGCCAATTTTCTGGATTTTTGAAAATTTCACTTTTTTGTGAAAATATCCACTAAATGAGGGAATAATATGTGTAAGGGTACCCCAGGAGAGTTCCAAATGTGTGTGGGTAGAATATATATCCCAGGGGGGTAAAATTGAAAAAAGTTGAAAAATTTTTTTTTTTGGACTTAGTCATTTTTCCGGCGTTTATCAGACTTTCAGATAGAGGAAATGTCAGTGAGCATTCCGATTTCAGTTCCAGAGCGATTCGCCCAATGAGTCCTTGATATTTCGTCGTTTTCAGCCAATTTTTCTGGATTTTTGAAAATTTCACTTTTTTGTGAAAATATCCACTAAATGAGGGAATAATATGTGTGAGGGTACCCCAGGAGAGTTCCAAATGTGTGTGGGTAGAATATATATCCCACGGGGGTAAAATTGAAAAAAGTTGAAAAAAATTTTTTTTTGGACTTAGTCATTTTTCGGCGTTTATCAGACTTTCAGATAGGGGAAATGTCATTGAGCATTCCGATTTCAGTTCCAGAGCGATTCGCCCAATGAGTCCTTGATATTTCGTCGTTTTCAGCCAATTTTTCTGGATTTTTGAAAATTTCACTTTTTTGTGAAAATATCCACTAAATGAGGGAATAATATGTGTGAGGGTACCCCAGGAGAGTTCCAAATGTGTGTGGGTAGAATATATATCCCACGGGGGTAAAATTGAAAAAAGTTGAAAACATTTTTTTTTGGACTTAGTCATTTTTCCGGCATTTATCAGACTTTCAGATAGGGGAAATGTCAGTGAGCGTTCCGATTTCAGTTCCAGAGCGATTCGCCCAATGAGTCCTTGATATTTCGTCGTTTTCAGCCAATTTTCTGGATTTTTGAAAATGTCACTTTTTTGTGAAAATATCCACTAAATGAGGGAATAATATGTGTGAGGGTACCCCAGGAGAGTTCCAAATGTGTGTGGGTAGAATATATATCCCACGGGGGTAAAATTGAAAAAAGTTGAAAAAAAATTTTTTTTGGACTTAGTCATTTTTCGGCGTTTATCAGACTTTCAGATAGGGGAAATGTCAGTGAGCATTCCGATTTCAGTTCCAGAGCGATTCGCCCAATGAGTCCTTGATATTTCGTCGTTTTCAGCCAATTTTTCTAGATTTTTGAAAATTTCACTTTTTTTGTGAAAATATCCACTAAATGAGGGAAAAATATGTGTGAGGGTACCCCAGGAGAGTTCCAAATGTGTGTGGGTAGAATATATATCCCACGGGAGTAAAATTGAAAAAAGTTTAAAAAATTTTTTTGGGGACTTCGTCATTTTTCCGGCGTTTATCAGACTTTCAGATAGGGGAAATGTCAGTGAGCATTCCGATTTCAGTTCCAGAGCGATTCGCCCAATGAGTCCTTAATATTTCGTCGTTTTCAGCCAATTTTTCTGGATTTTTGAAAATTTCACTTTTTTGTCTAAATATCCACTAAATGAGGGAATAATATGTGTGAGGGTACCCCAGGAGAGTTCCAAATGTGTGTGGGTAGAATATTTATCCCACGGGGGTAAAATTGAGAAAAGTTGAAAACATTTTTTTTGGACTTAGTCATTTTTCCGGCATTTATCAGACTTTCAGATAGGGGAAATGTCAGTGAGCGATCCGATTTCAGTTCCAGAGCGATTCGCCCAATGAGTCCTTGATTTTTAGTCGTTTTCAGCCAATTTTCTGTATTTTTGAAAATTTCACTTTTTTGTGAAAATATCCACTAAATGAGGGAATAATATGTGTGAGGGTACCCCAGGAGAGTTCCAAATGTGTGTGGGTAGAATATATATCCCAGGGGGGTAAAATTGAAAAAAGTTGAAAAATTTTTTTTTTTGGACTTAGTCATTTTTCCGGCATTTATCAGACTTTCAGATAGGGGAAATGTCAGTGAGCGATCCGATTTCAGTTCCAGAGCGATTCGCCCAATGAGTCCTTGATTTTTAGTCGTTTTCAGCCAATTTTCTGTATTTTTGAAAATTTCACTTTTTTGTGAAAATATCCACTAAATGAGGGAATAATATGTGTGAGGGTACCCCAGGAGAGTTCCAAATGTGTGTGGGTAGAATATATATCCCAGGGGGGTAAAATTGAAAAAAGTTGAAAAATTTTTTTTTTTGGACTTAGTCATTTTTCCGGCGTTTATCAGACTTTCAGATAGGGGAAATGCCAGTGAGCATTCCGATTTCAGTTCCAGAGCGATTCGCCCAATGAGTCCTTGATATTTCGTCGTTTTCAGCCAATTTTTCTAGATTTTTGAAAATTTCACTTTTTTGTGAAAATATCCACTAAATGAGGGAATAATATGTGTGAGGGTACCCCAGGAGAGTTCCAAATGTGTGTGGGTAGAATATATATCCCACGGGAGTAAAATTGAAAAAAGTTGAAAACATTTTTTTTTGGACTTAGTCATTTTTCCGGCATTTATCAGACTTTCAGATAGGGGAAATGTCAGTGAGCGTTCCGATTTCAGTTCCAGAGCGATTCACCCAATGAGTCCTTGATTTTTAGTCGTTTTCAGCCAATTTTCTGTATTTTTGAAAATTTCACTTTTTTGTGAAAATATCCACTAAATGAGGGAATAATATGTGTGAGGGTACCCCAGGAGAGTTCCAAATGTGTGTGGGTAGAATATATATCCCAGGGGGGTAAAATTGAAAAAAGTTGAAAAATTTTTTTTTTTGGACTTAGTCATTTTTCCGGCGTTTATCAGACTTTCAGATAGAGGAAATGTCAGTGAGCATTCCGATTTCAGTTCCAGAGCGATTCGCCCAATGAGTCCTTAATAGTTCGTCGTTTTCAGCCAATTTTTCTGGATTTTTGAAAATTTCACTTTTTTGTGAAAATATCCACTAAATGAGGGAATAATATGTGTGAGGGTACCCCAGGAGAGTTACAAATGTGTGTTGGTAGAATATATATCCCACGGGAGTAAAATTGAAAAAAGTTAAAAAAATTTTTTTTGGGACTTAGTCATTTTTCCGGCGTTTATCAGACTTTCAGATAGGGGAAATGTCAGTGAGCATTCCGATTTCAGTTCCAGAGCGATTCGCCCAATGAGTCCTTAATATTTCGTCGTTTTCAGCCAATTTTTCTGGATTTTTGAAAATTTCACTTTTTTGTGAAAATATCCACTAAATGAGGGAATAATATGTGTGAGGGTACCCCAGGAGAGTTCCAAATGTGTGTGGGTAGAATATATATCCCACGGGGGTAAAATTGAAAAAAGTTGAAAAAAATTTTTTTTTGGACTTAGTCATTTTTCGGCGTTTATCAGACTTTCAGATAGGGGAAATGTCATTGAGCATTCCGATTTCAGTTCCAGAGCGATTCGCCCAATGAGTCCTTAATATTTCGTCGTTTTCAGCCAATTTTTCTGGATTTTTGAAAATTTCACTTTTTTGTCTAAATATCCACTAAATGAGGGAATAATATGTGTGAGGGTACCCCAGGAGAGTTCCAAATGTGTGTGGGTAGAATATTTATCCCACGGGGGTAAAATTGAGAAAAGTTGAAAACATTTTTTTTGGACTTAGTCATTTTTCCGGCATTTATCAGACTTTCAGATAGGGGAAATGTCAGTGAGCGATCCGATTTCAGTTCCAGAGCGATTCGCCCAATGAGTCCTTGATTTTTAGTCGTTTTCAGCCAATTTTCTGTATTTTTGAAAATTTCACTTTTTTGTGAAAATATCCACTAAATGAGGGAATAATATGTGTGAGGGTACCCCAGGAGAGTTCCAAATGTGTGTGGGTAGAATATATATCCCAGGGGGGTAAAATTGAAAAAAGTTGAAAAATTTTTTTTTTTGGACTTAGTCATTTTTCCGGCGTTTATCAGACTTTCAGACAGAGGAAATGTCAGTGAGCATTCCGATTTCAGTTCCACAGCGATTCGCCCAATGAGTCCTTAATAGTTCGTCGTTTTCAGCCAATTTTTCTGGATTTTTGAAAATTTCACTTTTTTGTGAAAATATCCACTAAATGAGGGAATAATATGTGTGAGGGTACCCCAGGAGAGTTCCAAATGTGTGTGGGTAGAATATATATCCCACGGGGGTAAAATTGAAAAAAGTTGAAAAAATTTTTTTTTTGGACTTAGTCATTTTTCGGCGTTTATCAGACTTTCAGATAGGGGAAATGTCATTGAGCATTCCGATTTCAGTTCCAGAGCGATTCTCCCAATGAGTCCTTAATATTTCGTCGTTTTCAGCCAATTTTTCTGGATTTTTGAAAATTTCACTTTTTTGTGAAAATATCCACTAAATGAGGGAATAATATGTGTGAGAGTACCCCAGGAGAGTTCCAAATGTGTGTGGGTAGAATATATATCCCACGGGGGTAAAATTGAAAAAAGTTGAAAACATTTTTTTTTGGACTTAGTCATTTTTCCGGCATTTATCAGACTTTCAGATAGGGGAAATGTCAGTGAGCGTTCCGATTTCAGTTCCAGAGCGATTCGCCCAATGAGTCCTTGATATTTCGTCGTTTGCAGCCAATTTTCTGTATTTTTGAAAATTTCACTTTTTTGTGAAAATATCCACTAAATGAGGGAATAATATGTGTGAGGGTACCCCAGGAGAGTTCCAAATGTGTGTGGGTAGAATATATATCCCACGGGGGTAAAATTGAAAAAAGTTGAAAACATTTTTTTTTGGACTTAGTCATTTTTCCGGCATTTATCAGACTTTCAGATAGGGGAAATGTCAGTGAGCGTTCCGATTTCAGTTCCAGAGCGATTCGCCCAATGAGTCCTTGATATTTCGTCGTTTTCAGCCAATTTTCTGGATTTTTGAAAATGTCACTTTTTTGTGAAAATATCCACTAAATGAGGGAATAATATGTGTGAGGGTACCCCAGGAGAGTTCCAAATGTGTGTGGGTAGAATATATATCCCACGGGGGTAAAATTGAAAAAAGTAAAAAAAAATTTTTTTTTGGACTTAGTCATTTTTTGGCGTTTATCAGACTTTCAGATAGGGGAAATGTCAGTGAGCATTCCGATTTCAGTTCCAGAGCGATTCGCCCAATGAGTCCTTGATATTTCGTCGTTTTCAGCCAATTTTTCTAGATTTTTGAAAATTTCACTTTTTTTGTGAAAATATCCACTAAATGAGGGAAAAATATGTGTGAGGGTACCCCAGGAGAGTTCCAAATGTGTGTGGGTAGAATATATATCCCACGGGGGTAAAATTGAAAAAAGTTTAAAAAATTTTTTTTGGGACTTAGTCATTTTTCCGGCGTTTATCAGACTTTCAGATAGGGGAAATGTCAGTGAGCATTCCGATTTCAGTTCCAGAGCGATTCGCCCAATGAGTCCTTAATATTTCGTCGTTTTCAGCCAATTTTTCTGGATTTTTGAAAATTTCACTTTTTTGTGAAAATATCCACTAAATGAGGGAATAATATGTGTGAGGGTACCCCAGGAGAGTTCCAAATGTGTGTGGGTAGAATATATATCCCACGGGAGTAAAATTGAAAAAAGTTTAAAAAAATTTTTTTGGGACTTAGTCATTTTTCCGGCGTTTATCAGACTTTCAGATAGGGGAAATGTCAGTGAGCATTCCGATTTCAGTTCCAGAGCGATTCGCCCAATGAGTCCTTGATATTTCGTCGTTTTCAGCCAATTTTTCTGGATTTTTGAAAATTTCACTTTTTTGTGAAAATATCCACTAAATGAGGGAATAATATGTGTGAGGGTACCCCAGGAGAGTTCCAAATGTGTGTGGGTAGAATATATATCCCAGGGGGGTAAAATTGAAAAAAGTTGAAAAATTTTTTTTTTTGGACTTAGTCATTTTTCCGGCGTTTATCAGACTTTCAGATAGGGGAAATGCCAGTGAGCATTCCGATTTCAGTTCCAGAGCGATTCGCCCAATGAGTCCTTGATATTTCGTCGTTTTCAGCCAATTTTTCTAGATTTTTGAAAATTTCACTTTTTTGTGAAAATATCCACTAAATGAGGGAATAATATGTGTGAGGGTACCCCAGGAGAGTTCCAAATGTGTGTGGGTAGAATATATATCCCACGGGAGTAAAATTGAAAAAAGTTGAAAACATTTTTTTTTGGACTTAGTCATTTTTCCGGCATTTATCAGACTTTCAGATAGGGGAAATGTCAGTGAGCGTTCCGATTTCAGTTCCAGAGCGATTCACCCAATGAGTCCTTGATTTTTAGTCGTTTTCAGCCAATTTTCTGTATTTTTGAAAATTTCACTTTTTTGTGAAAATATCCACTAAATGAGGGAATAATATGTGTGAGAGTACCCCAGGAGAGTTCCAAATGTGTGTGGGTAGAATATATATCCCACGGGGGTAAAATTGAAAAAAGTTGAAAACATTTTTTTTTGGACTTAGTCATTTTTCCGGCATTTATCAGACTTTCAGATAGGGGAAATGTCAGTGAGCGTTCCGATTTCAGTTCCAGAGCGATTCGCCCAATGAGTCCTTGATATTTCGTCGTTTGCAGCCAATTTTCTGTATTTTTGAAAATTTCACTTTTTTGTGAAAATATCCACTAAATGAGGGAATAATATGTGTGAGGGTACCCCAGGAGAGTTCCAAATGTGTGTGGGTAGAATATATATCCCACGGGGGTAAAATTGAAAAAAGTTGAAAACATTTTTTTTTGGACTTAGTCATTTTTGCGGCATTTATCAGACATTCAGATAGGGGAAATGTCAGTGAGCGTTCCGATTTCAGTTCCAGAGCGATTCGCCCAATGAGTCCTTGATATTTCGTCGTTTTCAGCCAATTTTCTGGATTTTTGAAAATGTCACTTTTTTGTGAAAATATCCACTAAATGAGGGAATAATATGTGTGAGGGTACCCCAGGAGACTTCCAAATGTGTGTGGGTAGAATATATATCCCACGGGAGTAAAATTGAAAAAAGTTTAAAAAATTTTTTTTGGGACTTAGTCATTTTTCCGGCGTTTATCAGACTTTCAGATAGGGGAAATGTCAGTGAGCATTCCGATTTCAGTTCCAGAGCGATTCGCCCAATGAGTCCTTGATTTTTAGTCGTTTTCAGCCAATTTTTCTGTATTTTTGAAAATTTCACTTTTTTGTGAAAATATCCACTAAATGAGGGAATAATATGTGTGAGGGTACCCCAGGAGAGTTCCAAATGTGTGTGGGTAGAATATATATCCCACGGGGGTAAAATTGAAAAAAGTTGAAAACATTTTTTTTTGGACTTAGTCATTTTTCCGGCATTTATCAGACTTTCAGATAGGGGAAATGTCAGTGAGCGTTCCGATTTCAGTTCCAGAGCGATTCGCCCAATGAGTCCTTGATATTTCGTCGTTTGCAGCCAATTTTCTGTATTTTTTAAAATTTCACTTTTTTGTGAAAATATCCACTAAATGAGGGAATAATATGTGTGAGGGTACCCCAGGAGAGTTCCAAATGTGTGTGGGTAGAATATATATCCCACGGGGGTAAAATTGAAAAAAGTTGAAAACATTTTTTTTTGGACTTAGTCATTTTTCCGGCATTTATCAGACTTTCAGATAGGGGAAATGTCAGTGAGCGTTCCGATTTCAGTTCCAGAGCGATTCGCCCAATGAGTCCTTGATATTTCGTCGTTTTCAGCCAATTTTCTGGATTTTTGAAAATGTCACTTTTTTGTGAAAATATCCACTAAATGAGGGAATAATATGTGTGAGGGTACCCCAGGAGAGTTCCAAATGTGTGTGGGTAGAATATATATCCCACGGGGGTAAAATTGAAAAAAGTAAAAAAAAATTTTTTTTTGGACTTAGTCATTTTTTGGCGTTTATCAGACTTTCAGATAGGGGAAATGTCAGTGAGCATTCCGATTTCAGTTCCAGAGCGATTCGCCCAATGAGTCCTTGATATTTCGTCGTTTTCAGCCAATTTTTCTAGATTTTTGAAAATTTCACTTTTTTTGTGAAAATATCCACTAAATGAGGGAAAAATATGTGTGAGGGTACCCCAGGAGAGTTCCAAATGTGTGTGGGTAGAATATATATCCCACGGGGGTAAAATTGAAAAAAGTTTAAAAAATTTTTTTTGGGACTTAGTCATTTTTCCGGCGTTTATCAGACTTTCAGATAGGGGAAATGTCAGTGAGCATTCCGATTTCAGTTCCAGAGCGATTCGCCCAATGAGTCCTTAATATTTCGTCGTTTTCAGCCAATTTTTCTGGATTTTTGAAAATTTCACTTTTTTGTGAAAATATCCACTAAATGAGGGAATAATATGTGTGAGGGTACCCCAGGAGAGTTCCAAATGTGTGTGGGTAGAATATATATCCCACGGGAGTAAAATTGAAAAAAGTTTAAAAAAATTTTTTTGGGACTTAGTCATTTTTCCGGCGTTTATCAGACTTTCAGATAGGGGAAATGTCAGTGAGCATTCCGATTTCAGTTCCAGAGCGATTCGCCCAATGAGTCCTTGATATTTCGTCGTTTTCAGCCAATTTTTCTGGATTTTTGAAAATTTCACTTTTTTGTGAAAATATCCACTAAATGAGGGAATAATATGTGTGAGGGTACCCCAGGAGAGTTCCAAATGTGTGTGGGTAGAATATATATCCCAGGGGGGTAAAATTGAAAAAAGTTGAAAAATTTTTTTTTTTGGACTTAGTCATTTTTCCGGCGTTTATCAGACTTTCAGATAGGGGAAATGCCAGTGAGCATTCCGATTTCAGTTCCAGAGCGATTCGCCCAATGAGTCCTTGATATTTCGTCGTTTTCAGCCAATTTTTCTAGATTTTTGAAAATTTCACTTTTTTGTGAAAATATCCACTAAATGAGGGAATAATATGTGTGAGGGTACCCCAGGAGAGTTCCAAATGTGTGTGGGTAGAATATATATCCCACGGGAGTAAAATTGAAAAAAGTTGAAAACATTTTTTTTTGGACTTAGTCATTTTTCCGGCATTTATCAGACTTTCAGATAGGGGAAATGTCAGTGAGCGTTCCGATTTCAGTTCCAGAGCGATTCACCCAATGAGTCCTTGATTTTTAGTCGTTTTCAGCCAATTTTCTGTATTTTTGAAAATTTCACTTTTTTGTGAAAATATCCACTAAATGAGGGAATAATATGTGTGAGGGTACCCCAGGAGAGTTCCAAATGTGTGTGGGTAGAATATATATCCCAGGGGGGTAAAATTGAAAAAAGTTGAAAAATTTTTTTTTTTGGACTTAGTCATTTTTCCGGCGTTTATCAGACTTTCAGATAGAGGAAATGTCAGTGAGCATTCCGATTTCAGTTCCAGAGCGATTCGCCCAATGAGTCCTTAATAGTTCGTCGTTTTCAGCCAATTTTTCTGGATTTTTGAAAATTTCACTTTTTTGTGAAAATATCCACTAAATGAGGGAATAATATGTGTGAGGGTACCCCAGGAGAGTTACAAATGTGTGTTGGTAGAATATATATCCCACGGGAGTAAAATTGAAAAAAGTTAAAAAAAATTTTTTTGGGACTTAGTCATTTTTCCGGCGTTTATCAGACTTTCAGATAGGGGAAATGTCAGTGAGCATTCCGATTTCAGTTCCAGAGCGATTCGCCCAATGAGTCCTTAATATTTCGTCGTTTTCAGCCAATTTTTCTGGATTTTTGAAAATTTCACTTTTTTGTGAAAATATCCACTAAATGAGGGAATAATATGTGTGAGGGTACCCCAGGAGAGTTCCAAATGTGTGTGGGTAGAATATATATCCCACGGGGGTAAAATTGAAAAAAGTTGAAAAAATTTTTTTTTTGGACTTAGTCATTTTTCGGCGTTTATCAGACTTTCAGATAGGGGAAATGTCATTGAGCATTCCGATTTCAGTTCCAGAGCGATTCTCCCAATGAGTCCTTAATATTTCGTCGTTTTCAGCCAATTTTTCTGGATTTTTGAAAATTTCACTTTTTTGTGAAAATATCCACTAAATGAGGGAATAATATGTGTGAGAGTACCCCAGGAGAGTTCCAAATGTGTGTGGGTAGAATATATATCCCACGGGGGTAAAATTGAAAAAAGTTGAAAACATTTTTTTTTGGACTTAGTCATTTTTCCGGCATTTATCAGACTTTCAGATAGGGGAAATGTCAGTGAGCGTTCCGATTTCAGTTCCAGAGCGATTCGCCCAATGAGTCCTTGATATTTCGTCGTTTGCAGCCAATTTTCTGTATTTTTGAAAATTTCACTTTTTTGTGAAAATATCCACTAAATGAGGGAATAATATGTGTGAGGGTACCCCAGGAGAGTTCCAAATGTGTGTGGGTAGAATATATATCCCACGGGGGTAAAATTGAAAAAAGTTGAAAACATTTTTTTTTGGACTTAGTCATTTTTCCGGCATTTATCAGACTTTCAGATAGGGGAAATGTCAGTGAGCGTTCCGATTTCAGTTCCAGAGCGATTCGCCCAATGAGTCCTTGATATTTCGTCGTTTTCAGCCAATTTTCTGGATTTTTGAAAATGTCACTTTTTTGTGAAAATATCCACTAAATGAGGGAATAATATGTGTGAGGGTACCCCAGGAGACTTCCAAATGTGTGTGGGTAGAATATATATCCCACGGGAGTAAAATTGAAAAAAGTTTAAAAAATTTTTTTTGGGACTTAGTCATTTTTCCGGCGTTTATCAGACTTTCAGATAGGGGAAATGTCAGTGAGCATTCCGATTTCAGTTCCAGAGCGATTCGCCCAATGAGTCCTTGATTTTTAGTCGTTTTCAGCCAATTTTTCTGTATTTTTGAAAATTTCACTTTTTTGTGAAAATATCCACTAAATGAGGGAATAATATGTGTGAGGGTACCCCAGGAGAGTTCCAAATGTGTGTGGGTAGAATATATATCCCACGGGCGTAAAATTGAAAAAAGTTGAAAAAATTTTTTTTTTGGACTTAGTCATTTTTCCGGCGTTTATCAGACTTTCAGATAGGGGAAATTTCAGTGAGCATTCCGATTTCAGTTCCAGAGCGATTCGCCCACTGAGTCCTTGATATTTCGTCGTTTTCAGCCAATTTTTCTGGATTTTTGAAAATTTCACTTTTTTGTGAAAATATCCACTAAATGAAGGAATAATATGTGTGAGGGTACCCCAGGAGAGTTCCAAATGTGTGTGGGTAGAATATATATCCCACGGGAGTAAAATTGAAAAAAGTTTAAAAAAATTTTTTTGGGACTTAGTCATTTTTCCGGCGTTTATCAGACTTTCAGATAGGGGAAATGTCAGTGAGCATTCCGATTTCAGTTCCAGAGCGATTCGCCCAATGAGTCCTTGATATTTCGTCGTTTTCAGCCAATTTTTCTGGATTTTTGAAAATTTCACTTTTTTGTGAAAATATCCACTAAATGAGGGAATAATATGTGTGAGGGTACCCCAGGAGAGTTCCAAATGTGTGTGGGTAGAATATATATCCCACGGGGGTAAAATTGAAAAAAGTAAAAAAAAATTTTTTTTTTGGACTTAGTCATTTTTCGGCGTTTATCAGACTTTCAGATAGGGGAAATGTCAGTGAGCATTCCGATTTCAGTTCCAGAGCGATTCGCCCAATGAGTCCTTGATTTTTAGTCGTTTTCAGCCAATTTTCTGTATTTTTGAAAATTTCACTTTTTTGTGAAAATATCCACTAAATGAGGGAATAATATATGTGAGGGTACCCCAGGAGAGTTACAAATGTGTGTGGGTAGAATATTTATCCCACGGGGGTAAAATTGAGAAAAGTTGAAAACATTTTTTTTGGACTTAGTCATTTTTCCGGCATTTATCAGACTTTCAGATAGGGGAAATGTCAGTGAGCGATCCGATTTCAGTTCCAGAGCGATTCGCCCAATGAGTCCTTGATTTTTAGTCGTTTTCAGCCAATTTTATGTATTTTTGAAAATTTCACTTTTTTGTGAAAATATCCGCTAAATGAGGGAATAATATGTGTGAGGGTACCCCAGGAGAGTTCCAAATGTGTGTGGGTAGAATATATATCCCACGGGGGTAAAATTGAAAAAAGTTGAAAACATTTTTTTTTGGACTTAGTCATTTTTCCGGCATTTATCAGACTTTCAGATAGGGGAAATGTCAGTGAGCGATCCGATTTCAGTTCCAGAGCGATTCGCCCAATGAGTCCTTGATTTTTAGTCGTTTTCAGCCAATTTTCTGTATTTTTGAAAATTTCACTTTTTTGTGAAAATATCCACTAAATGAGGGAATAATATGTGTGAGGGTACCCCAGGAGAGTTCCAAATGTGTGTGGGTAGAATATATATCCCACGGGAGTAAAATTGAAAAAAGTTTAAAAAAATTTTTTTGGGACTCAGTCATTTTTCCGGCGTTTATCAGACTTTCAGATAGGGGAAATGTCAGTGAGCATTCCGATTTCAGTTCCAGAGCGATTCGCCCAATGAGTCCTTCATATTTCGTCGTTTTCAGCCAATTTTTCTGGATTTTTGAAAATTTCACTTTTTTGTGAAAATATCCGCTAAATGAGGGAATAATATGTGTGAGGGTACCCCAGGAGAGTTCCAAATGTGTGTGGGTAGAATATATATCCCACGGGGGTAAAATTGAAAAAAGTTGAAAACATTTTTTTTTGGACTTAGTCATTTTTCCGGCATTTATCAGACTTTCAGATAGGGGAAATGTCAGTGAGCGATCCGATTTCAGTTCCAGAGCGATTCGCCCAATGAGTCCTTGATTTTTAGTCGTTTTCAGCCAATTTTCTGTATTTTTGAAAATTTCACTTTTTTGTGAAAATATCCACTAAATGAGGGAATAATATGTGTGAGGGTACCCCAGGAGAGTTCCAAATGTGTGTGGGTAGAATATATATCCCACGGGAGTAAAATTGAAAAAAGTTTAAAAAAATTTTTTTGGGACTCAGTCATTTTTCCGGCGTTTATCAGACTTTCAGATAGGGGAAATGTCAGTGAGCATTCCGATTTCAGTTCCAGAGCGATTCGCCCAATGAGTCCTTCATATTTCGTCGTTTTCAGCCAATTTTTCTGGATTTTTGAAAATTTCACTTTTTTGTGAAAATATCCGCTAAATGAGGGAATAATATGTGTGAGGGTACCCCAGGAGAGTTCCAAATGTGTGTGGGTAGAATATATATCCCACGGGGGTAAAATTGAAAAAAGTTGAAAACATTTTTTTTTGGACTTAGTCATTTTTCCGGCATTTATCAGACTTTCAGATAGGGGAAATGTCAGTGAGCGTTCCGATTTCAGTTCCAGAGCGATTCACCCAATGAGTCCTTGATTTTTAGTCGTTTTCAGCCAATTTTCTGTATTTTTGAAAATTTCACTTTTTTGTGAAAATATCCACTAAATGAGGAAATAATATGTGTGAGGGTAACCCAGGAGAGTTCCAAATGTGTGTGGGTAGAATATATATCCCACGGGAGTAAAATTGAAAAAAGTTTAAAAAATTTTTTTTGGGACTTAGTCATTTTTCCGGCGTTTATCAGACTTTCAGATAGGGGAAATGTCAGTGAGCATTCCGATTTCAGTTCCAGAGCGATTCGCCCAATGAGTCCTTAATATTTCGTCGTTTTCAGCCAATTTTTCTGGATTTTTCAAAATTTCACTTTTTTGTCTAAATATCCACTAAATGAGGGAATAATATGTGTGAGGGTACCCCAGGAGAGTTCCAAATGTGTGTGGGTAGAATATTTATCCCACGGGGGTAAAATTGAGAAAAGTTGAAAACATTTTTTTTGGACTTAGTCATTTTTCCGGCATTTATCAGACTTTCAGATAGGGGAAATGTCAGTGAGCGATCCGATGTCAGTTCCAGAGCGATTCGCCCAATGAGTCCTTGATTTTTAGTCGTTTTCAGCCAATTTTCTGTATTTTTGAAAATTTCACTTTTTTGTGAAAATATCCACTAAATGAGGGAATAATATGTGTGAGGGTACCCCAGGAGAGTTCCAAATGTGTGTGGGTAGAATATATATCCCAGGGGGGTAAAATTGAAAAAAGTTGAAAAATTTTTTTTTTTGGACTTAGTCATTTTTCCGGCGTTTATCAGACTTTCAGATAGAGGAAATGTCAGTGAGCATTCCGATTTCAGTTCCAGAGCGATTCGCCCAATGAGTCCTTAATATTTCGTCGTTTTCAGCCAATTTTTCTGGATTTTTGAAAATTTCACTTTTTTGTGAAAATATCCACTAAATGAGGGAATAATATGTGTGAGGGTACCCCAGGAGAGTTACAAATGTGTGTGGGTAGAATATATATCCCACGGGGGTAAAATTGAAAAAAGTTGAAAACATTTTTTTTTGGACTTAGTCATTTTTCCGGCATTTATCAGACTTTCAGATAGGGGAAATGTCAGTGAGCGTTCCGATTTCAGTTCCAGAGCGATTCGCCCAATGAGTCCTTGATATTTCGTCGTTTTCAGCCAATTTTCTGGATTTTTGAAAATTTCACTTTTTTGTGAAAATATCCACTAAATGAGGGAATAATATGTGTGAGGGTACCCCAGGAGAGTTCCAAATGTGTGTGGGTAGAATATATATCCCACGGGGGTAAAATTGAAAAAAGTTGAAAAAAAATTTTTTTTGGACTTAGTCATTTTTCGGCGTTTATCAGACTTTCAGATAGGGGAAATGTCAGTGAGCGTTCCGATTTCAGTTCCAGAGCGATTCGCCCAATGAGTCCTTGATATTTCGTCGTTTTCAGCCAATTTTCTGGATTTTTGAAAATTTCACTTTTTTGTGAAAATATCCACTAAATGAGGGAATAATATGTGTGAGGGTACCCCAGGAGAGTTCCAAATGTGTGTGGGTAGAATATATATCCCACGGGGGTAAAATTGAAAAAAGTTGAAAAAAAATTTTTTTTGGACTTAGTCATTTTTCGGCGTTTATCAGACTTTCAGATAGGGGAAATGTCAGTGAGCATTCCGATTTCAGTTCCAGAGCGATTCGCCCAATGAGTCCTTAATATTTCGTCGTTTTCAGCCAATTTTTCTGGATTTTTGAAAATTTCACTTTTTTGTGAAAATATCCACTAAATGAGGGAATAATATGTGTGAGGGTACCCCAGGAGAGTTCCAAATGTGTGTGGGTAGAATATATATCCCACGGGGGTAAAATTGAAAAAAGTTGAAAACATTTTTTTTTGGACTTAGTCATTTTTCCGGCATTTATCAGACTTTCAGATAGGGGAAATGTCAGTGAGCGTTCCGATTTCAGTTCCAGAGCGATTCGCCCAATGAGTCCTTGATATTTCGTCGTTTTCAGCCAATTTTCTGGATTTTTGAAAATTTCACTTTTTTGTGAAAATATCCACTAAATGAGGAAATAATATGTGTGAGGGTAACCCAGGAGAGTTCCAAATGTGTGTGGGTAGAATATATATCCCACGGGAGTAAAATTGAAAAAAGTTTAAAAAATTTTTTTTGGGACTTAGTCATTTTTCCGGCGTTTATCAGACTTTCAGATAGGGGAAATGTCAGTGAGCATTCCGATTTCAGTTCCAGAGCGATTCGCCCAATGAGTCCTTAATATTTCGTCGTTTTCAGCCAATTTTTCTGGATTTTTGAAAATTTCACTTTTTTGTGAAAATATCCACTAAATGAGGGAATAATATGTGTGAGGGTACCCCAGGAGAGTTCCAAATGTGTGTGGGTAGAATATATATCCCACGGGGGTAAAATTGAAAAAAGTTGAAAACATTTTTTTTTGGACTTAGTCTTTTTTCCGGCATTTATCAGACTTTCAGATAGGGGAAATGTCAGTGAGCGTTCCGATTTCAGTTCCAGAGCGATTCGCCCAATGAGTCATTGATTTTTAGTCGTTTTCAGCCAATTTTCTGTATTTTTGAAAATTTCACTTTTTTGTGAAAATATCCACTAAATGAGGGAATAATATGTGTGAGGGTACCCCAGGAGAGTTCCAAATGTGTGTGGATAGAATATATATCCCACGGGGGTAAAATTGAAAAAAGTTGAAAAAATTTTTTTTTTGGACTTAGTCATTTTTCGGCGTTTATCAGACTTTCAGATAGGGGAAATGTCAGTGAGCATTCCGATTTCAGTTCCAGAGCAATTCGCCCAATGAGTCATTGATTTTTAGTCGTTTTCAGCCAATTTTCTGTATTTTTGAAAATTTCACTTTTTTGTGAAAATATCCACTAAATGAGGGAATAATATGTGTGAGGGTACCCCAGGAGAGTTCCAAATGTGTGCGGGTAGAATATATATCCCACGGGGGTAAAATTGAAAAAAGTTGAAAAAAATTTTTTTTTGGACTTAGTCATTTTTCCGGCGTTTATCAGACTTTCAGATAGGGGAAATGTCAGTGAGCATTCCGATTTCAGTTCCAGAGCGATTCGCCCAATGAGTCCTTGATATTTCGTCGTTTTCAGCCAATTTTTCTGGATTTTTGAAAATTTCACTTTTTTGTGAAAATATCCACTAAATGAGGGAATAATATGTGTGAGGGTACCCCAGGAGAGTTCCAAATGTGTGTGGGTAGAATATATATCCCACGGGGGTAAAATTGAAAATAGTTGAAAACATTTTTTTTTGGACTTAGTCATTTTTCCGGCGTTTATCAGACTTTCAGATAGGGGAAATGTCAGTGAGCATTCCGATTTCAGTTCCAGAGCGATTCGCCCAATGAGTCCTTGATATTTCGTCGTTTTCAGCCAATTTTTCTGGATTTTTGAAAATTTCACTTTTTTGTGAAAATATCCACTAAATGAGGGAATAATATATGTGAGGGTACCCCAGGAGAGTTCCAAATGTGTGTGGGTAGAATATATATCCCACGGGGGTAAAATTGAAAAAAGTTGAAAACATTTTTTTTTGGACTTAGTCATTTTTCCGGCATTTATCAGACTTTCAGATAGGGGAAATGTCAGTGAGCGTTCCGATTTCAGTTCCAGAGCGATTCGCCCAATGAGTCCTTGATATTTCGTCGTTTTCAGCCAATTTTCTGGATTTTTGAAAATTTCACTTTTTTGTGAAAATATCCACTAAATGAGGAAATAATATGTGTGAGGGTAACCCAGGAGAGTTCCAAATGTGTGTGGGTAGAATATATATCCCACGGGAGTAAAATTGAAAAAAGTTTAAAAAATTTTTTTTGGGACTTAGTCATTTTTCCGGCGTTTATCAGACTTTCAGATAGGGGAAATGTCAGTGAGCATTCCGATTTCAGTTCCAGAGCGATTCGCCCAATGAGTCCTTAATATTTCGTCGTTTTCAGCCAATTTTTCTGGATTTTTGAAAATTTCACTTTTTTGTGAAAATATCCACTAAATGAGGGAATAATATGTGTGAGGGTACCCCAGGAGAGTTCCAAATGTGTGTGGGTAGAATATATATCCCACGGGGGTAAAATTGAAAAAAGTTGAAAACATTTTTTTTTGGACTTAGTCGTTTTTCCGGCGTTTATCAGACTTTCAGATAGGGGAAATGTCAGTGAGCATTCCGATTTCAGTTCCAGAGCGATTCGCCCAATGAGTCCTTGATATTTCGTCGTTTTCAGCCAATTTTTCTGGATTTTTGAAAATTTCACTTTTTTTGTGAAAATATCCACTAAATGAGGGAATAATATGTGTGAGGGTACCCCAGGAGAGTTCCAAATGTTTGTGGGTAGAATATATATCCCACGGGGGTAAAATTGAAAAAAGTTGAAAACATTTTTTTTTGGACTTAGTCTTTTTTCCGGCATTTATCAGACTTTCAGATAGGGGAAATGTCAGTGAGCGTTCCGATTTCAGTTCCAGAGCGATTCGCCCAATGAGTCATTGATTTTTAGTCGTTTTCAGCCAATTTTCTGTATTTTTGAAAATTTCACTTTTTTGTGAAAATATCCACTAAATGAGGGAATAATATGTGTGAGGGTACCCCAGGAGAGTTCCAAATGTGTGCGGGTAGAATATACATCCCACGGGGGTAAAATTGAAAAAAGTTGAAAAAATTTTTTTTTTGGACTTAGTCATTTTTCCGGCGTTTATCAGACTTTCAGATAGGGGAAATGTCAGTGAGCATTCCGATTTCAGTTCCAGAGCGATTCGCCCAATGAGTCCTTGATATTTCGTCGTTTTCAGCCAATTTTCTGGATTTTTGAAAATTTCACTTTTTTGTGAAAATATCCACTAAATGAGGGAATAATATGTGTGAGGGTACCCCAGGAGAGTTCCAAATGTGTGTGGGTAGAATATATATCCCACGGGGGTAAAATTGAAAAAAGTTGCAAAAAAATTTTTTTTGGACTTAGTCATTTTTCGGCGTTTATCAGACTTTCAGATAGGGGAAATGTCAGTGAGCATTCCGATTTCAGTTCCAGAGCGATTCGCCCAATGAGTCCTTGATATTTCGTCGTTTTCAGCCAATTTTTCTAGATTTTTGAAAATTTCACTTTTTTTGTGAAAATATCCACTAAATGAGGGAAAAATATGTGTGAGGGTACCCCAGGAGAGTTCCAAATGTGTGTGGGTAGAATATATATCCCACGGGAGTAAAATTGAAAAAAGTTTAAAAAATTTTTTTTGGGACTTAGTCATTTTTCCGGCATTTATCAGACTTTCAGATAGGGGAAATGTCAGTGAGCGTTCCGATTTCAGTTCCAGAGCGATTCGCCCAATGAGTCCTTAATATTTCGTCGTTTTCAGCCAATTTTTCTGGATTTTTGAAAATTTCACTTTTTTGTGAAAATATCCACTAAATGAGGGAATAATATGTGTGAGGGTACCCCAGGAGAGTTCCAAATGTGTGTGGGTAGAATATATATCCCACGGGGGTAAAATTGAAAAAAGTTGAAAACATTTTTTTTTGGACTTAGACTTTTTTCCGGCATTTATCAGACTTTCAGATAGGGGAAATGTCAGTGAGCGTTCCGATTTCAGTTCCAGAGCGATTCGCCCAATGAGTCCTTGATATTTCGTCGTTTTCAGCCAATTTTTCTGGATTTTTGAAAATTTCACTTTTTTGTGAAAATATCCACTAAATGAGGGAATAATATGTGTGAGGGTACCCCAGGAGAGTTCCAAATGTGTGTGGGTAGAATATATATCCCACGGGGGTAAAATTGAAAAAAGTTGAAAACATTTTTTTTTGGACTTAGTCATTTTTCTGGCGTTTATCAGACTTTCAGATAGGGGAAATGTCAGTGAGCATTCCGATTTCAGTTCCAGAGCGATTCGCCCAATGAGTCCTTGATATTTCGTCGTTTTCAGCCAATTTTTCTGTATTTTTGAAAATTTCACTTTTTTGTGAAAATATCCACTAAATGAGGGAATAATATGTGTGAGGGTACCCCAGGAGAGTTCCAAATGTGTGTGGGTAGAATATATATCCCACGGGGGTAAAATTGAAAAAAGTTGAAAACATTTTTTTTTGGACTTAGTCATTTTTCCGGCGTTTATCAGACTTTCAGATAGGGGAAATGTCAGTGAGCATTCCGATTTCAGTTCCAGAGCGATTCGCCCAATGAGTCCTTGATATTTCGTCGTTTTCAGCCAATTTTTCTGGATTTTTGAAAATTTCACTTTTTTTGTGAAAATATCCACTAAATGAGGGAATAATATGTGTGAGGGTACCCCAGGAGAGTTCCAAATGTGTGTGGGTAGAATATATATCCCACGGGGGTAAAATTGAAAAAAGTTGAAAACATTTTTTTTTGGACTTAGTCTTTTTTCCGGCATTTATCAGACTTTCAGATAGGGGAAATGTCAGTGAGCGTTCCGATTTCAGTTCCAGAGCGATTCGCCCAATGAGTCCTTGATATTTCGTCGTTTTCAGCCAATTTTCTGTATTTTTGAAAATTTCACTTTTTTGTGAAAATATCCACTAAATGAGGGAATAATATGTGTGAGGGTACCCCAGGAGAGTTCCAAATGTGTGTGGGTAGAATATATATCCCACGGGGGTAAAATTGAAAAAAGTTGAAAAAATTTTTTTTTTGGACTTAGTCATTTTTCCGGCGTTTATCAGACTTTCAGATAGGGGAAATGTGGGAAATGTCAGTGAGCATTCCGATTTCAGTTCCAGAGCGATTCGCCCAATGAGTCCTTGATATTTCGTCGTTTTCAGCCAATTTTTCTGGATTTTTGAAAATTTCACTTTTTTGTGAAAATATCCACTAAATGAGGGAATAATATGTGTGAGGGTACCCCAGGAGAGTTCCAAATGTGTGTGGGTAGAATATATATCCCACGGGGGTAAAATTGAAAAAAGTTGAAAACATTTTTTTTTGGACTTAGTCATTTTTCCGGCGTTTATCAGACTTTCAGATAGGGGAAATGTCAGTGAGCATTCCGATTTCAGTTCCAGAGCGATTCGCCCAATGAGTCCTTGATATTTCATCGTTTTCAGCCAATTTTTCTGGATTTTTGAAAATTTCACTTTTTTGTGAAAATATCCACTAAATGAGGGAATAATATGTGTGAGGGTACCCCAGGAGAGTTCCAAATGTGTGTGGGTAGAATATATATCCCACGGGGGTAAAATTGAAAAAAGTTGAAAACATTTTTTTTTGGACTTAGTCATTTTTCCGGCGTTTATCAGACTTTCAGATAGGGGAAATGTCAGTGAGCATTCCGATTTCAGTTCCAGAGCGATTCGCCCAATGAGTCCTTGATATTTCGTCGTTTTCAGCCAATTTTTCTGGATTTTTGAAAATTTCACTTTTTTGTGAAAATATCCACTAAATGAGGGAATAATATGTGTGAGGGTACCCCAGGAGAGTTCCAAATGTGTGTGGGTAGAATATATATCCCACGGGGGTAAAATTGAAAAAAGTTGAAATCATTTTTTTTTGGACTTAGTCATTTTTCCGGCGTTTATCAGACTTTCAGATAGGGGAAATGTCAGTGAGCATTCCGATTTCAGTTCCAGAGCGATTCGCCCAATGAGTCCTTGATATTTCGTCGTTTTCAGCCAATTTTTCTGGATTTTTGAAAATTTCACTTTTTTTGTGAAAATATCCACTAAATGAGGGAATAATATGTGTGAGGGTACCCCAGGAGAGTTCCAAATGTGTGTGGGTAGAATATATATCCCACGGGGGTAAAATTGAAAAAAGTTGAAAATATTTTTTTTTGGACTTAGTCTTTTTTCCGGCATTTATCAGACTTTCAGATAGGGGAAATGTCAGTGAGCGTTCCGATTTCAGTTCCAGAGCGATTCGCCCAATGAGTCATTGATTTTTAGTCGTTTTCAGCCAATTTTCTGTATTTTTGAAAATTTCACTTTTTTGTGAAAATATCCACTAAATTAGGGAATAATATGTGTGAGGGTACCCCAGGAGAGTTCCAAATGTGTGTGGGTAGAATATATATCCCACGGGGGTAAAATTGAAAAAAGTTGAAAAAAATTTTTTTTTGGACTTAGTCATTTTTCCGGCGTTTATCAGACTTTCAGATAGGGGAAATGTCAGTGAGCATTCCGATTTCAGTTCCAGAGCGATTCGCCCAATGAGTCCTTGATATTTCGTCGTTTTCAGCCAATTTTTCTGGATTTTTGAAAATTTCACTTTTTTGTGAAAATATCCACTAAATGAGAGAATAATATGTGTGAGGGTACCCCAGGAGAGTTCCAAATGTGTGTGGGTAGAATATATATCCCACGGGGGTAAAATTGAAAAAAGTTGAAAACATTTTTTTTTGGACTTAGTAATTTTTCCGGCGTTTATCAGACTTTCAGATAGGGGAAATGTCAGTGAGCATTCCGATTTCAGTTCCAGAGCGATTCGCCCAATGAGTCCTTGATATTTCGTCGTTTTCAGCCAATTTTTCTGGATTTTTGAAAATTTCACTTTTTTGTGAAAATATCCACTAAATGAGGGAATAATATGTGTGAGGGTACCCCAGGAGAGTTCCAAATGTGTGTGGGTAGAATATATATCCCACGGGGGTAAAATTGAAAAAAGTTGAAAACATTTTTTTTTGGACTTAGTCATTTTTCCGGCGTTTATCAGACTTTCAGATAGGGGAAATGTCAGTGAGCATTCCGATTTCAGTTCCAGAGCGATTCGCCCAATGAGTCCTTGATATTTCGTCGTTTTCAGCCAATTTTTCTGGATTTTTGAAAATTTCACTTTTTTGTGAAATATCCACTAAATGAGGGAATAATATGTGTGAGGGTACCCCAGGAGAGTTCCAAATGTGTGTGGGTAGAATATATATCCCACGGGAGTAAAATTGAAAAAAGTTTAAAAAAATTTTTTTGGGACTTAGTCATTTTTCCGGCGTTTATCAGACTTTCAGATAGGGGAAATGTCAGTGAGCATTCCGATTTCAGTTCCAGAGCGATTCGCCCAATGAGTCTTTAATATTTCGTCGTTTTCAGCCAATTTTTTCTGGATTTTTGAAAATTTCACTTTTTTGTGAAAATATCCACTAAATGAGGGAATAATATGTGTGAGGGTACCCCAGGAGAGTTCCAAATGTGTATGGGTAGAATATATATCCCACGGGAGCTAAATTGAAAAAAGTTTTAAAAAAATTTTTTGGGACTTAGTCATTTTTCCGGCGTTTATCAGACTTTCAGATAGGGGAAATGTCAGTGAGCATTCCGATTTCAGTTCCAGAGCGATTCGCCCAATGAGTCCTTAATATTTCGTCGTTTTCAGCCAATTTTTCTGGATTTTTGAAAATTTCACTTTTTTGTGAAAATATCCACTAAATGAGGGAATAATATGTGTGAGGGTACCCCAGGAGAGTTCCAAATGTGTGTGGGTAGAATATATATTTTTCCGGCATTTATCAGACTTTCAGATAGGGGAAATGTCAGTGAGCGTTCCGATTTCAGTTCCAGAGCGATTCGCCCAATGAGTCCTTGATTTTTAGTCGTTTTCAGCCAATTTTCTGTATTTTTGAAAATTTCACTTTTTTGTGAAAATATCCACTAAATGAGGGAATAATATGTGTGAGGGTACCCCAGGAGAGTTCCAAATGTGTGTGGGTAGAATATATATCCCACGGGGGTAAAATTGAAAAAAGTTGAAAACATTTTTTTTCGGACTTAGTCATTTTTCCGGCATTTATCAGACTTTCAGATAGGGGAAATGTCAGTGAGCGTTCCGATTTCAGTTCCAGAGCGATTCGCCCAATGAGTCCTTGATTTTTAGTCATTTTCAGCCAATTTTCTGTATTTTTGAAAATTTCACTTTTTTGAGAAAATATCCACTAAATGAGGGAATAATATGTGTGAGGGTACCCCAGGAGAGTTCCAAATGTGTGTGGGTAGAATATATATCCCACGGGGGTAAAATTGAAAAAAGTTGAAAAAAATTTTTTTTTGGACTTAGTCATTTTTCCGGCGTTTATCAGACTTTCAGATAGGGGAAATGTCAGTGAGCATTCCGATTTCAGTTCCAGAGCGATTCGCCCAATGAGTCCTTAATATTTCGTCGTTTTCAGCCAATTTTTCTGGATTTTTGAAAATTTCACTTTTTTGTGAAAATATCCACTAAATGAGGGAATAATATGTGTGAGGGTACCCCAGGAGAGTTCCAAATGTGTGTGGGTAGAATATATATCCCACGGGGGTAAAATTGAAAAAAGTTGAAAACATTTTTTTTTGGACTTAGTCATTTTTCCGGCATTTATCAGACTTTCAGATAGGGGAAATGTCAGTGAGCATTCCGATTTCAGTTGCAGAGCGATTCGCCCAATGAGTCCTTGATATTTCGTCGTTTTCAGCCAATTTTTCTGGATTTTTGAAAATTTCACTTTTTTGTGAAAATATCCACTAAATGAGGGAATAATATGTGTGAGGGTACCCCAGGAGAGTTCCAAATGTGTGTGGGTAGAATATATATCCCACGGGAGTAAAATTGAAAAAAGTTTTAAAAAAATTTTTTGGGACTTAGTCATTTTTCCGGCGTTTATCAGACTTTCAGATAGGGGAAATGTCAGTGAGCATTCCGATTTCAGTTCCAGAGCGATTCGCCCAATGAGTCCTTAATATTTTGTCGTTTTCAGCCAATTTTTTTGGATTTTTGAAAATTTCACTTTTTTGTCTAAATATCCACTAAATGAGGGAATAATATGTGTGAGGGTACCCCAGGAGAGTTCCAAATGTGTGTGGGTAGAATATTTATCCCACGGGGGTAAAATTGAGAAAAGTTGAAAACAATTTTTTTTGGACTTAGTCATTTTTCCGGCATTTATCAGACTTTCAGATAGGGGAAATGTCAGTGAGCGTTCCGATTTCAGTTCCAGAGCGATTCGCCCAATGAGTCCTTGATTTTTAGTCATTTTCAGCCAATTTTCTGTATTTTTGAAAATTTCACTTTTTTGTGAAAATATCCACTAAATGAGGGAATAATATGTGTGAGGGTACCCCAGGAGAGTTCCAAATGTGTGTGGGTAGAATATATATCCCACGGGGGTAAAATTGAAAAAAGTTGAAAAAAATTTTTTTTTGGACTTAGTCATTTTTCCGGCGTTTATCAGACTTTCAGATAGGGGAAATGTCAGTGAGCATTCCGATTTCAGTTCCAGAGCGATTCGCCCAATGAGTCCTTAATATTTCGTTGTTTTCAGCCAATTTTTCTGGATTTTTGAAAATTTCACTTTTTTGTGAAAATATCCACTAAATGAGGGAATAATATGTGTGAGGGTACCCCAGGAGAGTTCCAAATGTGTGTGGGTAGAATATATATCCCACGGGGGTAAAATTGAAAAAAGTTGAAAAAAAATTTTTTTTGGACTTAGTCATTTTTCTGGCGTTTATCAGACTTTCAGATAGGGGAAATGTCAGTGAGCATTCCAATTTCAGTTCCAGAGCGATTCGCCCAATGAGTCCTTAATATTTCGTCGTTTTCAGCCAATTTTTCTGGATTTTTGAAAATTTCACTTTTTTGTGAAAATATCCACTAAATGAGGGAATAATATGTGTGAGGGTACCCCAGGAGAGTTCCAAATGTGTGTGGGTAGAATATATATCCCACGGGGGTAAAATTGAAAAAAGTTGAAAACATTTTTTTTTGGACTTAGTCATTTTTCCGGCATTTATCAGACTTTCAGATAGGGGAAATGTCAGTGAGCGTTCCGATTTCAGTTCCAGAGTGATTCGCCCAATGAGTCCTTGATTTTTAGTCGTTTTCAGCCAATTTTCTGTATTTTTGAAAATTTCACTTTTTTGTGAAAATATCCACTAAATGAGGGAATAATATGTGTGAGGGTACCCCAGGAGAGTTCCAAATGTGTGTGGGTAGAATATATATCCCACGGGAGTAAAATTGAAAAAAGTTTAAAAAAAATTTTTTGGGACTTAGTCATTTTTCCGGCGTTTATCAGACTTTCAGATAGGGGAAATGTCAGTGAGCATTCCGATTTCAGTTCCAGAGCGATTCGCCCAATGAGTCCTTAATATTTCGTCGTTTTCAGCCAATTTTTTCTGGATTTTTGAAAATTTCACTTTTTTGTGAAAATATCCACTAAATGAGGGAATAATATGTGTGAGGGTACCCCAGGAGAGTTCCAAATGTGTATGGGTAGAATATATATCCCACGGGAGCTAAATTGAAAAAAGTTTTAAAAAAATTTTTTGGGACTTAGTCATTTTTCCGGCGTTTATCAGACTTTCAGATAGGGGAAATGTCAGTGAGCATTCCGATTTCAGTTCCAGAGCGATTCGCCCAATGAGTCCTTAATATTTCGTCGTTTTCAGCCAATTTTTCTGGATTTTTGAAAATTTCACTTTTTTGTGAAAATATCCACTAAATGAGGGAATAATATGTGTGAGGGTACCCCAGGAGAGTTCCAAATGTGTGGGGGTAGAATATATATTTTTCCGGCATTTATCAGACTTTCAGATAGGGGAAATGTCAGTGAGCGTTCCGATTTCAGTTCCAGAGCCATTCGCCCAATGAGTCCTTGATTTTTAGTCGTTTTCAGCCAATTTTCTGTATTTTTGAAAATTTCACTTTTTTGTGAAAATATCCACTAAATGAGGGAATAATATGTGTGAGGGTACCCCAGGAGAGTTCCAAATGTGTGTGGGTAGAATATATATCCCACGGGGGTAAAATTGAAAAAAGTTGAAAACATTTTTTTTTGGACTTAGTCATTTTTCCGGCATTTATCAGACTTTCAGATAGGGGAAATGTCAGTGAGCGTTCCGATTTCAGTTCCAGAGCGATTCGCCCAATGAGTCCTTGATTTTTAGTCATTTTCAGCCAATTTTCTGTATTTTTGAAAATTTCACTTTTTTGAGAAAATATCCACTAAATGAGGGAATAATATGTGTGAGGGTACCCCAGGAGAGTTCCAAATGTGTGTGGGTAGAATATATATCCCACGGGGGTAAAATTGAAAAAAGTTGAAAAAAATTTTTTTTTGGACTTAGTCATTTTTCCGGCGTTTATCAGACTTTCAGATAGGGGAAATGTCAGTGAGCATTCCGATTTCAGTTCCAGAGCGATTCGCCCAATGAGTCCTTAATATTTTGTCGTTTTCAGCCAATTTTTCTGGATTTTTGAAAATTTGACTTTTTTGTCTAAATATCCACTAAATGAGGGAATAATATGTGTGAGGGTACCCCAGGAGAGTTCCAAATGTGTATGGGTAGAATATTTATCCCACGGGGGTAAAATTGAGAAAAGTTGAAAACATTTTTTTTTGGACTTAGTCATTTTTCCGGCATTTATCAGACTTTCAGATAGGGGAAATGTCAATGAGCGTTCCGATTTCAGTTCCAGAGCGATTCGCCCAATGAGTCCTTAATATTTCGTTGTTTTCAGCCAATTTTTCTGGATTTTTGAAAATTTCACTTTTTTGTGAAAATATCCACTAAATGAGGGAATAATATGTGTGAGGGTACCCCAGGAGAGTTCCAAATGTGTGTGGGTAGAATATATATCCCACGGCAGTAAAATTGAAAAAAGTTTAAAAAAATTTTTTTGGGACTTAGTCATTTTTCCGGCGTTTATCAGACTTTCAGATAGGGGAAATGTCAGTGAGCATTCCGATTTCAGTTCCAGAGCGATTCGCCCAATGAGTCCTTAATATTTCGTCGTTTTCAGCCAATTTTTCTGGATTTTTGAAAATTTCACTTTTTTGTGAAAATATCCACTAAATGAGGGAATAATATGTGTGAGGGTACCCCAGGAGAGTTCCAAATGTGTGTGGGTAGAATAAATGTCCCACGGGGGTAAAATTGAAAAAAGTTGAAAACATTTTTTTTTGGACTTAGTCATTTTTCCGGCATTTATCAGACTTTCAGATAGGGGAAATGTCAGTGAGCATTCCGATTTCAGTTGCAGAGCGATTCGCCCAATGAGTCCTTGATATTTCGTCGTTTTCAGCCAATTTTTCTGGATTTTTGAAAATTTCACTTTTTTGTGAAAATATCCACTAAATGAGGGAATAATATGTGTGAGGGTACCCCAGGAGAGTTCCAAATGTGTGTGGGTAGAATATATATCCCACGGGAGTAAAATTGAAAAAAGTTTAAAAAAATTTTTTTGGGACTTAGTCATTTTTCCGGCGTTTATCAGACTTTCAGATAGGGGAAATGTCAGTGAGCATTCCGATTTCAGTTCCACAGCGATTCGCCCAATGAGTCCTTAATATTTCGTCGTTTTCAGCCAATTTTTCTGGATTTTTGAAAATTTCACTTTTTTGTGAAAATATCCACTAAATGAGGGAATAATATGTGTGAGGGTACCCCAGGAGAGTTCCAAATGTGTGTGGGTAGAATATATATCGCACGGGGGTAAAATTGAAAAAAGTTGAAAACATTTTTTTTTGGACTTAGTCATTTTTCCGGCATTTATCAGACTTTCAGATAGGGGAAATGTCAGTGAGCATTCCGATTTCAGTTGCAGAGCGATTCGCCCAATGAGTCCTTAATATTTTGTCGTTTTCAGCCAATTTTTTTGGATTTTTGAAAATTTCACTTTTTTGTCTAAATATCCACTAAATGAGGGAATAATATGTGTGAGGGTACCCCAGGAGAGTTCCAAATGTGTGTGGGTAGAATATTTATCCCACGGGGGTAAAATTGAGAAAAGTTGAAAACAATTTTTTTTGGACTTAGTCATTTTTCCGGCATTTATCAGACTTTCAGATAGGGGAAATGTCAGTAAGCGTTCCGATTTCAGTTCCAGAGCGATTCGCCCAATGAGTCCTTGATTTTTAGTCATTTTCAGCCAATTTTCTGTATTTTTGAAAATTTCACTTTTTTGTGAAAATATCCACTAAATGAGGGAATAATATGTGTGAGGGTACCCCAGGAGAGTTCCAAATGTGTGTGGGTAGAATATATATCCCACGGGGGTAAAATTGAAAAAAGTTGAAAAAAATTTTTTTTTGGACTTAGTCATTTTTCCGGCGTTTATCAGACTTTCAGATAGGGGAAATGTCAGTGAGCATTCCGATTTCAGTTCCAGAGCGATTCGCCCAATGAGTCCTTAATATTTCGTTGTTTTCAGCCAATTTTTCTGGATTTTTGAAAATTTCACTTTTTTGTGAAAATATCCACTAAATGAGGGAATAATATGTGTGAGGGTACCCCAGGAGAGTTCCAAATGTGTGTGGGTAGAATATATATCCCACGGGGGTAAAATTGAAAAAAGTTGAAAACATTTTTTTTTGGACTTAGTCATTTTTCCGGCATTTATCAGACATTCAGATAGGGGAAATGTCAGTGAGCGTTCCGATTTCAGTTCCAGAGCGATTCGCCCAATGAGTCCTTGATTTTTAGTCGTTTTCAGCCAATTTTCTGTATTTTTGAAAATTTCACTTTTTTGTGAAAATATCCACTAAATGAGGGAATAATATGTGTGAGGGTACCCCAGGAGAGTTCCAAATGTGTATGGGTAGAATATATATCCCACGGGAGTAAAATTGAAAAAAGTTTAAAAAAAATTTTTTGGGACTTAGTCATTTTTCCGGCGTTTATCAGACTTTCAGATAGGGGAAATGTCAGTGAGCATTCCGATTTCAGTTCCAGAGCGATTCGCCCAATGAGTCCTTAATATTTCGTCGTTTTCAGCCAATTTTTCTGGATTTTTGAAAATTTCACTTTTTTTGTGAAAATATCCACTAAATGAGGGAATAATATGTGTGAGGGTACCCCAGGAGAGTTCCAAATGTGTGTGGGTAGAATATATATCCCACGGGGGTAAAATTGAAAAAAGTTGAAAACATTTTTTTTTGGACTTAGTCATTTTTCCGGCAGTTATCAGACTTTCAGATAGGGGAAATGTCAGTGAGCATTCCGATTTCAGTTCCAGAGCGATTCGCCCAATGAGTCCTTAATATTTTGTCGTTTTCAGCCAATTTTTCTGGATTTTTGAAAATTTGACTTTTTTGTCTAAATATCCACTAAATGAGGGAATAATATGTGTGAGGGTACCGCAGGAGAGTTCCAAATGTGTATGGGTAGAATATTTATCCCACGGGGGTAAAATTGAGAAAAGTTGAAAACATTTTTTTTTGGACTTAGTCATTTTTCCGGCATTTATCAGACTTTCAGATAGGGGAAATGTCAATGAGCGTTCCGATTTCAGTTCCAGAGCGATTCGCCCAATGAGCCCTTAATATTTCGTCGTTTTCAGCCAATTTTTCTGGATTTTTGAAAATTTCACTTTTTTGTGAAAATATCCACTAAATGAGGGAATAATATGTGTGAGGGTACCCCAGGAGAGTTCCAAATGTGTGTGGGTAGAATATATATCCCACGGGGGTAAAATTGAAAAAAGTTGAAAAAAAATTTTTTTTGGACTTAGTCATTTTTCCGGCGTTTATCAGACTTTCAGATAGGGGAAATGTCAATGAGCATTCCGATTTCAGTTCCAGAGCGATTCGCCCAATGAGTCCTTAATATTTCGTTGTTTTCAGCCAATTTTTCTGGATTTTTGAAAATTTCACTTTTTTGTGAAAATATCCACTAAATGAGGGAATAATATGTGTGAGGGTACCCCAGGAGAGTTCCAAATGTGTGTGGGTAGAATATATATCCCACGGCAGTAAAATTGAAAAAAGTTTAAAAAAATTTTTTTGGGACTTAGTCATTTTTCCGGCGTTTATCAGACTTTCAGATAGGGGAAATGTCAGTGAGCATTCCGATTTCAGTTCCAGAGCGATTCGCCCAATGAGTCCTTAATATTTCGTCGTTTTCAGCCAATTTTTCTGGATTTTTGAAAATTTCACTTTTTTGTGAAAATATCCACTAAATGAGGGAATAATATGTGTGAGGGTACCCCAGGAGAGTTCCAAATGTGTGTGGGTAGAATAAATGTCCCACGGGGGTAAAATTGAAAAAAGTTGAAAACATTTTTTTTTGGACTTAGTCATTTTTCCGGCATTTATCAGACTTTCAGATAGGGGAAATGTCAGTGAGCATTCCGATTTCAGTTGCAGAGCGATTCGCCCAATGAGTCCTTGATATTTCGTCGTTTTCAGCCAATTTTTCTGGATTTTTGAAAATTTCACTTTTTTGTGAAAATATCCACTAAATGAGGGAATAATATGTGTGAGGGTACCCCAGGAGAGTTCCAAATGTGTGTGGGTAGAATATATATCCCACGGGAGTAAAATTGAAAAAAGTTTAAAAAAATTTTTTTGGGACTTAGTCATTTTTCCGGCGTTTATCAGACTTTCAGATAGGGGAAATGTCAGTGAGCATTCCGATTTCAGTTCCACAGCGATTCGCCCAATGAGTCCTTAATATTTCGTCGTTTTCAGCCAATTTTTCTGGATTTTTGAAAATTTCACTTTTTTGTGAAAATATCCACTAAATGAGGGAATAATATGTGTGAGGGTACCCCAGGAGAGTTCCAAATGTGTGTGGGTAGAATATATATCGCACGGGGGTAAAATTGAAAAAAGTTGAAAACATTTTTTTTTGGACTTAGTCATTTTTCCGGCATTTATCAGACTTTCAGATAGGGGAAATGTCAGTGAGCATTCCGATTTCAGTTGCAGAGCGATTCGCCCAATGAGTCCTTGATATTTCGTCGTTTTCAGCCAATTTTTCTGGATTTTTGAAAATTTCACTTTTTTGTGAAAATATCCACTAAATGAGGGAATAATATGTGTGAGGGTACCCCAGGAGAGTTCCAAATGTGTGTGGGTAGAATATATATCCCACGGGAGTAAAATTGAAAAAAGTTTTAAAAAAATTTTTTGGGACTTAGTCATTTTTCCGGCGTTTATCAGACTTTCAGATAGGGGAAATGTCAGTGAGCATTCCGATTTCAGTTCCAGAGCGATTCGCCCAATGAGTCCTTAATATTTTGTCGTTTTCAGCCAATTTTTTTGGATTTTTGAAAATTTCACTTTTTTGTCTAAATATCCACTAAATGAGGGAATAATATGTGTGAGGGTACCCCAGGAGAGTTCCAAATGTGTGTGGGTAGAATATTTATCCCACGGGGGTAAAATTGAGAAAAGTTGAAAACAATTTTTTTTGGACTTAGTCATTTTTCCGGCATTTATCAGACTTTCAGATAGGGGAAATGTCAGTAAGCGTTCCGATTTCAGTTCCAGAGCGATTCGCCCAATGAGTCCTTGATTTTTAGTCATTTTCAGCCAATTTTCTGTATTTTTGAAAATTTCACTTTTTTGTGAAAATATCCACTAAATGAGGGAATAATATGTGTGAGGGTACCCCAGGAGAGTTCCAAATGTGTGTGGGTAGAATATATATCCCACGGGGGTAAAATTGAAAAAAGTTGAAAAAAATTTTTTTTTGGACTTAGTCATTTTTCCGGCGTTTATCAGACTTTCAGATAGGGGAAATGTCAGTGAGCATTCCGATTTCAGTTCCAGAGCGATTCGCCCAATGAGTCCTTAATATTTCGTTGTTTTCAGCCAATTTTTCTGGATTTTTGAAAATTTCACTTTTTTGTGAAAATATCCACTAAATGAGGGAATAATATGTGTGAGGGTACCCCAGGAGAGTTCCAAATGTGTGTGGGTAGAATATATATCCCACGGGGGTAAAATTGAAAAAAGTTGAAAACATTTTTTTTTGGACTTAGTCATTTTTCCGGCATTTATCAGACATTCAGATAGGGGAAATGTCAGTGAGCGTTCCGATTTCAGTTCCAGAGCGATTCGCCCAATGAGTCCTTGATTTTTAGTCGTTTTCAGCCAATTTTCTGTATTTTTGAAAATTTCACTTTTTTGTGAAAATATCCACTAAATGAGGGAATAATATGTGTGAGGGTACCCCAGGAGAGTTCCAAATGTGTATGGGTAGAATATATATCCCACGGGAGTAAAATTGAAAAAAGTTTAAAAAAAATTTTTTGGGACTTAGTCATTTTTCCGGCGTTTATCAGACTTTCAGATAGGGGAAATGTCAGTGAGCATTCCGATTTCAGTTCCAGAGCGATTCGCCCAATGAGTCCTTAATATTTCGTCGTTTTCAGCCAATTTTTCTGGATTTTTGAAAATTTCACTTTTTTTGTGAAAATATCCACTAAATGAGGGAATAATATGTGTGAGGGTACCCCAGGAGAGTTCCAAATGTGTGTGGGTAGAATATATATCCCACGGGGGTAAAATTGAAAAAAGTTGAAAACATTTTTTTTTGGACTTAGTCATTTTTCCGGCAGTTATCAGACTTTCAGATAGGGGAAATGTCAGTGAGCATTCCGATTTCAGTTCCAGAGCGATTCGCCCAATGAGTCCTTAATATTTTGTCGTTTTCAGCCAATTTTTCTGGATTTTTGAAAATTTGACTTTTTTGTCTAAATATCCACTAAATGAGGGAATAATATGTGTGAGGGTACCCCAGGAGAGTTCCAAATGTGTATGGGTAGAATATTTATCCCACGGGGGTAAAATTGAGAAAAGTTGAAAACATTTTTTTTTGGACTTAGTCATTTTTCCGGCATTTATCAGACTTTCAGATAGGGGAAATGTCAATGAGCATTCCGATTTCAGTTCCAGAGCGATTCGCCCAATGAGTCCTTAATATTTCGTTGTTTTCAGCCAATTTTTCTGGATTTTTGAAAATTTCACTTTTTTGTGAAAATATCCACTAAATGAGGGAATAATATGTGTGAGGGTACCCCAGGAGAGTTCCAAATGTGTGTGGGTAGAATATATATCCCACGGGGGTAAAATTGAAAAAAGTTGAAAACATTTTTTTTTGGACTTAGTCATTTTTCCGGCATTTATCAGACTTTCAGATAGGGGAAATGTCAGTGAGCGTTCCGATTTCAGTTCCAGAGCGATTCGCCCAATGAGTCCTTGATTTTTAGTCGTTTTCAGCCAATTTTCTGTATTTTTGAAAATTTCACTTTTTTGTGAAAATATCCACTAAATGAGGGAATAATATGTGTGAGGGTACCCCAGGAGAGTTCCAAATGTGTGTGGGTAGAATATATATCCCACGGCAGTAAAATTGAAAAAAGTTGAAAAAAATTTTTTTGGGACTTAGTCATTTTTCCGGCGTTTATCAGACTTTCAGATAGGGGAAATGTCAGTGAGCATTCCGATTTCAGTTCCAGAGCGATTCGCCCAATGAGTCCTTAATATTTCGTCGTTTTCAGCCAATTTTTCTGGATTTTTGAAAATTTCACTTTTTTGTGAAAATATCCACTAAATGAGGGAATAATATGTGTGAGGGTACCCCAGGAGAGTTCCAAATGTGTATGGGTAGAATATATATCCCACGGGAGTAAAATTGAAAAAAGTTTAAAAAAAATTTTTTGGGACTTAGTCATTTTTCCGGCGTTTATCAGACTTTCAGATAGGGGAAATGTCAGTGAGCATTCCGATTTCAGTTCCAGAGCGATTCGCCCAATGAGTCCTTAATATTTCGTCGTTTTCAGCCAATTTTCTGGATTTTTGAAAATTTCACTTTTTTTGTGAAAATATCCACTAAATGAGGGAATAATATGTGTGAGGGAACCCCAGGAGAGTTCCAAATGTGTGTGGGTAGAATATATATCCCACGGGGGTAAAATTGAAAAAAGTTGAAAACATTTTTTTTTGGACTTAGTCATTTTTCCGGCAGTTATCAGACTTTCAGATAGGGGAAATGTCAGTGAGCATTCCGATTTCAATTCCAGAGCGATTCGCCCAATGAGTCCTTAATATTTTGTCGTTTTCAGCCAATTTTTCTGGATTTTTGAAAATTTGACTTTTTTGTCTAAATATCCACTAAATGAGGGAATAATATGTGTGAGAGTACCCCAGGAGAGTTCCAAATGTGTATGGGTAGAATATTTATCCCACGGGGGTAAAATTGAGAAAAGTTGAAAACATTTTTTTTTGGACTTAGTCATTTTTCCGGCATTTATCAGACTTTCAGATAGGGGAAATGTCAGTGAGCGTTCCGATTTCAGTTCCAGAGCGATTCGCCCAATGAGACCTTGATTTTTAGTCATTTTCAGCCAATTTTCTGTATTTTTGAAAATTTCACTTTTTTGTGAAAATATCCACTAAATGAGGGAATAATATGTGTGAGGGTACCCCAGGAGAGTTCCAAATGTGTGTGGGTAGAATATATATCCCACGGGGGTAAAATTGAAAAAAGTTGAAAAATTTTTTTTGTTGGACTTAGTCATTTTTCCGGCGTTTATCAGACTTTCAGATAGGGGAAATGTCAGTGAGCATTCCGATTTCAGTTGCAGAGCGATTCGCCCAATGAGTCCTTGATATTTCGTCGTTTTCAGCCAATTTTTCTGGATTTTTGAAAATTTCACTTTTTTGTGAAAATATCCACTAAATGAGGGAATAATATGTGTGAGGGTACCCCAGGAGAGTTCCAAATGTGTGTGGGTAGAATATATATCCCACGGGGGTAAAATTGAAAAAAGTTGAAAACATTTTTTTTTGGACTTAGTCATTTTTCCGGCATTTATCAGACTTTCAGATAGGGGAAATGTCAGTGAGCGTTCCGATTTCAGTTCCAGAGCGATTCGCCCAATGAGTCCTTGATTTTTAGTCGTTTTCAGCCAATTTTCTGTATTTTTGAAAATTTCACTTTTTTGTGAAAATATCCACTAAATGAGGGAATAATATGTGTGAGGGTACCCCAGGAGAGTTCCAAATGTGTATGGGTAGAATATATATCCCACGGGAGTAAAATTGAAAAAAGTTTAAAAAAAATTTTTTGGGACTTAGTCATTTTTCCGGCGTTTATCAGACTTTCAGATAGGGGAAATGTCAGTGAGCATTCCGATTTCAGTTCCAGAGCGATTCGCCCAATGAGTCCTTAATATTTCGTCGTTTTCAGGAAATTTTTCTGGATTTTTGAAAATTTCACTTTTTTTGTGAAAATATCCACTAAATGAGGGAATAATATGTGTGAGGGTACCCCAGGAGAGTTCCAAATGTGTGTGGGTAGAATATATATCCCACGGGGGTATAATTGAAAAAAGTTGAAAACATTTTTTTTTGGACTTAGTCATTTTTCCGGCAGTTATCAGACTTTCAGATAGGGGAAATGTCAGTGAGCATTCCGATTTCAGTTCCAGAGCGATTCGCCCAATGAGTCCTTAATATTTTGTCGTTTTCAGCCAATTTTTCTGGATTTTTGAAAATTTGACTTTTTTGTCTAAATATCCACTAAATGAGGGAATAATATGTGTGAGGGTACCCCAGGAGAGTTCCAAATGTGTATGGGTAGAATATTTATCCCACGGGGGTAAAATTGAGAAAAGTTGAAAACATTTTTTTTTGGACTTAGTCATTTTTCCGGCATTTATCAGACTTTCAGATAGGGGAAATGTCAGTGAGCGTTCCGATTTCAGTTCCAGAGCGATTCGCCCAATGAGTCCTTAATATTTCGTCATTTTCAGCCAATTTTTCTGGATTTTTGAAAATTTCACTTTTTTGTGAAAATATCCACTAAATGAGGGAATAATATGTGTGAGGGTACCCCAGGAGAGTTCCAAATGTGTGTGGGTAGAATATATATCCCACGGGGGTAAAATTGAAAAAAGTTGAAAAAAATTTTTTTTTGGACTTAGTCATTTTTCCGGCGTTTATCAGACTTTCAGATAGGGGAAATGTCAATGAGCATTCCGATTTCAGTTCCAGAGCGATTCGCCCAATGAGTCCTTAATATTTCGTTGTTTTCAGCCAATTTTTCTGGATTTTTGAAAATTTCACTTTTTTGTGAAAATATCCACTAAATGAGGGAATAATATGTGTGAGGGTACCCCAGGAGAGTTCCAAATGTGTGTGGGTAGAATATATATCCCACGGGGGTAAAATTGAAAAAAGTTGAAAACATTTTTTTTTGGACTTAGTCATTTTTCCGGCATTTATCAGACTTTCAGATAGGGGAAATGTCAGTGAGCGTTCCGATTTCAGTTCCAGAGCGATTCGCCCAATGAGTCCTTGATTTTTAGTCGTTTTCAGCCAATTTTCTGTATTTTTGAAAATTTCACTTTTTTGTGAAAATATCCACTAAATGAGGGAATAATATGTGTGAGGGTACCCCAGGAGAGTTCCAAATGTGTGTGGGTAGAATATGTATCCCACGGCAGTAAAATTGAAAAAAGTTGAAAAAAATTTTTTTGGGACTTAGTCATTTTTCCGGCGTTTATCAGACTTTCAGATAGGGGAAATGTCAGTGAGCATTCCGATTTCAGTTCCAGAGCGATTCGCCCAATGAGTCCTTAATATTTCGTCGTTTTCAGCCAATTTTTCTGGATTTTTGAAAATTTCACTTTTTTGTGAAAATATCCACTAAATGAGGGAATAATATGTGTGAGGGTACCCCAGGAGAGTTCCAAATGTGTATGGGTAGAATATATATCCCACGGGAGTAAAATTGAAAAAAGTTTAAAAAAATTTTTTTGGGACTTAGTCATTTTTCCGGCGTTTATCAGACTTTCAGATAGGGGAAATGTCAGTGAGCATTCCGATTTCAGTTCCAGAGCGATTCGCCCAATGAGTCCTTAATATTTCGTCGTTTTCAGCCAATTTTCTGGATTTTTGAAAATTTCACTTTTTTTGTGAAAATATCCACTAAATGAGGGAATAATATGTGTGAGGGTACCCCAGGAGAGTTCCAAATGTGTGTGGGTAGAATATATATCCCACGGGGGTAAAATTGAAAAAAGTTGAAAACATTTTTTTTTGGACTTAGTCATTTTTCCGGCAGTTATCAGACTTTCAGATAGGGGAAATGTCAGTGAGCATTCCGATTTCAATTCCAGAGCGATTCGCCCAATGAGTCCTTAATATTTTGTCGTTTTCAGCCAATTTTTCTGGATTTTTGAAAATTTGACTTTTTTGTCTAAATATCCACTAAATGAGGGAATAATATGTGTGAGAGGACCCCAGGAGAGTTCCAAATGTGTATGGGTAGAATATTTATCCCACGGGGGTAAAATTGAGAAAAGTTGAAAACATTTTTTTTTGGACTTAGTCATTTTTCCGGCATTTATCAGACTTTCAGATAGGGGAAATGTCAGTGAGCGTTCCGATTTCAGTTCCAGAGCGATTCGCCCAATGAGACCTTGATTTTTAGTCATTTTCAGCCAATTTTCTGTATTTTTGAAAATTTCACTTTTTTGTGAAAATATCCACTAAATGAGGGAATAATATGTGTGAGGGTACCCCAGGAGAGTTCCAAATGTGTGTGGGTAGAATATATATCCCACGGGGGTAAAATTGAAAAAAGTTGAAAAAAATTTTTTGTTGGACTTAGTCATTTTTCCGGCGTTTATCAGACTTTCAGATAGGGGAAATGTCAGTGAGCATTCCGATTTCAGTTGCAGAGCGATTCGCCCAATGAGTCCTTGATATTTCGTCGTTTTCAGCCAATTTTTCTGGATTTTTGAAAATTTCACTTTTTTGTGAAAATATCCACTAAATGAGGGAATAATATGTGTGAGGGTACCCCAGGAGAGTTCCAAATGTGTGTGGGTAGAATATATATCCCACGGGAGTAAAATTGAAAAAAGTTTAAAAAAAATTTTTTGGGACTTAGTCATTTTTCCGGCGTTTATCAGACTTTCAGATAGGGGAAATGTCAGTGAGCATTCCGATTTCAGTTGCAGAGCGATTCGCCCAATGAGTCCTTGATATTTCGTCGTTTTCAGCCAATTTTCTGGATTTTTGAAAATTTCACTTTTTTGTGAAAATATCCACTAAATGAGGGAATAATATGTGTGAGGGTACCCCAGGAGAGTTCCAAATGTGTGTGGGTAGAATATATATCCCACGGGAGTAAAATTGAAAAAAGTTTAAAAAAAATTTTTTGGGACTTAGTCATTTTTCCGGCGTTTATCAGACTTTCAGATAGGGGAAATGTCAGTGAGCATTCCGATTTCAGTTCCAGAGCGATTCGCCCAATGAGTCCTTAATATTTCGTCGTTTTCAGCCAATTTTTCTGGATTTTTGAAAATTTCACTTTTTTGTGAAAATATCCACTAAATGAGGGAATAATATGTGTGAGGGTACCCCAGGAGAGTTCCAAATGTGTGTGGGTAGAATATATATCCCACGGGGGTAAAATTGAAAAAAGTTGAAAACATTTTTTTTTTGGACTTAGTCATTTTTCCGGCATTTATCAGACTTTCAGATAGGGGAAATGTCAGTGAGCGTTCCGATTTCAGTTCCAGAGCGATTCGCCCAATGAGTCCTTGATTTTTAGTCGTTTTCAGCCAATTTTCTGTATTTTTGAAAATTTCACTTTTTTGTGAAAATATCCACTAAATGAGGGAATAATATGTGTGAGGGTACCCCAGGAGAGTTCCAAATGTGTGTGGGTAGAATATATATCCCACGGCAGTAAAATTGAAAAAAGTTTAAAAAAATTTTTTTGGGACTTAGTCATTTTTCCGGCGTTTATCAGACTTTCAGATAGGGGAAATGTCAGTGAGCATTCCGATTTCAGTTCCAGAGCGATTCGCCCAATGAGTCCTTAATATTTCGTCGTTTTCAGCCAATTTTTCTGGACTTTTGAAAATTTCACTTTTTTGTGAAAATATCCACTAAATGAGGGAATAATATGTGTGAGGGTACCCCAGGAGAGTTCCAAATGTGTATGGGTAGAATATATATCCCACGGGAGTAAAATTGAAAAAAGTTTAAAAAAAATTTTTTGGGACTTAGTCATTTTTCCGGCGTTTATCAGACTTTCAGGTAGGGGAAATGTCAGTGAGCATTCCGATTTCAGTTCCAGAGCGATTCGCCCAATGAGTCCTTAATATTTCGTCGTTTTCAGCCAATTTTTCTGGATTTTTGAAAATTTCACTTTTTTTGTGAAAATATCCACTAAATGAGGGAATAATATGTGTGAGGGTACCCCAGGAGAGTTCCAAATGTGTGTGGGTAGAATATATATCCCACGGGGGTAAAATTGAAAAAAGTTGAAAACATTTTTTTTTGGACTTAGTCATTTTTCCGGCAGTTATCAGACTTTCAGATAGGGGAAATGTCAGTGAGCATTCCGATTTCAGTTCCAGAGCGATTCGCCCAATGAGTCCTTAATATTTTGTCGTTTTCAGCCAATTTTTCTGGATTTTTGAAAATTTGACTTTTTTGTCTAAATATCCACTAAATGAGGGAATAATATGTGTGAGGGTACCCCAGGAGAGTTCCAAATGTGTATGGGTAGAATATTTATCCCACGGGGGTAAAATTGAGAAAAGTTGAAAACATTTTTTTTTGGACTTAGTCATTTTTCCGGCATTTATCAGACTTTCAGATAGGGGAAATGTCAGTGAGCGTTCCGATTTCAGTTCCAGAGCGATTCGCCCAATGAGACCTTGATTTTTAGTCATTTTCAGCCAATTTTCTGTATTTTTGAAAATTTCACTTTTTTGTGAAAATATCCACTAAATGAGGGAATAATATGTGTGAGGGTACCCCAGGAGAGTTCCAAATGTGTGTGGGTAGAATATATATCCCACGGGGGTAAAATTGAAAAAAGTTGAAAAAAATTTTTTGTTGGACTTAGTCATTTTTCCGGCGTTTATCAGACTTTCAGATAGGGGAAATGTCAGTGAGCATTCCGATTTCAGTTGCAGAGCGATTCGCCCAATGAGTCCTTGATATTTCGTCGTTTTCAGCCAATTTTTCTGGATTTTTGAAAATTTCACTTTTTTGTGAAAATATCCACTAAATGAGGGAATAATATGTGTGAGGGTACCCCAGGAGAGTTCCAAATGTGTGTGGGTAGAATATATATCCCACGGGAGTAAAATTGAAAAAAGTTTAAAAAAAATTTTTTGGGACTTAGTCATTTTTCTGGCGTTTATCAGACTTTCAGATAGGGGAAATGTCAGTGAGCATTCCGATTTCAGTTGCAGAGCGATTCGCCCAATGAGTCCTTGATATTTCGTCGTTTTCAGCCAATTTTCTGGATTTTTGAAAATTTCACTTTTTTGTGAAAATATCCACTAAATGAGGGAATAATATGTGTGAGGGTACCCCAGGAGAGTTCCAAATGTGTGTGGGTAGAATATATATCCCACGGGAGTAAAATTGAAAAAAGTTTAAAAAAAATTTTTTGGGACTTAGTCATTTTTCCGGCGTTTATCAGACTTTCAGATAGGGGAAATGTCAGTGAGCATTCCGATTTCAGTTCCAGAGCGATTCGCCCAATGAGTCCTTAATATTTCGTCGTTTTCAGCCAATTTTTCTGGATTTTTGAAAATTTCACTTTTTTGTGAAAATATCCACTAAATGAGGGAATAATATGTGTGAGGGTACCCCAGGAGAGTTCCAAATGTGTGTGGGTAGAATATATATCCCACGGGGGTAAAATTGAAAAAAGTTGAAAACATTTTTTTTTTGGACTTAGTCATTTTTCCGGCATTTATCAGACTTTCAGATAGGGGAAATGTCAGTGAGCGTTCCGATTTCAGTTCCAGAGCGATTCGCCCAATGAGTCCTTGATTTTTAGTCGTTTTCAGCCAATTTTCTGTATTTTTGAAAATTTCACTTTTTTGCGAAAATATCCACTAAATGAGGGAATAATATGTGTGAGGGTACCCCAGGAGAGTTCCAAATGTGTGTGGGTAGAATATATATCCCACGGGGGTAAAATTGAAAAAAGTTGAAAAAAATTTTTGTTGGACTTAGTCATTTTTCCGGCGTTTATCAGACTTTCAGATAGGGGAAATGTCAGTGAGCATTCCGATTTCAGTTGCAGAGCGATTCGCCCAATGAGTCCTTGATATTTTGTCGTTTTCAGCCAATTTTTCTGGATTTTTGAAAATTTCACTTTTTTGTGAAAATATCCACTAAATGAGGGAATAATATGTGTGAGGGTACCCCAGGAGAGTTCCAAATGTGTGTGGGTAGAATATATATCCCACGGGAGTAAAATTGAAAAAAGTTTAAAAAAAATTTTTTGGGACTTAGTCATTTTTCCGGCGTTTATCAGACTTTCAGATAGGGGAAATGTCAGTGAGCATTCCGATTTCAGTTGCAGAGCGATTCGCCCAATGAGTCCTTGATATTTCGTCGTTTTCAGCCAATTTTCTGGATTTTTGAAAATTTCACTTTTTTGTGAAAATATCCACTAAATGAGGGAATAATATGTGTGAGGGTACCCCAGGAGAGTTCCAAATGTGTGTGGGTAGAATATATATCCCACGGGAGTAAAATTGAAAAAAGTTTAAAAAAAATTTTTTGGGACTTAGTCATTTTTCCGGCGTTTATCAGACTTTCAGATAGGGGAAATGTCAGTGAGCATTCCGATTTCAGTTCCAGAGCGATTCGCCCAATGAGTCCTTAATATTTCGTCGTTTTCAGCCAATTTTTCTGGATTTTTGAAAATTTCACTTTTTTGTGAAAATATCCACTAAATGAGGGAATAATATGTGTGAGGGTACCCCAGGAGAGTTCCAAATGTGTGTGGGTAGAATATATATCCCACGGGGGTAAAATTGAAAAAAGTTGAAAACATTTTTTTTTTGGACTTAGTCATTTTTCCGGCATTTATCAGACTTTCAGATAGGGGAAATGTCAGTGAGCGTTCCGATTTCAGTTCCAGAGCGATTCGCCCAATGAGTCCTTGATTTTTAGTCGTTTTCAGCCAATTTTCTGTATTTTTGAAAATTTCACTTTTTTGCGAAAATATCCACTAAATGAGGGAATAATATGTGTGAGGGTACCCCAGGAGAGTTCCAAATGTGTGTGGGTAGAATATATATCCCACGGGAGTAAAATTGAAAAAAGTTTAAAAAAAATTTTTTGGGACTTAGTCATTTTTCCGGCGTTTATCAGACTTTCAGATAGGGGAAATATCAGTGAGCATTCCGATTTCAGTTGCAGAGCGATTCGCCCAATGAGTCCTTGATATTTCGTCGTTTTCAGCCAATTTTTCTGGATTTTTGAAAATTTGACTTTTTTGTCTAAATATCCACTAAATGAGGGAATAATATGTGTGAGGGTACCCCAGGAGAGTTCCAAATGTGTATGGGTAGAATATTTATCCCACGGGGGTAAAATTGAGAAAAGTTGAAAACATTTTTTTTTGGACTTAGTCATTTTTCCGGCATTTATCAGACTTTCAGATAGGGGAAATGTCAGTGAGCGTTCCGATTTCAGTTCCAGAGCGATTCGCCCAATGAGACCTTGATTTTTAGTCATTTTCAGCCAATTTTCTGTATTTTTGAAAATTTCACTTTTTTGTGAAAATATCCACTAAATGAGGGAATAATATGTGTGAGGGTACCCCAGGAGAGTTCCAAATGTGTGTGGGTAGAATATATATCCCACGGGGGTAAAATTGAAAAAAGTTGAAAAAAATTTTTTGTTGGACTTAGTCATTTTTCCGGCGTTTATCAGACTTTCAGATAGGGGAAATGTCAGTGAGCATTCCGATTTCAGTTGCAGAGCGATTCGCCCAATGAGTCCTTGATATTTCGTCGTTTTCAGCCAATTTTTCTGGATTTTTGAAAATTTCACTTTTTTGTGAAAATATCCACTAAATGAGGGAATAATATGTGTGAGGGTACCCCAGGAGAGTTCCAAATGTGTGTGGGTAGAATATATATCCCACGGGAGTAAAATTGAAAAAAGTTTAAAAAAAATTTTTTGGGACTTAGTCATTTTTCCGGCGTTTATCAGACTTTCAGATAGGGGAAATGTCAGTGAGCATTCCGATTTCAGTTGCAGAGCGATTCGCCCAATGAGTCCTTGATATTTCGTCGTTTTCAGCCAATTTTCTGGATTTTTGAAAATTTCACTTTTTTGTGAAAATATCCACTAAATGAGGGAATAATATGTGTGAGGGTACCCCAGGAGAGTTCCAAATGTGTGTGGGTAGAATATATATCCCACGGGAGTAAAATTGAAAAAAGTTTAAAAAAAATTTTTTGGGACTTAGTCATTTTTCCGGCGTTTATCAGACTTTCAGATAGGGGAAATGTCAGTGAGCATTCCGATTTCAGTTCCAGAGCGATTCGCCCAATGAGTCCTTAATATTTCGTCGTTTTCAGCCAATTTTTCTGGATTTTTGAAAATTTCACTTTTTTGTGAAAATATCCACTAAATGAGGGAATAATATGTGTGAGGGTACCCCAGGAGAGTTCCAAATGTGTGTGGGTAGAATATATATCCCACGGGGGTAAAATTGAAAAAAGTTGAAAACATTTTTTTTTTGGACTTAGTCATTTTTCCGGCATTTATCAGACTTTCAGATAGGGGAAATGTCAGTGAGCGTTCCGATTTCAGTTCCAGAGCGATTCGCCCAATGAGTCCTTGATTTTTAGTCGTTTTCAGCCAATTTTCTGTATTTTTGAAAATTTCACTTTTTTGCGAAAATATCCACTAAATGAGGGAATAATATGTGTGAGGGTACCCCAGGAGAGTTCCAAATGTGTGTGGGTAGAATATATATCCCACGGGGGTAAAATTGAAAAAAGTTGAAAAAAATTTTTTGTTGGACTTAGTCATTTTTCCGGCGTTTATCAGACTTTCAGATAGGGGAAATGTCAGTGAGCATTCCGATTTCAGTTGCAGAGCGATTCGCCCAATGAGTCCTTGATATTTCGTCGTTTTCAGCCAATTTTTCTGGATTTTTGAAAATTTCACTTTTTTGTGAAAATATCCACTAAATGAGGGAATAATATGTGTGAGGGTACCCCAGGAGAGTTCCAAATGTGTGTGGGTAGAATATATATCCCACGGGAGTAAAATTGAAAAAAGTTTAAAAAAAATTTTTTGGGACTTAGTCATTTTTCCGGCGTTTATCAGACTTTCAGATAGGGGAAATGTCAGTGAGCATTCCGATTTCAGTTGCAGAGCGATTCGCCCAATGAGTCCTTGATATTTCGTCGTTTTCAGCCAATTTTCTGGATTTTTGAAAATTTCACTGTTTTGTGAAAATATCCACTAAATGAGGGAATAATATGTGTGAGGGTACCCCAGGAGAGTTCCAAATGTGTGTGGGTAGAATATATATCCCACGGGAGTAAAATTGAAAAAAGTTTAAAAAAAATTTTTTGGGACTTAGTCATTTTTCCGGCGTTTATCAGACTTTCAGATAGGGGAAATGTCAGTGAGCATTCCGATTTCAGTTCCAGAGCGATTCGCCCAATGAGTCCTTAATATTTCGTCGTTTTCAGCCAATTTTTCTGGATTTTTGAAAATTTCACTTTTTTGTGAAAATATCCACTAAATGAGGGAATAATATGTGTGAGGGTACCCCAGGAGAGTTCCAAATGTGTGTGGGTAGAATATATATCCCACGGGGGTAAAATTGAAAAAAGTTGAAAACATTTTTTTTTTGGACTTAGTCATTTTTCCGGCATTTATCAGACTTTCAGATAGGGGAAATGTCAGTGAGCATTCCGATTTCAGTTCCAGAGCGATTCGCCCAATGAGTCCTTAATATTTCGTCGTTTTCAGCCAATTTTTCTGGATTTTTGAAAATTTCACTTTTTTGTGAAAATATCCACTAAATGAGGGAATAATATGTGTGAGGGTACCCCAGGAGAGTTCCAAATGTGTATGGGTAGAATATATATCCCACGGGAGTAAAATTGAAAAAAGTTTAAAAAAATTTTTTTGGGACTTAGTCATTTTTCCGGCGTTTATCAGACTTTCAGATAGGGGAAATGTCAGTGAGCATTCCGATTTCAGTTCCAGAGCGATTCGCCCAATGAGTCCTTAATATTTCGTCGTTTTCAGCCAATTTTTCTGGATTTTTGAAAATTTCACTTTTTTTGTGAAAATATCCACTAAATGAGGGAATAATATGTGTGAGGGTACCCCAGGAGAGTTCCAAATGTGTGTGGGTAGAATATATATCCCACGGGAGTAAAATTGAAAAAAGTTTAAAAAAAATTTTTTGGGACTTAGTCATTTTTCCGGCGTTTATCAGACTTTCAGATAGGGGAAATGTCAGTGAGCATTCCGATTTCAGTTGCAGAGCGATTCGCCCAATGAGTCCTTGATATTTCGTCGTTTTCAGCCAATTTTCTGGATTTTTGAAAATTTCACTTTTTTGTGAAAATATCCACTAAATGAGGGAATAATATGTGTGAGGGTACCCCAGGAGAGTTCCAAATGTGTGTGGGTAGAATATATATCCCACGGGAGTAAAATTGAAAAAAGTTTAAAAAAAATTTTTTGGGACTTAGTCATTTTTCCGGCGTTTATCAGACTTTCAGATAGGGGAAATGTCAGTGAGCATTCCGATTTCAGTTCCAGAGCGATTCGCCCAATGAGTCCTTAATATTTCGTCGTTTTCAGCCAATTTTTCTGGATTTTTGAAAATTTCACTTTTTTGTGAAAATATCCACTAAATGAGGGAATAATATGTGTGAGGGTACCCCAGGAGAGTTCCAAATGTGTGTGGGTAGAATATATATCCCACGGGGGTAAAATTGAAAAAAGTTGAAAACATTTTTTTTTTGGACTTAGTCATTTTTCCGGCATTTATCAGACTTTCAGATAGGGGAAATGTCAGTGAGCGTTCCGATTTCAGTTCCAGAGCGATTCGCCCAATGAGTCCTTGATTTTTAGTCGTTTTCAGCCAATTTTCTGTATTTTTGAAAATTTCACTTTTTTGCGAAAATATCCACTAAATGAGGGAATAATATGTGTGAGGGTACCCCAGGAGAGTTCCAAATGTGTGTGGGTAGAATATATATCCCACGGGGGTAAAATTGAAAAAAGTTGAAAAAAATTTTTTGTTGGACTTAGTCATTTTTCCGGCGTTTATCAGACTTTCAGATAGGGGAAATGTCAGTGAGCATTCCGATTTCAGTTGCAGAGCGATTCGCCCAATGAGTCCTTGATATTTCGTCGTTTTCAGCCAATTTTTCTGGATTTTTGAAAATTTCACTTTTTTGTGAAAATATCCACTAAATGAGGGAATAATATGTGTGAGGGTACCCCAGGAGAGTTCCAAATGTGTGTGGGTAGAATATATATCCCACGGGAGTAAAATTGAAAAAAGTTTAAAAAAAATTTTTTGGGACTTAGTCATTTTTCCGGCGTTTATCAGACTTTCAGATAGGGGAAATGTCAGTGAGCATTCCGATTTCAGTTGCAGAGCGATTCGCCCAATGAGTCCTTGATATTTCGTCGTTTTCAGCCAATTTTCTGGATTTTTGAAAATTTCACTGTTTTGTGAAAATATCCACTAAATGAGGGAATAATATGTGTGAGGGTACCCCAGGAGAGTTCCAAATGTGTGTGGGTAGAATATATATCCCACGGGAGTAAAATTGAAAAAAGTTTAAAAAAAATTTTTTGGGACTTAGTCATTTTTCCGGCGTTTATCAGACTTTCAGATAGGGGAAATGTCAGTGAGCATTCCGATTTCAGTTCCAGAGCGATTCGCCCAATGAGTCCTTAATATTTCGTCGTTTTCAGCCAATTTTTCTGGATTTTTGAAAATTTCACTCTTTTGTGAAAATATCCACTAAATGAGGGAATAATATGTGTGAGGGTACCCCAGGAGAGTTCCAAATGTGTGTGGGTAGAATATATATCCCACGGGGGTAAAATTGAAAAAAGTTGAAAACATTTTTTTTTTGGACTTAGTCATTTTTCCGGCATTTATCAGACTTTCAGATAGGGGAAATGTCAGTGAGCATTCCGATTTCAGTTCCAGAGCGATTCGCCCAATGAGTCCTTAATATTTCGTCGTTTTCAGCCAATTTTTCTGGATTTTTGAAAATTTCACTTTTTTGTGAAAATATCCACTAAATGAGGGAATAATATGTGTGAGGGTACCCCAGGAGAGTTCCAAATGTGTATGGGTAGAATATATATCCCACGGGAGTAAAATTGAAAAAAGTTTAAAAAAATTTTTTTGGGACTTAGTCATTTTTCCGGCGTTTATCAGACTTTCAGATAGGGGAAATGTCAGTGAGCATTCCGATTTCAGTTCCAGAGCGATTCGCCCAATGAGTCCTTAATATTTCGTCGTTTTCAGCCAATTTTTCTGGATTTTTGAAAATTTCACTTTTTTTGTGAAAATATCCACTAAATGAGGGAATAATATGTGTGAGGGTACCCCAGGAGAGTTCCAAATGTGTGTGGGTAGAATATATATCCCACGGGAGTAAAATTGAAAAAAGTTTAAAAAAAATTTTTTGGGACTTAGTCATTTTTCCGGCGTTTATCAGACTTTCAGATAGGGGAAATGTCAGTGAGCATTCCGATTTCAGTTGCAGAGCGATTCGCCCAATGAGTCCTTGATATTTCGTCGTTTTCAGCCAATTTTCTGGATTTTTGAAAATTTCACTTTTTTGTGAAAATATCCACTAAATGAGGGAATAATATGTGTGAGGGTACCCCAGGAGAGTTCCAAATGTGTGTGGGTAGAATATATATCCCACGGGAGTAAAATTGAAAAAAGTTTTAAAAAAATTTTTTGGGACTTAGTCATTTTTCCGGCGTTTATCAGACTTTCAGATAGGGGAAATGTCAGTGAGCATTCCGATTTCAGTTCCAGAGCGATTCGCCCAATGAGTCCTTAATATTTCGTCGTTTTCAGCCAATTTTTCTGGATTTTTGAAAATTTCACTTTTTTGTGAAAATATCCACTAAATGAGGGAATAATATGTGTGAGGGTACCCCAGGAGAGTTCCAAATGTGTGTGGGTAGAATATATATCCCACGGGGGTAAAATTGAAAAAAGTTGAAAACATTTTTTTTTTGGACTTAGTCATTTTTCCGGCATTTATCAGACTTTCAGATAGGGGAAATGTCAGTGAGCGTTCCGATTTCAGTTCCAGAGCGATTCGCCCAATGAGTCCTTGATTTTTAGTCGTTTTCAGCCAATTTTCTGTATTTTTGAAAATTTCACTTTTTTGCGAAAATATCCACTAAATGAGGGAATAATATGTGTGAGGGTACCCCAGGAGAGTTCCAAATGTGTGTGGGTAGAATATATATCCCACGGGGGTAAAATTGAAAAAAGTTGAAAAAAATTTTTTGTTGGACTTAGTCATTTTTCCGGCGTTTATCAGACTTTCAGATAGGGGAAATGTCAGTGAGCATTCCGATTTCAGTTGCAGAGCGATTCGCCCAATGAGTCCTTGATATTTCGTCGTTTTCAGCCAATTTTTCTGGATTTTTGAAAATTTCACTTTTTTGTGAAAATATCCACTAAATGAGGGAATAATATGTGTGAGGGTACCCCAGGAGAGTTCCAAATGTGTGTGGGTAGAATATATATCCCACGGGAGTAAAATTGAAAAAAGTTTAAAAAAAATTTTTTGGGACTTAGTCATTTTTCCGGCGTTTATCAGACTTTCAGATAGGGGAAATGTCAGTGAGCATTCCGATTTCAGTTGCAGAGCGATTCGCCCAATGAGTCCTTGATATTTCGTCGTTTTCAGCCAATTTTCTGGATTTTTGAAAATTTCACTGTTTTGTGAAAATATCCACTAAATGAGGGAATAATATGTGTGAGGGTACCCCAGGAGAGTTCCAAATGTGTGTGGGTAGAATATATATCCCACGGGAGTAAAATTGAAAAAAGTTTAAAAAAAATTTTTTGGGACTTAGTCATTTTTCCGGCGTTTATCAGACTTTCAGATAGGGGAAATGTCAGTGAGCATTCCGATTTCAGTTCCAGAGCGATTCGCCCAATGAGTCCTTAATATTTCGTCGTTTTCAGCCAATTTTTCTGGATTTTTGAAAATTTCACTTTTTTGTGAAAATATCCACTAAATGAGGGAATAATATGTGTGAGGGTACCCCAGGAGAGTTCCAAATGTGTGTGGGTAGAATATATATCCCACGGGGGTAAAATTGAAAAAAGTTGAAAACATTTTTTTTTTGGACTTAGTCATTTTTCCGGCATTTATCAGACTTTCAGATAGGGGAAATGTCAGTGAGCGTTCCGATTTCAATTCCAGAGCGATTCGCCCAATGAGTCCTTGATTTTTAGTCGTTTTCAGCCAATTTTCTGTATTTTTGAAAATTTCACTTTTTTGCGAAAATATCCACTAAATGAGGGAATAATATGTGTGAGGGTACCCCAGGAGAGTTCCAAATGTGTGTGGGTAGAATATATATCCCACGGGAGTAAAATTGAAAAAAGTTTAAAAAAAATTTTTTGGGACTTAGTCATTTTTCCGGCGTTTATCAGACTTTCAGATAGGGGAAATGTCAGTGAGCATTCCGATTTCAGTTCCAGAGCGATTCGCCCAATGAGTCCTTAATATTTCGTCGTTTTCAGCCAATTTTTCTGGATTTTTGAAAATTTCACTTTTTTGTGAAAATATCCACTAAATGAGGGAATAATATGTGTGAGGGTACCCCAGGAGAGTTCCAAATGTGTGTGGGTAGAATATATATCCCACGGGGGTAAAATTGAAAAAAGTTGAAAACATTTTTTTTTTGGACTTAGTCATTTTTCCGGCATTTATCAGACTTTCAGATAGGGGAAATGTCAGTGAGCGTTCCGATTTCAGTTCCAGAGCGATTCGCCCAATGAGTCCTTGATTTTTAGTCGTTTTCAGCCAATTTTCTGTATTTTTGAAAATTTCACTTTTTTGCGAAAATATCCACTAAATGAGGGAATAATATGTGTGAGGGTACCCCAGGAGAGTTCCAAATGTGTGTGGGTAGAATATATATCCCACGGGAGTAAAATTGAAAAAAGTTTAAAAAAAATTTTTTGGGACTTAGTCATTTTTCCGGCGTTTATCAGACTTTCAGATAGGGGAAATGTCAGTGAGCATTCCGATTTCAGTTGCAGAGCGATTCGCCCAATGAGTCCTTGATATTTCGTCGTTTTCAGCCAATTTTCTGGATTTTTGAAAATTTCACTGTTTTGTGAAAATATCCACTAAATGAGGGAATAATATGTGTGAGGGTACCCCAGGAGAGTTCCAAATGTGTGTGGGTAGAATATATATCCCACGGGAGTAAAATTGAAAAAAGTTTAAAAAAAATTTTTTGGGACTTAGTCATTTTTCCGGCGTTTATCAGACTTTCAGATAGGGGAAATGTCAGTGAGCATTCCGATTTCAGTTCCAGAGCGATTCGCCCAATGAGTCCTTAATATTTCGTCGTTTTCAGCCAATTTTTCTGGATTTTTGAAAATTTCACTTTTTTGTGAAAATATCCACTAAATGAGGGAATAATATGTGTGAGGGTACCCCAGGAGAGTTCCAAATGTGTGTGGGTAGAATATATATCCCACGGGGGTAAAATTGAAAAAAGTTGAAAACATTTTTTTTTTGGACTTAGTCATTTTTCCGGCATTTATCAGACTTTCAGATAGGGGAAATGTCAGTGAGCGTTCCGATTTCAATTCCAGAGCGATTCGCCCAATGAGTCCTTGATTTTTAGTCGTTTTCAGCCAATTTTCTGTATTTTTGAAAATTTCACTTTTTTGCGAAAATATCCACTAAATGAGGGAATAATATGTGTGAGGGTACCCCAGGAGAGTTCCAAATGTGTGTGGGTAGAATATATATCCCACGGGAGTAAAATTGAAAAAAGTTTAAAAAAAATTTTTTGGGACTTAGTCATTTTTCCGGCGTTTATCAGACTTTCAGATAGGGGAAATGTCAGTGAGCATTCCGATTTCAGTTCCAGAGCGATTCGCCCAATGAGTCCTTAATATTTCGTCGTTTTCAGCCAATTTTTCTGGATTTTTGAAAATTTCACTTTTTTGTGAAAATATCCACTAAATGAGGGAATAATATGTGTGAGGGTACCCCAGGAGAGTTCCAAATGTGTATGGGTAGAATATATATCCCACGGGAGTAAAATTGAAAAAAGTTTTAAAAAATTTTTTTGGGACTTAGTCATTTTTCCGGCGTTTATCAGACTTTCAGATAGGGGAAATGTCAGTGAGCATTCCGATTTCAGTTCCAGAGCGATTCGCCCAATGAGTCCTTAATATTTCGTCGTTTTCAGCCAATTTTTCTGGATTTTTGAAAATTTCACTTTTTTTGTGAAAATATCCACTAAATGAGGGAATAATATGTGTGAGGGTACCCCAGGAGAGTTCCAAATGTGTGTGGGTAGAATATATATCCCACGGGGGTAAAATTGAAAAAAGTTGAAAACATTTTTTTTTGGACTTAGTCATTTTTCCGGCATTTATCAGACTTTCAGATAGGGGAAATGTCAGTGAGCGTTCCGATTTCAGTTCCAGAGCGATTCGACCAATGAGTCCTTGATTTTTAGTCGTTTTCAGCCAATTTTCTGTATTTTTGAAAATTTCACTTTTTTGTGAAAATATCCACTAAATGAGGGAATAATATGTGTGATTGTACCCCAGGAGAGTTCCAAATGTGTGTGGGTAGAATATATATCCCACGGGAGTAAAATTGAAAAAAGTTTAAAAAAAATTTTTTGGGACTTAGTCATTTTTCCGGCGTTTATCAGACTTTCAGATAGGGGAAATGTCAGTGAGCATTCCGATTTCAGTTCCAGAGCGATTCGCCCAATGAGTCCTTAATATTTCGTCGTTTTCAGCCAATTTTTCTGGATTTTTGAAAATTTCACTTTTTTGTGAAAATATCCACTAAATGAGGGAATAATATGTGTGAGGGTACCCCAGGAGAGTTCCAAATGTGTGTGGGTAGAATATATATCCCACGGGGGTAAAATTGAAAAAAGTTGAAAAAAATTTTTTTTTGGACTTAGTCATTTTTCCGGCGTTTATCAGACTTTCAGATAGGGGAAATGTCAATGAGCATTCCGATTTCAGTTCCAGAGCGATTCGCCCAATGAGTCCTTAATATTTCGTTGTTTTCAGCCAATTTTTCTGGATTTTTGAAAATTTCACTTTTTTGTGAAAATATCCATTAAATGAGGGAATAATATGTGTGAGGGTACCCCAGGAGAGTTCCAAATGTGTGTGGGTAGAATATATATCCCACGGGGGTAAAATTGAAAAAAGTTGAAAACATTTTTTTTAGGACTTAGTCATTTTTCCGGCATTTATCAGACTTTCAGATAGGGGAAATGTCAGTGAGCGTTCCGATTTCAGTTCCAGAGCGATTCGCCCCATGAGTCCTTGATTTTTAGTCGTTTTCAGCCAATTTTCTGTATTTTTGAAAATTTCACTTTTTTGCGAAAATATCCACTAAATGAGGGAATAATATGTGTGAGGGTACCCCAGGAGAGTTCCAAATGTGTGTGGGTAGAATATATATCCCACGGGAGTAAAATTGAAAAAAGTTTAAAAAAATTTTTTTGGGACTTAGTCATTTTTCCGGCGTTTATCAGACTTTCAGATAGGGGAAATGTCAGTGAGCATTCCGATTTCAGTTCCAGAGCGATTCGCCCAATGAGTCCTTAATATTTCGTCGTTTTCAGCCAATTTTTCTGGATTTTTGAAAATTTCACTTTTTTGTGAAAATATCCACTAAATGAGGGAATAATATGTGTGAGGGTACCCCAGGAGAGTTCCAAATGTGTATGGGTAGAATATATATCCCACGGGGGTAAAATTGAAAAAAGTTGAAAACATTTTTTTTTTGGACTTAGTCATTTTTCCGGCATTTATCAGACTTTCAGATAGGGGAAATGTCAGTGAGCGTTCCTATTTCAGTTCCAGAGCGATTCGCCCAATGAGTCCTTGATTTTTAGTCGTTTTCAGCCAATTTTCTGTATTTTTGAAAATTTCACTTTTTTGCGAAAATATCCACTAAATGAGGGAATAATATGTGTGAGGGTACCCCAGGAGAGTTCCAAATGTGTGTGGGTAGAATATATATCCCACGGGGGTAAAATTGAAAAAAGTTGAAAAAAATTTTTTGTTGGACTTAGTCATTTTTCCGGCGTTTATCAGACTTTCAGATAGGGGAAATGTCAGTGAGCATTCCGATTTCAGTTGCAGAGCGATTCGCCCAATGAGTCCTTGATATTTCGTCGTTTTCAGCCAATTTTTCTGGATTTTTGAAAATTTCACTTTTTTGTGAAAATATCCACTAAATGAGGGAATAATATGTGTGAGGGTACCCCAGGAGAGTTCCAAATGTGTGTGGGTAGAATATATATCCCACGGGAGTAAAATTGAAAAAAGTTTAAAAAAAATTTTTTGGGACTTAGTCATTTTTCCGGCGTTTATCAGACTTTCAGATAGGGGAAATGTCAGTGAGCATTCCGATTTCAGTTGCAGAGCGATTCGCCCAATGAGTCCTTGATATTTCGTCGTTTTCAGCCAATTTTCTGGATTTTTGAAAATTTCACTGTTTTGTGAAAATATCCACTAAATGAGGGAATAATATGTGTGAGGGTACCCCAGGAGAGTTCCAAATGTGTGTGGGTAGAATATATATCCCACGGGAGTAAAATTGAAAAAAGTTTAAAAAAAATTTTTTGGGACTTAGTCATTTTTCCGGCGTTTATCAGACTTTCAGATAGGGGAAATGTCAGTGAGCATTCCGATTTCAGTTCCAGAGCGATTCGCCCAATGAGTCCTTAATATTTCGTCGTTTTCAGCCAATTTTTCTGGATTTTTGAAAATTTCACTTTTTTGTGAAAATATCCACTAAATGAGGGAATAATATGTGTGAGGGTACCCCAGGAGAGTTCCAAATGTGTGTGGGTAGAATATATATCCCACGGGGGTAAAATTGAAAAAAGTTGAAAACATTTTTTTTTTGGACTTAGTCATTTTTCCGGCATTTATCAGACTTTCAGATAGGGGAAATGTCAGTGAGCGTTCCGATTTCAATTCCAGAGCGATTCGCCCAATGAGTCCTTGATTTTTAGTCGTTTTCAGCCAATTTTCTGTATTTTTGAAAATTTCACTTTTTTGCGAAAATATCCACTAAATGAGGGAATAATATGTGTGAGGGTACCCCAGGAGAGTTCCAAATGTGTGTGGGTAGAATATATATCCCACGGGAGTAAAATTGAAAAAAGTTTAAAAAAAATTTTTTGGGACTTAGTCATTTTTCCGGCGTTTATCAGACTTTCAGATAGGGGAAATGTCAGTGAGCATTCCGATTTCAGTTCCAGAGCGATTCGCCCAATGAGTCCTTAATATTTCGTCGTTTTCAGCCAATTTTTCTGGATTTTTGAAAATTTCACTTTTTTGTGAAAATATCCACTAAATGAGGGAATAATATGTGTGAGGGTACCCCAGGAGAGTTCCAAATGTGTATGGGTAGAATATATATCCCACGGGAGTAAAATTGAAAAAAGTTTTAAAAAATTTTTTTGGGACTTAGTCATTTTTCCGGCGTTTATCAGACTTTCAGATAGGGGAAATGTCAGTGAGCATTCCGATTTCAGTTCCAGAGCGATTCGCCCAATGAGTCCTTAATATTTCGTCGTTTTCAGCCAATTTTTCTGGATTTTTGAAAATTTCACTTTTTTTGTGAAAATATCCACTAAATGAGGGAATAATATGTGTGAGGGTACCCCAGGAGAGTTCCAAATGTGTGTGGGTAGAATATATATCCCACGGGGGTAAAATTGAAAAAAGTTGAAAACATTTTTTTTTGGACTTAGTCATTTTTCCGGCATTTATCAGACTTTCAGATAGGGGAAATGTCAGTGAGCGTTCCGATTTCAGTTCCAGAGCGATTCGACCAATGAGTCCTTGATTTTTAGTCGTTTTCAGCCAATTTTCTGTATTTTTGAAAATTTCACTTTTTTGTGAAAATATCCACTAAATGAGGGAATAATATGTGTGATTGTACCCCAGGAGAGTTCCAAATGTGTGTGGGTAGAATATATATCCCACGGGAGTAAAATTGAAAAAAGTTTAAAAAAAATTTTTTGGGACTTAGTCATTTTTCCGGCGTTTATCAGACTTTCAGATAGGGGAAATGTCAGTGAGCATTCCGATTTCAGTTCCAGAGCGATTCGCCCAATGAGTCCTTAATATTTCGTCGTTTTCAGCCAATTTTTCTGGATTTTTGAAAATTTCACTTTTTTGTGAAAATATCCACTAAATGAGGGAATAATATGTGTGAGGGTACCCCAGGAGAGTTCCAAATGTGTGTGGGTAGAATATATATCCCACGGGGGTAAAATTGAAAAAAGTTGAAAAAAATTTTTTTTTGGACTTAGTCATTTTTCCGGCGTTTATCAGACTTTCAGATAGGGGAAATGTCAATGAGCATTCCGATTTCAGTTCCAGAGCGATTCGCCCAATGAGTCCTTAATATTTCGTTGTTTTCAGCCAATTTTTCTGGATTTTTGAAAATTTCACTTTTTTGTGAAAATATCCATTAAATGAGGGAATAATATGTGTGAGGGTACCCCAGGAGAGTTCCAAATGTGTGTGGGTAGAATATATATCCCACGGGGGTAAAATTGAAAAAAGTTGAAAACATTTTTTTTAGGACTTAGTCATTTTTCCGGCATTTATCAGACTTTCAGATAGGGGAAATGTCAGTGAGCGTTCCGATTTCAGTTCCAGAGCGATTCGCCCCATGAGTCCTTGATTTTTAGTCGTTTTCAGCCAATTTTCTGTATTTTTGAAAATTTCACTTTTTTGCGAAAATATCCACTAAATGAGGGAATAATATGTGTGAGGGTACCCCAGGAGAGTTCCAAATGTGTGTGGGTAGAATATATATCCCACGGGAGTAAAATTGAAAAAAGTTTAAAAAAATTTTTTTGGGACTTAGTCATTTTTCCGGCGTTTATCAGACTTTCAGATAGGGGAAATGTCAGTGAGCATTCCGATTTCAGTTCCAGAGCGATTCGCCCAATGAGTCCTTAATATTTCGTCGTTTTCAGCCAATTTTTCTGGATTTTTGAAAATTTCACTTTTTTGTGAAAATATCCACTAAATGAGGGAATAATATGTGTGAGGGTACCCCAGGAGAGTTCCAAATGTGTATGGGTAGAATATATATCCCACGGGAGTAAAATTGAAAAAAGTTTAAAAAAAATTTTTTGGGACTTAGTCATTTTTCCGGCGTTTATCAGACTTTCAGATAGGGGAAATGTCAGTGAGCATTCCGATTTCAGTTCCAGAGCGATTCGCCCAATGAGTCCTTAATATTTCGTCCTTTTCAGCCAATTTTTCTGGATTTTTTAAAATTTCACTTTTTTTGTGAAAAGATCCACTAAATGAGGGAATAATATGTGTGAGGGTACCCCAGGAGAGTTCCAAATGTGTGTGGGTAGAATATATATCCCACGGGGGTAAAATTGAAAAAAGTTGAAAACATTTTTTTTTGGACTTAGTCATTTTTCCGGCATTTATCAGACTTTCAGATAGGGGAAATGTCAGTGAGCGTTCCGATTTCAGTTCCAGAGCGATTCGACCAATGAGTCCTTGATTTTTAGTCGTTTTCAGCCAATTTTCTGTATTTTTGAAAATTTCACTTTTTTGTGAAAATATCCACTAAATGAGGGAATAATATGTGTGATTGTACCCCAGGAGAGTTCCAAATGTGTGTGGGTAGAATATATATCCCACGGGAGTAAAATTGAAAAAAGTTTAAAAAAAATTTTTTGGGACTTAGTAATTTTTCCGGCGTTTATCAGACTTTCAGATAGGGGAAATGTCAGTGAGCATTCCGATTTCAGTTCCAGAGCGATTCGCCCAATGAGTCCTTAATATTTCGTCGTTTTCAGCCAATTTTTCTGGATTTTTGAAAATTTCACTTTTTTGTGAAAATATCCACTAAATGAGGGAATAATATGTGTGAGGGTACCCCAGGAGAGTTCCAAATGTGTGTGGGTAGAATATATATCCCACGGGGGTAAAATTGAAAAAAGTTGAAAAAAATTTTTTTTTGGACTTAGTCATTTTTCCGGCGTTTATCAGACTTTCAGATAGGGGAAATGTCAATGAGCATTCCGATTTCAGTTCCAGAGCGATTCGCCCAATGAGTCCTTAATATTTCGTTGTTTTCAGCCAATTTTTCTGGATTTTTGAAAATTTCACTTTTTTGTGAAAATATCCATTAAATGAGGGAATAATATGTGTGAGGGTACCCCAGGAGAGTTCCAAATGTGTGTGGGTAGAATATATATCCCACGGGGGTAAAATTGAAAAAAGTTGAAAACATTTTTTTTAGGACTTAGTCATTTTTCCGGCATTTATCAGACTTTCAGATAGGGGAAATGTCAGTGAGCGTTCCGATTTCAGTTCCAGAGCGATTCGCCCCATGAGTCCTTGATTTTTAGTCGTTTTCAGCCAATTTTCTGTATTTTTGAAAATTTCACTTTTTTGCGAAAATATCCACTAAATGAGGGAATAATATGTGTGAGGGTACCCCAGGAGAGTTCCAAATGTGTGTGGGTAGAATATATATCCCACGGGAGTAAAATTGAAAAAAGTTTAAAAAAATTTTTTTGGGACTTAGTCATTTTTCCGGCGTTTATCAGACTTTCAGATAGGGGAAATGTCAGTGAGCATTCCGATTTCAGTTCCAGAGCGATTCGCCCAATGAGTCCTTAATATTTCGTCGTTTTCAGCCAATTTTTCTGGATTTTTGAAAATTTCACTTTTTTGTGAAAATATCCACTAAATGAGGGAATAATATGTGTGAGGGTACCCCAGGAGAGTTCCAAATGTGTATGGGTAGAATATATATCCCACGGGAGAAAAAATTGAAAAAAGTTTAAAAAAAATTTTTTGGGACTTAGTCATTTTTCCGGCGTTTATCAGACTTTCAGATAGGGGAAATGTCAGTGAGCATTCCGATTTCAGTTCCAGAGCGATTCGCCCAATGAGTCCTTAATATTTCGTCCTTTTCAGCCAATTTTTCTGGATTTTTTAAAATTTCACTTTTTTTGTGAAAAGATCCACTAAATGAGGGAATAATATGTGTGAGGGTACCCCAGGAGAGTTCCAAATGTGTGTGGGTAGAATATATATCCCACGGGGGTAAAATTGAAAAAAGTTGAAAACATTTTTTTTTGGACTTAGTCATTTTTCCGGCATTTATCAGACTTTCAGATAGGGGAAATGTCAGTGAGCGTTCCGATTTCAGTTCCAGAGCGATTCGACCAATGAGTCCTTGATTTTTAGTCGTTTTCAGCCAATTTTCTGTATTTTTGAAAATTTCACTTTTTTGTGAAAATATCCACTAAATGAGGGAATAATATGTGTGATTGTACCCCAGGAGAGTTCCAAATGTGTGTGGGTAGAATATATATCCCACGGGAGTAAAATTGAAAAAAGTTTAAAAAAAATTTTTTGGGACTTAGTAATTTTTCCGGCGTTTATCAGACTTTCAGATAGGGGAAATGTCAGTGAGCATTCCGATTTCAGTTCCAGAGCGATTCGCCCAATGAGTCCTTAATATTTCGTCGTTTTCAGCCAATTTTTCTGGATTTTTGAAAATTTCACTTTTTTGTGAAAATATCCACTAAATGAGGGAATAATATGTGTGAGGGTACCCCAGGAGAGTTCCAAATGTGTGTGGGTAGAATATATATCCCACGGGGGTAAAATTGAAAAAAGTTGAAAAAAATTTTTTTTTGGACTTAGTCATTTTTCCGGCGTTTATCAGACTTTCAGATAGGGGAAAAGTCAATGAGCATTCCGATTTCAGTTCCAGAGCGATTCGCCCAATGAGTCCTTAATATTTCGTTGTTTTCAGCCAATTTTTCTGGATTTTTGAAAATTTCACTTTTTTGTGAAAATATCCACTAAATGAGGGAATAATATGTGTGAGGGTACCCCAGGAGAGTTCCAAATGTGTGTGGGTAGAATATATATCCCACGGGGGTAAAATTGAAAAAAGTTGAAAACATTTTTTTTTGGACTTAGTCATTTTTCCGGCATTTATCAGACTTTCAGATAGGGGAAATGTCAGTGAGCGTTCCGATTTCAGTTCCAGAGCGATTCGCCCAATGAGTCCTTGATTTTTAGTCGTTTTCAACCAATTTTCTGTATTTTTGAAAATTTCACTTTTTTGCGAAAATATCCACTAAATGAGGGAATAATATGTGTGAGGGTACCCCAGGAGAGTTCCAAATGTGTGTGGGTAGAATATATATCCCACGGGAGTAAAATTGAAAAAAGTTTAAAAAAATTTTTTTGGGACTTAGTCATTTTTCCGGCGTTTATCAGACTTTCAGATAGGGGAAATGTCAGTGAGCATTCCGATTTCAGTTCCAGAGCGATTCGCCCAATGAGTCCTTAATATTTCGTCGTTTTCAGCCAATTTTTCTGGATTTTTGAAAATTTCACTTTTTTGTGAAAATATCCACTAAATGAGGGAATAATATGTGTGAGGGTACCCCAGGAGAGTTCCAAATGTGTATGGGTAGAATATATATCCCACGGGAGTAAAATTGAAAAAAGTTTAAAAAAAATTTTTTGGGACTTAGTCATTTTTCCGGCGTTTATCAGACTTTCAGATAGGGGAAATGTCAGTGAGCATTCCGATTTCAGTTCCAGAGCGATTCGCCCAATGAGTCCTTAATATTTCGTCGTTTTCAGCCAATTTTTCTGGATTTTTGAAAATTTCACTTTTTTTGTGAAAATATCCACTAAATGAGGGAATAATATGTGTGAGGGTACCCCAGGAGAGTTCCAAATGTGTGTGGGTAGAATATATATCCCACGGGGGTAAAATTGAAAAAAGTTGAAAACATTTTTTTTTGGACTTAGTCATTTTTCCGGCATTTATCAGACTTTCAGATAGGGGAAATGTCAGTGAGCGTTCCGATTTCAGTTCCAGAGCGATTCGACCAATGAGTCCTTGATTTTTAGTCGTTTTCAGCCAATTTTCTGTATTTTTGAAAATTTCACTTTTTTGTGAAAATATCCACTAAATGAGGGAATAATATGTGTGATTGTACCCCAGGAGAGTTCCAAATGTGTGTGGGTAGAATATATATCCCACGGGGGTAAAATTGAAAAAAGTTGAAAACATTTTTTTTTGGACTTAGTCATTTTTCCGGCGTTTATCAGACTTTCAGATAAGGGAAATGTCAGTGAGCATTCCGATTTCAGTTCCAGAGCGATTCGCCCAATGAGTCCTTAATATTTTGTCGTTTTCAGCCAATTTTTCTGGATTTTTGAAAATTTCACTTTTTTGTCTAAATATCCACTAAATGAGGGAATAATATGTGTGAGGGTACCCCAGGAGAGTTCCAAATGTGTGTGGGTAGAATATATATCCCACGGGGGTAAAATTGAAAAAAGTTGAAAACATTTTTTTTTGGACTTAGTCATTTTTCCGGCGTTTATCAGACTTTCAGATAGGGGAAATGTCAGTGAGCATTCCGATTTCAGTTCCAGAGCGATTCGCCCAATGAGTCCTTAATATTTCGTCGTTTTCAGCCAATTTTTCTGGATTTTTGAAAATTTCACTTTTTTGTGAAAATATCCACTAAATGAGGGAATAATATGTGTGAGGGTACCCCAGGAGAGTTCCAAATGTGTGTGGGTAGAATATATATCCCACGGGGGTAAAATTGAAAAAAGTTGAAAAAAATTTTTTTTTGGACTTAGTCATTTTTCCGGCGTTTATCAGACTTTCAGATAGGGGAAATGTCAATGAGCATTCCGATTTCAGTTCCAGAGCGATTCGCCCAATGAGTCCTTAATATTTCGTTGTTTTCAGCCAATTTTTCTGGATTTTTGAAAATTTCACTTTTTTGTGAAAATATCCACTAAATGAGGGAATAATATGTGTGAGGGTACCCCAGGAGAGTTCCAAATGTGTGTGGGTAGAATATATATCCCACGGGGGTAAAATTAAAAAAAGTTGAAAACATTTTTTTTTGGACTTAGTCATTTTTCCGGCATTTATCAGACTTTCAGATAGGGGAAATGTCAGTGAGCGTTCCGATTTCAGTTCCAGAGCGATTCGCCCAATGAGTCCTTGATTTTTAGTCGTTTTCAGCCAATTTTCTGTATTTTTGAAAATTTCACTTTTTTGCGAAAATATCCACTAAATGAGGGAATAATATGTGTGAGGGTACCCCAGGAGAGTTACAAATGTGTGTGGGTAGAATATATATCCCACGGGAGTAAAATTGAAAAAAGTTTAAAAAAATTTTTTTGGGACTTAGTCATTTTTCCGGCGTTTATCAGACTTTCAGATAGGGGAAATGTCAGTGAGCATTCCGATTTCAGTTCCAGAGCGATTCGCCCAATGAGTCCTTAATATTTCGTCGTTTTCAGCCAATTGTTCTGGATTTTTGAAAATTTCACTTTTTTGTGAAAATATCCACTAAATGAGGGAATAATATGTGTGAGGATACCCCAGGAGAGTTCCAAATGTGTGTGGGTAGAATATATATCCCACGGGGGTAAAATTGAAAAAAGTTGAAAAAAATTTTTTTTTGGACTTAGTCATTTTTCCGGCGTTTATCAGACTTTCAGATAGGGGAAATGTCAATGAGCATTCCGATTTCAGTTCCAGAGCGATTCGCCCAATGAGTCCTTAATATTTCGTTGTTTTCAGCCAATTTTTCTGGATTTTTGAAAATTTCACTTTTTTGTGAAAATATCCACTAAATGAGGGAATAATATGTGTGAGGGTACCCCAGGAGAGTTCCAAATGTGTGTGGGTAGAATATATATCCCACGGGGGTAAAATTGAAAAAAGTTGAAAACATTTTTTTTTGGACTTAGTCATTTTTCCGGCATTTATCAGACTTTCAGATAGGGGAAATGTCAGTGAGCGTTCCGATTTCAGTTCCAGAGCGATTCGCCCAATGAGTCCTTGATTTTTAGTCGTTTTCAGCCAATTTTCTGTATTTTTGAAAATTTCACTTTTTTGCGAAAATATCCACTAAATGAGGGAATAATATGTGTGAGGGTACCCCAGGAGAGTTCCAAATGTGTGTGGGTAGAATATATATCCCACGGGAGTAAAATTGAAAAAAGTTTAAAAAAATTTTTTTGGGACTTTATCATTTTTCCGGCGTTTATCAGACTTTCAGATAGGGGAAATGTCAGTGAGCGTTCCGATTTCAGTTCCAGAGCGATTCGCCCAATGAGTCCTTGATTTTTAGTCGTTTTCAGCCAATTTTCTGTATTTTTGAAAATTTCACTTTTTTGCGAAAATATCCACTAAATGAGGGAATAATATGTGTGAGGGTACCCCAGGAGAGTTACAAATGTGTGTGGGTAGAATATATATCCCACGGGAGTAAAATTGAAAAAAGTTTAAAAAAATTTTTTTGGGACTTAGTCATTTTTCCGGCGTTTATCAGACTTTCAGATAGGGGAAATGTCAGTGAGCATTCCGATTTCAGTTCCAGAGCGATTCGCCCAATGAGTCCTTAATATTTCGTCGTTTTCAGCCAATTGTTCTGGATTTTTGAAAATTTCACTTTTTTGTGAAAATATCCACTAAATGAGGGAATAATATGTGTGAGGGTACCCCAGGAGAGTTCCAAATGTGTGTGGGTAGAATATATATCCCACGGGGGTAAAATTGAAAAAAGTTGAAAAAAATTTTTTTTTGGACTTAGTCATTTTTCCGGCGTTTATCAGACTTTCAGATAGGGGAAATGTCAATGAGCATTCCGATTTCAGTTCCAGAGCGATTCGCCCAATGAGTCCTTAATATTTCGTTGTTTTCAGCCAATTTTTCTGGATTTTTGAAAATTTCACTTTTTTGTGAAAATATCCACTAAATGAGGGAATAATATGTGTGAGGGTACCCCAGGAGAGTTCCAAATGTGTGTGGGTAGAATATATATCCCACGGGGGTAAAATTGAAAAAAGTTGAAAACATTTTTTTTTGGACTTAGTCATTTTTCCGGCATTTATCAGACTTTCAGATAGGGGAAATGTCAGTGAGCGTTCCGATTTCAGTTCCAGAGCGATTCGCCCAATGAGTCCTTGATTTTTAGTCGTTTTCAGCCAATTTTCTGTATTTTTGAAAATTTCACTTTTTTGCGAAAATATCCACTAAATGAGGGAATAATATGTGTGAGGGTACCCCAGGAGAGTTCCAAATGTGTGTGGGTAGAATATATATCCCACGGGAGTAAAATTGAAAAAAGTTTAAAAAAATTTTTTTGGGACTTAGTCATTTTTCCGGCGTTTATCAGACTTTCAGATAGGGGAAATGTCAGTGAGCGTTCCGATTTCAGTTCCAGAGCGATTCGCCCAATGAGTCCTTGATTTTTAGTCGTTTTCAGCCAATTTTCTGTATTTTTGAAAATTTCACTTTTTTGCGAAAATATCCACTAAATGAGGGAATAATATGTGTGAGGGTACCCCAGGAGAGTTACAAATGTGTGTGGGTAGAATATATATCCCACGGGGGTAAAATTGAAAAAAGTTGAAAACATTTTTTTTTGGACTTAGTCATTTTTCCGGCATTTATCAGACTTTCAGATAGGGGAAATGTCAGTGAGCGTTCCGATTTCAGTTCCAGAGCGATTCGCCCAATGAGTCCTTGATTTTTAGTCGTTTTCAGCCAATTTTCTGTATTTTTGAAAATTTCACTTTTTTGCGAAAATATCCACTAAATGAGGGAATAATATGTGTGAGGGTACCCCAGGAGAGTTCCAAATGTGTGTGGGTAGAATATATATCCCACGGGAGTAAAATTGAAAAAAGTTTAAAAAAATTTTTTTGGGACTTTATCATTTTTCCGGCGTTTATCAGACTTTCAGATAGGGGAAATGTCAGTGAGCGTTCCGATTTCAGTTCCAGAGCGATTCGCCCAATGAGTCCTTGATTTTTAGTCGTTTTCAGCCAATTTTCTGTATTTTTGAAAATTTCACTTTTTTGCGAAAATATCCACTAAATGAGGGAATAATATGTGTGAGGGTACCCCAGGAGAGTTACAAATGTGTGTGGGTAGAATATATATCCCACGGGAGTAAAATTGAAAAAAGTTTAAAAAAATTTTTTTGGGACTTAGTCATTTTTCCGGCGTTTATCAGACTTTCAGATAGGGGAAATGTCAGTGAGCATTCCGATTTCAGTTCCAGAGCGATTCGCCCAATGAGTCCTTAATATTTCGTCGTTTTCAGCCAATTGTTCTGGATTTTTGAAAATTTCACTTTTTTGTGAAAATATCCACTAAATGAGGGAATAATATGTGTGAGGGTACCCCAGGAGAGTTCCAAATGTGTGTGGGTAGAATATATATCCCACGGGGGTAAAATTGAAAAAAGTTGAAAAAAATTTTTTTTTGGACTTAGTCATTTTTCCGGCGTTTATCAGACTTTCAGATAGGGGAAATGTCAATGAGCATTCCGATTTCAGTTCCAGAGCGATTCGCCCAATGAGTCCTTAATATTTCGTTGTTTTCAGCCAATTTTTCTGGATTTTTGAAAATTTCACTTTTTTGTGAAAATATCCACTAAATGAGGGAATAATATGTGTGAGGGTACCCCAGGAGAGTTCCAAATGTGTGTGGGTAGAATATATATCCCACGGGGGTAAAATTGAAAAAAGTTGAAAACATTTTTTTTTGGACTTAGTCATTTTTCCGGCATTTATCAGACTTTCAGATAGGGGAAATGTCAGTGAGCGTTCCGATTTCAGTTCCAGAGCGATTCGCCCAATGAGTCCTTGATTTTTAGTCGTTTTCAGCCAATTTTCTGTATTTTTGAAAATTTCACTTTTTTGCGAAAATATCCACTAAATGAGGGAATAATATGTGTGAGGGTACCCCAGGAGAGTTCCAAATGTGTGTGGGTAGAATATATATCCCACGGGAGTAAAATTGAAAAAAGTTTAAAAAAATTTTTTTGGGACTTAGTCATTTTTCCGGCGTTTATCAGACTTTCAGATAGGGGAAATGTCAGTGAGCGTTCCGATTTCAGTTCCAGAGCGATTCGCCCAATGAGTCCTTGATTTTTAGTCGTTTTCAGCCAATTTTCTGTATTTTTGAAAATTTCACTTTTTTGCGAAAATATCCACTAAATGAGGGAATAATATGTGTGAGGGTACCCCAGGAGAGTTACAAATGTGTGTGGGTAGAATATATATCCCACGGGAGTAAAATTGAAAAAAGTTTAAAAAAATTTTTTTGGGACTTAGTCATTTTTCCGGCGTTTATCAGACTTTCAGATAGGGGAAATGTCAGTGAGCATTCCGATTTCAGTTCCAGAGCGATTCGCCCAATGAGTCCTTAATATTTCGTCGTTTTCAGCCAATTTTTCTGGATTTTTGAAAATTTCACTTTTTTGTGAAAATATCCACTAAATGAGGGAATAATATGTGTGAGGGTACCCCAGGAGAGTTCCAAATGTGTGTGGGTAGAATAGATATCCCACGGGGGTAAAATTGAAAAAAGTTGAAAAAAATTTTTTTTGGGACTTAGTCATTTTTCCGGCGTTTATCAGACTTTCAGATAGGGGAAATGTCAATGAGCATTCCGATTTCAGTTCCAGAGCGATTCGCCCAATGAGTCCTTAATATTTCGTTGTTTTCAGCCAATTTTTCTGGATTTTTGAAAATTTCACTTTTTTGTGAAAATATCCACTAAATGAGGGAATAATATGTGTGAGGGTACCCCAGGAGAGTTCCAAATGTGTGTGGGTAGAATATATATCCCACGGGGGTAAAATTGAAAAAAGTTGAAAACATTTTTTTTTGGACTTAGTCATTTTTCCGGCATTTATCAGACTTTCAGATAGGGGAAATGTCAGTGAGCGTTCCGATTTCAGTTCCAGAGCGATTCGCCCAATGAGTCCTTGATTTTTAGTCGTTTTCAGCCAATTTTCTGTATTTTTGAAAATTTCACTTTTTTGCGAAAATATCCACTAAATGAGGGAATAATATGTGTGAGGGTACCCCAGGAGAGTTCCAAATGTGTGTGGGTAGAATATATATCCCACGGGAGTAAAATTGAAAAAAGTTTAAAAAAATTTTTTTGGGACTTAGTCATTTTTCCGGCGTTTATCAGACTTTCAGATAGGGGAAATGTCAGTGAGCATTCCGATTTCAGTTCCAGAGCGATTCGCCCAATGAGTCCTTAATATTTCGTCGTTTTCAGCCAATTTTTCTGGATTTTTGAAAATTTCACTTTTTTGTGAAAATATCCACTAAATGAGGGAATAATATGTGTGAGGGTACCCCAGGAGAGTTCCAAATGTGTATGGGTAGAATATATATCCCACGGGAGTAAAATTGAAAAAAGTTTAAAAAAAATTTTTTGGGACTTAGTCATTTTTCCGGCGTTTATCAGACTTTCAGATAGGGGAAATGTCAGTGAGCATTCCGATTTCAGTTCCAGAGCGATTCGCCCAATGAGTCCTTAATATTTCGTCGTTTTCAGCCAATTTTTCTGGATTTTTGAAAATTTCACTTTTTTTGTGAAAATATCCACTAAATGAGGGAATAATATGTGTGAGGGTACCCCAGGAGAGTTCCAAATGTGTGTGGGTAGAATATATATCCCACGGGGGTAAAATTGAAAAAAGTTGAAAACATTTTTTTTTGGACTTAGTCATTTTTCCGGCATTTATCAGACTTTCAGATAGGGGAAATGTCAGTGAGCGTTCCGATTTCAGTTCCAGAGCGATTCGACCAATGAGTCCTTGATTTTTAGTCGTTTTCAGCCAATTTTCTGTATTTTTGAAAATTTCACTTTTTTGTGAAAATATCCACTAAATGAGGGAATAATATGTGTGATTGTACCCCAGGAGAGTTCCAAATGTGTGTGGGTAGAATATATATCCCACGGGGGTAAAATTGAAAAAAGTTGAAAACATTTTTTTTTGGACTTAGTCATTTTTCCGGCGTTTATCAGACTTTCAGATAAGGGAAATGTCAGTGAGCATTCCGATTTCAGTTCCAGAGCGATTCGCCCAATGAGTCCTTAATATTTTGTCGTTTTCAGCCAATTTTTCTGGATTTTTGAAAATTTCACTTTTTTGTCTAAATATCCACTAAATGAGGGAATAATATGTGTGAGGGTACCCCAGGAGAGTTCCAAATGTGTGTGGGTAGAATATATATCCCACGGGGGTAAAATTGAAAAAAGTTGAAAACATTTTTTTTTGGACTTAGTCATTTTTCCGGCGTTTATCAGACTTTCAGATAGGGGAAATGTCAGTGAGCATTCCGATTTCAGTTCCAGAGCGATTCGCCCAATGAGTCCTTAATATTTCGTCGTTTTCAGCCAATTTTTCTGGATTTTTGAAAATTTCACTTTTTTGTGAAAATATCCACTAAATGAGGGAATAATATGTGTGAGGGTACCCCAGGAGAGTTCCAAATGTGTGTGGGTAGAATATATATCCCACGGGGGTAAAATTGAAAAAAGTTGAAAAAATTTTTTTTTGGGACTTAGTCATTTTTCCGGCGTTTATCAGACTTTCAGATAGGGGAAATGTCAATGAGCATTCCGATTTCAGTTCCAGAGCGATTCGCCCAATGAGTCCTTGATTTTTAGTCGTTTTCAGCCAATTTTCTGTATTTTTGAAAATTTCACTTTTTTGCGAAAATATCCACTAAATGAGGGAATAATATGTGTGAGGGTACCCCAGGAGAGTTCCAAATGTGTGTGGGTAGAATATATATCCCACGGGAGTAAAATTGAAAAAAGTTTAAAAAAATTTTTTTGGGACTTAGTCATTTTTCCGGCGTTTATCAGACTTTCAGATAGGGGAAATGTCAGTGAGCGTTCCGATTTCAGTTCCAGAGCGATTCGCCCAATGAGTCCTTGATTTTTAGTCGTTTTCAGCCAATTTTCTGTATTTTTGAAAATTTCACTTTTTTGCGAAAATATCCACTAAATGAGGGAATAATATGTGTGAGGGTACCCCAGGAGAGTTACAAATGTGTGTGGGTAGAATATATATCCCACGGGAGTAAAATTGAAAAAAGTTTAAAAAAATTTTTTTGGGACTTAGTCATTTTTCCGGCGTTTATCAGACTTTCAGATAGGGGAAATGTCAGTGAGCATTCCGATTTCAGTTCCAGAGCGATTCGCCCAATGAGTCCTTAATATTTCGTCGTTTTCAGCCAATTTTTCTGGATTTTTGAAAATTTCACTTTTTTGTGAAAATATCCACTAAATGAGGGAATAATATGTGTGAGGGTACCCCAGGAGAGTTCCAAATGTGTGTGGGTAGAATATATATCCCACGGGGGTAAAATTGAAAAAAGTTGAAAAAAATTTTTTTTGGGACTTAGTCATTTTTCCGGCGTTTATCAGACTTTCAGATAGGGGAAATGTCAATGAGCATTCCGATTTCAGTTCCAGAGCGATTCGCCCAATGAGTCCTTAATATTTCGTTGTTTTCAGCCAATTTTTCTGGATTTTTGAAAATTTCACTTTTTTGTGAAAATATCCACTAAATGAGGGAATAATATGTGTGAGGGTACCCCAGGAGAGTTCCAAATGTGTGTGGGTAGAATATATATCCCACGGGGGTAAAATTGAAAAAAGTTGAAAACATTTTTTTTTGGACTTAGTCATTTTTCCGGCATTTATCAGACTTTCAGATAGGGGAAATGTCAGTGAGCGTTCCGATTTCAGTTCCAGAGCGATTCGCCCAATGAGTCCTTGATTTTTAGTCGTTTTCAGCCAATTTTCTGTATTTTTGAAAATTTCACTTTTTTGCGAAAATATCCACTAAATGAGGGAATAATATGTGTGAGGGTACCCCAGGAGAGTTACAAATGTGTGTGGGTAGAATATATATCCCACGGGAGTAAAATTGAAAAAAGTTTAAAAAAATTTTTTTGGGACTTAGTCATTTTTCCGGCGTTTATCAGACTTTCAGATAGGGGAAATGTCAGTGAGCATTCCGATTTCAGTTCCAGAGCGATTCGCCCAATGAGTCCTTAATATTTCGTCGTTTTCAGCCAATTGTTCTGGATTTTTGAAAATTTCACTTTTTTGTGAAAATATCCACTAAATGAGGGAATAATATGTGTGAGGGTACCCCAGGAGAGTTCCAAATGTGTGTGGGTAGAATATATATCCCACGGGGGTAAAATTGAAAAAAGTTGAAAAAAATTTTTTTTTGGACTTAGTCATTTTTCCGGCGTTTATCAGACTTTCAGATAGGGGAAATGTCAATGAGCATTCCGATTTCAGTTCCAGAGCGATTCGCCCAATGAGTCCTTAATATTTCGTTGTTTTCAGCCAATTTTTCTGGATTTTTGAAAATTTCACTTTTTTGTGAAAATATCCACTAAATGAGGGAATAATATGTGTGAGGGTACCCCAGGAGAGTTCCAAATGTGTGTGGGTAGAATATATATCCCACGGGGGTAAAATTGAAAAAAGTTGAAAACATTTTTTTTTGGACTTAGTCATTTTTCCGGCATTTATCAGACTTTCAGATAGGGGAAATGTCAGTGAGCGTTCCGATTTCAGTTCCAGAGCGATTCGCCCAATGAGTCCTTGATTTTTAGTCGTTTTCAGCCAATTTTCTGTATTTTTGAAAATTTCACTTTTTTGCGAAAATATCCACTAAATGAGGGAATAATATGTGTGAGGGTACCCCAGGAGAGTTCCAAATGTGTGTGGGTAGAATATATATCCCACGGGAGTAAAATTGAAAAAAGTTTAAAAAAATTTTTTTGGGACTTAGTCATTTTTCCGGCGTTTATCAGACTTTCAGATAGGGGAAATGTCAGTGAGCGTTCCGATTTCAGTTCCAGAGCGATTCGCCCAATGAGTCCTTGATTTTTAGTCGTTTTCAGCCAATTTTCTGTATTTTTGAAAATTTCACTTTTTTGCGAAAATATCCACTAAATGAGGGAATAATATGTGTGAGGGTACCCCAGGAGAGTTACAAATGTGTGTGGGTAGAATATATATCCCACGGGAGTAAAATTGAAAAAAGTTTAAAAAAATTTTTTTGGGACTTAGTCATTTTTCCGGCGTTTATCAGACTTTCAGATAGGGGAAATGTCAGTGAGCATTCCGATTTCAGTTCCAGAGCGATTCGCCCAATGAGTCCTTAATATTTCGTCGTTTTCAGCCAATTTTTCTGGATTTTTGAAAATTTCACTTTTTTGTGAAAATATCCACTAAATGAGGGAATAATATGTGTGAGGGTACCCCAGGAGAGTTCCAAATGTGTGTGGGTAGAATATATATCCCACGGGGGTAAAATTGAAAAAAGTTGAAAAAAATTTTTTTTGGGACTTAGTCATTTTTCCGGCGTTTATCAGACTTTCAGATAGGGGAAATGTCAATGAGCATTCCGATTTCAGTTCCAGAGCGATTCGCCCAATGAGTCCTTAATATTTCGTTGTTTTCAGCCAATTTTTCTGGATTTTTGAAAATTTCACTTTTTTGTGAAAATATCCACTAAATGAGGGAATAATATGTGTGAGGGTACCCCAGGAGAGTTCCAAATGTGTGTGGGTAGAATATATATCCCACGGGGGTAAAATTGAAAAAAGTTGAAAACATTTTTTTTTGGACTTAGTCATTTTTCCGGCATTTATCAGACTTTCAGATAGGGGAAATGTCAGTGAGCGTTCCGATTTCAGTTCCAGAGCGATTCGCCCAATGAGTCCTTAATATTTCGTCGTTTTCAGCCAATTTTTCTGGATTTTTGAAAATTTCACTTTTTTGCGAAAATATCCACTAAATGAGGGAATAATATGTGTGAGGGTACCCCAGGAGAGTTCCAAATGTGTGTGGGTAGAATATATATCCCACGGGAGTAAAATTGAAAAAAGTTTAAAAAAATTTTTTTGGGACTTAGTCATTTTTCCGGCGTTTATCAGACTTTCAGATAGGGGAAATGTCAATGAGCATTCCGATTTCAGTTCCAGAGCGATTCGCCCAATGAGTCCTTAATATTTCGTCGTTTTCAGCCAATTTTTCTGGATTTTTGAAAATTTCACTTTTTTGTGAAAATATCCACTAAATGAGGGAATAATATGTGTGAGGGTACCCCAGGAGAGTTCCAAATGTGTGTGGGTAGAATATATATCCCACGGGGGTAAAATTGAAAAAAGTTGAAAAAAATTTTTTTTGGGACTTAGTCATTTTTCCGGCGTTTATCAGACTTTCAGATAGGGGAAATGTCAATGAGCATTCCGATTTCAGTTCCAGAGCGATTCGCCCAATGAGTCCTTAATATTTCGTTGTTTTCAGCCAATTTTTCTGGATTTTTGAAAATTTCACTTTTTTGTGAAAATATCCACTAAATGAGGGAATAATATGTGTGAGGGTACCCCAGGAGAGTTCCAAATGTGTGTGGGTAGAATATATATCCCACGGGGGTAAAATTGAAAAAAGTTGAAAACATTTTTTTTTGGACTTAGTCATTTTTCCGGCATTTATCAGACTTTCAGATAGGGGAAATGTCAGTGAGCGTTCCGATTTCAGTTTCAGAGCGATTCGCCCAATGAGTCCTTGATTTTTAGTCGTTTTCAGCCAATTTTCTGTATTTTTGAAAATTTCACTTTTTTGCGAAAATATCCACTAAATGAGGGAATAATATGTGTGAGGGTACCCCAGGAGAGTTCCAAATGTGTGTGGGTAGAATATATATCCCACGGGAGTAAAATTGAAAAAAGTTTAAAAAAATTTTTTTGGGACTTAGTCATTTTTCCGGCGTTTATCAGACTTTCAGATAGGGGAAATGTCAGTGAGCAATCCGATTTCAGTTCCAGAGCGATTCGCCCAATGAGTCCTTAATATTTCGTCGTTTTCAGCCAATTGTTCTGGATTTTTGAAAATTTCACTTTTTTGTGAAAATATCCACTAAATGAGGGAATAATATGTGTGAGGGTACCCCAGGAGAGTTCCAAATGTGTGTGGGTAGAATATATATCCCACGGGGGTAAAATTGAAAAAAGTTGAAAAAAATTTTTTTTTGGACTTAGTCATTTTTCCGGCGTTTATCAGACTTTCAGATAGGGGAAATGTCAATGAGCATTCCGATTTCAGTTCCAGAGCGATTCGCCCAATGAGTCCTTAATATTTCGTTGTTTTCAGCCAATTTTTCTGGATTTTTGAAAATTTCACTTTTTTGTGAAAATATCCACTAAATGAGGGAATAATATGTGTGAGGGTACCCCAGGAGAGTTCCAAATGTGTGTGGGTAGAATATATATCCCACGGGGGTAAAATTGAAAAAAGTTGAAAACATTTTTTTTTGGACTTAGTCATTTTTCCGGCATTTATCAGACTTTCAGATAGGGGAAATGTCAGTGAGCGTTCCGATTTCAGTTCCAGAGCGATTCGCCCAATGAGTCCTTGATTTTTAGTCGTTTTCAGCCAATTTTCTGTATTTTTGAAAATTTCACTTTTTTGCGAAAATATCCACTAAATGAGGGAATAATATGTGTGAGGGTACCCCAGGAGAGTTCCAAATGTGTGTGGGTAGAATATATATCCCACGGGAGTAAAATTGAAAAAAGTTTAAAAAAATTTTTTTGGGACTTAGTCATTTTTCCGGCGTTTATCAGACTTTCAGATAGGGGAAATGTCAGTGAGCATTCCGATTTCAGTTCCAGAGCGATTCGCCCAATGAGTCCTTAATATTTCGTCGTTTTCAGCCAATTTTTCTGGATTTTTGAAAATTTCACTTTTTTGTGAAAATATCCACTAAATGAGGGAATAATATGTGTGAGGGTACCCCAGGAGAGTTCCAAATGTGTATGGGTAGAATATATATCCCACGGGAGTAAAATTGAAAAAAGTTTAAAAAAAATTTTTTGGGACTTAGTCATTTTTCCGGCGTTTATCAGACTTTCAGATAGGGGAAATGTCAGTGAGCATTCCGATTTCAGTTCCAGAGCGATTCGCCCAATGAGTCCTTAATATTTCGTCGTTTTCAGCCAATTTTTCTGGATTTTTGAAAATTTCACTTTTTTTGTGAAAATATCCACTAAATGAGGGAATAATATGTGTGAGGGTACCCCAGGAGAGTTCCAAATGTGTGTGGGTAGAATATATATCCCACGGGGGTAAAATTGAAAAAAGTTGAAAACATTTTTTTTTGGACTTAGTCATTTTTCCGGCATTTATCAGACTTTCAGATAGGGGAAATGTCAGTGAGCGTTCCGATTTCAGTTCCAGAGCGATTCGCCCAATGAGTCCTTGATTTTTAGTCGTTTTCAGCCAATTTTCTGTATTTTTGAAAATTTCACTTTTTTGCGAAAATATCCACTAAATGAGGGAATAATATGTGTGAGGGTACCCCAGGAGAGTTCCAAATGTGTGTGGGTAGAATATATATCCCACGGGAGTAAAATTGAAAAAAGTTTAAAAAAATTTTTTTGGGACTTAGTCATTTTTCCGGCGTTTATCAGACTTTCAGATAGGGGAAATGTCAGTGAGCATTCCGATTTCAGTTCCAGAGCGATTCGCCCAATGAGTCCTTAATATTTCGTCGTTTTCAGCCAATTTTTCTGGATTTTTGAAAATTTCACTTTTTTGTGAAAATATCCACTAAATGAGGGAATAATATGTGTGAGGGTACCCCAGGAGAGTTCCAAATGTGTATGGGTAGAATATATATCCCACGGGAGTAAAATTGAAAAAAGTTTAAAAAAAATTTTTTGGGACTTAGTCATTTTTCCGGCGTTTATCAGACTTTCAGATAGGGGAAATGTCAGTGAGCATTCCGATTTCAGTTCCAGAGCGATTCGCCCAATGAGTCCTTAATATTTCGTCGTTTTCAGCCAATTTTTCTGGATTTTTGAAAATTTCACTTTTTTTGTGAAAATATCCACTAAATGAGGGAATAATATGTGTGAGGGTACCCCAGGAGAGTTCCAAATGTGTGTGGGTAGAATATATATCCCACGGGGGTAAAATTGAAAAAAGTTGAAAACATTTTTTTTTGGACTTAGTCATTTTTCCGGCATTTATCAGACTTTCAGATAGGGGAAATGTCAGTGAGCGTTCCGATTTCAGTTCCAGAGCGATTCGACCAATGAGTCCTTGATTTTTAGTCGTTTTCAGCCAATTTTCTGTATTTTTGAAAATTTCACTTTTTTGTGAAAATATCCACTAAATGAGGGAATAATATGTGTGATTGTACCCCAGGAGAGTTCCAAATGTGTGTGGGTAGAATATATATCCCACGGGGGTAAAATTGAAAAAAGTTGAAAACATTTTTTTTTGGACTTAGTCATTTTTCCGGCGTTTATCAGACTTTCAGATAAGGGAAATGTCAGTGAGCATTCCGATTTCAGTTCCAGAGCGATTCGCCCAATGAGTCCTTAATATTTTGTCGTTTTCAGCCAATTTTTCTGGATTTTTGAAAATTTCACTTTTTTGTCTAAATATCCACTAAATGAGGGAATAATATGTGTGAGGGTACCCCAGGAGAGTTCCAAATGTGTGTGGGTAGAATATATATCCCACGGGGGTAAAATTGAAAAAAGTTGAAAACATTTTTTTTTGGACTTAGTCATTTTTCCGGCGTTTATCAGACTTTCAGATAGGGGAAATGTCAGTGAGCATTCCGATTTCAGTTCCAGAGCGATTCGCCCAATGAGTCCTTAATATTTCGTCGTTTTCAGCCAATTTTTCTGGATTTTTGAAAATTTCACTTTTTTGTGAAAATATCCACTAAATGAGGGAATAATATGTGTGAGGGTACCCCAGGAGAGTTCCAAATGTGTGTGGGTAGAATATATATCCCACGGGAGTAAAATTGAAAAAAGTTGAAAAAAATTTTTTTTTGGACTTAGTCATTTTTCCGGCGTTTATCAGACTTTCAGATAGGGGAAATGTCAATGAGCATTCCGATTTCAGTTCCAGAGCGATTCGCCCAATGAGTCCTTAATATTTCGTTGTTTTCAGCCAATTTTTCTGGATTTTTGAAAATTTCACTTTTTTGTGAAAATATCCACTAAATGAGGGAATAATATGTGTGAGGGTACCCCAGGAGAGTTCCAAATGTGTGTGGGTAGAATATATATCCCACGGGGGTAAAATTGAAAAAAGTTGAAAACATTTTTTTTTGGACTTAGTCATTTTTCCGGCATTTATCAGACTTTCAGATAGGGGAAATGTCAGTGAGCGTTCCGATTTCAGTTCCAGAGCGATTCGCCCAATGAGTCCTTGATTTTTAGTCGTTTTCAGCCAATTTTCTGTATTTTTGAAAATTTCACTTTTTTGCGAAAATATCCACTAAATGAGGGAATAATATGTGTGAGGGTACCCCAGGAGAGTTACAAATGTGTGTGGGTAGAATATATATCCCACGGGAGTAAAATTGAAAAAAGTTTAAAAAAATTTTTTTGGGACTTAGTCATTTTTCCGGCGTTTATCAGACTTTCAGATAGGGGAAATGTCAGTGAGCATTCCGATTTCAGTTCCAGAGCGATTCGCCCAATGAGTCCTTAATATTTCGTCGTTTTCAGCCAATTGTTCTGGATTTTTGAAAATTTCACTTTTTTGTGAAAATATCCACTAAATGAGGGAATAATATGTGTGAGGGTACCCCAGGAGAGTTCCAAATGTGTGTGGGTAGAATATATATCCCACGGGGGTAAAATTGAAAAAAGTTGAAAAAAATTTTTTTTTGGACTTAGTCATTTTTCCGGCGTTTATCAGACTTTCAGATAGGGGAAATGTCAATGAGCATTCCGATTTCAGTTCCAGAGCGATTCGCCCAATGAGTCCTTAATATTTCGTTGTTTTCAGCCAATTTTTCTGGATTTTTGAAAATTTCACTTTTTTGTGAAAATATCCACTAAATGAGGGAATAATATGTGTGAGGGTACCCCAGGAGAGTTCCAAATGTGTGTGGGTAGAATATATATCCCACGGGGGTAAAATTGAAAAAAGTTGAAAACATTTTTTTTTGGACTTAGTCATTTTTCCGGCATTTATCAGACTTTCAGATAGGGGAAATGTCAGTGAGCGTTCCGATTTCAGTTCCAGAGCGATTCGCCCAATGAGTCCTTGATTTTTAGTCGTTTTCAGCCAATTTTCTGTATTTTTGAAAATTTCACTTTTTTGCGAAAATATCCACTAAATGAGGGAATAATATGTGTGAGGGTACCCCAGGAGAGTTCCAAATGTGTGTGGGTAGAATATATATCCCACGGGAGTAAAATTGAAAAAAGTTTAAAAAAATTTTTTTGGGACTTAGTCATTTTTCCGGCGTTTATCAGACTTTCAGATAGGGGAAATGTCAGTGAGCGTTCCGATTTCAGTTCCAGAGCGATTCGCCCAATGAGTCCTTGATTTTTAGTCGTTTTCAGCCAATTTTCTGTATTTTTGAAAATTTCACTTTTTTGCGAAAATATCCACTAAATGAGGGAATAATATGTGTGAGGGTACCCCAGGAGAGTTACAAATGTGTGTGGGTAGAATATATATCCCACGGGAGTAAAATTGAAAAAAGTTTAAAAAAATTTTTTTGGGACTTAGTCATTTTTCCGGCGTTTATCAGACTTTCAGATAGGGGAAATGTCAGTGAGCATTCCGATTTCAGTTCCAGAGCGATTCGCCCAATGAGTCCTTAATATTTCGTCGTTTTCAGCCAATTTTTCTGGATTTTTGAAAATTTCACTTTTTTGTGAAAATATCCACTAAATGAGGGAATAATATGTGTGAGGGTACCCCAGGAGAGTTCCAAATGTGTGTGGGTAGAATATATATCCCACGGGGGTAAAATTGAAAAAAGTTGAAAAAAATTTTTTTTGGGACTTAGTCATTTTTCCGGCGTTTATCAGACTTTCAGATAGGGGAAATGTCAATGAGCATTCCGATTTCAGTTCCAGAGCGATTCGCCCAATGAGTCCTTAATATTTCGTTGTTTTCAGCCAATTTTTCTGGATTTTTGAAAATTTCACTTTTTTGTGAAAATATCCACTAAATGAGGGAATAATATGTGTGAGGGTACCCCAGGAGAGTTCCAAATGTGTGTGGGTAGAATATATATCCCACGGGGGTAAAATTGAAAAAAGTTGAAAACATTTTTTTTTGGACTTAGTCATTTTTCCGGCATTTATCAGACTTTCAGATAGGGGAAATGTCAGTGAGCGTTCCGATTTCAGTTCCAGAGCGATTCGCCCAATGAGTCCTTGATTTTTAGTCGTTTTCAGCCAATTTTCTGTATTTTTGAAAATTTCACTTTTTTGCGAAAATATCCACTAAATGAGGGAATAATATGTGTGAGGGTACCCCAGGAGAGTTACAAATGTGTGTGGGTAGAATATATATCCCACGGGAGTAAAATTGAAAAAAGTTTAAAAAAATTTTTTTGGGACTTAGTCATTTTTCCGGCGTTTATCAGACTTTCAGATAGGGGAAATGTCAGTGAGCATTCCGATTTCAGTTCCAGAGCGATTCGCCCAATGAGTCCTTAATATTTCGTCGTTTTCAGCCAATTGTTCTGGATTTTTGAAAATTTCACTTTTTTGTGAAAATATCCACTAAATGAGGGAATAATATGTGTGAGGGTACCCCAGGAGAGTTCCAAATGTGTGTGGGTAGAATATATATCCCACGGGGGTAAAATTGAAAAAAGTTGAAAAAAATTTTTTTTTGGACTTAGTCATTTTTCCGGCGTTTATCAGACTTTCAGATAGGGGAAATGTCAATGAGCATTCCGATTTCAGTTCCAGAGCGATTCGCCCAATGAGTCCTTAATATTTCGTTGTTTTCAGCCAATTTTTCTGGATTTTTGAAAATTTCACTTTTTTGTGAAAATATCCACTAAATGAGGGAATAATATGTGTGAGGGTACCCCAGGAGAGTTCCAAATGTGTGTGGGTAGAATATATATCCCACGGGGGTAAAATTGAAAAAAGTTGAAAACATTTTTTTTTGGACTTAGTCATTTTTCCGGCATTTATCAGACTTTCAGATAGGGGAAATGTCAGTGAGCGTTCCGATTTCAGTTCCAGAGCGATTCGCCCAATGAGTCCTTGATTTTTAGTCGTTTTCAGCCAATTTTCTGTATTTTTGAAAATTTCACTTTTTTGCGAAAATATCCACTAAATGAGGGAATAATATGTGTGAGGGTACCCCAGGAGAGTTCCAAATGTGTGTGGGTAGAATATATATCCCACGGGAGTAAAATTGAAAAAAGTTTAAAAAAATTTTTTTGGGACTTAGTCATTTTTCCGGCGTTTATCAGACTTTCAGATAGGGGAAATGTCAGTGAGCATTCCGATTTCAGTTCCAGAGCGATTCGCCCAATGAGTCCTTAATATTTCGTCGTTTTCAGCCAATTTTTCTGGATTTTTGAAAATTTCACTTTTTTGCGAAAATATCCACTAAATGAGGGAATAATATGTGTGAGGGTACCCCAGGAGAGTTCCAAATGTGTGTGGGTAGAATATATATCCCACGGGAGTAAAATTGAAAAAAGTTTAAAAAAATTTTTTTGGGACTTAGTCATTTTTCCGGCGTTTATCAGACTTTCAGATAGGGGAAATGTCAATGAGCATTCCGATTTCAGTTCCAGAGCGATTCGCCCAATGAGTCCTTAATATTTCGTCGTTTTCAGCCAATTTTTCTGGATTTTTGAAAATTTCACTTTTTTGTGAAAATATCCACTAAATGAGGGAATAATATGTGTGAGGGTACCCCAGGAGAGTTCCAAATGTGTGTGGGTAGAATATATATCCCACGGGGGTAAAATTGAAAAAAGTTGAAAAAAATTTTTTTTGGGACTTAGTCATTTTTCCGGCGTTTATCAGACTTTCAGATAGGGGAAATGTCAATGAGCATTCCGATTTCAGTTCCAGAGCGATTCGCCCAATGAGTCCTTAATATTTCGTTGTTTTCAGCCAATTTTTCTGGATTTTTGAAAATTTCACTTTTTTGTGAAAATATCCACTAAATGAGGGAATAATATGTGTGAGGGTACCCCAGGAGAGTTCCAAATGTGTGTGGGTAGAATATATATCCCACGGGGGTAAAATTGAAAAAAGTTGAAAACATTTTTTTTTGGACTTAGTCATTTTTCCGGCATTTATCAGACTTTCAGATAGGGGAAATGTCAGTGAGCGTTCCGATTTCAGTTTCAGAGCGATTCGCCCAATGAGTCCTTGATTTTTAGTCGTTTTCAGCCAATTTTCTGTATTTTTGAAAATTTCACTTTTTTGCGAAAATATCCACTAAATGAGGGAATAATATGTGTGAGGGTACCCCAGGAGAGTTCCAAATGTGTGTGGGTAGAATATATATCCCACGGGAGTAAAATTGAAAAAAGTTTAAAAAAATTTTTTTGGGACTTAGTCATTTTTCCGGCGTTTATCAGACTTTCAGATAGGGGAAATGTCAGTGAGCATTCCGATTTCAGTTCCAGAGCGATTCGCCCAATGAGTCCTTAATATTTCGTCGTTTTCAGCCAATTGTTCTGGATTTTTGAAAATTTCACTTTTTTGTGAAAATATCCACTAAATGAGGGAATAATATGTGTGAGGGTACCCCAGGAGAGTTCCAAATGTGTGTGGGTAGAATATATATCCCACGGGGGTAAAATTGAAAAAAGTTGAAAAAAATTTTTTTTTGGACTTAGTCATTTTTCCGGCGTTTATCAGACTTTCAGATAGGGGAAATGTCAATGAGCATTCCGATTTCAGTTCCAGAGCGATTCGCCCAATGAGTCCTTAATATTTCGTTGTTTTCAGCCAATTTTTCTGGATTTTTGAAAATTTCACTTTTTTGTGAAAATATCCACTAAATGAGGGAATAATATGTGTGAGGGTACCCCAGGAGAGTTCCAAATGTGTGTGGGTAGAATATATATCCCACGGGGGTAAAATTGAAAAAAGTTGAAAACATTTTTTTTTGGACTTAGTCATTTTTCCGGCATTTATCAGACTTTCAGATAGGGGAAATGTCAGTGAGCGTTCCGATTTCAGTTCCAGAGCGATTCGCCCAATGAGTCCTTGATTTTTAGTCGTTTTCAGCCAATTTTCTGTATTTTTGAAAATTTCACTTTTTTGCGAAAATATCCACTAAATGAGGGAATAATATGTGTGAGGGTACCCCAGGAGAGTTCCAAATGTGTGTGGGTAGAATATATATCCCACGGGAGTAAAATTGAAAAAAGTTTAAAAAAATTTTTTTGGGACTTAGTCATTTTTCCGGCGTTTATCAGACTTTCAGATAGGGGAAATGTCAGTGAGCGTTCCGATTTCAGTTCCAGAGCGATTCGCCCAATGAGTCCTTGATTTTTAGTCGTTTTCAGCCAATTTTCTGTATTTTTGAAAATTTCACTTTTTTGCGAAAATATCCACTAAATGAGGGAATAATATGTGTGAGGGTACCCCAGGAGAGTTACAAATGTGTGTGGGTAGAATATATATCCCACGGGAGTAAAATTGAAAAAAGTTTAAAAAAATTTTTTTGGGACTTAGTCATTTTTCCGGCGTTTATCAGACTTTCAGATAGGGGAAATGTCAGTGAGCATTCCGATTTCAGTTCCAGAGCGATTCGCCCAATGAGTCCTTAATATTTCGTCGTTTTCAGCCAATTTTTCTGGATTTTTGAAAATTTCACTTTTTTGTGAAAATATCCACTAAATGAGGGAATAATATGTGTGAGGGTACCCCAGGAGAGTTCCAAATGTGTGTGGGTAGAATATATATCCCACGGGGGTAAAATTGAAAAAAGTTGAAAAAAATTTTTTTTGGGACTTAGTCATTTTTCCGGCGTTTATCAGACTTTCAGATAGGGGAAATGTCAATGAGCATTCCGATTTCAGTTCCAGAGCGATTCGCCCAATGAGTCCTTAATATTTCGTTGTTTTCAGCCAATTTTTCTGGATTTTTGAAAATTTCACTTTTTTGTGAAAATATCCACTAAATGAGGGAATAATATGTGTGAGGGTACCCCAGGAGAGTTCCAAATGTGTGTGGGTAGAATATATATCCCACGGGGGTAAAATTGAAAAAAGTTGAAAACATTTTTTTTTGGACTTAGTCATTTTTCCGGCATTTATCAGACTTTCAGATAGGGGAAATGTCAGTGAGCGTTCCGATTTCAGTTCCAGAGCGATTCGCCCAATGAGTCCTTGATTTTTAGTCGTTTTCAGCCAATTTTCTGTATTTTTGAAAATTTCACTTTTTTGCGAAAATATCCACTAAATGAGGGAATAATATGTGTGAGGGTACCCCAGGAGAGTTACAAATGTGTGTGGGTAGAATATATATCCCACGGGAGTAAAATTGAAAAAAGTTTAAAAAAATTTTTTTGGGACTTAGTCATTTTTCCGGCGTTTATCAGACTTTCAGATAGGGGAAATGTCAGTGAGCATTCCGATTTCAGTTCCAGAGCGATTCGCCCAATGAGTCCTTAATATTTCGTCGTTTTCAGCCAATTGTTCTGGATTTTTGAAAATTTCACTTTTTTGTGAAAATATCCACTAAATGAGGGAATAATATGTGTGAGGGTACCCCAGGAGAGTTCCAAATGTGTGTGGGTAGAATATATATCCCACGGGGGTAAAATTGAAAAAAGTTGAAAAAAATTTTTTTTTGGACTTAGTCATTTTTCCGGCGTTTATCAGACTTTCAGATAGGGGAAATGTCAATGAGCATTCCGATTTCAGTTCCAGAGCGATTCGCCCAATGAGTCCTTAATATTTCGTTGTTTTCAGCCAATTTTTCTGGATTTTTGAAAATTTCACTTTTTTGTGAAAATATCCACTAAATGAGGGAATAATATGTGTGAGGGTACCCCAGGAGAGTTCCAAATGTGTGTGGGTAGAATATATATCCCACGGGGGTAAAATTGAAAAAAGTTGAAAACATTTTTTTTTGGACTTAGTCATTTTTCCGGCATTTATCAGACTTTCAGATAGGGGAAATGTCAGTGAGCGTTCCGATTTCAGTTCCAGAGCGATTCGCCCAATGAGTCCTTGATTTTTAGTCGTTTTCAGCCAATTTTCTGTATTTTTGAAAATTTCACTTTTTTGCGAAAATATCCACTAAATGAGGGAATAATATGTGTGAGGGTACCCCAGGAGAGTTCCAAATGTGTGTGGGTAGAATATATATCCCACGGGAGTAAAATTGAAAAAAGTTTAAAAAAATTTTTTTGGGACTTAGTCATTTTTCCGGCGTTTATCAGACTTTCAGATAGGGGAAATGTCAGTGAGCATTCCGATTTCAGTTCCAGAGCGATTCGCCCAATGAGTCCTTAATATTTCGTCGTTTTCAGCCAATTTTTCTGGATTTTTGAAAATTTCACTTTTTTGCGAAAATATCCACTAAATGAGGGAATAATATGTGTGAGGGTACCCCAGGAGAGTTCCAAATGTGTGTGGGTAGAATATATATCCCACGGAAGTAAAATTGAAAAAAGTTTAAAAAAATTTTTTTGGGACTTAGTCATTTTTCCGGCGTTTATCAGACTTTCAGATAGGGGAAATGTCAATGAGCATTCCGATTTCAGTTCCAGAGCGATTCGCCCAATGAGTCCTTAATATTTCGTCGTTTTCAGCCAATTTTTCTGGATTTTTGAAAATTTCACTTTTTTGTGAAAATATCCACTAAATGAGGGAATAATATGTGTGAGGGTACCCCAGGAGAGTTCCAAATGTGTGTGGGTAGAATATATATCCCACGGGGGTAAAATTGAAAAAAGTTGAAAAAAATTTTTTTTGGGACTTAGTCATTTTTCCGGCGTTTATCAGACTTTCAGATAGGGGAAATGTCAATGAGCATTCCGATTTCAGTTCCAGAGCGATTCGCCCAATGAGTCCTTAATATTTCGTTGTTTTCAGCCAATTTTTCTGGATTTTTGAAAATTTCACTTTTTTGTGAAAATATCCACTAAATGAGGGAATAATATGTGTGAGGGTACCCCAGGAGAGTTCCAAATGTGTGTGGGTAGAATATATATCCCACGGGGGTAAAATTGAAAAAAGTTGAAAACATTTTTTTTTGGACTTAGTCATTTTTCCGGCATTTATCAGACTTTCAGATAGGGGAAATGTCAGTGAGCGTTCCGATTTCAGTTTCAGAGCGATTCGCCCAATGAGTCCTTGATTTTTAGTCGTTTTCAGCCAATTTTCTGTATTTTTGAAAATTTCACTTTTTTGCGAAAATATCCACTAAATGAGGGAATAATATGTGTGAGGGTACCCCAGGAGAGTTCCAAATGTGTGTGGGTAGAATATATATCCCACGGGAGTAAAATTGAAAAAAGTTTAAAAAAATTTTTTTGGGACTTAGTCATTTTTCCGGCGTTTATCAGACTTTCAGATAGGGGAAATGTCAGTGAGCATTCCGATTTCAGTTCCAGAGCGATTCGCCCAATGAGTCCTTAATATTTCGTCGTTTTCAGCCAATTGTTCTGGATTTTTGAAAATTTCACTTTTTTGTGAAAATATCCACTAAATGAGGGAATAATATGTGTGAGGGTACCCCAGGAGAGTTCCAAATGTGTGTGGGTAGAATATATATCCCACGGGGGTAAAATTGAAAAAAGTTGAAAAAAATTTTTTTTTGGACTTAGTCATTTTTCCGGCGTTTATCAGACTTTCAGATAGGGGAAATGTCAATGAGCATTCCGATTTCAGTTCCAGAGCGATTCGCCCAATGAGTCCTTAATATTTCGTTGTTTTCAGCCAATTTTTCTGGATTTTTGAAAATTTCACTTTTTTGTGAAAATATCCACTAAATGAGGGAATAATATGTGTGAGGGTACCCCAGGAGAGTTCCAAATGTGTGTGGGTAGAATATATATCCCACGGGGGTAAAATTGAAAAAAGTTGAAAACATTTTTTTTTGGACTTAGTCATTTTTCCGGCATTTATCAGACTTTCAGATAGGGGAAATGTCAGTGAGCGTTCCGATTTCAGTTCCAGAGCGATTCGCCCAATGAGTCCTTGATTTTTAGTCGTTTTCAGCCAATTTTCTGTATTTTTGAAAATTTCACTTTTTTGCGAAAATATCCACTAAATGAGGGAATAATATGTGTGAGGGTACCCCAGGAGAGTTACAAATGTGTGTGGGTAGAATATATATCCCACGGGAGTAAAATTGAAAAAAGTTTAAAAAAATTTTTTTGGGACTTAGTCATTTTTCCGGCGTTTATCAGACTTTCAGATAGGGGAAATGTCAGTGAGCGTTCCGATTTCAGTTCCAGAGCGATTCGCCCAATGAGTCCTTGATTTTTAGTCGTTTTCAGCCAATTTTCTGTATTTTTGAAAATTTCACTTTTTTGCGAAAATATCCACTAAATGAGGGAATAATATGTGTGAGGGTACCCCAGGAGAGTTCCAAATGTGTGTGGGTAGAATATATATCCCACGGGAGTAAAATTGAAAAAAGTTTAAAAAAATTTTTTTGGGACTTAGTCATTTTTCCGGCGTTTATCAGACTTTCAGATAGGGGAAATGTCAGTGAGCGTTCCGATTTCAGTTCCAGAGCGATTCGCCCAATGAGTCCTTGATTTTTAGTCGTTTTCAGCCAATTTTCTGTATTTTTGAAAATTTCACTTTTTTGCGAAAATATCCACTAAATGAGGGAATAATATGTGTGAGGGTACCCCAGGAGAGTTACAAATGTGTGTGGGTAGAATATATATCCCACGGGAGTAAAATTGAAAAAAGTTTAAAAAAATTTTTTTGGGACTTAGTCATTTTTCCGGCGTTTATCAGACTTTCAGATAGGGGAAATGTCAGTGAGCATTCCGATTTCAGTTCCAGAGCGATTCGCCCAATGAGTCCTTAATATTTCGTCGTTTTCAGCCAATTTTTCTGGATTTTTGAAAATTTCACTTTTTTGTGAAAATATCCACTAAATGAGGGAATAATATGTGTGAGGGTACCCCAGGAGAGTTCCAAATGTGTGTGGGTAGAATATATATCCCACGGGGGTAAAATTGAAAAAAGTTGAAAAAAATTTTTTTTGGGACTTAGTCATTTTTCCGGCGTTTATCAGACTTTCAGATAGGGGAAATGTCAATGAGCATTCCGATTTCAGTTCCAGAGCGATTCGCCCAATGAGTCCTTAATATTTCGTTGTTTTCAGCCACTTTTTCTGGATTTTTGAAAATTTCACTTTTTTGTGAAAATATCCACTAAATGAGGGAATAATATGTGTGAGGGTACCCCAGGAGAGTTCCAAATGTGTGTGGGTAGAATATATATCCCACGGGGGTAAAATTGAAAAAAGTTGAAAACATTTTTTTTTGGACTTAGTCATTTTTCCGGCATTTATCAGACTTTCAGATAGGGGAAATGTCAGTGAGCGTTCCGATTTCAGTTCCAGAGCGATTCGCCCAATGAGTCCTTAATATTTCGTCGTTTTCAGCCAATTGTTCTGGATTTTTGAAAATTTCACTTTTTTGTGAAAATATCCACTAAATGAGGGAATAATATGTGTGAGGGTACCCCAGGAGAGTTCCAAATGTGTGTGGGTAGAATATATATCCCACGGGGGTAAAATTGAAAAAAGTTGAAAAAAATTTTTTTTTGGACTTAGTCATTTTTCCGGCGTTTATCAGACTTTCAGATAGGGGAAATGTCAATGAGCATTCCGATTTCAGTTCCAGAGCGATTCGCCCAATGAGTCCTTAATATTTCGTTGTTTTCAGCCAATTTTTCTGGATTTTTGAAAATTTCACTTTTTTGTGAAAATATCCACTAAATGAGGGAATAATATGTGTGAGGGTACCCCAGGAGAGTTCCAAATGTGTGTGGGTAGAATATATATCCCACGGGGGTAAAATTGAAAAAAGTTGAAAACATTTTTTTTTGGACTTAGTCATTTTTCCGGCATTTATCAGACTTTCAGATAGGGGAAATGTCAGTGAGCGTTCCGATTTCAGTTCCAGAGCGATTCGCCCAATGAGTCCTTGATTTTTAGTCGTTTTCAGCCAATTTTCTGTATTTTTGAAAATTTCACTTTTTTGCGAAAATATCCACTAAATGAGGGAATAATATGTGTGAGGGTACCCCAGGAGAGTTCCAAATGTGTGTGGGTAGAATATATATCCCACGGGAGTAAAATTGAAAAAAGTTTAAAAAAATTTTTTTGGGACTTAGTCATTTTTCCGGCGTTTATCAGACTTTCAGATAGGGGAAATGTCAGTGAGCATTCCGATTTCAGTTCCAGAGCGATTCGCCCAATGAGTCCTTAATATTTCGTCGTTTTCAGCCAATTTTTCTGGATTTTTGAAAATTTCACTTTTTTGCGAAAATATCCACTAAATGAGGGAATAATATGTGTGAGGGTACCCCAGGAGAGTTCCAAATGTGTGTGGGTAGAATATATATCCCACGGGAGTAAAATTGAAAAAAGTTTAAAAAAATTTTTTTGGGACTTAGTCATTTTTCCGGCGTTTATCAGACTTTCAGATAGGGGAAATGTCAATGAGCATTCCGATTTCAGTTCCAGAGCGATTCGCCCAATGAGTCCTTAATATTTCGTCGTTTTCAGCCAATTTTTCTGGATTTTTGAAAATTTCACTTTTTTGTGAAAATATCCACTAAATGAGGGAATAATATGTGTGAGGGTACCCCAGGAGAGTTCCAAATGTGTGTGGGTAGAATATATATCCCACGGGGGTAAAATTGAAAAAAGTTGAAAAAAATTTTTTTTGGGACTTAGTCATTTTTCCGGCGTTTATCAGACTTTCAGATAGGGGAAATGTCAATGAGCATTCCGATTTCAGTTCCAGAGCGATTCGCCCAATGAGTCCTTAATATTTCGTTGTTTTCAGCCAATTTTTCTGGATTTTTGAAAATTTCACTTTTTTGTGAAAATATCCACTAAATGAGGGAATAATATGTGTGAGGGTACCCCAGGAGAGTTCCAAATGTGTGTGGGTAGAATATATATCCCACGGGGGTAAAATTGAAAAAAGTTGAAAACATTTTTTTTTGGACTTAGTCATTTTTCCGGCATTTATCAGACTTTCAGATAGGGGAAATGTCAGTGAGCGTTCCGATTTCAGTTTCAGAGCGATTCGCCCAATGAGTCCTTGATTTTTAGTCGTTTTCAGCCAATTTTCTGTATTTTTGAAAATTTCACTTTTTTGCGAAAATATCCACTAAATGAGGGAATAATATGTGTGAGGGTACCCCAGGAGAGTTCCAAATGTGTGTGGGTAGAATATATATCCCACGGGAGTAAAATTGAAAAAAGTTTAAAAAAATTTTTTTGGGACTTAGTCATTTTTCCGGCGTTTATCAGACTTTCAGATAGGGGAAATGTCAGTGAGCATTCCGATTTCAGTTCCAGAGCGATTCGCCCAATGAGTCCTTAATATTTCGTCGTTTTCAGCCAATTGTTCTGGATTTTTGAAAATTTCACTTTTTTGTGAAAATATCCACTAAATGAGGGAATAATATGTGTGAGGGTACCCCAGGAGAGTTCCAAATGTGTGTGGGTAGAATATATATCCCACGGGGGTAAAATTGAAAAAAGTTGAAAAAAATTTTTTTTGGGACTTAGTCATTTTTCCGGCGTTTATCAGACTTTCAGATAGGGGAAATGTCAATGAGCATTCCGATTTCAGTTCCAGAGCGATTCGCCCAATGAGTCCTTAATATTTCGTTGTTTTCAGCCAATTTTTCTGGATTTTTGAAAATTTCACTTTTTTGTGAAAATATCCACTAAATGAGGGAATAATATGTGTGAGGGTACCCCAGGAGAGTTCCAAATGTGTGTGGGTAGAATATATATCCCACGGGGGTAAAATTGAAAAAAGTTGAAAACATTTTTTTTTGGACTTAGTCATTTTTCCGGCATTTATCAGACTTTCAGATAGGGGAAATGTCAGTGAGCGTTCCGATTTCAGTTCCAGAGCGATTCGCCCAATGAGTCCTTGATTTTTAGTCGTTTTCAGCCAATTTTCTGTATTTTTGAAAATTTCACTTTTTTGCGAAAATATCCACTAAATGAGGGAATAATATGTGTGAGGGTACCCCAGGAGAGTTACAAATGTGTGTGGGTAGAATATATATCCCACGGGAGTAAAATTGAAAAAAGTTTAAAAAAATTTTTTTGGGACTTAGTCATTTTTCCGGCGTTTATCAGACTTTCAGATAGGGGAAATGTCAGTGAGCATTCCGATTTCAGTTCCAGAGCGATTCGCCCAATGAGTCCTTAATATTTCGTCGTTTTCAGCCAATTGTTCTGGATTTTTGAAAATTTCACTTTTTTGTGAAAATATCCACTAAATGAGGGAATAATATGTGTGAGGGTACCCCAGGAGAGTTCCAAATGTGTGTGGGTAGAATATATATCCCACGGGGGTAAAATTGAAAAAAGTTGAAAAAAATTTTTTTTTGGACTTAGTCATTTTTCCGGCGTTTATCAGACTTTCAGATAGGGGAAATGTCAATGAGCATTCCGATTTCAGTTCCAGAGCGATTCGCCCAATGAGTCCTTAATATTTCGTTGTTTTCAGCCAATTTTTCTGGATTTTTGAAAATTTCACTTTTTTGTGAAAATATCCACTAAATGAGGGAATAATATGTGTGAGGGTACCCCAGGAGAGTTCCAAATGTGTGTGGGTAGAATATATATCCCACGGGGGTAAAATTGAAAAAAGTTGAAAACATTTTTTTTTGGACTTAGTCATTTTTCCGGCATTTATCAGACTTTCAGATAGGGGAAATGTCAGTGAGCGTTCCGATTTCAGTTCCAGAGCGATTCGCCCAATGAGTCCTTGATTTTTAGTCGTTTTCAGCCAATTTTCTGTATTTTTGAAAATTTCACTTTTTTGCGAAAATATCCACTAAATGAGGGAATAATATGTGTGAGGGTACCCCAGGAGAGTTCCAAATGTGTGTGGGTAGAATATATATCCCACGGGAGTAAAATTGAAAAAAGTTTAAAAAAATTTTTTTGGGACTTAGTCATTTTTCCGGCGTTTATCAGACTTTCAGATAGGGGAAATGTCAGTGAGCATTCCGATTTCAGTTCCAGAGCGATTCGCCCAATGAGTCCTTAATATTTCGTCGTTTTCAGCCAATTTTTCTGGATTTTTGAAAATTTCACTTTTTTGCGAAAATATCCACTAAATGAGGGAATAATATGTGTGAGGGTACCCCAGGAGAGTTCCAAATGTGTGTGGGTAGAATATATATCCCACGGGGGTAAAATTGAAAAAAGTTGAAAAAAATTTTTTTTGGGACTTAGTCATTTTTCCGGCGTTTATCAGACTTTCAGATAGGGGAAATGTCAATGAGCATTCCGATTTCAGTTCCAGAGCGATTCGCCCAATGAGTCCTTAATATTTCGTTGTTTTCAGCCAATTTTTCTGGATTTTTGAAAATTTCACTTTTTTGTGAAAATATCCACTAAATGAGGGAATAATATGTGTGAGGGTACCCCAGGAGAGTTCCAAATGTGTGTGGGTAGAATATATATCCCACGGGGGTAAAATTGAAAAAAGTTGAAAACATTTTTTTTTGGACTTAGTCATTTTTCCGGCATTTATCAGACTTTCAGATAGGGGAAATGTCAGTGAGCGTTCCGATTTCAGTTTCAGAGCGATTCGCCCAATGAGTCCTTGATTTTTAGTCGTTTTCAGCCAATTTTCTGTATTTTTGAAAATTTCACTTTTTTGCGAAAATATCCACTAAATGAGGGAATAATATGTGTGAGGGTACCCCAGGAGAGTTCCAAATGTGTGTGGGTAGAATATATATCCCACGGGAGTAAAATTGAAAAAAGTTTAAAAAAATTTTTTTGGGACTTAGTCATTTTTCCGGCGTTTATCAGACTTTCAGATAGGGGAAATGTCAGTGAGCATTCCGATTTCAGTTCCAGAGCGATTCGCCCAATGAGTCCTTAATATTTCGTCGTTTTCAGCCAATTTTTCTGGATTTTTGAAAATTTCACTTTTTTGTGAAAATATCCACTAAATGAGGGAATAATATGTGTGAGGGTACCCCAGGAGAGTTCCAAATGTGTATGGGTAGAATATATATCCCACGGGAGTAAAATTGAAAAAAGTTTAAAAAAAATTTTTTGGGACTTAGTCATTTTTCCGGCGTTTATCAGACTTTCAGATAGGGGAAATGTCAGTGAGCATTCCGATTTCAGTTCCAGAGCGATTCGCCCAATGAGTCCTTAATATTTCGTCGTTTTCAGCCAATTTTTCTGGATTTTTGAAAATTTCACTTTTTTTGTGAAAATATCCACTAAATGAGGGAATAATATGTGTGAGGGTACCCCAGGAGAGTTCCAAATGTGTGTGGGTAGAATATATATCCCACGGGGGTAAAATTGAAAAAAGTTGAAAACATTTTTTTTTGGACTTAGTCATTTTTCCGGCATTTATCAGACTTTCAGATAGGGGAAATGTCAGTGAGCGTTCCGATTTCAGTTCCAGAGCGATTCGACCAATGAGTCCTTGATTTTTAGTCGTTTTCAGCCAATTTTCTGTATTTTTGAAAATTTCACTTTTTTGTGAAAATATCCACTAAATGAGGGAATAATATGTGTGATTGTACCCCAGGAGAGTTCCAAATGTGTGTGGGTAGAATATATATCCCACGGGGGTAAAATTGAAAAAAGTTGAAAACATTTTTTTTTGGACTTAGTCATTTTTCCGGCGTTTATCAGACTTTCAGATAAGGGAAATGTCAGTGAGCATTCCGATTTCAGTTCCAGAGCGATTCGCCCAATGAGTCCTTAATATTTTGTCGTTTTCAGCCAATTTTTCTGGATTTTTGAAAATTTCACTTTTTTGTCTAAATATCCACTAAATGAGGGAATAATATGTGTGAGGGTACCCCAGGAGAGTTCCAAATGTGTGTGGGTAGAATATATATCCCACGGGGGTAAAATTGAAAAAAGTTGAAAACATTTTTTTTTGGACTTAGTCATTTTTCCGGCGTTTATCAGACTTTCAGATAGGGGAAATGTCAGTGAGCATTCCGATTTCAGTTCCAGAGCGATTCGCCCAATGAGTCCTTAATATTTCGTCGTTTTCAGCCAATTTTTCTGGATTTTTGAAAATTTCACTTTTTTGTGAAAATATCCACTAAATGAGGGAATAATATGTGTGAGGGTACCCCAGGAGAGTTCCAAATGTGTGTGGGTAGAATATATATCCCACGGGGGTAAAATTGAAAAAAGTTGAAAAAAATTTTTTTTTGGACTTAGTCATTTTTCCGGCGTTTATCAGACTTTCAGATAGGGGAAATGTCAATGAGCATTCCGATTTCAGTTCCAGAGCGATTCGCCCAATGAGTCCTTAATATTTCGTTGTTTTCAGCCAATTTTTCTGGATTTTTGAAAATTTCACTTTTTTGTGAAAATATCCACTAAATGAGGGAATAATATGTGTGAGGGTACCCCAGGAGAGTTCCAAATGTGTGTGGGTAGAATATATATCCCACGGGGGTAAAATTGAAAAAAGTTGAAAACATTTTTTTTTGGACTTAGTCATTTTTCCGGCATTTATCAGACTTTCAGATAGGGGAAATGTCAGTGAGCGTTCCGATTTCAGTTCCAGAGCGATTCGCCCAATGAGTCCTTGATTTTTAGTCATTTTCAGCCAATTTTCTGTATTTTTGAAAATTTCTCTTTTTTGCGAAAATATCCACTAAATGAGGGAATAATATGTGTGAGGGTACCCCAGGAGAGTTCCAAATGTGTGTGGGTAGAATATATATCCCACGGGAGTAAAATTGAAAAAAGTTTAAAAAAATTTTTTTGGGACTTAGTCATTTTTCCGGCGTTTATCAGACTTTCAGATAGGGGAAATGTCAGTGAGCATTCCGATTTCAGTTCCAGAGCGATTCGCCCAATGAGTCCTTAATATTTCGTCGTTTTCAGCCAATTTTTCTGGATTTTTGAAAATTTCACTTTTTTGTGAAAATATCCACTAAATGAGGGAATAATATGTGTGAGGGTACCCCAGGAGAGTTCCAAATGTGTATGGGTAGAATATATATCCCACGGGAGTAAAATTGAAAAAAGTTTAAAAAAAATTTTTTGGGACTTAGTCATTTTTCCGGCGTTTATCAGACTTTCAGATAGGGGAAATGTCAGTGAGCATTCCGATTTCAGTTCCAGAGCGATTCGCCCAATGAGTCCTTAATATTTCGTCGTTTTCAGCCAATTTTTCTGGATTTTTGAAAATTTCACTTTTTTTGTGAAAATATCCACTAAATGAGGGAATAATATGTGTGAGGGTACCCCAGGAGAGTTCCAAATGTGTGTGGGTAGAATATATATCCCACGGGGGTAAAATTGAAAAAAGTTGAAAACATTTTTTTTTGGACTTAGTCATTTTTCCGGCATTTATCAGACTTTCAGATAGGGGAAATGTCAGTGAGCGTTCCGATTTCAGTTCCAGAGCGATTCGCCCAATGAGTCCTTAATATTTTGTCGTTTTCAGCCAATTTTTCTGGATTTTTGAAAATTTCACTTTTTTTGTGAAAATATCCACTAAATGAGGGAATAATATGTGTGAGGGTACCCCAGGAGAGTTCCAAATGTGTGTGGGTAGAATATATATCCCACGGGGGTAAAATTGAAAAAAGTTGAAAACATTTTTTTTTGGACTTAGTCATTTTTCCGGCATTTATCAGACTTTCAGATAGGGGAAATGTCAGTGAGCGTTCCGATTTCAGTTCCAGAGCGATTCGACCAATGAGTCCTTGATTTTTAGTCGTTTTCAGCCAATTTTCTGTATTTTTGAAAATTTCACTTTTTTGTGAAAATATCCACTAAATGAGGGAATAATATGTGTGATTGTACCCCAGGAGAGTTCCAAATGTGTGTGGGTAGAATATATATCCCACGGGAGTAAAATTGAAAAAAGTTTAAAAAAAATTTTTTGGGACTTAGTCATTTTTCCGTCGTTTATCAGACTTTCAGATAGGGGAAATGTCAGTGAGCATTCCGATTTCAGTTCCAGAGCGATTCGCCCAATGAGTCCTTAATATTTCGTCGTTTTCAGCCAATTTTTCTGGATTTTTGAAAATTTCACTTTTTTGTGAAAATATCCACTAAATGAGGGAATAATATGTGTGAGGGTACCCCAGGAGAGTTCCAAATGTGTGTGGGTAGAATATATATCCCACGGGGGTAAAATTGAAAAAAGTTGAAAAAAATTTTTTTTTGGACTTAGTCATTTTTCCGGCGTTTATCAGACTTTCAGATAGGGGAAATGTCAATGAGCATTCCGATTTCAGTTCCAGAGCGATTCGCCCAATGAGTCCTTAATATTTCGTTGTTTTCAGCCAATTTTTCTGGATTTTTGAAAATTTCACTTTTTTGTGAAAATATCCACTAAATGAGGGAATAATATGTGTGAGGGTACCCCAGGAGAGTTCCAAATGTGTGTGGGTAGAATATATATCCCACGGGGGTAAAATTGAAAAAAGTTGAAAACATTTTTTTTTGGACTTAGTCATTTTTCCGGCATTTATCAGACTTTCAGATAGGGGAAATGTCAGTGAGCGTTCCGATTTCAGTTCCAGAGCGATTCGCCCAATGAGTCCTTGATTTTTAGTCGTTTTCAGCCAATTTTCTGTATTTTTGAAAATTTCTCTTTTTTGCGAAAATATCCACTAAATGAGGGAATAATATGTGTGAGGGTACCCCAGGAGAGTTCCAAATGTGTGTGGGTAGAATATATATCCCACGGGAGTAAAATTGAAAAAAGTTTAAAAAAATTTTTTTGGGACTTAGTCATTTTTCCGGCGTTTATCAGACTTTCAGATAGGGGAAATGTCAGTGAGCATTCCGATTTCAGTTCCAGAGCGATTCGCCCAATGAGTCCTTAATATTTCGTCGTTTTCAGCCAATTTTTCTGGATTTTTGAAAATTTCACTTTTTTGTGAAAATATCCACTAAATGAGGGAATAATATGTGTGAGGGTACCCCAGGAGAGTTCCAAATGTGTATGGGTAGAATATATATCCCACGGGAGTAAAATTGAAAAAAGTTTAAAAAAAATTTTTTGGGACTTAGTCATTTTTCCGGCGTTTATCAGACTTTCAGATAGGGGAAATGTCAGTGAGCATTCCGATTTCAGTTCCAGAGCGATTCGCCCAATGAGTCCTTAATATTTCGTCGTTTTCAGCCAATTTTTCTGGATTTTTGAAAATTTCACTTTTTTTGTGAAAATATCCACTAAATGAGGGAATAATATGTGTGAGGGTACCCCAGGAGAGTTCCAAATGTGTGTGGGTAGAATATATATCCCACGGGGGTAAAATTGAAAAAAGTTGAAAACATTTTTTTTTGGACTTAGTCATTTTTCCGGCATTTATCAGACTTTCAGATAGGGGAAATGTCAGTGAGCGTTCCGATTTCAGTTCCAGAGCGATTCGCCCAATGAGTCCTTAATATTTTGTCGTTTTCAGCCAATTTTTCTGGATTTTTGAAAATTTCACTTTTTTTGTGAAAATATCCACTAAATGAGGGAATAATATGTGTGAGGGTACCCCAGGAGAGTTCCAAATGTGTGTGGGTAGAATATATATCCCACGGGGGTAAAATTGAAAAAAGTTGAAAACATTTTTTTTTGGACTTAGTCATTTTTCCGGCATTTATCAGACTTTCAGATAGGGGAAATGTCAGTGAGCGTTCCGATTTCAGTTCCAGAGCGATTCGACCAATGAGTCCTTGATTTTTAGTCGTTTTCAGCCAATTTTCTGTATTTTTGAAAATTTCACTTTTTTGTGAAAATATCCACTAAATGAGGGAATAATATGTGTGATTGTACCCCAGGAGAGTTCCAAATGTGTGTGGGTAGAATATATATCCCACGGGAGTAAAATTGAAAAAAGTTTAAAAAAAATTTTTTGGGACTTAGTCATTTTTCCGTCGTTTATCAGACTTTCAGATAGGGGAAATGTCAGTGAGCATTCCGATTTCAGTTCCAGAGCGATTCGCCCAATGAGTCCTTAATATTTCGTCGTTTTCAGCCAATTTTTCTGGATTTTTGAAAATTTCACTTTTTTGTGAAAATATCCACTAAATGAGGGAATAATATGTGTGAGGGTACCCTAGGAGAGTTCCAAATGTGTGTGGGTAGAATATATATCCCACGGGGGTAAAATTGAAAAAAGTTGAAAAAAATTTTTTTTTGGACTTAGTCATTTTTCCGGCGTTTATCAGACTTTCAGATAGGGGAAATGTCAATGAGCATTCCGATTTCAGTTCCAGAGCGATTCGCCCAATGAGTCCTTAATATTTCGTTGTTTTCAGCCAATTTTTCTGGATTTTTGAAAATTTCACTTTTTTGTGAAAATATCCATTAAATGAGGGAATAATATGTGTGAGGGTACCCCAGGAGAGTTCCAAATGTGTGTGGGTAGAATATATATCCCACGGGGGTAAAATTGAAAAAAGTTGAAAACATTTTTTTTTGGACTTAGTCATTTTTCCGGCATTTATCAGACTTTCAGATAGGGGAAATGTCAGTGAGCGTTCCGATTTCAGTTCCAGAGCGATTCGCCCAATGAGTCCTTAATATTTCGTTGTTTTCAGCCAATTTTTCTGGATTTTTGAAAATTTCACTTTTTTGTGAAAATATCCACTAAATGAGGGAATAATATGTGTGAGGGTACCCCAGGAGAGTTCCAAATGTGTGTGGGTAGAATATATATCCCACGGGGGTAAAATTGAAAAAAGTTGAAAACATTTTTTTTTGGACTTAGTCATTTTTCCGGCATTTATCAGACTTTCAGATAGGGGAAATGTCAGTGAGCGTTCCGATTTCAGTTCCAGAGCGATTCGCCCAATGAGTCCTTGATTTTTAGTCGTTTTCAGCCAATTTTCTGTATTTTTGAAAATTTCACTTTTTTGCGAAAATATCCACTAAATGAGGGAATAATATGTGTGAGGGTACCCCAGGAGAGTTCCAAATGTGTGTGGGTAGAATATATATCCCACGGGAGTAAAATTGAAAAAAGTTTAAAAAAATTTTTTTGGGACTTAGTCATTTTTCCGGCGTTTATCAGACTTTCAGATAGGGGAAATGTCAGTGAGCATTCCGATTTCAGTTCCAGAGCGATTCGCCCAATGAGTCCTTAATATTTCGTCGTTTTCAGCCAATTTTTCTGGATTTTTGAAAATTTCACTTTTTTGTGAAAATATCCACTAAATGAGGGAATAATATGTGTGAGGGTACCCCAGGAGAGTTCCAAATGTGTATGGGTAGAATATATATCCCACGGGAGTAAAATTGAAAAAAGTTTAAAAAAAATTTTTTGGGACTTAGTCATTTTTCCGGCGTTTATCAGACTTTCAGATAGGGGAAATGTCAGTGAGCATTCCGATTTCAGTTCCAGAGCGATTCGCCCAATGAGTCCTTAATATTTCGTCGTTTTCAGCCAATTTTTCTGGATTTTTGAAAATTTCACTTTTTTTGTGAAAATATCCACTAAATGAGGGAATAATATGTGTGAGGGTACCCCAGGAGAGTTCCAAATGTGTGTGGGTAGAATATATATCCCACGGGGGTAAAATTGAAAAAAGTTGAAAACATTTTTTTTTTGACTTAGTCATTTTTCCGGCATTTATCAGACTTTCAGATAGGGGAAATGTCAGTGAGCGTTCCGATTTCAGTTCCAGAGCGATTCGACCAATGAGTCCTTGATTTTTAGTCGTTTTCAGCCACTTTTCTGTATTTTTGAAAATTTCACTTTTTTGTGAAAATATCCACTAAATGAGGGAATAATATGTGTGATTGTACCCCAGGAGAGTTCCAAATGTGTGTGGGTAGAATATATATCCCACGGGGGTAAAATTGAAAAAAGTTGAAAACATTTTTTTTTGGACTTAGTCATTTTTCCGGCGTTTATCAGACTTTCAGATAAGGGAAATGTCAGTGAGCATTCCGATTTCAGTTCCAGAGCGATTCGCCCAATGAGTCCTTAATATTTTGTCGTTTTCAGCCAATTTTTCTGGATTTTTGAAAATTTCACTTTTTTGTCTAAATATCCACTAAATGAGGGAATAATATGTGTGAGGGTACCCCAGGAGAGTTCCAAATGTGTGTGGGTAGAATATATATCCCACGGGGGTAAAATTGAAAAAAGTTGAAAACATTTTTTTTTGGACTTAGTCATTTTTCCGGCGTTTATCAGACTTTCAGATAGGGGAAATGTCAGTGAGCATTCCGATTTCAGTTCCAGAGCGATTCGCCCAATGAGTCCTTAATATTTCGTCGTTTTCAGCCAATTTTTCTGGATTTTTGAAAATTTCACTTTTTTGTGAAAATATCCACTAAATGAGGGAATAATATGTGTGAGGGTACCCCAGGAGAGTTCCAAATGTGTGTGGGTAGAATATATATCCCACGGGGGTAAAATTGAAAAAAGTTGAAAAAAATTTTTTTTTGGACTTAGTCATTTTTCCGGCGTTTATCAGACTTTCAGATAGGGGAAATGTCAATGAGCATTCCGATTTCAGTTCCAGAGCGATTCGCCCAATGAGTCCTTAATATTTCGTTGTTTTCAGCCAATTTTTCTGGATTTTTGAAAATTTCACTTTTTTGTGAAAATATCCACTAAATGAGGGAATAATATGTGTGAGGGTACCCCAGGAGAGTTCCAAATGTGTGTGGGTAGAATATATATCCCACGGGGGTAAAATTGAAAAAAGTTGAAAACATTTTTTTTTGGACTTAGTCATTTTTCCGGCATTTATCAGACTTTCAGATAGGGGAAATGTCAGTGAGCGTTCCGATTTCAGTTCCAGAGCGATTCGCCCAATGACTCCTTGATTTTTTGTCGTTTTCAGCCAATTTTCTGTATTTTTGAAAATTTCACTTTTTTGCGAAAATATCCACTAAATGAGGGAATAATATGTGTGAGGGTACCCCAGGAGAGTTCCAAATGTGTGTGGGTAGAATATATATCCCACGGGAGTAAAATTGAAAAAAGTTTAAAAAAATTTTTTTGGGACTTAGTCATTTTTCCGGCGTTTATCAGACTTTCAGATAGGGGAAATGTCAGTGAGCATTCCGATTTCAGTTCCAGAGCGATTCGCCCAATGAGTCCTTAATATTTCGTCGTTTTCAGCCAATTTTTCTGGATTTTTGAAAATTTCACTTTTTTGTGAAAATATCCACTAAATGAGGGAATAATATGTGTGAGGGTACCCCAGGAGAGTTCCAAATGTGTATGGGTAGAATATATATCCCACGGGAGTAAAATTGAAAAAAGTTTAAAAAAAAATTTTTGGGACTTAGTCATTTTTCCGGCGTTTATCAGACTTTCAGATAGGGGAAATGTCAGTGAGCATTCCGATTTCAGTTCCAGAGCGATTCGCCCAATGAGTCCTTAATATTTCGTCGTTTTCAGCCAATTTTTCTGGATTTTTGAAAATTTCACTTTTTTTGTGAAAATATCCACTAAGTGAGGGAATAATATGTGTGATGGTACCCCAGGAGAGTTCCAAATGTGTGTGGGTAGAATATATATCCCACGGGGGTAAAATTGAAAAAAGTTGAAAACATTTTTTTTTGGACTTAGTCATTTTTCCGGCATTTATCAGACTTTCAGATAGGGGAAATGTCAGTGAGCGTTCCGATTTCAGTTCCAGAGCGATTCGCCCAATGAGTCCTTAATATTTCGTTGTTTTCAGCCAATTTTTCTGGATTTTTGAAAATTTCACTTTTTTGTGAAAATATCCACTAAATGAGGGAATAATATGTGTGAGGGTACCCCAGGAGAGTTCCAAATGTGTGTGGGTAGAATATATATCCCACGGGGGTAAAATTGAAAAAAGTTGAAAACATTTTTTTTTGGACTTAGTCATTTTTCCGGCATTTATCAGACTTTCAGATAGGGGAAATGTCAGTGAGCGTTCCGATTTCAGTTCCAGAGCGATTCGCCCAATGAGTCCTTGATTTTTAGTCGTTTTCAGCCAATTTTCTGTATTTTTGAAAATTTCACTTTTTTGCGAAAATATCCACTAAATGAGGGAATAATATGTGTGAGGGTACCCCAGGAGAGTTCCAAATGTGTGTGGGTAGAATATATATCCCACGGGAGTAAAATTGAAAAAAGTTTAAAAAAATTTTTTTGGGACTTAGTCATTTTTCCGGCGTTTATCAGACTTTCAGATAGGGGAAATGTCAGTGAGCATTCCGATTTCAGTTCCAGAGCGATTCGCCCAATGAGTCCTTAATATTTCGTCGTTTTCAGCCAATTTTTCTGGATTTTTGAAAATTTCACTTTTTTGTGAAAATATCCACTAAATGAGGGAATAATATGTGTGAGGGTACCCCAGGAGAGTTCCAAATGTGTATGGGTAGAATATATATCCCACGGGAGTAAAATTGAAAAAAGTTTAAAAAAAATTTTTTGGGACTTAGTCATTTTTCCGGCGTTTATCAGACTTTCAGATAGGGGAAATGTCAGTGAGCGTTCCGATTTCAGTTCCAGAGCGATTCGACCAATGAGTCCTTGATTTTTAGTCGTTTTCAGCCACTTTTCTGTATTTTTGAAAATTTCACTTTTTTGTGAAAATATCCACTAAATGAGGGAATAATATGTGTGATTGTACCCCAGGAGAGTTCCAAATGTGTGTGGGTAGAATATATATCCCACGGGGGTAAAATTGAAAAAAGTTGAAAACATTTTTTTTTGGACTTAGTCATTTTTCCGGCGTTTATCAGACTTTCAGATAAGGGAAATGTCAGTGAGCATTCCGATTTCAGTTCCAGAGCGATTCGCCCAATGAGTCCTTAATATTTTGTCGTTTTCAGCCAATTTTTCTGGATTTTTGAAAATTTCACTTTTTTGTCTAAATATCCACTAAATGAGGGAATAATATGTGTGAGGGTACCCCAGGAGAGTTCCAAATGTGTGTGGGTAGAATATATATCCCACGGGGGTAAAATTGAAAAAAGTTGAAAACATTTTTTTTTGGACTTAGTCATTTTTCCGGCGTTTATCAGACTTTCAGATAGGGGAAATGTCAGTGAGCATTCCGATTTCAGTTCCAGAGCGATTCGCCCAATGAGTCCTTAATATTTCGTCGTTTTCAGCCAATTTTTCTGGATTTTTGAAAATTTCACTTTTTTGTGAAAATATCCACTAAATGAGGGAATAATATGTGTGAGGGTACCCCAGGAGAGTTCCAAATGTGTGTGGGTAGAATATATATCCCACGGGGGTAAAATTGAAAAAAGTTGAAAAAAATTTTTTTTTGGACTTAGTCATTTTTCCGGCGTTTATCAGACTTTCAGATAGGGGAAATGTCAATGAGCATTCCGATTTCAGTTCCAGAGCGATTCGCCCAATGAGTCCTTAATATTTCGTTGTTTTCAGCCAATTTTTCTGGATTTTTGAAAATTTCACTTTTTTGTGAAAATATCCACTAAATGAGGGAATAATATGTGTGAGGGTACCCCAGGAGAGTTCCAAATGTGTGTGGGTAGAATATATATCCCACGGGGGTAAAATTGAAAAAAGTTGAAAACATTTTTTTTTGGACTTAGTCATTTTTCCGGCATTTATCAGACTTTCAGATAGGGGAAATGTCAGTGAGCGTTCCGATTTCAGTTCCAGAGCGATTCGCCCAATGACTCCTTGATTTTTTGTCGTTTTCAGCCAATTTTCTGTATTTTTGAAAATTTCACTTTTTTGCGAAAATATCCACTAAATGAGGGAATAATATGTGTGAGGGTACCCCAGGAGAGTTCCAAATGTGTGTGGGTAGAATATATATCCCACGGGAGTAAAATTGAAAAAAGTTTAAAAAAATTTTTTTGGGACTTAGTCATTTTTCCGGCGTTTATCAGACTTTCAGATAGGGGAAATGTCAGTGAGCATTCCGATTTCAGTTCCAGAGCGATTCGCCCAATGAGTCCTTAATATTTCGTCGTTTTCAGCCAATTTTTCTGGATTTTTGAAAATTTCACTTTTTTGTGAAAATATCCACTAAATGAGGGAATAATATGTGTGAGGGTACCCCAGGAGAGTTCCAAATGTGTATGGGTAGAATATATATCCCACGGGAGTAAAATTGAAAAAAGTTTAAAAAAAAATTTTTGGGACTTAGTCATTTTTCCGGCGTTTATCAGACTTTCAGATAGGGGAAATGTCAGTGAGCATTCCGATTTCAGTTCCAGAGCGATTCGCCCAATGAGTCCTTAATATTTCGTCGTTTTCAGCCAATTTTTCTGGATTTTTGAAAATTTCACTTTTTTTGTGAAAATATCCACTAAGTGAGGGAATAATATGTGTGATGGTACCCCAGGAGAGTTCCAAATGTGTGTGGGTAGAATATATATCCCACGGGGGTAAAATTGAAAAAAGTTGAAAACATTTTTTTTTGGACTTAGTCATTTTTCCGGCATTTATCAGACTTTCAGATAGGGGAAATGTCAGTGAGCGTTCCGATTTCAGTTCCAGAGCGATTCGCCCAATGAGTCCTTAATATTTTGTCGTTTTCAGCCAATTTTTCTGGATTTTTGAAAATTTCACTTTTTTTGTGAAAATATCCACTAAATGAGGGAATAATATGTGTGAGGGTACCCCAGGAGAGTTCCAAATGTGTGTGGGTAGAATATATATCCCACGGGGGTAAAATTGAAAAAAGTTGAAAACATTTTTTTTTGGACTTAGTCATTTTTCCGGCATTTATCAGACTTTCAGATAGGGGAAATGTCAGTGAGCGTTCCGATTTCAGTTCCAGAGCGATTCGACCAATGAGTCCTTGATTTTTAGTCGTTTTCAGCCAATTTTCTGTATTTTTGAAAATTTCACTTTTTTGTGAAAATATCCACTAAATGAGGGAATAATATGTGTGATTGTACCCCAGGAGAGTTCCAAATGTGTGTGGGTAGAATATATATCCCACGGGAGTAAAATTGAAAAAAGTTTAAAAAAATGTTTTTGGGACTTAGTCATTTTTCCGGCGTTTATCAGACTTTCAGATAGGGGAAATGTCAGTGAGCATTCCGATTTCAGTTCCAGAGCGATTCGCCCAATGAGTCCTTAATATTTCGTCGTTTTCAGCCAATTTTTCTGGATTTTTGAAAATTTCACTTTTTTGTGAAAATATCCACTAAATGAGGGAATAATATGTGTGAGGGTACCCCAGGAGAGTTCCAAATGTGTGTGGGTAGAATATATATCCCACGGGGGTAAAATTGAAAAAAGTTGAAAAAAATTTTTTTTTGGACTTAGTCATTTTTCCGGCGTTTATCAGACTTTCAGATAGGGGAAATGTCAATGAGCATTCCGATTTCAGTTCCAGAGCGATTCGCCCAATGAGTCCTTAATATTTCGTTGTTTTCAGCCAATTTTTCTGGATTTTTGAAAATTTCACTTTTTTGTGAAAATATCCATTAAATGAGGGAATAATATGTGTGAGGGTACCCCAGGAGAGTTCCAAATGTGTGTGGGTAGAATATATATCCCACGGGGGTAAAATTGAAAAAAGTTGAAAACATTTTTTTTTGGACTTAGTCATTTTTCCGGCATTTATCAGACTTTCAGATAGGGGAAATGTCAGTGAGCGTTCCGATTTCAGTTCCAGAGCGATTCGCCCAATGAGTCCTTAATATTTCGTTGTTTTCAGCCAATTTTTCTGGATTTTTGAAAATTTCACTTTTTTGTGAAAATATCCACTAAATGAGGGAATAATATGTGTGAGGGTACCCCAGGAGAGTTCCAAATGTGTGTGGGTAGAATATATATCCCACGGGGGTAAAATTGAAAAAAGTTGAAAACATTTTTTTTTGGACTTAGTCATTTTTCCGGCATTTATCAGACTTTCAGATAGGGGAAATGTCAGTGAGCGTTCCGATTTCAGTTCCAGAGCGATTCGACCAATGAGTCCTTGATTTTTAGTCGTTTTCACCACTTTTCTGTATTTTTGAAAATTTCACTTTTTTGTGAAAATATCCACTAAATGAGGGAATAATATGTGTGATTGTACCCCAGGAGAGTTCCAAATGTGTGTGGGTAGAATATATATCCCACGGGGGTAAAATTGAAAAAAGTTGAAAACATTTTTTTTTGGACTTAGTCATTTTTCCGGCGTTTATCAGACTTTCAGATAAGGGAAATGTCAGTGAGCATTCCGATTTCAGTTCCAGAGCGATTCGCCCAATGAGTCCTTAATATTTTGTCGTTTTCAGCCAATTTTTCTGGATTTTTGAAAATTTCACTTTTTTGTCTAAATATCCACTAAATGAGGGAATAATATGTGTGAGGGTACCCCAGGAGAGTTCCAAATGTGTGTGGGTAGAATATATATCCCACGGGGGTAAAATTGAAAAAAGTTGAAAACATTTTTTTTTGGACTTAGTCATTTTTCCGGCGTTTATCAGACTTTCAGATAGGGGAAATGTCAGTGAGCATTCCGATTTCAGTTCCAGAGCGATTCGCCCAATGAGTCCTTAATATTTCGTCGTTTTCAGCCAATTTTTCTGGATTTTTGAAAATTTCACTTTTTTGTGAAAATATCCACTAAATGAGGGAATAATATGTGTGAGGGTACCCCAGGAGAGTTCCAAATGTGTGTGGGTAGAATATATATCCCACGGGGGTAAAATTGAAAAAAGTTGAAAAAAATTTTTTTTTGGACTTAGTCATTTTTCCGGCGTTTATCAGACTTTCAGATAGGGGAAATGTCAATGAGCATTCCGATTTCAGTTCCAGAGCGATTCGCCCAATGAGTCCTTAATATTTCGTTGTTTTCAGCCAATTTTTCTGTATTTTTGAAAATTTCACTTTTTTGTGAAAATATCCATTAAATGAGGGAATAATATGTGTGAGGGTACCCCAGGAGAGTTCCAAATGTGTGTGGGTAGAATATATATCCCACGGGGGTAAAATTGAAAAAAGTTGAAAACATTTTTTTTTGGACTTAGTCATTTTTCCGGCGTTTATCAGACTTTCAGATAAGGGAAATGTCAGTGAGCATTCCGATTTCAGTTCCAGAGCGATTCGCCCAATGAGTCCTTAATATTTTGTCGTTTTCAGCCAATTTTTCTGGATTTTTGAAAATTTCACTTTTTTGTCTAAATATCCACTAAATGAGGGAATAATATGTGTGAGGGTACCCCAGGAGAGTTCCAAATGTGTGTGGGTAGAATATATATCCCACGGGGGTAAAATTGAAAAAAGTTGAAAACATTTTTTTTTGGACTTAGTCATTTTTCCGGCGTTTATCAGACTTTCAGATAGGGGAAATGTCAGTGAGCATTCCGATTTCAGTTCCAGAGCGATTCGCCCAATGAGTCCTTAATATTTCGTCGTTTTCAGCCAATTTTTCTGGATTTTTGAAAATTTCACTTTTTTGTGAAAATATCCACTAAATGAGGGAATAATATGTGTGAGGGTACCCCAGGAGAGTTCCAAATGTGTGTGGGTAGAATATATATCCCACGGGGGTAAAATTGAAAAAAGTTGAAAAAAATTTTTTTTTGGACTTAGTCATTTTTCCGGCGTTTATCAGACTTTCAGATAGGGGAAATGTCAATGAGCATTCCGATTTCAGTTCCAGAGCGATTCGCCCAATGAGTCCTTAATATTTCGTTGTTTTCAGCCAATTTTTCTGGATTTTTGAAAATTTCACTTTTTTGTGAAAATATCCACTAAATGAGGGAATAATATGTGTGAGGGTACCCCAGGAGAGTTCCAAATGTGTGTGGGTAGAATATATATCCCACGGGGGTAAAATTGAAAAAAGTTGAAAACATTTTTTTTTGGACTTAGTCATTTTTCCGGCATTTATCAGACTTTCAGATAGGGGAAATGTCAGTGAGCGTTCCGATTTCAGTTCCAGAGCGATTCGCCCAATGAGTCCTTGATTTTTAGTCGTTTTCAGCCAATTTTCTGTATTTTTGAAAATTTCACTTTTTTGCGAAAATATCCACTAAATGAGGGAATAATATGTGTGAGGGTACCCCAGGAGAGTTCCAAATGTGTGTGGGTAGAATATATATCCCACGGGAGTAAAATTGAAAAAAGTTTAAAAAAATTTTTTTGGGACTTAGTCATTTTTCCGGCGTTTATCAGACTTTCAGATAGGGGAAATGTCAGTGAGCATTCCGATTTCAGTTCCAGAGCGATTCGCCCAATGAGTCCTTAATATTTTGTCGTTTTCAGCCAATTTTTCTGGATTTTTGAAAATTTCACTTTTTTGTCTAAATATCCACTAAATGAGGGAATAATATGTGTGAGGGTACCCCAGGAGAGTTCCAAATGTGTGTGGGTAGAATATATATCCCACGGGGGTAAAATTGAAAAAAGTTGAAAACATTTTTTTTTGGACTTAGTCATTTTTCCGGCGTTTATCAGACTTTCAGATAGGGGAAATGTCAGTGAGCATTCCGATTTCAGTTCCAGAGCGATTCGCCCAATGAGTCCTTAATATTTCGTCGTTTTCAGCCAATTTTTCTGGATTTTTGAAAATTTCACTTTTTTGTGAAAATATCCACTAAATGAGGGAATAATATGTGTGAGGGTACCCCAGGAGAGTTCCAAATGTGTGTGGGTAGAATATATATCCCACGGGGGTAAAATTGAAAAAAGTTGAAAACATTTTTTTTTGGACTTAGTAATTTTTCCGGCATTTATCAGACTTTCAGATAGGGGAAATGTCAGTGAGCGTTCCGATTTCAGTTCCAGAGCGATTCGCCCAATGAGTCCTTGATTTTTAGTCGTTTTCAGCCAATTTTCTGTATTTTTGAAAATTTCACTTTTTTGCGAAAATATCCACTAAATGAGGGAATAATATGTGTGAGGGTACCCCAGGAGAGTTCCAAATGTGTGTGGGTAGAATATATATCCCACGGGAGTAAAATTGAAAAAAGTTTAAAAAAATTTTTTTGGGACTTAGTCATTTTTCCGGCGTTTATCAGACTTTCAGATAGGGGAAATGTCAGTGAGCATTCCGATTTCAGTTCCAGAGCGATTCGCCCAATGAGTCCTTAATATTTCGTCGTTTTCAGCCAATTTTTCTGGATTTTTGAAAATTTCACTTTTTTGTGAAAATATCCACTAAATGAGGGAATAATATGTGTGAGGGTACCCCAGGAGAGTTCCAAATGTGTATGGGTAGAATATATATCCCACGGGAGTAAAATTGAAAAAAAATTAAAAAAATTTTTTTGGGACTTAGTCATTTTTCCGGCGTTTATCAGACTTTCAGATAGGGGAAATGTCAGTGAGCATTCCGATTTCAGTTCCAGAGCGATTCGCCCAATGAGTCCTTAATATTTTGTCGTTTTCAGCCAATTTTTCTGGATTTTTGAAAATTTCACTTTTTTGTCTAAATATCCACTAAATGAGGGAATAATATGTGTGAGGGTACCCCAGGAGAGTTCCAAATGTGTGTGGGTAGAATATATATCCCACGGGGGTAAAATTGAAAAAAGTTGAAAACATTTTTTTTTGGACTCAGTCATTTTTCCGGCGTTTATCAGACTTTCAGATAGGGGAAATGTCAGTGAGCATTCCGATTTCAGTTCCAGAGCGATTCGCCCAATGAGTCCTTAATATTTCGTCGTTTTCAGCCAATTTTTCTGGATTTTTGAAAATTTCACTTTTTTGTGAAAATATCCACTAAATGAGGGAATAATATGTGTGAGGGTACCCCAGGAGAGTTCCAAATGTGTATGGGTAGAATATATATCCCACGGGAGTAAAATTGAAAAAAGTTTAAAAAAAAATTTTTGGGACTTAGTCATTTTTCCGGCGTTTATCAGACTTTCAGATAGGGGAAATGTCAGTGAGCATTCCGATTTCAGTTCCAGAGCGGTTCGCCCAATGAGTCCTTAATATTTCGTCGTTTTCAGCCAATTTTTCTGGATTTTTGAAAATTTCACTTTTTTTGTGAAAATATCCACTAAATGAGGGAATAATATGTGTGAGGGTACCCCAGGAGAGTTCCAAATGTGTGTGGGTAGAATATATATCCCACGGGGGTAAAATTGAAAAAAGTTGAAAACATTTTTTTTTGGACTTAGTCATTTTTCCGGCATTTATCAGACTTTCAGATAGGGGAAATGTCAGTGAGCGTTCCGATTTCAGTTCCAGAGCGATTCGCCCAATGAGTCCTTAATATTTCGTCGTTTTCAGCCAATTTTTCTGGATTTTTGAAAATTTCACTTTTTTGTGAAAATATCCACTAAATGAGGGAATAATATGTGTGAGGGTACCCCAGGAGAGTTCCAAATGTGTGTGGGTAGAATATATATCCCACGGGGGTAAAATTGAAAAAAGTTGAAAAAAATTTTTTTTTGGACTTAGTCATTTTTCCGGCGTTTATCAGACTTTCAGATAGGGGAAATGTCAATGAGCATTCCGATTTCAGTTCCAGAGCGATTCGCCCAATGAGTCCTTAATATTTCGTTGTTTTCAGCCAATTTTTCTGGATTTTTGAAAATTTCACTTTTTTTGTGAAAATATCCACTAAATGAGGGAATAATATGTGTGAGGGTACCCCAGGAGAGTTCCAAATGTGTGTGGGTAGAATATATATCCCACGGGGGTAAAATTGAAAAAAGTTGAAAACATTTTTTTTTGGACTTAGTCATTTTTCCGGCATTTATCAGACTTTCAGATAGGGGAAATGTCAGTGAGCGTTCCGATTTCAGTTCCAGAGCGATTCGACCAATGAGTCCTTGATTTTTAGTCGTTTTCAGCCAATTTTCTGTATTTTTGAAAATTTCACTTTTTTGTGAAAATATCCACTAAATGAGGGAATAATATGTGTGATTGTACCCCAGGAGAGTTCCAAATGTGTGTGGGTAGAATATATATCCCACGGGAGTAAAATTGAAAAAAGTTTAAAAAAAATTTTTTGGGACTTAGTCATTTTTCCGGCGTTTATCAGACTTTCAGATAGGGGAAATGTCAGTGAGCATTCCGATTTCAGTTCCAGAGCGATTCGCCCAATGAGTCCTTAATATTTCGTCGTTTTCAGCCAATTTTTCTGGATTTTTGAAAATTTCACTTTTTTGTGAAAATATCCACTAAATGAGGGAATAATATGTGTGAGGGTACCCCAGGAGAGTTCCAAATGTGTGTGGGTAGAATATATATCCCACGGGGGTAAAATTGAAAAAAGTTGAAAAAAATTTTTTTTTGGACTTAGTCATTTTTCCGGCGTTTATCAGACTTTCAGATAGGGGAAATGTCAATGAGCATTCCGATTTCAGTTCCAGAGCGATTCGCCCAATGAGTCCTTAATATTTCGTTGTTTTCAGCCAATTTTTCTGGATTTTTGAAAATTTCACTTTTTTGTGAAAATATCCATTAAATGAGGGAATAATATGTGTGAGGGTACCCCAGGAGAGTTCCAAATGTGTGTGGGTAGAATATATATCCCACGGGGGTAAAATTGAAAAAAGTTGAAAACATTTTTTTTTGGACTTAGTCATTTTTCCGGCATTTATCAGACTTTCAGATAGGGGAAATGTCAGTGAGCGTTCCGATTTCAGTTCCAGAGCGATTCGCCCAATGAGTCCTTGATTTTTAGTCGTTTTCAGCCAATTTTCTGTATTTTTGAAAATTTCACTTTTTTGCGAAAATATCCACTAAATGAGGGAATAATATGTGTGAGGGTACCCCAGGAGAGTTCCAAATGTGTGTGGGTAGAATATATATCCCACGGGAGTAAAATTGAAAAAAGTTTAAAAAAATGTTTTTGGGACTTAGTCATTTTTCCGGCGTTTATCAGACTTTCAGATAGGGGAAATGTCAGTGAGCATTCCGATTTCAGTTCCAGAGCGATTCGCCCAATGAGTCCTTAATATTTCGTCGTTTTCAGCCAATTTTTCTGGATTTTTGAAAATTTCACTTTTTTGTGAAAATATCCACTAAATGAGGGAATAATATGTGTGAGGGTACCCCAGGAGAGTTCCAAATGTGTATGGGTAGAATATATATCCCACGGGAGTAAAATTGAAAAAAGTTTAAAAAAAATTTTTTGGGACTTAGTCATTTTTCCGGCGTTTATCAGACTTTCAGATAGGGGAAATGTCAGTGAGCATTCCGATTTCAGTTCCAGAGCGATTCGCCCAATGAGTCCTTAATATTTCGTCCTTTTCAGCCAATTTTTCTGGATTTTTTAAAATTTCACTTTTTTTGTGAAAATATCCACTAAATGAGGGAATAATATGTGTGAGGGTACCCCAGGAGAGTTCCAAATGTGTGTGGGTAGAATATATATCCCACGGGGGTAAAATTGAAAAAAGTTGAAAACATTTTTTTTTGGACTTAGTCATTTTTCCGGCATTTATCAGACTTTCAGATAGGGGAAATGTCAGTGAGCGTTCCGATTTCAGTTCCAGAGCGATTCGACCAATGAGTCCTTGATTTTTAGTCGTTTTCAGCCAATTTTCTGTATTTTTGAAAATTTCACTTTTTTGTGAAAATATCCTCTAAATGAGGGAATAATATGTGTGATTGTACCCCAGGAGAGTTCCAAATGTGTGTGGGTAGAATATATATCCCACGGGAGTAAAATTGAAAAAAGTTTAAAAAAATTTTTTTGGGACTTAGTCATTTTTCCGGCGTTTATCAGACTTTCAGATAGGGGAAATGTCAGTGAGCATTCCGATTTCAGTTCCAGAGCGATTCGCCCAATGAGTCCTTAATATTTCGTCGTTTTCAGCCAATTTTTCTGGATTTTTGAAAATTTCACTTTTTTGTGAAAATATCCACTAAATGAGGGAATAATATGTGTGAGGGTACCCCAGGAGAGTTCCAAATGTGTGTGGGTAGAATATATATCCCACGGGGGTAAAATTGAAAAAAGTTGAAAACATTTTTTTTTGGACTTAGTCATTTTTCCGGCATTTATCAGACTTTCAGATAGGGGAAATGTCAGTGAGCGTTCCGATTTCAGTTCCAGAGCGATTCGCCCAATGAGTCCTTGATTTTTATTCGTTTTCAGCCAATTTTCTGTATTTTTGAAAATTTCACTTTTTTGCGAAAATATCCACTAAATGAGGGAATAATATGTGTGAGGGTACCCCAGGAGAGTTCCAAATGTGTGTGGGTAGAATATATATCCCACGGGAGTAAAATTGAAAAAAGTTTAAAAAAATTTTTTTGGGACTTAGTCATTTTTCCGGCGTTTATCAGACTTTCAGATAGGGGAAATGTCAGTGAGCATTCCGATTTCAGTTCCAGAGCGATTCGCCCAATGAGTCCTTAATATTTCGTCGTTTTCAGCCAATTTTTCTGGATTTTTGAAAATTTCACTTTTTTTGTGAAAATATCCACTAAATGAGGGAATAATATGTGTGAGGGTACCCCAGGAGAGTTCCAAATGTGTGTGGGTAGAATATATATCCCACGGGGGTAAAATTGAAAAAAGTTGAAAACATTTTTTTTTGGACTTAGTCATTTTTCCGGCATTTATCAGACTTTCAGATAGGGGAAATGTCAGTGAGCGTTCCGATTTCAGTTCCAGAGCGATTCGACCAATGAGTCCTTGATTTTTAGTCGTTTTCAGCCAATTTTCTGTATTTTTGAAAATTTCACTTTTTTGTGAAAATATCCTCTAAATGAGGGAATAATATGTGTGATTGTACCCCAGGAGAGTTCCAAATGTGTGTGGGTAGAATATATATCCCACGGGAGTAAAATTGAAAAAAGTTTAAAAAAAATTTTTTGGGACTTAGTCATTTTTCCGGCGTTTATCAGACTTTCAGATAGGGGAAATGTCAGTGAGCATTCCGATTTCAGTTCCAGAGCGATTCGCCCAATGAGTCCTTAATATTTCGTCGTTTTCAGCCAATTTTTCTGGATTTTTGAAAATTTCACTTTTTTGTGAAAATATCCACTAAATGAGGGAATAATATGTGTGAGGGTACCCCAGGAGAGTTCCAAATGTGTGTGGGTAGAATATATATCCCACGGGGGTAAAATTGAAAAAAGTTGAAAACATTTTTTTTTGGACTTAGTCATTTTTCCGGCATTTATCAGACTTTCAGATAGGGGAAATGTCAGTGAGCGTTCCGATTTCAGTTCCAGAGCGATTCGACCAATGAGTCCTTGATTTTTAGTCGTTTTCAGCCAATTTTCTGTATTTTTGAAAATTTCACTTTTTTGTGAAAATATCCTCTAAATGAGGGAATAATATGTGTGATTGTACCCCAGGAGAGTTCCAAATGTGTGTGGGTAGAATATATATCCCACGGGAGTAAAATTGAAAAAAGTTTAAAAAAAATTTTTTGGGACTTAGTCATTTTTCCGGCGTTTATCAGACTTTCAGATAGGGGAAATGTCAGTGAGCATTCCGATTTCAGTTCCAGAGCGATTCGCCCAATGAGTCCTTAATATTTCGTCGTTTTCAGCCAATTTTTCTGGATTTTTGAAAATTTCACTTTTTTGTGAAAATATCCACTAAATGAGGGAATAATATGTGTGAGGGTACCCCAGGAGAGTTCCAAATGTGTGTGGGTAGAATATATATCCCACGGGGGTAAAATTGAAAAAAGTTGAAAACATTTTTTTTTGGACTTAGTCATTTTTCCGGCATTTATCAGACTTTCAGATAGGGGAAATGTCAGTGAGCGTTCCGATTTCAGTTCCAGAGCGATTCGCCCAGTGAGTCCTTGATTTTTATTCGTTTTCAGCCAATTTTCTGTATTTTTGAAAATTTCACTTTTTTGCGAAAATATCCACTAAATGAGGGAATAATATGTGTGAGGGTACCCCAGGAGAGTTCCAAATGTGTGTGGGTAGAATATATATCCCACGGGAGTAAAATTGAAAAAAGTTTAAAAAAATTTTTTTGGGACTTAGTCATTTTTCCGGCGTTTATCAGACTTTCAGATAGGGGCAATGTCAGTGAGCATTCCGATTTCAGTTCCAGAGCGATTCGCCCAATGAGTCCTTAATATTTCGTCGTTTTCAGCCAATTTTTCTGGATTTTTGAAAATTTCACTTTTTTGTGAAAATATCCACTAAATGAGGGAATAATATGTGTGAGGGTACCCCAGGAGAGTTCCAAATGTGTATGGGTAGAATATATATCCCACGGGAGTAAAATTGAAAAAAGTTTAAAAAAAATTTTTTGGGACTTAGTCATTTTTCCGGCGTTTATCAGACTTTCAGATAGGGGAAATGTCAGTGAGCATTCCGATTTCAGTTCCAGAGCGATTCGCCCAATGAGTCCTTAATATTTCGTCGTTTTCAGCCAATTTTTCTGGATTTTTGAAAATTTCACTTTTTTTGTGAAAATATCCACTAAATGAGGGAATAATATGTGTGAGGGTACCCCAGGAGAGTTCCAAATGTGTGTGGGTAGAATATATATCCCACGGGGGTAAAATTGAAAAAAGTTGAAAACATTTTTTTTTGGACTTAGTCATTTTTCCGGCGTTTATCAGACTTTCAGATAAGGGAAATGTCAGTGAGCATTCCGATTTCAGTTCCAGAGCGATTCGCCCAATGAGTCCTTAATATTTTGTCGTTTTCAGCCAATTTTTCTGGATTTTTGAAAATTTCACTTTTTTGTCTAAATATCCACTAAATGAGGGAATAATATGTGTGAGGGTACCCCAGGAGAGTTCCAAATGTGTGTGGGTAGAATATATATCCCACGGGGGTAAAATTGAAAAAAGTTGAAAACATTTTTTTTTGGACTTAGTCATTTTTCCGGCGTTTATCAGACTTTCAGATAGGGGAAATGTCAGTGAGCATTCCGATTTCAGTTCCAGAGCGATTCGCCCAATGAGTCCTTAATATTTCGTCGTTTTCAGCCAATTTTTCTGGATTTTTGAAAATTTCACTTTTTTGTGAAAATATCCACTAAATGAGGGAATAATATGTGTGAGGGTACCCCAGGAGAGTTCCAAATGTGTGTGGGTAGAATATATATCCCACGGGGGTAAAATTGAAAAAAGTTGAAAAAAATTTTTTTTTGGACTTAGTCATTTTTCCGGCGTTTATCAGACTTTCAGATAGGGGAAATGTCAATGAGCATTCCGATTTCAGTTCCAGAGCGATTCGCCCAATGAGTCCTTAATATTTCGTTGTTTTCAGCCAATTTTTCTGGATTTTTGAAAATTTCACTTTTTTGTGAAAATATCCACTAAATGAGGGAATAATATGTGTGAGGGTACCCCAGGAGAGTTCCAAATGTGTGTGGGTAGAATATATATCCCACGGGGGTAAAATTGAAAAAAGTTGAAAACATTTTTTTTTGGACTTAGTCATTTTTCCGGCATTTATCAGACTTTCAGATAGGGGAAATGTCAGTGAGCGTTCCGATTTCAGTTCCAGAGCGATTCGCCCAATGAGTCCTTGATTTTTAGTCGTTTTCAGCCAATTTTCTGTATTTTTGAAAATTTCACTTTTTTGCGAAAATATCCACTAAATGAGGGAATAATATGTGTGAGGGTACCCCAGGAGAGTTCCAAATGTGTGTGGGTAGAATATATATCCCACGGGAGTAAAATTGAAAAAAGTTTAAAAAAATTTTTTTGGGACTTAGTCATTTTTCCGGCGTTTATCAGACTTTCAGATAGGGGAAATGTCAGTGAGCATTCCGATTTCAGTTCCAGAGCGATTCGCCCAATGAGTCCTTAATATTTCGTCGTTTTCAGCCAATTTTTCTGGATTTTTGAAAATTTCACTTTTTTGTGAAAATATCCACTAAATGAGGGAATAATATGTGTGAGGGTACCCCAGGAGAGTTCCAAATGTGTATGGGTAGAATATATATCCCACGGGAGTAAAATTGAAAAAAAATTAAAAAAAATTTTTTGGGACTTAGTCATTTTTCCGGCGTTTATCAGACTTTCAGATAGGGGAAATGTCAGTGAGCATTCCGATTTCAGTTCCAGAGCGATTCGCCCAATGAGTCCTTAATATTTTGTCGTTTTCAGCCAATTTTTCTGGATTTTTGAAAATTTCACTTTTTTGTCTAAATATCCACTAAATGAGGGAATAATATGTGTGAGGGTACCCCAGGAGAGTTCCAAATGTGTGTGGGTAGAATATATATCCCACGGGGGTAAAATTGAAAAAAGTTGAAAACATTTTTTTTTGGACTCAGTCATTTTTCCGGCGTTTATCAGACTTTCAGATAGGGGAAATGTCAGTGAGCATTCCGATTTCAGTTCCAGAGCGATTCGCCCAATGAGTCCTTAATATTTTGTCGTTTTCAGCCAATTTTTCTGGATTTTTGAAAATTTCACTTTTTTGTCTAAATATCCACTAAATGAGGGAATAATATGTGTGAGGGTACCCCAGGAGAGTTCCAAATGTGTGTGGGTAGAATATATATCCCACGGGGGTAAAATTGAGAAAAGTTGAAAACATTTTTTTTTGGACTTAGTCATTTTTCCTGCATTTATCAGACTTTCAGATAGGGGAAATGTCAGTGAGCATTCCGATTTCAGTTCCAGAGCGATTCGCCCAATGAGTCCTTGATTTTTAGTCATTTTCAGCCAATTTTCTGTATTTTTGAAAATTTCACTTTTTTGTGAAAATATCCACTAAATGAGGGAATAATATGTGTGAGGGTACCCCAGGAGAGTTCCAAATGTGTGTGGGTAGAATATATATCCCACGGGGGTAAAATTGAAAAAAGTTGAAAACATTTTTTTTTGGACTTAGTCATTTTTCCGGCGTTTATCAGACTTTCAGATAGGGGAAATGTCAGTGAGCGTTCCGATTTCAGTTCCAGAGCGATTCGCCCAATGAGTCCTTGATATTTCGTCGTTTTCAGCCAATTTTTCTGGATTTTTGAAAATTTCACTTTTTTGTGAAAATATCCACTAAATGAGGGAATAATATGTGTGAGGGTACCCCAGGAGAGTTCCAAATGTGTGTGGGTAGAATATATATCCCACGGGAGTAAAATTGAAAAAAGTTTAAAAAAATTTTTTTGGGACTTAGTCATTTTTCCGGCGTTTATCAGACTTTCAGATAGGGGAAATGTCAGTGAGCATTCCGATTTCAGTTCCAGAGCGATTCGCCCAATGAGTCCTTAATATTTCGTCGTTTTCAGCCAATTTTTCTGGATTTTTGAAAATTTCACTTTTTTGTCTAAATATCCTCTAAATGAGGGAATAATATGTGTGAGGGTACCCCAGGAGAGTTCCAAATGTGTGTGGGTAGAATATTTATCCCACGGGGGTAAAATTGAGAAAAGTTGAAAACATTTTTTTTTGGACTTAGTAATTTTTCCGGCATTTATCAGACTTTCAGATAGGGGAAATGTCAGTGAGCGTTCCGATTTCAGTTCCAGAGCGATTCGCCCAATGAGTCCTTGATTTTTAGTCGTTTTCAGCCAATTTTCTGTATTTTTGAAAATTTCACTTTTTTGTGAAAATATCCACTAAATGAGGGAATAATATGTGTGAGGGTACCCCAGGAGAGTTCCAAATGTGTGTGGGTACAATATATATCCCACGGGGGTAAAATTGAAAAAAGTTGAAAACATTTTTTTTTGGACTTAGTCATTTTTCCGGCGTTTATCAGACTTTCAGATAGGGGAAATGTCAGTGAGCATTCCGATTTCAGTTCCAGAGCGATTCGCCCAATGAGTCCTTAATATTTCGTCGTTTTCAGCCAATTTTTCTGGATTTTTGAAAATTTCACTTTTTTGTGAAAATATCCACTAAATGAGGGAATAATATGTGTGAGGGTACCCCAGGAGAGTTCCAAATGTGTGTGGGTAGAATATATATCCCACGGGGGTAAAATTGAAAAAAGTTGAAAACATTTTTTTTTGGACTTAGTCATTTTTCCGGCGTTTATCAGACTTTCAGATAGGGGAAATGTCAGTGAGCATTCCGATTTCAGTTCCAGAGCGATTCGCCCAATGAGTCCTTAATATTTCGTCGTTTTCAGCCAATTTTTCTGGATTTTTGAAAATTTCACTTTTTTGTGAAAATATCCACTAAATGAGGGAATAATATGTGTGAGGGTACCCCAGGAGAGTTCCAAATGTGTGTGGGTAGAATATATATCCCACGGGAGTAAAATTGAAAAAAGTTTTAAAAAATTTTTTTGGGACTTAGTCATTTTTCCGGCGTTTATCAGACTTTCAGATACGGGAAATGTCAGTGAGCATTCCGATTTCAGTTCCAGAGCGATTCGCCCAATGAGTCCTTAATATTTCGTCGTTTTCAGCCAATTTTTCTGTATTTTTGAAAATTTCACTTTTTTGTGAAAATATCCACTAAATGAGGGAATAATATGTGTGAGGGTACCCCAGGAGAGTTCCAAATGTGTGTGGGTAGAATATATATCCCACGGGGGTAAAATTAAGAAAAGTTGAAAACATTTTTTTTTGGACTTAGTCATTTTTCCGGCATTTATCAGACTTTCAGATAGGGGAAATGTCAGTGAGCGTTCCGATTTCAGTTCCAGAGCGATTCGCCCAATGAGTCCTTGATTTTTAGTCGTTTTCAGCCAATTTTCTGTATTTTTGAAAATTTCACTTTTTTGTGAAAATATCCACTAAATGAGGGAATAATATGTGTGAGGGTACCCCAGGAGAGATCCAAATGTGTGTGGGTAGAATATATATCCCACGGGGGTAAAATTGAAAAAAGTTGAAAACATTTTTTTTTGGACTTAGTCATTTTTCCGGCGTTTATCAGACTTTCAGATAGGGGAAATGTCAGTGAGCATTCCGATTTCAGTTCCAGAGCGATTCGCCCAATGAGTCCTTAATATTTCGTCGTTTTCAGCCAATTTTTCTGGATTTTTGAAAATTTCACTTTTTTGTGAAAATATCCACTAAATGAGGGAATAATATGTGTGAGGGTACCCCAGGAGAGTTCCAAATGTGTGTGGGTAGAATATATATCCCACGGGGGTAAAATTGAGAAAAGTTGAAAACATTTTTTTTTGGACTTAGTCATTTTTCCGGCATTTATCAGACTTTCAGATAGGGGAAATGTCAGTGAGCGTTCCGATTTCAGTTCCAGAGCGATTCGCCCAATGAGTCCTTGATTTTTAGTCGTTTTCAGCCAATTTTCTGTATTTTTGAAAATTTCACTTTTTTGTGAAAATATCCACTAAATGAGGGAATAATATGTGTGAGGGTACCCCAGGAGAGTTCCAAATGTGTGTGGGTAGAATATATATCCCACGGGGGTAAAATTGAAAAAAGTTGAAAAAAATTTTTTTTTGGACTTAGTCATTTTTCCGGCGTTTATCAGACTTTCAGATAGGGGAAATGTCAGTGAGCATTCCGATTTCAGTTCCAGAGCGATTCGCCCAATGAGTCCTTAATATTTCGTCATTTTCAGCCAATTTTTCTGGATTTTTGAAAATTTCACTTTTTTGTGAAAATATCCACTAAATGAGGGAATAATATGTGTGAGGGTACCCCAGGAGAGTTCCAAATGTGTGTGGGTAGAATATATATCCCACGGGGGTAAAATTGAAAAAAGTTGAAAACATTTTTTTTTGGACTTAGTCATTTTTCCGGCGTTTATCAGACTTTCAGATAGGGGAAATGTCAGTGAGCGTTCCGATTTCAGTTCCAGAGCGATTCGCCCAATGAGTCCTTGATATTTCGTCGTTTTCAGCCAATTTTTCTGGATTTTTGAAAATTTCACTTTTTTGTGAAAATATCCACTAAATGAGGGAATAATATGTGTGAGGGTACCCCAGGAGAGTTCCAAATGTGTGTGGGTAGAATATATATCCCACGGGGGTAAAATTGAAAAAAGTTGAAAAAATTTTTATTTTGGACTTAGTCATTTTTCCGGCGTTTATCAGACTTTCAGATAGGGGAAATGTCAGTGAGCATTCCGATTTCAGTTCCAGAGCGATTCGCCCAATGAGTCCTTAATATTTCGTCGTTTTCAGCCAATTTTTCTGGATTTTTGAAAATTTCACTTTTTTGTGAAAATATCCACTAAATGAGGGAATAATATGTGTGAGGGTACCCCAGGAGAGTTCCAAATGTGTGTGGGTAGAATATATATCCCACGGGAGTAAAATTGAAAAAAGTTTAAAAAAAATTTTTTGGGACTTAGTCATTTTTCCGGCGTTTATCAGACTTTCAGATAGGGGAAATGTCAGTGAGCATTCCGATTTCAGTTCCAGAGCGATTCGCCCAATGAGTCCTTAATATTTCGTCGTTTTCAGCCAATTTTTCTGGATTTTTGAAAATTTCACTTTTTTGTAAAAATATCCACTAAATGAGGGAATAATATGTGTGAGGGTACCCCAGGAGAGTTCCAAATGTGTGTGGGTAGAATATATATCCCACGGGGGTAAAATTGAAAAAAGTTGAAAACATTTTTTTTTGGACTTAGTCATTTTTCCGGCATTTATCAGACTTTCAGATAGGGGAAATGTCAGTGAGCGTTCCGATTTCAGTTCCAGAGCGATTCGCCCAATGAGTCCTTGATTTTTAGTCGTTTTCAGCCAATTTTCTGTATTTTTGAAAATTTCACTTTTTTGTGAAAATATCCACTAAATGAGGGAATAATATGTGTGAGGGTACCCCAGGAGAGTTCCAAAGGTGTGTGGGTAGAATATATATCCCACGGGGGTAAAATTGAAAAAAGTTGAAAACATTTTTTTTTGGACTTAGTCATTTTTCCGGCGTTTATCAGACTTTCAGATAGGGGAAATGTCAGTGAGCATTCCGATTTCAGTTCCAGAGCGATTCGCCCAATGAGTCCTTAATATTTTGTCATTTTCAGCCAATTTTTCTGGATTTTTGAAAATTTCACTTTTTTGTCTAAATATCCTCTAAATGAGGGAATAATATGTGTGAGGGTACCCCAGGAGAGTTCCAAATGTGTGTGGGTAGAATATTTATCCCACGGGGGTAAAATTGAGAAAAGTTGAAAACATTTTTTTTTGGACTTAGTAATTTTTCCGGCATTTATCAGACTTTCAGATAGGGGAAGTGTCAGTGAGCGTTCCGATTTCAGTTCCAGAGCGATTCGCCCAATGAGTCCTTGATTTTTAGTCGTTTTCAGCCAATTTTCTGTATTTTTGAAAATTTCACTTTTTTGTGAAAATATCCACTAAATGAGGGAATAATATGTGTGAGGGTACCCCAGGAGAGTTCCAAATGTGTGTGGGTAGAATATATATCCCACGGGGGTAAAATTGAAAAAAGTTGAAAACATTTTTTTTTGGACTTAGTCATTTTTCCGGCGTTTATCAGACTTTCAGATAGGGGAAATGTCAGTGAGCATTCCGATTTCAGTTCCAGAGCGATTCGCCCAATGAGTCCTTAATATTTCGTCGTTTTCAGCCAATTTTTCTGGATTTTTGAAAATTTCACTTTTTTGTGAAAATATCCACTAAATGAGGGAATAATATGTGTGAGGGTACCCCAGGAGAGTTCCAAATGTGTGTGGGTAGAATATATATCCCACGGGGGTAAAATTGAAAAAAGTTGAAAACATTTTTTTTTGGACTTAGTCATTTTTCCGGCGTTTATCAGACTTTCAGATAGGGGAAATGTCAGTGAGCATTCCGATTTCAGTTCCAGAGCGATTCGCCCAATGAGTCCTTAATATTTCGTCGTTTTCAGCCAATTTTTCTGGATTTTTGAAAATTTCACTTTTTTGTGAAAATATCCACTAAATGAGGGAATAATATGTGTGAGGGTACCCCAGGAGAGTTCCAAATGTGTGTGGGTAGAATATATATCCCACCGGGGTAAAATTAAGAAAAGTTGAAAACATTTTTTTTTGGACTTAGTCATTTTTCCGGCGTTTATCAGACTTTCAGATAGGGGAAATGTCAGTGAGCATTCCGATTTCAGTTCCAGAGCGATTCGCCCAATGAGTCCTTAATATTTCGTCGTTTTCAGCCAATTTTTCTGGATTTTTGAAAATTTCACTTTTTTGTGAAAATATCCACTAAATGAGGGAATAATATGTGTGAGGGTACCCCAGGAGAGTTCCAAATGTGTGTGGGTAGAATATATATCCCACGGGGGTAAAATTGAAAAAAGTTGAAAACATTTTTTTTTGGACTTAGTAATTTTTCCGGCGTTTATCAGACTTTCAGATAGGGGAAATGTCAGTGAGCATTCCGATTTCAGTTCCAGAGCGATTCGCCCAATGAGTCCTTGATATTTCGTCGTTTTCAGCCAATTTTTCTGGAATTTTGAAAATTTCACTTTTTTGTGAAAATATCCACTAAATGAGGGAATAATATGTGTGAGGGTACCCCAGGAGAGTTCCAAATGTGTGTGGGTAGAATATATATCCCACGGGAGTAAAATTGAAAAAAGTTTAAAAAAATTTTTTGGGACTTAGTCATTTTTCCAGCGTTTATCAGACTTTCAGATAGGGGAAATGTCAGTAAGCATTCCGATTTCAGTTCCAGAGCGATCCGCCCAATGAGTCCTTAATATTTCGTCGTTTTCAGCCAATTTTTCTGGATTTTTGAAAATTTCACTTTTTTGTGAAAATATCCACTAAATGAGGGAATAATATGTGTGAGGGTACCCCAGGAGAGTTCCAAATGTGTGTGGGTAGAATATATATCCCACGGGGGTAAAATTGAAAGAAGTTGAAAACATTTTTTTTTGGACTTAGTCATTTTTCCGGCATTTATTAGACTTTCAGATAGGGGAAATGTCAGTGAGCGTTCCGATTTCAGTTCCAGAGCGATTCGCCCAATGAGTCCTTGATTTTTAGTCGTTTTCAGCCAATTTTCTGTATTTTTGAAAATTTCACTTTTTTGTGAAAATATCCACTAAATGAGGGAATAATATGTGTGAGGGTACCCCAGGAGAGTTCCAAATGTGTGTGGGTAGAATATATATCCCACAGGGGTAAAATTGAAAAAAGTTGTAAAAAAATTTTTTTTCGACTTAGTCATTTTTCCGGCGTTTATCAGACTTTCAGATAGGGGAAATGTCAGTGAGCATTCCGATTTCAGTTCCAGAGCGATTCGCCCAATGAGTCCTTGATATTTCGTCGTTTTCAGCCAATTTTTCTGGATTTTTGAAAATTTCACTTTTTTGTGAAAATATCCACTAAATGAGGGAATAATATGTGTGAGGGTACCCCAGGAGAGTTCCAAATGTGTGTGGGTAGAATATATATCCCACGGGGGTAAAATTGAGAAAAGTTGAAAACATTTTTTTTTGGACTTAGTCATTTTTCCGGCATTTATCAGACTTTCAGATAGGGGAAATGTCAGTGAGCGTTCCGATTTCAGTTCCAGAGCGATTCGCCCAATGAGTCCTTGATTTTTAGTCGTTTTCAGCCAATTTTCTGTATTTTTGAAAATTTCACTTTTTTGTGAAAATATCCACTAAATGAGGGAATAATATGTGTGAGGGTACCCCAGGAGAGTTCCAAATGTGTGTGGGTAGAATATATATCCCACGGGGGTAAAATTGAAAAAAGTTGAAAAAAATTTTTTTTTGGACTTAGTCATTTTTCCGGCGTTTATCAGACTTTCAGATAGGGGAAATGTCAGTGAGCATTCCGATTTCAGTTCCAGAGCGATTCGCCCAATGAGTCCTTAATATTTCGTCATTTTCAGCCAATTTTTCTGGATTTTTGAAAATTTCACTTTTTTGTGAAAATATCCACTAAATGAGGGAATAATATGTGTGAGGGTACCCCAGGAGAGTTCCAAATGTGTGTGGGTAGAATATATATCCCACGGGGGTAAAATTGAAAAAAGTTGAAAAAAATTTTTTTTTGGACTTAGTCATTTTTCCGGCGTTTATCAGACTTTCAGATAGGGGAAATGTCAGTGAGCATTCCGATTTCAGTTCCAGAGCGATTCGCCCAATGAGTCCTTAATATTTCGTCGTTTTCAGCCAATTTTTCTGGATTTTTGAAAATTTCACTTTTTTGTGAAAATATCCACTAAATGAGGGAATAATATGTGTGAGGGTACCCCAGGAGAGTTCCAAATGTGTGTGGGTAGAATATATATCCCACGGGAGTAAAATTGAAAAAAGTTTAAAAAAAATTTTTTTGGACTTAGTCATTTTTCCGGCGTTTATCAGACTTTCAGATAGGGGAAATGTCAGTGAGCATTCCGATTTCAGTTCCAGAGCGATTCGCCCAATGAGTCCTTAATATTTTGTCGTTTTCAGCCAATTTTTCTGGATTTTTGAAAATTTCACTTTTTTGTCTAAATATCCTCTAAATGAGGGAATAATATGTGTGAGGGTACCCCAGGAGAGTTCCAAATGTGTGTGGGTAGAATATTTATCCCACGGGGGTAAAATTGAGAAAAGTTGAAAACATTTTTTTTTGGACTTAGTAATTTTTCCGGCATTTATCAGACTTTCAGATAGGGGAAATGTCAGTGAGCGTTTCGATTTCAGTTCCAGAGCGATTCGCCCAATGAGTCCTTGATTTTTAGTCGTTTTCAGCCAATTTTCTGTATTTTTGAAAATTTCACTTTTTTGTGAAAATATCCACTAAATGAGGGAATAATATGTGTGAGGGTACCCCAGGAGAGTTCCAAATGTGTGTGGGTAGAATATATATCCCACGGGGGTAAAATTGAAAAAAGTTGAAAACATTTTTTTTTGGACTTAGTCATTTTTCCGGCGTTTATCAGACTTTCAGATAGGGGAAATGTCAGTGAGCATTCCGATTTCAGTTCCAGAGCGATTCGCCCAATGAGTCCTTAATATTTCGTCGTTTTCAGCCAATTTTTCTGGATTTTTGAAAATTTCACTTTTTTGTGAAAATATCCACTAAATGAGGGAATAATATGTGTGAGGGTACCCCAGGAGAGTTCCAAATGTGTGTGGGTAGAATATATATCCCACGGGGGTAAAATTAAGAAAAGTTGAAAACATTTTTTTTTGGACTTAGTCATTTTTCCGGCATTTATTAGACTTTCAGATAGGGGAAATGTCAGTGAGCGTTCCGATTTCAGTTCCAGAGCGATTCGCCCAATGAGTCCTTGATTTTTAGTCGTTTTCAGCCAATTTTCTGTATTTTTGAAAATTTCACTTTTTTGTGAAAATATCCACTAAATGAGGGAATAATATGTGTGAGGGTACCCCAGGAGAGTTCCAAATGTGTGTGGGTAGAATATATATCCCACAGGGGTAAAATTGAAAAAAGTTGTAAAAAAATTTTTTTTCGACTTAGTCATTTTTCCGGCGTTTATCAGACTTTCAGATAGGGGAAATGTCAGTGAGCATTCCGATTTCAGTTCCAGAGCGATTCGCCCAATGAGTCCTTGATATTTCGTCGTTTTCAGCCAATTTTTCTGAATTTTTGAAAATTTCACTTTTTTGTGAAAATATCCACTAAATGAGGGAATAATATGTGTGAGGGTACCCCAGGAGAGTTCCAAATGTGTGTGGGTAGAATATATATCCCACGGGGGTAAAATTAAGAAAAGTTGAAAACATTTTTTTTTGGTCTTAGTCATTTTTCCGGCATTTATCAGACTTTCAGATAGGGGAAATGTCAGTGAGCGTTCCGATTTCAGTTCCAGAGCGATTCGCCCAATGAGTCCTTGATTTTTAGTCGTTTTCAGCCAATTTTCTGTATTTTTGAAAATTTCACTTTTTTGTGAAAATATCCACTAAATGAGGGAATAATATGTGTGAGGGTACCCCAGGAGAGTTCCAAATGTGTGTGGGTAGAATATATATCCCACGGGGGTAAAATTGAAAAAAGTTGAAAAAAATTTTTTTTTGGACTTAGTCATTTTTCCGGCGTTTATCAGACTTTCAGATAGGGGAAATGTCAGTGAGCATTCCGATTTCAGTTCCAGAGCGATTCGCCCAATGAGTCCTTAATATGTCGTCGTTTTCAGCCAATTTTTCTGGATTTTTGAAAATTTCACTTTTTTGTGAAAATATCCACTAAATGAGGGAATAATATGTGTGAGGGTACCCCAGGAGAGTTCCAAATGTGTGTGGGTAGAATATATATCCCACGGGGGTAAAATTGAAAAAAGTTGAAAACATTTTTTTTTGGACTTAGTAATTTTTCCGGCGTTTATCAGACTTTCAGATAGGGGAAATGTCAGTGAGCATTCCGATTTCAGTTCCAGAGCGATTCGCCCAATGAGTCCTTGATATTTCGTCGTTTTCAGCCAATTTTTCTGGAATTTTGAAAATTTCACTTTTTTGTGAAAATATCCACTAAATGAGGGAATAATATGTGTGAGGGTACCCCAGGAGAGTTCCAAATGTGTGTGGGTAGAATATATATCCCACAGGAGTAAAATTGAAAAAAGTTTTAAAAAATTTTTTTGTGACTTAGTCATTTTTCCGGCGTTTATCAGACTTTCAGATAGGGGAAATGTCAGTGAGCATTCCGATTTCAGTTCCAGAGCGATTCGCCCAATGAGTCCTTAATATTTCGTCGTTTTCAGCCAATTTTCTGTATTTTTGAAAATTTCACTTTTTTGTGAAAATATCCACTAAATGAGGGAATAATATGTGTGAGGGTACCCCAGGAGAGTTCCAAATGTGTGTGGGTAGAATATATATCCCACGGGGGTAAAATTGAGAAAAGTTGAAAACATTTTTTTTTGGACTTAGTCATTTTTCCGGCATTTATCAGACTTTCAGATAGGGGAAATGTCAGTGAGCGTTCCGATTTCAGTTCCAGAGCGATTCGCCCAATGAGTCCTTGATTTTTAGTCGTTTTCAGCCAATTTTCTGTATTTTTGAAAATTTCACTTTTTTGTGAAAATATCCACTAAATGAGGGAATAATATGTGTGAGGGTACCCCAGGAGAGTTCCAAATGTGTGTGGGTAGAATATATATCCCACGGGGGTAAAATTGAAAAAAGTTGAAAAAAAATTTTTTTTGGACTTAGTCATTTTTCCGGCGTTTATCAGACTTTCAGATAGGGGAAATGTCAGTGAGCATTCCGATTTCAGTTCCAGAGCGATTCGCCCAATGAGTCCTTAATATTTCGTCATTTTCAGCCAATTTTTCTGGATTTTTGAAAATTTCACTTTTTTGTGAAAATATCCACTAAATGAGGGAATAATATGTGTGAGGGTACCCCAGGAGAGTTCCAAATGTGTGTGGGTAGAATATATATCCCACGGGGGTAAAATTGAAAAAAGTTGAAAAAAATTTTTTTTTGGACTTAGTCATTTTTCCGGCGTTTATCAGACTTTCAGATAGGGGAAATGTCAGTGAGCATTCCGATTTCAGTTCCAGAGCGATTCGCCCAATGAGTCCTTAATATGTCGTCGTTTTCAGCCAATTTTTCTGGATTTTTGAAAATTTCACTTTTCTGTGAAAATATCCACTAAATGAGGGAATAATATGTGTGAGGGTACCCCAGGAGAGTTTCAAATGTGTGTGGGTAGAATATATATCCCACGGGGGTAAAATTGAAAAAAGTTGAAAACATTTTTTTTTGGACTTAGTAATTTTTCCGGCGTTTATCAGACTTTCAGATAGGGGAAATGTCAGTGAGCATTCCGATTTCAGTTCCAGAGCGATTCGCCCAATGAGTCCTCGATATTTCGTCGTTTTCAGCCAATTTTTCTGGAATTTTGAAAATTTCACTTTTTTGTGAAAATATCCACTAAATGAGGGAATAATATGTGTGAGGGTACCCCAGGAGAGTTCCAAATGTGTGTGGGTAGAATATATATCCCACAGGAGTAAAATTGAAAAAAGTTTTAAAAATTTTTTTTGTGACTTAGTCATTTTTCCGGCGTTTATCAGACTTTCAGATAGGGGAAATGTCAGTGAGCATTCCGATTTCAGTTCCAGAGCGATTCGCCCAATGAGTCCTTAATATTTCGTCGTTTTCAGCCAATTTTTCTGGATTTTTGAAAATTTCACTTTTTTGTGAAAATATCCACTAAATGAGGGAATAATATGTGTGAGGGTACCCCAGGAGAGTTCCAAATGTGTGTGGGTAGAATATATATCCCACGGGGGTAAAATTGAGAAAAGTTGAAAACATTTTTTTTTGGACTTAGTCATTTTTCCGGCATTTATCAGACTTTCAGATAGGGGAAATGTCAGTGAGCGTTCCGATTTCAGTTCCAGAGCGATTCGCCCAATGAGTCCTTGATTTTTAGTCGTTTTCAGCCAATTTTCTGTATTTTTGAAAATTTCACTTTTTTGTGAAAATATCCACTAAATGAGGGAATAATATGTGTGAGGGTACCCTAGGAGAGTTCCAAATGTGTGTGGGTAGAATATATATCCCACGGGGGTAAAATTGAAAAAAGTTGAAAAAAAATTTTTTTTGGACTTAGTCATTTTTCCGGCGTTTATCAGACTTTCAGATAGGGGAAATGTCAGTGAGCATTCCGATTTCAGTTCCAGAGCGATTCGCCCAATGAGTCCTTAATATTTCGTCATTTTCAGCCAATTTTTCTGGATTTTTGAAAATTTCACTTTTTTGTGAAAATATCCACTAAATGAGGGAATAATATGTGTGAGGGTACCCCAGGAGAGTTCCAAATGTGTGTGGGTAGAATATATATCCCACGGGGGTAAAATTGAAAAAAGTTGAAAAAAATTTTTTTTTGGACTTAGTCATTTTTCCGGCGTTTATCAGACTTTCAGATAGGGGAAATGTCAGTGAGCATTCCGATTTCAGTTCCAGAGCGATTCGCCCAATGAGTCCTTAATATTTCGTCGTTTTCAGCCAATTTTTCTGGATTTTTGAAAATTTCACTTTTTTGTGAAAATATCCACTAAATGAGGGAATAATATGTGTGAGGGTACCCCAGGAGAGTTCCAAATGTGTGTGGGTAGAATATATATCCCACGGGGGTAAAATTAAGAAAAGTTGAAAACATTTTTTTTTGGACTTAGTCATTTTTCCGGCATTTATCAGACTTTCAGATAGGGGAAATGTCAGTGAGCGTTCCGATTTCAGTTCCAGAGCGATTCGCCCAATGAGTCCTTGATTTTTAGTCGTTTTCAGCCAATTTTCTGTATTTTTGAAAATTTCACTTTTTTGTGAAAATATCCACTAAGTGAGGGAATAATATGTGTGAGGGTACCCCAGGAGAGTTCCAAATGTGTGTGGGTAGAATATATATCCCACGGGGGTAAAATTGAAAAAAGTTGAAAAAAATTTTTTTTTGGACTTAGTCATTTTTCCGGCGTTTATCAGACTTTCAGATAGGGGAAATGTCAGTGAGCATTCCGATTTCAGTTCCAGAGCGATTCGCCCAATGAGTCCTTAATATTTCGTCGTTTTCAGCCAATTTTTCTGGATTTTTGAAAATTTCACTTTTTTGTGAAAATATCCACTAAATGAGGGAATAATATGTGTGAGGGTACCCCAGGAGAGTTCCAAATGTGTGTGGGTAGAATATATATCCCACGGGGGTAAAATTGAAAAAAGTTGAAAACATTTTTTTTTGGACTTAGTCATTTTTCCGGCGTTTATCAGACTTTCAGATAGGGGAAATGTCAGTGAGCATTCCGATTTCAGTTCCAGAGCGATTCGCCCAATGAGTCCTTAATATTTCGTCGTTTTCAGCCAATTTTTCTGGATTTTTGAAAATTTCACTTTTTTGTGAAAATATCCACTACATGAGGGAATAATATGTGTGAGGGTACCCCAGGAGAGTTCCAAATGTGTGTGGGTAGAATATATATCCCACGGGGGTAAAATTAAGAAAAGTTGAAAACATTTTTTTTTGGACTTAGTCATTTTTCCGGCGTTTATCAGACTTTCAGATAGGGGAAATGTCAGTGAGCATTCCGATTTCAGTTCCAGAGCGATTCGCCCAATGAGTCCTTAATATTTCGTCGTTTTCAGCCAATTTTTCTGGATTTTTGAAAATTTCACTTTTTTGTGAAAATATCCACTAAATGAGGGAATAATATGTGTGAGGGTACCCCAGGAGAGTTCCAAATGTGTGTGGGTAGAATATATATCCCACGGGAGTAAAATTGAAAAAAGTTTAAAAAAAATTTTTTTGGACTTAGTCATTTTTCCGGCGTTTATCAGACTTTCAGATAGGGGAAATGTCAGTGAGCATTCCGATTTCAGTTCCAGAGCGATTCGCCCAATGAGTCCTTAATATTTTGTCGTTTTCAGCCAATTTTTCTGGATTTTTTAAAATTTCACTTTTTTGTCTAAATATCCTCTAAATGAGGGAATAATATGTGTGAGGGTACCCCAGGAGAGTTCCAAATGTGTGTGGGTAGAATATTTATCCCACGGGGGTAAAATTGAGAAAAGTTGAAAACATTTTTTTTTGGACTTAGTAATTTTTCCGGCATTTATCAGACTTTCAGATAGGGGAAATGTCAGTGAGCGTTTCGATTTCAGTTCCAGAGCGATTCGCCCAATGAGTCCTTGATTTTTAGTCGTTTTCAGCCAATTTTCTGTATTTTTGAAAATTTCACTTTTTTGTGAAAATATCCACTAAATGAGGGAATAATATGTGTGAGGGTACCCCAGGAGAGTTCCAAATGTGTGTGGATAGAATATATATCCCACGGGGGTAAAATTGAAAAAAGTTGAAAACATTTTTTTTTGGACTTAGTCATTTTTCCGGCGTTTATCAGACTTTCAGATAGGGGAAATGTCAGTGAGCATTCCGATTTCAGTTCCAGAGCGATTCGCCCAATGAGTCCTTAATATTTCGTCGTTTTCAGCCAATTTTTCTGGATTTTTGAAAATTTCACTTTTTTGTGAAAATATCCACTAAATGAGGGAATAATATGTGTGAGGGTACCCCAGGAGAGTTCCAAATGTGTGTGGGTAGAATATATATCCCACGGGGGTAAAATTAAGAAAAGTTGAAAACATTTTTTTTTGGACTTAGTCATTTTTCCGGCATTTATCAGACTTTCAGATAGGGGAAATGTCAGTGAGCGTTCCGATTTCAGTTCCAGAGCGATTCGCCCAATGAGTCCTTGATTTTTAGTCGTTTTCAGCCAATTTTCTGTATTTTTGAAAATTTCACTTTTTTGTGAAAATATCCACTAAATGAGGGAATAATATGTGTGAGGGTACCCCAGGAGAGTTCCAAATGTGTGTGGGTAGAATATATATCCCACGGGGGTAAAATTGAAAAAAGTTGAAAAAAATTTTTTTTTGGACTTAGTCATTTTTCCGGCGTTTATCAGACTTTCAGATAGGGGAAATGTCAGTGAGCATTCCGATTTCAGTTCCAGAGCGATTCGCCCAATGAGTCCTTAATATTTCGTCGTTTTCAGCCAATTTTTCTGGATTTTTGAAAATTTCACTTTTTTGTGAAAATATCCACTAAATGAGGGAATAATATGTGTGAGGGTACCCCAGGAGAGTTCCAAATGTGTGTGGGTAGAATATATATCCCACGGGGGTAAAATTGAAAAAAGTTGAAAACATTTTTTTTTGGACTTAGTCATTTTTCCGGCGTTTATCAGACTTTCAGATAGGGGAAATGTCAGTGAGCATTCCGATTTCAGTTCCAGAGCGATTCGCCCAATGAGTCCTTAATATTTCGTCGTTTTCAGCCAATTTTTCTGGATTTTTGAAAATTTCACTTTTTTGTGAAAATATCCACTAAATGAGGGAATAATATGTGTGAGGGTACCCCAGGAGAGTTCCAAATGTGTGTGGGTAGAATATATATCCCACGGGGGTAAAATTAAGAAAAGTTGAAAACATTTTTTTTTGGACTTAGTCATTTTTCCGGCATTTATCAGACTTTCAGATAGGGGAAATGTCAGTGAGCGTTCCGATTTCAGTTCCAGAGCGATTCGCCCAATGAGTCCTTGATTTTTAGTCGTTTTCAGCCAATTTTCTGTATTTTTGAAAATTTCACTTTTTTGTGAAAATATCCACTAAATGAGGGAATAATATGTGTGAGGGTACCCCAGGAGAGTTCCAAATGTGTGTGGGTAGAATATATATCCCACGGGGGTAAAATTGAAAAAAGTTGAAAACATTTTTTTTTGGACTTAGTCATTTTTCCGGCGTTTATCAGACTTTCAGATAGGGGAAATGTCAGTGAGCATTCCGATTTCAGTTCCAGAGCGATTCGCCCAATGAGTCCTTAATATTTCGTCGTTTTCAGCCAATTTTTCTGGATTTTTGAAAATTTCACTTTTTTGTGAAAATATCCACTAAATGAGGGAATAATATGTGTGAGGGTACCCCAGGAGAGTTCCAAATGTGTGTGGGTAGAATATATATCCCACGGGGGTAAAATTAAGAAAAGTTGAAAACATTTTTTTTTGGACTTAGTCATTTTTCCGGCATTTATCAGACTTTCAGATAGGGGAAATGTCAGTGAGCGTTCCGATTTCAGTTCCAGAGCGATTCGCCCAATGAGTCCTTGATTTTTAGTCGTTTTCAGCCAATTTTCTGTATTTTTGAAAATTTCACTTTTTTGTGAAAATATCCACTAAATGAGGGAATAATATGTGTGAGGGTACCCCAGGAGAGTTCCAAATGTGTGTGGGTAGAATATATATCCCACGGGGGTAAAATTGAAAAAAGTTGAAAAAAATTTTTTTTTGGACTTAGTCATTTTTCCGGCGTTTATCAGACTTTCAGATAGGGGAAATGTCAGTGAGCATTCCGATTTCAGTTCCAGAGCGATTTGCCCAATGAGTCCTTAATATTTCGTCGTTTTCAGCCAATTTTTCTGGATTTTTGAAAATTTCACTTTTTTGTGAAAATATCCACTAAATGAGGGAATAATATGTGTGAGGGTACCCCAGGAGAGTTCCAAATGTGTGTGGGTAGAATATATATCCCACGGGGGTAAAATTGAAAAAAGTTGAAAACATTTTTTTTTGGACTTAGTAATTTTTCCGGCGTTTATCAGACTTTCAGATAGGGGAAATGTCAGTGAGCATTCCGATTTCAGTTCCAGAGCGATTCGCCCAATGAGTCCTTGATATTTCGTCGTTTTCAGCCAATTTTTCTGGAATTTTGAAAATTTCACTTTTTTGTGAAAATATCCACTAAATGAGGGAATAATATGTGTGAGGGTACCCCAGGAGAGTTCCAAATGTGTGTGGGTAGAATATATATCCCACGGGGGTAAAATTGAAAAAAGTTGAAAAAAAATTTTTTTTGGACTTAGTCATTTTTCCGGCGTTTATCAGACTTTCAGATAGGGGAAATGTCAGTGAGCATTCCGATTTCAGTTCCAGAGCGATTCGCCCAATGAGTCCTTAATATTTCGTCATTTTCAGCCAATTTTTCTGGATTTTTGAAAATTTCACTTTTTTGTGAAAATATCCACTAAATGAGGGAATAATATGTGTGAGGGTACCCCAGGAGAGTTCCAAATGTGTGTGGGTAGAATATATATCCCACGGGGGTAAAATTGAAAAAAGTTGAAAAAAATTTTTTTTTGGACTTAGTCATTTTTCCGGCGTTTATCAGACTTTCAGATAGGGGAAATGTCAGTGAGCATTCCGATTTCAGTTCCAGAGCGATTCGCCCAATGAGTCCTTAATATGTCGTCGTTTTCAGCCAATTTTTCTGGATTTTTGAAAATTTCACTTTTTTGTGAAAATATCCACTAAATGAGGGAATAATATGTGTGAGGGTACCCCAGGAGAGTTCCAAATGTGTGTGGGTAGAATATATATCCCACGGGGGTAAAATTGAAAAAAGTTGAAAACATTTTTTTTTGGACTTAGTAATTTTTCCGGCGTTTATCAGACTTTCAGATAGGGGAAATGTCAGTGAGCATTCCGATTTCAGTTCCAGAGCGATTCGCCCAATGAGTCCTTGATATTTCGTCGTTTTCAGCCAATTTTTCTGGAATTTTGAAAATTTCACTTTTTTGTGAAAATATCCACTAAATGAGGGAATAATATGTGTGAGGGTACCCCAGGAGAGTTCCAAATGTGTGTGGGTAGAATATATATCCCACAGGAGTAAAATTGAAAAAAGTTTTAAAAAATTTTTTTGTGACTTAGTCATTTTTCCGGCGTTTATCAGACTTTCAGATAGGGGAAATGTCAGTGAGCATTCCGATTTCAGTTCCAGAGCGATTCGCCCAATGAGTCCTTAATATTTCGTCGTTTTCAGCCAATTTTTCTGGATTTTTGAAAATTTCACTTTTTTGTGAAAATATCCACTAAATGAGGGAATAATATGTGTGAGGGTACCCCAGGAGAGTTCCAAATGTGTGTGGGTAGAATATATATCCCACGGGGGTAAAATTGAGAAAAGTTGAAAACATTTTTTTTTGGACTTAGTCATTTTTCCGGCATTTATCAGACTTTCAGATAGGGGAAATGTCAGTGAGCGTTCCGATTTCAGTTCCAGAGCGATTCGCCCAATGAGTCCTTGATTTTTAGTCGTTTTCAGCCAATTTTCTGTATTTTTGAAAATTTCACTTTTTTGTGAAAATATCCACTAAATGAGGGAATAATATGTGTGAGGGTACCCCAGGAGAGTTCCAAATGTGTGTGGATAGAATATATATCCCACGGGGGTAAAATTGAAAAAAGTTGAAAAAAAATTTTTTTTGGACTTAGTCATTTTTCCGGCGTTTATCAGACTTTCAGATAGGGGAAATGTCAGTGAGCATTCCGATTTCAGTTCCAGAGCGATTCGCCCAATGAGTCCTTAATATTTCGTCATTTTCAGCCAATTTTTCTGGATTTTTGAAAATTTCACTTTTTTGTGAAAATATCCACTAAATGAGGGAATAATATGTGTGAGGGTACCCCAGGAGAGTTCCAAATGTGTGTGGGTAGAATATATATCCCACGGGGGTAAAATTGAAAAAAGTTGAAAAAAATTTTTTTTTGGACTTAGTCATTTTTCCGGCGTTTATCAGACTTTCAGATAGGGGAAATGTCAGTGAGCATTCCGATTTCAGTTCCAGAGCGATTCGCCCAATGAGTCCTTAATATTTCGTCGTTTTCAGCCAATTTTTCTGGATTTTTGAAAATTTCACTTTTTTGTGAAAATATCCACTAAATGAGGGAATAATATGTGTGAGGGTACCCCAGGAGAGTTCCAAATGTGTGTGGGTAGAATATATATCCCACGGGGGTAAAATTAAGAAAAGTTGAAAACATTTTTTTTTGGACTTAGTCATTTTTCCGGCATTTATCAGACTTTCAGATAGGGGAAATGTCAGTGAGCGTTCCGATTTCAGTTCCAGAGCGATTCGCCCAATGAGTCCTTGATTTTTAGTCGTTTTCAGCCAATTTTCTGTATTTTTGAAAATTTCACTTTTTTGTGAAAATATCCACTAAATGAGGGAATAATATGTGTGAGGGTACCCCAGGAGAGTTCCAAATGTGTGTGGGTAGAATATATATCCCACGGGGGTAAAATTGAAAAAAGTTGAAAAAAATTTTTTTTTGGACTTAGTCATTTTTCCGGCGTTTATCAGACTTTCAGATAGGGGAAATGTCAGTGAGCATTCCGATTTCAGTTCCAGAGCGATTCGCCCAATGAGTCCTTAATATTTCGTCGTTTTCAGCCAATTTTTCTGGATTTTTGAAAATTTCACTTTTTTGTGAAAATATCCACTAAATGAGGGAATAATATGTGTGAGGGTACCCCAGGAGAGTTCCAAATGTGTGTGGGTAGAATATATATCCCACGGGGGTAAAATTGAAAAAAGTTGAAAACATTTTTTTTTGGACTTAGTCATTTTTCCGGCGTTTATCAGACTTTCAGATAGGGGAAATGTCAGTGAGCATTCCGATTTCAGTTCCAGAGCGATTCGCCCAATGAGTCCTTAATATTTCGTCGTTTTCAGCCAATTTTTCTGGATTTTTGAAAATTTCACTTTTTTGTGAAAATATCCACTACATGAGGGAATAATATGTGTGAGGGTACCCCAGGAGAGTTCCAAATGTGTGTGGGTAGAATATATATCCCACGGGGGTAAAATTAAGAAAAGTTGAAAACATTTTTTTTTGGACTTAGTCATTTTTCCGGCGTTTATCAGACTTTCAGATAGGGGAAATGTCAGTGAGCATTCCGATTTCAGTTCCAGAGCGATTCGCCCAATGAGTCCTTAATATTTCGTCGTTTTCAGCCAATTTTTCTGGATTTTTGAAAATTTCACTTTTTTGTGAAAATATCCACTAAATGAGGGAATAATATGTGTGAGGGTACCCCAGGAGAGTTCCAAATGTGTGTGGGTAGAATATATATCCCACGGGAGTAAAATTGAAAAAAGTTTAAAAAAATTTTTTTTGGACTTAGTCATTTTTCCGGCGTTTATCAGACTTTCAGATAGGGGAAATGTCAGTGAGCATTCCGATTTCAGTTCCAGAGCGATTCGCCCAATGAGTCCTTAATATTTTGTCGTTTTCAGCCAATTTTTCTGGATTTTTTAAAATTTCACTTTTTTGTCTAAATATCCTCTAAATGAGGGAATAATATGTGTGAGGGTACCCCAGGAGAGTTCCAAATGTGTGTGGGTAGAATATTTATCCCACGGGGGTAAAATTGAGAAAAGTTGAAAACATTTTTTTTTGGACTTAGTAATTTTTCCGGCATTTATCAGACTTTCAGATAGGGGAAATGTCAGTGAGCGTTTCGATTTCAGTTCCAGAGCGATTCGCCCAATGAGTCCTTGATTTTTAGTCGTTTTCAGCCAATTTTCTGTATTTTTGAAAATTTCACTTTTTTGTGAAAATATCCACTAAATGAGGGAATAATATGTGTGAGGGTACCCCAGGAGAGTTCCAAATGTGTGTGGGTAGAATATATATCCCACGGGGGTAAAATTGAAAAAAGTTGAAAACATTTTTTTTTGGACTTAGTCATTTTTCCGGCGTTTATCAGACTTTCAGATAGGGGAAATGTCAGTGAGCATTCCGATTTCAGTTCCAGAGCGATTCGCCCAATGAGTCCTTAATATTTCGTCGTTTTCAGCCAATTTTTCTGGATTTTTGAAAATTTCACTTTTTTGTGAAAATATCCACTAAATGAGGGAATAATATGTGTGAGGGTACCCCAGGAGAGTTCCAAATGTGTGTGGGTAGAATATATATCCCACGGGGGTAAAATTAAGAAAAGTTGAAAACATTTTTTTTTGGACTTAGTCATTTTTCCGGCATTTATCAGACTTTCAGATAGGGGAAATGTCAGTGAGCGTTCCGATTTCAGTTCCAGAGCGATTCGCCCAATGAGTCCTTGATTTTTAGTCGTTTTCAGCCAATTTTCTGTATTTTTGAAAATTTCACTTTTTTGTGAAAATATCCACTAAATGAGGGAATAATATGTGTGAGGGTACCCCAGGAGAGTTCCAAATGTGTGTGGGTAGAATATATATCCCACGGGGGTAAAATTGAAAAAAGTTGAAAAAAATTTTTTTTTGGACTTAGTCATTTTTCCGGCGTTTATCAGACTTTCAGATAGGGGAAATGTCAGTGAGCATTCCGATTTCAGTTCCAGAGCGATTCGCCCAATGAGTCCTTAATATTTCGTCGTTTTCAGCCAATTTTTCTGGATTTTTGAAAATTTCACTTTTTTGTGAAAATATCCACTAAATGAGGGAATAATATGTGTGAGGGTACCCCAGGAGAGTTCCAAATGTGTGTGGGTAGAATATATATCCCACGGGGGTAAAATTGAAAAAAGTTGAAAACATTTTTTTTTGGACTTAGTCATTTTTCCGGCGTTTATCAGACTTTCAGATAGGGGAAATGTCAGTGAGCATTCCGATTTCAGTTCCAGAGCGATTCGCCCAATGAGTCCTTAATATTTCGTCGTTTTCAGCCAATTTTTCTGGATTTTTGAAAATTTCACTTTTTTGTGAAAATATCCACTAAATGAGGGAATAATATGTGTGAGGGTACCCCAGGAGAGTTCCAAATGTGTGTGGGTAGAATATATATCCCACGGGGGTAAAATTAAGAAAAGTTGAAAACATTTTTTTTTGGACTTAGTCATTTTTCCGGCATTTATCAGACTTTCAGATAGGGGAAATGTCAGTGAGCGTTCCGATTTCAGTTCCAGAGCGATTCGCCCAATGAGTCCTTGATTTTTAGTCGTTTTCAGCCAATTTTCTGTATTTTTGAAAATTTCACTTTTTTGTGAAAATATCCACTAAATGAGGGAATAATATGTGTGAGGGTACCCCAGGAGAGTTCCAAATGTGTGTGGGTAGAATATATATCCCACGGGGGTAAAATTGAAAAAAGTTGAAAACATTTTTTTTTGGACTTAGTCATTTTTCCGGCGTTTATCAGACTTTCAGATAGGGGAAATGTCAGTGAGCATTCCGATTTCAGTTCCAGAGCGATTCGCCCAATGAGTCCTTAATATTTCGTCGTTTTCAGCCAATTTTTCTGGATTTTTGAAAATTTCACTTTTTTGTGAAAATATCCACTAAATGAGGGAATAATATGTGTGAGGGTACCCCAGGAGAGTTCCAAATGTGTGTGGGTAGAATATATATCCCACGGGGGTAAAATTAAGAAAAGTTGAAAACATTTTTTTTTGGACTTAGTCATTTTTCCGGCATTTATCAGACTTTCAGATAGGGGAAATGTCAGTGAGCGTTCCGATTTCAGTTCCAGAGCGATTCGCCCAATGAGTCCTTGATTTTTAGTCGTTTTCAGCCAATTTTCTGTATTTTTGAAAATTTCACTTTTTTGTGAAAATATCCACTAAATGAGGGAATAATATGTGTGAGGGTACCCCAGGAGAGTTCCAAATGTGTGTGGGTAGAATATATATCCCACGGGGGTAAAATTGAAAAAAGTTGAAAAAAATTTTTTTTTGGACTTAGTCATTTTTCCGGCGTTTATCAGACTTTCAGATAGGGGAAATGTCAGTGAGCATTCCGATTTCAGTTCCAGAGCGATTCGCCCAATGAGTCCTTAATATTTCGTCGTTTTCAGCCAATTTTTCTGGATTTTTGAAAATTTCACTTTTTTGTGAAAATATCCACTAAATGAGGGAATAATATGTGTGAGGGTACCCCAGGAGAGTTCCAAATGTGTGTGGGTAGAATATATATCCCACGGGGGTAAAATTGAAAAAAGTTGAAAACATTTTTTTTTGGACTTAGTCATTTTTCCGGCGTTTATCAGACTTTCAGATAGGGGAAATGTCAGTGAGCATTCCGATTTCAGTTCCAGAGCGATTCGCCCAATGAGTCCTTAATATTTCGTCGTTTTCAGCCAATTTTTCTGGATTTTTGAAAATTTCACTTTTTTGTGAAAATATCCACTAAATGAGGGAATAATATGTGTGAGGGTACCCCAGGAGAGTTCCAAATGTGTGTGGGTAGAATATATATCCCACGGGGGTAAAATTAAGAAAAGTTGAAAACATTTTTTTTTGGACTTAGTCATTTTTCCGGCATTTATCAGACTTTCAGATAGGGGAAATGTCAGTGAGCGTTCCGATTTCAGTTCCAGAGCGATTCGCCCAATGAGTCCTTGATTTTTAGTCGTTTTCAGCCAATTTTCTGTATTTTTGAAAATTTCACTTTTTTGTGAAAATATCCACTAAATGAGGGAATAATATGTGTGAGGGTACCCCAGGAGAGTTCCAAATGTGTGTGGGTAGAATATATATCCCACGGGGGTAAAATTGAAAAAAGTTGAAAACAATTTTTTTTGGACTTAGTAATTTTTCCGGCGTTTATCAGACTTTCAGATAGGGGAAATGTCAGTGAGCATTCCGATTTCAGTTCCAGAGCGATTCGCCCAATGAGTCCTTGATATTTCGTCGTTTTCAGCCAATTTTTCTGGAATTTTGAAAATTTCACTTTTTTGTGAAAATATCCACTAAATGAGGGAATAATATGTGTGAGGGTACCCCAGGAGAGTTCCAAATGTGTGTGGGTAGAATATATATCCCACGGGGGTAAAATTGAAAAAAGTTGAAAACATTTTTTTTTGGACTTAGTCATTTTTCCGGCGTTTATCAGACTTTCAGATAGGGGAAATGTCAGTGAGCATTCCGATTTCAGTTCCAGAGCGATTCGCCCAATGAGTCCTTAATATTTCGTCGTTTTCAGCCAATTTTTCTGGATTTTTGAAAATTTCACTTTTTTGTGAAAATATCCACTAAATGAGGGAATAATATGTGTGAGGGTACCCCAGGAGAGTTCCAAATGTGTGTGGGTAGAATATATATCCCACGGGGGTAAAATTAAGAAAAGTTGAAAACATTTTTTTTTGGACTTAGTCATTTTTCCGGCATTTATCAGACTTTCAGATAAGGGAAATGTCAGTGAGCGTTCCGATTTCAGTTCCATAGCGATTCGCCCAATGAGTCCTTGATTTTTAGTCGTTTTCAGCCAATTTTCTGTATTTTTGAAAATTTCACTTTTTTGTGAAAATATCCACTAAATGAGGGAATAATATGTGTGAGGGTACCCCAGGAGAGTTCCAAATGTGTGTGGGTAGAATATATATCCCACGGGGGTAAAATTGAAAAAAGTTGAAAAAAATTTTTTTTTGGACTTAGTCATTTTTCCGGCGTTTATCAGACTTTCAGATAGGGGAAATGTCAGTGAGCATTCCGATTTCAGTTCCAGAGCGATTCGCCCAATGAGTCCTTAATATTTCGTCGTTTTCAGCCAATTTTTCTGGATTTTTGAAAATTTCACTTTTTTGTGAAAATATCCACTAAATTAGGGAATAATATGTGTGAGGGTACCCCAGGAGAGTTCCAAATGTGTGTGGGTAGAATATATATCCCACGGGGGTAAAATTGAAAAAAGTTGAAAACATTTTTTTTTGGACTTAGTCATTTTTCCGGCGTTTATCAGACTTTCAGATAGGGGAAATGTCAGTGAGCATTCCGATTTCAGTTCCAGAGCGATTCGCCCAATGAGTCCTTAATATTTCGTCGTTTTCAGCCAATTTTTCTGGATTTTTGAAAATTTCACTTTTTTGTGAAAATATCCACTAAATGAGGGAATAATATGTGTGAGGGTACCCCAGGAGAGTTCCAAATGTGTGTGGGTAGAATATATATCCCACGGGGGTAAAATTAAGAAAAGTTGAAAACATTTTTTTTTGGACTTAGTCATTTTTCCGGCATTTATCAGACTTTCAGATAGGGGAAATGTCAGTGAGCGTTCCGATTTCAGTTCCAGAGCGATTCGCCCAATGAGTCCTTGATTTTTAGTCGTTTTCAGCCAATTTTCTGTATTTTTGAAAATTTCACTTTTTTGTGAAAATATCCACTAAATGAGGGAATAATATGTGTGAGGGTACCCCAGGAGAGTTCCAAATGTGTGTGGGTAGAATATATATCCCACGGGGGTAAAATTGAAAAAAGTTGAAAACATTTTTTTTTGGACTTAGTAATTTTTCCGGCGTTTATCAGACTTTCAGATAGGGGAAATGTCAGTGAGCATTCCGATTTCAGTTCCAGAGCGATTCGCCCAATGAGTCCTTGATATTTCGTCGTTTTCAGCCAATTTTTCTGGAATTTTGAAAATTTCACTTTTTTGTGAAAATATCCACTAAATGAGGGAATAATATGTGTGAGGGTACCCCAGGAGAGTTCCAAATGTGTGTGGGTAGAATATATATCCCACGGGGGTAAAATTGAAAAAAGTTGAAAACATTTTTTTTTGGACTTAGTCATTTTTCCGGCGTTTATCAGACTTTCAGATAGGGGAAATGTCAGTGAGCATTCCGATTTCAGTTCCAGAGCGATTCGCCCAATGAGTCCTTAATATTTCGTCGTTTTCAGCCAATTTTTCTGGATTTTTGAAAATTTCACTTTTTTGTGAAAATATCCACTAAATGAGGGAATAATATGTGTGAGGGTACCCCAGGAGAGTTCCAAATGTGTGTGGGTAGAATATATATCCCACGGGGGTAAAATTAAGAAAAGTTGAAAACATTTTTTTTTGGACTTAGTCATTTTTCCGGCATTTATCAGACTTTCAGATAGGGGAAATGTCAGTGAGCGTTCCGATTTCAGTTCCATAGCGATTCGCCCAATGAGTCCTTGATTTTTAGTCGTTTTCAGCCAATTTTCTGTATTTTTGAAAATTTCACTTTTTTGTGAAAATATCCACTAAATGAGGGAATAATATGTGTGAGGGTACCCCAGGAGAGTTCCAAATGTGTGTGGGTAGAATATATATCCCACGGGGGTAAAATTGAAAAAAGTTGAAAAAAATTTTTTTTTGGACTTAGTCATTTTTCCGGCGTTTATCAGACTTTCAGATAGGGGAAATGTCAGTGAGCATTCCGATTTCAGTTCCAGAGCGATTCGCCCAATGAGTCCTTAATATTTCGTCGTTTTCAGCCAATTTTTCTGGATTTTTGAAAATTTCACTTTTTTGTGAAAATATCCACTAAATTAGGGAATAATATGTGTGAGGGTACCCCAGGAGAGTTCCAAATGTGTGTGGGTAGAATATATATCCCACGGGGGTAAAATTGAAAAAAGTTGAAAACATTTTTTTTTGGACTTAGTCATTTTTCCGGCGTTTATCAGACTTTCAGATAGGGGAAATGTCAGTGAGCATTCCGATTTCAGTTCCAGAGCGATTCGCCCAATGAGTCCTTAATATTTCGTCGTTTTCAGCCAATTTTTCTGGATTTTTGAAAATTTCACTTTTTTGTGAAAATATCCACTAAATGAGGGAATAATATGTGTGAGGGTACCCCAGGAGAGTTCCAAATGTGTGTGGGTAGAATATATATCCCACGGGGGTAAAATTAAGAAAAGTTGAAAACATTTTTTTTTGGACTTAGTCATTTTTCCGGCATTTATCAGACTTTCAGATAGGGGAAATGTCAGTGAGCGTTCCGATTTCAGTTCCAGAGCGATTCGCCCAATGAGTCCTTGATTTTTAGTCGTTTTCAGCCAATTTTCTGTATTTTTGAAAATTTCACTTTTTTGTGAAAATATCCACTAAATGAGGGAATAATATGTGTGAGGGTACCCCAGGAGAGTTCCAAATGTGTGTGGGTAGAATATATATCCCACGGGGGTAAAATTGAAAAAAGTTGAAAACATTTTTTTTTGGACTTAGTCATTTTTCCGGCGTTTATCAGACTTTCAGATAGGGGAAATGTCAGTGAGCATTCCGATTTCAGTTCCAGAGCGATTCGCCCAATGAGTCCTTGATATTTCGTCGTTTTCAGCCAATTTTTCTGGAATTTTGAAAATTTCACTTTTTTGTGAAAATATCCACTAAATGAGGGAATAATATGTGTGAGGGTACCCCAGGAGAGTTCCAAATGTGTGTGGGTAGAATATATATCCCACGGGGGTAAAATTGAAAAAAGTTAAAAACATTTTTTTTTGGACTTAGTCATTTTTCCGGCGTTTATCAGACTTTCAGATAGGGGAAATGTCAGTGAGCATTCCGATTTCAGTTCCAGAGCGATTCGCCCAATGAGTCCTTAATATTTCGTCGTTTTCAGCCAATTTTTCTGGATTTTTGAAAATTTCACTTTTTTGTGAAAATATCCACTAAATGAGGGAATAATATGTGTGAGGGTACCCCAGGAGAGTTCCAAATGTGTGTGGGTAGAATATATATCCCACGGGGGTAAAATTAAGAAAAGTTGAAAACATTTTTTTTTGGACTTAGTCATTTTTCCGGCATTTATCAGACTTTCAGATAGGGGAAATGTCAGTGAGCGTTCCGATTTCAGTTCCATAGCGATTCGCCCAATGAGTCCTTGATTTTTAGTCGTTTTCAGCCAATTTTCTGTATTTTTGAAAATTTCACTTTTTTGTGAAAATATCCACTAAATGAGGGAATAATATGTGTGAGGGTACCCCAGGAGAGTTCCAAATGTGTGTGGGTAGAATATATATCCCACGGGGGTAAAATTGAAAAAAGTTGAAAAAAATTTTTTTTTGGACTTAGTCATTTTTCCGGCGTTTATCAGACTTTCAGATAGGGGAAATGTCAGTGAGCATTCCGATTTCAGTTCCAGAGCGATTCGCCCAATGAGTCCTTAATATTTCGTCGTTTTCAGCCAATTTTTCTGGATTTTTGAAAATTTCACTTTTTTGTGAAAATATCCACTAAATTAGGGAATAATATGTGTGAGGGTACCCCAGGAGAGTTCCAAATGTGTGTGGGTAGAATATATATCCCACGGGGGTAAAATTGAAAAAAGTTGAAAACATTTTTTTTTGGACTTAGTCATTTTTCCGGCGTTTATCAGACTTTCAGATAGGGGAAATGTCAGTGAGCATTCCGATTTCAGTTCCAGAGCGATTCGCCCAATGAGTCCTTAATATTTCGTCGTTTTCAGCCAATTTTTCTGGATTTTTGAAAATTTCACTTTTTTGTGAAAATATCCACTAAATGAGGGAATAATATGTGTGAGGGTACCCCAGGAGAGTTCCAAATGTGTGTGGGTAGAATATATATCCCACGGGGGTAAAATTAAGAAAAGTTGAAAACATTTTTTTTTGGACTTAGTCATTTTTCCGGCATTTATCAGACTTTCAGATAGGGGAAATGTCAGTGAGCGTTCCGATTTCAGTTCCAGAGCGATTCGCCCAATGAGTCCTTGATTTTTAGTCGTTTTCAGCCAATTTTCTGTATTTTTGAAAATTTCACTTTTTTGTGAAAATATCCACTAAATGAGGGAATAATATGTGTGAGGGTACCCCAGGAGAGTTCCAAATGTGTGTGGGTAGAATATATATCCCACGGGGGTAAAATTGAAAAAAGTTGAAAACATTTTTTTTTGGACTTAGTAATTTTTCCGGCGTTTATCAGACTTTCAGATAGGGAAAATTGTCAGTGAGCATTCCGATTTCAGTTCCAGAGCGATTCGCCCAATGAGTCCTTGATATTTCGTCGTTTTCAGCCAATTTTTCTGGAATTTTGAAAATTTCACTTTTTTGTGAAAATATCCACTAAATGAGGGAATAATATGTGTGAGGGTACCCCAGGAGAGTTCCAAATGTGTGTGGGTAGAATATATATCCCACGGGGGTAAAATTGAAAAAAGTTGAAAACATTTTTTTTTGGACTTAGTCATTTTTCCGGCGTTTATCAGACTTTCAGATAGGGGAAATGTCAGTGAGCATTCCGATTTCAGTTCCAGAGCGATTCGCCCAATGAGTCCTTAATATTTCGTCGTTTTCAGCCAATTTTTCTGGATTTTTGAAAATTTCACTTTTTTGTGAAAATATCCACTAAATGAGGGAATAATATGTGTGAGGGTACCCCAGGAGAGTTCCAAATGTGTGTGGGTAGAATATATATCCCACGGGGGTAAAATTAAGAAAAGTTGAAAACATTTTTTTTTGGACTTAGTCATTTTTCCGGCATTTATCAGACTTTCAGATAGGGGAAATGTCAGTGAGCGTTCCGATTTCAGTTCCATAGCGATTCGCCCAATGAGTCCTTGATTTTTAGTCGTTTTCAGCCAATTTTCTGCATTTTTGAAAATTTCACTTTTTTGTGAAAATATCCACTAAATGAGGGAATAATATGTGTGAGGGTACCCCAGGAGAGTTCCAAATGTGTGTGGGTAGAATATATATCCCACGGGGGTAAAATTGAAAAAAGTTGAAAAAAATTTTTTTTTGGACTTAGTCATTTTTCCGGCGTTTATCAGACTTTCAGATAGGGGAAATGTCAGTGAGCATTCCGATTTCAGTTCCAGAGCGATTCGCCCAATGAGTCCTTAATATTTCGTCGTTTTCAGCCAATTTTTCTGGATTTTTGAAAATTTCACTTTTTTGTGAAAATATCCACTAAATTAGGGAATAATATGTGTGAGGGTACCCCAGGAGAGTTCCAAATGTGTGTGGGTAGAATATATATCCCACGGGGGTAAAATTGAAAAAAGTTGAAAAAAATTTTTTTTTGGACTTAGTCATTTTTCCGGCGTTTATCAGACTTTCAGATAGGGGAAATGTCAGTGAGCATTCCGATTTCAGTTCCAGAGCGATTCGCCCAATGAGTCCTTAATATTTCGTCATTTTCAGCCAATTTTTCTGGATTTTTGAAAATTTCACTTTTTTGTGAAAATATCCACTAAATGAGGGAATAATATGTGTGAGGGTACCCCAGGAGAGTTCCAAATGTGTGTGGGTAGAATATATATCCCACGGGGGTAAAATTGAAAAAAGTTGAAAAAAATTTTTTTTTGGACTTAGTCATTTTTCCGGCGTTTATCAGACTTTCAGATAGGGGAAATGTCAGTGAGCATTCCGATTTCAGTTCCAGAGCGATTCGCCCAATGAGTCCTTAATATTTCGTCGTTTTCAGCCAATTTTTCTGGATTTTTGAAAATTTCACTTTTTTGTGAAAATATCCACTAAATGAGGGAATAATATGTGAGGGTACCCCGGGAGAGTTCCAAATGTGTGTGGGTAGAATATATATCCCACGGGAGTAAAATTGAAAAAAGTTTAAAAAAATTTTTTTGGGACTTAGTCATTTTTCCGGCGTTTATCAGACTTTCAGATAGGGGAAATGTCAGTGAGCATTCCGATTTCAGTTCCAGAGCGATTCGCCCAATGAGTCCTTAATATTTCGTCGTTTTCAGCCAATTTTTCTGGATTTTTGAAAATTTCACTTTTTTGTAAAAATATCCACTAAATGAGGGAATAATATGTGTGAGGGTACCCCAGGAGAGTTCCAAATGTGTGTGGGTAGAATATATATCCCACGGGGGTAAAATTGAAAAAAGTTGAAAACATTTTTTTTTGGACTTAGTCATTTTTCCGGCATTTATCAGACTTTCAGATAGGGGAAATGTCAGTGAGCGTTCCGATTTCAGTTCCAGAGCGATTCGCCCAATGAGTCCTTGATTTTTAGTCGTTTTCAGCCAATTTTCTGTATTTTTGAAAATTTCACTTTTTTGTGAAAATATCCACTAAATGAGGGAATAATATGTGTGAGGGTACCCCAGGAGAGTTCCAAAGGTGTGTGGGTAGAATATATATCCCACGGGGGTAAAATTGAAAAAAGTTGAAAACATTTTTTTTTGGACTTAGTCATTTTTCCGGCGTTTATCAGACTTTCAGATAGGGGAAATGTCAGTGAGCATTCCGATTTCAGTTCCAGAGCGATTCGCCCAATGAGTCCTTAATATTTTGTCGTTTTCAGCCAATTTTTCTTTATTTTTGAAAATTTCACTTTTTTGTCTAAATATCCTCTAAATGAGGGAATAATATGTGTGAGGGTACCCCAGGAGAGTTCCAAATGTGTGTGGGTAGAATATTTATCCCACGGGGGTAAAATTGAGAAAAGTTGAAAACATTTTTTTTTGGACTTAGTAATTTTTCCGGCATTTATCAGACTTTCAGATAGGGGAAATGTCAGTGAGCATTTCGATTTCAGTTCCAGAGCGATTCGCCCAATGAGTCCTTGATTTTTAGTCGTTTTCAGCCAATTTTCTGTATTTTTGAAAATTTCACTTTTTTGTGAAAATATCCACTAAATGAGGGAATAATATGTGAGGGTACCCCAGGAGAGTTCCAAATGTGTGTGGGTAGAATATATATCCCACGGGAGTAAAATTGAAAAAAGTTTAAAAAAATTTTTTTTTGGACTTAGTCATTTTTCCGGCGTTTATCAGACTTTCAGATAGGGGAAATGTCAGTGAGCATTCCGATTTCAGTTCCAGAGCGATTCGCCCAATGAGTCCTTAATATTTCGTCGTTTTCAGCCAATTTTTCTGGATTTTTGAAAATTTCACTTTTTTGTGAAAATATCCACTAAATGAGGGAATAATATGTGTGAGGGTACCCCAGGAGAGTTCCAAATGTGTGTGGGTAGAATATATATCCCACGGGGGTAAAATTAAGAAAAGTTGAAAACATTTTTTTTTGGACTTAGTCATTTTTCCGGCATTTATCAGACTTTCAGATAGGGGAAATGTCAGTGAGCGTTCCGATTTCAGTTCCAGAGCGATTCGCCCAATGAGTCCTTGATTTTTAGTCGTTTTCAGCCAATTTTCTGTATTTTTGAAAATTTCACTTTTTTGTGAAAATATCCACTAAATGAGGGAATAATATGTGTGAGGGTACCCCAGGAGAGTTCCAAATGTGTGTGGGTAGAATATATATCCCACGGGGGTAAAATTGAAAAAAGTTGAAAAAAATTTTTTTTTGGACTTAGTCATTTTTCCGGCGTTTATCAGACTTTCAGATAGGGGAAATGTCAGTGAGCATTCCGATTTCAGTTCCAGAGCGATTCGCCCAATGAGTCCTTAATATTTCGTCGTTTTCAGCCAATTTTTCTGGATTTTTGAAAATTTCACTTTTTTGTGAAAATATCCACTAAATGAGGGAATAATATGTGTGAGGGTACCCCAGGAGAGTTCCAAATGTGTGTGGGTAGAATATATATCCCACGGGGGTAAAATTGAAAAAAGTTGAAAACATTTTTTTTTGGACTTAGTCATTTTTCCGGCGTTTATCAGACTTTCAGATAGGGGAAATGTCAGTGAGCATTCCGATTTCAGTTCCAGAGCGATTCGCCCAATGAGTCCTTAATATTTCGTCGTTTTCAGCCAATTTTTCTGGATTTTTGAAAATTTCACTTTTTTGTGAAAATATCCACTAAATGAGGGAATAATATGTGTGAGGGTACCCCAGGAGAGTTCCAAATGTGTGTGGGTAGAATATATATCCCACGGGGGTAAAATTAAGAAAAGTTGAAAACATTTTTTTTTGGACTTAGTCATTTTTCCGGCATTTATCAGACTTTCAGATAGGGGAAATGTCAGTGAGCGTTCCGATTTCAGTTCCAGAGCGATTCGCCCAATGAGTCCTTGATTTTTAGTCGTTTTCAGCCAATTTTCTGTATTTTTGAAAATTTCACTTTTTTGTGAAAATATCCACTAAATGAGGGAATAATATGTGTGAGGGTACCCCAGGAGAGTTCCAAATGTGTGTGGGTAGAATATATATCCCACGGGAGTAAAATTGAAAAAAGTTTTAAAAAATTTTTTTGGGACTTAGTCATTTTTCCAGCGTTTATCAGACTTTCAGATAGGGGAAATGTCAGTGAGCATTCCGATTTCAGTTCCAGAGCGATTCGCCCAATGAGTCCTTGATTTTTAGTCGTTTTCAGCCAATTTTCTGTATTTTTGAAAATTTCACTTTTTTGTGAAAATATCCACTAAATGAGGGAATAATATGTGTGAGGGTACCCCAGGAGAGTTCCAAATGTGTGTGGGTAGAATATATATCCCACAGGGGTAAAATTGAAAAAAGTTGTAAAAAATTTTTTTTTCGACTTAGTCATTTTTCCGGCGTTTATCAGACTTTCAGATAGGGGAAATGTCAGTGAGCATTCCGATTTCAGTTCCAGAGCGATTCGCCCAATGAGTCCTTGATATTTCGTCGTTTTCAGCCAATTTTTCTGGATTTTTGAAAATTTCACTTTTTTGTGAAAATATCCACTAAATGAGGGAATAATATGTGTGAGGGTACCCCAGGAGAGTTCCAAATGTGTGTGGGTAGAATATATATCCCACGGGGGTAAAATTGAAAAAAGTTGAAAACATATTTTTTTGGACTTAGTCATTTTTCCGGCGTTTATCAGACTTTCAGATAGGGGAAATGTCAGTGAGCGTTCCGATTTCAGTTCCAGAGCGATTCGCCCAATGAGTCCTTGATTTTTAGTCGTTTTCAGCCAATTTTCTGTATTTTTGAAAATTTCACTTTTTTGTGAAAATATCCACTAAATGAGGGAATAATATGTGTGAGGGTACCCCAGGAGAGTTTCAAATGTGTGTGGGTAGAATATATATCCCACGGGTGTAAAATTGAAAAAAGTTGAAAAAAATTTTTTTTTGGACTTAGTCATTTTTCTGGCGTTTATCAGACTTTCAGATAGGGGAAATGTCAGTGAGCATTCCGATTTCAGTTCCAGAGCGATTCGCCCAATGAGTCCTTAATATTTCGTCGTTTTCAGCCAATTTTTCTGGATTTTTGAAAATTTCACTTTTTTGTGAAAATATCCACTAAATGAGGGAATAATATGTGTGAGGGTACCCCAGGAGAGTTCCAAATGTGTGTGGGTAGAATATATATCCCACGGGGGTAAAATTGAAAAAAGTTGAAAACATTTTTTTTTGGACTTAGTCATTTTTCCGGCATTTATCAGACTTTCAGATAGGGGAAATGTCAGTGAGCGTTCCGATTTCAGTTCCAGAGCGATTCGCCCAATGAGTCCTTGATTTTTAGTCGTTTTCAGCCAATTTTCTGTATTTTTGAAAATTTCACTTGTTTGTGAAAATATCCACTAAATGAGGGAATAATATGTGTGAGGGTACCCCAGGAGAGTTCCAAATGTGTGTGGGTAGAATATATATCCCACGGGTGTAAAATTGAAAAAAGTTGAAAAAAATTTTTTTTTGGACTTAGTCATTTTTCCGGCGTTTAGCAGACTTTCAGATAGGGGAAATGTCAGTGAGCATTCCGATTTCAGTTCCAGAGCGATTCGCCCAATGAGTCCTTGATATTTCGTCGTTTTCAGCCAATTTTTCTGGATTTTTGAAAATTTCACTTTTTTGTGAAAATATCCACTAAATTAGGGAATAATATGTGTGAGGGTACCCCAGGAGAGTTCCAAATGTGTGTGGGTAGAATATATATCCCACGGGGGTAAAATTGAAAAAAGTTGAAAACATTTTTTTTTGGACTTAGTCATTTTTCCGGCGTTTATCAGACTTTCAGATAGGGGAAATGTCAGTGAGCATTCCGATTTCAGTTCCAGAGCGATTCGCCCAATGAGTCCTTAATATTTTGTCGTTTTCAGCCAATTTTTCTGGATTTTTGAAAATTTCACTTTTTTGTGAAAATATCCACTAAATGAGGGAATAATATGTGTGAGGGTACCCCAGGAGAGTTCCAAATGTGTGTGGGTAGAATATATATCCCACGGGGGTAAAATTAAGAAAAGTTGAAAACATTTTTTTTTGGACTTAGTCATTTTTCCGGCATTTATCAGACTTTCAGATAGGGGAAATGTCAGTGAGCGTTCCGATTTCAGTTCCATAGCGATTCGCCCAATGAGTCCTTGATTTTTAGTCGTTTTCAGCCAATTTTCTGCATTTTTGAAAATTTCACTTTTTTGTGAAAATATCCACTAAATGAGGGAATAATATGTGTGAGGGTACCCCAGGAGAGTTCCAAATGTGTGTGGGTAGAATATATATCCCACGGGGGTAAAATTGAAAAAAGTTGAAAAAAATTTTTTTTTGGACTTAGTCATTTTTCCGGCGTTTATCAGACTTTCAGATAGGGGAAATGTCAGTGAGCATTCCGATTTCAGTTCCAGAGCGATTCGCCCAATGAGTCCTTGATTTTTAGTCGTTTTCAGCCAATTTTCTGTATTTTTGAAAATTTCACTTTTTTGTGAAAATATCCACTAAATGAGGGAATAATATGTGTGAGGGTACCCCAGGAGAGTTCCAAATGTGTGTGGGTAGAATATATATCCCACGGGTGTAAAATTGAAAAAAGTTGAAAAAAATTTTTTTTTGGACTTAGTCATTTTTCTGGCGTTTATCAGACTTTCAGATAGGGGAAATGTCAGTGAGCATTCCGATTTCAGTTCCAGAGCGATTCGCCCAATGAGTCCTTAATATTTCGTCGTTTTCAGCCAATTTTTCTGGATTTTTGAAAATTTCACTTTTTTGTGAAAATATCCACTAAATAAGGGAATAATATGTGTGAGGGTACCCCAGGAGAGTTCCAAATGTGTGTGGGTAGAATATATATCCCACGGGGGTAAAATTGAAAAAAGTTGAAAACATTTTTTTTTGGACTTAGTCATTTTTCCGGCATTTATCAGACTTTCAGATAGGGGAAATGTCAGTGAGCGTTCCGATTTCAGTTCCAGAGCGATTCGCCCAATGAGTCCTTGATTTTTAGTCGTTTTCAGCCAATTTTCTGTATTTTTGAAAATTTCACTTTTTTGTGAAAATATGCACTAAATGAGGGAATAATATGTGTGAGGGTACCCCAGGAGAGTTCCAAATGTGTGTGGGTAGAATATATATCCCACGGGGGTAAAATTGAAAAAAGTTGAAAACATTTTTTTTTGGACTTAGTCATTTTTCCGGCGTTTATCAGACTTTCAGATAGGGGAAATGTCAGTGAGCATTCCGATTTCAGTTCCAGAGCGATTCGCCCAATGAGTCCTTAATATTTTGTCGTTTTCAGCCAATTTTTCTGGATTTTTGAAAATTTCACTTTTTTGTCTAAATATCCACTAAATGAGGGAATATTATGTGTGAGGGTACCCCAGGAGAGTTCCAAATGTGTGTGGGTAGAATATTTATCCCACGGGGGTAAAATTGAGAAAAGTTGAAAACATTTTTTTTTGGACTTAGTCATTTTTCCGGCATTTATCAGACTTTCAGATAGGGGAAATGTCAGTGAGCGTTCCGATTTCAGTTCCAGAGCGATTCGCCCAATGAGTCCTTGATTTTTAGTCGTTTTCAGCCAATTTTCTGTATTTTTGAAAATTTCACTTTTTTGTGAAAATATCCACTAAATGAGGGAATAATATGTGTGAGGGTACCCCAGGAGAGTTCCAAATGTGTGTGGGTAGAATATATATCCCACGGGTGTAAAATTGAAAAAAGTTGAAAAAAATTTTTTTTTGGACTTAGTCATTTTTCTGGCGTTTATCAGACTTTCAGATAGGGGAAATGTCAGTGAGCATTCCGATTTCAGTTCCAGAGCGATTCGCCCAATGAGTCCTTAATATTTCGTCGTTTTCAGCCAATTTTTCTGGATTTTTGAAAATTTCACTTTTTTGTGAAAATATCCACTAAATGAGGGAATAATATGTGTGAGGGTACCCCAGGAGAGTTCCAAATGTGTGTGGGTAGAATATATATCCCACGGGGGTAAAATTGAAAAAAGTTGAAAACATTTTTTTTTGGACTTAGTCATTTTTCCGGCATTTATCAGACTTTCAGATAGGGGAAATGTCAGTGAGCGTTCCGATTTCAGTTCCAGAGCGATTCGCCCAATGAGTACTTGATTTTTAGTCGTTTTCAGCCAATTTTCTGTATTTTTGAAAATTTCACTTTTTTGTGAAAATATCCACTAAATGAGGGAATAATATGTGTGAGGGTACCCCAGGAGAGTTCCAAATGTGTGTGGGTAGAATATATATCCCACGGGTGTAAAATTGAAAAAAGTTGAAAAAAATTTTTTTTTGGACTTAGTCATTTTTCTGGCGTTTATCAGACTTTCAGATAGGGGAAATGTCAGTGAGCATTCCGATTTCAGTTCCAGAGCGATTCGCCCAATGAGTCCTTAATATTTCGTCGTTTTCAGCCAATTTTTCTGGATTTTTGAAAATTTCACTTTTTTGTGAAAATATCCACTAAATGAGGGAATAATATGTGTGAGGGTACCCCAGGAGAGTTCCAAATGTGTGTGGGTAGAATATATATCCCACGGGTGTAAAATTGAAAAAAGTTGAAAAAAATTTTTTTTTGGACTTAGTCATTTTTCCGGCGTTTAGCAGACTTTCAGATAGGGGAAATGTCAGTGAGCATTCCGATTTCAGTTCCAGAGCGATTCGCCCAATGAGTCCTTGATATTTCGTCGTTTTCAGCCAATTTTTCTGGATTTTTGAAAATTTCACTTTTTTGTGAAAATATCCACTAAATTAGGGAATAATATGTGTGAGGGTACCCCAGGAGAGTTCCAAATGTGTGTGGGTAGAATATATATCCCACGGGGGTAAAATTGAAAAAAGTTGAAAACATTTTTTTTTGGACTTAGTCATTTTTCCGGCGTTTATCAGACTTTCAGATAGGGGAAATGTCAGTGAGCATTCCGATTTCAGTTCCAGAGCGATTCGCCCAATGAGTCCTTAATATTTTGTCGTTTTCAGCCAATTTTTCTGGATTTTTGAAAATTTCACTTTTTTGTCTAAATATCCACTAAATGAGGGAATATTATGTGTGAGGGTACCCCAGGAGAGTTCCAAATGTGTGTGGGTAGAATATTTATCCCACGGGTGTAAAATTGAAAAAAGTTGAAAAAAATTTTTTTTTGGACTTAGTCATTTTTCTGGCGTTTATCAGACTTTCAGATAGGGGAAATGTCAGTGAGCATTCCGATTTCAGTTCCAGAGCGATTCGCCCAATGAGTCCTTAATATTTCGTCGTTTTCAGCCAATTTTTCTGGATTTTTGAAAATTTCACTTTTTTGTGAAAATATCCACTAAATGAGGGAATAATATGTGTGAGGGTACCCCAGGAGAGTTCCAAATGTGTGTGGGTAGAATATATATCCCACGGGGGTAAAATTGAAAAAAGTTGAAAACATTTTTTTTTGGACTTAGTCATTTTTCCGGCATTTATCAGACTTTCAGATAGGGGAAATGTCAGTGAGCGTTCCGATTTCAGTTCCAGAGTGATTCGCCCAATGAGTCCTTGATTTTTAGTCGTTTTCAGCCAATTTTCTGTATTTTTGAAAATTTCACTTTTTTGTGAAAATATGCACTAAATGAGGGAATAATATGTGTGAGGGTACCCCAGGAGAGTTCCAAATGTGTGTGGGTAGAATATATATCCCACGGGAGTAAAATTGAAAAAAGTTGAAAAAATTTTTTTTTTGGACTTAGTCATTTTTCCGGCGTTTATCAGACTTTCAGATAGGGGAAATGTCAGTGAGCATTCCGATTTCAGTTCCAGAGCGATTCGCCCAATGAGTCCTTAATATTTTGTCGTTTTCAGCCAATTTTTCTGGATTTTTGAAAATTTCACTTTTTTGTGAAAATATCCACTAAATGAGGGAATAATATGTGTGAGGGTACCCCAGGAGAGTTCCAAATGTGTGTGGGTAGAATATATATCCCACGGGAGTAAAATTGAAAAAAGTTTAAAAAATTTTTTTTGGGACTTAGTCATTTTTCCGGCGTTTATCAGACTTTCAGATAGGGGAAATGTCAGTGAGCATTCCGATTTCAGTTCCAGAGCGATTCGCCCAATGAGTCCTTAATATTTCGTCGTTTTCAGCCAATTTTCTGTATTTTTGAAAATTTCACTTTTTTGTGAAACTATCCACTAAATGAGGGAATAATATGTGTGAGGGTACCCCAGGAGAGTTCCAAATGTGTGTGGGTAGAATATATATCCCACGTGGGTAAAATTGAAAAAAGTTGAAAACATTTTTTTTTGGACTTAGTCATTTTTCCGGCGTTTATCAGACTTTCAGATAGGGGAAATGTCAGTGAGCATTCCAATTTCAGTTCCAGAGCGATTCGCCCAATGAGTCCTTAATATTTTGTCGTTTTCAGCCAATTTTTCTGGATTTTTGAAAATTTCACTTTTTTGTCTAAATATCCACTAAATGAGGGAATATTATGTGTGAGGGTACCCCAGGAGAGTTCCAAATGTGTGTGGGTAGAATATTTATCCCACGGGGGTAAAATTGAGAAAAGTTGAAAACATTTTTTTTTGGACTTAGTCATTTTTCCGGCATTTATCAGACTTTCAGATAGGGGAAATGTCAGTGAGCGTTCCGATTTCAGTTCCAGAGCGATTCGCCCAATGAGTCCTTGATTTTTAGTCGTTTTCAGCCAATTTTCTGTATTTTTGAAAATTTCACTTTTTTGTGAAAATATCCACTAAATGAGGGAATAATATGTGTGAGGGTACCCCAGGAGAGTTCCAAATGTGTGTGGGTAGAATATATATCCCACGGGTGTAAAATTGAAAAAAGTTGAAAAAAATTTTTTTTTGGACTTAGTCATTTTTCTGGCGTTTATCAGACTTTCAGATAGGGGAAATGTCAGTGAGCATTCCGATTTCAGTTCCAGAGCGTTTCGCCCAATGAGTCCTTAATATTTCGTCGTTTTCAGCCAATTTTTCTGGATTTTTGAAAATTTCACTTTTTTGTGAAAATATCCACTAAATGAGGGAATAATATGTGTGAGGGTACCCCAGGAGAGTTCCAAATGTGTGTGGGTAGAATATATATCCCACGGGGGTAAAATTGAAAAAAGTTGAAAACATTTTTTTTTGGACTTAGTCATTTTTCCGGCATTTATCAGACTTTCAGATAGGGGAAATGTCAGTGAGCGCTCTGATTTCAGTTCCAGAGCGATTCGCCCAATGAGTCCTTGATTTTTAGTCGTTTTCAGCCAATTTTCTGTATTTTTGAAAATTTCACTTTTTTGTGAAAATATGCACTAAATGAGGGAATAATATGTGTGAGGGTACCCCAGGAGAGTTCCAAATGTGTGTGGGTAGAATATATATCCCACGGGGGTAAAATTGAAAAAAGTTGAAAAAATTTTTTTTTTGGACTTAGTCATTTTTCCGGCGTTTATCAGACTTTCAGATAGGGGAAATGTCAGTGAGCATTCCGATTTCAGTTCCAGAGCGATTCGCCCAATTAGTCCTTAATATTTTGTCGTTTTCAGCCAATTTTTCTGGATTTTTGAAAATTTCACTTTTTTGTGAAAATATCCACTAAATGAGGGAATAATATGTGTGAGCGTACCCCAGGAGAGTTCCAAATGTGTGTGGGTAGAATATATATCCCACGGGGGTAAAATTGAAAAAAGTTGAAAACATTTTTTTTTGGACTTAGTCATTTTTCCGGCGTTTATCAGACTTTCAGATAGGGGAAATGTCAGTGAGCATTCCGATTTCAGTTCCAGAGCGATTCGCCCAATGAGTCCTTAATATTTTGTCGTTTTCAGCCAATTTTTCTGGATTTTTGAAAATTTCACTTTTTTGTGAAAATATCCACTAAATGAGGGAATAATATGTGTGAGGGTACCCCAGGAGAGTTCCAAATGTGTGTGGGTAGAATATATATCCCACGGGAGTAAAATTGAAAAAAGTTTAAAAAATTTTTTTTGGGACTTAGTCATTTTTCCGGCGTTTATCAGACTTTCAGATAGGGGAAATGTCAGTGAGCATTCCGATTTCAGTTCCAGAGCGATTCGCCCAATGAGTCCTTAATATTTCGTCGTTTTCAGCCAATTTTCTGTATTTTTGAAAATTTCACTTTTTTGTGAAAATATCCACTAAATGAGGGAATAATATGTGTGAGGGTACCCCAGGAGAGTTCCAAATGTGTGTGGGTAGAATATATATCCCACGTGGGTAAAATTGAAAAAAGTTGAAAACATTTTTTTTTGGACTTAGTCATTTTTCCGGCGTTTATCAGACTTTCAGATAGGGGAAATGTCAGTGAGCATTCCAATTTCAGTTCCAGAGCGATTCGCCCAATGAGTCCTTAATATTTTGTCGTTTTCAGCCAATTTTTCTGGATTTTTGAAAATTTCACTTTTTTGTCTAAATATCCACTAAATGAAGGAATATTATGTGTGAGGGTACCCCAGGAGAGTTCCAAATGTGTGTGGGTAGAATATTTATCCCACGGGGGTAAAATTGAGAAAAGTTGAAAACATTTTTTTTTGGACTTAGTCATTTTTCCGGCATTTATCAGACTTTCAGATAGGGGAAATGCCAGTGAGCGTTCCGATTTCAGTTCCAGAGCGATTCGCCCAATGAGTCCTTGATTTTTAGTCGTCTTCAGACAATTTTCTGTATTTTTGAAAATTTCACTTTTTTGTGAAAATATCCACTAAATGAGGGAATAATATGTGTGAGGGTACCCCAGGAGAGTTCCAAATGTGTGTGGGTAGAATATATATCCCACGGGGGTAAAATTGAAAAAAGTTGAAAAAAATTTTTTTGTGGACTTAGTCATTTTTCCGGCGTTTATCAGACTTTCAGATAGGGGAAATGTCAGTGAGCATTCCGATTTCAGTTCCAGAGCGATTCGCCCAATGAGTCCTTGATATTTCGTCGTTTTCAGCCAATTTTTCTGGATTTTTGAAAATTTCACTTTTTTGTGAAAATATCCACTAAATGAGGGAATAATATGTGTGAGGGTACCCCAGGAGAGTTCCAAATGTGTGTGGGTAGAATATATATCCCACGGGAGTAAAATTGAAAAAAGTTTAAAAAAAATTTTTTGGGACTTAGTCATTTTTCCGGCGTTTATCAGACTTTCAGATAGGGGAAATGTCAGTGAGCATTCCGATTTCAGTTCCAGAGCGATTCGCCCAATGAGTCCTTGATATTTCGTCGTTTTCAGCCAATTTTTCTGTATTTTTGAAAATTTCACTTTTTTGTGAAAATATCCACTAAATGAGGGAATAATATGTGTGAGGGTACCCCAGGAGAGTTCCAAATGTGTGTGGGTAGAATATATATCCCACGGGGGTAAAATTGAAAAAAGTTGAAAACATTTTTTTTTGGACTTAGTCATTTTTCCGGCGTTTATCAGACTTTCAGATAGGGGAAATGTCAGTGAGCATTCCGATTTCAGTTCCAGAGCGATTCGCCCAATGAGTCCTTAATATTTTGTCGTTTTCAGCCAATTTTTCTGGATTTTTGAAAATTTCACTTTTTTGTCTAAATATCCACTAAATGAGGGAATATTATGTGTGAGGGTACCCCAGGAGAGTTCCAAATGTGTGTGGGTAGAATATTTATCCCACGGGGGTAAAATTGAGAAAAGTTGAAAACATTTTTTTTTGGACTTAGTCATTTTTCCGGCATTTATCAGACTTTCAGATAGGGGAAATGTCAGTGAGCGTTCCGATTTCAGTTCCACAGCGATTCGCCCAATGAGTCCTTGATTTTTAGTCGTTTTCAGCCAATTTTCTGTATTTTTGAAAATTTCACTTTTTTGTGAAAATATCCACTAAATGAGGGAATAATATCTGTGAGGGCACCCCAGGAGAGTTCCAAATGTGTGTGGGTAGAATATATATCCCACGGGGGTAAAATTGAAAAAAGTTGAAAAAATTTTTTTTTTGGACTTAGTCATTTTTCCGGCGTTTAGCAGACTTTCAGATAGGGGAAATGTCAGTGAGCATTCCGATTTCAGTTCCAGAGCGATTCGCCCAATGAGTCCTTGATATTTCGTCGTTTTCAGCCAATTTTTCTGGATTTTTGAAAATTTCACTTTTTTGTGAAAATATCCACTAAATGAGGGAATAATATGTGTGAGGGTACCCCAGGAGAGTTCCAAATGTGTGTGGGTAGAATATATATCCCACGGGGGTAAAATTGAAAAAAGTTTAAAAAAATTTTTTTTTGGACTTAGTCATTTTTCCGGCGTTTATCAGACTTTCAGATAGGGGAAATGTCAGTGAGCATTCCGATTTCAGTTCCAGAGCGATTCGCCCAATGAGTCCTTGATATTTCGTCGTTTTCAGCCAATTTTTCTGTATTTTTGAAAATTTCACTTTTTTGTGAAAATATCCACTAAATGAGGGAATAATATGTGTGAGGGTACCCCAGGAGAGTTCCAAATGTGTGTGGGTAGAATATATATCCCACGGGGGTAAAATTGAAAAAAGTTGAAAACATTTTTTTTTGGACTTAGTCATTTTTCCGGCATTTATCAGACTTTCAGATAGGGGAAATGTCAGTGAGCGTTCCGATTTCAGTTCCACAGCGATTCGCCCAATGAGTCCTTGATTTTTAGTCGTTTTCAGCCAATTTTCTGTATTTTTGAAAATTTCACTTTTTTGTGAAAATATCCACTAAATGAGGGAATAATATCTGTGAGGGCACCCCAGGAGAGTTCCAAATGTGTGTGGGTAGAATATATATCCCACGGGGGTAAAATTGAAAAAAGTTGAAAAAATTTTTTTTTTGGACTTAGTCATTTTTCCGGCGTTTAGCAGACTTTCAGATAGGGGAAATGTCAGTGAGCATTCCGATTTCAGTTCCAGAGCGATTCGCCCAATGAGTCCTTGATATTTCGTCGTTTTCAGCCAATTTTTCTGGATTTTTGAAAATTTCACTTTTTTGTGAAAATATCCACTAAATGAGGGAATAATATGTGTGAGGGTACCCCAGGAGAGTTCCAAATGTGTGTGGGTAGAATATATATCCCACGGGGGTAAAATTGAAAAAAGTTGAAAAAAATTTTTTTTTGGACTTAGTCATTTTTCCGGCGTTTATCAGACTTTCAGATAGGGGAAATGTCAGTGAGCATTCCGATTTCAGTTCCAGAGCGATTCGCCCAATGAGTCCTTGATATTTCGTCGTTTTCAGCCAATTTTTCTGTATTTTTGAAAATTTCACTTTTTTGTGAAAATATCCACTAAATGAGGGAATAATATGTTTGAGGGTACCCCAGGAGAGTTCCAAATGTGTGTGGGTAGAATATATATCCCACGGGAGTAAAATTGAAAAAAGTTTAAAAAAATTTTTTTGGGACTTAGTCATTTTTCCGGCGTTTATCAAACTTTCAGATAGGGGAAATGTCAGTGAGCATTCCGATTTCAGTTCCAGAGCAATTCGCCCAATGAGTCCTTAATATTTCGTCGTTTTCAGCCAATTTTTCTGGATTTTTGAAAATTTCACTTTTTTGTGAAAATATCCACTAAATGAGGGAATAATATGTGTGAGGGTACACCAGGAGAGTTCCAAATGTGTGTGGGTAGAATATATATCCCACGGGAGTAAAATTGAAAAAAGTTTAAAAAAATTTTTTTGGGACTTAGTCATTTTTCCGGCGTTTATCTGACTTTCAGATAGGGGAAATGTCAGTGAGCTTTCCGATTTCAGTTCCAGAGTGATTCGCCCAATGAGTCCTTAATATTTCGTCGTTTTCAGCCAATTTTCTGTATTTTTGAAAATTTCACTTTTTTGTGAAAATATCCACTAAATGAGGGAATAATATGTGTGAGGGTACCCCAGGAGAGTTCCAAATGTGTGTGGGTAGAATATATATCCCACGGGAGTAAAATTGAAAAAAGTTTTAAAAAATTTTTTTGGGACTTAGTCATTTTTCCGGCGTTTATCAGACTTTCAGATAGGGGAAATGTCAGTGAGCTTTCCGATTTCAGTTCCAGAGTGATTCGCCCAATGAGTCCTTAATATTTCGTCGTTTTCAGCCAATTTTCTGTATTTTTGAAAATTTCACTTTTTTGTGAAAATATCCACTAAATGAGGGAATAATATGTGTGAGGGTACCCCAGGAGAGTTCCAAATGTGTGTGGGTAGAATATATATCCCACGGGGGTAAAATTGAAAAAAGTTGAAAACATTTTTTTTTGGACTTAGTCATTTTTCCGGCGTTTATCAGACTTTCAGATAGGGGAAATGTCAGTGAGCATTCCGATTTCAGTTCCAGAGCGATTCGCCCAATGAGTCCTTAATATTTCGTCGTTTTCAGCCAATTTTTCTGGATTTTTGAAAATTTCACTTTTTTGTGAAAATATCCACTAAATGAGGGAATAATATGTGTGAGGGTACCCCAGGAGAGTTCCAAATGTGTGTGGGTAGAATATATATCCCACGGGAGTAAAATTGAAAAAAGTTTAAAAAAATTTTTTTGGGACTTAGTCATTTTTCCGGCGTTTATCAGACTTTCAGATAGGGGAAATGTCAGTGAGCTTTCCGATTTCAGTTCCAGAGTGATTCGCCCAATGAGTCCTTAATATTTCGTCGTTTTCAGCCAATTTTCTGTATTTTTGAAAATTTCACTTTTTTGTGAAAATATCCACTAAATGAGGGAATAATATGTGTGAGGGTACCCCAGGAGAGTTCCAAATGTGTGTGGGTAGAATATATATCCCACGGGGGTAAAATTGAAAAAAGTTGAAAACATTTTTTTTTGGACTTAGTCATTTTTCCGGCGTTTATCAGACTTTCAGATAGGGGAAATGTCAGTGAGCATTCCGATTTCAGTTCCAGAGCGATTCGCCCAATGAGTCCTTAATATTTCGTCGTTTTCAGCCAATTTTTCTGGATTTTTGAAAATTTCACTTTTTTGTGAAAATATCCACTAAATGAGGGAATAATATGTGTGAGGGTACCCCAGGAGAGTTCCAAATGTGTGTGGGTAGAATATATATCCCACGGGAGTAAAATTGAAAAAAGTTTAAAAAAATTTTTTTGGGACTTAGTCATTTTTCCGGCGTTTATCAGACTTTCAGATAGGGGAAATGTCAGTGAGCTTTCCGATTTCAGTTCCAGAGTGATTCGCCCAATGAGTCCTTAATATTTCGTCGTTTTCAGCCAATTTTCTGTATTTTTGAAAATTTCACTTTTTTGTGAAAATATCCACTAAATGAGGGAATAATATGTGTGAGGGTACCCCAGGAGAGTTCCAAATGTGTGTGGGTAGAATATATATCCCACGGGGGTAAAATTGAAAAAAGTTGAAAACATTTTTTTTTGGACTTAGTCATTTTTCCGGCGTTTATCAGACTTTCAGATAGGGGAAATGTCAGTGAGCATTCCGATTTCAGTTCCAGAGCGATTCGCCCAATGAGTTCTTAATATTTTGTCGTTTTCAGCCAATTTTTCTGGATTTTTGAAAATTTCACTTTTTTGTCTAAATATCCACTAAATGAGGGAATATTATGTGTGAGGGTACCCCAGGAGAGTTCCAAATGTGTGTGGGTAGAATATTTATCCCACGGGGGTAAAATTGAGAAAAGTTGAAAACATTTTTTTTTGGACTTAGTCATTTTTCCGGCATTTATCAGACTTTCAGATAGGGGAAATGTCAGTGAGCGTTCCGATTTCAGTTCCAGAGCGATTCGCCCAATGAGTCCTTGATTTTTAGTCGTTTTCAGCCAATTTTCTGTATTTTTGAAAATTTCACTTTTTTGTGAAAATATCCACTAAATGAGGGAATAATATCTGTGAGGGCACCCCAGGAGAGTTCCAAATGTGTGTGGGTAGAATATATATCCCACGGGGGTAAAATTGAAAAAAGTTGAAAAAATTTTTTTTTTGGACTTAGTCATTTTTCCGGCGTTTAGCAGACTTTCAGATAGGGGAAATGTCAGTGAGCATTCCGATTTCAGTTCCAGAGCGATTCGCCCAATGAGTCCTTGATATTTCGTCGTTTTCAGCCAATTTTTCTGGATTTTTGAAAATTTCACTTTTTTGTGAAAATATCCACTAAATGAGGGAATAATATGTGTGAGGGTACCCCAGGAGAGTTCCAAATGTGTGTGGGTAGAATATATATCCCACGGGAGTAAAATTGAAAAAAGTTTAAAAAAAATTTTTTGGGACTTAGTCATTTTTCCGGCGTTTATCAGACTTTCAGATAGGGGAAATGTCAGTGTGCATTCCGATTTCAGTTCCAGAGCGATTCGCCCAATGAGTCCTTGATATTTCGTCGTTTTCAGCCAATTTTTCTGTATTTTTGAAAATTTCACTTTTTTGTGAAAATATCCACTAAATGAGGGAATAATATGTGTGAGGGTACCCCAGGAGAGTTCCAAATGTGTGTGGGTAGAATATATATCCCACGGGGGTAAAATTGAAAAAAGTTGAAAACATTTTTTTTTGGACTTAGTCATTTTTCCGGCGTTTATCAGACTTTCAGATAGGGGAAATGTCAGTGAGCATTCCGATTTCAGTTCCAGAGCGATTCGCCCAATGAGTCCTTAATATTTTGTCGTTTTCAGCCAATTTTTCTGGATTTTTGAAAATTTCACTTTTTTGTCTAAATATCCACTAAATGAGGGAATATTATGTGTGAGGGTACCCCAGGAGAGTTCCAAATGTGTGTGGGTAGAATATTTATCCCACGGGGGTAAAATTGAGAAAAGTTGAAAACATTTTTTTTTGGACTTAGTCATTTTTCCGGCATTTATCAGACTTTCAGATAGGGGAAATGTCAGTGAGCGTTCCGATTTCAGTTCCACAGCGATTCGCCCAATGAGTCCTTGATTTTTAGTCGTTTTCAGCCAATTTTCTGTATTTTTGAAAATTTCACTTTTTTGTGAAAATATCCACTAAATGAGGGAATAATATCTGTGAGGGCACCCCAGGAGAGTTCCAAATGTGTGTGGGTAGAATATATATCCCACGGGGGTAAAATTGAAAAAAGTTGAAAAAATTTTTTTTTTGGACTTAGTCATTTTTCCGGCGTTTAGCAGACTTTCAGATAGGGGAAATGTCAGTGAGCATTCCGATTTCAGTTCCAGAGCGATTCGCCCAATGAGTCCTTGATATTTCGTCGTTTTCAGCCAATTTTTCTGGATTTTTGAAAATTTCACTTTTTTGTGAAAATATCCACTAAATGAGGGAATAATATGTGTGAGGGTACCCCAGGAGAGTTCCAAATGTGTGTGGGTAGAATATATATCCCACGGGGGTAAAATTGAAAAAAGTTTAAAAAAATTTTTTTTTGGACTTAGTCATTTTTCCGGCGTTTATCAGACTTTCAGATAGGGGAAATGTCAGTGAGCATTCCGATTTCAGTTCCAGAGCGATTCGCCCAATGAGTCCTTGATATTTCGTCGTTTTCAGCCAATTTTTCTGTATTTTTGAAAATTTCACTTTTTTGTGAAAATATCCACTAAATGAGGGAATAATATGTGTGAGGGTACCCCAGGAGAGTTCCAAATGTGTGTGGGTAGAATATATATCCCACGGGGGTAAAATTGAAAAAAGTTGAAAACATTTTTTTTTGGACTTAGTCATTTTTCCGGCATTTATCAGACTTTCAGATAGGGGAAATGTCAGTGAGCGTTCCGATTTCAGTTCCACAGCGATTCGCCCAATGAGTCCTTGATTTTTAGTCGTTTTCAGCCAATTTTCTGTATTTTTGAAAATTTCACTTTTTTGTGAAAATATCCACTAAATGAGGGAATAATATCTGTGAGGGCACCCCAGGAGAGTTCCAAATGTGTGTGGGTAGAATATATATCCCACGGGGGTAAAATTGAAAAAAGTTGAAAAAATTTTTTTTTTGGACTTAGTCATTTTTCCGGCGTTTAGCAGACTTTCAGATAGGGGAAATGTCAGTGAGCATTCCGATTTCAGTTCCAGAGCGATTCGCCCAATGAGTCCTTGATATTTCGTCGTTTTCAGCCAATTTTTCTGGATTTTTGAAAATTTCACTTTTTTGTGAAAATATCCACTAAATGAGGGAATAATATGTGTGAGGGTACCCCAGGAGAGTTCCAAATGTGTGTGGGTAGAATATATATCCCACGGGGGTAAAATTGAAAAAAGTTGAAAAAAATTTTTTTTTGGACTTAGTCATTTTTCCGGCGTTTATCAGACTTTCAGATAGGGGAAATGTCAGTGAGCATTCCGATTTCAGTTCCAGAGCGATTCGCCCAATGAGTCCTTGATATTTCGTCGTTTTCAGCCAATTTTTCTGTATTTTTGAAAATTTCACTTTTTTGTGAAAATATCCACTAAATGAGGGAATAATATGTTTGAGGGTACCCCAGGAGAGTTCCAAATGTGTGTGGGTAGAATATATATCCCACGGGAGTAAAATTGAAAAAAGTTTAAAAAAATTTTTTTGGGACTTAGTCATTTTTCCGGCGTTTATCAAACTTTCAGATAGGGGAAATGTCAGTGAGCATTCCGATTTCAGTTCCAGAGCAATTCGCCCAATGAGTCCTTAATATTTCGTCGTTTTCAGCCAATTTTTCTGGATTTTTGAAAATTTCACTTTTTTGTGAAAATATCCACTAAATGAGGGAATAATATGTGTGAGGGTACACCAGGAGAGTTCCAAATGTGTGTGGGTAGAATATATATCCCACGGGAGTAAAATTGAAAAAAGTTTAAAAAAATTTTTTTGGGACTTAGTCATTTTTCCGGCGTTTATCTGACTTTCAGATAGGGGAAATGTCAGTGAGCTTTCCGATTTCAGTTCCAGAGTGATTCGCCCAATGAGTCCTTAATATTTCGTCGTTTTCAGCCAATTTTCTGTATTTTTGAAAATTTCACTTTTTTGTGAAAATATCCACTAAATGAGGGAATAATATGTGTGAGGGTACCCCAGGAGAGTTCCAAATGTGTGTGGGTAGAATATATATCCCACGGGAGTAAAATTGAAAAAAGTTTTAAAAAATTTTTTTGGGACTTAGTCATTTTTCCGGCGTTTATCAGACTTTCAGATAGGGGAAATGTCAGTGAGCTTTCCGATTTCAGTTCCAGAGTGATTCGCCCAATGAGTCCTTAATATTTCGTCGTTTTCAGCCAATTTTCTGTATTTTTGAAAATTTCACTTTTTTGTGAAAATATCCACTAAATGAGGGAATAATATGTGTGAGGGTACCCCAGGAGAGTTCCAAATGTGTGTGGGTAGAATATATATCCCACGGGGGTAAAATTGAAAAAAGTTGAAAACATTTTTTTTTGGACTTAGTCATTTTTCCGGCGTTTATCAGACTTTCAGATAGGGGAAATGTCAGTGAGCATTCCGATTTCAGTTCCAGAGCGATTCGCCCAATGAGTCCTTAATATTTCGTCGTTTTCAGCCAATTTTTCTGGATTTTTGAAAATTTCACTTTTTTGTGAAAATATCCACTAAATGAGGGAATAATATGTGTGAGGGTACCCCAGGAGAGTTCCAAATGTGTGTGGGTAGAATATATATCCCACGGGAGTAAAATTGAAAAAAGTTTAAAAAAATTTTTTTGGGACTTAGTCATTTTTCCGGCGTTTATCAGACTTTCAGATAGGGGAAATGTCAGTGAGCTTTCCGATTTCAGTTCCAGAGTGATTCGCCCAATGAGTCCTTAATATTTCGTCGTTTTCAGCCAATTTTCTGTATTTTTGAAAATTTCACTTTTTTGTGAAAATATCCACTAAATGAGGGAATAATATGTGTGAGGGTACCCCAGGAGAGTTCCAAATGTGTGTGGGTAGAATATATATCCCACGGGGGTAAAATTGAAAAAAGTTGAAAACATTTTTTTTTGGACTTAGTCATTTTTCCGGCGTTTATCAGACTTTCAGATAGGGGAAATGTCAGTGAGCATTCCGATTTCAGTTCCAGAGCGATTCGCCCAATGAGTCCTTAATATTTCGTCGTTTTCAGCCAATTTTTCTGGATTTTTGAAAATTTCACTTTTTTGTGAAAATATCCACTAAATGAGGGAATAATATGTGTGAGGGTACCCCAGGAGAGTTCCAAATGTGTGTGGGTAGAATATATATCCCACGGGAGTAAAATTGAAAAAAGTTTAAAAAAATTTTTTTGGGACTTAGTCATTTTTCCGGCGTTTATCAGACTTTCAGATAGGGGAAATGTCAGTGAGCTTTCCGATTTCAGTTCCAGAGTGATTCGCCCAATGAGTCCTTAATATTTCGTCGTTTTCAGCCAATTTTCTGTATTTTTGAAAATTTCACTTTTTTGTGAAAATATCCACTAAATGAGGGAATAATATGTGTGAGGGTACCCCAGGAGAGTTCCAAATGTGTGTGGGTAGAATATATATCCCACGGGGGTAAAATTGAAAAAAGTTGAAAACATTTTTTTTTGGACTTAGTCATTTTTCCGGCGTTTATCAGACTTTCAGATAGGGGAAATGTCAGTGAGCATTCCGATTTCAGTTCCAGAGCGATTCGCCCAATGAGTTCTTAATATTTTGTCGTTTTCAGCCAATTTTTCTGGATTTTTGAAAATTTCACTTTTTTGTCTAAATATCCACTAAATGAGGGAATATTATGTGTGAGGGTACCCCAGGAGAGTTCCAAATGTGTGTGGGTAGAATATTTATCCCACGGGGGTAAAATTGAGAAAAGTTGAAAACATTTTTTTTTGGACTTAGTCATTTTTCCGGCATTTATCAGACTTTCAGATAGGGGAAATGTCAGTGAGCGTTCCGATTTCAGTTCCAGAGCGATTCGCCCAATGAGTCCTTGATTTTTAGTCGTTTTCAGCCAATTTTCTGTATTTTTGAAAATTTCACTTTTTTGTGAAAATATCCACTAAATGAGGGAATAATATCTGTGAGGGCACCCCAGGAGAGTTCCAAATGTGTGTGGGTAGAATATATATCCCACGGGGGTAAAATTGAAAAAAGTTGAAAAAATTTTTTTTTTGGACTTAGTCATTTTTCCGGCGTTTAGCAGACTTTCAGATAGGGGAAATGTCAGTGAGCATTCCGATTTCAGTTCCAGAGCGATTCGCCCAATGAGTCCTTGATATTTCGTCGTTTTCAGCCAATTTTTCTGGATTTTTGAAAATTTCACTTTTTTGTGAAAATATCCACTAAATGAGGGAATAATATGTGTGAGGGTACCCCAGGAGAGTTCCAAATGTGTGTGGGTAGAATATATATCCCACGGGGGTAAAATTGAAAAAAGTTGAAAAAAATTTTTTTTTGGACTTAGTCATTTTTCCGGCGTTTATCAGACTTTCAGATAGGGGAAATGTCAGTGAGCATTCCGATTTCAGTTCCAGAGCGATTCGCCCAATGAGTCCTTGATATTTCGTCGTTTTCAGCCAATTTTTCTGTATTTTTGAAAATTTCACTTTTTTGTGAAAATATCCACTAAATGAGGGAATAATATGTTTGAGGGTACCCCAGGAGAGTTCCAAATGTGTGTGGGTAGAATATATATCCCACGGGAGTAAAATTGAAAAAAGTTTAAAAAAAATTTTTGGGACTTAGTCATTTTTCCGGCGTTTATCAGACTTTCAGATAGGGGAAATGTCAGTGAGCATTCCGATTTCAGTTCCAGAGCGATTCGCCCAATGAGTCCTTAATATTTCGTCGTTTTCAGCCAATTTTTCTGGATTTTTGAAAATTTCACTTTTTTGTGAAAATATCCACTAAATGAGGGAATAATATGTGTGAGGGTACCCCAGGAGAGTTCCAAATGTGTGTGGGTAGAATATATATCCCACGGGAGTAAAATTGAAAAAAGTTTAAAAAAATTTTTTTGGGACTTAGTCATTTTTCCGGCGTTTATCAGACTTTCAGATAGGGGAAATGTCAGTGAGCTTTCCGTTTTCAGTTCCAGAGTGATTCGCCCAATGAGTCCTTAATATTTCGTCGTTTTCAGCCAATTTTCTGTATTTTTGAAAATTTCACTTTTTTGTGAAAATATCCACTAAATGAGGGAATAATATGTGTGAGGGTACCCCAGGAGAGTTCCAAATGTGTGTGGGTAGAATATATATCGCACGGGAGTAAAATTGAAAAAAGTTTAAAAAAATTTTTTTGGGACTTAGTCATTTTTCCGGCGTTTATCAGACTTTCAGATAGGGGAAATGTCAGTGAGCTTTCCGATTTCAGTTCCAGAGTGATTCGCCCAATGAGTCCTTAATATTTCGTCGTTTTCAGCCAATTTTCTGTATTTTTGAAAATTTCACTTTTTTGTGAAAATATCCACTAAATGAGGGAATAATATGTGTGAGGGTACCCCAGGAGAGTTCCAAATGTGTGTGGGTAGAATATATATCCCACGGGGGTAAAATTGAAAAAAGTTGAAAACATTTTTTTTTGGACTTAGTCATTTTTCCGGCGTTTATCAGACTTTCAGATAGGGGAAATGTCAGTGAGCATTCCGATTTCAGTTCCAGAGCGATTCGCCCAATGAGTCCTTAATATTTCGTGGTTTTCAGCCAATTTTTCTGGATTTTTGAAAATTTCACTTTTTTGTGAAAATATCCACTAAATGAGGGAATAATATGTGTGAGGGTACCCCAGGAGAGTTCCAAATGTGTGTGGGTAGAATATATATCCCACGGGAGTAAAATTGAAAAAAGTTTAAAAAAATTTTTTTGGGACTTAGTCATTTTTCCGGCGTTTATCAGACTTTCAGATAGGGGAAATGTCAGTGAGCTTTCCGATTTCAGTTCCAGAGTGATTCGCCCAATGAGTCCTTAATATTTCGTCGTTTTCAGCCAATTTTCTGTATTTTTGAAAATTTCACTTTTTTGTGAAAATATCCACTAAATGAGGGAATAATATGTGTGAGGGTACCCCAGGAGAGTTCCAAATGTGTGTGGGTAGAATATATATCCCACGGGGGTAAAATTGAAAAAAGTTGAAAACATTTTTTTTTGGACTTAGTCATTTTTCCGGCGTTTATCAGACTTTCAGATAGGGGAAATGTCAGTGAGCATTCCGATTTCAGTTCCAGAGCGATTCGCCCAATGAGTCCTTAATATTTCGTCGTTTTCAGCCAATTTTTCTGGATTTTTGAAAATTTCACTTTTTTGTGAAAATATCCACTAAATGAGGGAATAATATGTGTGAGAGTACCCCAGGAGAGTTCCAAATGTGTGTGGGTAGAATATATATCCCACGGGAGTAAAATTGAAAAAAGTTTAAAAAAATTTTTTTGGGACTTAGTCATTTTTCCGGCGTTTATCAGACTTTCAGATAGGGGAAATGTCAGTGAGCTTTCCGATTTCAGTTCCAGAGTGATTCGCCCAATGAGTCCTTAATATTTCGTCGTTTTCAGCCAATTTTCTGTATTTTTGAAAATTTCACTTTTTTGTGAAAATATCCACTAAATGAGGGAATAATATGTGTGAGGGTACCCCAGGAGAGTTCCAAATGTGTGTGGGTAGAATATATATCCCACGGGGGTAAAATTGAAAAAAGTTGAAAACATTTTTTTTTGGACTTAGTCATTTTTCCGGCGTTTATCAGACTTTCAGATAGGGGAAATGTCAGTGAGCATTCCGATTTCAGTTCCAGAGCGATTCGCCCAATGAGTTCTTAATATTTTGTCGTTTTCAGCCAATTTTTCTGGATTTTTGAAAATTTCACTTTTTTGTCTAAATATCCACTAAATGAGGGAATATTATGTGTGAGGGTACCCCAGGAGAGTTCCAAATGTGTGTGGGTAGAATATTTATCCCACGGGGGTAAAATTGAGAAAAGTTGAAAACATTTTTTTTTGGACTTAGTCATTTTTCCGGCATTTATCAGACTTTCAGATAGGGGAAATGTCAGTGAGCGTTCCGATTTCAGTTCCAGAGCGATTCGCCCAATGAGTCCTTGATTTTTAGTCGTTTTCAGCCAATTTTCTGTATTTTTGAAAATTTCACTTTTTTGTGAAAATATCCACTAAATGAGGGAATAATATCTGTGAGGGCACCCCAGGAGAGTTCCAAATGTGTGTGGGTAGAATATATATCCCACGGGGGTAAAATTGAAAAAAGTTGAAAAAATTTTTTTTTTGGACTTAGTCATTTTTCCGGCGTTTAGCAGACTTTAAGATAGGGGAAATGTCAGTGAGCATTCCGATTTCAGTTCCAGAGCGATTCGCCCAATGAGTCCTTGATATTTCGTCGTTTTCAGCCAATTTTTCTGGATTTTTGAAAATTTCACTTTTTTGTGAAAATATCCACTAAATGAGGGAATAATATGTGTGAGGGTACCCCAGGAGAGTTCCAAATGTGTGTGGGTAGAATATATATCCCACGGGGGTAAAATTGAAAAAAGTTGAAAAAAATTTTTTTTTGGACTTAGTCATTTTTCCGGCGTTTATCAGACTTTCAGATAGGGGAAATGTCAGTGAGCATTCCGATTTCAGTTCCAGAGCGATTCGCCCAATGAGTCCTTGATATTTCGTCGTTTTCAGCCAATTTTTCTGGATTTTTGAAAATTTCACTTTTTTGTGAAAATATCCACTAAATGAGGGAATAATATGTGTGAGGGTACCCCAGGAGAGTTCCAAATGTGTGTGGGTAGAATATATATCCCACGGGAGTAAAATTGAAAAAAGTTTAAAAAAATTTTTTTGGGACTTAGTCATTTTTCCGGCGTTTATCAGACTTTCAGATAGGGGAAATGTCAGTGAGCTTTCCGTTTTCAGTTCCAGAGTGATTCGCCCAATGAGTCCTTAATATTTCGTCGTTTTCAGCCAATTTTCTGTATTTTTGAAAATTTCACTTTTTTGTGAAAATATCCACTAAATGAGGGAATAATATGTGTGAGGGTACCCCAGGAGAGTTCCAAATGTGTGTGGGTAGAATATATATCGCACGGGAGTAAAATTGAAAAAAGTTTAAAAAAATTTTTTTGGGACTTAGTCATTTTTCCGGCGTTTATCAGACTTTCAGATAGGGGAAATGTCAGTGAGCTTTCCGATTTCAGTTCCAGAGTGATTCGCCCAATGAGTCCTTAATATTTCGTCGTTTTCAGCCAATTTTCTGTATTTTTGAAAATTTCACTTTTTTGTGAAAATATCCACTAAATGAGGGAATAATATGTGTGAGGGTACCCCAGGAGAGTTCCAAATGTGTGTGGGTAGAATATATATCCCACGGGGGTAAAATTGAAAAAAGTTGAAAACATTTTTTTTTGGACTTAGTCATTTTTCCGGCGTTTATCAGACTTTCAGATAGGGGAAATGTCAGTGAGCATTCCGATTTCAGTTCCAGAGCGATTCGCCCAATGAGTCCTTAATATTTTGTCGTTTTCAGCCAATTTTTCTGGATTTTTGAAAATTTCACTTTTTTGTCTAAATATCCACTAAATGAGGGAATATTATGTGCGAGGGTACCCCAGGAGAGTTCCAAATGTGTGTGGGTAGAATATTTATCCCACGGGGGTAAAATTGAGAAAAGTTGAAAACATTTTTTTTTGGACTTAGTCATTTTTCCGGCATTTATCAGACTTTCAGATAGGGGAAATGTCAGTGAGCGTTCCGATTTCAGTTCCAGAGCGATTCGCCCAATGAGTCCTTGATTTTTAGTCGTTTTCAGCCAATTTTCTGTATTTTTGAAAATTTCACTTTTTTGTGAAAATATCCACTAAATGAGGGAATAATATGTGTGAGGGTATCCCAGGAGAGTTCCAAATGTGTGTGGGTAGAATATATATCCCACGGGTGTAAAATTGAAAAAAGTTGAAAAAAATTTTTTTTTGGACTTAGTCATTTTTCTGGCGTTTATCAGACTTTCAGATAGGGGAAATGTCAGTGAGCGTTCCGATTTCAGTTCCAGAACGATTCGCCCAATGAGTCCTTGATTTTTAGTCGTTTTCAGCCAATTTTCTGTATTTTTGAAAATTTCACTTTTTTGTGAAAATATCCACTAAATGAGGGAATAATATCTGTGAGGGCACCCCAGGAGAGTTCCAAATGTGTGTGGGTAGAATATATATCCCACGGGGGTAAAATTGAAAAAAGTTGAAAAAATTTTTTTTTTGGACTTAGTCATTTTTCCGGCGTTTAGCAGACTTTCAGATAGGGGAAATGTCAGTGAGCATTCCGATTTCAGTTCCAGAGCGATTCGCCCAATGAATCCTTGATATTTCGTCGTTTTCAGACAATTTTTCTGGATTTTTGAAAATTTCACTTTTTTGAGAAAATATCCACTAAATTAGGGAATAATATGTGTGAGGGTAACCCAGGAGAGTTCCAAATGTGTGTGGGTAGAATATATATCCCACGGGGGTAAAATTGAAAAAAGTTGAAAAAAATTTTTTTTTGGACTTAGTCATTTTTCCGGCGTTTATCAGACTTTCAGATAGGGGAAATGTCAGTGAGCATTCCGATTTCAGTTCCAGAGCGATTCGCCCAATGAGTCCTTGATATTTCGTCGTTTTCAGCCAATTTTTCTGGATTTTTGAAAATTTCACTTTTTTGTGAAAATATCCACTAAATGAGGGAATAATATGTTTGAGGGTACCCCAGGAGAGTTCCAAATGTGTGTGGGTAGAATATATATCCCACGGGAGTAAAATTGAAAAAAGTTTAAAAAAAATTTTTTGGGACTTAGTCATTTTTCCGGCGTTTATCAGACTTTCAGATAGGGGAAATGTCAGTGAGCATTCCGATTTCAGTTCCAGAGCGATTCGCCCAATGAGTCCTTAATATTTCGTCGTTTTCAGCCAATTTTTCTGGATTTTTGAAAATTTCACTTTTTTGTGAAAATATCCACTAAATGAGGGAATAATATGTGTGAGGGTACCCCAGGAGAGTTCCAAATGTGTGTGGGTAGAATATATATCCCACGGGAGTAAAATTGAAAAAAGTTTAAAAAAATTTTTTTGGGACTTAGTCATTTTTCCGGCGTTTAGCAGACTTTCAGATAGGGGAAATGTCAGTGAGCATTCCGATTTCAGTTCCAGAGCGATTCGCCCAATGAGTCCTTGATATTTCGTCGTTTTCAGCCAATTTTTCTGGATTTTTGAAAATTTCACTTTTTTGTGAAAATATCCACTAAATTAGGGAATAATATGTGTGAGGGTACCCCAGGAGAGTTCCAAATGTGTGTGGGTAGAATATATATCCCACGGGGGTAAAATTGAAAAAAGTTGAAAACATTTTTTTTTGGACTTAGTCATTTTTCCGGCGTTTATCAGACTTTCAGATAGGGGAAATGTCAGTGAGCATTCCGATTTCAGTTCCAGAGCGATTCGCCCAATGAGTCCTTAATATTTTGTCGTTTTCAGCCAATTTTTCTGGATTTTTGAAAATTTCACTTTTTTGTCTAAATATCCACTAAATGAGGGAATATTATGTGTGAGGGTACCCCAGGACAGTTCCAAATGTGTGTGGGTAGAATATTTATCCCACGGGGGTAAAATTGAGAAAAGTTGAAAACATTTTTTTTTGGACTTAGTCATTTTTCCGGCATTTATCAGACTTTCAGATAGGGGAAATGTCAGTGAGCGTTCCGATTTCAGTTCCAGAGCGATTCGCCCAATGAGTCCTTGATTTTTAGTCGTTTTCAGCCAATTTTCTGTATTTTTGAAAATTTCACTTTTTTGTGAAAATATCCACTAAATGAGGGAATAATATGTGTGAGGGTACCCCAGGAGAGTTCCAAATGTGTGTGGGTAGAATATATATCCCACGGGTGTAAAATTGAAAAAAGTTGAAAAAAATTTTTTTTTGGACTTAGTCATTTTTCTGGCGTTTATCACACTTTCAGATAGGGGAAATGTCAGTGAGCATTCCGATTTCAGTTCCAGAGCGATTCGCCCAATGAGTCCTTAATATTTCGTCGTTTTCAGCCAATTTTTCTGGATTTTTGAAAATTTCACTTTTTTGTGAAAATATCCACTAAATGAGGGAATAATATGTGTGAGGGTACCCCAGGAGAGTTCCAAATGTGTGTGGGTAGAATATATATCCCACGGGTGTAAAATTGAAAAAAGTTGAAAAAAATTTTTTTTTGGACTTAGTCATTTTTCCGGCGTTTAGCAGACTTTCAGATAGGGGAAATGTCAGTGAGCATTCCGATTTCAGTTCCAGAGCGATTCGCCCAATGAGTCCTTGATATTTCGTCGTTTTCAGCCAATTTTTCTGGATTTTTGAAAATTTCACTTTTTTGTGAAAATATCCACTAAATTAGGGAATAATATGTGTGAGGGTACCCCAGGAGAGTTCCAAATGTGTGTGGGTAGAATATATATCCCACGGGGGTAAAATTGAAAAAAGTTGAAAACATTTTTTTTTGGACTTAGTCATTTTTCCGGCGTTTATCAGACTTTCAGATAGGGGAAATGTCAGTGAGCATTCCGATTTCAGTTCCAGAGCGATTCGCCCAATGAGTCCTTAATATTTTGTCGTTTTCAGCCAATTTTTCTGGATTTTTGAAAATTTCACTTTTTTGTCTAAATATCCACTAAATGAGGGAATATTATGTGTGAGGGTACCCCAGGAGAGTTCCAAATGTGTGTGGGTAGAATATTTATCCCACGGGGGTAAAATTGAGAAAAGTTGAAAACATTTTTTTTTGGACTTAGTCATTTTTCCGGCATTTATCAGACTTTCAGATAGGGGAAATGTCAGTGAGCGTTCCGATTTCAGTTCCAGAGCGATTCGCCCAATGAGTCCTTGATTTTTAGTCGTTTTCAGCCAATTTTCTGTATTTTTGAAAATTTCACTTTTTTGTGAAAATATCCACTAAATGAGGGAATAATATGTGTGAGGGTACCCCAGGAGAGTTCCAAATGTGTGTGGGTAGAATATATATCCCACGGGTGTAAAATTGAAAAAAGTTGAAAAAAATTTTTTTTTGGACTTAGTCATTTTTCTGGCGTTTATCAGACTTTCAGATAGGGGAAATGTCAGTGAGCATTCCGATTTCAGTTCCAGAGCGATTCGCCCAATGAGTCCTTAATATTTCGTCGTTTTCAGCCAATTTTTCTGGATTTTTGAAAATTTCACTTTTTTGTGAAAATATCCACTAAATGAGGGAATAATATGTGTGAGGGTACCCCAGGAGAGTTCCAAATGTGTGTGGGTAGAATATATATCCCACGGGGGTAAAATTGAAAAAAGTTGAAAACATTTTTTTTTGGACTTAGTCATTTTTCCGGCATTTATCAGACTTTCAGATAGGGGAAATGTCAGTGAGCGTTCCGATTTCAGTTCCAGAGCGATTCGCCCAATGAGTCCTTGATTTTTAGTCGTTTTCAGCCAATTTTCTGTATTTTTGAAAATTTCACTTTTTTGTGAAAATATGCACTAAATGAGGGAATAATATGTGTGAGGGTACCCCAGGAGAGTTCCAAATGTGTGTGGGTAGAATATATATCCCACGGGGGTAAAATTGAAAAAAGTTGAAAACATTTTTTTTTGGACTTAGTCATTTTTCCGGCGTTTATCAGACTTTCAGATAGGGGAAATGTCAGTGAGCATTCCGATTTCAGTTCCAGAGCGATTCGCCCAATGAGTCCTTAATATTTTGTTGTTTTCAGCCAATTTTTCTGGATTTTTGAAAATTTCACTTTTTTGTCTAAATATCCACTAAATGAGGGAATATTATGTGTGAGGGTACCCCAGGAGAGTTCCAAATGTGTGTGGGTAGAATATTTATCCCACGGGGGTAAAATTGAGAAAAGTTGAAAACATTTTTTTTTGGACTTAGTCATTTTTCCGGCATTTATCAGACTTTCAGATAGGGGAAATGTCAGTGAGCGTTCCGATTTCAGTTCCAGAGCGATTCGCCCAATGAGTCCTTGATTTTTAGTCGTTTTCAGCCAATTTTCTGTATTTTTGAAAATTTCACTTTTTTGTGAAAATATCCACTAAATGAGGGAATAATATGTGTGAGGGTACCCCAGGAGAGTTCCAAATGTGTGTGGGTAGAATATATATCCCACGGGTGTAAAATTGAAAAAAGTTGAAAAAAATTTTTTTTTGGACTTAGTCATTTTTCTGGCGTTTATCAGACTTTCAGATAGGGGAAATGTCAGTGAGCATTCCGATTTCAGTTTCAGAGCGATTCGCCCAATGAGTCCTTAATATTTCGTTGTTTTCAGCCAATTTTTCTGGATTTTTGAAAATTTCACTTTTTTGTCTAAATATCCACTAAATGAGGGAATATTATGTGTGAGGGTACCCCAGGAGAGTTCCAAATGTGTGTGGGTAGAATATTTATCCCACGGGGGTAAAATTGAGAAAAGTTGAAAACATTTTTTTTTGGACTTAGTCATTTTTCCGGCATTTATCAGACTTTCAGATAGGGGAAATGTCAGTGAGCGTTCCGATTTCAGTTCCAGAGCGATTCGCCCAATGAGTCCTTGATTTTTAGTCGTTTTCAGCCAATTTTCTGTATTTTTGAAAATTTCACTTTTTTGTGAAAATATCCACTAAATGAGGGAATAATATGTGTGAGGGTACCCCAGGAGAGTTCCAAATGTGTGTGGGTAGAATATATATCCCACGGGTGTAAAATTGAAAAAAGTTGAAAAAAATTTTTTTTTGGACTTAATCATTTTTCTGGCGTTTATCAGACTTTCAGATAGGGGAAATGTCAGTGAGCATTCCGATTTCAGTTCCAGAGCGATTCGCCCAATGAGTCCTTAATATTTCGTCGTTTTCAGCCAATTTTTCTGGATTTTTGAAAATTTCACTTTTTTGTGAAAATATCCACTAAATGAGGGAATAATATGTGTGAGGGTACCCCAGGAGAGTTCCAAATGTGTGTGGGTAGAATATATATCCCACGGGGGTAAAATTGAAAAAAGTTGAAAACATTTTTTTTTGGACTTAGTCATTTTTCCGGCATTTATCAGACTTTCAGATAGGGGAAATGTCAGTGAGCGTTCCGATTTCAGTTCCAGAGCGATTCGCCCAATGAGTCCTTGATTTTTAGTCGTTTTCAGCCAATTTTCTGTATTTTTGAAAATTTCACTTTTTTGTGAAAATATGCACTAAATGAGGGAATAATATGTGTGAGGGTACCCCAGGAGAGTTCCAAATGTGTGTGGGTAGAATATATATCCCACGGGGGTAAAATTGAAAAAAGTTGAAAACATTTTTTTTTGGACTTAGTCATTTTTCCGGCGCTTATCAGACTTTCAGATAGGGGAAATGTCAGTGAGCATTCCGATTTCAGTTCCAGAGCGATTCGCCCAATGAGTCCTTAATATTTTGTCGTTTTCAGCCAATTTTTCAGGATTTTTGAAAATTTCACTTTTTTGTGAAAATATCCACTAAATGAGGGAATAATATGTGTGAGGGTACCCCAGGAGAGTTCCAAATGTGTGTGGGTAGAATATATATCCCACGGGAGTAAAATTGAAAAAAGTTTAAAAAAAATTTTTTGGGACTTAGTCATTTTTCCGGCGTTTATCAGACTTTCAGATAGGGGAAATGTCAGTGAGCATTCCGATTTCAGTTCCAGAGCGATTCGCCCAATGAGTCCTTAATATTTCGTCGTTTTCAGCCAATTTTTCTGGATTTTTGAAAATTTCACTTTTTTGTGAAAATATCCACTAAATGAGGGAATAATATGTGTGAGGGTACCCCAGGAGAGTTCCAAATGTGTGTGGGTAGAATATATATCCCACGGGGGTAAAATTGAAAAAAGTTGAAAAAAAAATTTTTTGGACTCAGTCATTTTTCTGGCGTTTATCAGACTTTCAGATAGGGGAAATGTCAGTGAGCATTCCGATTTCAGTTCCAGAGCGATTCGCCCAATGAGTCCTTGATATTTCGTCGTTTTCAGCCAATTTTCTGTATTTTTGAAAATTTCACTTTTTTGTGAAAATATCCACTAAATGAGGGAATAATATGTGTGAGGGTACCCCAGGAGAGTTCCAAATGTGTGTGGGTAGAATATATATCCCACGGGAGTAAAATTGAAAAAAGTTTAAAAAAAATTTTTTGGGACTTAGTCATTTTTCCGGCGTTTATCAGACTTTCAGATAGGGGAAATGTCAGTGAGCATTCCGCTTTCAGTTCCAGAGCGATTCGCCCAATGAGTCCTTAATATTTCGTCGTTTTCAGCCAATTTTTCTGGATTTTTGAAAATTTCACTTTTTTGTGAAAATATCCACTAAATGAGGGAATAATATGTGTGAGGGTACCCCAGGAGAGTTCCAAATGTGTGTGGGTAGAATATATATCCCACGGGGGTAAAATTGAAAAAAGTTGAAAAAAAAATTTTTTGGACTCAGTCATTTTTCTGGCGTTTATCAGACTTTCAGATAGGGGAAATGTCAGTGAGCATTCCGATTTCAGTTCCAGAGCGATTCGCCCAATGAGTCCTTGATATTTCGTCGTTTTCAGCCAATTTTCTGTATTTTTGAAAATTTCACTTTTTTGTGAAAATATCCACTAAATGAGGGAATAATATGTGTGAGGGTACCCCAGGAGAGTTCCAAATGTGTGTGGGTAGAATATATATCCCACGGGAGTAAAATTGAAAAAAGTTTAAAAAATTTTTTTTGGGACTTAGTCATTTTTCCGGCGTTTATCAGACTTTCAGATAGGGGAAATGTCAGTGAGCATTCCGATTTCAGTTCCAGAGCGATTCGCCCAATGAGTCCTTAATATTTCGTCGTTTTCAGCCAATTTTTCTGGATTTTTGAAAATTTCACTTTTTTGTGAAAATATCCACTAAATGAGGGAATAATATGTGTGAGGGTACCCCAGGAGAGTTCCAAATGTGTGTGGGTAGAATATATATCCCACGGGAGTAAAATTGAAAAAAGTTTAAAAAAATTTTTTTGGGACTTAGTCATTTTTCCGGCGTTTATCAGACTTTCAGATAGGGGAAATGTCAGTGAGCATTCCGATTTCAGTTCCAGAGCGATTCGCCCAATGAGTCCTTAATATTTCGTCGTTTTCAGCCAATTTTCTGTATTTTTGAAAATTTCACTTTTTTGTGAAAATATCCACTAAATGAGGGAATAATATGTGTGAGGGTACCCCAGGAGAGTTCCAAATGTGTGTGGGTAGAATATTTATCCCACGGGGGTAAAATTGAGAAAAGTTGAAAACATTTTTTTTTGGACTTAGTCATTTTTCCGGCATTTATCAGACTTTCAGATAGGGGAAATGTCAGTGAGCGTTCCGATTTCAGTTCCAGAGCGATTCGCCCAATGAGTCCTTGATTTTTAGTCGTTTTCAGCCAATTTTCTGTATTTTTGAAAATTTCACTTTTTTGTGAAAATATCCACTAAATGAGGGAATAATATGTGTGAGGGTACCCCAGGAGAGTTCCAAATGTGTGTGGGTAGAATATATATCCCACGGGTGTAAAATTGAAAAAAGTTGAAAAAAATTTTTTTTTGGACTTAATCATTTTTCTGGCGTTTATCAGACTTTCAGATAGGGGAAATGTCAGTGAGCATTCCGATTTCAGTTCCAGAGCGATTCGCCCAATGAGTCCTTAATATTTCGTCGTTTTCAGCCAATTTTTCTGGATTTTTGAAAATTTCACTTTTTTGTGAAAATATCCACTAAATGAGGGAATAATATGTGTGAGGGTACCCCAGGAGAGTTCCAAATGTGTGTGGGTAGAATATATATCCCACGGGGGTAAAATTGAAAAAAGTTGAAAACATTTTTTTTTGGACTTAGTCATTTTTCCGGCATTTATCAGACTTTCAGATAGGGGAAATGTCAGTGAGCGTTCCGATTTCAGTTCCAGAGCGATTCGCCCAATGAGTCCTTTATTTTTAGTCGTTTTCAGCCAATTTTCTGTATTTTTGAAAATTTCACTTTTTTGTGAAAATATGCACTAAATGAGGGAATAATATGTGTGAGGGTACCCCAGGAGAGTTCCAAATGTGTGTGGGTAGAATATATATCCCACGGGGGTAAAATTGAAAAAAGTTGAAAACATTTTTTTTTGGACTTAGTCATTTTTCCGGCGCTTATCAGACTTTCAGATAGGGGAAATGTCAGTGAGCATTCCGATTTCAGTTCCAGAGCGATTCGCCCAATGAGTCCTTAATATTTTGTCGTTTTCAGCCAATTTTTCAGGATTTTTGAAAATTTCACTTTTTTGTGAAAATATCCACTAAATGAGGGAATAATATGTGTGAGGGTACCCCAGGAGAGTTCCAAATGTGTGTGGGTAGAATATATATCCCACGGGAGTAAAATTGAAAAAAGTTTAAAAAAAATTTTTTGGGACTTAGTCATTTTTCCGGCGTTTATCAGACTTTCAGATAGGGGAAATGTCAGTGAGCATTCCGATTTCAGTTCCAGAGCGATTCGCCCAATGAGTCCTTAATATTTCGTCGTTTTCAGCCAATTTTTCTGGATTTTTGAAAATTTCACTTTTTTGTGAAAATATCCACTAAATGAGGGAATAATATGTGTGAGGGTACCCCAGGAGAGTTCCAAATGTGTGTGGGTAGAATATATATCCCACGGGGGTAAAATTGAAAAAAGTTGAAAAAAAAATTTTTTGGACTCAGTCATTTTTCTGGCGTTTATCAGACTTTCAGATAGGGGAAATGTCAGTGAGCATTCCGATTTCAGTTCCAGAGCGATTCGCCCAATGAGTCCTTGATATTTCGTCGTTTTCAGCCAATTTTCTGTATTTTTGAAAATTTCACTTTTTTGTGAAAATATCCACTAAATGAGGGAATAATATGTGTGAGGGTACCCCAGGAGAGTTCCAAATGTGTGTGGGTAGAATATATATCCCACGGGAGTAAAATTGAAAAAAGTTTAAAAAAAATTTTTTGGGACTTAGTCATTTTTCCGGCGTTTATCAGACTTTCAGATAGGGGAAATGTCAGTGAGCATTCCGCTTTCAGTTCCAGAGCGATTCGCCCAATGAGTCCTTAATATTTCGTCGTTTTCAGCCAATTTTTCTGGATTTTTGAAAATTTCACTTTTTTGTGAAAATATCCACTAAATGAGGGAATAATATGTGTGAGGGTACCCCAGGAGAGTTCCAAATGTGTGTGGGTAGAATATATATCCCACGGGGGTAAAATTGAAAAAAGTTGAAAAAAAAATTTTTTGGACTCAGTCATTTTTCTGGCGTTTATCAGACTTTCAGATAGGGGAAATGTCAGTGAGCATTCCGCTTTCAGTTCCAGAGCGATTCGCCCAATGAGTCCTTGATATTTCGTCGTTTTCAGCCAATTTTCTGTATTTTTGAAAATTTCACTTTTTTGTGAAAATATCCACTAAATGAGGGAATAATATGTGTGAGGGTACCCCAGGAGAGTTCCAAATGTGTGTGGGTAGAATATATATCCCACGGGAGTAAAATTGAAAAAAGTTTAAAAAATTTTTTTTGGGACTTAGTCATTTTTCCGGCGTTTATCAGACTTTCAGATAGGGGAAATGTCAGTGAGCATTCCGATTTCAGTTCCAGAGCGATTCGCCCAATGAGTCCTTAATATTTCGTCGTTTTCAGCCAATTTTTCTGGATTTTTGAAAATTTCACTTTTTTGTGAAAATATCCACTAAATGAGGGAATAATATGTGTGAGGGTACCCCAGGAGAGTTCCAAATGTGTGTGGGTAGAATATATATCCCACGGGAGTAAAATTGAAAAAAGTTTAAAAAAATTTTTTTGGGACTTAGTCATTTTTCCGGCGTTTATCAGACTTTCAGATAGGGGAAATGTCAGTGAGCATTCCGATTTCAGTTCCAGAGCGATTCGCCCAATGAGTCCTTAATATTTCGTCGTTTTCAGCCAATTTTCTGTATTTTTGAAAATTTCACTTTTTTGTGAAAATATCCACTAAATGAGGGAATAATATGTGTGAGGGTACCCCAGGAGAGTTCCAAATGTGTGTGGGTAGAATATATATCCCACGGGGGTAAAATTGAAAAAAGTTGAAAACATTTTTTTTTGGACTTAGTCATTTTTCCGGCGTTTATCAGACTTTCAGATAGGGGAAATGTCAGTGAGCATTCCGATTTCAGTTCCAGAGCGATTCGCCCAATGAGTCCTTAATATTTTGTCGTTTTCAGCCAATTTTTCTGGATTTTTGAAAATTTCACTTTTTTGTCTAAATATCCACTAAATGAGGGAATAATATGTGTGAGGGTACCCCAGGAGAGTTCCAAATGTGTGTGGGTAGAATATATATCCCACGGGGGTAAAATTGAAAAAAGTTGAAAAAATTTTTTTTTTCGACTTAGTCATTTTTCCGGCGTTTATCAGACTTTCAGATAGGGGAAATGTCAGTGAGCATTCCGATTTCAGTTCCAGAGCGATTCGCCCAATGAGTCCTTAATATTTCGTCGTTTTCAGCCAATTTTTCTGGATTTTTGAAAATTTCACTTTTTTGTGAAAATATCCACTAAATGAGGGAATAATATGTGTGAGGGTACCCCAGGAGAGTTCCAAATGTGTGTGGGTAGAATATATATCCCACGGGGGTAAAATTGAAAAAAGTTGAAAAAAATTTTTTTTTGGACTTAGTCATTTTTCCGGCGTTTATCAGACTTTCAGATAGGGGAAATGTCAGTGAGCATTCCGATTTCAGTTCCAGAGCGATTCGCCCAATGAGTCCTTGATATTTCGTCGTTTTCAGCCAATTTTTCTGGATTTTTGAAAATTTCACTTTTTTGTGAAAATATCCACTAAATGAGGGAATAATATGTGTGAGGGTACCCCAGGAGAGTTCCAAATGTGTGTGGGTAGAATATATATCCCACGGGAGTAAAATTGAAAAAAGTTTAAAAAAAATTTTTTGGGACTTAGTCATTTTTCCGGCGTTTATCAGACTTTCAGATAGGGGAAATGTCAGTGAGCATTCCGATTTCAGTTCCAGAGCGATTCGCCCAATGAGTCCTTGATATTTCGTCGTTTTCAGCCAATTTTTCTGTATTTTTGAAAATTTCACTTTTTTGTGAAAATATCCACTAAATGAGGGAATATTATGTGTGAGGGTACCCCAGGAGAGTTCCAAATGTGTGTGGGTAGAATATTTATCCCACGGGGGTAAAATTGAGAAAAGTTGAAAACATTTTTTTTTGGACTTAGTCATTTTTCCGGCATTTATCAGACTTTCAGATAGGGGAAATGTCAGTGAGCGTTCCGATTTCAGTTCCAGAGCGATTCGCCCAATGAGTCCTTGATTTTTAGTCGTTTTCAGCCAATTTTCTGTATTTTTGAAAATTTCACTTTTTTGTGAAAATATCCACTAAATGAGGGAATAATATGTGTGAGGGTACCCCAGGAGAGTTCCAAATGTGTGTGGGTAGAATATATATCCCACGGGGGTAAAATTGAAAAAAGTTGAAAACATTTTTTTTTGGACTTAGTCATTTTTCCGGCGTTTATCAGACTTTCAGATAGGGGAAATGTCAGTGAGCATTCCGATTTCAGTTCCAGAGCGATTCGCCCAATGAGTCCTTAATATTTTGTCGTTTTCAGCCAATTTTTCTGGATTTTTGAAAATTTCACTTTTTTGTCTAAATATCCACTAAATGAGGGAATAATATGTGTGAGGGTACCCCAGGAGAGTTCCAAATGTGTGTGGGTAGAATATATATCCCACGGGTGTAAAATTGAAAAAAGTTGAAAAAAATTTTTTTTTGGACTTAGTCATTTTTCCGGCGTTTATCAGACTTTCAGATAGGGGAAATGTCAGTGAGCATTCCGATTTCAGTTCCAGAGCGATTCGCCCAATGAGTCCTTAATATTTCGTCGTTTTCAGCCAATTTTTCTGGATTTTTGAAAATTTCACTTTTTTGTGAAAATATCCACTAAATGAGGGAATAATATGTGTGAGGGTACCCCAGGAGAGTTCCAAATGTGTGTGGGTAGAATATATATCCCACGGGGGTAAAATTGAAAAAAGTTGAAAACATTTTTTTTTGGACTTAGTCATTTTTCCGGCATTTATCAGACTTTCAGATAGGGGAAATGTCAGTGAGCGTTCCGATTTCAGTTCTAGAGCGATTCGCCCAATGAGTCCTTGATTTTTAGTCGTTTTCAGCCAATTTTCTATATTTTTGAAAATTTCACTTTTTTGTGAAAATATCCACTAAATGAGGGAATAATATGTGTGAGGGTACCCCAGGAGAGTTCCAAATGTGTGTGGGTAGAATATATATCCCACGGGGGTAAAATTGAAAAAAGTTGAAAAAAATTTTTTTTTGGACTTAGTCATTTTTCCGGCGTTTAGCAGACTTTCAGATAGGGGAAATGTCAGTGAGAATTCCGATTTCAGTTCCAGAGCGATTCGCCCAATGAGTCCTTGATATTTCGTCGTTTTCAGCCAATTTTTCTGGATTTTTGAAAATTTCACTTTTTTGTGAAAATATCCACTAAATGAGGGAATAATATGTGTGAGGGTACCCCAGGAGAGTTCCAAATGTGTGTGGGTAGAATATATATCCCACGGGGGTAAAATTGAAAAAAGTTGAAAACATTTTTTTTTGGACTTAGTCATTTTTCCGGCGTTTATCAGACTTTCAGATAGGGGAAATGTCAGTGAGCATTCCGATTTCAGTTCCAGAGCGATTCGCCCAATGAGTCCTTAATATTTTGTCGTTTTCAGCCAATTTTTCTGGATTTTTGAAAATTTCACTTTTTTGTCTAAATATCCACTAAATGAGGGAATAATATGTGTGAGGGTACCCCAGGAGAGTTCCAAATGTGTGTGGGTAGAATATATATCCCACGGGTGTAAAATTGAAAAAAGTTGAAAAAAATTTTTTTTTGGACTTAGTCATTTTTCCGGCGTTTATCAGACTTTCAGATAGGGGAAATGTCAGTGAGCATTCCGATTTCAGTTCCAGAGCGATTCGCCCAATGAGTCCTTAATATTTCGTCGTTTTCAGCCAATTTTTCTGGATTTTTGAAAATTTCACTTTTTTGTGAAAATATCCACTAAATGAGGGAATAATATGTGTGAGGGTACCCCAGGAGAGTTCCAAATGTGTGTGGGTAGAATATATATCCCACGGGGGTAAAATTGAAAAAAGTTGAAAACATTTTTTTTTGGACTTAGTCATTTTTCCGGCATTTATCAGACTTTCAGATAGGGGAAATGTCAGTGAGCGTTCCGATTTCAGTTCTAGAGCGATTCGCCCAATGAGTCCTTGATTTTTAGTCGTTTTCAGCCAATTTTCTATATTTTTGAAAATTTCACTTTTTTGTGAAAATATCCACTAAATGAGGGAATAATATGTGTGAGGGTACCCCAGGAGAGTTCCAAATGTGTGTGGGTAGAATATATATCCCACGGGGGTAAAATTGAAAAAAGTTGAAAACATTTTTTTTTGGACTTAGTCATTTTTCCGGCATTTATCAGACTTTCAGATAGGGGAAATGTCAGTGAGCGTTCCGATTTCAGTTCTAGAGCGATTCGCCCAATGAGTCCTTGATTTTTAGTCGTTTTCAGCCAATTTTCTATATTTTTGAAAATTTCACTTTTTTGTGAAAATATCCACTAAATGAGGGAATAATATGTGTGAGGGTACCCCAGGAGAGTTCCAAATGTGTGTGGGTAGAATATATATCCCACGGGGGTAAAATTGAAAAAAGTTGAAAAAAATTTTTTTTTGGACTTAGTCATTTTTCCGGCGTTTAGCAGACTTTCAGATAGGGGAAATGTCAGTGAGAATTCCGATTTCAGTTCCAGAGCGATTCGCCCAATGAGTCCTTGATATTTCGTCGTTTTCAGCCAATTTTTCTGGATTTTTGAAAATTTCACTTTTTTGTGAAAATATCCACTAAATGAGGGAATAATATGTGTGAGGGTACCCCAGGAGAGTTCCAAATGTGTGTGGGTAGAATATATATCCCACGGGGGTAAAATTGAAAAAAGTTGAAAACATTTTTTTTTGGACTTAGTCATTTTTCCGGCGTTTATCAGACTTTCAGATAGGGGAAATGTCAGTGAGCATTCCGATTTCAGTTCCAGAGCGATTCGCCCAATGAGTCCTTAATATTTCGTCGTTTTCAGCCAATTTTTCTGGATTTTTGAAAATTTCACTTTTTTGTGAAAATATCCACTAAATGAGGGAATAATATGTGTGAGGGTACCCCAGGAGAGTTCCAAATGTGTGTGGGTAGAATATATATCCCACGGGGGTAAAATTGAAAAAAGTTGAAAACATTTTTTTTTGGACTTAGTCATTTTTCCGGCATTTATCAGACTTTCAGATAGGGGAAATGTCAGTGAGCGTTCCGATTTCAGTTCTAGAGCGATTCTCCCAATGAGTCCTTGATTTTTAGTCGTTTTCAGCCAATTTTCTATATTTTTGAAAATTTCACTTTTTTGTGAAAATATCCACTAAATGAGGGAATAATATGTGTGAGGGTACCCCAGGAGAGTTCCAAATGTGTGTGGGTAGAATATATATCCCACGGGGGTAAAATTGAAAAAAGTTGAAAAAAATTTTTTTTTGGACTTAGTCATTTTTCCGGCGTTTAGCAGACTTTCAGATAGGGGAAATGTCAGTGAGCATTCCGATTTCAGTTCCAGAGCGATTCGCCCAATGAGTCCTTGATATTTCGTCGTTTTCAGCCAATTTTTCTGGATTTTTGAAAATTTCACTTTTTTGTGAAAATATCCACTAAATGAGGGAATAATATGTGTGAGGGTACCCCAGGAGAGTTCCAAATGTGTGTGGGTAGAATATATATCCCACGGGAGTAAAATTGAAAAAAGTTTAAAAAAATTTTTTTGGGACTTAGTCATTTTTCCGGCGTTTATCAGACTTTCAGATAGGGGAAATGTCAGTGAGCATTCCGATTTCAGTTCCAGAGCGATTCGCCCAATGAGTCCTTAATATTTCGTCGTTTTCAGCCAATTTTTCTGGATTTTTGAAAATTTCACTTTTTTGTGAAAATATCCACTAAATGAGGGAATAATATGTGTGAGGGTACCCCAGGAGAGTTCCAAATGTGTGTGGGTAGAATATATATCCCACGGGAGTAAAATTGAAAAAAGTTTAAAAAAATTTTTTTGGGACTTAGTCATTTTTCCGGCGTTTATCAGACTTTCAGATAGGGGAAATGTCAGTGAGCATTCCGATTTCAGTTCCAGAGCGATTCGCCCAATGAGTCCTTAATATTTCGTCGTTTTCAGCCAATTTTCTGTATTTTTGAAAATTTCACTTTTTTGTGAAAATATCCACTAAATGAGGGAATAATATGTGTGAGGGTACCCCAGGAGAGTTCCAAATGTGTGTGGGTAGAATATATATCCCACGGGGGTAAAATTGAAAAAAGTTGAAAACATTTTTTTTTGGACTTAGTCATTTTTCCGGCGTTTATCAGACTTTCAGATAGGGGAAATGTCAGTGAGCATTCCGATTTCAGTTCCAGAGCGATTCGCCCAATGAGTCCTTAATATTTCGTCGTTTTCAGCCAATTTTCTGTATTTTTGAAAATTTCACTTTTTTGTGAAAGTATCCACTAAATGAGGGAATAATATGTGTGAGGGTACCCCAGGAGAGTTCCAAATGTGTGTGGGTAGAATATATATCCCACGGGGGTAAAATTGAAAAAAGTTGAAAACATTTTTTTTTGGACTTAGTCATTTTTCCGACGTTTATCAGACTTTCAGATAGGGGAAATGTCAGTGAGCATTCCGATTTCAGTTCCAGAGCGATTCGCCCAATGAGTCCTTAATATTTTGTCGTTTTCAGCCAATTTTTCTGGATTTTTGAAAATTTCACTTTTTTGTCTAAATATCCACTAAATGAGGGAATAATATGTGTGAGGGTACCCCAGGAGAGTTCCAAATGTGTGTGGGTAGAATATATATCCCACGGGTGTAAAATTGAAAAAAGTTGAAAAAAATTTTTTTTTGGACTTAGTCATTTTTCCGGCGTTTATCAGACTTTCAGATAGGGGAAATGTCAGTGAGCATTCCGATTTCAGTTCCAGAGCGATTCGCCCAATGAGTCCTTAATATTTCGTCGTTTTCAGCCAATTTTTCTGGATTTTTGAAAATTTCACTTTTTTGTGAAAATATCCACTAAATGAGGGAATAATATGTGTGAGGGTACCCCAGGAGAGTTCCAAATGTGTGTGGGTAGAATATATATCCCACGGGGGTAAAATTGAAAAAAGTTGAAAACATTTTTTTTTGGACTTAGTCATTTATCCGGCATTTATCAGACTTTCAGATAGGGGAAATGTCAGTGAGCGTTCCGATTTCAGTTCTAGAGCGATTCGCCCAATGAGTCCTTGATTTTTAGTCGTTTTCAGCCAATTTTCTATATTTTTGAAAATTTCACTTTTTTGTGAAAATATCCACTAAATGAGGGAATAATATGTGTGAGGGTACCCCAGGAGAGTTCCAAATGTGTGTGGGTAGAATATATATCCCACGGGGGTAAAATTGAAAAAAGTTGAAAAAATTTTTTTTTGGACTTAGTCATTTTTCCGGCGTTTAGCAGACTTTCAGATAGGGGAAATGTCAGTGAGCATTCCGATTTCAGTTCCAGAGCGATTCGCCCAATGAGTCCTTGATATTTCGTCGTTTTCAGCCAATTTTTCTGGATTTTTGAAAATTTCACTTTTTTGTGAAAATATCCACTAAATGAGGGAATAATATGTGTGAGGGTACCCCAGGAGAGTTCCAAATGTGTGTGGGTAGAATATATATCCCACGGGAGTAAAATTGAAAAAAGTTTAAAAAATTTTTTTTGGGACTTAGTCATTTTTCCGGCGTTTATCAGACTTTCAGATAGGGGAAATGTCAGTGAGCATTCCGATTTCAGTTCCAGAGCGATTCGCCCAATGAGTCCTTAATATTTCGTCGTTTTCAGCCAATTTTTCTGGATTTTTGAAAATTTCACTTTTTTGTGAAAATATCCACTAAATGAGGGAATAATATGTGTGAGGGTACCCCAGGAGAGTTCCAAATGTGTGTGGGTAGAATATATATCCCACGGGGGTAAAATTGAAAAAAGTTGAAAACATTTTTTTTTGGACTTAGTCATTTTTCCGGCATTTATCAGACTTTCAGATAGGGGAAATGTCAGTGAGCGTTCCGATTTCAGTTCTAGAGCGATTCGCCCAATGAGTCCTTGATTTTTAGTCGTTTTCAGCCAATTTTCTATATTTTTGAAAATTTCACTTTTTTGTGAAAATATCCACTAAATGAGGGAATAATATGTGTGAGGGTACCCCAGGAGAGTTCCAAATGTGTGTGTGTAGAATATATATCCCACGGGGGTAAAATTGAAAAAAGTTGAAAAAATTTTTTTTTGGACTTAGTCATTTTTCCGGCGTTTAGCAGACTTTCAGATAGGGGAAATGTCAGTGAGCATTCCGATTTCAGTTCCAGAGCGATTCGCCCAATGAGTCCTTGATATTTCGTCGTTTTCAGCCAATTTTTCTGGATTTTTGAAAATTTCACTTTTTTGTGAAAATATCCACTAAATGAGGGAATAATATGTGTGAGGGTACCCCAGGAGAGTTCCAAATGTGTGTGGGTAGAATATATATCCCACGGGAGTAAAATTGAAAAAAGTTTAAAAAATTTTTTTTGGGACTTAGTCATTTTTCCGGCGTTTATCAGACTTTCAGATAGGGGAAATGTCAGTGAGCATTCCGATTTCAGTTCCAGAGCGATTCGCCCAATGAGTCCTTAATATTTAGTCGTTTTCAGCCAATTTTCTGTATTTTTGAAAATTTCACTTTTTTGTGAAAATATCCACTAAATGAGGGAATAATATGTGTGAGGGTACCCCAGGAGAGTTCCAAATGTGTGTGGGTAGAATATATATCCCACGGGAGTAAAATTGAAAAAAGTTGAAAAAATTTTTTTGGGACTTAGTCATTTTTCCGGCGTTTATCAGACTTTCAGATAGGGGAAATGTCAGTGAGCATTCCGATTTCAGTTCCAGAGCGATTCGCCCAATGAGTCCTTAATATTTTGTCGTTTTCAGCCAATTTTCTGTATTTTTGAAAATTTCACTTTTTTGTGAAAATATCCACTAAATGAGGGAATAATATGTGTGAGGGTACCCCAGGAGAGTTCCAAATGTGTGTGGGTAGAATATATATCCCACGGGGGTAAAATTGAAAAAAGTTGAAAACATTTTTTTTTGGACTTAGTCATTTTTCCGGCATTTATCAGACTTTCAGATAGGGGAAATGTCAGTGAGCGTTCCGATTTCAGTTCCAGAGCGATTCGCCCAATGAGTCCTTGATTTTTAGTCGTTTTCAGCCAATTTTCTGTATTTTTGAAAATTTCACTTTTTTGTGAAAATATCCACTAAATGAGGGAATAATATGTGTGAGGGTACCCCAGGAGAGTTCCAAATGTGTGTGGGTAGAATATATATCCCACGGGGGTAAAATTGAAAAAAGTTGAAAAAATTTTTTTTTTGGACTTAGTCATTTTTCCGGCGTTTATCATACTTTCAGATAGGGGAAATGTCAGTGAGCATTCCGATTTCAGTTCCAGAGCGATTCGCCCAATGAGTCCTTGATATTTCGTCGTTTTCAGCCAATTTTTCTGGATTTTTGAAAATTTCACTTTTTTGTGAAAATATCCACTAAATGAGGGAATAATATGTGTGAGGGTACCCCAGGAGAGTTCCAAATGTGTGTGGGTAGAATTTATATCCCACGGGGGTAAAATTGAAAAAAGTTGAAAACATTTTTTTTTGGACTTAGTCATTTTTCCGGCGTTTATCAGACTTTCAGATAGGGGAAATGTCAGTGAGCATTCCGATTTCAGTTCCAGAGCGATTCGCCCAATGAGTCCTTGATATTTCGTCGTTTTCAGCCAATTTTTCTGGATTTTTGAAAATTTCACTTTTTTGTGAAAATATCAACTAAATGAGGGAATAATATGTGTGAGGGTACCCCAGGAGAGTTCCAAATGTGTGTGGGTAGAATATATATCCCACGGGGGTAAAATTGAAAAAAGTTGAAAAAAATTTTTTTTTGGACTTAGTCATTTTTCCGGCGTTTATCAGACTTTCAGATAGGGGAAATGTCAGTGAGCATTCCAATTTCAGTTCCAGAGCGATTAGCCCAATGAGTCCTTGATATTTCGTCGTTTTCAGCCAATTTTTCTGGATTTTTGAAAATTTCACTTTTTTGTGAAAATATCCACTAAATGAGGGAATAATATGTGTGAGGGTACCCCAGGAGAGTTCCAAATGTGTGTGGGTAGAATATATATCCCACAGGAGTAAAATTGAAAAAAGTTTAAAAAAATTTTTTTGGGACTTAGTCATTTTTCCGGCGTTTATCAGACTTTCAGATAGGGGAAATGTCAGTGAGCATTCCGATTTCAGTTCCAGAGCGATTCGCCCAATGAGTCCTTAATATTTCGTCGTTTTCAGCCAATTTTTCTGGATTTTTGAAAATTTCACTTTTTTGTGAAAATATCCACTAAATGAGGGAATAATATGTGTGAGGGTACCCCAGGAGAGTTCCAAATGTGTGTGGGTAGAATATATATCCCACGGGTGTAAAATTGAAAAAAGTTGAAAAAAATTTTTTTTTGGACTTAGTCATTTTTCCGGCGTTTATCAGACTTTCAGATAGGGGAAATGTCAGTGAGCATTCCGATTTCAGTTCCAGAGCGATTCGCCCAATGAGTCCTTAATATTTCGTCGTTTTCAGCCAATTTTTCTGGATTTTTGAAAATTTCACTTTTTTGTGAAAATATCCACTAAATGAGGGAATAATATGTGTGAGGGTACCCCAGGAGAGTTCCAAATGTGTGTGGGTAGAATATATATCCCACGGGGGTAAAATTGAAAAAAGTTGAAAACATTTTTTTTTGGACTTAGTCATTTTTCCGGCATTTATCAGACTTTCAGATAGGGGAAATGTCAGTGAGCGTTCCGATTTCAGTTCTAGAGCGATTCGCCCAATGAGTCCTTGATTTTTAGTCGTTTTCAGCCAATTTTCTATATTTTTGAAAATTTCACTTTTTTGTGAAAATATCCACTAAATGAGGGAATAATATGTGTGAGGGTACCCCAGGAGAGTTCCAAATGTGTGTGTGTAGAATATATATCCCACGGGGGTAAAATTGAAAAAAGTTGAAAAAATTTTTTTTTGGACTTAGTCATTTTTCCGGCGTTTAGCAGACTTTCAGATAGGGGAAATGTCAGTGAGCATTCCGATTTCAGTTCCAGAGCGATTCGCCCAATGAGTCCTTGATATTTCGTCGTTTTCAGCCAATTTTTCTGGATTTTTGAAAATTTCACTTTTTTGTGAAAATATCCACTAAATGAGGGAATAATATGTGTGAGGGTACCCCAGGAGAGTTCCAAATGTGTGTGGGTAGAATATATATCCCACGGGAGTAAAATTGAAAAAAGTTGAAAAAAAATTTTTTGGGACTTAGTCATTTTTCCGGCGTTTATCAGACTTTCAGATAGGGGAAATGTCAGTGAGCATTCCGATTTCAGTTCCAGAGCGATTCGCCCAATGAGTCCTTAATATTTTGTCGTTTTCAGCCAATTTTCTGTATTTTTGAAAATTTCACTTTTTTGTGAAAATATCCACTAAATGAGGGAATAATATGTGTGAGGGTACCCCAGGAGAGTTCCAAATGTGTGTGGGTAGAATATATATCCCACGTGGGTAAAATTGAAAAAAGTTGAAAACATTTTTTTTTGGACTTAGTCATTTTTCCGGCATTTATCAGACTTTCAGATAGGGGAAATGTCAGTGAGCGTTCCGATTTCAGTTCCAGAGCGATTCGCCCAATGAGTCCTTGATTTTTAGTCGTTTTCAGCCAATTTTCTGTATTTTTGAAAATTTCACTTTTTTGTGAAAATATCCACTAAATGAGGGAATAATATGTGTGAGGGTACCCCAGGAGAGTTCCAAATGTGTGTGGGTAGAATATATATCCCACGGGGGTAAAATTGAAAAAAGTTGAAACAATTTTTTTTTTGGACTTAGTCATTTTTCCGGCGTTTATCATACTTTCAGATAGGGGAAATGTCAGTGAGCATTCCGATTTCAGTTCCAGAGCGATTCGCCCAATGAGTCCTTGATATTTCGTCGTTTTCAGCCAATTTTTCTGGATTTTTGAAAATTTCACTTTTTTGTGAAAATATCCACTAAATGAGGGAATAATATGTGTGAGGGTACCCCAGGAGAGTTCCAAATGTGTGTGGGTAGAATTTATATCCCACGGGGGTAAAATTGAAAAAAGTTGAAAACATTTTTTTTGGACTTAGTCATTTTTCCGGCGTTTATCAGACTTTCAGATAGGGGAAATGTCAGTGAGCATTCCGATTTCAGTTCCAGAGCGATTCGCCCAATGAGTCCTTGATATTTCGTCGTTTTCAGCCAATTTTTCTGGATTTTTGAAAATTTCACTTTTTTGTGAAAATATCCACTAAATGAGGGAATAATATGTGTGAGGGTACCCCAGGAGAGTTCCAAATGTGTGTGGGTAGAATATATATCCCACGGGGGTAAAATTGAAAAAAGTTGAAAAAAATTTTTTTTTGGACTTAGTCATTTTTCCGGCGTTTATTAGACTTTCAGATAGGGGAAATGTCAGTGAGCATTCCAATTTCAGTTTCAGAGCGATTAGCCCAATGAGTCCTTGATATTTCGTCGTTTTCAGCCAATTTTTCTGGATTTTTGAAAATTTCACTTTTTTGTGAAAATATCCACTAAATGAGGGAATAATATGTGTGAGGGTACCCCAGGAGAGTTCCAAATGTGTGTGGGTAGAATATATATCCCACAGGAGTAAAATTGAAAAAAGTTTAAAAAAATTTTTTTGGGACTTAGTCATTTTTCCGGCGTTTATCAGACTTTCAGATAGGGGAAATGTCAGTGAGCATTCCGATTTCAGTTCCAGAGCGATTCGCCCAATGAGTCCTTAATATTTCGTCGTTTTCAGCCAATTTTTCTGGATTTTTGAAAATTTCACTTTTTTGTGAAAATATCCACTAAATGAGGGAATAATATGTGTGAGGGTACCCCAGGAGAGTTCCAAATGTGTGTGGGTAGAATATATATCCCACGGGAGTAAAATTGAAAAAAGTTTAAAAAAATTTTTTGGGACTTTGTCATTTTTCCAGCGTTTATCAGACTTTCAGATAGGGGAAATGTCAGTGAGCATTCCGATTTCAGTTCCAGAGCGATTCGCCCAATGAGTCCTTAATATTTTGTCGTTTTCAGCCAATTTTCTGTATTTTTGAAAATTTCACTTTTTTGTGAAAATATCCACTAAATGAGGGAATAATATGTGTGAGGGTACCCCAGGAGAGTTCCAAATGTGTGTGGGTAGAATATATATCCCACGGGGGTAAAATTGAAAAAAGTTGAAAACATTTTTTTTTGGACTTAGTCATTTTTCCGGCATTTATCAGACTTTCAGATAGGGGAAATGTCAGTGAGCGTTCCGATTTCAGTTCCAGAGCGATTCGCCCAATGAGTCCTTGATTTTTAGTCGTTTTCAGCCAATTTTCTGTATTTTTGAAAATTTCACTTTTTTGTGAAAATATGCACTAAATGAGGGAATAATATGTGTGAGGGTACCCCAGGAGAGTTCCAAATGTGTGTGGGTAGAATATATATCCCACGGGGGTAAAATTGAAAAAAGTTGAAAAAATTTTTTTTTTGGACTTAGTCATTTTTCCGGCGTTTATCATACTTTCAGATAGGGGAAATGTCAGTGAGCATTCCGATTTCAGTTCCAGAGCGATTCGCCCAATGAGTCCTTGATATTTCGTCGTTTTCAGCCAATTTTTCTGGATTTTTGAAAATTTCACTTTTTTGTGAAAATATCCACTAAATGAGGGAATAATATGTGTGAGGGTACCCCAGGAGAGTTCCAAATGTGTGTGGGTAGAATTTATATCCCACGGGGGTAAAATTGAAAAAAGTTGAAAACATTTTTTTTTGGACTTAGTCATTTTTCCGGCGTTTATCAGACTTTCAGATAGGGGAAATGTCAGTGAGCATTCCGATTTCAGTTCCAGAGCGATTCGTCCAATGAGTCCTTGATATTTCGTCGTTTTCAGCCAATTTTTCTGGATTTTTGAAAATTTCACTTTTTTGTGAAAATATCCACTAAATGAGGGAATAATATGTGTGAGGGTACCCCAGGAGAGTTCCAAATGTGTGTGGGTAGAATATATATCCCACAGGAGTAAAATTGAAAAAAGTTTAAAAAAATTTTTTTGGGACTTAGTCATTTTTCCGGCGTTTATCAGACTTTCAGATAGGGGAAATGTCAGTGAGCATTCCGATTTCAGTTCCAGAGCGATTCGCCCAATGAGTCCTTAATATTTCGTCGTTTTCAGCCAATTTTTCTGGATTTTTGAAAATTTCACTTTTTTGTGAAAATATCCACTAAATGAGGGAATAATATGTGTGAGGGTACCCCAGGAGAGTTCCAAATGTGTGTGGGTAGAATATATATCCCACGGGAGTAAAATTGAAAAAAGTTTAAAAAAATTTTTTGGGACTTTGTCATTTTTCCAGCGTTTATCAGACTTTCAGATAGGGGAAATGTCAGTGAGCATTCCGATTTCAGTTCCAGAGCGATTCGCCCAATGAGTCCTTAATATTTTGTCGTTTTCAGCCAATTTTCTGTATTTTTGAAAATTTCACTTTTTTGTGAAAATATCCACTAAATGAGGGAATAATATGTGTGAGGGTACCCCAGGAGAGTTCCAAATGTGTGTGGGTAGAATATATATCCCACGGGGGTAAAATTGAAAAAAGTTGAAAACATTTTTTTTTGGACTTAGTCATTTTTCCGGCATTTATCAGACTTTCAGATAGGGGAAATGTCAGTGAGCGTTCCGATTTCAGTTCCAGAGCGATTCGCCCAATGAGTCCTTGATTTTTAGTCGTTTTCAGCCAATTTTCTGTATTTTTGAAAATTTCACTTTTTTGTGAAAATATGCACTAAATGAGGGAATAATATGTGTGAGGGTACCCCAGGAGAGTTCCAAATGTGTGTGGGTAGAATATATATCCCACGGGGGTAAAATTGAAAAAAGTTGAAAAAATTTTTTTTTTGGACTTAGTCATTTTTCCGGCGTTTATCATACTTTCAGATAGGGGAAATGTCAGTGAGCATTCCGATTTCAGTTCCAGAGCGATTCGCCCAATGAGTCCTTGATATTTCGTCGTTTTCAGCCAATTTTTCTGGATTTTTGAAAATTTCACTTTTTTGTGAAAATATCCACTAAATGAGGGAATAATATGTGTGAGGGTACCCCAGGAGAGTTCCAAATGTGTGTGGGTAGAATTTATATCCCACGGGGGTAAAATTGAAAAAAGTTGAAAACATTTTTTTTTGGACTTAGTCATTTTTCCGGCGTTTATCAGACTTTCAGATAGGGGAAATGTCAGTGAGCATTCCGATTTCAGTTCCAGAGCGATTCGTCCAATGAGTCCTTGATATTTCGTCGTTTTCAGCCAATTTTTCTGGATTTTTGAAAATTTCACTTTTTTGTGAAAATATCCACTAAATGAGGGAATAATATGTGTGAGGGTACCCCAGGAGAGTTCCAAATGTGTGTGGGTAGAATATATATCCCACAGGAGTAAAATTGAAAAAAGTTTAAAAAAATTTTTTTGGGACTTAGTCATTTTTCCGGCGTTTATCAGACTTTCAGATAGGGGAAATGTCAGTGAGCATTCCGATTTCAGTTCCAGAGCGATTCGCCCAATGAGTCCTTAATATTTCGTCGTTTTCAGCCAATTTTTCTGGATTTTTGAAAATTTCACTTTTTTGTGAAAATATCCACTAAATGAGGGAATAATATGTGTGAGGGTACCCCAGGAGAGTTCCAAATGTGTGTGGGTAGAATATATATCCCACGGGAGTAAAATTGAAAAAAGTTTAAAAAAATTTTTTGGGACTTTGTCATTTTTCCAGCGTTTATCAGACTTTCAGATAGGGGAAATGTCAGTGAGCATTCCGATTTCAGTTCCAGAGCGATTCGCCCAATGAGTCCTTAATATTTCGTCGTTTTCAGCCAATTTTTCTGGATTTTTGAAAATTTCACTTTTTTGTGAAAATATCCACTAAATGAGGGAATAATATGTGTGAGGGTACCCCAGGAGAGTTCCAAATGTGTGTGGGTAGAATATATATCCCACGGGGGTAAAATTGAAAAAAGTTGAAAACATTTTTTTTTGGACTTAGTCATTTTTCCGGCGTTTATCAGACTTTCAGATAGGGGAAATGTCAGTGAGCATTCCGATTTCAGTTCCAGAGCGATTCGCCCAATGAGTCCTTAATATTTTGTCGTTTTCAGCCAATTTTTCTGGATTTTTGAAAATTTCACTTTTTTGTCTAAATATCCACTAAATGAGGGAATAATATGTGTGAGGGTACCCCAGGAGAGTTCCAAATGTGTGTGGGTAGAATATATATCCCACGGGGGTAAAATTGAAAAAAGTTGAAAAAAATTTTTTTTTGGACTTAGTCATTTTTCCGGCGTTTATCAGACTTTCAAATAGGGGAAATGTCAGTGAGCATTCCAATTTCAGTTCCAGAGCGATTAGCCCAATGAGTCCTTGATATTTCGTCGTTTTCAGCCAATTTTTCTGGATTTTTGAAAATTTCACTTTTTTGTGAAAATATCCACTAAATGAGGGAATAATATGTGTGAGGGTACCCCAGGAGAGTTCCAAATGTGTGTGGGTAGAATATATATCCCACAGGAGTAAAATTGAAAAAAGTTTAAAAAAATTTTTTTGGGACTTAGTCATTTTTCCGGCGTTTATCAGACTTTCAGATAGGGGAAATGTCAGTGAGCATTCCGATTTCAGTTCCAGAGCGATTCGCCCAATGAGTCCTTAATATTTCGTCGTTTTCAGCCAATTTTTCTGGATTTTTGAAAATTTCACTTTTTTGTGAAAATATCCACTAAATGAGGGAATAATATGTGTGAGGGTACCCCAGGAGAGTTCCAAATGTGTGTGGGTAGAATATATATCCCACGGGAGTAAAATTGAAAAAAGTTTAAAAAAATTTTTTGGGACTTTGTCATTTTTCCAGCGTTTATCAGACTTTCAGATAGGGGAAATGTCAGTGAGCATTCCGATTTCAGTTCCAGAGCGATTCGCCCAATGAGTCCTTAATATTTCGTCGTTTTCAGCCAATTTTTCTGGATTTTTGAAAATTTCACTTTTTTGTGAAAATATCCACTAAATGAGGGAATAATATGTGTGAGGGTACCCCAGGAGAGTTCCAAATGTGTGTGGGTAGAATATATATCCCACAGGAGTAAAATTGAAAAAAGTTTAAAAAAATTTTTTTGGGACTTAGTCATTTTTCCGGCGTTTATCAGACTTTCAGATAGGGGAAATGTCAGTGAGCATTCCGATTTCAGTTCCAGAGCGATTCGCCCAATGAGTCCTTAATATTTCGTCGTTTTCAGCCAATTTTTCTGGATTTTTGAAAATTTCACTTTTTTGTGAAAATATCCACTAAATGAGGGAATAATATGTGTGAGGGTACCCCAGGAGAGTTCCAAATGTGTGTGGGTAGAATATATATCCCACGGGGGTAAAATTGAAAAAAGTTGAAAACATTTTTTTTTGGACTTAGTCATTTTTCCGGCATTTATCAGACTTTCAGATAGGGGAAATGTCAGTGAGCGTTCCGATTTCAGTTCTAGAGCGATTCGCCCAATGAGTCCTTGATTTTTAGTCGTTTTCAGCCAATTTTCTATATTTTTGAAAATTTCACTTTTTTGTGAAAATATCCACTAAATGAGGGAATAATATGTGTGAGGGTACCCCAGGAGAGTTCCAAATGTGTGTGGGTAGAATATATATCCCACGGGGGTAAAATTGAAAAAAGTTGAAAAAAATTTTTTTTTGGACTTAGTCATTTTTCCGGCGTTTAGCAGACTTTCAGATAGGGGAAATGTCAGTGAGCATTCCGATTTTAGTTCCAGAGCGATTCGCCCAATGAGTCCTTGATATTTCGTCGTTTTCAGCCAATTTTTCTGGATTTTTGAAAATTTCACTTTTTTGTGAAAATATCCACTAAATGAGGGAATAATATGTGTGAGGGTACCCCAGGAGAGTTCCAAATGTGTGTGGGTAGAATATATATCCCACGGGAGTAAAATTGAAAAAAGTTTAAAAAAATTTTTTTGGGACTTAGTCATTTTTCCGGCGTTTATCAGACTTTCAGATAGGGGAAATGTCAGTGAGCATTCCGATTTCAGTTCCAGAGCGATTCGCCCAATGAGTCCTTAATATTTCGTCGTTTTCAGCCAATTTTTCTGGATTTTTGAAAATTTCACTTTTTTGTGAAAATATCCACTAAATGAGGGAATAATATGTGTGAGGGTACCCCAGGAGAGTTCCAAATGTGTGTGGGTAGAATATATATCCCACGGGAGTAAAATTGAAAAAAGTTTAAAAAAGTTTTTTGGGACTTAGTCATTTTTCCGGCGTTTATCAGACTTTCAGATAGGGGAAATGTCAGTGAGCATTCCGATTTCAGTTCCAGAGCGATTCGCCCAATGAGTCCTTAATATTTCGTCGTTTTCAGCCAATTTTCTGTATTTTTGAAAATTTCACTTTTTTGTGAAAATATCCACTAAATGAGGGAATAATATGTGTGAGGGTACCCCAGGAGAGTTCCAAATGTGTGTGGGTAGAATATATATCCCACGGGTGTAAAATTGAAAAAAGTTGAAAAAAATTTTTTTTTGGACTTAGTCATTTTTCTGGCGTTTATCAGACTTTCAGATAGGGGAAATGTCAGTGAGCATTCCGATTTCAGTTCCAGAGCGATTCGCCCAATGAGTCCTTAATATTTCGTCGTTTTCAGCCAATTTTTCTGGATTTTTGAAAATTTCACTTTTTTGTGAAAATATCCACTAAATGAGGGAATAATATGTGTGAGGGTACCCCAGGAGAGTTCCAAATGTGTGTGGGTAGAATATATATCCCACGGGGGTAAAATTGAAAAAAGTTGAAAACATTTTTTTTTGGACTTAGTCATTTTTCCGGCATTTATCAGACTTTCAGATAGGGGAAATGTCAGTGAGCGTTCCGATTTCAGTTCCAGAGCGATTCGCCCAATGAGTCCTTGATTTTTAGTTGTTTTCAGCCAATTTTCTGTATTTTTGAAAATTTCACTTTTTTGTGAAAATATGCACTAAATGAGGGAATAATATGTGTGAGGGTACCCCAGGAGAGTTCCAAATGTGTGTGGGTAGAATATATATCCCACGGGGGTAAAATTGAAAAAAGTTGAAAAAATTTTTTTTTTGGACTTAGTCATTTTTCCGGCGTTTATCATACTTTCAGATAGGGGAAATGTCAGTGAGCATTCCGATTTCAGTTCCAGAGCGATTCGCCCAATGAGTCCTTGATATTTCGTCGTTTTCAGCCAATTTTTCTGGATTTTTGAAAATTTCACTTTTTTCTGAAAATATCCACTAAATGAGGGAATAATATGTGTGAGGGTACCCCAGGAGAGTTCCAAATGTGTGTGGGTAGAATTTATATCCCACGGGGGTAAAATTGAAAAAAGTTGAAAACTTTTTTTTTTGGACTTAGTCATTTTTCCGGCGTTTATCAGACTTTCAGATAGGGGAAATGTCAGTGAGCATTCCGATTTCAGTTCCTAAGCGATTCGCCCAATGAGTCCTTGATATTTCGTCGTTTTCAGCCAATTTTTCTGGATTTTTGAAAATTTCACTTTTTTGTGAAAATATCCACTAAATGAGGGAATAATATGTGTGAGGGTACCCCAGGAGAGTTCCAAATGTGTGTGGGTAGAATATATATCCCACGGGGGTAAAATTGAAAAAAGTTGAAAAAAATTTTTTTTTGGACTTAGTCAATTTTCCGGCGTTTATCAGACTTTCAGATAGGGGAAATGTCAGTGAGCATTCCGATTTCAGTTCCAGAGCGATTCGCCCAATGAGTCCTTAATATTTCGTCGTTTTCAGCCAATTTTTCTGGATTTTTGAAAATTTCACTTTTTTGTGAAAATATCCACTAAATGAGGGAATAATATGTGTGAGGGTACCCCAGGAGAGTTCCAAATGTGTGTGGGTAGAATATATATCCCACGGGAGTAAAATTGAAAAAAGTTTAAAAAAATTTTTTGGGACTTTGTCATTTTTCCAGCGTTTATCAGACTTTCAGATAGGGGAAATGTCAGTGAGCATTCCGATTTCAGTTCCAGAGCGATTCGCCCAATGAGTCCTTAATATTTTGTCGTTTTCAGCCAATTTTCTGTATTTTTGAAAATTTCACTTTTTTGTGAAAATATCCACTAAATGAGGGAATAATATGTGTGAGGGTACCCCAGGAGAGTTCCAAATGTGTGTGGGTAGAATATATATCCCACGGGGGTAAAATTGAAAAAAGTTGAAAACATTTTTTTTTGGACTTAGTCATTTTTCCGGCATTTATCAGACTTTCAGATAGGGGAAATGTCAGTGAGCGTTCCGATTTCAGTTCCAGAGCGATTCGCCCAATGAGTCCTTGATTTTTAGTCGTTTTCAGCCAATTTTCTGTATTTTTGAAAATTTCACTTTTTTGTGAAAATATGCACTAAATGAGGGAATAATATGTGTGAGGGTACCCCAGGAGAGTTCCAAATGTGTGTGGGTAGAATATATATCCCACGGGGGTAAAATTGAAAAAAGTTGAAAAAATTTTTTTTTTGGACTTAGTCATTTTTCCGGCGTTTATCATACTTTCAGATAGGGGAAATGTCAGTGAGCATTCCGATTTCAGTTCCAGAGCGATTCGCCCAATGAGTCCTTGATATTTCGTCGTTTTCAGCCAATTTTTCTGGATTTTTGAAAATTTCACTTTTTTGTGAAAATATCCACTAAATGAGGGAATAATATGTGTGAGGGTACCCCAGGAGAGTTCCAAATGTGTGTGGGTAGAATTTATATCCCACGGGGGTAAAATTGAAAAAAGTTGAAAACATTTTTTTTTGGACTTAGTCATTTTTCCGGCGTTTATCAGACTTTCAGATAGGGGAAATGTCAGTGAGCATTCCGATTTCAGTTCCAGAGCGATTCGTCCAATGAGTCCTTGATATTTCGTCGTTTTCAGCCAATTTTTCTGGATTTTTGAAAATTTCACTTTTTTGTGAAAATATCCACTAAATGAGGGAATAATATGTGTGAGGGTACCCCAGGAGAGTTCCAAATGTGTGTGGGTAGAATATATATCCCACGGGGGTAAAATTGAAAAAAGTTGAAAAAAATTTTTTTTTGGACTTAGTCATTTTTCCGGCGTTTATCAGACTTTCAGATAGGGGAAATGTCAGTGAGCATTCCAATTTCAGTTCCAGAGCGATTAGCCCAATGAGTCCTTGATATTTCGTCGTTTTCAGCCAATTTTTCTGGATTTTTGAAAATTTCACTTTTTTGTGAAAATATCCACTAAATGAGGGAATAATATGTGTGAGGGTACCCCAGGAGAGTTCCAAATGTGTGTGGGTAGAATATATATCCCACAGGAGTAAAATTGAAAAAAGTTTAAAAAATTTTTTTTGGGACTTAGTCATTTTTCCGGCGTTTATCAGACTTTCAGATAGGGGAAATGTCAGTGAGCATTCCGATTTCAGTTCCAGAGCGATTCGCCCAATGAGTCCTTAATATTTCGTCGTTTTCAGCCAATTTTTCTGGATTTTTGAAAATTTCACTTTTTTGTGAAAATATCCACTAAATGAGGGAATAATATGTGTGAGGGTACCCCAGGAGAGTTCCAAATGTGTGTGGGTAGAATATATATCCCACGGGAGTAAAATTGAAAAAAGTTTAAAAAAATTTTTTGGGACTTTGTCATTTTTCCAGCGTTTATCAGACTTTCAGATAGGGGAAATGTCAGTGAGCATTCCGATTTCAGTTCCAGAGCGATTCGCCCAATGAGTCCTTAATATTTCGTCGTTTTCATCCAATTTTTCTGGATTTTTGAAAATTTCACTTTTTTGTGAAAATATCCACTAAATGAGGGAATAATATGTGTGAGGGTACCCCAGGAGAGTTCCAAATGTGTGTGGGTAGAATATATATCCCACGGGGGTAAAATTGAAAAAAGTTGAAAACATTTTTTTTTGGACTTAGTCATTTTTCCGGCGTTTATCAGACTTTCAGATAGGGGAAATGTCAGTGAGCATTCCGATTTCAGTTCCAGAGCGATTCGCCCAATGAGTCCTTAATATTTTGTCGTTTTCAGCCAATTTTTCTGGATTTTTGAAAATTTCACTTTTTTGTCTAAATATCCACTAAATGAGGGAATAATATGTGTGAGGGTACCCCAGGAGAGTTCCAAATGTGTGTGGGTAGAATATATATCCCACTGGGGTAAAATTGAAAAAAGTTGAAAAAAATTTTTTTTTGGACTTAGTCATTTTTCCGGCGTTTATCAGACTTTCAAATAGGGGAAATGTCAGTGAGCATTCCAATTTCAGTTCCAGAGCGATTCGCCCAATGAGTCCTTAATATTTCGTCGTTTTCAGCCAATTTTTCTGGATTTTTGAAAATTTCACTTTTTTGTGAAAATATCCACTAAATGAGGGAATAATATGTGTGAGGGTACCCCAGGAGAGTTCCAAATGTGTGTGGGTAGAATATATATCCCACGGGGGTAAAATTGAAAAAAGTTGAAAACATTTTTTTTTGGACTTAGTCATTTTTCCGGCATTTATCAGACTTTCAGATAGGGGAAATGTCAGTGAGCGTTCCGATTTCAGTTCTAGAGCGATTCGCCCAATGAGTCCTTGATTTTTAGTCGTTTTCAGCCAATTTTCTATATTTTTGAAAATTTCACTTTTTTGTGAAAATATCCACTAAATGAGGGAATAATATGTGTGAGGGTACCCCAGGAGAGTTCCAAATGTGTTTGGGTAGAATATATATCCTACGGGGGTAAAATTGAAAAAAGTTGAAAAAATTTTTTTTTTGGACTTAGTCATTTTTCCGGCGTTTAGCAGACTTTCAGATAGGGGAAATGTCAGTGAGCATTCCGATTTCAGTTCCAGAGCGATTCGCCCAATGAGTCCTTGATATTTCGTCGTTTTCAGCCAATTTTTCTGGATTTTTGAAAATTTCACTTTTTTGTGAAAATATCCACTAAATGAGGGAATAATATGTGTGAGGGTACCCCAGGAGAGTTCCAAATGTGTGTGGGTAGAATATATATCCCACAGGAGTAAAATTGAAAAAAGTTTAAAAAAATTTTTTTGGGACTTAGTCATTTTTCCGGCGTTTATCAGACTTTCAGATAGGGGAAATGTCAGTGAGCATTCCGATTTCAGTTCCAGAGCGATTCGCCCAATGAGTCCTTAATATTTCGTCGTTTTCAGCCAATTTTTCTGGATTTTTGAAAATTTCACTTTTTTGTGAAAATATCCACTAAATGAGGGAATAATATGTGTGAGGGTACCCCAGGAGAGTTCCAAATGTGTGTGGGTAGAATATATATCCCACGGGGGTAAAATTGAAAAAAGTTGAAAACATTTTTTTTTGGACTTAGTCATTTTTCCGGCATTTATCAGACTTTCAGATAGGGGAAATGTCAGTGAGCGTTCCGATTTCAGTTCTAGAGCGATTCGCCCAATGAGTCCTTGATTTTTAGTCGTTTTCAGCCAATTTTCTATATTTTTGAAAATTTCACTTTTTTGTGAAAATATCCACTAAATGAGGGAATAATATGTGTGAGGGTACCCCAGGAGAGTTCCAAATGTGTGTGGGTAGAATATATATCCCACGGGGGTAAAATTGAAAAAAGTTGAAAAAAATTTTTTTTTGGACTTAGTCATTTTTCCGGCGTTTAGCAGACTTTCAGATAGGGGAAATGTCAGTGAGCATTCCGATTTTAGTTCCAGAGCGATTCGCCCAATGAGTCCTTGATATTTCGTCGTTTTCAGCCAATTTTTCTGGATTTTTGAAAATTTCACTTTTTTGTGAAAATATCCACTAAATGAGGGAATAATATGTGTGAGGGTACCCCAGGAGAGTTCCAAATGTGTGTGGGTAGAATATATATCCCACGGGAGTAAAATTGAAAAAAGTTTAAAAAAATTTTTTTGGGACTTAGTCATTTTTCCGGCGTTTATCAGACTTTCAGATAGGGGAAATGTCAGTGAGCATTCCGATTTCAGTTCCAGAGCGATTCGCCCAATGAGTCCTTAATATTTCGTCGTTTTCAGCCAATTTTTCTGGATTTTTGAAAATTTCACTTTTTTGTGAAAATATCCACTAAATGAGGGAATAATATGTGTGAGGGTACCCCAGGAGAGTTCCAAATGTGTGTGGGTAGAATATATATCCCACGGGAGTAAAATTGAAAAAAGTTTAAAAAAGTTTTTTGGGACTTAGTCATTTTTCCGGCGTTTATCAGACTTTCAGATAGGGGAAATGTCAGTGAGCATTCCGATTTCAGTTCCAGAGCGATTCGCCCAATGAGTCCTTAATATTTCGTCGTTTTCAGCCAATTTTCTGTATTTTTGAAAATTTCACTTTTTTGTGAAAATATCCACTAAATGAGGGAATAATATGTGTGAGGGTACCCCAGGAGAGTTCCAAATGTGTGTGGGTAGAATATATATCCCACGGGTGTAAAATTGAAAAAAGTTGAAAAAAATTTTTTTTTGGACTTAGTCATTTTTCTTGCTTTTATCAGACTTTCAGATAGGGGAAATGTCAGTGAGCATTCCGATTTCAGTTCCAGAGCGATTCGCCCAATGAGTCCTTAATATTTCGTCGTTTTCAGCCAATTTTTCTGGATTTTTGAAAATTTCACTTTTTTGTGAAAATATCCACTAAATGAGGGAATAATATGTGTGAGGGTACCCCAGGAGAGTTCCAAATGTGTGTGGGTAGAATATATATCCCACGGGGGTAAAATTGAAAAAAGTTGAAAACATTTTTTTTTGGACTTAGTCATTTTTCCGGCATTTATCAGACTTTCAGATAGGGGAAATGTCAGTGAGCGTTCCGATTTCAGTTCCAGAGCGATTCGCCCAATGAGTCCTTGATTTTTAGTTGTTTTCAGCCAATTTTCTGTATTTTTGAAAATTTCACTTTTTTGTGAAAATATGCACTAAATGAGGGAATAATATGTGTGAGGGTACCCCAGGAGAGTTCCAAATGTGTGTGGGTAGAATATATATCCCACGGGGGTAAAATTGAAAAAAGTTGAAAAAATTTTTTTTTTGGACTTAGTCATTTTTCCGGCGTTTATCATACTTTCAGATAGGGGAAATGTCAGTGAGCATTCCGATTTCAGTTCCAGAGCGATTCGCCCAATGAGTCCTTGATATTTCGTCGTTTTCAGCCAATTTTTCTGGATTTTTGAAAATTTCACTTTTTTGTGAAAATATCCACTAAATGAGGGAATAATATGTGTGAGGGTACCCCAGGAGAGTTCCAAATGTGTGTGGGTAGAATTTATATCCCACGGGGGTAAAATTGAAAAAAGTTGAAAACTTTTTTTTTTGGACTTAGTCATTTTTCCGGCGTTTATCAGACTTTCAGATAGGGGAAATGTCAGTGAGCATTCCGATTTCAGTTCCAGAGCGATTCGCCCAATGAGTCCTTAATATTTCGTCGTTTTCAGCCAATTTTTCTGGATTTTTGAAAATTTCACTTTTTTGTGAAAATATCCACTAAATGAGGGAATAATATGTGTGAGGGTACCCCAGGAGAGTTCCAAATATGTGTGGGTAGAATATATATCCCACGGGAGTAAAATTGAAAAAAGTTTAAAAAAATTTTTTGGGACTTTGTCATTTTTCCAGCGTTTATCAGACTTTCAGATAGGGGAAATGTCAGTGAGCATTCCGATTTCAGTTCCAGAGCGATTCGCCCAATGAGTCCTTAATATTTCGTCGTTTTCAGCCAATTTTTCTGGATTTTTAAAAATTTCACTTTTTTGTGAAAATATCCACTAAATGAGGGAATAATATGTGTGAGGGTACCCCAGGAGAGTTCCAAATGTGTGTGGGTAGAATATATATCCCACGGGGGTAAAATTGAAAAAAGTTGAAAACATTTTTTTTTGGACTTAGTCATTTTTCCGGCGTTTATCAGACTTTCAGATAGGGGAAATGTCAGTGAGCATTCCGATTTCAGTTCCAGAGCGATTCGCCCAATGAGTCCTTAATATTTCGTCGTTTTCAGCCAATTTTTCTGGATTTTTGAAAATTTCACTATTTTGTGAAAATATCCACTAAATGAGGGAATAATATGTGTGAGGGTACCCCAGGAGAGTTCCAAATGTGTGTGGGTAGAATATATATCCCATGGGAGTAAAATTGAAAAAAGTTTAAAAAAATTTTTTTGGGACTTTGTCATTTTTCCAGCGTTTATCAGACTTTCAGATAGGGGAAATGTCAGTGAGCATTCCGATTTCAGTTCCAGAGCGATTCGCCCAATGAGTCCTTAATATTTCGTCGTTTTCAGCCAATTTTTCTGGATTTTGAAAATTTCACTTTTTTGTGAAAATATCCACTAAATGAGGGAATAATATGTGTGAGGGTACCCCAGGAGAGTTCCAAATGTGTGTGGGTAGAATATATATCCCACGGGGGTAAAATTGAAAAAAGTTGAAAACATTTTTTTTTTGGACTTAGTCATTTTTCCGGCATTTATCAGACTTTCAGATAGGGGAAATGTCAGTGAGCATTCCGATTTCAGTTCCAGAGCGATTCGCCCAATGAGTCCTTGATATTTCGTCGTTTTCAGCCAATTTTTCTGGATTTTTGAAAATTTCACTTTTTTGTGAAAATATCCACTAAATGAGGGAATAATATGTGTGAGGGTACCCCAGGAGAGTTCCAAATGTGTGTGGGTAGAATATATATCCCACGGGGGTAAAATTGAAAAAAGTTGAAAACATTTTTTTTTGGACTTAGTCATTTTTCCGGCGTTTATCAGACTTTCAGATAGGGGAAATGTCAGTGAGCATTCCGATTTCAGTTCCAGAGTGATTCGCCCAATGAGTCCTTAATATATTGTCGTTTTCAGCCAATTTTTCTGGATTTTTGAAAATTTCACTTTTTTGTGAAAATATCCACTAAATGAGGGAATAATATGTGTGAGGGTACCCCAGGAGAGTTCCAAATGTGTGTGGGTAGAATATATATCCCACGGGGGTAAAATTGAAAAAAGTTGAAAACATTTTTTTTTGGACTTATTCATTTTTCCGGCATTTATCAAACTTTCAGATAGGGGAAATGTCAGTGAGCGTTCCGATTTCAGTTCCAGAGCGATTCGCCCAATGAGTCCTTGATTTTTAGTCGTTTTCAGCCAATTTTCTGTATTTTTGAAAATTTCACTTTTTTGTGAAAATATCCACTAAATGAGGGAATAATATGTGTGAGGGTACCCCAGGAGAGTTCCAAATGTGTGTGGGTAGAATATATATCCCACGGGGGTAAAATTGAAAAAAGTTGAAAACATTTTTTTTTTGGACTTAGTCATTTTTCCGGCGTTTATCAGACTTTCAGATAGGGGAAATGTCAGTGAGCATTCCGATTTCAGTTCCAGAGCGATTCGCCCAATGAGTCCTTGATATTTCGTCGTTTTCAGCCAATTTTTCTGGATTTTTGAAAATTTCACTTTTTTGTGAAAATATCCACTAAATGAGGGAATAATATGTGTGAGGGTACCCCAGGAGAGTTCCAAATGTGTGTGGGTAGAATATATATCCCACGGGGGTAAAATTGAAAAAAGTTGAAAACATTTTTTTTTGGACTTAGTCATTTTTCCGGCGTTTATCACACTTTCAGATATGGGAAATGTCAGTGAGCATTCCGATTTCAGTTCCAGAGCGATTTGCCCAATGAGTCCTTAATATTTTGTCGTTTACAGACAATTTTTCTGGATTTTTGAAAATTTCACTTTTTTGTCTAAATATCCACTAAATGAGGGAATAATATGTGTGAGGGTACCCCACGAGAGTTCCAAATGTGTGTGGGTAGAATATTTATCCCACGGGGGTAAAATTGAGAAAAGTTGAAAACATTTTTTTTTGGACTTAGTCATTTTTCCGGCATTTATCAAACTTTCAGATAGGGGAAATGTCAGTGAGCGTTCCGATTTCAGTTCCAGAGCGATTCGCCCAATGAGTCCTTGATTTTTAGTCATTTTCAGCCAATTTTCTGTATTTTTGAAAATTTCACTTTTTTGTGAAAATATCCACTAAATGAGGGAATAATATGTGTGAGGGTACCCCAGGAGACTTCCAAATGTGTGTGGGTAGAATATATATCCCACGGGGGTAAAATTGAAAAAAGTTGAAAAAATTTTTTTTTTTGGACTTAGTGATTTTTCCGGCGTTTATCAGACTTTCAGATAGGGGAAATGTCAGTGAGCATTCCGATTTCAGTTCCAGAGCGATTCGCCCAATGAGTCCTTAATATTTCGTCGTTTTCAGCCAATTTTTCTGGATTTTTGAAAATTTCACTTTTTTGTGAAAATATCCACTAAATGAGGGAATAATATGTGTGAGGGTACCCCAGGAGAGTTCCAAATGTGTGTGGGTAGAATATATATCCCACGGGGGTAAAATTGAAAAAAGTTGAAAACATTTTTTTTTGGACTTAGTCATTTTTCCGGCATTTATCAGACTTTCAGATAGGGGAAATGTTAGTGAGCGTTCCGATTTCAGTTCCAGAGCGATTCGCCCAATGAGTCCTTAATATTTTGTCGTTTACAGACAATTTTTCTGGATTTTTGAAAATTTCACTTTTTTGTCTAAATATCCACTAAATGAGGGAATAATATGTGTGAGGGTACCCCAGGAGAGTTCCAAATGTGTGTGGGTAGAATATTTATCCCACGGGGGTAAAATTGAGAAAAGTTGAAAACATTTTTTTTTGGACTTAGTCATTTTTCCGGCATTTATCAGACTTTCAGATAGGGGAAATGTCAGTGAGCGTTCCGATTTCAGTTCCAGAGCGATTCGCCCAATGAGTCTTTGATTTTTAGTCGTTTTCAGCCAATTTTCTGTATTTTTGAAAATTTCACTTTTTTTGTGAAAATATCCACTAAATGAGGGAATAATATGTGTGAGGGTACCCCAGGAGAGTTCCAAATGTGTGTGGGTAGAATATATATCCCACGGGGGTAAAATTGAAAAAAGTTGAAAACATTTTTTTTTGGACTTAGTCATTTTTCCGGCGTTTATCACACTTTCAGATATGGGAAATGTCAGTGAGCATTCCGATTTCAGTTCCAGAGCGATTTGCCCAATGAGTCCTTAATATTTTGTCGTTTACAGACAATTTTTCTGGATTTTTGAAAATTTCACTTTTTTGTGAAAATATCCACTAAATGAGGGAATAATATGTGTGAGGGTACCCCAGGAGAGTTCCAAATGTGTGTGGGTAGAATATATATCCCACGGGGGTAAAATTGAAAAAAGTTGAAAACATTTTTTTTTGGACTTAGTCATTTTTCCGGCATTTATCAGACTTTCAGATAGGGGAAATGTTAGTGAGCGTTCCGATTTCAGTTCCAGAGCGATTCGCCCAATGAGTCCTTAATATTTTGTCGTTTACAGACAATTTTTCTGGATTTTTGAAAATTTCACTTTTTTGTCTAAATATCCACTAAATGAGGGAATAATATGTGTGAGGGTACCCCAGGAGAGTTCCAAATGTGTGTGGGTAGAATATTTATCCCTCGGGGGTAAAATTGAGAAAAGTTGAAAACATTTTTTTTTGGACTTAGTCATTTTTCCGGCATTTATCAGACTTTCAGATAGGGGAAATGTCAGTGAGCGTTCCGATTTCAGTTCCAGAGCGATTCGCCCAATGAGTCCTTGATTTTTAGTCGTTTTCAGCCAATTTTCTGTATTTTTGAAAATTTCACTTTTTTGTGAAAATATCCACTAAATGAGGGAATAATATGTGTGAGGGTACCCCAGGAGAGTTCCAAATGTGTGTGGGTAGAATATATATCCCACGGGGGTAAAATTGAAAAAAGTTGAAAAAATTTTTTTTTTGGACTTAGTCATTTTTCCGGCGTTTATCAGACTTTCAGATAGGGGAAATGACAGTGAGCATTCCAATTTCAGTTCCAGAGCGATTCGCCCAATGAGTCCTTGATATTTCGTCGTTTTCAGCCAATTTTTCTGGATTTTTGAAAATTTCACTTTTTTGTGAAAATATCCACTAAATGAGGGAATAATATGTGCGAGGGTACCCCAGGAGAGTTCCAAATGTGTGTGGGTAGAATATATATCCCACGGGGGTAAAATTGAAAAAAGTAGAAAACATTTTTTTTTGGACTTAGTCATTTTTCCGGCGTTTATCAGACTTTCAGATAGGGGAAATGTCAGTGAGCATTCCGATTTCAGTTCCAGAGTGATTCGCCCAATGAGTCCTTGATATTTCGTCGTTTTCAGCCAATTTTTCTGGATTTTTGAAAATTTCACTTTTTTGTGAAAATATCCACTAAATAAGGGAATAATGTGTGTGAGGGTACCCCAGGAGAGTTCCAAATGTGTGTGGGTAGAATATATATCCCACGGGAGTAAAATTGAAAAAAGTTTAAAAAAAATTTTTTGGGACTTAGTCATTTTTCCGGCGTTTATCAGACTTTCAGATAGGGGAAATGTCAGTGAGCATTCCGATTTCAGTTCCAGAGCGATTCGCCCAATGAGTCCTTAATATTTCGTCGTTTTCAGCCAATTTTTCTGGATTTTTGAAAATTTCACTTTTTTGTGAAAATATCCACTAAATGAGGGAATAATATGTGTGAGGGTACCCCAGGAGAGTTCCAAATGTGTGTGGGTAGAATATATATCCCACGGGAGTAAAATTGAAAAAAGTTTAAAAAAAATTTTTTGGGACTTAGTCATTTTTCCAGCGTTTATCAGACTTTCAGATAGGGGAAATGTCAGTGAGCATTCCGATTTCAGTTCCAGAGCGATTCGCCCAATGAGTCCTTGATATTTCGTCGTTTTCAGCCAATTTTTCTGGATTTTTGAAAATTTCACTTTTTTGTGAAAATATCCACTAAATGAGGGAATAATATGTGTGAGGGTACCCCAGGAGAGTTCCAAATGTGTGTGGGTAGAATATATATCCCACGGGGGTAAAACTGAAAAAAGTTGAAAACATTTTTTTTTGGACTTAGTCATTTTTCCGGCATTTATCAGACTTTCAGATAGGGGAAATGTCAGTGAGCGTTCCGATTTCAGTTCCAGAGCGATTCGCCCAATGAGTCCTTGATTTTTAGTCGTTTTCAGCCAATTTTCTGTATTTTTGAAAATTTCACTTTTTTGTGAAAATATCCACTAAATGAGGGAATAATATGTGTGAGGGTACCCCAGGAGAGTTCCAAATGTGTGTGGGTAGAATATATATCCCACGGGGGTAAAATTGAAAAAAGTTGAAAACATTTTTTTTTTGGACTTAGTCATTTTTCCGGCGTTTATCAGACTTTCAGATAGGGGAAATGTCAGTGAGCATTCCGATTTCAGTTCCAGAGCGATTCGCCCAATGAGTCCTTGATATTTCGTCGTTTTCAGCCAATTTTTCTGGATTTTTGAAAATTTCACTTTTTTGTGAAAATATCCACTAAATGAGGGAATAATATGTGTGAGGGTACCCCAGGAGAGTTCCAAATGTGTGTGGGTAGAATATATGTCCCACGGGGGTAAAATTGAAAAAAGTTGAAAACATTTTTTTTTGGACTTAGTCATTTTTCCGGCGTTTATCACACTTTCAGATAGGGGAAATGTCAGTGAGCGTTCCGATTTCAGTTCCAGAGCGATTCGCCCAATGAGTCCTTGATTTTTAGTCATTTTCAGCCAATTTTCTGTATTTTTGAAAATTTCACTTTTTTGTGAAAATATCCACTAAATGAGGGAATAATATGTGTGAGGGTACCCCAGGAGAGTTCCAAATGTGTGTGGGTAGAATATATATCCCACGGGGGTAAAATTGAAAAAAGTTGAAAAAATTTTTTTTTTGGACTTAGTGATTTTTCCGGCGTTTATCAGACTTTCAGATAGGGGAAATGACAGTGAGCATTCCGATTTCAGTTCCAGAGCGATTCGCCCAATGAGTCCTTAATATTTCGTCGTTTTCAGCCAATTTTTCTGGATTTTTGAAAATTTCACTTTTTTGTGAAAATATCCACTAAATGAGGGAATAATATGTGTGAGGGTACCCCAGGAGAGTTCCAAATGTGTGTGGGTAGAATATATATCCCACGGGGGTAAAATTGAAAAAAGTTGAAAACATTTTTTTTTGGACTTAGTCATTTTTCCGGCATTTATCAGACTTTCAGATAGGGGAAATGTTAGTGAGCGTTCCGATTTCAGTTCCAGAGCGATTCGCCCAATGAGTCCTTAATATTTTGTCGTTTACAGACAATTTTTCTGGATTTTTGAAAATTTCACTTTTTTGTCTAAATATCCACTAAATGAGGGAATAATATGTGTGAGGGTACCCCAGGAGAGTTCCAAATGTGTGTGGGTAGAATATTTATCCCACGGGGGTAAAATTGAGAAAAGTTGAAAACATTTTTTTTTGGACTTAGTCATTTTTCCGGCATTTATCAGACTTTCAGATAGGGGAAATGTCAGTGAGCGTTCCGATTTCAGTTCCAGAGCGATTCGCCCAATGAGTCCTTGATTTTTAGTCGTTTTCAGCCAATTTTCTGTATTTTTGAAAATTTCACTTTTTTGTGAAAATATCCACTAAATGAGGGAATAATATGTGTGAGGGTACCCCAGGAGAGTTCCAAATGTGTGTGGGTAGAATATATATCCCACGGGGGTAAAATTGAAAAAAGTTGAAAACATTTTTTTTTTGGACTTAGTCATTTTTCCGGCGTTTATCAGACTTTCAGATAGGGGAAATGTCAGTGAGCATTCCGATTTCAGTTCCAGAGCGATTCGCCCAATGAGTCCTTGATATTTCGTCGTTTTCAGCCAATTTTTCTGGATTTTTGAAAATTTCACTTTTTTGTGAAAATATCCACTAAATGAGGGAATAATATGTGTGAGGGTACCCCAGGAGAGTTCCAAATGTGTGTGGGTAGAATATATATCCCACGGGGGTAAAATTGAAAAAAGTTGAAAAAATTTTTTTTTGGACTTAGTGATTTTTCCGGCGTTTATCAGACTTTCAGATAGGGGAAATGTCAGTGAGCATTCCGATTTCAGTTCCAGAGCGATTCGCCCAATGAGTCCTTAATATTTCGTCGTTTTCAGCCAATTTTTCTGGATTTTTGAAAATTTCACTTTTTTGTGAAAATATCCACTAAATGAGGAAATAATATGTGTGAGGGTACCCCAGGAGAGTTCCAAATGTGTGTGGGTAGAATATATATCCCACGGGGGTAAAATTGAAAAAAGTTGAAAACATTTTTTTTTGGACTTAGTCATTTTTCCGGCATTTATCAGACTTTCAGATAGGGGAAATGTTAGTGAGCGTTCCGATTTCAGTTCCAGAGCGATTCGCCCAATGAGTCCTTAATATTTTGTCGTTTACAGACAATTTTTCTGGATTTTTGAAAATTTCACTTTTTTGTCTAAATATCCACTAAATGAGGGAATAATATGTGTGAGGGTACCCCAGGAGAGTTCCAAATGTGTGTGGGTAGAATATTTATCCCACGGGGGTAAAATTGAGAAAAGTTGAAAACATTTTTTTTTGGACTTAGTCATTTTTCCGGCATTTATCAGACTTTCAGATAGGGGAAATGTCAGTGAGCGTTCCGATTTCAGTTCCAGAGCGATTCGCCCAATGAGTCCTTGATTTTTAGTCGTTTTCAGCCAATTTTCTGTATTTTTGAAAATTTCACTTTTTTGTGAAAATATCCACTAAATGAGGGAATAATATGTGTGAGGGTACCCCAGGAGAGTTCCAAATGTGTGTGGGTAGAATATATATCCCACGGGGGTAAAATTGAAAAAAGTTGAAAAAAATTTTTTTTTGGACTTAGTCATTTTTCCGGCGTTTATCAGACTTTCAGATAGGGGAAATGACAGTGAGCATTCCAATTTCAGTTCCAGAGCGATTCGCCCAATGAGTCCTTGATATTTCGTCGTTTTCAGCCAATTTTTCTGGATTTTTGAAAATTTCACTTTTTTGTGAAAATATCCACTAAATGAGGGAATAATATGTGCGAGGGTACCCCAGGAGAGTTCCAAATGTGTGTGGGTAGAATATATATCCCACGGGGGTAAAATTGAAAAAAGTAGAAAACATTTTTTTTTGGACTTAGTCATTTTTCCGGCGTTTATCAGACTTTCAGATAGGGGAAATGTCAGTGAGCATTCCGATTTCAGTTCCAGAGCGATTCGCCCAATGAGTCCTTGATATTTCGTCGTTTTCAGCCAATTTTTCTGGATTTTTGAAAATTTCACTTTTTTGTGAAAATATCCACTAAATGAGGGAATAATGTGTGTGAGGGTACCCCAGGAGAGTTCCAAATGTGTGTGGGTAGAATATATATCCCACGGGAGTAAAATTGAAAAAAGTTTAAAAAAAATTTTTTGGGACTTAGTCATTTTTCCGGCGTTTATCAGACTTTCAGATAGGGGAAATGTCAGTGAGCATTCCGATTTCAGTTCCAGAGCGATTCGCCCAATGAGTCCTTAATATTTCGTCGTTTTCAGCCAATTTTTCTGGATTTTTGAAAATTTCACTTTTTTGTGAAAATATCCACTAAATGAGGGAATAATATGTGTGAGGGTACCCCAGGAGAGTTCCAAATGTGTGTGGGTAGAATATATATCCCACGGGAGTAAAATTGAAAAAAGTTTAAAAAAAATTTTTTGGGACTTAGTCATTTTTCCGGCGTTTATCACACTTTCAGATATGGGAAATGTCAGTGAGCATTCCGATTTCAGTTCCAGAGCGATTTGCCCAATGAGTCCTTAATATTTTGTCGTTTACAGACAATTTTTCTGGATTTTTGAAAATTTCACTTTTTTGTCTAAATATCCACTAAATGAGGGAATAATATGTGTGAGGGTACCCCAGGAGAGTTCCAAATGTGTGTGGGTAGAATATTTATCCCACGGGGGTAAAATTGAGAAAAGTTGAAAACATTTTTTTTTGGACTTAGTCATTTTTCCGGCATTTATCAGACTTTCAGATAGGGGAAATGTCAGTGAGCGTTCCGATTTCAGTTCCAGAGCGATTCGCCCAATGAGTCCTTGATTTTTAGTCGTTTTCAGCCAATTTTCTGTATTTTTGAAAATTTCACTTTTTTGTGAAAATATCCACTAAATGAGGGAATAATATGTGTGAGGGTACCCCAGGAGAGTTCCAAATGTGTGTGGGTAGAATATATATCCCACGTGGGTAAAATTGAAAAAAGTTGAAAAAATTTTTTTTTTGGACTTAGTGATTTTTCCGGCGTTTTTCAGACTTTCAGATAGGGGAAATGTCAGTGAGCATTCCGATTTCAGTTCCAGAGCGATTCGCCCAATGAGTCCTTAATATTTCGTCGTTTTCAGCCAATTTTTCTGGATTTTTGAAAATTTCACTTTTTTGTGAAAATATCCACTAAACGAGGGAATAATATGTGTGAGGGTACCCCAGGAGAGTTCCAAATGTGTGTGGGTAGAATATATATCCCACGGGGGTAAAACTGAAAAAAGTTGAAAACATTTTTTTTTGGACTTAGTCATTTTTCCGGCATTTATCAGACTTTCAGATAGGGGAAATGTCAGGGAGCGTTCCGATTTCAGTTCCAGAGCGATTCGCCCAATGAGTCCTTGATTTTTAGTCGTTTTCAGCCAATTTTCTGTATTTTTGAAAATTTCACTTTTTTGTGAAAATATCCACTAAATGAGGGAATAATATGTGTGAGGGTACCCCAGGAGAGTTCCAAATGTGTGTGGGTAGAATATATATCCCACGGGGGTAAAATTGAAAAAAGTTGAAAACATTTTTTTTTTGGACTTAGTCATTTTTCCGGCGTTTATCAGACTTTCAGATAGGGGAAATGTCAGTGAGCATTCCGATTTCAGTTCCAGAGCGATTCGCCCAATGAGTCCTTGATATTTCGTCGTTTTCAGCCAATTTTTCTGGATTTTTGAAAATTTCACTTTTTTGTGAAAATATCCACTAAATGAGGGAATAATATGTGTGAGGGTACCCCAGGAGAGTTCCAAATGTGTGTGGGTAGAATATATATCCCACGGGAGTAAAATTGAAAAAAGTTTAAAAAAAATTTTTTGGGACTTAGTCATTTTTCCGGCGTTTATCACACTTTCAGATATGGGAAATGTCAGTGAGCATTCCGATTTCAGTTCCAGAGCGATTTGCCCAATGAGTCCTTAATATTTTGTCGTTTACAGACAATTTTTCTGGATTTTTGAAAATTTCACTTTTTTGTCTAAATATCCACTAAATGAGGGAATAATATGTGTGAGGGTACCCCAGGAGAGTTCCAAATGTGTGTGGGTAGAATATTTATCCCACGGGGGTAAAATTGAGAAAAGTTGAAAACATTTTTTTTTGGACTTAGTCATTTTTCCGGCATTTATCAGACTTTCAGATAGGGGAAATGTCAGTGAGCGTTCCGATTTCAGTTCCAGAGCGATTCGCCCAATGAGTCCTTGATTTTTAGTCGTTTTCAGCCAATTTTCTGTATTTTTGAAAATTTCACTTTTTTGTGAAAATATCCACTAAATGAGGGAATAATATGTGTGAGGGTACCCCAGGAGAGTTCCAAATGTGTGTGGGTAGAATATATATCCCACGTGGGTAAAATTGAAAAAAGTTGAAAAAATTTTTTTTTTGGACTTAGTGATTTTTCCGGCGTTTTTCAGACTTTCAGATAGGGGAAATGTCAGTGAGCATTCCGATTTCAGTTCCAGAGCGATTCGCCCAATGAGTCCTTAATATTTCGTCGTTTTCAGCCAATTTTTCTGGATTTTTGAAAATTTCACTTTTTTGTGAAAATATCCACTAAATGAGGGAATAATATGTGTGAGGGTACCCCAGGAGAGTTCCAAATGTGTGTGGGTAGAATATATATCCCACGGGGGTAAAACTGAAAAAAGTTGAAAACATTTTTTTTTGGACTTAGTCATTTTTCCGGCATTTATCAGACTTTCAGATAGGGGAAATGTCAGGGAGCGTTCCGATTTCAGTTCCAGAGCGATTCGCCCAATGAGTCCTTGATTTTTAGTCGTTTTCAGCCAATTTTCTGTATTTTTGAAAATTTCACTTTTTTGTGAAAATATCCACTAAATGAGGGAATAATATGTGTGAGGGTACCCCAGGAGAGTTCCAAATGTGTGTGGGTAGAATATATATCCCACGGGGGTAAAATTGAAAAAAGTTGAAAACATTTTTTTTTTGGACTTAGTCATTTTTCCGGCGTTTATCAGACTTTCAGATAGGGGAAATGTCAGTGAGCATTCCGATTTCAGTTCCAGAGCGATTCGCCCAATGAGTCCTTGATATTTCGTCGTTTTCAGCCAATTTTTCTGGATTTTTGAAAATTTCACTTTTTTGTGAAAATATCCACTAAATGAGGGAATAATATGTGTGAGGGTACCCCAGGAGAGTTCCAAATGTGTGTGGGTAGAATATATATCCCACGGGGGTAAAATTGAAAAAAGTTGAAAACATTTTTTTTTGGACTTAGTCATTTTTCCGGCGTTTATCACACTTTCAGATATGGGAAATGTCAGTGAGCATTCCGATTTCAGTTCCAGAGCGATTTGCCCAATGAGTCCTTAATATTTTGTCGTTTACAGACAATTTTTCTGGATTTTTGAAAATTTCACTTTTTTGTCTAAATATCCACTAAATGAGGGAATAATATTTGTGAGGGTACCCCAGGAGAGTTCCAAATGTGTGTGGGTAGAATATTTATCCCACGGGGGTAAAATTGAGAAAAGTTGAAAACATTTTTTTTTGGACTTAGTCATTTTTCCGGCATTTATCAGACTTTCAGATAGGGGAAATGTCAGTGAGCGTTCCGATTTCAGTTCCAGAGCGATTCGCCCAATGAGTCCTTGATTTTTAGTCGTTTTCAGCCAATTTTTCTGGATTTTTGAAAATTTCACTTTTTTGTGAAAATATCCACTAAATGAGGGAATAATGTGTGTGAGGGTACCCCAGGAGAGTTCCAAATGTGTGTGGGTAGATTATATATCCCACGGGGGTAAAATTGAAAAAAGTTGAAAAAAATTTTTTTTTGGACTTAGTCATTTTTCCGGCGTTTATCAGACTTTCAGATAGGGGAAATGTCAGTGAGCATTCCGATTTCAGTTCCAGAGCGATTCGCCCAATGAGTCCTTGATATTTCGTCGTTTTCAGCCAATTTTTCTGGATTTTTGAAAATTTCACTTTTTTGTGAAAATATCCACTAAATGAGGGAATAATATGTGTGAGGGTACCCCAGGAGAGTTCCAAATGTGTGTGGGTAGAATATATATCCCACGGGAGTAAAATTGAAAAAAGTTTAAAAAATTTTTTTTGGGACTTAGTCATTTTTCCGGCGTTTATCAGACTTTCAGATAGGGGAAATGTCAGTGAGCGTTCCGATTTCAGTTACAGAGCGATTCGCCCAATGAGTCCTTGATTTTTAGTCGTTTTCAGCCAATTTTCTGTATTTTTGAAAATTTCACTTTTTTGTGAAAATATCCACTAAATGAGGGAATAATATGTGTGAGGGTACCCCAGGAGAGTTCCAAATGTGTGTGGGTAGAATATATATCCCACGGGGGTAAAATTGAAAAAAGTTGAAAACATTTTTTTTTGGACTTAGTCATTTTTCCGGCATTTATCAGACTTTCAGATAGGGGAAATGTCAGTGAGCGTTCCGATTTCAGTTCCAGAGCGATTCGCCCAATGAGTCCTTGATTTTTAGTCGTTTTCAGCCAATTTTCTGTATTTTTGAAAATTTTACTTTTTTGTGAAAATATCCACTAAATGAGGGAATAATATGTGTGAGGGTACCCCAGGAGAGTTCCAAATGTGTGTGGGTAGAATATATATCCCACGGGGGTAAAATTGAAAAAAGTTGAAAAAATTTTTTTTTGGACTTAGTCATTTTTCCGGCGTTTATCAGACTTTCAGATAGGGGAAATGTCAGTGAGCATTCCAATTTCAGTTCCAGAGCGATTCGCCCAATGAGTCCTTGATATTTCGTCGTTTTCAGCCAATTTTTCTGGATTTTTGAAAATTTCACTTTTTTGTGAAAATATCCACTAAATGAGGGAATAATATGTGTGAGGGTATCCAAGGAGAGTTCCAAATGTGTGTGGGTAGAATATATATCCCACGGGGGTAAAATTGAAAAAAGTAGAAAACATTTTTTTTTGGACTTAGTCATTTTTCCGGCGTTTATCAGACTTTCAGATAGGGGAAATGTCAGTGAGCATTCCGATTTCAGTTCTAGAGCGATTCGCCCAATGAGTCCTTGATATTTCGTCGTTTTCAGCCAATTTTTCTGGATTTTTGAAAATTTCACTTTTTTGTGAAAATATCCACTAAATGAGGGAATAATATGTGTGAGGGTACCCCAGGAGAGTTCCAAATGTGTGTGGGTAGAATATATATCCCACGGGGGTAAAATTGAAAAAAGTTGAAAACATTTTTTTTTGGACTTAGTCATTTTTCCGGCGTTTATCACACTTTCAGATATGGGAAATGTCAGTGAGCATTCCGATTTCAGTTCCAGAGCGATTTGCCCAATGAGTCCTTAATATTTTGTCGTTTACAGACAATTTTTCTGGATTTTTGAAAATTTCACTTTTTTGTCTAAATATCCACTAAATGAGGGAATAATATTTGTGAGGGTACCCCAGGAGAGTTCCAAATGTGTGTGGGTAGAATATTTATCCCACGGGGGTAAAATTGAGAAAAGTTGAAAACATTTTTTTTTGGACTTAGTCATTTTTCCGGCATTTATCAGACTTTCAGATAGGGGAAATGTCAGTGAGCGTTCCGATTTCAGTTCCAGAGCGATTCGCCCAATGAGTCCTTGATTTTTAGTCGTTTTCAGCCAATTTTTCTGGATTTTTGAAAATTTCACTTTTTTGTGAAAATATCCACTAAATGAGGGAATAATGTGTGTGAGGGTACCCCAGGAGAGTTCCAAATGTGTGTGGGTAGATTATATATCCCACGGGGGTAAAATTGAAAAAAGTTGAAAAAAATTTTTTTTTGGACTTAGTCATTTTTCCGGCGTTTATCAGACTTTCAGATAGGGGAAATGTCAGTGAGCATTCCGATTTCAGTTCCAGAGCGATTCGCCCAATGAGTCCTTGATATTTCGTCGTTTTCAGCCAATTTTTCTGGATTTTTGAAAATTTCACTTTTTTGTGAAAATATCCACTAAATGAGGGAATAATATGTGTGAGGGTACCCCAGGAGAGTTCCAAATGTGTGTGGGTAGAATATATATCCCACGGGAGTAAAATTGAAAAAAGTTTAAAAAATTTTTTTTGGGACTTAGTCATTTTTCCGGCGTTTATCAGACTTTCAGATAGGGGAAATGTCAGTGAGCATTCCGATTTCAGTTCCAGAGCGATTCGCCCAATGAGTCCTTAATATTTTGTCGTTTTCAGCCAATTTTTCTGGATTTTTGAAAATTTCACTTTTTTGTGAAAATATCCACTAAATGAGGGAATAATATGTGTGAGGGTACCCCAGGAGAGTTCCAAATGTGTGTGGGTAGAATATATATCTCACGGGGGTAAAATTGAAAAAAGTTGAAAACATTTTTTTTTGGACTTAGTCATTTTTCCGGCATTTATCAGACTTTCAGATAGGGGAAATGTCAGTGAGCGTTCCGATTTCAGTTACACAGCGATTCGCCCAATGAGTCCTTGATTTTTAGTCGTTTTCAGCCAATTTTCTGTATTTTTGAAAATTTCACTTTTTTGTGAAAATATCCACTAAATGAGGGAATAATATGTGTGAGGGTACCCCAGGAGAGTTCCAAATGTGTGTGGGTAGAATATATATCCCACGGGGGTAAAATTGAAAAAAGTTGAAAACATTTTTTTTTGGACTTAGTCATTTTTCCAGCATTTATCAGACTTTCAGATAGGGGAAATGTCAGTGAGCGTTCCGATTTCAGTTCCAGAGCGATTCGCCCAATGAGTCCTTGATTTTTAGTCGTTTTCAGCCAATTTTCTGTATTTTTGAAAATTTTACTTTTTTGTGAAAATATCCACTAAATGAGGGAATAATATGTGTGAGGGTACCCCAGGAGAGTTCCAAATGTGTGTGGGTAGAATATATATCCCACGGGGGTAAAATTGAAAAAAGTTGAAGAAATTTTTTTTTGGACTTAGTCATTTTTCCGGCGTTTATCAGACTTTCAGATAGGGGAAATGTCAGTGAGCATTCCAATTTCAGTTCCAGAGCGATTCGCCCAATGAGTCCTTGATATTTCGTCGTTTTCAGCCAATTTTTCTGGATTTTTGAAAATTTCACTTTTTTGTGAAAATATCCACTAAATGAGGGAATAATATGTGTGAGGGTATCCAAGGAGAGTTCCAAATGTGTGTGGGTAGAATATATATCCCACGGGGGTAAAATTGAAAAAAGTAGAAAACATTTTTTTTTGGACTTAGTCATTTTTCCGGCGTTTATCAGACTTTCAGATAGGGGAAATGTCAGTGAGCATTCCGATTTCAGTTCTAGAGCGATTCGCCCAATGAGTCCTTGATATTTCGTCGTTTTCAGCCAATTTTTCTGGATTTTTGAAAATTTCACTTTTTTGTGAAAATATCCACTAAATGAGGGAATAATATGTGTGAGGGTACCCCAGGAGAGTTCCAAATGTGTGTGGGTAGAATATATATCCCACGGGAGTAAAATTGAAAAAAGTTTAAAAATTTTTTTTTGGGACTTAGTCATTTTTCCGGCGTTTATCAGACTTTCAGATAGGGGAAATGTCAGTGAGCGTTCCGATTTCAGTTACAGAGCGATTCGCCCAATGAGTCCTTGATTTTTAGTCGTTTTCAGCCAATTTTCTGGATTTTTGAAAATTTCACTTTTTTGTGAAAATATCCACTAAATGAGGGAATAATATGTGTGAGGGTACCCCAGGAGAGTTCCAAATGTGTGTGGGTAGAATATATATCCCACGGGGGTAAAATTGAAAAAAGTTGAAAACATTTTTTTTTTGGACTTAGTCATTTTTCCGGCGTTTATCAGACTTTCAGATAGGGGAAATGTCAGTGAGCATTCCGATTTCAGTTCCAGAGCGATTCGCCCAATGAGTCCTTGATATTTCGTCGTTTTCAGCCAATTTTTCTGTATTTTTGAAAATTTCACTTTTTTGTGAAAATATCCACTAAATGAGGGAATAATATGTGTGAGGGTACCCCAGGAGAGTTCCAAATGTGTGTGGGTAGAATATATATCCCACGGGGGTAAAATTGAAAAAAGTAGAAAACATTTTTTTTTGGACTTAGTCATTTTTCCGGCGTTTATCAGACTTTCAGATAGGGGAAATGTCAGTGAGCATTCCGATTTCAGTTCCAGAGCGATTCGCCCAATGAGTCCTTGATATTTCGTCGTTTTCAGCCAATTTTTCTGGATTTTTGAAAATTTCACTTTTTTGTGAAAATATCCACTAAATGAGGGAATAATGTGTGTGAGGGTACCCCAGGAGAGTTCCAAATGTGTGTGGGTAGATTATATATCCCACGGGAGTAAAATTGAAAAAAGTTTAAAAAACTTTTTTTGGGACTTAGTCATTTTTCCGGCGTTTATCAGACTTTCAGATAGGGGAAATGTCAGTGAGCATTCCGATTTCAGTTCCAGAGCGATTCGCCCAATGAGTCCTTAATATTTTGTCGTTTTCAGCCAATTTTTCTGGATTTTTGAAAATTTCACTTTTTTGTGAAAATATCCACTAAATGAGGGAATAATATGTGTGAGGGTACCCCAGGAGAGTTCCAAATGTGTGTGGGTAGAATATATATCCCACGGGGGTAAAATTGAAAAAAGTTGAAAACATTTTTTTTTGGACTTAGTCATTTTTCCAGCATTTATCAGACTTTCAGATAGGGGAAATGTCAGTGAGCGTTCCGGTTTCAGTTACAGAGCGATTCGCCCAATGAGTCCTTGATTTTTAGTCGTTTTCAGCCAATTTTCTGTATTTTTGAAAATTTCACTTTTTTGTGAAAATATCCACTAAATGAGGGAATAATATGTGTGAGGGTACCCCAGGAGAGTTCCAAATGTGTGTGGGTAGAATATATATCCCACGGGGGTAAAATTGAAAAAAGTTGAAAACATTTTTTTTTTGGACTTAGTCATTTTTCCGGCGTTTATCAGACTTTCAGATAGGGGAAATGTCAGTGAGCATTCCGATTTCAGTTCCAGAGCGATTCGCCCAATGAGTCCTTGATATTTCGTCGTTTTCAGCCAATTTTTCTGTATTTTTGAAAATTTCACTTTTTTGTGAAAATATCCACTAAATGAGGGAATAATATGTGTGAGGGTACCCCAGGAGAGTTCCAAATGTGTGTGGGTAGAATATATATCCCACGGGGGTAAAATTGAAAAAAGTTGAAAAAAATTTTTTTTTGGACTTAGTCATTTTTCCGGCGTTTATCAGACTTTCAGATAGGGGAAATGACAGTGAGCATTCCAATTTCAGTTCCAGAGCGATTCGCCCAATGAGTCCTTGATATTTCGTCGATTTCAGCCAATTTTTCTGGATTTTTGAAAATTTCACTTTTTTGTGAAAATATCCACTAAATGAGGGAATAATATGTGCGAGGGTACCCCAGGAGAGTTCCAAATGTGTGTGGGTAGAATATATATCCCACGGGGGTAAAATTGAAAAAAGTAGAAAACATTTTTTTTTGGACTTAGTCATTTTTCCGGCGTTTATCAGACTTTCAGATAGGGGAAATGTCAGTGAGCATTCCGATTTCAGTTCCAGAGCGATTCGCCCAATGAGTCCTTGATATTTCGTCGTTTTCAGCCAATTTTTCTGGATTTTTGAAAATTTCACTTTTTTGTGAAAATATCCACTAAATGAGGGAATAATGTGTGTGAGGGTACCCCAGGAGAGTTCCAAATGTGTGTGGGTAGAATATATATCCCACGGGAGTAAAATTGAAAAAAGTTTAAAAAAAATTTTTTGGGACTTAGTCATTTTTCCGGCGTTTATCAGACTTTCAGATAGGGGAAATGTCAGTGAGCATTCCGATTTCAGTTCCAGAGCGATTCGCCCAATGAGTCCTTAATATTTCGTCGTTTTCAGCCAATTTTTCTGGATTTTTGAAAATTTCACTTTTTTGTGAAAATATCCACTAAATGAGGGAATAATATGTGTGAGGGTACCCCAGGAGAGTTCCAAATGTGTGTGGGTAGAATATATATCCCACGGGAGTAAAATTGAAAAAAGTTTAAAAAAAATTTTTTGGGACTTAGTCATTTTTCCGGCGTTTATCACACTTTCAGATATGGGAAATGTCAGTGAGCATTCCGATTTCAGTTCCAGAGCGATTTGCCCAATGAGTCCTTAATATTTTGTCGTTTACAGACAATTTTTCTGGATTTTTGAAAATTTCACTTTTTTGTCTAAATATCCACTAAATGAGGGAATAATATGTGTGAGGGTACCCCAGGAGAGTTCCAAATGTGTGTGGGTAGAATATTTATCCCACGGGGGTAAAATTGAGAAAAGTTGAAAACATTTTTTTTTGGACTTAGTCATTTTTCCGGCATTTATCAGACTTTCAGATAGGGGAAATGTCAGTGAGCGTTCCGATTTCAGTTCCAGAGCGATTCGCCCAATGAGTCCTTGATTTTTAGTCGTTTTCAGCCAATTTTCTGTATTTTTGAAAATTTCACTTTTTTGTGAAAATATCCACTAAATGAGGGAATAATATGTGTGAGGGTACCCCAGGAGAGTTCCAAATGTGTGTGGGTAGAATATATATCCCACGTGGGTAAAATTGAAAAAAGTTGAAAAAATTTTTTTTTTGGACTTAGTGATTTTTCCGGCGTTTTTCAGACTTTCAGATAGGGGAAATGTCAGTGAGCATTCCGATTTCAGTTCCAGAGCGATTCGCCCAATGAGTCCTTAATATTTCGTCGTTTTCAGCCAATTTTTCTGGATTTTTGAAAATTTCACTTTTTTGTGAAAATATCCACTAAATGAGGGAATAATATGTGTGAGGGTACCCCAGGAGAGTTCCAAATGTGTGTGGGTAGAATATATATCCCACGGGGGTAAAACTGAAAAAAGTTGAAAACATTTTTTTTTGGACTTAGTCATTTTTCCGGCATTTATCAGACTTTCAGATAGGGGAAATGTCAGGGAGCGTTCCGATTTCAGTTCCAGAGCGATTCGCCCAATGAGTCCTTGATTTTTAGTCGTTTTCAGCCAATTTTCTGTATTTTTGAAAATTTCACTTTTTTGTGAAAATATCCACTAAATGAGGGAATAATATGTGTGAGGGTACCCCAGGAGAGTTCCAAATGTGTGTGGGTAGAATATATATCCCACGGGGGTAAAATTGAAAAAAGTTGAAAACATTTTTTTTTTGGACTTAGTCATTTTTCCGGCGTTTATCAGACTTTCAGATAGGGGAAATGTCAGTGAGCATTCCGATTTCAGTTCCAGAGCGATTCGCCCAATGAGTCCTTGATATTTCGTCGTTTTCAGCCAATTTTTCTGGATTTTTGAAAATTTCACTTTTTTGTGAAAATATCCACTAAATGAGGGAATAATATGTGTGAGGGTACCCCAGGAGAGTTCCAAATGTGTGTGGGTAGAATATATATCCCACGGGGGTAAAATTGAAAAAAGTTGAAAACATTTTTTTTTGGACTTAGTCATTTTTCCGGCGTTTATCACACTTTCAGATATGGGAAATGTCAGTGAGCATTCCGATTTCAGTTCCAGAGCGATTTGCCCAATGAGTCCTTAATATTTTGTCGTTTACAGACAATTTTTCTGGATTTTTGAAAATTTCACTTTTTTGTCTAAATATCCACTAAATGAGGGAATAATATTTGTGAGGGTACCCCAGGAGAGTTCCAAATGTGTGTGGGTAGAATATTTATCCCACGGGGGTAAAATTGAGAAAAGTTGAAAACATTTTTTTTTGGACTTAGTCATTTTTCCGGCATTTATCAGACTTTCAGATAGGGGAAATGTCAGTGAGCGTTCCGATTTCAGTTCCAGAGCGATTCGCCCAATGAGTCCTTGATTTTTAGTCGTTTTCAGCCAATTTTTCTGGATTTTTGAAAATTTCACTTTTTTGTGAAAATATCCACTAAATGAGGGAATAATGTGTGTGAGGGTACCCCAGGAGAGTTCCAAATGTGTGTGGGTAGATTATATATCCCACGGGGGTAAAATTGAAAAAAGTTGAAAAAAATTTTTTTTTGGACTTAGTCATTTTTCCGGCGTTTATCAGACTTTCAGATAGGGGAAATGTCAGTGAGCATTCCGATTTCAGTTCCAGAGCGATTCGCCCAATGAGTCCTTGATATTTCGTCGTTTTCAGCCAATTTTTCTGGATTTTTGAAAATTTCACTTTTTTGTGAAAATATCCACTAAATGAGGGAATAATATGTGTGAGGGTACCCCAGGAGAGTTCCAAATGTGTGTGGGTAGAATATATATCCCACGGGAGTAAAATTGAAAAAAGTTTAAAAAATTTTTTTTGGGACTTAGTCATTTTTCCGGCGTTTATCAGACTTTCAGATAGGGGAAATGTCAGTGAGCATTCCGATTTCAGTTCCAGAGCGATTCGCCCAATGAGTCCTTAATATTTTGTCGTTTTCAGCCAATTTTTCTGGATTTTTGAAAATTTCACTTTTTTGTGAAAATATCCACTAAATGAGGGAATAATATGTGTGAGGGTACCCCAGGAGAGTTCCAAATGTGTGTGGGTAGAATATATATCCCACGGGGGTAAAATTGAAAAAAGTTGAAAACATTTTTTTTTGGACTTAGTCATTTTTCCGGCATTTATCAGACTTTCAGATAGGGGAAATGTCAGTGAGCGTTCCGATTTCAGTTCCAGAGCGATTCGCCCAATGAGTCCTTGATTTTTAGTCGTTTTCAGCCAATTTTCTGTATTTTTGAAAATTTTACTTTTTTGTGAAAATATCCACTAAATGAGGGAATAATATGTGTGAGGGTACCCCAGGAGAGTTCCAAATGTGTGTGGGTAGAATATATATCCCACGGGGGTAAAATTGAAAAAAGTTGAAAAAATTTTTTTTTGGACTTAGTCATTTTTCCGGCGTTTATCAGACTTTCAGATAGGGGAAATGTCAGTGAGCATTCCAATTTCAGTTCCAGAGCGATTCGCCCAATGAGTCCTTGATATTTCGTCGTTTTCAGCCAATTTTTCTGGATTTTTGAAAATTTCACTTTTTTGTGAAAATATCCACTAAATGAGGGAATAATATGTGTGAGGGTACCCAAGGAGAGTTCCAAATGTGTGTGGGTAGAATATATATCCCACGGGGGTAAAATTGAAAAAAGTAGAAAACATTTTTTTTTGGACTTAGTCATTTTTCCGGCGTTTATCAGACTTTCAGATAGGGGAAATGTCAGTGAGCATTCCGATTTCAGTTCTAGAGCGATTCGCCCAATGAGTCCTTGATATTTCGTCGTTTTCAGCCAATTTTTCTGGATTTTTGAAAATTTCACTTTTTTGTGAAAATATCCACTAAATGAGGGAATAATATGTGTGAGGGTACCCCAGGAGAGTTCCAAATGTGTGTGGGTAGAATATATATCCCACGGGGGTAAAATTGAAAAAAGTAGAAAACATTTTTTTTTGGACTTAGTCATTTTTCCGGCGTTTATCAGACTTTCAGATAGGGGAAATGTCAGTGAGCATTCCGATTTCAGTTCCAGAGCGATTCGCCCAATGAGTCCTTGATATTTCGTCGTTTTCAGCCAATTTTTCTGGATTTTTGAAAATTTCACTTTTTTGTGAAAATATCCACTAAATGAGGGAATAATGTGTGTGAGGGTACCCCAGGAGAGTTCCAAATGTGTGTGGGTAGATTATATATCCCACGGGAGTAAAATTGAAAAAAGTTTAAAAAACTTTTTTTGGGACTTAGTCATTTTTCCGGCGTTTATCAGACTTTCAGATAGGGGAAATGTCAGTGAGCATTCCGATTTCAGTTCCAGAGCGATTCGCCCAATGAGTCCTTAATATTTTGTCGTTTTCAGCCAATTTTTCTGGATTTTTGAAAATTTCACTTTTTTGTCTAAATATCCACTAAATGAGGGAATAATATGTGTGAGGGTACCCCAGGAGAGTTCCAAATGTGTGTGGGTAGAATATTTATCCCACGGGGGTAAAATTGAGAAAAGTTGAAAACATTTTTTTTTGGACTTAGTCATTTTTCCGGCATTTATCAGACTTTCAGATAGGGGAAATGTCAGTGAGCGTTCCGATTTCAGTTCCAGAGCGATTCGCCCAATGAGTCCTTGATTTTTAGTCGTTTTCAGCCAATTTTCTGTATTTTTGAAAATTTCACTTTTTTGTGAAAATATCCACTAAATGAGGGAATAATATGTGTGAGGGTACCCCAGGAGAGTTCCAAATGTGTGTGGGTAGAATATATATCCCACGTGGGTAAAATTGAAAAAAGTTGAAAAAATTTTTTTTTTGGACTTAGTGATTTTTCCGGCGTTTTTCAGACTTTCAGATAGGGGAAATGTCAGTGAGCATTCCGATTTCAGTTCCAGAGCGATTCGCCCAATGAGTCCTTAATATTTCGTCGTTTTCAGCCAATTTTTCTGGATTTTTGAAAATTTCACTTTTTTGTGAAAATATCCACTAAATGAGGGAATAATATGTGTGAGGGTACCCCAGGAGAGTTCCAAATGTGTGTGGGTAGAATATATATCCCACGGGGGTAAAACTGAAAAAAGTTGAAAACATTTTTTTTTGGACTTAGTCATTTTTCCGGCATTTATCAGACTTTCAGATAGGGGAAATGTCAGGGAGCGTTCCGATTTCAGTTCCAGAGCGATTCGCCCAATGAGTCCTTGATTTTTAGTCGTTTTCAGCCAATTTTCTGTATTTTTGAAAATTTCACTTTTTTGTGAAAATATCCACTAAATGAGGGAATAATATGTGTGAGGGTACCCCAGGAGAGTTCCAAATGTGTGTGGGTAGAATATATATCCCACGGGGGTAAAATTGAAAAAAGTTGAAAACATTTTTTTTTTGGACTTAGTCATTTTTCCGGCGTTTATCAGACTTTCAGATAGGGGAAATGTCAGTGAGCATTCCGATTTCAGTTCCAGAGCGATTCGCCCAATGAGTCCTTGATATTTCGTCGTTTTCAGCCAATTTTTCTGGATTTTTGAAAATTTCACTTTTTTGTGAAAATATCCACTAAATGAGGGAATAATATGTGTGAGGGTACCCCAGGAGAGTTCCAAATGTGTGTGGGTAGAATATATATCCCACGGGGGTAAAATTGAAAAAAGTTGAAAACATTTTTTTTTGGACTTAGTCATTTTTCCGGCGTTTATCACACTTTCAGATATGGGAAATGTCAGTGAGCATTCCGATTTCAGTTCCAGAGCGATTTGCCCAATGAGTCCTTAATATTTTGTCGTTTACAGACAATTTTTCTGGATTTTTGAAAATTTCACTTTTTTGTCTAAATATCCACTAAATGAGGGAATAATATTTGTGAGGGTACCCCAGGAGAGTTCCAAATGTGTGTGGGTAGAATATTTATCCCACGGGGGTAAAATTGAGAAAAGTTGAAAACATTTTTTTTTGGACTTAGTCATTTTTCCGGCATTTATCAGACTTTCAGATAGGGGAAATGTCAGTGAGCGTTCCGATTTCAGTTCCAGAGCGATTCGCCCAATGAGTCCTTGATTTTTAGTCGTTTTCAGCCAATTTTTCTGGATTTTTGAAAATTTCACTTTTTTGTGAAAATATCCACTAAATGAGGGAATAATGTGTGTGAGGGTACCCCAGGAGAGTTCCAAATGTGTGTGGGTAGATTATATATCCCACGGGGGTAAAATTGAAAAAAGTTGAAAAAAATTTTTTTTTGGACTTAGTCATTTTTCCGGCGTTTATCAGACTTTCAGATAGGGGAAATGTCAGTGAGCATTCCGATTTCAGTTCCAGAGCGATTCGCCCAATGAGTCCTTGATATTTCGTCGTTTTCAGCCAATTTTTCTGGATTTTTGAAAATTTCACTTTTTTGTGAAAATATCCACTAAATGAGGGAATAATATGTGTGAGGGTACCCCAGGAGAGTTCCAAATGTGTGTGGGTAGAATATATATCCCACGGGGGTAAAATTGAAAAAAGTTGAAAAAATTTTTTTTTGGACTTAGTCATTTTTCCGGCGTTTATCAGACTTTCAGATAGGGGAAATGTCAGTGAGCATTCCAATTTCAGTTCCAGAGCGATTCGCCCAATGAGTCCTTGATATTTCGTCGTTTTCAGCCAATTTTTCTGGATTTTTGAAAATTTCACTTTTTTGTGAAAATATCCACTAAATGAGGGAATAATATGTGTGAGGGTACCCAAGGAGAGTTCCAAATGTGTGTGGGTAGAATATATATCCCACGGGGGTAAAATTGAAAAAAGTAGAAAACATTTTTTTTTGGACTTAGTCATTTTTCCGGCGTTTATCAGACTTTCAGATAGGGGAAATGTCAGTGAGCATTCCGATTTCAGTTCTAGAGCGATTCGCCCAATGAGTCCTTGATATTTCGTCGTTTTCAGCCAATTTTTCTGGATTTTTGAAAATTTCACTTTTTTGTGAAAATATCCACTAAATGAGGGAATAATATGTGTGAGGGTACCCCAGGAGAGTTCCAAATGTGTGTGGGTAGAATATATATCCCACGGGAGTAAAATTGAAAAAAGTTTAAAAATTTTTTTTTGGGACTTAGTCATTTTTCCGGCGTTTATCAGACTTTCAGATAGGGGAAATGTCAGTGAGCATTCCGATTTCAGTTCCAGAGCGATTCGCCCAATGAGTCCTTAATATTTTGTCGTTTTCAGCCAATTTTTCTGGATTTTTGAAAATTTCACTTTTTTGTGAAAATATCCACTAAATGAGGGAATAATATGTGTGAGGGTACCCCAGGAGAGTTCCAAATGTGTGTGGGTAGAATATATATCCCACGGGGGTAAAATTGAAAAAAGTTGAAAACATTTTTTTTTGGACTTAGTCATTTTTCCGGCATTTATCAGACTTTCAGATAGGGGAAATGTCAGTGAGCGTTCCGATTTCAGTTACAGAGCGATTCGCCCAATGAGTCCTTGATTTTTAGTCGTTTTCAGCCAATTTTCTGTATTTTTGAAAATTTCACTTTTTTGTGAAAATATCCACTAAATGAGGGAATAATATGTGTGAGGGTACCCCAGGAGAGTTCCAAATGTGTGTGGGTAGAATATATATCCCACGGGGGTAAAATTGAAAAAAGTTGAAAACATTTTTTTTTTGGACTTAGTCATTTTTCCGGCGTTTATCAGACTTTCAGATAGGGGAAATGTCAGTGAGCATTCCGATTTCAGTTCCAGAGCGATTCGCCCAATGAGTCCTTGATATTTCGTCGTTTTCAGCCAATTTTTCTGTATTTTTGAAAATTTCACTTTTTTGTGAAAATATCCACTAAATGAGGGAATAATATGTGTGAGGGTACCCCAGGAGAGTTCCAAATGTGTGTGGGTAGAATATATATCCCACGGGGGTAAAATTGAAAAAAGTAGAAAACATTTTTTTTTGGACTTAGTCATTTTTCCGGCGTTTATCAGACTTTCAGATAGGGGAAATGTCAGTGAGCATTCCGATTTCAGTTCCAGAGCGATTCGCCCAATGAGTCCTTGATATTTCGTCGTTTTCAGCCAATTTTTCTGGATTTTTGAAAATTTCACTTTTTTGTGAAAATATCCACTAAATGAGGGAATAATGTGTGTGAGGGTACCCCAGGAGAGTTCCAAATGTGTGTGGGTAGATTATATATCCCACGGGAGTAAAATTGAAAAAAGTTTAAAAAACTTTTTTTGGGACTTAGTCATTTTTCCGGCGTTTATCAGACTTTCAGATAGGGGAAATGTCAGTGAGCATTCCGATTTCAGTTCCAGAGCGATTCGCCCAATGAGTCCTTAATATTTTGTCGTTTTCAGCCAATTTTTCTGGATTTTTGAAAATTTCACTTTTTTGTGAAAATATCCACTAAATGAGGGAATAATATGTGTGAGGGTACCCCAGGAGAGTTCCAAATGTGTGTGGGTAGAATATATATCCCACGGGGGTAAAATTGAAAAAAGTTGAAAACATTTTTTTTTGGACTTAGTCATTTTTCCAGCATTTATCAGACTTTCAGATAGGGGAAATGTCAGTGAGCGTTCCGATTTCAGTTCCAGAGCGATTCGCCCAATGAGTCCTTGATTTTTAGTCGTTTTCAGCCAATTTTCTGTATTTTTGAAAATTTCACTTTTTTGTGAAAATATCCACTAAATGAGGGAATAATATGTGTGAGGGTACCCCAGGAGAGTTCCAAATGTGTGTGGGTAGAATATATATCCCACGGGGGTAAAATTGAAAAAAGTTGAAAAAATTTTTTTTTTGGACTTAGTCATTTTTCCGGCGTTTATCAGACTTTCAGATAGGGGAAATGTCAGTGAGCATTCCGATTTCAGTTCCAGAGCGATTCGCCCAATGAGTCCTTGATATTTCGTCGTTTTCAGCCAATTTTTCTGGATTTTTGAAAATTTCACTTTTTTGTGAAAATATCCACTAAATGAGGGAATAATATGTGTGAGGGTACCCCAGGAGAGTTCCAAATGTGTGTGGGTAGAATATATATCCCACGGGGGTAAAATTGAAAAAAGTTGAAAACATTTTTTTCTGGACTTAGTCATTTTTCCGGCATTTATCAGACTTTCAGATAGGGGAAATGTCAGTGAGCGTTCCGATTTCAGTTCCAGAGCGATTCGCCCAATGAGTCCTTGATTTTTAGTCGTTTTCAGGCAATTTTCTGTATTTTTGAAAATTTCACTTTTTTGTGAAAATATCCACTAAATGAGGGAATAATATGTGTGAGGGTACCCCAGGAGAGTTCCAAATGTGTGTGGGTAGAATATATATCCCACGGGGGTAAAATTGAAAAAAGTTGAAAACATTTTTTTTTTGGACTTAGTCATTTTTCCGGCGTTTATCAGACTTTCAGATAGGGGAAATGTCAGTGAGCATTCCGATTTCAGTTCCAGAGCGATTCGCCCAATGAGTCCTTGATATTTCGTCGTTTTCAGCCAATTTTTCTGGATTTTTGAAAATTTCACTTTTTTGTGAAAATATCCACTAAATGAGGGAATAATATGTGTGAGGGTACCCCACGAGAGTTCCAAATGTGTGTGGGTAGAATATATATCCCACGGGGGTAAAATTGAAAAAAGTTGAAAACATTTTTTTTTGGACTTAGTCATTTTTCCGGCGTTTATCAGACTTTCAGATATGGTAAATGTCAGTGAGCATTCCGATTTCAGTTCCAGAGCGATTTGCCCAATGAGTCCTTAATATTTTGTCGTTTTCAGACAATTTTTCTGGATTTTTGAAAATTTCACTTTTTTGTCTAAATATCCACTAAATGAGGGAATAATATGTGTGAGGGTACCCCAGGAGAGTTCCAAATGTGTGTGGGTAGAATATTTATCCCACGGGGGTAAAATTGAGAAAAGTTGAAAACATTTTTTTTTGGACTTAGTCATTTTTCCGGCATTTATCAGACTTTCAGATAGGGGAAATGTCAGTGAGCGTTCCGATTTCAGTTCCAGAGCGATTCGCCCAATGAGTCCTTGATTTTTAGTCGTTTTCAGCCAATTTTCTGTATTTTTGAAAATTTCACTTTTTTGTGAAAATATCCACTAAATGAGGGAATAATATGTGTGAGGGTACCCCAGGAGAGTTCCAAATGTGTGTGGGTAGAATATATATCCCACGGGGGTAAAATTGAAAAAAGTTGAAAAAATTTTTTTTTTGGACTTAGTGATTTTTCCGGCGTTTATCAGACTTTCAGATAGGGGAAATGTCAGTGAGCATTCCGATTTCAGTTCCAGAGCGATTCGCCCAATGAGTCCTTAATATTTCGTCGTTTTCAGCCAATTTTTCTGGATTTTTGAAAATTTCACTTTTTTGTGAAAATATCCACTAAATGAGGGAATAATATGTGTGAGGGTACCCCAGGAGAGTTCCAAATGTGTGTGGGTAGAATATATATCCCACGGGGGTAAAATTGAAAAAAGTTGAAAACATTTTTTTTTGGACTTAGTCATTTTTCCGGCATTTATCAGACTTTCAGATAGGGGAAATGTCAGTGAGTGTTCCGATTTCAGTTCCAGAGCGATTCTCCCAATGAGTCCTTGATTTTTAGTCGTTTTCAGCCAATTTTCTGTATTTTTGAAAATTTCACTTTTTTGTGAAAATATCCACTAAATGAGGGAATAATATGTGTGAGGGTACCCCAGGAGAGTTCCAAATGTGTGTGGGTAGAATATATATCCCACGGGGGTAAAATTGAAAAAAGTTGAAAACATTTTTTTTTGGACTTAGTCATTTTTCCGGCGTTTATCAGACTTTCAGATATGGGAAATGTCAGTGAGCATTCCGATTTCAGTTCCAGAGCGATTTGCCCAATGAGTCCTTAATATTTTGTCGTTTTCAGACAATTTTTCTGGATTTTTGAAAATTTCACTTTTTTGTCTAAATATCCACTAAATGAGGGAATAATATGTGTGAGGGTACCCCAGGAGAGTTCCAAATGTGTGTGGGTAGAATATTTATCCCACGGGGGTAAAATTGAGAAAAGTTGAAAACATTTTTTTTTGGACTTAGTCATTTTTCCGGCATTTATCAGACTTTCAGATAGGGGAAATGTCAGTGAGCGTTCCGATTTCAGTTCCAGAGCGATTCGCCCAATGAGTCCTTGATTTTTAGTCGTTTTCAGCCAATTTTCTGTATTTTTGAAAATTTCACTTTTTTGTGAAAATATCCACTAAATGAGGGAATAATATGTGTGAGGGTACCCCAGGAGAGTTCCAAATGTGTGTGGGTAGAATATATATCCCACGGGGGTAAAATTGAAAAAAGTTGAAAAAAATTTTTTTTTGGACTTAGTGATTTTTCCGGCATTTATCAGACTTTCAGATAGGGGAAATGTCAGTGAGCGTTCCGATTTCAGTTCCAGAGCGATTCGCCCAATGAGTCCTTGATTTTTAGTCGTTTTCAGCCAATTTTCTGTATTTTTGAAAATTTCACTTTTTTGTGAAAATATCCACTAAATGAGGGAATAATATGTGTGAGGGTACCCCAGGAGAGTTCCAAATGTGTGTGGGTAGAATATATATCCCACGGGGGTAAAATTGAAAAAAGTAGAAAACATTTTTTTTTGGACTTAGTCATTTTTCCGGCGTTTATCAGACTTTCAGATAGGGGAAATGTCAGTGAGCATTCCAATTTCAGTTCCAGAGCGATTCGCCCAATGAGTCCTTGATATTTCGTCGTTTTCAGCCAATTTTTCTGGATTTTTGAAAATTTCACTTTTTTGTGAAAATATCCACTAAATGAGGGAATAATATGTGTGAGGGTACCCAAGGAGAGTTCCAAATGTGTGTGGGTAGAATATATATCCCACGGGGGTAAAATTGAAAAAAGTAGAAAACATTTTTTTTTGGACTTAGTCATTTTTCCGGCGTTTATCAGACTTTCAGATAGGGGAAATGTCAGTGAGCATTCCGATTTCAGTTCCAGAGCGATTCGCCCAATGAGTCCTTGATATTTCGTCGTTTTCAGCCAATTTTTCTGGATTTTTGAAAATTTCACTTTTTTGTGAAAATATCCACTAAATGAGGGAATAATATGTGTGAGGGTACCCCAGGAGAGTTCCAAATGTGTGTGGGTAGAATATATATCCCACGGGAGTAAAATTGAAAAAAGTTTAAAAATTTTTTTTTGGGACTTAGTCATTTTTCCGGCGTTTATCAGACTTTCAGATAGGGGAAATGTCAGTGAGCATTCCGATTTCAGTTCCAGAGCGATTCGCCCAATGAGTCCTTAATATTTTGTCGTTTTCAGCCAATTTTTCTGGATTTTTGAAAATTTCACTTTTTTGTGAAAATATCCACTAAATGAGGGAATAATATGTGTGAGGGTACCCCAGGAGAGTTCCAAATGTGTGTGGGTAGAATATATATCCCACGGGGGTAAAATTGAAAAAAGTTGAAAACATTTTTTTTTGGACTTAGTCATTTTTCCGGCATTTATCAGACTTTCAGATAGGGGAAATGTCAGTGAGCGTTCCGATTTCAGTTACAGAGCGATTCGCCCAATGAGTCCTTGATTTTTAGTCGTTTTCAGCCAATTTTCTGTATTTTTGAAAATTTCACTTTTTTGTGAAAATATCCACTAAATGAGGGAATAATATGTGTGAGGGTACCCCAGGAGAGTTCCAAATGTGTGTGGGTAGAATATATATCCCACGGGGGTAAAATTGAAAAAAGTTGAAAACATTTTTTTTTTGGACTTAGTCATTTTTCCGGCGTTTATCAGACTTTCAGATAGGGGAAATGTCAGTGAGCATTCCGATTTCAGTTCCAGAGCGATTCGCCCAATGAGTCCTTGATATTTCGTCGTTTTCAGCCAATTTTTCTGGATTTTTGAAAATTTCACTTTTTTGTGAAAATATCCACTAAATGAGGGAATAATATGTGTGAGGGTACCCCAGGAGAGTTCCAAATGTGTGTGGGTAGAATATATATCCCACGGGGGTAAAATTGAAAAAAGTAGAAAACATTTTTTTTTGGACTTAGTCATTTTTCCGGCGTTTATCAGACTTTCAGATAGGGGAAATGTCAGTGAGCATTCCGATTTCAGTTCCAGAGCGATTCGCCCAATGAGTCCTTGATATTTCGTCGTTTTCAGCCAATTTTTCTGTATTTTTGAAAATTTCACTTTTTTGTGAAAATATCCACTAAATGAGGGAATAATGTGTGTGAGGGTACCCCAGGAGAGTTCCAAATGTGTGTGGGTAGATTATATATCCCACGGGAGTAAAATTGAAAAAAGTTTAAAAAATTTTTTTTGGGACTTAGTCATTTTTCCGGCGTTTATCAGACTTTCAGATAGGGGAAATGTCAGTGAGCATTCCGATTTCAGTTCCACAGCGATTCGCCCAATGAGTCCTTAATATTTTGTCGTTTTCAGCCAATTTTTCTGGATTTTTGAAAATTTCACTTTTTTGTGAAAATATCCACTAAATGAGGGAATAATATGTGTGAGGGTACCCCAGGAGAGTTCCAAATGTGTGTGGGTAGAATATATATCCCACGGGGGTAAAATTGAAAAAAGTTGAAAACATTTTTTTTTGGACTTAGTCATTTTTCCGGCGTTTATCAGACTTTCAGATAGGGGAAATGTCAGTGAGCATTCCGATTTCAGTTCCAGAGCGATTCGCCCAATGAGTCCTTAATATTTTGTCGTTTTCAGCCAATTTTTCTGGATTTTTGAAAATTTCACTTTTTTGTGAAAATATCCACTAAATGAGGGAATAATATGTGTGAGGGTACCCCAGGAGAGTTCCAAATGTGTGTGGGTAGAATATATATCCCACGGGGGTAAAATTGAAAAAAGTTGAAAACATTTTTTTTTGGACTTAGTCATTTTTCCGGCGTTTATCAGACTTTCAGATATGGGAAATGTCAGTGAGCATTCCGATTTCAGTTCCAGAGCGATTTGCCCAATGAGTCCTTAATATTTTGTCGTTTTCAGACAATTTTTCTGGATTTTTGAAAATTTCACTTTTTTGTCTAAATATCCACTAAATGAGGGAATAATATGTGTGAGGGTACCCCAGGAGAGTTCCAAATGTGTGTGGGTAGAATATTTATCCCACGGGGGTAAAATTGAGAAAAGTTGAAAACATTTTTTTTTGGACTTAGTCATTTTTCCGGCATTTATCAGACTTTCAGATAGGGGAAATGTCAGTGAGCGTTCCGATTTCAGTTCCAGAGCGATTCGCCCAATGAGTCCTTGATTTTTAGTCGTTTTCAGCCAATTTTCTGTATTTTTGAAAATTTCACTTTTTTGTGAAAATATCCACTAAATGAGGGAATAATATGTGTGAGGGTACCCCAGGAGAGTTCCAAATGTGTGTGGGTAGAATATATATCCCACGGGGGTAAAATTGAAAAAAGTTGAAAAAAATTTTTTTTTGGACTTAGTGATTTTTCCGGCATTTATCAGACTTTCAGATAGGGGAAATGTCAGTGAGCGTTCCGATTTCAGTTCCAGAGCGATTCGCCCAATGAGTCCTTGATTTTTAGTCGTTTTCAGCCAATTTTCTGTATTTTTGAAAATTTCACTTTTTTGTGAAAATATCCACTAAATGAGGGAATAATATGTGTGAGGGTACCCCAGGAGAGTTCCAAATGTGTGTGGGTAGAATATATATCCCACGGGGGTAAAATTGAAAAAAGTAGAAAACATTTTTTTTTGGACTTAGTCATTTTTCCGGCGTTTATCAGACTTTCAGATAGGGGAAATGTCAGTGAGCATTCCAATTTCAGTTCCAGAGCGATTCGCCCAATGAGTCCTTGATATTTCGTCGTTTTCAGCCAATTTTTCTGGATTTTTGAAAATTTCACTTTTTTGTGAAAATATCCACTAAATGAGGGAATAATATGTGTGAGGGTACCCAAGGAGAGTTCCAAATGTGTGTGGGTAGAATATATATCCCACGGGGGTAAAATTGAAAAAAGTAGAAAACATTTTTTTTTGGACTTAGTCATTTTTCCGGCGTTTATCAGACTTTCAGATAGGGGAAATGTCAGTGAGCATTCCGATTTCAGTTCCAGAGCGATTCGCCCAATGAGTCCTTGATATTTCGTCGTTTTCAGCCAATTTTTCTGGATTTTTGAAAATTTCACTTTTTTGTGAAAATATCCACTAAATGAGGGAATAATATGTGTGAGGGTACCCCAGGAGAGTTCCAAATGTGTGTGGGTAGAATATATATCCCACGGGAGTAAAATTGAAAAAAGTTTAAAAATTTTTTTTTGGGACTTAGTCATTTTTCCGGCGTTTATCAGACTTTCAGATAGGGGAAATGTCAGTGAGCATTCCGATTTCAGTTCCAGAGCGATTCGCCCAATGAGTCCTTAATATTTTGTCGTTTTCAGCCAATTTTTCTGGATTTTTGAAAATTTCACTTTTTTGTGAAAATATCCACTAAATGAGGGAATAATATGTGTGAGGGTACCCCAGGAGAGTTCCAAATGTGTGTGGGTAGAATATATATCCCACGGGGGTAAAATTGAAAAAAGTTGAAAACATTTTTTTTTGGACTTAGTCATTTTTCCGGCATTTATCAGATTTTCAGATAGGGGAAATGTCAGTGAGCGTTCCGATTTCAGTTACAGAGCGATTCGCCCAATGAGTCCTTGATTTTTAGTCGTTTTCAGCCAATTTTCTGTATTTTTGAAAATTTCACTTTTTTGTGAAAATATCCACTAAATGAGGGAATAATATGTGTGAGGGTACCCCAGGAGAGTTCCAAATGTGTGTGGGTAGAATATATATCCCACGGGGGTAAAATTGAAAAAAGTTGAAAACATTTTTTTTTTGGACTTAGTCATTTTTCCGGCGTTTATCAGACTTTCAGATAGGGGAAATGTCAGTGAGCATTCCGATTTCAGTTCCAGAGCGATTCGCCCAATGAGTCCTTGATATTTCGTCGTTTTCAGCCAATTTTTCTGGATTTTTGAAAATTTCACTTTTTTGTGAAAATATCCACTAAATGAGGGAATAATATGTGTGAGGGTACCCCAGGAGAGTTCCAAATGTGTGTGGGTAGAATATATATCCCACGGGGGTAAAATTGAAAAAAGTAGAAAACATTTTTTTTTGGACTTAGTCATTTTTCCGGCGTTTATCAGACTTTCAGATAGGGGAAATGTCAGTGAGCATTCCGATTTCAGTTCCAGAGCGATTCGCCCAATGAGTCCTTGATATTTCGTCGTTTTCAGCCAATTTTTCTGTATTTTTGAAAATTTCACTTTTTTGTGAAAATATCCACTAAATGAGGGAATAATGTGTGTGAGGGTACCCCAGGAGAGTTCCAAATGTGTGTGGGTAGATTATATATCCCACGGGAGTAAAATTGAAAAAAGTTTAAAAAATTTTTTTTGGGACTTAGTCATTTTTCCGGCGTTTATCAGACTTTCAGATAGGGGAAATGTCAGTGAGCATTCCGATTTCAGTTCCAGAGCGATTCGCCCAATGAGTCCTTAATATTTTGTCGTTTTCAGCCAATTTTTCTGGATTTTTGAAAATTTCACTTTTTTGTGAAAATATCCACTAAATGAGGGAATAATATGTGTGAGGGTACCCCAGGAGAGTTCCAAATGTGTGTGGGTAGAATATATATCCCACGGGGGTAAAATTGAAAAAAGTTGAAAACATTTTTTTTTGGACTTAGTCATTTTTCCAGCATTTATCAGACTTTCAGATAGGGGAAATGTCAGTGAGCGTTCCGATTTCAGTTCCAGAGCGATTCGCCCAATGAGTCCTTGATTTTTAGTCGTTTTCAGCCAATTTTCTGTATTTTTGAAAATTTCACTTTTTTGTGAAAATATCCACTAAATGAGGGAATAATATGTGTGAGGGTACCCCAGGAGAGTTCCAAATGTGTGTGGGTAGAATATATATCCCACGGGGGTAAAATTGAAAAAAGTTGAAAAAATTTTTTTTTTGGACTTAGTCATTTTTCCGGCGTTTATCAGACTTTCAGATAGGGGAAATGTCAGTGAGCATTCCGATTTCAGTTCCAGAGCGATTCGCCCAATGAGTCCTTGATATTTCGTCGTTTTCAGCCAATTTTTCTGGATTTTTGAAAATTTCACTTTTTTGTGAAAATATCCACTAAATGAGGGAATAATATGTGTGAGGGTACCCCAGGAGCGTTCCAAATGTGTGTGGGTAGAATATATATCCCACGGGGGTAAAATTGAAAAAAGTTGAAAACATTTTTTTCTGGACTTAGTCATTTTTCCGGCATTTATCAGACTTTCAGATAGGGGAAATGTCAGTGAGCGTTCCGATTTCAGTTCCAGAGCGATTCGCCCAATGAGTCCTTGATTTTTAGTCGTTTTCAGGCAATTTTCTGTATTTTTGAAAATTTCACTTTTTTGTGAAAATATCCACTAAATGAGGGAATAATATGTGTGAGGGTACCCCACGAGAGTTCCAAATGTGTGTGGGTAGAATATATATCCCACGGGGGTAAAATTGAAAAAAGTTGAAAACATTTTTTTTTGGACTTAGTCATTTTTCCGGCGTTTATCAGACTTTCAGATATGGTAAATGTCAGTGAGCATTCCGATTTCAGTTCCAGAGCGATTTGCCCAATGAGTCCTTAATATTTTGTCGTTTTCAGACAATTTTTCTGGATTTTTGAAAATTTCACTTTTTTGTCTAAATATCCACTAAATGAGGGAATAATATGTGTGAGGGTACCCCAGGAGAGTTCCAAATGTGTGTGGGTAGAATATTTATCCCACGGGGGTAAAATTGAGAAAAGTTGAAAACATTTTTTTTTGGACTTAGTCATTTTTCCGGCATTTATCAGACTTTCAGATAGGGGAAATGTCAGTGAGCGTTCCGATTTCAGTTCCAGAGCGATTCGCCCAATGAGTCCTTGATTTTTAGTCGTTTTCAGCCAATTTTCTGTATTTTTGAAAATTTCACTTTTTTGTGAAAATATCCACTAAATGAGGGAATAATATGTGTGAGGGTACCCCAGGAGAGTTCCAAATGTGTGTGGGTAGAATATATATCCCACGGGGGTAAAATTGAAAAAAGTTGAAAAAATTTTTTTTTTGGACTTAGTGATTTTTCCGGCGTTTATCAGACTTTCAGATAGGGGAAATGTCAGTGAGCATTCCGATTTCAGTTCCAGAGCGATTCGCCCAATGAGTCCTTAATATTTCGTCGTTTTCAGCCAATTTTTCTGGATTTTTGAAAATTTCACTTTTTTGTGAAAATATCCACTAAATGAGGGAATAATATGTGTGAGGGTACCCCAGGAGAGTTCCAAATGTGTGTGGGTAGAATATATATCCCACGGGGGTAAAATTGAAAAAAGTTGAAAACATTTTTTTTTGGACTTAGTCATTTTTCCGGCATTTATCAGACTTTCAGATAGGGGAAATGTCAGTGAGCGTTCCGATTTCAGTTCCAGAGCGATTCGCCCAATGAGTCCTTGATTTTTAGTCGTTTTCAGCCAATTTTCTGTATTTTTGAAAATTTCACTTTTTTGTGAAAATATCCACTAAATGAGGGAATAATATGTGTGAGGGTACCCCAGGAGAGTTCCAAATGTGTGTGGGTAGAATATATATCCCACGGGGGTAAAATTGAAAAAAGTAGAAAACATTTTTTTTTGGACTTAGTCATTTTTCCGGCGTTTATCAGACTTTCAGATAGGGGAAATGTCAGTGAGCATTCCGATTTCAGTTCCAGAGCGATTCGCCCAATGAGTCCTTGATATTTCGTCGTTTTCAGCCAATTTTTCTGGACTTTTGAAAATTTCACTTTTTTGTGAAAATATCCACTAAATGAGGGAATAATATGTGTGAGGGTACCCCAGGAGAGTTCCAAATGTGCGTGGGTAGAATATATATCCCACGGGGGTAAAATTGAAAAAAGTTGAAAACATTTTTTTTTGGACTTAGTCATTTTTCCGGCATTTATCAGACTTTCAGATAGGGGAAATGTCAGTGAGCGTTCCGATTTCAGTTCCAGAGCGATTCGCCCAATGAGTCCTTGATTTTTAGTCGTTTTCAGCCAATTTTCTGTATTTTTGAAAATTTCACTTTTTTGTGAAAATATCCACTAAATGAGGGAATAATATGTGTGAGGGTACCCCAGGAGAGTTCCAAATGTGTGTGGGTAGAATATATATCCCACGGGGGTAAAATTGAAAAAAGTTGAAAACATTTTTTTTTTGGACTTAGTCATTTTTCCGGCGTTTATCAGACTTTCAGATGTCAGTGAGCATTCCGATTTCAGTTCCAGAGCGATTCGCCCAATGAGTCCTTAATATTTTGTCGTTTTCAGCCAATTTTTCTGGATTTTTGAAAATTTCACTTTTTTGTGAAAATATCCACTAAATGAGGGAATAATATGTGTGAGGGTACCCCAGGAGAGTTCCAAATGTGTGTGGGTAGAATATATATCCCACGGGGGTAAAATTGAAAAAAGTAGAAAACATTTTTTTTTTGGACTTAGTCATTTTTCCGGCGTTTATCAGACTTTCAGATAGGGGAAATGTCAGTCAGCATTCCGATTTCAGTTCCAGAGCGATTCGCCCAATGAGTCCTTGATATTTCGTCGTTTTCAGCCAATTTTTCTGGATTTTTGAAAATTTCACTTTTTTGTGAAAATATCCACTAAATGAGGGAATAATATGTGTGAGGGTACCCCAGGAGAGTTCCAAATGTGTGTGGGTAGAATATATATCCCACGGGGGTAAAATTGAAAAAAGTAGAAAACATTTTTTTTTTGGACTTAGTCATTTTTCCGGCGTTTATCAGAATTTCAGATAGGGGAAATGTCAGTCAGCATTCCGATTTCAGTTCCAGAGCGATTCGCCCAATGAGTCCTTGATATTTCGTCGTTTTCAGCCAATTTTTCTGGATTTTTGAAAATTTCACTTTTTTGTGAAAATATCCACTAAATGAGGGAATAATATGTGTGAGGGTACCCCAGGAGAGTTCCAAATGTGTGTGGGTAGAATATTTATCCCACGGGGGTAAAATTGAAAAAAGTTGAAAACATTTTTTTTTGGACTTAGTCATTTTTCCGGCGTTTATCAGACTTTCAGATAGGGGAAATGTCAGTGAGCATTCCGATTTCAGTTCCAGAGCGATTCGCCCAATGAGTCCTTAATATTTCGTCGTTTTCAGCCAATTTTTCTGGATTTTTGAAAATTTCACTTTTTTGTGAAAATATCCACTAAATGAGGGAATAATATGTGTGAGGGTACCCCAGGAGAGTTCCAAATGTGTGTGGGTAGAATATATATCCCACGGGGGTAAAATTGAAAAAAGTAGAAAACATTTTTTTTTTGGACTTAGTCATTTTTCCGGCGTTTATCAGACTTTCAGATAGGGGAAATGTCAGTCAGCATTCCGATTTCAGTTCCAGAGCGATTCGCCCAATGAGTCCTTGATATTTCGTCGTTTTCAGCCAATTTTTCTGGATTTTTGAAAATTTCACTTTTTTGTGAAAATATCCACTAAATGAGGGAATAATATGTGTGAGGGTACCCCAGGAGAGTTCCAAATGTGTGTGGGTAGAATATATATCCCACGGGGGTAAAATTGAAAAAAGTAGAAAACATTTTTTTTTTTGGACTTAGTCATTTTTCCGGCGTTTATCAGAATTTCAGATAGGGGAAATGTCAGTCAGCATTCCGATTTCAGTTCCAGAGCGATTCGCCCAATGAGTCCTTGATATTTCGTCGTTTTCAGCCAATTTTTCTGGATTTTTGAAAATTTCACTTTTTTGTGAAAATATCCACTAAATGAGGGAATAATATGTGTGAGGGTACCCCAGGAGAGTTCCAAATGTGTGTGGGTAGAATATTTATCCCACGGGGGTAAAATTGAAAAAAGTTGAAAACATTTTTTTTTGGACTTAGTCATTTTTCCGGCGTTTATCAGACTTTCAGATAGGGGAAATGTCAGTGAGCATTCCGATTTCAGTTCCAGAGCGATTCGCCCAATGAGTCCTTAATATTTCGTCGTTTTCAGCCAATTTTTCTGGATTTTTGAAAATTTCACTTTTTTGTGAAAATATCCACTAAATGAGGGAATAATATGTGTGAGGGTACCCCAGGAGAGTTCCAAATGTGTGTGGGTAGAATATATATCCCTCGGGGGTAAAATTGAAAAAAGTTGAAAACATTTTTTTTTGGACTTAGTCATTTTTCCGGCATTTATCAGACTTTCAGATAGGGGAAATGTCAGTGAGCGTTCCGATTTCAGTTCCAGAGCGATTCGCCCAATGAGTCCTTGATTTTTAGTCGTTTTCAGCCAATTTTCTGTATTTTTGAAAATTTCACTTTTTTGTGAAAATATCCACTAAATGAGGGAATAATATGTGTGAGGGTACCCCAGGAGAGTTCCAAATGTGTGTGGGTAGAATATATATCCCACGGGGGTAAAATTGAAAAAAGTTGAAAAAAATTTTTTTTTGGACTTAGTCATTTTTCCGGCGTTTATCAGACTTTCAGATAGGGGAAATGTCAGTCAGCATTCCGATTTCAGTTCCAGAGCGATTCGCCCAATGAGTCCTTGATATTTCGTCGTTTTCAGCCAATTTTTCTGGATTTTTGAAAATTTCACTTTTTTGTGAAAATATCCACTAAATGAGGGAATAATATGTGTGAGGGTACCCCAGGAGAGTTCCAAATGTGTGTGGGTAGAATATTTATCCCACGGGGGTAAAATTGAGAAAAGTTGAAAACATTTTTTTTTGGACTTAGTCATTTTTCCGGCATTTATCAGACTTTCAGATAGGGGAAATGTCAGTGAGCTTTCCGATTTCAGTTCCAGAGCGATTCGCCCAATGAGTCCTTGATTTTTAGTCGTTTTCAGCCAATTTTCTGTATTTTTGAAAATTTCACTTTTTTGTGAAAATATCCACTAAATGAGGGAATAATATGTGTGAGGGTACCCCAGGAGAGTTCCAAATGTGTGTGGGTAGAATATATATCCCACGGGGGTAAAATTGAAAAAAGTTGAAAAAAAATTTTTTTTGGACTTAGTCATTTTTCCGGCGTTTATCAGACTTTCAGATAGGGGAAATGTCAGTGAGCATTCCGATTTCAGTTCCAGAGCGATTCGCCCAATGAGTCCTTGATATTTCGTCGTTTTCAGCCAATTTTTCTGGATTTTTGAAAATTTCACTTTTTTGTGAAAATATCCACTAAATGAGGGAATAATATGTGTGAGGGTACCCCAGGAGAGTTCCAAATGTGTGTGGGTAGAATATATATCCCACGGGAGTAAAATTGAAAAAAGTTTAAAAAATTTTTTTTGGGACTTAGTCATTTTTCCGGCGTTTATCAGACTTTCAGATAGGGGAAATGTCAGTGAGCATTCCGATTTCAGTTCCAGAGCGATTCGCCCAATGAGTCCTTAATATTTTGTCGTTTTCAGCCAATTTTTCTGGATTTTTGAAAATTTCACTTTTTTGTGAAAATATCCACTAAATGAGGGAATAATATGTGTGAGGCTACCCCAGGAGAGTTCCAAATGTGTGTGGGTAAATATATGTCCCACGGGGGTAAAATTGAAAAAAGTTGAAAACATTTTTTTTTGGACTTAGTCATTTTTCCGGCATTTATCAGACTTTCAGATAGGGGAAATGTCAGTGAGCGTTCCGATTTCAGTTCCAGAGCGATTCGCCAAATGAGTCCTTGATTTTTAGTCGTTTTCAGCCAATTTTCTGTATTTTTGAAAATTTCACGTTTTTGTGAAAATATCCACTAAATGAGGGAATAATATGTGTGAGGGTACCCCAGGAGAGTTCCAAATGTGTGTGGGTACAATATATATCCCACGGGGGTAAAATTGAAAAAAGTTGAAAACATTTTTTTTTGGACTTAGTCATTTTTCCGGCGTTTATCAGACTTTCAGATAGGGGAAATGTCAGTGAGCATTCCGATTTCAGTTCCAGAGCGATTCGCCCAATGAGTCCTTAATATTTTGTCGTTTTCAGCCAATTTTTCTGGATTTTTGAAAATTTCACTTTTTTGTCTAAATATCCACTAAATGAGGGAATAATATGTGTGAGGGTACCCCAGGAGAGTTCCAAATGTGTGTGGGTAGAATATTTATCCCACGGGGGTAAAATTGAGAAAAGTTGAAAACATTTTTTTTTGGACTTAGTCATTTTTCCGGCATTTATCAGACTTTCAGATAGGGGAAATGTCAGTGAGCTTTCCGATTTCAGTTCCAGAGCGATTCGCCCAATGAGTCCTTGATTTTTAGTCGTTTTCAGCCAATTTTCTGTATTTTTGAAAATTTCACTTTTTTGTGAAAATATCCACTAAATGAGGGAATAATATGTGTGAGGGTACCCCAGGAGAGTTCCAAATGTGTGTGGGTAGAATATATATCCCACGGGGGTAAAATTGAAAAAAGTTGAAAAAAAATTTTTTTTGGACTTAGTCATTTTTCCGGCGTTTATCAGACTTTCAGATAGGGGAAATGTCAGTGAGCATTCCGATTTCAGTTCCAGAGCGATTCGCCCAATGAGTCCTTAATATTTTGTCGTTTTCAGCCAATTTTTCTGGATTTTTGAAAATTTCACTTTTTTGTGAAAATATCCACTAAATGAGGGAATAATATGTGTGAGGGTACCCCAGGAGAGTTCCAAATGTGTGTGGGTAGAATATATATCCCACGGGAGTAAAATTGAAAAAAGTTTAAAAAATTTTTTTTGGGACTTAGTCATTTTTCCGGCGTTTATCAGACTTTCAGATAGGGGAAATGTCAGTGAGCATTCCGATTTCAGTTCCAGAGCGATTCGCCCAATGAGTCCTTAATATTTTGTCGTTTTCAGCCAATTTTTCTGGATTTTTGAAAATTTCACTTTTTTGTGAAAATATCCACTAAATGAGGGAATAATATGTGTGAGGGTACCCCAGGAGAGTTCCAAATGTGTGTGGGTAAAATATATATCCCACGGGGGTAAAATTGAAAAAAGTTGAAAACATTTTTTTTTGGACTTAGTCATTTTTCTGGCGTTTATCAGACTTTCAGATAGGGGAAATGTCAGTGAGCATTCCGATTTCAGTTCCAGAGCGATTCGCCCAATGAGTCCTTAATATTTTGTCGTTTTCAGCCAATTTTTCTGGATTTTTGAAAATTTCACTTTTTTGTCTAAATATCCACTAAATGAGGGAATAATATGTGTGAGGGTACCCCAGGAGAGTTCCAAATGTGTGTGGGTAGAATATTTATCCCACGGGGGTAAAATTGAAAAAAGTTGAAAACATTTTTTTTTGGACTTAGTCATTTTTCCGGCATTTATCAGACTTTCAGATAGGGGAAATGTAAGTGAGCTTTCCGATTTCAGTTCCAGAGCGATTCGCCCAATGAGTCCTTGATTTTTAGTCGTTTTCAGCCAATTTTCTGTATTTTTGAAAATTTCACTTTTTTGTGAAAATATCCACTAAATGAGGGAATAATATGTGTGAGGGTACCCCAGGAGAGTTCCAAATGTGTGTGGGTAGAATATATATCCCACGGGGGTAAAATTGAAAAAAGTTGAAAACATTTTTTTTTGGACTTAGTCATTTTTCCGGCATCTATCAGACTTTCAGATAGGGGAAATGTCAGTGAGCGTTCCGATTTCAGTTCCAGAGCGATTCGCCCAATGAGTCCTTGATTTTTAGTCGTTTTCAGCCAATTTTCTGTATTTTTGAAAATTTCACTTTTTTGTGAAAATATCCACTAAATGAGGGAATAATATGTGTGAGGGTACCCCAGGAGAGTTCCAAATGTGTGTGGGTAGAATATATATCCCACGGGGGTAAAATTGAAAAAAGTTGAAAACATTTTTTTTTTGGACTTAGTCATTTTTCCGGCGTTTATCAGACTTTCAGATAGGGGAAATGTCAGTGAGCATTCCGATTTCAGTTCCAGAGCGATTCGCCCAATGAGTCCTTGATATTTCGTCGTTTTCAGCCAATTTTTCTGGATTTTTGAAAATTTCACTTTTTTGTGAAAATATCCACTAAATGAGGGAATAATATGTGTGAGGGTACCCCAGGAGAGTTCCAAATGTGTGTGGGTAGAATATATATCCCACGGGAGTAAAATTGAAAAAAGTTTAAAAATTTTTTTTTGGGACTTAGTCATTTTTCCGGCGTTTATCAGACTTTCAGATAGGGGAAATGTCAGTGAGCATTCCGATTTCAGTTCCAGAGCGATTCTCCCAATGAGTCCTTAATATTTTGTCGTTTTCAGCCAATTTTTCTGGATTTTTGAAAATTTCACTTTTTTGTGAAAATATCCACTAAATGAGGGAATAATATGTGTGAGGGTACCCCAGGAGAGTTCCAAATGTGTGTGGGTAGAATATATATCCCACGGGGGTAAAATTGAAAAAAGTAGAAAACATTTTTTTTTGGACTTAGTCATTTTTCCGGCGTTTATCAGACTTTCAGATAGGGGAAATGTCAGTGAGCATTCCGATTTCAGTTCCAGAGCGATTCGCCCAATGAGTCCTTGATTTTTAGTCGTTTTCAGCCAATTTTCTGTATTTTTGAAAATTTCACTTTTTTGTGAAAATATCCACTAAATAAGGGAATAATATGTGTGAGGGTACCCCAGGAGAGTTCCAAATGTGTGTGGGTAGAATATATATCCCACGGGGGTAAAATTGAAAAAAGTTGAAAAAATTTTTTTTTTGGACTTATTCATTTTTCCGGCGTTTATCAGACTTTCAGATAGGGGAAATGTCAGTGAGCATTCCGATTTCAGTTCCAGAGCGATTCGCCCAATGAGTCCTTAATATTTCGTCGTTTTCAGCCAATTTTTCTGGATTTTTGAAAATTTCACTTTTTTGTGAAAATATCCACTAAATGAGGGAATAATATGTGTGAGGGTACCCCAGGAGAGTTCCAAATGTGTGTGGGTAGAATATATATCCCACGGGGGTAAAATTGAAAAAAGTTGAAAACATTTTTTTTTGGACTTAGTCATTTTTCCGGCATTTATCAGACTTTCAGATAGGGGAAATGTCAGTGAGCGTTCCGATTTCAGTTCCAGAGCGATTCGCCCAATGAGTCCTTAATATTTCGTCGTTTTCAGCCAATTTTTCAGGATTTTTGAAAATTTCCCTTTTTTGTGAAAATATCCACTAAATGAGGGAATAATATGTGTGAGGGTACCCCAGGAGAGTTCCAAATGTGTGTGGGTAGAATATATATCCCACGGGGGTAAAATTGAAAAAAGTTGAAAACATTTTTTTTTGGACTTAGTCATTTTTCCGGCATTTATCAGACTTTCAGATAGGGGAAATGTCAGTGAGCGTTCCGATTTCAGTTCCAGAGCGATTCGCCCAATGAGTCCTTGATTTTTAGTCGTTTTCAGCCAATTTTCTGTATTTTTGAAAATTTCACTTTTTTGTGAAAATATCCACTAAATGAGGGAATAATATGTGTGAGGGTACCCCAGGAGAGTTCCAAATGTGTGTGGGTAGAATATATATCCCACGGGGGTAAAATTGAAAAAAGTTGAAAAAATTTTTTTTGGACTTAGTCATTTTTCCGGCGTTTATCAGACTTTCAGATAGGGGAAATGTCAGTGAGCATTCCGATTTCAGTTCCAGAGCGATTCGCCCAATGAGTCCTTGATATTTCGTCGTTTTCAGCCAATTTTTCTGGATTTTTGAAAATTTCACTTTTTTGTGAAAATATCCACTAAATGAGGGAGTAATATGTGTGAGGGTACCCCAGGAGAGTTCCAAATGTGTGTGGGTAGAATATATATCCCACGGGGGTAAAATTGAAAAAAGTAGAAAACATTTTTTTTTGGACTTAGTCATTTTTCCGGCGTTTATCAGACTTTCAGATAGGGGAAATGTCAGTGAGCATTCCGATTTCAGTTCCAGAGCGATTCGCCCAATGAGTCCTTGATATTTCGTCGTTTTCAGCCAATTTTTCTGGATTTTTGAAAATTTCACTTTTTTGTGAAAATATCCACTAAATGAGGGAATAATATGTGTGAGGGTACCCCAGGAGAGTTCCAAATGTGTGTGGGTAGAATATATATCCCACGGGAGTAAAATTGAAAAAAGTTTAAAAATTTTTTTTTGGGACTTAGTCATTTTTCCGGCGTTTATCAGACTTTCAGATAGGGGAAATGTCAGTGAGCATTCCGATTTCAGTTCCAGAGCGATTCGCCCAATGAGTCCTTAATATTTTGTCGTTTTCAGCCAAGTTTTCTGGATTTTTGAAAATTTCACTTTTTTGTGAAAATATCCACTAAATGAGGGAATAATATGTGTGAGGGTACCCCAGGAGAGTTCCAAATGTGTGTGGGTAGAATATATATCCCACGGGGGTAAAATTGAAAAAAGTAGAAAACATTTTTTTTTGGACTTAGTCATTTTTCCGGCGTTTATCAGACTTTCAGATAGGGGAAATGTCAGTGAGCATTCCGATTTCAGTTCCAGAGCGATTCGCCCAATGAGTCCTTGATTTTTAGTCGTTTTCAGCCAATTTTCTGTATTTTTGAAAATTTCACTTTTTTGTGAAAATATCCACTAAATGAGGGAATAATATGTGTGAGGGTACCCCAGGAGAGTTCCAAATGTGTGTGGGTAGAATATATATCCCACGGGGGTAAAATTGAAAAAAGTTGAAAACATTTTTTTTTGGACTTAGTCATTTTTCCGGCGTTTATCAGACTTTCAGATAGGGGAAATGTCAGTGAGCATTCCGATTTCAGTTCCAGAGCGATTCTCCCAATGAGTCCTTAATATTTTGTCGTTTTCAGCCAATTTTTCTGGATTTTTGAAAATTTCACTTTTTTGTGAAAATATCCACTAAATGAGGGAATAATATGTGTGAGGGTACCCCAGGAGAGTTCCAAATGTGTGTGGGTAGAATATATATCCCACGGGGGTAAAATTGAAAAAAGTAGAAAACATTTTTTTTTGGACTTAGTCATTTTTCCGGCGTTTATCAGACTTTCAGATAGGGGAAATGTCAGTGAGCATTCCGATTTCAGTTCCAGAGCGATTCGCCCAATGAGTCCTTGATTTTTAGTCGTTTTCAGCCAATTTTCTGTATTTTTGAAAATTTCACTTTTTTGTGAAAATATCCACTAAATAAGGGAATAATATGTGTGAGGGTACCCCAGGAGAGTTCCAAATGTGTGTGGGTAGAATATATATCCCACGGGGGTAAAATTGAAAAAAGTTGGAAACATTTTTTTTTTGGACTTAGTCATTTTTCCGGCGTTTATCAGACTTTCAGATAGGGGAAATGTCAGTGAGCATTCCGATTTCAGTTCCAGAGCGATTCTCCCAATGAGTCCTTAATATTTTGTCATTTTCAGCCAATTTTTCTGGATTTTTGAAAATTTCACTTTTTTGTGAAAATATCCACTAAATGAGGGAATAATATGTGTGAGGGTACCCCAGGAGAGTTCCAAATGTGTGTGGGTAGAATATATATCCCACGGGGGTAAAATTGAAAAAAGTAGAAAACATTTTTTTTTGGACTTAGTCATTTTTCCGGCGTTTATCAGACTTTCAGATAGGGAAAATGTCAGTGAGCATTCCGATTTCAGTTCCAGAGCGATTCGCCCAATGAGTCCTTAATATTTCGTCGTTTTCAGCCAATTTTTCTGGATTTTTGAAAATTTCACTTTTTTGTGAAAATATCCACTAAATGAGGGAATAATATGTGTGAGGGTACCCCAGGAGAGTTCCAAATGTGTGTGGGTAGAATATATATCCCACGGGGGTAAAATTGAAAAAAGTAGAAAACATTTTTTTTTGGACTTAGTCATTTTTCCGGCGTTTATCAGACTTTCAGATAGGGGAAATGTCAGAGAGCATTCCGATTTCAGTTCCAGAGCGATTCGCCCAATGAGTCCTTAATATTTCGTCGTTTTCAGCCAATTTTTCTGGATTTTTGAAAATTTCACTTTTTTGTGAAAATATCCACTAAATGAGGGAATAATATGTGTGAGGGTACCCCAGGAGAGTTCCAAATGTGTGTGGGTAGAATATATATCCCAAGGGGGTAAAATTGAAAAAAGTTGAAAACATTTTTTTTTGGACTTAGTCATTTTTCCGGCATTTATCAGACTTTCAGATAGGGGAAATGTCAGTGAGAGTTCCGATTTCAGTTCCAGAGCGATTCGCCCAATGAGTCCTTAATATTTCGTCGTTTTCAGCCAATTTTTCTGGATTTTTGAAAATTTCACTTTTTTGTGAAAATATCCACTAAATGAGGGAATAATATGTGTGAGGGTACCCCAGGAGAGTTCCAAATGTGTGTGGGTAGAATATATATCCCACGGGGGTAAAATTGAAAAAAGTTGAAAACATTTTTTTTTGGACTTAGTCATTTTTCCGGCATTTATCAGACTTTCAGATAGGGGAAATGTCAGTGAGCGTTCCGATTTCAGTTCCAGAGCGATTCGCCCAATGAGTCCTTGATTTTTAGTCGTTTTCAGCCAATTTTCTGTATTTTTGAAAATTTCACTTTTTTGTGAAAATATCCACTAAATGAGGGAATAATATGTGTGAGGGTACCCCAGGAGAGTTCCAAATGTGTGTGGGTAGAATATATATCCCACGGGGGTAAAATTGAAAAAAGTTGAAAAAATTTTTTTTTGGACTTAGTCATTTTTCCGGCATTTATCAGACTTTCAGATAGGGGAAATGTCAGTGAGCATTCCGATTTCAGTTCCAGAGCGATTCGCCCAATGAGTCCTTGATATTTCGTCGTTTTCAGCCAATTTTTCTGGATTTTTGAAAATTTCACTTTTTTGTGAAAATATCCACTAAATGAGGGAATAATATGTGTGAGGGTACCCCAGGAGAGTTCCAAATGTGTGTGGGTAGAATATATATCCCACGGGAGTAAAATTGAAAAAAGTTTAAAAAATTTTTTTTGGGACTTAGTCATTTTTCCGGCGTTTATCAGACTTTCAGATAGGGGAAATGTCAGTGAGCATTCCGATTTCAGTTCCAGAGCGATTCGCCCAATGAGTCCTTAATATTTTGTCGTTTTCAGCCAATTTTTCTGGATTTTTGAAAATTTCACTTTTTTGTGAAAATATCCACTAAATGAGGGAATAATATGTGTGAGGCTACCCCAGGAGAGTTCCAAATGTGTGTGGGTAAATATATGTCCCACGGGGGTAAAATTGAAAAAAGTTGAAAACATTTTTTTTTGGACTTAGTCATTTTTCCGGCATTTATCAGACTTTCAGATAGGGGAAATGTCAGTGAGCGTTCCGATTTCAGTTCCAGAGCGATTCGCCAAATGAGTCCTTGATTTTTAGTCGTTTTCAGCCAATTTTCTGTATTTTTGAAAATTTCACGTTTTTGTGAAAATATCCACTAAATGAGGGAATAATATGTGTGAGGGTACCCCAGGAGAGTTCCAAATGTGTGTGGGTACAATATATATCCCACGGGGGTAAAATTGAAAAAAGTTGAAAACATTTTTTTTTGGACTTAGTCATTTTTCCGGCGTTTATCAGACTTTCAGATAGGGGAAATGTCAGTGAGCGTTCCGATTTCAGTTCCAGAGCGATTCGCCCAATGAGTCCTTAATATTTCGTCGTTTTCAGCCAATTTTTCTGGATTTTTGAAAATTTCCCTTTTTTGTGAAAATATCCACTAAATGAGGGAATAATATGTGTGAGGGTACCCCAGGAGAGTTCCAAATGTGTGTGGGTAGAATATATATCCCACGGGGGTAAAATTGAAAAAAGTTGAAAACATTTTTTTTTGGACTTAGTCATTTTTCCGGCATTTATCAGACTTTCAGATAGGGGAAATGTCAGTGAGCGTTCCAATTTCAGTTCCAGAGCGATTCGCCCAATGAGTCCTTGATTTTTAGTCGTTTTCAGCCAATTTTCTGTATTTTTGAAAATTTCACTTTTTTGTGAAAATATCCACTAAATGAGGGAATAATATGTGTGAGGGTACCCCAGGAGAGTTCCAAATGTGTGTGGGTAGAATATATATCCCACGGGGGTAAAATTGAAAAAAGTTGAAAAAATTTTTTTTGGACTTAGTCATTTTTCCGGCGTTTATCAGACTTTCAGATAGGGGAAATGTCAGTGAGCATTCCGATTTCAGTTCCAGAGCGATTCGCCCAATGAGTCCTTGATATTTCGTCGTTTTCAGCCAATTTTTCTGGATTTTTGAAAATTTCACTTTTTTGTGAAAATATCCACTAAATGAGGGAATAATATGTGTGAGGGTACCCCAGGAGAGTTCCAAATGTGTGTGGGTAGAATATATATCCCACGGGGGTAAAATTGAAAAAAGTAGAAAACATTTTTTTTTGGACTTAGTCATTTTTCCGGCGTTTATCAGACTTTCAGATAGGGGAAATGTCAGTGAGCATTCCGATTTCAGTTCCAGAGCGATTCGCCCAATGAGTCCTTGATATTTCGTCGTTTTCAGCCAATTTTTCTGGATTTTTGAAAATTTCACTTTTTTGTGAAAATATCCACTAAATGAGGGAATAATATGTGTGAGGGTACCCCAGGAGAGTTCCAAATGTGTGTGGGTAGAATATATATCCCACGGGAGTAAAATTGAAAAAAGTTTAAAAATTTTTTTTTGGGACTTAGTCATTTTTCCGGCGTTTATCAGACTTTCAGATAGGGGAAATGTCAGTGAGCATTCCGATTTCAGTTCCAGAGCGATTCGCCCAATGAGTCCTTAATATTTTGTCGTTTTCAGCCAATTTTTCTGGATTTTTGAAAATTTCACTTTTTTGTGAAAATATCCACTAAATGAGGGAATAATATGTGTGAGGGTACCCCAGGAGAGTTCCAAATGTGTGTGGGTAGAATATATATCCCACGGGGGTAAAATTGAAAAAAGTAGAAAACATTTTTTTTTGGACTTAGTCATTTTTCCGGCGTTTATCAGACTTTCAGATAGGGGAAATGTCAGTGAGCATTCCGATTTCAGTTCCAGAGCGATTCGCCCAATGAGTCCTTGATTTTTAGTCGTTTTCAGCCAATTTTCTGTATTTTTGAAAATTTCACTTTTTTGTGAAAATATCCACTAAATGAGGGAATAATATGTGTGAGGGTACCCCAGGAGAGTTCCAAATGTGTGTGGGTACAATATATATCCCACGGGGGTAAAATTGAAAAAAGTTGAAAACATTTTTTTTTGGACTTAGTCATTTTTCCGGCGTTTATCAGACTTTCAGATAGGGGAAATGTCAGTGAGCATTCCGATTTCAGTTCCAGAGCGATTCTCCCAATGAGTCCTTAATATTTTGTCGTTTTCAGCCAATTTTTCTGGATTTTTGAAAATTTCACTTTTTTGTGAAAATATCCACTAAATGAGGGAATAATATGTGTGAGGGTACCCCAGGAGAGTTCCAAATGTGTGTGGGTAGAATATATATCCCACGGGGGTAAAATTGAAAAAAGTAGAAAACATTTTTTTTTGGACTTAGTCATTTTTCCGGCGTTTATCAGACTTTCAGATAGGGGAAATGTCAGTGAGCATTCCGATTTCAGTTCCAGAGCGATTCGCCCAATGAGTCCTTGATTTTTAGTCGTTTTCAGCCAATTTTCTGTATTTTTGAAAATTTCACTTTTTTGTGAAAATATCCACTAAATAAGGGAATAATATGTGTGAGGGTACCCCAGGAGAGTTCCAAATGTGTGTGGGTAGAATATATATCCCACGGGGGTAAAATTGAAAAAAGTTGGAAAAATTTTTTTTTTGGACTTAGTCATTTTTCCGGCGTTTATCAGACTTTCAGATAGGGGAAATGTCAGTGAGCATTCCGATTTCAGTTCCAGAGCGATTCTCCCAATGAGTCCTTAATATTTTGTCATTTTCAGCCAATTTTTCTGGATTTTTGAAAATTTCACTTTTTTGTGAAAATATCCACTAAATGAGGGAATAATATGTGTAAGGGTACCCCAGGAGAGTTCCAAATGTGTGTGGGTAGAATATATATCCCACGGGGGTAAAATTGAAAAAAGTAGAAAACATTTTTTTTTGGACTTAGTCATTTTTCCGGCGTTTATCAGACTTTCAGATAGGGAAAATGTCAGTGAGCATTCCGATTTCAGTTCCAGAGCGATTCGCCCAATGAGTCCTTAATATTTCGTCGTTTTCAGCCAATTTTTCTGGATTTTTGAAAATTTCACTTTTTTGTGAAAATATCCACTAAATGAGGGAATAATATGTGTGAGGGTACCCCAGGAGAGTTCCAAATGTGTGTGGGTAGAATATATATCCCACGGGGGTAAAATTGAAAAAAGTAGAAAACATTTTTTTTTGGACTTAGTCATTTTTCCGGCGTTTATCAGACTTTCAGATAGGGGAAATGTCAGAGAGCATTCCGATTTCAGTTCCAGAGCGATTCGCCCAATGAGTCCTTAATATTTCGTCGTTTTCAGCCAATTTTTCTGGATTTTTGAAAATTTCACTTTTTTGTGAAAATATCCACTAAATGAGGGAATAATATGTGTGAGGGTACCCCAGGAGAGTTCCAAATGTGTGTGGGTAGAATATATATCCCACGGGGGTAAAATTGAAAAAAGTTGAAAACATTTTTTTTTGGACTTAGTCATTTTTCCGGCATTTATCAGACTTTCAGATAGGGGAAATGTCAGTGAGAGTTCCGATTTCAGTTCCAGAGCGATTCGCCCAATGAGTCCTTAATATTTCGTCGTTTTCAGCCAATTTTTCTGGATTTTTGAAAATTTCACTTTTTTGTGAAAATATCCACTAAATGAGGGAATAATATGTGTGAGGGTACCCCAGGAGAGTTCCAAATGTGTGTGGGTAGAATATATATCCCACGGGGGTAAAATTGAAAAAAGTTGAAAACATTTTTTTTTGGACTTAGTCATTTTTCCGGCATTTATCAGACTTTCAGATAGGGGAAATGTCAGTGAGCATTCCGATTTCAGTTCCAGAGCGATTCGCCCAATGAGTCCTTGATATTTCGTCGTTTTCAGCCAATTTTTCTGGATTTTTGAAAATTTCACTTTTTTGTGAAAATATCCACTAAATGAGGGAATAATATGTGTGAGGGTACCCCAGGAGAGTTCCAAATGTGTGTGGGTAGAATATATATCCCACGGGAGTAAAATTGAAAAAAGTTTAAAAAATTTTTTTTGGGACTTAGTCATTTTTCCGGCGTTTATCAGACTTTCAGATAGGGGAAATGTCAGTGAGCATTCCGATTTCAGTTCCAGAGCGATTCGCCCAATGAGTCCTTAATATTTTGTCGTTTTCAGCCAATTTTTCTGGATTTTTGAAAATTTCACTTTTTTGTGAAAATATCCACTAAATGAGGGAATAATATGTGTGAGGCTACCCCAGGAGAGTTCCAAATGTGTGTGGGTAAATATATGTCCCACGGGGGTAAAATTGAAAAAAGTTGAAAACATTTTTTTTTGGACTTAGTCATTTTTCCGGCATTTATCAGACTTTCAGATAGGGGAAATGTCAGTGAGCGTTCCGATTTCAGTTCCAGAGCGATTCGCCAAATGAGTCCTTGATTTTTAGTCGTTTTCAGCCAATTTTCTGTATTTTTGAAAATTTCACGTTTTTGTGAAAATATCCACTAAATGAGGGAATAATATGTGTGAGGGTACCCCAGGAGAGTTCCAAATGTGTGTGGGTACAATATATATCCCACGGGGGTAAAATTGAAAAAAGTTGAAAACATTTTTTTTTGGACTTAGTCATTTTTCCGGCGTTTATCAGACTTTCAGATAGGGGAAATGTCAGTGAGCATTCCGATTTCAGTTCCAGAGCGATTCGCCCAATGAGTCCTTGATATTTCGTCGTTTTCAGCCAATTTTTCTGGATTTTTGAAAATTTCACTTTTTTTTGAAAATATCCACTAAATGAGGGAATAATATGTGTGAGGGTACCCCAGGAGAGTTCCAAATGTGTGTGGGTAGAATATATATCCAACGGGAGTAAAATTGAAAAAAGTTAAAAAAAAATTTTTTTGGGACTTAGTCATTTTTCCGGCGTTTATCAGACTTTCAGATAGGGGAAATGTCAGTGAGCATTCCGATTTCAGTTCCAGAGCGATTCGCCCAATGAGTCCTTGATTTTTAGTCGTTTTCAGCCAATTTTCTGTATTTTTGAAAATTTCACTTTTTTGTGAAAATATCCACTAAATGAGGGAATAATATGTGTGAGGGTACCCCAGGAGAGTTCCAAATGTGTGTGGGTAGAATATATATCCCACGGGGGTAAAATTGAAAAAAGTTGAAAACATTTTTTTTTGGACTTAGTCATTATTCCGGCATTTATCAGACTTTCAGATAGGGGAAATGTCAGTGAGCGTTCCGATTTCAGTTCCAGAGCGATTCGCCCAATGAGTCCTTGATTTTTAGTCGTTTTCAGCCAATTTTCTGTATTTTTGAAAATTTCACTTTTTTGTGAAAATATCCACTAAATGAGGGAATAATATGTGTGAGGGTACCCCAGGAGAGTTCCAAATGTGTGTGGGTAAAATATATATCCCACGGGGGTAAAATTGAAAAAAGTTGAAAACATTTTTTTTTGGACTTAGTCATTTTTCCGGCGTTTATCAGACTTTCAGATAGGGGAAATGTCAGTCAGCATTCCGATTTCAGTTCCAGAGCGATTCGCCCAATGAGTCCTTGATATTTCGTCGTTTTCAGCCAATTTTTCTGGATTTTTGAAAATTTCACTTTTTTGTGAAAATATCCACTAAATGAGGGAATAATATGTGTGAGGGTACCCCAGGAGAGTTCCAAATGTGTGTGGGTAGAATATATATCCCAAGGGGGTAAAATTGAAAAAAGTTGAAAACATTTTTTTATGGACTTAGTCATTTTTCCGGTGTTTATCAGACTTTCAGATAGGGGAAATGTCAGTGAGCATTCCGATTTCAGTTCCAGAGCGATTCGCCCAATGAGTCCTTGATATTTCGTCGTTTTCAGCCAATTTTTCAGGATTTTTGAAAATTTCACTTTTTTGTGAAAATATCCACTAAATGAGGGAATAATATGTGTGAGGGTACCCCAGGAGAGTTCCAAATGTGTGTGGGTAGAATATATATCCCACGGGGGTAAAATTGAAAAAAGTTGAAAAAATTTTTTTTGGGACTTAGTCATTTTTCCGGCGTTTATCAGACTTTCAGATAGGGGAAATGTCAGTGAGCATTCCGATTTCAGTTCCAGAGCGATTCGCCCAATGAGTCCTTAATATTTCGTCGTTTTCAGCCAATTTTTCTGGATTTTTGAAAATTTCACTTTTTTGTCTAAATATCCACTAAATGAGGGAATAATATGTGTGAGGGTACCCCAGGAGAGTTCCAAATGTGTGTGGGTAGAATATATATCCCACGGGGGTAAAAATGAAAAAAGTTGAAAACATTTTTTTTTGGACTTAGTCATTTTTCCGGCATTTATCAGACTTTCAGATAGGGGAAATGTCAGTGAGCGTTCCGATTTCAGTTCCAGAGCGATTCGGCCAATGAGTCCTTGATTTTTAGTAGTTTTCAGCCAATTTTCTGTATTTTTGAAAATTTCACTTTTTTGTGAAAATATCCACTAAATGAGGGAATAATATGTGTGAGGGTACCCCAGGAGAGTTCCAAATGTGTGTGGGTAGAATATATTTCCCACGGGAGTAAAATTGAAAAAAGTTTTAAAAAAAATTTTTGGGACTTAGTCATTTTTCCAGCGTTTATCAGACTTTCAGATAGGGGAAATGTCAGTGAGCATTCCGATTTCAGTTCCAGAGCGATTCGCCCAATGAGTCCTTAATATTTCGTCGTTTTCAGCCAATTTTTCTGGATTTTTGAAAATTTCACTTTTTTGTCTAAATATCCACTAAATGAGGGAATAATATGTGTGAGGGTACCCCAGGAGAGTTCCAAATGTGTGTGGGTAGAATATATATCCCACGGGGGTAAAAATGAAAAAAGTTGAAAACATTTTTTTTTGGACTTAGTCATTTTTCCGGCATTTATCAGACTTTCAGATAGGGGAAATGTCAGTGAGCGTTCCGATTTCAGTTCCAGAGCGATTCGGCCAATGAGTCCTTGATTTTTAGTCGTTTTCAGCCAATTTTCTGTATTTTTGAAAATTTCACTTTTTTGTGAAAATATCCACTAAATGAGGGAATAATATGTGTGAGGGTACCCCAGGAGAGTTCCAAATGTGTGTGGGTAGAATATATATCCCACGGGGGTAAAATTGAAAAAAGTTGAAAAAAATTTTTTTTTGGACTTAGTCATTTTTCCGGCATTTATCAGACTTTCAGGTAGGGGAAATGTCAGTGAGCATTCCGATTTCAGTTCCAGAGCGATTCGTCCAATGAGTCCTTGATATTTCGTCGTTTTCAGCAATTTTTTCTGGATTTTTGAAAATTTCACTTTTTTGTGAAAATATCCACTAAATGAGGGAATAATATGTGTGAGGGTACCCCAGGAGAGTTCCAAATGTGTGTGGGTAGAATATATATCCCAAGGGGGTAAAATTGAAAAAAGTTGAAAACATTTTTTTTTGGACTTAGTCATTTTTCCGGCGTTTATCAGACTTTCAGATAGGGGAAATGTCAGTGAGCATTCCGATTTCAGTTCCAGAGCGATTCGCCCAATGAGTCCTTAATATTTTGTCGTTTTCAGCCAATTTTTCTGGATTTTTGAAAATTTCACTTTTTTGTGAAAATATCCACTAAATGAGGGAATAATATGTGTGAGGCTACCCCAGGAGAGTTCCAAATGTGTGTGGGTAGAATATATGTCCCACGGGGGTAAAATTGAAAAAAGTTGAAAACATTTTTTTTTGGACTTAGTCATTTTTCCGGCATTTATCAGACTTTCAGATAGGGGAAATGTCAGTGAGCGTTCCGATTTCAGTTCCAGAGCGATTCGCCAAATGAGTCCTTGATTTTTAGTCGTTTTCAGCCAATTTTCTGTATTTTTGAAAATTTCACGTTTTTGTGAAAATATCCACTAAATGAGGGAATAATATGTGTGAGGGTACCCCAGGAGAGTTCCAAATGTGTGTGGGTACAATATATATCCCACGGGGGTAAAATTGAAAAAAGTTGAAAACATTTTTTTTTGGACTTAGTCATTTTTCCGGCGTTTATCAGACTTTCAGATAGGGGAAATGTCAGTCAGCATTCCGATTTCAGTTCCAGAGCGATTCGCCCAATGAGTCCTTGATATTTCGTCGTTTTCAGCCAATTTTTCTGGATTTTTGAAAATTTCACTTTTTTGTGAAAATATCCACTAAATGAGGGAATAATATGTGTGAGGGTACCCCAGGAGAGTTCCAAATGTGTGTGGGTAGAATATATATCCCAAGGGGGTAAAATTGAAAAAAGTTGAAAACATTTTTTTATGGACTTAGTCATTTTTCCGGCGTTTATCAGACTTTCAGATAGGGGAAATGTCAGTGAGCATTCCGATTTCAGTTCCAGAGCGATTCGCCCAATGAGTCCTTGATATTTCGTCGTTTTCAGCCAATTTTTCAGGATTTTTGAAAATTTCACTTTTTTGTGAAAATATCCACTAAATGAGGGAATAATATGTGTGAGGGTACCCCAGGAGAGTTCCAAATGTGTGTGGGTAGAATATATATCCCACGGGGGTAAAAATGAAAAAAGTTGAAAACATTTTTTTTTGGACTTAGTCATTTTTCCGGCATTTATCAGACTTTCAGATAGGGGAAATGTCAGTGAGCGTTCCGATTTCAGTTCCAGAGCGATTCGGCCAATGAGTCCTTGATTTTTAGTAGTTTTCAGCCAATTTTCTGTATTTTTGAAAATTTCACTTTTTTGTGAAAATATCCACTAAATGAGGGAATAATATGTGTGAGGGTACCCCAGGAGAGTTCCAAATGTGTGTGGGTAGAATATATTTCCCACGGGAGTAAAATTGAAAAAAGTTTTAAAAAAAATTTTTGGGACTTAGTCATTTTTCCAGCGTTTATCAGACTTTCAGATAGGGGAAATGTCAGTGAGCATTCCGATTTCAGTTCCAGAGCGATTCGCCCAATGAGTCCTTAATATTTCGTCGTTTTCAGCCAATTTTTCTGGATTTTTGAAAATTTCACTTTTTTGTCTAAATATCCACTAAATGAGGGAATAATATGTGTGAGGGTACCCCAGGAGAGTTCCAAATGTGTGTGGGTAGAATATATGTCCCACGGGGGTAAAATTGAAAAAAGTTGAAAACATTTTTTTTTGGACTTAGTCATTTTTCCGGCATTTATCAGACTTTCAGATAGGGGAAATGTCAGTGAGCGTTCCGATTTCAGTTCCAGAGCGATTCGCCAAATGAGTCCTTGATTTTTAGTCGTTTTCAGCCAATTTTCTGTATTTTTGAAAATTTCACGTTTTTGTGAAAATATCCACTAAATGAGGGAATAATATGTGTGAGGGTACCCCAGGAGAGTTCCAAATGTGTGTGGGTACAATATATATCCCACGGGGGTAAAATTGAAAAAAGTTGAAAACATTTTTTTTTGGACTTAGTCATTTTTCCGGCGTTTATCAGACTTTCAGATAGGGGAAATGTCAGTCAGCATTCCGATTTCAGTTCCAGAGTGATTCGCCCAATGAGTCCTTGATATTTCGTCGTTTTCAGCCAATTTTTCTGGATTTTTGAAAATTTCACTTTTTTGTGAAAATATCCACTAAATGAGGGAATAATATGTGTGAGGGTACCCCAGGAGAGTTCCAAATGTGTGTGGGTAGAATATATATCCTAAGGGGGTAAAATTGAAAAAAGTTGAAAACATTTTTTTATGGACTTAGTCATTTTTCCGGCGTTTATCAGACTTTCAGATAGGGGAAATGTCAGTGAGCATTCCGATTTCAGTTCCAGAGCGATTCGCCCAATGAGTCCTTGATATTTCGTCGTTTTCAGCCAATTTTTCAGGATTTTTGAAAATTTCACTTTTTTGTGAAAATATCCACTAAATGAGGGAATAATATGTGTGAGGGTACCCCAGGAGAGTTCCAAATGTGTGTGGGTAGAATATATATCCCACGGGGGTAAAATTGAAAAAAGTTGAAAAAATTTTTTTTGGGACTTAGTCATTTTTCCGGCGTTTATCAGACTTTCAGATAGGGGAAATGTCAGTGAGCATTCCGATTTCAGTTCCAGAGCGATTCGCCCAATGAGTCCTTAATATTTCGTCGTTTTCAGCCAATTTTTCTGGATTTTTGAAAATTTCACTTTTTTGTCTAAATATCCACTAAATGAGGGAATAATATGTGTGAGGGTACCCCAGGAGAGTTCCAAATGTGTGTGGGTAGAATATATATCCCACGGGGGTAAAAATGAAAAAAGTTGAAAACATTTTTTTTTGGACTTAGTCATTTTTCCGGCATTTATCAGACTTTCAGATAGGGGAAATGTCAGTGAGCGTTCCGATTTCAGTTCCAGAGCGATTCGGCCAATGAGTCCTTGATTTTTAGTAGTTTTCAGCCAATTTTCTGTATTTTTGAAAATTTCACTTTTTTGTGAAAATATCCACTAAATGAGGGAATAATATGTGTGAGGGTACCCCAGGAGAGTTCCAAATGTGTGTGGGTAGAATATATTTCCCACGGGAGTAAAATTGAAAAAAGTTTTAAAAAAAATTTTTGGGACTTAGTCATTTTTCCAGCGTTTATCAGACTTTCAGATAGGGGAAATGTCAGTGAGCATTCCGATTTCAGTTCCAGAGCGATTCGCCCAATGAGTCCTTAATATTTCGTCGTTTTCAGCCAATTTTTCTGGATTTTTGAAAATTTCACTTTTTTGTCTAAATATCCACTAAATGAGGGAATAATATGTGTGAGGGTACCCCAGGAGAGTTCCAAATGTGTGTGGGTAGAATATATATCCCACGGGGGTAAAAATGAAAAAAGTTGAAAACATTTTTTTTTGGACTTAGTCATTTTTCCGGCATTTATCAGACTTTCAGATAGGGGAAATGTCAGTGAGCGTTCCGATTTCAGTTCCAGAGCGATTCGGCCAATGAGTCCTTGATTTTTAGTCGTTTTCAGCCAATTTTCTGTATTTTTGAAAATTTCACTTTTTTGTGAAAATATCCACTAAATGAGGGAATAATATGTGTGAGGGTACCCCAGGAGAGTTCCAAATGTGTGTGGGTAGAATATATATCCCACGGGGGTAAAATTGAAAAAAGTTGAAAAAAATTTTTTTTTGGACTTAGTCATTTTTCCGGCATTTATCAGACTTTCAGGTAGGGGAAATGTCAGTGAGCATTCCGATTTCAGTTCCAGAGCGATTCGTCCAATGAGTCCTTGATATTTCGTCGTTTTCAGCCAATTTTTCTGGATTTTTGAAAATTTCACTTTTTTGTGAAAATATCCACTAAATGAGGGAATAATATGTGTGAGGGTACCCCAGGAGAGTTCCAAATGTGTGTGGGTAGAATATATATCCCAAGGGGGTAAAATTGAAAAAAGTTGAAAACATTTTTTTTTGGACTTAGTCATTTTTCCGGCGTTTATCAGACTTTCAGATAGGGGAAATGTCAGTGAGCATTCCGATTTCAGTTCCAGAGCGATTCGCCCAATGAGTCCTTAATATTTTGTCGTTTTCAGCCAATTTTTCTGGATTTTTGAAAATTTCACTTTTTTGTGAAAATATCCACTAAATGAGGGAATAATATGTGTGAGGCTACCCCAGGAGAGTTCCAAATGTGTGTGGGTAGAATATATGTCCCACGGGGGTAAAATTGAAAAAAGTTGAAAACATTTTTTTTTGGACTTAGTCATTTTTCCGGCATTTATCAGACTTTCAGATAGGGGAAATGTCAGTGAGCGTTCCGATTTCAGTTCCAGAGCGATTCGCCAAATGAGTCCTTGATTTTTAGTCGTTTTCAGCCAATTTTCTGTATTTTTGAAAATTTCACGTTTTTGTGAAAATATCCACTAAATGAGGGAATAATATGTGTGAGGGTACCCCAGGAGAGTTCCAAATGTGTGTGGGTACAATATATATCCCACGGGGGTAAAATTGAAAAAAGTTGAAAACATTTTTTTTTGGACTTAGTCATTTTTCCGGCGTTTATCAGACTTTCAGATAGGGGAAATGTCAGTCAGCATTCCGATTTCAGTTCCAGAGTGATTCGCCCAATGAGTCCTTGATATTTCGTCGTTTTCAGCCAATTTTTCTGGATTTTTGAAAATTTCACTTTTTTGTGAAAATATCCACTAAATGAGGGAATAATATGTGTGAGGGTACCCCAGGAGAGTTCCAAATGTGTGTGGGTAGAATATATATCCTAAGGGGGTAAAATTGAAAAAAGTTGAAAACATTTTTTTATGGACTTAGTCATTTTTCCGGCGTTTATCAGACTTTCAGATAGGGGAAATGTCAGTGAGCATTCCGATTTCAGTTCCAGAGCGATTCGCCCAATGAGTCCTTGATATTTCGTCGTTTTCAGCCAATTTTTCAGGATTTTTGAAAATTTCACTTTTTTGTGAAAATATCCACTAAATGAGGGAATAATATGTGTGAGGGTACCCCAGGAGAGTTCCAAATGTGTGTGGGTAGAATATATATCCCACGGGGGTAAAATTGAAAAAAGTTGAAAAAATTTTTTTTGGGACTTAGTCATTTTTCCGGCGTTTATCAGACTTTCAGATAGGGGAAATGTCAGTGAGCATTCCGATTTCAGTTCCAGAGCGATTCGCCCAATGAGTCCTTAATATTTCGTCGTTTTCAGCCAATTTTTCTGGATTTTTGAAAATTTCACTTTTTTGTCTAAATATCCACTAAATGAGGGAATAATATGTGTGAGGGTACCCCAGGAGAGTTCCAAATGTGTGTGGGTAGAATATATATCCCACGGGGGTAAAAATGAAAAAAGTTGAAAACATTTTTTTTTGGACTTAGTCATTTTTCCGGCATTTATCAGACTTTCAGATAGGGGAAATGTCAGTGAGCGTTCCGATTTCAGTTCCAGAGCGATTCGGCCAATGAGTCCTTGATTTTTAGTCGTTTTCAGCCAATTTTCTGTATTTTTGAAAATTTCACTTTTTTGTGAAAATATCCACTAAATGAGGGAATAATATGTGTGAGGGTACCCCAGGAGAGTTCCAAATGTGTGTGGGTAAAATATATATCCCACGGGGGTAAAATTGAAAAAAGTTGAAAACATTTTTTTTTGGACTTAGTCATTTTTCCGGCGTTTATCAGACTTTCAGATAGGGGAAATGTCAGTGAGCATTCCGATTTCAGTTCCAGAGCGATTCGCCCAATGAGTCCTTGATATTTCGTCGTTTTCAGCCAATTTTTCTGGATTTTTGAAAATTTCACTTTTTTGTGAAAATATCCACTAAATGAGGGAATAATATGTGTGAGGGTACCCCAGAAGAGTTCCAAATGTGTGTGGGTAGAATATATATCCCAAGGGGGTAAAATTGAAAAAAGTTGAAAACATTTTTTTTTGGACTTAGTCATTTTTTCGGCGTTTATCAGACTTTCAGATAGGGGAAATGTCAGTGAGCATTCCGATTTCAGTTCCAGAGCGATTCGCCCAATGAGTCCTTGATATTTCGTCGTTTTCAGCCAATTTTTCTGGATTTTTGAAAATTTCACTTTTTTGTGAAAATATCCACTAAATGAGGGAATAATATGTGTGAGGGTACCCCAGGAGAGTTCCAAATGTGTGTGGGTAGAATATATATCCCACGGGGGTAAAATTGAAAAAAGTTGAAAAAATTTTTTTTGGGACTTAGTCATTTTTCCGGCGTTTATCAGACTTTCAGATAGGGGAAATGTCAGTGAGCATTCCGATTTCAGTTCCAGAGCGATTCGCCCAATGAGTCCTTGATATTTTGTCGTTTTCAGCCAATTTTTCTGGATTTTTGAAAATTTCACTTTTTTGTGAAAATATCCACTAAATGAGGGAATAATATGTGTGAGGGTACCCCAGGAGAGTACCAAATGTGTGTGGGTAGAATATATTTCCCACGGGAGTAAAATTGAAAAAAGTTTTAAAAAAAATTTTTGGGACTTAGTCATTTTTCCAGCGTTTATCAGACTTTCAGATAGGGGAAATGTCAGTGAGCATTCCGATTTCAGTTCCAGAGCGATTCATAGAATCATAGAATCATAGAATTGTAGAGTTGGAAGGGACCTCCTGGGTCATCTGGTCCAACCCCCTGCTCAAAGCAGGATTCACTAGATCATCTCAGACAGATGTCTGTCCAGCCTCTGTTTGAAGACGTCCATTGAAGGGGAACTCACCACCTCTCGTGGCAGCCTGTTCCACTCATTAATCACCCTAACTGTCAAAAAGTTTTTTCTAATATCTAATCTGTGTCTCCTCCCATTTAGTTTCATCCCATTGCTTCTAGTCTTTCCTTGTGCAAATGAGAATAAAGATGATCCTTCTACAATGTGACAGCCCTTGACATATTTGTAGACAGCTATTAAGTCTCCTCTCAGTCTTCTTTTTTGCAAGCTAAACATTCCCAAATCCTGCAACCGTTCCTCATAGGACATGGTTTGCAGACCAGTCACCATTCTGGTCGCTCTTCTCTGAACTTGCTCCAGTTTGTCTATGTCTTTTTTAAAATGTGGTGCCCAAAACTGTACACAGTATTCCAGATGAGGTCTGACCAAAGAGGAGTAAAGACTGATAATGACTTCACGTGATCTAGACTGTATGCTTCTGTTAATACATCCCAGAATTGTATTTGCCTTTTTTGCTGCTGCATCACACTGTTGACTCATGTTCAGTCTATGATCTATTAGTATACCTAAGTCTTTTTCACATGTACTGTTGCTTAGCTCTATTCCTCCCATTCTGTATATGCTTTTTTCATTTTTATTGCCCAGATGTAGTACTTTGCATTTTTCCCTGTTAAAAACCATTCTGTTGGTTGCTGCCCACTGCTCCAGTTTATTTAGGTCTTTTTGAATCCTCTCTCTCTCTTCTCTAGTATTAGCTATCCCTCCTAGCTTTGTGTCATCAGCAAATTTAATCAGTTTACCCTCAATTCCTTCATCTAAATCATTGATAAAGATGTTGAACAATACAGGTCCCAGGACGGAGCCCTGTGGTACCCCACTTGAGACATTCATCCAGCTGGATGTGAAGCCATTTACAACCACCCTTTGAGTCCGATCACTAAGCCAGTTATGAATCCACCTAACAGTTGCCTGGTCCATTGCATACTTGGTCATTTTTTCAATAAGGATGGTGTGAGATACTTTGTCAAATGCTTTGCTGAAGTCAAGATATACTATATCTACAGCATTTCCCTGATCCACCCAGTCAGTGATTCTGTCATAGAAGGAAATTAAGTTAGTCTGACATGACTTGTTAGTTACAAACCCATGCTGACTCTGGTTAATCACTTCATTCTTATCCATGTACTTACATACATGTTGTTTAATAATTTGTTCAAAGATCTTTCCTGGTATAGAAGTCAGACTCACCGGCCTATAGTTCCCTGGGTCCACCTTCTTCCCCTTTTTGAAGATAGGAACAACATTTGCTCTTCTCCAGTCTTCTGGGACTTCTCCTGTTCTCCAAGAATTTTCAAAGATTATGGAGAGTGGTTCTAAAATTTCTTCTACGATCTCCTTCAGTACTCTGGGGTGTAATTCATCTGGACCTGGAGACTTGAACTCATTCGCCCAATGAGTCCTTAATATTTCGTCGTTTTCAGCCAATTTTTCTGGATTTTTGAAAATTTCACTTTTTTGTCTAAATATCCACTAAATGAGGGAATAATATGTGTGAGGGTACCCCAGGAGAGTTCCAAATGTGTGTGGGTAGAATATATATCCCACGGGGGTAAAAATGAAAAAAGTTGAAAACATTTTTTTTTGGACTTAGTCATTTTTCCGGCATTTATCAGACTTTCAGATAGGGGAAATGTCAGTGAGCGTTCCGATTTCAGTTCCAGAGCGATTCGGCCAATGAGTCCTTGATTTTTAGTCGTTTTCAGCCAATTTTCTGTATTTTTGAAAATTTCACTTTTTTGTGAAAATATCCACTAAATGAGGGAATAATATGTGTGAGGGTACCCCAGGAGAGTTCCAAATGTGTGTGGGTAGAATATATATCCCACGGGGGTAAAATTGAAAAAAGTTGAAAAAAATTTTTTTTTGGACTTAGTCATTTTTCCGGCGTTTATCAGACTTTCAGATAGGGGAAATGTCAGTGAGCATTCCGATTTCAGTTCCAGAGCGATTCGCCCAATGAGTCCTTGATATTTCGTCGTTTTCAGCCAATTTTTCTGGATTTTTGAAAATTTCACTTTTTTGTGAAAATATCCACTAAATGAGGGAATAATATGTGTGAGGGTACCCCAGGAGAGTTCCAAATGTGTGTGGGTAGAATATATATCCCACGGGGGTAAAATTGAAAAAAGTTGAAAAAATTTTTTTTGGGACTTAGTCATTTTTCCGGCGTTTATCAGACTTTCAGATAGGGGAAATGTCAGTGAGCATTCCGATTTCAGTTCCAGAGCGATTCGCCCAATGAGTCCTTGATATTTCGTCGTTTTCAGCCAATTTTTCTGGATTTTTGAAAATTTCACTTTTTTGTGAAAATATCCACTAAATGAGGGAATAATATGTGTGAGGGTACCCCAGGAGAGTTCCAAATGTGTGTGGGTAGAATATATTTCCCACGGGAGTAAAATTGAAAAAAGTTTTAAAAAAATTTTTGGGACTTAGTCATTTTTCCAGCGTTTATCAGACTTTCAGATAGGGGAAATGTCAGTGAGCATTCCGATTTCAGTTCCAGAGCGATTCGCCCAATGAGTCCTTAATATTTCGTCGTTTTCAGCCAATTTTTCTGGATTTTTGAAAATTTCACTTTTTTGTCTAAATATCCACTAAATGAGGGAATAATATGTGCGAGGGTACCCCAGGAGAGTTCCAAATGTGTGTGGGTAGAATATATATCCCACGGGGGTAAAAATGAAAAAAGTTGAAAACATTTTTTTTTGGACTTAGTCATTTTTCCGGCATTTATCAGACTTTCAGATAGGGGAAATGTCAGTGAGCGTTCCGATTTCAGTTCCAGAGCGATTCGGCCAATGAGTCCTTGATTTTTAGTCGTTTTCAGCCAATTTTCTGTATTTTTGAAAATTTCACTTTTTTGTGAAAATATCCACTAAATGAGGGAATAATATGTGTGAGGGTACCCCAGGAGAGTTCCAAATGTGTGTGGGTAGAATATATATCCCACGGGGGTAAAATTGAAAAAAGTTGAAAAATTTTTTTTTTGGGACTTAGTCATTTTTCCGGCGTTTATCAGACTTTCAGATAGGGGAAATGTCAGTGAGCATTCCGATTTCAGTTCCAGAGCGATTCGCCCAATGAGTCATTGATATTTCGTCGTTTTCAGCCAATTTTTCTGGATTTTTGAAAATTTCACTTTTTTGTGAAAATATCCACTAAATGAGGGAATAATATGTGTGAGGGTACCCCAGGAGAGTTCCAAATGTGTGTGGGTAGAATATATATCCCACGGGGGTAAAATTGAAAAAAGTTGAAAACATATTTTTTGGGCTTAGTCATATTTCCGGCATTTATCAGACTTTCAGATAGGGGAAATGTCAGTGAGCGTTCCAATTTCAGTTCCAGAGCGATTCGCCCAATGAGTCCTTGATTTTTAGTCGTTTTCAGCCAATTTTCTGTATTTTTGAAAATTTCACTTTTTTGTGAAAATATCCACTAAATGAGGGAATAATATGTGTGAGGGTACCCCAGGAGAGTTCCAAATGTGTGTGGGTAAAATATATATCCCACGGGGGTAAAATTGAAAAAAGTTGAAAACATTTTTTTTTGGACTTAGTCATTTTTCCGGCGTTTATCAGACTTTCAGATAGGGGAAATGTCAGTGAGCATTCCGATTTCAGTTCCAGAGCGATTCGCCCAATGAGTCCTTGATATTTCGTCGTTTTCAGCCAATTTTTCTGGATTTTTGAAAATTTCACTTTTTTGTGAAAATATCCACTAAATGAGGGAATAATATGTGTGAGGGTACCCCAGGAGAGTTCCAAATGTGTGTGGGTAGAATATATATCCCAAGGGGGTAAAATTGAAAAAAGTTGAAAACATTTTTTTTTGGACTTAGTCATTTTTCCGGCGTTTATCAGACTTTCAGATAGGGGAAATGTCAGTGAGCATTCCGATTTCAGTTCCAGAGCGATTCGCCCAATGAGTCCTTGATATTTCGTCGTTTTCAGCCAATTTTTCTGGATTTTTGAAAATTTCACTTTTTTGTGAAAATATCCACTAAATGAGGGAATAATATGTGTGAGGGTACCCCAGGAGAGTTCCAAATGTGTGTGGGTAGAATACATATCCCACGGGGGTAAAATTGAAAAAAGTTGAAAAAAATTTTTTTGGGACTTAGTCATTTTTCCGGCGTTTATCAGACTTTCAGATAGGGGAAATGTCAGTGAGCATTCCGATTTCAGTTCCAGAGCGATTCGCCCAATGAGTCCTTGATATTTCGTCGTTTTCAGCCAATTTTTCTGGATTTTTGAAAATTTCACTTTTTTGTGAAAATATCCACTAAATGAGGGAATAATATGTGTGAGGGTACCCCAGGAGAGTTCCAAATGTGTGTGGGTAGAATATATTTCCCACGGGAGTAAAATTGAAAAAAGTTTAAAAAAAAATTTTTGGGACTTAGTCATTTTTCCAGCGTTTATCAGACTTTCAGATAGGGGAAATGTCAGTGAGCATTCCGATTTCAGTTCCAGAGCGATTCGCCCAATGAGTCCTTAATATTTCGTCGTTTTCAGCCAATTTTATTGGATTTTTGAAAATTTCACTTTTTTGTCTAAATATCCACTAAATGAGGGAATAATATGTGTGAGGGTACCCCAGGAGAGTTCCAAATGTGTGTGGGTAGAATATATATCCCACGGGGGTAAAATTGAAAAAAGTTGAAAAAAATTTTTTTTTGGACTTAGTCATTTTTCCGGCATTTATCAGACTTTCAGATAGGGGAAATGTCAGTGAGCATTCCGATTTCAGTTCCAGAGCGATTCGCCCAATGAGTCCTTGATATTTCGTCGTTTTCAGCCAATTTTTCTGGATTTTTGAAAATTTCATTTTTTGTGAAAATATCCACTAAATGAGGGAATAATATGTGTGAGGGTACCCCAGGAGAGTTCCAAATGTGTGTGGGTAGAATATATATCCCACGGGGGTAAAATTGAAAAAAGTTGAAAAATTTTTTTTTTGGGACTTAGTCATTTTTCCGGCGTTTATCAGACTTTCAGATAGGGGAAATGTCAGTGAGCATTCCGATTTCAGTTCCAGAGCGATTCGCCCAATGAGTCATTGATATTTCGTCGTTTTCAGCCAATTTTTCTGGATTTTTGAAAATTTCACTTTTTTGTGAAAATATCCACTAAATGAGGGAATAATATGTGTGAGGGTACCCCAGGAGAGTTCCAAATGTGTGTGGGTAGAATATATATCCCACGGGGGTAAAATTGAAAAAAGTTGAAAACATTTTTTTTTGGACTTAGTCATTTTTCCGGCATTTATCAGACTTTCAGATAGGGGAAATGTCAGTGAGCGTTCCAATTTCAGTTCCAGAGCGATTCGCCCAATGAGTCCTTGATTTTTAGTCGTTTTCAGCCAATTTTCTGTATTTTTGAAAATTTCACTTTTTTGTGAAAATATCCACTAAATGAGGGAATAATATGTGTGAGGGTACCCCAGGAGAGTTCCAAATGTGTGTGGGTAAAATATATATCCCACGGGGGTAAAATTGAAAAAAGTTGAAAACATTTTTTTTTGGACTTAGTCATTTTTCCGGCGTTTATCAGACTTTCAGATAGGGGAAATGTCAGTGAGCATTCCGATTTCAGTTCCAGAGCGATTCGCCCAATGAGTCCTTGATATTTCGTCGTTTTCAGCCAATTTTTCTGGATTTTTGAAAATTTCACTTTTTTGTGAAAATATCCACTAAATGAGGGAATAATATGTGTGAGGGTACCCCAGGAGAGTTCCAAATGTGTGTGGGTAGAATATATATCCCAAGGGGGTAAAATTGAAAAAAGTTGAAAACATTTTTTTTTGGACTTAGTCATTTTTCCGGCGTTTATCAGACTTTCAGATAGGGGAAATGTCAGTGAGCATTCCGATTTCAGTTCCAGAGCGATTCGCCCAATGAGTCCTTGATATTTCGTCGTTTTCAGCCAATTTTTCTGGATTTTTGAAAATTTCACTTTTTTGTGAAAATATCCACTAAATGAGGGAATAATATGTGTGAGGGTACCCCAGGAGAGTTCCAAATGTGTGTGGGTAGAATATATATCCCACGGGGGTAAAATTGAAAAAAGTTGAAAAAAATTTTTTTGGGACTTAGTCATTTTTCCGGCGTTTATCAGACTTTCAGATAGGGGAAATGTCAGTGAGCATTCCGATTTCAGTTCCAGAGCGATTCGCCCAATGAGTCCTTGATATTTCGTCGTTTTCAGCCAATTTTTCTGGATTTTTGAAAATTTCACTTTTTTGTGAAAATATCCACTAAATGAGGGAATAATATGTGTGAGGGTACCCCAGGAGAGTTCCAAATGTGTGTGGGTAGAATATATTTCCCACGGGAGTAAAATTGAAAAAAGTTTAAAAAAAATTTTTTGGGACTTAGTCATTTTTCCAGCGTTTATCAGACTTTCAGATAGGGGAAATGTCAGTGAGCATTCCGATTTCAGTTCCAGAGCGATTCGCCCAATGAGTCCTTAATATTTCGTCGTTTTCAGCCAATTTTTCTGGATTTTTGAAAATTTCACTTTTTTGTCTAAATATCCACTAAATGAGGGAATAATATGTGTGAGGGTACCCCAGGAGAGTTCCAAATGTGTGTGGGTAGAATATATATCCCACGGGGGTAAAAATGAAAAAAGTTGAAAACATTTTTTTTTGGACTTAGTCATTTTTCCGGCATTTATCAGACTTTCAGATAGGGGAAATGTCAGTGAGCGTTCCGATTTCAGTTCCAGAGCGATTCGGCCAATGAGTCCTTGATATTTCGTCGTTTTCAGCCAATTTTTCTGGATTTTTGAAAATTTCACTTTTTTGTGAAAATATCCACTAAATGAGGGAATAATATGTGTGAGGGTACCCCAGGAGAGTTCCAAATGTGTGTGGGTAGAATATATATCCCACGGGGGTAAAATTGAAAAAAGTTGAAAAAATTTTTTTTGGGACTTAGTCATTTTTCCGGCGTTTATCAGACTTTCAGATAGGGGAAATGTCAGTGAGCATTCCGATTTCAGTTCCAGAGCGATTCGCCCAATGAGTCATTGATATTTCGTCGTTTTCAGCCAATTTTTCTGGATTTTTGAAAATTTCACTTTTTTGTGAAAATATCCACTAAATGAGGGAATAATATGTGTGAGGGTACCCCAGGAGAGTTCCAAATGTGTGTGGGTAGAATATATTTCCCACGGGAGTAAAATTGAAAAAAGTTTAAAAAAAATTTTTTGGGACTTAGTCATTTTTCCAGCGTTTATCAGACTTTCAGATAGGGGAAATGTCAGTGAGCATTCCGATTTCAGTTCCAGAGCGATTCGCCCAATGAGTCCTTAATATTTCGTCGTTTTCAGCCAATTTTTCTGGATTTTTGAAAATTTCACTTTTTTGTCTAAATATCCACTAAATGAGGGAATAATATGTGTGAGGGTACCCCAGGAGAGTTCCAAATGTGTGTGGGTAGAATATATATCCCACGGGGGTAAAAATGAAAAAAGTTGAAAACATTTTTTTTTGGACTTAGTCATTTTTCCGGCATTTATCAGACTTTCAGATAGGGGAAATGTCAGTGAGCGTTCCGATTTCAGTTCCAGAGCGATTCGGCCAATGAGTCCTTGATCTTTCGTCGTTTTCAGCCAATTTTTCTGGATTTTTGAAAATTTCACTTTTTTGTGAAAATATCCACTAAATGAGGGAATAATATGTGTGAGGGTACCCCAGGAGAGTTCCAAATGTGTGTGGGTAGAATATATATCCCACGGGGGTAAAATTGAAAAAAGTTGAAAACATTTTTTTTTGGACTTAGTCATTTTTCCGGCATTTATCAGACTTTCAGATAGGGGAAATGTCAGTGAGCGTTCCAATTTCAGTTCCAGAGCGATTCGCCCAATGAGTCCTTGATTTTTAGTCGTTTTCAGCCAATTTTCTGTATTTTTGAAAATTTCACTTTTTTGTGAAAATATCCACTAAATGAGGGAATAATATGTGTGAGGGTACCCCAGGAGAGTTCAAAATGTGTGTGGGTAAAATATATATCCCACGGGGGTAAAATTGAAAAAAGTTGAAAACATTTTTTTTTGGACTTAGTCATTTTTCCGGCGTTTATCAGACTTTCAGATAGGGGAAATGTCAGTGAGCATTCCGATTTCAGTTCCAGAGCGATTCGCCCAATGAGTCCTTGATATTTCGTCGTTTTCAGCCAATTTTTCTGTATTTTTGAAAATTTCACTTTTTTGTGAAAATATCCACTAAATGAGGGAATAATATGTGTGAGGGTACCCCAGGAGAGTTCCAAATGTGTGTGGGTAGAATATATATCCCAAGGGGGTAAAATTGAAAAAAGTTGAAAACATTTTTTTTTGGACTTAGTCATTTTTCCGGCGTTTATCAGACTTTCAGATAGGGGAAATGTCAGTGAGCATTCCGATTTCAGTTCCAGAGCGATTCGCCCAATGAGTCATTGATATTTCGTCGTTTTCAGCCAATTTTTCTGGATTTTTGAAAATTTCACTTTTTTGTGAAAATATCCACTAAATGAGGGAATAATATGTGTGAGGGTACCCCAGGAGAGTTCTAAATGTGTGTGGGTAGAATATATATCCCACGGGGGTAAAATTGAAAAAAGTTGAAAACATTTTTTTTGGACTTAGTCATTTTTCCGGCGTTTATCAGACTTTCAGATAGGGGAAATGTCAGTGAGTATTCCGATTTCAGTTCCAGAGCGATTCGCCCAATGAGTCCTTGATATTTCGTCGTTTTCAGCCAATTTTTCTGGATTTTTGAAAATTTCACTTTTTTGTGAAAATATCCACTAAATGAGGGAATAATATGTGTGAGGGTACCCCAGGAGAGTTCCAAATGTGTGTGGGTAGAATATATATCCCACGGGGGTAAAAATGAAAAAAGTTGAAAACATTTTTTTTTGGACTTAGTCATTTTTCCGGCATTTATCAGACTTTCAGATAGGGGAAATGTCAGTGAGCGTTCCAATTTCAGTTCCAGAGCGATTCGCCCAATGAGTCCTTGATTTTTAGTCGTTTTCAGCCAATTTTCTGTATTTTTGAAAATTTCACTTTTTTGTGAAAATATCCACTAAATGAGGGAATAATATGTGTGAGGGTACCCCAGGAGAGTTCCAAATGTGTGTGGGTAGAATATATTTCCCACGGGAGTAAAATTGAAAAAAGTTTAAAAAAAAATTTTTGGGACTTAGTCATTTTTCCAGCGTTTATCAGACTTTCAGATAGGGGAAATGTCAGTGAGCATTCCGATTTCAGTTCCAGAGCGATTCGCCCAATGAGTCCTTAATATTTCGTCGTTTTCAGCCAATTTTTCTGGATTTTTGAAAATTTCACTTTTTTGTCTAAATATCCACTAAATGAGGGAATAATATGTGTGAGGGTACCCCAGGAGAGTTCCAAATGTGTGTGGGTAGAATATATATCCCACGGGGGTAAAAATGAAAAAAGTTGAAAACATTTTTTTTTGGACTTAGTCATTTTTCCGGCATTTATCAGACTTTCAGATAGGGGAAATGTCAGTGAGCGTTCCAATTTCAGTTCCAGAGCGATTCGCCCAATGAGTCCTTGATTTTTAGTCGTTTTCAGCCAATTTTCTGTATTTTTGAAAATTTCACTTTTTTGTGAAAATATCCACTAAATGAGGGAATAATATGTGTGAGGGTACCCCAGGAGAGTTCCAAATGTGTGTGGGTAGAATATATATCCCACGGGGGTAAAATTGAAAAAAGTTGAAAAAAATTTTTTTGGGACTTAGTCATTTTTCCGGCGTTTATCAGACTTTCAGATAGGGGAAATGTCAGTGAGCATTCCGATTTCAGTTCCAGAGCGATTCGCCCAATGAGTCCTTGATATTTCGTCGTTTTCAGCCAATTTTTCTGGATTTTTGAAAATTTCACTTTTTTGTGAAAATATTCACTAAATGAGGGAATAATATGTGTGAGGGTACCCCAGGAGAGTTCCAAATGTGTGTGGGTAGAATATATTTCCCACGGGAGTAAAATTGAAAAAAGTTTAAAAAAAAATTTTTGGGACTTAGTCATTTTTCCAGCGTTTATCAGACTTTCAGATAGGGGAAATGTCAGTGAGCATTCCGATTTCAGTTCCAGAGCGATTCGCCCAATGAGTCCTTAATATTTCGTCGTTTTCAGCCAATTTTATTGGATTTTTGAAAATTTCACTTTTTTGTCTAAATATCCACTAAATGAGGGAATAATATGTGTGAGGGTACCCCAGGAGAGTTCCAAATGTGTGTGGGTAGAATATATATCCCACGGGGGTAAAAATGAAAAAAGTTGAAAACATTTTTTTTTGGACTTAGTCATTTTTCCGGCATTTATCAGACTTTCAGATAGGGGAAATGTCAGTGAGCGTTCCGATTTCAGTTCCAGAGCGATTCGGCCAATGAGTCCTTGATTTTTAGTCGTTTTCAGCCAATTTTCTGTATTTTTGAAAATTTCACTTTTTTGTGAAAATATCCACTAAATGAGGGAATAATATGTGTGAGGGTACCCCAGGAGAGTTCCAAATGTGTGTGGGTAGAATATATATCCCACGGGGGTAAAATTGAAAAAAGTTGAAAAAAATTTTTTTTTGGACTTAGTCATTTTTCCGGCATTTATCAGACTTTCAGATAGGGGAAATGTCAGTGAGCATTCCGATTTCAGTTCCAGAGCGATTCGCCCAATGAGTCCTTGATATTTCGTCGTTTTCAGCCAATTTTTCTGGATTTTTGAAAATTTCACTTTTTTGTGAAAATATCCACTAAATGAGGGAATAATATGTGTGAGGGTACCCCAGGAGAGTTCCAAATGTGTGTGGGTAGAATATATATCCCACGGGGGTAAAATTGAAAAAAGTTGAAAAATTTTTTTTTTGGGACTTAGTCATTTTTCCGGCGTTTATCAGACTTTCAGATAGGGGAAATGTCAGTGAGCATTCCGATTTCAGTTCCAGAGCGATTCGCCCAATGAGTCATTGATATTTCGTCGTTTTCAGCCAATTTTTCTGGATTTTTGAAAATTTCACTTTTTTGTGAAAATATCCACTAAATGAGGGAATAATATGTGTGAGGGTACCCCAGGAGAGTTCCAAATGTGTGTGGGTAGAATATATATCCCACGGGGGTAAAATTGAAAAAAGTTGAAGACATTTTTTTTTGGACTTAGTCATTTTTCCGGCATTTATCAGACTTTCAGATAGGGGAAATGTCAGTGAGCGTTCCAATTTCAGTTCCAGAGCGATTCGCCCAATGAGTCCTTGATTTTTAGTCGTTTTCAGCCAATTTTCTGTATTTTTGAAAATTTCACTTTTTTGTGAAAATATCCACTAAATGAGGGAATAATATGTGTGAGGGTACCCCAGGAGAGTTCCAAATGTGTGTGGGTAAAATATATATCCCACGGGGGTAAAATTGAAAAAAGTTGAAAACATTTTTTTTTGGACTTAGTCATTTTTCCGGCGTTTATCAGACTTTCAGATAGGGGAAATGTCAGTGAGCATTCCGATTTCAGTTCCAGAGCGATTCGCCCAATGAGTCCTTGATATTTCGTCGTTTTCAGCCAATTTTTCTGGATTTTTGAAAATTTAACTTTTTTGTGAAAATATCCACTAAATGAGGGAATAATATGTGTGAGGGTACCCCAGGAGAGTTCCAAATGTGTGTGGGTAGAATATATATCCCAAGGGGGTAAAATTGAAAAAAGTTGAAAACATTTTTTTTTGGACTTAGTCATTTTTCCGGCGTTTATCAGACTTTCAGATAGGGGAAATGTCAGTGAGCATTCCGATTTCAGTTCCAGAGCGATTCGCCCAATGAGTCCTTGATATTTCGTCGTTTTCAGCCAATTTTTCTGGATTTTTGAAAATTTCACTTTTTTGTGAAAATATCCACTAAATGAGGGAATAATATGTGTGAGGGTACCCCAGGAGAGTTCCAAATGTGTGTGGGTAGAATATATATCCCACGGGGGTAAAATTGAAAAAAGTTGAAAAAAATTTTTTTGGGACTTAGTCATTTTTCCGGCGTTTATCAGACTTTCAGATAGGGGAAATGTCAGTGAGCATTCCGATTTCAGTTCCAGAGCGATTCGCCCAATGAGTCCTTGATATTTCGTCGTTTTCAGCCAATTTTTCTGGATTTTTGAAAATTTCACTTTTTTGTGAAAATATCCACTAAATGAGGGAATAATATGTGTGAGGGTACCCCAGGAGAGTTCCAAATGTGTGTGGGTAGAATATATTTCCCACGGGAGTAAAATTGAAAAAAGTTTAAAAAAAATGTTTTGGGACTTAGTCATTTTTCCAGCGTTTATCAGACTTTCAGATAGGGGAAATGTCAGTGAGCATTCCGATTTCAGTTCCAGAGCGATTCGCCCAATGAGTCCTTAATATTTCGTCGTTTTCAGCCAATTTTTCTGGATTTTTGAAAATTTCACTTTTTTGTCTAAATATCCACTAAATGAGGGAATAATATGTGTGAGGGTACCCCAGGAGAGTTCCAAATGTGTGTGGGTAGAATATATATCCCACGGGGGTAAAAATGAAAAAAGTTGAAAACATTTTTTTTTGGACTTAGTCATTTTTCCGGCATTTATCAGACTTTCAGATAGGGGAAATGTCAGTGAGCGTTCCGATTTCAGTTCCAGAGCGATTCGGCCAATGAGTCCTTGATATTTCGTCGTTTTCAGCCAATTTTTCTGGATTTTTGAAAATTTCACTTTTTTGTGAAAATATCCACTAAATGAGGGAATAATATGTGTGAGGGTACCCCAGGAGAGTTCCAAATGTGTGTGGGTAGAATATATATCCCACGGGGGTAAAATTGACAAAAGTTGAAAAAATTTTTTTTGGGACTTAGTCATTTTTCCGGCGTTTATCAGACTTTCAGATAGGGGAAATGTCAGTGAGCATTCCGATTTCAGTTCCAGAGCGATTCGCCCAATGAGTCATTGATATTTCGTCGTTTTCAGCCAATTTTTCTGGATTTTTGAAAATTTCACTTTTTTGTGAAAATATCCACTAAATGAGGGAATAATATGTGTGAGGGTACCCCAGGAGAGTTCCAAATGTGTGTGGGTAGAATATATATCCCACGGGGGTAAAATTGAAAAAAGTTGAAAACATTTTTTTTTGGACTTAGTCATTTTTCCGGCATTTATCAGACTTTCAGATAGGGGAAATGTCAGTGAGCGTTCCAATTTCAGTTCCAGAGCGATTCGCCCAATGAGTCCTTGATTTTTAGTCGTTTTCAGCCAATTTTCTGTATTTTTGAAAATTTCACTTTTTTGTGAAAATATCCACTAAATGAGGGAATGATATGTGTGAGGGTACCCCAGGAGAGTTCCAAATGTGTGTGGGTAAAATATATATCCCACGGGGGTAAAATTGAAAAAAGTTGAAAACATTTTTTTTTGGACTTAGTCATTTTTCCGGCGTTTATCAGACTTTCAGATAGGGGAAATGTCAGTGAGCATTCCGATTTCAGTTCCAGAGCGATTCGCCCAATGAGTCCTTGATATTTCGTCGTTTTCAGCCAATTTTTCTGTATTTTTGAAAATTTCACTTTTTTGTGAAAATATCCACTAAATGAGGGAATAATATGTGTGAGGGTACCCCAGGAGAGTTCCAAATGTGTGTGGGTAGAATATATATCCCAAGGGGGTAAAATTGAAAAAAGTTGAAAACATTTTTTTTTGGACTTAGTCATTTTTCCGGCGTTTATCAGACTTTCAGATAGGGGAAATGTCAGTGAGCATTCCGATTTCAGTTCCAGAGCGATTCGCCCAATGAGTCCTTGATATTTCGTCGTTTTCAGCCAATTTTTCTGGATTTTTGAAAATTTCACTTTTTTGTGAAAATATCCACTAAATGAGGGAATAATATGTGTGAGGGTACCCCAGGAGAGTTCCAAATGTGTGTGGGTAGAATATATATCCCACGGGGGTAAAATTGAAAAAAGTTGAAAACATTTTTTTTTGGACTTAGTCATTTTTCCGGCATTTATCAGACTTTCAGATAGGGGAAATGTCAGTGAGCGTTCCAATTTCAGTTCCAGAGCGATTCGCCCAATGAGTCCTTGATTTTTAGTCGTTTTCAGCCAATTTTCTGTATTTTTGAAAATTTCACTTTTTTGTGAAAATATCCACTAAATGAGGGAATAATATGTGTGAGGGTACCCCAGGAGAGTTCCAAATGTGTGTGGGTAAAATATATATCCCACGGGGGTAAAATTGAAAAAAGTTGAAAACATTTTTTTTTGGACTTAGTCATTTTTCCGGCGTTTATCAGACTTTCAGATAGGGGAAATGTCAGTGAGCATTCCGATTTCAGTTCCAGAGCGATTCGCCCAATGAGTCCTTGATATTTCGTCGTTTTCAGCCAATTTTTCTGGATTTTTGAAAATTTCACTTTTTTGTGAAAATATCCACTAAATGAGGGAATAATATGTGTGAGGGTACCCCAGGAGAGTTCCAAATGTGTGTGGGTAGAATATATATCCCACGGGGGTAAAATTGAAAAAAGTTGAAAAAATTTTTTTTGGGACTTAGTCATTTTTCCGGCGTTTATCAGACTTTCAGATAGGGGAAATGTCAGAGAGCATTCCGATTTCAGTTCCAGAGCGATTCGCCCAATGAGTCATTGATATTTCGTCGTTTTCAGCCAATTTTTCTGGATTTTTGAAAATTTCACTTTTTTGTGAAAATATCCACTAAATGAGGGAATAATATGTGTGAGGGTACCCCAGGAGAGTTCCAAATGTGTGTGGGTAGAATATATATCCCACGGGGGTAAAATTGAAAAAAGTTGAAAACATTTTTTTTTGGACTTAGTCATTTTTCCGGCGTTTATCAGACTTTCAGATAGGGGAAATGTCAGTGAGTATTCCGATTTCAGTTCCAGAGCGATTCGCCCAATGAGTCCTTGATATTTCGTCGTTTTCAGCCAATTTTTCTGGATTTTTGAAAATTTCACTTTTTTGTGAAAATATCCAATAAATGAGGGAATAATATGTGTGAGGGTACCCCAGGAGAGTTCCAAATGTGTGTGGGTAGAATATATTTCCCACGGGAGTAAAATTGAAAAAAGTTTAAAAAAAAATTTTTGGGACTTAGTCATTTTTCCAGCGTTTATCAGACTTTCAGATAGGGGAAATGTCAGTGAGCATTCCGATTTCAGTTCCAGAGCGATTCGCCCAATGAGTCCTTGATATTTCGTCTTTTTCAGCCAATTTTTCTGGATTTTTGAAAATTTCACTTTTTTGTGAAAATATCCACTAAATGAGGGAATAATATGTGTGAGGTTACCCCAGGAGAGTTCCAAATGTGTGTGGGTAGAATATATATCCCAAGGGGGTAAAATTGAAAAAAGTTGAAAACATTTTTTTTTGGACTTAGTCATTTTTCCGGCGTTTATCAGACTTTCAGATAGGGGAAATGTCAGTGAGCATTCCGATTTCAGTTCCAGAGCGATTCGCCCAATGAGTCCTTGATATTTCGTCGTTTTCAGCCAATTTTTCTGGATTTTTGAAAATTTCACTTTTTTGTGAAAATATCCACTAAATGAGGGAATAATATGTGTGAGGGTACCCCAGGAGAGTTCCAAATGTGTGTGGGTAGAACATATATCCCACGGGGGTAAAATTGAAAAAAGTTGAAAAAATTTTTTTTGGGACTTAGTCATTTTTCCGGCGTTTATCAGACTTTCAGATAGGGGAAATGTCAGTGAGCATTCCGATTTCAGTTCCAGAGCGATTCGCCCAATGAGTCCTTGATATTTCGTCGTTTTCAGCCAATTTTTCTGGATTTTTGAAAATTTCACTTTTTTGTGAAAATATCCACTAAATGAGGGAATAATATGTGTGAGGGTACCCCAGGAGAGTTCCAAATGTGTGTGGGTAGAATATATATCCCACGGGGGTAAAATTGAAAAAAGTTGAAAAAATTTTTTTTGGGACTTAGTCATTTTTCCGGCGTTTATCAGACTTTCAGATAGGGGAAATGTCAGAGAGCATTCCAATTTCAGTTCCAGAGTGATTCGCCCAATGAGTCATTGATATTTCGTCGTTTTCAGCCAATTTTTCTGGATTTTTGAAAATTTCACTTTTTTGTGAAAATATCCACTAAATGAGGGAATAATATGTGTGAGGGTACCCCAGGAGAGTTCCAAATGTGTGTGGGTAGAATATATATCCCACGGGGGTAAAATTGAAAAAAGTTGAAAACATTTTTTTTTGGACTTAGTCATTTTTCCGGCGTTTATCAGACTTTCAGATAGGGGAAATGTCAGTGAGTATTCCGATTTCAGTTCCAGAGCGATTCGCCCAATGAGTCCTTGATATTTCGTCGTTTTCAGCCAATTTTTCTGGATTTTTGAAAATTTCACTTTTTTGTGAAAATATCCACTAAATGAGGGAATAATATGTGTGAGGGTACCCCAGGAGAGTTCCAAATGTGTGTGGGTAGAATATATATCCCACGGGGGTAAAATTGAAAAAAGTTGAAAAAATTTTTTTTGGGACTTAGTCATTTTTCCGGCGTTTATCAGACTTTCAGATAGGGGAAATGTCAGTGAGCATTCCGATTTCAGTTCCAGAGCGATTCGCCCAATGAGTCCTTGATATTTCGTCGTTTTCAGCCAATTTTTCTGGATTTTTGAAAATTTCACTTTTTTGTGAAAATATCCACTAAATGAGGGAATAATATGTGTGAGGGTACCCCAGGAGAGTTCCAAATGTGTGTGGGTAGAATATATATCCCACGGGGGTAAAATTGAAAAAAGTTGAAAAAATTTTTTTTGGGACTTAGTCATTTTTCCGGCGTTTATCAGACTTTCAGATAGGGGAAATGTCAGTGAGCATTCCGATTTCAGTTCCAGAGCGATTCGCCCAATGAGTCCTTGATATTTCGTCGTTTTCAGCCAATTTTTCTGGATTTTTGAAAATTTCACTTTTTTGTGAAAATATCCACTAAATGAGGGAATAATATGTGTGAGGGTACCCCAGGAGAGTTCCAAATGTGTGTGGGTAGAATATATATCCCACGGGGGTAAAATTGAAAAAAGTTGAAAAAATTTTTTTTGGGACTTAGTCATTTTTCCGGCGTTTATCAGACTTTCAGATAGGGGAAATGTCAGAGAGCATTCCAATTTCAGTTCCAGAGTGATTCGCCCAATGAGTCATTGATATTTCGTCGTTTTCAGCCAATTTTTCTGGATTTTTGAAAATTTCACTTTTTTGTGAAAATATCCACTAAATGAGGGAATAATATGTGTGAGGGTACCCCAGGAGAGTTCCAAATGTGTGTGGGTAGAATATATATCCCACGGGGGTAAAATTGAAAAAAGTTGAAAACATTTTTTTTTGGACTTAGTCATTTTTCCGGCGTTTATCAGACTTTCAGATAGGGGAAATGTCAGTGAGTATTCCGATTTCAGTTCCAGAGCGATTCGCCCAATGAGTCCTTGATATTTCGTCGTTTTCAGCCAATTTTTCTGGATTTTTGAAAATTTCACTTTTTTGTGAAAATATCCACTAAATGAGGGAATAATATGTGTGAGGGTACCCCAGGAGAGTTCCAAATGTGTGTGGGTAGAATATATATCCCACGGGGGTAAAATTGAAAAAAGTTGAAAAAATTTTTTTTGGGACTTAGTCATTTTTCCGGCGTTTATCAGACTTTCAGATAGGGGAAATGTCAGTGAGCATTCCGATTTCAGTTCCAGAGCGATTCGCCCAATGAGTCCTTGATATTTCGTCGTTTTCAGCCAATTTTTCTGGATTTTTGAAAATTTCACTTTTTTGTGAAAATATCCACTAAATGAGGGAATAATATGTGTGAGGGTACCCCAGGAGAGTTCCAAATGTGTGTGGGTAGAATATATATCCCACGGGGGTAAAATTGAAAAAAGTTGAAAACATTTTTTTTTGGACTTAGTCATTTTTCCGGCGTTTATCAGACTTTCAGATAGGGGAAATGTCAGTGAGTATTCCGATTTCAGTTCCAGAGCGATTCGCCCAATGACTCCTTGATATTTCGTCGTTTTCAGCCAATTTTTCTGGATTTTTGAAAATTTCACTTTTTTGTGAAAATATCCACTAAATGAGGGAATAATATGTGTGAGGGTACCCCAGGAGAGTTCCAAATGTGTGTGGGTAGAATATATTTCCCACGGGAGTAAAATTGAAAAAAGTTTAAAAAAAAATTTTTGGGACTTAGTCATTTTTCCAGCGTTTATCAGACTTTCAGATAGGGGAAATGTCAGTGAGCATTCCGATTTCAGTTCCAGAGCGATTCACCCAATGAGTCCTTAATATTTCGTCGTTTTCAGCCAATTTTTCTGGATTTTTGAAAATTTCACTTTTTTGTCAAAATATCCACTAAATGAGGGAGTAATATGTGTGAGGGTACCCCAGGAGAGTTCCAAATGTGTGTGGGTAGAATATATATCCCACGGGGGTAAAAATGAAAAAAGTTGAAAACATTTTTTTTTGGACTTAGTCATTTTTCCGGCGTTTATCAGACTTTCAGATAGGGGAAATGTCAGTGAGCATTCCGATTTCAGTTCCAGAGCGATTCGCCCAATGAGTCCTTGATATTTCGTCGTTTTCAGCCAATTTTTCTGGATTTTTGAAAATTTCACTTTTTTGTGAAAATATCCACTAAATGAGGGAATAATATGTGTGAGGTTACCCCAGGAGAGTTCCAAATGTGTGTGGGTAGAATATATATCCCAAGGGGGTAAAATTGAAAAAAGTTGAAAACATTTTTTTTTGGACTTAGTCATTTTTCCGGCGTTTATCAGACTTTCAGATAGGGGAAATGTCAGTGAGCATTCCGATTTCAGTTCCAGAGCGATTCGCCCAATGAGTCCTTGATATTTCGTCGTTTTCAGCCAATTTTTCTGGATTTTTGAAAATTTCACTTTTTTGTGAAAATATCCACTAAATGAGGGAATAATATGTGTGAGGGTACCCCAGGAGAGTTCCAAATGTGTGTGGGTAGAATATATATCCCACGGGGGTAAAATTGAAAAAAGTTGAAAAAATTTTTTTTGGGACTTAGTCATTTTTCCGGCGTTTATCAGACTTTCAGATAGGGGAAATGTCAGTGAGCATTCCGATTTCAGTTCCAGAGCGATTCGCCCAATGAGTCCTTAATATTTTGTCGTTTTCAGACAATTTTTCTGGATTTTTGAAAATTTCACTTTTTTGTCTAAATATCCACTAAATGAGGGAATAATATGTGTGAGGGTACCCCAGGAGAGTTCCAAATGTGTGTGGGTAGAATATTTATCCCACGGGGGTAAAATTGAAAAAAGTTGAAAACATTTTTTTTTGGACTTAGTCATTTTTCCGGCATTTATCAGACTTTCATATAGGGGAAATGTCAGTGAGCGTTCTGATTTCAGTTCCAGAGCGATTCGCCCAATGAGTCCTTGATTTTTAGTCGTTTTCAGCCCATTTTCTGTATTTTTGAAAATTTCACTTTTTTGTGAAAATATCCACTAAATGAGGGAATAATATGTGTGAGGGTACCCCAGTTGAGTTCCAAATGTGTGTGGGTAGAATATATATCCCACGGGGGTAAAATTGAAAAAAGTTGAAAAAATTTTTTTTTTGGACTTAGTCATTTTTCCGGCGTTTATCAGACTTTCAGATAGGGGAAATGTCAGTGAGCATTCCGATTTCAGTTCCAGAGCGATTCGCCCAATGAGTCCTTGATATTTCGTCGTTTTCAGCCAATTTTTCTGGATTTTTGAAAATTTCACTTTTTTGTGAAAATATCCACTAAATGAGGGAATAATATGTGTGAGGGTACCCCAGGAGAGTTCCAAATGTGTGTGGGTAGAATATATATCCCACGGGGGTAAAATTGAAAAAAGTTGAAAAATTTTTTTTTGGGACTTAGTCATTTTTCCGGCGTTTATCAGACTTTCAGATAGGGGAAATGTCAGTGAGCATTCCGATTTCAGTTCCAGAGCGATTCGCCCAATGAGTCATTGATATTTCGTCGTTTTCAGCCAATTTTTCTGGATTTTTGAAAATTTCACTTTTTTGTGAAAATATCCACTAAATGAGGGAATAATATGTGTGAGGGTACCCCAGGAGAGTTCCAAATGTGTGTGGGTAGAATATATATCCCACGGGGGTAAAATTGAAAAAAGTTGAAAACATTTTTTTTTGGACTTAGTCATTTTTCCGGCATTTATCAGACTTTCAGATAGGGGAAATGTCAGTGAGCGTTCCGATTTCAGTTCCAGAGCGATTCGCCCAATGAGTCCTTGATTTTTAGTCGTTTTCAGCCAATTTTCTGTATTTTTGAAAATTTCACTTTTTTGTGAAAATATCCACTAAATGAGGGAATACTATGTGTGAGGGTACCCCAGGAGAGTTCCAAATGTGTGTGGGTAGAATATATATCCCACGGGGGTAAAATTGAAAAAAGTTGAAAACATTTTTTTTTGGACTTAGTCATTTTTCTGGCGTTTATCAGACTTTCAGATATGGGAAATGTCAGTGAGCATTCCGATTTCAGTTCCAGAGCGATTCGCCCAATGAGTCCTTAATATTTTGTCGTTTTCAGACAATTTTTCTGGATTTTTGAAAATTTCACTTTTTTGTCTAAATATCCACTAAATGAGGGAATAATATGTGTGAGGGTACCCCAGGAGAGTTCCAAATGTGTGTGGGTAGAATATTTATCCCACGGGGGTAAAATTGAAAAAAGTTGAAAACATTTTTTTTTGGACTTAGTCATTTTTCCGGCATTTATCAGACTTTCATATAGGGGAAATGTCAGTGAGCGTTCTGATTTCAGTTCCAGAGCGATTCGCCCAATGAGTCCTTGATTTTTAGTCGTTTTCAGCCCATTTTCTGTATTTTTGAAAATTTCACTTTTTTGTGAAAATATCCACTAAATGAGGGAATAATATGTGTGAGGGTACCCCAGTTGAGTTCCAAATGTGTGTGGGTAGAATATATATCCCACGGGGGTAAAATTGAAAAAAGTTGAAAAAATTTTTTTTTTGGACTTAGTCATTTTTCCGGCGTTTATCAGACTTTCAGATAGGGGAAATGTCAGTGAGCATTCCGATTTCAGTTCCAGAGCGATTCGCCCAATGAGTCCTTGATATTTCGTCGTTTTCAGCCAATTTTTCTGGATTTTTGAAAATTTCACTTTTTTGTGAAAATATCCACTAAATGAGGGAATAATATGTGTGAGGGTACCCCAGGAGAGTTCCAAATGTGTGTGGGTAGAATATATATCCCACGGGGGTAAAATTGAAAAAAGTTGAAAAATTTTTTTTTGGGACTTAGTCATTTTTCCGGCGTTTATCAGACTTTCAGATAGGGGAAATGTCAGTGAGCATTCCGATTTCAGTTCCAGAGCGATTCGCCCAATGAGTCATTGATATTTCGTCGTTTTCAGCCAATTTTTCTGGATTTTTGAAAATTTCACTTTTTTGTGAAAATATCCACTAAATGAGGGAATAATATGTGTGAGGGTACCCCAGGAGAGTTCCAAATGTGTGTGGGTAGAATATATATCCCACGGGAGTAAAATTGAAAAAAGTAAAAAAAAAATTTTTTGGGACTTAGTCATTTTTCCGGCGTTTATCAGACTTTCAGATAGGGGAAATGTCAGTGAGCATTCCGATTTCAGTTCCAGAGCGATTCGCCCAATGAGTCCTTAATATTTCGTCGTTTTCAGCCAATTTTTCTGTATTTTTGAAAATTTTACTTTTTTGTGAAAATATCCACTAAATGAGGGAATAATATGTGTGAGGGTACCCCAGGAGAGTTCCAAATGTGTGTGGGTAGAATATATATCCCACGGGGGTAAAATTGAAAAAAGTTGAAAACATTTTTTTTTGGACTTAGTCATTTTTCCGGCATTTATCAGACTTTCAGATAGGGGAAATGTCAGTGAGCGTTCCGATTTCAGTTCCAGAGCGATTCGCCCAATGAATCCTTGATTTTTAGTCGTTTTCAGCCAATTTTCTGTATTTTTGAAAATTTCACTTTTTTGTGAAAATATCCACTAAATGAGGGAATACTATGTGTGAGGGTACCCCAGGAGAGTTCCAAATGTGTGTGGGTAGAATATATATCCCACGGGGGTAAAATTGAAAAAAGTTGAAAACATTTTTTTTTGGACTTAGTCATTTTTCTGGCGTTTATCAGACTTTCAGATATGGGAAATGTCAGTGAGCATTCCGATTTCAGTTCCAGAGCGATTCGCCCAATGAGTCCTTAATATTTTGTCGTTTTCAGACAATTTTTCTGGATTTTTGAAAATTTCACTTTTTTGTCTAATTATCCACTAAATGAGGGAATAATATGTGTGAGGGTACCCCAGGAGAGTTCCAAATGTGTGTGGGTAGAATATTTATCCCACGGGGGTAAAATTGAAAAAAGTTGAAAACATTTTTTTTTGGACTTAGTCATTTTTCCGGCATTTATCAGACTTTCATATAGGGGAAATGTCAGTGAGCGTTCTGATTTCAGTTCCAGAGCGATTCGCCCAATGAGTCCTTGATTTTTAGTCGTTTTCAGCCCATTTTCTGTATTTTTGAAAATTTCACTTTTTTGTGAAAATATCCACTAAATGAGGGAATAATATGTGTGAGGGTACCCCAGGAGAGTTCCAAATGTGTGTGGGTAGAATATATATCCCACGGGGGTAAAATTGAAAAAAGTTGAAAAAATTTTTTTTTTGGACTTAGTCATTTTTCCGGCGTTTATCAGACTTTCAGATAGGGGAAATGTCAGGGAGCATTCCGATTTCAGTTCCAGAGCGATTCGCCCAATGAGTCCTTGATATTTCGTCGTTTTCAGCCAATTTTTCTGGATTTTTGAAAATTTCACTTTTTTGTGAAAATATCCACTAAATGAGGGAATAATATGTGTGAGGGTACCCCAGGAGAGTTCCAAATGTGTGTGGGTAGAATATATATCCCACGGGGGTAAAATTGAAAAAAGTTGAAAAAAATTTTTTTTTGGTCTTAGTCATTTTTCCGGCGTTTATCAGACTTTCAAATAGGGGAAATGTCAGTGAGCATTCCGATTTCAGTTCCAGAGCGATTCGCCCAATGAGTCCTTGATATTTCGTCGTTTTCAGCCAATTTTTCTGGATTTTTGAAAATTTCACTTTTTTGTGAAAATATCCACTAAATGAGGGAATAATATGTGTGAGGGTACCCCAGGAGAGTTCCAAATGTGTGTGGGTAGAATATATATCCCACGGGAGTAAAATTGAAAAAAGTTAAAAAAAAATTTTTTGGGACTTAGTCATTTTTCCGGCGTTTATCAGACTTTCAGATAGGGGAAATGTCAGTGAGCATTCCGATTTCAGTTCCAGAGCGATTCGCCCAATGAGTCCTTAATATTTCGTCGTTTTCAGCCAATTTTCTGGATTTTTGAAAATTTCACTTTTTTGTGAAAATATCCACTAAATGAGGGAATAATATGTGTGAGGGTACCCCAGGAGAGTTCCAAATGTGTGTGGGTAGAATATATATCCCACGGGGGTAAAATTGAAAAAAGTTGAAAACATTTTTTTTTGGACTTAGTCATTTTTCCGGCATTTATCAGACTTTCAGATAGGGGAAATGTGAGTGAGCGTTCCGATTTCAGTTCCAGAGTGATTCGCCCAATGAGTCCTTGATTTTTAGTCGTTTTCAGCCAATTTTCTGGATTTTTGAAAATTTCACTTTTTTGTGAAAATATCCACTAAATGAGGGAATAATATGTGTGAGGGTACCCCAGGAGAGTTCCAAATGTGTGTGGGTAAAATATATATCCCACGGGGGTAAAATTGAAAAAAGTTGAAAACATTTTTTTTTGGACTTAGTCATTTTTCCGGCGTTTATCAGACTTTCAGATAGGGGAAATGTCAGTGAGCATTCCGATTTCAGTTCCAGAGCGATTCGCCCAATGAGTCCTTAATATTTTGTCGTTTTCAGCCAATTTTTCTGGATTTTTGAAAATTTCACTTTTTTGTCTAAATATCCACTAAATGAGGGAATAATATGTGTGAGGGTACCCCAGGAGAGTTCCATATGTGTGTGGGTAGAATATTTATCCCACGGGGGTAAAATTGAGAAAAGTTGAAAACATTTTTTTTTGGACTTAGTCATTTTTCCGGCATTTATCAGACTTTCAGATAGGGGAAATGTCAGTGAGCGTTCCGATTTCAGTTCCAGAGCGATTCGCCCAATGAGTCCTTGATTTTTAGTCGTTTTCAGCCAATTTTCTGTATTTTTGAAAATTTCACTTTTTTGTGAAAATATCCACTAAATGAGGGAATAATATGTGTGAGGGTACCCCAGGAGAGTTCCAAATGTGTGTGGGTAGAATATATATCCCACGGGGGTAAAATTGAAAAAAGTTGAAAAAAATTTTTTTTTGGACTTAGTCATTTTTCCGGCGTTTATCAGACTTTCAGATAGGGGAAATGTCAGTGAGCATTCCGATTTCAGTTCCAGAGTGATTCGCCCAATGAGTCCTTAATATTTCGTCGTTTTCAGCCAATTTTTCTGGATTTTTGAAAATTTCACTTTTTTGTGAAAATATCCACTAAATGAGGGAATAATATGTGTGAGGGTACCCCAGGAGAGTTCCAAATGTGTGTGGGTAGAATATATATCCCACGGGGGTAAAATTGAAAAAAGTTGAAAACATTTTTTTTTGGACTTAGTCATTTTTCCGGCATCTATCAGACTTTCAGATAGGGGAAATGTCAGTGAGCATTCCGATTTCAGTTCCAGAGCGATTCGCCCAATGAGTCCTTCATTTTTAGTCGTTTTCAGCCAATTTTCTGTATTTTTGAAAATTTCACTTTTTTGTGAAAATATCCACTAAATGAGGGAATAATATGTGTGAGGGTACCCCAGGAGAGTTCCAAATGTGTGTGGGTAGAATATATATCCCACGGGGGTAAAATTGAAAAAAGTTGAAAAAATTTTTTTGGGGACTTAGTCATTTTTCCGGCGTTTATCAGACTTTCAGATAGGGGAAATGTCAGTGAGCATTCCGATTTCAGTTCCAGAGCGATTCGCCCAATGAGTCCTTGATGTTTCGTCGTTTTCAGCCAATTTTTCTGTATTTTTGAAAATTTCACTTTTTTGTGAAAATATCCACTAAATGAGGGAATAATATGTGTGAGGGTACCCCAGGAGAGTTCCAAATGTGTGTGGGTAGAATATATTTCCCACGGGAGTAAAATTGAAAAAAGTTTAAAAAAAATTTTTTGGGACTTAGTCATTTTTCCGGCGTTTATCAGACTTTCAGATATGGGAAATGTCAGTGAGCATTCCGATTTCAGTTCCAGAGCGATTCGCCCAATGAGTCCTTAATATTTTGTCGTTTTCAGACAATTTTTCTGGATTTTTGAAAATTTCACTTTTTTGTCTAAATATCCACTAAATGAGGGAATAATATGTGTGAGGGTACCCCAGGAGAGTTCCAAATGTGTGTGGGTAGAATATTTATCCCACGGGGGTAAAATTGAGAAAAGTTGAAAACATTTTTTTTTGGACTTAGTCATTTTTCCGGCATTTATCAGACTTTCAGATAGGGGAAATGTCAGTGAGCGTTCCGATTTCAGTTCCAGAGCGATTCGCCCAATGAGTCCTTGATTTTTAGTCGTTTTCAGCCAATTTTCTGTATTTTTGAAAATTTCACTTTTTTGTGAAAATATCCACTAAATGAGGGAATAATATGTGTGAGGGTACCCCAGGAGAGTTCCAAATGTGTGTGGGTAGAATATATATCCCACGGGGGTAAAATTGAAAAAAGTTGAAAACATTTTTTTTTGGACTTAGTCATTTTTCCGGCTTTTATCAGACTTTCAGATATGGGAAATGTCAGTGAGCATTCCGATTTCAGTTCCAGAGCGATTCGCCCAATGAGTCCTTAATATTTTGTCGTTTTCAGACAATTTTTCTGGATTTTTGAAAATTTCACTTTTTTGTCTAAATATCCACTAAATGAGGGAATAATATGTGTGAGGGTACCCCAGGAGAGTTCCAAATGTGTGTGGGTAGAATATTTATCCCACGGGGGTAAAATTGAGAAAAGTTGAAAACATTTTTTTTTGGACTTAGTCATTTTTCCGGCGTTTATCAGACTTTCAGATAGGGGAAATGTCAGTGAGCGTTCCGATTTCAGTTCCAGAGCGATTCGCCCAATGAGTCCTTCATTTTTAGTCGTTTTCAGCCAATTTTCTGTATTTTTGAAAATTTCACTTTTTTGTGAAAATATCCACTAAATGAGGGAATAATATGTGTGAGGGTACCCCAGGAGAGTTCCAAATGTGTGTGGGTAGAATATATATCCCACGGGGGTAAAATTGAAAAAAGTTGAAAAAATTTTTTTGGGGACTTAGTCATTTTTCCGGCGTTTATCAGACTTTCAGATAGGGGAAATGTCAGTGAGCATTCCGATTTCAGTTCCAGAGCGATTCGCCCAATGAGTCCTTGATGTTTCGTCGTTTTCAGCCAATTTTTCTGTATTTTTGAAAATTTCACTTTTTTGTGAAAATATCCACTAAATGAGGGAATAATATGTGTGAGGGTACCCCAGGAGAGTTCCAAATGTGTGTGGGTAGAATATATTTCCCACGGGAGTAAAATTGAAAAAAGTTTAAAAAAAATTTTTTGGGACTTAGTCATTTTTCCGGCGTTTATCAGACTTTCAGATATGGGAAATGTCAGTGAGCATTCCGATTTCAGTTCCAGAGCGATTCGCCCAATGAGTCCTTAATATTTTGTCGTTTTCAGACAATTTTTCTGGATTTTTGAAAATTTCACTTTTTTGTCTAAATATCCACTAAATGAGGGAATAATATGTGTGAGGGTACCCCAGGAGAGTTCCAAATGTGTGTGGGTAGAATATTTATCCCACGGGGGTAAAATTGAGAAAAGTTGAAAACATTTTTTTTTGGACTTAGTCATTTTTCCGGCATTTATCAGACTTTCAGATAGGGGAAATGTCAGTGAGCGTTCCGATTTCAGTTCCAGAGCGATTCGCCCAATGAGTCCTTGATTTTTAGTCGTTTTCAGCCAATTTTCTGTATTTTTGAAAATTTCACTTTTTTGTGAAAATATCCACTAAATGAGGGAATAATATGTGTGAGGGTACCCCAGGAGAGTTCCAAATGTGTGTGGGTAGAATATATATCCCACGGGGGTAAAATTGAAAAAAGTTGAAAACATTTTTTTTTGGACTTAGTCATTTTTCCGGCTTTTATCAGACTTTCAGATATGGGAAATGTCAGTGAGCATTCCGATTTCAGTTCCAGAGCGATTCGCCCAATGAGTCCTTAATATTTTGTCGTTTTCAGACAATTTTTCTGGATTTTTGAAAATTTCACTTTTTTGTCTAAATATCCACTAAATGAGGGAATAATATGTGTGAGGGTACCCCAGGAGAGTTCCAAATGTGTGTGGGTAGAATATTTATCCCACGGGGGTAAAATTGAGAAAAGTTGAAAACATTTTTTTTTGGACTTAGTCATTTTTCCGGCGTTTATCAGACTTTCAGATAGGGGAAATGTCAGTGAGCGTTCCGATTTCAGTTCCAGAGCGATTCGCCCAATGAGTCCTTGATTTTTAGTCGTTTTCAGCCAATTTTTCTGGATTTTTGAAAATTTCACTTTTTTGTGAAAATATCCACTAAATGAGGGAATAATATGTGTGAGGGTACCCCAGGAGAGTTCCAAATGTGTGTGGGTAGAATATATATCCCACGGGGGTAAAATTGAAAAAAAGTTGAAAACATTTTTTTTTGGACTTAGTCATTTTTCCGGCATTTATCAGACTTTCAGATAGGGGAAATGTGAGTGAGCGTTCGGATTTCAGTTCCAGAGCGATTCGCCCAATGAGTCCTTGATTTTTAGTCGTTTTCAGCCAATTTTCTGTATTTTTGAAAATTTCACTTTTTTGTGAAAATATCCACTAAATGAGGGAATACTATGTGTGAGGGTACCCCAGGAGAGTTCCAAATGTGTGTGGGTAGAATATATATCCCACGGGGGTAAAATTGAAAAAAGTTGAAAACATTTTTTTTTGGACTTAGTCATTTTTCTGGCGTTTATCAGACTTTCAGATATGGGAAATGTCAGTGAGCATTCCGATTTCAGTTCCAGAGCGATTCGCCCAATGAGTCCTTAATATTTTGTCGTTTTCAGACAATTTTTCTGGATTTTTGAAAATTTCACTTTTTTGTCTAAATATCCACTAAATGAGGGAATAATATGTGTGAGGGTACCCCAGGAGAGTTCCAAATGTGTGTGGGTAGAATATTTATCCCACGGGGGTAAAATTGAAAAAAGTTGAAAACATTTTTTTTTGGACTTAGTCATTTTTCCGGCATTTATCAGACTTTCATATAGGGGAAATGTCAGTGAGCGTTCTGATTTCAGTTCCAGAGCGATTCGCCCAATGAGTCCTTGATTTTTAGTCGTTTTCAGCCCATTTTCTGTATTTTTGAAAATTTCACTTTTTTGTGAAAATATCCACTAAATGAGGGAATAATATGTGTGAGGGTACCCCAGGAGAGTTCCAAATGTGTGTGGGTAGAATATATATCCCACGGGGGTAAAATTGAAAAAAGTTGAAAAAATTTTTTTTTTGGACTTAGTCATTTTTCCGGCGTTTATCAGACTTTCAGATAGGGGAAATGTCAGGGAGCATTCCGATTTCAGTTCCAGAGCGATTCGCCCAATGAGTCCTTGATATTTCGTCGTTTTCAGCCAATTTTTCTGGATTTTTGAAAATTTCACTTTTTTGTGAAAATATCCACTAAATGAGGGAATAATATGTGTGAGGGTACCCCAGGAGAGTTCCAAATGTGTGTGGGTAGAATATATATCCCACGGGGGTAAAATTGAAAAAAGTTGAAAAAAATTTTTTTTTGGTCTTAGTCATTTTTCCGGCGTTTATCAGACTTTCAAATAGGGGAAATGTCAGTGAGCATTCCGATTTCAGTTCCAGAGCGATTCGCCCAATGAGTCCTTGATATTTCGTCGTTTTCAGCCAATTTTTCTGGATTTTTGAAAATTTCACTTTTTTGTGAAAATATCCACTAAATGAGGGAATAATATGTGTGAGGGTACCCCAGGAGAGTTCCAAATGTGTGTGGGTAGAATATATATCCCACGGGGGTAAAATTGAAAAAAGTTGAAAAAAATTTTTTTTTGGACTTAGTCATTTTTCCGGCGTTTATCAGACTTTCAGATAGGGGAAATGTCAGTGAGCATTCCGATTTCAGTTCCAGAGTGATTCGCCCAATGAGTCCTTAATATTTCGTCGTTTTCAGCCAATTTTTCTGGATTTTTGAAAATTTCACTTTTTTGTGAAAATATCCACTAAATGAGGGAATAATATGTGTGAGGGTACCCCAGGAGAGTTCCAAATGTGTGTGGGTAGAATATATATCCCACGGGGGTAAAATTGAAAAAAGTTGAAAACATTTTTTTTTGGACTTAGTCATTTTTCCGGCATCTATCAGACTTTCAGATAGGGGAAATGTCAGTGAGCATTCCGATTTCAGTTCCAGAGCGATTCGCCCAATGAGTCCTTCATTTTTAGTCGTTTTCAGCCAATTTTCTGTATTTTTGAAAATTTCACTTTTTTGTGAAAATATCCACTAAATGAGGGAATAATATGTGTGAGGGTACCCCAGGAGAGTTCCAAATGTGTGTGGGTAGAATATATATCCCACGGGGGTAAAATTGAAAAAAGTTGAAAAAATTTTTTTGGGGACTTAGTCATTTTTCCGGCGTTTATCAGACTTTCAGATAGGGGAAATGTCAGTGAGCATTCCGATTTCAGTTCCAGAGCGATTCGCCCAATGAGTCCTTGATGTTTCGTCGTTTTCAGCCAATTTTTCTGGATTTTTGAAAATTTCACTTTTTTGTGAAAATATCCACTAAATGAGGGAATAATATGTGTGAGGGTACCCCAGGAGAGTTCCAAATGTGTGTGGGTAGAATATATTTCCCACGGGAGTAAAATTGAAAAAAGTTTAAAAAAAATTTTTTGGGACTTAGTCATTTTTCCGGCGTTTATCAGACTTTCAGATATGGGAAATGTCAGTGAGCATTCCGATTTCAGTTCCAGAGCGATTCGCCCAATGAGTCCTTAATATTTTGTCGTTTTCAGACAATTTTTCTGGATTTTTGAAAATTTCACTTTTTTGTCTAAATATCCACTAAATGAGGGAATAATATGTGTGAGGGTACCCCAGGAGAGTTCCAAATGTGTGTGGGTAGAATATTTATCCCACGGGGGTAAAATTGAGAAAAGTTGAAAACATTTTTTTTTGGACTTAGTCATTTTTCCGGCATTTATCAGACTTTCAGATAGGGGAAATGTCAGTGAGCGTTCCGATTTCAGTTCCAGAGCGATTCGCCCAATGAGTCCTTGATTTTTAGTCGTTTTCAGCCAATTTTCTGTATTTTTGAAAATTTCACTTTTTTGTGAAAATATCCACTAAATGAGGGAATAATATGTGTGAGGGTACCCCAGGAGAGTTCCAAATGTGTGTGGGTAGAATATATATCCCACGGGGGTAAAATTGAAAAAAGTTGAAAACATTTTTTTTTGGACTTAGTCATTTTTCCGGCTTTTATCAGACTTTCAGATATGGGAAATGTCAGTGAGCATTCCGATTTCAGTTCCAGAGCGATTCGCCCAATGAGTCCTTAATATTTTGTCGTTTTCAGACAATTTTTCTTGATTTTTGAAAATTTCACTTTTTTGTCTAAATATCCACTAAATGAGGGAATAATATGTGTGAGGGTACCCCAGGAGAGTTCCAAATGTGTGTGGGTAGAATATTTATCCCACGGGGGTAAAATTGAGAAAAGTTGAAAACATTTTTTTTTGGACTTAGTCATTTTTCCGGCGTTTATCAGACTTTCAGATAGGGGAAATGTCAGTGAGCGTTCCGATTTCAGTTCCAGAGCGATTCGCCCAATGAGTCCTTGATTTTTAGTCGTTTTCAGCCAATTTTTCTGGATTTTTGAAAATTTCACTTTTTTGTGAAAATATCCACTAAATGAGGGAATAATATGTGTGAGGGTACCCCAGGAGAGTTCCAAATGTGTGTGGGTAGAATATATATCCCACGGGGGTAAAATTGAAAAAAAGTTGAAAACATTTTTTTTTGGACTTAGTCATTTTTCCGGCATTTATCAGACTTTCAGATAGGGGAAATGTGAGTGAGCGTTCGGATTTCAGTTCCAGAGCGATTCGCCCAATGAGTCCTTGATTTTTAGTCGTTTTCAGCCAATTTTCTGTATTTTTGAAAATTTCACTTTTTTGTGAAAATATCCACTAAATGAGGGAATAATATGTGTGAGGGTACCCCAGGAGAGTTCCAAATGTGTGTGGGTAGAATATATATCCCACGGGGGTAAAATTGAAAAAAGTTGAAAACATTTTTTTTTGGACTTAGTCATTTTTCCGGCATTTATCAGACTTTCAGATAGGGGAAATGTCAGTGAGCGTTCCGATTTCAGTTCCAGAGCGATTCGCCCAATGAGTCCTTGATTTTTAGTCGTTTTCAGCCAATTTTCTGTATTTTTGAAAATTTCACTTTTTTGTGAAAATATCCACTAAATGAGGGAATAATATGTGTGAGGGTACCCCAGGAGAGTTCCAAATGTGTGTGGGTAGAATATATATCCCACGGGGGTAAAATTGAAAAAAGTTGAAAACATTTTTTTTTGGACTTAGTCATTTTTCCGGCGTTTATCAGACTTTCAGATAGGGGAAATGTCAGTGAGCATTCCGATTTCAGTTCCAGAGTGATTCGCCCAATGAGTCCTTAATATTTTGTCGTTTTCAGCCAATTTTTCTGGATTTTTGAAAATTTCACTTTTTTGTCTAAATATCAACTAAATGAGGGAATAATATGTGTGAGGGTACCCCAGGAGAGTTCCAAATGTGTGTGGGTAGAATATTTATCCCACGGGGGTAAAATTGAGAAAAGTTGAAAACATTTTTTTTTGGACTTAGTCATTTTTCCGGCATTTATCAGACTTTCAGATAGGGGAAATGTCAGAGAGCGCTCCGATTTCAGTTCCAGAGCGATTCGCCCAATGAGTCCTTGATTTTTAGTCGTTTTCAGCCAATTTTCTGTATTTTTGAAAATTTCACTTTTTTGTGAAAATATCCACTAAATGAGGGAATAATATGTGTGAGGGTACCCCAGGAGAGTTCCAAATGTGTGTGGGTAGAATATATATCCCACGGGGGTAAAATTGAAAAAAGTTGAAAAAAAATTTTTTTTGGACTTAGTCATTTTTCCGGCGTTTATCAGACTTTCAGATAGGGGAAATGTCAGTGAGCATTCCGATTTCAGTTCCAGAGCGATTCGCCCAATGAGTCCTTGATATTTCGTCGTTTTCAGCCAATTTTTCAGGATTTTTGAAAATTTCACTTTTTTGTGAAAATATCCACTAAATGAGGGAATAATATGTGTGAGGGTACCCCAGGAGAGTTCCAAATGTGTGTGGGTAGAATATATATCCCACGGGGGTAAAATTGAAAAAAGTTGAAAAAATTTTTTTTTGGGTCTTAGTCATTTTTCCGGCGTTTATCAGACTTTCAGATAGGGGAAATGTCAGTGAGCATTCCGATTTCAGTTCCAGAGCGATTCGCCCAATGAGTCCTTGATATTTCGTCGTTTTCAGCCAATTTTTCTGGATTTTTGAAAATTTCACTTTTTTGTGAAAATATCCACTAAATGAGGGAATAATATGTGTGAGGGTACCCCAGGAGAGTTCCAAATGTGTGTGGGTAGAATATATATCCCACGGGGGTAAAATTGAAAAAAGTTGAAAAAAATTTTTTTTGGGTCTTAGTCATTTTTCCGGCGTTTATCAGACTTTCAGATAGGGGAAATGTCAGTGAGCATTCCGATTTCAGTTCCAGAGCGATTCGCCCAATGAGTCCTTGATATTTCGTCGTTTTCAGCCAATTTTTCTGGATTTTTGAAAATTTCACTTTTTTGTGAAAATATCCACTAAATGAGGGAATAATATGTGTGAGGGTACCCCAGGAGAGTTCCAAATGTGTGTGGGTAGAATATATATCCCACGGGAGTAAAATTGAAAAAAGTTGAAAACATTTTTTTTTGGACTTAGTCATTTTTCCGGCATCTATCAGACTTTCAGATAGGGGAAATGTCAGTGAGCGTTTCGATTTCAGTTTCAGAGCGATTCGCCCAATGAGTCCTTGATTTTTAGTCGTTTTCAGCCAATTTTCGGTATTTTTGAAAATTTCACTTTTTTGTGAAAATATCCACTAAATGAGGGAATAATATGTGTGAGGGTACCCCAGGAGAGTTCCAAATGTGTGTGGGTAGAATATATATCCCACGGGGGTAAAATTGAAAAAAGTTGAAAAAATTTTTTTGGGGACTTAGTCATTTTTCCGGCGTTTATCAGACTTTCAGATATGGGAAATGTCAGTGAGCATTCCGATTTCAGTTCCAGAGCGATTCGCCCAATGAGTCCTTGATATTTCGTCGTTTTCAGCCAATTTTTCTGGATTTTTGAAAATTTCACTTTTTTGTGAAAATATCCACTAAATGAGGGAATAATATGTGTGAGGGTACCCCAGGAGAGTCCCAAATGTGTGTGGGTAGAATATATATCCCACGGGGGTAAAATTGAAAAAAGTTGAAAACATTTTTTTTTGGACTTAGTCATTTTTCCGGCGTTTATCAGACTTTCAGATAGGGGAAATGTCAGTGAGCATTCCGATTTCAGTTCCAGAGCGATTCGCCCAATGAGTCCTTGATATTTCGTCGTTTTCAGCCAATTTTTCTGGATTTTTGAAAATTTTACTTTTTTGTGAAAATATCCACTAAATGAGGGAATAATATGTGTGAGGGTACCCCAGGAGAGTTCCAAATGTGTGTGGGTAGAATATATTTCCCACGCGAGTAAAATTGAAAAAAGTTTAAAAAAAAATTTTTGGGACTTAGTCATTTTTCCGGCGTTTTTCAGACTTTCAGATATGGGAAATGTCAGTGAGCATTCCGATTTCAGTTCCAGAGCGATTCGCCCAATGAGTCCTTAATATTTTGTCGTTTTCAGACAATTTTTCTGGATTTTTGAAAATTTCACTTTTTTGTCTAAATATCCACTAAATGAGGGAATAATATGTGTGAGGGTACCCCAGGAGAGTTCCAAATGTGTGTGGGTAGAATATTTATCCCACGGGGGTAAAATTGAGAAAAGTTGAAAACATTTTTTTTTGGACTTAGTCATTTTTCCGGCATTTATCAGACTTTCAGATAGGGGAAATGTCAGTGAGCGTTCCGATTTCAGTTCCAGAGCGATTCGCCCAATGAGTCCTTGATTTTTAGTCGTTTTCAGCCAATTTTCTGTATTTTTGAAAATTTCACTTTTTTGTGAAAATATCCACTAAATGAGGGAATAATATGTGTGAGGGTACCCCAGGAGAGTTCCAAATGTGTGTGGGTAGAATATATATCCCACGGGGGTAAAATTGAAAAAAGTTGAAAACATTTTTTTTTGGACTTAGTCATTTTTCCGGCGTTTATCAGACTTTCAGATATGGGAAATGTCAGTGAGCATTCCGATTTCAGTTCCAGAGCGATTCGCCCAATGAGTCCTTGATATTTCGTCGTTTTCAGCCAATTTTTCTGGATTTTTGAAAATTTCACTTTTTTGTGAAAATATCCACTAAATGAGGGAATAATATGTGTGAGGGTACCCCAGGAAAGTTCCAAATGTGTGTGGGTAGAATATATATCCCACGGGGGTAAAATTGAAAAAAGTTGAAAAAAATTTTTTTTTGGACTTAGTCATTTTTCCGGCGTTTATCAGACTTTCAGATAGGGGAAATGTCAGTGAGCATTCCGATTTCAGTTCCAGAGCGATTCGCCCAATGAGTCCTTGATATTTCGTCGTTTTCAGCCAATTTTTCTGAATTTTTGAAAATTTCACTTTTTTGTGAAAATATCCACTAAATGAGGGAATAATATGTGTGAGGGTACCCCAGGAGAGTTCCAAATGTGTGTGGGTAGAATATATATCCCACGGGAGTAAAATTGAAAAAAGTTTAAAAAATTTTTTTTGGGACTTAGTCATTTTTCCGGCGTTTATCAGACTTTCAGATAGGGGAAATGTCAGTGAGCATTCCGATTTCAGTTCCAGAGCGATTCGCCCAATGAGTCCTTAATATTTTGTCGTTTTCAGCCAATTTTTCTGGATTTTTGAAAATTTCACTTTTTTGTGAAAATATCCACTAAATGAGGGAATAATATGTGTGAGGGTACCCCAGGAGAGTTCCAAATGTGTGTGGGTAGAATATATATCCCACGGGGGTAAAATTGAAAAAAAGTTGAAAACATTTTTTTTTGGACTTAGTCATTTTTCCGGCATTTATCAGACTTTCAGATAGGGGAAATGTCAGTGAGCGTTCCGATTTCAGTTCCAGAGCGATTCGCCCAATGAGTCCTTGATTTTTAGTCGTTTTCAGCCAATTTTCTGTATTTTTGAAAATTTCACTTTTTTGTGAAAATATCCACTAAATGAGGGAATAATATGTGTGAGGGTACCCCAGGAGAGTTCCAAATGTGTGTGGGTAGAATATATATCCCACGGGGGTAAAATTGAAAAAAGTTGAAAAAAAAGTTTTTTTTCGACTTAGTCATTTTTCCGGCGTTTATCAGACTTTCAGATAGGGGAAATGTCAGTGAGCATTCCGATTTCAGTTCCAGAGCGATTCGCCCAATGAGTCCTTGATATTTCGTCGTTTTCAGCCAATTTTTCTGGATTTTTGAAAATTTCACTTTTTTGTGAAAATATCCACTAAATGAGGGAATAATATGTGTGAGGGTACCCCAGGAGAGTTCCAAATGTGTGTGGGTAGAATATATATCCCACGGGGGTAAAATTGAAAAAAGTTGAAAACATTTTTTTTTGGACTTAGTCATTTTTCCGGCATTTATCAGACTTTCAGATAAGGGAAATGTCAGTGAGCGTTCCGATTTCAGTTCCAGAGCGATTCGCCCAATGAGTCCTTGATTTTTAGTCGTTTTCAGCCAATTTTCTGTATTTTTGAAAATTTCACTTTTTTGTGAAAATATCCACTAAATGAGGGAATAATATGTGTGAGGGTACCCCAGGAGAGTTCCAAATGTGTGTGGGTAGAATATATATCCCACGGGGGTAAAATTGAAAAAAGTTGAAAACATTTTTTTTTGGACTTAGTCATTTTTCCGGCATTTATCAGACTTTCAGATAGGGGAAATGTCAGTGAGCGTTCCGATTTCAGTTCCAGAGCGATTCGCCCAATGAGTCCTTGATTTTTAGTCGTTTTCAGCCAATTTTCTGTATTTTTGAAAATTTCACTTTTTTGTGAAAATATCCACTAAATGAGGGAATAATATGTGTGAGGGTACCCCAGGAGAGTTCCAAATGTGTGTGGGTAGAATATATATCCCACGGGGGTAAAATTGAAAAAAGTTGAAAACATTTTTTTTTGGACTTAGTCATTTTTCCGGCGTTTATCAGACTTTCAGATAGGGGAAATGTCAGTGAGCATTCCGATTTCAGTTCCAGAGTGATTTGCCCAATGAGTCCTTAATATTTTGTCGTTTTCAGCCAATTTTTCTGGATTTTTGAAAATTTCACTTTTTTGTCTAAATATCCACTAAATGAGGGAATAATATGTGTGAGGGTACCCCAGGAGAGTTTCAAATGTGTGTGGGTAGAATATTTATCCCACGGGGGTAAAATTGAGAAAAGTTGAAAACATTTTTTTTTGGACTTAGTCATTTTTCCGGCATTTATCAGACTTTCAGATAGGGGAAATGTCAGAGAGCGCTCCGATTTCAGTTCCAGAGCGATTCACCCAATGAGTCCTTGATTTTTAGTCGTTTTCAGCCAATTTTCTGTATTTTTGAAAATTTCACTTTTTTGTGAAAATATCCACTAAATGAGGGAATAATATGTGTGAGGGTACCCCAGGAGAGTTCCAAATGTGTGTGGGTAGAATATATATCCCACGGGGGTAAAATTGAAAAAAGTTGAAAAAAAATTTTTTTTGGACTTAGTCATTTTTCCGGCGTTTATCAGACTTTCAGATAGGGGAAATGTCAGTGAGCATTCCGATTTCAGTTCCAGAGCGATTCGCCCAATGAGTCCTTGATATTTCGTCGTTTTCAGCCAATTTTTCTGGATTTTTGAAAATTTCACTTTTTTGTGAAAATATCCACTAAATGAGGGAATAATATGTGTGAGGGTACCCCAGGAGAGTTCCAAATGTGTGTGGGTAGAATATATATCCCACGGGGGTAAAATTGAAAAAAGTTGAAAACATTTTTTTTTGGACTTAGTCATTTTTCCGGCGTTTATCAGACTTTCAGATAGGGGAAATGTCAGTGAGCATTCCGATTTCAGTTCCAGAGTGATTCGCCCAATGAGTCCTTAATATTTTGTGGTTTTCAGCCAATTTTTCTGGATTTTTGAAAATTTCACTTTTTTGTCTAAATATCCACTAAATGAGGGAATAATATGTGTGAGGGTACCCCAGGAGAGTTCCAAATGTGTGTGGGTAGAATATTTATCCCACGGGGGTAAAATTGAGAAAAGTTGAAAACATTTTTTTTTGGACTTAGTCATTTTTCCGGCATTTATCAGACTTTCAGATAGGGGAAATGTCAGAGAGCGCTCCGATTTCAGTTCCAGAGCGATTCACCCAATGAGTCCTTGATTTTTAGTCGTTTTCAGCCAATTTTCTGTATTTTTGAAAATTTCACTTTTTTGTGAAAATATCCACTAAATGAGGGAATAATATGTGTGAGGGTACCCCAGGAGAGTTCCAAATGTGTGTGGGTAGAATATATATCCCACGGGGGTAAAATTGAAAAAAGTTGAAAAAAAATTTTTTTTGGACTTAGTCATTTTTCCGGCGTTTATCAGACTTTCAGATAGGGGAAATGTCAGTGAGCATTCCGATTTCAGTTCCAGAGCGATTCGCCCAATGAGTCCTTGATATTTCGTCGTTTTCAGCCAATTTTTCTGGATTTTTGAAAATTTCACTTTTTTGTGAAAATATCCACTAAATGAGGGAATAATATGTGTGAGGGTACCCCAGGAGAGTTCCAAATGTGTGTGGGTAGAATATATATCCCACGGGGGTAAAATTGAAAAAAGTTGAAAACATTTTTTTTTGGACTTAGTCATTTTTCCGGCGTTTATCAGACTTTCAGATAGGGGAAATGTCAGTGAGCATTCCGATTTCAGTTCCAGAGCGATTCGCCCAATGAGTCCTTGATATTTCGTCGTTTTCAGCCAATTTTTCTGTATTTTTGAAAATTTCACTTTTTTGTGAAAATATCCACTAAATGAGGGAATAATATGTGTGAGGGTACCCCAGGAGAGTTCCAAATGTGTGTGGGTAGAATATATATCCCACGGGGGTAAAATTGAAAAAAGTTGAAAAAAATTTTTTTTGGGTCTTAGTCATTTTTCCGGCGTTTATCAGACTTTCAGATAGGGGAAATGTCAGTGAGCATTCCGATTTCAGTTCCAGAGCGATTCGCCCAATGAGTCCTTGATATTTCGTCTTTTTCAGCCAATTTTTCTGGATTTTTGAAAATTTCACTTTTTTGTGAAAATATCCACTAAATGAGGGAATAATATGTGTGAGGGTACCCCAGGAGAGTTCCAAATGTGTGTGGGTAGAATATATATCCCACGGGAGTAAAATTGAAAAAAGTTAAAAAAAATTTTTTTGGGACTTAGTCATTTTTTTCGGCGTTTATCAGACTTTCAGATAGGGGAAATGTCAGTGAGCATTCCGATTTCAGTTCCAGAGCGATTCGCCCAATGAGTCCTTGATTTTTAGTCGTTTTCAGCCAATTTTCTGGATTTTTGAAAATTTCACTTTTTTGTGAAAATATCCACTAAATGAGGGAATAATATGTGTGAGGGTACCCCAGGAGAGTTCCAAATGTGTGTGGGTAAAATATATATCCCACGGGGGTAAAATTGAAAAAAGTTGAAAACATTTTTTTTTGGACTTAGTCATTTTTCCGGCGTTTATCAGACTTTCAGATAGGGGAATGTCAGTGAGCATTCCGATTTCAGTTCCAGAGCGATTCGCCCAATGAGTCCTTAATATTTTGTCGTTTTCAGCCAATTTTTCTGGATTTTTGAAAATTTCACTTTTTTGTCTAAATATCCACTAAATGCGGGAATAATATGTGTGAGGGTACCCCAGGAGAGTTCCAAATGTGTGTGGGTAGAATATTTATCCCACGGGGGTAAATTTGAGAAAAGTTGAAAACATTTTTTTTTGGACTTAGTCATTTTTCCGGCATTTATCAGACTTTCAGATAGGGGAAATGTCAGTGAGCGTTCCGATTTCAGTTCCAGAGCGATTCGCCCAATGAGTCCTTGATTTTTAGTCGTTTTCAGCCAATTTTCTGTATTTTTGAAAATTTCACTTTTTTGTGAAAATATCCACTAAATGAGGGAATAATATGTGTGAGGGTACCCCAGGAGAGTTCCAAATGTGTGTGGGTAGAATATATATCCCACGGGGGTAAAATTGAAAAAAGTTGAAAACATTTTTTTTTGGACTTAGTCATTTTTCCGGCATCTATCAGACTTTCAGATAGGGGAAATGTCAGTGAGCGTTCCGATTTCAGTTCCAGAGCGATTCGCCCAATGAGTCCTTGATATTTCGTCGTTTTCAGCCAATTTTTCTGGATTTTTGAAAATTTCACTTTTTTGTGAAAATATCCACTAAATGAGGGAATAATATGTGTGAGGGTACCCCAGGAGAGTTCCAAATGTGTGTGGGTAGAATATATATCCCACGGGGGTAAAATTGAAAAAAGTTGAAAAAAATTTTTTTTGGGTCTTAGTCATTTTTCCGGCGTTTATCAGACTTTCAGATAGGGGAAATGTCAGTGAGCATTCCGATTTCAGTTCCAGAGCGATTCGCCCAATGAGTCCTTGATATTTCGTCTTTTTCAGCCAATTTTTCTGGATTTTTGAAAATTTCACTTTTTTGTGAAAATATCCACTAAATGAGGGAATAATATGTGTGAGGGTACCCCAGGAGAGTTCCAAATGTGTGTGGGTAGAATATATATCCCACGGGAGTAAAATTGAAAAAAGTTAAAAAAAATTTTTTTGGGACTTAGTCATTTTTTTCGGCGTTTATCAGACTTTCAGATAGGGGAAATGTCAGTGAGCATTCCGATTTCAGTTCCAGAGCGATTCGCCCAATGAGTCCTTAATATTTCGTCGTTTTCAGCCAATTTTCTGGATTTTTGAAAATTTCACTTTTTTGTGAAAATATCCACTAAATGAGGGAATAATATGTGTGAGGGTACCCCAGGAGAGTTCCAAATGTGTGTGGGTAGAATATATATCCCACGGGGGTAAAATTGAAAAAAGTTGAAAACATTTTTTTTTGGACTTAGTCATTTTTCCGGCATTTATCAGACTTTCATATAGGGGAAATGTCAGTGAGCGTTCCGATTTCAGTTCCAGAGCGATTCGCCCAATGAGTCCTTGATTTTTAGTCGTTTTCAGCCAATTTTCTGTATTTTTGAAAATTTCACTTTTTTGTGAAAATATCCACTAAATGAGGGAATAATATGTGTGAGGGTACCCCAGGAGAGTTCCAAATGTGTGTGGGTAGAATATATATCCCACGGGGGTAAAATTGAAAAAAGTTGAAAACATTTTTTTTTGGACTTAGTCATTTTTCCGGCGTTTATCAGACTTTCAGATAGGGGAAATGTCAGTGAGCATTCCGATTTCAGTTCCAGAGCGATTCGCCCAATGAGTCCTTGATATTTCGTCGTTTTCAGCCAATTTTTCTGGATTTTTGAAAATTTCACTTTTTTGTGAAAATATCCACTAAATGAGGGAATAATATGTGTGAGGGTACCCCAGGAGAGTTCCAAATGTGTGTGGGTAGAATATATATCCCACGGGAGTAAAATTGAAAAAAGTTTAAAAAATTTTTGGGACTTAGTCATTTTTCCGGCGTTTATCAGACTTTCAGATAGGGGAAATGTCAGTGAGCATTCCGATTTCAGTTCCAGAGCGATTTGCCCAATGAGTCCTTAATATTTTGTCGTTTTCAGCCAATTTTTCTGGATTTTTGAAAATTTCACTTTTTTGTGAAAATATCCACTAAATGAGGGAATAATATGTGTGAGGGTACCCCAGGAGAGTTCCAAATGTGTGTGGGTAGAATATATATCCCACGGGGGTAAAATTGAAAAAAAGTTGAAAACATTTTTTTTTGGACTTAGTCATTTTTCCGGCATTTATCAGACTTTCAGATAGGGGAAATGTCAGTGAGCGTTCCGATTTCAGTTCCAGAGCGATTCGCCCAATGAGTCCTTGATTTTTAGTCGTTTTCAGCCAATTTTCTGTATTTTTGAAAATTTCACTTTTTTGTGAAAATATCCACTAAATGAGGGAATAATATGTGTGAGGGTACCCCAGGAGAGTTCCAAATGTGTGTGGGTAGAATATATATCCCACGGGGGTAAAATTGAAAAAAGTTGAAAACATTTTTTTTTGGACTTAGTCATTTTTCCGGCGTTTATCAGACTTTCAGATATGGGAAATGTCAGTGAGCATTCCGATTTCAGTTCCAGAGCGATTCGCCCAATGAGTCCTTAATATTTTGTCGTTTTCAGCCAATTTTTCTGGATTTTTGAAAATTTCACTTTTTTGTCTAAATATCCACTAAATGAGGGAATAATATGTGTGAGGGTACCCCAGGAGAGTTCCAAATGTGTGTGGGTAGAATATTTATCCCACGGGGGTAAAATTGAGAAAAGTTGAAAACATTTTTTTTTGGACTTAGTCATTTTTCCGGCATTTATCAGACTTTCAGATAGGGGAAATGTCAGTGAGCGTTCCGATTTCAGTTCCAGAGCGATTCGCCCAATGAGTCCTTGATTTTTAGTCGTTTTCAGCCAATTTTTCTGGATTTTTGAAAATTTCACTTTTTTGTGAAAATATCCACTAAATGAGGGAATAATATGTGTGAGGGTACCCCAGGAAAGTTCCAAATGTGTGTGGGTAGAATATATATCCCACGGGGGTAAAATTGAAAAAAGTTTAAAAAAATTTTTTTTTGGACTTAGTCATTTTTCCGGCGTTTATCAGACTTTCAGATAGGGGAAATGTCAGTGAGCATTCCGATTTCAGTTCCAGAGCGATTCGCCCAATGAGTCCTTGATATTTCGTCGTTTTCAGCCAATTTTTTTGGATTTTTGAAAATTTCACTTTTTTGTGAAAATATCCACTAAATGAGGGAATAATATGTGTGAGGGTACCCCAGGAGAGTTCCAAATGTGTGTGGGTAGAATATATATCCCACGGGGGTAAAATTGAAAAAAAGTTGAAAACATTTTTTTTTGGACTTAGTCATTTTTCCGGCATTTATCAGACTTTCAGATAGGGGAAATGTCAGTGAGCGTTCCGATTTCAGTTCCAGAGCGATTCGCCCAATGAGTCCTTGGTTTTTAGTCGTTTTCAGCCAATTTTCTGTATTTTTGAAAATTTCACTTTTTTGTGAAAATATCCACTAAATGAGCGAATAATATGTGTGAGGGTACCCCAGGAGAGTTCCAAATGTGTGTGGGTAGAATATATATCCCACGGGGGTAAAATTGAAAAAAGTTGAAAACATTTTTTTTTGGACTTAGTCATTTTTCCGGCGTTTATCAGACTTTCAGATAGGGGAAATGTCAGTGAGCATTCCGATTTCAGTTCCAGAGCGATTCGCCCAATGAGTCCTTAATATTTTGTCGTTTTCAGACAATTTTTCTGGATTTTTGAAAATTTCACTTTTTTGTCTAAATATCCACTAAATGAGGGAATAATATGTGTGAGGGTACCCCAGGAGAGTTCCAAATGTGTGTGGGTAGAATATTTATCCCACGGGGGTAAAATTGAGAAAAGTTGAAAACATTTTTTTTTGGACTTAGTCATTTTTCTGGCATTTATCAGACTTTCAGATAGGGGAAATGTCAGTGAGCGTTCCGATTTCAGTTCCAGAGCGATTCGCCCAATGAGTCCTTGATTTTTAATCGTTTTCAGCCAATTTTCTGTATTTTTGAAAATTTCACTTTTTTGTGAAAATATCCACTAAATGAGGGAATAATATGTGTGAGGGTACCCCAGGAGAGTTCCAAATGTGTGTGGGTAGAATATATATCCCACGGGGGTAAAATTGAAAAAAGTTGAAAACATTTTTTTTTGGACTTAGTCATTTTTCCGGCGTTTATCAGACTTTCAGATATGGGAAATGTCAGTGAGCATTCCGATTTCAGTTCCAGAGCGATTCGCCCAATGAGTCCTTAATATTTTGTCGTTTTCAGACAATTTTTCTGGATTTTTGAAAATTTCACTTTTTTGTCTAAATATCCACTAAATGAGGGAATAATATGTGTGAGGGTACCCCAGGAGAGTTCCAAATGTGTGTGGGTAGAATATTTATCCCACGGGGGTAAAATTGAGAAAAGTTGAAAACATTTTTTTTTGGACTTAGTCATTTTTCCGGCATTTATCAGACTTTCAGATAGGGGAAATGTCAGTGAGCGTTCCGATTTCAGTTCCAGAGCGATTCGCCCAATGAGTCCTTGATTTTTAGTCGTTTTCAGCCAATTTTCTGTATTTTTGAAAATTTCACTTTTTTGTGAAAATATCCACTAAATGAGGGAATAATATGTGTGAGGGTACCCCAGGAGAGTTCCAAATGTGTGTGGGTAGAATATATATCCCACGGGGGTAAAATTGAAAAAAGTTGAAAACATTTTTTTTTGGACTTAGTCATTTTTCCGGCGTTTATCAGACTTTCAGATATGGGAAATGTCAGTGAGCATTCCGATTTCAGTTCCAGAGCAATTCGCCCAATGAGTCCTTAATATTTTGTCGTTTTCAGACAATTTTTCTGGATTTTTGAAAATTTCACTTTTTTGTCTAAATATCCACTAAATGAGGGAATAATATGTGTGAGGGTACCCCAGGAGAGTTCCAAATGTGTGTGGGTAGAATATTTATCCCACGGGGGTAAAATTGAGAAAAGTTGAAAACATTTTTTTTTGGACTTAGTCATTTTTCCGGCATTTATCAGACTTTCAGATAGGGGAAATGTCAGTGAGCATTCCGATTTCAGTTCCAGAGCGATTCGCCCAATGAGTCCTTGATTTTTAGTCGTTTTCAGCCAATTTTCTGTATTTTTGAAAATTTCACTTTTTTGTGAAAATATCCACTAAATGAGGGAATAATATGTGTGAGGGTACCCCAGGAGAGTTCCAAATGTGTGTGGGTAGAATATATATCCCACGGGGGTAAAATTGAAAAAAGTTGAAAAAATTTTTTTTTTGGACTTAGTCATTTTTCCGGCGTTTATCAGACTTTCAGATAGGGGAAATGTCAGTGAGCATTCCGATTTCAGTTCCAGAGCGATTCGCCCAATGAGTCCTTGATATTTCGTCGTTTTCAGCCAATTTTTCTGGATTTTTGAAAATTTCACTTTTTTGTGAAAATATCCACTAAATGAGGGAATAATATGTGTGAGGGTACCCCAGGAAAGTTCCAAATGTGTGTGGGTAGAATATATATCCCACGGGGGTAAAATTGAAAAAAGTTGAAAAAAATTTTTTTTTGGACTTAGTCATTTTTCCGGCGTTTATCAGACTTTCAGATAGGGGAAATGTCAGTGAGCATTCCGATTTCAGTTCCAGAGCGATTCGCCCAATGAGTCCTTGATATTTCGTCGTTTTCAGCCAATTTTTCTGGATTTTTGAAAATTTCACTTTTTTGTGAAAATATCCACTAAATGAGGGAATAATATGTGTGAGGGTACCCCAGGAGAGTTCCAAATGTGTGTGGGTAGAATATATATCCCACGGGAGTAAAATTGAAAAAAGTTTAAAAAATTTTTTTTGGGACTTAGTCATTTTTCCGGCGTTTATCAGACTTTCAGATAGGGGAAATGTCACTGAGCATTCAGATTTCAGTTCCAGAGCGATTCGCCCAATGAGTCCTTAATATTTTGTCGTTTTCAGCCAATTTTTCTGGATTTTTGAAAATTTCACTTTTTTGTGAAAATATCCACTAAATGAGGGAATAATATGTGTGAGGGTACCCCAGGAGAGTTCCAAATGTGTGTGGGTAGAATATATATCCCACGGGGGTAAAATTGAAAAAAAGTTGAAAACATTTTTTTTTGGACTTAGTCATTTTTCCGACATTTATCAGACTTTCAGATAGGGGAAATGTCAGTGAGCGTTCCGATTTCAGTTCCAGAGCGATTCGCCCAATGAGTCCTTGATTTTTAGTCGTTTTCAGCCAATTTTCTGTATTTTTGAAAATTTCACTTTTTTGTGAAAATATCCACTAAATGAGGGAATAATATGTGTGAGGGTACCCCAGGAGAGTTCCAAATGTGTGTGGGTAGAATATATATCCCACGGGGGTAAAATTGAAAAAAGTTGAAAACATTTTTTTTTGGACTTAGTCATTTTTCCGGCATTTATCAGACTTTCAGATAGGGGAAATGTCAGTGAGCGTTCCGATTTCAGTTCCAGAGCGATTCGCCCAATGAGTCCTTGATTTTTAGTCGTTTTCAGCCAATTTTCTGTATTTTTGAAAATTTCACTTTTTTGTGAAAATATCCACTAAATGAGGGAATAATATGTGTGAGGGTACCCCAGGAGAGTTCCAAATGTGTGTGGGTAGAATATATATTCCACGGGGGTAAAATTGAAAAAAGTTGAAAACATTTTTTTTTGGACTTAGTCATTTTTCCGGCGTTTATCAGACTTTCAGATAGGGGAAATGTCAGTGAGCATTCCGATTTCAGTTCCAGAGTGATTCGCCCAATGAGTCCTTAATATTTTGTCGTTTTCAGCCAATTTTTCTGGATTTTTGAAAATTTCACTTTTTTGTCTAAATATCCACTAAATGAGGGAATAATATGTGTGAGGGTACCCCAGGAGAGTTCCAAATGTGTGTGGGTAGAATATTTATCCCACGGGGGTAAAATTGAGAAAAGTTGAAAACATTTTTTTTTGGACTTAGTCATTTTTCTGGCATTTATCAGACTTTCAGATAGGGGAAATGTCAGAGAGCGCTCCGATTTCAGTTCCAGAGCGATTCGCCCAATGAGTCCTTGATTTTTTGTCGTTTTCAGCCAATTTTCTGTATTTTTGAAAATTTCACTTTTTTGTGAAAATATCCACTAAATGAGGGAATAATATGTGTGAGGGTACCCCAGGAGAGTTCCAAATGTGTGTGGGTAGAATATATATCCCACGGGGGTAAAATTGAAAAAAGTTGAAAAAAAATTTTTTTTGGACTTAGTCATTTTTCCGGCGTTTATCAGACTTTCAGATAGGGGAAATGTCAGTGAGCATTCCGATTTCAGTTCCAGAGCGATTCGCCCAATGAGTCCTTGATATTTCGTCGTTTTCAGCCAATTTTTCTGGATTTTTGAAAATTTCACTTTTTTGTGAAAATATCCACTAAATGAGGGAATAATATGTGTGAGGGTACCCCAGGAGAGTTCCAAATGTGTGTGGGTAGAATATATATCCCACGGGAGTAAAATTGAAAAAAGTTTAAAAAATTTTTTTTGGGACTTAGTCATTTTTCCGGCGTTTATCAGACTTTCAGATAGGGGAAATGTCACTGAGCATTCAGATTTCAGTTCCAGAGCGATTCGCCCAATGAGTCCTTAATATTTTGTCGTTTTCAGCCAATTTTTCTGGATTTTTGAAAATTTCACTTTTTTGTGAAAATATCCACTAAATGAGGGAATAATATGTGTGAGGGTACCCCAGGAGAGTTCCAAATGTGTGTGGGTAGAATATATATCCCACGGGGGTAAAATTGAAAAAAAGTTGAAAACATTTTTTTTTGGACTTAGTCATTTTTCCGACATTTATCAGACTTTCAGATAGGGGAAATGTCAGTGAGCGTTCCGATTTCAGTTCCAGAGCGATTCGCCCAATGAGTCCTTGATTTTTAGTCGTTTTCAGCCAATTTTCTGTATTTTTGAAAATTTCACTTTTTTGTGAAAATATCCACTAAATGAGGGAATAATATGTGTGAGGGTACCCCAGGAGAGTTCCAAATGTGTGTGGGTAGAATATATATCCCACGGGGGTAAAATTGAAAAAAGTTGAAAACATTTTTTTTTGGACTTAGTCATTTTTCCGGCATTTATCAGACTTTCAGATAGGGGAAATGTCAGTGAGCGTTCCGATTTCAGTTCCAGAGCGATTCGCCCAATGAGTCCTTGATTTTTAGTCGTTTTCAGCCAATTTTCTGTATTTTTGAAAATTTCACTTTTTTGTGAAAATATCCACTAAATGAGGGAATAATATGTGTGAGGGTACCCCAGGAGAGTTCCAAATGTGTGTGGGTAGAATATATATTCCACGGGGGTAAAATTGAAAAAAGTTGAAAACATTTTTTTTTGGACTTAGTCATTTTTCCGGCGTTTATCAGACTTTCAGATAGGGGAAATGTCAGTGAGCATTCCGATTTCAGTTCCAGAGTGATTCGCCCAATGAGTCCTTAATATTTTGTCGTTTTCAGCCAATTTTTCTGGATTTTTGAAAATTTCACTTTTTTGTCTAAATATCCACTAAATGAGGGAATAATATGTGTGAGGGTACCCCAGGAGAGTTCCAAATGTGTGTGGGTAGAATATTTATCCCACGGGGGTAAAATTGAGAAAAGTTGAAAACATTTTTTTTTGGACTTAGTCATTTTTCTGGCATTTATCAGACTTTCAGATAGGGGAAATGTCAGAGAGCGCTCCGATTTCAGTTCCAGAGCGATTCGCCCAATGAGTCCTTGATTTTTTGTCGTTTTCAGCCAATTTTCTGTATTTTTGAAAATTTCACTTTTTTGTGAAAATATCCACTAAATGAGGGAATAATATGTGTGAGGGTACCCCAGGAGAGTTCCAAATGTGTGTGGGTAGAATATATATCCCACGGGGGTAAAATTGAAAAAAGTTGAAAAAAAATTTTTTTTGGACTTAGTCATTTTTCCGGCGTTTATCAGACTTTCAGATAGGGGAAATGTCAGTGAGCATTCCGATTTCAGTTCCAGAGCGATTCGCCCAATGAGTCCTTAATATTTCGTCGTTTTCAGCCAATTTTTCTGGATTTTTGAAAATTTCACTTTTTTGTGAAAATATCCACTAAATGAGGGAATAATATGTGTGAGTGTACCCCAGGAGAGTTCCAAATGTGTGTGGGTAGAATATATATCCCACGGGGGTAAAATTGAAAAAAGTTGAAAAAATTTTTTTTTTTGGACTTAGTGATTTTTCCGGCATTTATCAGACTTTCAGATAGGGGAAATGTCAGTGAGCGTTCCGATTTCAGTTCCAGAGCGATTCGCCCAATGAGTCCTTGATTTTTAGTCGTTTTCAGCCAATTTTCTGTATTTTTGAAAATTTCACTTTTTTGTGAAAATATGAACTAAATGAGGGAATAATATGTGTGAGGGTACCCCAGGAGAGTTCCAAATGTGTGTGGGTAGAATATATATCCCACGGGGGTAAAATTGAAAAAAGTTGAAAAAAATTTTTTTTTGGACTTAGTCATTTTTCCGGCGTTTATCAGACTTTCAGATAGGGGAAATGTCAGTGAGCATTCCGATTTCAGTTCCAGAGCGATTCGCCCAATGAGTCGTTAATATTTCGTCGTTTTCAGCCAATTTTTCTGGATTTTTGAAAATTTCACTTTTTTGTGAAAATATCCACTAAATGAGGGAATAATATGTGTGAGGGTACCCCTGGAGAGTTCCAAATGTGTTTGGGTAGAATATATATCCCACGGGGGTAAAATTGAAAAAAGTTGAAAACATTTTTTTTTGGACTTAGTCATTTTTCCGGCATTTATCAGACTTTCAGATAGGGGAAATGTCAGTGAGCGTTCCGATTTCAGTTCCAGAGCGATTTGCCCAATAAGTCCTTGATATTTAGTCGTTTTCAGCCAATTTTCTAGATTTTTGAAAATTTCACTTTTTTGTGAAAATATCCACTAAATGAGGGAATAATATGTGTGAGGGTACCCCAGGAGAGTTCCAAATGTGGGTGGGTAGAATATATATCCCACGGGGGTAAAATTGAAAAAAGTTGAAAAAATATTTTTTTAGACTTAGTCATTTTTCCGGCATTTATCAGACTTTCAGATAGGGGAAATGTCAGTGAGCATTCCGATTTCAGTTCCAGAGCGATTCACCCAATGAGTCCTTGATATTTAGTCGTTTTCAGCCAATTTTCTGGATTTTTGAAAATTTCACTTTTTTGTGAAAATATCCACTAAATGAGGGAATAATATGTGTGAGGGTACCCCAGGAGAGTTCCAAATGTGTGTGGGTAGAATATATATCCCACGGGGGTAAAATTGAAAAAAGTTGAAAAAAATTTTTTTTTGGACTTAGTCATTTTTCCGGCGTTTATCAGACTTTCAGATAGGGGAAATGTCAGTGAGCATTCCGATTTCAGTTCCAGAGCGATTCACCCAATGAGTCCTTGATATTTAGTCGTTTTCAGCCAATTTTCTGGATTTTTGAAAATTTCACTTTTTTGTGAAAATATCCACTAAATGAGGGAATAATATGTGTGAGGGTACCCCAGGAGAGTTCCAAATGTGTGTGGGTAGAATATATATCCCACGGGGGTAAAATTGAAAAAAGTTGAAAACATTTTTTTTTGGACTTAGTCATTTTTCCGGCATTTATTAGACTTTCAGATAGGGGAAATGTCAGTGAGCGTTCCGATTTCAGTTCCAGAGCGATTTGCCTAATGAGTCCTTGATTTTTAGTCGTTTTCAGCAAATTTTCTGGATTTTTGAAAATTTCACTTTTTTGTGAAAAAATCCACTAAATGAGGTAATAATATGTGTGAGGGTATCCCAGGAGAGTTCCAAATGTGTGTGGGTAGAATATATATCCCACGGGGGTAAAATTGAAAAAAGTTGAAAAAAATTTTTTTTTTGGACTTAGTCATTTTTCCGGCGTTTATCAGACTTTCAGATAGGGGAAATGTCAGTGAGCATTCCGATTTCAGTTCCAGAGCGATTCGCCCAATGAGTCCTTGATATTTCGTCGTTTTCAGCCAATTTTTCTGGATTTTTGAAAATTTCACTTTTTTGTGAAAATATCCACTAAATGAGGGAATAATATGTGTGAGGGTACCCCAGGAGAGTTCCAAATGTGTGTGGGTAGAATATATATCCCACGGGGGTAAAATTGAAAAAAGTTGAAAACATTTTTTTTTGGACTTAGTCATTTTTCCGGCATTTATCAGACTTTCAGATAGGGGAAATGTCAGTGAGCATTCCGATTTCAGTTCCAGAGCGATTCGCCCAATGAGTCCTTGATTTTTAGTCGTTTTCAGCCAATTTTCTGTATTTTTGAAAATTTCACTTTTTTTGTGAAAATATCCACTAAATGAGGGAATAATATGTGTGAGGGTACCCCAGGAGAGTTCCAAATGTGTGTGGGTAGAATATATATCCCACGGGGGTAAAATTGAAAAAAGTTGAAAACATTTTTTTTTGGACTTAGTCATTTTTCCGGCGTTTATCAGACTTTCAGATAGGGGAAATGTCAGTGAGCATTCCGATTTCAGTTCCAGAGCGATTCGCCCAATGAGTCCTTAATATTTTGTCGTTTTCAGCCAATTTTTCTGGATTTTTGAAAATTTCACTTTTTTGTCTAAATATCCACTAAATGAGGGAATAATATGTGTGAGGGTACCTCAGGAGAGTTCCAAATGTGTGTGGGTAGAATATTTATCCCACGGGGGTAAAATTGAGAAAAGTTGAAAACATTTTTTTTTGGACTTAGTCATTTTTCCGGCGTTTATCAGACTTTCAGATAGGGGAAATGTCAGTGAGCATTCCGATTTCAGTTCCAGAATGATTCGCCCAATGAGTCCTTGATATTTCGTCGTTTTCAGCCAATTTTTCTGGATTTTTGAAAATTTAACTTTTTTGTGAAAATATCCACTAAATGAGGGAATAATATGTGTGAGGGTACCCCAGGAGAGTTCCAAATGTGTGTGGGTAGAATATGTATCCTACGGGGGTAAAATTGAAAAAAGTTGAAAACATTTTATTTTGGACTTAGTCATTTTTCCGGCATTTATCAGACTTTCAGATAGGGGAAATGTCAGTGAGCGTTCCGATTTCATTTCCAGAGCGATTCGCCCAATGAGTCCTTGATGTTTAGTCGTTTTCAGCCAATTTTCTGTATTTTTGAAAATTTCACTTTTTTGTGAAAATATCCACTAAATGAGGGAATAATATGTGTGAGGGTACCCCAGGAGAGTTCCAAATGTGTGTGGGTAGAATATATATCCCACGGGGGTAAAATTGAAAAAAGTTGAAAACATTTTTTTTTGGACTTAGTCATTTTTCCGGCATTTATTAGACTTTCAGATCGGGGAAATGTCAGTGAGCGTTCCGATTTCAGTTCCAGAGCGATTTGCCTAATGAGTCCTTAATATTTCGTCGTTTTCAGCCAATTTTTCTGGATTTTTGAAAATTTCACTTTTTTGTGAAAATATCCACTAAATGAGGGAATAATATGTGTGAGGGTACCCCAGGAGAGTTCCAAATGTGTGTGGGTAGAATATTTATCCCACGGGGGTAAAATTGAGAAAAGTTGAAAACATTTTTTTTTGGACTTAGTCATTTTTCCGGCATTTATCAGACTTTCAGATAGGGGAAATGTCAGTGAGCGTTCCGATTTCAGTTCCAGAGCGATTCGCCCAATGAGTCCTTGATTTTTAGTCGTTTTCAGCCAATTTTCTGTATTTTTGAAAATTTCACTTTTTTGTGAAAATATCCACTAAATGAGGGAATAATATGTGTGAGGGTACCCCAGGAGAGTTCCAAATGTGTGTGGGTAGAATATATATCCCACGGGGGTAAAATTGAAAAAAGTTGAAAAAATTTTTTTTTTGGACTTAGTGATTTTTCCGGCATTTATCAGACTTTCAGATAGGGGAAATGTCAGTGAGCGTTCCGATTTCAGTTCCAGAGCGATTCGCCCAATGAGTCCTTGATTTTTAGTCGTTTTCAGCCAATTTTCTGTATTTTTGAAAATTTCACTTTTTTGTGAAAATATCCACTAAATGAGGGAATAATATGTGTGAGGGTACCCCAGGAGAGTTCCAAATGTGTGTGGGTAGAATATATATCCCACGGGGGTAAAATTGAAAAAAGTTGAAAAAATTTTTTTTTTGGACTTAGTCATTTTTCCGGCGTTTATCAGACTTTCAGATAGGGGAAATGTCAGTGAGCATTCCGATTTCAGTTCCAGAGCGATTCGCCCAATGAGTCCTTGATTTTTAGTCGTTTTCAGCCAATTTTCTGTATTTTTGAAAATTTCACTTTTTTGGGAAAATATCCACTAAATGAGGGAATAATATGTGTGAGGGTACCCCAGGAGAGTTCCAAATGTGTGTGGGTAGAATATATATCCCACGGGGGTAAAATTGAAAAAAGTTGAAAAAAATTTTTTTTTGGACTTAGTGATTTTTCCGGCGTTTATCAGACTTTCAGATAGGGGAAATGTCAGTGAGCATTCCGATTTCAGTTCCAGAGCGATTCGCCCAATGAGTCCTTGATATTTCGTCGTTTTCAGCCAATTTTTCTGGATTTTTGAAAATTTCACTTTTTTGTGAAAATATCCACTAAATGAGGGAATAATATGTGTGAGGGTACCCCAGGAGAGTTCCAAATGTGTGTGGGTAGAATATATATCCCACGGGGGTAAAATTGAAAAAAGTTGAAAACATTTTTTTTTGGACTTAGTCATTTTTCCGGCATTTATCAGACTTTCAGATAGGGGAAATGTCAGTGAGCGTTCCGATTTCAGTTCCAGAGCGATTCGCCCAATGAGTCCTTGATGTTTAGTCGTTTTCAGCCACTTTTCTGTATTTTTGAAAATTTCACTTTTTTGTGAAAATATCCACTAAATGAGGGAATAATATGTGTGAGGGTACCCCAGGAGAGTTCCAAATGTGTGTGGGTAGAATATATATCCCACGGGGGTAAAATTGAAAAAAGTTGAAAACATTTTTTTTTGGACTTAGTCATTTTTCCGGCATTTATTAGACTTTCAGATCGGGGAAATGTCAGTGAGCGTTCCGATTTCAGTTCCAGAGCGATTTGCCTAATGAGTCCTTGATTTTTAGTCGTTTTCAGCCAATTTTCTGGATTTTTGAAAATTTCACTTTTTTGTGAAAAAATCCACTAAATGAGGTAATAATATGTGTGAGGGTACCCCAGGAGAGTTCCAAATGTGTGTGGGTAGAATATATATCCCACGGGAGTAAAATTGAAAAAAGTTTAAAAAAATTTTTTGGGACTTAGTCATTTTTCCGGCGTTTATCAGACTTTCAGATAGGGGAAATGTCAGTGAGCATTCCGATTTCAGTTCCAGAGCGATTCGCCCAATGAGTCCTTAATATTTCGTCGTTTTCAGCCAATTTTTCTGGATTTTTGAAAATTTCACTTTTTTGTGAAAATATCCACTAAATGAGGGAATAATATGTGTGAGGGTACCCCAGGAGAGTTCCAAATGTGTGTGGGTAGAATATTTATCCCACGGGGGTAAAATTGAGAAAAGTTGAAAACATTTTTTTTTGGACTTAGTCATTTTTCCGGCATTTATCAGACTTTCAGATAGGGGAAATGTCAGTGAGCGTTCCGATTTCAGTTCCAGAGCGATTCGCCCAATGAGTCCTTGATTTTTAGTCGTTTTCAGCCAATTTTCTGTATTTTTGAAAATTTCACTTTTTTGTGAAAATATCCACTAAATGAGGGAATAATATGTGTGAGGGTACCCCAGGAGAGTTCCAAATGTGTGTGGGTAGAATATATATCCCACGGGGGTAAAATTGAAAAAAGTTGAAAAAATTTTTTTTTTGGACTTAGTGATTTTTTCGGCGTTTATCAGACTTTCAGATAGGGGAAATGTCAGTGAGCATTCCGATTTCAGTTCCAGAGCGATTCGCCCAATGAGTCCTTGATATTTCGTCGTTTTCAGCCAATTTTTCTGGATTTTTGAAAATTTCACTTTTTTGTGAAAATATCCACTAAATGAGGGAATAATATGTGTGAGGGTACCCCAGGAGAGTTCCAAATGTGTGTGGGTAGAATATATATCCCACGGGGGTAAAATTGAAAAAAGTTGAAAACATTTTTTTTTGGACTTAGTCATTTTTCCGGCATTTATCAGACTTTCAGATAGGGGAAATGTCAGTGAGCGTTCCGATTTCAGTTCCAGAGCGATTTGCCCAATAAGTCCTTGATATTTAGTCGTTTTCAGCCAATTTTCTAGATTTTTGAAAATTTCACTTTTTTGTGAAAATATCCACTAAATGAGGGAATAATATGTGTGAGGGTACCCCAGGAGAGTTCCAAATGGGGGTGGGTAGAATATATATCCCACGGGGGTAAAATTGAAAAAAGTTGAAAAAATATTTTTTTAGACTTAGTCATTTTTCCGGCATTTATCAGACTTTCAGATAGGGGAAATGTCAGTGAGCATTCCGATTTCAGTTCCAGAGCGATTCACCCAATGAGTCCTTGATATTTAGTCGTTTTCAGCCAATTTTCTGGATTTTTGAAAATTTCACTTTTTTGTGAAAATATCCACTAAATGAGGGAATAATATGTGTGAGGGTACCACAGGAGAGTTCCAAATGTGTGTGGGTAGAATATATATCCCACGGGGGTAAAATTGAAAAAAGTTGAAAAAAATTTTTTTTTGGACTTAGTCATTTTTCCGGCGTTTATCAGACTTTCAGATAGGGGAAATGTCAGTGAGCATTCCGATTTCAGTTCCAGAGCGATTCACCCAATGAGTCCTTGATATTTAGTCGTTTTCAGCCAATTTTCTGGATTTTTTAAAATTTCACTTTTTTGTGAAAATATCCACTAAATGAATGAATAATATGAGTGAGGGTACCACAGGAGAGTTCCAAATGTGTGTGGGAAGAATATATATCCCACGGGGGTAAAATTGAAAAAAGTTGAAAAAAATTTTTTTTTGGACTTAGTCATTTTTCCGGCGTTTATCAGACTTTCAGATAGGGGAAATGTCAGTGAGCATTCCGATTTCAGTTCCAGAGCGATTCGCTCAATGAGTCCTTGATATTTCGTCGTTTTCAGCCAATTTTTCTGGATTTTTGAAAATTTCACTTTTTTGTGAAAATATCCACTAAATGAGGGAATAATATGTGTGAGGGTACCCCAGGAGAGTTCCAAATGTGTGTGGGTAGAATATATATCCCACGGGGGTAAAATTGAAAAAAGATGAAAAAAATTTTTTTTTGGACTTCGTCATTTTTCCGGCGTTTATCAGACTTTCAGATAGGGGAAATGTCAGTGAGGATTCCGATTTCAGTTCCAGAATGATTCGCCCAATGAGTCCTTGATATTTCGTCGTTTTCAGCCAATTTTTCTGGATTTTTGAAAATTTCACTTTTTTGTGAAAAAATCCACTAAATGAGGTAATAATATGTGTCAGGGTATCCCAGGAGAGTTCCAAATGTGTGTGGGTAGAATATATATCCCACGGGGGTAAAATTGAAAAAAGTTGAAAAAAATTTTTTTTTTGGACTTAGTCATTTTTCCGGCGTTTATCAGACTTTCAGATAGGGGAAATGTCAGTGAGCAATCCGATTTCAGTTCCAGAGCGATTCGCCCAATGAGTCCTTGATATTTCGTCGTTTTCAGCCAATTTTTCTGGATTTTTGAAAATTTCACTTTTTTGTGAAAATATCCACTAAATGAGGGAATAATATGTGTGAGGGTACCCCAGGAGAGTTCCAAATGTGTGTGGGTAGAATATATATCCCACGGGAGTAAAATTGAAAAAAGTTTAAAAAATTTTTTTTGGGACTTAGTCATTTTTCCGGCGTTTATCAGACTTTCAGATAGGGGAAATGTCAGTGAGCATTCCGATTTCAGTTCCAGAGCGATTCGCCTAATGAGTCCTTAATATTTTGTCGTTTTCAGCCAATTTTTCTGGATTTTTGAAAATTTCACTTTTTTGTGAAAATATCCACTAAATGAGGGAATAATATGTGTGAGGGTACCCCAGGAGAGTTCCAAATGTGTGTGGGTAGAATATATATCCCACGGGGGTAAAATTGAAAAAAGTTGAAAACATTTTTTTTTGGACTTAGTCATTTTTCCGGCATTTATCAGACTTTCAGATAGGGGAAATGTCAGTGAGCGTTCCGATTTCAGTTCCAGAGCGATTCGCCCAATGAGTCCTTGATTTTTAGTCGTTTTCAGCCAATTTTCTGTATTTTTGAAAATTTCACTTTTTTTGTGAAAATATCCACTAAATGAGGGAATAATATGTGTGAGGGTACCCCAGGAGAGTTCCAAATGTGTGTGGGTAGAATATATATCCCACGGGGGTAAAATTGAAAAAAGTTGAAAACATTTTTTTTTGGACTTAGTCATTTTTCCGGCGTTTATCAGACTTTCAGATAGGGGAAATGTCAGTGAGCATTCCGATTTCAGTTCCAGAGCGATTCGCCCAATGAGTCCTTAATATTTTGTCGTTTTCAGCCAATTTTTCTGGATTTTTAAAAATTTCACTTTTTTGTCTAAATATCCACTAAATGAGGGAATAATATGTGTGAGGGTACCCCAGGAGAGTTCCAAATGTGTGTGGGTAGAATATTTATCCCACGGGGGTAAAATTGAGAAAAGTTGAAAACATTTTTTTTTGGACTTAGTCATTTTTCCGGCGTTTATCAGACTTTCAGATAGGGAAAATGTCAGTGAGCATTCCGATTTCAGTTCCAGAATGATTCGCCCAATGAGTCCTTGATATTTCGTCGTTTTCAGCCAATTTTTCTGGATTTTTGAAAATTTAACTTTTTTGTGAAAATATCCACTAAATGAGGGAATAATATGTGTGAGGGTACCCCAGGAGAGTTCCAAATGTGTGTGGGTAGAATATGTATCCTACGGGGGTAAAATTGAAAAAAGTTGAAAACATTTTATTTTGGACTTAGTCATTTTTCCGGCATTTATCAGACTTTCAGATAGGGGAAATGTCAGTGAGCGTTCCGATTTCAGTTCCAGAGCGATTCGCCCAATGAGTCCTTGATATTTAGTCGTTTTCAGCCAATTTTCTGTATTTTTGAAAATTTCACTTTTTTGTGAAAATATCCACTAAATGAGGGAATAATATGTGTGAGGGTACCCCAGGAGAGTTCCAAATGTGTGTGGGTAGAATATATATCCCACGGGGGTAAAATTGAAAAAAGTTGAAAACATTTTTTTTTGGACTTAGTCATTTTTCCGGCATTTATTAGACTTTCAGATAGGGGAAATGTCAGTGAGTGTTCCGATTTCAGTTCCAGAGCGATTTGCCTAATGAGTCCTTGATTTTTAGTCGTTTTCAGCCAATTTTCTGGATTTTTGAAAATTTCACTTTTTTGTGAAAAAATCCACTAAATGAGGTAATAATATGTGTGAGGGTATCCCAGGAGAGTTCCAAATGTGTGTGGGTAGAATATATATCCCACGGGGGTAAAATTGAAAAAAGTTGAAAAAAATTTTTTTTTGGACTTAGTCATTTTTCCGGCGTTTATCAGACTTTCAGATAGGGGAAATGTCAGTGAGCATTCCGATTTCAGTTCCAGAGCGATTCGCCCAATGAGTCCTTGATATTTCGTCGTTTTCAGCCAATTTTTCTGGATTTTTGAAAATTTCACTTTTTTGTGAAAATATCCACTAAATGAGGGAATAATATGTGTGAGGGTACCCCAGGAGAGTTCCAAATGTGTGTGGGTAGAATATATATCCCACGGGAGTAAAATTGAAAAAAGTTTAAAAAATTTTTTTTGGGACTTAGTCATTTTTCCGTCGTTCATCAGACTTTCATATAGGGGAAATGTCAGTGAGCATTCCGATTTCAGTTCCAGAGCGATTCGCCCAATGAGTCCTTAATATTTTGTCGATTTCAGCCAATTTTTCTGGATTTTTGAAAATTTCACTTTTTTGTGAAAATATCCACTAAATGAGGGAATAATATGTGTGAGGGTACCCCAGGAGAGTTCCAAATGTGTGTGGGTAGAATATATATCCCACGGGGGTAAAATTGAAAAAAGTTGAAAACATTTTTTTTTGGACTTAGTCATTTTTCCGGCATTTATCAGACTTTCAGATAGGGGAAATGTCAGTGAGCGTTCCGATTTCAGTTCCAGAGCGATTCACCCAATGAGTCCTTGATTTTTAGTCGTTTTCAGCCAATTTTCTGTATTTTTGAAAATTTCACTTTTTTGTGAAAATATCCACTAAATGAGGGAATAATATGTGTGAGGGTACCCCAGGAGAGTTCCAAATGTGTGTGGGTAGAATATATATCCCACGGGGTTAAAATTGAAAAAAGTTGAAAACATTTTTTTTTGGACTTAGTCATTTTTCCGGCGTTTATCAGACTTTCAGATAGGGGAAATGTCAGTGAGCATTCCGATTTCAGTTCCAGAGCGATTCGCCCAATGAGTCCTTAATATTTTGTCCTTTTCAGCCAATTTTTCTGGATTTTTGAAAATTTCACTTTTTTGTCTAAATATCCACTAAATGAGGGAATAATATGTGTGAGGGTACCCCAGGAGAGTTCCAAATGTGTGTGGGTAGAATATTTATCCCACGGGGGTAAAATTGAGAAAAGTTGAAAACATTTTTTTTTGGACTTAGTCATTTTTCCGGCGTTTATCAGACTTTCAGATAGGGGAAATGTCAGTGAGCATTCCGATTTCAGTTCCAGAGCGATTCGCCCAATGAGTCCTTGATATTTCGTCGTTTTCAGCCAATTTTTCTGGATTTTTGAAAATTTCACTTTTTTGTGAAAATATCCACTAAATGAGGGAATAATATGTGTGAGGGTACCCCAGGAGAGTTCCAAATGTGTGTGGGTAGAATATATATCCCACGGGGGTAAAATTGAAAAAAGTTGAAAACATTTTTTTTTGGACTTAGTCATTTTTCCGGCGTTTATCAGACTTTCAGATAGGGGAAATGTCAGTGAGCATTCCGATTTCAGTTCCAGAGCGATTCGCCCAATGAGTCCTTGATATTTCGTCGTTTTCAGCCAATTTTTCTGGATTTTTGAAAATTTCACTTTTTTGTGAAAATATCCACTAAATGAGGGAATAATATGTGTGAGGGTACCCCAGGAGAGTTCCAAATGTGTGTGGGTAGAATATATATCCCACGGGAGTAAAATTGAAAAAAGTTTAAAAAAATTTTTTTGGGACTTAGTCATTTTTCCGGCGTTTATCAGACTTTCAGATAGGGGAAATGTCAGTGAGCATTCCGATTTCAGTTCCAGAGCGATTCGCCCAATGAGTCCTTAATATTTTGTCGATTTCAGCCAATTTTTCTGGATTTTTGAAAATTTCACTTTTTTGTGAAAATATCCACTAAATGAGGGAATAATATGTGTGAGGGTACCCCAGGAGAGTTCCAAATGTGTGTGGGTAGAATATATATCCCACGGGGGTAAAATTGAAAAAAGTTGAAAACATTTTTTTTTGGACTTAGTCATTTTTCCGGCATTTATCAGACTTTCAGATAGGGGAAATGTCAGTGAGCGTTCCGATTTCAGTTCCAGAGCGATTCGCCCAATGAGTCCTTGATTTTTAGTCGTTTTCAGCCAATTTTCTGTATTTTTGAAAATTTCACTTTTTTGTGAAAATATCCACTAAATGAGGGAATAATATGTGTGAGGGTACCCCAGGAGAGTTCCAAATGTGTGTGGGTAGAATATATATCCCACGGGGGTAAAATTGAAAAAAGTTGAAAACATTTTTTTTTGGACTTAGTCATTTTTCCGGCGTTTATCAGACTTTCAGATAGGGGAAATGTCAGTGAGCATTCCGATTTCAGTTCCAGAGCGATTCGCCCAATGAGTCCTTAATATTTTGTCCTTTTCAGCCAATTTTTCTGGATTTTTGAAAATTTCACTTTTTTGTCTAAATATCCACTAAATGAGGGAATAATATGTGTGAGGGTACCCCAGGAGAGTTCCAAATGTGTGTGGGTAGAATATTTATCCCACGGGGGTAAAATTGAGAAAAGTTGAAAACATTTTTTTTTGGACTTAGTCATTTTTCCGGCGTTTATCAGACTTTCAGATAGGGGAAATGTCAGTGAGCATTCCGATTTCAGTTCCAGAGCGATTCGCCCAATGAGTCCTTGATATTTCGTCGTTTTCAGCCAATTTTTCTGGATTTTTGAAAATTTCACTTTTTTGTGAAAATATCCACTAAATGAGGGAATAATATGTGTGAGGGTACCCCAGGAGAGTTCCAAATGTGTGTGGGTAGAATATATATCCCACGGGGGTAAAATTGAAAAAAGTTGAAAACATTTTTTTTTGGACTTAGTCATTTTTCCGGCGTTTATCAGACTTTCAGATAGGGGAAATGTCAGTGAGCATTCCGATTTCAGTTCCAGAGCGATTCGCCCAATGAGTCCTTGATATTTCGTCGTTTTCAGCCAATTTTTCTGGATTTTTGAAAATTTCACTTTTTTGTGAAAATATCCACTAAATGAGGGAATAATATGTGTGAGGGTACCCCAGGAGAGTTCCAAATGTGTGTGGGTAGAATATATATCCCACGGGAGTAAAATTGAAAAAAGTTTAAAAAAATTTTTTTGGGACTTAGTCATTTTTCCGGCGTTTATCAGACTTTCAGATAGGGGAAATGTCAGTGAGCATTCCGATTTCAGTTCCAGAGCGATTCGCCCAATGAGTCCTTAATATTTCGTCGTTTTCAGCCAATTTTTCTGGATTTTTTAAAATTTCACTTTTTTGTGAAAATATCCACTAAATGAGGGAATAATATGTGTGAGGGTACCCCAGGAGAGTTCCAAATGTGTGTGGGTAGAATATTTATCCCACGGGGGTAAAATTGAGAAAAGTTGAAAACATTTTTTTTTGGACTTAGTCATTTTTCCGGCATTTATCAGACTTTCAGATAGGGGAAATGTCAGTGAGCGTTCCGATTTCAGTTCCAGAGCGATTCGCCCAATGAGTCCTTGATTTTTAGTCGTTTTCAGCCAATTTTCTGTATTTTTGAAAATTTCACTTTTTTGTGAAAATATCCACTAAATGAGGGAATAATATGTGTGAGGGTACCCCAGGAGAGTTCCAAATGTGTGTGGGTAGAATATATATCCCACGGGTTTAAAATTGAAAAAAGTTGAAAAAATTTTTTTTTGGACTTAGTCATTTTTCCGGCGTTTATCAGACTTTCAGATAGGGGAAATGTCAGTGAGCATTCCGATTTCAGTTCCAGAGCGATTCGCCCAATGAGTCCTTGATATTTCGTCGTTTTCAGCCAATTTTTCTGGATTTTTGAAAATTTCACTTTTTTGTGAAAATATCCACTAAATGAGGGAATAATATGTGTGAGGGTACCCCAGGAGAGTTCCAAATGTGTGTGGGTAGAATATATATCCCACGGGAGTAAAATTGAAAAAAGTTTAAAAAATTTTTTTTGGGACTTAGTCATTTTTCCGGCGTTTATCAGACTTTCAGATAGGGGAAATGTCAGTGAGCATTCCGATTTCAGTTCCAGAGCGATTCGCCCAATGAGTCCTTAATATTTTGTCGTTTTCAGCCAATTTTTCTGGATTTTTGAAAATTTCACTTTTTTGTCTAAATATCCACTAAATGAGGGAATAATATGTGTGAGGGTACCCCAGGAGAGTTCCAAATGTGTGTGGGTAGAATATTTATCCCACGGGGGTAAAATTGAGAAAAGATGAAAACATTTTTTTTTGGACTTAGTCATTTTTCCGGCATTTATCAGACTTTCAGATAGGGGAAATGTCAGTGAGCGTTCCGATTTCAGTTCCAGAGCGATTCGCCCAATGAGTCCTTGATTTTTAGTCATTTTCAGCCAATTTTCTGTATTTTTATAAATTTCACTTTTTTGTGAAAATATCCACTAAATGAGGGAATAATATGTGTGAGGGTACCCCAGGAGAGTTCCAAATGTGTGTGGGTAGAATATATATCCCACGGGGGTAAAATTGAAAAAAGTTGAAAACATTTTTTTTTGGACTTAGTCATTTTTCCGGCATTTATCAGACTTTCAGATAGGGGAAATGTCAGTGAGCGTTCCGATTTCAGTTCCAGAGCGATTTGCCCAATAAGTCCTTGATATTTAGATGTTTTCAGCCAATTTTCTAGATTTTTGAAAATTTCACTTTTTTGTGAAAATATCCACTAAATGAGGGAATAATATGTGTGAGGGTACCCCAGGAGAGTTCCAAATGTGGGTGGGTAGAATATATATCCCACGGGGGTAAAATTGAAAAAAGTTGAAAACATTTTTTTTTGGACTTAGTCATTTTTCCGCCATTTATCAGACTTTCAGATAGGGGAAATGTCAGTGAGCGTTCCGATTTCAGTTCCAGAGCGATTTGCCCAATGAGTCCTTGATATTTAGTCGTTTTCAGCCAATTTTCTGGATTTTTGAAAATTTCACTTTTTTGTGAAAATATCCACTAAATGAGGGAATAATATGTGTGAGGGTACCCCAGGAGAGTTCCAAATGTGTGTGGGTAGAATATATATCCCACGGGGGTAAAATTGAAAAAAGTTTAAAAAAAAATTTTTGGGACTTAGTCATTTTTCCGGCGTTTATCAGACTTTCAGATAGGGGAAATGTCAGTGAGCATTCCGATTTCAGTTCCAGAGCGATTCGCCCAATGAGTCCTTGATATTTAGTCGTTTTCAGCCAATTTTTCTGGATTTTTGAAAATTTCACTTTTTTGTGAAAATATCCACTAAATGAGGGAATAATATGTGTGAGGGTACCCCAGGAGAGTTCCAAATGTGTGTGGGTAGAATATATATCCCACGGGGGTAAAATTGAGAAAAGATGAAAACATTTTTTTTTGGACTTAGTCATTTTTCCGGCATTTATCAGACTTTCAGATAGGGGAAATGTCAGTGAGCGTTCCGATTTCAGTTCCAGAGCGATTCGCCCAATGAGTCCTTGATTTTTAGTCATTTTCAGCCAATTTTCTGTATTTTTGAAAATTTCACTTTTTTGTGAAAATATCCACTAAATGAGGGAATAATATGTGTGAGGGTACCCCAGGAGAGTTCCAAATGTGTGTGGGTAGAATATATATCCCACGGGGGTAAAATTGAAAAAAGTTGAAAACATTTTTTTTTGGACTTAGTCATTTTTCCGGCATTTATCAGACTTTCAGATAGGGGAAATGTCAGTGAGCATTCCGATTTCAGTTCCAGAGCGATTTGCCCAATAAGTCCTTGATATTTAGTTGTTTTCAGCCAATTTTCTAGATTTTTGAAAATTTCACTTTTTTGTGAAAATATCCACTAAATGAGGGAATAATATGTGTGAGGGTACCCCAGGAGAGTTCCAAATGTGGGTGGGTAGAATATATATCCCACGGGGGTAAAATTGAAAAAAGTTGAAAAAAATTTTTTTTTGGACTTAGTCATTTTTCCGGCGTTTATCAGACTTTCAGATAGGGGAAATGTCAGTGAGCATTCCGATTTCAGTTCCAGAGCGATTCACCCAATGAGTCCTTGATATTTAGTCGTTTTCAGCCAATTTTCTGGATTTTTTAAAATTTCACTTTTTTGTGAAAATATCCACTAAATGAATGAATAATATGAGTGAGGGTACCACAGGAGAGTTCCAAATGTGTGTGGGAAGAATATATATCCCACGGGGGTAAAATTGAAAAAAGTTGAAAAAAATTTTTTTTTGGACTTAGTCATTTTTCCGGCGTTTATCAGACTTTCAGATAGGGGAAATGTCAGTGAGCATTCCGATTTCAGTTCCAGAGCGATTCGCTCAATGAGTCCTTGATATTTCGTCGTTTTCAGCCAATTTTTCTGGATTTTTGAAAATTTCACTTTTTTGTGAAAATATCCACTAAATGAGGGAATAATATGTGTGAGGGTACCCCAGGAGAGTTCCAAATGTGTGTGGGTAGAATATATATCCCACGGGGGTAAAATTGAAAAAAGATGAAAAAAATTTTTTTTTGGACTTCGTCATTTTTCCGGCGTTTATCAGACTTTCAGATAGGGGAAATGTCAGTGAGGATTCCGATTTCAGTTCCAGAATGATTCGCCCAATGAGTCCTTGATATTTCGTCGTTTTCAGCCAATTTTTCTGGATTTTTGAAAATTTCACTTTTTTGTGAAAAAATCCACTAAATGAGGTAATAATATGTGTCAGGGTATCCCAGGAGAGTTCCAAATGTGTGTGGGTAGAATATATATCCCACGGGGGTAAAATTGAAAAAAGTTGAAAAAAATTTTTTTTTTGGACTTAGTCATTTTTCCGGCGTTTATCAGACTTTCAGATAGGGGAAATGTCAGTGAGCAATCCGATTTCAGTTCCAGAGCGATTCGCCCAATGAGTCCTTGATATTTCGTCGTTTTCAGCCAATTTTTCTGGATTTTTGAAAATTTCACTTTTTTGTGAAAATATCCACTAAATGAGGGAATAATATGTGTGAGGGTACCCCAGGAGAGTTCCAAATGTGTGTGGGTAGAATATATATCCCACGGGAGTAAAATTGAAAAAAGTTTAAAAAATTTTTTTTGGGACTTAGTCATTTTTCCGGCGTTTATCAGACTTTCAGATAGGGGAAATGTCAGTGAGCATTCCGATTTCAGTTCCAGAGCGATTCGCCTAATGAGTCCTTAATATTTTGTCGTTTTCAGCCAATTTTTCTGGATTTTTGAAAATTTCACTTTTTTGTGAAAATATCCACTAAATGAGGGAATAATATGTGTGAGGGTACCCCAGGAGAGTTCCAAATGTGTGTGGGTAGAATATATATCCCACGGGGGTAAAATTGAAAAAAGTTGAAAACATTTTTTTTTGGACTTAGTCATTTTTCCGGCATTTATCAGACTTTCAGATAGGGGAAATGTCAGTGAGCGTTCCGATTTCAGTTCCAGAGCGATTCGCCCAATGAGTCCTTGATTTTTAGTCGTTTTCAGCCAATTTTCTGTATTTTTGAAAATTTCACTTTTTTTGTGAAAATATCCACTAAATGAGGGAATAATATGTGTGAGGGTACCCCAGGAGAGTTCCAAATGTGTGTGGGTAGAATATATATCCCACGGGGGTAAAATTGAAAAAAGTTGAAAACATTTTTTTTTGGACTTAGTCATTTTTCCGGCGTTTATCAGACTTTCAGATAGGGGAAATGTCAGTGAGCATTCCGATTTCAGTTCCAGAGCGATTCGCCCAATGAGTCCTTAATATTTTGTCGTTTTCAGCCAATTTTTCTGGATTTTTGAAAATTTCACTTTTTTGTCTAAATATCCACTAAATGAGGGAATAATATGTGTGAGGGTACCCCAGGAGAGTTCCAAATGTGTGTGGGTAGAATATTTATCCCACGGGGGTAAAATTGAGAAAAGTTGAAAACATTTTTTTTTGGACTTAGTCATTTTTCCGGCGTTTATCAGACTTTCAGATAGGGGAAATGTCAGTGAGCATTCCGATTTCAGTTCCAGAATGATTCGCCCAATGAGTCCTTGATATTTCGTCGTTTTCAGCCAATTTTTCTGGATTTTTGAAAATTTAACTTTTTTGTGAAAATATCCACTAAATGAGGGAATAATATGTGTGAGGGTACCCCAGGAGAGTTCCAAATGTGTGTGGGTAGAATATGTATCCTACGGGGGTAAAATTGAAAAAAGTTGAAAACATTTTATTTTGGACTTAGTCATTTTTCCGGCATTTATCAGACTTTCAGATAGGGGAAATGTCAGTGAGCGTTCCGATTTCAGTTCCAGAGCGATTCGCCCAATGAGTCCTTGATATTTAGTCGTTTTCAGCCAATTTTCTGTATTTTTGAAAATTTCACTTTTTTGTGAAAATATCCACTAAATGAGGGAATAATATGTGTGAGGGTACCCCAGGAGAGTTCCAAATGTGTGTGGGTAGAATATATATCCCACGGGGGTAAAATTGAAAAAAGTTGAAAACATTTTTTTTTGGACTTAGTCATTTTTCCGGCATTTATTAGACTTTCAGATAGGGGAAATGTCAGTGAGTGTTCCGATTTCAGTTCCAGAGCGATTTGCCTAATGAGTCCTTGATTTTTAGTCGTTTTCAGCCAATTTTCTGGATTTTTGAAAATTTCACTTTTTTGTGAAAATATCCACTAAATGAGGGAATAATATGTGTGAGGGTACCCCAGGAGAGTTCCAAATGTGTGTGGGTAGAATATATATCCCACGGGTTTAAAATTGAAAAAAGTTGAAAAAATTTTTTTTTGGACTTAGTCATTTTTCCGGCGTTTATCAGACTTTCAGATAGGGGAAATGTCAGTGAGCATTCCGATTTCAGTTCCAGAGCGATTCGCCCAATGAGTCCTTGATATTTCGTCGTTTTCAGCCAATTTTTCTGGATTTTTGAAAATTTCACTTTTTTGTGAAAATATCCACTAAATGAGGGAATAATATGTGTGAGGGTACCCCAGGAGAGTTCCAAATGTGTGTGGGTAGAATATATATCCCACGGGAGTAAAATTGAAAAAAGTTTAAAAAATTTTTTTTGGGACTTAGTCATTTTTCCGGCGTTTATCAGACTTTCAGATAGGGGAAATGTCAGTGAGCATTCCGATTTCAGTTCCAGAGCGATTCGCCCAATGAGTCCTTAATATTTTGTCGTTTTCAGCCAATTTTTCTGGATTTTTGAAAATTTCACTTTTTTGTCTAAATATCCACTAAATGAGGGAATAATATGTGTGAGGGTACCCCAGGAGAGTTCCAAATGTGTGTGGGTAGAATATTTATCCCACGGGGGTAAAATTGAGAAAAGATGAAAACATTTTTTTTTGGACTTAGTCATTTTTCCGGCATTTATCAGACTTTCAGATAGGGGAAATGTCAGTGAGCGTTCCGATTTCAGTTCCAGAGCGATTCGCCCAATGAGTCCTTGATTTTTAGTCATTTTCAGCCAATTTTCTGTATTTTTATAAATTTCACTTTTTTGTGAAAATATCCACTAAATGAGGGAATAATATGTGTGAGGGTACCCCAGGAGAGTTCCAAATGTGGGTGGGTAGAATATATATCCCACGGGGGTAAAATTGAAAAAAGTTGAAAACATTTTTTTTTGGACTTAGTCATTTTTCCGCCATTTATCAGACTTTCAGATAGGGGAAATGTCAGTGAGCGTTCCGATTTCAGTTCCAGAGCGATTTGCCCAATGAGTCCTTGATATTTAGTCGTTTTCAGCCAATTTTCTGGATTTTTGAAAATTTCACTTTTTTGTGAAAATATCCACTAAATGAGGGAATAATATGTGTGAGGGTACCCCAGGAGAGTTCCAAATGTGTGTGGGTAGAATATATATCCCACGGGGGTAAAATTGAAAAAAGTTTAAAAAAAAATTTTTGGGACTTAGTCATTTTTCCGGCGTTTATCAGACTTTCAGATATCGGAAATGTCAGTGAGCATTCCGATTTCAGTTCCAGAGCGATTCGCCCAATGAGTCCTTGATATTTAGTCGTTTTCAGCCAATTTTTCTGGATTTTTGAAAATTTCACTTTTTTGTGAAAATATCCACTAAATGAGGGAATAATATGTGTGAGGGTACCCCAGGAGAGTTCCAAATGTGTGTGGGTAGAATATATATCCCACGGGGGTAAAATTGAGAAAAGATGAAAACATTTTTTTTTGGACTTAGTCATTTTTCCGGCATTTATCAGACTTTCAGATAGGGGAAATGTCAGTGAGCGTTCCGATTTCAGTTCCAGAGCGATTCGCCCAATGAGTCCTTGATTTTTAGTCATTTTCAGCCAATTTTCTGTATTTTTGAAAATTTCACTTTTTTGTGAAAATATCCACTAAATGAGGGAATAATATGTGTGAGGGTACCCCAGGAGAGTTCCAAATGTGTGTGGGTAGAATATATATCCCACGGGGGTAAAATTGAAAAAAGTTGAAAACATTTTTTTTTGGACTTAGTCATTTTTCCGGCATTTATCAGACTTTCAGATAGGGGAAATGTCAGTGAGCGTTCCGATTTCAGTTCCAGAGCGATTTGCCCAATAAGTCCTTGATATTTAGTTGTTTTCAGCCAATTTTCTAGATTTTTGAAAATTTCACTTTTTTGTGAAAATATCCACTAAATGAGGGAATAATATGTGTGAGGGTACCCCAGGAGAGTTCCAAATGTGGGTGGGTAGAATATATATCCCACGGGGGTAAAATTGAAAAAAGTTGAAAAAAATTTTTTTTTGGACTTAGTCATTTTTCCGGCGTTTATCAGACTTTCAGATAGGGGAAATGTCAGTGAGCATTCCGATTTCAGTTCCAGAGCGATTCACCCAATGAGTCCTTGATATTTAGTCGTTTTCAGCCAATTTTCTGGATTTTTTAAAATTTCACTTTTTTGTGAAAATATCCACTAAATGAATGAATAATATGAGTGAGGGTACCACAGGAGAGTTCCAAATGTGTGTGGGAAGAATATATATCCCACGGGGGTAAAATTGAAAAAAGTTGAAAAAAATTTTTTTTTTGACTTAGTCATTTTTCCGGCGTTTATCAGACTTTCAGATAGGGGAAATGTCAGTGAGCATTCCGATTTCAGTTCCAGAGCGATTCGCTCAATGAGTCCTTGATATTTCGTCGTTTTCAGCCAATTTTTCTGGATTTTTGAAAATTTCACTTTTTTGTGAAAATATCCACTAAATGAGGGAATAATATGTGTGAGGGTACCCCAGGAGAGTTCCAAATGTGTGTGGGTAGAATATATATCCCACGGGGGTAAAATTGAAAAAAGATGAAAAAAATTTTTTTTTGGACTTCGTCATTTTTCCGGCGTTTATCAGACTTTCAGATAGGGGAAATGTCAGTGAGGATTCCGATTTCAGTTCCAGAATGATTCGCCCAATGAGTCCTTGATATTTCGTCGTTTTCAGCCAATTTTCTGGATTTTTGAAAATTTCACTTTTTTGTGAAAAATCCACTAAATGAGGTAATAATATGTGTCAGGGTATCCCAGGAGAGTTCCAAATGTGTGTGGGTAGAATATATATCCCACGGGGGTAAAATTGAAAAAAGTTGAAAAAAATTTTTTTTTTGGACTTAGTCATTTTTCCGGCGTTTATCAGACTTTCAGATAGGGGAAATGTCAGTGAGCAATCCGATTTCAGTTCCAGAGCGATTCGCCCAATGAGTCCTTGATATTTCGTCGTTTTCAGCCAATTTTTCTGGATTTTTGAAAATTTCACTTTTTTGTGAAAATATCCACTAAATGAGGGAATAATATGTGTGAGGGTACCCCAGGAGAGTTCCAAATGTGTGTGGGTAGAATATATATCCCACGGGAGTAAAATTGAAAAAAGTTTAAAAAATTTTTTTTGGGACTTAGTCATTTTTCCGGCGTTTATCAGACTTTCAGATAGGGGAAATGTCAGTGAGCATTCCGATTTCAGTTCCAGAGCGATTCGCCTAATGAGTCCTTAATATTTTGTCGTTTTCAGCCAATTTTTCTGGATTTTTGAAAATTTCACTTTTTTGTGAAAATATCCACTAAATGAGGGAATAATATGTGTGAGGGTACCCCAGGAGAGTTCCAAATGTGTGTCGGTAGAATATATATCCCACGGGGGTAAAATTGAAAAAAGTTGAAAACATTTTTTTTTGGACTTAGTCATTTTTCCGGCATTTATCAGACTTTCAGATAGGGGAAATGTCAGTGAGCGTTCCGATTTCAGTTCCAGAGCGATTCGCCCAATGAGTCCTTGATTTTTAGTCGTTTTCAGCCAATTTTCTGTATTTTTGAAAATTTCACTTTTTTTGTGAAAATATCCACTAAATGAGGGAATAATATGTGTGAGGGTACCCCAGGAGAGTTCCAAATGTGTGTGGGTAGAATATATATCCCACGGGGGTAAAATTGAAAAAAGTTGAAAACATTTTTTTTTGGACTTAGTCATTTTTCCGGCGTTTATCAGACTTTCAGATAGGGGAAATGTCAGTGAGCATTCCGATTTCAGTTCCAGAGCGATTCGCCCAATGAGTCCTTAATATTTTGTCGTTTTCAGCCAATTTTTCTGGATTTTTGAAAATTTCACTTTTTTGTCTAAATATCCACTAAATGAGGGAATAATATGTGTGAGGGTACCCCAGGAGAGTTCCAAATGTGGGTGGGTAGAATATATATCCCACGGGGGTAAAATTGAAAAAAGTTGAAAAAAATTTTTTTTTGGACTTAGTCATTTTTCCGGCGTTTATCAGACTTTCAGATAGGGGAAATGTCAGTGAGCATTCCGATTTCAGTTCCAGAGCGATTCACCCAATGAGTCCTTGATATTTAGTCGTTTTCAGCCAATTTTCTGGATTTTTTAAAATTTCACTTTTTTGTGAAAATATCCACTAAATGAATGAATAATATGAGTGAGGGTACCACAGGAGAGTTCCAAATGTGTGTGGGAAGAATATATATCCCACGGGGGTAAAATTGAAAAAAGTTGAAAAAAATTTTTTTTTGGACTTAGTCATTTTTCCGGCGTTTATCAGACTTTCAGATAGGGGAAATGTCAGTGAGCATTCCGATTTCAGTTCCAGAGCGATTCGCTCAATGAGTCCTTGATATTTCGTCGTTTTCAGCCAATTTTTCTGGATTTTTGAAAATTTCACTTTTTTGTGAAAATATCCACTAAATGAGGGAATAATATGTGTGAGGGTACCCCAGGAGAGTTCCAAATGTGTGTGGGTAGAATATATATCCCACGGGGGTAAAATTGAGAAAAGATGAAAACATTTTTTTTTGGACTTAGTCATTTTTCCGGCATTTATCAGACTTTCAGATAGGGGAAATGTCAGTGAGCGTTCCGATTTCAGTTCCAGAGCGATTCGCCCAATGAGTCCTTGATTTTTAGTCATTTTCAGCCAATTTTCTGTATTTTTGAAAATTTCACTTTTTTGTGAAAATATCCACTAAATGAGGGAATAATATGTGTGAGGGTACCCCAGGAGAGTTCCAAATGTGTGTGGGTAGAATATATATCCCACGGGGGTAAAATTGAAAAAAGTTGAAAACATTTTTTTTTGGACTTAGTCATTTTTCCGGCATTTATCAGACTTTCAGATAGGGGAAATGTCAGTGAGCGTTCCGATTTCAGTTCCAGAGCGATTTGCCCAATAAGTCCTTGATATTTAGTTGTTTTCAGCCAATTTTCTAGATTTTTGAAAATTTCACTTTTTTGTGAAAATATCCACTAAATGAATGAATAATATGAGTGAGGGTACCACAGGAGAGTTCCAAATGTGTGTGGGAAGAATATATATCCCACGGGGGTAAAATTGAAAAAAGTTGAAAAAAATTTTTTTTTGGACTTAGTCATTTTTCCGGCGTTTATCAGACTTTCAGATAGGGGAAATGTCAGTGAGCATTCCGATTTCAGTTCCAGAGCGATTCGCTCAATGAGTCCTTGATATTTCGTCGTTTTCAGCCAATTTTTCTGGATTTTTGAAAATTTCACTTTTCTGTGAAAAAATCCACTAAATGAGGTAATAATATGTGTCAGGGTATCCCAGGAGAGTTCCAAATGTGTGTGGGTAGAATATATATCCCACGGGGGTAAAATTGAAAAAAGTTGAAAAAAATTTTTTTTTTGGACTTAGTCATTTTTCCGGCGTTTATCAGACTTTCAGATAGGGGAAATGTCAGTGAGCAATCCGATTTCAGTTCCAGAGCGATTCGCCCAATGAGTCCTTGATATTTCGTCGTTTTCAGCCAATTTTTCTGGATTTTTGAAAATTTCACTTTTTTGTGAAAATATCCACTAAATGAGGGAATAATATGTGTGAGGGTACCCCAGGAGAGTTCCAAATGTGTGTGGGTAGAATATATATCCCACGGGAGTAAAATTGAAAAAAGTTTAAAAAATTTTTTTTGGGACTTAGTCATTTTTCCGGCGTTTATCAGACTTTCAGATAGGGGAAATGTCAGTGAGCATTCCGATTTCAGTTCCAGAGCGATTCGCCTAATGAGTCCTTAATATTTTGTCGTTTTCAGCCAATTTTTCTGGATTTTTGAAAATTTCACTTTTTTGTGAAAATATCCACTAAATGAGGGAATAATATGTGTGAGGGTACCCCAGGAGAGTTCCAAATGTGTGTGGGTAGAATATATATCCCACGGGGGTAAAATTGAAAAAAGTTGAAAACATTTTTTTTTGGACTTAGTCATTTTTCCGGCATTTATCAGACTTTCAGATAGGGGAAATGTCAGTGAGCGTTCCGATTTCAGTTCCAGAGCGATTCGCCCAATGAGTCCTTGATTTTTAGTCGTTTTCAGCCAATTTTCTGTATTTTTGAAAATTTCACTTTTTTTGTGAAAATATCCACTAAATGAGGGAATAATATGTGTGAGGGTACCCCAGGAGAGTTCCAAATGTGTGTGGGTAGAATATATATCCCACGGGGGTAAAATTGAAAAAAGTTGAAAACATTTTTTTTTGGACTTAGTCATTTTTCCGGCGTTTATCAGACTTTCAGATAGGGGAAATGTCAGTGAGCATTCCGATTTCAGTTCCAGAGCGATTCGCCCAATGAGTCCTTAATATTTTGTCGTTTTCAGCCAATTTTTCTGGATTTTTGAAAATTTCACTTTTTTGTCTAAATATCCACTAAATGAGGGAATAATATGTGTGAGGGTACCCCAGGAGAGTTCCAAATGTGTGTGGGTAGAATATTTATCCCACGGGGGTAAAATTGAGAAAAGTTGAAAACATTTTTTTTTGGACTTAGTCATTTTTCCGGCGTTTATCAGACTTTCAGATAGGGGAAATGTCAGTGAGCATTCCGATTTCAGTTCCAGAATGATTCGCCCAATGAGTCCTTGATATTTCGTCGTTTTCAGCCAATTTTTCTGGATTTTTGAAAATTTCACTTTTTTGTGAAAATATCCACTAAATGAGGGAATAATATGTGTGAGGGTACCCCAGGAGAGTTCCAAATGTGTGTGGGTAGAATATGTATCCTACGGGGGTAAAATTGAAAAAAGTTGAAAACATTTTATTTTGGACTTAGTCATTTTTCCGGCATTTATCAGACTTTCAGATAGGGGAAATGTCAGTGAGCGTTCCGATTTCAGTTCCAGAGCGATTTGCCCAATAAGTCCTTGATATTTAGATGTTTTCAGCCAATTTTCTAGATTTTTGAAAATTTCACTTTTTTGTGAAAATATCCACTAAATGAGGGAATAATATGTGTGAGGGTACCCCAGGAGAGTTCCAAATGTGGGTGGGTAGAATATATATCCCACGGGGGTAAAATTGAAAAAAGTTGAAAACATTTTTTTTTGGACTTAGTCATTTTTCCGCCATTTATCAGACTTTCAGATAGGGGAAATGTCAGTGAGCGTTCCGATTTCAGTTCCAGAGCGATTTGCCCAATGAGTCCTTGATATTTAGTCGTTTTCAGCCAATTTTCTGGATTTTTGAAAATTTCACTTTTTTGTGAAAATATCCACTAAATGAGGGAATAATATGTGTGAGGGTACCCCAGGAGAGTTCCAAATGTGTGTGGGTAGAATATATATCCCACGGGGGTAAAATTGAAAAAAGTTTAAAAAAAAATTTTTGGGACTTAGTCATTTTTCCGGCGTTTATCAGACTTTCAGATAGGGGAAATGTCAGTGAGCATTCCGATTTCAGTTCCAGAGCGATTCGCCCAATGAGTCCTTGATATTTAGTCGTTTTCAGCCAATTTTTCTGGATTTTTGAAAATTTCACTTTTTTGTGAAAATATCCACTAAATGAGGGAATAATATGTGTGAGGGTACCCCAGGAGAGTTCCAAATGTGTGTGGGTAGAATATATATCCCACGGGGGTAAAATTGAGAAAAGATGAAAACATTTTTTTTTGGACTTAGTCATTTTTCCGGCATTTATCAGACTTTCAGATAGGGGAAATGTCAGTGAGCGTTCCGATTTCAGTTCCAGAGCGATTCGCCCAATGAGTCCTTGATTTTTAGTCATTTTCAGCCAATTTTCTGTATTTTTGAAAATTTCACTTTTTTGTGAAAATATCCACTAAATGAGGGAATAATATGTGTGAGGGTACCCCAGGAGAGTTCCAAATGTGTGTGGGTAGAATATATATCCCACGGGGGTAAAATTGAAAAAAGTTGAAAACATTTTTTTTTGGACTTAGTCATTTTTCCGGCATTTATCAGACTTTCAGATAGGGGAAATGTCAGTGAGCGTTCCGATTTCAGTTCCAGAGCGATTTGCCCAATAAGTCCTTGATATTTAGTTGTTTTCAGCCAATTTTCTAGATTTTTGAAAATTTCACTTTTTTGTGAAAATATCCACTAAATGAGGGAATAATATGTGTGAGGGTACCCCAGGAGAGTTCCAAATGTGGGTGGGTAGAATATATATCCCACGGGGGTAAAATTGAAAAAAGTTGAAAAAAATTTTTTTTTGGACTTAGTCATTTTTCCGGCGTTTATCAGACTTTCAGATAGGGGAAATGTCAGTGAGCATTCCGATTTCAGTTCCAGAGCGATTCACCCAATGAGTCCTTGATATTTAGTCGTTTTCAGCCAATTTTCTGGATTTTTTAAAATTTCACTTTTTTGTGAAAATATCCACTAAATGAATGAATAATATGAGTGAGGGTACCACAGGAGAGTTCCAAATGTGTGTGGGAAGAATATATATCCCACGGGGGTAAAATTGAAAAAAGTTGAAAAAAATTTTTTTTTGGACTTAGTCATTTTTCCGGCGTTTATCAGACTTTCAGATAGGGGAAATGTCAGTGAGCATTCCGATTTCAGTTCCAGAGCGATTCGCTCAATGAGTCCTTGATATTTCGTCGTTTTCAGCCAATTTTTCTGGATTTTTGAAAATTTCACTTTTTTGTGAAAATATCCACTAAATGAGGGAATAATATGTGTGAGGGTACCCCAGGAGAGTTCCAAATGTGTGTGGGTAGAATATATATCCCACGGGGGTAAAATTGAGAAAAGATGAAAACATTTTTTTTTGGACTTAGTCATTTTTCCGGCATTTATCAGACTTTCAGATAGGGGAAATGTCAGTGAGCGTTCCGATTTCAGTTCCAGAGCGATTCGCCCAATGAGTCCTTGATTTTTAGTCATTTTCAGCCAATTTTCTGTATTTTTGAAAATTTCACTTTTTTGTGAAAATATCCACTAAATGAGGGAATAATATGTGTGAGGGTACCCCAGGAGAGTTCCAAATGTGTGTGGGTAGAATATATATCCCACGGGGGTAAAATTGAAAAAAGTTGAAAACATTTTTTTTTGGACTTAGTCATTTTTCCGGCATTTATCAGACTTTCAGATAGGGGAAATGTCAGTGAGCGTTCCGATTTCAGTTCCAGAGCGATTTGCCCAATAAGTCCTTGATATTTAGTTGTTTTCAGCCAATTTTCTAGATTTTTGAAAATTTCACTTTTTTGTGAAAATATCCACTAAATGAGGGAATAATATGTGTGAGGGTACCCCAGGAGAGTTCCAAATGTGGGTGGGTAGAATATATATCCCACGGGGGTAAAATTGAAAAAAGTTGAAAAAAATTTTTTTTTGGACTTAGTCATTTTTCCGGCGTTTATCAGACTTTCAGATAGGGGAAATGTCAGTGAGCATTCCGATTTCAGTTCCAGAGCGATTCACCCAATGAGTCCTTGATATTTAGTCGTTTTCAGCCAATTTTCTGGATTTTTTAAAATTTCACTTTTTTGTGAAAATATCCACTAAATGAATGAATAATATGAGTGAGGGTACCACAGGAGAGTTCCAAATGTGTGTGGGAAGAATATATATCCCACGGGGGTAAAATTGAAAAAAGTTGAAAAAAATTTTTTTTTGGACTTAGTCATTTTTCCGGCGTTTATCAGACTTTCAGATAGGGGAAATGTCAGTGAGCATTCCGATTTCAGTTCCAGAGCGATTCGCTCAATGAGTCCTTGATATTTCGTCGTTTTCAGCCAATTTTTCTGGATTTTTGAAAATTTCACTTTTTTGTGAAAATATCTACTAAATGAGGGAATAATATGTGTGAGGGTACCCCAGGAAAGTTCCAAATGTGTGTGGGTAGAATATATATCCCACGGGGGTAAAATTGAAAAAAGTTTAAAAAAATTTTTTTGGGACTTAGTCATTTTTCCAGCGTTTATCAGACTTTCAGATAGGGGAAAAGTCAGTGAGCATTCCGATTTCAGTTCCAGAGCGATTCGCCCAATGAGTCCTTGATATTTCGTCGTTTTCAGCCAATTTTTCTGGATTTTTGAAAATTTCACTTTTTTGTGAAAATATCCACTAAATGAGGGAATAATATGTGTGAGGGTACCCCAGGAGAGTTCCAAATGTGTGTGGGTAGAATATATATCCCACGGGGGTAAAATTGAAAAAAGTTGAAAACATTTTTTTTTTAACTTAGTCATTTTTCCGGCATTTATTAGACTTTCAGATAGGGGAAATGTCAGTGAGCGTTCCGATTTCAGTTCCAGAGCGATTCGCCTAATGAGTCCTTGATTTTTAGTCGTTTTCAGACAATTTTCTGGATTTTTGAAAATTTCACTTTTTTGTGAAAATATCCACTAAATGAGGGAATAATATGTGTGAGGGTACCCCAGGAGAGTTCCAAATGTGGGTGGGTAGAATATATATCCCACGGGGGTAAAATTGGAAAAAGTTGAAAAAATATTTTTTTAGACTTAGTCATTTTTCCGGCATTTATCAGACTTTCAGATAGGGGAAATGTCAGTGAGCATTCCGATTTCAGTTCCTGAGCGATTCACCCAATGAGTCCTTGATATTTAGTCGTTTTCAGCCAATTTTCTGGATTTTTGAAAATTTCACTTTTTTGTGAAAATATCCACTAAATGAGGGAATAATATGTGTGAGGGTACCCCAGGAGAGTTCCAAATGTGTGTGGGTAGAATATATATCCCACGGGGGTAAAATTGAAAAAAGTTGAAAAAAAATTTTTTTTTGGACTTAGTCATTTTTCCAGCGTTTATCAGACTTTCAGATAGGGGAAATGTCAGTGAGCATTCCGATTTCAGTTCCAGAGCGATTCGCCCAATGAGTCCTTGATATTTCGTCGTTTTCAGCCAATTTTTCTGGATTTTTGAAAATTTCACTTTTTTGTGAAAATATCCACTAAATGAGGGAGTAATATGTGTGAGGGTACCCCAGGAGAGTTCCAAATGTGTGTGGGTAGAATATATATCCCACGGGGGTAAAATTGAAAAAAGTTGAAAACATTTTTTTTTGGACTTAGTCATTTTTCCGGCATTTATCAGACTTTCAGATAGGGGAAATGTCAGTGAGCGTTCCGATTTCAGTTCCAGAGCGATTCGCCCAATGAGTCCTTGATATTTAGTCGTTTTCAGCCAATTTTCTGTATTTTTGAAAATTTCACTTTTTTGTGAAAATATCCACTAAATGAGGGAATAATATGTGTGAGGGTACCCCAGGAGAGTTCCAAATGTGTGTGGGTAGAATATATATCCCACGGGGGTAAAATTGAAAAAAGTTGAAAACATTTTTTTTTAACTTAGTCATTTTTCCGGCATTTATTAGACTTTCAGATAGGGGAAATGTCAGTGAGCGTTCCGATTTCAGTTCCAGAGCGATTCGCCTAATGAGTCCTTGATTTTTAGTCGTTTTCAGACAATTTTCTGGATTTTTGAAAATTTCACTTTTTTGTGAAAATATCCACTAAATGAGGGTTTAATATGTGTGAGGGTACCCCAGGAGAGTTCCAAATGTGGGTGGGTAGAATATATATCCCACGGGGGTAAAATTGGAAAAAGTTGAAAAAATATTTTTTTAGACTTAGTCATTTTTCCGGCATTTATCAGACTTTCAGATAGGGGAAATGTCAGTGAGCATTCCGATTTCAGTTCCTGAGCGATTCACCCAATGAGTCCTTGATATTTAGTCGTTTTCAGCCAATTTTCTGGATTTTTGAAAATTTCACTTTTTTGTGAAAATATCCACTAAATGAGGGAATAATATGTGTGAGGGTACCCCAGGAGAGTTCCAAATGTGTGTGGGTAGAATATATATCCCACGGGGGTAAAATTGAAAAAAGTTGAAAAAAAATTTTTTTTTGGACTTAGTCATTTTTCCAGCGTTTATCAGACTTTCAGATAGGGGAAATGTCAGTGAGCATTCCGATTTCAGTTCCAGAGCGATTCGCCCAATGAGTCCTTGATATTTCGTCGTTTTCAGCCAATTTTTCTGGATTTTTGAAAATTTCACTTTTTTGTGAAAATATCCACTAAATGAGGGAGTAATATGTGTGAGGGTACCCCAGGAGAGTTCCAAATGTGTGTGGGTAGAATATATATCCCACGGGGGTAAAATTGAAAAAAGTTGAAAACATTTTTTTTTGGACTTAGTCATTTTTCCGGCATTTATCAGACTTTCAGATAGGGGAAATGTCAGTGAGCGTTCCGATTTCAGTTCCAGAGCGATTCGCCCAATGAGTCCTTGATATTTAGTCGTTTTCAGCCAATTTTCTGTATTTTTGAAAATTTCACTTTTTTGTGAAAATATCCACTAAATGAGGGTTTAATATGTGTGAGGGTACCCCAGGAGAGTTCCAAATGTGGGTGGGTAGAATATATATCCCACGGGGGTAAAATTGGAAAAAGTTGAAAAAATATTTTTTTAGACTTAGTCATTTTTCCGGCATTTATCAGACTTTCAGATAGGGGAAATGTCAGTGAGCATTCCGATTTCAGTTCCTGAGCGATTCACCCAATGAGTCCTTGATATTTAGTCGTTTTCAGCCAATTTTCTGGATTTTTGAAAATTTCACTTTTTTGTGAAAATATCCACTAAATGAGGGAATAATATGTGTGAGGGTACCCCAGGAGAGTTCCAAATGTGTGTGGGTAGAATATATATCCCACGGGGGTAAAATTGAAAAAAGTTGAAAAAAAATTTTTTTTTGGACTTAGTCATTTTTCCAGCGTTTATCAGACTTTCAGATAGGGGAAATGTCAGTGAGCATTCCGATTTCAGTTCCAGAGCGATTCGCCCAATGAGTCCTTGATATTTCGTCGTTTTCAGCCAATTTTTCTGGATTTTTGAAAATTTCACTTTTTTGTGAAAATATCCACTAAATGAGGGAGTAATATGTGTGAGGGTACCCCAGGAGAGTTCCAAATGTGTGTGGGTAGAATATATATCCCACGGGGGTAAAATTGAAAAAAGTTGAAAACATTTTTTTTTGGACTTAGTCATTTTTCCGGCATTTATCAGACTTTCAGATAGGGGAAATGTCAGTGAGCGTTCCGATTTCAGTTCCAAAGCGATTCGCCCAATGAGTCCTTGATATTTAGTCGTTTTCAGCCAATTTTCTGTATTTTTGAAAATTTCACTTTTTTGTGAAAATATCCACTAAATGAGGGAATAATATGTGTGAGGGTACCCCAGGAGAGTTCCAAATGTGTGTGGGTAGAATATATATCCCACGGGGGTAAAATTGAAAAAAGTTGAAAACATTTTTTTTTAACTTAGTCATTTTTCCGGCATTTATTAGACTTTCAGATAGGGGAAATGTCAGTGAGCGTTCCGATTTCAGTTCCAGAGCGATTCGCCTAATGAGTCCTTGATTTTTAGTCGTTTTCAGACAATTTTCTGGATTTTTGAAAATTTCACTTTTTTGTGAAAATATCCACTAAATGAGGGTTTAATATGTGTGAGGGTACCCCAGGAGAGTTCCAAATGTGGGTGGGTAGAATATATATCCCACGGGGGTAAAATTGGAAAAAGTTGAAAAAATATTTTTTTAGACTTAGTCATTTTTCCGGCATTTATCAGACTTTCAGATAGGGGAAATGTCAGTGAGCATTCCGATTTCAGTTCCTGAGCGATTCACCCAATGAGTCCTTGATATTTAGTCGTTTTCAGCCAATTTTCTGGATTTTTGAAAATTTCACTTTTTTGTGAAAATATCCACTAAATGAGGGAATAATATGTGTGAGGGTACCCCAGGAGAGTTCCAAATGTGTGTGGGTAGAATATATATCCCACGGGGGTAAAATTGAAAAAAGTTGAAAAAAAATTTTTTTTTGGACTTAGTCATTTTTCCAGCGTTTATCAGACTTTCAGATAGGGGAAATGTCAGTGAGCATTCCGATTTCAGTTCCAGAGCGATTCGCCCAATGAGTCCTTGATATTTCGTCGTTTTCAGCCAATTTTTCTGGATTTTTGAAAATTTCACTTTTTTGTGAAAATATCCACTAAATGAGGGAGTAATATGTGTGAGGGTACCCCAGGAGAGTTCCAAATGTGTGTGGGTAGAATATATATCCCACGGGGGTAAAATTGAAAAAAGTTGAAAACATTTTTTTTGGACTTAGTCATTTTTCCGGCATTTATCAGACTTTCAGATAGGGGAAATGTCAGTGAGCGTTCCGATTTCAGTTCCAGAGCGATTCGCCCAATGAGTCCTTGATATTTAGTCGTTTTCAGCCAATTTTCTGTATTTTTGATAATTTCACTTTTTTGTGAAAATATCCACTAAATGAGGGTTTAATATGTGTGAGGGTACCCCAGGAGAGTTCCAAATGTGGGTGGGTAGAATATATATCCCACGGGGGTAAAATTGGAAAACGTTGAAAAAATATTTTTTTAGACTTAGTCATTTTTCCGGCATTTATCAGACTTTCAGATAGGGGAAATGTCAGTGAGCATTCCGATTTCAGTTCCTGAGCGATTCACCCAATGAGTCCTTGATATTTAGTCGTTTTCAGCCAATTTTCTGGATTTTTGAAAATTTCACTTTTTTGTGAAAATATCCACTAAATGAGGGAATAATATGTGTGAGGGTACCCTAGGAAAGTTCCAAATGTGTGTGGGTAGAATATATATCCCACGGGGGTAAAATTGAAAAAAGTTTAAAAAAATTTTTTGGGGACTTAGTCATTTTTCCAGCGTTTATCAGACTTTCAGATAGGGGAAATGTCAGTGAGCATTCCGATTTCAGTTCCAGAGCGATTCGCCCAATGAGTCCTTGATATTTCGTCGTTTTCAGCCAATTTTTCTGGATTTTTGAAAATTTCACTTTTTTGTGAAAATATCCACTAAATGAGGGAATAATATGTGTGAGGGTACCCCAGGAGAGTTCCAAATGTGTGTGGGTAGAATATATATCCCACGGGGGTAAAATTGAAAAAAGTTGAAAAAAAATTTTTTTTTGGACTTAGTCATTTTTCCAGCGTTTATCAGACTTTCAGATAGGGGAAATGTCAGTGAGCATTCCGATTTCAGTTCCAGAGCGATTCGCCCAATGAGTCCTTGATATTTCGTCGTTTTCAGCCAATTTTTCTGGATTTTTGAAAATTTCACTTTTTTGTGAAAATATCCACTAAATGAGGGAGTAATATGTGTGAGGGTACCCCAGGAGAGTTCCAAATGTGTGTGGGTAGAATATATATCCCACGGGGGTAAAATTGAAAAAAGTTGAAAACATTTTTTTTTGGACTTAGTCATTTTTCCGGCATTTATCAGACTTTCAGATAGGGGAAATGTCAGTGAGCGTTCCGATTTCAGTTCCAAAGCGATTCGCCCAATGAGTCCTTGATATTTAGTCGTTTTCAGCCAATTTTCTGTATTTTTGAAAATTTCACTTTTTTGTGAAAATATCCACTAAATGAGGGAATAATATGTGTGAGGGTACCCCAGGAGAGTTCCAAATGTGTGTGGGTAGAATATATATCCCACGGGGGTAAAATTGAAAAAAGTTGAAAACATTTTTTTTTAACTTAGTCATTTTTCCGGCATTTATTAGACTTTCAGATAGGGGAAATGTCAGTGAGCGTTCCGATTTCAGTTCCAGAGCGATTCGCCTAATGAGTCCTTGATTTTTAGTCGTTTTCAGACAATTTTCTGGATTTTTGAAAATTTCACTTTTTTGTGAAAATATCCACTAAATGAGGGTTTAATATGTGTGAGGGTACCCCAGGAGAGTTCCAAATGTGGGTGGGTAGAATATATATCCCACGGGGGTAAAATTGGAAAAAGTTGAAAAAATATTTTTTTAGACTTAGTCATTTTTCCGGCATTTATCAGACTTTCAGATAGGGGAAATGTCAGTGAGCATTCCGATTTCAGTTCCTGAGCGATTCACCCAATGAGTCCTTGATATTTAGTCGTTTTCAGCCAATTTTCTGGATTTTTGAAAATTTCACTTTTTTGTGAAAATATCCACTAAATGAGGGAATAATATGTGTGAGGGTACCCCAGGAGAGTTCCAAATGTGTGTGGGTAGAATATATATCCCACGGGGGTAAAATTGAAAAAAGTTGAAAAAAAATTTTTTTTTGGACTTAGTCATTTTTCCAGCGTTTATCAGACTTTCAGATAGGGGAAATGTCAGTGAGCATTCCGATTTCAGTTCCAGAGCGATTCGCCCAATGAGTCCTTGATATTTCGTCGTTTTCAGCCAATTTTTCTGGATTTTTGAAAATTTCACTTTTTTGTGAAAATATCCACTAAATGAGGGAGTAATATGTGTGAGGGTACCCCAGGAGAGTTCCAAATGTGTGTGGGTAGAATATATATCCCACGGGGGTAAAATTGAAAAAAGTTGAAAACATTTTTTTTTGGACTTAGTCATTTTTCCGGCATTTATCAGACTTTCAGATAGGGGAAATGTCAGTGAGCGTTCCGATTTCAGTTCCAGAGCGATTCGCCCAATGAGTCCTTGATATTTAGTCGTTTTCAGCCAATTTTCTGTATTTTTGAAAATTTCACTTTTTTGTGAAAATATCCACTAAATGAGGGTTTAATATGTGTGAGGGTACCCCAGGAGAGTTCCAAATGTGGGTGGGTAGAATATATATCCCACGGGGGTAAAATTGGAAAAAGTTGAAAAAATATTTTTTTAGACTTAGTCATTTTTCCGGCATTTATCAGACTTTCAGATAGGGGAAATGTCAGTGAGCATTCCGATTTCAGTTCCTGAGCGATTCACCCAATGAGTCCTTGATATTTAGTCGTTTTCAGCCAATTTTCTGGATTTTTGAAAATTTCACTTTTTTGTGAAAATATCCACTAAATGAGGGAATAATATGTGTGAGGGTACCCTAGGAAAGTTCCAAATGTGTGTGGGTAGAATATATATCCCACGGGGGTAAAATTGAAAAAAGTTTAAAAAAATTTTTTGGGGACTTAGTCATTTTTCCAGCGTTTATCAGACTTTCAGATAGGGGAAATGTCAGTGAGCATTCCGATTTCAGTTCCAGAGCGATTCGCCCAATGAGTCCTTGATATTTCGTCGTTTTCAGCCAATTTTTCTGGATTTTTGAAAATTTCACTTTTTTGTGAAAATATCCACTAAATGAGGGAATAATATGTGTGAGGGTACCCCAGGAGAGTTCCAAATGTGTGTGGGTAGAATATATATCCCACGGGGGTAAAATTGAAAAAAGTTGAAAAAAAATTTTTTTTTGGACTTAGTCATTTTTCCAGCGTTTATCAGACTTTCAGATAGGGGAAATGTCAGTGAGCATTCCGATTTCAGTTCCAGAGCGATTCGCCCAATGAGTCCTTGATATTTCGTCGTTTTCAGCCAATTTTTCTGGATTTTTGAAAATTTCACTTTTTTGTGAAAATATCCACTAAATGAGGGAGTAATATGTGTGAGGGTACCCCAGGAGAGTTCCAAATGTGTGTGGGTAGAATATATATCCCACGGGGGTAAAATTGAAAAAAGTTGAAAACATTTTTTTTTGGACTTAGTCATTTTTCCGGCATTTATCAGACTTTCAGATAGGGGAAATGTCAGTGAGCGTTCCGATTTCAGTTCCAAAGCGATTCGCCCAATGAGTCCTTGATATTTAGTCGTTTTCAGCCAATTTTCTGTATTTTTGAAAATTTCACTTTTTTGTGAAAATATCCACTAAATGAGGGAATAATATGTGTGAGGGTACCCCAGGAGAGTTCCAAATGTGTGTGGGTAGAATATATATCCCACGGGGGTAAAATTGAAAAAAGTTGAAAACATTTTTTTTTAACTTAGTCATTTTTCCGGCATTTATTAGACTTTCAGATAGGGGAAATGTCAGTGAGCGTTCCGATTTCAGTTCCAGAGCGATTCGCCTAATGAGTCCTTGATTTTTAGTCGTTTTCAGACAATTTTCTGGATTTTTGAAAATTTCACTTTTTTGTGAAAATATCCACTAAATGAGGGTTTAATATGTGTGAGGGTACCCCAGGAGAGTTCCAAATGTGGGTGGGTAGAATATATATCCCACGGGGGTAAAATTGGAAAAAGTTGAAAAAATATTTTTTTAGACTTAGTCATTTTTCCGGCATTTATCAGACTTTCAGATAGGGGAAATGTCAGTGAGCATTCCGATTTCAGTTCCTGAGCGATTCACCCAATGAGTCCTTGATATTTAGTCGTTTTCAGCCAATTTTCTGGATTTTTGAAAATTTCACTTTTTTGTGAAAATATCCACTAAATGAGGGAATAATATGTGTGAGGGTACCCCAGGAGAGTTCCAAATGTGTGTGGGTAGAATATATATCCCACGGGGGTAAAATTGAAAAAAGTTGAAAAAAAATTTTTTTTTGGACTTAGTCATTTTTCCAGCGTTTATCAGACTTTCAGATAGGGGAAATGTCAGTGAGCATTCCGATTTCAGTTCCAGAGCGATTCGCCCAATGAGTCCTTGATATTTCGTCGTTTTCAGCCAATTTTTCTGGATTTTTGAAAATTTCACTTTTTTGTGAAAATATCCACTAAATGAGGGAGTAATATGTGTGAGGGTACCCCAGGAGAGTTCCAAATGTGTGTGGGTAGAATATATATCCCACGGGGGTAAAATTGAAAAAAGTTGAAAACATTTTTTTTTGGACTTAGTCATTTTTCCGGCATTTATCAGACTTTCAGATAGGGGAAATGTCAGTGAGCGTTCCGATTTCAGTTCCAGAGCGATTCGCCCAATGAGTCCTTGATATTTAGTCGTTTTCAGCCAATTTTCTGTATTTTTGAAAATTTCACTTTTTTGTGAAAATATCCACTAAATGAGGGTTTAATATGTGTGAGGGTACCCCAGGAGAGTTCCAAATGTGGGTGGGTAGAATATATATCCCACGGGGGTAAAATTGGAAAAAGTTGAAAAAATATTTTTTTAGACTTAGTCATTTTTCCGGCATTTATCAGACTTTCAGATAGGGGAAATGTCAGTGAGCATTCCGATTTCAGTTCCTGAGCGATTCACCCAATGAGTCCTTGATATTTAGTCGTTTTCAGCCAATTTTCTGGATTTTTGAAAATTTCACTTTTTTGTGAAAATATCCACTAAATGAGGGAATAATATGTGTGAGGGTACCCTAGGAAAGTTCCAAATGTGTGTGGGTAGAATATATATCCCACGGGGGTAAAATTGAAAAAAGTTTAAAAAAATTTTTTGGGGACTTAGTCATTTTTCCAGCGTTTATCAGACTTTCAGATAGGGGAAATGTCAGTGAGCATTCCGATTTCAGTTCCAGAGCGATTCGCCCAATGAGTCCTTGATATTTCGTCGTTTTCAGCCAATTTTTCTGGATTTTTGAAAATTTCACTTTTTTGTGAAAATATCCACTAAATGAGGGAATAATATGTGTGAGGGTACCCCAGGAGAGTTCCAAATGTGTGTGGGTAGAATATATATCCCACGGGGGTAAAATTGAAAAAAGTTTAAAAAAAATTTTTTTTTGGACTTAGTCATTTTTCCAGCGTTTATCAGACTTTCAGATAGGGGAAATGTCAGTGAGCATTCCGATTTCAGTTCCAGAGCGATTCGCCCAATGAGTCCTTGATATTTCGTCGTTTTCAGCCAATTTTTCTGGATTTTTGAAAATTTCACTTTTTTGTGAAAATATCCACTAAATGAGGGAATAATATGTGTGAGGGTACCCCAGGAGAGTTCCAAATGTGTGTGGGTAGAATATATATCCTACGGGGGTAAAATTGAAAAAAGTTGAAAACATTTTTTTTTGGACTTAGTCATTTTTCCGGCGTTTATCAGACTTTCAGATAGGGGAAATGTCAGTGAGCGTTCCGATTTCAGTTCCAGAGCGATTCGCCCAATGAGTCCTTGATATTTAGTCGTTTTCAGCCAATTTTCTGGATTTTTGAAAATTTCACTTTTTTGTGAAAATATCCACTAAATGAGGGAATAATATGTGTGAGGGTACCCCAGGAGAGTTCCAAATGTGTGTGGGTAGAATATATATCCCACGGGGGTAAAATTGAAATAAGTTGAAAAAAAATTTTTTTTTGGACTTAGTCATTTTTCCAGCGTTTATCAGACTTTCAGATAGGGGAAATGTCAGTGAGCATTCCGATTTCAGTTCCAGAGCGATTCGCCCAATGAGTCCTTGATATTTCGTCGTTTTCAGCCAATTTTTCTGGATTTTTGAAAATTTCACTTTTTTGTGAAAATATCCACTAAATGAGGGAGTAATATGTGTGAGGGTACCCCAGGAGAGTTCCAAATGTGTGTGGGTAGAATATATATCCCACGGGGGTAAAATTGAAAAAAGTTGAAAACATTTTTTTTTGGACTTAGTCATTTTTCCGGCATTTATCAGACTTTCAGATAGGGGAAATGTCAGTGAGCGTTCCGATTTCAGTTCCAGAGCGATTCGCCTAATGAGTCCTTGATTTTTAGTCGTTTTCAGACAATTTTCTGGATTTTTGAAAATTTCACTTTTTTGTGAAAATATCCACTAAATGAGGGTTTAATATGTGTGAGGGTACCCCAGGAGAGTTCCAAATGTGGGTGGGTAGAATATATATCCCACGGGGGTAAAATTGGAAAAAGTTGAAAAAATATTTTTTTTTGGACTTAGTCATTTTTCCAGCGTTTATCAGACTTTCAGATAGGGGAAATGTCAGTGAGCATTCCGATTTCAGTTCCAGAGCGATTCGCCCAATGAGTCCTTGATATTTCGTCGTTTTCAGCCAATTTTTCTGGATTTTTGAAAATTTCACTTTTTTGTGAAAATATCCACTAAATGAGGGAGTAATATGTGTGAGGGTACCCCAGGAGAGTTCCAAATGTGTGTGGGTAGAATATATATCCCACGGGGGTAAAATTGAAAAAAGTTGAAAACATTTTTTTTTGGACTTAGTCATTTTTCCGGCATTTATCAGACTTTCAGATAGGGGAAATGTCAGTGAGCGTTCCGATTTCAGTTCCAGAGCGATTCGCCCAATGAGTCCTTGATATTTAGTCGTTTTCAGCCAATTTTCTGTATTTTTGAAAATTTCACTTTTTTGTGAAAATATCCACTAAATGAGGGAATAATATGTGTGAGGGTACCCCAGGAGAGTTCCAAATGTGTGTGGGTAGAATATATATCCCACGGGGGTAAAATTGAAAAAAGTTGAAAACATTTTTTTTTAACTTAGTCATTTTTCCGGCATTTATTAGACTTTCAGATAGGGGAAATGTCAGTGAGCGTTCCGATTTCAGTTCCAGAACGATTCGCCTAATGAGTCCTTGATTTTTAGTCGTTTTCAGACAATTTTCTGGATTTTTGAAAATTTCACTTTTTTGTGAAAATATCCACTAAATGAGGGTTTAATATGTGTGAGGGTACCCCAGGAAAGTTCCAAATGTGTGTGGGTAGAATATATATCCCACGGGGGTAAAATTGAAAAAAGTTTAAAAAAAATTTTTTTTTGGACTTAGTCATTTTTCCAGCGTTTATCAGACTTTCAGATAGGGGAAATGTCAGTGAGCATTCCGATTTCAGTTCCAGAGCGATTCGCCCAATGAGTCCTTGATATTTCGTCGTTTTCAGCCAATTTTTCTGGATTTTTGAAAATTTCACTTTTTTGTGAAAATATCCACTAAATGAGGGAATAATATGTGTGAGGGTACCCCAGGAGAGTTCCAAATGTGTGTGGGTAGAATATATATCCCACGGGGGTAAAATTGAAAAAAGTTGAAAACATTTTTTTTTGGATTTAGTCATTTTTCCGGCATTTCTCAGACTTTCAGATAGGGGAAATGTCAGTGAGCGTTCCGATTTCAGTTCCAGAGCGATTCGCCCAATGAGACCTTGATATTTAGTCGTTTTCAGCCAATTTTCTGTTTTTTTGAAAATTTCACTTTTTTGTGAAAATATCCACTAAATGAGGGAATAATATGTGTGAGGGTACCCCAGGAGAGTTCCAAATGTGTGTGGGTAGAATATATATCCTACGGGGGTAAAATTGAAAAAAGTTGAAAACATTTTTTTTTGGACTTAGTCATTTTTCCGGCATTTCTCAGACTTTCAGATAGGGGAAATGTCAGTGAGCGTTCCGATTTCAGTTCCAGAGCGATTCGCCCAATGAGACCTTGATATTTAGTCGTTTTCAGCCAATTTTCTGTTTTTTTGAAAATTTCACTTTTTTGTGAAAATATCCACTAAATGAGGGAATAATATGTGTGAGGGTACCCCAGGAGAGTTCCAAATGTGTGTGTATAGAATATATATCCCACGGGGGTAAAATTGAAAAAAGTTAAAAACATTTTTTTTTGGACTTAGTCATTATTCCGGCATTTATTAGACTTTCAGATAGGGGAAATGTCAGTGAGCGTTCCGATTTCAGTTCCAGAGCGATTCGCCTAATGAGTCCTTGATTTTTAGTCGTTTTCAGCCAATTTTCTGGATTTTTGAAAATTTCACTTTTTTGTGAAAATATCCACTAAATGAGGGAATAATATGTGTGAGGGTACCCCAGGAGAGTTCCAAATGTGTGTGGGTAGAATATATATCCCACGGGGGTAAAATTGAAAAAAGTTTAAAAAAATTTTTTTGGGACTTAGTCATTTTTCCGGCGTTTATCAGACTTTCAGATAGGGGAAATGTCAGTGAGCATTCCGATTTCAGTTCCAGAGCGATTCGCCCAATGAGTCCTTGATATTTAGTCGTTTTCAGCCAATTTTTCTGGATTTTTGAAAATTTCACTTTTTTGTGAAAATATCCACTAAATGAGGGAATAATATGTGTGAGGGTACCCCAGGAGAGTTCCAAATGTGTGTGGGTAGAATATATATCCTACGGGGGTAAAATTGAAAAAAGTTGAAAACATTTTTTTTTGGACTTAGTCATTTTTCCGGCATTTATCAGACTTTCAGATAGGGGAAATGTCAGTGAGCGTTCCGATTTCAGTTCCAGAGCGATTCGCCCAATGAGTCCTTGATATTTAGTCGTTTTCAGCCAATTTTCTGTATTTTTGAAAATTTCACTTTTTTGTGAAAATATCCACTAAATGAGGGAATAATATGTGTGAGGGTACCCCAGGAGAGTTCCAAATGTGTGTGGGTAGAATATATATCCCACGGGGGTAAAATTGAAAAAAGTTGAAAACATTTTTTTTTGGACTTAGTCATTTTTCCGGCATTTCTCAGACTTTCAGATAGGGGAAATGTCAGTGAGCGTTCCGATTTCAGTTCCAGAGCGATTCGCCCAATGAGACCTTGATATTTAGTCGTTTTCAGCCAATTTTCTGTTTTTTTGTAAATTTCACTTTTTTGTGAAAATATCCACTAAATGAGGGAATAATATGTGTGAGGGTACCCCAGGAGAGTTCCAAATGTGTGTGGGTAGAATATATATCCTACGGGGGTAAAATTGAAAAAAGTTGAAAACATTTTTTTTTGGACTTAGTCATTTTTCCGGCATTTCTCAGACTTTCAGATAGGGGAAATGTCAGTGAGCGTTCCGATTTCAGTTCCAGAGCGATTCGCCCAATGAGACTTTGATATTTAGTCGTTTTCAGCCAATTTTCTGGATTTTTGAAAATTTCACTTTTTTTGTGAAAATATCCACTAAATGAGGGAATAATATGTGTGAGGGTACCCCAGGAGAGTTCCAAATGTGTGTGGGTAGAATATATATCCCACGGGGGTAAAATTGAAAAAAGTTTAAAAAAATTTTATTGGGACTTAGTCATTTTTCCGGCGTTTATCAGACTTTCAGATAGGGGAAATGTCAGTGAGCATTCCGATTTCAGTTCCAGAGCGATTCGCCCAATGAGTCCTTGATATTTAGTCGTTTTCAGCCAATTTTTCTGGATTTTTGAAAATTTCACTTTTTTGTGAAAATATCCACTAAATGAGGGAATAATATGTGTGAGGGTACCCCAGGAGAGTTCCAAATGTGTGTGGGTAGAATATATATCCCACGGGGGTAAAATTGAAAAAAGTTTAAAAAAAATTTTTTTTTGGACTTAGTCATTTTTCCAGCGTTTATCAGACTTTCAGATAGGGGAAATGTCAGTGAGCATTCCGATTTCAGTTCCAGAGCGATTCGCCCAATGAGTCCTTGATATTTCGTCGTTTTCAGCCAATTTTTCTGGATTTTTGAAAATTTCACTTTTTTGTGAAAATATCCACTAAATGAGGGAGTAATATGTGTGAGGGTACCCCAGGAGAGTTCCAAATGTGTGTGGGTAGAATATATATCCCACGGGGGTAAAATTGAAAAAAGTTGAAAACATTTTTTTTTGGACTTAGTCATTTTTCCGGCATTTATCAGACTTTCAGATAGGGGAAATTTCAGTGAGCGTTCCGATTTCAGTTCCAGAGCGATTCGCCCAATGAGTCCTTGATATTTAGTCGTTTTCAGCCAATTTTCTGTATTTTTGAAAATTTCACTTTTTTGTGAAAATATCCACTAAATGAGGGAATAATATGTGTGAGGGTACCCCAGGAGAGTTCCAAATGTGTGTGGGTAGAATATATATCCCACGGGGGTAAAATTGAAAAAAGTTGAAAACATTTTTTTTTAACTTAGTCATTTTTCCGGCATTTATTAGACTTTCAGATAGGGGAAATGTCAGTGAGCGTTCCGATTTCAGTTCCAGAACGATTCGCCTAATGAGTCCTTGATTTTTAGTCGTTTTCAGACAATTTTCTGGATTTTTGAAAATTTCACTTTTTTGTGAAAATATCCACTAAATGAGGGTTTAATATGTGTGAGGGTACCCCAGGAGAGTTCCAAATGTGGGTGGGTAGAATATATATCCCACGGGGGTAAAATTGGAAAAAGTTGAAAAAATATTTTTTTAGACTTAGTCATTTTTCCGGCATTTATCAGACTTTCAGATAGGGGAAATGTCAGTGAGCATTCCGATTTCAGTTCCTGAGCGATTCACCCAATGAGTCCTTGATATTTAGTCGTTTTCAGCCAATTTTCTGGATTTTTGAAAATTTCACTTTTTTGTGAAAATATCCACTAAATGAGGGAATAATATGTGTGAGGGTACCCCAGGAAAGTTCCAAATGTGTGTGGGTAGAATATATATCCCACGGGGGTAAAATTGAAAAAAGTTTAAAAAAATTTTTTTGGGACTTAGTCATTTTTCCGGCGTTTATCAGACTTTCAGATAGGGGAAATGTCAGTGAGCATTCCGATTTCAGTTCCAGAGCGATTCGCCCAATGAGTCCTTGATATTTAGTCGTTTTCAGCCAATTTTTCTGGATTTTTGAAAATTTCACTTTTTTGTGAAAATATCCACTAAATGAGGGAATAATATGTGTGAGGGTACCCCAGGAGAGTTCCAAATGTGTGTGGGTAGAATATATATCCCACGGGGGTAAAATTGAAAAAAGTTTAAAAAAAATTTTTTTTTGGACTTAGTCATTTTTCCAGCGTTTATCAGACTTTCAGATAGGGGAAATGTCAGTGAGCATTCCGATTTCAGTTCCAGAGCGATTCGCCCAATGAGTCCTTGATATTTCGTCGTTTTCAGCCAATTTTTCTGGATTTTTGAAAATTTCACTTTTTTGTGAAAATATCCACTAAATGAGGGAGTAATATGTGTGAGGGTACCCCAGGAGAGTTCCAAATGTGTGTGGGTAGAATATATATCCCACGGGGGTAAAATTGAAAAAAGTTGAAAACATTTTTTTTTGGACTTAGTCATTTTTCCGGCATTTATCAGACTTTCAGATAGGGGAAATTTCAGTGAGCGTTCCGATTTCAGTTCCAGAGCGATTCGCCCAATGAGTCCTTGATATTTAGTCGTTTTCAGCCAATTTTCTGTATTTTTGAAAATTTCACTTTTTTGTGAAAATATCCACTAAATGAGGGAATAATATGTGTGAGGGTACCCCAGGAGAGTTCCAAATGTGTGTGGGTAGAATATATATCCCACGGGGGTAAAATTAAAAAAAGTTGAAAACATTTTTTTTTAACTTAGTCATTTTTCCGGCATTTATTAGACTTTCAGATAGGGGAAATGTCAGTGAGCGTTCCGATTTCAGTTCCAGAACGATTCGCCTAATGAGTCCTTGATTTTTAGTCGTTTTCAGACAATTTTCTGGATTTTTGAAAATTTCACTTTTTTGTGAAAATATCCACTAAATGAGGGTTTAATATGTGTGAGGGTACCCCAGGAGAGTTCCAAATGTGGGTGGGTAGAATATATATCCCACGGGGGTAAAATTGGAAAAAGTTGAAAAAATATTTTTTTAGACTTAGTCATTTTTCCGGCATTTATCAGACTTTCAGATAGGGGAAATGTCAGTGAGCATTCCGATTTCAGTTCCTGAGCGATTCACCCAATGAGTCCTTGATATTTAGTCGTTTTCAGCCAATTTTCTGGATTTTTGAAAATTTCACTTTTTTGTGAAAATATCCACTAAATGAGGGAATAATATGTGTGAGGGTACCCCAGGAAAGTTCCAAATGTGTGTGGGTAGAATATATATCCCACGGGGGTAAAATTGAAAAAAGTTTAAAAAAAATTTTTTTTTGGACTTAGTCATTTTTCCAGCGTTTATCAGACTTTCAGATAGGGGAAATGTCAGTGAGCATTCCGATTTCAGTTCCAGAGCGATTCGCCCAATGAGTCCTTGATATTTCGTCGTTTTCAGCCAATTTTCTGGATTTTTGAAAATTTCACTTTTTTGTGAAAATATCCACTAAATGAGGGAATAATATGTGTGAGGGTACCCCAGGAGAGTTCCAAATGTGTGTGGGTAGAATATATATCCCACGGGGGTAAAATTGAAAAAAGTTGAAAACATTTTTTTTTGGATTTAGTCATTTTTCCGGCATTTCTCAGACTTTCAGATAGGGGAAATGTCAGTGAGCGTTCCGATTTCAGTTCCAGAGCGATTCGCCCAATGAGACCTTGATATTTAGTCGTTTTCAGCCAATTTTCTGTTTTTTTGAAAATTTCACTTTTTTGTGAAAATATCCACTAAATGAGGGAATAATATGTGTGAGGGTACCCCAGGAGAGTTCCAAATGTGTGTGGATAGAATATATATCCCACGGGGGTAAAATTGAAAAAAGTTAAAAACATTTTTTTTTGGACTTAGTCATTATTCCGGCATTTATTAGACTTTCAGATAGGGGAAATGTCAGTGAGCGTTCCGATTTCAGTTCCAGAGCGATTCGCCTAATGAGTCCTTGATTTTTAGTCGTTTTCAGCCAATTTTCTGGATTTTTGAAAATTTCACTTTTTTGTGAAAATATCCACTAAATGAGGGAATAATATGTGTGAGGGTACCCCAGGAGAGTTCCAAATGTGTGTGGGTAGAATATATATCCCACGGGGGTAAAATTGAAAAAAGTTTAAAAAAATTTTTTTGGGACTTAGTCATTTTTCCGGCGTTTATCAGACTTTCAGATAGGGGAAATGTCAGTGAGCATTCCGATTTCAGTTCCAGAGCGATTCGCCCAATGAGTCCTTGATATTTAGTCGTTTTCAGCCAATTTTTCTGGATTTTTGAAAATTTCACTTTTTTGTGAAAATATCCACTAAATGAGGGAATAATATGTGTGAGGGTACCCCAGGAGAGTTCCAAATGTGTGTGGGTAGAATATATATCCCACGGGGGTAAAATTGAAAAAAGTTTAAAAAAAATTTTTTTTTGGACTTAGTCATTTTTCCAGCGTTTATCAGACTTTCAGATAGGGGAAATGTCAGTGAGCATTCCGATTTCAGTTCCAGAGCGATTCGCCCAATGAGTCCTTGATATTTCGTCGTTTTCAGCCAATTTTTCTGGATTTTTGAAAATTTCACTTTTTTGTGAAAATATCCACTAAATGAGGGAGTAATATGTGTGAGGGTACCCCAGGAGAGTTCCAAATGTGTGTGGGTAGAATATATATCCCACGGGGGTAAAATTGAAAAAAGTTGAAAACATTTTTTTTTGGACTTAGTCATTTTTCCGGCATTTATCAGACTTTCAGATAGGGGAAATGTCAGTGAGCGTTCCGATTTCAGTTCCAGAGCGATTCGCCCAATGAGTCCTTGATATTTAGTCGTTTTCAGCCAATTTTCTGTATTTTTGAAAATTTCACTTTTTTGTGAAAATATCCACTAAATGAGGGAATAATATGTGTGAGGGTACCCCAGGAGAGTTGCAAATGTGTGTGGGTAGAATATATATCCCACGGGGGTAAAATTGAAAAAAGTTGAAAACATTTTTTTTTAACTTAGTCATTTTTCCGGCATTTATTAGACTTTCAGATAGGGGAAATGTCAGTGAGCGTTCCGATTTCAGTTCCAGAGCGATTCGCCTAATGAGTCCTTGATTTTTAGTCGTTTTCAGACAATTTTCTGGATTTTTGAAAATTTCACTTTTTTGTGAAAATATCCACTAAATGAGGGAGTAATATGTGTGAGGGTACCCCAGGAAAGTTCCAAATGTGTGTGGGTAGAATATATATCCCACGGGGGTAAAATTGAAAAAAGTTTAAAAAAATTTTTTGGGGACTTAGTCATTTTTCCAGCGTTTATCAGACTTTCAGATAGGGGAAATGTCAGTGAGCATTCCGATTTCAGTTCCAGAGCGATTCGCCCAATGAGTCCTTGATATTTCGTCGTTTTCAGCCAATTTTTCTGGATTTTTGAAAATTTCACTTTTTTGTGAAAATATCCACTAAATGAGGGAATAATATGTGTGAGGGTACCCCAGGAGAGTTCCAAATGTGTGTGGGTAGAATATATATCCCACGGGGGTAAAATTGAAAAAAGTTTAAAAAAAATTTTTTTTTGGACTTAGTCATTTTTCCAGCGTTTATCAGACTTTCAGATAGGGGAAATGTCAGTGAGCATTCCGATTTCAGTTCCAGAGCGATTCGCCCAATGAGTCCTTGATATTTCGTCGTTTTCAGCCAATTTTTCTGGATTTTTGAAAATTTCACTTTTTTGTGAAAATATCCACTAAATGAGGGAATAATATGTGTGAGGGTACCCCAGGAGAGTTCCAAATGTGTGTGGGTAGAATATATATCCTACGGGGGTAAAATTGAAAAAAGTTGAAAACATTTTTTTTTGGCCTTAGTCATTTTTCCGGCATTTATCAGACTTTCAGATAGGGGAAATGTCAGTGAGCGTTCCGATTTCAGTTCCAGAGCGATTCGCCCAATGAGTCCTTGATATTTAGTCGTTTTCAGCCAATTTTCTGTATTTTTGAAAATTTCACTTTTTTGTGAAAATATCCACTAAATGAGGGAATAATATGTGTGAGGGTACCCCAGGAGAGTTCCAAATGTGTGTGGGTAGAATATATATCCCACGGGGGTAAAATTGAAAAAAGTTGAAAACATTTTTTTTTGGACTTAGTCATTTTTCCGGCATTTCTCAGACTTTCAGATAGGGGAAATGTCAGTGAGCATTCCGATTTCAGTTCCAGAGCGATTCGCCCAATGAGTCCTTGATATTTCGTCGTTTTCAGCCAATTTTTCTGGATTTTTGAAAATTTCACTTTTTTGTGAAAATATCCACTAAATGAGGGAGTAATATGTGTGAGGGTACCCCAGGAGAGTTCCAAATGTGTGTGGGTAGAATATATATCCCACGGGGGTAAAATTGAAAAAAGTTGAAAACATTTTTTTTTGGACTTAGTCATTTTTCCGGCATTTATCAGACTTTCAGATAGGGGAAATTTCAGTGAGCGTTCCGATTTCAGTTCCAGAGCGATTCGCCCAATGAGTCCTTGATATTTAGTCGTTTTCAGCCAATTTTCTGTATTTTTGAAAATTTCACTTTTTTGTGAAAATATCCACTAAATGAGGGAATAATATGTGTGAGGGTACCCCAGGAGAGTTCCAAATGTGTGTGGGTAGAATATATATCCCACGGGGGTAAAATTAAAAAAAGTTGAAAACATTTTTTTTTAACTTAGTCATTTTTCCGGCATTTATTAGACTTTCAGATAGGGGAAATGTCAGTGAGCGTTCCGATTTCAGTTCCAGAACGATTCGCCTAATGAGTCCTTGATTTTTAGTCGTTTTCAGACAATTTTCTGGATTTTTGAAAATTTCACTTTTTTGTGAAAATATCCACTAAATGAGGGTTTAATATGTGTGAGGGTACCCCAGGAGAGTTCCAAATGTGGGTGGGTAGAATATATATCCCACGGGGGTAAAATTGGAAAAAGTTGAAAAAATATTTTTTTAGACTTAGTCATTTTTCCGGCATTTATCAGACTTTCAGATAGGGGAAATGTCAGTGAGCATTCCGATTTCAGTTCCTGAGCGATTCACCCAATGAGTCCTTGATATTTAGTCGTTTTCAGCCAATTTTCTGGATTTTTGAAAATTTCACTTTTTTGTGAAAATATCCACTAAATGAGGGAATAATATGTGTGAGGGTACCCCAGGAAAGTTCCAAATGTGTGTGGGTAGAATATATATCCCACGGGGGTAAAATTGAAAAAAGTTTAAAAAAAATTTTTTTTTGGACTTAGTCATTTTTCCAGCGTTTATCAGACTTTCAGATAGGGGAAATGTCAGTGAGCATTCCGATTTCAGTTCCAGAGCGATTCGCCCAATGAGTCCTTGATATTTCGTCGTTTTCAGCCAATTTTCTGGATTTTTGAAAATTTCACTTTTTTGTGAAAATATCCACTAAATGAGGGAATAATATGTGTGAGGGTACCCCAGGAGAGTTCCAAATGTGTGTGGGTAGAATATATATCCCACGGGGGTAAAATTGAAAAAAGTTGAAAACATTTTTTTTTGGATTTAGTCATTTTTCCGGCATTTCTCAGACTTTCAGATAGGGGAAATGTCAGTGAGCGTTCCGATTTCAGTTCCAGAGCGATTCGCCCAATGAGACCTTGATATTTAGTCGTTTTCAGCCAATTTTCTGTTTTTTTGAAAATTTCACTTTTTTGTGAAAATATCCACTAAATGAGGGAATAATATGTGTGAGGGTACCCCAGGAGAGTTCCAAATGTGTGTGGATAGAATATATATCCCACGGGGGTAAAATTGAAAAAAGTTAAAAACATTTTTTTTTGGACTTAGTCATTATTCCGGCATTTATTAGACTTTCAGATAGGGGAAATGTCAGTGAGCGTTCCGATTTCAGTTCCAGAGCGATTCGCCTAATGAGTCCTTGATTTTTAGTCGTTTTCAGCCAATTTTCTGGATTTTTGAAAATTTCACTTTTTTGTGAAAATATCCACTAAATGAGGGAATAATATGTGTGAGGGTACCCCAGGAGAGTTCCAAATGTGTGTGGGTAGAATATATATCCCACGGGGGTAAAATTGAAAAAAGTTTAAAAAAATTTTTTTGGGACTTAGTCATTTTTCCGGCGTTTATCAGACTTTCAGATAGGGGAAATGTCAGTGAGCATTCCGATTTCAGTTCCAGAGCGATTCGCCCAATGAGTCCTTGATATTTAGTCGTTTTCAGCCAATTTTTCTGGATTTTTGAAAATTTCACTTTTTTGTGAAAATATCCACTAAATGAGGGAATAATATGTGTGAGGGTACCCCAGGAGAGTTCCAAATGTGTGTGGGTAGAATATATATCCCACGGGGGTAAAATTGAAAAAAGTTTAAAAAAAATTTTTTTTTGGACTTAGTCATTTTTCCAGCGTTTATCAGACTTTCAGATAGGGGAAATGTCAGTGAGCATTCCGATTTCAGTTCCAGAGCGATTCGCCCAATGAGTCCTTGATATTTCGTCGTTTTCAGCCAATTTTTCTGGATTTTTGAAAATTTCACTTTTTTGTGAAAATATCCACTAAATGAGGGAGTAATATGTGTGAGGGTACCCCAGGAGAGTTCCAAATGTGTGTGGGTAGAATATATATCCCACGGGGGTAAAATTGAAAAAAGTTGAAAACATTTTTTTTTGGACTTAGTCATTTTTCCGGCATTTATCAGACTTTCAGATAGGGGAAATGTCAGTGAGCGTTCCGATTTCAGTTCCAGAGCGATTCGCCCAATGAGTCCTTGATATTTAGTCGTTTTCAGCCAATTTTCTGTATTTTTGAAAATTTCACTTTTTTGTGAAAATATCCACTAAATGAGGGAATAATATGTGTGAGGGTACCCCAGGAGAGTTGCAAATGTGTGTGGGTAGAATATATATCCCACGGGGGTAAAATTGAAAAAAGTTGAAAACATTTTTTTTTAACTTAGTCATTTTTCCGGCATTTATTAGACTTTCAGATAGGGGAAATGTCAGTGAGCGTTCCGATTTCAGTTCCAGAGCGATTCGCCTAATGAGTCCTTGATTTTTAGTCGTTTTCAGACAATTTTCTGGATTTTTGAAAATTTCACTTTTTTGTGAAAATATCCACTAAATGAGGGAGTAATATGTGTGAGGGTACCCCAGGAAAGTTCCAAATGTGTGTGGGTAGAATATATATCCCACGGGGGTAAAATTGAAAAAAGTTTAAAAAAATTTTTTGGGGACTTAGTCATTTTTCCAGCGTTTATCAGACTTTCAGATAGGGGAAATGTCAGTGAGCATTCCGATTTCAGTTCCAGAGCGATTCGCCCAATGAGTCCTTGATATTTCGTCGTTTTCAGCCAATTTTTCTGGATTTTTGAAAATTTCACTTTTTTGTGAAAATATCCACTAAATGAGGGAATAATATGTGTGAGGGTACCCCAGGAGAGTTCCAAATGTGTGTGGGTAGAATATATATCCCACGGGGGTAAAATTGAAAAAAGTTTAAAAAAAATTTTTTTTTGGACTTAGTCATTTTTCCAGCGTTTATCAGACTTTCAGATAGGGGAAATGTCAGTGAGCATTCCGATTTCAGTTCCAGAGCGATTCGCCCAATGAGTCCTTGATATTTCGTCGTTTTCAGCCAATTTTTCTGGATTTTTGAAAATTTCACTTTTTTGTGAAAATATCCACTAAATGAGGGAATAATATGTGTGAGGGTACCCCAGGAGAGTTCCAAATGTGTGTGGGTAGAATATATATCCTACGGGGGTAAAATTGAAAAAAGTTGAAAACATTTTTTTTTGGCCTTAGTCATTTTTCCGGCATTTATCAGACTTTCAGATAGGGGAAATGTCAGTGAGCGTTCCGATTTCAGTTCCAGAGCGATTCGCCCAATGAGTCCTTGATATTTAGTCGTTTTCAGCCAATTTTCTGTATTTTTGAAAATTTCACTTTTTTGTGAAAATATCCACTAAATGAGGGAATAATATGTGTGAGGGTACCCCAGGAGAGTTCCAAATGTGTGTGGGTAGAATATATATCCCACGGGGGTAAAATTGAAAAAAGTTGAAAACATTTTTTTTTGGACTTAGTCATTTTTCCGGCATTTCTCAGACTTTCAGATAGGGGAAATGTCAGTGAGCGTTCCGATTTCAGTTCCAGAGCGATTCGCCCAATGAGACCTTGATATTTAGTCGTTTTCAGCCAATTTTCTGTTTTTTTGTAAATTTCACTTTTTTGTGAAAATATCCACTAAATGAGGGAATAATATGTGTGAGGGTACCCCAGGAGAGTTCCAAATGTGTGTGGGTAGAATATATATCCTACGGGGGTAAAATTGAAAAAAGTTGAAAACATTTTTTTTTGGACTTAGTCATTTTTCCGGCATTTCTCAGACTTTCAGATAGGGGAAATGTCAGTGAGCGTTCCGATTTCAGTTCCAGAGCGATTCGCCCAATGAGACCTTGATATTTAGTCGTTTTCAGCCAATTTTCTGGATTTTTGAAAATTTCACTTTTTTGTGAAAATATCCACTAAATGAGGGAATAATATGTGTGAGGGTACCCCAGGAGAGTTCCAAATGTGTGTGGGTAGAATATATATCCCACGGGGGTAAAATTGAAAAAAGTTTAAAAAAATTTTTTTGGGACTTAGTCATTTTTCCGGCGTTTATCAGACTTTCAGATAGGGGAAATGTCAGTGAGCATTCCGATTTCAGTTCCAGAGCGATTCGCCCAATGAGTCCTTGATATTTAGTCGTTTTCAGCCAATTTTTCTGGATTTTTGAAAATTTCACTTTTTTGTGAAAATATCCACTAAATGAGGGAATAATATGTGTGAGGGTACCCCAGGAGAGTTCCAAATGTGTGTGGGTAGAATATATATCCCACGGGGGTAAAATTGAAAAAAGTTTAAAAAAAATTTTTTTTTGGACTTAGTCATTTTTCCAGCGTTTATCAGACTTTCAGATAGGGGAAATGTCAGTGAGCATTCCGATTTCAGTTCCAGAGCGATTCGCCCAATGAGTCCTTGATATTTCGTCGTTTTCAGCCAATTTTTCTGGATTTTTGAAAATTTCACTTTTTTGTGAAAATATCCACTAAATGAGGGAGTAATATGTGTGAGGGTACCCCAGGAGAGTTCCAAATGTGTGTGGGTAGAATATATATACCACGGGGGTAAAATTGAAAAAAGTTGAAAACATTTTTTTTTAACTTAGTCATTTTTCCGGCATTTATTAGACTTTCAGATAGGGGAAATGTCAGTGAGCGTTCCGATTTCAGTTCCAGAGCGATTCGCCTAATGAGTCCTTGATTTTTAGTCGTTTTCAGACAATTTTCTGGATTTTTGAAAATTTCACTTTTTTGTGAAAATATCCACTAAATGAGGGTTTAATATGTGTGAGGGTACCCCAGGAGAGTTCCAAATGTGGGTGGGTAGAATATATATCCCACGGGGGTAAAATTGGAAAAAGTTGAAAAAATATTTTTTTAGACTTAGTCATTTTTCCGGCATTTATCAGACTTTCAGATAGGGGAAATGTCAGTGAGCATTCCGATTTCAGTTCCTGAGCGATTCACCCAATGAGTCCTAGATATTTAGTCGTTTTCAGCCAATTTTCTGGATTTTTGAAAATTTCACTTTTTTGTGAAAATATCCACTAAATGAGGGAATAATATGTGTGAGGGTACCCCAGGAAAGTTCCAAATGTGTGTGGGTAGAATATATATCCCACGGGGGTAAAATCGAAAAAAGTTTAAAAAAATTTTTTTGGGACTTAGTCATTTTTCCAGCGTTTATCAGACTTTCAGATAGGGGAAATGTCAGTGAGCATTCCGATTTCAGTTCCAGAGCGATTCGCCCAATGAGTCCTTGATATTTCGTCGTTTTCAGCCAATTTTTCTGGATTTTTGAAAATTTCACTTTTTTGTAAAAATATCCACTAAATGAGGGAATAATATGTGTGAGGATACCCCAGGAGAGTTCCAAATGTGTGTGGGTAGAATATATATCCCACGGGGGTAAAATTGAAAAAAGTTTAAAAAAAATTTTTTTTGGGACTTAGTCATTTTTCCGGCATTTCTCAGACTTTCAGATAGGGGAAATGTCAGTGAGCGTTCCGATTTCAGTTCCAGAGCGATTCGCCCAATGAGACCTTGATATTTAGTCGTTTTCAGCCAATTTTCTGGATTTTTGAAAATTTCACTTTTTTGTGAAAATATCCACTAAATGAGGGAATAATATGTGTGAGGGTACCCCAGGAGAGTTCCAAATGTGTGTGGGTAGAATATATATCCCACGGGGGTAAAATTGAAAAAAGTTTAAAAAAATTTTTTTGGGACTTAGTCATTTTTCCGGCGTTTATCAGACTTTCAGATAGGGGAAATGTCAGTGAGCATTCCGATTTCAGTTCCAGAGCGATTCGCCCAATGAGTCCTTGATATTTAGTCGTTTTCAGCCAATTTTTCTGGATTTTTGAAAATTTCACTTTTTTGTGAAAATATCCACTAAATGAGGGAATAATATGTGTGAGGGTACCCCAGGAGAGTTCCAAATGTGTGTGGGTAGAATATATATCCCACGGGGGTAAAATTGAAAAAAGTTTAAAAAAAATTTTTTTTTGGACTTAGTCATTTTTCCAGCGTTTATCAGACTTTCAGATAGGGGAAATGTCAGTGAGCATTCCGATTTCAGTTCCAGAGCGATTCGCCCAATGAGTCCTTGATATTTCGTCGTTTTCAGCCAATTTTTCTGGATTTTTGAAAATTTCACTTTTTTGTGAAAATATCCACTAAATGAGGGAGTAATATGTGTGAGGGTACCCCAGGAGAGTTCCAAATGTGTGTGGGTAGAATATATATCCCACGGGGGTAAAATTGAAAAAAGTTGAAAACATTTTTTTTTGGACTTAGTCATTTTTCCGGCATTTATCAGACTTTCAGATAGGGGAAATTTCAGTGAGCGTTCCGATTTCAGTTCCAGAGCGATTCGCCCAATGAGTCCTTGATATTTAGTCGTTTTCAGCCAATTTTCTGTATTTTTGAAAATTTCACTTTTTTGTGAAAATATCCACTAAATGAGGGAATAATATGTGTGAGGGTACCCCAGGAGAGTTCCAAATGTGTGTGGGTAGAATATATATCCCACGGGGGTAAAATTGAAAAAAGTTGAAAACATTTTTTTTTAACTTAGTCATTTTTCCGGCATTTATTAGACTTTCAGATAGGGGAAATGTCAGTGAGCGTTCCGATTTCAGTTCCAGAGCGATTCGCCTAATGAGTCCTTGATTTTTAGTCGTTTTCAGACAATTTTCTGGATTTTTGAAAATTTCACTTTTTTGTGAAAATATCCACTAAATGAGGGTTTAATATGTGTGAGGGTACCCCAGGAGAGTTCCAAATGTGGGTGGGTAGAATATATATCCCACGGGGGTAAAATTGGAAAAAGTTGAAAAAATATTTTTTTAGACTTAGTCATTTTTCCGGCATTTATCAGACTTTCAGATAGGGGAAATGTCAGTGAGCATTCCGATTTCAGTTCCTGAGCGATTCACCCAATGAGTCCTAGATATTTAGTCGTTTTCAGCCAATTTTCTGGATTTTTGAAAATTTCACTTTTTTGTGAAAATATCCACTAAATGAGGGAATAATATGTGTGAGGGTACCCCAGGAAAGTTCCAAATGTGTGTGGGTAGAATATATATCCCACGGGGGTAAAATTGAAAAAAGTTTAAAAAAATTTTTTTGGGACTTAGTCATTTTTCCAGCGTTTATCAGACTTTCAGATAGGGGAAATGTCAGTGAGCATTCCGATTTCAGTTCCAGAGCGATTCGCCCAATGAGTCCTTGATATTTCGTCGTTTTCAGCCAATTTTTCTGGATTTTTGAAAATTTCACTTTTTTGTAAAAATATCCACTAAATGAGGGAATAATATGTGTGAGGATACCCCAGGAGAGTTCCAAATGTGTGTGGGTAGAATATATATCCCACGGGGGTAAAATTGAAAAAAGTTTAAAAAAAATTTTTTTTGGGACTTAGTCATTTTTCCGGCATTTCTCAGACTTTCAGATAGGGGAAATGTCAGTGAGCGTGCCGATTTCAGTTCCAGAGCGATTCGCCCAATGAGACCTTGATATTTAGTCGTTTTCAGCCAATTTTCTGTTTTTTTGAAAATTTCACTTTTTTGTGAAAATATCCACTAAATGAGGGAATAATATGTGTGAGGGTACCCCAGGAGAGTTCCAAATGTGTGTGGGTAGAATATATATCCCACGGGGGTAAAATTGAAAAAAGTTAAAAACATTTTTTTTTGGACTTAGTCATTATTCCGGCATTTATTAGACTTTCAGATAGGGGAAATGTCAGTGAGCGTTCCGATTTCAGTTCCAGAGCGATTCGCCTAATGAGTCCTTGATTTTTAGTCGTTTTCAGCCAATTTTCTGGATTTTTGAAAATTTCACTTTTTTGTGAAAATATCCACTAAATGAGGGAATAATATGTGTGAGGGTACCCAAGGAGAGTTCCAAATGTGTGTGGGTAGAATATATATCCCACGGGGGTAAAATTGAAAAAAGTTTAAAAAAAATTTTTTGGGACTTAGTCATTTTTCCGGCGTTTATCAGACTTTCAGATAGGGGAAATGTCAGTGAGCATTCCGATTTCAGTTCCAGAGCGATTCGCCCAATGAGTCCTTGATATTTAGTCGTTTTCAGCCAATTTTTCTGGATTTTTGAAAATTTCACTTTTTTGTGAAAATATCCACTAAATGAGGGAATAATATGTGTGAGGGTACCCCAGGAGAGTTCCAAATGTGTGTGGGTAGAATATATATCCCACGGGGGTAAAATTGAAAAAAGTTGAAAACATTTTTTTTTTAACTTAGTCATTTTTCCGGCATTTATTAGACTTTCAGATAGGGGAAATGTCAGTGAGCGTTCCGATTTCAGTTCCAGAGCGATTCGCCTAATGAGTCCTTGATTTTTAGTCGTTTTCAGACAATTTTCTGGATTTTTGAAAATGTCACTTTTTTGTGAAAATATCCACTAAATGAGGGAATAATATGTGTGAGGGTACCCCAGGAGAGTTCCAAATGTGGGTGGGTAGAATATATATCCCACGGGGGTAAAATTGAAAAAAGTTGAAAAAATATTTTTTTAGACTTAGTCATTTTTCCGGCATTTATCAGACTTTCAGATAGGGGAAATGTCAGTGAGCATTCCGATTTCAGTTCCAGAGCGATTCGCCCAATGAGTCCTTGATATTTCGTCGTTTTCAGCCAATTTTTCTGGATTTTTGAAAATTTCACTTTTTTGTGAAAATATCCACTAAATGAGGGAATAATATGTGTGAGGGTACCCCAGGAGAGTTCCAAATGTGTGTGGGTAGAATATATATCCTACGGGGGTAAAATTGAAAAAAGTTGAAAACATTTTTTTTTGGACTTAGTCATTTTTCCGGCATTTCTCAGACTTTCAGATAGGGGAAATGTCAGTGAGCGTTCCGATTTCAGTTCCAGAGCGATTCGCCTAATGAGTCCTTGATTTTTAGTCGTTTTCAGCCAATTTTCTGGATTTTTGACAATTTCACTTTTTTGTGAAAATATTCACTAAATGAGGGAATAATATGTGTGAGGGTACCCCAGGAGAGTTCCAAATGTGTGTGGGTAGAATATATATCCCACGGGGGTAAAATTGAAAAAAGTTTAAAAAAAAATTTTTGGGACTTAGTCATTTTTCCGGCGTTTATCAGACTTTCAGATAGGGGAAATGTCAGTGAGCATTCCGATTTCAGTTCCAGAGCGATTCGCCCAATGAGTCCTTGATATTTAGTCGTTTTCAGCCAATTTTTCTGGATTTTTGAAAATTTCACTTTTTTGTGAAAATATCCACTAAATGAGGGAGTAATATGTGTGAGGGTACCCCAGGAGAGTTCCAAATGTGTGTGGGTAGAATATATATCCCACGGGGGTAAAATTGAAAAAAGTTGAAAACATTTTTTTTTGGACTTAGTCATTTTTCCGGCATTTATCAGACTTTCAGAAAGGGGAAATGTCAGTAAGCGTTCCGATTTCAGTTCCAGAGCGATTCGCCAAATGAGTCCTTGATATTTAGTTGTTTTCAGCCAATTTTCTGTATTTTTGAAAATTTCACTTTTTTGTGAAAATATCCACTAAATGAGGGAAAAATATGTGTGAGGGTACCCCAGGAGAGTTCCAAATGTGTGTGGGTAGAATATATATCCCACGGGGGTAAAATTGAAAAAAGTTGAAAACATTTTTTTTTTAACTTAGTCATTTTTCCGGCATTTATTAGACTTTCAGATAGGGGAAATGTCAGTGAGCGTTCCGATTTCAGTTCCAGAGCGATTCGCCTAATGAGTCCTTGATTTTTAGTCGTTTTCAGCCAATTTTCTGTATTTTTGAAAATTTCACTTTTTTGTGAAAATATCCACTAAATGAGGGAATAATATGTGTGAGGGTACCCCAGGAGAGTTCCAAATGTGTGTGGGTAGAATATATATCCCACGGGGGTAAAATTGAAAAAAGTTTAAAACATTTTTTTTTGGACTTAGTCATTATTCCGGCATTTATTAGACTTTCAGATAGGGGAAATGTCAGTGAGCGTTCCGATTTCAGTTCCAGAGCGATTCGCCTAATGAGTCCTTGATTTTTAGTCGTTTTCAGCCAATTTTCTGGATTTTTGACAATTTCACTTTTTTGTGAAAATATCCACTAAATGAGGGAATAATATGTGTGAGGGTACCCCAGGAGAGTTCCAAATGTGTGTGGGTAGAATATATATCCCACGGGGGTAAAATTGAAAAAAGTTTAAAAAAAAATTTTTGGGACTTAGTCATTTTTCCGGCGTTTATCAGACTTTCAGATAGGGGAAATGTCAGTGAGCATTCCGATTTCAGTTCCAGAGCGATTCGCCCAATGAGTCCTTGATATTTAGTCGTTTTCAGCCAATTTTTCTGGATTTTTGAAAATTTCACTTTTTTGTGAAAATATCCACTAAATGAGGGAATAATATGTGTGAGGGTACCCCAGGAGAGTTCCAAATGTGTGTGGGTAGAATATATATCCCACGGGGGTAAAATTGAAAAAAGTTGAAAACATTTTTTTTTGGACTTAGTCATTTTTCAGGCATTTATCAGACTTTCAGATAGGGGAAATGTCAGTGAGCGTTCCGATTTCAGTTCCAGAGCGATTCGCCCAATGAGTCCTTGATATTTAGCCGTTTTCAGCCAATTTTCTGTATTTTTGAAAATTTCACTTTTTTGTGAAAATATCCACTAAATGAGGGAATAATATCTGTGAGGGTACCCCAGGAGAGTTCCAAATGTGGGTGGGTAGAATATATATCCCACGGGGGTAAAATTGAAAAAAGTTGAAAAAATATTTTTTTAGACTTAGTCATTTTTCCGGCATTTATCAGAATTTCAGATAGGGGAAATGTCAGTGAGCATTCCGATTTCAGTTCCTGAGCGATTCACCCAATGAGTCCTTGATATTTAGTCGTTTTCAGCCAATTTTCTGGATTTTTGAAAATTTCACTTTTTTGTGAAAATATCCACTAAATGAGGGAATAATATGTGTGAGGGTACCCCAGGAGAGTTCCAAATGTGTGTGGGTAGAATATATATCCCACGGGGGTAAAATTGAAAAAAGTTTAAAAAAATTTTTTTGGGACTTAGTCGTTTTTCCAGCGTTTATCAGACTTTCAGATAGGGGAAATGTCAGTGAGCATTCCGATTTCAGTTCCAGAGCGATTCGCCCAATGAGTCCTTGATATTTCGTCGTTTTCAGCCAATTTTTCTGGATTTTTGAAAATTTCACTTTTTTGTGAAAATATCCACTAAATGAGGGAATAATATGTGTGAGGGTACCCCAGGAGAGTTCCAAATGTGTGTGGGTAGAATATATATCCCACGGGGGTAAAATTGAAAAAAGTTGAAAAAATTTTTTTTTGGGACTTAGTCATTTTTCCGGCGTTTATCAGACTTTCAGATAGGGGAAATGTCAGTGAGCGTTCCGATTTCAGTTCCAGAGCGATTCGCCGGATGAGTCCTTGATATTTAGTCGTTTTCAGCCAATTTTCTGGATTTTTGAAAATTTCACTTTTCTGTGAAAATATCCACTAAATGAGGGAATAATATGTGTGAGGGTACCCCAGGAGAGTTCCAAATGTGTGTGGGTAGAATATATATCCCACGGGGGTAAAATTGAAAAAAGTTGAAAACATTTTTTTTTGGACTTAGTCATTTTTCTGGCATTTATCAGACTTTCAGATAGGGGAAATGTCAGTGAGCATTCCGATTTCAGTTCCAAAGCGATTCTCCCAATGAGTCCTTGATATTTCGTCGTTTTCAGCCAATTTTTCTGGATTTTTGAAAATTTCACTTTTTGTGAAAATATCCACTAAATGAGGGAATAATATGTGTGAGGGTACCCCAGGAGAGTTCCAAATGTGTGTGGGTAGAATATATATCCCACGGGGGTAAAATTGAAAAAAGTTGAAAACATTTTTTTTTTAACTTAGTCATTTTTCCGGCATTTATTAGACTTTCAGATAGGGGAAATGTCAGTGAGCGTTCCGATTTCAGTTCCAGAGCGATTCGCCTAATGAGTCCTTGATTTTTAGTCGTTTTCAGACAATTTTCTGGATTTTTGAAAATTTCACTTTTTTGTGAAAATATCCACTAAATGAGGGAATAATATGTGTGAGGGTACCCCAGGAGAGTTCCAAATGTGTGTGGGTAGAATATATATCCCACGGGGGTAAAATTGAAAAAAGTTAAAAAAAAAATTTTGGGGACTTAGTCATTTTTCCGGCGTTTATCAGACTTTCAGATAGGGGAAATGTCAGTGAGCATTCCGATTTCAGTTCCAGAGCGATTCGCCCAATGAGTCCTTGATATTTAGTCGTTTTCAGCCAATTTTTCTGGATTTTTGAAAATTTCACTTTTTTGTGAAAATATCCACTAAATGAGGGAATAATATGTGTGAGGGTACCCCAGGAGAGTTCCAAATGTGTGTGGGTAGAATATATATCCCACGGGGGTAAAATTGAAAAAAGTTGAAAACATTTTTTTTTGGACTTAGTCATTTTTCAGGCATTTATCAGACTTTCAGATAGGGGAAATGTCAGTGAGCGTTCCGATTTCAGTTCCAGAGCGATTCGCCCAATGAGTCCTTGATATTTAGCCGTTTTCAGCCAATTTTCTGTATTTTTGAAAATTTCACTTTTTTGTGAAAATATCCACTAAATGAGGGAATAATATCTGTGAGGGTACCCCAGGAGAGTTCCAAATGTGGGTGGGTAGAATATATATCCCACGGGGGTAAAATTGAAAAAAGTTGAAAAAATATTTTTTTAGACTTAGTCATTTTTCCGGCATTTATCAGAATTTCAGATAGGGGAAATGTCAGTGAGCATTCCGATTTCAGTTCCTGAGCGATTCACCCAATGAGTCCTTGATATTTAGTCGTTTTCAGCCAATTTTCTGGATTTTTGAAAATTTCACTTTTTTGTGAAAATATCCACTAAATGAGGGAATAATATGTGTGAGGGTACCCCAGGAGAGTTCCAAATGTGTGTGGGTAGAATATATATCCCACGGGGGTAAAATTGAAAAAAGTTTAAAAAAATTTTTTTGGGACTTAGTCGTTTTTCCAGCGTTTATCAGACTTTCAGATAGGGGAAATGTCAGTGAGCATTCCGATTTCAGTTCCAGAGCGATTCGCCCAATGAGTCCTTGATATTTCGTCGTTTTCAGCCAATTTTTCTGGATTTTTGAAAATTTCACTTTTTTGTGAAAATATCCACTAAATGAGGGAATAATATGTGTGAGGGTACCCCAGGAGAGTTCCAAATGTGTGTGGGTAGAATATATATCCCACGGGGGTAAAATTGAAAAAAGTTGAAAAAATTTTTTTTTGGGACTTAGTCATTTTTCCGGCGTTTATCAGACTTTCAGATAGGGGAAATGTCAGTGAGCGTTCCGATTTCAGTTCCAGAGCGATTCGCCGGATGAGTCCTTGATATTTAGTCGTTTTCAGCCAATTTTCTGGATTTTTGAAAATTTCACTTTTCTGTGAAAATATCCACTAAATGAGGGAATAATATGTGTGAGGGTACCCCAGGAGAGTTCCAAATGTGTGTGGGTAGAATATATATCCCACGGGGGTAAAATTGAAAAAAGTTGAAAACATTTTTTTTTGGACTTAGTCATTTTTCTGGCATTTATCAGACTTTCAGATAGGGGAAATGTCAGTGAGCATTCCGATTTCAGTTCCAAAGCGATTCTCCCAATGAGTCCTTGATATTTCGTCGTTTTCAGCCAATTTTTCTGGATTTTTGAAAATTTCACTTTTTGTGAAAATATCCACTAAATGAGGGAATAATATGTGTGAGGGTACCCCAGGAGAGTTCCAAATGTGTGTGGGTAGAATATATATCCCACGGGGGTAAAATTGAAAAAAGTTGAAAACATTTTTTTTTTAACTTAGTCATTTTTCCGGCATTTATTAGACTTTCAGATAGGGGAAATGTCAGTGAGCGTTCCGATTTCAGTTCCAGAGCGATTCGCCTAATGAGTCCTTGATTTTTAGTCGTTTTCAGACAATTTTCTGGATTTTTGAAAATTTCACTTTTTTGTGAAAATATCCACTAAATGAGGGAATAATATGTGTGAGGGTACCCCAGGAGAGTTCCAAATGTGGGTGGGTAGAATATATATCCCACGGGGGTAAAATTGAAAAAAGTTGAAAAAATATTTTTTTAGACTTAGTCATTTTTCCGGCATTTATCAGACTTTCAGATAGGGGAAATGTCAGTGAGCATTCCGATTTCAGTTCCAGAGCGATTCGCCCAATGAGTCCTTGATATTTCGTCGTTTTCAGCCAATTTTTCTGGATTTTTGAAAATTTCACTTTTTTGTGAAAATATCCACTAAATGAGGGAACAATATGTGTGAGGGTACCCCAGGAGAGTTCCAAATGTGTGTGGGTAGAATATATATCCTACGGGGGTAAAATTGAAAAAAGTTGAAAACATTTTTTTTTGGACTTAGTCATTTTTCCGGCATTTCTCAGACTTTCAGATAGGGGAAATGTCAGTGAGCGTTCCGATTTCAGTTCCAGAGCGATTCGCCCAATGAGTCCTTGATATTTAGTCGTTTTCAGCCAATTTTCTGTATTTTTGAAAATTTCACTTTTTTGTGAAAATATCCACTAAATGAGGGAATAATATGTGTGAGGGTACCCCAGGAGAGTTCCAAATGTGTGTGGGTAGAATATATATCCCACGGGGGTAAAATTGAAAAAAGTTAAAAACATTTTTTTTTGGACTTAGTCATTATTCCGGCATTTATTAGACTTTCAGATAGGGGAAATGTCAGTGAGCGTTCCGATTTCAGTTCCAGAGCGATTCGCCTAATGAGTCCTTGATTTTTAGTCGTTTTCAGCCAATTTTCTGGATTTTTGACAATTTCACTTTTTTGTGAAAATATTCACTAAATGAGGGAATAATATGTGTGAGGGTACCCCAGGAGAGTTCCAAATGTGTGTGGGTAGAATATATATCCCACGGGGGTAAAATTGAAAAAAGTTTAAAACATTTTTTTTTAACTTAGTCATTTTTCCGGCATTTATTAGACTTTCAGATAGGGGAAATGTCAGTGAGCGTTCCGATTTCAGTTCCAGAGCGATTCGCCTAATGAGTCCTTGATTTTTAGTCGTTTTCAGACAATTTTCTGGATTTTTGAAAATTTCACTTTTTTGTGAAAATATCCACTAAATGAGGGTTTAATATGTGTGAGGGTACCCCAGGAGAGTTCCAAATGTGGGTGGGTAGAATATATATCCCACGGGGGTAAAATTGGAAAAAGTTGAAAAAATATTTTTTTAGACTTAGTCATTTTTCTGGCATTTATCAGACTTTCAGATAGGGGAAATGTCAGTGAGCATTCCGATTTCAGTTCCTGAGCGATTCACCCAATGAGTCCTTGATATTTAGTCGTTTTCAGCCAATTTTCTGGATTTTTGAAAATTTCACTTTTTTGTGAAAATATCCACTAAATGAGGGAATAATATGTGTGAGGGTACCCCAGGAGAGTTCCAAATGTGTGTGGGTAGAATATATATCCCACGGGGGTAAAATTGAAAAAAGTTTAAAAAAAATTTTTTTTTGGACTTAGTCATTTTTCCAGCGTTTATCAGACTTTCAGATAGGGGAAATGTCAGTGAGCATTCCGATTTCAGTTCCAGAGCGATTCGCCCAATGAGTCCTTGATATTTCGTCGTTTTCAGCCAATTTTTCTGGATTTTTGAAAATTTCACTTTTTTGTGAAAATATCCACTAAATGAGGGAGTAATATGTGTGAGGGTACCCCAGGAGAGTTCCAAATGTGTGTGGGTAGAATATATATCCTACGGGGGTAAAATTGAAAAAAGTTGAAAACATTTTTTTTTGGACTTAGTCATTTTTCCGGCATTTCTCAGACTTTCAGATAGGGGAAATGTCAGTGAGCGTTCCGATTTCAGTTCCAGAGCGATTCGCCCAATGAGTCCTTGATATTTAGTCGTTTTCAGCCAATTTTCTGTATTTTTGAAAATTTCACTTTTTTGTGAAAATATCCACTAAATGAGGGAATAATATGTGTGAGGGTACCCCAGGAGAGTTCCAAATGTGTGTGGGTAGAATATATATCCTACGGGGGTAAAATTGAAAAAAGTTTAAAACATTTTTTTTTGGACTTAGTCATTTTTCCGGCATTTCTCAGACTTTCAGATAGGGGAAATGTCAGTGAGCGTTCCGATTTCAGTTCCAGAGCGATTCGCCTAATGAGTCCTTGATTTTTAGTCGTTTTCAGCCAATTTTCTGGATTTTTGAAAATTTCCCTTTTTTGTGAAAATATCCACTAAATGAGGGAATAATATGTGTGAGGGTACCCCAGGAGAGTTCCAAATGTGTGTGGGTAGAATATATATCCCACGGGGGTAAAATTGAAAAAAGTTTAAAAAAAATTTTTTGGGACTTAGTCATTTTTCCGGCGTTTATCAGACTTTCAGATAGGGGAAATGTCAGTGAGCATTCCGATTTCAGTTCCAGAGCGATTCGCCCAATGAGTCCTTGATATTTATTCGTTTTCAGCCAATTTTTCTGGATTTTTGAAAATTTCACTTTTTTGTGAAAATATCCACTAAATGAGGGAATAATATGTGTGAGGGTACCCCAGGAGAGTTCCAAATGTGTGTGGGTAGAATATATATCCCACAGGGGTAAAATTGAAAAAAGTTTAAAAAAATTTTTTGGGGACTTAGTCATTTTTCCAGCGTTTATCAGACTTTCAGATAGGGGAAATGTCAGTGAGCATTCCGATTTCAGTTCCAGAGCGATTCGCCCAATGAGTCCTTGATATTTCGTCGTTTTCAGCCAATTTTTCTGGATTTTTGAAAATTTCACTTTTTTGTGAAAATATCCACTAAATGAGGGAATAATATGTGTGAGGGTACCCCAGGAGAGTTCCAAATGTGTGTGGGTAGAATATATATCCTACGGGGGTAAAATTGAAAAAAGTTGAAAACATTTTTTTTTGGACTTAGTCATTTTTCCGGCATTTATCAGACTTTCAGATAGGGGAAATGTCAGTGAGCGTTCCGATTTCAGTTCCAGAGCGATTCGCCCAATGAGTCCTTGATATTTAGTCGTTTTCAGCCAATTTTCTGTATTTTTGAAAATTTCACTTTTTTGTGAAAATATCCACTAAATGAGGGAATAATATGTGTGAGGGTACCCCAGGAGAGTTCCAAATGTGTGTGGGTAGAATATATATCCCACGGGGGTAAAATTGAAAAAAGTTAAAAACATTTTTTTTTGGACTTAGTCATTATTCCGGCATTTATTAGACTTTCAGATAGGGGAAATGTCAGTGAGCGTTCCGATTTCAGTTCCAGAGCGATTCACCTAATGAGTCCTTGATTTTTAGTCGTTTTCAGCCAATTTTCTGGATTTTTGAAAATTTCACTTTTTTGTGAAAATATCCACTAAATGAGGGAATAATATGTGTGAGGGTACCCCAGGAGAGTTCCAAATGTGTTTGGGTAGAATATATATCCCACGGGGGTAAAATTGAAAAAAGTTGAAAACATTTTTTTTTGGACTTAGTCATTTTTCCGGCATTTATCAGACTTTCAGATAGGTGAAATGTCAGTGAGCGTTCCGATTTCAGTTCCAGAGCGATTCGCCCAATGAGTCTTTGATATTTAGTCGTTTTCAGCCAATTTTATGGATTTTTGAAAATTTCACTTTTCTGTGAAAATATCCACTAAATGAGAGAAATTTGTGAGGGTACCCCAGGAGAGTTCCAAATGTGTGTGGGTAGAATATATATCCCACGGGGGTAAAATTGAAAAAAGTTGAAAAAAATTTTTTTGGACTTAGTCGTTTTTCCAGCGTTTATCAGACTTTCAGATAGGGGAAATGTCAGTGAGCATTCCGATTTCAGTTCCAGAGCGATTCGCCGGATGAGTCCTTGATATTTAGTCGTTTTCAGCCAATTTTCTGGATTTTTGAAAATTTCACTTTTCTGTGAAAATATCCACTAAATGAGGGAATAATATGTGTGAGGGTACCCCAGGAGAGTTCCAAATGTGGGTGGGTAGAATATATATCCCACGGGGGTAAAATTGAAAAAAGTTGAAAAAATATTTTTTTAGACTTAGTCATTTTTCCGGCATTTATCAGACTTTCAGATAGGGGAAATGTCAGTGAGCATTCCGATTTCAGTTCCTGAGCGATTCACCCAATGAGTCCTTGATATTTAGTCGTTTTCAGCCAATTTTCTGGATTTTTGAAAATTTCACTTTTTTGTGAAAATATCCACTAAATGAGGGAATAATATGTGTGAGGGTACCCCAGGAGAGTTCCAAATGTGTGTGGGTAGAATATATATCCCACGGGGGTAAAATTGAAAAAAGTTTAAAAAAATTTTTTTGGGACTTAGTCGTTTTTCCAGCGTTTATCAGACTTTCAGATAGGGGAAATGTCAGTGAGCATTCCGATTTCAGTTCCAGAGCGAATCGCCCAATGAGTCCTTGATATTTCGTCGTTTTCAGCCAATTTTTCTGGATTTTTGAAAATTTCACTTTTTTGTGAAAATATCCACTAAATGAGGGAATAATATGTGTGAGGGTACCCCAGGAGAGTTCCAAATGTGTGTGGGTAGAATATATATCCCACGGGGGTAAAATTGAAAAAAGTTGAAAAAATTTTTTTTTGGGACTTAGTCATTTTTCCGGCGTTTATCAGACTTTCAGATAGGGGAAATGTCAGTGAGCGTTCCGATTTCAGTTCCAGAGCGATTCGCCGGATGAGTCCTTGATATTTAGTCGTTTTCAGCCAATTTTCTGGATTTTTGAAAATTTCACTTTTCTGTGAAAATATCCACTAAATGAGGGAATAATATGTGTGAGGGTACCCCAGGAGAGTTCCAAATGTGTGTGGGTAGAATATATATCCCACGGGGGTAAAATTGAAAAAAGTTGAAAACATTTTTTTTTGGACTTAGTCATTTTTCTGGCATTTATCAGACTTTCAGATAGGGGAAATGTCAGTGAGCATTCCGATTTCAGTTCCAGAGCGATTCTCCCAATGAGTCCTTGATATTTCGTCGTTTTCAGCCAATTTTTCTGGATTTTTGAAAATTTCACTTTTTGTGAAAATATCCACTAAATGAGGGAATAATATGTGTGAGGGTACCCCAGGAGAGTTCCAAATGTGTGTGGGTAGAATATATATCCTACGGGGGTAAAATTGAAAAAAGTTGAAAACATTTTTATTTGGACTTAGTCATTTTTCCGGCATTTCTCAGACTTTCAGATAGGGGAAATGTCAGTGAGCGTTCCGATTTCAGTTCCAGAGCGATTCGCCCAATGAGTCCTTGATATTTAGTCGTTTTCAGCCAATTTTCTGTATTTTTGAAAATTTCACTTTTTTGTGAAAATATCCACTAAATGAGGGAATAATATGTGTGAGGGTACCCCAGGAGAGTTCCAAATGTGTGTGGGTAGAATATATATCCCACGGGGGTAAAATTGAAAAAAGTTAAAAACATTTTTTTTTGGACTTAGTCATTATTCTGGCATTTATTAGACTTTCAGATAGGGGAAATGTCAGTGAGCGTTCCGATTTCAGTTCCAGAGCGATTCGCCTAATGAGTCCTTGATTTTTAGTCGTTTTCAGCCAATTTTCTGGATTTTTGAAAATTTCACTTTTTTGTGAAAATATCCACTAAATGAGGGAATAATATGTGTGAGGGTACCCCAGGAGAGTTCCAAATGTGTGTGGGTAGAATATATATCCCACGGGGGTAAAATTGAAAAAAGTTTAAAAAAAATTTTTTGGGACTTAGTCATTTTTCCGGCGTTTATCAGACTTTCAGATAGGGGAAATGTCAGTGAGCATTCCGATTTCAGTTCCAGAGCGATTCGCCCAATGAGTCCTTGATATTTAGTCGTTTTCAGCCAATTTTTCTGGATTTTTGAAAATTTCACTTTTTTGTGAAAATATCCACTAAATGAGGGAATAATATGTGTGAGGGTACCCCAGGAGAGTTCCAAATGTGTGTGGGTAGAATATATATCCCACAGGGGTAAAATTGAAAAAAGTTTAAAAAAATTTTTTGGGGACTTAGTCATTTTTCCAGCGTTTATCAGACTTTCAGATAGGGGAAATGTCAGTGAGCATTCCGATTTCAGTTCCAGAGCGATTCGCCCAATGAGTCCTTGATATTTCGTCGTTTTCAGCCAATTTTTCTGGATTTTTGAAAATTTCACTTTTTTGTGAAAATATCCACTAAATGAGGGAATAATATGTGTGAGGGTACCCCAGGAGAGTTCCAAATGTGTGTGGGTAGAATATATATCCTACGGGGGTAAAATTGAAAAAAGTTGAAAACATTTTTTTTTGGACTTAGTCATTTTTCCGGCATTTATCAGACTTTCAGATAGGGGAAATGTCAGTGAGCGTTCCGATTTCAGTTCCAGAGCGATTCGCCCAATGAGTCCTTGATATTTAGTCGTTTTCAGCCAATTTTCTGTATTTTTGAAAATTTCACTTTTTTGTGAAAATATCCACTAAATGAGGGAATAATATGTGTGAGGGTACCCCAGGAGAGTTCCAAATGTGTGTGGGTAGAATATATATCCCACGGGGGTAAAATTGAAAAAAGTTAAAAACATTTTTTTTTGGACTTAGTCATTATTCCGGCATTTATTAGACTTTCAGATAGGGGAAATGTCAGTGAGCGTTCCGATTTCAGTTCCAGAGCGATTCGCCTAATGAGTCCTTGATTTTTAGTCGTTTTCAGCCAATTTTCTGGATTTTTGAAAATTTCACTTTTTTGTGAAAATATCCACTAAATGAGGGAATAATATGTGTGAGGGTACCCCAGGAGAGTTCCAAATGTGTGTGGGTAGAATATATATCCCACGGAGGTAAAATTGAAAAAAGTTGAAAACATTTTTTTTTGGACTTAGTCATTTTTCCGGCATTTATCAGACTTTCAGATAGGTGAAATGTCAGTGAGCGTTCCGATTTCAGTTCCAGAGCGATTCGCCCAATGAGTCTTTGATATTTAGTCGTTTTCAGCCAATTTTATGGATTTTTGAAAATTTCACTTTTCTGTGAAAATATCCACTAAATGAGAGAAATTTGTGAGGGTACCCCAGGAGAGTTCCAAATGTGTGTGGGTAGAATATATATCCCACAGGGGTAAAATTGAAAAAAGTTGAAAAAAATTTTTTTGGACTTAGTCGTTTTTCCAGCGTTTATCAGACTTTCAGATAGGGGAAATGTCAGTGAGCATTCCGATTTCAGTTCCAGAGCGATTCGCCGGATGAGTCCTCGATATTTAGTCGTTTTCAGCCAATTTTCTGGATTTTTGAAAATTTCACTTTTCTGTGAAAATATCCACTAAATGAGGGAATAATATGTGTGAGGGTACCCCAGGAGAGTTCCAAATGTGTGTGGGTAGAATATATATCCTACGGGGGTAAAATTGAAAAAAGTTGAAAACATTTTTTTTTGGACTTAGTCATTTTTCCGGCATTTATCAGACTTTCAGATAGGGGAAATGTCAGTGAGCGTTCCGATTTCAGTTCCAGAGCGATTCGCCCAATGAGTCCTTGATATTTAGTCGTTTTCAGCCAATTTTCTGTATTTTTGAAAATTTCACTTTTTTGTGAAAATATCCACTAAATGAGGGAATAATATGTGTGAGGGTACCCCAGGAGAGTTCCAAATGTGTGTGGGTAGAATATATATCCCACGGGGGTAAAATTGAAAAAAGTTAAAAACATTTTTTTTTGGACTTAGTCATTAATCCGGCATTTATTAGACTTTCAGATAGGTGAAATGTCAGTGAGCGTTCCGATTTCAGTTCCAGAGCGATTCGCCTAATGAGTCCCTGATTTTTAGTCGTTTTCAGCCAATTTTCTGGATTTTTGAAAATTTCACTTTTTTGTGAAAATATCCACTAAATGAGGGAATAATATGTGTGAGGGTACCCCAGGAGAGTTCCAAATGTGTGTGGGTAGAATATATATCCCACGGGGGTAAAATTGAAAAAAGTTGAAAACATTTTTTTTTGGACTTAGTAATTTTTCCGGCATTTATCAGACTTTCAGATAGGTGAAATGTCAGTGAGCGTTCCGATTTCAGTTCCAGAGCGATTCGCCCAATGAGTCTTTGATATTTAGTCGTTTTCAGCCAATTTTATGGATTTTTGAAAATTTCACTTTTCTGTGAAAATATCCACTAAATGAGAGAAATTTGTGAGGGTACCCCAGGAGAGTTCCAAATGTGTGTGGGTAGAATATATATCCCACGGGGGTAAAATTGAAAAAAGTTGAAAAAAATTTTTTTTTGGACTTACTCATTTTTCCGGCGTTTATCAGACTTTCAGATAGGGGAAATGTCAGTGAGCGTTCCGATTTCAGTTCCAGAGCGATTTGCCGGATGATTCCTTGATATTTAGATGTTTTCAGTCAATTTTCTGGATTTTTCAAAAAATTTCACTTTTTTGTGAAAATATCCACTAAATGAGGGAATAATATGTGTGAGGGTACCCCAGGAGAGTTCCAAATGTGTGTGGGTAGAATATATATCCCACGGGAGTAAAATTGAAAAAAGTTTAAAAAAATTTTTTGGGACTTAGTCATTTTTCCGGCGTTTATCAGACTTTCAGATAGGGGAAATGTCAGTGAGCATTCCGATTTCAGTTCCAGAGCGATTCGCCCAATGAGTCCTTGATTTTTAGTTGTTTTCAGCCAATTTTCTGTATTTTTGAAAATTTCACTTTTTTGTGAAAATATCCACTAAATGAGGGAATAATATCTGTGAGGGTACCCCAGGAGAGTTCCAAATGTGTGTGGGTAGAATATATATCCCACGGGGGTAAAATTGAAAAAAGTTGAAAACATTTTTTTTTGGACTTAGTCATTTTTCCGGCGTTTATCAGACTTTCAGATAGGGGAAATGTCAGTGAGCATTCCGATTTCAGTTCCAGAGCGATTCGCCCAATGAGTCCTTGATATTTCGTCGTTTTCAGCCAATTTTTCTGGATTTTTGAAAATTTCACTTTTTTGTGAAAATATCCACTAAATGAGGGAATAATATGTGTGAGGGTACCCCAGGAGAGTTCCAAATGTGTGTGGGTAGAATATATATCCCACGGGGTAAAATTGAAAAAAGTTGAAAACATTTTTTTTTGGACTTAGTCATTTTTCCGGCATTTATCAGACTTTCAGATAGGGGAAATATCAGTGAGCGTTCCGATTTCAGTTCCAGAGCGATTCGCCCAATGAGTCTTTGATATTTAGTCGTTTTCAGCCAATTTTATGGATTTTTGAAAATTTCACTTTTCTGTGAAAATATCCACTAAATGAGAGAAATTTGTGAGGGTACCCCAGGAGAGTTCCAAATGTGTGTGGGTAGAATATATATCCCACGGGGGTAAAATTCAAAAAAGTTGAAAACATTTTTTTTTGGACTTAGTCATTTTTCCGGCATTTATCAGACTTTCAGATAGGGGAAATGTCAGTGAGCATTCCGATTTCAGTTCCAGAGCGATTCGCCCAATGAGTCCTTGATTTTTAGTTGTTTTCAGACAATTTTCTGTATTTTTGAAAATTTCACTTTTTTGTGAAAATATCCACTAAATGAGGGAATAATATGTGTGAGGGTACCCCAGGAGAGTTCCAAACGTGGGTGGGTAGAATATATATCCCACGGGGGTAAAATTGAAAAAAGTTGAAAAAATATTTTTTTAGACTTAGTCATTTTTCCGGCATTTATCAGACTTTCAGATAGGGGAAATGTCAGTGAGCATTCCGATTTCAGTTCCTGAGCGATTCACCCAATGAGTCCTTGATATTTAGTCGTTTTCAGCCAATTTTCTGGATTTTTGAAAATTTCACTTTTTTGTGAAAATATCCACTAAATGAGGGAATAATATGTGTGAGGGTACCCCAGGAGAGTTCCAATTGTGTGTGGGTAGAATATATATCCCACGGGGGTAAAATTGAAAAAAGTTTAAAAAATTTTTTTTGGGACTTAGTAATTTTTCCAGCGTTTATCAGACTTTCAGATAGGGGAAATGTCAGTGAGCATTCCGATTTCAGTTCCAGAGCGATTCGCCCAATGAGTCCTTGATATTTAGTCGTTTTCAGCCAATTTTCTGGATTTTTGAAAATTTCACTTTTTTGTGAAAATATCCACTAAATGAGGGAATAATATCTGTGAGGATACCCCAGGAGAGTTCAAAATGTGTGTGGGTAGAATATATATCCCACGGGGGTAAAATTGAAAAAAGTTGAAAACATTTTTTTTTGGACTTAGTCATTTTTCCGGCGTTTATCAGACTTTCAGATAGGGGAAATGTCAGTGAGCATTCCGATTTCAGTTCCAGAGCGATTCGCCCAATGAGTCCTTGATTTTTAGCTGTTTTCAGCCAATTTTCTGTATTTTTGAAAATTTCACTTTTTTGTGGAAATATCCACTAAATGAGGGAATAATATGTGTGAGGGTACCCCAGGAGAGTTCCAAACGTGGGTGGGTAGAATATATATCCCACGGGGGTAAAATTGAAAAAAGTTGAAAAAATATTTTTTTAGACTTAGTCATTTTTCCGGCATTTATCAGACTTTCAGATAGGGGAAATGTCAGTGAGCATTCCGATTTCAGTTCCTGAGCGATTCACCCAATGAGTCCTTGATATTTAGTCGTTTTCAGCCAATTTTCTGGATTTTTGAAAATTTCACTTTTTTGTGAAAATATCCACTAAATGAGGGAATAATATGTGTGAGGGTACCCCAGGAGAGTTCCAATTGTGTGTGGGTAGAATATATATCCCACGGGGGTAAAATTGAAAAAAGTTTAAAAAATTTTTTTTGGGACTTAGTAATTTTTCCAGCGTTTATCAGACTTTCAGATAGGGGAAATGTCAGTGAGCATTCCGATTTCAGTTCCAGAGCGATTCGCCCAATGAGTCCTTGATATTTCGTCGTTTTCAGCCAATTTTTCTGGATTTTTGAAAATTTCACTTTTTTGTGAAAATATCCACTAAATGAGGGAATAATATGTGTGAGGGTACCCCAGGAGAGTTCCAAATGTGTGTGGGTAGAATACATATCCCACGGGGGTAAAATTGAAAAAAGTTAAAAACATTTTTTTTTGGACTTAGTCATTATTCCGGCATTTATTAGACTTTCAGATAGGGGAAATGTCAGTGAGCGTTCCGATTTCAGTTCCAGAGCGATTCGCCTAATGAGTCCTTGATTTTTAGTCGTTTTCAGCCAATTTTCTGGATTTTTGAAAATTTCACTTTTTTGTGAAAATATCCACTAAATGAGGGAATAATATGTGTGAGGGTACCCCAGGAGAGTTCCAAATGTGTGTGGGTAGAATATATATCCCACGGGGGTAAAATTGAAAAAAGTTGAAAACATTTTTTTTTGGACTTAGTCATTTTTCCGGCATTTATCAGACTTTCAGATAGGGGAAATGTCAGTGAGCGTTCCGATTTCAGTTCCAGAGCGATTCGCCCAATGAGTCTTTGATATTTAGTCGTTTTCAGCCAATTTTATGGATTTTTAAAAATTTCACTTTTCTGTGAAAATATCCACTAAATGAGAGAAATTTGTGAGGGTACCCCAGGAGAGTTCCAAATGTGTGTGGGTAGAATATATATCCCACGGGAGTAAAATTGAAAAAAGTTTAAAAAATTTTTTTGGGACTTAGTCATTTTTCCGGCGTTTATCAGACTTTCAGATAGGGGAAATGTCAGTGAGCATTCCGATTTCAGTTCCAGAGCGATTCGCCGGATGAGTCCTTGATATTTAGTCGTTTTCAGCCAATTTTCTTGATTTTTGAAAATTTCACTTTTCTGTGAAAATATCCACTAAATGAGGGAATAATATGTGTGAGGGTACCCCAGGAGAGTTCCAAATGTGTGTGGGTAGAATATATATCCCACGGGGGTAAAATTGAAAAAAGTTGAAAACATTTTTTTTTGGACTTAGTCATTTTTCCGGCATTTATCAGACTTTCAGATAGGGGAAATGTCAGTGAGCATTCCGATTTCAGTTCCAGAGCGATTCGCCCAATGAGTCCTTGATTTTTAGTTGTTTTCAGCCAATTTTCTGTATTTTTGAAAATTTCACTTTTTTGTGAAAATATCCACTAAATGAGGGAATAATATGTGTGAGGGTACCCCAGGAGAGTTCCAAATGTGGGTGGGTAGAATATATATCCCACGGGGGTAAAATTGAAAAAAGTGGAAAAAAAATTTTTTTGGACTTAGTCATTTTTCCGGCATTTATCAGACTTTCAGATAGGGGAAATGTCAGTGAGCATTCCGATTTCAGTTCCAGAGCCATTCACCCAATGAGTCCTTGATATTTAGTTGTTTTCAGCCAATTTTCTGGATTTTTGAAAATTTCACTTTTTTGTGAAAATATCCACTAAATGAGGGAATAATATCTGTGAGGGTACCCCAGGAGAGTTCCAAATGTGTGTGGGTAGAATATATATCCCACGGGGGTAAAATTGAAAAAAGTTGAAAACATTTTTTTTTGGACTTAGTCATTTTTCCGGCGTTTATCAGACTTTCAGATAGGGGAAATGTCAGTGAGCATTCCGATTTCAGTTCCAGAGCGATTCGCCCAATGAGTCCTTGATATTTCGTCGTTTTCAGCCAATTTTTCTGGATTTTTGAAAATTTCACTTTTTTGTGAAAATATCCACTAAATGAGGGAATAATATGTGTGAGGGTACCCCAGGAGAGTTCCAAATGTGTGTGGGTAGAATATATATCCCACGGGGGTAAAATTGAAAAAAGTTGAAAAAATTTTTTTTTTGGACTTAGTCATTTTTCCGGCGTTTATCAGACTTTCAGATAGGGGAAATGTCAGTGAGCATTCCGATTTCAGTTCCAGAGCGATTCGCCGGATGAGTCCTTGATATTTAGTCGTTTTCAGCCAATTTTCTGGATTTTTGAAAATTTCACTTTTCTGTGAAAATATCCACTAAATAAGGGAATAATATGTGTGAGGGTACCCCAGGAGAGTTCCAAATGTGTGTGGGTAGAATATATATCCCACGGGGGTAAAATTGAAAAAAGTTGAAAACATTTTTTTTTGGACTTAGTCATTTTTCCGGCATTCATCAGACTTTCAGATAGGGGAAATGTCAGTGAACGTTCCGATTTCAGTTCCAGAGCGATTCGCCCAATGAGTCCTTGATTTTTAGCTGTTTTCAGCCAATTTTCTGTATTTTTGAAAATTTCACTTTTTTGTGGAAATATCCACTAAATGAGGGAATAATATGTGTGAGGGTACCCCAGGAGAGTTCCAAATGTGGGTGGGTAGAATATATATCCCACGGGGGTAAAATTGAAAAAAGTTTAAAAAAAATTTTTTGGGACTTAGTAATTTTTCCAGCGTTTATCAGACTTTCAGATAGGGGAAATGTCAGTGAGCATTCCGATTTCAGTTCCAGAGCGATTCGCCCAATGAGTCCTTGATATTTCGTCGTTTTCAGCCAATTTTTCTGGATTTTTGAAAATTTCACTTTTTTGTGAAAATATCCACTAAATGAGGGAATAATATGTGTGAGGGTACCCCAGGAGAGTTCCAAATGTGGGTGGGTAGAATATATATCCCACGGGGGTAAAATTGAAAAAAGTTGAAAAAATATTTTTTTAGACTTAGTCATTTTTCCGGCATTTATCAGACTTTCAGATAGGGGAAATGTCAGTGAGCATTCCGATTTCAGTTCCTGAGCGATTCACCCAATGAGTCCTTGATATTTAGTCGTTTTCAGCCAATTTTCTGGATTTTTGAAAATTTCACTTTTTTGTGAAAATATCCACTAAATGAGGGAATAATATGTGTGAGGGTACCCCAGGAGAGTTCCAAATGTGTGTGGGTAGAATATATATCCCACGGGGGTAAAATTGAAAAAAGTTTAAAAAATTTTTTTTGGGACTTAGTCGTTTTTCCAGCGTTTATCAGACTTTCAGATAGGGGAAATGTCAGTGAGCATTCCGATTTCAGTTCCAGAGCGAATCGCCCAATGAGTCCTTGATATTTCGTCGTTTTCAGCCAATTTTTCTGGATTTTTGAAAATTTCACTTTTTTGTGAAAATATCCACTAAATGAGGGAATAATATGTGTGAGGGTACCCCAGGAGAGTTCCAAATGTGTGTGGGTAGAATATATATCCCACGGGGGTAAAATTGAAAAAAGTTGAAAACATTTTTTTTTGGACTTAGTCATTTTTCTGGCATTTATCAGACTTTCAGATAGGGGAAATGTCAGTGAGCATTCCGATTTCAGTTCCAGAGCGATTCTCCCAATGAGTCCTTGATATTTTGTCGTTTTCAGCCAATTTTTCTGGATTTTTGAAAATTTCACTTTTTGTGAAAATATCCACTAAATGAGGGAATAATATGTGTGAGGGTACCCCAGGAGAGTTCCAAATGTGTGTGGGTAGAATATATATCCTACGGGGGTAAAATTGAAAAAAGTTGAAAACATTTTTTTTTGGACTTAGTCATTTTTCCGGCATTTCTCAGACTTTCAGATAGGGGAAATGTCAGTGAGCGTTCCGATTTCCGTTCCAGAGCGATTCGCCTAATGAGTCCTTGATTTTTAGTCGTTTTCAGCCAATTTTCTGGATTTTTGAAAATTTCACTTTTTTGTGAAAATATCCACTAAATGAGGGAATAATATGTGTGAGGGTACCCCAGGAGAGTTCCAAATGTGTGTGGGTAGAATATATATCCCACGGGGGTAAAATTGAAAAAAGTTTAAAAAAAATTTTTTGGGACTTAGTCATTTTTCCGGCGTTTATCAGACTTTCAGATAGGGGAAATGTCAGTGAGCATTCTGATTTCAGTTCCAGAGCGATTCGCCCAATGAGTCCTTGATATTTAGTCGTTTTCAGCCAATTTTTCTGGATTTTTGAAAATTTCACTTTTTTGTGAAAATATCCACTAAATGAGGGAATAATATGTGTGAGGGTACCCCAGGAGAGTTCCAAATGTGTGTGGGTAGAATATATATCCCACAGGGGTAAAATTGAAAAAAGTTTAAAAAAATTTTTTGGGGACTTAGTCATTTTTCCAGCGTTTATCAGACTTTCAGATAGGGGAAATGTCAGTGAGCGTTCCGATTTCAGTTCCAGAGCGATTCGCCCAATGAGTCCTTGATATTTAGTCGTTTTCAGCCAATTTTCTGTATTTTTGAAAATTTCACTTTTTTGTGAAAATATCCACTAAATCAGGGAATAATATGTGTGAGGGTACCCCAGGAGAGTTCCAAATGTGTGTGGGTAGAATATATATCCCACGGGGGTAAAATTGAAAAAAGTTAAAAACATTTTTTTTTGGACTTAGTCATTATTCCGGCATTTATTAGACTTTCAGATAGGGGAAATGTCAGTGAGCGTTCCGATTTCAGTTCCAGAGCGATTCGCCTAATGAGTCCTTGATTTTTAGTCGTTTTCAGCCAATTTTCTGGATTTTTGAAAATTTCACTTTTTTGTGAAAATATCCACTAAATGAGGGAATAATATGTGTGAGGGTACCCCAGGAGAGTTCCAAATGTGTGTGGGTAGAATATATATCCCACGGGGGTAAAATTGAAAAAAGTTGAAAACATTTTTTTTTGGACTTAGTCATTTTTCCGGCATTTATCAGACTTTCAGATAGGTGAAATGTCAGTGAGCGTTCCGATTTCAGTTCCAGAGCGATTCGAACAATGAGTCTTTGATATTTAGTCGTTTTCAGCCAATTTTATGGATTTTTGAAAATTTCACTTTTCTGTGAAAATATCCACTAAATGAGAGAAATTTGTGAGGGTACCCCAGGAGAGTTCCAAATGTGTGTGGGTAGAATATATATCCCACGGGGGTAAAATTGAAAAAAGTTGAAAAAAATTTTTTTGGACTTAGTCGTTTTTCCAGCGTTTATCAGACTTTCAGATAGGGGAAATGTCAGTGAGCGTTCCGATTTCAGTTCCAGAGCGATTCGCCCAATGAGTCCTTGATATTTAGTCGTTTTCAGCCAATTTTCTGTATTTTTGAAAATTTCACTTTTTTGTGAAAATATCCACTAAATGAGGGAATAATATGTGTGAGGGTACCCCAGGAGAGTTCCAAATGTGTGTGGGTAGAATATATATCCCACGGGGGTAAAATTGAAAAAAGTTAAAAACATTTTTTTTTGGACTTAGTCATTAATCCGGCATTTATTAGACTTTCAGATAGGTGAAATGTCAGTGAGCGTTCCGATTTCAGTTCCAGAGCGATTCGCCTAATGAGTCCCTGATTTTTAGTCGTTTTCAGCCAATTTTCTGGATTTTTGAAAATTTCACTTTTTTGTGAAAATATCCACTAAATGAGGGAATAATATGTGTGAGGGTACCCCAGGAGAGTTCCAAATGTGTGTGGGTAGAATATATATCCCACGGGGGTAAAATTGAAAAAAGTTGAAAACATTTTTTTTTGGACTTAGTCATTTTTCCGGCATTTATCAGACTTTCAGATAGGGGAAATGTCAGTGAGCGTTCTGTTTTCAGTTCCAGAGCGATTCGCCCAATGAGTCCTTGATTTTTAGTCGTTTTCAGCCAATTTTCTGTATTTTTGAAAATTTCACTTTTTTGTGAAAATATCCACTAAATGAGGGAATAATATGTGTGAGGGTACCCCAGTAGAGTTCCAAATGTGTGTGGGTAGAATATATATCCCACGGGAGTAAAATTGAAAAAAGTTTAAAAAATTTTTTTGGGACTTAGTCATTTTTCCGGCGTTTATCAGACTTTCAGATAGGGGAAATGTCAGTGAGCATTCCGATTTCAGTTCCAGAGCGATTCGCCGGATGAGTCCTTGATATTTAGTCGTTTTCAGCCAATTTTCTTGATTTTTGAAAATTTCACTTTTCTGTGAAAATATCCACTAAATGAGGGAATAATATGTGTGAGGGTACCCCAGGAGAGTTCCAAATGTGTGTGGGTAGAATATATATCCCACGGGGGTAAAATTGAAAAAAGTTGAAAACATTTTTTTTTGGACTTAGTCATTTTTCCGGCATTTATCAGACTTTCAGATAGGGGAAATGTCAGTGAGCATTCCGATTTCAGTTCCAGAGCGATTCGCCCAATGAGTCCTTGATTTTTAGTTGTTTTCAGCCAATTTTCTGTATTTTTGAAAATTTCACTTTTTTGTGAAAATATCCACTAAATGAGGGAATAATATGTGTGAGGGTACCCCAGGAGAGTTCCAAATGTGGGTGGGTAGAATATATATCCCACGGGGGTAAAATTGAAAAAAGTGGAAAAAAAATTTTTTTGGACTTAGTCATTTTTCCGGCATTTATCAGACTTTCAGATAGGGGAAATGTCAGTGAGCATTCCGATTTCAGTTCCAGAGCCATTCACCCAATGAGTCCTTGATATTTAGTTGTTTTCAGCCAATTTTCTGGATTTTTGAAAATTTCACTTTTTTGTGAAAATATCCACTAAATGAGGGAATAATATCTGTGAGGGTACCCCAGGAGAGTTCCAAATGTGTGTAGGTAGAATATATATCCCACGGGGGTAAAATTGAAAAAAGTTGAAAACATTTTTTTTTGGACTTAGTCATTTTTCCGGCGTTTATCAGACTTTCAGATAGGGGAAATGTCAGTGAGCATTCCGATTTCAGTTCCAGAGCGATTCGCCCAATGAGTCCTTGATATTTCGTCGTTTTCAGCCAATTTTTCTGGATTTTTGAAAATTTCACTTTTTTGTGAAAATATCCACTAAATGAGGGAATAATATGTGTGAGGGTACCCCAGGAGAGTTCCAAATGTGTGTGGGTAGAATATATATCCCACGGGGGTAAAATTGAAAAAAGTTGAAAAAATTTTTTTTTTGGACTTAGTCATTTTTCCGGCGTTTATCAGACTTTCAGATAGGGGAAATGTCAGTGAACGTTACGATTTCAGTTCCAGAGCGATTCGCCCAATGAGTCCTTGATTTTTAGCTGTTTTCAGCCAATTTTCTGTATTTTTGAAAAATTCACTTTTTTGTGGAAATATCCACTAAATGAGGGAATAATATGTGTGAGGGTACCCCAGGAGAGTTCCAAATGTGGGTGGGTAGAATATATATCCCACGGGGGTAAAATTGAAAAAAGTTGAAAAAATATTTTTTTAGACTTAGTCATTTTTCCTTCATTTATCAGACTTTCAGATAGGGGAAATGTCAGTGAGCATTCCGATTTCAGTTCCTGAGCGATTCACCCAATGAGTCCTTGATATTTAGTCGTTTTCAGCCAATTTTCTGGATTTTTGAAAATTTCACTTTTTTGTGAAAATATCCACTAAATGAGGGAATAATATGTGTGAGGGTACCCCAGGAGAGTTCCAAATGTGTGTGGGTAGAATATATATCCCACGGGGGTAAAATTGAAAAAAGTTTAAAAAAAATTTTTTGGGACTTAGTAATTTTTCCAGCGTTTATCAGACTTTCAGATAGGGGAAATGTCAGTGAGCTTTCCGATTTCAGTTCCAGAGCGATTCGCCCAATGAGTCCTTGATATTTCGTCGTTTTCAGCCAATTTTTCTGGATTTTTGAAAATTTCACTTTTTTGTGAAAATATCCACTAAATGAGGGAATAATATGTGTGAGGGTACCCCAGGAGAGTTCCAAATGTGTGTGGGTAGAACACATATCCCACGGGGGTAAAATTGAAAAAAGTTAAAAACATTTTTTTTTGGACTTAGTCATTATTCCGGCATTTATTAGACTTTCAGATAGGGGAAATGTCAGTGAGCATTCCGATTTCAGTTCCAGAGCGATTCGCCTAATGAGTCCTTGATTTTTAGTCGTTTTCAGCCAATTTTCTGGATTTTTGAAAATTTCACTTTTTTGTGAAAATATCCACTAAATGAGGGAATAATATGTGTGAGGGTACCTCAGGAGAGTTCCAAATGTGTGTCGGTAGAATATATATCCCACGGGGGTAAAATTGAAAAAAGTTGAAAACATTTTTTTTTGGACTTAGTCATTTTTCCGGCATTTATCACACTTTCAGATAGGGGAAATGTCAGTGAGCGTTCCGATTTCAGTTCCAGAGCGATTCGCCCAATGAGTCTTTGATATTTAGTCGTTTTCAGCCAATTTTATGGATTTTTGAAAATTTCACTTTTCTGTGAAAATATCCACTAAATGAGAGAAATTTGTGAGGGTACCCCAGGAGAGTTCCAAATGTGTGTGGGTAGAATATATATCCCACGGGGGTAAAATTGAAAAAAGTTGAAAAAAATTTTTTTTTGGACTTACTCATTTTTCCGGCGTTTATCAGACTTTCAGATAGGGGAAATGTCAGTGAGCGTTCCGATTTCAGTTCCAGAGCGATTTGCCGGATGATTCCTTGATATTTAGATGTTTTCAGCCAATTTTCTGGATTTTTCAAAAAATTTCACTTTTTTGTGAAAATATCCACTAAATGAGGGAATAATATGTGTGAGGGTACCCCAGGAGAGTTCCAAATGTGTGTGGGTAGAATATATATCCCACGGGAGTAAAATTGAAAAAAGTTTAAAAATTTTTTTTGGGACTTAGTCATTTTTCCGGCGTTTATCAGACTTTCAGATAGGGGAAATGTCAGTGAGCATTCCGATTTCAGTTCCAGAGCGATTCGCCCAATGAGTCCTTGATTTTTAGTTGTTTTCAGCCAATTTTCTGTATTTTTGAAAATTTCACTTTTTTGTGAAAATATCCACTAAATGAGGGAATAATATGTGTGAGGGTACCCCAGGAGAGTTCCAAATGTGGGTGGGCAGAATATATATCCCACGGGGGTAAAATTGAAAAAAGTGGAAAAAAAATTTTTTTGGACTTAGTCATTTTTCCGGCATTTATCAGACTTTCAGATAGGGGAAATGTCAGTGAGCATTCCGATTTCAGTTCCAGAGCCATTCACCCAATGAGTCCTTGATATTTAGTCGTTTTCAGCCAATTTTCTGGATTTTTGAAAATTTCACTTTTTTGTGAAAATATCCACTAAATGAGGGAATAATATCTGTGAGGGTACCCCAGGAGAGTTCCAAATGTGTGTGGGTAGAATATATATCCCACGGGGGTAAAATTGAAAAAAGTTGAAAACATTTTTTTTTGGACTTAGTCATTTTTCCGGCGTTTATCAGACTTTCAGATAGGGGAAATGTCAGTGAGCATTCCGATTTCAGTTCCAGAGCGATTCGCCCAATGAGTCCTTGATATTTCGTCGTTTTCAGCCAATTTTTCTGGATTTTTGAAAATTTCACTTTTTTGTGAAAATATCCACTAAATGAGGGAATAATATGTGTGAGGGTACCCCAGGAGAGTTCCAAATGTGTGTGGGTAGAATATATATCCCACGGGGGTAAAATTGAAAAAAGTTGAAAAAAATTTTTTTTGGACTTAGTCATTTTTCCGGCGTTTATCAGACTTTCAGATAGGGGAAATGTCAGTGAGCATTCCGATTTCAGTTCCAGAGCGATTCGCCGGATGAGTCCTTGATATTTAGTCGTTTTCAGCCAATTTTCTGGATTTTTGAAAATTTCACTTTTCTGTGAAAATATCCACTAAATAAGGGAATAATATGTGTGAGGGTACCCCAGGAGAGTTCCAAATGTGTGTGGGTAGAATATATATCCCACGGGGGTAAAATTGAAAAAAGTTGAAAACATTTTTTTTTGGACTTAGTCATTTTTCCGGCATTCATCAGACTTTCAGATAGGGGAATTGTCAGTGAACGTTCCGATTTCAGTTCCAGAGCGATTCGCCCAATGAGTCCTTGATTTTTAGCTGTTTTCAGCCAATTTTCTGTATTTTTGAAAATTTCACTTTTTTGTGGAAATATCCACTAAATGAGGGAATAATATGTGTGAGGGTACCCCAGGAGAGTTCCAAATGTGGGTGGGTAGAATATATATCCCACGGGGGTAAAATTGAAAAAAGTTGAAAAAATATTTTTTTAGACTTAGTCATTTTTCCGGCATTTATCAGACTTTCAGATAGGGGAAATGTCAGTGAGCGTTCTGTTTTCAGTTCCAGAGCGATTCGCCCAATGAGTCCTTGATTTTTAGTCGTTTTCAGCCAATTTTCTGTATTTTTGAAAATTTCACTTTTTTGTGAAAATATCCACTAAATGAGGGAATAATATGTGTGAGGGTACCCCAGGAGAGTTCCAAATGTGTGTGGGTAGAATATATATCCCACGGGGGTAAAATTGAAAAAAGTTGAAAAAAATTTTTTTTTGGACTTACTCATTTTTCCGGCGTTTATCAGACTTTCAGATAGGGGAAATGTCAGTGAGCGTTCCGATTTCAGTTCCAGAGCGATTTGCCGGATGATTCCTTGATATTTAGTTGTTTTCAGCCAATTTTCTGGATTTTTCAAAAAATTTCACTTTTTTGTGAAAATATCCACTAAATGAGGGAATAATATGTGTGAGGGTACCCCAGGAGAGTTCCAAATGTGTGTGGGTAGAATATATATCCCACGGGAGTAAAATTGAAAAAAGTTTAAAAAATTTTTTTGGGACTTAGTCATTTTTCCGGCGTTTATCAGACTTTCAGATAGGGGAAATGTCAGTGAGCATTCCGATTTCAGTTCCAGAGCGATTCGCCCAATGAGTCCTTAATATTTCGTCGTTTTCAGCCAATTTTTCTGGATTTTTGAAAATTTCACTTTTTTGTGAAAATATCCACTAAATGAGGGAATAATATGTGTGAGGGTACCCCAGGAGAGTTCCAAATGTGTGTGGGTAGAATATATATCCCACGGGGGTAAAATTGAAAAAAGTTGAAAAAAAATTTTTTTTGGACTTAGTCATTTTTCCGGCGTTTATCAGACTTTCAGATAGGGGAAATGTCAGTGAGCATTCCGATTTCAGTTCCAGAGCGATTCGCCCAATGAGTCCGTGATATTTAGTCATTTTCAGCCAATTTTCTGTATTTTTGAAAATTTCACTTTTTTGTGAAAATATCCACTAAATGAGGGAATAATATGTGTGAGGGTACCCCAGGAGAGTTCCAAATGTGTGTGGGTAGAATATATATCCCACGGGGGTAAAATTGAAAAAAGTTAAAAACATTTTTCTTTTTACTTAGTCATTATTCCGGCATTTATTAGACTTTCAGATAGGGGAAATGTCAGTGAGCGTTCCGATTTCAGTTCCAGAGCGATTCGCCTAATGAGTCCTTGATTTTTAGTCGTTTTCAGCCAATTTTCTGGATTTTTGAAAATTTCACTTTTTTGTGAAAATATCCACTAAATGAGGGAATAATATGTGTGAGGGTATCCCAGGAGAGTTCCAAATGTGTGTGGGTCGAATATATATCCCACGGGGGTAAAATTGAAAAAAGTTGAAAACATTTTTTTTTGGACTTAGTCATTTTTCCGGCATTTATCAGACTTTCAGATAGGGGAAATGTCAGTGAGCGTTCCGATTTCAGTTCCAGAGCGATTCGCCCAATAAGTCTTTGATATTTATTCGTTTTCAGCCAATTTTATGGATTTTTGAAAATTTCACTTTTCTGTGAAAATATCCACTAAATAAGAGAAATTTGTGAGGGTACCCCAGGAGAGTTCCAAATGTGTGTGAGTAGAATATATATCCCACGGGGGTAAAATTGAAAAAGGTTGAAAACATTTTTTTTTGGACTTAGTCATTTTTCCGGCATTTATCAGACTTTCAGATAGGGGAAATGTCAGTGAGCGTTCTGTTTTCAGTTCCAGAGCGATTCGCCCAATGAGTCCTTGATTTTTAGTCGTTTTCAGCCAATTTTCTGTATTTTTGAAAATTTCACTTTTTTGTGAAAATATCCACTAAATGAGGGAATAATATGTGTGAGGGTACCTCAGGAGAGTTCCAAATGTGTGTGGGTAGAATATATATCCCACGGGGGTAAAATTGAAAAAAGTTGAAAAAAATTTTTTTTTGGACTTACTCATTTTTCCGGCGTTTATCAGACTTTCAGATAGGGGAAATGTCAGTGAGCGTTCCGATTTCAGTTCCAGAGCGATTTGCCGGATGATTCCTTGATATTTAGTTGTTTTCAGCCAATTTTCTGGATTTTTGAAAATTTCACTTTTTTGTGAAAATATCCACTAAATGAGGGAATAATATGTGTGAGGGTACCCCAGGAGAGTTCCAAATCTGTGTGGGTAGAATATATATCCCACGGGGGTAAAATAGAAAAAAGTTGAAAACATTTTTTTTTGGACTTAGTCATTTTTCCGGCATTTATCAGACTTTCAGATAGGTGAAATGTCAGTGAGCATTCCGATTTCAGTTCCAGAGCGATTCGCCGGATGAGTCCTTGATATTTAGTCGTTTTCAGCCAATTTTCTGGATTTTTGAAAATTTCACTTTTCTGTGAAAATATCCACTAAATAAGGGAATAATATGTGTGAGGGTACCCCAGGAGAGTTCCAAATGTGTGTGGGTAGAATATATATCCCACGGGGGTAAAATTGAAAAAAGTTGAAAACATTTTTTTTTGGACTTAGTCATTTTTCCGGCATTCATCAGACTTTCAGATAGGGGAATTGTCAGTGAACGTTCCGATTTCAGTTCCAGAGCGATTCGCCCAATGAGTCCTTGATTTTTAGCTGTTTTCAGCCAATTTTCTGTATTTTTGAAAATTTCACTTTTTTGTGGAAATATCCACTAAATGAGGGAATAATATGTGTGAGGGTACCCCAGGAGAGTTCCAAATGTGGGTGGGTAGAATATATATCCCACGGGGGTAAAATTGAAAAAAGTTGAAAAAATATTTTTTTAGACTTAGTCATTTTTCCGGCATTTATCAGACTTTCAGATAGGGGAAATGTCAGTGAGCATTCCGATTTCAGTTCCTGAGCGATTCACCCAATGAGTCCTTGATATTTAGTAGTTTTCAGCCAATTTTCTGGATTTTTGAAAATTTCACTTTTTTGTGAAAATATCCACTAAATGAGGGAATAATATGTGTGAGGGTACCCAAGGAGAGTTCCAAATGTGTGTGGGTAGAATATATATCCCACGGGGGTAAAATTGAAAAAAGTTGAAAACATTTTTTTTTGGACTTAGTCATTTTTCCGGCATTTATCAGACTTTCAGATAGGGGAAATGTCAGTGAGCGTTCTGTTTTCAGTTCCAGAGCGATTCGCCCAATGAGTCCTTGATTTTTAGTCGTTTTCAGCCAATTTTCTGTATTTTTGAAAATTTCACTTTTTTGTGAAAATATCCACTAAATGAGGGAATAATATGTGTGAGGGTACCCCAGGAGAGTTCCAAATGTGTGTGGGTAGAATATATATCCCACGGGGGTAAAATTGAAAAAAGTTGAAAAAAATTTTTTTTTGGACTTACTCATTTTTCCGGCGTTTATCAGACTTTCAGATAGGGGAAATGTCAGTGAGCATTCCGATTTCAGTTCCAGAGCGATTCGCCCAATGAGTCCTTAATATTTCGTCGTTTTCAGCCAATTTTTCTGGATTTTTGAAAATTTCACTTTTTTGTGAAAATATCCACTAAATGAGGGAATAATATGTGTGAGGGTACCCCAGGAGAGTTCCAAATGTGTGTGGGTAGAATATATATCCCACGGGGGTAAAATTGAAAAAAGTTGAAAAAAAATTTTTTTTGGACTTAGTCATTTTTCCTGCGTTTATCAGACTTTCAGATAGGGGAAATGTCAGTGAGCATTCCGATTTCAGTTCCAGAGCGATTCGCCCAATGAGTCCGTGATATTTAGTCGTTTTCAGCCAATTTTCTGTATTTTTGAAAATTTCACTTTTTTGTGAAAATATCCACTAAATGAGGGAATAATATGTGTGAGGGTACCCCAGGAGAGTTCCAAATGTGTGTGGGTAGAATATATATCCCACGGGGGTAAAATTGAAAAAAGTTAAAAACATTTTTTTTTTTACTTAGTCATTATTCCGGCATTTATTAGACTTTCAGATAGGGGAAATGTCAGTGAGCGTTCCGATTTCAGTTCCAGAGCGATTCGCCTAATGAGTCCTTGATTTTTAGTTGTTTTCAGCCAATTTTCTGGATTTTTGAAAATTTCACTTTTTTGTGAAAATATCCACTAAATGAGGGAATAATATGTGTGAGGGTATCCCAGGAGAGTTCCAAATGTGTGTGGGTAGAATATATATCCCACGGGGGTAAAATTGAAAAAAGTTGAAAACATTTTTTTTTGGACTTAGTCATTTTTCCGGCATTTATCAGACTTTCAGATAGGGGAAATGTCAGTGAGCGTTCCGATTTCAGTTCCAGAGCGATTCGCCCAATAAGTCTTTGATATTTATTCGTTTTCAGCCAATTTTATGGATTTTTGAAAATTTCACTTTTCTGTGAAAATATCCACTAAATAAGAGAAATTTGTGAGGGTACCCCAGGAGAGTTCCAAATGTGTGTGGGTAGAATATATATCCCACGGGGGTAAAATTGAAAAAAGTTGAAAACATTTTTTTTTGGACTTAGTCATTTTTCCGGCATTTATCAGACTTTCAGATAGGGGAAATGTCAGTGAGCGTTCTGTTTTCAGTTCCAGAGCGATTCGCCCAATGAGTCCTTGATTTTTAGTCGTTTTCAGCCAATTTTCTGTATTTTTGAAAATTTCACTTTTTTGTGAAAATATCCACTAAATGAGGGAATAATATGTGTGAGGGTACCCCAGGAGAGTTCCAAATGTGGGTGGGTAGAATATATATCCCACGGGGGTAAAATTGAAAAAAGTTGAAAAAAAATTTTTTTGGACTTAGTCATTTTTCCGGCATTTATCAGACTTTCAGATAGGGGAAATGTTAGTGAGCATTCCGATTTCAGTTCCAGAGCGATTCGCCCAATGAGTCCTTGATATTTCGTCGTTTTCAGCCAATTTTTCTGGATTTTTGAAAATTTCACTTTTTTGTGAAAATATCCACTAAATGAGGGAATAATATGTGTGAGGGTACCCCAGGAGAGTTCCAAATGTGTGTGGGTAGTATATATATCCCACGGGGGTAAAATTGAAAAAAGTTGAAAAAAATTTTTTTTTGGACTTAGTCATTTTTCCGGCGTTTATCAGACTTTCAGATAGGGGAAATGTCAGTGAGCATTCCGATTTCAGTTCCAGAGCAATTCGCCGGATGAGTCCTTGATATTTAGTCGTTTTCAGCCAATTTTCTGGATTTTTGAAAATTTCACTTTTCTGTGAAAATATCCACTAAATGAGGGAATAATATGTGTGTGGGTACCCCAGGAGAGTTCCAAATGTGTGTGGGTAGAATATATATCCCACGGGGGTAAAATTGAAAAAAGTTGAAAACATTTTTTTTTGGACTTAGTCATTTTTCCGGCATTCATCAGACTTTCAGATAGGGGAAATGTCAGTGAACGTTCCGATTTCAGTTCCAGAGCGACTCGCCCAATGAGTCCTTGATTTTTAGCTGTTTTCAGCCAATTTTCTGTATTTTTGAAAATTTCACTTTTTTGTGAAAATATCCACTAAATGAGGGAATAATATGTGTGAGGGTACCCAGGAGAGTTCCAAATGTGTGTGGGTAGAATATATATCCCACGGGGGTAAAATTGAAAAAAGTTGGAAAAAATTTTTTTTTGGACTTAGTCATTTTTCCGGCATTTATCAGACTTTCAGATAGGGGAAATGTCAGTGAGCATTCCGATTTCAGTTCCAGAGCCATTCACCCAATGAGTCCTTGATATTTAGTCGTTTTCAGCCAATTTTCTGGATTTTTGAAAATTTCACTTTTTTGTGAAAATATCCACTAAATGAGGGAATAATATCTGTGAGGGTACCACAGGAGAGTTCCAAATGTGTGTGGGTAGAATATATATCCCACGGGGGTAAAATTGAAAAAAGTTGAAAACATTTTTTTTTGGACTTAGTCATTTTTCCGGCGTTTATCAGACTTTCAGATAGGGGAAATGTCAGTGAGCATTCCGATTTCAGTTCCAGAGCGATTCGCCCAATGAGTCCTTGATATTTCGTCGTTTTCAGCCAATTTTTCTGGATTTTTGAAAATGTCACTTTTTTGTGAAAATATCCACTAAATGAGGGAATAATATGTGTGAGGGTACCCCAGGAGAGTTCCAAATGTGTGTGGGTAGTATATATATCCCACGGGGGTAAAATTGAAAAAAGTTGAAAAAAATTTTTTTTTGGACTTAGTCATTTTTCCGGCGTTTATCAGACTTTCAGATAGGGGAAATGTCAGTGAGCATTCCGATTTCAGTTCCAGAGCGATTCGCCGGATGAGTCCTTGATATTTAGTCGTTTTCAGCCAATTTTCTGGATTTTTGAAAATTTCACTTTTCTGTGAAAATATCCACTAAATGAGGGAATAATATGTGTGAGGGTACCCCAGGAGAGTTCCAAATGTGTGTGGGCAGAATATATATCCCACGGGGGTAAAATTGAAAAAAGTTGAAAACATTTTTTTTTGGACTTAGTCATTTTTCCGGCGTTTATCAGACTTTCAGATAGGGGAAATGTCAGTGAGCATTCCGATTTCAGTTCCAGAGCGATTCGCCCAATGAGTCCTTGATATTTCGTCGTTTTCAGCCAATTTTTCTGGATTTTTGAAAATTTCACTTTTTTGTGAAAATATCCACTAAATGAGGGAATAATATGTGTGAGGGTACCCCAGGAGAGTTCCAAATGTGTGTGGGTAGAATATATATCCCACGGGGGTAAAATTGAAAAAAGTTAAAAACATTTTTTTTTTTACTTAGTCATTATTCCGGCATTTATTAGACTTTCAGATAGGGGAAATGTCAGTGAGCGTTCCGATTTCAGTTCCAGAGCGATTCGCCTAATGAGTCCTTGATTTTTAGTCGTTTTCAGCCAATTTTCTGGATTTTTGAAAATTTCACTTTTTTGTGAAAATATCCACTAAATGAGGGAATAATATGTGTGAGGGTATCCCAGGAGAGTTCCAAATGTGTGTGGGTAGAATATATATCCCACGGGGGTAAAATTGAAAAAAGTTGAAAACATTTTTTTTTGGACTTAGTCATTTTTCCGGCATTTATCAGACTTTCAGATAGGGGAAATGTCAGTGAGCGTTCCGATTTCAGTTCCAGAGCGATTCGCCCAATAAGTCTTTGATATTTATTCGTTTTCAGCCAATTTTATGGATTTTTGAAAATTTCACTTTTCTGTGAAAATATCCACTAAATAAGAGAAATTTGTGAGGGTACCCCAGGAGAGTTCCAAATGTGTGTGGGTAGAATATATATCCCACGGGGGTAAAATTGAAAAAAGTTGAAAAATTTTTTTTTGGACTTAGTCATTTTTCCGGCATTTATCAGACTTTCAGATAGGGGAAATGTCAGTGAGCGTTCTGTTTTCAGTTCCAGAGCGATTCGCCCAATGAGTCCTTGATTTTTAGTCGTTTTCAGCCAATTTTCTGTATTTTTGAAAATTTCACTTTTTTGTGAAAATATCCACTAAATGAGGGAATAATATGTGTGAGGGTACCCCAGGAGAGTTCCAAATGTGTGTGGGTAGAATATATATCCCACGGGGGTAAAATTGAAAAAAGTTGAAAAAAATTTTTTTTTGGACTTACTCATTTTTCCGGCGTTTATCAGACTTTCAGATAGGGGAAATGTCAGTGAGCGTTCCGATTTCAGTTCCAGAGCGATTTGCCGGATGATTCCTTGATATTTAGTTGTTTTCAGCCAATTTTCTGGATTTTTGAAAATTTCACTTTTTTGTGAAAATATCCACTAAATGAGGGAATAATATGTGTGAGGGTACCCCAGGAGAGTTCCAAATCTGTGTAGGTAGAATATATATCCCACGGGGGTAAAATAGAAAAAAGTTGAAAACATTTTTTTTTGGACTTAGTCATTTTTCCGGCATTTATCAGACTTTCAGATAGGGGAAATGTCAGTGAGCATTCCGATTTCAGTTCCAGAGCGATTCGCCCAATGAGTCCTTGATTTTTAGTTGTTTTCAGCCAATTTTCTGTATTTTTGAAAATTTCACTTTTTTGTGAAAATATCCACTAAATGAGGGAATAATATGTGTGAGGGTACCCCAGGAGAGTTCCAAATGTGGGTGGGTAGAATATATATCCCACGGGGGTAAAATTGAAAAAAGTTTAAAAAAAATTTTTTTGGACTTAGTCATTTTTCCGGCATTTATCAGACTTTCAGATAGGGGAAATGTCAGTGAGCATTCCGATTTCAGTTCCAGAGCCATTCACCCAATGAGTCCTTGATATTTAGTCGTTTTCAGCCAATTTTCTGGATTTTTGAAAATTTCACTTTTTTGTGAAAATATCCACTAAATGAGGGAATAATATCTGTGAGGGTACCCCAGGAGAGTTCCAAATGTGTGTGGGTAGAATATATATCCCACGGAGGTAAAATTGAAAAAAGTTGAAAACATTTTTTTTTGGACTTAGTCATTTTTCCGGCGTTTATCAGACTTTCAGATAGGGGAAATGTTAGTGAGCATTCCGATTTCAGTTCCAGAGCGATTCGCCCAATGAGTCCTTGATATTTCGTCGTTTTCAGCCAATTTTTCTGGATTTTTGAAAATTTCACTTTTTTGTGAAAATATCCACTAAATGAGGGAATAATATGTGTGAGGGTACCCCAGGAGAGTTCCAAATGTGTGTGGGTAGAATATATATCCCACGGGGGTAAAATTGAAAAAAGTTGAAAACATTTTTTTTTGGACTTAGTCATTTTTCCGGCATTCATCAGACTTTCAGATAGGGGAAATGTCAGTGAACGTTCCGATTTCAGTTCCAGAGCGATTCGCCCAATGAGTCCTTGATTTTTAGCTGTTTTCAGCCAATTTTCTGTATTTTTGAAAATTTCACTTTTTTGTGAAAATATCCACTAAATGAGGGAATAATATGTGTGAGGGTACCCAGGAGAGTTCCAAATGTGTGTGGGTAGAATATATATCCCACGGGGGTAAAATTGAAAAAAGTTGGAAAAAATTTTTTTTTGGACTTAGTCATTTTTCCGGCGTTTATCAGACTTTCAGATAGGGGAAATGTCAGTGAGCATTCCGATTTCAGTTCCAGAGCGATTCGCCCAATGAGTCCTTGATATTTAGTCGTTTTCAGCCAATTTTCTGGATTTTTGAAAATTTCACTTTTTTGTGTAAATATCCACTAAATGAGGGAATAATATGTGTGAGGGTACCCCAGGAGAGTTCCAAATGTGGGTGGGTAGAATATATATCCCACGGGGGTAAAATTGAAAAAAGTTGAAAAAAAATTTTTTTGGACTTAGTCATTTTTCCGGCATTTATCAGACTTTCAGATAGGGGAAATGTCAGTGAGCATTCCGATTTCAGTTCCAGAGCCATTCACCCAATGAGTCCTTGATATTTAGTCGTTTTCAGCCAATTTTCTGGATTTTTGAAAATTTCACTTTTTTGTGAAAATATCCACTAAATGAGGGAATAATATGTGTGAGGGTACCCAGGAGAGTTCCAAATGTGTGTGGGTAGAATATATATCCCACGGGGGTAAAATTGAAAAAAGTTGAAAACATTTTTTTTTGGACTTAGTCATTTTTCCGGCGTTTATCAGACTTTCAGATAGGGGAAATGTCAGTGAGCATTCCGATTTCAGTTCCAGAGCGATTCGCCCAATGAGTCCTTGATATTTCGTCGTTTTCAGCCAATTTTTCTGGATTTTTGAAAATTTCACTTTTTTGTGAAAATATCCACTAAATGAGGGAATAATATGTGTGAGGGTACCCCAGGAGAGTTCCAAATGTGTGTGGGTAGAATATATATCCCACGGGGGTAAAATTGAAAAAAATTGAAAAAAATTTTTTTTTGGACTTAGTCATTTTTCCGACATTTATCAGACTTTCAGATAGGGGAAATGTCAGTGAGCGTTCCGATTTCAATTCCATTGCGATTCGCCGGATGAGTCCTTGATATTTCGTCGTTTTCAGCCAATTTTTCTGGATTTTTGAAAATTTCACTTTTTTGTGAAAATATCCACTAAATGAGGGAATAATATGTGTGAGGGTACCCCAGGAGAGTTCCAAATGTGTGTGGGTAGAATATATATCCCACGGGGGTAAAATTGAAAAAAGTTGAAAAAAATTTTTTTTTTTTTACTTAGTCATTTTTCCGACATTTATCAGACTTTCAGATAGGGGAAATGTCAGTGAGCATTCCGATTTCAGTTCCAGAGCGATTCGCCCAATGAGTCCTTGATATTTCGTCGTTTTCAGCCAATTTTTCTGGATTTTTGAAAATTTCACTTTTTTGTGAAAATATCCACTAAATGAGGGAATAATATGTGTGAGGGTACCCCAGGAGAGTTCCAAATGTGGGTGGGTAGAATATATATCCCACGGGGGTAAAATTGAAAAAAGTTGAAAAAATATTTTTTTAGACTTAGTCATTTTTCCGGCATTTATCAGACTTTCAGATAGGGGAAATGTCAGTGAGCATTCCGATTTCAGTTCCATAGCGATTCACCCAATGAGTCCTTGATATTTAGTCGTTTTCAGCCAATTTTCTGGATTTTTGAAAATTTCACTTTTTTGTGAAAATATCCACTAAATGAGGGAATAATATGTGTGAGGGTACCACAGGAGAGTTCCAAATGTGTGTGGGTAGAATATATATCCCACGGGGGTAAAATTGAAAAAAGTTGAAAAAAATATTTTTTTGGACTTAGTCAATTTTCCGGCGTTTATCAGACTTTCAGATAGGGGAAATTTCAGTGAGCGTTCCAATTTCAGTTCCAGAGCGATTCGCCGGATGAGTCCTTGATAGTTAGTCGTTTTCAGCCAATTTTCTGGATTTTTGAAAATTTCACTTTTTTGTGAAAATATCCACTAAATGAGGGAATAATTTATGTGAGGGTACCACAGGAGAGTTCCAAATGTGTGTGGGTAGAATATATATCCCACGGGGGTAAAATTGAAAAAAGTTGAAAAAAAATTTTTTTGGACTCAGTCATTTTTCTGGCGTTTATCAGACTTTCAGATAGGGGAAATGTCAGTGAGCATTCCGATTTCAGTTCCAGAGCGATTCGCCCAATGAGTCCTTGATATTTCGTCGTTTTCAGCCAATTTTTCTGGATTTTTGAAAATTTCACTTTTTTGTGAAAATATCCACTAAATGAGGGAATAATATGTGTGAGGGTACCCCAGGAGAGTTCCAAATGTGTGTGGGTAGAATATATATCCCACGGGGGTAAAATTGAAAAAAGTTGAAAACATTTTTTTTTGGACTTAGTCATTTTTCCGGCATTTATCAGACTTTCAGATAGGGGAAATGTCAGTGAGCGTTCCGATTTCAGTTCCAGAGCGATTTGCCCAATAAGTCCTTGATATTTAGTGGTTTTCAGCCAATTTTCTGGATTTTTGAAAATTTCACTTTTTTGTGAAAATATCCACTAAATGAGGGAATAATATGTGTGAGGGTACCCCAGGAGAGTTCCAAATGTGGGTGGGTAGAATATATATCCCACGGGGGTAAAATTGAAAAAAGTTGAAAAAATGTTTTTTTAGACTTAGTCATTTTTCCGGCATTTATCAGACTTTCAGATAGGGGAAATGTTAGTGAGCATTCCGATTTCAGTTCCAGAGCGATTCACCCAATGAGTCCTTGATATTTAGTCGTTTTCAGCCAATTTTCTGGATTTTTGAAAATTTCACTTTTTTGTGAAAATATCCACTAAATGAGGGAATAATATATGTGAGGGTACCACAGGAGAGTTCCAAATGTGTGTGGGTAGAATATATATCCCACGGGGGTAAAATTGAAAAAAGTTGAAAAAAAATTTTTTTGGACTCAGTCATTTTTCTGGCGTTTATCATACTTTCAGATAGGGGAAATGTCAGTGAGCGTTCCGATTTCAGTTCCAGAGCGATTAGTCCAATGAGTCCTTGATATTTAGTCGTTTTCAGCCAATTTTCTGGATTTTTGAAAATTTCACTTTTTTGTGTAAATATCCACTAAATGAGGGAATAATATGTGTGAGGGTACCCCAGGAGAGTTCCAAATGTGTGTGGGTAGAATATATATCCCACGGGGGTAAAATTGAAAAAAGTTGAAAAAAATTTTTTTTTGGACTTAGTCATTTTTCCGGCGTTTATCAGACTTTCAGATAGAGGAAATGTCAGTGAGCATTCCGATTTCAGTTCCAGAGCGATTCACCCAATGAGTCCTTGATATTTAGTCGTTTTCAGCCAATTTTCTGGATTTTTGAAAATTTCACTTTTTTGTGAAAATATCCACTAAATGAGGGAATAATATGTGTGAGGGTACCCCAGGAGAGTTCCAAATGTGGGTGGGTAGAATATATATCCCACGGGGGTAAAATTGAAAAAAGTTGAAAAAATATTTTTTTAGACTTAGTCATTTTTCCGGCATTTATCAGACTTTCAGATAGGGGAAATGTCAGTGAGCATTCCGATTTCAGTTCCAGAGCGATTCACCCAATGAGTCCTTGATATTTAGTCGTTTTCATCCAATTTTCTGGATTTTTGAAAATTTCACTTTTTTGTGAAAATATCCACTAAATGAGGGAATAATATGTGTGAGGGTACCACAGGAGAGTTCCAAATGTGTGTGGGTAGAATATATATCCCACGGGGGTAAAATTGAAAAAAGTTGAAAAAAAAATTTTTTGGACTCAGTCATTTTTCTGGCGTTTATCAGACTTTCAGATAGGGGAAATGTCAGTGAGCATTCCGATTTCAGTTCCAGAGCGATTCGCCCAATGAGTCCTTGAAATTTCGTCGTTTTCAGCCAATTTTTCTGGATTTTTGAAAATTTCACTTTTTTGTGAAAATATCCACTAAATGAGGGAATAATATGTGTGGGGGTACCCCAGGAGAGTTCCAAATGTGGGTGGGTAGAATATATATCCCACGGGGGTAAAATTGAAAAAAGTTGAAAAAATATTTTTTTAGACTTAGTCATTTTTCCGGCATTTATCAGACTTTCAGATAGGGGAAATGTCAGTGAGCATTCCAATTTCAGTTCCAGAGCGATTCGCCGGATGAGTCCTTGATATTTAGTCGTTTTCAGCCAATTTTCTGGATTTTTGAAAATTTCACTTTTCTGTGAAAATATCCACTAAATAAGGGAATAATATGTGTGAGGGTACCCCAGGAGAGTTCCAAATGTGTGTGGGTAGAATATATATCCCACGGGGGTAAAATTGAAAAAAGTTGAAAAAATATTTTTTTAGACTTAGTCATTTTTCCGGCATTTATCAGACTTTCAGATAGGGGAAATGTCAGTGAGCATTCCGATTTCAGTTCCATAGCGATTCACCCAATGAGTCCTTGATATTTAGTCGTTTTCAGCCAATTTTCTGGATTTTTGAAAATTTCACTTTTTTGTGAAAATATCCACTAAATGAGGGAATAATATGTGTGAGGGTACCCCAGGAGAGTTCCAAATGTGGGTGGGTAGAATATATATCCCACGGGGGTAAAATTGAAAAAAGTTGAAAAAATATTTTTTTAGACTTAGTCATTTTTCCGGCATTCATCAGACTTTCAGATAGGGGAAATGTCAGTGAGCGTTCCGATTTCAGTTCCAGAGCGATTCGCCCAATGAGTCCTTGATTTTTAGTTGTTTTCAGCCAATTTTCTGTATTTTTGAAAATTTCACTTTTTTGTGAAAATATCCACTAAATGAGGGAATAATATGTGTGAGGGTACCCCAGGAGAGTTCCAAATGTGGGTGGGTAGAATATATATCCCACGGGGGTAAAATTGAAAAAAGTTGAAAACATTTTTTTTTGGACTTAGTCATTTTTCCGGCATTTATCAGACTTTCAGATAGGGGAAATGTCAGTGAGCGTTCCGATTTCAGTTCCAGAGCGATTTGCCCAATAAGTCCTTGATATTTAGTGGTTTTCAGCCAATTTTCTGGATTTTTGAAAATTTCACTTTTTTGTGAAAATATCCACTAAATGAGGGAATAATATGTGTGAGGGTACCCCAGGAGAGTTCCAAATGTGGGTGGGTAGAATATATATCCCACAGGGGTAAAATTGAAAAAAGTTGAAAAAATATTTTTTTAGACTTAGTCATTTTTCCGGCATTTATCAGACTTTCAGATAGGGGAAATGTCAGTGAGCATTCTGATTTCAGTTCCAGAGCGATTCACCCAATGAGTCCTTGATATTTAGTCGTTTTCAGCCAATTTTCTGGATTTTTGAAAATTTCACTTTTTTGTGAAAATATCCACTAAATGAGGGAATAATATATGTGAGGGTACCACAGGAGAGTTCCAAATGTGTGTGGGTAGAATATATATCCCACGGGGGTAAAATTGAAAAAAGTTGAAAAAAAATTTTTTTGGACTCAGTCATTTTTCTGGCGTTTATCATACTTTCAGATAGGGGAAATGTCAGTGAGCGTTCCGATTTCAGTTCCAGAGCGATTAGTCCAATGAGTCCTTGATATTTAGTCGTTTTCAGCCAATTTTCTGGATTTTTGAAAATTTCACTTTTTTGTGTAAATATCCACTAAATGAGGGACTAATATGTGTGAGGGTACCCCAGGAGAGTTCCAAATGTGTGTGGGTAGAATATATATCCCACGGGGGTAAAATTGAAAAAAGTTGAAAAAAATTTTTTTTTGGACTTAGTCATTTTTCCGGCGTTTATCAGACTTTCAGATAGGGGAAATGTCAGTGAGCATTCCGATTTCAGTTCCAGAGCGATTCACCCAATGAGTCCTTGATATTTAGTCGTTTTCAGCCAATTTTCTGGATTTTTGAAAATTTCACTTTTTTGTGAAAATATCCACTAAATGAGGGAATAATATGTGTGAGGGTACCCCAGGAGAGTTCCAAATGTGGGTGGGTAGAATATATATCCCACGGGGGTAAAATTGAAAAAAGTTGAAAAAATATTTTTTTAGACTTAGTCATTTTTCCGGCATTTATCAGACTTTCAGATAGGGGAAATGTCAGTGAGCATTCCGATTTCAGTTCCATAGCGATTCACCCAATGAGTCCTTGATAGTCGTTTTCAGCCAATTTTCTGGATTTTTGAAAATTTCACTTTTCTGTGAAAATATCCACTAAATGAGGGAATAATATGTGTGAGGGTACCCAAGGAGAGTTCCAAATGTGTGTGGGTAGAATATATATCCCACGGGGGTAAAATTGAAAAAAGTTGAAAAAAATATTTTTTTGGACTTAGTCATTTTTCCGGCATTTATCAGACTTTCAGATAGGAGAAATTTCAGTGAGCGTTCCAATTTCAGTTCCAGAGCAATTCGCCGGATGAGTCCTTGATAGTTAGTCGTTTTCAGCCAATTTTCTGGATTTTTGAAAATTTCACTTTTTTCTGAAAATATCCACTAAATGAGGGAATAATATGTGTGAGGGTACCCCAGGAGAGTTCCAAATGTGTGTGGGTAGAATATATATCCCACGGGGGTAAAATTGAAAAAAGTTGAAAAAAATATTTTTTTGGACTTAGTCATTTTTCCGGCGTTTAACAGACTTTCAGATAGGGGAAATGTCAGTGAGCGTTCCGATTTCAGTTCCAGAGTGATTTGCCCAATAAGTCCTTGATATTTAGTGGTTTTCAGCCAATTTTCTGGATTTTTGAAAATTTCACTTTTTTGTGAAAATATCCACTAAATGAGGGAATAATATGTGTGAGGGTACCCCTGGAGAGTTCCAAATGTGGGTGGGTAGAATATATATCCCACGGGGGTAAAATTGAAAAAAGTTGAAAAAATATTTTTTTAGACTTAGTCATTTTTCCGGCATTTATCAGACTTTCAGATAGGGGAAATGTCAGTGAGCATTCCGATTTCAGTTCCAGAGCGATTCACCCAATGAGTCCTTGATATTTAGTCGTTTTCAGCCAATTTTCTGGATTTTTGAAAATTTCACTTTTTTGTGAAAATATCCACTAAATGAGGGAATAATATGTGTGAGGGTACCACAGGAGAGTTCCAAATGTGTGTGGGTAGAATATATATCCCACGGGGGTAAAATTGAAAAAAGTTGAAAAAAAAATTTTTTGGACTCAGTCATTTTTCTGGCATTTATCAGACTTTCAGATAGGGGAAATGTCAGTGAGCATTCCGATTTCAGTTCCAGAGCGATTCGCCCAATGAGTCCTTGATATTTCGTCGTTTTCAGCCAATTTTTCTGAATTTTTGAAAATTTCACTTTTTTGTGAAAATATCCACTAAATGAGGGAATAATATGTGTGAGGGTACCCCAGGAGAGTTCCAAATGTGTGTGGGTAGAATATATATCCCACGGGGGTAAAATTGAAAAAAGTTGAAAAAAAAATTTTTTGGACTCAGTCATTTTTCTGGCGTTTATCAGACTTTCAGATAGGGGAAATGTCAGTGAGCATTCCGATTTCAGTTCCAGAGCGATTCGCCCAATGAGTCCTTGATATTTCGTCGTTTTCAGCCAATTTTTCTGGATTTTTGAAAATTTCACTTTTTTGTGAAAATATCCACTAAATGAGGGAATAATATGTGTGAGGGTACCCCAGGAGAGTTCCAAATGTGGGTGGGTAGAATATATATCCCACGGGGGTAAATTTGAAAAAAGTTGAAAAAATATTTTTTTAGACTTAGTCATTTTTCCGGCATTTATCAGACTTTCAGATAGGGGAAATGTCAGTGAGCATTCCGATTTCAGTTCCATAGCGATTCACCCAATGAGTCCTTGATATTTAGTAGTTTTCAGCCAATTTTCTGGATTTTTGAAAATTTCACTTTTTTGTGAAAATATCCACTAAATGAGGGAATAATATGTGTGAGGGTACCCCAGGAGAGTTCCAAATGTGTGTGGGTAGAATATATATCCCACGGGGGTAAAATTGAAAAAAGTTGAAAAAAATATTTTTTTGGACTTAGTCATTTTTCCGGCGTTTATCAGACTTTCAGATAGGGGAAATTTCAGTGAGCGTTCCAATTTCAGTTCCAGAGCGATTCGCCGGATGAGTCCTTGATAGTTAGTCGTTTTCAGCCAATTTTCTGGATTTTTGAAAATTTCACTTTTCTGTGAAAATATCCACTAAATGAGGGAATAATATGTGTGAGGGTACCCCAGGAGAGTTCCAAATGTGTGTGGGTAGAATATATATCCCACGGGGGTAAAATTGAAAAAAGTTGAAAACATTTTTTTTTGGACTTAGTCATTTTTCTGGCATTTATCAGACTTTTAGATAGGGGAAATGTCAGTGAGCGTTCTGATTTCAGTTCCAGAGCGATTTGCCCAATAAGTCCTTGATATTTAGTTGTTTTCAGCCAATTTTCTGGATTTTTGAAAATTTCACTTTTTTGTGAAAATATCCACTAAATGAGGGAATAATATGTGTGAGGGTACCCCAGGAGAGTTCCAAATGTGGGTGGGTAGAATATATATCCCACGGGGGTAAAATTGAAAAAAATTGAAAAAAATTTTTTTTTGGACTTAGTCATTTTTCCGACATTTATCAGACTTTCAGATAGGGGAAATGTCAGTGAGTGTTCCGATTTCAATTCCAGAGCGATTCGCCGGATGAGTCCTTGATATTTCGTCGTTTTCAGCCAATTTTTCTGGATTTTTGAAAATTTCACTTTTTTGTGAAAATATCCACTAAATGAGGGAATAATATGTGTGAGGGTACCCCAGGAGAGTTCCAAATGTGGGTGGGTAGAATATATATACCACGGGGGTAAAATTGAAAAAAGTTGAAAAAAAATTTTTTTGGACTCAGTCATTTTTCTGGCGTTTATCATACTTTCAGATAGGGGAAATGTCAGTGAGCGTTCCGATTTCAGTTCCAGAGCGATTAGTCCAATGAGTCCTTGATATTTAGTCGTTTTCAGCCAATTTTCTGGATTTTTGAAAATTTCACTTTTTTGTGTAAATATCCACTAAATGAGGGACTAATATGTGTGAGGGTACCCCAGGAGAGTTCCAAATGTGTGTGGGTAGAATATATATCCCACGGGGGTAAAATTGAAAAAAGTTGAAAAAAATTTTTTTTTGGACTTAGTCATTTTTCCGGCGTTTATCAGACTTTCAGATAGGGGAAATGTCAGTGAGCATTCCGATTTCAGTTCCAGAGCGATTCACCCAATCAGTCCTTGATATTTAGTCGTTTTCAGCCAATTTTCTGGATTTTTGAAAATTTCACTTTTTTGTGAAAATATCCACTAAATGAGGGAATAATATGTGTGAGGGTACCCCAGGAGAGTTCCAAATGTGGGTGGGTAGAATATATATCCCACGGGGGTAAAATTGAAAAAAGTTGAAAAAATATTTTTTTAGACTTAGTCATTTTTCCGGCATTTATCAGACTTTCAGATAGGGGAAATGTCAGTGAGCATTCCGATTTCAGTTCCAGAGCGATTCACCCAATGAGTCCTTGATATTTAGTCGTTTTCAGCCAATTTTCTGGATTTTTGAAAATTTCACTTTTTTGTGAAAATATCCACTAAATGAGGGAATAATATGTGTGAGGGTACCACAGGAGAGTTCCAAATGTGTGTGGGTAGAATATATATCCCACGGGGGTAAAATTGAAAAAAGTTGAAAAAAAAATTTTTTGGACTCAGTCATTTTTCTGGCGTTTATCAGACTTTCAGATAGGGGAAATGTCAGTGAGCATTCCGATTTCAGTTCCAGAGCGATTCGCCCAATGAGTCCTTGATATTTCGTCGTTTTCAGCCAATTTTCTGGATTTTTGAAAATTTCACTTTTTTCTGAAAATATCCACTAAATGAGGGAATAATATGTGTGAGGGTACCCCAGGAGAGTTCCAAATGTGGGTGGGTAGAATATATATCCCACGGGGGTAAATTTGAAAAAAGTTGAAAAAATATTTTTTTAGACTTAGTCATTTTTCCGGCATTTATCAGACTTTCAGATAGGGGAAATGTCAGTGAGCATTCCGATTTCAGTTCCATAGCGATTCACCCAATGAGTCCTTGATAGTCGTTTTCAGCCAATTTTCTGGATTTTTGAAAATTTCACTTTTCTGTGAAAATATCCACTAAATGAGGGAATAATATGTGTGAGGGTACCCCAGGAGAGTTCCAAATGTGTGTGGGTAGAAAATATATCCCACGGGGGTAAAATTGAAAAAAGTTGAAAACATTTTTTTTTTGACTTAGTCATTTTTCCGGGATTTATCAGACTTTCAGATAGGGGAAATGTCAGTGAGCGTTCCGATTTCAGTTCCAGAGCGATTTCCAAAATAAGTACTTGATATTTAGTGGTTTTCAGCCAATTTTCTGGATTTTTGAAAATTTCACTTTTTTGTGAAAATATCCACTAAATGAGGGAATAATATGTGTGAGGGTACCACAGGAGAGTTCCAAATGTGTGTGGGTAGAATATATATCCCACGGGGGTAAAATTGAAAAAAGTTGAAAAAAATATTTTTTTGGACTTAGTCATTTTTCCGGCATTTATCAGACTTTCAGATAGGGGAAATTTCAGTGAGCGTTCCAATTTCAGTTCCAGAGCGATTCGCCGGATGAGTCCTTGATAGTTAGTCGTTTTCAGCCAATTTTCTGGATTTTTGAAAATTTCACTTTTTTGTGAAAATATCCACTAAATGAGGGAATAATATGTGTGAGGGTACCCCTGGAGAGTTCCAAATGTGGGTGGGTAGAATATATATCCCACGGGGGTAAAATTGAAAAAAGTTGAAAAAATATTTTTTTAGACTTAGTCATTTTTCCGGCATTTATCAGACTTTCAGATAGGGGAAATGTCAGTGAGCATTCCGATTTCAGTTCCAGAGCGATTCACCCAATGAGTCCTTGATATTTAGTCGTTTTCAGCCAATTTTCTGGATTTTTGAAAATTTCACTTTTTTGTGAAAATATCCACTAAATGAGGGAATAATATGTGTGAGGGTACCACAGGAGAGTTCCAAATGTGTGTGGGTAGAATATATATCCCACGGGGGTAAAATTGAAAAAAGTTGAAAAAAAAATTTTTTGGACTCAGTCATTTTTCTGGCATTTATCAGACTTTCAGATAGGGGAAATGTCAGTGAGCATTCCGATTTCAGTTCCAGAGCGATTCGCCCAATGAGTCCTTGATATTTCGTCGTTTTCAGCCAATTTTTCTGAATTTTTGAAAATTTCACTTTTTTGTGAAAATATCCACTAAATGAGGGAATAATATGTGTGAGGGTACCCCAGGAGAGTTCCAAATGTGTGTGGGTAGAATATATATCCCACGGGGGTAAAATTGAAAAAAGTTGAAAAAAAAATTTTTTGGACTCAGTCATTTTTCTGGCGTTTATCAGACTTTCAGATAGGGGAAATGTCAGTGAGCATTCCGATTTCAGTTACAGAGCGATTCGCCCAATGAGTCCTTGATATTTCGTCGTTTTCAGCCAATTTTTCTGGATTTTTGAAAATTTCACTTTTTTGTGAAAATATCCACTAAATGAGGGAATAATATGTGTGAGGGTACCCCAGGAGAGTTCCAAATGTGGGTGGGTAGAATATATATCCCACGGGGGTAAATTTGAAAAAAGTTGAAAAAATATTTTTTTAGACTTAGTCATTTTTCCGGCATTTATCAGACTTTCAGATAGGGGAAATGTCAGTGAGCATTCCGATTTCAGTTCCATAGCGATTCACCCAATGAGTCCTTGATATTTAGTAGTTTTCAGCCAATTTTCTGGATTTTTGAAAATTTCACTTTTTTGTGAAAATATCCACTAAATGAGGGAATAATATGTGTGAGGGTACCCCAGGAGAGTTCCAAATGTGTGTGGGTAGAATATATATCCCACGGGGGTAAAATTGAAAAAAGTTGAAAAAAATATTTTTTTGGACTTAGTCATTTTTCCGGCGTTTATCAGACTTTCAGATAGGGGAAATTTCAGTGAGCGTTCCAATTTCAGTTCCAGAGCGATTCGCCGGATGAGTCCTTGATAGTTAGTCGTTTTCAGCCAATTTTCTGGATTTTTGAAAATTTCACTTTTCTGTGAAAATATCCACTAAATGAGGGAATAATATGTGTGAGGGTACCCCAGGAGAGTTCCAAATGTGTGTGGGTAGAATATATATCCCACGGGGGTAAAATTGAAAAAAGTTGAAAACATTTTTTTTTGGACTTAGTCATTTTTCCGGCATTTATCAGACTTTTAGATAGGGGAAATGTCAGTGAGCGTTCTGATTTCAGTTCCAGAGCGATTTGCCCAATAAGTCCTTGATATTTAGTGGTTTTCAGCCAATTTTCTGGATTTTTGAAAATTTCACTTTTTTGTGAAAATATCCACTAAATGAGGGAATAATATGTGTGAGGGTACCCCAGGAGAGTTCCAAATGTGGGTGGGTAGAATATATATCCCACGGGTGTAAAATTGAAAAAAGTTGAAAAAATATTTTTTTAGACTTAGTCATTTTTCCGGCATTTATCAGACTTTCAGATAGGGGAAATGTCAGTGAGCATTCCGATTTCAGTTCCAGAGCGATTCACCCAATGAGTCCTTGATATTTAGTCGTTTTCAGCCAATTTTCTGGATTTTTGAAAATTTCACTTTTTTGTGAAAATATCCACTAAATGAGGGAATAATATATGTGAGGGTACCACAGGAGAGTTCCAAATGTGTGTGGGTAGAATATATATCCCACGGGGGTAAAATTGAAAAAAGTTGAAAAAAAAATTTTTTGGACTCAGTCATTTTTCGGGCGTTTATCAGACTTTCAGATAGGGGAAATGTCAGTGAGCATTCCGATTTCAGTTCCACAGCGATTCGCCCAATGAGTCCTTGATATTTCGTCGTTTTCAGCCAATTTTTCTGGATTTTTGAAAATTTCACTTTTTTGTGAAAATATCCACTAAATGAGGGAATAATATGTGTGAGGGTACCCCAGGAGAGTTCCAAATGTGTGTGGGTAGAATATATATCCCACGGGGGTAAAATTGAAAAAAGTTGAAAAAATATTTTTTTAGACTTAGTCATTTTTCCGGCGTTTATCAGACTTTCAGATAGGTGAAATGTCAGTGAGCGTTCCGATTTCAGTTCCAGAGTGATTTGCCCAATAAGTCCTTGATATGTAGTGGTTTTCAGCCAATTTTCTGGATTTTTGAAAATTTCACTTTTTTGTGAAAATATCCACTAAATGAGGGAATAATATGTGTGAGGGTACCCCAGGAGAGTTCCAAATGTGGGTGGGTAGAATATATATCCCACGGGGGTAAAATTGAAAAAAGTTGAAAAAATATTTTTTTAGACTTAGTCATTTTTCCGGCATTTATCAGACTTTCAGATAGGGGAAATGTCAGTGAGCATTCCGATTTCAGTTCCAGAGCGATTCACGCAATGAGTCCTTGATATTTAGTCGTTTTCAGCCAATTTTCTGGATTTTTGAAAATTTCACTTTTTTGTGAAAATATCCACTAAATGAGGGAATAATATGTGTGAGGGTACCACAGGAGAGTTCCAAATGTGTGTGGGTAGAATATATATCCCACGGGGGTAAAATTGAAAAAAGTTGAAAAAAAAATTTTTTGGACTCAGTCATTTTTCTGGCATTTATCAGACTTTCAGATACGGGAAATGTCAGTGAGCATTCCGATTTCAGTTCCAGAGCGATTCGCCCAATGAGTCCTTGATATTTCGTCGTTTTCAGCCAATTTTTCTGAATTTTTGAAAATTTCACTTTTTTGTGAAAATATCCACTAAATGAGGGAATAATATGTGTGAGGGTACCCCAGGAGAGTTCCAAATGTGGGTGGGTAGAATATATATCCCACGGGGGTAAAATTGAAAAAAGTTGAAAAAAATATTTTTTTGGACTTAGTCATTTTTCCGGCGTTTATCAGACTTTCAGATAGGGGAAATTTCAGTGAGCGTTCCAATTTCAGTTCCAGAGCGATTCGCCGGATGAATCCTTGATAGTTAGTCGTTTTCAGCCAATTTTCTGGATTTTTGAAAATTTCACTTTTCTGTGAAAATATCCACTAAATGAGGGAATAATATGTGTGAGGGTACCCCAGGAGAGTTCCAAATGTGTGTGGGTAGAATATATATCCCACGGGGGTAAAATTGAAAAAAGTTGAAAACATTTTTTTTTGGACTTAGTCATTTTTCCGGCATTTATCAGACTTTCAGATAGGGGAAATGTCAGTGAGCGTTCCGATTTCAGTTCCAGAGCGATTTGCCCAATAAGTCCTTGATATTTAGTGGTTTTCAGCCAATTTTCTGGATTTTTGAAAATTTCACTTTTTTGTGAAAATATCCACTAAATGAGGGAATAATATGTGTGAGGGTACCCCAGGAGAGTTCCAAATGTGGGTGGGTAGAATATATATCCCACGGGGGTAAAATTGAAAAAAGTTGAAAAAAATATTTTTTTGGACTTAGTCATTTTTCCGGCGTTTATCAGACTTTCAGATAGGGGAAATTTCAGTGAGCGTTCCAATTTCAGTTCCAGAGCGATTCGCCGGATGAATCCTTGATAGTTAGTCGTTTTCAGCCAATTTTCTGGATTTTTGAAAATTTCACTTTTCTGTGAAAATATCCACTAAATGAGGGAATAATATGTGTGAGGGTACCCCAGGAGAGTTCCAAATGTGTGTGGGTAGAATATATATCCCACGGGGGTAAAATTGAAAAAAGTTGAAAACATTTTTTTTTGGACTTAGTCATTTTTCCGGCATTTATCAGACTTTCAGATAGGGGAAATGTCAGTGAGCGTTCCGATTTCAGTTCCAGAGCGATTTGCCCAATAAGTCCTTGATATTTAGTGGTTTTCAGCCAATTTTCTGGATTTTTGAAAATTTCACTTTTTTGTGAAAATATCCACTAAATGAGGGAATAATATGTGTGAGGGTACCCCAGGAGAGTTCCAAATGTGGGTGGGTAGAATATATATCCCACGGGGGTAAAATTGAAAAAAGTTGAAAAAATATTTTTTTAGACTTAGTCATTTTTCCGGCATTTATCAGACTTTCAGATAGGGGAAATGTCAGTGAGCATTCCGATTTCAGTTCCAGAGCGATTCGCCCAATGAGTCCTTGATATTTCATCGTTTTCAGCCAATTTTTCTGGATTTTTGAAAATTTCACTTTTTTGTGAAAATATCCACTAAATGAGGGAATAATATGTGTGAGGGTACCCCAGGAGAGTTCCAAATGTGGGTGGGTAGAATATATATCCCACGGGGGTAAAATTGAAAAAAGTTGAAAAAATATTTTTTTAGACTTAGTCATTTTTCCGGCATTTATCAGACTTTCACATAGGGGAAATGTCAGTGAGCATTCCGATTTCAGTTCCATAGCGATTCACCCAATGAGTCCTTGATATTTAGTAGTTTTCAGCCAATTTTCTGGATTTTTGAAAATTTCACTTTTTTGTGAAAATATCCACTAAATGAGGGAATAATATGTGTGAGGGTACCCCAGGAAAGTTCCAAATGTGTGTGGGTAGAATATATATCCCACGGGGGTAAAATTGAAAAAAGTTGAAAACATTTTTTTTTGGACTTAGTCATTTTTCCGGCATTTATCAGACTTTCAGATAGGGGAAATGTCAGTGAGCGTTCCGATTTCAGTTCCAGAGCGATGTGCCCAATAAGTCCTTGATATTTAGTCGATTTCAGCCAATTTTCTGGATTTTTGAAAATTTCACTTTTTTGTGAAAATATCCACTAAATGAGGGAATAATATGTGTGAGGGTACCCCAGGAGAGTTCCAAATGTGGGTGGGTAGAATATATATCCCACGGGGGTAAAATTGAAAAAAGTTGAAAAAATATTTTTTTAGACTTAGTCATTTTTCCGGCATTTGTCAGACTTTCAGATAGGGGAAATGTCAGTGAGCGTTCCGATTTCAGTTCCACAGCGATTCGCCCAATGAGTCCTTGATTTTTAGTCTTTTTCAGCCAAATTTCTGTATTTTTGAAAATTTCACTTTTTTGTGAAAATATCCACTAAATGAGGGAATAATATGTGTGAGGGTACCCCAGGAGAGTTCCAAATGTGTGTGGGTAGAATATATATCCCACGGGAGTAAAATTGAAAAAAGTTTAAAAAAAATTTTTTGGGACTTAGTCATTTTTCCGGCATTTATCAGACTTTCAGATAGGGGAAATGTCAGTGAGCATTCCGATTTCAGTTCCAGAGCGATTCACCCTATGAGTCCTTGATATTTAGTCGTTTTCAGCCAATTTTCTGGATTTTTGAAAATTTCACTTTTTTGTGAAAATATCCACTAAATGAGGGAATAATATGTGTGAGGGTACCACAGGAGAGTTCCAAATGTGTGTGGGTAGAATATATATCCCACGGGGGTAAAATTGAAAAAAGTTGAAAAATTTTTTTTTGGACTTAGTCATTTTTCCGGCGGTTATCAGACTTTCAGATAGGGGAAATGTCAGTGAGCATTCCGATTTCAGTTCCAGAGCGATTCGCCGGATGAGTCCTTGATATTTCGTCGTTTTAAGCCAATTTTCTGGATTTTTGAAAATTTCACTTTTTTGTGAAAATATCCACTAAATGAGGGAATAATATGTGTGAGGGTACCCCAGGAGAGTTCCAAATGTGTGTGGGTAGAATATATATCCCACGGGGGTAAAATTTAAAAAAGTTGAAAAAAAATTTTTTTTGGACTTAGTCATTTTTCCGGCGTTTATCAGACTTTCAGATAGGGGAAATGTCAGTGAGCGTTCCGATTTCAGTTCCAGAGCAATTCGCCGGATGCGTCCTTGATATTTAGTCGTTTTCAGCCAATTTTCTGTATTTTTGAAAATTTCACTTTTTTGTGAAAATATCCACTAAATGAGGGAATAATATGTGTGAGGGTACCCCAGGAGAGTTCCAAATGTGTGTGGGTAGAATATATATCCCACGGGAGTAAAATTGAAAAAAGTTTAAAAAAAATTTTTGGGACTTAGTCATTTTTCCGGCGTTTATCAGACTTTCAGATAGGGGAAATGTCAGTGAGCATTCCGATTTCAGTTCCAGAGCGATTCACCCTATGAGTCCTTGATATTTAGTCGTTTTCAGCCAATTTTCTGGATTTTTGAAAATTTCACTTTTTTGTGAAAATATCCACTAAATGAGGGAATAATATGTGTGAGGGTACCCCAGGAGAGTTCCAAATGTGTGTGGGTAGAATATATATCCCACGGGGGTAAAATTGAAAAAAGTTGAAAAAATATTTTTTTAGACTTAGTCATTTTTCCGGCATTTATCAGACTTTCAGATAGGGGAAATGTCAGTGAGCATTCCGATTTCAGTTCCAGAGCGATTCACCCTATGAGTCCTTGATATTTAGTCGTTTTCAGCCAATTTTCTGGATTTTTGAAAATTTCACTTTTTTGTGAAAATAACCACTAAATGAGGGAATAATATGTGTGAGGGTACCACAGGAGAGTTCCAAATGTGTGTGGGTAGAATATATATCCCACGGGGGTAAAATTGAAAAAAGTTGAAAAAAAAAATTTTTGGACTCAGTCATTTTTCTGGCGTTTATCAGACTTTCAGATAGGGGAAATGTCAGTGAGCATTCCGATTTCAGTTCCAGAGCGATTCGCCCAATGAGTCCTTGATATTTCGTCGTTTTCAGCCAATTTTCTGTATTTTTGAAAATTTCACTTTTTTGTGAAAATATCCACTAAATGAGGGAATAATATGTGTGAGGGTACCCCAGGAGAGTTCCAAATGTGTGTGGGTAGAATATATATCCCACGGGGGTAAAATTGAAAAAAGTTGAAAACATTTTTTTTTGGACTTAGTCATTTTTCCGGCGTTTATCAGACTTTCAGATAGGGGAAATGTCAGTGAGCATTCCGATTTCAGTTCCAGAGCGATTCGCCCAAAGAGTCCTTGATATTTCGTCGTTTTCAGCCAATTTTCTGGATTTTTGAAAATTTCACTTTTTTTGTGAAAATATCCACTAAATGAGGGAATAATATGTGTGAGGGTACCCCAGGAGAGTTCCAAATGTGTGTGGGTAGAATATATATCCCACGGGGGTAAAATTGAAAAAAGTTGAAAAAATATTTTTTTAGACTTAGTCATTTTTCCGGCATTTGTCAGACTTTCAGATAGGGGAAATGTCAGTGAGCATTCCGATTTCAGTTCCAGAGCGATTCACCCTATGAGTCCTTGATATTTCGTCGTTTTCAGCCAATTTTCTGTATTTTTGAAAATTTCACTTTTTTGTGAAAATATCCACTAAATGAGGGAATAATATGTGTGAGGGTACCCCAGGAGAGTTCCAAATGTGTGTGGGTAGAATATATATCCCACGGGAGTAAAATTGAAAAAAGTTTAAAAAAAATTTTTTGGGACTTAGTCATTTTTCCGGCGTTTATCAGACTTTCAGATACGGGAAATGTCAGTGAGCATTCCGATTTCAGTTCCAGAGCGATTCACCCTATGAGTCCTTGATATTTAGTCGTTTTCAGCCAATTTTCTGGATTTTTGAAAATTTCACTTTTTTGTGAAAATATCCACTAAATGAGGGAATAATATGTGTGAGGGTACCACAGGAGAGTTCCAAATGTGTGTGGGTAGAATATATATCCCACGGGGGTAAAATTGAAAAAAGTTGAAAACATTTTTTTTTGGACTTAGTCATTTTTCCGGCGGTTATCAGACTTTCAGATAGGGGAAATGTCAGTGAGCATTCCGATTTCAGTTCCAGAGCGATTCGCCGGATGAGTCCTTGATATTTCGTCGTTTTAAGCCAATTTTCTGGATTTTTGAAAATTTCACTTTTTTGTGAAAATATCCACTAAATGAGGGAATAATATGTGTGAGGGTACCCCAGGAGAGTTCCAAATGTGTGTGGGTAGAATATATATCCCACGGGGGTAAAATTTAAAAAAGTTGAAAAAAAATTTTTTTTGGACTTAGTCATTTTTCCGGCGTTTATCAGACTTTCAGATAGGGGAAATGTCAGTGAGCGTTCCGATTTCAGTTCCAGAGCAATTCGCCGGATGCGTCCTTGATATTTAGTCGTTTTCAGCCAATTTTCTGTATTTTTGAAAATTTCACTTTTTTGTGAAAATATCCACTAAATGAGGGAATAATATGTGTGAGGGTACCCCAGGAGAGTTCCAAATGTGTGTGGGTAGAATATATATCCCACGGGAGTAAAATTGAAAAAAGTTAAAAAAAAATTTTTGGGACTTAGTCATTTTTCCGGCGTTTATCAGACTTTCAGATAGGGGAAATGTCAGTGAGCATTCCGATTTCAGTTCCAGAGCGATTCACCCTATGAGTCCTTGATATTTAGTCGTTTTCAGCCAATTTTCTGGATTTTTGAAAATTTCACTTTTTTGTGAAAATATCCACTAAATGAGGGAATAATATGTGTGAGGGTACCCCAGGAGAGTTCCAAATGTGTGTGGGTAGAATATATATCCCACGGGGTTAAAATTGAAAAAAGTTGAAAACATTTTTTTTTGGACTTAGTCATTTTTCCGGCATTTATCAGACTTTCAGATAGGGGAAATGTCAGTGAGCGTTCCGATTTCAGTTCCAGAGCGATTTGCCCAATAAGTCCTTGATATTTAGTCGATTTCAGCCAATTTTCTGGATTTTTGAAAATTTCACTTTTTTGTGAAAATATCCACTAAATGAGGGAATAATATGTGTGAGGGTACCCCAGGAGAGTTCCAAATGTGGGTGGGTAGAATATATATCCCACGGGGGTAAAATTGAAAAAAGTTGAAAAAATATTTTTTTAGACTTAGTCATTTTTCCGGCATTTATCAGACTTTCAGATAGGGGAAATGTCAGTGAGCATTCCGATTTCAGTTCCAGAGCGATTCACCCTATGAGTCCTTGATATTTATTCGTTTTCAGCCAATTTTCTGGATTTTTGAAAATTTCACTTTTTTGTGAAAATATCCACTAAATGAGGGAATAATATGTGTGAGGGTACCACAGGAGAGTTCCAAATGTGTGTGGGTAGAATATATATCCCACGGGGGTAAAATTGAAAAAAGTTGAAAAAAAAAATTTTTGGACTCAGTCATTTTTCTGGCGTTTATCAGACTTTCAGATAGGGGAAATGTCAGTGAGCATTCCGATTTCAGTTCCAGAGCGATTCGCCCAATGAGTCCTTGATATTTCGTCGTTTTCAGCCAATTTTCTGTATTTTTGAAAATTTCACTTTTTTGTGAAAATATCCACTAAATGAGGGAATAATTTGTGTGAGGGTACCCCATGAGAGTTCCAAATGTGTGTGGGTAGAATATATATCCCACGGGGGTAAAATTGAAAAAAGTTGAAAACATTTTTTTTTGGACTTAGTCATTTTTCCGGCGTTTATCAGACTTTCAGATAGGGGAAATGTCAGTGAGCATTCCGATTTCAGTTCCAGAGCGATTCGCCCAATGAGTCCTTGATATTTCGTCGTTTTCAGCCAATTTTCTGTATTTTTGAAAATTTCACTTTTTTGTGAAAATATCCACTAAATGAGGGAATAATATGTGTGAGGGTACCCCAGGAGAGTTCCAAATGTGTGTGGGTAGAATATATATCCCACGGGGGTAAAATTGAAAAAAGTTGAAAACATTTTTTTTTGGACTTAGTCATTTTTCCGGCATTTATCAGACTTTCAGATACGGGAAATGTCAGTGAGCGTTCCGATTTCAGTTCCACAGCGATTCGCCCAATGAGTCCTTGATTTTTAGTCTTTTTCAGCCAAATTTCTGTATTTTTGAAAATTTCACTTTTTTGTGAAAATATCCACTAAATGAGGGAATAATATGTGTGAGGGTACCCCAGGAGAGTTCCAAATGTGTGTGGGTAGAATATATATCCCACGGGAGTAAAATTGAAAAAAGTTTAAAAAAATTTTTTTGGGACTTAGTCATTTTTCCGGCGTTTATCAGACTTTCAGATAGGGGAAATGTCAGTGAGCATTCCGATTTCAGTTCCAGAGCGATTCGCCCAAAGAGTCCTTGATATTTCGTCGTTTTCAGCCAATTTTCTGGATTTTTGAAAATTTCACTTTTTTTGTGAAAATATCCACTAAATGAGGGAATAATATGTGTGAGGGTACCCCAGGAGAGTTCCAAATGTGTGTGGGTAGAATATATATCCCACGGGGGTAAAATTGAAAAAAGTTGAAAAAATATTTTTTTAGACTTAGTCATTTTTCCGGCATTTGTCAGACTTTCAGATAGGGGAAATGTCAGTGAGCATTCCGATTTCAGTTCCAGAGCGATTCACCCTATGAGTCCTTGATATTTCGTCGTTTTCAGCCAATTTTCTGTATTTTTGAAAATTTCACTTTTTTGTGAAAATATCCACTAAATGAGGGAATAATATGTGTGAGGGTACCCCAGGAGAGTTCCAAATGTGTGTGGGTAGAATATATATCCCACGGGAGTAAAATTGAAAAAAGTTTAAAAAAAATTTTTTGGGACTTAGTCATTTTTCCGGCGTTTATCAGACTTTCAGATACGGGAAATGTCAGTGAGCATTCCGATTTCAGTTCCAGAGCGATTCACCCTATGAGTCCTTGATATTTAGTCGTTTTCAGCCAATTTTCTGGATTTTTGAAAATTTCACTTTTTTGTGAAAATATCCACTAAATGAGGGAATAATATGTGTGAGGGTACCACAGGAGAGTTCCAAATGTGTGTGGGTAGAATATATATCCCACGGGGGTAAAATTGAAAAAAGTTGAAAACATTTTTTTTTGGACTTAGTCATTTTTCCGGCGGTTATCAGACTTTCAGATAGGGGAAATGTCAGTGAGCATTCCGATTTCAGTTCCAGAGCGATTCGCCGGATGAGTCCTTGATATTTCGTCGTTTTAAGCCAATTTTCTGGATTTTTGAAAATTTCACTTTTTTGTGAAAATATCCACTAAATGAGGGAATAATATGTGTGAGGGTACCCCAGGAGAGTTCCAAATGTGTGTGGGTAGAATATATATCCCACGGGGGTAAAATTTAAAAAAGTTGAAAAAAAATTTTTTTTGGACTTAGTCATTTTTCCGGCGTTTATCAGACTTTCAGATAGGGGAAATGTCAGTGAGCGTTCCGATTTCAGTTCCAGAGCAATTCGCCGGATGCGTCCTTGATATTTAGTCGTTTTCAGCCAATTTTCTGTATTTTTGAAAATTTCACTTTTTTGTGAAAATATCCACTAAATGAGGGAATATTATGTGTGAGGGTACCCCAGGAGAGTTCCAAATGTGTGTGGGTAGAATATATATCCCACGGGAGTAAAATTGAAAAAAGTTAAAAAAAAATTTTTGGGACTTAGTCATTTTTCCGGCGTTTATCAGACTTTCAGATAGGGGAAATGTCAGTGAGCATTCCGATTTCAGTTCCAGAGCGATTCACCCTATGAGTCCTTGATATTTAGTCGTTTTCAGCCAATTTTCTGGATTTTTGAAAATTTCACTTTTTTGTGAAAATATCCACTAAATGAGGAAATAATATGTGTGAGGGTACCCCAGGAGAGTTCCAAATGTGTGTGGGTAGAATATATATCCCACGGGGTTAAAATTGAAAAAAGTTGAAAACATTTTTTTTTGGACTTAGTCATTTTTCCGGCATTTATCAGACTTTCAGATAGGGGAAATGTCAGTGAGCGTTCCGATTTCAGTTCCAGAGCGATTTGCCCAATAAGTCCTTGATATTTAGTCGATTTCAGCCAATTTTCTGGATTTTTGAAAATTTCACTTTTTTGTGAAAATATCCACTAAATGAGGGAATAATATGTGTGAGGGTACCCCAGGAGAGTTCCAAATGTGGGTGGGTAGAATATATATCCCACGGGGGTAAAATTGAAAAAAGTTGAAAAAATATTTTTTTAGACTTAGTCATTTTTCCGGCATTTATCAGACTTTCAGATAGGGGAAATGTCAGTGAGCATTCCGATTTCAGTTCCAGAGCGATTCACCCTATGAGTCCTTGATATTTATTCGTTTTCAGCCAATTTTCTGGATTTTTGAAAATTTCACTTTTTTGTGAAAATATCCACTAAATGAGGGAATAATATGTGTGAGGGTACCACAGGAGAGTTCCAAATGTGTGTGGGTAGAATATATATCCCACGGGGGTAAAATTGAAAAAAGTTGAAAAAAAAAATTTTTGGACTCAGTCATTTTTCTGGCGTTTATCAGACTTTCAGATAGGGGAAATGTCAGTGAGCATTCCGATTTCAGTTCCAGAGCGATTCGCCCAATGAGTCCTTGATATTTCGTCGTTTTCAGCCAATTTTCTGTATTTTTGAAAATTTCACTTTTTTGTGAAAATATCCACTAAATGAGGGAATAATTTGTGTGAGGGTACCCCATGAGAGTTCCAAATGTGTGTGGGTAGAATATATATCCCACGGGGGTAAAATTGAAAAAAGTTGAAAACATTTTTTTTTGGACTTAGTCATTTTTCCGGCGTTTATCAGACTTTCAGATAGGGGAAATGTCAGTGAGCATTCCGATTTCAGTTCCAGAGCGATTCGCCCAAAGAGTCCTTGATATTTCGTCGTTTTCAGCCAATTTTCTGGATTTTTGAAAATTTCACTTTTTTTGTGAAAATATCCACTAAATGAGGGAATAATATGTGTGAGGGTACCCCGGGAGAGTTCCAAATGTGTGTGGGTAGAATATATATCCCACGGGGGTAAAATTGAAAAAAGTTGAAAAAATATTTTTTTAGACTTAGTCATTTTTCCGGCATTTGTCAGACTTTCAGATAGGGGAAATGTCAGTGAGCATTCCGATTTCAGTTCCAGAGCGATTCACCCTATGAGTCCTTGATATTTCGTCGTTTTCAGCCAATTTTCTGGATTTTTGAAAATTTCACTTTTTTGTGAAAATATCCACTAAATGAGGGAATAATATGTGTGAGGGTACCCCAGGAGAGTTCCAAATGTGTGTGGGTAGAATATATATCCCACGGGAGTAAAATTGAAAAAAGTTTAAAAAAAATTTTTTGGGACTTAGTCATTTTTCCGGCGTTTATCAGACTTTCAGATACGGGAAATGTCAGTGAGCATTCCGATTTCAGTTCCAGAGCGATTCACCCTATGAGTCCTTGATATTTAGTCGTTTTCAGCCAATTTTCTGGATTTTTGAAAATTTCACTTTTTTGTGAAAATATCCACTAAATGAGGGAATAATATGTGTGAGGGTACCACAGGAGAGTTCCAAATGTGTGTGGGTAGAATATATATCCCACGGGGGTAAAATTGAAAAAAGTTGAAAACATTTTTTTTTGGACTTAGTCATTTTTCCGGCGGTTATCAGACTTTCAGATAGGGGAAATGTCAGTGAGCATTCCGATTTCAGTTCCAGAGCGATTCGCCGGATGAGTCCTTGATATTTCGTCGTTTTAAGCCAATTTTCTGGATTTTTGAAAATTTCACTTTTTTGTGAAAATATCCACTAAATGAGGGAATAATATGTGTGAGGGTACCCCAGGAGAGTTCCAAATGTGTGTGGGTAGAATATATATCCCACGGGGGTAAAATTTAAAAAAGTTGAAAAAAAATTTTTTTTGGACTTAGTCATTTTTCCGGCGTTTATCAGACTTTCAGATAGGGGAAATGTCAGTGAGCGTTCCGATTTCAGTTCCAGAGCAATTCGCCGGATGCGTCCTTGATATTTAGTCGTTTTCAGCCAATTTTCTGTATTTTTGAAAATTTCACTTTTTTGTGAAAATATCCACTAAATGAGGGAATAATATGTGTGAGGGTACCCCAGGAGAGTTCCAAATGTGTGTGGGTAGAATATATATCCCACGGGAGTAAAATTGAAAAAAGTTAAAAAAAAATTTTTGGGACTTAGTCATTTTTCCGGCGTTTATCAGACTTTCAGATAGGGGAAATGTCAGTGAGCGTTCCGATTTCAGTTCCAGAGCGATTCGCCGGATGCGTCCTTGATATTTAGTCGTTTTCAGCCAATTTTCTGGATTTTTGAAAATTTCACTTTTCTGTGAAAATATCCACTAAATGAGGGAATAATATGTGTGAGGGTACCCCAGGAGAGTTCCAAATGTGTGTGGGTAGAATATATATCCCACGGGGGTAAAATTGAAAAAAGTTGAAAACATTTTTTTTTGGACTTACTCATTTTTCCGACATTTATCAGTCTTTCAGATAGGGGAAATGTCAGTGAGCGTTCCGATTTCAGTTCCAGAGTGATTTGCCCAATAAGTCCTTGATATTTAGTCGATTTCAGCCAATTTTCTGGATTTTTGAAAATTTCACTTTTTGTGAAAATATCCACTAAATGAGGGAATAATATGTGTGAGGGTACCCCAGGAGAGTTCCAAATGTGGGTGGGTAGAATATATATCCCACGGGGGTAAAATTGAAAAAAGTTGAAAAAATATTTTTTTAGACTTAGTCATTTTTCCGGCATTTATCAGACTTTCAGATAGGGGAAATATCAGTGAGCATTCCGTTTTCAGTTCCAGAGCGATTCACCCTATGAGTCCTTGATATTTAGTCGTTTTCAGCCAATTTTCTGGATTTTTGAAAATTTCACTTTTTTGTGAAAATATCCACTAAATGAGGGAATAGTATGTGTGAGGGTACCACAGGAGAATTTCAAATGTGTGTGGGTAGAATATATATCCCACGGGGGTAAAATTGAAAAAAGTTGAAAAAAAAATTTTTTGGACTCAGTCATTTTTCTGGCGTTTATCAGACTTTCAGATAGGGGAAATGTCAGTGAGCATTCCGATTTCAGTTCCAGAGCGATTCACCCAATGAGTCCTTGATATTTCGTCGTTTTCAGCCAATTTCCTGTATTTTTGAAAATTTCACTTTTTTGTGAAAATATCCACTAAATGAGGGAATAATATGTGTGAGGGTACCCCAGGAGAGTTCCAAATGTGTGTGGGTAGAATATATATCCCACGGGAGTAAAATTGAAAAAAGTTTAAAAAAATTTTTTTGGGACTTAGTCATTTTTCCGGCGTTTATCAGACTTTCAGATAGGGGAAATGTCAGTGAGCATTCCGATTTCAGTTCCAGAGCGATTGGCCCAAAGAGTCCTTGATATTTCGTCGTTTTAAGCCAATTTTCTGGATTTTTGAAAATTTCACTTTTTTGTGAAAATATCCACTAAATGAGGGAATAATATGTGTGAGGGTACCCCAGGAGAGTTCCAAATGTGTGTGGGTAGAATATATATCCCACGGGGGTAAAATTGAAAAGAGTTGAAAAAATATTTTTTTTGGACTTAGTCATTTTTCCGGCGTTTAGCAGACTTTCAGATAGGGGAAATGTCAGTGAGCATTCCGATTTCAGTTCCAGAGCGATTCGCCCAATGAGTCCTTGATATTTCGTCGTTTTCAGCCAATTTTCTGGATTTTTGAAAATTTCACTTTTCTGTGAAAATATCCACTAAATGAGGGAATAATATGTGTGAGGGTACCCCAGGAGAGTTCCAAATGTGTGTGGGTAGAATATATATCCCACGGGGGTAAAATTGAAAAAAGTGGAAAACATTTTTTTTTGGACTTAGTCATTTTTCCGGCATTTATCAGACTTTCAGATAGGGGAAATGTCAGTGAGCGTTCCGATTTCAGTTCCAGAGCGATTTGCCCTATGTGTCCTTGATATTTAGTCGATTTCAGCCAATTTTCTGGATTTTTGAAAATTTCACTTTTTTGTGAAAATATCCACTAAATGAGGGAATAATATGTGTGAGGGTACCACAGGAGAGTTCCAAATGAGGGAATAATATGTGTGAGGGTACCCCAGGAGAGTTCCAAATGTGGGTGGGTAGAATATATATCCCACGGGGGTAAAATTGAAAAAAGTTGATATTTAGGGTACCACAGGAGAGTTCCAAATGTGTGTCGGTAGAATATATATCCCACGGGGGTAAAATTGAAAAAAGTTGAAAAGAAAATTTTTTGGACTCATTCATTTTTCTGGCGTTTATCAGACTTTCAGATAGGGGAAATGTCAGTGAGCATTCCGATTTCAGTTCCAGAGCGATTCGCCCAATGAATCCATGATATTTCGTCGTTTTCAGCCAATTTTTCTGGATTTTTGAAAATTTCACTTTTTTGTGAAAATATCCACTAAATAAGGGAATAATATGTGTGAGGGTACCCCAGGAGAGTTCCAAATGTGTGTGGGTAGAATATATATCCCACGGGGGTAAAATTGAAAAAAGTTGAAAACATTTTTTTTTGGACTTAGTCATTTTTCCGGCATTCATCAGACTTTCAGATAGGGTAAATGTCAGTGAGCGTTCCGATTTCAGTTCCAGAGCGATTCGCCCAATGAGTCCTTGATTTTTAGTTGTTTTCAGTCAATTTTCTGTATTTTTTGAAAATTTCACTTTTTTGTGAAAATATCCACTAAATGAGGGAATAATATGTGTGAGTGTACCCCAGTAGAGTTCCAAATGTGTGTGGGTAGAACATATATCCCACGGGGGTAAAATTGAAAAAAGTTGAAAACATTTTTTTTTGGACTTAGTCATTTTTCCGGCATTTATCAGACTTTCAGATAGGGGAAATGTCAGTGAGCATTCTGATTTCAGTTCCACAGCGATTCGCCCAATGAGTCCTTGATATTTCGTCGTTTTCAGCCAATTTTCTGGATTTTTGAAAATTTCACTTTTCTGTGAAAATATCCACTAAATGAGGGAATAATATGTGTGAGGGTACCCCAGGAGAGTTCCAAATGTGTGTGGGTAGAATATATATCCCACGGGGGTAAAATTGAAAAGAGTTGAAAAAATATTTTTTTTGGACTTAGTCATTTTTCCGGCGTTTATCAGACTTTCAGATAGGGGAAATGTCAGTGAGCATTCCGATTTCAGTTCCAGAGCGATTCGCCCAATGAGTCCTTGATATTTCGTCGTTTTCAGCCAATTTTTCTGGATTTTTGAAAAGTTCACTTTTTTGTGAAAATATCCACTAAATGAGGGAATAATTTGTGTGAGGGTACCCCATGAGAGTTCCAAATGTGTGTGGGTAGAATATATATCCCACGGGGGTAAAATTGAAAAAAGTTGAAAACATTTTTTTTTGGACTTAGTCATTTTTCCGGCGGTTATCAGACTTTCAGATAGGGGAAATGTCAGTGAGCATTCCGATTTCAGTTCCAGAGCGATTCGCCCAATGAGTCCTTGATATTTCGTCGTTTTCAGCCAATTTTTCTGGATTTTTGAAAATTTCACTTTTTTGTGAAAATATCTACTAAATGAGGGAATAATATGTGTGAGGGTACCCCAGGAGAGTTCCAAATGTGTGTGGGTAGAATATATATCCCACGGGGGTAAAATTGAAAAAAGTTGAAAACATTTTTTTTTGGACTTAGTCATTTTTCCGGCATTTATCAGACTTTCAGATAGGGGAAATGTCAGTGAGCATTCCGATTTCAGTTCCAGAGCGATTCACCCAATGAGTCCTTGACATTTAGTCGTTTTCAGCCAATTTTCTGGATTTTTGAAAATTTCACTTTTTTGTGAAAATATCCACTAAATGAGGGAATAATATGTGTGAGGGTACCCCAGGAGAGTTCAAAATGTGGGTAGGTAGAATATATATCCCACGGGGGTAAAATTGAAAAAAGTTGAAAAAATATTTTTTTAGACTTAGTCATTTTTCCGGCATTTATCAGACTTTCAGATAGGGGAAATGTCAGTGAGCATTCCGATTTCAGTTCCAGAGCGATTCACCCTATGAGTCCTTGATATTTAGTCGTTTTCAGCCAATTTTCTGGATTTTTGAAAATTTCACTTTTTTGTGAAAATATCTACTAAATGAGGGAATAATATGTGTGAGGGTACCACAGGAGAGTTCCAAATGTGTGTGGGTAGAATATATATCCCACGGGGGTAAAATTGAAAAAAGGTGAAAAAAAAATTTTTTGGACTCAGTCATTTTTCTGGCGTTTATCAGACTTTCAGATAGGGGAAATGTCAGTGAGCATTCCGATTTCAGTTCCAGAGCGATTCGCCCAATGAGTCCTTGATATTTCGTCGTTTTCAGCCAATTTTCTGTATTTTTGAAAATTTCACTTTTTTGTGAAAATATCCACTAAATGAGGGAATAATATGTGTGAGGGTACCCCAGGAGAGTTCCAAATGTGTGTGGGTAGAATATATATCCCACGGGGGTAAAATTGAAAAAAGTTGAAAACATTTTTTTTTGGACTTCGTCATTTTTCCGGCGGTTATCAGACTTTCAGATAGGGGAAATGTCAGTGAGCATTCCGATTTCAGTTCCAGAGCGATTCGCCCAATGAGTCCTTGATATTTCGTCGTTTTCAGCCAATTTTTCTGGATTTTTGAAAATTTCACTTTTTTGTGAAAATATCTACTAAATGAGGGAATAATATGTGTGAGGGTACCCCAGGAGAGTTCCAAATGTGTGTGGGTTATATATATATCCCACGGGGGTAAAATTGAAAAAAGTTGAAAACCTTTTTTTTTTTTCACTTAGTCATTTTTCCGGCATTTATCAGACTTTCAGATAGGGGAAATGTCAGTGAGCATTCCGATTTCAGTTCCAGAGCGATTCACCCAATGAGTCCTTGATATTTAGTCGTTTTCAGCCAATTTTCTGGATTTTTGAAAATTTCACTTTTTTGTGAAAATATCCACTAAATGAGGGAATAATATGTGTGAGGGTACCCCAGGAGAGTTCCAAATGTGTGTGGGTAGAATATATATCCCACGGGGGTAAAATTGAAAAAAGTTGAAAAAATATTTTTTTTGGGACTTAGTCATTTTTCCGGCATTTATCAGACTTTCAGATAGGGGAAATGTCAGTGAGCATTCCGATTTCAGTTCCAGAGCGATTCGCCCAATGAGTCCTTGATATTTCGTCGTTTTCAGCCAATTTTTCTGGATTTTTGAAAAGTTCACTTTTTTGTGAAAATATCCACTAAATGAGGGAATAATTTGTGTGAGGGTACCCCATGAGAGTTCCAAATGTGTGTGGGTAGAATATATATCCCACGGGGGTAAAATTGAAAAAAGTTGAAAACATTTTTTTTTGGACTTAGTCATTTTTCCGGCGGTTATCAGACTTTCAGATAGGGGAAATGTCAGTGAGCATTCCGATTTCAGTTCCAGAGCGATTCGCCCAATGAGTCCTTGATATTTCGTCGTTTTCAGCCAATTTTTCTGGATTTTTGAAAATTTCACTTTTTTGTGAAAATATCTACTAAATGAGGGAATAATATGTGTGAGGGTACCCCAGGAGAGTTCCAAATGTGTGTGGGTAGAATATATATCCCACGGGGGTAAAATTGAAAAAAGTTGAAAACATTTTTTTTTGGACTTAGTCATTTTTCCGGCATTTATCAGACTTTCAGATAGGGGAAATGTCAGTGAGCATTCCGATTTCAGTTCCAGAGCGATTCACCCAATGAGTCCTTGATATTTAGTCGTTTTCAGCCAATTTTCTGGATTTTTGAAAATTTCATTTTTTTGTGAAAATATCCACTAAATGAGGGAATAATATGTGTGAGGGTACCCCAGGAGAGTTCAAAATGTGGGTGGGTAGAATATATATCCCACGGGGGTAAAATTGAAAAAAGTTGAAAAAATATTTTTTTAGACTTAGTCATTTTTCCGGCATTTATCAGACTTTCAGATAGGGGAAATGTCAGTGAGCATTCCGATTTCAGTTCCAGAGCGATTCACCCTATGAGTCCTTGATATTTAGTCGTTTTCAGCCAATTTTCTGGATTTTTGAAAATTTCACTTTTTTGTGAAAATATCTACTAAATGAGGGAATAATATGTGTGAGGGTACCACAGGAGAGTTCCAAATGTGTGTGGGTAGAATATATATCCCACGGGGGTAAAATTGAAAAAAGGTGAAAAAAAAATTTTTTGGACTCAGTCATTTTTCTGGCGTTTATCAGACTTTCAGATAGGGGAAATGTCAGTGAGCATTCCGATTTCAGTTCCAGAGCGATTCGCCCAATGAGTCCTTGATATTTCGTCGTTTTCAGCCAATTTTCTGTATTTTTGAAAATTTCACTTTTTTGTGAAAATATCCACTAAATGAGGGAATAATATGTGTGAGGGTACCCCAGGAGAGTTCCAAATGTGTGTGGGTAGAATATATATCCCACGGGGGTAAAATTGAAAAAAGTTGAAAACATTTTTTTTTGGACTTCGTCATTTTTCCGGCGGTTATCAGACTTTCAGATAGGGGAAATGTCAGTGAGCATTCCGATTTCAGTTCCAGAGCGATTCGCCCAATGAGTCCTTGATATTTCGTCGTTTTCAGCCAATTTTTCTGGATTTTTGAAAATTTCACTTTTTTGTGAAAATATCTACTAAATGAGGGAATAATATGTGTGAGGGTACCCCAGGAGAGTTCCAAATGTGTGTGGGTAGAATATATATCCCACGGGGGTAAAATTGAAAAAAGTTGAAAACATTTTTTTTTGGACTTAGTCATTTTTCCGGCATTTATCAGACTTTCAGATAGGGGAAATGTCAGTGAGCATTCCGATTTCAGTTCCAGAGCGATTCACCCAATGAGTCCTTGATATTTAGTCGTTTTCAGCCAATTTTCTGGATTTTTGAAAATTTCACTTTTTTGTGAAAATATCCACTAAATGAGGGAATAATATGTGTGAGGGTACCCCAGGAGAGTTCCAAATGTGTGTGGGTAGAATATATATCCCACAGGGGTAAAATTGAAAAAAGTTGAAAAAATATTTTTTTTGGACTTAGTCATTTTTCCGGCGTTTATCAGACTTTCAGATAGGGGAAATGTCAGTGAGCATTCCGATTTCAGTTCCAGAGCGATTCGCCCAATGAGTCCTTGATATTTCGTCGTTTTCAGCCAATTTTTCGGGATTTTTGAAAATTTCACTTTTTTGTGAAAATATCCACTAAATGAGGGAATAATTTGTGTGATGGTACCCCATGAGAGTTCCAAATGTGTGTGGGTAGAATATATATCCCACGGGGGTAAAATTGAAAAAAGTTGAAAACATTTTTTTTTGGACTTAGTCATTTTTCCGGCGTTTATCAGACTTTCAGATAGGGGAAATGTCAGTGAGCATTCCGATTTCAGTTCCAGAGCGATTCGCCCAATGAGTCCTTGATATTTCGTCGTTTTCAGCCAATTTTTCGGGATTTTTGAAAATTTCACTTTTTTGTGAAAATATCCACTAAATGAGGGAATAATTTGTGTGAGGGTACCCCATGAGAGTTCCAAATGTGTGTGGGTAGAATATATATCCCACGGGGGTAAAATTGAAAAAAGTTGAAAACATTTTTTTTTTGGACTTAGTCATTTTTCCGGCGTTTATCAGACTTTCAGATAGGGGAAATGTCAGTGAGCATTCCGATTTCAGTTCCAGAGCGATTCGCCCAATGAGTCCTTGATATTTCGTCGTTTTCAGCCAATTTTTCTGGATTTTTGAAAATTTCACTTTTTTGTGAAAATATCCACTAAATGAGGGAATAATATGTGTGAGGGTACCCCAGGAGAGTTCCAAATGTGTGTGGGTAGAATATATATCCCACGGGGGTAAAATTGAAAAAAGTTGAAAAAAATTTTTTTTTGGACTTAGTCATTTTTCCGGCGTTTATCAGACTTTCAGATAGGGGAAATGTCAGTGAGCGTTCCGATATCAGTTCCAGAGCGATTCGCCGGATGCGTCCTTGATATTTAGTCGTTTTCAGCCAATTTTCTGGATTTTTGAAAATTTCACTTTTCTGTGAAAATATCCACTAAATGAGAGAATAATATGTGTGAGGGTACCCCAGGAGAGTTCCAAATGTGTGTGGGTAGAATATATATCCCACGGGGGTAAAATTGAAAAAAGTTGAAAAAAATTTTTTTTTGGACTTAGTCATTTTTCCGGCGTTTATCAGACTTTCAGATAGGGGAAATGTCAGTGAGCGTTCCGATATCAGTTCCAGAGCGATTCGCCGGATGCGTCCTTGATATTTAGTCGTTTTCAGCCAATTTTCTGGATTTTTGAAAATTTCACTTTTCTGTGAAAATATCCACTAAATGAGAGAATAATATGTGTGAGGGTACCCCAGGAGAGTTCCAAATGTGTGTGGGTAGAATATATATCCCACGGGGGTAAAATTGAAAAAAGTTGAAAACATTTTTTTTTGGACTTAGTCATTTTTCCGGCATTTATCAGACTTTCAGATAGGGGAAATGTCAGTGAGCGTTCCGATTTCAGTTCCAGAGCGATTTGCCCAATAAGTCCTTGATATTTAGTCGATTTCAGCCAATTTTCTGGATTTTTGGAAATTTCACTTTTTTGTGAAAATATCCACTAAATGAGGGAATAATATGTGTGAGGGTACGCCAGGAGAGTTCCAAATGTGGGTGGGTAGAATATATAGCCCACGGGGGTTAAATTGAAAAAAGTTGAAAAAATATTTTTTTAGACTTAGTCATTTTTCCGGCATTTATCAGACTTTCAGATAGGGGAAATGTCAGTGAGCATTCCGATTTCAGTTCCAGAGCGATTCACCCTATGAGTCCTTGATATTTAGTCATTTTCAGCCAATTTTCTGGATTTTTGAAAATTTCACTTTTTTGTGAAAATATCCACTAAATGAGGGAATAATATGTGTGAGGGTACCACAGGAGAGTTCCAAATGTGTGTGGGTAGAATATATATCCCACGGGGGTAAAATTGAAAAAAGTTGAAAACATTTTTTTTTGGACTTAGTCATTTTTCCGGCATTTATCAGACTTTCAGATAGGGGAAATGTCAGTGAGCATTCCGATTTCAGTTCCAGAGCGATTCACCCAATGAGTCCTTGATATTTAGTCGTTTTCAGCCAATTTTCTGTATTTTTGAAAATTTCACTTTTTTGTGAAAATATCCACTAAATGAGGGAATAATATGTGTGAGGGTACCCCAGGAGAGTTCCAAATGTGTGTGGGTAGAATATATATCCCACGAGGGTAAAATTGAAAAAAGTTGAAAACATTTTTTTTTGGACTTAGTCATTTTTCCGGCATTTTTCAGACTTTCAGATAGGGGAAATGTCAGTGAGCGTTCCGATTTCAGTTCCACAGCGATTCGCCCAATGAGTCCTTGATTTTTAGTCTTTTTCAGCCAAATTTCTGTATTTTTGAAAATTTCACTTTTTTGTGAAAATATCCACTAAATGAGGGAATAATATGTGTGAGGGTACCCCAGGAGAGTTCCAAATGTGTGTGGGTAGAATATATATCCCACGGGAGTAAAATTGAAAAAAGTTTAAAAAAAATTTTTTGGGACTTAGTCATTTTTCCGGCGTTTATCAGACTTTCAGATAGGGGAAATGTCAGTGAGCATTCCGATTTCAGTTCCAGAGCGATTCGCCCAATGAGTCCTTGATAATTCTTCGTTTTCAGCCAATTTTTCTGGATTTTTGAAAATTTCACTTTTTTGTGAAAATATCCACTAAATGAGGGAATAATATGTGTGAGGGTACCCCAGGAGAGTTCCAAATGTGTGTGGGTAGAATATATATCCCACGGGGGTAAAATTGAAAAAAGTTGAAAACATTTTTTTTTGGACTTAGTCATTTTTCCGGCGGTTATCAGACTTTCAGATAGGGGAAATGTCAGTGAGCATTCCGATTTCAGTTCCAGAGCGATTCGCCCAATGAGTCCTTGATATTTCGTCGTTTTCAGCCAATTTTTCTGGATTTTTGAAAATTTCACTTTTTTGTGAAAATATCTACTAAATGAGGGAATAATATGTGTGAGGGTACCCCAGGAGAGTTCCAAATGTGTGTGGGTAGAATATATATCCCACGGGGGTAAAATTGAAAAAAGTTGAAAACATTTTTTTTTGGACTTAGTCATTTTTCCGGCATTTATCAGACTTTCAGATAGGGGAAATGTCAGTGAGCATTCCGATTTCAGTTCCAGAGCGATTCACCCAATGAGTCCTTGATATTTAGTCGTTTTCAGCCAATTTTCTGGATTTTTGAAAATTTCATTTTTTTGTGAAAATATCCACTAAATGAGGGAATAATATGTGTGAGGGTACCCCAGGAGAGTTCAAAATGTGGGTGGGTAGAATATATATCCCACGGGGGTAAAATTGAAAAAAGTTGAAAAAATATTTTTTTAGACTTAGTCATTTTTCCGGCATTTATCAGACTTTCAGATAGGGGAAATGTCAGTGAGCATTCCGATTTCAGTTCCAGAGCGATTCACCCTATGAGTCCTTGATATTTAGTCGTTTTCAGCCAATTTTCTGGATTTTTGAAAATTTCACTTTTTTGTGAAAATATCTACTAAATGAGGGAATAATATGTGTGAGGGTACCACAGGAGAGTTCCAAATGTGTGTGGGTAGAATATATATCCCACGGGGGTAAAATTGAAAAAAGGTGAAAAAAAAATTTTTTGGACTCAGTCATTTTTCTGGCGTTTATCAGACTTTCAGATAGGGGAAATGTCAGTGAGCATTCCGATTTCAGTTCCAGAGCGATTCGCCCAATGAGTCCTTGATATTTCGTCGTTTTCAGCCAATTTTCTGTATTTTTGAAAATTTCACTTTTTTGTGAAAATATCCACTAAATGAGGGAATAATATGTGTGAGGGTACCCCAGGAGAGTTCCAAATGTGTGTGGGTAGAATATATATCCCACAGGGGTAAAATTGAAAAAAGTTGAAAACATTTTTTTTTGGACTTCGTCATTTTTCCGGCGGTTATCAGACTTTCAGATAGGGGAAATGTCAGTGAGCATTCCGATTTCAGTTCCAGAGCGATTCACCCAATGAGTCCTTGATATTTAGTCGTTTTCAGCCAATTTTCTGGATTTTTGAAAATTTCACTTTTTTGTGAAAATATCCACTAAATGAGGGAATAATATGTGTGAGGGTACCCCAGGAGAGTTCCAAATGTGTGTGGGTAGAATATATATCCCACGGGGGTAAAATTGAAAAAAGTTGAAAAAATATTTTTTTTGGACTTAGTCATTTTTCCGGCGTTTATCAGACTTTCAGATAGGGGAAATGTCAGTGAGCATTCCGATTTCAGTTCCAGAGCGATTCGCCCAATGAGTCCTTGATATTTCGTCGTTTTCAGCCAATTTTTCGGGATTTTTGAAAATTTCACTTTTTTGTGAAAATATCCACTAAATGAGGGAATAATTTGTGTGAGGGTACCCCATGAGAGTTCCAAATGTGTGTGGGTAGAATATATATCCCACGGGGGTAAAATTGAAAAAAGTTGAAAACATTTTTTTTTGGACTTAGTCATTTTTCCGGCGGTTATCAGACTTTCAGATACGGGAAATGTCAGTGAGCATTCCGATTTCAGTTCCAGAGCGATTCGCCCAATGAGTCCTTGATATTTCGTCGTTTTCAGCCAATTTTTCTGGATTTTTGAAAATTTCACTTTTTTGTGAAAATATCTACTAAATGAGGGAATAATATGTGTGAGGGTACCCCAGGAGAGTTCCAAATGTGTGTGGGTAGAATATATATCCCACGGGGGTAAAATTGAAAAAAGTTGAAAACATTTTTTTTTGGACTTAGTCATTTTTCCGGCGTTTATCAGACTTTCAGATAGGGGAAATGTCAGTGAGCATTCCGATTTCAGTTCCAGAGCGATTCGCCCAATGAGTCCTTGATATTTCGTCGTTTTCAGCCAATTTTTCTGGATTTTTGAAAATTTCACTTTTTTGTGAAAATATCCACTAAATGAGGGAATAATATGTGTGAGGGTACCCCAGGAGAGTTCCAAATGTGTGTGGGTAGAATATATATCCCACGGGGGTAAAATTGAAAAAAGTTGAAAAAAATTTTTTTTTGGACTTAGTCATTTTTCCGGCGTTTATCAGACTTTCAGATAGGGGAAATGTCAGTGAGCGTTCCGATATCAGTTCCAGAGCGATTCGCCGGATGCGTCCTTGATATTTAGTCGTTTTCAGCCAATTTTCTGGATTTTTGAAAATTTCACTTTTCTGTGAAAATATCCACTAAATGAGAGAATAATATGTGTGAGGGTACCCCAGGAGAGTTCCAAATGTGTGTGGGTAGAATATATATCCCACGGGGGTAAAATTGAAAAAAGTTGAAAAAAATTTTTTTTTGGACTTAGTCATTTTTCCGGCGTTTATCAGACTTTCAGATAGGGGAAATGTCAGTGAGCGTTCCGATATCAGTTCCAGAGCGATTCGCCGGATGCGTCCTTGATATTTAGTCGTTTTCAGCCAATTTTCTGGATTTTTGAAAATTTCACTTTTCTGTGAAAATATCCACTAAATGAGAGAATAATATGTGTGAGGGTACCCCAGGAGAGTTCCAAATGTGTGTGGGTAGAATATATATCCCACGGGGGTAAAATTGAAAAAAGTTGAAAACATTTTTTTTTGGACTTAGTCATTTTTCCGGCGGTTATCAGACTTTCAGATAGGGGAAATGTCAGTGAGCATTCCGATTTCAGTTCCAGAGCGATTCGCCCAATGAGTCCTTGATATTTCGTCGTTTTCAGCCAATTTTTCTGGATTTTTGAAAATTTCACTTTTTTGTGAAAATATCTACTAAATGAGGGAATAATATGTGTGAGGGTACCCCAGGAGAGTTCCAAATGTGTGTGGGTAGAATATATATCCCACGGGGGTAAAATTGAAAAAAGTTGAAAACATTTTTTTTTGGACTTAGTCATTTTTCCGGCGGTTATCAGACTTTCAGATAGGGGAAATGTCAGTGAGCATTCCGATTTCAGTTCCAGAGTGATTCACCCAATGAGTCCTTGATATTTAGTCGTTTTCAGCCAATTTTCTGGATTTTTGAAAATTTCATTTTTTTGTGAAAATATCCACTAAATGAGGGAATAATATGTGTGAGGGTACCCCAGGAGAGTTCCAAATGTGTGTGGGTAGAATATATATCCCACGGGGGTAAAATTGAAAAAAGTTGAAAAAATATTTTTTTTGGACTTAGTCATTTTTCCGGCGTTTATCAGACTTTCAGATAGGGGAAATGTCAGTGAGCATTCCGATTTCAGTTCCAGAGCGATTCGCCCAATGAGTCCTTGATATTTCGTCGTTTTCAGCCAATTTTTCGGGATTTTTGAAAATTTCACTTTTTTGTGAAAATATCCACTAAATGAGGGAATAATTTGTGTGAGGGTACCCCATGAGAGTTCCAAATGTGTGTGGGTAGAATATATATCCCACGGGGGTAAAATTGAAAAAAGTTGAAAACATTTTTTTTTGGACTTAGTCATTTTTCCGGCGTTTATCAGACTTTCAGATAGGGGAAATGTCAGTGAGCATTCCGATTTCAGTTCCAGAGCGATTCGCCCAATGAGTCCTTGATATTTCGTCGTTTTCAGCCAATTTTTCGGGATTTTTGAAAATTTCACTTTTTTGTGAAAATATCCACTAAATGAGGGAATAATTTGTGTGAGGGTACCCCATGAGAGTTCCAAATGTGTGTGGGTAGAATATATATCCCACGGGGGTAAAATTGAAAAAAGTTGAAAACATTTTTTTTTGGACTTAGTCATTTTTCCGGCGTTTATCAGACTTTCAGATAGGGGAAATGTCAGTGAGCATTCCGATTTCAGTTCCAGAGCGATTCGCCCAATGAGTCCTTGATATTTCGTCGTTTTCAGCCAATTTTTCTGGATTTTTGAAAATTTCACTTTTTTGTGAAAATATCCACTAAATGAGGGAATAATATGTGTGAGGGTACCCCAGGAGAGTTCCAAATGTGTGTGGGTAGAATATATATCCCACGGGGGTAAAATTGAAAAAAGTTGAAAAAATATTTTTTTTGGACTTAGTCATTTTTCCGGCGTTTATCAGACTTTCAGATAGGGGAAATGTCAGTGAGCATTCCGATTTCAGTTCCAGAGCGATTCGCCCAATGAGTCCTTGATATTTCGTCGTTTTCAGCCAATTTTTCGGGATTTTTGAAAATTTCACTTTTTTGTGAAAATATCCACTAAATGAGGGAATAATTTGTGTGAGGGTACCCCATGAGAGTTCCAAATGTGTGTGGGTAGAATATATATCCCACGGGGGTAAAATTGAAAAAAGTTGAAAACATTTTTTTTTGGACTTAGTCATTTTTCCGGCGTTTATCAGACTTTCAGATAGGGGAAATGTCAGTGAGCATTCCGATTTCAGTTCCAGAGCGATTCGCCCAATGAGTCCTTGATATTTCGTCGTTTTCAGCCAATTTTTCGGGATTTTTGAAAATTTCACTTTTTTGTGAAAATATCCACTAAATGAGGGAATAATTTGTGTGAGGGTACCCCATGAGAGTTCCAAATGTGTGTGGGTAGAATATATATCCCACGGGGGTAAAATTGAAAAAAGTTGAAAACATTTTTTTTTGGACTTAGTCATTTTTCCGGCGGTTATCAGACTTTCAGATACGGGAAATGTCAGTGAGCATTCCGATTTCAGTTCCAGAGCGATTCGCCCAATGAGTCCTTGATATTTCGTCGTTTTCAGCCAATTTTTCTGGATTTTTGAAAATTTCACTTTTTTGTGAAAATATCTACTAAATGAGGGAATAATATGTGTGAGGGTACCCCAGGAGAGTTCCAAATGTGTGTGGGTAGAATATATATCCCACGGGGGTAAAATTGAAAAAAGTTGAAAACATTTTTTTTTGGACTTAGTCATTTTTCCGGCATTTATCAGACTTTCAGATAGGGGAAATGTCAGTGAGCATTCCGATTTCAGTTCCAGAGCGATTCACCCAATGAGTCCTTGATATTTAGTCGTTTTCAGCCAATTTTCTGGATTTTTGAAAATTTCATTTTTTTGTGAAAATATCCACTAAATGAGGGAATAATATGTGTGAGGGTACCCCAGGAGAGTTCCAAATGTGTGTGGGTAGAATATATATCCCACGGGGGTAAAATTGAAAAAAGTTGAAAAAATATTTTTTTTGGACTTAGTCATTTTTCCGGCGTTTATCAGACTTTCAGATAGGGGAAATGTCAGTGAGCATTCCGATTTCAGTTCCAGAGCGATTCGCCCAATGAGTCCTTGATATTTCGTCGTTTTCAGCCAATTTTTCGGGATTTTTGAAAATTTCACTTTTTTGTGAAAATATCCACTAAATGAGGGAATAATTTGTGTGAGGGTACCCCATGAGAGTTCCAAATGTGTGTGGGTAGAATATATATCCCACGGGGGTAAAATTGAAAAAAGTTGAAAACATTTTTTTTTGGACTTAGTCATTTTTCCGGCGTTTATCAGACTTTCAGATAGGGGAAATGTCAGTGAGCATTCCGATTTCAGTTCCAGAGCGATTCGCCCAATGAGTCCTTGATATTTCGTCGTTTTCAGCCAATTTTTCGGGATTTTTGAAAATTTCACTTTTTTGTGAAAATATCCACTAAATGAGGGAATAATTTGTGTGAGGGTACCCCATGAGAGTTCCAAATGTGTGTGGGTAGAATATATATCCCACGGGGGTAAAATTGAAAAAAGTTGAAAACATTTTTTTTTGGACTTAGTCATTTTTCCGGCGTTTATCAGACTTTCAGATAGGGGAAATGTCAGTGAGCATTCCGATTTCAGTTCCAGAGCGTTTCGCCCAATGAGTCCTTGATATTTCGTCGTTTTCAGCCAATTTTTCTGGATTTTTGAAAATTTCACTTTTTTGTGAAAATATCCACTAAATGAGGGAATAATATGTGTGAGGGTACCCCAGGAGAGTTCCAAATGTGTGTGGGTAGAATATATATCCCACGGGGGTAAAATTGAAAAAAGTTGAAAAAAAATTTTTTTTGGACTTAGTCATTTTTCCGGCGTTTATCAGACTTTCAGATAGGGGAAATGTCAGTGAGCGTTCCGATATCAGTTCCAGAGCGATTCGCCGGATGCGTCCTTGATATTTAGTCGTTTTCAGCCAATTTTCTGGATTTTTGAAAATTTCACTTTTCTGTGAAAATATCCACTAAATGAGAGAATAATATGTGTGAGGGTACCCCAGGAGAGTTCCAAATGTGTGTGGGTAGAATATATATCCCACGGGGGTAAAATTGAAAAAAGTTGAAAAAAATTTTTTTTTGGACTTAGTCATTTTTCCGGCGTTTATCAGACTTTCAGATAGGGGAAATGTCAGTGAGCGTTCCGATATCAGTTCCAGAGCGATTCGCCGGATGCGTCCTTGATATTTAGTCGTTTTCAGCCAATTTTCTGGATTTTTGAAAATTTCACTTTTCTGTGAAAATATCCACTAAATGAGAGAATAATATGTGTGAGGGTACCCCAGGAGAGTTCCAAATGTGTGTGGGTAGAATATATATCCCACGGGGGTAAAATTGAAAAAAGTTGAAAACATTTTTTTTTGGACTTAGTCATTTTTCCGGCGGTTATCAGACTTTCAGATAGGGGAAATGTCAGTGAGCATTCCGATTTCAGTTCCAGAGCGATTCGCCCAATGAGTCCTTGATATTTCGTCGTTTTCAGCCAATTTTTCTGGATTTTTGAAAATTTCACTTTTTTGTGAAAATATCTACTAAATGAGGGAATAATATGTGTGAGGGTACCCCAGGAGAGTTCCAAATGTGTGTGGGTAGAATATATATCCCACGGGGGTAAAATTGAAAAAAGTTGAAAACATTTTTTTTTGGACTTAGTCATTTTTCCGGCGGTTATCAGACTTTCAGATAGGGGAAATGTCAGTGAGCATTCCGATTTCAGTTCCAGAGTGATTCACCCAATGAGTCCTTGATATTTAGTCGTTTTCAGCCAATTTTCTGGATTTTTGAAAATTTCATTTTTTTGTGAAAATATCCACTAAATGAGGGAATAATATGTGTGAGGGTACCCCAGGAGAGTTCCAAATGTGTGTGGGTAGAATATATATCCCACGGGGGTAAAATTGAAAAAAGTTGAAAAAATATTTTTTTTGGACTTAGTCATTTTTCCGGCGTTTATCAGACTTTCAGATAGGGGAAATGTCAGTGAGCATTCCGATTTCAGTTCCAGAGCGATTCGCCCAATGAGTCCTTGATATTTCGTCGTTTTCAGCCAATTTTTCGGGATTTTTGAAAATTTCACTTTTTTGTGAAAATATCCACTAAATGAGGGAATAATTTGTGTGAGGGTACCCCATGAGAGTTCCAAATGTGTGTGGGTAGAATATATATCCCACGGGGGTAAAATTGAAAAAAGTTGAAAACATTTTTTTTTGGACTTAGTCATTTTTCCGGCGTTTATCAGACTTTCAGATAGGGGAAATGTCAGTGAGCATTCCGATTTCAGTTCCAGAGCGATTCGCCCAATGAGTCCTTGATATTTCGTCGTTTTCAGCCAATTTTTCGGGATTTTTGAAAATTTCACTTTTTTGTGAAAATATCCACTAAATGAGGGAATAATTTGTGTGAGGGTACCCCATGAGAGTTCCAAATGTGTGTGGGTAGAATATATATCCCACGGGGGTAAAATTGAAAAAAGTTGAAAACATTTTTTTTTGGACTTAGTCATTTTTCCGGCGTTTATCAGACTTTCAGATAGGGGAAATGTCAGTGAGCATTCCGATTTCAGTTCCAGAGCGATTCGCCCAATGAGTCCTTGATATTTCGTCGTTTTCAGCCAATTTTTCTGGATTTTTGAAAATTTCACTTTTTTGTGAAAATATCCACTAAATGAGGGAATAATATGTGTGAGGGTACCCCAGGAGAGTTCCAAATGTGTGTGGGTAGAATATATATCCCACGGGGGTAAAATTGAAAAAAGTTGAAAAAATATTTTTTTTGGACTTAGTCATTTTTCCGGCGTTTATCAGACTTTCAGATAGGGGAAATGTCAGTGAGCATTCCGATTTCAGTTCCAGAGCGATTCGCCCAATGAGTCCTTGATATTTCGTCGTTTTCAGCCAATTTTTCGGGATTTTTGAAAATTTCACTTTTTTGTGAAAATATCCACTAAATGAGGGAATAATTTGTGTGAGGGTACCCCATGAGAGTTCCAAATGTGTGTGGGTAGAATATATATCCCACGGGGGTAAAATTGAAAAAAGTTGAAAACATTTTTTTTTGGACTTAGTCATTTTTCCGGCGTTTATCAGACTTTCAGATAGGGGAAATGTCAGTGAGCATTCCGATTTCAGTTCCAGAGCGATTCGCCCAATGAGTCCTTGATATTTCGTCGTTTTCAGCCAATTTTTCGGGATTTTTGAAAATTTCACTTTTTTGTGAAAATATCCACTAAATGAGGGAATAATTTGTGTGAGGGTACCCCATGAGAGTTCCAAATGTGTGTGGGTAGAATATATATCCCACGGGGGTAAAATTGAAAAAAGTTGAAAACATTTTTTTTTGGACTTAGTCATTTTTCCGGCGGTTATCAGACTTTCAGATACGGGAAATGTCAGTGAGCATTCCGATTTCAGTTCCAGAGCGATTCGCCCAATGAGTCCTTGATATTTCGTCGTTTTCAGCCAATTTTTCTGGATTTTTGAAAATTTCACTTTTTTGTGAAAATATCTACTAAATGAGGGAATAATATGTGTGAGGGTACCCCAGGAGAGTTCCAAATGTGTGTGGGTAGAATATATATCCCACGGGGGTAAAATTGAAAAAAGTTGAAAACATTTTTTTTTGGACTTAGTCATTTTTCCGGCATTTATCAGACTTTCAGATAGGGGAAATGTCAGTGAGCATTCCGATTTCAGTTCCAGAGCGATTCACCCAATGAGTCCTTGATATTTAGTCGTTTTCAGCCAATTTTCTGGATTTTTGAAAATTTCATTTTTTTGTGAAAATATCCACTAAATGAGGGAATAATATGTGTGAGGGTACCCCAGGAGAGTTCCAAATGTGTGTGGGTAGAATATATATCCCACGGGGGTAAAATTGAAAAAAGTTGAAAAAATATTTTTTTTGGACTTAGTCATTTTTCCGGCGTTTATCAGACTTTCAGATAGGGGAAATGTCAGTGAGCATTCCGATTTCAGTTCCAGAGCGATTCGCCCAATGAGTCCTTGATATTTCGTCGTTTTCAGCCAATTTTTCGGGATTTTTGAAAATTTCACTTTTTTGTGAAAATATCCACTAAATGAGGGAATAATTTGTGTGAGGGTACCCCATGAGAGTTCCAAATGTGTGTGGGTAGAATATATATCCCACGGGGGTAAAATTGAAAAAAGTTGAAAACATTTTTTTTTGGACTTAGTCATTTTTCCGGCGTTTATCAGACTTTCAGATAGGGGAAATGTCAGTGAGCATTCCGATTTCAGTTCCAGAGCGATTCGCCCAATGAGTCCTTGATATTTCGTCGTTTTCAGCCAATTTTTCGGGATTTTTGAAAATTTCACTTTTTTGTGAAAATATCCACTAAATGAGGGAATAATTTGTGTGAGGGTACCCCATGAGAGTTCCAAATGTGTGTGGGTAGAATATATATCCCACGGGGGTAAAATTGAAAAAAGTTGAAAACATTTTTTTTTGGACTTAGTCATTTTTCCGGCGTTTATCAGACTTTCAGATAGGGGAAATGTCAGTGAGCATTCCGATTTCAGTTCCAGAGCGATTCGCCCAATGAGTCCTTGATATTTCGTCGTTTTCAGCCAATTTTTCTGGATTTTTGAAAATTTCACTTTTTTGTGAAAATATCCACTAAATGAGGGAATAATATGTGTGAGGGTACCCCAGGAGAGTTCCAAATGTGTGTGGGTAGAATATATATCCCACGGGGGTAAAATTGAAAAAAGTTGAAAAAAATTTTTTTTTGGACTTAGTCATTTTTCCGGCGTTTATCAGACTTTCAGATAGGGGAAATGTCAGTGAGCGTTCCGATATCAGTTCCAGAGCGATTCGCCGGATGCGTCCTTGATATTTAGTCGTTTTCAGCCAATTTTCTGGATTTTTGAAAATTTCACTTTTCTGTGAAAATATCCACTAAATGAGAGAATAATATGTGTGAGGGTACCCCAGGAGAGTTCCAAATGTGTGTGGGTAGAATATATATCCCACGGGGGTAAAATTGAAAAAAGTTGAAAAAAATTTTTTTTTGGACTTAGTCATTTTTCCGGCGTTTATCAGACTTTCAGATAGGGGAAATGTCAGTGAGCGTTCCGATATCAGTTCCAGAGCGATTCGCCGGATGCGTCCTTGATATTTAGTCGTTTTCAGCCAATTTTCTGGATTTTTGAAAATTTCACTTTTCTGTGAAAATATCCACTAAATGAGAGAATAATATGTGTGAGGGTACCCCAGGAGAGTTCCAAATGTGTGTGGGTAGAATATATATCCCACGGGGGTAAAATTGAAAAAAGTTGAAAACATTTTTTTTTGGACTTAGTCATTTTTCCGGCATTTATCAGACTTTCAGATAGGGGAAATGTCAGTGAGCGTTCCGATTTCAGTTCCAGAGCGATTTGCCCAATAAGTCCTTGATATTTAGTCGATTTCAGCCAATTTTCTGGATTTTTGGAAATTTCACTTTTTTGTGAAAATATCCACTAAATGAGGGAATAATATGTGTGAGGGTACGCCAGGAGAGTTCCAAATGTGGGTGGGTAGAATATATAGCCCACGGGGGTTAAATTGAAAAAAGTTGAAAAAATATTTTTTTAGACTTAGTCATTTTTCCGGCATTTATCAGACTTTCAGATAGGGGAAATGTCAGTGAGCATTCCGATTTCAGTTCCAGAGCGATTCACCCTATGAGTCCTTGATATTTAGTCATTTTCAGCCAATTTTCTGGATTTTTGAAAATTTCACTTTTTTGTGAAAATATCCACTAAATGAGGGAATAATATGTGTGAGGGTACCACAGGAGAGTTCCAAATGTGTGTGGGTAGAATATATATCCCACGGGGGTAAAATTGAAAAAAGTTGAAAACATTTTTTTTTGGACTTAGTCATTTTTCCGGCATTTATCAGACTTTCAGATAGGGGAAATGTCAGTGAGCATTCCGATTTCAGTTCCAGAGCGATTCACCCAATGAGTCCTTGATATTTAGTCGTTTTCAGCCAATTTTCTGTATTTTTGAAAATTTCACTTTTTTGTGAAAATATCCACTAAATGAGGGAATAATATGTGTGAGGGTACCCCAGGAGAGTTCCAAATGTGTGTGGGTAGAATATATATCCCACGAGGGTAAAATTGAAAAAAGTTGAAAACATTTTTTTTTGGACTTAGTCATTTTTCCGGCATTTTTCAGACTTTCAGATAGGGGAAATGTCAGTGAGCGTTCCGATTTCAGTTCCACAGCGATTCGCCCAATGAGTCCTTGATTTTTAGTCTTTTTCAGCCAAATTTCTGTATTTTTGAAAATTTCACTTTTTTGTGAAAATATCCACTAAATGAGGGAATAATATGTGTGAGGGTACCCCAGGAGAGTTCCAAATGTGTGTGGGTAGAATATATATCCCACGGGAGTAAAATTGAAAAAAGTTTAAAAAAAATTTTTTGGGACTTAGTCATTTTTCCGGCGTTTATCAGACTTTCAGATAGGGGAAATGTCAGTGAGCATTCCGATTTCAGTTCCAGAGCGATTCGCCCAATGAGTCCTTGATAATTCTTCGTTTTCAGCCAATTTTTCTGGATTTTTGAAAATTTCACTTTTTTGTGAAAATATCCACTAAATGAGGGAATAATATGTGTGAGGGTACCCCAGGAGAGTTCCAAATGTGTGTGGGTAGAATATATATCCCACGGGGGTAAAATTGAAAAAAGTTGAAAACATTTTTTTTTGGACTTAGTCATTTTTCCGGCGGTTATCAGACTTTCAGATAGGGGAAATGTCAGTGAGCATTCCGATTTCAGTTCCAGAGCGATTCGCCCAATGAGTCCTTGATATTTCGTCGTTTTCAGCCAATTTTTCTGGATTTTTGAAAATTTCACTTTTTTGTGAAAATATCTACTAAATGAGGGAATAATATGTGTGAGGGTACCCCAGGAGAGTTCCAAATGTGTGTGGGTAGAATATATATCCCACGGGGGTAAAATTGAAAAAAGTTGAAAACATTTTTTTTTGGACTTAGTCATTTTTCCGGCATTTATCAGACTTTCAGATAGGGGAAATGTCAGTGAGCATTCCGATTTCAGTTCCAGAGCGATTCACCCAATGAGTCCTTGATATTTAGTCGTTTTCAGCCAATTTTCTGGATTTTTGAAAATTTCATTTTTTTGTGAAAATATCCACTAAATGAGGGAATAATATGTGTGAGGGTACCCCAGGAGAGTTCAAAATGTGGGTGGGTAGAATATATATCCCACGGGGGTAAAATTGAAAAAAGTTGAAAAAATATTTTTTTAGACTTAGTCATTTTTCCGGCATTTATCAGACTTTCAGATAGGGGAAATGTCAGTGAGCATTCCGATTTCAGTTCCAGAGCGATTCACCCTATGAGTCCTTGATATTTAGTCGTTTTCAGCCAATTTTCTGGATTTTTGAAAATTTCACTTTTTTGTGAAAATATCTACTAAATGAGGGAATAATATGTGTGAGGGTACCACAGGAGAGTTCCAAATGTGTGTGGGTAGAATATATATCCCACGGGGGTAAAATTGAAAAAAGGTGAAAAAAAAATTTTTTGGACTCAGTCATTTTTCTGGCGTTTATCAGACTTTCAGATAGGGGAAATGTCAGTGAGCATTCCGATTTCAGTTCCAGAGCGATTCGCCCAATGAGTCCTTGATATTTCGTCGTTTTCAGCCAATTTTCTGTATTTTTGAAAATTTCACTTTTTTGTGAAAATATCCACTAAATGAGGGAATAATATGTGTGAGGGTACCCCAGGAGAGTTCCAAATGTGTGTGGGTAGAATATATATCCCACAGGGGTAAAATTGAAAAAAGTTGAAAACATTTTTTTTTGGACTTCGTCATTTTTCCGGCGGTTATCAGACTTTCAGATAGGGGAAATGTCAGTGAGCATTCCGATTTCAGTTCCAGAGCGATTCACCCAATGAGTCCTTGATATTTAGTCGTTTTCAGCCAATTTTCTGGATTTTTGAAAATTTCACTTTTTTGTGAAAATATCCACTAAATGAGGGAATAATATGTGTGAGGGTACCCCAGGAGAGTTCCAAATGTGTGTGGGTAGAATATATATCCCACGGGGGTAAAATTGAAAAAAGTTGAAAAAATATTTTTTTTGGACTTAGTCATTTTTCCGGCGTTTATCAGACTTTCAGATAGGGGAAATGTCAGTGAGCATTCCGATTTCAGTTCCAGAGCGATTCGCCCAATGAGTCCTTGATATTTCGTCGTTTTCAGCCAATTTTTCGGGATTTTTGAAAATTTCACTTTTTTGTGAAAATATCCACTAAATGAGGGAATAATTTGTGTGAGGGTACCCCATGAGAGTTCCAAATGTGTGTGGGTAGAATATATATCCCACGGGGGTAAAATTGAAAAAAGTTGAAAACATTTTTTTTTGGACTTAGTCATTTTTCCGGCGGTTATCAGACTTTCAGATACGGGAAATGTCAGTGAGCATTCCGATTTCAGTTCCAGAGCGATTCGCCCAATGAGTCCTTGATATTTCGTCGTTTTCAGCCAATTTTTCTGGATTTTTGAAAATTTCACTTTTTTGTGAAAATATCTACTAAATGAGGGAATAATATGTGTGAGGGTACCCCAGGAGAGTTCCAAATGTGTGTGGGTAGAATATATATCCCACGGGGGTAAAATTGAAAAAAGTTGAAAACATTTTTTTTTGGACTTAGTCATTTTTCCGGCATTTATCAGACTTTCAGATAGGGGAAATGTCAGTGAGCATTCCGATTTCAGTTCCAGAGCGATTCACCCAATGAGTCCTTGATATTTAGTCGTTTTCAGCCAATTTTCTGGATTTTTGAAAATTTCATTTTTTTGTGAAAATATCCACTAAATGAGGGAATAATATGTGTGAGGGTACCCCAGGAGAGTTCCAAATGTGTGTGGGTAGAATATATATCCCACGGGGGTAAAATTGAAAAAAGTTGAAAAAATATTTTTTTTGGACTTAGTCATTTTTCCGGCGTTTATCAGACTTTCAGATAGGGGAAATGTCAGTGAGCATTCCGATTTCAGTTCCAGAGCGATTCGCCCAATGAGTCCTTGATATTTCGTCGTTTTCAGCCAATTTTTCGGGATTTTTGAAAATTTCACTTTTTTGTGAAAATATCCACTAAATGAGGGAATAATTTGTGTGAGGGTACCCCATGAGAGTTCCAAATGTGTGTGGGTAGAATATATATCCCACGGGGGTAAAATTGAAAAAAGTTGAAAACATTTTTTTTTGGACTTAGTCATTTTTCCGGCGGTTATCAGACTTTCAGATACGGGAAATGTCAGTGAGCATTCCGATTTCAGTTCCAGAGCGATTCGCCCAATGAGTCCTTGATATTTCGTCGTTTTCAGCCAATTTTTCTGGATTTTTGAAAATTTCACTTTTTTGTGAAAATATCTACTAAATGAGGGAATAATATGTGTGAGGGTACCCCAGGAGAGTTCCAAATGTGTGTGGGTAGAATATATATCCCACGGGGGTAAAATTGAAAAAAGTTGAAAACATTTTTTTTTGGACTTAGTCATTTTTCCGGCATTTATCAGACTTTCAGATAGGGGAAATGTCAGTGAGCATTCCGATTTCAGTTCCAGAGCGATTCACCCAATGAGTCCTTGATATTTAGTCGTTTTCAGCCAATTTTCTGGATTTTTGAAAATTTCATTTTTTTGTGAAAATATCCACTAAATGAGGGAATAATATGTGTGAGGGTACCCCAGGAGAGTTCCAAATGTGTGTGGGTAGAATATATATCCCACGGGGGTAAAATTGAAAAAAGTTGAAAAAATATTTTTTTTGGACTTAGTCATTTTTCCGGCGTTTATCAGACTTTCAGATAGGGGAAATGTCAGTGAGCATTCCGATTTCAGTTCCAGAGCGATTCGCCCAATGAGTCCTTGATATTTCGTCGTTTTCAGCCAATTTTTCGGGATTTTTGAAAATTTCACTTTTTTGTGAAAATATCCACTAAATGAGGGAATAATTTGTGTGAGGGTACCCCATGAGAGTTCCAAATGTGTGTGGGTAGAATATATATCCCACGGGGGTAAAATTGAAAAAAGTTGAAAACATTTTTTTTTGGACTTAGTCATTTTTCCGGCGTTTATCAGACTTTCAGATAGGGGAAATGTCAGTGAGCATTCCGATTTCAGTTCCAGAGCGATTCGCCCAATGAGTCCTTGATATTTCGTCGTTTTCAGCCAATTTTTCGGGATTTTTGAAAATTTCACTTTTTTGTGAAAATATCCACTAAATGAGGGAATAATTTGTGTGAGGGTACCCCATGAGAGTTCCAAATGTGTGTGGGTAGAATATATATCCCACGGGGGTAAAATTGAAAAAAGTTGAAAACATTTTTTTTTGGACTTAGTCATTTTTCCGGCGTTTATCAGACTTTCAGATAGGGGAAATGTCAGTGAGCATTCCGATTTCAGTTCCAGAGCGATTCGCCCAATGAGTCCTTGATATTTCGTCGTTTTCAGCCAATTTTTCTGGATTTTTGAAAATTTCACTTTTTTGTGAAAATATCCACTAAATGAGGGAATAATATGTGTGAGGGTACCCCAGGAGAGTTCCAAATGTGTGTGGGTAGAATATATATCCCACGGGGGTAAAATTGAAAAAAGTTGAAAAAAATTTTTTTTTGGACTTAGTCATTTTTCCGGCGTTTATCAGACTTTCAGATAGGGGAAATGTCAGTGAGCGTTCCGATATCAGTTCCAGAGCGATTCGCCGGATGCGTCCTTGATATTTAGTCGTTTTCAGCCAATTTTCTGGATTTTTGAAAATTTCACTTTTCTGTGAAAATATCCACTAAATGAGAGAATAATATGTGTGAGGGTACCCCAGGAGAGTTCCAAATGTGTGTGGGTAGAATATATATCCCACGGGGGTAAAATTGAAAAAAGTTGAAAACATTTTTTTTTGGACTTAGTCATTTTTCCGGCATTTATCAGACTTTCAGATAGGGGAAATGTCAGTGAGCATCCCGATTTCAGTTCCAGAGCGATTCACCCAATGAGTCCTTGATATTTAGTCGTTTTCAGCCAATTTTCTGGATTTTTGAAAATTTCACTTTTTTGTGAAAATATCCACTAAATGAGGGAATAATATGTGTGAGGGTACCCCAGGAGAGTTCCAAATGTGTGTGGGTAGAATATATATCCCACGGGGGTAAAATTGAAAAAAGTTGAAAAAATATTTTTTTTGGACTTAGTCATTTTTCCGGCGTTTATCAGACTTTCAGATAGGGGAAATGTCAGTGAGCATTCCGATTTCAGTTCCAGAGCGATTCGCCCAATGAGTCCTTGATATTTCGTCGTTTTCAGCCAATTTTTCGGGATTTTTGAAAATTTCACTTTTTTGTGAAAATATCCACTAAATGAGGGAATAATTTGTGTGAGGGTACCCCATGAGAGTTCCAAATGTGTGTGGGTAGAATATATATCCCACGGGGGTAAAATTGAAAAAAGTTGAAAACATTTTTTTTTGGACTTAGTCATTTTTCCGGCGGTTATCAGACTTTCAGATAGGGGAAATGTCAGTGAGCATTCCGATTTCAGTTCCAGAGCGATTCGCCCAATGAGTCCTTGATATTTCGTCGTTTTCAGCCAATTTTTCGGGATTTTTGAAAATTTCACTTTTTTGTGAAAATATCCACTAAATGAGGGAATAATTTGTGTGAGGGTACCCCATGAGAGTTCCAAATGTGTGTGGGTAGAATATATATCCCACGGGGGTAAAATTGAAAAAAGTTGAAAACATTTTTTTTTGGACTTAGTCATTTTTCCGGCGGTTATCAGACTTTCAGATAGGGGAAATGTCAGTGAGCATTCCGATTTCAGTTCCAGAGCGATTCGCCCAATGAGTCCTTGATATTTCGTCGTTTTCAGCCAATTTTTCTGGATTTTTGAAAATTTCACTTTTTTGTGAAAATATCTACTAAATGAGGGAATAATATGTGTGAGGGTACCCCAGGAGAGTTCCAAATGTGTGTGGGTAGAATATATATCCCACGGGGGTAAAATTGAAAAAAGTTGAAAACATTTTTTTTTGGACTTAGTCATTTTTCCGGCGGTTATCAGACTTTCAGATAGGGGAAATGTCAGTGAGCATTCCGATTTCAGTTCCAGAGTGATTCACCCAATGAGTCCTTGATATTTAGTCGTTTTCAGCCAATTTTCTGGATTTTTGAAAATTTCATTTTTTTGTGAAAATATCCACTAAATGAGGGAATAATATGTGTGAGGGTACCCCAGGAGAGTTCCAAATGTGTGTGGGTAGAATATATATCCCACGGGGGTAAAATTGAAAAAAGTTGAAAAAATATTTTTTTTGGACTTAGTCATTTTTCCGGCGTTTATCAGACTTTCAGATAGGGGAAATGTCAGTGAGCATTCCGATTTCAGTTCCAGAGCGATTCGCCCAATGAGTCCTTGATATTTCGTCGTTTTCAGCCAAATTTTCGGGATTTTTGAAAATTTCACTTTTTTGTGAAAATATCCACTAAATGAGGGAATAATTTGTGTGAGGGTACCCCATGAGAGTTCCAAATGTGTGTGGGTAGAATATATATCCCACGGGGGTAAAATTGAAAAAAGTTGAAAACATTTTTTTTTGGACTTAGTCATTTTTCCGGCGTTTATCAGACTTTCAGATAGGGGAAATGTCAGTGAGCATTCCGATTTCAGTTCCAGAGCGATTCGCCCAATGAGTCCTTGATATTTCGTCGTTTTCAGCCAATTTTTCGGGATTTTTGAAAATTTCACTTTTTTGTGAAAATATCCACTAAATGAGGGAATAATTTGTGTGAGGGTACCCCATGAGAGTTCCAAATGTGTGTGGGTAGAATATATATCCCACGGGGGTAAAATTGAAAAAAGTTGAAAACATTTTTTTTTGGACTTAGTCATTTTTCCGGCGTTTATCAGACTTTCAGATAGGGGAAATGTCAGTGAGCATTCCGATTTCAGTTCCAGAGCGATTCGCCCAATGAGTCCTTGATATTTCGTCGTTTTCAGCCAATTTTTCTGGATTTTTGAAAATTTCACTTTTTTGTGAAAATATCCACTAAATGAGGGAATAATATGTGTGAGGGTACCCCAGGAGAGTTCCAAATGTATGTGGGTAGAATATATATCCCACGGGGGTAAAATTGAAAAAAGTTGAAAAAAATTTTTTTTTGGACTTAGTCATTTTTCCGGCGTTTATCAGACTTTCAGATAGGGGAAATGTCAGTGAGCGTTCCGATATCAGTTCCAGAGCGATTCGCCGGATGCGTCCTTGATATTTAGTCGTTTTCAGCCAATTTTCTGGATTTTTGAAAATTTCACTTTTCTGTGAAAATATCCACTAAATGAGAGAATAATATGTGTGAGGGTACCCCAGGAGAGTTCCAAATGTGTGTGGGTAGAATATATATCCCACGGGGGTAAAATTGAAAAAAGTTGAAAACATTTTTTTTTGGACTTAGTCATTTTTCCGGCATTTATCAGACTTTCAGATAGGGGAAATGTCAGTGAGCGTTCCGATTTCAGTTCCAGAGCGATTTGCCCAATAAGTCCTTGATATTTAGTCGATTTCAGCCAATTTTCTGGATTTTTGGAAATTTCACTTTTTTGTGAAAATATCCACTAAATGAGGGAATAATATGTGTGAGGGTACCACAGGAGAGTTCCAAATGTGTGTGGGTAGAATATATATCCCACGGGGGTAAAATTGAAAAAAGTTGAAAACATTTTTTTTTGGACTTAGTCATTTTTCCGGCATTTATCAGACTTTCAGATAGGGGAAATGTCAGTGAGCATCCCGATTTCAGTTCCAGAGCGATTCACCCAATGAGTCCTTGATATTTAGTCGTTTTCAGCCAATTTTCTGGATTTTTGAAAATTTCACTTTTTTGTGAAAATATCCACTAAATGAGGGAATAATATGTGTGAGGGTACCCCAGGAGAGTTCCAAATGTGTGTGGGTAGAATATATATCCCACGGGGGTAAAATTGAAAAAAGTTGAAAAAATATTTTTTTTGGACTTAGTCATTTTTCCGGCGTTTATCAGACTTTCAGATAGGGGAAATGTCAGTGAGCATTCCGATTTCAGTTCCAGAGCGATTCGCCCAATGAGTCCTTGATATTTCGTCGTTTTCAGCCAATTTTTCGGGATTTTTGAAAATTTCACTTTTTTGTGAAAATATCCACTAAATGAGGGAATAATTTGTGTGAGGGTACCCCATGAGAGTTCCAAATGTGTGTGGGTAGAATATATATCCCACGGGGGTAAAATTGAAAAAAGTTGAAAACATTTTTTTTTGGACTTAGTCATTTTTCCGGCGGTTATCAGACTTTCAGATAGGGGAAATGTCAGTGAGCATTCCGATTTCAGTTCCAGAGCGATTCGCCCAATGAGTCCTTGATATTTCGTCGTTTTCAGCCAATTTTTCTGGATTTTTGAAAATTTCACTTTTTTGTGAAAATATCTACTAAATGAGGGAATAATATGTGTGAGGGTACCCCAGGAGAGTTCCAAATGTGTGTGGGTAGAATATATATCCCACGGGGGTAAAATTGAAAAAAGTTGAAAACATTTTTTTTTGGACTTAGTCATTTTTCCGGCATTTATCAGACTTTCAGATAGGGGAAATGTCAGTGAGCATTCCGATTTCAGTTCCAGAGCGATTCACCCTATGAGTCCTTGATATTTAGTCGTTTTCAGCCAATTTTCTGGATTTTTGAAAATTTCATTTTTTTGTGAAAATATCCACTAAATGAGGGAATAATATGTGTGAGGGTACCCCAGGAGAGTTCCAAATGTGTGTGGGTAGAATATATATCCCACGGGGGTAAAATTGAAAAAAGTTGAAAAAATATTTTTTTTGGACTTAGTCATTTTTCCGGCGTTTATCAGACTTTCAGATAGGGGAAATGTCAGTGAGCATTCCGATTTCAGTTCCAGAGCGATTCGCCCAATGAGTCCTTGATATTTCGTCGTTTTCAGCCAATTTTTCGGGATTTTTGAAAATTTCACTTTTTTGTGAAAATATCCACTAAATGAGGGAATAATTTGTGTGAGGGTACCCCATGAGAGTTCCAAATGTGTGTGGGTAGAATATATATCCCACGGGGGTTAAATTGAAAAAAGTTGAAAACATTTTTTTTTGGACTTAGTCATTTTTCCGGCGTTTATCAGACTTTCAGATAGGGGAAATGTCAGTGAGCATTCCGATTTCAGTTCCCGAGCGATTCGCCCAATGAGTCCTTGATATTTCGTCGTTTTCAGCCAATTTTTCGGGATTTTTGAAAATTTCACTTTTTTGTGAAAATATCCACTAAATGAGGGAATAATTTGTGTGAGGGTACCCCATGAGAGTTCCAAATGTGTGTGGGTAGAATATATATCCCACGGGGGTAAAATTGAAAAAAGTTGAAAACATTTTTTTTTGGACTTAGTCATTTTTCCGGCGTTTATCAGACTTTCAGATAGGGGAAATGTCAGTGAGCGTTCCGATATCAGTTCCAGAGCGATTCGCCGGATGCGTCCTTGATATTTAGTCGTTTTCAGCCAATTTTCTGGATTTTTGAAAATTTCACTTTTCTGTGAAAATATCCACTAAATGAGAGAATAATATGTGTGAGGGTACCCCAGGAGAGTTCCAAATGTGTGTGGGTAGAATATATATCCCACGGGGGTAAAATTGAAAAAAGTTGAAAACATTTTTTTTTGGACTTAGTCATTTTTCCGGCATTTATCAGACTTTCAGATAGGGGAAATGTCAGTGAGCGTTCCGATTTCAGTTCCAGAGCGATTTGCCCAATAAGTCCTTGATATTTAGTCGATTTCAGCCAATTTTCTGGATTTTTGGAAATTTCACTTTTTTGTGAAAATATCCACTAAATGAGGGAATAATATGTGTGAGGGTACCCCAGGAGAGTTCCAAATGTGGGTGGGTAGAATATATATCCCACGGGGGTTAAATTGAAAAAAGTTGAAAAAATATTTTTTTAGACTTAGTCATTTTTCCGGCATTTATCAGACTTTCAGATAGGGGAAATGTCAGTGAGCATTCCGATTTCAGTTCCAGAGCGATTCACCCTATGAGTCCTTGATATTTAGTCGTTTTCAGCCAATTTTCTGGATTTTTGAAAATTTCACTTTTTTGTGAAAATATCCACTAAATGAGGGAATAATATGTGTGAGGGTACCACAGGAGAGTTCCAAATGTGTGTGGGTAGAATATATATCCCACGGGGGTAAAATTGAAAAAAGTTGAAAACATTTTTTTTTGGACTTAGTCATTTTTCCGGCATTTATCAGACTTTCAGATAGGGGAAATGTCAGTGAGCATTCCGATTTCAGTTCCAGAGCGATTCACCCAATGAGTCCTTGATATTTAGTCGTTTTCAGCCAATTTTCTGGATTTTTGAAAATTTCACTTTTTTGTGAAAATATCCACTAAATGAGGGAATAATTTGTGTGAGGGTACCCCAGGAGAGTTCCAAATGTGTGTGGGTAGAATATATATCCCACGGGGGTAAAATTGAAAAAAGTTGAAAAAATATTTTTTTTGGACTTAGTCATTTTTCCGGCGTTTATCAGACTTTCAGATAGGGGAAATGTCAGTGAGCATTCCGATTTCAGTTCCAGAGCGATTCGCCCAATGAGTCCTTGATATTTCGTCGTTTTCAGCCAATTTTTCGGGATTTTTGAAAATTTCACTTTTTTGTGAAAATATCCACTAAATGAGGGAATAATTTGTGTGAGGGTACCCCATGAGAGTTCCAAATGTGTGTGGGTAGAATATATATCCCACGGGGGTAAAATTGAAAAAAGTTGAAAACATTTTTTTTTGGACTTAGTCATTTTTCCGGCGGTTATCAGACTTTCAGATAGGGGAAATGTCAGTGAGCATTCCGATTTCAGTTCCAGAGCGATTCGCCCAATGAGTCCTTGATATTTCGTCGTTTTCAGCCAATTTTTCTGGATTTTTGAAAATTTCACTTTTTTGTGAAAATATCTACTAAATGAGGGAATAATATGTGTGAGGGTACCCCAGGAGAGTTCCAAATGTGTGTGGGTAGAATATATATCCCACGGGGGTAAAATTGAAAAAAGTTGAAAACATTTTTTTTTGGACTTAGTCATTTTTTCCGGCATTTATCAGACTTTCAGATAGGGGAAATGTCAGTGAGCATTCCGATTTCAGCTCCAGAGCGATTCACCCAATGAGTCCTTGATATTTAGTCGTTTTCAGCCAATTTTCTGGATTTTTGAAAATTTCATTTTTTTGTGAAAATATCCACTAAATGAGGGAATAATATGTGTGAGGGTACCCCAGGAGAGTTCCAAATGTGTGTGGGTAGAATATATATCCCACGGGGGTAAAATTGAAAAAAGTTGAAAAAATATTTTTTTTGGACTTAGTCATTTTTCCGGCGTTTATCAGACTTTCAGATAGGGGAAATGTCAGTGAGCATTCCGATTTCAGTTCCAGAGCGATTCGCCCAATGAGTCCTTGATATTTCGTCGTTTTCAGCCAATTTTTCGGGATTTTTGAAAATTTCACTTTTTTGTGAAAATATCCACTAAATGAGGGAATAATTTGTGTGAGGGTACCCCATGAGAGTTCCAAATGTGTGTGCGTAGAATATATATCCCACGGGGGTAAAATTGAAAAAAGTTGAAAACATTTTTTTTTGGACTTAGTCATTTTTCCGGCGTTTATCAGACTTTCAGATAGGGGAAATGTCAGTGAGCATTCCGATTTCAGTTCCAGAGCGATTCGCCCAATGAGTCCTTGATATTTCGTCGTTTTCAGCCAATTTTTCGGGATTTTTGAAAATTTCACTTTTTTGTGAAAATATCCACTAAATGAGGGAATAATTTGTGTGAGGGTACCCCATGAGAGTTCCAAATGTGTGTGGGTAGAATATATATCCCACGGGGGTAAAATTGAAAAAAGTTGAAAACATTTTTTTTTGGACTTAGTCATTTTTCCGGCGTTTATCAGACTTTCAGATAGGGGAAATGTCAGTGAGCATTCCGATTTCAGTTCCAGAGCGATTCGCCCAATGAGTCCTTGATATTTCGTCGTTTTCAGCCAATTTTTCTGGATTTTTGAAAATTTCACTTTTTTGTGAAAATATCCACTAAATGAGGGAATAATATGTGTGAGGGTACCCCAGGAGAGTTCCAAATGTGTGTGGGTAGAATATATATCCCACGGGGGTAAAATTGAAAAAAGTTGAAAAAAATTTTTTTTGGGACTTAGTCATTTTTCCGGCGTTTATCAGACTTTCAGATAGGGGAAATGTCAGTGAGCGTTCCGATATCAGTTCCAGAGCGATTCGCCGGATGCGTCCTTGATATTTAGTCGTTTTCAGCCAATTTTCTGGATTTTTGAAAATTTCACTTTTCTGTGAAAATATCCACTAAATGAGAGAATAATATGTGTGAGGGTACCCCAGGAGAGTTCCAAATGTGTGTGGGTAGAATATATATCCCACGGGGGTAAAATTGAAAAAAGTTGAAAACATTTTTTTTTGGACTTAGTCATTTTTCCGGCATTTATCAGACTTTCAGATAGGGGAAATGTCAGTGAGCGTTCCGATTTCAGTTCCAGAGCGATTTGCCCAATAAGTCCTTGATATTTAGTCGATTTCAGCCAATTTTCTGGATTTTTGGAAATTTCACTTTTTTGTGAAAATATCCACTAAATGAGGGAATAATATGTGTGAGGGTACCACAGGAGAGTTCCAAATGTGTGTGGGTAGAATATATATCCCACGGGGGTAAAATTGAAAAAAGTTGAAAAAAAAATTTTTTGGACTCAGTCATTTTTCTGGCGTTTATCAGACTTTCAGATAGGGGAAATGTCAGTGAGCATTCCGATTTCAGTTCCAGAGCGATTCGCCCAATGAGTCCTTGATATTTCGTCGTTTTCAGCCAATTTTTCTGGATTTTTGAAAATTTCACTTTTTTGTGAAAATATCTACTAAATGAGGGAATAATATGTGTGAGGGTACCCCAGGAGAGTTCCAAATGTGTGTGGGTAGAATATATATCCCACGGGGGTAAAATTGAAAAAAGTTGAAAAAATATTTTTTTTGGACTTAGTCATTTTTCCGGCGTTTATCAGACTTTCAGATAGGGGAAATGTCAGTGAGCATTCCGATTTCAGTTCCAGAGCGATTCGCCCAATGAGTCCTTGATATTTCGTCGTTTTCAGCCAATTTTTCGGGATTTTTGAAAATTTCACTTTTTTGTGAAAATATCCACTAAATGAGGGAATAATTTGTGTGAGGGTACCCCATGAGAGTTCCAAATGTGTGTGGGTAGAATATATATCCCACGGGGGTAAAATTGAAAAAAGTTGAAAACATTTTTTTTTGGACTTAGTCATTTTTCCGGCGTTTATCAGACTTTCAGATAGGGGAAATGTCAGTGAGCATTCCGATTTCAGTTCCAGAGCGATTCGCCCAATGAGTCCTTGATATTTCGTCGTTTTCAGCCAATTTTTCGGGATTTTTGAAAATTTCACTTTTTTGTGAAAATATCCACTAAATGAGGGAATAATTTGTGTGAGGGTACCCCATGAGAATTCCAAATGTGTGTGGGTAGAATATATATCCCACGGGGGTAAAATTGAAAAAAGTTGAAAACATTTTTTTTTGGACTTAGTCATTTTTCCGGCGTTTATCAGACTTTCAGATAGGGGAAATGTCAGTGAGCGTTCCGATATCAGTTCCAGAGCGATTCGCCGGATGCGTCCTTGATATTTAGTCGTTTTCAGCCAATTTTCTGGATTTTTGAAAATTTCACTTTTCTGTGAAAATATCCACTAAATGAGAGAATAATATGTGTGAGGGTACCCCAGGAGAGTTCCAAATGTGTGTGGGTAGAATATATATCCCACGGGGGTAAAATTGAAAAAAGTTGAAAACATTTTTTTTTGGACTTAGTCATTTTTCCGGCATTTATCAGACTTTCAGATAGGGGAAATGTCAGTGAGCGTTCCGATTTCAGTTCCAGAGCGATTTGCCCAATAAGTCCTTGATATTTAGTCGATTTCAGCCAATTTTCTGGATTTTTGGAAATTTCACTTTTTTGTGAAAATATCCACTAAATGAGGGAATAATATGTGTGAGGGTACCCCAGGAGAGTTCCAAATGTGGGTGGGTAGAATATATATCCCACGGGGGTTAAATTGAAAAAAGTTGAAAAAATATTTTTTTAGACTTAGTCATTTTTCCGGCATTTATCAGACTTTCAGATAGGGGAAATGTCAGTGAGCATTCCGATTTCAGTTCCAGAGCGATTCACCCTATGAGTCCTTGATATTTAGTCGTTTTCAGCCAATTTTCTGGATTTTTGAAAATTTCACTTTTTTGTGAAAATATCCACTAAATGAGGGAATAATATGTGTGAGGGTACCACAGGAGAGTTCCAAATGTGTGTGGGTAGAATATATATCCCACGGGGGTAAAATTGAAAAAAGTTGAAAACATTTTTTTTTGGACTTAGTCATTTTTCCGGCATTTATCAGACTTTCAGATAGGGGAAATGTCAGTGAGCATTCCGATTTCAGTTCCAGAGCGATTCACCCAATGAGTCCTTGATATTTAGTCGTTTTCAGCCAATTTTCTGGATTTTTGAAAATTTCACTTTTTTGTGAAAATATCCACTAAATGAGGGAATAATTTGTGTGAGGGTACCCCAGGAGAGTTCCAAATGTGTGTGGGTAGAATATATATCCCACGGGGGTAAAATTGAAAAAAGTTGAAAAAATATTTTTTTTGGACTTAGTCATTTTTCCGGCGTTTATCAGACTTTCAGATAGGGGAAATGTCAGTGAGCATTCCGATTTCAGTTCCAGAGCGATTCGCCCAATGAGTCCTTGATATTTCGTCGTTTTCAGCCAATTTTTCGGGATTTTTGAAAATTTCACTTTTTTGTGAAAATATCCACTAAATGAGGGAATAATTTGTGTGAGGGTACCCCATGAGAGTTCCAAATGTGTGTGGGTAGAATATATATCCCACGGGGGTAAAATTGAAAAAAGTTGAAAACATTTTTTTTTGGACTTAGTCATTTTTCCGGCGGTTATCAGACTTTCAGATAGGGGAAATGTCAGTGAGCATTCCGATTTCAGTTCCAGAGCGATTCGCCCAATGAGTCCTTGATATTTCGTCGTTTTCAGCCAATTTTTCTGGATTTTTGAAAATTTCACTTTTTTGTGAAAATATCTACTAAATGAGGGAATAATATGTGTGAGGGTACCCCAGGAGAGTTCCAAATGTGTGTGGGTAGAATATATATCCCACGGGGGTAAAATTGAAAAAAGTTGAAAACATTTTTTTTTGGACTTAGTCATTTTTTCTGGCATTTATCAGACTTTCAGATAGGGGAAATGTCAGTGAGCATTCCGATTTCAGCTCCAGAGCGATTCACCCAATGAGTCCTTGATATTTAGTCGTTTTCAGCCAATTTTCTGGATTTTTGAAAATTTCATTTTTTTGTGAAAATATCCACTAAATGAGGGAATAATATGTGTGAGGGTACCCCAGGAGAGTTCCAAATGTGTGTGGGTAGAATATATATCCCACGGGGGTAAAATTGAAAAAAGTTGAAAAAATATTTTTTTTGGACTTAGTCATTTTTCCGGCGTTTATCAGACTTTCAGATAGGGGAAATGTGAGTGAGCATTCCGATTTCAGTTCCAGAGCGATTCGCCCAATGAGTCCTTGATATTTCGTCGTTTTCAGCCAATTTTTCGGGATTTTTGAAAATTTCACTTTTTTGTGAAAATATCCACTAAATGAGGGAATAATTTGTGTGAGGGTACCCCATGAGAGTTCCAAATGTGTGTGGGTAGAATATATATCCCACGGGGGTAAAATTGAAAAAAGTTGAAAACATTTTTTTTTGGACTTAGTCATTTTTCCGGCGTTTATCAGACTTTCAGATAGGGGAAATGTCAGTGAGCATTCCGATTTCAGTTCCAGAGCGATTCGCCCAATGAGTCCTTGATATTTCGTCGTTTTCAGCCAATTTTTCGGGATTTTTGAAAATTTCACTTTTTTGTGAAAATATCCACTAAATGAGGGAATAATTTGTGTGAGGGTACCCCATGAGAGTTCCAAATGTGTGTGGGTAGAATATATATCCCACGGGGGTAAAATTGAAAAAAGTTGAAAACATTTTTTTTTGGACTTAGTCATTTTTCCGGCGTTTATCAGACTTTCAGATAGGGGAAATGTCAGTGAGCATTCCGATTTCAGTTCCAGAGCGATTCGCCCAATGAGTCCTTGATATTTCGTCGTTTTCAGCCAATTTTTCTGGATTTTTGAAAATTTCACTTTTTTGTGAAAATATCCACTAAATGAGGGAATAATATGTGTGAGGGTACCCCAGGAGAGTTCCAAATGTGTGTGGGTAGAATATATATCCCACGGGGGTAAAATTGAAAAAAGTTGAAAAAAATTTTTTTTGGGACTTAGTCATTTTTCCGGCGTTTATCAGACTTTCAGATAGGGGAAATGTCAGTGAGCGTTCCGATATCAGTTCCAGAGCGATTCGCCGGATGCGTCCTTGATATTTAGTCGTTTTCAGCCAATTTTCTGGATTTTTGAAAATTTCACTTTTCTGTGAAAATATCCACTAAATGAGAGAATAATATGTGTGAGGGTACCCCAGGAGAGTTCCAAATGTGTGTGGGTAGAATATATATCCCACGGGGGTAAAATTGAAAAAAGTTGAAAACATTTTTTTTTGGACTTAGTCATTTTTCCGGCATTTATCAGACTTTCAGATAGGGGAAATGTCAGTGAGCGTTCCGATTTCAGTTCCAGAGCGATTTGCCCAATAAGTCCTTGATATTTAGTCGATTTCAGCCAATTTATTGGATTTTTGGAAATTTCACTTTTTTGTGAAAATATCCACTAAATGAGGGAATAATATGTGTGAGGGTACCACAGGAGAGTTCCAAATGTGTGTGGGTAGAATATATATCCCACGGGGGTAAAATTGAAAAAAGTTGAAAAAAAAATTTTTTGGACTCAGTCATTTTTCTGGCGTTTATCAGACTTTCAGATAGGGGAAATGTCAGTGAGCATTCCGATTTCAGTTCCAGAGCGATTCGCCCAATGAGTCCTTGATATTTCGTCGTTTTCAGCCAATTTTTCGGGATTTTTGAAAATTTCACTTTTTTGTGAAAATATCCACTAAATGAGGGAATAATTTGTGTGAGGGTACCCCATGAGAGTTCCAAATGTGTGTGGGTAGAATATATATCCCACGGGGGTAAAATTGAAAAAAGTTGAAAACATTTTTTTTTGGACTTAGTCATTTTTCCGGCGTTTATCAGACTTTCAGATAGGGGAAATGTCAGTGAGCATTCCGATTTCAGTTCCAGAGCGATTCGCCCAATGAGTCCTTGATATTTCGTCGTTTTCAGCCAATTTTTCGGGATTTTTGAAAATTTCACTTTTTTGTGAAAATATCCACTAAATGAGGGAATAATTTGTGTGAGGGTACCCCATGAGAATTCCAAATGTGTGTGGGTAGAATATATATCCCACGGGGGTAAAATTGAAAAAAGTTGAAAACATTTTTTTTTGGACTTAGTCATTTTTCCGGCGTTTATCAGACTTTCAGATAGGGGAAATGTCAGTGAGCGTTCCGATTTCAGTTCCAGAGCGATTTGCCCAATAAGTCCTTGATATTTAGTCGATTTCAGCCAATTTTCTGGATTTTTGAAAATTTCACTTTTTTGTGAAAATATCCACTAAATGAGGGAATAATATGTGTGAGGGTACCCCAGGAGAGTTCCAATTGTGGGTGGGTAGAATATATATCCCACGGGGGTTAAATTGAAAAAAGGTGAAAAAATATTTTTTTAGACTTAGTCATTTTTCCGGCATTTATCAGACTTTCAGATAGGGGAAATGTCAGTGAGCATTCCGATTTCAGTTCCAGAGCGATTCACCCTATGAGTCCTTGATATTTAGTCGTTTTCAGCCAATTTTCTGGATTTTTGAAAATTTCACTTTTTTGTGAAAATATCCACTAAATGAGGGAATAATATGTGTAAGGGTACCACAGGAGAGTTCCAAATGTGTGTGGGTAGAATATATATCCCACGGGGGTAAAATTGAAAAAAGTTGAAAAAAAAATTTTTTGGACTCAGTCATTTTTCTGGCGTTTATCAGACTTTCAGATAGGGGAAATGTCAGTGAGCATTCCGATTTCAGTTCCAGAGCGATTCGCCCAATGAGTCCTTGATATTTCGTCGTTTTCAGCCAATTTTCTGTATTTTTGAAAATTTCACTTTTTTGTGAAAATATCCACTAAATGAGGGAATAATATGTGTGAGGGTACACCAGGAGAGTTCCAAATGTGTGTGGGTAGAATATATATCCCACGGGGGTAAAATTGAAAAGAGTTGAAAAAATATTTTTTTTGGACTTAGTCATTTTTCCGGCGTTTATCAGACTTTCAGATAGGGGAAATGTCAGTGAGCATTCCGATTTCAGTTCCAGAGCGATTCGCCCAATGAGTCCTTGATATTTCGTCGTTTTCAGCCAATTTTTCTGGATTTTTGAAAAGTTCACTTTTTTGTGAAAATATCCACTAAATGAGGGAATAATTTGTGTGAGGGTACCCCATGAGAGTTCCAAATGTGTGTGGGTAGAATATATATCCCACGGGGGTAAAATTGAAAAAAGTTGAAAACATTTTTTTTTGGACTTAGTCATTTTTCCGGCATTTATCAGACTTTCAGATATGGGAAATGTCAGTGAGCGTTCCGATTTCAGTTCCAGAGCGATTCGCCGGATGCGTCCTTGATATTTAGTCGTTTTCAGCCAATTTTCTGGATTTTTGAAAATTTCACTTTTCTGTGAAAATATCCACTAAATGAGGGAATAATATGTGTGAGGGTACCCCAGGAGAGTTCCAAATGTGTGTGGGTAGAATATATATCCCACGGGGGTAAAATTGAAAAAAGTTGAAAACATTTTTTTTTGGACTTAGTCATTTTTCCGGCATTTATCAGACTTTCAGATAGGGGAAATGTCAGTGAGCGTTCCGATTTCAGTTCCAGAGCGATTTGCCCAATAAGTCCTTGATATTTAGTCGATTTCAGCCAATTTTCTGGATTTTTGAAAATTTCACTTTTTTGTGAAAATATCCACTAAATGAGGGAATAATATGTGTGAGGGTACCCCAGGAGAGTTCCAAATGTGGGTGGGTAGAATATATATCCCACGGGGGTTAAATTGAAAAAAGTTGAAAAAATATTTTTTTAGACTTAGTCATTTTTCCGGCATTTATCAGACTTTCAGATAGGGGAAATGTCAGTGAGCATTCCGATTTCAGTTCCAGAGCGATTCACCCTATGAGTCCTTGATATTTAGTCGTTTTCAGCCAATTTTCTGGATTTTTGAAAATTTCACTTTTTTGTGAAAATATCCACTAAATGAGGGAATAATATGTGTGAGGGTACCACAGGAGAGTTCCAAATGTGTGTGGGTAGAATATATATCCCACGGGGGTAAAATTGAAAAAAGTTGAAAAAATATTTTTTTTGGACTTAGTCATTTTTCCGGCGTTTATCAGACTTTCAGATAGGGGAAATGTCAGTGAGCATTCCGATTTCAGTTCCAGAGCGATTCGCCCAATGAGTCCTTGATATTTCGTCGTTTTCAGCCAATTTTTCTGGATTTTTGAAAAGTTCACTTTTTTGTGAAAATATCCACTAAATGAGGGAATAATATGTGTGAGGGTACCACAGGAGAGTTCCAAATGTGTGTGGGTAGAATATATATCCCACGGGGGTAAAATTGAAAAAAGTTGAAAAAATATTTTTTTTGGACTTAGTCATTTTTCCGGCGTTTATCAGACTTTCAGATAGGGGAAATGTCAGTGAGCATTCCGATTTCAGTTCCAGAGCGATTCGCCCAATGAGTCCTTGATATTTCGTCGTTTTCAGCCAATTTTTCTGGATTTTTGAAAAGTTCACTTTTTTGTGAAAATATCCACTAAATGAGGGAATAATTTGTGTGAGGGTACCCCATGAGAGTTCCAAATGTGTGTGGGTAGAATATATATCCCACGGGGGTAAAATTGAAAAAAGTTGAAAACATTTTTTTTTGGACTTAGTCATTTTTCCGGCGGTTATCAGAATTTCAGATAGGGGAAATGTCAGTGAGCATTCCGATTTCAGTTCCAGAGCGATTCGCCCAATGAGTCCTTGATATTTCGTCGTTTTCAGCCAATTTTTCTGGATTTTTGAAAAGTTCACTTTTTTGTGAAAATATCCACTAAATGAGGGAATAATTTGTGTGAGGGTACCCCATGAGAGTACCAAATGTGTGTGGGTAGAATATATATCCCACGGGGGTAAAATTGAAAAAAGTTGAAAACATTTTTTTTTGGACTTAGTCATTTTTCCGGCGGTTATCAGACTTTCAGATAGGGGAAATGTCAGTGAGCATTCCGATTTCAGTTCCAGAGCGATTCGCCCAATGAGTCCTTGATATTTCGTCGTTTTCAGCCAATTTTCTGTATTTTTGAAAATTTCACTTTTTTGTGAAAATATCCACTAAATGAGGGAATAATATGTGTGAGGGTACACCAGGAGAGTTCCAAATGTGTGTGGGTAGAATATATATCCCACGGGGGTAAAATTGAAAAGAGTTGAAAAAATATTTTTTTTGGACTTAGTCATTTTTCTGGCGTTTATCAGACTTTCAGATAGGGGAAATGTCAGTGAGCGTTCCGATTTCAGTTCCAGAGCGATTCGCCGGATGCGTCCTTGATATTTAGTCGTTTTCAGCCAATTTTCTGGATTTTTGAAAATTTCACTTTTCTGTGAAAATATCCACTAAATGAGGGAATAATATGTGTGAGGGTACCCCAGGAGAGTTCCAAATGTGTGTGGGTAGAATATATATCCCACGGGGGTAAAATTGAAAAAAGTTGAAAAAAATTTTTTTTGGGACTTAGTCATTTTTCCGGCGTTTATCAGACTTTCAGATAGGGGAAATGTCAGTGAGCGTTCCGATATCAGTTCCAGAGCGATTCGCCGGATGCGTCCTTGATATTTAGTCGTTTTCAGCCAATTTTCTGGATTTTTGAAAATTTCACTTTTCTGTGAAAATATCCACTAAATGAGAGAATAATATGTGTGAGGGTACCCCAGGAGAGTTCCAAATGTGTGTGGGTAGAATATATATCCCACGGGGGTAAAATTGAAAAAAGTTGAAAACATTTTTTTTTGGACTTAGTCATTTTTCCGGCATTTATCAGACTTTCAGATAGGGGAAATGTCAGTGAGCGTTCCGATTTCAGTTCCAGAGCGATTTGCCCAATAAGTCCTTGATATTTAGTCGATTTCAGCCAATTTTCTGGATTTTTGGAAATTTCACTTTTTTGTGAAAATATCCACTAAATGAGGGAATAATATGTGTGAGGGTACCACAGGAGAGTTCCAAATGTGTGTGGGTAGAATATATATCCCACGGGGGTAAAATTGAAAAAAGTTGAAAAAAAAATTTTTTGGACTCAGTCATTTTTCTGGCGTTTATCAGACTTTCAGATAGGGGAAATGTCAGTGAGCATTCCGATTTCAGTTCCAGAGCGATTCGCCCAATGAGTCCTTGATATTTCGTCGTTTTCAGCCAATTTTTCGGGATTTTTGAAAATTTCACTTTTTTGTGAAAATATCCACTAAATGAGGGAATAATTTGTGTGAGGGTACCCCATGAGAGTTCCAAATGTGTGTGGGTAGAATATATATCCCACGGGGGTAAAATTGAAAAAAGTTGAAAACATTTTTTTTTGGACTTAGTCATTTTTCCGGCGTTTATCAGACTTTCAGATAGGGGAAATGTCAGTGAGCATTCCGATTTCAGTTCCAGAGCGATTCGCCCAATGAGTCCTTGATATTTCGTCGTTTTCAGCCAATTTTTCGGGATTTTTGAAAATTTCACTTTTTTGTGAAAATATCCACTAAATGAGGGAATAATTTGTGTGAGGGTACCCCATGAGAATTCCAAATGTGTGTGGGTAGAATATATATCCCACGGGGGTAAAATTGAAAAAAGTTGAAAACATTTTTTTTTGGACTTAGTCATTTTTCCGGCGTTTATCAGACTTTCAGATAGGGGAAATGTCAGTGAGCGTTCCGATTTCAGTTCCAGAGCGATTTGCCCAATAAGTCCTTGATATTTAGTCGATTTCAGCCAATTTTCTGGATTTTTGAAAATTTCACTTTTTTGTGAAAATATCCACTAAATGAGGGAATAATATGTGTGAGGGTACCCCAGGAGAGTTCCAATTGTGGGTGGGTAGAATATATATCCCACGGGGGTTAAATTGAAAAAAGGTGAAAAAATATTTTTTTAGACTTAGTCATTTTTCCGGCATTTATCAGACTTTCAGATAGGGGAAATGTCAGTGAGCATTCCGATTTCAGTTCCAGAGCGATTCACCCTATGAGTCCTTGATATTTAGTCGTTTTCAGCCAATTTTCTGGATTTTTGAAAATTTCACTTTTTTGTGAAAATATCCACTAAATGAGGGAATAATATGTGTAAGGGTACCACAGGAGAGTTCCAAATGTGTGTGGGTAGAATATATATCCCACGGGGGTAAAATTGAAAAAAGTTGAAAAAAAAATTTTTTGGACTCAGTCATTTTTCTGGCGTTTATCAGACTTTCAGATAGGGGAAATGTCAGTGAGCATTCCGATTTCAGTTCCAGAGCTATTCGCCCAATGAGTCCTTGATATTTCGTCGTTTTCAGCCAATTTTCTGTATTTTTGAAAATTTCACTTTTTTGTGAAAATATCCACTAAATGAGGGAATAATATGTGTGAGGGTACACCAGGAGAGTTCCAAATGTGTGTGGGTAGAATATATATCCCACGGGGGTAAAATTGAAAAGAGTTGAAAAAATATTTTTTTTGGACTTAGTCATTTTTCCGGCGTTTATCAGACTTTCAGATAGGGGAAATGTCAGTGAGCATTCCGATTTCAGTTCCAGAGCGATTCGCCCAATGAGTCCTTGATATTTCGTCGTTTTCAGCCAATTTTTCTGGATTTTTGAAAAGTTCACTTTTTTGTGAAAATATCCACTAAATGAGGGAATAATTTGTGTGAGGGTACCCCATGAGAGTTCCAAATGTGTGTGGGTAGAATATATATCCCACGGGGGTAAAATTGAAAAAAGTTGAAAACATTTTTTTTTGGACTTAGTCATTTTTCCGGCATTTATCAGACTTTCAGATATGGGAAATGTCAGTGAGCGTTCCGATTTCAGTTCCAGAGCGATTCGCCGGATGCGTCCTTGATATTTAGTCGTTTTCAGCCAATTTTCTGGATTTTTGAAAATTTCACTTTTCTGTGAAAATATCCACTAAATGAGGGAATAATATGTGTGAGGGTACCCCAGGAGAGTTCCAAATGTGTGTGGGTAGAATATATATCCCACGGGGGTAAAATTGAAAAAAGTTGAAAACATTTTTTTTTGGACTTAGTCATTTTTCCGGCATTTATCAGACTTTCAGATAGGGGAAATGTCAGTGAGCGTTCCGATTTCAGTTCCAGAGCGATTTGCCCAATAAGTCCTTGATATTTAGTCGATTTCAGCCAATTTTCTGGATTTTTGAAAATTTCACTTTTTTGTGAAAATATCCACTAAATGAGGGAATAATATGTGTGAGGGTACCCCAGGAGAGTTCCAAATGTGGGTGGGTAGAATATATATCCCACGGGGGTTAAATTGAAAAAAGTTGAAAAAATATTTTTTTAGACTTAGTCATTTTTCCGGCATTTATCAGACTTTCAGATAGGGGAAATGTCAGTGAGCATTCCGATTTCAGTTCCAGAGCGATTCACCCTATGAGTCCTTGATATTTAGTCGTTTTCAGCCAATTTTCTGGATTTTTGAAAATTTCACTTTTTTGTGAAAATATCCACTAAATGAGGGAATAATATGTGTGAGGGTACCACAGGAGAGTTCCAAATGTGTGTGGGTAGAATATATATCCCACGGGGGTAAAATTGAAAAAAGTTGAAAAAATATTTTTTTTGGACTTAGTCATTTTTCCGGCGTTTATCAGACTTTCAGATAGGGGAAATGTCAGTGAGCATTCCGATTTCAGTTCCAGAGCGATTCGCCCAATGAGTCCTTGATATTTCGTCGTTTTCAGCCAATTTTTCTGGATTTTTGAAAAGTTCACTTTTTTGTGAAAATATCCACTAAATGAGGGAATAATATGTGTGAGGGTACCACAGGAGAGTTCCAAATGTGTGTGGGTAGAATATATATCCCACGGGGGTAAAATTGAAAAAAGTTGAAAAAATATTTTTTTTGGACTTAGTCATTTTTCCGGCGTTTATCAGACTTTCAGATAGGGGAAATGTCAGTGAGCATTCCGATTTCAGTTCCAGAGCGATTCGCCCAATGAGTCCTTGATATTTCGTCGTTTTCAGCCAATTTTTCTGGATTTTTGAAAAGTTCACTTTTTTGTGAAAATATCCACTAAATGAGGGAATAATTTGTGTGAGGGTACCCCATGAGAGTTCCAAATGTGTGTGGGTAGAATATATATCCCACGGGGGTAAAATTGAAAAAAGTTGAAAACATTTTTTTTTGGACTTAGTCATTTTTCCGGCGGTTATCAGAATTTCAGATAGGGGAAATGTCAGTGAGCATTCCGATTTCAGTTCCAGAGCGATTCGCCCAATGAGTCCTTGATATTTCGTCGTTTTCAGCCAATTTTTCTGGATTTTTGAAAAGTTCACTTTTTTGTGAAAATATCCACTAAATGAGGGAATAATTTGTGTGAGGGTACCCCATGAGAGTACCAAATGTGTGTGGGTAGAATATATATCCCACGGGGGTAAAATTGAAAAAAGTTGAAAACATTTTTTTTTGGACTTAGTCATTTTTCCGGCGGTTATCAGACTTTCAGATAGGGGAAATGTCAGTGAGCATTCCGATTTCAGTTCCAGAGCGATTCGCCCAATGAGTCCTTGATATTTCGTCGTTTTCAGCCAATTTTCTGTATTTTTGAAAATTTCACTTTTTTGTGAAAATATCCACTAAATGAGGGAATAATATGTGTGAGGGTACACCAGGAGAGTTCCAAATGTGTGTGGGTAGAATATATATCCCACGGGGGTAAAATTGAAAAGAGTTGAAAAAATATTTTTTTTGGACTTAGTCATTTTTCTGGCGTTTATCAGACTTTCAGATAGGGGAAATGTCAGTGAGCGTTCCGATTTCAGTTCCAGAGCGATTCGCCGGATGCGTCCTTGATATTTAGTCGTTTTCAGCCAATTTTCTGGATTTTTGAAAATTTCACTTTTCTGTGAAAATATCCACTAAATGAGGGAATAATATGTGTGAGGGTACCCCAGGAGAGTTCCAAATGTGTGTGGGTAGAATATATATCCCACGGGGGTAAAATTGAAAAAAGTTGAAAAAATATTTTTTTAGACTTAGTCATTTTTCCGGCATTTATCAGACTTTCAGATAGGGGAAATGTCAGTGAGCATTCCGATTTCAGTTCCAGAGCGATTCACCCTATGAGTCCTTGATATTTAGTCGTTTTCAGCCAATTTTCTGGATTTTTGAAAATTTCACTTTTTTGTGAAAATATCCACTAAATGAGGGAATAATATGTGTGAGGGTACCACAGGAGAGTTCCAAATGTGTGTGGGTAGAATATATATCCCACGGGGGTAAAATTGAAAAAAGTTGAAAAAATATTTTTTTTGGACTTAGTCATTTTTCCGGCGTTTATCAGACTTTCAGATAGGGGAAATGTCAGTGAGCATTCCGATTTCAGTTCCAGAGCGATTCGCCCAATGAGTCCTTGATATTTCGTCGTTTTCAGCCAATTTTTCTGGATTTTTGAAAAGTTCACTTTTTTGTGAAAATATCCACTAAATGAGGGAATAATATGTGTGAGGGTACCACAGGAGAGTTCCAAATGTGTGTGGGTAGAATATATATCCCACGGGGGTAAAATTGAAAAAAGTTGAAAAAATATTTTTTTTGGACTTAGTCATTTTTCCGGCGTTTATCAGACTTTCAGATAGGGGAAATGTCAGTGAGCATTCCGATTTCAGTTCCAGAGCGATTCGCCCAATGAGTCCTTGATATTTCGTCGTTTTCAGCCAATTTTTCTGGATTTTTGAAAAGTTCACTTTTTTGTGAAAATATCCACTAAATGAGGGAATAATATGTGTGAGGGTACCACAGGAGAGTTCCAAATGTGTGTGGGTAGAATATATATCCCACGGGGGTAAAATTGAAAAAAGTTGAAAAAATATTTTTTTTGGACTTAGTCATTTTTCCGGCGTTTATCAGACTTTCAGATAGGGGAAATGTCAGTGAGCATTCCGATTTCAGTTCCAGAGCGATTCGCCCAATGAGTCCTTGATATTTCGTCGTTTTCAGCCAATTTTTCTGGATTTTTGAAAAGTTCACTTTTTTGTGAAAATATCCACTAAATGAGGGAATAATTTGTGTGAGGGTACCCCATGAGAGTTCCAAATGTGTGTGGGTAGAATATATATCCCACGGGGGTAAAATTGAAAAAAGTTGAAAACATTTTTTTTTGGACTTAGTCATTTTTCCGGCGGTTATCAGAATTTCAGATAGGGGAAATGTCAGTGAGCATTCCGATTTCAGTTCCAGAGCGATTCGCCCAATGAGTCCTTGATATTTCGTCGTTTTCAGCCAATTTTTCTGGATTTTTGAAAAGTTCACTTTTTTGTGAAAATATCCACTAAATGAGGGAATAATTTGTGTGAGGGTACCCCATGAGAGTACCAAATGTGTGTGGGTAGAATATATATCCCACGGGGGTAAAATTGAAAAAAGTTGAAAACATTTTTTTTTGGACTTAGTCATTTTTCCGGCGGTTATCAGACTTTCAGATAGGGGAAATGTCAGTGAGCATTCCGATTTCAGTTCCAGAGCGATTCGCCCAATGAGTCCTTGATATTTCGTCGTTTTCAGCCAATTTTCTGTATTTTTGAAAATTTCACTTTTTTGTGAAAATATCCACTAAATGAGGGAATAATATGTGTGAGGGTACACCAGGAGAGTTCCAAATGTGTGTGGGTAGAATATATATCCCACGGGGGTAAAATTGAAAAGAGTTGAAAAAATATTTTTTTTGGACTTAGTCATTTTTCTGGCGTTTATCAGACTTTCAGATAGGGGAAATGTCAGTGAGCGTTCCGATTTCAGTTCCAGAGCGATTCGCCGGATGCGTCCTTGATATTTAGTCGTTTTCAGCCAATTTTCTGGATTTTTGAAAATTTCACTTTTCTGTGAAAATATCCACTAAATGAGGGAATAATATGTGTGAGGGTACCCCAGGAGAGTTCCAAATGTGTGTGGGTAGAATATATATCCCACGGGGGTAAAATTGAAAAAAGTTGAAAACATTTTTTTTTGGACTTAGTCATTTTTCCGGCATTTATCAGACTTTCAGATAGGGGAAATGTCAGTGAGCGTTCCGATTTCAGTTCCAGAGCGATTTGCCCAATAAGTCCTTGATATTTAGTCGATTTCAGCCAATTTTCTGGATTTTTGAAAATTTCACTTTTTTGTGAAAATATCCACTAAATGAGGGAATAATATGTGTGAGGGTACCCCAGGAGAGTTCCAAATGTGGGTGGGTAGAATATATATCCCACGGGGGTTAAATTGAAAAAAGTTGAAAAAATATTTTTTTAGACTTAGTCATTTTTCCGGCATTTATCAGACTTTCAGATAGGGGAAATGTCAGTGAGCATTCCGATTTCAGTTCCAGAGCGATTCACCCTATGAGTCCTTGATATTTCGTCGTTTTCAGCCAATTTTTCTGGATTTTTGAAAAGTTCACTTTTTTGTGAAAATATCCACTAAATGAGGGAATAATTTGTGTGAGGGTACCCCATGAGAGTTCCAAATGTGTGTGGGTAGAATATATATCCCACGGGGGTAAAATTGAAAAAAGTTGAAAACATTTTTTTTTGGACTTAGTCATTTTTCCGGCGGTTATCAGAATTTCAGATAGGGGAAATGTCAGTGAGCATTCCGATTTCAGTTCCAGAGCGATTCGCCCAATGAGTCCTTGATATTTCGTCGTTTTCAGCCAATTTTTCTGGATTTTTGAAAAGTTCACTTTTTTGTGAAAATATCCACTAAATGAGGGAATAATTTGTGTGAGGGTACCCCATGAGAGTTCCAAATGTGTGTGGGTAGAATATATATCCCACGGGGGTAAAATTGAAAAAAGTTGAAAACATTTTTTTTTGGACTTAGTCATTTTTCCGGCGGTTATCATACTTTCAGATAGGGGAAATGTCAGTGAGCATTCCGATTTCAGTTCCAGAGCGATTCGCCGGATGAGTCCTTGATATTTAGTCGTTTTCAGCCAATTTTCTGGATTTTTGAAAATTTCACTTTTCTGTGAAAATATCCACTAAATGAGGGAATAATATGTGTGAGGGTACCCCAGGAGAGTTCCAAATGTGTGTGGGTAGAATATATATCCCACGGGGGTAAAATTGAAAAAAGTTGAAAACATTTTTTTTTGGACTTAGTCATTTTTCCGGCATTTATCAGACTTTCAGATAGGGGAAATGTCAGTGAGCATTCCGATTTCAGTTCCAGAGCGATTCACCCAATGAGTCCTTGATATTTAGTCGTTTTCAGCCAATTTTCTGGATTTTTGAAAATTTCACTTTTTTGTGAAAATATCCACTAAATGAGGGAATAATATGTGTGAGGGTACCACAGGAGAGTTCCAAATGTGTGTGGGTAGAATATATATCCCACGGGGGTAAAATTGAAAAAAGTTGAAAAAAAATTTTTTTGGACTCAGTCATTTTTCTGGCGTTTATCAGACTTTCAGATAGGGGAAATGTCAGTGAGCATTCCGATTTCAGTTCCAGAGCGATTCGCCCAATGAGTCCTTGATATTTCGTCGTTTTCAGCCAATTTTTCTGGATTTTTGAAAATTTCACTTTTTTGTGAAAATATCTACTAAATGAGGGAATAATATGTGTGAGGGTACCCCATGAGAGTTCCAAATGTGTGTGGGTAGAATATATATCCCACGGGGGTAAAATTGAAAAAAGTTGAAAACATTTTTTTTTGGACTTAGTCATTTTTCCGGCGTTTATCAGACTTTCAGATAGGGGAAATGTCAGTGAGCATTCCGATTTCAGTTCCAGAGCGATTCGCCCAATGAGTCCTTGATATTTCGTCGTTTTCAGCCAATTTTTCTGGATTTTTGAAAATTTCACTTTTTTGTGAAAATATCCACTAAATGAGGGAATAATATGTGTGAGGGTACCCCAGGAGAGTTCCAAATGTGTGTGGGTAGAATATATATCCCACGGGGGTAAAATTGAAAAAAGTTGAAAAAAATTTTTTTTTGGACTTAGTCATTTTTCCTGCGTTTATCAGACTTTCAGATAGGGGAAATGTCAGTGAGCATTCCGATTTCAGTTCCAGAGCGATTCGCCCAATGAGTCCTTGATATTTCGTCGTTTTCAGCCAATTTTTCTGGATTTTTGAAAAGTTCACTTTTTTGTGAAAATATCCACTAAATGAGGGAATAATTTGTGTGAGGGTACCCCATGAGAGTTCCAAATGTGTGTGGGTAGAATATATATCCCACGGGGGTAAAATTGAAAAAAGTTGAAAACATTTTTTTTTGGACTTAGTCATTTTTCCGGCATTTATCAGACTTTCAGATAGGGGAAATGTCAGTGAGCGTTCCGATTTCAGTTCCAGAGCGATTCGCCGGATGCGTCCTTGATATTTAGTCGTTTTCAGCCAATTTTCTGGATTTTTGAAAATTTCACTTTTCTGTGAAAATATCCACTAAATGAGGGAATAATATGTGTGAGGGTACCCCAGGAGAGTTCCAAATGTGTGTGGGTAGAATATATATCCCACGGGGGTAAAATTGAAAAAAGTTGAAAACATTTTTTTTTGGACTTAGTCATTTTTCCGGCATTTATCAGACTTTCAGATAGGGGAAATGTCAGTGAGCGTTCCGATTTCAGTTCCAGAGCGATTTGCCCAATAAGTCCTTGATATTTAGTCGATTTCAGCCAATTTTCTGGATTTTTGAAAATTTCACTTTTTTGTGAAAATATCCACTAAATGAGGGAATAATATGTGTGAGGGTACCCCAGGAGAGTTCCAAATGTGGGTGGGTAGAATATATATCCCACGGGGGTTAAATTGAAAAAAGTTGAAAAAATATTTTTTTAGACTTAGTCATTTTTCCGGCATTTATCAGACTTTCAGATAGGGGAAATGTCAGTGAGCATTCCGATTTCAGTTCCAGAGCGATTCACCCTATGAGTCCTTGATATTTAGTCGTTTTCAGCCAATTTTCTGGATTTTTGAAAATTTCACTTTTTTGTGAAAATATCCACTAAATGAGGGAATAATATGAGTGAGGGTACCACAGGAGAGTTCCAAATGTGTGTGGGTAGAATATATATCCCACGGGGGTAAAATTGAAAAAAGTTGAAAAAAATTTTTTTTTGGACTTAGTCATTTTTCCGGCGTTTATCAGACTTTCAGATAGGGGAAATGTCAGTGAGCATTCCGATTTCAGTTCCAGAGCGATTCGCCCAATGAGTCCTTGATATTTCGTCATTTTCAGCCAATTTTTCTGGATTTTTGAAAAGTTCACTTTTTTGTGAAAATATCCACTAAATGAGGGAATAATTTGTGTGAGGGTACCCCATGAGAGTTCCAAATGTGTGTGGGTAGAATATATATCCCACGGGGGTAAAATTGAAAAAAGTTGAAAACATTTTTTTTTGGACTTAGTCATTTTTCCGGCGGTTATCAGAATTTCAGATAGGGGAAATGTCAGTGAGCATTCCGATTTCAGTTCCAGAGCGATTCGCCCAATGAGTCCTTGATATTTCGTCGTTTTCAGCCAATTTTTCTGGATTTTTGAAAAGTTCACTTTTTTGTGAAAATATCCACTAAATGAGGGAATAATTTGTGTGAGGGTACCCCATGAGAGTTCCAAATGTGTGTGGGTAGAATATATATCCCACGGGGGTAAAATTGAAAAAAGTTGAAAACATTTTTTTTTGGACTTAGTCATTTTTCCGGCATTTATCAGACTTTCAGATAGGGGAAATGTCAGTGAGCATTCCGATTTCAGTTCCAGAGCGATTCACCCAATGAGTCCTTGATATTTAGTCGTTTTCAGCCAATTTTCTGGATTTTTGAAAATTTCACTTTTTTGTGAAAATATCCACTAAATGAGGGAATAATATGTGTGAGGGTACCACAGGAGAGTTCCAAATGTGTGTGGGTAGAATATATATCCCACGGGGGTAAAATTGAAAAAAGTTGAAAAAAAATTTTTTTGGACTCAGTCATTTTTCTGGCGTTTATCAGACTTTCAGATAGGGGAAATGTCAGTGAGCATTCCGATTTCAGTTCCAGAGCGATTCGCCCAATGAGTCCTTGATATTTCGTCGTTTTCAGCCAATTTTTCTGGATTTTTGAAAATTTCACTTTTTTGTGAAAATATCTACTAAATGAGGGAATAATATGTGTGAGGGTACCCCATGAGAGTTCCAAATGTGTGTGGGTAGAATATATATCCCACGGGGGTAAAATTGAAAAAAGTTGAAAACATTTTTTTTTGGACTTAGTCATTTTTCCGGCGTTTATCAGACTTTCAGATAGGGGAAATGTCAGTGAGCATTCCGATTTCAGTTCCAGAGCGATTCGCCCAATGAGTCCTTGATATTTCGTCGTTTTCAGCCAATTTTTCTGGATTTTTGAAAATTTCACTTTTTTGTGAAAATATCCACTAAATGAGGGAATAATATGTGTGAGGGTACCCCAGGAGAGTTCCAAATGTGTGTGGGTAGAATATATATCCCACGGGGGTAAAATTGAAAAAAGTTGAAAAAAATTTTTTTTTGGACTTAGTCATTTTTCCGGCGTTTATCAGACTTTCAGATAGGGGAAATGTCAGTGAGCATTCCGATTTCAGTTCCAGAGCGATTCGCCCAATGAGTCCTTGATATTTCGTCGTTTTCAGCCAATTTTTCTGGATTTTTGAAAAGTTCACTTTTTTGTGAAAATATCCACTAAATGAGGGAATAATTTGTGTGAGGGTACCCCATGAGAGTTCCAAATGTGTGTGGGTAGAATATATATCCCACGGGGGTAAAATTGAAAAAAGTTGAAAACATTTTTTTTTGGACTTAGTCATTTTTCCGGCATTTATCAGACTTTCAGATAGGGGAAATGTCAGTGAGCGTTCCGATTTCAGTTCCAGAGCGATTCGCCGGATGCGTCCTTGATATTTAGTCGTTTTCAGCCAATTTTCTGGATTTTTGAAAATTTCACTTTTCTGTGAAAATATCCACTAAATGAGGGAATAATATGTGTGAGGGTACCCCAGGAGAGTTCCAAATGTGTGTGGGTAGAATATATATCCCACGGGGGTAAAATTGAAAAAAGTTGAAAACATTTTTTTTTGGACTTAGTCATTTTTCCGGCATTTATCAGACTTTCAGATAGGGGAAATGTCAGTGAGCGTTCCGATTTCAGTTCCAGAGCGATTTGCCCAATAAGTCCTTGATATTTAGTCGATTTCAGCCAATTTTCTGGATTTTTGAAAATTTCACTTTTTTGTGAAAATATCCACTAAATGAGGGAATAATATGTGTGAGGGTACCCCAGGAGAGTTCCAAATGTGGGTGGGTAGAATATATATCCCACGGGGGTTAAATTGAAAAAAGTTGAAAAAATATTTTTTTAGACTTAGTCATTTTTCCGGCATTTATCAGACTTTCAGATAGGGGAAATGTCAGTGAGCATTCCGATTTCAGTTCCAGAGCGATTCACCCTATGAGTCCTTGATATTTAGTCGTTTTCAGCCAATTTTCTGGATTTTTGAAAATTTCACTTTTTTGTGAAAATATCCACTAAATGAGGGAATAATATGAGTGAGGGTACCACAGGAGAGTTCCAAATGTGTGTGGGTAGAATATATATCCCACGGGGGTAAAATTGAAAAAAGTTGAAAAAAATTTTTTTTTGGACTTAGTCATTTTTCCGGCGTTTATCAGACTTTCAGATAGGGGAAATGTCAGTGAGCATTCCGATTTCAGTTCCAGAGCGATTCGCCCAATGAGTCCTTGATATTTCGTCATTTTCAGCCAATTTTTCTGGATTTTTGAAAAGTTCACTTTTTTGTGAAAATATCCACTAAATGAGGGAATAATTTGTGTGAGGGTACCCCATGAGAGTTCCAAATGTGTGTGGGTAGAATATATATCCCACGGGGGTAAAATTGAAAAAAGTTGAAAACATTTTTTTTTGGACTTAGTCATTTTTCCGGCGGTTATCAGAATTTCAGATAGGGGAAATGTCAGTGAGCATTCCGATTTCAGTTCCAGAGCGATTCGCCCAATGAGTCCTTGATATTTCGTCGTTTTCAGCCAATTTTTCTGGATTTTTGAAAAGTTCACTTTTTTGTGAAAATATCCACTAAATGAGGGAATAATTTGTGTGAGGGTACCCCATGAGAGTTCCAAATGTGTGTGGGTAGAATATATATCCCACGGGGGTAAAATTGAAAAAAGTTGAAAACATTTTTTTTTGGACTTAGTCATTTTTCCGGCGGTTATCATACTTTCAGATAGGGGAAATGTCAGTGAGCATTCCGATTTCAGTTCCAGAGCGATTCGCCGGATGAGTCCTTTATATTTAGTCGTTTTCAGCCAATTTTCTGGATTTTTGAAAATTTCACTTTTCTGTGAAAATATCCACTAAATGAGGGAATAATATGTGTGAGGGTACCCCAGGAGAGTTCCAAATGTGTGTGGGTAGAATATATATCCCACGGGGGTAAAATTGAAAAAAGTTGAAAACATTTTTTTTTGGACTTAGTCATTTTTCCGGCATTTATCAGACTTTCAGATAGGGGAAATGTCAGTGAGCATTCCGATTTCAGTTCCAGAGCGATTCACCCAATGAGTCCTTGATATTTAGTCGTTTTCAGCCAATTTTCTGGATTTTTGAAAATTTCACTTTTTTGTGAAAATATCCACTAAATGAGGGAATAATATGTGTTAGGGTACCACAGGAGAGTTCCAAATGTGTGTGGGTAGAATATATATCCCACGGGGGTAAAATTGAAAAAAGTTGAAAAAAAAATTTTTTGGACTCAGTCATTTTTCTGGCGTTTATCAGACTTTCAGATAGGGGAAATGTCAGTGAGCATTCCGATTTCAGTTCCAGAGCGATTCGCCCAATGAGTCCTTGATATTTCGTCGTTTTCAGCCAATTTTTCTGGATTTTTGAAAATTTCACTTTTTTGTGAAAATATCTACTAAATGAGGGAATAATATGTGTGAGGGTACCCCAGGAGAGTTCCAAATGTGTGTGGGTAGAATATATATCCCACGGGGGTAAAATTGAAAAAAGTTGAAAACATTTTTTTTTGGACTTAGTCATTTTTCCGGCATTTATCAGACTTTCAGATAGGGGAAATGTCAGTGAGCGTTCCGATTTCAGTTCCAGAGCGATTTGCCCAATAAGTCCTTGATATTTAGTCGATTTCAGCCAATTTTCTGGATTTTTGAACATTTCACTTTTTTGTGAAAATATCCACTAAATGAGGGAATAATATGTGTGAGGGTACCCCAGGAGAGTTCCAAATGTGGGTGGGTAGAATATATATCCCACGGGGGTTAAATTGAAAAAAGTTGAAAAAATATTTTTTTAGACTTAGTCATTTTTCCGGCATTTATCAGACTTTCAGATAGGGGAAATGTCAGTGAGCATTCCGATTTCAGTTTCAGAGCGATTCACCCTATGAGTCCTTAATATTTAGTCGTTTTCAGCCAATTTTCTGGATTTTTGAAAATTTCACTTTTTTGTGAAAATATCCACTAAATGAGGGAATAATATGTGTGAGGGTACCACAGGAGAGTTCCAAATGTGTGTGGGTAGAATATATATCCCACGGGGGTAAAATTGAAAAAAGTTGAAAAAAAAATTTTTTGGACTCAGTCATTTTTCTGGCGTTTATCAGACTTTCAGATAGGGGAAATGTCAGTGAGCATTCCGATTTCAGTTCCAGAGCGATTCGCCCAATGAGTCCTTGATATTTCGTCGTTTTCAGCCAATTTTTCTGGATTTTTGAAAAGTTCACTTTTTTGTGAAAATATCCACTAAATGAGGGAATAATTTGTGTGAGGGTACCCCATGAGAGTTCCAAATGTGTGTGGGTAGAATATATATCCCACGGGGGTAAAATTGAAAAAAGTTGAAAACATTTTTTTTTGGACTTAGTCATTTTTCCGGCGTTTATCAGACTTTCAGATAGGGGAAATGTCAGTGAGCATTCCGATTTCAGTTCCAGAGCGATTCGCCCAATGAGTCCTTGATATTTCGTCGTTTTCAGCCAATTTTTCGGGATTTTTGAAAATTTCACTTTTTTGTGAAAATATCCACTAAATGAGGGAATAATATGTGTGAGGGTACCCCAGGAGAGTTCCAAATGTGTGTGGGTAGAATATATATCCCACGGGGGTAAAATTGAAAAAAGTTGAAAAAAATTTTTTTTTGGACTTAGTCATTTTTCCGGCGTTTATCAGACTTTCAGATAGGGGAAATGTCAGTGAGCATTCCGATTTCAGTTCCAGAGCGATTCGCCGGATGCGTCCTTGATATTTAGTTGTTTTCAGCCAATTTTCTGGATTTTTGAAAATTTCACTTTTCAGTGAAAATATCCACTAAATGAGGGAATAATATGTGTGAGGGTACCCCAGGAGAGTTCCAAATGTGTGTGGGTAGAATATATATCCCACGGGGGTAAAATTGAAAAAAGTTGAAAACATTTTTTTTTGGACTTAGTCATTTTTCCGGCATTTATCAGACTTTCAGATAGGGGAAATGTCAGTGAGCATTCCGATTTCAGTTCCAGAGCGATTCACCCTATGAGTCCTTGATATTTCGTCTTTTTCAGCCAATTTTTCTGGATTTTTGAAAATTTCACTTTTTTGTGAAAATATCTACTAAATGAGGGAATAATATGTGTGAGGGTACCCCAGGAGAGTTCCAAATGTGTGTGGGTAGATTATATATCCCACGGGGGTAAAATTGAAAAAAGTTGAAAAAAAATTTTTTTTGGACTTAGTCATTTTTCCGGCGTTTATCAGACTTTCAGATAGGGGAAATGTCAGTGAGCATTCCGATTTCAGTTCCAGAGCGATTCGCCCAATGAGTCCTTGATATTTCGTCGTTTTCAGCCAATTTTTCGGGATTTTTGAAAATTTCACTTTTTTGTGAAAATATCCACTAAATGAGGGAATAATTTGTGTGAGGGTACCCCATGAGAGTTCCAAATGTGTGTGGGTAGAATATATATCCCACGGGGGTAAAATTGAAAAAAGTTGAAAACATTTTTTTTTGGACTTAGTCATTTTTCCGGCGTTTATCAGACTTTCAGATAGGGGAAATGTCAGTGAGCATTCCGATTTCAGTTCCAGAGCGATTCGCCCAATGAGTCCTTGATATTTCGTCGTTTTCAGCCAATTTTTCTGGATTTTTGAAAATTTCACTTTTTTGTGAAAATATCCACTAAATGAGGGAATAATATGTGTGAGGGTACCCCAGGAGAGTTCCAAATGTGGGTGGGTAGAATATATATCCCACGGGGGTTAAATTGAAAAAAGTTGAAAAAATATTTTTTTAGACTTAGTCATTTTTCCGGCATTTATCAGACTTTCAGATAGGGGAAATGTCAGTGAGCATTCCGATTTCAGTTCCAGAGCGATTCACCCTATGAGTCCTTGATATTTAGTCGTTTTCAGCCAATTTTCTGGATTTTTGAAAATTTCACTTTTTTGTGAAAATATCCACTAAATGAGGGAATAATATGTGTGAGGGTACCACAGGAGAGTTCCAAATGTGTGTGGGTAGAATATATATCCCACGGGGGTAAAATTGAAAAAAGTTGAAAAAAATTTTTTTTTGGACTTAGTCATTTTTCCGGCGTTTATCAGACTTTCAGATAGGGGAAATGTCAGTGAGCATTCCGATTTCAGTTCCAGAGCGATTCGCCCAATGAGTCCTTGATATTTCGTCATTTTCAGCCAATTTTTCTGGATTTTTGAAAAGTTCACTTTTTTGTGAAAATATCCACTAAATGAGGGAATAATTTGTGTGAGGGTACCCCATGAGAGTTCCAAATGTGTGTGGGTAGAATATATATCCCACGGGGGTAAAATTGAAAAAAGTTGAAAACATTTTTTTTTGGACTTAGTCATTTTTCCGGCGGTTATCAGAATTTCAGATAGGGGAAATGTCAGTGAGCATTCCGATTTCAGTTCCAGAGCGATTCGCCCAATGAGTCCTTGATATTTCGTCGTTTTCAGCCAATTTTTCTGGATTTTTGAAAAGTTCACTTTTTTGTGAAAATATCCACTAAATGAGGGAATAATTTGTGTGAGGGTACCCCATGAGAGTTCCAAATGTGTGTGGGTAGAATATATATCCCACGGGGGTAAAATTGAAAAAAGTTGAAAACATTTTTTTTTGGACTTAGTCATTTTTCCGGCGGTTATCATACTTTCAGATAGGGGAAATGTCAGTGAGCATTCCGATTTCAGTTCCAGAGCGATTCGCCGGATGAGTCCTTTATATTTAGTCGTTTTCAGCCAATTTTCTGGATTTTTGAAAATTTCACTTTTCTGTGAAAATATCCACTAAATGAGGGAATAATATGTGTGAGGGTACCCCAGGAGAGTTCCAAATGTGTGTGGGTAGAATATATATCCCACGGGGGTAAAATTGAAAAAAGTTGAAAACATTTTTTTTTGGACTTAGTCATTTTTCCGGCATTTATCAGACTTTCAGATAGGGGAAATGTCAGTGAGCATTCCGATTTCAGTTCCAGAGCGATTCACCCAATGAGTCCTTGATATTTAGTCGTTTTCAGCCAATTTTCTGGATTTTTGAAAATTTCACTTTTTTGTGAAAATATCCACTAAATGAGGGAATAATATGTGTGAGGGTACCACAGGAGAGTTCCAAATGTGTGTGGGTAGAATATATATCCCACGGGGGTAAAATTGAAAAAAGTTGAAAAAAAAATTTTTTGGACTCAGTCATTTTTCTGGCGTTTATCAGACTTTCAGATAGGGGAAATGTCAGTGAGCATTCCGATTTCAGTTCCAGAGCGATTCGCCCAATGAGTCCTTGATATTTCGTCGTTTTCAGCCAATTTTTCTGGATTTTTGAAAATTTCACTTTTTTGTGAAAATATCTACTAAATGAGGGAATAATATGTGTGAGGGTACCCCAGGAGAGTTCCAAATGTGTGTGGGTAGAATATATATCCCACGGGGGTAAAATTGAAAAAAGTTGAAAACATTTTTTTTGGACTTAGTCATTTTTCCGGCATTTATCAGACTTTCAGATAGGGGAAATGTCAGTGAGCGTTCCGATTTCAGTTCCAGAGCGATTTGCCCAATAAGTCCTTGATATTTAGTCGATTTCAGCCAATTTTCTGGATTTTTGAACATTTCACTTTTTTGTGAAAATATCCACTAAATGAGGGAATAATATGTGTGAGGGTACCCCAGGAGAGTTCCAAATGTGGGTGGGTAGAATATATATCCCACGGGGGTTAAATTGAAAAAAGTTGAAAAAATATTTTTTTAGACTTAGTCATTTTTCCGGCATTTATCAGACTTTCAGATAGGGGAAATGTCAGTGAGCATTCCGATTTCAGTTTCAGAGCGATTCACCCTATGAGTCCTTGATATTTAGTCGTTTTCAGCCAATTTTCTGGATTTTTGAAAATTTCACTTTTTTGTGAAAATATCCACTAAATGAGGGAATAATATGTGTGAGGGTACCACAGGAGAGTTCCAAATGTGTGTGGGTAGAATATATATCCCACGGGGGTAAAATTGAAAAAAGTTGAAAAAAAAATTTTTTGGACTCAGTCATTTTTCTGGCGTTTATCAGACTTTCAGATAGGGGAAATGTCAGTGAGCATTCCGATTTCAGTTCCAGAGCGATTCGCCCAATGAGTCCTTGATATTTCGTCGTTTTCAGCCAATTTTTCTGGATTTTTGAAAAGTTCACTTTTTTGTGAAAATATCCACTAAATGAGGGAATAATTTGTGTGAGGGTACCCCATGAGAGTTCCAAATGTGTGTGGGTAGAATATATATCCCACGGGGGTAAAATTGAAAAAAGTTGAAAACATTTTTTTTTGGACTTAGTCATTTTTCCGGCGGTTATCAGAATTTCAGATAGGGGAAATGTCAGTGAGCATTCCGATTTCAGTTCCAGAGCGATTCGCCCAATGAGTCCTTGATATTTCGTCGTTTTCAGCCAATTTTTCTGGATTTTTGAAAAGTTCACTTTTTTGTGAAAATATCCACTAAATGAGGGAATAATTTGTGTGAGGGTACCCCATGAGAGTTCCAAATGTGTGTGGGTAGAATATATATCCCACGGGGGTAAAATTGAAAAAAGTTGAAAACATTTTTTTTTGGACTTAGTCATTTTTCCGGCGGTTATCATACTTTCAGATAGGGGAAATGTCAGTGAGCATTCCGATTTCAGTTCCAGAGCGATTCGCCGGATGAGTCCTTTATATTTAGTCGTTTTCAGCCAATTTTCTGGATTTTTGAAAATTTCACTTTTCTGTGAAAATATCCACTAAATGAGGGAATAATATGTGTGAGGGTACCCCAGGAGAGTTCCAAATGTGTGTGGGTAGAATATATATCCCACGGGGGTAAAATTGAAAAAAGTTGAAAACATTTTTTTTTGGACTTAGTCATTTTTCCGGCATTTATCAGACTTTCAGATAGGGGAAATGTCAGTGAGCATTCCGATTTCAGTTCCAGAGCGATTCACCCAATGATTCCTTGATATTTAGTCGTTTTCAGCCAATTTTCTGGATTTTTGAAAATTTCACTTTTTTGTGAAAATATCCACTAAATGAGGGAATAATATGTGTGAGGGTACCACAGGAGAGTTCCAAATGTGTGTGGGTAGAATATATATCCCACGGGGGTAAAATTGAAAAAAGTTGAAAAAAAAATTTTTTGGACTCAGTCATTTTTCTGGCGTTTATCAGACTTTCAGATAGGGGAAATGTCAGTGAGCATTCCGATTTCAGTTCCAGAGCGATTCGCCCAATGAGTCCTTGATATTTCGTCGTTTTCAGCCAATTTTTCTGGATTTTTGAAAATTTCACTTTTTTGTGAAAATATCTACTAAATGAGGGAATAATATGTGTGAGGGTACCCCAGGAGAGTTCCAAATGTGTGTGGGTAGAATATATATCCCACGGGGGTAAAATTGAAAAAAGTTGAAAACATTTTTTTTTGGACTTAGTCATTTTTCCGGCATTTATCAGACTTTCAGATAGGGGAAATGTCAGTGAGCGTTCCGATTTCAGTTCCAGAGCGATTTGCCCAATAAGTCCTTGATATTTAGTCGATTTCAGCCAATTTTCTGGATTTTTGAACATTTCACTTTTTTGTGAAAATATCCACTAAATGAGGGAATAATATGTGTGAGGGTACCCCAGGAGAGTTCCAAATGTGGGTGGGTAGAATATATATCCCACGGGGGTTAAATTGAAAAAAGTTGAAAAAATATTTTTTTAGACTTAGTCATTTTTCCGGCATTTATCAGACTTTCAGATAGGGGAAATGTCAGTGAGCATTCCGATTTCAGTTTCAGAGCGATTCACCCTATGAGTCCTTGATATTTAGTCGTTTTCAGCCAATTTTCTGGATTTTTGAAAATTTCACTTTTTTGTGAAAATATCCACTAAATGAGGGAATAATATGTGTGAGGGTACCACAGGAGAGTTCCAAATGTGTGTGGGTAGAATATATATCCCACGGGGGTAAAATTGAAAAAAGTTGAAAAAAAAATTTTTTGGACTCAGTCATTTTTCTGGCGTTTATCAGACTTTCAGATAGGGGAAATGTCAGTGAGCATTCCGATTTCAGTTCCAGAGCGATTCGCCCAATGAGTCCTTGATATTTCGTCGTTTTCAGCCAATTTTTCTGGATTTTTGAAAAGTTCACTTTTTTGTGAAAATATCCACTAAATGAGGGAATAATTTGTGTGAGGGTACCCCATGAGAGTTCCAAATGTGTGTGGGTAGAATATATATCCCACGGGGGTAAAATTGAAAAAAGTTGAAAACATTTTTTTTTGGACTTAGTCATTTTTCCGGCGTTTATCAGACTTTCAGATAGGGGAAATGTCAGTGAGCATTCCGATTTCAGTTCCAGAGCGATTCGCCCAATGAGTCCTTGATATTTCGTCGTTTTCAGCCAATTTTTCGGGATTTTTGAAAATTTCACTTTTTTGTGAAAATATCCACTAAATGAGGGAATAATATGTGTGAGGGTACCCCAGGAGAGTTCCAAATGTGTGTGGGTAGAATATATATCCCACGGGGGTAAAATTGAAAAAAGTTGAAAAAAATTTTTTTTTGGACTTAGTCATTTTTCCGGCGTTTATCAGACTTTCAGATAGGGGAAATGTCAGTGAGCATTCCGATTTCAGTTCCAGAGCGATTCGCCGGATGCGTCCTTGATATTTAGTTGTTTTCAGCCAATTTTCTGGATTTTTGAAAATTTCACTTTTCAGTGAAAATATCCACTAAATGAGGGAATAATATGTGTGAGGGTACCCCAGGAGAGTTCCAAATGTGTGTGGGTAGAATATATATCCCACGGGGGTAAAATTGAAAAAAGTTGAAAACATTTTTTTTTGGACTTAGTCATTTTTCCGGCATTTATCAGACTTTCAGATAGGGGAAATGTCAGTGAGCATTCCGATTTCAGTTCCAGAGCGATTCACCCTATGAGTCCTTGATATTTCGTCTTTTTCAGCCAATTTTTCTGGATTTTTGAAAATTTCACTTTTTTGTGAAAATATCTACTAAATGAGGGAATAATATGTGTGAGGGTACCCCAGGAGAGTTCCAAATGTGTGTGGGTAGATTATATATCCCACGGGGGTAAAATTGAAAAAAGTTGAAAAAAAATTTTTTTTGGACTTAGTCATTTTTCCGGCGTTTATCAGACTTTCAGATAGGGGAAATGTCAGTGAGCATTCCGATTTCAGTTCCAGAGCGATTCGCCCAATGAGTCCTTGATATTTCGTCGTTTTCAGCCAATTTTTCGGGATTTTTGAAAATTTCACTTTTTTGTGAAAATATCCACTAAATGAGGGAATAATTTGTGTGAGGGTACCCCATGAGAGTTCCAAATGTGTGTGGGTAGAATATATATCCCACGGGGGTAAAATTGAAAAAAGTTGAAAACATTTTTTTTTGGACTTAGTCATTTTTCCGGCGTTTATCAGACTTTCAGATAGGGGAAATGTCAGTGAGCATTCCGATTTCAGTTCCAGAGCGATTCGCCCAATGAGTCCTTGATATTTCGTCGTTTTCAGCCAATTTTTCTGGATTTTTGAAAATTTCACTTTTTTGTGAAAATATCCACTAAATGAGGGAATAATATGTGTGAGGGTACCCCAGGAGAGTTCCAAATGTGGGTGGGTAGAATATATATCCCACGGGGGTTAAATTGAAAAAAGTTGAAAAAATATTTTTTTAGACTTAGTCATTTTTCCGGCATTTATCAGACTTTCAGATAGGGGAAATGTCAGTGAGCATTCCGATTTCAGTTCCAGAGCGATTCACCCTATGAGTCCTTGATATTTAGTCGTTTTCAGCCAATTTTCTGGATTTTTGAAAATTTCACTTTTTTGTGAAAATATCCACTAAATGAGGGAATAATATGTGTGAGGGTACCACAGGAGAGTTCCAAATGTGTGTGGGTAGAATATATATCCCACGGGGGTAAAATTGAAAAAAGTTGAAAAAAATTTTTTTTTGGACTTAGTCATTTTTCCGGCGTTTATCAGACTTTCAGATAGGGGAAATGTCAGTGAGCATTCCGATTTCAGTTCCAGAGCGATTCGCCCAATGAGTCCTTGATATTTCGTCATTTTCAGCCAATTTTTCTGGATTTTTGAAAAGTTCACTTTTTTGTGAAAATATCCACTAAATGAGGGAATAATTTGTGTGAGGGTACCCCATGAGAGTTCCAAATGTGTGTGGGTAGAATATATATCCCACGGGGGTAAAATTGAAAAAAGTTGAAAACATTTTTTTTTGGACTTAGTCATTTTTCCGGCGGTTATCAGAATTTCAGATAGGGGAAATGTCAGTGAGCATTCCGATTTCAGTTCCAGAGCGATTCGCCCAATGAGTCCTTGATATTTCGTCGTTTTCAGCCAATTTTTCTGGATTTTTGAAAAGTTCACTTTTTTGTGAAAATATCCACTAAATGAGGGAATAATTTGTGTGAGGGTACCCCATGAGAGTTCCAAATGTGTGTGGGTAGAATATATATCCCACGGGGGTAAAATTGAAAAAAGTTGAAAACATTTTTTTTTGGACTTAGTCATTTTTCCGGCGGTTATCATACTTTCAGATAGGGGAAATGTCAGTGAGCATTCCGATTTCAGTTCCAGAGCGATTCGCCGGATGAGTCCTTTATATTTAGTCGTTTTCAGCCAATTTTCTGGATTTTTGAAAATTTCACTTTTCTGTGAAAATATCCACTAAATGAGGGAATAATATGTGTGAGGGTACCCCAGGAGAGTTCCAAATGTGTGTGGGTAGAATATATATCCCACGGGGGTAAAATTGAAAAAAGTTGAAAACATTTTTTTTTGGACTTAGTCATTTTTCCGGCATTTATCAGACTTTCAGATAGGGGAAATGTCAGTGAGCATTCCGATTTCAGTTCCAGAGCGATTCACCCAATGAGTCCTTGATATTTAGTCGTTTTCAGCCAATTTTCTGGATTTTTGAAAATTTCCCTTTTTTGTGAAAATATCCACTAAATGAGGGAATAATATGTGTGAGGGTACCACAGGAGAGTTCCAAATGTGTGTGGGTAGAATATATATCCCACGGGGGTAAAATTGAAAAAAGTTGAAAAAAAAATTTTTTGGACTCAGTCATTTTTCTGGCGTTTATCAGACTTTCAGATAGGGGAAATGTCAGTGAGCATTCCGATTTCAGTTCCAGAGCGATTCGCCCAATGAGTCCTTGATATTTCGTCGTTTTCAGCCAATTTTTCTGGATTTTTGAAAATTTCACTTTTTTGTGAAAATATCTACTAAATGAGGGAATAATATGTGTGAGGGTACCCCAGGAGAGTTCCAAATGTGTGTGGGTAGAATATATATCCCACGGGGGTAAAATTGAAAAAAGTTGAAAACATTTTTTTTTGGACTTAGTCATTTTTCCGGCATTTATCAGACTTTCAGATAGGGGAAATGTCAGTGAGCGTTCCGATTTCAGTTCCAGAGCGATTTGCCCAATAAGTCCTTGATATTTAGTCGATTTCAGCCAATTTTCTGGATTTTTGAACATTTCACTTTTTTGTGAAAATATCCACTAAATGAGGGAATAATATGTGTGAGGGTACCCCAGGAGAGTTCCAAATGTGGGTGGGTAGAATATATATCCCACGGGGGTTAAATTGAAAAAAGTTGAAAAAATATTTTTTTAGACTTAGTCATTTTTCCGGCATTTATCAGACTTTCAGATAGGGGAAATGTCAGTGAGCATTCCGATTTCAGTTTCAGAGCAATTCACCCTATGAGTCCTTGATATTTAGTCGTTTTCAGCCAATTTTCTGGATTTTTGAAAATTTCACTTTTTTGTGAAAATATCCACTAAATGAGGGAATAATATGTGTGAGGGTACCACAGGAGAGTTCCAAATGTGTGTGGGTAGAATATATATCCCACGGGGGTAAAATTGAAAAAAGTTGAAAAAAAAATTTTTTGGACTCAGTCATTTTTCTGGCGTTTATCAGACTTTCAGATAGGGGAAATGTCAGTGAGCATTCCGATTTCAGTTCCAGAGCGATTCGCCCAATGAGTCCTTGATATTTCGTCGTTTTCAGCCAATTTTTCTGGATTTTTGAAAAGTTCACTTTTTTGTGAAAATATCCACTAAATGAGGGAATAATTTGTGTGAGGGTACCCCATGAGAGTTCCAAATGTGTGTGGGTAGAATATATATCCCACGGGGGTAAAATTGAAAAAAGTTGAAAACATTTTTTTTTGGACTTAGTCATTTTTCCGGCGTTTATCAGACTTTCAGATAGGGGAAATGTCAGTGAGCATTCTGATTTCAGTTCCAGAGCGATTCGCCCAATGAGTCCTTGATATTTCGTCGTTTTCAGCCAATTTTTCGGGATTTTTGAAAATTTCACTTTTTTGTGAAAATATCCACTAAATGAGGGAATAATATGTGTGAGGGTACCCCAGGAGAGTTCCAAATGTGTGTGGGTAGAATATATATCCCACGGGGGTAAAATTGAAAAAAGTTGAAAAAAATTTTTTTTTGGACTTAGTCATTTTTCCGGCGTTTATCAGACTTTCAGATAGGGGAAATGTCAGTGAGCATTCCGATTTCAGTTCCAGAGCGATTCGCCGGATGCGTCCTTGATATTTAGTTGTTTTCAGCCAATTTTCTGGATTTTTGAAAATTTCACTTTTCAGTGAAAATATCCACTAAATGAGGGAATAATATGTGTGAGGGTACCCCAGGAGAGTTCCAAATGTGTGTGGGTAGAATATATATCCCACGGGGGTAAAATTGAAAAAAGTTGAAAACATTTTTTTTTGGACTTAGTCATTTTTCCGGCATTTATCAGACTTTCAGATAGGGGAAATGTCAGTGAGCATTCCGATTTCAGTTCCAGAGCGATTCACCCTATGAGTCCTTGATATTTCGTCTTTTTCAGCCAATTTTTCTGGATTTTTGAAAATTTCACTTTTTTGTGAAAATATCTACTAAATGAGGGAATAATATGTGTGAGGGTACCCCAGGAGAGTTCCAAATGTGTGTGGGTAGATTATATATCCCACGGGGGTAAAATTGAAAAAAGTTGAAAAAAAATTTTTTTTGGACTTAGTCATTTTTCCGGCGTTTATCAGACTTTCAGATAGGGGAAATGTCAGTGAGCATTCCGATTTCAGTTCCAGAGCGATTCGCCCAATGAGTCCTTGATATTTCGTCGTTTTCAGCCAATTTTTCGGGATTTTTGAAAATTTCACTTTTTTGTGAAAATATCCACTAAATGAGGGAATAATTTGTGTGAGGGTACCCCATGAGAGTTCCAAATGTGTGTGGGTAGAATATATATCCCACGGGGGTAAAATTGAAAAAAGTTGAAAACATTTTTTTTTGGACTTAGTCATTTTTCCGGCGTTTATCAGACTTTCAGATAGGGGAAATGTCAGTGAGCATTCCGATTTCAGTTCCAGAGCGATTCGCCCAATGAGTCCTTGATATTTCGTCGTTTTCAGCCAATTTTTCTGGATTTTTGAAAATTTCACTTTTTTGTGAAAATATCCACTAAATGAGGGAATAATATGTGTGAGGGTACCCCAGGAGAGTTCCAAATGTGTGTGGGTAGAATATATATCCCACGGGGGTAAAATTGAAAAAAGTTGAAAAAAATTTTTTTTTGGACTTAGTCATTTTTCCGGCGTTTATCAGACTTTCAGATAGGGGAAATGTCAGTGAGCGTTCCAATTTCAGTTCCAGAGCGATTCGCCGGATGCGTCCTTGATATTTAGTCGTTTTCAGCCAATTTTCTGGATTTTTGAAAATTTCACTTTTCAGTGAAAATATCCACTAAATGAGGGAATAATATGTGTGAGGGTACCCCAGGAGAGTTCCAAATGTGTGTGGGTAGAATATATATCCCACGGGGGTAAAATTGAAAAAAGTTGAAAACATTTTTTTTTGGACTTAGTCATTTTTCCGGCATTTATCAGACTTTCAGATAGGGGAAATGTCAGTGAGCATTCCGATTTCAGTTCCAGAGCGATTCAGCCTATGAGTCCTTGATATTTAGTCGTTTTCAGCCAATTTTCTGGATTTTTGAAAATTTCACTTTTTTGTGAAAATATCCACTAAATGAGGGAATAATATGTGTGAGGGTACCACAGGAGAGTTCCAAATGTGTGTGGGTAGAATATATATCCCACGGGGGTAAAATTGAAAAAAGTTGAAAAAAAAATTTTTTGGACTCAGTCATTTTTCTGGCGTTTATCAGACTTTCAGATAGGGGAAATGTCAGTGAGCATTCCGATTTCAGTTCCAGAGCGATTCGCCCAATGAGTCCTTGATATTTCGTCGTTTTCAGCCAATTTTCTGTATTTTTGAAAATTTCACTTTTTTGTGAAAATATCCACTAAATGAGGGAATAATATGTGTGAGGGTACACCAGGAGAGTTCCAAATGTGTGTGGGTAGAATATATATCCCACGGGGGTAAAATTGAAAAGAGTTGAAAAAATATTTTTTTGGACTTAGTCATTTTTCCGGCGTTTATCAGACTTTCAGATAGGGGAAATGTCAGTGAGCATTCCGATTTCAGTTCCAGAGCGATTCGCCCAATGAGTCCTTGATATTTCGTCGTTTTCAGCCAATTTTTCTGGATTTTTGAAAAGTTCACTTTTTTGTGAAAATATCCACTAAATGAGGGAATAATTTGTGTGAGGGTACCCCATGAGAGTTCCAAATGTGTGTGGGTAGAATATATATCCCACGGGGGTAAAATTGAAAAAAGTTGAAAACATTTTTTTTTTGGACTTAGTCATTTTTCCGGCATTTATCAGACTTTCAGATAGGGGAAATGTCAGTGAGCGTTCCGATTTCAGTTCCAGAGCGATTCGCCGGATGCGTCCTTGATATTTAGTCGTTTTCAGCCAATTTTCTGAATTTTTGAAAATTTCACTTTTCTGTGAAAATATCCACTAAATGAGGGAATAATATGTGTGAGGGTACCCCAGGAGAGTTCCAAATGTGTGTGGGTAGAATATATATCCCACGGGGGTAAAATTGAAAAAAGTTGAAAACATTTTTTTTTGGACTTAGTCATTTTTCCGGCATTTATCAGACTTTCAGATAGGGGAAATGTCAGTGAGCGTTCCGATTTCAGTTCCAGAGCGATTTGCCCAATAAGTCCTTGATATTTAGTCGATTTCAGCCAATTTTCTGGATTTTTGAACATTTCACTTTTTTGTGAAAATATCCACTAAATGAGGGAATAATATGTGTGAGGGTACCCCAGGAGAGTTCCAAATGTGGGTGGGTAGAATATATATCCCACGGGGGTTAAATTGAAAAAAGTTGAAAAAATATTTTTTAGACTTAGTCATTTTTCCGGCATTTATCAGACTTTCAGATAGGGGAAATGTCAGTGAGCATTCCGATTTCAGTTCCAGAGCGATTCACCCTTTGAGTCCTTGATATTTAGTCGTTTTCAGCCAATTTTCTGGATTTTTGAAAATTTCACTTTTTTGTGAAAATATCCACTAAATGAGGGAATAATATGTGTGAGGGTACCACAGGAGAGTTCCAAATGTGTGTGGGTAGAATATATATCCCACGGGGGTAAAATTGAAAAAAGTTGAAAAAAAAATTTTTTGGACTCAGTCATTTTTCTGGCGTTTATCAGACTTTCAGATAGGGGAAATGTCAGTGAGCATTCCGATTTCAGTTCCAGAGCGATTCGCCCAATGAGTCCTTGATATTTCGTCGTTTTCAGCCAATTTTCTGTATTTTTGAAAATTTCACTTTTTTGTGAAAATATCCACTAAATGAGGGAATAATATGTGTGAGGGTACCCCAGGAGAGTTCCAAATGTGTGTGGGTAGAATATATATCCCACGGGGGTAAAATTGAAAAGAGTTGAAAAAATATTTTTTTGGACTTAGTCATTTTTCCGGCGTTTATCAGACTTTCAGATAGGGGAAATGTCAGTGAGCATTCCGATTTCAGTTCCAGAGCGATTCGCCCGATTTCAGTTCCAGAGCGATTCGCCCAATGAGTCCTTGATATTTCGTCGTTTTCAGCCAATTTTTCTGGATTTTTGAAAAGTTCACTTTTTTGTGAAAATATCCACTAAATGAGGGAATAATTTGTGTGAGGGTACCCCATGAGAGTTCCAAATGTGTGTGGGTAGAATATATATCCCACGGGGGTAAAATTGAAAAAAGTTGAAAACATTTTTTTTTGGACTTAGTCATTTTTCCGGCGGTTATCATACTTTCAGATAGGGGAAATGTCAGTGAGCATTCCGATTTCAGTTCCAGAGCGATTCGCCCAATGAGTCCTTGATATTTCGTCGTTTTCAGCCAATTTTTCTGGATTTTTGAAAAGTTCACTTTTTTGTGAAAATATCCACTAAATGAGGGAATAATTTGTGTGAGGGTACCCCATGAGAGTTCCAAATGTGTGTGGGTAGAATATATATCCCACGGGGGTAAAATTGAAAAAAGTTGAAAACATTTTTTTTTGGACTTAGTCATTTTTCCGGCATTTATCAGACTTTCAGATAGGGGAAATGTCAGTGAGCGTTCCGATTTCAGTTCCAGAGCGATTCGCCGGATGCGTCCTTGATATTTAGTCGTTTTCAGCCAATTTTCTGGATTTTTGAAAATTTCACTTTTCTGTGAAAATATCCACTAAATGAGGGAATAATATGTGTGAGGGTACCCCAGGAGAGTTCCAAATGTGTGTGGGTAGAATATATATCCCACGGGGGTAAAATTGAAAAAAGTTGAAAACATTTTTTTTGGACTTAGTCATTTTTCCGGCATTTATCAGACTTTCAGATAGGGGAAATGTCAGTGAGCGTTCCGATTTCAGTTCCAGAGCGATTTGCCCAATAAGTCCTTGATATTTAGTCGATTTCAGCCAATTTTCTGGATTTTTGAACATTTCACTTTTTTGTGAAAATATCCACTAAATGAGGGAATAATATGTGTGAGGGTACCCCAGGAGAGTTCCAAATGTGGGTGGGTAGAATATATATCCCACGGGGGTTAAATTGAAAAAAGTTGAAAAAATATTTTTTTAGACTTAGTCATTTTTCCGGCATTTATCAGACTTTCAGATAGGGGAAATGTCAGTGAGCATTCCGATTTCAGTTCCAGAGCGATTCACCCTATGAGTCCTTGATATTTAGTCGTTTTCAGCCAATTTTCTGGATTTTTGAAAATTTCACTTTTTTGTGAAAATATCCACTAAATGAGGGAATAATATGTGTGAGGGTACCACAGGAGAGTTCCAAATGTGTGTGGGTAGAATATATATCCCACGGGGGTAATATTGAAAAAAGTTGAAAAAAAAATTTTTTGGACTCAGTCATTTTTCTGGCGTTTATCAGACTTTCAGATAGGGGAAATGTCAGTGAGCATTCCGATTTCAGTTCCAGAGCGATTCGCCCAATGAGTCCTTGATATTTCGTCGTTTTCAGCCAATTTTCTGTATTTTTGAAAATTTCACTTTTTTGTGAAAATATCCACTAAATGAGGGAATAATATGTGTGAGGGTACCCCAGGAGAGTTCCAAATGTGTGTGGGTAGAATATATATCCCACGGGGGTAAAATTGAAAAGAGTTGAAAAAATATTTTTTTTGGACTTAGTCATTTTTCCGGCGTTTATCAGACTTTCAGATAGGGGAAATGTCAGTGAGCATTCCGATTTCAGTTCCAGAGCGATTCGCCCAATGAGTCCTTGATATTTCGTCGTTTTCAGCCAATTTTTCTGGATTTTTGAAAAGTTCACTTTTTTGTGAAAATATCCACTAAATGAGGGAATAATTTGTGTGAGGGTACCCCATGAGAGTTCCAAATGTGTGTGGGTAGAATATATATCCCACGGGGGTAAAATTGAAAAAAGTTGAAAACATTTTTTTTTGGACTTAGTCATTTTTCCGGCGGTTATCATACTTTCAGATAGGGGAAATGTCAGTGAGCATTCCGATTTCAGTTCCAGAGCGATTCGCCCAATGAGTCCTTGATATTTCGTCGTTTTCAGCCAATTTTTCTGGATTTTTGAAAAGTTCATTTTTTTGTGAAAATATCCACTAAATGAGGGAATAATTTGTGTGAGGGTACCCCATGAGAGTTCCAAATGTGTGTGGGTAGAATATATATCCCACGGGGGTAAAATTGAAAAAAGTTGAAAACATTTTTTTTTGGACTTAGTCATTTTTCCGGCATTTATCAGACTTTCAGATAGGGGAAATGTCAGTGAGCGTTCCGATTTCAGTTCCAGAGCGATTCGCCGGATGCGTCCTTGATATTTAGTCGTTTTCAGCCAATTTTCTGGATTTTTGAAAATTTCACTTTTCTGTGAAAATATCCACTAAATGAGGGAATAATATGTGTGAGGGTACCCCAGGAGAGTTCCAAATGTGTGTGGGTAGAATATATATCCCACGGGGGTAAAATTGAAAAAAGTTGAAAACATTTTTTTTTGGACTTAGTCATTTTTCCGGCATTTATCAGACTTTCAGATAGGGGAAATGTCAGTGAGCGTTCCGATTTCAGTTCCAGAGCGATTTGCCCAATAAGTCCTTGATATTTAGTCGATTTCAGCCAATTTTCTGGATTTTTGAACATTTCACTTTTTTGTGAAAATATCCACTAAATGAGGGAATAATATGTGTGAGGGTACCCCAGGAGAGTTCCAAATGTGGGTGGGTAGAATATATATCCCACGGGGGTTAAATTGAAAAAAGTTGAAAAAATATTTTTTTAGACTTAGTCATTTTTCCGGCATTTATCAGACTTTCAGATAGGGGAAATGTCAGTGAGCATTCCGATTTCAGTTCCAGAGCGATTCACCCTATGAGTCCTTGATATTTAGTCGTTTTCAGCCAATTTTCTGGATTTTTGAAAATTTCACTTTTTTGTGAAAATATCCACTAAATGAGGGAATAATATGTGTGAGGGTACCCCAGGAGAGTTCCAAATGTGTGTGGGTAGAATATATATCCCACGGGGGAAAAATTGAAAATAGTTGAAAAAATATTTTTTTTGGACTTAGTCATTTTTCCGGCGGTTATCAGACTTTCAGATAGGGGAAATGTCAGTGAGCGTTCCGATTTCAGTTCCAGAGCGATTCGCCGGAAGAGTCTTTGATATTTAGTCGTTTTCAGCCAATTTTCTGGATTTTTTAAAATTTCACTTTTCTGTGAAAATATCCACTAAATGAGGGAATAATATGTGTGAGGGTACCCCAGGAGAGTTCCAAATGTGTGTGGGTAGAATATATATCCCACGGGGGTAAAATTGAAAAAAGTTGAAAACATTTTTTTTTGGACCTAGTCATTTTTCCGGCATTTATCAGACTTTCAGATAGGGGAAATGTCATTGAGCATTCCGATTTCAGTTCCAGAGCGATTCACCCAATGAGTCCTTGATATTTAGTCGTTTTCAGCCAATTTTCTGGATTTTTGAAAATTTCACTTTTTTGTGAAAATATCCACTAAATGAGGGAATAATATGTGTGAGGGTACCCCAGGAGAGTTCCAAATGTGTGTGGGTAGAATATATATCCCACGGGGGTAAAATTGAAAAAAGTTGAAAAAATATTTTTTTTGGAATTAGTCATTTTTCCGGCGTTTATCAGACTTTCAGATAGGGGAAATGTCAGTGAGCATTCCGATTTCAGTTCCAGAGCGATTCGCCCAATGAGTCCTTGATATTTCGTCGTTTTCAGCCAATTTTCTGGATTTTTGAAAATTTCACTTTTCTGTGAAAATATCCACTAAATGAGGGAATAATATGTGTGAGGGTACCCCAGGAGAGTTCCAAATGTGTGTGGGTAGAATATATATCCCACGGGGGTAAAATTGAAAAAAGTTGAAAACATTTTTTTTTGGACTTAGTCATTTTTCCGGCATTTATCAGACTTTCAGATAGGGGAAATGTCAGTGAGCGTTCCGATTTCAGTTCCAGAGCGATTTGCCCAATAAGTCCTTGATATTTAGTCGATTTCAGCCAATTTTCTGGATTTTTGAAAATTTCACTTTTTTGTGAAAATATCCACTAAATGAGGGAATAATATGTGTGAGGGTACCCCAGGAGAGTTCCAAATGTGGCTGGGTAGAATATATATCCCACGGGGGTAAAATTGAAAAAAGTTGAAAAAATATTTTTTTAGACTTAGTCATTTTTCCGGAATTTATCAGACTTTCAGATAGGGGAAATGTCAGTGAGCATTCCGATTTCAGTTCCAGAGCGATTCACCCTATGAGTCCTTGATATTTAGTCGTTTTCAGCCAATTTTCTGGATTTTTGAAAATTTCACTTTTTTGTGAAAATATCCACTAAATGAGGGAATAATATGTGTGAGGGTACCACAGGAGAGTTCCAAATGTGTGTGGGTAGAATATATATCCCACGGGGGTAAAATTGAAAAAAGTTTAAAAAAAAATTTTTTGGACTCATTCATTTTTCTGGCGTTTATCAGACTTTCAGATAGGGGAAATGTCAGTGAGCATTCCGATTTCAGTTCCAGAGCGATTCGCCCAATGAGTCCTTGATATTTCGTCGTTTTCAGCCAATTTTTCTGGATTTTTGAAAATTTCACTTTTTTGTGAAAATATCCACTAAATGAGAGAATAATATGTGTGAGGGTACCCCAGGAGAGTTCCAAATGTGTGTGGGTAGAATATATATCCCACGGGGGTAAAATTGAAAAAAGTTGAAAACATTTTTTTTTGGACTTAGTCATTTTTCCGGCATTCATCAGACTTTCAGATAGGGGAAATGTCAGTGAGCGTTCCGATTTCAGTTCCAGAGCGATTCGCCCAATGAGTCCTTGATTTTTAGTTGTTTTCAGCCAATTTTCTGTATTTTTGAAAATTTCACTTTTTTGTGAAAATATCCACTAAATGAGGGAATAATATGTGTGAGGGTACCCCAGGAGAGTTCCAAATGTGTGTGGGTAGAACATATATCCCACGGGGGTAAAATTGAAAAAAGTTGAAAACATTTTTTTTTGGACTTAGTCATTTTTCCGGCATTTATCAGACTTTCAGATAGGGGAAATGTCAGTGAGCGTTCCGATTTCAGTTCCACAGCGATTCGCCCAATGAGTCCTTGATTTTTAGTCTTTTTCAGCCAAATTTCTGTATTTTTGAAAATTTCACTTTTTTGTGAAAATATCCACTAAATGAGGGAATAATATGTGTGAGGGTACCCCAGTAGAGTTCCAAATGTGTGTGGGTAGAATATATATCCCACGGGAGTAAAATTGAAAAAAGTTTAAAAAAATTTTTTTGGGACTTAGTCATTTTTCCGGCGTTTATCAGACTTTCAGATAGGGGAAATGTCAGTGAGCATTCCGATTTCAGTTCCAGAGCGATTCGCCCAAAGAGTCCTTGATATTTCGTCGTTTTCAGCCAATTTTCTGGATTTTTGAAAATTTCACTTTTTTGTGAAAATATCCACTAAATGAGGGAATAATATGTGTGAGGGTACCCCAGGAGAGTTCCAAATGTGTGTGGGTAGAATATATATCCCACGGGGGTAAAATTGAAAAGAGTTGAAAAAATATTTTTTTTGGACTTAGTCATTTTTCCGGCGTTTATCAGACTTTCAGATAGGGGAAATGTCAGTGAGCATTCCGATTTCAGTTCCAGAGCGATTCGCCCAATGAGTCCTTGATATTTCGTCGTTTTCAGCCAATTTTTCTGGATTTTTGAAAAGTTCACTTTTTTGTGAAAATATCCACTAAATGAGGGAATAATATGTGTGAGGGTACCCCAGGAGAGTTCCAAATGTGTGTGGGTAGAATATATATCCCACGGGGGTAAAATTGAAAAAAGTTGAGAAAACATTTTTTTTGGACTTAGTCATTTTTCCGGCGTTTATCAGACTTTCAGATAGGGGAAATGTCAGTGAGCGTTCCGATTTCAGATCCAGAGCGATTCGCCGGATGAGTCCTTGATATTTAGTCGTTTTCAGCCAATTTTCTGGATTTTTGAAAATTTCACTTTTCTGTGAAAATATCCACTAAATGAGGGAATAATATGTGTGAGGGTACCCCAGGAGAGTTCCAAATGTGTGTGGGTAGAATATATATCCCACGGGGGTAAAATTGAAAAAAGTTGAAAACATTTTTTTTTGGACTTAGTCATTTTTCCGGCATTTATCAGACTTTCAGATAGGGGAAATGTCAGTGAGCATTCCGATTTCAGTTCCAGAGCGATTCACCCAATGAGTCCTTGATATTTAGTCATTTTCAGCCAATTTTCTGGATTTTTGAAAATTTCACTTTTTTGTGAAAATATCCACTAAATGAGGGAATAATATGTGTGAGGGTACCCCAGGAGAGTTCCAAATGTGTGTGAGTAGAATATATATCCCACGGGGGTAAAATTGAAAAAAGTTGAAAAAATATTTTTTTTGGACTTAGTCATTTTTCCGGCGTTTATCAGACTTTCAGATAGGGGAAATGTCAGTGAGCATTCCGATTTCAGTTCCAGAGCGATTCGCCCAATGAGTCCTTGATATTTCGTCGTTTTCAGCCAATTTTTCTGGATTTTTGAAAATTTCACTTTTTTGTGAAAATATCCACTAAATGAGGGAATAATTTGTGTGAGGGTACCCCATGAGAGTTCCAAATGTGTGTGGGTAGAATATATATCCCACGGGGGTAAAATTGAAAAAAGTTGAAAACATTTTTTTTTGGACTTAGTCATTTTTCCGGCGTTTATCAGACTTTCAGATAGGGGAAATGTCAGTGAGCATTCCGATTTCAGTTCCAGAGCGATTCGCCCAATGAGTCCTTGATATTTCGTCGTTTTCAGCCAATTTTTCTGGATTTTTGAAAATTTCACTTTTTTGTGAAAATATCCACTAAATGAGGGAATAATATGTGTGAGGGTACCCCAGGAGAGTTCCAAATGTGTGTGGGTAGAATATATATCCCACGGGGGTAAAATTGAAAAAAGTTGAAAACATTTTTTTTTGGACTTAGTCATTTTTCAGGCATTTATCAGACTTTCAGATAGGGGAAATGTCAGTGAGCGTTCCGATTTCAGTTCCAGAGCGATTTGCCCAATAAGTCCTTGATATTTAGTCGATTTCAGCCAATTTTCTGGATTTTTGAAAATTTCACTTTTTTGTGAAAATATCCACTAAATGAGTGAATAATATGTGTGAGGGTACCCCAGGAGAGTTCCAAATGTGGCTGGGTAGAATATATATCCCACGGGGGTAAAATTGAAAAAAGTTGAAAAAATATTTTTTTAGACTTAGTCATTTTTCCGGAATTTATCAGACTTTCAGATAGGGGAAATGTCAGTGAGCATTCCGATTTCAGTTCCAGAGCGATTCACCCTATGAGTCCTTGATATTTAGTCGTTTTCAGCCAATTTTCTGGATTTTTGAAAATTTCACTTTTTTGTGAAAATATCCACTAAATGAGGGAATAATATGTGTGAGGGTACCACAGGAGAGTTCCAAATGTGTGTGGGTAGAATATATATCCCACGGGGGTAAAATTGAAAAAAGTTGAAAAAAAAATTTTTTGGACTCATTCATTTTTCTGGCGTTTATCAGACTTTCAGATAGGGGAAATGTCAGTGAGCATTCCGATTTCAGTTCCAGAGCGATTCGCCCAATGAGTCCTTGATATTTCGTCGTTTTCAGCCAATTTTTCTGGATTTTTGAAAATTTCACTTTTTTGTGAAAATATCCACTAAATGAGAGAATAATATGTGTGAGGGTACCCCAGGAGAGTTCCAAATGTGTGTGGGTAGAATATATATCCCACGGGGGTAAAATTGAAAAAAGTTGAAAACATTTTTTTTTGGACTTAGTCATTTTTCCGGCATTCATCAGACTTTCAGATAGGGGAAATGTCAGTGAGCGTTCCGATTTCAGTTCCAGAGCGATTCGCCCAATGAGTCCTTGATTTTTAGTTGTTTTCAGCCAATTTTCTGTATTTTTGAAAATTTCACTTTTTTGTGAAAATATCCACTAAATGAGGGAATAATATGTGTGAGGGTACCCCAGGAGAGTTCCAAATGTGTGTGGGTAGAACATATATCCCACGGGGGTAAAATTGAAAAAAGTTGAAAACATTTTTTTTTGGACTTAGTCATTTTTCCGGCATTTATCAGACTTTCAGATAGGGGAAATGTCAGTGAGCGTTCCGATTTCAGTTCCACAGCGATTCGCCCAATGAGTCCTTGATTTTTAGTCTTTTTCAGCCAAATTTCTGTATTTTTGAAAATTTCACTTTTTTGTGAAAATATCCACTAAATGAGGGAATAATATGTGTGAGGGTACCCCAGGAGAGTTCCAAATGTGTGTGGGTAGAATATATATCCCACGGGAGTAAAATTGAAAAAAGTTTAAAAAAATTTTTTTGGGACTTAGTCATTTTTCCGGCGTTTATCAGACTTTCAGATAGGGGAAATGTCAGTGAGCATTCCGATTTCAGTTCCAGAGCGATTCGCCCAAAGAGTCCTTGATATTTCGTCGTTTTCAGCCAATTTTCTGGATTTTTGAAAATTTCACTTTTTTGTGAAAATATCCACTAAATGAGGGAATAATATGTGTGAGGGTACCCCAGGAGAGTTCCAAATGTGTGTGGGTAGAATATATATCCCACGGGGGTAAAATTGAAAAGAGTTGAAAAAATATTTTTTTTGGACTTAGTCATTTTTCCGGCGTTTATCAGACTTTCAGATAGGGGAAATGTCAGTGAGCATTCCGATTTCAGTTCCAGAGCGATTCGCCCAATGAGTCCTTGATATTTCGTCGTTTTCAGCCAATTTTTCTGGATTTTTGAAAAGTTCACTTTTTTGTGAAAATATCCACTAAATGAGGGAATAATATGTGTGAGGGTACCCCAGGAGAGTTCCAAATGTGTGTGGGTAGAATATATATCCCACGGGGGTAAAATTGAAAAAAGTTGAGAAAACATTTTTTTTGGACTTAGTCATTTTTCCGGCGTTTATCAGACTTTCAGATAGGGGAAATGTCAGTGAGCGTTCCGATTTCAGATCCAGAGCGATTCGCCGGATGAGTCCTTGATATTTAGTCATTTTCAGCCAATTTTCTGGATTTTTGAAAATTTCACTTTTTTGTGAAAATATCCACTAAATGAGGGAATAATATGTGTGAGGGTACCCCAGGAGAGTTCCAAATGTGTGTGAGTAGAATATATATCCCACGGGGGTAAAATTGAAAAAAGTTGAAAAAATATTTTTTTTGGACTTAGTCATTTTTCCGGCGTTTATCAGACTTTCAGATAGGGGAAATGTCAGTGAGCATTCCGATTTCAGTTCCAGAGCGATTCGCTCAATGAGTCCTTGATATTTCGTCGTTTTCAGCCAATTTTTCTGGATTTTTGAAAATTTCACTTTTTTGTGAAAATATCCACTAAATGAGGGAATAATTTGTGTGAGGGTACCGCATGAGAGTTCCAAATGTGTGTGGGTAGAATATATATCCCACGGGGGTAAAATTGAAAAAAGTTGAAAACATTTTTTTTTGGACTTAGTCATTTTTCCGGCGTTTATCAGACTTTCAGATAGGGGAAATGTCAGTGAGCATTCCGATTTCAGTTCCAGAGCGATTCGCCCAATGAGTCCTTGATATTTCGTCGTTTTCAGCCAATTTTTCTGGATTTTTGAAAATTTCACTTTTTTGTGAAAATATCCACTAAATGAGGGAATAATATGTGTGAGGGTACCCCAGGAGAGTTCCAAATGTGGGTGGGTAGAATATATATCCCACGGGGGTAAAATTGAAAAAAGTTGAAAAAATATTTTTTTTGGACTTAGTCATTTTTCCGGCGTTTATCAGACTTTCAGATAGGGGAAATGTCAGTGAGCATTCCGATTTCAGTTCCAGAGCGATTCGCTCAATGAGTCCTTGATATTTCGTCGTTTTCAGCCAATTTTTCTGGATTTTTGAAAATTTCACTTTTTTGTGAAAATATCCACTAAATGAGGGAATAATTTGTGTGAGGGTACCGCATGAGAGTTCCAAATGTGTGTGGGTAGAATATATATCCCACGGGGGTAAAATTGAAAAAAGTTGAAAACATTTTTTTTTGGACTTAGTCATTTTTCCGGCGTTTATCAGACTTTCAGATAGGGGAAATGTCAGTGAGCATTCCGATTTCAGTTCCAGAGCGATTCGCCCAATGAGTCCTTGATATTTCGTCGTTTTCAGCCAATTTTTCTGGATTTTTGAAAATTTCACTTTTTTGTGAAAATATCCACTAAATGAGGGAATAATATGTGTGAGGGTACCCCAGGAGAGTTCCAAATGTGGGTGGGTAGAATATATATCCCACGGGGGTAAAATTGAAAAAAGTTGAAAAAATATTTTTTTAGACTTAGTCATTTTTCCGGCATTTATCAGACTTTCAGATAGGGGAAATGTCAGTGAGCATTCCGATTTCAGTTCCAGAGCGATTCACCCTATGAGTCCTTGATATTTAGCCGTTTTCAGCCAATTTTCTGGATTTTTGAAAATTTCACTTTTTTGTGAAAATATCCACTAAATGAGTGAATAATATGTGTGAGGGTACCCCAGGAGAGTTCCAAATGTGGCTGGGTAGAATATATATCCCACGGGGGTAAAATTGAAAAAAGTTGAAAAAATATTTTTTTAGACTTAGTCATTTTTCCGGAATTTATCAGACTTTCAGATAGGGGAAATGTCAGTGAGCATTCCGATTTCAGTTCCAGAGCGATTCACCCTATGAGTCCTTGATATTTAGTCGTTTTCAGCCAATTTTCTGGATTTTTGAAAATTTCACTTTTTTGTGAAAATATCCACTAAATGAGGGAATAATATGTGTGAGGGTACCACAGGAGAGTTCCAAATGTGTGTGGGTAGAATATATATCCCACGGGGGTAAAATTGAAAAAAGTTGAAAAAAAAATTTTTTGGACTCATTCATTTTTCTGGCGTTTATCAGACTTTCAGATAGGGGAAATGTCAGTGAGCATTCCGATTTCAGTTCCAGAGCGATTCGCCCAATGAGTCCTTGATATTTCGTCGTTTTCAACCAATTTTTCTGGATTTTTGAAAATTTCACTTTTTTGTGAAAATATCCACTAAATGAGAGAATAATATGTGTGAGGGTACCCCAGGAGAGTTCCAAATGTGTGTGGGTAGAATATATATCCCACGGGGGTAAAATTGAAAAAAGTTGAAAACATTTTTTTTTGGACTTAGTCATTTTTCCGGCATTCATCAGACTTTCAGATAGGGGAAATGTCAGTGAGCGTTCCGATTTCAGTTCCAGAGCGATTCGCCCAATGAGTCCTTGATTTTTAGTTGTTTTCAGCCAATTTTCTGTATTTTTGAAAATTTCACTTTTTTGTGAAAATATCCACTAAATGAGGGAATAATATGTGTGAGGGTACCCCAGGAGAGTTCCAAATGTGTGTGGGTAGAACATATATCCCACGGGGGTAAAATTGAAAAAAGTTGAAAACATTTTTTTTTGGACTTAGTCATTTTTCCGGCATTTATCAGACTTTCAGATAGGGGAAATGTCAGTGAGCGTTCCGATTTCAGTTCCACAGCGATTCGCCCAATGAGTCCTTGATTTTTAGTCTTTTTCAGCCAAATTTCTGTATTTTTGAAAATTTCACTTTTTTGTGAAAATATCCACTAAATGAGGGAATAATATGTGTGAGGGTACCCCAGGAGAGTTCCAAATGTGTGTGGGTAGAATATATATCCCACGGGAGTAAAATTGAAAAAAGTTTAAAAAAATTTTTTTGGGACTTAGTCATTTTTCCGGCGTTTATCAGACTTTCAGATAGGGGAAATGTCAGTGAGCATTCCGATTTCAGTTCCAGAGCGATTCGCCCAAAGAGTCCTTGATATTTCGTCGTTTTCAGCCAATTTTCTGGATTTTTGAAAATTTCACTTTTTTGTGAAAATATCCACTAAATGAGGGAATAATATGTGTGAGGGTACCCCAGGAGAGTTCCAAATGTGTGTGGGTAGAATATATATCCCACGGGGGTAAAATTGAAAAGAGTTGAAAAAATATTTTTTTTGGACTTAGTCATTTTTCCGGCGTTTATCAGACTTTCAGATAGGGGAAATGTCAGTGAGCATTCCGATTTCAGTTCCAGAGCGATTCGCCCAATGAGTCCTTGATATTTCGTCGTTTTCAGCCAATTTTTCTGGATTTTTGAAAAGTTCACTTTTTTGTGAAAATATCCACTAAATGAGGGAATAATATGTGTGAGGGTACCCCAGGAGAGTTCCAAATGTGTGTGGGTAGAATATATATCCCACGGGGGTAAAATTGAAAAAAGTTGAGAAAACATTTTTTTTGGACTTAGTCATTTTTCCGGCGTTTATCAGACTTTCAGATAGGGGAAATGTCAGTGAGCGTTCCGATTTCAGATCCAGAGCGATTCGCCGGATGAGTCCTTGATATTTAGTCATTTTCAGCCAATTTTCTGGATTTTTGAAAATTTCACTTTTTTGTGAAAATATCCACTAAATGAGGGAATAATATGTGTGAGGGTACCCCAGGAGAGTTCCAAATGTGTGTGAGTAGAATATATATCCCACGGGGGTAAAATTGAAAAAAGTTGAAAAAATATTTTTTTTGGACTTAGTCATTTTTCCGGCGTTTATCAGACTTTCAGATAGGGGAAATGTCAGTGAGCATTCCGATTTCAGTTCCAGAGCGATTCGCTCAATGAGTCCTTGATATTTCGTCGTTTTCAGCCAATTTTTCTGGATTTTTGAAAATTTCACTTTTTTGTGAAAATATCCACTAAATGAGGGAATAATTTGTGTGAGGGTACCGCATGAGAGTTCCAAATGTGTGTGGGTAGAATATATATCCCACGGGGGTAAAATTGAAAAAAGTTGAAAACATTTTTTTTTGGACTTAGTCATTTTTCCGGCGTTTATCAGACTTTCAGATAGGGGAAATGTCAGTGAGCATTCCGATTTCAGTTCCAGAGCGATTCGCCCAATGAGTCCTTGATATTTCGTCGTTTTCAGCCAATTTTTCTGGATTTTTGAAAATTTCACTTTTTTGTGAAAATATCCACTAAATGAGGGAATAATATGTGTGAGGGTACCCCAGGAGAGTTCCAAATGTGGGTGGGTAGAATATATATCCCACGGGGGTAAAATTGAAAAAAGTTGAAAAAATATTTTTTTAGACTTAGTCATTTTTCCGGCATTTATCAGACTTTCAGATAGGGGAAATGTCAGTGAGCATTCCGATTTCAGTTCCAGAGCGATTCACCCTATGAGTCCTTGATATTTAGCCGTTTTCAGCCAATTTTCTCGATTTTTGAAAATTTCACTTTTTTGTGAAAATATCCACTAAATGAGGGAATAATATGTGTGAGGGTACCCCAGGAGAGTTCCAAATGTGGCTGGGTAGAATATATATCCCACGGGGGTAAAATTGAAAAAAGTTGAAAAAATATTTTTTTAGACTTAGTCATTTTTCCGGCATTTATCAGACTTTCAGATAGGGGAAATGTCAGTGAGCATTCCGATTTCAGTTCCAGAGCGATTCACCCTATGAGTCCTTGATATTTAGTCGTTTTCAGCCAATTTTCTGGATTTTTGAAAATTTCACTTTTTTGTGAAAATATCCACTAAATGAGGGAATAATATGTGTGAGGGTACCACAGGAGAGTTCCAAATGTGTGTGGGTAGAATATATATCCCACGGGGGTAAAATTGAAAAAAGTTGAAAAAATAATTTTTTGGACTCATTCATTTTTCTGGCGTTTATCAGACTTTCAGATAGGGGAAATGTCAGTGAGCATTCCGATTTCAGTTCCAGAGCGATTCGCCCAATGAGTCCTTGATATTTCGTCGTTTTCAGCCAATTTTTCTGGATTTTTGAAAATTTCACTTTTTTGTGAAAATATCCACTAAATGAGGGAATAATATGTGTGAGGGTACCCCAGGAGAGTTCCAAATGTGTGTGGGTAGAATATATATCCCATGGGGGTAAAATTGAAAAAAGTTGAAAACATTTTTTTTTGGACTTAGTCATTTTTCCGGCATTCATCAGACTTTCAGATAGGGGAAATGTCAGTGAGCGTTCCGATTTCAGTTCCAGAGCGATTCGCCCAATGAGTCCTTGATATTTCGTCGTTTTAAGCCAATTTTTCTGGATTTTTGAAAAGTTCACTTTTTTGTGAAAATATCCACTAAATGAGGGAATAATATGTGTGAGGGTACCCCAGGAGAGTTCCAAATGTGTGTGGGTAGAATATATATCCCACGGGGGTAAAATTGAAAAAAGTTGAGAAAACATTTTTTTTGGACTTAGTCATTTTTCCGGCGTTTATCAGACTTTCAGATAGGGGAAATGTCAGTGAGCGTTCCGATTTCAGATCCAGAGCGATTCGCCGGATGAGTCCTTGATATTTAGTCATTTTCAGCCAATTTTCTGGATTTTTGAAAATTTCACTTTTTTGTGAAAATATCCACTAAATGAGGGAATAATATGTGTGAGGGTACCCCAGGAGAGTTCCAAATGTGTGTGAGTAGAATATATATCCCACGGGGGTAAAATTGAAAAAAGTTGAAAAAATATTTTTTTTGGACTTAGTCATTTTTCCGGCGTTTATCAGACTTTCAGATAGGGGAAATGTCAGTGAGCATTCCGATTTCAGTTCCAGAGCGATTCGCTCAATGAGTCCTTGATATTTCGTCGTTTTCAGCCAATTTTTCTGGATTTTTGAAAATTTCACTTTTTTGTGAAAATATCCACTAAATGAGGGAATAATTTGTGTGAGGGTACCGCATGAGAGTTCCAAATGTGTGTGGGTAGAATATATATCCCACGGGGGTAAAATTGAAAAAAGTTGAAAACATTTTTTTTTGGACTTAGTCATTTTTCCGGCATTCATCAGACTTTCAGATAGGGGAAATGTCAGTGAGCGTTCCGATTTCAGTTCCAGAGCGATTCGCCCAATGAGTCCTTGATTTTTAGTTGTTTTCAGCCAATTTTCTGTATTTTTGAAAATTTCACTTTTTTGTGAAAATATCCACTAAATGAGGGAATAATATGTGTGAGGGTACCCCAGGAGAGTTCCAAATGTGTGTGGGTAGAACATATATCCCACGGGGGTAAAATTGAAAAAAGTTGAAAACATTTTTTTTTGGACTTAGTCATTTTTCCGGCATTTATCAGACTTTCAGATAGGGGAAATGTCAGTGAGCGTTCCGATTTCAGTTCCACAGCGATTCGCCCAATGAGTCCTTGATTTTTAGTCTTTTTCAGCCAAATTTCTGTATTTTTGAAAATTTCACTTTTTTGTGAAAATATCCACTAAATGAGGGAATAATATGTGTGAGGGTACCCCAGGAGAGTTCCAAATGTGTGTGGGTAGAATATATATCCCACGGGAGTAAAATTGAAAAAAGTTTAAAAAAATTTTTTTGGGACTTAGTCATTTTTCCGGCGTTTATCAGACTTTCAGATAGGGGAAATGTCAGTGAGCATTCCGATTTCAGTTCCAGAGCGATTCGCCCAAAGAGTCCTTGATATTTCGTCATTTTCAGCCAATTTTCTGGATTTTTGAAAAGTTCACTTTTTTGTGAAAATATCCACTAAATGAGGGAATAATATGTGTGAGGGTACCCCAGGAGAGTTCCAAATGTGTGTGAGTAGAATATATATCCCACGGGGGTAAAATTGAAAAAAGTTGAAAAAATATTTTTTTTGGACTTAGTCATTTTTCCGGCGTTTATCAGACTTTCAGATAGGGGAAATGTCAGTGAGCATTCCGATTTCAGTTCCAGAGCGATTCGCCCAATGAGTCCTTGATATTTCGTCGTTTTCAGCCAATTTTTCTGGATTTTTGAAAATTTCACTTTTTTGTAAAAATATCCACTAAATGAGGGAATAATTTGTGTGAGGGTACCGCATGAGAGTTCCAAATGTGTGTGGGTAGAATATATATCCCACGGGGGTAAAATTGAAAAAAGTTGAAAACATTTTTTTTTGGACTTAGTCATTTTTCCGGCGTTTATCAGACTTTCAGATAGGGGAAATGTCAGTGAGCATTCCGATTTCAGTTCCAGAGCGATTCGCCCAATGAGTCCTTGATATTTCGTCGTTTTCAGCCAATTTTTCTGGATTTTTGAAAATTTCACTTTTTTGTGAAAATATCCACTAAATGAGGGAATAATATGTGTGAGGGTACCCCAGGAGAGTTCCAAATGTGGGTGGGTAGAATATATATCCCACGGGGGTAAAATTGAAAAAAGTTGAAAAAATATTTTTTTAGACTTAGTCATTTTTCCGGCATTTATCAGACTTTCAGATAGGGGAAATGTCAGTGAGCATTCCGATTTCAGTTCCAGAGCGATTCACCCTATGAGTCCTTGATATTTAGCCGTTTTCAGCCAATTTTCTCGATTTTTGAAAATTTCACTTTTTTGTGAAAATATCCACTAAATGAGGGAATAATATGTGTGAGGGTACCCCAGGAGAGTTCCAAATGTGGCTGGGTAGAATATATATCCCACGGGGGTAAAATTGAAAAAAGTTGAAAAAATATTTTTTTAGACTTAGTCATTTTTCCGGCATTTATCAGACTTTCAGATAGGGGAAATGTCAGTGAGCATTCCGATTTCAGTTCCAGAGCGATTCACCCTATGAGTCCTTGATATTTAGTCGTTTTCAGCCAATTTTCTGGATTTTTGAAAATTTCACTTTTTTGTGAAAATATCCACTAAATGAGGGAATAATATGTGTGAGGGTACCACAGGAGAGTTCCAAATGTGTGTGGGTAGAATATATATCCCACGGGGGTAAAATTGAAAAAAGTTGAAAAAAAAATTTTTTGGACTCATTCATTTTTCTGGCGTTTATCAGACTTTCAGATAGGGGAAATGTCAGTGAGCATTCCGATTTCAGTTCCAGAGCGATTCGCCCAATGAGTCCTTGATATTTCGTCGTTTTCAGCCAATTTTTCTGGATTTTTGAAAATTTCACTTTTTTGTGAAAATATCCACTAAATGAGGGAATAATATGTGTGAGGGTACCCCAGGAGAGTTCCAAATGTGTGTGGGTAGAATATATATCCCATGGGGGTAAAATTGAAAAAAGTTGAAAACATTTTTTTTTGGACTTAGTCATTTTTCCGGCATTCATCAGACTTTCAGATAGGGGAAATGTCAGTGAGCGTTCCGATTTCAGTTCCAGAGCGATTCGCCCAATGAGTCCTTGATTTTTAGTTGTTTTCAGCCAATTTTCTGTATTTTTGAAAATTTCACTTTTTTGTGAAAATATCCACTAAATGAGGGAATAATATGTGTGAGGGTACCCCAGGAGAGTTCCAAATGTGTGTGGGTAGAACATATATCCCACGGGGGTAAAATTGAAAAAAGTTGAAAACATTTTTTTTTGGACTTAGTCATTTTTCCGGCATTTATCAGACTTTCAGATAGGGGAAATGTCAGTGAGCGTTCCGATTTCAGTTCCACAGCGATTCGCCCAATGAGTCCTTGATTTTTAGTCTTTTTCAGCCAAATTTCTGTATTTTTGAAAATTTCACTTTTTTGTGAAAATATCCACTAAATGAGGGAATAATATGTGTGAGGGTACCCCAGGAGAGTTCCAAATGTGTGTGGGTAGAATATATATCCCACGGGGGTAAAATTGAAAAGAGTTGAAAAAATATTTTTTTTGGACTTAGTCATTTTTCCGGCGTTTATCAGACTTTCAGATAGGGGAAATGTCAGTGAGCATTCCGATTTCAGTTCCAGAGCGATTCGCCCAATGAGTCCTTGATATTTCGTCGTTTTCAGCCAATTTTTCTGGATTTTTGAAAAGTTCACTTTTTTGTGAAAATATCCACTAAATGAGGGAATAATATGTGTGAGGGTACCCCAGGAGAGTTCCAAATGTGTGTGGGTAGAATATATATCCCACGGGGGTAAAATTGAAAAAAGTTGAGAAAACATTTTTTTTGGACTTAGTCATTTTTCCGGCGTTTATCAGACTTTCAGATAGGGGAAATGTCAGTGAGCGTTCCGATTTCAGATCCAGAGCGATTCGCCGGATGAGTCCTTGATATTTAGTCGTTTTCAGCCAATTTTCTGGATTTTTGAAAATTTCACTTTTCTGTGAAAATATCCACTAAATGAGGGAATAATATGTGTGAGGGTACCCCAGGAGAGTTCCAAATGTGTGTGGGTAGAATATATATCCCACGGGGGTAAAATTGAAAAAAGTTGAGAAAACATTTTTTTTGGACTTAGTCATTTTTCCGGCGTTTATCAGACTTTCAGATAGGGGAAATGTCAGTGAGCATTCCGATTTCAGTTCCAGAGCGATTCGCCCAATGAGTCCTTGATATTTCGTCGTTTTCAGCCAATTTTTCTGGATTTTTGAAAATTTCACTTTTTTGTGAAAATATCCACTAAATGAGGGAATAATTTGTGTGAGGGTACCGCATGAGAGTTCCAAATGTGTGTGGGTAGAATATATATCCCACGGGGGTAAAATTGAAAAAAGTTGAAAACATTTTTTTTTGGACTTAGTCATTTTTCCGGCGTTTATCAGACTTTCAGATAGGGGAAATGTCAGTGAGCATTCCGATTTCAGTTCCAGAGCGATTCGCCCAATGAGTCCTTGATATTTCGTCGTTTTCAGCCAATTTTTCTGGATTTTTGAAAATTTCACTTTTTTGTGAAAATATCCACTAAATGAGGGAATAATATGTGTGAGGGTACCCCAGGAGAGTTCCAAATGTGGGTGGGTAGAATATATATCCCACGGGGGTAAAATTGAAAAAAGTTGAAAAAATATTTTTTTAGACTTAGTCATTTTTCCGGCATTTATCAGACTTTCAGATAGGGGAAATGTCAGTGAGCATTCCGATTTCAGTTCCAGAGCGATTCACCCTATGAGTCCTTGATATTTAGCCGTTTTCAGCCAATTTTCTCGATTTTTGAAAATTTCACTTTTTTGTGAAAATATCCACTAAATGAGGGAATAATATGTGTGAGGGTACCCCAGGAGAGTTCCAAATGTGGCTGGGTAGAATATATATCCCACGGGGGTAAAATTGAAAAAAGTTGAAAAAATATTTTTTTAGACTTAGTCATTTTTCCGGCATTTATCAGACTTTCAGATAGGGGAAATGTCAGTGAGCATTCCGATTTCAGTTCCAGAGCGATTCACCCTATGAGTCCTTGATATTTAGTCGTTTTCAGCCAATTTTCTGGATTTTTGAAAATTTCACTTTTTTGTGAAAATATCCACTAAATGAGGGAATAATATGTGTGAGGGTACCACAGGAGAGTTCCAAATGTGTGTGGGTAGAATATATATCCCACGGGGGTAAAATTGAAAAAAGTTGAAAAAAAAATTTTTTGGACTCATTCATTTTTCTGGCGTTTATCAGACTTTCAGATAGGGGAAATGTCAGTGAGCATTCCGATTTCAGTTCCAGAGCGATTCGCCCAATGAGTCCTTGATATTTCGTCGTTTTCAGCCAATTTTTCTGGATTTTTGAAAATTTCACTTTTTTGTGAAAATATCCACTAAATGAGGGAATAATATGTGTGAGGGTACCCCAGGAGAGTTCCAAATGTGTGTGGGTAGAATATATATCCCATGGGGGTAAAATTGAAAAAAGTTGAAAACATTTTTTTTTGGACTTAGTCATTTTTCCGGCATTCATCAGACTTTCAGATAGGGGAAATGTCAGTGAGCGTTCCGATTTCAGTTCCAGAGCGATTCGCCCAATGAGTCCTTGATTTTTAGTTGTTTTCAGCCAATTTTCTGTATTTTTGAAAATTTCACTTTTTTGTGAAAATATCCACTAAATGAGGGAATAATATGTGTGAGGGTACCCCAGGAGAGTTCCAAATGTGTGTGGGTAGAACATATATCCCACGGGGGTAAAATTGAAAAAAGTTGAAAACATTTTTTTTTGGACTTAGTCATTTTTCCGGCATTTATCAGACTTTCAGATAGGGGAAATGTCAGTGAGCGTTCCGATTTCAGTTCCACAGCGATTCGCCCAATGAGTCCTTGATTTTTAGTCTTTTTCAGCCAAATTTCTGTATTTTTGAAAATTTCACTTTTTTGTGAAAATATCCACTAAATGAGGGAATAATATGTGTGAGGGTACCCCAGGAGAGTTCCAAATGTGTGTGGGTAGAATATATATCCCACGGGGGTAAAATTGAAAAGAGTTGAAAAAATATTTTTTTTGGACTTAGTCATTTTTCCGGCGTTTATCAGACTTTCAGATAGGGGAAATGTCAGTGAGCATTCCGATTTCAGTTCCAGAGCGATTCGCCCAATGAGTCCTTGATATTTCGTCGTTTTCAGCCAATTTTTCTGGATTTTTGAAAAGTTCACTTTTTTGTGAAAATATCCACTAAATGAGGGAATAATATGTGTGAGGGTACCCCAGGAGAGTTCCAAATGTGTGTGGGTAGAATATATATCCCACGGTGGTAAAATTGAAAAAAGTTGAGAAAACATTTTTTTTGGACTTAGTCATTTTTCCGGCGTTTATCAGACTTTCAGATAGGGGAAATGTCAGTGAGCGTTCCGATTTCAGATCCAGAGCGATTCGCCGGATGAGTCCTTGATATTTAGTCGTTTTCAGCCAATTTTCTGGATTTTTGAAAATTTCACTTTTCTGTGAAAATATCCACTAAATGAGGGAATAATATGTGTGAGGGTACCCCAGGAGAGTTCCAAATGTGTGTGGGTAGAATATATATCCCACGGGGGTAAAATTGAAAAAAGTTGAAAACATTTTTTTTTGGACTTAGTCATTTTTCCGGCGTTTATCAGACTTTCAGATAGGGGAAATGTCAGTGAGCATTCCGATTTCAGTTCCAGAGCGATTCGCCCAATGAGTCCTTGATATTTCGTCGTTTTCAGCCAATTTTTCTGGATTTTTGAAAATTTCACTTTTTTGTGAAAATATCCACTAAATGAGGGAATAATATGTGTGAGGGTACCCCAGGAGAGTTCCAAATGTGGGTGGGTAGAATATATATCCCACGGGGGTAAAATTGAAAAAAGTTGAAAAAATATTTTTTTAGACTTAGTCATTTTTCCGGCATTTATCAGACTTTCAGATAGGGGAAATGTCAGTGAGCATTCCGATTTCAGTTCCAGAGCGATTCACCCTATGAGTCCTTGATATTTAGCCGTTTTCAGCCAATTTTCTCGATTTTTGAAAATTTCACTTTTTTGTGAAAATATCCACTAAATGAGGGAATAATATGTGTGAGGGTACCCCAGGAGAGTTCCAAATGTGGCTGGGTAGAATATATATCCCACGGGGGTAAAATTGAAAAAAGTTGAAAAAATATTTTTTTAGACTTAGTCATTTTTCCGGCATTTATCAGACTTTCAGATAGGGGAAATGTCAGTGAGCATTCCGATTTCAGTTCCAGAGCGATTCACCCTATGAGTCCTTGATATTTAGTCGTTTTCAGCCAATTTTCTGGATTTTTGAAAATTTCACTTTTTTGTGAAAATATCCACTAAATGAGGGAATAATATGTGTGAGGGTACCACAGGAGAGTTCCAAATGTGTGTGGGTAGAATATATATCCCACGGGGGTAAAATTGAAAAAAGTTGAAAAAAAAATTTTTTGGACTCATTCATTTTTCTGGCGTTTATCAGACTTTCAGATAGGGGAAATGTCAGTGAGCATTCCGATTTCAGTTCCAGAGCGATTCGCCCAATGAGTCCTTGATATTTCGTCGTTTTCAGCCAATTTTTCTGGATTTTTGAAAATTTCACTTTTTTGTGAAAATATCCACTAAATGAGGGAATAATATGTGTGAGGGTACCCCAGGAGAGTTCCAAATGTGTGTGGGTAGAATATATATCCCATGGGGGTAAAATTGAAAAAAGTTGAAAACATTTTTTTTTGGACTTAGTCATTTTTCCGGCATTCATCAGACTTTCAGATAGGGGAAATGTCAGTGAGCGTTCCGATTTCAGTTCCAGAGCGATTCGCCCAATGAGTCCTTGATTTTTAGTTGTTTTCAGCCAATTTTCTGTATTTTTGAAAATTTCACTTTTTTGTGAAAATATCCACTAAATGAGGGAATAATATGTGTGAGGGTACCCCAGGAGAGTTCCAAATGTGTGTGGGTAGAACATATATCCCACGGGGGTAAAATTGAAAAAAGTTGAAAACATTTTTTTTTGGACTTAGTCATTTTTCCGGCATTTATCAGACTTTCAGATAGGGGAAATGTCAGTGAGCGTTCCGATTTCAGTTCCACAGCGATTCGCCCAATGAGTCCTTGATTTTTAGTCTTTTTCAGCCAAATTTCTGTATTTTTGAAAATTTCACTTTTTTGTGAAAATATCCACTAAATGAGGGAATAATATGTGTGAGGGTACCCCAGGAGAGTTCCAAATGTGTGTGGGTAGAATATATATCCCACGGGGGTAAAATTGAAAAGAGTTGAAAAAATATTTTTTTTGGACTTAGTCATTTTTCCGGCGTTTATCAGACTTTCAGATAGGGGAAATGTCAGTGAGCATTCCGATTTCAGTTCCAGAGCGATTCGCCCAATGAGTCCTTGATATTTCGTCGTTTTCAGCCAATTTTTCTGGATTTTTGAAAAGTTCACTTTTTTGTGAAAATATCCACTAAATGAGGGAATAATATGTGTGAGGGTACCCCAGGAGAGTTCCAAATGTGTGTGGGTAGAATATATATCCCACGGTGGTAAAATTGAAAAAAGTTGAGAAAACATTTTTTTTGGACTTAGTCATTTTTCCGGCGTTTATCAGACTTTCAGATAGGGGAAATGTCAGTGAGCGTTCCGATTTCAGATCCAGAGCGATTCGCCGGATGAGTCCTTGATATTTAGTCGTTTTCAGCCAATTTTCTGGATTTTTGAAAATTTCACTTTTCTGTGAAAATATCCACTAAATGAGGGAATAATATGTGTGAGGGTACCCCAGGAGAGTTCCAAATGTGTGTGGGTAGAATATATATCCCACGGGGGTAAAATTGAAAAAAGTTGAGAAAACATTTTTTTTGGACTTAGTCATTTTTCCGGCGTTTATCAGACTTTCAGATAGGGGAAATGTCAGTGAGCGTTCCGATTTCAGATCCAGAGCGATTCGCCGGATGAGTCCTTGATATTTAGTCGTTTTCAGCCAATTTTCTGGATTTTTGAAAATTTCACTTTTCTGTGAAAATATCCACTAAATGAGGGAATAATATGTGTGAGGGTACCCCAGGAGAGTTCCAAATGTGTGTGGGTAGAATATATATCCCACGGGGGTAAAATTGAAAAAAGTTGAAAACATTTTTTTTTGGACTTAGTCATTTTTCCGGAGTTTATCAGACTTTCAGATAGGGGAAATGTCAGTGAGCATTCCGATTTCAGTTCCAGAGCGATTCGCCCAATGAGTCCTTGATATTTCGTCGTTTTCAGCCAATTTTTCTGGATTTTTGAAAATTTCACTTTTTTGTGAAAATATCCACTAAATGAGAGAATAATATGTGTGAGGGTACCCCAGGAGAGTTCCAAATGTGTGTGGGTAGAATATATATCCCACGGGGGTAAAATTGAAAAAAGTTGAAAACATTTTTTTTTGGACTTAGTCATTTTTCCGGCATTCATCAGACTTTCAGATAGGGGAAATGTCAGTGAGCGTTCCGATTTCAGTTCCAGAGCGATTCGCCCAATGAGTCCTTGATTTTTAGTTGTTTTCAGCCAATTTTCTGTATTTTTGAAAATTTCACTTTTTTGTGAAAATATCCACTAAATGAGGGAATAATATGTGTGAGGGTACCCCAGGAGAGTTCCAAATGTGTGTGGGTAGAACATATATCCCACGGGGGTAAAATTGAAAAAAGTTGAAAACATTTTTTTTTGGACTTAGTCATTTTTCCGGCATTTATCAGACTTTCAGATAGGGGAAATGTCAGTGAGCGTTCCGATTTCAGTTCCACAGCGATTCGTCCAATGAGTCCTTGATTTTTAGTCTTTTTCAGCCAAATTTCTGTATTTTTGAAAATTTCACTTTTTTGTGAAAATATCCACTAAATGAGGGAATAATATGTGTGAGGGTACCCCAGGAGAGTTCCAAATGTGTGTGGGTAGAATATATATCCCACGGGGGTAAAATTGAAAAAAGTTGAGAAAACATTTTTTTTGGACTTAGTCATTTTTCCGGCGTTTATCAGACTTTCAGATAGGGGAAATGTCAGTGAGCGTTCCGATTTCAGATCCAGAGCGATTCGCCGGATGAGTCCTTGATATTTAGTCGTTTTCAGCCAATTTTCTGGATTTTTGAAAATTTCACTTTTCTGTGAAAATATCCACTAAATGAGGGAATAACATGTGTGAGGGTACCCCAGGAGAGTTCCAAATGTGTGTGGGTAGAATATATATCCCACGGGGGTAAAATTGAAAAAAGTTGAAAACATTTTTTTTTGGACTTAGTCATTTTTCCGGCATTTATCAGACTTTCAGATAGGGGAAATGTCAGTGAGCATTCCGATTTCAGTTCCAGAGCGATTCACCGAATGAGTCCTTGATATTTAGTCATTTTCAGCCAATTTTCTGGATTTTTGAAAATTTCACTTTTTTGTGAAAATATCCACTAAATGAGGGAATAATATGTGTGAGGGTACCCCAGGAGAGTTCCAAATGTGTGTGAGTAGAATATATATCCCACGGGGGTAAAATTGAAAAAAGTTGAAAAAATATTTTTTTTGGACTTAGTCATTTTTCCGGCGTTTATCAGACTTTCAGATAGGGGAAATGTCAGTGAGCATTCCGATTTCAGTTCCAGAGCGATTCGCCCAATGAGTCCTTGATATTTCGTCGTTTTCAGCCAATTTTTCTGGATTTTTGAAAATTTCACTTTTTTGTGAAAATATCCACTAAATGAGGGAATAATTTGTGTGAGGGTACCCCATGAGAGTTCCAAATGTGTGTGGGTAGAATATATATCCCACGGGGGTAAAATTGAAAAAAGTTGAAAACATTTTTTTTTGGACTTAGTCATTTTTCCGGCGTTTATCAGACTTTCAGATAGGGGAAATGTCAGTGAGCATTCCGATTTCAGTTCCAGAGCGATTCGCCCAATGAGTCCTTGATATTTCGTCGTTTTCAGCCAATTTTTCTGGATTTTTGAAAATTTCACTTTTTTGTGAAAATATCCACTAAATGAGGGAATAATATGTGTGAGGGTACCCCAGGAGAGTTCCAAATGTGGGTGGGTAGAATATATATCCCACGGGGGTAAAATTGAAAAAAGTTGAAAAAATATTTTTTTAGACTTAGTCATTTTTCCGGCATTTATCAGACTTTCAGATAGGGGAAATGTCAGTGAGCATTCCGATTTCAGTTCCAGAGCGATTCACCCTATGAGTCCTTGATATTTAGCCGTTTTCAGCCAATTTTCTCGATTTTTGAAAATTTCACTTTTTTGTGAAAATATCCACTAAATGAGGGAATAATATGTGTGAGGGTACCCCAGGAGAGTTCCAAATGTGGCTGGGTAGAATATATATCCCACGGGGGTAAAATTGAAAAAAGTTGAAAAAATATTTTTTTAGACTTAGTCATTTTTCCGGCATTTATCAGACTTTCAGATAGGGGAAATGTCAGTGAGCATTCCGATTTCAGTTCCAGAGCGATTCACCCTATGAGTCCTTGATATTTAGTCGTTTTCAGCCAATTTTCTGGATTTTTGAAAATTTCACTTTTTTGTGAAAATATCCACTAAATGAGAGAATAATATGTGTGAGGGTACCACAGGAGAGTTCCAAATGTGTGTGGGTAGAATATATATCCCACGGGGGTAAAATTGAAAAAAGTTGAAAAAAAAATTTTTTGGACTCATTCATTTTTCTGGCGTTTATCAGACTTTCAGATAGGGGAAATGTCAGTGAGCATTCCGATTTCAGTTCCAGAGCGATTCGCCCAATGAGTCCTTGATATTTCGTCGTTTTCAGCCAATTTTTCTGGATTTTTGAAAATTTCACTTTTTTGTGAAAATATCCACTAAATGAGGGAATGATATGTGTGAGGGTACCCCAGGAGAGTTCCAAATGTGTGTGGGTAGAACATATATCCCACGGGGGTAAAATTGAAAAAAGTTGAAAACATTTTTTTTTGGACTTAGTCATTTTTCCGGCATTTATCAGACTTTCAGATAGGGGAAATGTCAGTGAGCGTTCCGATTTCAGTTCCACAGCGATTCGCCCAATGAGTCCTTGATTTTTAGTCTTTTTCAGCCAAATTTCTGTATTTTTGAAAATTTCACTTTTTTGTGAAAATATCCACTAAATGAGGGAATAATATGTGTGAGGGTACCCCAGGAGAGCTCCAAATGTGTGTTGGTAGAATATATATCCCACGGGAGTAAAATTGAAAAAAGTTTAAAAAATTTTTTTGGGACTTAGTCATTTTTCCGGCGTTTATCAGACTTTCAGATAGGGGAAATGTCAGTGAGCATTCCGATTTCAGTTCCAGAGCGATTCGCCCAATGAGTCCTTGATATTTCGTCGTTTTCAGCCAATTTTTCTGGATTTTTGAAAATTTCACTTTTTTGTGAAAATATCCACTAAATGAGGGAATAATATGTGTGAGGGTACCCCATGAGAGTTCCAAATGTGTGTGGGTAGAATATATATCCCACGGGGGTAAAATTGAAAAAAGTTGAAAACATTTTTTTTTGGACTTAGTCATTTTTCCGGCGGTTATCAGACTTTCAGATTGGGGAAATGTCAGTGAGCATTCCGATTTCAGTTCCAGAGCAATTCGCCCAATGAGTCCTTGATATTTCGTCGTTTTCAGCCAATTTTTCTGGATTTGTGAAAATTTCACTTTTTTGTGAAAATATCCACTAAATGAGGGAATAATATGTGTGAGGGTACCCCAGGAGAGTTCCAAATGTGTGTGGGTAGAATATATATCCCACGGGGGTAAAATTGAAAAAAGTTGAAAAAAAAATTTTTGGGACTCATTCATTTTTCTGGCGTTTATCAGACTTTCAGATAGGGGAAATGTCAGTGAGCATTCCGATTTCAGTTCCAGAGCGATTCGCCCAATGAGTCCTTGATATTTCGTCGTTTTCAGCCAATTTTTCTGGATTTTTGAAAATTTCACTTTTTTGTGAAAATATCCACTAAATGAGGGAATAATATGTGTGAGGGTAACCCAGGAGAGTTCCAAATGTGTGTGGGTAGAATATATATTCCACGGGGGTAAAATTGAAAAAAGTTGAAAACATTTTTTTTTGGACTTAGTCATTTTTCCGGCATTCATCAGACTTTCAGATAGGGGAAATGTCAGTGATCGTTCCGATTTCAGTTCCAGAGCGATTCGCCCAATGAGTCCTTGATTTTTAGTTGTTTTCAGCCAATTTTCTGTATTTTTGAAAATTTCACTTTTTTGTGAAAATATCCACTAAATGAGGGAATAATATGTGTGAGGGTACCCCAGGAGAGTTCCAAATGTGTGTGGGTAGAACATATATCCCACGGGGGTAAAATTGAAAAAAGTTGAAAACATTTTTTTTTGGACTTAGTCATTTTTCCGGCATTTATCAGACTTTCAGATAGGGGAAATGTCAGTGAGCGTTCCGATTTCAGTTCCACAGCGATTCGCCCAATGAGTCCTTGATTTTTAGTCTTTTTCAGCCAAATTTCTGTATTTTTGAAAATTTCACTTTTTTGTGAAAATATCCACTAAATGAGGGAATAATATGTGTGAGGGTACCCCAGGAGAGTTCCAAATGTGGGTGGGTAGAATATATATCCCACGGGGATAAAATTGAAAAAAGTTGAAAAAATATTTTTTTAGACTTAGTCATTTTTCCGGCATTCATCAGACTTTCAGATAGGGGAAATGTCAGTGAGCATTCCGATTTCAGTTCCAGAGCGATTCACCCTATGAGTCCTTGATATTTAGCCGTTTTCAGCCAATTTTCTGGATTTTTGAAAATTTCACTTTTTTGTGAAAATATCCACTAAATGAGGGAATAATATGTGTGAGGGTACCCCAGGAGAGTTCCAAATGTGTGTGGGTAGAATATATATACCACGGGGGTAAAATTGAAAAAAGTTGAAAACATTTTTTTTTGGACTTAGTCATTTTTCCGGCATTTATCAGACTTTCAGATAGGGGAAATGTCAGTGAGCATTCCGATTTCAGTTCCAGAGCGATTCGCCCAATGAGTCCTTGATATTTCGTCGTTTTCAGCCAATTTTTCTGGATTTTTGAAAAGTTCACTTTTTTGTGAAAATATCCACTAAATGAGGGAATAATTTGTGTGAGGGTACCCCATGAGAGTTCCAAATGTGTGTGGGTAGAATATATATCCCACGGGGGTAAAATTGAAAAAAGTTGAAAACATTTTTATTTGGACTTAGTCATTTTTCCGGCGGTTATCAGACTTTCAGATTGGGGAAATGTCAGTGAGCATTCCGATTTCAGTTCCAGAGCGATTCGCCCAATGAGTCCTTGATATTTCGTCGTTTTCAGCCAATTTTTCTGGATTTGTGAAAATTTCACTTTTTTGTGAAAATATCCACTAAATGAGGGAATAATATGTGTGAGGGTACCCCAGGAGAGTTCCAAATGTGTGTGGGTAGAATATATATCCCACGGGGGTAAAATTGAAAAAAGTTGAAAAAAAAATTTTTGGGACTCATTCATTTTTCTGGCGTTTATCAGACTTTCAGATAGGGGAAATGTCAGTGAGCATTCCGATTTCAGTTCCAGAGCGATTCGCCCAATGAGTCCTTGATATTTCGTCGTTTTCAGCCAATTTTTCTGGATTTGTGAAAATTTCACTTTTTTGTGAAAATATCCACTAAATGAGGGAATAATATGTGTGAGGGTACCCCAGGAGAGTTCCAAATGTGTGTGGGTAGAATATATATCCCACGGGGGTAAAATTGAAAAAAGTTTAAAAAAAATTTTTTTGGGACTTAGTCATTTTTCCGGCGTTTATCAGACTTTCAGATAGGGGAAATGTCAGTGAGCGTTCCGATTTCAGTTCCAGAGCGATTCGCCGGATGAGTCCTTAATATTTAGTCGTTTTCAGCCAATTTTCTGGATTTTTGAAAATTTCACTTTTTTGTGAAAATATCCACTAAATGAGGGAATAATATGTGTGAGGGTACCACAGGAGAGTTCCAAATGTGTGTGGGTAGAATATATATCCCACGGGGGTAAAATTGAAAAAAGTTGAAAAAAAAATTTTTGGGACTCATTCATTTTTCTGGCGTTTATCAGACTTTCAGATAGGGGAAATGTCAGTGAGCGTTCCGATTTCAGTTCCAGAGCGATTCGCCGGATGAGTCCTTAATATTTAGTCGTTTTCAGCCAATTTTCTGGATTTTTGAAAATTTCACTTTTTTGTGAAAATATCCACTAAATGAGGGAATAATTTGTGTGAGGGTACCCCATGAGAGTTCCAAATGTGTGTGGGTAGAATATATATCCCACGGGGGTAAAATTGAAAAAAGTTGAAAACATTTTTTTTTGGACTTAGTCATTTTTCCGGCGTTTATCAGACTTTCAGATAGGGGAAATGTCAGTGAGCATTCCGATTTCAGTTCCAGAGCGATTCGCCCAATGAGTCCTTGATATTTCGTCGTTTTCAGCCAATTTTTCTGGATTTTTGAAAATTTCACTTTTTTGTGAAAATATCCACTAAATGAGGGAATAATATGTGTGAGGGTACCCCAGGAGAGTTCCAAATGTGGGTGGGTAGAATATATATCCCACGGGGGTAAAATTGAAAAAAGTTGAAAAAATATTTTTTTAGACTTAGTCATTTTTCCGGCATTTATCAGACTTTCAGATAGGGGAAATGTCAGTGAGCAATCCGATTTCAGTTCCAGAGCGATTCACCCTATGAGTCCTTGATATTTAGCCGTTTTCAGCCAATTTTCTCGATTTTTGAAAATTTCACTTTTTTGTGAAAATATCCACTAAATGAGGGAATAATATGTGTGAGGGTACCCCAGGAGAGTTCCAAATGTGGCTGGGTAGAATATATATCCCACGGGGGTAAAATTGAAAAAAGTTGAAAAAATATTTTTTTAGACTTAGTCATTTTTCCGGCATTTATCAGACTTTCAGATAGGGGAAATGTCAGTGAGCATTCCGATTTCAGTTCCAGAGCGATTCACCCTATGAGTCCTTGATATTTAGTCGTTTTCAGCCAATTTTCTGGATTTTTGAAAATTTCACTTTTTTGTGAAAATATCCACTAAATGAGGGAATAATATGTGTGAGGGTACCACAGGAGAGTTCCAAATGTGTGTGGGTAGAATATATATCCCACGGGGGTAAAATTGAAAAAAGTTGAAAAAAAAATTTTTTGGACTCATTCATTTTTCTGGCGTTTATCAGACTTTCAGATAGGGGAAATGTCAGTGAGCATTCCGATTTCAGTTCCAGAGCGATTCGCCCAATGAGTCCTTGATATTTCGTCGTTTTCAGCCAATTTTTCTGGATTTTTGAAAATTTCACTTTTTTGTGAAAATATCCACTAAATGAGGGAATAATATGTGTGAGGGTACCCCAGGAGAGTTCCAAATGTGTGTGGGTAGAATATATATCCCATGGGGGTAAAATTGAAAAAAGTTGAAAACATTTTTTTTTGGACTTAGTCATTTTTCCGGCATTCATCAGACTTTCAGATAGGGGAAATGTCAGTGAGCGTTCCGATTTCAGTTCCAGAGCGATTCGCCCAATGAGTCCTTGATTTTTAGTCTTTTTCAGCCAAATTTCTGTATTTTTGAAAATTTCACTTTTTTGTGAAAATATCCACTAAATGAGGGAATAATATGTGTGAGGGTACCCCAGGAGAGTTCCAAATGTGTGTGGGTAGAATATATATCCCACGGGAGTAAAATTGAAAAAAGTTTAAAAAAATTTTTTTGGGACTTAGTCATTTTTCCGGCGTTTATCAGACTTTCAGATAGGGGAAATGTCAGTGAGCATTCCGATTTCAGTTCCAGAGCGATTCGCCCAAAGAGTCCTTGATATTTCGTCGTTTTCAGCCAATTTTCTGGATTTTTGAAAATTTCACTTTTTTGTGAAAATATCCACTAAATGAGGGAATAATATGTGTGAGGGTACCCCAGGAGAGTTCCAAATGTGTGTGGGTAGAATATATATCCCACGGGGGTAAAATTGAAAAGAGTTGAAAAAATATTTTTTTTGGACTTAGTCATTTTTCCGGCGTTTATCAGACTTTCAGATAGGGGAAATGTCAGAGAGCATTCCGATTTCAGTTCCAGAGCGATTCGCCCAATGAGTCCTTGATATTTCGTCGTTTTCAGCCAATTTTTCTGGATTTTTGAAAAGTTCACTTTTTTGTGAAAATATCCACTAAATGAGGGAATAATATGTGTGAGGGTACCCCAGGAGAGTTCCAAATGTGTGTGGGTAGAATATATATCCCACGGGGGTAAAATTGAAAAAAGTTGAGAAAACATTTTTTTTGGACTTAGTCATTTTTCCGGCGTTTATCAGACTTTCAGATAGGGGAAATGTCAGTGAGCGTTCCGATTTCAGATCCAGAGCGATTCGCCGGATGAGTCCTTGATATTTAGTCGTTTTCAGCCAATTTTCTGGATTTTTGAAAATTTCACTTTTCTGTGAAAATATCCACTAAATGAGGGAATAATATGTGTGAGGGTACCCCAGGAGAGTTCCAAATGTGTGTGGGTAGAATATATATCCCACGGGGGTAAAATTGAAAAGAGTTGAAAAAATATTTTTTTTGGACTTAGTCATTTTTCCGGCGTTTATCAGACTTTCAGATAGGGGAAATGTCAGTGAGCATTCCGATTTCAGTTCCAGAGCGATTCGCCCAATGAGTCCTTGATATTTCGTCGTTTGCAGCCAATTTTTCTGGATTTTTGAAAATTTCACTTTTTTGTGAAAATATCCACTAAATGAGGGAATAATATGTGTGAGGGTACCCCAGGAGAGTTCCAAATGTGTGTGGGTAGAATATATATCCCACGGGGGTAAAATTGAAAAAAGTTGAAAAAATATTTTTTTTGGACTTAGTCATTTTTCCGGCGTTTATCAGACTTTCAGATAGGGGAAATGTCAGTGAGCATTCCGATTTCAGTTCCAGAGCGATTCGCCCAATGAGTCCTTGATATTTCGTCGTTTTCAGCCAATTTTTCTGGATTTTTGAAAATTTCACTTTTTTGTGAAAATATCCACTAAATGAGGGAATAATTTGTGTGAGGGTACCCCATGAGAGTTCCAAATGTGTGTGGGTAGAATATATATCCCACGGGGGTAAAATTGAAAAAAGTTGAAAACATTTTTTTTTGGACTTAGTCATTTTTCCGGCGTTTATCAGACTTTCAGATAGGGGAAATGTCAGTGAGCATTCCGATTTCAGTTCCAGAGCGATTCGCCCAATGAGTCCTTGATATTTCGTCGTTTTCAGCCAATTTTTCTGGATTTTTGAAAATTTCACTTTTTTGTGAAAATATCCACTAAATGAGGGAATAATATGTGTGAGGGTACCCCAGGAGAGTTCCAAATGTGTGTGGGTAGAATATATATCCCACGGGGGTAAAATTGAAAAAAGTTGAAAAAATATTTTTTTTGGACTTAGTCATTTTTCCGGCGTTTATCAGACTTTCAGATAGGGGAAATGTCAGTGAGCATTCCGATTTCAGTTCCAGAGCGATTCGCCCAATGAGTCCTTGATATTTCGTCGTTTTCAGCCAATTTTTCTGGATTTTTGAAAATTTCACTTTTTTGTGAAAATATCCACTAAATGAGGGAATAATTTGTGTGAGGGTACCCCATGAGAGTTCCAAATGTGTGTGGGTAGAATATATATCCCACGGGGGTAAAATTGAAAAAAGTTGAAAACATTTTTTTTTGGACTTAGTCATTTTTCCGGCGTTTATCAGACTTTCAGATAGGGGAAATGTCAGTGAGCATTCCGATTTCAGTTCCAGAGCGATTCGCCCAATGAGTCCTTGATATTTCGTCGTTTTCAGCCAATTTTTCTGGATTTTTGAAAATTTCACTTTTTTGTGAAAATATCCACTAAATGAGGGAATAATATGTGTGAGGGTACCCCAGGAGAGTTCCAAATGTGGGTGGGTAGAATATATATCCCACGGGGGTAAAATTGAAAAAAGTTGAAAAAATATTTTTTTAGACTTAGTCATTTTTCCGGCATTTATCAGACTTTCAGATAGGGGAAATGTCAGTGAGCATTCCGATTTCAGTTCCAGAGCGATTCACCCTATGAGTCCTTGATATTTAGCCGTTTTCAGCCAATTTTCTGGATTTTTGAAAATTTCACTTTTTTGTGAAAATATCCACTAAATGAGGGAATAATATGTGTGAGGGTACCACAGGAGAGTTACAAATGTGTGTGGGTAGAATATATATACCACGGGGGTAAAATTGAAAAAAGTTGAAAAAAAAATTTTTTGGACTCAGTCATTTTTCTGGCGTTTATCAGACTTTCAGATATGGGAAATGTCAGTGAGCATTCCGATTTCAGTTCCAGAGCGATTCGCCCAATGAGTCCTTGATTTTTAGTCGTTTTCAGCCAATTTTCTGTATTTTTGAAAATTTCAATTTTGTGAAAATATCCACTAAATGAGGGAATAATATGTGTGAGGGTACCCCAGGAGAGTTCCAAATGTGGGTGGGTAGAATATATATCCCACGGGGGTAAAATTGAAAAAAGTTGAAAAAATATTTTTTTAGACTTAGTCATTTTTCCGGCATTTATCAGACTTTCAGATAGGGGAAATGTCAGTGAGCGTTCCGATTTCAGTTCCAGAGCGATTTGCCCAATAAGTCCTTGATATTTAGTCGATTTCAGCCAATTTTCTGGATTTTTAAAAATTTCACTTTTTTGTGAAAATATCCACTAAATGAGGGAATAATATGTGTGAGGGTACCCCAGGAGAGTTCCAAATGTGGGTGGGTAGAATATATATCCCACGGGGGTAAAATTGAAAAAAGTTGAAAAAATATTTTTTTAGACTTAGTCATTTTTCCGGCATTTATCAGACTTTCAGATAGGGGAAATGTCAGTGAGCGTTCCGATTTCAGTTCCAGAGCGATTCGCCCAATGAGTCCTTGATATTTCGTCGTTTTCAGCCAATTTTTCTGGATTTTTGAAAAGTTCACTTTTTTGTGAAAATATCCACTAAATGAGGGAATAATATGTGTGAGGGTACCCCAGGAGAGTTCCAAATGTGTGTGGGTAGAATATATATCCCACGGGGGTAAAATTGAAAAAAGTTGAAAACATTTTTTTTTGGACTTAGTCATTTTTCCGGCATTTATCAGACTTTCAGAAAGGGGAAATGTCAGTGAGCATTCTGATTTCAGTTCCAGAGCGATTCACCCAATGAGTCCTTGATATTTAGTCGTTTTCAGCCAATTTTCTGGATTTTTGAAAATTTCACTTTTTTGTGAAAATATCCACTAAATGAGGGAATAATATGTGTGAGGGTACCCCAGGAGAGTTCCAAATGTGTGTGGGTAGAATATATATCCCACGGGGGTAAAATTGAAAAAAGTTGAAAAAATATTTTTTTGGGACTTAGTCATTTTTCCGGCGTTTATCAGACTTTCAGATAGGGGAAATGTCAGTGAGCATTCCGATTTCAGTTCCAGAGCGATTCGCCCAATGAGTCCTTGATATTTCGTCGTTTTCAGCCAATTTTTCTGGATTTTTGAAAATTTCACTTTTTTGTGAAAATATCCACTAAATGAGGGAATAATTTGTGTGAGGGTACCCCATGAGAGTTCCAAATGTGTGTGGGTAGAATATATATCCCACGGGGGTAAAATTGAAAAAAGTTGAAAACATTTTTTTTTGGACTTAGTCATTTTTCCGGCGTTTATCAGACTTTCAGATAGGGGAAATGTCAGTGAGCATTCCGATTTCAGTTCCAGAGCGATTCGCCCAATGAGTCCTTGATATTTCGTCGTTTTCAGCCAATTTTTCTGGATTTTTGAAAATTTCACTTTTTTGTGAAAATATCCACTAAATGAGGGAATAATATGTGTGAGGGTACCCCAGGAGAGTTCCAAATGTGGGTGGGTAGAATATATATCCCACGGGGGTAAAATTGAAAAAAGTTGAAAAAATATTTTTTTAGACTTAGTCATTTTTCCGGCATTTATCAGACTTTCAGATAGGGGAAATGTCAGTGAGCATTCCGATTTCAGTTCCAGAGCGATTCACCCAATGAGTCCTTGATATTTAGTCGTTTTCAGCCAATTTTCTGGATTTTTGAAAATTTCACTTTTTTGTGAAAATATCCACTAAATGAGGGAATAATATGTGTGAGGGTACCCCAGGAGAGTTCCAAATGTGTGTGGGTAGAATATATATCCCACGGGGGTAAAATTGAAAAAAGTTGAAAAAATATTTTTTTTGGACTTAGTCATTTTTCCGGCGTTTATCAGACTTTCAGATAGGGGAAATGTCAGTGAGCATTCCGATTTCAGTTCCAGAGCGATTCGCCCAATGAGTCCTTGATATTTCGTCGTTTTCAGCCAATTTTTCTGGATTTTTGAAAATTTCACTTTTTTGTGAAAATATCCACTAAATGAGGGAATAATTTGTGTGAGGGTACCCCATGAGAGTTCCAAATGTGTGTGGGTAGAATATATATCCCACGGGGGTAAAATTGAAAAAAGTTGAAAACATTTTTTTTTGGACTTAGTCATTTTTCCGGCGTTTATCAGACTTTCAGATAGGGGAAATGTCAGTGAGCATTCCGATTTCAGTTCCAGAGCGATTCGCCCAATGAGTCCTTGATATTTCGTCGTTTTCAGCCAATTTTTCTGGATTTTTGAAAATTTCACTTTTTTGTGAAAATATCCACTAAATGAGGGAATAATATGTGTGAGGGTACCCCAGGAGAGTTCCAAATGTGGGTGGGTAGAATATATATCCCACGGGGGTAAAATTGAAAAAAGTTGAAAAAATATTTTTTTAGACTTAGTCATTTTTCCGGCATTTATCAGACTTTCAGATAGGGGAAATGTCAGTGAGCATTCCGATTTCAGTTCCAGAGCGATTCACCCTATGAGTCCTTGATATTTAGCCGTTTTCAGCCAATTTTCTGGATTTTTGAAAATTTCACTTTTTTGTGAAAATATCCACTAAATGAGGGAATAATATGTGTGAGGGTACCACAGGAGAGTTCCAAATGTGTGTGGGTAGAATATATATACCACGGGGGTAAAATAGAAAAAAATTGAAAAAAAAATTTTTTGGACTGTCATTTTTCTGGCGTTTATCAGACTTTCAGATATGGGAAATGTCAGTGAGCATTCCGATTTCAGTTCCAGAGCGATTCGCCCAATGAGTCCTTGATATTTCGTCGTTTTCAGCCAATTTTTTTGGATTTTTGAAAATTTCACTTTTTTGTGAAAATATCCACTAAATGAGGGAATAATATGTGTGAGGGTACCCCAGGAGAGTTCCAAATGTGTGTGGGTAGAACATATATCCCACGGGGGTAAAATTGAAAAAAGTTGAAAAAATATTTTTTTTGGACTTAGTCATTTTTCCGGCGTTTATCAGACTTTCTGATAGGGGAAATGTCAGTGAGCATTCCGATTTCAGTTCCAGAGCAATTCGCCCAATGAGTCCTTGATATTTCGTCGTTTTCAGCCAATTTTTCTGGATTTTTGAAAAGTTCACTTTTTTGTGAAAATATCCACTAAATGAGGGAATAATATGTGTGAGGGTACCCCAGGAGAGTTCCAAATGTGTGTGGGTAGAACATATATCCCACGGGGGTAAAATTGAAAAAAGTTGAAAACATTTTTTTTTGGACTTAGTCATTTTTCCGGCATTTATCAGACTTTCAGATAGGGGAAATGTCAGTGAGCGTTCCGATTTCAGTTCCACAGCGATTCGCCCAATGAGTCCTTGATTTTTAGTCTTTTTCAGCCAAATTTCTGTATTTTTGAAAATTTCACTTTTTTGTGAAAATATCCACTAAATGAGGGAATAATATGTGTGAGGGTACCCCAGGAGAGCTCCAAATGTGTGTTGGTAGAATATATATCCCACGGGAGTAAAATTGAAAAAAGTTTAAAAAATTTTTTTGGGACTTAGTCATTTTTCCGGCGTTTATCAGACTTTCAGATAGGGGAAATGTCAGTGAGCATTCCGATTTCAGTTCCAGAGCGATTCGCCCAATGAGTCCTTGATTTTTAGTCGTTTTCAGCCAATTTTCTGTATTTTTGAAAATTTCAATTTTGTGAAAATATCCACTAAATGAGGGAATAATATGTGTGAGGGTACCCCAGGAGAGTTCCAAATGTGGGTGGGTAGAATATATATCCCACGGGGGTAAAATTGAAAAAAGTTGAAAAAATATTTTTTTAGACTTAGTCATTTTTCCGGCATTTATCAGACTTTCAGATAGGGGAAATGTCAGTGAGCGTTCCGATTTCAGTTCCAGAGCGATTTGCCCAATAAGTCCTTGATATTTAGTCGATTTCAGCCAATTTTCTGGATTTTTAAAAATTTCACTTTTTTGTGAAAATATCCACTAAATGAGGGAATAATATGTGTGAGGGTACCCCAGGAGAGTTCCAAATGTGGGTGGGTAGAATATATATCCCACGGGGGTAAAATTGAAAAAAGTTGAAAAAATATTTTTTTAGACTTAGTCATTTTTCCGGCATTTATCAGACTTTCAGATAGGGGAAATGTCAGTGAGCGTTCCGATTTCAGTTCCAGAGCGATTCGCCCAATGAGTCCTTGATATTTCGTCGTTTTCAGCCAATTTTTCTGGATTTTTGAAAATTTCACTTTTTTGTGAAAATATCCACTAAATGAGGGAATAATATGTGTGAGGGTACCCCAGGAGAGTTCCAAATGTGTGTGGGTAGAATATATATCCCACGGGGGTAAAATTGAAAAAAGTTGAAAACATTTTTTTTTGGACTTAGTCATTTTTCCGGCGTTTATCAGACTTTCAGATAGGGGAAATGTCAGTGAGCATTCCGATTTCAGTTCCAGAGCGATTCGCCCAATGAGTCCTTGATATTTCGTCGTTTTCAGCCAATTTTTCTGGATTTTTGAAAAGTTCACTTTTTTGTGAAAATATCCACTAAATGAGGGAATAATATGTGTGAGGGTACCCCAGGAGAGTTCCAAATGTGTGTGGGTAGAATATATATCCCACGGGGGTAAAATTGAAAAAAGTTGAGAAAACATTTTTTTTGGACTTAGTCATTTTTCCAGCGTTTATCAGACTTTCAGATAGGGGAAATGTCAGTGAGCGTTCCGATTTCAGATCCAGAGCGATTCGCCGGATGAGTCCTTGATATTTCGTCGTTTTCAGCCAATTTTTCTGGATTTTTGAAAATTTCACTTTTTTGTGAAAATATCCACTAAATGAGGGAATAATATGTGTGAGGGTACCCCAGGAGAGTTCCAAATGTGGGTGGGTAGAATATATATCCCACGGGGGTAAAATTGAAAAAAGTTGAAAAAATATTTTTTTAGACTTAGTCATTTTTCCGGCATTTATCAGACTTTCAGATAGGGGAAATGTCAGTGAGCATTCCGATTTCAGTTCCAGAGCGATTCACCCAATGAGTCCTTGATATTTAGTCGTTTTCAGCCAATTTTCTGGATTTTTGAAAATTTCACTTTTTTGTGAAAATATCCACTAAATGAGGGAATAATATGTGTGAGGGTACCCCAGGAGAGTTCCAAATGTGTGTGGGTAGAATATATATCCCACGAGGGGAAAATTGAAAAAAGTTGAAAAAATATTTTTTTTGGACTTAGTCATTTTTCCGGCGTTTATCAGACTTTCAGATAGGGGAAATGTCAGTGAGCATTCCGATTTCAGTTCCAGAGCGATTCGCCCAATGAGTCCTTGATATTTCGTCGTTTTCAGCCAATTTTTCTGGATTTTTGAAAATTTCACTTTTTTGTGAAAATATCCACTAAATGAGGGAATAATTTGTGTGAGGGTACCCCATGAGAGTTCCAAATGTGTGTGGGTAGAATATATATCCCACGGGGGTAAAATTGAAAAAAGTTGAAAACATTTTTTTTTGGACTTAGTCATTTTTCCGGCGTTTATCAGACTTTCAGATAGGGGAAATGTCAGTGAGCATTCCGATTTCAGTTCCAGAGCGATTCGCCCAATGAGTCCTTGATATTTCGTCGTTTTCAGCCAATTTTTTTGGATTTTTGAAAATTTCACTTTTTTGTGAAAATATCCACTAAATGAGGGAATAATATGTGTGAGGGTACCCCAGGAGAGTTCCAAATGTGTGTGGGTAGAATATATATCCCACGGGGGTAAAATTGAAAAAAGTTGAAAACATTTTTTTTTGGACTTAGTCATTTTTCCGGCGTTTATCAGACTTTCAGATAGCGGAAATGTCAGTGAGCGTTCCGATTTCAGTTCCAGAGCGATTCGCCGGATGAGTCCTTGATATTTAGTCGTTTTCAGCCAATTTTCTGGATTTTTGAAAATTTCACTTTTCTGTGAAAATATCCACTAAATGAGGGAATAATATGTGTGAGGGTACCCCAGGAGAGTACCAAATGTGTGTGGGTAGAATATATATCCCACGGGGGTAAAATTGAAAAAAGTTGAAAACATTATTTTTTGGACTTAGTCATTTTTCCGGCATTTATCAGACTTTCAGATAGGGGAAATGTCAGTGAGCATTCCGATTTCAGTTCCAGAGCGATTCGCCCAATGAGTCCTTGATATTTCGTCGTTTTCAGCCAATTTTTCTGGATTTTTGAAAAGTTCACTTTTTTGTGAAAATATCCACTAAATGAGGGAATAATATGTGTGAGGGTACCCCAGGAGAGTTCCAAATGTGTGTGGGTAGAACATATATCCCACGGGGGTAAAATTGAAAAAAGTTGAAAACATTTTTTTTTGGACTTAGTCATTTTTCCGGCATTTATCAGACTTTCAGATAGGGGAAATGTCAGTGAGCGTTCCGATTTCAGTTCCACAGCGATTCGCCCAATGAGTCCTTGATTTTTAGTCTTTTTCAGCCAAATTTCTGTATTTTTGAAAATTTCACTTTTTTGTGAAAATATCCACTAAATGAGGGAATAATATGTGTGAGGGTACCCCAGGAGAGCTCCAAATGTGTGTTGGTAGAATATATATCCCACGGGAGTAAAATTGAAAAAAGTTTAAAAAATTTTTTTGGGACTTAGTCATTTTTCCGGCGTTTATCAGACTTTCAGATAGGGGAAATGTCAGTGAGCATTCCGATTTCAGTTCCAGAGCGATTCGCCCAATGAGTCCTTGATTTTTAGTCGTTTTCAGCCAATTTTCTGTATTTTTGAAAATTTCAATTTTGTGAAAATATCCACTAAATGAGGGAATAATATGTGTGAGGGTACCCCAGGAGAGTTCCAAATGTGGGTGGGTAGAATATATATCCCACGGGGGTAAAATTGAAAAAAGTTGAAAAAATATTTTTTTAGACTTAGTCATTTTTCCGGCATTTATCAGACTTTCAGATAGGGGAAATGTCAGTGAGCGTTCCGATTTCAGTTCCAGAGCGATTTGCCCAATAAGTCCTTGATATTTAGTCGATTTCAGCCAATTTTCTGGATTTTTAAAAATTTCACTTTTTTGTGAAAATATCCACTAAATGAGGGAATAATATGTGTGAGGGTACCCCAGGAGAGTTCCAAATGTGGGTGGGTAGAATATATATCCCACGGGGGTAAAATTGAAAAAAGTTGAAAAAATATTTTTTTAGACTTAGTCATTTTTCCGGCATTTATCAGACTTTCAGATAGGGGAAATGTCAGTGAGCGTTCCGATTTCAGTTCCAGAGCGATTCGCCCAATGAGTCCTTGATATTTCGTCGTTTTCAGCCAATTTTTCTGGATTTTTGAAAATTTCACTTTTTTGTGAAAATATCCACTAAATGAGGGAATAATATGTGTGAGGGTACCCCAGGAGAGTTCCAAATGTGTGTGGGTAGAATATATATCCCACGGGGGTAAAATTGAAAAAAGTTGAAAACATTTTTTTTTGGACTTAGTCATTTTTCCGGCGTTTATCAGACTTTCAGATAGGGGAAATGTCAGTGAGCGTTCCGATTTCAGTTCCAGAGCGATTCACCGGATGAGTCCTTGATATTTAGTCGTTTTCAGCCAATTTTCTGGATTTTTGAAAATTTCACTTTTCTGTGAAAATATCCACTAAATGAGGGAATAATATGTGTGAGGGTACCCCAGGAGAGTTCCAAATGTGTGTGGGTAGAATATATATCCCACGGGGGTAAAATTGAAAAAAGTTGAAAAAATATTTTTTTTGGACTTAGTCATTTTTCCGGCGTTTATCAGACTTTCAGATAGGGGAAATGTCAGTGAGCATTCCGATTTCAGTTCCAGAGCGATTCGCCCAATGAGTCCTTGATATTTCGTCGTTTTCAGCCAATTTTTCTGGATTTTTGAAAAGTTCACTTTTTTGTGAAAATATCCACTAAATGAGGGAATAATATGTGTGAGGGTACCCCAGGAGAGTTCCAAATGTGTGTGGGTAGAATATATATCCCACGGGGGTAAAATTGAAAAAAGTTGAGAAAACATTTTTTTTGGACTTAGTCATTTTTCCAGCGTTTATCAGACTTTCAGATAGGGGAAATGTCAGTGAGCGTTCCGATTTCAGATCCAGAGCGATTCGCCGGATGAGTCCTTGATATTTAGTCGTTTTCAGCCAATTTTCTGGATTTTTGAAAATTTCACTTTTCTGTGAAAATATCCACTAAATGAGGGAATAATATGTGTGAGGGTACCCCAGGAGAGTTCCAAATGTGTGTGGGTAGAATATATATCCCACGGGGGTAAAATTGAAAAAAGTTGAAAACATTTTTTTTTGGACTTAGTCATTTTTCCGGCATTTATCAGACTTTCAGATAGGGGAAATGTCAGTGAGCATTCCGATTTCAGTTCCAGAGCGATTCACCCAATGAGTCCTTGATATTTAGTCGTTTTCAGCCAATTTTCTGGATTTTTGAAAATTTCACTTTTTTGTGAAAATATCCACTAAATGAGGGAATAATATGTGTGAGGGTACCCCAGGAGAGTTCCAAATGTGTGTGGGTAGAATATATATCCCACGGGGGTAAAATTGAAAAAAGTTGAAAAAATATTTTTTTTGGACTTAGTCATTTTTCCGGCGTTTATCAGACTTTCAGATAGGGGAAATGTCAGTGAGCATTCCGATTTCAGTTCCAGAGCGATTCGCCCAATGAGTCCTTGATATTTCGTCGTTTTCAGCCAATTTTTCTGGATTTTTGAAAATTTCACTTTTTTGTGAAAATATCCACTAAATGAGGGAATAATTTGTGTGAGGGTACCCCATGAGAGTTCCAAATGTGTGTGGGTAGAATATATATCCCACGGGGGTAAAATTGAAAAAAGTTGAAAACATTTTTTTTTGGACTTAGTCATTTTTCCGGCGTTTATCAGACTTTCAGATAGGGGAAATGTCAGTGAGCATTCCGATTTCAGTTCCAGAGCGATTCGCCCAATGAGTCCTTGATATTTCGTCGTTTTCAGCCAATTTTTCTGGATTTTTGAAAATTTCACTTTTTTGTGAAAATATCCACTAAATGAGGGAATAATATGTGTGAGGGTACCCCAGGAGAGTTCCAAATGTGGGTGGGTAGAATATATATCCCACGGGGGTAAAATTGAAAAAAGTTGAAAAAATATTTTTTTGGACTTAGTCATTTTTCCGGCATTTATCAGACTTTCAGATAGGGGAAATGTCAGTGAGCATTCCGATTTCAGTTCCAGAGCGATTCACCCAATGAGTCCTTGATATTTAGTCGTTTTCAGCCAATTTTCTGGATTTTTGAAAATTTCACTTTTTTGTGAAAATATCCACTAAATGAGGGAATAATATGTGTGAGGGTACCCCAGGAGAGTTCCAAATGTGTGTGGGTAGAATATATATCCCACGGGGGTAAAATTGAAAAAAGTTGAAAAAATATTTTTTTTGGACTTAGTCATTTTTCCGGCGTTTATCAGACTTTCAGATAGGGGAAATGTCAGTGAGCATTCCGATTTCAGTTCCAGAGCGATTTGCCCAATGAGTCCTTGATATTTCGTCGTTTTCAGCCAATTTTTCTGGATTTTTAAAATTTCACTTTTTTGTGAAAATATCCACTAAATGAGGGAATAATTTGTGTGAGGGTACCCCATGAGAGTTCCAAATGTGTGTGGGTAGAATATATATCCCACGGGGGTAAAATTGAAAAAAGTTGAAAACATTTTTTTTTGGACTTAGTCATTTTTCCGGCGTTTATCAGACTTTCAGATAGGGGAAATGTCAGTGAGCATTCCGATTTCAGTTCCAGAGCGATTCGCCCAATGAGTCCTTGATATTTCGTCGTTTTCAGCCAATTTTTCTGGATTTTTGAAAATTTCACTTTTTTGTGAAAATATCCACTAAATGAGGGAATAATTTGTGTGAGGAATAATTTGTGTGAGGGTACCACAGGAGAGTTCCAAATGTGTGTGGGTAGAATATATATACCACGGGGGTAAAATTGAAAAAAGTTGAAAAAAAAATTTTTTGGACTCAGTCATTTTTCTGGCGTTTATCAGACTTTCAGATATGGGAAATGTCAGTGAGCATTCCGATTTCAGTTCCAGAGCGATTCGCCCAATGAGTCCTTGATATTTCGTCGTTTTCAGCCAATTTTTTTGGATTTTTGAAAATTTCACTTTTTTGTGAAAATATCCACTAAATGAGGGAATAATATGTGTGAGGGTACCCCAGGAGAGTTCCAAATGTGTGTGGGTAGAATATATATCCCACGGGGGTAAAATTGAAAAAAGTTGAAAACATTTTTTTTTTGACTTAGTCATTTTTCCGGCGTTTATCAGACTTTCAGATAGGGGAAATGTCAGTGAGCGTTCCGATTTCAGTTCCAGAGCGATTCGCCGGATGAGTCCTTGATATTTAGTCGTTTTCAGCCAATTTTCTGGATTTTTGAAAATTTCACTTTTCTGTGAAAATATCCACTAAATGAGGGAATAATATGTGTGAGGGTACCCCAGGAGAGTTTCAAATGTGTGTGGGTAGAATATATATCCCACGGGGGTAAAATTGAAAAAAGTTGAAAACATTTTTTTTTGGACTTAGTCATTTTTCCGGCATTTATCAGACTTTCAGATAGGGGAAATGTCAGTGAGCATTCCGATTTCAGTTCCAGAGCAATTCACCCAATGAGTCCTTGATATTTAGTCGTTTTCAGCCAATTTTCTGGATTTTTGAAAATTTCACTTTTTTGTGAAAATATCCACTAAATGAGGGAATAATATGTGTGAGGGTACCCCAGGAGAGTTCCAAATGTGTGTGGGTAGAATATATATCCCACGGGGGTAAAATTGAAAAAAGTTGAAAAAATATTTTTTTTGGACTTAGTCATTTTTCCGGCGTTTATCAGACTTTCAGATAGGGGAAATGTCAGTGAGCATTCCGATTTCAGTTCCAGAGCGATTCGCCCAATGAGTCCTTGATATTTCGTCGTTTTCAGCCAATTTTTCTGGATTTTTGAAAATTTCACTTTTTTGTGAAAATATCCACTAAATGAGGGAATAATTTGTGTGAGGGTACCCCATGAGAGTTCCAAATGTGTGTGGGTAGAATATATATCCCACGGGGGTAAAATTGAAAAAAGTTGAAAACATTTTTTTTTGGACTTAGTCATTTTTCCGGCGTTTATCAGACTTTCAGATAGGGGAAATGTCAGTGAGCATTCCGATTTCAGTTCCAGAGCGATTCGCCCAATGAGTCCTTGATATTTCGTCGTTTTCAGCCAATTTTTCTGGATTTTTGAAAATTTCACTTTTTTGTGAAAATATCCACTAAATGAGGGAATAATTTGTGTGAGGGTACCACAGGAGAGTTCCAAATGTGTGTGGGTAGAATATATATACCACGGGGGTAAAATTGAAAAAAGTTGAAAAAAAAATTTTTTGGACTCAGTCATTTTTCTGGCGTTTATCAGACTTTCAGATATGGGAAATGTCAGTGAGCATTCCGATTTCAGTGCCAGAGCGATTCGCCCAATGAGTCCTTGATATTTCGTCGTTTTCAGCCAATTTTTTTGGATTTTTGAAAATTTCACTTTTTTGTGAAAATATCCACTAAATGAGGGAATAATATGTGTGAGGGTACCCCAGGAGAGTTCCAAATGTGTGTGGGTAGAATATATATCCCACGGGGGTAAAATTGAAAAAAGTTGAAAACATTTTTTTTTGGACTTAGTCATTTTTCCGGCGTTTATCAGACTTTCAGATAGGGGAAATGTCAGTGAGCGTTCCGATTTCAGTTCCAGAGCGATTCGCCGGATGAGTCCTTGATATTTAGTCGTTTTCAGCCAATTTTCTGGATTTTTGAAAATTTCACTTTTCTGTGAAAATATCCACTAAATGAGGGAATAATATGTGTGAGGGTACCCCAGGAGAGTTCCAAATGTGTGTGGGTAGAATATATATCCCACGGGGGTAAAATTGAAAAAAGTTGAAAACATTTTTTTTTGGACTTAGTCATTTTTCCGGCATTTATCAGACTTTCAGATAGGGGAAATGTCAGTGAGCATTCCGATTTCAGTTCCAGAGCGATTCACCCAATGAGTCCTTGATATTTAGTCGCTTTCAGCCAATTTTCTGGATTTTTGAAAATTTCACTTTTTTGTGAAAATATCCACTAAATGAGGGAATAATATGTGTGAGGGTACCCCAGGAGAGTTCCAAATGTGTGTGGGTAGAATATATATCCCACGGGGGTAAAATTGAAAAAAGTTGAAAAAATATTTTTTTTGGACTTAGTCATTTTACCGGCGTTTATCAGACTTTCAGATAGGGGAAATGTCAGTGAGCATTCCGATTTCAGTTCCAGAGCGATTCGCCCAATGAGTCCTTGATATTTCGTCGTTTTCAGCCAATTTTTCTGGATTTGTGAAAATTTCACTTTTTTGTGAAAATATCCACTAAATGAGGGAATAATATGTGTGAGGGTACCCCAGGAGAGTTCCAAATGTGTGTGGGTAGAATATATATCCCACAGGGGTAAAATTGAAAAAAGTTGAAAAAAAATTTTTTTGGGACTTAGTCATTTTTCCGGCGTTTGTCAGACTTTCAGATAGGGGAAATGTCAGTGAGCGTTCCGATTTCAGTTCCAGAGCGATTCGCCGGATGAGTCCTTGATATTTAGTCGTTTTCAGCCAATTTTCTGGATTTTTGAAAATTTCACTTTTTTGTGAAAATATCCACTAAATGAGGGAATAATATGTGTGAGGGTACCATAGGAGAGTTCCAAATGTGTGTGGGTAGAATATATATCCCACGGGGGTAAAATTGAAAAAAGTTGAAAAAAAAATTTTTGGGACTCATTCATTTTTCTGGCGTTTATCAGACTTTAAGATAGGGGAAATGTCAGTGAGCATTCCGATTTCAGTTCCAGAGCGATTCGCCCAATGAGTCCTTGATATTTCGTCGTTTTCAGCCAATTTTTCTGGATTTTTGAAAATTTCACTTTTTTGTGAAAATATCCACTAAATGAGGGAATAATATGTGTGAGGGTACCCCAGGAGAGTTCCAAATGTGTGTGGGTAGAATATATATTCCACGGGGGTAAAATTGAAAAAAGTTGAAAACATTTTTTTTTGGACTTAGTCATTTTTCCGGCATTCATCAGACTTTCAGATAGGGGAAATGTCAGTGATCGTTCCGATTTCAGTTCCAGAGCGATTCGCCCAATGAGTCCTTGATTTTTAGTTGTTTTCAGCCAATTTTCTGTATTTTTGAAAATATCACTTTTTTGTGAAAATATCCACTAAATGAGGGAATAATATGTGTGAGGGTACCCCAGGAGAGTTCCAAATGTGTGTGGGTAGAACATATATCCCACGGGGGTAAAATTGAAAAAAGTTGAAAACATTTTTTTTTGGACTTAGTCATTTTTCCGGCATTTATCAGACTTTCAGATAGGGGAAATGTCAGTGAGCGTTCCGATTTCAGTTCCACAGCGATTCGCCCAATGAGTCCTTGATTTTTAGTCTTTTTCAGCCAAATTTCTGTATTTTTGAAAATTTCACTTTTTTGTGAAAATATCCACTAAATGAGGGAATAATATGTGTGAGGGTACCCCAGGAGAGTTCCAAATGTGTGTGGGTAGAATATATATCCCACGGGAGTAAAATTGAAAAAAGTTTAAAAAAAATTTTTTGGGACTTAGTCATTTTTCCGGCATTTATCAGACTTTCAGATAGGGGAAATGTCAGTGAGCATTCCGATTTCAGTTCCAGAGCGATTCGCCCAATGAGTCCTTGATATTTCGTCGTTTTCAGCCAATTTTTCTGGATTTTTGAAAATTTCACTTTTTTGTGAAAATATCCACTAAATGAGGGAATAATATGTGTGAGGGTACCCCAGGAGAGTTCCAAATGTGTGTGGGTAGAATATATATCCCACGGGGGTAAAATTGAAAAAAGTTGAAAACATTTTTTTTTGGACTTAGTCATTTTTCCGGCATTTATCAGACTTTCACATAGGGGAAATGTCAGTGAGCGTTCCGATTTCAGTTCCAGAGTGATTCGCCCAATGAGTCCTTGATTTTTAGTCGTTTTCAGCCAATTTTCTGTATTTTTGAAAATTTCAATTTTGTGAAAATATCCACTAAATGAGGGAATAATATGTGTGAGGGTACCCCAGGAGAGTTCCAAATGTGGGTGGGTAGAATATATATCCCACGGGGGTAAAATTGAAAAAAGTTGAAAAAATATTTTTTTAGACTTAGTCATTTTTCCGGCATTTATCAGACTTTAAGATAGGGGAAATGTCAGTGAGCGTTCCGATTTCAGTTCCAGAGCGATTTGCCCAATAAGTCCTTGATATTTAGTCGATTTCAGCCAATTTTCTGGATTTTTGAAAATTTCACTTTTTTGTGAAAATATCCACTAAATGAGGGAATAATATGTGTGAGGGTACCCCAGGAGAGTTCCAAATGTGGGTGGGTAGAATATATATCCCACGGGGGTAAAATTGAAAAAAGTTGAAAAAAATTTTTTTTTGGACTTCGTCATTTTTCCGTCGTTTATCAGACTTTCAGAAAGGGGAAATGTCAGTGAGCATTCCCATTTCAGTTCCAGAGCGATTCACCCAATGAGTCCTTGATATTTAGTCGTTTTCAGCCAATTTTCTGGATTTTTGAAAATTTCACTTTTTTGTGAAAATATCCACTAAATGAGGGAATAATATGTGTGAGGGTACCCCAGGAGAGTTCCAAATGTGTGTGGGTAGAATATATATCCCACGGGGGTAAAATTGAAAAAAGTTGAAAAAATATTTTTTTTGGACTTAGTCATTTTTCCGGCGTTTATCAGACTTTCAGATAGGGGAAATGTCAGTGAGCATTCCGATTTCAGTTCCAGAGCGATTCGCCCAATGAGTCCTTGATATTTTGTCGTTTTCAGCCAATTTTTCTGGATTTTTGAAAATTTCACTTTTTTGTGAAAATATCCACTAAATGAGGGAATAATATGTGTGAGGGTACCCCAGGAGAGTTCCAAATGTGTGTGGGTAGAATATATATCCCACGGGGGTAAAATTGAAAAAAGTTGAAAAAAATTTTTTTTTGGACTTAGTCATTTTTCCGGCGTTTATCAGACTTTCAGATAGGGGAAATGTCAGTGAGCGTTCCGATTTCAGTTCCAGAGCGATTCGCCCAATGAGTCCTTGATTTTTAGTCGTTTTCAGCCAATTTTCTGTATTTTTGAAAATTTCAATTTTGTGAAAATATCCACTAAATGAGGGAATAATATGTGTGAGGGTACCCCAGGAGAGTTCCAAATGTGTGTGGGTAGAATATATATCCCACGGGGGTAAAATTGAAAAAAGTTGAAAAAAATTTTTTTTTGGACTTTGTCATTTTTCCGGCGTTTATCAGACTTTCAGATAGGGGAAATGTCAGTGAGCATTCCGATTTCAGTTCCAGAATGATTCGCCCAATGAGTCCTTGATATTTCGTCGTTTTCAGCCAATTTTTCTGGATTTTTGAAAATTTCACTTTTTTGTGAAAATATCCACTAAATGAGGGAATAATTTGTGTGAGGGTACCCCAGGAGAGTTCCAAATGTGTGTGGGTAGAATATATATCCCACGGGAGTAAAATTGAAAAAAGTTTAAAAAAAATTTTTTGGGACTTAGTCATTTTTCCGGCATTTATCAGACTTTCAGATAGGGGAAATGTCAGTGAGCATTCCGATTTCAGTTCCAGAGCGATTCGACCAATGAGTCCTTGATATTTCGTCGTTTTCAGCCAATTTTTCTGGATTTTTGAAAATTTCACTTTTTTGTGAAAATATCCACTAAATGAGGGAATAATATGTGTGAGGGTACCCCAGGAGAGTTCCAAATGTGTGTGGGTAGAATATATATCCCACGGGGGTAAAATTGAAAAAAGTTGAAAACATTTTTTTTTGGACTTAGTCATTTTTCCGGCATTTATCAGACTTTCAGATAGGGGAAATGTCAGTGAGCGTTCCGATTTCAGTTCCAGAGTGATTCGAACAATGAGTCCTTGATTTTTAGTCGTTTTCAGCCAATTTTCTGTATTTTTGAAAATTTCAATTTTGTGAAAATATCCACTAAATGAGGGAATAATATGTGTGAGGGTACCCCAGGAGAGTTCCAAATGTGGGTGGGTAGAATATATATCCCACGGGGGTAAAATTGAAAAAAGTTGAAAAAATATTTTTTTAGACTTAGTCATTTTTCCGGCATTTTTCAGACTTTCAGATAGGGGAAATGTCAGTGAGCGTTCCGATTTCAGTTCCAGAGCGATTTGCCCAATAAGTCCTTGATATTTAGTCGATTTCAGCCAATTTTCTGGATTTTTGAAAATTTCACTTTTTTGTGAAAATATCCACTAAATGAGGGAATAATATGTGTGAGGGTACCCCAGGAGAGTTCCAAATGTGGGTGGGTAGAATATATATCCCACGGGGGTAAAATTGAAAAAAGTTGAAAAAATATTTTTTTAGACTTAGTCATTTTTCCGGCATTTATCAGACTTTCAGATAGGGGAAATGTCAGTGAGCGTTCCGATTTCAGTTCCAGAGCGATTCGCCCAATGAGTCCTTGATATTTCGTCGTTTTCAGCCAATTTTTCTGGATTTTTGAAAATTTCACTTTTTTGTGAAAATATCCACTAAATGAGGGAATAATATGCGTGAGGGTACCCCAGGAGAGTTCCAAATGTGTGTGGGTAGAATATGTATCCTACGGGGGTAAAATTGAAAAAAGTTGAAAACATTTTTTTTTGGACTTAGTCATTTTTCTGGCATTTATCAGACTTTCAGATAGGGGAAATGTCAGTGAGCGTTCCGATTTCAGTTCCAGAATGATTCGCCCAATGAGTCCTTGATATTTCGTCGTTTTCAGCCAATTTTTCTGGATTTTTGAAAATTTCACTTTTTTGTGAAAATATCCACTAAATGAGGGAATAATTTGTGTGAGGGTACCCCAGGAGAGTTCCAAATGTGTGTGGGTAGAATATATATCCCACGGGGGTAAAATTGAAAAAAGTTTAAAAAAAATTTTTTGGGACTTAGTCATTTTTCCAGCGTTTATCAGACTTTCAGATAGGGGAAATGTCAGTGAGCATTCCGATTTCAGTTCCAGAGCGATTCGCCCAATGAGTCCTTGATATTTCGTCGTTTTCAGCCAATTTTCTGGATTTTTGAAAATTTCACTTTTTTGTGAAAATATCCACTAAATGAGGGAATAATATGTGTGAGGGTACCCCAGGAGAGTTCCAAATGTGTGTGGGTAGAATATGTATCCTACGGGGGTAAAATTGAAAAAAGTTGAAAACATTTTTTTTTGGACTGTCATTTTTCCGGCATTTATCAGACTTTCAGATAGGGGAAATGTCAGTGAGCGTTCCGATTTCAGTTCCAGAGCGATTTGCCCAATGAGTCCTTGATATTTAGTCGTTTTCAGCCAATTTTCTGGATTTTGGAAAATTTTACTTTTTTGTGAAAATATCCACTAAATGAGGGAATAATATGTGTGAGGGTACCCCAGGAGAGTTCCAAATGTGTGTGGGTAGAATATATATCCCACGGGGGTAAAATTGAAAAAAGTTAAAAAAAAAAATTTTTGGGACTTAGTCATTTTTCCAGCGTTTATCAGACTTTCAGATAGGGGAAATGTCAGTGAGCGTTCCGATTTCAGTTCCAGAGCGATTTGCCCAATAAGTCCTTGATATTTAGTCGATTTCAGCCAATTTTCTGGATTTTTGAAAATTTCACTTTTTTGTGAAAATATCCACTAAATGAGGGAATAATATGTGTGAGGGTACCCCAGGAGAGTTCCAAATGTGGGTGGGTAGAATATATATCCCACGGGGGTAAAATTGAAAAAAGTTGAAAAAATATTTTTTTAGACTTAGTCATTTTTCCGGCATTTATCAGACTTTCAGATAGGGGAAATGTCAGTGAGCGTTCCGATTTCAGTTCCAGAGCGATTCGCCCAATGAGTCCTTGATATTTCGTCGTTTTCAGCCAATTTTTCTGGATTTTTGAAAATTTCACTTTTTTGTGAAAATATCCACTAAATGAGGGAATAATATGCGTGAGGGTACCCCAGGAGAGTTCCAAATGTGTGTGGGTAGAATATATATCACACGGGGGTAAAATTGAAAAAAGTTGAAAACATTTTTTTTTGGACTTAGTCATTTTTCCGGCGTTTATCAGACTTTCAGATAGGGGAAAAGTCAGTGAGCGTTCCGATTTCAGTTCCAGAGCGATTCGCCCAATGAGTCCTTGATTTTTATTCGTTTTCAGCCAATTTTCTGTATTTTTGAAAATTTCACTTTTTTGTGAAAATATCCACTAAATGAGGGAATAATATGTGTGAGGGTACCCCAGGAGAGTTCCAAATGTGTGTGGGTAGAATATATATCCCACGGGGGTAAAATTGAAAAAAGTTGAAAAAAATTTTTTTTTGGACTTCGTCATTTTTCCGGCGTTTATCAGACTTTCAGAAAGGGGAAATGTCAGTGAGCATTCCGATTTCAGTTCCAGAGCGATTCACCCAATGAGTCCTTGATATTTAGTCGTTTTCAGCCAATTTTCTGGATTTTTGAAAATTTCACTTTTTTGTGAAAATATCCACTAAATGAGGGAATAATATGTGTGAGGGTACCCCAGGAGAGTTCCAAATGTGTGTGGGTAGAATATATATCCCACGGGGGTAAAATTGAAAAAAGTTGAAAAAATATTTTTTTTGCACTTAGTCATTTTTCCGGCGTTTATCAGACTTTCAGATAGGGGAAATGTCAGTGAGCTTTCCGATTTCAGTTCCAGAGCGATTCGCCCAATGAGTCCTTGATATTTTGTCGTTTTCAGCCAATTTTTCTGGATTTTTGAAAATTTCACTTTTTTGTGAAAATATCCACTAAATGAGGGAATAATATGTGTGAGGGTACCCCAGGAGAGTTCCAAATGTGTGTGGGTAGAATATATATCCCACGGGGGTAAAATTGAAAAAAGTTGAAAAAAATTTTTTTTTGGACTTAGTCATTTTTCCGGCGTTTATCAGACTTTCAGATAGGGGAAATGTCAGTGAGCGTTCCGATTTCAGTTCCAGAGCGATTCGCCCAATGAGTCCTTGATTTTTAGTCGTTTTCAGCCAATTTTCTGGATTTTTGAAAATTTCAATTTTGTGAAAATATCCACTAAATGAGGGAATAATATGTGTGAGGGTACCCCAGGAGAGTTCCAAATGTGTGTGGGTAGAATATATATCCCACGGGGGTAAAATTGAAAAAAGTTGAAAAAAATTTTTTTTTGGACTTCGTCATTTTTCCGGCGTTTATCAGACTTTCAGATAGGGGAAATGTCAGTGAGCATTCCGATTTCAGTTCCAGAATGATTCACCCAATGAGTCCTTGATATTTCGTCGTTTTCAGCCAATTTTCTGTATTTTTGAAAATTTCACTTTTTTGTGAAAATATCCACTAAATGAGGGAATAATATGTGTGAGGGTACCCCAGGAGAGTTCCAAATGTGTGTGGGTAGAATATATATCCCACGGGGGTAAAATTGGAAAAAGTTGAAAAAAATTTTTTTTTGGACTTCGTCATTTTTCCGGCGTTTATCAGACTTTCAGATAGGGGAAATGTCAGTGAGCATTCCGATTTCAGTTCCAGAATGATTCGCCCAATGAGTCCTTGATATTTCGTCGTTTTCAGCCAATTTTTCTGGATTTTTGAAAATTTCACTTTTTTGTGAAAATATCCACTAAATGAGGGAATAATATGTGTGAGGGTACCCCAGGAGAGTTCCAAATGTGTGTGGGTAGAATATATATCCCACGGGGGTAAAATTGAAAAAAGTTTTAAAAAAATTTTTTGGGACTTAGTCATTTTTCCAGCGTTTATCAGACTTTCAGATAGGGGAAATGTCAGTGAGCATTCCGATTTCAGTTCCAGAGCGATTCGCCCAATGAGTCCTTGATATTTCGTCGTTTTCAGCCAATTTTTCTGGATTTTTGAAAATTTCACTTTTTTGTGAAAATATCCACTAAATGAGGGAATAATATGTGTGAGGGTACCCCAGGAGAGTTCCAAATGTGTGTGGGTAGAATATGTATCCTACGGGGGTAAAATTGAAAAAAGTTGAAAACATTTTTTTTTGGACTTAGTCATTTTTCTGGCATTTATCAGACTTTCAGATAGGGGAAATGTCAGTGAGCGTTCCGTTTTCAGTTCCAGAGCGATTCGCCCAATGAGTCCTTGATTTTTAGTCGTTTTCAGCCAATTTTCTGTATTTTTGAAAATTTCAATTTTGTGAAAATATCCACTAAATGAGGGAATAATATGTGTGAGGGTACCCCAGGAGAGTTCCAAATGTGTGTGGGTAGAATATATATCCCACGGGGGTAAAATTGAAAAAAGTTGAAAAAAATTATTTTTTGGACTTTGTCATTTTTCCGGCGTTTATCAGACTTTCAGATAGGGGAAATGTCAGTGAGCATTCCGATTTCAGTTCCAGAATGATTCGCCCAATGAGTCCTTGATATTTCGTCGTTTTCAGCCAATTTTTCTGGATTTTTGAAAATTTCACTTTTTTGTGAAAATATCCACTAAATGAGGGAATAATTTGTGTGAGGGTACCCCAGGAGAGTTCCAAATGTGTGTGGGTAGAATATATATCCCACGGGGGTAAAATTGAAAAAAGTTTAAAAAAAATTTTTTGGGACTTAGTCATTTTTCCAGCGTTTATCAGACTTTCAGATAGGGGAAATGTCAGTGAGCATTCCGATTTCAGTTCCAGAGCGATTTGCCCAATGAGTCCTTGATATTTCGTCGTTTTCAGCCAATTTTCTGGATTTTTGAAAATTTCACTTTTTTGTGAAAATATCCACTAAATGAGGGAATAATATGTGTGAGGGTACCCCAGGAGAGTTCCAAATGTGTGTGGGTAGAATATGTATCCTACGGGGGTAAAATTGAAAAAAGTTGAAAACATTTTTTTTTGGACTGTCATTTTTCCGGCATTTATCAGACTTTCAGATAGGGGAAAAGTCAGTGAGCGTTCCGATTTCAGTTCCAGAGCGATTCGCCCAATGAGTCCTTGATTTTTATTCGTTTTCAGCCAATTTTCTGTATTTTTGAAAATTTCACTTTTTTGTGAAAATATCCACTAAATGAGGGAATAATATGTGTGAGGGTACCCCAGGAGAGTTCCAAATGTGTGTGGGTAGAATATATATCCCACGGGGGTAAAATTGAAAAAAGTTTTAAAAAAATTTTTTGGGACTTAGTCATTTTTCCAGCGTTTATCAGACTTTCAGATAGGGGAAATGTCAGTGAGCATTCCGATTTCAGTTCCAGAGCGATTCGCCCAATGAGTCCTTCATATTTCGTCGTTTTCAGCCAATTTTTCTGGATTTTTGAAAATTTCACTTTTTTGTGAAAATATCCACTAAATGAGGGAATAATATGTGTGAGGGTACCCCAGGAGAGTTCCAAATGTGTGTGGGTAGAATATGTATCCTACGGGGGTAAAATTGAAAAAAGTTGAAAACATTTTTTTTTGGACTTAGTCATTTTTTTGGCATTTATCAGACTTTCAGATAGGGGAAATGTCAGTGAGCGTTCCGATTTCAGTTCCAGAGCGATTCGCCCAATGAGTCCTTGATTTTTAGTCGTTTTCCGCCAATTTTCTGTATTTTTGAAAATTTCAATTTTGTGAAAATATCCACTAAATGAGGGAATAATATGTGTGAGGGTACCCCAGGAGAGTTCCAAATGTGTGTGGGTAGAATATATATCCCACGGGGGTAAAATTGAAAAAAGTTGAAAAAAATTATTTTTTGGACTTTGTCATTTTTCCGGCGTTTATCAGACTTTCAGATAGGGGAAATGTCAGTGAGCATTCCGATTTCAGTTCCAGAGCGATTCGCCCAATGAGTCCTTGATATTTCGTCGTTTTCAGCCAATTTTTCTGGATTTTTGAAAATTTCACTTTTTTGTGAAAATATCCACTAAATGAGGGAATAATTTGTGTGAGGGTACCCCAGGAGAGTTCCAAATGTGTGTGGGTAGAATATACATCCCACGGGGGTAAAATTGAAAAAAGTTGAAAAAAATTTTTTTTTGGACTTTGTCATTTTTCCGGCGTTTATCAGACTTTCAGATAGGGGAAATGTCAGTGAGCATTCCGATTTCAGTTCCAGAGCGATTTGCCCAATGAGTCCTTGATATTTAGTCTATTTCAGCCAATTTTCTGGATTTTTGAAAATTTCACTTTTTTGTGAAAATATCCACTAAATGAGGGAATAATATGTGTGAGGGTACCCCAGGAGAGTTCCAAATGTGTGTGGGTAGAATATATATCACAAGGGGGTAAAATTGAAAAAAGTTGAAAACATTTTTTTTTGGACTTAGTCATTTTTCCGGCGTTTATCAGACTTTCAGATAGGGGAAAAGTCAGTGAGCGTTCCGATTTCAGTTCCAGAGCGATTCGCCCAATGAGTCCTTGATTTTTATTCGTTTTCAGCCAATTTTCTGTATTTTTGAAAATTTCACTTTTTTGTGAAAATATCCACTAAATGAGGGAATAATATGTGTGAGGGTACCCCAGGAGAGTTCCAAATGTGTGTGGGTAGAATATATATCACACGGGGGTAAAATTGAAAAAAGTTGAAAACATTTTTTTTTGGACTTAGTCATTTTTCCGGCGTTTATCAGACTTTCAGATAGGGGAAAAGTCAGTGAGCGTTCCGATTTCAGTTCCAGAGCGATTCGCCCAATGAGTCCTTGATTTTTATTCGTTTTCAGCCAATTTTCTGTATTTTTGAAAATTTCACTTTTTTGTGAAAATATCCACTAAATGAGGGAATAATATGTGTGAGGGTACCCCAGGAGAGTTCCAAATGTGTGTGGGTAGAATATATATCCCACGGGGGTAAAATTGAAAAAAGTTTTAAAAAAATTTTTTGGGACTTAGTCATTTTTCCAGCGTTTATCAGACTTTCAGATAGGGGAAATGTCAGTGAGCATTCCGATTTCAGTTCCAGAGCGATTCGCCCAATGAGTCCTTGATATTTCGTCGTTTTCAGCCAATTTTTCTGGATTTTTGAAAATTTCACTTTTTTGTGAAAATATCCACTAAATGAGGGAATAATATGTGTGAGGGTACCCCAGGAGAGTTCCAAATGTGTGTGGGTAGAATATGTATCCTACGGGGGTAAAATTGAAAAAAGTTGAAAACATTTTTTTTTGGACTTAGTCATTTTTTTGGCATTTATCAGACTTTCAGATAGGGGAAATGTCAGTGAGCATTCCGATTTCAGTTCCAGAGCGATTCGCCCAATGAGTCCTTGATTTTTAGTCGTTTTCAGCCAATTTTCTGTATTTTTGAAAATTTCAATTTTGTGAAAATATCCACTAAATGAGGGAATAATATGTGTGAGGGTACCCCAGGAGAGTTCCAAATGTGTGTGGGTAGAATATACATCCCACGGGGGTAAAATTGAAAAAAGTTGAAAAAAATTTTTTTTTGGACTTTGTCATTTTTCCGGCGTTTATCAGACTTTCAGATAGGGGAAATGTCAGTCAGCATTCCGATTTCAGTTCCAGAGCGATTTGCCCAATGAGTCCTTGATATTTAGTCGTTTTCAGCCAATTTTCTGGATTTTTGAAAATTTTACTTTTTTGTGAAAATATCCACTAAATGAGGGAATAATATGTGTGAGGGTACCCCAGGAGAGTTCCAAATGTGTGTGGGTAGAATATATATCCCACGGGGGTAAAATTGAAAAAAGTTAAAAAAAAAATTTTTGGGACTTAGTCATTTTTCCAGCGTTTATCAGACTTTCAGATAGGGGAAATGTCAGTGAGCATTCCGATTTCAGTTCCAGAGCGATTCGCCCAATGAGTCCTTGATATTTCGTCGTTTTCAGCCAATTTTTCTGGATTTTTGAAAATTTCACTTTTTTGTGAAAATATCCACTAAATGAGGGAATAATATGTGTGAGGGTACCCCAGGAGAGTTCCAAATGTGTGTGGGTAGAATATGTATCCTACGGGGGTAAAATTGAAAAAAGTTGAAAACATTTTTTTTTGGACTTAGTCATTTTTCCGGCATTTATCAGACTTTCAGATAGGGGAAATGTCAGTGAGCGTTCCGATTTCAGTTCCAGAGCGATTCGCCCAATGAGTCCTTGATATTTAGTCGTTTTCAGCCAATTTTCTGTATTTTTGAAAATTTCACTTTTTTGTGAAAATATCCACTAAATGAGGGAATAATATGTGTGAGGGTACCCCAGGAGAGTTCCAAATGTGTGTGGGTAGAATATATATCCCACGGGGGTAAAATTGAAAAAAGTTGAAAACATTTTTTTTTCGACTTAGTCATTTTTCCGGCATTTATTAGACTTTCAGATAGGGGAAATGTCAGTGAGCGTTCCGATTTCAGTTCCAGAGCGATTTGCCTAATGAGTACTTGATTTTTAGTCGTTTTCAGCCAATTTTCTGGATTTTTGAAAATTTCACTTTTTTGTGAAAAAATCCACTAAATGAGGGAATAATATGTGTGAGGGTATCCCAGGAGAGTTCCAAATGTGTGTGGGTAGAATATATATCCCACGGGGGTAAAATTGAAAAAAGTTTAAAAAAAATTTTTGGGGACTTAGTCATTTTTCCGTCGTTTATCAGACTTTCAGATAGGGGAAATGTCAGTGAGCGTTCCGATTTCAGTTCCAGAGCGATTCGCCGGATGAGTCCTTGATATTTAGTCGTTTTCAGCCAATTTTCTGGATTTTTGAAAATTTCACTTTTTTGTGAAAATATCCACTAAATGAGGGAATAATATGTGTGAGGGTACCACAGGAGATTTCCAAATGTGTGTGGGAAGAATATATATCCCACGGGGGTAAAATTGAAAAAAGTTGAAAACATTTTTTTTTGGACTTAGTCATTTTTCCGGCACTTATCAGACTTTCAGATAGGGGAAATGTCAGTGAGAGTTCCGATTTCAGTTCCAGAGCGATTCGCCCAATGAGTCCTTGATTTTTAGTCGTTTTCAGCCAATTTTCTGTATTTTTGAAAATTTCTCTTTTTTGTGAAAATATCCACTAAAAAAGGGAATAATATGTGTGAGGGTACCCCAGGAGAGTTCCAAATGTGTGTGGGTAGAATATATATCCCACGGGGGAAAAATTGAAAAAAGTTGAAAACATTTTTTTTTGGACTTAATCATTTTTCCGGCATTTATTAGACTTTCAGATAGGGGAAATGTCAGTGAGCGTTCCGATTTCAGTTCCAGAGCGATTCGCCTAATGAGTCCTTGATTTTTAGTCGTTTTCAGCCAATTTTCTGGATTTTTGAAAATTTCACTTTTTTGTGAAAATATCCACTAAATGAGGGAATAATATGTGTGAGGGTACCCCAGGAGAGTTCAAAATGTGTGTGGGTAGAATATATATCCCACGGGGGTAAAATTGAAAAAAGTTGAAAACATTTTTTTTTGGACTTAATCATTTTTCCGGCATTTATTAGACTTTCAGATAGGGGAAATGTCAGTGAGCGTTCCGATTTCAGTTCCAGAGCGATTCGCCTAATGAGTCCTTGATATTTCGTCGTTTTCAGCCAATTTTTCTGGATTTTTGAAAATTTCACTTTTTTGTGAAAATATCCACTAAATGAGGGAATAATATGTGTGAGGGTACCCCAGGAGAGTTCCAAATGTGTGTGGGTAGAATATATATCCCACGGGGGTAAAATTGAAAAAAGTTGAAAACATTTTTTTTTGGACTTAGTCATTTTTCCGGCATTTATCAGACTTTCAGATAGGGGAAATGTCAGTGAGCGTTCCGATTTCAGTTCCAGAGTGATTCGCCCAATGAGTCCTTGATTTTTAGTCGTTTTCAGCCAATTTTCTGTATTTTTGAAAATTTCAATTTTGTGAAAATATCCACTAAATGAGGGAATAATATGTGTGAGGGTACCCCAGGAGAGTTCCAAATGTGGGTGGGTAGAATATATATCCCACGGGGGTAAAATTGAAAAAAGTTGAAAAAATATTTTTTTAGACTTAGTCATTTTTCCGGCATTTATCAGACTTTCAGATAGGGGAAATGTCAGTGAGCGTTCCGATTTCAGTTCCAGAGCGATTTGCCCAATAAGTCCTTGATATTTAGTCGATTTCAGCCAATTTTCTGGATTTTTGAAAATTTCACTTTTTTGTGAAAATATCCACTAAATGAGGGAATAATATGCGTGAGGGTACCCCATGAGAGTTCCAAATGTGTGTGGGTAGAATATATATCCCACGGGGGTAAAATTGAAAAAAGTTGAAAACATTTTTTTTTGGACTTAGTCATTTTTCCGGCGTTTATCAGACTTTCAGATAGGGGAAATGTCAGTGAGCGTTCCGATTTCAGTTCCAGAGCGATTCACCCTATGAGTCCTTGATATTTAGCCGTTTTCAGCCAATTTTCTGGATTTTTGAAAATTTCACTTTTTTGTGAAAATATCCACTAAATTAGGGAATAATATGTGTGAGGGTACCACAGGAGAGTTCCAAATGTGTGTGGGTAGAATATATATCACACGGGGGTAAAATTGAAAAAAGTTGAAAAAAAAATTTTTTGGACTCAGTCATTTTTCTGGCGTTTATCAGACTTTCAGATAGGGGAAATGTCAGTGAGCATTCCGATTTCAGTTCCAGAGCGATTCGCCCAATGAGTCCTTGATATTTTGTCGTTTTCAGCCAATTTTTCTGGATTTTTGAAAATTTCACTTTTTTGTGAAAATATCCACTAAATGAGGGAATAATATGTGTGAGGGTACCCCAGGAGAGTTCCAAATGTGTGTGGGTAGAATATATATCCCACGGGGGTAAAATTGAAAAAAGTTGAAAAAAATTTTTTTTTGGACTTAGTCATTTTTCCGGCGTTTATCAGACTTTCAGATAGGGGAAATGTCAGTGAGCATTCCGATTTCAGTTCCAGAGCGATTCGCCCAATGAGTCCTTGATTTTTAGTCGTTTTCAGCCAATTTTCTGTATTTTTGAAAATTTCAATTTTGTGAAAATATCCACTAAATGAGGGAATAATATGTGTGAGGGTACCCCAGGAGAGTTCCAAATGTGTGTGGGTAGAATATATATCCCACGGGGGTAAAATTGAAAAAAGTTGAAAAAAATTTTTTTTTGGACTTTGTCATTTTTCCGGCGTTTATCAGACTTTCAGATAGGGGAAATGTCAGTGAGCATTCCGATTTCAGTTCCAGAGCGATTTGCCCAATGAGTCCTTGATATTTCGTCGTTTTCAGCCAATTTTCTGGATTTTTGAAAATTTCACTTTTTTGTGAAAATATCCACTAAATGAGGGAATAATATGTGTGAGGGTACCCCAGGAGAGTTCCAAATGTGTGTGGGTAGAATATGTATCCTACGGGGGTAAAATTGAAAAAAGTTGAAAACATTTTTTTTTGGACTTAGTCATTTTTCCGGCATTTATCAGACTTTCAGATAGGGGAAATGTCAGTGAGCGTTCCGATTTCAGTTCCAGAGCGATTTGCCCAATGAGTCCTTGATAATTAGTCGTTTTCAGCCAATTTTCTGGATTTTTGAAAATTTTACTTTTTTGTGAAAATATCCACTAAATGAGGGAATAATATGTGTGAGGGTACCCCAGGAGAGTTCCAAATGTGTGTGGGTAGAATATATATCCCACGGGGGTAAAATTGAAAAAAGTTAAAAAAAAAATTTTGGGGACTTAGTCATTTTTCCAGCGTTTATCAGACTTTCAGATAGGGGAAATGTCAGTGAGCATTCCGATTTCAGTTCCAGAGCGATTCGCCCAATGAGTCCTTGATATTTCGTCGTTTTCAGCCAATTTTTCTGGATTTTTGAAAATTTCACTTTTTTGTGAAAATATCCACTAAATGAGGGAATAATATGTGTGAGGGTACCCGAGGAGAGTTCCAAATGTGTGTGGGTAGAATATATATCCCACGGGGGTAAAATTGAAAAAAGTTGAAAACATTTTTTTTTCGACTTAGTCATTTTTCCGGCATTTATTAGACTTTCAGATAGGGGAAATGTCAGTGAGCGTTCCGATTTCAGTTCCAGAGCGATTTGCCTAATGAGTACTTGATTTTTAGTCGTTTTCAGCCAATTTTCTGGATTTTTGAAAATTTCACTTTTTTGTGAAAAAATCCACTAAATGAGGGAATAATATGTGTGAGGGTATCCCAGGAGAGTTCCAAATGTGTGTGGGTAGAATATATATCCCACGGGGGTAAAATTGAAAAAAGTTTAAAAAAAATTTTTGGGGACTTAGTCATTTTTCCGTCGTTTATCAGACTTTCAGATAGGGGAAATGTCAGTGAGCGTTCCGATTTCAGTTCCAGAGCGATTCGCCGGATGAGTCCTTGATATTTAGTCGTTTTCAGCCAATTTTCTGGATTTTTGAAAATTTCACTTTTTTGTGAAAATATCCACTAAATGAGGGAATAATATGTGTGAGGGTACCACAGGAGAGTTCCAAATGTGTGTGGGAAGAATATATATCCCACGGGGGAAAAATTGAAAAAAGTTGAAAACATTTTTTTTTGGACTTAGTCATTTTTCCGGCACTTATCAGACTTTCAGATAGGGGAAATGTCAGTGAGCGTTCCGATTTCAGTTCCAGAGCGATTCGCCTAATGAGTCCTTGATTTTTAGTCGTTTTCAGCCAATTTTCTGGATTTTTGAAAATTTCACTTTTTTGTGAAAATATCCACTAAATGAGGGAATAATATGTGTGAGGGTACCCCAGGAGAGTTCCAAATGTGTGTGGGTAGAATATATATCCCACGGGGGTAAAATTGAAAAAAGTTGAAAACATTTTTTTTTGGACTTAGTCATTTTTCCGGCACTTATCAGACTTTCAGATAGGGGAAATGTCAGTGAGCGTTCCGATTTCAGTTCCAGAGCGATTCGCCCAATGAGTCCTTGATATTTAGTCGTTTTCAGCCAATTTTCTGGATTTTTGAAAATTTCACTTTTTTGTGAAAATATCCACTAAATGAGGGAATAATATGTGTGAGGGTACCCCAGGAGAGTTCCAAATGTGTGTGGGTAGAATATGTATCCTACGGGGGTAAAATTGAAAAAAGTTGAAAACATTTTTTTTTGGACTTAGTCATTTTTCCGGCATTTATCAGACTTTCAGATAGGGGAAATGTCAGTGAGCGTTCCGATTTCAGTTCCAGAGCGATTTGCCCAATGAGTCCTTGATATTTAGTCGTTTTCAGCCAATTTTCTGGATTTTGGAAAATTTTACTTTTTTGTGAAAATATCCACTAAATGAGGGAATAATATGTGTGAGGGTACCCCAGGAGAGTTCCAAATGTGTGTGGGTAGAATATATATCCCACGGGGGTAAAATTGAAAAAAGTAAAAAAAAAAATTTTGGGGACTTAGTCATTTTTCCAGCGTTTATCAGACTTTCAGATAGGGGAAATGTCAGTGAGCATTCCGATTTCAGTTCCAGAGCGATTCGCCCAATGAGTCCTTGATATTTCGTCGTTTTCAGCCAATTTTTCTGGATTTTTGAAAATTTCACTTTTTTGTGAAAATATCCACTAAATGAGGGAATAATTTGTGTGAGGGTACCCCATGAGAGTTCCAAATGTGTGTGGGTAGAATATATATCCCACGGGGGTAAAATTGAAAAAAGTTGAAAAAAATTTTTTTTTGGACTTAATCATTTTTCCGGCATTTATTAGACTTTCAGATAGGGGAAATGTCAGTGAGCGTTCCGATTTCAGTTCCAGAGCGATTCGCCTAATGAGTCCTTGATATTTCGTCGTTTTCAGCCAATTTTTCTGGATTTTTGAAAATTTCACTTTTTTGTGAAAATATCCACTAAATGAGGGAATAATATGTGTGAGGGTACCCCAGGAGAGTTCCAAATGTGTGTGGGTAGAATATATATCCCACGGGGGTAAAATTGAAAAAAGTTGAAAACATTTTTTTTTGGACTTAGTCATTTTTCCGGCATTTATCAGACTTTCAGATAGGGGAAATGTCAGTGAGCGTTCCGATTTCAGTTCCAGAGTGATTCGCCCAATGAGTCCTTGATTTTTAGTCGTTTTCAGCCAATTTTCTGTATTTTTGAAAATTTCAATTTTGTGAAAATATCCACTAAATGAGGGAATAATATGTGTGAGGGTACCCCAGGAGAGTTCCAAATGTGGGTGGGTAGAATATATATCCCACGGGGGTAAAATTGAAAAAAGTTGAAAAAATATTTTTTTAGACTTAGTCATTTTTCCGGCATTTATCAGACTTTCAGATAGGGGAAATGTCAGTGAGCGTTCCGATTTCAGTTCCAGAGCGATTTGCCCAATAAGTCCTTGATATTTAGTCGATTTCAGCCAATTTTCTGGATTTTTGAAAATTTCACTTTTTTGTGAAAATATCCACTAAATGAGGGAATAATATGTGTGAGGGTACCCCAGGAGAGTTCCAAATGTGGGTGGGTAGAATATATATCCCACGGGGGTAAAATTGAAAAAAGTTGAAAAAATATTTTTTTAGACTTAGTCATTTTTCCGGCATTTATCAGACTTTCAGATAGGGGAAATGTCAGTGAGCGTTCCGATTTCAGTTCCAGAGCGATTCGCCCAATGAGTCCTTGATATTTCGTCGTTTTCAGCCAATTTTTCTGGATTTTTGAAAATTTCACTTTTTTGTGAAAATATCCACTAAATGAGGGAATAATATGCGTGAGGGTACCCCAGGAGAGTTCCAAATGTGTGTGGGTAGAATATATATCACACGGGGGTAAAATTGAAAAAAGTTGAAAACATTTTTTTTTGGACTTAGTCATTTTTCCGGCGTTTATCAGACTTTCAGATAGGGGAAATGTCAGTGAGCGTTCCGATTTCAGTTAAAGAGCGATTCACCGGATGAGTCCTTGATATTTAGTCGTTTTCAGCCAATTTTCTGGATTTTTGAAAATTTCACTTTTCTGTGAAAATATCCACTAAATGAGGGAATAATATGTGTGAGGGTACCCCAGGAGAGTTCCAAATGTGTGTGGGTAGAATATATATCCCACGGGGGTAAAATTGAAAAAAGTTGAAAAAATATTTTTTTTGGACTTAGTCATTTTTCCGGCGTTTATCAGACTTTCAGATAGGGGAAATGTCAGTGAGCATTCCGATTTCAGTTCCAGAGCGATTCGCCCAATGAGTCCTTGATATTTCGTCGTTTTCAGCCAATTTTTCTGGATTTTTGAAAATTTCACTTTTTTGTGAAAATATCCACTAAATGAGGGAATAATTTGTGTGAGGGTACCCCATGAGAGTTCCAAATGTGTGTGGGTAGAATATATATCCCACGGGGGTAAAATTGAAAAAAGTTGAAAACATTTTTTTTTGGACTTAGTCATTTTTCCGGCGTTTATCAGACTTTCAGATAGGGGAAATGTCAGTGAGCGTTCCGATTTCAGTTCCAGAGCGATTTGCCCAATAAGTCCTTGATATTTAGTCGATTTCAGCCAATTTTCTGGATTTTTGAAAATTTCACTTTTTTGTGAAAATATCCACTAAATGAGGGAATAATATGTGTGAGGGTACCCCAGGAGAGTTCCAAATGTGGGTGGGTAGAATATATATCCCACGGGGGTAAAATTGAAAAAAGTTGAAAAAATATTTTTTTAGACTTAGTCATTTTTCCGGCATTTATCAGACTTTCAGGTAGGGGAAATGTCAGTGAGCATTCCGATTTCAGTTCCAGAGCGATTCACCCTATGAGTCCTTGATATTTAGCCGTTTTCAGCCAATTTTCTGGATTTTTGAAAATTTCACTTTTTTGTGAAAATATCCACTAAATGAGGGAATAATATGTGTGAGGGTACCACAGGAGAGTTCCAAATGTGTGTGGGTAGAATATATATCACACGGGGGTAAAATTGAAAAAAGTTGAAAAAAAAATTTTTTGGACTCAGTCATTTTTCTGGCGTTTATCAGACTTTCAGATAGGGGAAATGTCAGTGAGCATTCCGATTTCAGTTCCAGAGCGATTCGCCCAATGAGTCCTTGATATTTTGTCGTTTTCAGCCAATTTTTCTGGATTTTTGAAAATTTCACTTTTTTGTGAAAATATCCACTAAATGAGGGAATAATATGTGTGAGGGTACCCCAGGAGAGTTCCAAATGTGTGTGGGTAGAATATATATCCCACGGGGGTAAAATTGAAAAAAGTTGAAAAAAATTTTTTTTTGGACTTAGTCATTTTTCCGGCGTTTATCAGACTTTCAGATAGGGGAAATGTCAGTGAGCATTCCGATTTCAGTTCCAGAGCGATTCGCCCAATGAGTCCTTGATTTTTAGTCGTTTTCAGCCAATTTTCTGTATTTTTGAAAATTTCAATTTTGTGAAAATATCCACTAAATGAGGGAATAATATGTGTGAGGGTACCCCAGGAGAGTTCCAAATGTGTGTGGGTAGAATATATATCCCACGGGGGTAAAATTGAAAAAAGTTGAAAAAAATTTTTTTTTGGACTTTGTCATTTTTCCGCCGTTTATCAGACTTTCAGATAGGGGAAATGTCAGTGAGCATTCCGATTTCAGTTCCAGAGCGATTTGCCCAATGAGTCCTTGATATTTCGTCGTTTTCAGCCAATTTTCTGGATTTTTGAAAATTTCACTTTTTTGTGAAAATATCCACTAAATGAGGGAATAATATGTGTGAGGGTACCCCAGGAGAGTTCCAAATGTGTGTGGGTAGAATATGTATCCTACGGGGGTAAAATTGAAAAAAGTTGAAAACATTTTTTTTTGGACTTAGTTATTTTTCCGGCATTTATCAGACTTTCAGATAGGGGAAATGTCAGTGAGCGTTCCGATTTCAGTTCCAGAGCGATTTGCCCAATGAGTCCTTGATAATTAGTCGTTTTCAGCCAATTTTCTGGATTTTTGAAAATTTTACTTTTTTGTGAAAATATCCACTAAATGAGGGAATAATATGTGTGAGGGTACCCCAGGAGAGTTCCAAATGTGTGTGGGTAGAATATATATCCCACGGGGGTAAAATTGAAAAAAGTTAAAAAAAAAATTTTTGGGACTTAGTCATTTTTCCAGCGTTTATCAGACTTTCAGATAGGGGAAATGTCAGTGAGCATTCCGATTTCAGTTCCAGAGCGATTCGCCCAATGAGTCCTTGATATTTCGTCGTTTTCAGCCAATTTTTCTGGATTTTTGAAAATTTCACTTTTTTGTGAAAATATCCACTAAATGAGGGAATAATATGTGTGAGGGTACCCCAGGAGAGTTCCAAATGTGTGTGGGTAGAATATGTATCCTACGGGGGTAAAATTGAAAAAAGTTGAAAACATTTTTTTTTGGACTTAGTCATTTTTCCGGCATTTATCAGACTTTCAGATAGGGGAAATGTCAGTGAGCGTTCCGATTTCAGTTCCAGAGCGATTCGCCCAATGAGTCCTTGATATTTAGTCGTTTTCAGCCAATTTTCTGTATTTTTGAAAATTTCACTTTTTTGTGAAAATATCCACTAAATGAGGGAATAATATGTGTGAGGGTACCCGAGGAGAGTTCCAAATGTGTGTGGGTAGAATATATATCCCACGGGGGTAAAATTGAAAAAAGTTGAAAACATTTTTTTTTCGACTTAGTCATTTTTCCGGCATTTATTAGACTTTCAGATAGGGGAAATGTCAGTGAGCGTTCCGATTTCAGTTCCAGAGCGATTTGCCTAATGAGTACTTGATTTTTAGTCGTTTTCAGCCAATTTTCTGGATTTTTGAAAATTTCACTTTTTTGTGAAAAAATCCACTAAATGAGGGAATAATATGTGTGAGGGTATCCCAGGAGAGTTCCAAATGTGTGTGGGTAGAATATATATCCCACGGGGGTAAAATTGAAAAAAGTTTAAAAAAAATTTTTGGGGACTTAGTCATTTTTCCGTCGTTTATCAGACTTTCAGATAGGGGAAATGTCAGTGAGCGTTCCGATTTCAGTTCCAGAGCGATTCGCCGGATGAGTCCTTGATATTTAGTCGTTTTCAGCCAATTTTCTGGATTTTTGAAAATTTCACTTTTTTGTGAAAATATCCACTAAATGAGGGAATAATATGTGTGAGGGTACCACAGGAGAGTTCCAAATGTGTGTGGGAAGAATATATATCCCACGGGGGAAAAATTGAAAAAAGTTGAAAACATTTTTTTTTGGACTTAGTCATTTTTCCGGCACTTATCAGACTTTCAGATAGGGGAAATGTCAGTGAGCATTCCGATTTCAGTTCCAGAGCGATTCGCCTAATGAGTCCTTGATTTTTAGTCGTTTTCAGCCAATTTTCTGGATTTTTGAAAATTTCACTTTTTTGTGAAAATATCCACTAAATGAGGGAATAATATGTGTGAGGGTACCCCAGGAGAGTTCCAAATGTGTGTGGGTAGAATATATATCCCACGGGGGTAAAATTGAAAAAAGTTGAAAACATTTTTTTTTGGACTTAGTCATTTTTCCGGCACTTATCAGACTTTCAGATAGGGGAAATGTCAGTGAGCGTTCCGATTTCAGTTCCAGAGCGATTCGCCCAATGAGTCCTTGATTTTTAGTCGTTTTCAGCCAATTTTCTGTATTTTTGAAAATTTCACTTTTTTGTGAAAATATCCACTAAAAAAGGGAATAATATGTGTGAGGGTACCCCAGGAGAGTTCCAAATGTGTGTGGGTAGAATATATATCCCACGGGGGAAAAATTGAAAAAAGTTGAAAACATTTTTTTTTGGACTTAATCATTTTTCCGGCATTTATTAGACTTTCAGATAGGGGAAATGTCAGTGAGCGTTCCGATTTCAGTTCCAGAGCGATTCGCCTAATGAGTCCTTGATTTTTAGTCGTTTTCAGCCAATTTTCTGGATTTTTGAAAATTTCACTTTTTTGTGAAAATATCCACTAAATGAGGGAATAATATGTGTGAGGGTACCCCAGGAGAGTTCCAAATGTGTGTGGGTAGAATATATATCCCACGGGGGTAAAATTGAAAAAAGTTGAAAACATTTTTTTTTGGACTTAATCATTTTTCCGGCATTTATTAGACTTTCAGATAGGGGAAATGTCAGTGAGCGTTCCGATTTCAGTTCCAGAGCGATTCGACTAATGAGTCCTTGATATTTCGTCGTTTTCAGCCAATTTTTCTGGATTTTTGAAAATTTCACTTTTTTGTGAAAATATCCACTAAATGAGGGAATAATATGTGTGAGGGTACCCCAGGAGAGTTCCAAATGTGTGTGGGTAGAATATATATCCCACGGGGGTAAAATTGAAAAAAGTTGAAAACATTTTTTTTTGGACTTAGTCATTTTTCCGGCATTTATCAGACTTTCAGATAGGGGAAATGTCAGTGAGCGTTCCGATTTCAGTTCCAGAGTGATTCGCCCAATGAGTCCTTCATTTTTAGTCGTTTTCAGCCAATTTTCTGTATTTTTGAAAATTTCACTTTTTTGTGAAAATATCCACTAAATGAGGGAATAATATGTGTGAGGGTACCCGAGGAGAGTTCCAAATGTGTGTGGGTAGAATATATATCCCACGGGGGTAAAATTGAAAAAAGTTGAAAACATTTTTTTTTCGACTTAGTCATTTTTCCGGCATTTATTAGACTTTCAGATAGGGGAAATGTCAGTGAGCGTTCCGATTTCAGTTCCAGAGCGATTTGCCTAATGAGTACTTGATTTTTAGTCGTTTTCAGCCAATTTTCTGGATTTTTGAAAATTTCACTTTTTTGTGAAAAAATCCACTAAATGAGGGAATAATATGTGTGAGGGTATCCCAGGAGAGTTCCAAATGTGTGTGGGTAGAATATATATCCCACGGGGGTAAAATTGAAAAAAGTTTAAAAAAAATTTTTGGGGACTTAGTCATTTTTCCGTCGTTTATCAGACTTTCAGATAGGGGAAATGTCAGTGAGCGTTCCGATTTCAGTTCCAGAGCGATTCGCCGGATGAGTCCTTGATATTTAGTCGTTTTCAGCCAATTTTCTGGATTTTTGAAAATTTCACTTTTTTGTGAAAATATCCACTAAATGAGGGAATAATATGTGTGAGGGTACCACAGGAGAGTTCCAAATGTGTGTGGGAAGAATATATATCCCACGGGGGAAAAATTGAAAAAAGTTGAAAACATTTTTTTTTGGACTTAGTCATTTTTCCGGCACTTATCAGACTTTCAGATAGGGGAAATGTCAGTGAGCATTCCGATTTCAGTTCCAGAGCGATTCGCCTAATGAGTCCTTGATTTTTAGTCGTTTTCAGCCAATTTTCTGGATTTTTGAAAATTTCACTTTTTTGTGAAAATATCCACTAAATGAGGGAATAATATGTGTGAGGGTACCCCAGGAGAGTTCCAAATGTGTGTGGGTAGAATATATATCCCACGGGGGTAAAATTGAAAAAAGTTGAAAACATTTTTTTTTGGACTTAGTCATTTTTCCGGCACTTATCAGACTTTCAGATAGGGGAAATGTCAGTGAGCGTTCCGATTTCAGTTCCAGAGCGATTCGCCCAATGAGTCCTTGATTTTTAGTCGTTTTCAGCCAATTTTCTGTATTTTTGAAAATTTCACTTTTTTGTGAAAATATCCACTAAAAAAGGGAATAATATGTGTGAGGGTACCCCAGGAGAGTTCCAAATGTGTGTGGGTAGAATATATATCCCACGGGGGAAAAATTGAAAAAAGTTGAAAACATTTTTTTTTGGACTTAATCATTTTTCCGGCATTTATTAGACTTTCAGATAGGGGAAATGTCAGTGAGCGTTCCGATTTCAGTTCCAGAGCGATTCGCCTAATGAGTCCTTGATTTTTAGTCGTTTTCAGCCAATTTTCTGGATTTTTGAAAATTTCACTTTTTTGTGAAAATATCCACTAAATGAGGGAATAATATGTGTGAGGGTACCCCAGGAGAGTTCCAAATGTGTGTGGGTAGAATATATATCCCACGGGGGTAAAATTGAAAAAAGTTGAAGACATTTTTTTTTGGACTTAATCATTTTTCCGGCATTTATTAGACTTTCAGATAGGGGAAATGTCAGTGAGCGTTCCGATTTCAGTTCCAGAGCGATTCGACTAATGAGTCCTTGATATTTCGTCGTTTTCAGCCAATTTTTCTGGATTTTTGAAAATTTCACTTTTTTGTGAAAATATCCACTAAATGAGGGAATAATATGTGTGAGGGTACCCCAGGAGAGTTCCAAATGTGTGTGGGTAGAATATATATCCCACGGGGGTAAAATTGAAAAAAGTTGAAAACATTTTTTTTTGGACTTAGTCATTTTTCCGGCATTTATCAGACTTTCAGATAGGGGAAATGTCAGTGAGCGTTCCGATTTCAGTTCCAGAGTGATTCGCCCAATGAGTCCTTGATTTTTAGTCGTTTTCAGCCAATTTTCTGTATTTTTGAAAATTTCAATTTTGTGAAAATATCCACTAAATGAGGGAATAATATGTGTGACGGTACCCCAGGAGAGTTCCAAATGTGGGTGGGTAGAATATATATCCCACGGGGGTAAAATTGAAAAAAGTTGAAAAAATATTTTTTTAGACTTAGTCATTTTTCCGGCATTTATCAGACTTTCAGATAGGGGAAATGTCAGTGAGCGTTCCGATTTCAGTTCCAGAGCGATTTGCCCAATAAGTCCTTGATATTTAGTCGATTTCAGCCAATTTTCTGGATTTTTGAAAATTTCACTTTTTTGTGAAAATATCCACTAAATGAGGGAATAATATGTGTGAGGGTACCCCAGGAGAGTTCCAAATGTGGGTGGGTAGAATATATATCCCACGGGGGTAAAATTGAAAAAAGTTGAAAAAATATTTTTTTGGACTTAGTCATTTTTCCGGCATTTATCAGACTTTCAGATAGGGGAAATGTCAGTGAGCATTCCGATTTCAGTTCCAGAGCGATTCGCCCAATGAGTCCTTGATATTTCGTCGTTTTCAGCCAATTTTTCTGGATTTTTGAAAATTTCACTTTTTTGTGAAAATATCCACTAAATGAGGGAATAATATGCGTGAGGGTACCCCAGGAGAGTTCCAAATGTGTGTGGGTAGAATATATATCACACGGGGGTAAAATTGAAAAAAGTTGAAAACATTTTTTTTTGGACTTAGTCATTTTTCCGGCGTTTATCAGACTTTCAGATAGGGGAAATGTCAGTGAGCGTTCCGATTTCAGTTCCAGAGCGATTCACCGGATGAGTCCTTGATATTTAGTCGTTTTCAGCCAATTTTCTGGATTTTTGAAAATTTCACTTTTCTGTGAAAATATCCACTAAATGAGGGAATAATATGTGTGAGGGTACCCCAGGAGAGTTCCAAATGTGTGTGGGTAGAATATATATCCCACGGGGGTAAAATTGAAAAAAGTTGAAAAAATATTCTTTTTGGACTTAGTCATTTTTCCGGCGTTTATCAGACTTTCAGATAGGGGAAATGTCAGTGAGCATTCCGATTTCAGTTCCAGAGCGATTCGCCCAATGAGTCCTTGATATTTCGTCGTTTTCAGCCAATTTTTCTGGATTTTTGAAAATTTCACTTTTTTGTGAAAATATCCACTAAATGAGGGAATAATTTGTGTGAGGGTACCCCATGAGAGTTCCAAATGTGTGTGGGTAGAATATATATCCCACGGGGGAAAAATTGAAAAAAGTTGAAAACATTTTTTTTTGGACTTAGTCATTTTTCCGGCGTTTATCAGACTTTCAGATAGGGGAAATGTCAGTGAGCGTTCCGATTTCAGTTCCAGAGCGATTTGCCCAATAAGTCCTTGATATTTAGTCGATTTCAGCCAATTTTCTGGATTTTTGAAAATTTCACTTTTTTGTGAAAATATCCACTAAATGAGGGAATAATATGTGTGAGGGTACCCCAGGAGAGTTCCAAATGTGGGTGGGTAGAATATATATCCCACGGGGGTAAAACTGAAAAAAGTTGAAAAAATATTTTTTTAGACTTAGTCATTTTTCCGGCATTTATCAGACTTTCAGGTAGGGGAAATGTCAGTGAGCATTCCGATTTCAGTTCCAGAGCGATTCACCCTATGAGTCCTTGATATTTAGCCGTTTTCAGCCAATTTTTCTGGATTTTTGAAAATTTCACTTTTTTGTGAAAATATCCACTAAATGAGGGAATAATATGTGTGAGGGTACCACAGGAGAGTTCCAAATGTGTGTGGGTAGAATATATATCCCACGGGGGTAAAATTGAAAAAAGTTGAAAAAAAAATTTTTTGGACTCAGTCATTTTTCTGGCGTTTATCAGACTTTCAGATAGGGGAAATGTCAGTGAGCATTCCGATTTCAGTTCCAGAGCGATTCGCCCAATGAGTCCTTGATATTTTGTCGTTTTCAGCCAATTTTTCTGGATTTTTGAAAATTTCACTTTTTTGTGAAAATATCCACTAAATGAGGGAATAATATGTGTGAGGGTACCCCAGGAGAGTTCCAAATGTGTGTGGGTAGAATATATATCCCACGGGGGTAAAATTGAAAAAAGTTGAAAAAATATTTTTTTTGGACTTAGTCATTTTTCCGGCGTTTATCAGACTTTCAGATAGGGGAAATGTCAGTGAGCATTCCGATTTCAGTTCCAGAGCGATTCGCCCAATGAGTCCTTGATATTTCGTCGTTTTCAGCCAATTTTTCTGGATTTTTGAAAATTTCACTTTTTTGTGAAAATATCCACTAAATGAGGGAATAATATGTGTGAGGGTACCCCAGGAGAGTTCCAAATGTGTGTGGGTAGAATATATATCCTACGGGGGTAAAATTGAAAAAAGTTGAAAACTTTTTTTTTGGACTTAGTCATTTTTCCGGCATTTATCAGACTTTCAGATAGGGGAAAAGTCAGTGAGCGTTCCGATTTCAGTTCCAGAGCGATTCGCCCAATGAGTCCTTGATTTTTATTCGTTTTCAGCCAATTTTCTGGATTTTTGAAAATTTCACTTTTCTGTGAAAATATCCACTAAATGAGGGAATAATATGTGTGAGGGTACCCCAGGAGAGTTCCAAATGTGTGTGGGTAGAATATATATCCCACGGGGGTAAAATTGAAAAAAGTTGAAAAAATATTTTTTTTGGACTCAGTCATTTTTCCAGCGTTTATCAGACTTTCAGATAGGGGAAATGTCAGTGAGCATTCCGATTTCAGTTCCAGAGCGATTCGCCCAATGAGTCCTTGATATTTCGTCGTTTTCAGCCAATTTTTCTGGATTTTTGAAAATTTCACTTTTTTGTGAAAATATCCACTAAATGAGGGAATAATTTGTGTGAGGGTACCCCAGGAGAGTTCCAAATGTGGGTGGGTAGAATATATATCCCACGGGGGTAAAACTGAAAAAAGTTGAAAAAATATTTTTTTAGACTTAGTCATTTTTCCGGCATTTATCAGACTTTCAGGTAGGGGAAATGTCAGTGAGCATTCCGATTTCAGTTCCAGAGCGATTCACCCTATGAGTCCTTGATATTTAGCCGTTTTCAGCCAATTTTCTGGATTTTTGAAAATTTCACTTTTTTGTGAAAATATCCACTAAATGAGGGAATAATATGTGTGAGGGTACCCCAGGAGAGTTCCAAATGTGTGTGGGTAGAATATATATCCTACGGGGGTAAAATTGAAAAAAGTTGAAAACTTTTTTTTTGGACTTAGTCATTTTTCCGGCATTTATCAGACTTTCAGATAGGGGAAAAGTCAGTGAGCGTTCCGATTTCAGTTCCAGAGCGATTCGCCCAATGAGTCCTTGATTTTTATTCGTTTTCAGCCAATTTTCTGGATTTTTGAAAATTTCACTTTTCTGTGAAAATATCCACTAAATGAGGGAATAATATGTGTGAGGGTACCCCAGGAGAGTTCCAAATGTGTGTGGGTAGAATATATATCCCACGGGGGTAAAATTGAAAAAAGTTGAAAAAATATTTTTTTTGGACTCAGTCATTTTTCCGGCGTTTATCAGACTTTCAGATAGGGGAAATGTCAGTGAGCATTCCGATTTCAGTTCCAGAGCGATTCGCCCAATGAGTCCTTGATATTTCGTCGTTTTCAGCCAATTTTTCTGGATTTTTGAAAATTTCACTTTTTTGTGAAAATATCCACTAAATGAGGGAATAATTTGTGTGAGGGTACCCCATGAGAGTTCCAAATGTGTGTGGGTAGAATATATATCCCACGGGGGTAAAATTGAAAAAAGTTGAAAACATTTTTTTTTGGACTTAGTCATTTTTCCGGCGTTTATCAGACTTTCAGATAGGGGAAATGTCAGTGAGCGTTCCGATTTCAGTTCCAGAGCGATTTGCCCAATAAGTCCTTGATATTTAGTCGATTTCAGCCAATTTTCTGGATTTTTGAAAATTTCACTTTTTTGTGAAAATATCCACTAAATGAGGGAATAATATGTGTGAGGGTACCCCAGGAGAGTTCCAAATGTGGGTGGGTAGAATATATATCCCACGGGGGTAAAACTGAAAAAAGTTGAAAAAATATTTTTTTAGACTTAGTCATTTTTCCGGCATTTATCAGACTTTCAGGTAGGGGAAATGTCAGTGAGCATTCCGATTTCAGTTCCAGAGCGATTCACCCTATGAGTCCTTGATATTTAGCCGTTTTCAGCCAATTTTCTGGATTTTTGAAAATTTCACTTTTTTGTGAAAATATCCACTAAATGAGGGAATAATATGTGTGAGGGTACCACAGGAGAGTTCCAAATGTGTGTGGGTAGAATATATATCGCACGGGGGTAAAATTGAAAAAAGTTGAAAAAAAATTTTTTTGGACTCAGTCATTTTTCTGGCGTTTATCAGACTTTCAGATAGGGGAAATGTCAGTGAGCATTCCGATTTCAGTTCCAGAGCGATTCGCCCAATGAGTCCTTGATATTTTGTCGTTTTCAGCCAATTTTTCTGGATTTTTGAAAATTTCACTTTTTTGTGAAAATATCCACTAAATGAGGGAATAATATGTGTGAGGGTACCACAGGAGAGTTCCAAATGTGTGTGGGTAGAATATATATCCCACGGGGGTAAAATTGAAAAAAGTTGAAAAAAAAATTTTTTGGACTCAGTCATTTTTCTGGCGTTTATCAGACTTTCAGATAGGGGAAATGTCAGTGAGCATTCCGATTTCAGTTCCAGAGCGATTCGCCCAATGAGTCCTTGATATTTTGTCGTTTTCAGCCAATTTTTCTGGATTTTTGAAAATTTCACTTTTTTGTGAAAATATCCACTAAATGAGGGAATAATATGTGTGAGGGTACCCCAGGAGAGTTCCAAATGTGTGTGGGTAGAATATATATCCCACGGGGGTAAAATTGAAAAAAGTTGAAAACATTTTTTTTTGGACTTAGTCATTTTTCCGGCGTTTATCAGACTTTCAGATAGGGGAAATGTCAGTGAGCGTTCCGATTTCAGTTCCAGAGCGATTCGCCGGATGAGTCCTTGATATTTAGTCGTTTTCAGCCAATTTTCTGGATTTTTGAAAATTTCACTTTTCTGTGAAAATATCCACTAAATGAGGGAATAATATGTGTGAGGGTACCCCAGGAGAGTTCCAAATGTGTGTGGGTAGAATATATATCCCACGGGGGTAAAATTGAAAAAAGTTGAAAACATTTTTTTTTGGACTTAGTCATTTTTCCGGCATTTATCAGACTTTCAGATAGGGGAAATGTCAGTGAGCATTCCGATTTCAGTTCCAGAGCGATTCACCCAATGAGTCCTTGATATTTAGTCGTTTTCAGCCAATTTTCTGGATTTTTGAAAATTTCACTTTTTTGTGAAAATATCCACTAAATGAGGGAATAATATGTGTGAGGGTACCCCAGGAGAGTTCCAAATGTGTGTGGGTAGAATATATATCCCACGGGGGTAAAATTGAAAAAAGTTGAAAAAATATTTTTTTTGGACTTAGTCATTTTTCCGGCGTTTATCAGACTTTCAGATAGGGGAAATGTCAGTGAGCATTCCGATTTCAGTTCCAGAGCGATTCGCCCAATGAGTCCTTGATATTTCGTCGTTTTCAGCCAATTTTTCTGGATTTTTGAAAATTTCACTTTTTTGTGAAAATATCCACTAAATGAGGGAATAATATGTGTGAGGGTACCCCAGGAGAGTTCCAAATGTGTGTGGGTAGAATATATATCCTACGGGGGTAAAATTGAAAAAAGTTGAAAACTTTTTTTTTGGACTTTGTCATTTTTCCGGCATTTATCAGACTTTCAGAAAGGGGAAATGTCAGTGAGCATTCCGATTTCAGTTCCAGAGCGATTCACCCAATGAGTCCTTGATATTTAGTCGTTTTCAGCCAATTTTCTGGATTTTTGAAAATTTCACTTTTTTGTGAAAATATCCACTAAATGAGGGAATAATATGTGTGAGGGTACCCCAGGAGAGTTCCAAATGTGTGTGGGTAGAATATATATCCCACGGGGGTAAAATTGAAAAAAGTTGAAAAAATATTTTTTTTGGACTTAGTCATTTTTCCGGCATTTATCAGACTTTCAGATAGGGGAAAAGTCAGTGAGCGTTCCGATTTCAGTTCCAGAGCGATTCGCCCAATGAGTCCTTGATTTTTATTCGTTTTCAGCCAATTTTCTGTATTTTTGAAAATTTCACTTTTTTGTGAAAATATCCACTAAATGAGGGAATAATATGTGTGAGGGTACCCCAGGAGAGTTCCAAATGTGTGTGGGTAGAATATATATCCCACGGGGGTAAAATTGAAAAAAGTTGAAAAAAATTTTTTTTTGGACTTCGTCATTTTTCCGGCGTTTATCAGACTTTCAGAAAGGGGAAATGTCAGTGAGCATTCCGATTTCAGTTCCAGAGCGATTCACCCAATGAGTCCTTGATATTTAGTCGTTTTCAGCCAATTTTCTGGATTTTTGAAAATTTCACTTTTTTGTGAAAATATCCACTAAATGAGGGAATAATATGTGTGAGGGTACCCCAGGAGAGTTCCAAATGTGTGTGGGTAGAATATATATCCCACGGGGGTAAAATTGAAAAAAGTTGAAAAAATATTTTTTTTGGACTTAGTCATTTTTCCGGCGTTTATCAGACTTTCAGATAGGGGAAATATCAGTGAGCATTCCGATTTCAGTTCCAGAGCGATTCGCCCAATGAGTCCTTGATATTTTGTCGTTTTCAGCCAATTTTTCTGGATTTTTGAAAATTTCACTTTTTTGTGAAAATATCCACTAAATGAGGGAATAATATGTGTGAGGGTACCCCAGGAGAGTTCCAAATGTGTGTGGGTAGAATATATATCCCACGGGGGTAAAATTGAAAAAAGTTGAAAAAAATTTTTTTTTGGACTTAGTCATTTTTCCGGCGTTTATCAGACTTTCAGATAGGGGAAATGTCAGTGAGCGTTCCGATTTCAGTTCCAGAGCGATTCGCCCAATGAGTCCTTGATTTTTAGTCGTTTTCAGCCAATTTTCTGTATTTTTGAAAATTTCAATTTTGTGAAAATATCCACTAAATGAGGGAATAATATGTGTGAGGGTACCCCAGAAGAGTTCCAAATGTGTGTGGGTAGAATATATATCCCACGGGGGTAAAATTGAAAAAAGTTGAAAAACATTTTTTTTTGGACTTAGTCATTTTTCCGGCGTTTATCAGACTTTCAGATAGGGGAAATGTCAGTGAGCGTTCCGATTTCAGTTCCAGAGCGATTCGCCCAATGAGTCCTTGATTTTTAGTCGTTTTCAGCCAATTTTCTGTATTTTTGAAAATTTCAATTTTGTGAAAATATCCACTAAATGAGGGAATAATATGTGTGAGGGTACCCCAGAAGAGTTCCAAATGTGTGTGGGTAGAATATATATCCCACGGGGGTAAAATTGAAAAAAGTTTTAAAAAAATTTTTTGGGACTTAGTCATTTTTCCAGCGTTTATCAGACTTTCAGATAGGGGAAATGTCAGTGAGCATTCCGCTTTCAGTTCCAGAGCGATTCGCCCAATGAGTCCTTGATATTTCGTCGTTTTCAGCCAATTTTTCTGGATTTTTGAAAATTTCACTTTTTTGTGAAAATATCCACTAAATGAGGGAATAATATGTGTGAGGGTACCCCAGGAGAGTTCCAAATGTGTGTGGGTAGAATATGTATCCTACGGGGGTAAAATTGAAAAAAGTTGAAAACATTTTTTTTTGGACTTAGTCATTTTTCTGGCATTTATCAGACTTTCAGATAGGGGAAATGTCAGTGAGCGTTCCGATTTCAGTTCCAGAGCGATTCGCCCAATGAGTCCTTGATTTTTAGTCGTTTTCAGCCAATTTTCTGTATTTTTGAAAATTTCAATTTTGTGAAAATATCCACTAAATGAGGGAATAATATGTGTGAGGGTACCCCAGGAGAGTTCCAAATGTGTGTGGGTAGAATATATATCCCAAGGGGGTAAAATTGAAAAAAGTTGAAAAAAATTTTTTTTTGGACTTTGTCATTTTTCCGGCGTTTATCAGACTTTCAGATAGGGGAAATGTCAGTGAGCATTCCGATTTCAGTTCCAGAATGATTCGCCCAATGAGTCCTTGATATTTCGTCGTTTTCAGCCAATTTTTCTGGATTTTTGAAAATTTCACTTTTTTGTGAAAATATCCACTAAATGAGGGAATAATTTGTGTGAGAGTACCCCAGGAGAGTTCCAAATGTGTGTGGGTAGAATATATATCCCACGGGGGTAAAATTGAAAAAAGTTTAAAAAAAATTTTTTGGGACTTAGTCATTTTTCCAGCGTTTATCAGACTTTCAGATAGGGGAAATGTCAGTGAGCGTTCCGATTTCAGTTCCAGAGCGATTCGCCGGATGAGTCCTTGATATTTAGTCGTTTTCAGCCAATTTTCTGGATTTTTGAAAATTTCACTTTTTTGTGAAAATATCCACTAAATGAGGGAATAATATGTGTGAGGGTACCCCAGGAGAGTTCCAAATGTGTGTGGGTAGAATATATATCCCACGGGGGAAAAATTGAAAAAAGTTGAAAACATTTTTTTTTGGACTTAGTCATTTTTCCGGCGTTTATCAGACTTTCAGATAGGGGAAATGTCAGTGAGCGTTCCGATTTCAGTTCCAGAGCGATTCGCCCAATGAGTCCTTGATTTTTAGTCGTTTTCAGCCAATTTTCTGTATTTTTGAAAATTTCAATTTTGTGAAAATATCCACTAAATGAGGGAATAATATGTGTGAGGGTACCCCAGAAGAGTTCCAAATGTGTGTGGGTAGAATATATATCCCACGGGGGTAAAATTGAAAAAAGTTGAAAAAAATTTTTTTTTGGACTTAGTCATTTTTCCGGCGTTTATCAGACTTTCAGATAGGGGAAATGTCAGTGAGCGTTCCGATTTCAGTTCCAGAGCGATTCGCCCAATGAGTCCTTGATTTTTAGTCATTTTCAGCCAATTTTCTGGATTTTTGAAAATTTCACTTTTTTGTGAAAATATCCACTAAATGAGGGAATAATATGTGTGAGGGTACCCCAGGAGAGTTCCAAATGTGTGTGGGTAGAATATATATCCCACGGGGGTAAAATTGAAAAAAGTTGAAAACATTTTTTTTTGGACTTAATCATTTTTCCGGCATTTATTAGACTTTCAGATAGGGGAAATTTCAGTGAGCGTTCCGATTTCAGTTCCAGAGCGATTCGCCTAATGAGTCCTTGATTTTTAGTCGTTTTCAGACAATTTTCTGGATTTTTGAAAATTTCACTTTTTTGTGAAAATATCCACTAAATGAGGGAATAATATGTGTGAGGGTACCCCAGGAGAGTTCCAAATGTGGGTGGGTAGAATATATATCCCACGGGGGTAAAATTGAAAAAAGTTGAAAAAATATTTTTTTAGACTTAGTCATTTTTCCGGCATTTATCAGACTTTCAGATAGGGGAAATGTCAGTGAGCATTCCGATTTCAGTTCCTGAGCGATTCACCCAATGAGTCCTTGATATTTAGTCGTTTTCAGCCAATTTTCTGGATTTTTGAAAATTTCACTTATTTGTGAAAATATCCACTAAATGAGGGAATAATATGTGTGAGGGTACCCCAGGAGAGTTCCAAATGTGTGTGGGTAGAATATATATCCCACGGGGGTAAAATTGAAAAAAGTTGAAAACATTTTTTTTTGGACTTAGTCATTTTTCCGGCATTTATCAGACTTTCAGATAGGGGAAATGTCAGTGAGCGTTCCGATTTCAGTTCCAGAGCGATTTGCCCAATGAGTCATTGATATTTAGTCGTTTTCAGCCAATTTTCTGGATTTTTGAAAATTTCACTTTTTTGTGAAAATATCCACTAAATGAGGGAATAATATGTGTGAGGGTACCCCAGGAGAGTTCCAAATGTGTGTGGGTAGAATATATATCCCACGGGGGAAAAATTGAAAAAAGTTGAAAACATTTTTTTTTGGACTTAATCATTTTTCCGGCATTTATTAGACTTTCAGATAGGGGAAATGTCAGTGAGCGTTCCGATTTCAGTTCCAGAGCGATTCGCCTAATGAGTCCTTGATTTTTAGTCGTTTTCAGACAATTTTCTGGATTTTTGAAAATTTCACTTTTTTGTGAAAATATCCACTAAATGAGGGAATAATATGTGTGAGGGTACCCCAGGAGAGTTCCAAATGTGTGTGGGTAGAATATATATCCCACGGGGGTAAAATTGAAAAAAGTTGAAAACATTTTTTTTTGGACTTAGTCATTTTTCCGGCATTTATTAGACTTTCAGATAGGGGAAATGTCAGTGAGCGTTCCGATTTCAGTTCCAGAGCGATTTGCCTAATGAGTCCTTGATTTTTAGTCGTTTTCAGCCAATTTTCTGGATTTTTGAAAATTTCACTTTTTTGTGAAAAAATCCACTAAATGAGAGAATAATATGTGTGAGGGTATCCCAGGAGAGTTCCAAATGTGTGTGGGTAGAATATATATCCCACGGGGGTAAAATTGAAAAAAGTTTAAAAAAAATTTTTGGGGACTTAGTCATTTTTCCGTCGTTTATCAGACTTTCAGATAGGGGAAATGTCAGTGAGCGTTCCGATTTCAGTTCCAGAGCGATTTGCCCAATGAGTCCTTGATATTTAGTCGTTTTCAGCCAATTTTCTGGATTTTTGAAAATTTCACTTTTTTGTGAAAATATCCACTAAATGAGGGAATAATATGTGTGAGGGTACCCCAGGAGAGTTCCAAATGTGTGTGGGTAGAATATATATCCCACGGGGGAAAAATTGAAAAAAGTTGAAAACATTTTTTTTTGGACTTAATCATTTTTCCGGCATTTATTAGACTTTCAGATAGGGGAAATGTCAGTGAGCGTTCCGATTTCAGTTCCAGAGCGATTCGCCTAATGAGTCCTTGATTTTTAGTCGTTTTCAGCCAATTTTCTGGATTTTTGAAAATTTCACTTTTTTGTGAAAATATCCACTAAATGAGGGAATAATATGTGTGAGGGTACCCCAGGAGAGTTCCAAATGTGTGTGGGTAGAATATATATCCCACGGGGGTAAAATTGAAAAAAGTTTAAAAAAATTTTTTTGGGACTTAGTCATTTTTCCAGCGTTTATCAGACTTTCAGATAGGGGAAATGTCAGTGAGCATTCCGATTTCAGTTCCAGAGCGATTCGCCCAATGAGTCCTTGATATTTCGTCGTTTTCAGCCAATTTTCTGTATTTTTGAAAATTTCACTTTTTTGTGAAAATATCCACTAAATGAGGGAATAATATGTGTGAGGGTACCCCAGGAGAGTTCCAAATGTGTGTGGGTAGAATATATATCCCACGGGGGTAAAATTGAAAAAAGTTGAAAACATTTTTTTTTGGACTTAGTCATTTTTCCGGCACTTATCAGACTTTCAGATAGGGGAAATGTCAGTGAGCGTTCCGATTTCAGTTCCAGAGCGATTCGCCCAATGAGTCCTTGATTTTTGGTTGTTTTCAGCCAATTTTCTGTATTTTTGAAAATTTCACTTTTTTGTGAAAATATCCACTAAATGAGGGAATAATATGTGTGAGGGTACCCCAGGAGAGTTCCAAATGTGTGTGGGTAGAATATATATCCCACGGGGGAAAAATTGAAAAAAGTTGAAAACATTTTTTTTTGGACTTAATCATTTTTCCGGCATTTATTAGACTTTCAGATAGGGGAAATGTCAGTGAGCGTTCCGATTTCAGTTCCAGAGCGATTCGCCTAATGAGTCCTTGATTTTTAGTCGTTTTCAGCCAATTTTCTGGATTTTTGAAAATTTCACTTTTTTGTGAAAATATCCACTAAATGAGGGAATAATATGTGTGAGGGTACCCCAGGAGAGTTCCAAATGTGTGTGGGTAGAATATATATCCCACGGGGGAAAAATTGAAAAAAGTTGAAAACATTTTTTTTTGGACTTAATCATTTTTCCGGCATTTATTAGACTTTCAGATAGGGGAAATGTCAGTGAGCGTTCCGATTTCAGTTCCAGAGCGATTCGCCTAATGAGTCCTTGATTTTTAGTCGTTTTCAGCCAATTTTCTGGATTTTTGAAAATTTCACTTTTTTGTGAAAATATCCACTAAATGAGGGAATAATATGTGTGAGGGTACCCCATGAGAGTTCCAAATGTGTGTGGGTAGAATATATATCCCACGGGGGTAAAATTGAAAAAAGTTGAAAACATTTATTTTTGGACTTAGTCATTTTTCCGGCATTTATTAGACTTTCAGATAGGGGAAATGTCAGTGAGCGTTCCGATTTCAGTTCCAGAGCGATTTGCCTAATGAGTCCTTGATTTTTAGTCGTTTTCAGCCAATTTTCTGGATTTTTGAAAATTTCACTTTTTTGTGAAAAAATCCACTAAATGAGAGAATAATATGTGTGAGGGTATCCCAGGAGAGTTCCAAATGTGTGTGGGTAGAATATATATCCCACGGGGGTAAAATTGAAAAAAGTTTAAAAAAAATTTTTGGGGACTTAGTCATTTTTCCGTCGTTTATCAGACTTTCAGATAGGGGAAATGTCAGTGAGCGTTCCGATTTCAGTTCCAGAGCGATTTGCCCAATCAGTCCTTGATATTTAGTCGTTTTCAGCCAATTTTCTGGATTTTTGAAAATTTCACTTTTTTGTGAAAATATCCACTAAATGAGGGAATAATATGTGTGAGGGTACCCCAGGAGAGTTCCAAATGTGTGTGGGTAGAATATATATCCCACGGGGGAAAAATTGAAAAAAGTTGAAAACATTTTTTTTTGGACTTAATCATTTTTCCGGCATTTATTAGACTTTCAGATAGGGGAAATGTCAGTGAGCGTTCCGATTTCAGTTCCAGAGCGATTCGCCTAATGAGTCCTTGATTTTTAGTCGTTTTCAGACAATTTTCTGGATTTTTGAAAATTTCACTTTTTTGTGAAAATATCCACTAAATGAGGGAATAATATGTGTGAGGGTACCCCAGGAGAGTTCCAAATGTGTGTGGGTAGAATATATATCCCACGGGGGTAAAATTGAAAAAAGTTTAAAAAAATTTTTTTGGGACTTAGTCATTTTTCCAGCGTTTATCAGACTTTCAGATAGGGGAAATGTCAGTGAGCATTCCGATTTCAGTTCCAGAGCGATTCGCCCAATGAGTCCTTGATATTTCGTCGTTTTCAGCCAATTTTCTGTATTTTTGAAAATTTCACTTTTTTGTGAAAATATCCACTAAATGAGGGAATAATATGTGTGAGGGTACACCAGGAGAGTTCCAAATGTGTGTGGGTAGAATATATATCCCACGGGGGTGAAATTGAAAAAAGTTGAAAACATTTTTTTTTGGACTTAGTCATTTTTCCGGCATTTATCAGACTTTCAGATAGGGGAAATGTCAGTGAGCGTTCCGATTTCAGTTCCAGAGCGATTCGCCCAATGAGTCCTTGATATTTAGTCATTTACAGCCAATTTTCTGTATTTTGGAAAATTTCACTTTTTTGTGAAAATATCAACTAAATGAGGGAATAATATGTGTGAGGGTACCCCAGGAGAGTTCCAAATGTGTGTGGGTAGAATATATATCCCACGGGGGTAAAATTGAAAAAAGTTGAAAACATTTTTTTTTCGACTTAGTCATTTTTCCGGCATTTATTAGACTTTCAGATAGGGGAAATGTCAGTGAGCATTCCGATTTCAGTTCCAGAGCGATTTGCCTAATGAGTCCTTGATTTTTAGTCGTTTTCAGCCAATTTTCTGGATTTTTGAAAATTTCACTTTTTTGTGAAAAAATCCACTAAATGAGAGAATAATATGTGTGAGGGTATCCCAGGAGAGTTCCAAATGTGTGTGGGTAGAATATATATCCCACGGGGGTAAAATTGAAAAAAGTTTAAAAAAAATTTTTGGGGACTTAGTCATTTTTCCGTCGTTTATCAGACTTTCAGATAGGGGAAATGTCAGTGAGCGTTCCGATTTCAGTTCCAGAGCGATTTGCCCAATGAGTCCTTGATATTTAGTCGTTTTCAGCCAATTTTCTGGATTTTTGAAAATTTCACTTTTTTGTGAAAATATCCACTAAATGAGGGAATAATATGTGTGAGGGTACCCCAGGAGAGTTCCAAATGTGTGTGGGTAGAATATATATCCCACGGGGGTAAAATTGAAAAAAGTTGAAAACATTTTTTTTTCGACTTAGTCATTTTTCCGGCATTTATTAGACTTTCAGATAGGGGAAATGTCAGTGAGCGTTCCGATTTCAGTTCCAGAGCGATTTGCCTAATGAGTACTTGATTTTTAGTCGTTTTCAGCCAATTTCCTGTATTTTTGAAAATTTCACTTTTTTGTGAAAAAATCCACTAAATGAGGGAATAATATGTGTGAGGGTATCCCAGGAGAGTTCCAAATGTGTGTGGGTAGAATATATATCCCACGGGGGTAAAATTGAAAAAAGTTTAAAAAAAAATTTTTGGGGACTTAGTCATTTTTCCGTCGTTTATCAGACATTCAGATAGGGGAAATGTCAGTGAGCGTTCCGATTTCAGTTCCAGAGCGATTCGCCGGATGAGTCCTTGATATTTAGTCGTTTTCAGCCAATTTTCTGGATTTTTGAAAATTTCACTTTTTTGTGAAAATATCCACTAAATGAGGGAATAATATGTGTGAGGGTACCACAGGAGAGTTCCAAATGTGTGTGGGAAGAATATATATCCCACGGGGGTAAAATTGAAAAAAGTTGAAAACATTTTTTTTTGGACTTAGTCATTTTTCCGGCACTTATCAGACTTTCAGATAGGGGAAATGTCAGTGAGCGTTCCGATTTCAGTTCCAGAGCGATTCGCCCAATGAGTCCTTGATTTTTGGTTGTTTTCAGCCAATTTTCTGTATTTTTGAAAATTTCACTTTTTTGTGAAAATATCCACTAAATGAGGGAATAATATGTGTGAGGGTACCCCAGGAGAGTTCCAAATGTGTGTGGGTAGAATATATATCCCACGGGGGAAAAATTGAAAAAAGTTGAAAACATTTTTTTTTGGACTTAATCATTTTTCCGGCATTTATTAGACTTTCAGATAGGGGAAATGTCAGTGAGCGTTCCGATTTCAGTTCCAGAGCGATTCGCCTAATGAGTCCTTGATTTTTAGTCGTTTTCAGCCAATTTTCTGGATTTTTGAAAATTTCACTTTTTTGTGAAAATATCCACTAAATGAGGGAATAATATGTGTGAGGGTACCCCAGGAGAGTTCCAAATGTGTGTGGGTAGAATATATATCCCACGGGGGTAAAATTGAAAAAAGTTTAAAAAAATTTTTTTGGGACTTAGTCATTTTTCCAGCGTTTATCAGACTTTCAGATAGGGGAAATGTCAGTGAGCATTCCGATTTCAGTTCCAGAGCGATTCGCCCAATGAGTCCTTGATATTTCGTCGTTTTCAGCCAATTTTCTGTATTTTTGAAAATTTCACTTTTTTGTGAAAATATCCACTAAATGAGGGAATAATATGTGTGAGGGTACCCCAGGAGAGTTCCAAATGTGTGTGGGTAGAATATATATCCCACGGGGGAAAAATTGAAAAAAGTTGAAAACATTTTTTTTTGGACTTAATCATTTTTCCGGCATTTATTAGACTTTCAGATAGGGGAAATGTCAGTGAGCGTTCCGATTTCAGTTCCAGAGCGATTCGCCTAATGAGTCCTTGATTTTTAGTCGTTTTCAGCCAATTTTCTGGATTTTTGAAAATTTCACTTTTTTGTGAAAATATCCACTAAATGAGGGAATAATATGTGTGAGGGTACCCCAGGAGAGTTCCAAATGTGTGTGGGTAGAATATATATCCCACGGGGGAAAAATTGAAAAAAGTTGAAAACATTTTTTTTTGGACTTAATCATTTTTCCGGCATTTATTAGACTTTCAGATAGGGGAAATGTCAGTGAGCGTTCCGATTTCAGTTCCAGAGCGATTCGCCTAATGAGTCCTTGATTTTTAGTCGTTTTCAGCCAATTTTCTGGATTTTTGAAAATTTCACTTTTTTGTGAAAATATCCACTAAATGAGGGAATAATATGTGTGAGGGTACCCCATGAGAGTTCCAAATGTGTGTGGGTAGAATATATATCCCACGGGGGTAAAATTGAAAAAAGTTGAAAACATTTATTTTTGGACTTAGTCATTTTTCCGGCATTTATTAGACTTTCAGATAGGGGAAATGTCAGTGAGCGTTCCGATTTCAGTTCCAGAGCGATTTGCCTAATGAGTCCTTGATTTTTAGTCGTTTTCAGCCAATTTTCTGGATTTTTGAAAATTTCACTTTTTTGTGAAAAAATCCACTAAATGAGAGAATAATATGTGTGAGGGTATCCCAGGAGAGTTCCAAATGTGTGTGGGTAGAATATATATCCCACGGGGGTAAAATTGAAAAAAGTTTAAAAAAAATTTTTGGGGACTTAGTCATTTTTCCGTCGTTTATCAGACTTTCAGATAGGGGAAATGTCAGTGAGCGTTCCGATTTCAGTTCCAGAGCGATTTGCCCAATCAGTCCTTGATATTTAGTCGTTTTCAGCCAATTTTCTGGATTTTTGAAAATTTCACTTTTTTGTGAAAATATCCACTAAATGAGGGAATAATATGTGTGAGGGTACCCCAGGAGAGTTCCAAATGTGTGTGGGTAGAATATATATCCCACGGGGGAAAAATTGAAAAAAGTTGAAAACATTTTTTTTTGGACTTAATCATTTTTCCGGCATTTATTAGACTTTCAGATAGGGGAAATGTCAGTGAGCGTTCCGATTTCAGTTCCAGAGCGATTCGCCTAATGAGTCCTTGATTTTTAGTCGTTTTCAGACAATTTTCTGGATTTTTGAAAATTTCACTTTTTTGTGAAAATATCCACTAAATGAGGGAATAATATGTGTGAGGGTACCCCAGGAGAGTTCCAAATGTGTGTGGGTAGAATATATATCCCACGGGGGTAAAATTGAAAAAAGTTTAAAAAAATTTTTTTGGGACTTAGTCATTTTTCCAGCGTTTATCAGACTTTCAGATAGGGGAAATGTCAGTGAGCATTCCGATTTCAGTTCCAGAGCGATTCGCCCAATGAGTCCTTGATATTTCGTCGTTTTCAGCCAATTTTCTGTATTTTTGAAAATTTCACTTTTTTGTGAAAATATCCACTAAATGAGGGAATAATATGTGTGAGGGTACACCAGGAGAGTTCCAAATGTGTGTGGGTAGAATATATATCCCACGGGGGTGAAATTGAAAAAAGTTGAAAACATTTTTTTTTGGACTTAGTCATTTTTCCGGCATTTATCAGACTTTCAGATAGGGGAAATGTCAGTGAGCGTTCCGATTTCAGTTCCAGAGCGATTCGCCCAATGAGTCCTTGATATTTAGTCGTTTACAGCCAATTTTCTGTATTTTGGAAAATTTCACTTTTTTGTGAAAATATCAACTAAATGAGGGAATAATATGTGTGAGGGTACCCCAGGAGAGTTCCAAATGTGTGTGGGTAGAATATATATCCCACGGGGGTAAAATTGAAAAAAGTTGAAAACATTTTTTTTTCGACTTAGTCATTTTTCCGGCATTTATTAGACTTTCAGATAGGGGAAATGTCAGTGAGCATTCCGATTTCAGTTCCAGAGCGATTTGCCTAATGAGTCCTTGATTTTTAGTCGTTTTCAGCCAATTTTCTGGATTTTTGAAAATTTCACTTTTTTGTGAAAAAATCCACTAAATGAGAGAATAATATGTGTGAGGGTATCCCAGGAGAGTTCCAAATGTGTGTGGGTAGAATATATATCCCACGGGGGTAAAATTGAAAAAAGTTTAAAAAAAATTTTTGGGGACTTAGTCATTTTTCCGTCGTTTATCAGACTTTCAGATAGGGGAAATGTCAGTGAGCGTTCCGATTTCAGTTCCAGAGCGATTTGCCCAATGAGTCCTTGATATTTAGTCGTTTTCAGCCAATTTTCTGGATTTTTGAAAATTTCACTTTTTTGTGAAAATATCCACTAAATGAGGGAATAATATGTGTGAGGGTACCCCAGGAGAGTTCCAAATGTGTGTGGGTAGAATATATATCCCACGGGGGTAAAATTGAAAAAAGTTGAAAACATTTTTTTTTCGACTTAGTCATTTTTCCGGCATTTATTAGACTTTCAGATAGGGGAAATGTCAGTGAGCGTTCCGATTTCAGTTCCAGAGCGATTTGCCTAATGAGTACTTGATTTTTAGTCGTTTTCAGCCAATTTCCTGTATTTTTGAAAATTTCACTTTTTTGTGAAAAAATCCACTAAATGAGGGAATAATATGTGTGAGGGTATCCCAGGAGAGTTCCAAATGTGTGTGGGTAGAATATATATCCCACGGGGGTAAAATTGAAAAAAGTTTAAAAAAAAATTTTTGGGGACTTAGTCATTTTTCCGTCGTTTATCAGACATTCAGATAGGGGAAATGTCAGTGAGCGTTCCGATTTCAGTTCCAGAGCGATTCGCCGGATGAGTCCTTGATATTTAGTCGTTTTCAGCCAATTTTCTGGATTTTTGAAAATTTCACTTTTTTGTGAAAATATCCACTAAATGAGGGAATAATATGTGTGAGGGTACCACAGGAGAGTTCCAAATGTGTGTGGGAAGAATATATATCCCACGGGGGTAAAATTGAAAAAAGTTGAAAACATTTTTTTTTGGACTTAGTCATTTTTCCGGCACTTATCAGACTTTCAGATAGGGGAAATGTCAGTGAGCGTTCCGATTTCAGTTCCAGAGCGATTCGCCCAATGAGTCCTTGATTTTTGGTTGTTTTCAGCCAATTTTCTGTATTTTTGAAAATTTCACTTTTTTGTGAAAATATCCACTAAATGAGGGAATAATATGTGTGAGGGTACCCCAGGAGAGTTCCAAATGTGTGTGGGTAGAATATATATCCCACGGGGGAAAAATTGAAAAAAGTTGAAAACATTTTTTTTTGGACTTAATCATTTTTCCGGCATTTATTAGACTTTCAGATAGGGGAAATGTCAGTGAGCGTTCCGATTTCAGTTCCAGAGCGATTCGCCTAATGAGTCCTTGATTTTTAGTCGTTTTCAGCCAATTTTCTGGATTTTTGAAAATTTCACTTTTTTGTGAAAATATCCACTAAATGAGGGAATAATATGTGTGAGGGTACCCCAGGAGAGTTCCAAATGTGTGTGGGTAGAATATATATCCCACGGGGGTAAAATTGAAAAAAGTTGAAAACATTTATTTTTGGACTTAGTCATTTTTCCGGCATTTATTAGACTTTCAGATAGGGGAAATGTCAGTGAGCGTTCCGATTTCAGTTCCAGAGCGATTTGCCTAATGAGTCCTTGATTTTTAGTCGTTTTCAGCCAATTTTCTGGATTTTTGAAAATTTCACTTTTTTGTGAAAAAATCCACTAAATGAGAGAATAATATGTGTGAGGGTATCCCAGGAGAGTTCCAAATGTGTGTGGGTAGAATATATATCCCACGGGGGTAAAATTGAAAAAAGTTTAAAAAAAATTTTTGGGGACTTAGTCATTTTTCCGTCGTTTATCAGACTTTCAGATAGGGGAAATGTCAGTGAGCGTTCCGATTTCAGTTCCAGAGCGATTTGCCCAATGAGTCCTTGATATTTAGTCGTTTTCAGCCAATTTTCTGGATTTTTGAAAATTTCACTTTTTTGTGAAAATATCCACTAAATGAGGGAATAATATGTGTGAGGGTACCCCAGGAGAGTTCCAAATGTGTGTGGGTAGAATATATATCCCACGGGGGAAAAATTGAAAAAAGTTGAAAACATTTTTTTTTGGACTTAATCATTTTTCCGGCATTTATTAGACTTTCAGATAGGGGAAATGTCAGTGAGCGTTCCGATTTCAGTTCCAGAGCGATTCGCCTAATGAGTCCTTGATTTTTAGTCGTTTTCAGACAATTTTCTGGATTTTTGAAAATTTCACTTTTTTGTGAAAATATCCACTAAATGAGGGAATAATATGTGTGAGGGTACCCCAGGAGAGTTCCAAATGTGTGTGGGTAGAATATATATCCCACGGGGGTAAAATTGAAAAAAGTTTAAAAAAATTTTTTTGGGACTTAGTCATTTTTCCAGCGTTTATCAGACTTTCAGATAGGGGAAATGTCAGTGAGCATTCCGATTTCAGTTCCAGAGCGATTCGCCCAATGAGTCCTTGATATTTCGTCGTTTTCAGCCAATTTTCTGTATTTTTGAAAATTTCACTTTTTTGTGAAAATATCCACTAAATGAGGGAATAATATGTGTGAGGGTACACCAGGAGAGTTCCAAATGTGTGTGGGTAGAATATATATCCCACGGGGGTGAAATTGAAAAAAGTTGAAAACATTTTTTTTTGGACTTAGTCATTTTTCCGGCACTTATCAGACTTTCAGATAGGGGAAATGTCAGTGAGCGTTCCGATTTCAGTTCCAGAGCGATTCGCCCAATGAGTCCTTGATTTTTGGTTGTTTTCAGCCAATTTTCTGTATTTTTGAAAATTTCACTTTTTTGTGAAAATATCCACTAAATGAGGGAATAATATGTGTGAGGGTACCCCAGGAGAGTTCCAAATGTGTGTGGGTAGAATATATATCCCACGGGGGTAAAATTGAAAAAAGTTGAAAACATTTATTTTTGGACTTAGTCATTTTTCCGGCATTTATTAGACTTTCAGATAGGGGAAATGTCAGTGAGCGTTCCGATTTCAGTTCCAGAGCGATTTGCCTAATGAGTCCTTGATTTTTAGTCGTTTTCAGCCAATTTTCTGGATTTTTGAAAATTTCACTTTTTTGTGAAAAAATCCACTAAATGAGAGAATAATATGTGTGAGGGTATCCCAGGAGAGTTCCAAATGTGTGTGGGTAGAATATATATCCCACGGGGGTAAAATTGAAAAAAGTTTAAAAAAAATTTTTGGGGACTTAGTCATTTTTCCGTCGTTTATCAGACTTTCAGATAGGGGAAATGTCAGTGAGCGTTCCGATTTCAGTTCCAGAGCGATTTGCCCAATGAGTCCTTGATATTTAGTCGTTTTCAGCCAATTTTCTGGATTTTTGAAAATTTCACTTTTTTGTGAAAATATCCACTAAATGAGGGAATAATATGTGTGAGGGTACCCCAGGAGAGTTCCAAATGTGTGTGGGTAGAATATATATCCCACGGGGGAAAAATTGAAAAAAGTTGAAAACATTTTTTTTTGGACTTAATCATTTTTCCGGCATTTATTAGACTTTCAGATAGGGGAAATGTCAGTGAGCGTTCCGATTTCAGTTCCAGAGCGATTCGCCTAATGAGTCCTTGATTTTTAGTCGTTTTCAGACAATTTTCTGGATTTTTGAAAATTTCACTTTTTTGTGAAAATATCCACTAAATGAGGGAATAATATGTGTGAGGGTACCCCAGGAGAGTTCCAAATGTGTGTGGGTAGAATATATATCCCACGGGGGTAAAATTGAAAAAAGTTTAAAAAAATTTTTTTGGGACTTAGTCATTTTTCCAGCGTTTATCAGACTTTCAGATAGGGGAAATGTCAGTGAGCATTCCGATTTCAGTTCCAGAGCGATTCGCCCAATGAGTCCTTGATATTTCGTCGTTTTCAGCCAATTTTCTGTATTTTTGAAAATTTCACTTTTTTGTGAAAATATCCACTAAATGAGGGAATAATATGTGTGAGGGTACACCAGGAGAGTTCCAAATGTGTGTGGGTAGAATATATATCCCACGGGGGTGAAATTGAAAAAAGTTGAAAACATTTTTTTTTGGACTTAGTCATTTTTCCGGCACTTATCAGACTTTCAGATAGGGGAAATGTCAGTGAGCGTTCCGATTTCAGTTCCAGAGCGATTCGCCCAATGAGTCCTTGATTTTTGGTTGTTTTCAGCCAATTTTCTGTATTTTTGAAAATTTCACTTTTTTGTGAAAATATCCACTAAATGAGGGAATAATATGTGTGAGGGTACCCCAGGAGAGTTCCAAATGTGTGTGGGTAGAATATATATCCCACGGGGGTAAAATTGAAAAAAGTTGAAAACATTTATTTTTGGACTTAGTCATTTTTCCGGCATTTATTAGACTTTCAGATAGGGGAAATGTCAGTGAGCGTTCCGATTTCAGTTCCAGAGCGATTTGCCTAATGAGTCCTTGATTTTTAGTCGTTTTCAGCCAATTTTCTGGATTTTTGAAAATTTCACTTTTTTGTGAAAAAATCCACTAAATGAGAGAATAATATGTGTGAGGGTATCCCAGGAGAGTTCCAAATGTGTGTGGGTAGAATATATATCCCACGGGGGTAAAATTGAAAAAAGTTTAAAAAAATTTTTTTGGGACTTAGTCATTTCTCCAGCGTTTATCAGACTTTCAGATAGGGGAAATGTCAGTGAGCATTCCGATTTCAGTTCCAGAGCGATTCGCCCAATGAGTCCTTGATATTTCGTCGTTTTCAGCCAATTTTCTGTATTTTTGAAAATTTCACTTTTTTGTGAAAATATCCACTAAATGAGGGAATAATATGTGTGAGGGTACACCAGGAGAGTTCCAAATGTGTGTGGGTAGAATATATATCCCACGGGGGTAAAATTGAAAAAAGTTAAAAACATTTTTTTTTGGACTTAGTCATTATTCCGGCATTTATTAGACTTTCAGATAGGGGAAATGTCAGTGAGCGTTCCGATTTCAGTTCCAGAGCGATTCGCCTAATGAGTCCTTGATTTTTAGTCGTTTTCAGCCAATTTTCTGGATTTTTGAAAATTTCACTTTTTTGTGAAAATATCCACTAAATGAGGGAATAATATGTGTGAGGGTACCCCAGGAGAGTTCCAAATGTGTGTGGGTAGAATATATATCCCACGGGGGTAAAATTGAAAAAAGTTTTAAAAAAAATTTTTGGGACTTAGTCATTTTTCCGGCGTTTATCAGACTTTCAGATAGGGGAAATGTCAGTGAGCATTCCGATTTCAGTTCCAGAGCGATTCGCCCAATGAGTCCTTGATATTTAGTCGTTTTCAGCCAATTTTTCTGTATTTTTGAAAATTTCACTTTTTTGTGAAAATATCCACTAAATGAGGGAATAATATGTGTGAGGGTACCCCAGGAGAGTTCCAAATGTGTGTGGGTAGAATATATATCCCACGGGGGTAAAATTGAAAAAAGTTGAAAACATTTTTTTTTTAACTTAGTCATTTTTCCGGCATTTATTAGACTTTCAGATAGGGGAAATGTCAGTGAGCGTTCCGATTTCAGTTCCAGAGCGATTCGCCTAATGAGTCCTTGATTTTTAGTCGTTTTCAGACAATTTTCTGGATTTTTGAAAATTTCACTTTTTTGTGAAAATATCCACTAAATGAGGGAATAATATGTGTGAGGGTACCCCAGGAGAGTTCCAAATGTGGGTGGGTAGAATATATATCCCACGGGGGTAAAATTGAAAAAAGTTGAAAAAATATTTTTTTAGACTTAGTCATTTTTCCGGCATTTATCAGACTTTCAGATAGGGGAAATGTCAGTGAGCATTCCGATTTCAGTTCCTGAGCGATTCACCCAATGAGTCCTTGATATTTAGTCGTTTTCAGCCAATTTTCTGTATTTTTGAAAATTTCACTTTTTTGTGAAAATATCCACTAAATGAGGGAATAATATGTGTGAGGGTACCCCAGGAGAGTTCCAAATGTGTGTGGGTAGAATATATATCCCACGGGGGTAAAATTGAAAAAAGTTGAAAACATTTTTTTTTGGACTTAGTCATTTTTCCGGCATTTATCAGACTTTCAGATAGGGGAAATGTCAGTGAGCGTTCCGATTTCAGTTCCAGAGCGATTTGCCCAATGAGTCATTGATATTTAGTCGTTTTCAGCCAATTTTCTGGATTTTTGAAAATTTCACTTTTTTGTGAAAATATCCACTAAATGAGGGAATAATATGTGTGAGGGTACCCCAGGAGAGTTCCAAATGTGTGTGGGTAGAATATATATCCCACGGGGGAAAAATTGAAAAAAGTTGAAAACATTTTTTTTTGGACTTAATCATTTTTCCGGCATTTATTAGACTTTCAGATAGGGGAAATGTCAGTGAGCGTTCCGATTTCAGTTCCAGAGCGATTCGCCTAATGAGTCCTTGATTTTTAGTCGTTTTCAGACAATTTTCTGGATTTTTGAAAATTTCACTTTTTTGTGAAAATATCCACTAAATGAGGGAATAATATGTGTGAGGGTACCCCAGGAGAGTTCCAAATGTGTGTGGGTAGAATATATATCCCACGGGGGTAAAATTGAAAAAAGTTTAAAAAAATTTTTTTGGGACTTAGTCATTTTTCCAGCGTTTATCAGACTTTCAGATAGGGGAAATGTCAGTGAGCATTCCGATTTCAGTTCCAGAGCGATTCGCCCAATGAGTCCTTGATATTTCTTCGTTTTCAGCCAATTTTCTGTATTTTTGAAAATTTCACTTTTTTGTGAAAATATCCACTAAATGAGGGAATAATATGTGTGAGGGTATCCCAGGAGAGTTCCAAATGTGTGTGGGTAGAATATATATCCCACGGGGGTAAAATTGAAAAAAGTTTAAAAAAAATTTTTGGGGACTTAGTCATTTTTCCGTCGTTTATCAGACTTTCAGATAGGGGAAATGTCAGTGAGCGTTCCGATTTCAGTTCCAGAGCGATTTGCCCAATGAGTCCTTGATATTTAGTCGTTTTCAGCCAATTTTCTGGATTTTTGAAAATTTCACTTTTTTGTGAAAATATCCACTAAATGAGGGAATAATATGTGTGAGGGTACCCCAGGAGAGTTCCAAATGTGTGTGGGTAGAATATATATCCCACGGGGGAAAAATTGAAAAAAGTTGAAAACATTTTTTTTTGGACTTAATCATTTTTCCGGCATTTATTAGACTTTCAGATAGGGGAAATGTCAGTGAGCGTTCCGATTTCAGTTCCAGAGCGATTCGCCTAATGAGTCCTTGATTTTTAGTCGTTTTCAGACAATTTTCTGGATTTTTGAAAATTTCACTTTTTAGTGAAAATATCCACTAAATGAGGGAATAATATGTGTGAGGGTACCCCAGGAGAGTTCCAAATGTGTGTGGGTAGAATATATATCCCACGGGGGTAAAATTGAAAAAAGTTTAAAAAAATTTTTTTGGGACTTAGTCATTTTTCCAGCGTTTATCAGACTTTCAGATAGGGGAAATGTCAGTGAGCATTCTGATTTCAGTTCCAGAGCGATTCGCCCAATGAGTCCTTGATATTTCGTCGTTTTCAGACAATTTTCTGTATTTTTGAAAATTTCACTTTTTTGTGAAAATATCCACTAAATGAGGGAATAATATGTGTGAGGGTACACCAGGAGAGTTCCAAATGTGTGTGGGTAGAATATATATCCCACGGGGGTAAAATTGAAAAAAGTTAAAAACATTTTTTTTTGGACTTAGTCATTATTCCGGCATTTATTAGACTTTCAGATAGGGGAAATGTCAGTGAGCGTTCCGATTTCAGTTCCAGAGCGATTCGCCTAATGAGTCCTTGATTTTTAGTCGTTTTCAGCCAATTTTCTGGATTTTTGAAAATTTCACTTTTTTGTGAAAATATCCACTAAATGAGGGAATAATATGTGTGAGGGTACCCCAGGAGAGTTCCAAATGTGTGTGGGTAGAATATATATCCCACGGGGGTAAAATTGAAAAAAGTTTAAAAAAAAATTTTTGGGACTTAGTCATTTTTCCGGCGTTTATCAGACTTTCAGATAGGGGAAATGTCAGTGAGCATTCCGATTTCAGTTCCAGAGCGATTCGCCCAATGAGTCCTTGATATTTAGTCGTTTTCAGCCAATTTTTCTGGATTTTTGAAAATTTCACTTTTTTGTGAAAATATCCACTAAATGAGGGAATAATATGTGTGAGGGTACCCCAGGAGAGTTCCAAATGTGTGTGGGTAGAATATATATCCCACGGGGGTGAAATTGAAAAAAGTTGAAAACATTTTTTTTTGGACTTAGTCATTTTTCCGGCATTTATCAGACTTTCAGATAGGGGAAATGTCAGTGAGCGTTCCGATTTCAGTTCCAGAGCGATTCGCCCAATGAGTCCTTGATATTTAGTCGTTTTCAGAAAATTTTCTGTATTTTTGAAAATTTCACTTTTTTGTGAAAATATCCACTAAATGAGGGAATAATATGTGTGAGGGTACCCCAGGAGAGTTCCAAATGTGTGTGGGTAGAATATATATCCCACGGGGGTAAAATTGAAAAAAGTTGAAAACATTTTTTTTTGGACTTAGTCATTTTTCCGGCATATATCAGATTTTCAGATAGGGGAAATGTCAGTGAGCGTTACGATTTCAGTTCCAGAGCGATTTGCCCAATGAGTCATTGATATTTAGTCGTTTTCAGCCAATTTTCTGGATTTTTGAAAATTTCACTTTTTTGTGAAAATATCCACTAAATGAGGGAATAATATGTGTGAGGGTACCCCAGGAGAGTTCTAAATGTGTGTGGGTAGAATATATATCCCACGGGGGAAAAATTGAAAAAAGTTGAAAACATTTTTTTTTTAACTTAGTCATTTTTCCGGCATTTATTAGACTTTCAGATAGGGGAAATGTCAGTGAGCGTTCCGATTTCAGTTCAAGAGCGATTCGCCTAATGAGTCCTTGATTTTTAGTCGTTTTCAGACAATTTTCTGGATTTTTGAAAATTTCACTTTTTTGTGAAAATATCCACTAAATGAGGGAATAATATGTGTGAGGGTACCCCAGGAGAGTTCCAAATGTGGGTGGGTAGAATATATATCCCACGGGGGTAAAATTGAAAAAAGTTGAAAAAATATTTTTTTAGACTTAGTCATTTTTCCGGCATTTATCAGACTTTCAGATAGGGGAAATGTCAGTGAGCGTTACGATTTCAGTTCCAGAGCGATTTGCCCAATGAGTCATTGATATTTAGTCGTTTTCAGCCAATTTTCTGGATTTTTGAAAATTTCACTTTTTTGTGAAAATATCCACTAAATGAGGGAATAATATGTGTGAGGGTACCCCAGGAGAGTTCCAAATGTGTGTGGGTAGAATATATATCCCACGGGGGAAAAATTGAAAAAAGTTGAAAACATTTTTTTTTGGACTTAATCATTTTTCCGGCATTTATTAGACTTTCAGATAGGGGAAATGTCAGTGAGCGTTCCGATTTCAGTTCCAGAGCGATTCGCCTAATGAGTCCTTGATTTTTAGTCGTTTTCAGACAATTTTCTGGATTTTTGAAAATTTCACTTTTTTGTGAAAATATCCACTAAATGAGGGAATAATATGTGTGAGGGTACCCCAGGAGAGTTCCAAATGTGTGTGGGTAGAATATATATCCCACGGGGGTAAAATTGAAAAAAGTTTAAAAAAATTTTTTTGGGACTTAGTCATTTTTCCAGCGTTTATCAGACTTTCAGATAGGGGAAATGTCAGTGAGCATTCCGATTTCAGTTCCAGAGCGATTCGCCCAATGAGTCCTTGATATTTCGTCGTTTTCAGCCAATTTTCTGTATTTTTGAAAATTTCACTTTTTTGTGAAAATATCCACTAAATGAGGGAATAATATGTGTGAGGGTACACCAGGAGAGTTCCAAATGTGTGTGGGTAGAATATATATCCCACGGGAGTAAAATTGAAAAAAGTTAAAAACATTTTTTTTTGGACTTAGTCATTATTCCGGCATTTATTAGACTTTCAGATAGGGGAAATGTCAGTGAGCGTTCCGATTTCAGTTCCAGAGCGATTCGCCTAATGAGTCCTTGATTTTTAGTCGTTTTCAGCCAATTTTCTGGATTTTTGAAAATTTCACTTTTTTGTGAAAATATCCACTAAATGAGGGAATAATATGTGTGAGGGTACCCCAGGAGAGTTCCAAATGTGTGTGGGTAGAATATATATCCCACGGGGGTAAAATTGAAAAAAGTTTAAAAAAAAATTTTTGGGACTTAGTCATTTTTCCGGCGTTTATCAGACTTTCAGATAGGGGAAATGTCAGTGAGCATTCCGATTTCAGTTCCAGAGCGATTCGCCCAATGAGTCCTTGATATTTAGTCGTTTTCAGCCAATTTTTCTGGATTTTTGAAAATTTCACTTTTTTGTGAAAATATCCACTAAATGAGGGAATAATATGTGTGAGGGTACCCCAGGAGAGTTCCAAATGTGTGTGGGTAGAATATATATCCCACGGGGGTGAAATTGAAAAAAGTTGAAAACATTTTTTTTTGGACTTAGTCATTTTTCCGGCATTTATCAGACTTTCAGATAGGGGAAATGTCAGTGAGCGTTCCGATTTCAGTTCCAGAGCGATTCGCCCAATGAGTCCTTGATATTTAGTCGTTTTCAGAAAATTTTCTGTATTTTTGAAAATTTCACTTTTTTGTGAAAATATCCACTAAATGAGGGAATAATATGTGTGAGGGTACCCCAGGAGAGTTCCAAATGTGTGTGGGTAGAATATATATCCCACGGGGGTAAAATTGAAAAAAGTTGAAAACATTTTTTTTTGGACTTAGTCATTTTTCCGGCATATATCAGATTTTCAGATAGGGGAAATGTCAGTGAGCGTTACGATTTCAGTTCCAGAGCGATTTGCCCAATGAGTCATTGATATTTAGTCGTTTTCAGCCAATTTTCTGGATTTTTGAAAATTTCACTTTTTTGTGAAAATATCCACTAAATGAGGGAATAATATGTGTGAGGGTACCCCAGGAGAGTTCCAAATGTGTGTGGGTAGAATATATATCCCACGGGGGAAAAATTGAAAAAAGTTGAAAACATTTTTTTTTTAACTTAGTCATTTTTCCGGCATTTATTAGACTTTCAGATAGGGGAAATGTCAGTGAGCGTTCCGATTTCAGTTCAAGAGCGATTCGCCTAATGAGTCCTTGATTTTTAGTCGTTTTCAGACAATTTTCTGGATTTTTGAAAATTTCACTTTTTTGTGAAAATATCCACTAAATGAGGGAATAATATGTGTGAGGGTACCCCAGGAGAGTTCCAAATGTGGGTGGGTAGAATATATATCCCACGGGGGTAAAATTGAAAAAAGTTGAAAAAATATTTTTTTAGACTTAGTCATTTTTCCGGCATTTATCAGACTTTCAGATAGGGGAAATGTCAGTGAGCGTTACGATTTCAGTTCCAGAGCGATTTGCCCAATGAGTCATTGATATTTAGTCGTTTTCAGCCAATTTTCTGGATTTTTGAAAATTTCACTTTTTTGTGAAAATATCCACTAAATGAGGGAATAATATGTGTGAGGGTACCCCAGGAGAGTTCCAAATGTGTGTGGGTAGAATATATATCCCACGGGGGAAAAATTGAAAAAAGTTGAAAACATTTTTTTTTGGACTTAATCATTTTTCCGGCATTTATTAGACTTTCAGATAGGGGAAATGTCAGTGAGCGTTCCGATTTCAGTTCCAGAGCGATTCGCCTAATGAGTCCTTGATTTTTAGTCGTTTTCAGACAATTTTCTGGATTTTTGAAAATTTCACTTTTTTGTGAAAATATCCACTAAATGAGGGAATAATATGTGTGAGGGTACCCCAGGAGAGTTCCAAATGTGTGTGGGTAGAATATATATCCCACGGGGGTAAAATTGAAAAAAGTTTAAAAAAATTTTTTTGGGACTTAGTCATTTTTCCAGCGTTTATCAGACTTTCAGATAGGGGAAATGTCAGTGAGCATTCCGATTTCAGTTCCAGAGCGATTCGCCCAATGAGTCCTTGATATTTCGTCGTTTTCAGCCAATTTTCTGTATTTTTGAAAATTTCACTTTTTTGTGAAAATATCCACTAAATGAGGGAATAATATGTGTGAGGGTACACCAGGAGAGTTCCAAATGTGTGTGGGTAGAATATATATCCCACGGGAGTAAAATTGAAAAAAGTTAAAAACATTTTTTTTTGGACTTAGTCATTATTCCGGCATTTATTAGACTTTCAGATAGGGGAAATGTCAGTGAGCGTTCCGATTTCAGTTCCAGAGCGATTCGCCTAATGAGTCCTTGATTTTTAGTCGTTTTCAGCCAATTTTCTGTATTTTTGAAAATTTCACTTTTTTGTGAAAATATCCACTAAATGAGGGAATAATATGTGTGAGGGTACACCAGGAGAGTTCCAAATGTGTGTGGGTAGAATATATATCCCACGGGGATAAAATTGAAAAAAGTTTAAAAAAATTTTTTTGGGACTTAGTCATTTTTCCAGCGTTTATCAGACTTTCAGATAGGGGAAATGTCAGTGAGCATTCCGATTTCAGTTCCAGAGCGATTCGCCCAATGAGTCCTTGATATTTAGTCTTTTTCAGCCAATTTTTCTGTATTTTTGAAAATTTCACTTTTTTGTGAAAATATCCACTAAATGAGGGAATAATATGTGTGAGGGTACCCCAGGAGAGTTCCAAATGTGTGTGGGTAGAATATATATCCCACGGGGGTAAAATTGAAAAAAGTTGAAAACATTTTTTTTTTAACTTAGTCATTTTTCCGGCATTTATTAGACTTTCAGATAGGGGAAATGTCAGTGAGCATTCCGATTTCAGTTCCAGAGCGATTCGCCTAATGAGTCCTTGATTTTTAGTCGTTTTCAGACAATTTTCTGGATTTTTGAAAATTTCACTTTTTTGTGAAAATATCCACTAAATGAGGGAATAATATGTGTGAGGGTACCCCAGGAGAGTTCCAAATGTGGGTGGGTAGAATATATATCCCACGGGGGTAAAATTGAAAAAAGTTAAAAAAATATTTTTTTAGACTTAGTCATTTTTCCGGCATTTATCAGACTTTCAGATAGGGGAAATGTCAGTGAGCATTCCGATTTCAGTTCCTGAGCGATTCACCCAGTGAGTCCTTGATATTTGGTCGTTTTCAGCCAATTTTCTGGATTTTTGAAAATTTCACTTTTTTGTGAAAATATCCACTAGATGAGGGAATAATATGTGTGAGTGTACCCCAGGAGAGTTCCAAATGTGTGTGGGTAGAATATATATCCCACGGGGATAAAATTGAAAAAAGTTTAAAAAAAATTTTTTGGGACTTAGTCATTTTTCCAGCGTTTATCAGACTTTCAGATAGGGGAAATGTCAGTGAGCATTCCGATTTCAGTTCCAGTGCGATTCGCCCAATGAGTCCTTGATATTTAGTCGTTTTCAGCCAATTTTTCTAGATATTTGAAAATTTCACTTTTTTGTGAAAATATCCACTAAATGAGGGAATAATATGTGTGAGGGTACCCCAGGAGAGTTCCAAATGTGTGTGGGTAGAATATATATCCCACGGGGGTAAAATTGAAAAAAGTTGAAAACATTTTTTTTTGGACTTAGTCATTTTTCCGGCATTTATCAGACTTTCAGATAGGGGAAATGTCAGTGAGCGTTCCGATTTCAGTTCCAGAGCGATTCGCCCAATGAGTTCTTGATATTTAGTCGTTTTCAGCCAATTTTCTGTATTTTTGAAAATTTCACTTTTTTGTGAAAATATCCACTAAATGAGGGAATAATATGTGTGAGGGTACCCCAGGAGAGTTCCAAATGTGTGTGGGTAGAATATATATCCCACGGGGGTAAAATTGAAAAAAGTTGAAATCATTTTTTTTTTTACTTAGTCATTTTTCCGGCATTTATTAGACTTTCAGATAGGGGAAATGTCAGTGAGCGTTCCGATTTCAGTTCCAGAGCGATTCGCCTAATGAGTCCTTGATTTTTAGTCGTTTTCAGACAATTTTCTGGATTTTTGAAAATTTCACTTTTTTGTGAAAATATCCACTAAATGAGGGAATAATATGTGTGAGGGTACCCCAGGAGAGTTCCAAATGTGGGTGGGTAGAATATATATCCCACGGGGGTAAAATTGAAAAAAGTTGAAAAAATATTTTTTTAGACTTAGTCATTTTTCCAGCATTTATCAGACTTTCAGATAGGGGAAATGTCAGTGAGCATTCCGATTTCAGTTCCTGAGCGATTCACCCAATGAGTCCTTGATATTTAGTCGTTTTCAGCCAATTTTCTGGATTTTTGAAAATTTCACTTTTTTGTGAAAATATCCACTAAATGAGGGAATAATATGTGTGAGGGTACCCCAGGAGAGTTCCAAATGTGTGTGGGTAGAATATATATCCCACGGGGGTAAAATTGAAAAAAGTTTAAAAAAAATTTTTTGGGACTTAGTCATTTTTCCAGCGTTTATCAGACTTTCAGATAGGGGAAATGTCAGTGAGCATTCCGATTTCAGTTCCAGAGCGATTCGCCCAATGAGTCCTTGATATTTCGTCGTTTTCAGCCAATTTTTCTGGATTTTTGAAAATTTCACTTTTTTGTGAAAATATCCACTAAATGAGGGAATAATATGTGTGAGGGTACCCCAGGAGACTTCCAAATGTGTGTGGGTAGAATATATATCCCACGGGGGTAAAATTGAAAAAAGTTAAAAACATTTTTTTTTGGACTTAGTCATTATTCCGGCATTTATTAGACTTTCAGATAGGGGAAATGTCAGTGAGCGTTCCGATTTCAGTTCCAGAGCGATTCGCCTAATGAGTCCTTGATTTTTAGTCGTTTTCAGCCAATTTTCTGGATTTTTGAAAATTTCACTTTTTTGTGAAAATATCCACTAAATGAGGGAATAATATGTGTGAGGGTACCCCAGGAGAGTTCCAAATGTGTGTGGGTAGAATATATATCCCACGGGGGTAAAATTGAAAAAAGTTAAAAACATTTTTTTTTGGACTTAGTCATTATTCCGGCATTTATTAGACTTTCAGATAGGGGAAATGTCAGTGAGCGTTCCGATTTCAGTTCCAGAGCGATTCGCCTAATGAGTCCTTGATTTTTAGTCGTTTTCAGCCAATTTTCTGGATTTTTGAAAATTTCACTTTTTTGTGAAAATATCCACTAAATGAGGGAATAATATGTGTGAGGGTACCCCAGGAGAGTTCCAAATGTGTGTGGGTAGAATATATATCCCACGGGGGTAAAATTGAAAAAAGTTGAAAACATTTTTTTTTTAACTTAGTCATTTTTCCGGCATTTATTAGACTTTCAGATAGGGGAAATGTCAGTGAGCGTTCCGATTTGAGTTCCAGAGCGATTCGCCTAATGAGTCCTTGATTTTTAGTAGTTTTCAGACAATTTTCTGGATTTTTGAAAATTTCACTTTTTTGTGAAAATATCCACTAAATGAGGGAATAATATGTGTGAGGGTACCCCAGGAGAGTTCCAAATGTGGGTGGGTGGAATATATATCCCACGGGGGTAAAATTGAAAAAAGTTGAAAAAATATTTTTTTAGACTTAGTCATTTTTCCGGCATTTATCAGACTTTCAGATAGGGGAAATGTCAGTGAGCATTCCGATTTCAGTTCCTGAGCGATTCACCCAATGAGTGCTTGATATTTAGTCGTTTTCAGCCAATTTTCTGGATTTTTGAAAATTTCACTTTTTTGTGAAAATATCCACTAAATGAGGGAATAATATGTGTGAGGGTACCCCAGGAGAGTTCCAAATGTGTGTGGGTAGAATATATATCCCACGGGGGTAAAATTGAAAAAAGTTTAAAAAAAAATTTTTGGGACTTAGTCATTTTTCCAGCGTTTATCAGACTTTCAGATAGGGGAAATGTCAGTGAGCATTCCGATTTCAGTTCCAGAGCGATTCGCCCAATGAGTCCTTAATATTTCGTCGTTTTCAGCCAATTTTTCTGGATTTTTGAAAATTTCACTTTTTTGTGAAAATATCCACTAAATGAGGGAATAATATGTGTGAGGGTACCCCAGGAGAGTTCCAAATGTGGGTGGGTAGAATATATATCCCACGGGGGTAAAATTGAAAAAAGTTGAAAAAATATTTTTTTAGACTTAGTCATTTTTCTGGCATTTATCAGACTTTCAGATAGGGGAAATGTCAGTGAGCATTCCGATTTCAGTTCCTGAGCGATTCACCCAGTGAGTCCTTGATATTTAGTCGTTTTCAGCCAATTTTCTGGATTTTTGAAAATTTCACTTTTTTGTGAAAATATCCACTAAATGAGGGAATAATATGTGTGAGGGTACCCCAGGAGAGTTCCAAATGTGTGTGGGTAGAATATATATCCCACGGGGGTAAAATTGAAAAAAGTTGAAAACATTTTTTTTTGGACTTAGTCATTTTTCCGGCATTTATCAGACTTTCAGATAGGGGAAATGTCAGTGAGCTTTCCGATTTCAGTTCCAGAGCGATTTGCCCAATGATTCATTGATATTTAGTCGTTTTCAGCAAATTTTCTGGATTTTTGAAAATTTCACTTTTTTGTGAAAATATCCACTAAATGAGGGAATAATATGTGTGAGGGTACCCCAGGAGAGTTCCAAATGTGTGTGGGTAGAATATATATCCCACGGGGGTAAAATTGAAAAAAGTTTAAAAAAAAATTTTTGGGACTTAGTCATTTTTCCAGCGTTTATCAGACTTTCAGATAGGGGAAATGTCAGTGAGCGTTCCGATTTCAGTTCCAGAGCGATTCGCCTAATGAGTCCTTGATTTTTAGTCGTTTTCAGACAATTTTCTGGATTTTTGAAAATTTCACTTTTTTGTGAAAATATCCACTAAATGAGGGAATAATATGTGTGAGGGTACCCCAGGAGAGTTCCAAATGTGGGTGGGTAGAATATATATCCAACGGGGGTAAAATTGAAAAAAGTTTAAAAAAAAATTTTTGGGACTTAGTCATTTTTCCGGCGTTTATCAGACTTTCAGATAGGGGAAATGTCAGTGAGCATTCCGATTTCAGTTCCAGTGCGATTCGCCCAATGAGTCCTTGATATTTAGTCGTTTTCAGCCAATTTTTCTAGATATTTGAAAATTTCACTTTTTTGTGAAAATATCCACTAAATGAGGGAATAATATGTGTGAGGGTACCCCAGGAGAGTTCCAAATGTGTGTGGGTAGAATATATATCCCACGGGGGTAAAATTGAAAAAAGTTGAAAACATTTTTTTTTGGACTTAGTCATTTTTCCGGCATTTATCAGACTTTCAGATAGGGGAAATGTCAGTGAGCGTTCCGATTTCAGTTCCAGAGCGATTCGCCCAATGAGTTCTTGATATTTAGTCGTTTTCAGCCAATTTTCTGTATTTTTGAAAATTTCACTTTTTTGTGAAAATATCCACTAAATGAGGGAATAATATGTGTGAGGGTACCCCAGGAGAGTTCCAAATGTGTGTGGGTAGAATATATATCCCACGGGGGTAAAATTGAAAAAAGTTGAAATCATTTTTTTTTTTACTTAGTCATTTTTCCGGCATTTATTAGACTTTCAGATAGGGGAAATGTCAGTGAGCGTTCCGATTTCAGTTCCAGAGCGATTCGCCTAATGAGTCCTTGATTTTTAGTCGTTTTCAGACAATTTTCTGGATTTTTGAAAATTTCACTTTTTTGTGAAAATATCCACTAAATGAGGGAATAATATGTGTGAGGGTACCCCAGGAGAGTTCCAAATGTGGGTGGGTAGAATATATATCCCACGGGGGTAAAATTGAAAAAAGTTGAAAAAATATTTTTTTAGACTTAGTCATTTTTCCAGCATTTATCAGACTTTCAGATAGGGGAAATGTCAGTGAGCATTCCGATTTCAGTTCCTGAGCGATTCACCCAATGAGTCCTTGATATTTAGTCGTTTTCAGCCAATTTTCTGGATTTTTGAAAATTTCACTTTTTTGTGAAAATATCCACTAAATGAGGGAATAATATGTGTGAGGGTACCCCAGGAGAGTTCCAAATGTGTGTGGGTAGAATATATATCCCACGGGGGTAAAATTGAAAAAAGTTTAAAAAAAATTTTTTGGGACTTAGTCATTTTTCCAGCGTTTATCAGACTTTCAGATAGGGGAAATGTCAGTGAGCATTCCGATTTCAGTTCCAGAGCGATTCCCCCAATGAGTCCTTGATATTTCGTCGTTTTCAGCCAATTTTTCTGGATTTTTGAAAATTTCACTTTTTTGTGAAAATATCCACTAAATGAGGGAATAATATGTGTGAGGGTACCCCAGGAGACTTCCAAATGTGTGTGGGTAGAATATATATCCCACGGGGGTAAAATTGAAAAAAGTTAAAAACATTTTTTTTTGGACTTAGTCATTATTCCGGCATTTATTAGACTTTCAGATAGGGGAAATGTCAGTGAGCGTTCCGATTTCAGTTCCAGAGCGATTCGCCTAATGAGTCCTTGATTTTTAGTCGTTTTCAGCCAATTTTCTGGATTTTTGAAAATTTCACTTTTTTGTGAAAATATCCACTAAATGAGGGAATAATATGTGTGAGGGTACCCCAGGAGAGTTCCAAATGTGTGTGGGTAGAATATATATCCCACGGGGGTAAAATTGAAAAAAGTTGAAAACATTTTTTTTTTAACTTAGTCATTTTTCCGGCATTTATTAGACTTTCAGATAGGGGAAATGTCAGTGAGCGTTCCGATTTGAGTTCCAGAGCGATTCGCCTAATGAGTCCTTGATTTTTAGTAGTTTTCAGACAATTTTCTGGATTTTTGAAAATTTCACTTTTTTGTGAAAATATCCACTAAATGAGGGAATAATATGTGTGAGGGTACCCCAGGAGAGTTCCAAATGTGGGTGGGTGGAATATATATCCCACGGGGGTAAAATTGAAAAAAGTTGAAAAAATATTTTTTTAGACTTAGTCATTTTTCCGGCATTTATCAGACTTTCAGATAGGGGAAATGTCAGTGAGCATTCCGATTTCAGTTCCTGAGCGATTCACCCAATGAGTGCTTGATATTTAGTCGTTTTCAGCCAATTTTCTGGATTTTTGAAAATTTCACTTTTTTGTGAAAATATCCACTAAATGAGGGAATAATATGTGTGAGGGTACCCCAGGAGAGTTCCAAATGTGTGTGGGTAGAATATATATCCCACGGGGGTAAAATTGAAAAAAGTTTAAAAAAAAATTTTTGGGACTTAGTCATTTTTCCAGCGTTTATCAGACTTTCAGATAGGGGAAATGTCAGTGAGCATTCCGATTTCAGTTCCAGAGCGATTCGCCCAATGAGTCCTTAATATTTCGTCGTTTTCAGCCAATTTTTCTGGATTTTTGAAAATTTCACTTTTTTGTGAAAATATCCACTAAATGAGGGAATAATATGTGTGAGGGTACCCCAGGAGAGTTCCAAATGTGGGTGGGTAGAATATATATCCCACGGGGGTAAAATTGAAAAAAGTTGAAAAAATATTTTTTTAGACTTAGTCATTTTTCTGGCATTTATCAGACTTTCAGATAGGGGAAATGTCAGTGAGCATTCCGATTTCAGTTCCTGAGCGATTCACCCAGTGAGTCCTTGATATTTAGTCGTTTTCAGCCAATTTTCTGGATTTTTGAAAATTTCACTTTTTTGTGAAAATATCCACTAAATGAGGGAATAATATGTGTGAGGGTACCCCAGGAGAGTTCCAAATGTGTGTGGGTAGAATATATATCCCACGGGGGTAAAATTGAAAAAAGTTTAAAAAAAAATTTTTGGGACTTAGTCATTTTTCCAGCGTTTATCAGACTTTCAGATAGGGGAAATGTCAGTGAGCGTTCCGATTTCAGTTCCAGAGCGATTCGCCTAATGAGTCCTTGATTTTTAGTCGTTTTCAGACAATTTTCTGGATTTTTGAAAATTTCACTTTTTTGTGAAAATATCCACTAAATGAGGGAATAATATGTGTGAGGGTACCCCAGGAGAGTTCCAAATGTGGGTGGGTAGAATATATATCCAACGGGGGTAAAATTGAAAAAAGTTTAAAAAAAAATTTTTGGGACTTAGTCATTTTTCCGGCGTTTATCAGACTTTCAGATAGGGGAAATGTCAGTGAGCATTCCGATTTCAGTTCCAGTGCGATTCGCCCAATGAGTCCTTGATATTTAGTCGTTTTCAGCCAATTTTTCTAGATATTTGAAAATTTCACTTTTTTGTGAAAATATCCACTAAATGAGGGAATAATATGTGTGAGGGTACCCCAGGAGAGTTCCAAATGTGTGTGGGTAGAATATATATCCCACGGGGGTAAAATTGAAAAAAGTTGAAAACATTTTTTTTTGGACTTAGTCATTTTTCCGGCATTTATCAGACTTTCAGATAGGGGAAATGTCAGTGAGCGTTCCGATTTCAGTTCCAGAGCGATTCGCCCAATGAGTTCTTGATATTTAGTCGTTTTCAGCCAATTTTCTGTATTTTTGAAAATTTCACTTTTTTGTGAAAATATCCACTAAATGAGGGAATAATATGTGTGAGGGTACCCCAGGAGAGTTCCAAATGTGTGTGGGTAGAATATATATCCCACGGGGGTAAAATTGAAAAAAGTTGAAATCATTTTTTTTTTTACTTAGTCATTTTTCCGGCATTTATTAGACTTTCAGATAGGGGAAATGTCAGTGAGCGTTCCGATTTCAGTTCCAGAGCGATTCGCCTAATGAGTCCTTGATTTTTAGTCGTTTTCAGACAATTTTCTGGATTTTTGAAAATTTCACTTTTTTGTGAAAATATCCACTAAATGAGGGAATAATATGTGTGAGGGTACCCCAGGAGAGTTCCAAATGTGGGTGGGTAGAATATATATCCCACGGGGGTAAAATTGAAAAAAGTTGAAAAAATATTTTTTTAGACTTAGTCATTTTTCCAGCATTTATCAGACTTTCAGATAGGGGAAATGTCAGTGAGCATTCCGATTTCAGTTCCTGAGCGATTCACCCAATGAGTCCTTGATATTTAGTCGTTTTCAGCCAATTTTCTGGATTTTTGAAAATTTCACTTTTTTGTGAAAATATCCACTAAATGAGGGAATAATATGTGTGAGGGTACCCCAGGAGAGTTCCAAATGTGTGTGGGTAGAATATATATCCCACGGGGGTAAAATTGAAAAAAGTTTAAAAAAAATTTTTTGGGACTTAGTCATTTTTCCAGCGTTTATCAGACTTTCAGATAGGGGAAATGTCAGTGAGCATTCCGATTTCAGTTCCAGAGCGATTCCCCCAATGAGTCCTTGATATTTCGTCGTTTTCAGCCAATTTTTCTGGATTTTTGAAAATTTCACTTTTTTGTGAAAATATCCACTAAATGAGGGAATAATATGTGTGAGGGTACCCCAGGAGACTTCCAAATGTGTGTGGGTAGAATATATATCCCACGGGGGTAAAATTGAAAAAAGTTAAAAACATTTTTTTTTGGACTTAGTCATTATTCCGGCATTTATTAGACTTTCAGATAGGGGAAATGTCAGTGAGCGTTCCGATTTCAGTTCCAGAGCGATTCGCCTAATGAGTCCTTGATTTTTAGTCGTTTTCAGCCAATTTTCTGGATTTTTGAAAATTTCACTTTTTTCTGAAAATATCCACTAAATGAGGGAATAATATGTGTGAGGGTACCCCAGGAGAGTTCCAAATGTGTGTGGGTAGAATATATATCCCACGGGGGTAAAATTGAAAAAAGTTGAAAACATTTTTTTTTGGACTTAGTCATTTTTCCGGCATTTATCAGACTTTCAGATAGGGGAAATGTCAGTGAGCGTTCCGATTTCAGTTCCAGAGCGATTCGCCCAATGAGTCCTTGATATTTAGTCGTTTTCAGCCAATTTTCTGTATTTTTGAAAATTTTACTTTTTTGTGAAAATATCCACTAAATGAGGGAATAATATGTGTGAGGGTACCCCAGGAGAGTTCCAAATGTGTGTGGGTAGAATATATATCCCACGGGGGTAAAATTGAAAAAAGTTGAAAACATTTTTTTTTTAACTTAGTCATTTTTCCGGCATTTATTAGACTTTCAGATAGGGGAAATGTCAGTGAGCGTTCCGATTTCAGTTCCAGAGCGATTCGCCTAATGAGTCCTTGATTTTTAGTCGTTTTCAGCCAATTTTCTGGATTTTTGAAAATTTCACTTTTTTGTGAAAATATCCACTAAATGAGGGAATAATATGTGTGAGGGTACCCCAGGAGAGTTCCAAATGTGGGTGGGTAGAATATATATCCCACGGGGGTAAAATTGAAAAAAGTTGAAAACATTTTTTTTTGGACTTAGTCATTTTTCCGGCATTTATCAGACTTTCAGATAGGGGAAATGTCAGTGAGCATTCCGATTTCAGTTCCAGAGCGATTCGCCCAATGAGTCCTTGATATTTAGTCGTTTTCAGCCAATTTTCTGTATTTTTGAAAATTTCACTTTTTTGTGAAAATATCCACTAAATGAGGGAATAATATGTGTGAGGGTACCCCAGGAGAGTTCCAAATGTGTGTGGGTAGAATATATATCCCACGGGGGTAAAATTGAAAAAAGTTGAAAACATTTTTTTTTTAACTTAGTCATTTTTCCGGCATTTATTAGACTTTCAGATAGGGGAAATGTCAGTGAGCGTTCCGATTTCAGTTCCAGAGCGATTCGCCTAATGAGTCCTTGATTTTTAGTCGTTTTCAGACAATTTTCTGGATTTTTGAAAATTTCACTTTTTTGTGAAAATATCCACTAAATGAGGGAATAATATGTGTGAGGGTACCCCAGGAGAGTTCCAAATGTGTGTGGGTAGAATATATATCCCACGGGGGTAAAATTGAAAAAAGTTTAAAAAAAAATTTTTGGGACTTAGTCATTTTTCCAGCGTTTATCAGACTTTCAGATAGGGGAAATGTCAGTGAGCATTCCGATTTCAGTTCCAGAGCGATTCGCCCAATGAGTTCTTGATATTTAGTCGTTTTCAGCCAATTTTCTGTATTTTTGAAAATTTCACTTTTTTGTGAAAATATCCACTAAATGAGGGAATAATATGTGTGAGGGTACCCCAGGAGAGTTCCAAATGTGTGTGGGTAGAATATATATCCCACGGGGGTAAAATTGAAAAAAGTTGAAAACATTTTTTTTTTTACTTAGTCATTTTTCCGGCATTTATTAGACTTTCAGATAGGGGAAATGTCAGTGAGCGTTCCGATTTCAGTTCCAGAGCGATTCGCCTAATGAGTCCTTGATTTTTAGTCGTTTTCAGACAATTTTCTGGATTTTTGAAAATTTCACTTTTTTGTGAAAATATCCACTAAATGAGGGAATAATATGTGTGAGGGTACCCCAGGAGAGTTCCAAATGTGGGTGGGTAGAATATATATCCCACGGGGGTAAAATTGAAAAAAGTTTAAAAAAAAATTTTTGGGACTTAGTCATTTTTCCGGCGTTTATCAGACTTTCAGATAGGGGAAATGTCAGTGAGCATTCCGATTTCAGTTCCAGTGCGATTCGCCCAATGAGTCCTTGATATTTAGTCGTTTTCAGCCAATTTTTCTAGATATTTGAAAATTTCACTTTTTTGTGAAAATATCCACTAAATGAGGGAATAATATGTGTGAGGGTACCCCAGGAGAGTTCCAAATGTGTGTGGGTAGAATATATATCCCACGGGGGTAAAATTGAAAAAAGTTGAAAACATTTTTTTTTGGACTTAGTCATTTTTCCGGCATTTATCAGACTTTCAGATAGGGGAAATGTCAGTGAGCGTTCCGATTTCAGTTCCAGAGCGATTCGCCCAATGAGTTCTTGATATTTAGTCGTTTTCAGCCAATTTTCTGGATTTTTGAAAATTTCACTTTTTTGTGAAAATATCCACTAAATGAGGGAATAATATGTGTGAGGGTACCCCAGGAGAGTTCCAAATGTGTGTGGGTAGAATATATATCCCACGGGGGTAAAATTGAAAAAAGTTGAAATCATTTTTTTTTTTACTTAGTCATTTTTCCGGCATTTATTAGACTTTCAGATAGGGGAAATGTCAGTGAGCGTTCCGATTTCAGTTCCAGAGCGATTCGCCTAATGAGTCCTTGATTTTTAGTCGTTTTCAGACAATTTTCTGGATTTTTGAAAATTTCACTTTTTTGTGAAAATATCCACTAAATGAGGGAATAATATGTGTGAGGGTACCCCAGGAGAGTTCCAAATGTGGGTGGGTAGAATATATATCCCACGGGGGTAAAATTGAAAAAAGTTGAAAAAATATTTTTTTAGACTTAGTCATTTTTCCAGCATTTATCAGACTTTCAGATAGGGGAAATGTCAGTGAGCATTCTGATTTCAGTTCCTGAGCGATTCACCCAATGAGTCCTTGATATTTAGTCGTTTTCAGCCAATTTTCTGGATTTTTGAAAATTTCACTTTTTTGTGAAAATATCCACTAAATGAGGGAATAATATGTGTGAGGGTACCCCAGGAGAGTTCCAAATGTGTGTGGGTAGAATATATATCCCACGGGGGTAAAATTGAAAAAAGTTTAAAAAAAATTTTTTGGGACTTAGTCATTTTTCCAGCGTTTATCAGACTTTCAGATAGGGGAAATGTCAGTGAGCATTCCGATTTCAGTTCCAGAGCGATTCGCCCAATGAGTCCTTGATATTTCGTCGTTTTCAGCCAATTTTTCTGGATTTTTGAAAATTTCACTTTTTTGTGAAAATATCCACTAAATGAGGGAATAATATGTGTGAGGGTACCCCAGGAGACTTCCAAATGTGTGTGGGTAGAATATATATCCCACGGGGGTAAAATTGAAAAAAGTTAAAAACATTTTTTTTTGGACTTAGTCATTATTCCGGCATTTATTAGACTTTCAGATAGGGGAAATGTCAGTGAGCGTTCCGATTTCAGTTCCAGAGCGATTCGCCTAATGAGTCCTTGATTTTTAGTCGTTTTCAGCCAATTTTCTGGATTTTTGAAAATTTCACTTTTTTGTGAAAATATCCACTAAATGAGGGAATAATATGTGTGAGGGTACCCCAGGAGAGTTCCAAATGTGTGTGGGTAGAATATATATCCCACGGGGGTAAAATTGAAAAAAGTTGAAAACATTTTTTTTTGGACTTAGTCATTTTTCCGGCATTTATCAGACTTTCAGATAGGGGAAATGTCAGTGAGCGTTCCGATTTCAGTTCCAGAGCGATTCGCCCAATGAGTCCTTGATATTTAGTCGTTTTCAGCCAATTTTCTGTATTTTTGAAAATTTTACTTTTTTGTGAAAATATCCACTAAATGAGGGAATAATATGTGTGAGGGTACCCCAGGAGAGTTCCAAATGTGTGTGGGTAGAATATATATCCCACGGGGGTAAAATTGAAAAAAGTTGAAAACATTTTTTTTTTAACTTAGTCATTTTTCCGGCATTTATTAGACTTTCAGATAGGGGAAATGTCAGTGAGCGTTCCGATTTCAGTTCCAGAGCGATTCGCCTAATGAGTCCTTGATATTTAGTCGTTTTCAGCCAATTTTCTGGATTTTTGAAAATTTCACTTTTTTGTGAAAATATCCACTAAATGAGGGAATAATATGTGTGAGGGTACCCCAGGAGAGTTCTAAATGTGTGTGGGTAGAATATATATCCCACGGGGGTAAAATTGAAAAAAGTTGAAAACATTTTTTTTTTAACTTAGTCATTTTTCCGGCATTTATTAGACTTTCAGATAGGGGAAATGTCAGTGAGCGTTCCGATTTCAGTTCCAGAGCGATTCGCCTAATGAGTCCTTGATTTTTAGTCGTTTTCAGACAATTTTCTGGATTTTTGAAAATTTCACTTTTTTGTGAAAATATCCACTAAATGAGGGAATAATATGTGTGAGGGTACCCCAGGAGAGTTCCAAATGTGGGTGGGTAGAATATATATCCCACGGGGGTAAAATTGAAAAAAGTTGAAAAAATATTTTTTTAGACTTAGTCATTTTTCCGGCATTTATCAGACTTTCAGATAGGGGAAATGTCAGTGAGCATTCCGATTTCAGTTCCTGAGCGATTCACCCAATGAGTCCTTGATATTTCATAGAATCATAGAATCATAGAATGGTAGAATTGGAAGGGACCTCCTGGGTCATCTGGTCCAACCCCCTGCTCAAAGCAGGATTCACTAGATCATCTCAGACAGATGTCTGTCCAGCCTCTGTTTGAAGACGTCCATTGAAGGGGAACTCACCACCTCTCGTGGCAGCCTGTTCCACTCATTAATCACCCTAACTGTCAAAAAGTTTTTTCTAATATCTAATCTTTGTCTCCTCCCATTTAGTTTCATCCCATTGCTTCTAGTCTTTCCTTGTGCAAATGAGAATAAAGATGATCCTTCTACAATGTGACAGCCCTTGACATATTTGTAGACAGCTATTAAGTCTCCTCTCAGTCTTCTTTTTTGCAAGCTAAACATTCCCAAATCCTGCAACCGTTCCTCATAGGACATGGTTTGCAGACCAGTCACCATTCTGGTCGCTCTTCTCTGAACTTGCTCCAGTTTGTCTATGTCTTTTTTAAAATGTGGTGCCCAAAACTGTGCACAGTATTCCAGATGAGGTCTGACCAAAGAGGAGTAAAGACCGATAATGACTTCACGTGATCTAGACTGTATGCTTCTGTTAATACATCCCAGAATTGTATTTGCCTTTTTTGCTGCTGCATCACACTGTTGACTCATGTTCAGTCTATGATCTATTAGTATACCTAAGTCTTTTTCACATGTACTGTTGCTTAGCTCTATTCCTCCCATTCTGTATATGCTTTTTTCATTTTTATTGCCCAGATGTAGTACTTTGCATTTTTCCCTGTTAAAAACCATTCTGTTGGTTGCTGCCCACTGCTCCAGTTTATTTAGGTCTTTTTGAATCCTCTCTCTCTCTTCTCTAGTATTAGCTATCCCTCCTAGCTTTGTGTCATCAGCAAATTTAATCAGTTTACCCTTAATTCCTTCATCTAAATCATTGATAAAGATGTTGAACAATACAGGTCCCAGGACGGAGCCCTGTGGTACCCCACTTGAGACATTCATCCAGCTGGATGTGAAGCCATTTACAACCACCCTTTGAGTTCGATCACTAAGCCAGTTATGAATCCACCTAACAGTTGCCTGGTCCATTGCATACTTGGTCATTTTTTCAATAAGGATGATGTGAGATACTTTGTCAAATGCTTTGCTGAAGTCAAGATATACTATATCTACAGCATTTCCCTGATCCACCCAGTCAGTGATTCTGTCATAGAAGGAAATTAAGTTAGTCTGACATGACTTGTTAGTTACAAACCCATGCTGACTCTGGTTAATCACTTCATTCTTATCCATGTACTTACATACATGTTGTTTAATAATTTGTTCAAAGATCTTTCCTGGTATAGAAGTCAGACTCACCGGCCTATAGTTCCCTGGGTCCACCTTCTTCCCCTTTTTGAAGATAGGAACAACATTTGCTCTTCTCCAGTCTTCTGGGACTTCTCCTGTTCTCCAAGAATTTTCAAAGATTATGGAGAGTGGTTCTAAAATTTCTTCTACAATCTCCTTCAGTACTCTGGGGTGTAATTCATCTGGACCTGGAGACTTGAACTCATTTATGTTAGCTAAATATTCCCTCACAATCTTTCTGTTTACTGATAACTTGGATTCCTCTATTCCTTTAAAAGGACAGTGAACATCAGTTGATGTTACATTTTCTTTCTGAGAGAAAACAGATGCAAAATAGGAATTAAAAAGTTCGGCCTTCTCAACATCCTCTCTTACCATTTCTCCATTTTCATCCTGTAAAAATCCTATAGCATCTTTGACTTTTCTTTTACTTTTGACATACCCCCAAAATCCTTTTTTATTGCTTTTGACATCTCTTGCAAGCCTTAATTCATTGTCAGCTTTAGCTAACCTGATACGTGCCCTGCAGGATCTGCAGACTGCATTATAATCTTCTTTAGATATGCCTCCCTCTTTCCATTTAATAAACATTTCTTTCTTTCTTTTTAGCATGTGTTTAAGTTCTGTGTTCATCCATCCTGGTTTCCTTAAATGCTTCCCATTCTTCCTACTTTTCGGGATTGTTAACGATTGTGCTTTGAGAATCTCATTTTTAAAAATTTCCCATCCTTCCTGGACATTTTTGTCCTTAAGGACATCCAGCCATTGGATCCCTCCTATTCTCTTTCTGAGTCTCTTAAAATCTGCCTTTCTAAAATCTAACCTTGAAGTTTGAGTCTTCACATGTCTTCCTCCTCTAGTTATCCAAAATTCTATAATAGCATGATCGCTGCCTCCTAGGGTCCCAGCCACCTTTACCTCCTCAACCATTTCCTCCCTGTTTATAAGAATTAGATCCAAAGTAGCAGATCCCCTTGTTTTCTCCCCTACCTTTTGGAAGATAAAGTTGTCAGCAAGAGAGGATAAGAATTTGCTTGACCTGTTAGTTTTACTTGAGAGAGATTCCCAACAAATGTCTGGATAGTTGAAATCTCCCATGACCACTACGTCATATTTTTTGGAGAACTTGGTCATTTGATACATAAAGAGTTCATCCATATATTCAGCTTGCCCAGGTGGCCTGTAGTAAATGCCTACAATGGTGTCCTTTCCGTTGTTCTCTCCTTGTATTCTTACCCAAACAGTTTCCACAGAACTCCCAGTCTCTGAAGCTTCAATCTCTGTGCAGATATACGCTTTTCTAACATACAATGCAACACCTCCTCCTCGTTTATCAAGTCTGTTTCTTGCAAATAAGTTGTATCCTTTTAGCCTTTTATTCCAATCATGTGTATCGTCCCACCAAGTTTCAGTGATTCCAATGACATCATATTCCTTTTCCTGCATTAGTAGTTCCAATTCTCCTTGTTTGTTGCCCATGCTTTGTGCATTTGTATAAAAACATTTTAGTTTGTGATTGGTTTCTCTTCCTCCCATATTTTTATTATTTAGATTTTTTTGTCTTTGTTCTTCATTTCCACTTCCAGTAGCAGAGATCTCAATAGTATTTGTCAGCTGTATGGCTTTTTCTGGCCTTTTGCTTCCCTTCCCACATTTAGTCGTTTTCAGCCAATTTTCTGGATTTTTGAAAATTTCACTTTTTTGTGAAAATATCCACTAAATGAGGGAATAATATGTGTGAGGGTACCCCATGAGAGTTCCAAATGTGTGTGGGTAGAATATATATCCCACAGGGGTAAAATTGAAAAAAGTTTTAAAAAAAATTTTTGGGACTTAGTCATTTTTCCAGCGTTTATCAGACTTTCAGATAGGGGAAATGTCAGTGAGCATTCCGATTTCAGTTCCAGAGCGATTCGCCCAATGAGTCCTTGATATTTCGTCGTTTTCAGCCAATTTTTCTGGATTTTTGAAAATTTCACTTTTTTGTGAAAATATCCACTAAATGAGGGAATAATATGTGTGAGGGTACCCCAGGAGAGTTCCAAATGTGTGTGGGTAGAATATATATCCCACGGGGGTAAAATTGAAAAAAGTTGAAAACATTTTTTTTTGGACTTAGTCATTTTTCCGGCATTTATCAGACTTTCAGATAGGGGAAATGTCAGTGAGCGTTCCGATTTCAGTTCCAGAGCGATTTGCCCAATGAGTCATTGATATTTAGTCGTTTTCAGCCAATTTTCTGGATTTTTGAATATTTCACTTTTTTGTGAAAATATCCACTAAATGAGGGAATAATATGTGTGAGGGTACCCCAGGAGAGTTCCAAATGTGTGTGGGTAGAATATATATCCCACGGGGTTAAAATTGAAAAAAGTTTAAAAAAAATTTTTTGGGACTTAGTCATTTTTCCAGCGTTTATCACACTTTCAGATAGGGGAAATGTCAGTGAGCATTCCAATTTCAGTTCCAGAGCGATTCGCCCAATGAGTCCTTGATATTTCGTCGTTTTCAGCCAATTTTTCTGGATTTTTGAAAATTTCACTTTTTTGTGAAAATATCTACTAAATGAGGGAATAATATGTGTGAGGGTACCCCAGGAGAGTTCCAAATGTGTGTGGGTAGAATATATATCCCACGGGGGTAAAATTGAAAAAAGTTGAAAACATTTTTTTTTGGACTTAGTCATTTTTCCGGCATTTATCAGACTTTCAGATAGGGGAAATGTCAGTGAGCGTTCCGATTTCAGTTCCAGAGCGATTCGCCCAATGAGTCCTTGATATTTAGTCGTTTTCAGCCAATTTTCTGTATTTTTGAAAATTTCACTTTTTTGTGAAAATATCCACTAAATGAGGGAATAATATGTGTGAGGGTACCCCAGGAGAGTTCCAAATGTGTGTGGGTAGAATATATATCCCACGGGGGTAAAATTGAAAAAAGTTGAAAACATTTTTTTTTTAACTTAGTCATTTTTCCGGCATTTATTAGACTTTCAGATAGGGGAAATGTCAGTAAGCGTTCCGAGTTCAGTTCCAGAGCGATTCGCCTAATGAGTCCTTGATTTTTAGTCGTTTTCAGACAATTTTCTGGATTTTTGAAAATTTCACTTTTTTGTGAAAATATCCACTAAATGAGGGAATAATATGTGTGAGGGTATCCCAGGAGAGTTCCAAATGTGGGTGGGTAGAATATATATCCCACGGGGGTAAAATTGAAAAAAGTTTAAAAAATATTTTTTTAGACTTAGTCATTTTTCCGGCATTTATCAGACTTTCAGATAGGGGAAATGTCAGTGAGCATTCCGATTTCAGTTCCTGAGCGATTCACCCAATGAGTCCTTGATATTTAGTCGTTTTCAGCCAATTTTCTGTATTTTTGAAAATTTCACTTTTTTGTGAAAATATCCACTAAATGAGGGAATAATATGTGTGAGGGTACCCCAGGAGAGTTCCAAATGTGTGTGGGTAGAATATATATCCCACGGGGGTAAAATTGAAAAAAGTTTAAAAAAAATTTTTTGGGACTTAGTCATTTTTCCAGCGTTTATCAGACTTTCAGATAGGGGAAATGTCAGTGAGCATTCCGATTTCAGTTCTAGAATGATTCGCCCAATGAGTCCTTGATATTTTGTCGTTTTCAGCCAATTTTTCTGGATTTTTGAAAATTTCACTTTTTTGTGAAAATATCCACTAAATGAGGGAATAATATGTGTGAGGGTACCCCAGGAGAGTTCCAAATGTGTGTGGGTAGAATATATATCCCACGGGGGTAAAATTGAAAAAAGTTGAAAACATTTTTTTTTGGACTTAGTAATTTTTCCGCCATTTATCAGACTTTCAGATAGGGGAAATGTCAGTGAGCGTTCCGATTTCAGTTCCAGAGCGATTTGCCCAATGAGTCCTTGATATTTAGTCGTTTTCAGCCAATTTTCTGGATTTTTGAAAATTTCACTTTTTTGTGAAAATATCCACTAAATGAGGGAATAATATGTGTGAGGGTACCCCAGGAGAGTTCCAATTGTGTGTGGGTAGAATATATATCCCACGGGGGTAAAATTGAAAAAAGTTTTAAAAAAAATTTTTGGGACTTAGTCATTTTTCCGGCGTTTATCAGACTTTCAGATAGGGGAAATGTCAGTGAGCATTCCGATTTCAGTTCCAGAACGATTCGCCCAATGAGTCCTTAATATTTCGTCGTTTTCAGCCAATTTTTCTGGATTTTTGAAAATTTCACTTTTTTGTGAAAATATCCACTAAATGAGGGAATAATATGTGTGAGGGTACCCCAGGAGAGTTCCAAATGTGTGTGGGTAGAATATATATCCCACGGGGGTAAAATTGAAAAAAGTTGAAAAAAATTTTTTTTTGGACTTAGTCATTTTTCCGGCGTTTATCAGACTTTCAGATAGGGGAAATGTCAGTGAGCATTCCGATTTCAGTTCCAGAGCGATTCGCCGGATGAGTCCTTGATATTTAGTCGTTTTCAGCCAATTTTCTGGATTTTTGAAAATTTCACTTTTCTGTGAAAATATCCACTAAATGAGGGAATAATATGTGTGAGGGTACCCCAGGAGAGTTCCAAATGTGTGTGGGTAGAATATATATCCCACGGGGGTAAAATTGAAAAAAGTTGAAAAAAATTTTTTTTTGGACTTAGTCATTTTTCCGGCGTTTATCAGACTTTCAGATAGGGGAAATGTCAGTGAGCATTCCGATTTCAGTTCCAGAGCGATTCGCCGGATGAGTCCTTGATATTTAGTCGTTTTCAGCCAATTTTCTGGATTTTTGAAAATTTCACTTTTTGTGAAAATATCCACTAAATGAGGGAATAATATGTGTGAGGGTACCCCAGGAGAGTTCCAAATGTGGGTGGGTAGAATATATATCCCACGGGGGTAAAATTGAAAAAAGTTGAAAAAAAATTTTTTTGGACTTAGTCATTTTTCCGGCATTTATCAGACTTTCAGATAGGGGAAATGTCAGTGAGCATTCCGATTTCAGTTCCAGAGCCATTCACCCAATGAGTCCTTGATATTTAGTCGTTTTCAGCCAATTTTCTGGATTTTTGAAAATTTCACTTTTTTTGTGAAAATATCCACTAAATGAGGGAATAATATCTGTGAGGGTACCCCAGGAGAGTTCCAAATGTGTGTGGGTAGAATATATATCCCACGGGGGTAAAATTGAAAAAAGTTGAAAAAATTTTTTTTGGGACTTAGTAATTTTTCCGGCGTTTATCAGACTTTCAGATAGGGGAAATGTCAGTGAGCATTCCGATTTCAGTTCCAGAACGATTCGCCCAATGAGTCCTTAATATTTCGTCGTTTTCAGCCAATTTTTCTGGATTTTTGAAAATTTCACTTTTTTGTAAAAATATCCACTAAATGAGGGAATAATATGTGTGAGGGTACCCCAGGAGAGTTCCAAATGTGTGTGGGTAGAATATATATCCCACGGGGGTAAAATTGAAAAAAGTTGAAAAAAATTTTTTTTTGGACTTAGTCATTTTTCCGGCGTTTATCAGACTTTCAGATAGGGGAAATGTCAGTGAGCGTTCCGATTTCAGTTCCAGAGCGATTCGCCCAATGAGTCCTTGATATTTAGTCGTTTTCAGCCAATTTTCTGTATTTTTGAAAATTTCACTTTTTTGTGAAAATATCCACTAAATGAGGGAATAATATGTGTGAGGGTACCCCAGGAGAGTTCCAAATGTGTGTGGGTAGAATATATATCCCACGGGGGTAAAATTGAAAAAAGTTGAAAACATTTTTTTTTTAACTTAGTCATTTTTCCGGCATTTATTAGACTTTCAGATAGGGGAAATGTCAGTAAGCGTTCCGAGTTCAGTTCCAGAGCGATTCGCCTAATGAGTCCTTGATTTTTAGTCGTTTTCAGACAATTTTCTGGATTTTTGAAAATTTCACTTTTTTGTGAAAATATCCACTAAATGAGGGAATAATATGTGTGAGGGTATCCCAGGAGAGTTCCAAATGTGGGTGGGTAGAATATATATCCCACGGGGGTAAAATTGAAAAAAGTTTAAAAAATATTTTTTTAGACTTAGTCATTTTTCCGGCATTTATCAGACTTTCAGATAGGGGAAATGTCAGTGAGCATTCCGATTTCAGTTCCTGAGCGATTCACCCAATGAGTCCTTGATATTTAGTCGTTTTCAGCCAATTTTCTGGATTTTTGAAAATTTCACTTTTTTGTGAAAATATCCACTAAATGAGGGAATAATATGTGTGAGGGTACCCCAGGAGAGTTCCAAATGTGTGTGGGTAGAATATATATCCCACGGGGGTAAAATTGAAAAAAGTTTAAAAAAAATTTTTTGGGACTTAGTCATTTTTCCAGCGTTTATCAGACTTTCAGATAGGGGAAATGTCAGTGAGCATTCCGATTTCAGTTCTAGAATGATTCGCCCAATGAGTCCTTGATATTTAGTCGTTTTCAGCCAATTTTCTGGATTTTTGAAAATTTCACTTTTTTGTGAAAATATCCACTAAATGAGGGAATAATATGTGTGAGGGTACCCCAGGAGAGTTCCAAATGTGTGTGGGTAGAATATATATCCCACGGGGGTAAAATTGAAAAAAGTTGAAAACATTTTTTTTTGGACTTAGTAATTTTTCCGCCATTTATCAGACTTTCAGATAGGGGAAATGTCAGTGAGCATTCCGATTTCAGTTCCAGAACGATTCGCCCAATGAGTCCTTAATATTTCGTCGTTTTCAGCCAATTTTTCTGGATTTTTGAAAATTTCACTTTTTTGTGAAAATATCCACTAAATGAGGGAATAATATGTGTGAGGGTACCCCAGGAGAGTTCCAAATGTGTGTGGGTAGAATATATATCCCACGGGGGTAAAATTGAAAAAAGTTGAAAAAAATTTTTTTTTGGACTTAGTCATTTTTCCGGCGTTTATCAGACTTTCAGATAGGGGAAATGTCAGTGAGCATTCCGATTTCAGTTCCAGAGCGATTCGCCGGATGAGTCCTTGATATTTAGTCGTTTTCAGCCAATTTTCTGGATTTTTGAAAATTTCACTTTTCTGTGAAAATATCCACTAAATGAGGGAATAATATCTGTGAGGGTACCCCAGGAGAGTTCCAAATGTGTGTGGGTAGAATATATATCCCACGGGGGTAAAATTGAAAAAAGTTGAAAAAATTTTTTTTGGGACTTAGTAATTTTTCCGGCGTTTATCAGACTTTCAGATAGGGGAAATGTCAGTGAGCATTCCGATTTCAGTTCCAGAGCCATTCACCCAATGAGTCCTTGATATTTAGTCGTTTTCAGCCAATTTTCTGGATTTTTGAAAATTTCACTTTTTTTGTGAAAATATCCACTAAATGAGGGAATAATATCTGTGAGGGTACCCCAGGAGAGTTCCAAATGTGTGTGGGTAGAATATATATCCCACGGGGGTAAAATTGAAAAAAGTTGAAAAAATTTTTTTTGGGACTTAGTAATTTTTCCGGCGTTTATCAGACTTTCAGATAGGGGAAATGTCAGTGAGCATTCCGATTTCAGTTCCAGAACGATTCGCCCAATGAGTCCTTAATATTTCGTCGTTTTCAGCCAATTTTTCTGGATTTTTGAAAATTTCACTTTTTTGTAAAAATATCCACTAAATGAGGGAATAATATGTGTGAGGGTACCCCAGGAGAGTTCCAAATGTGTGTGGGTAGAATATATATCCCACGGGGGTAAAATTGAAAAAAGTTGAAAAAAATTTTTTTTTGGACTTAGTCATTTTTCCGGCGTTTATCAGACTTTCAGATAGGGGAAATGTCAGTGAGCATTCCGATTTCAGTTCCAGAACGATTCGCCCAATGAGTCCTTAATATTTCGTCGTTTTCAGCCAATTTTTCTGGATTTTTGAAAATTTCACTTTTTTGTAAAAATATCCACTAAATGAGGGAATAATATGTGTGAGGGTACCCCAGGAGAGTTCCAAATGTGTGTGGGTAGAATATATATCCCACGGGGGTAAAATTGAAAAAAGTTGAAAAAAATTTTTTTTTGGACTTAGTCATTTTTCCGGCGTTTATCAGACTTTCAGATAGGGGAAATGTCAGTGAGCGTTCCGATTTCAGTTCCAGAGCGATTCGCCGGATGAGTCCTTGATATTTAGTCGTTTTCAGCCAATTTTCTGGATTTTTGAAAATTTCACTTTTCTGTGAAAATATCCACTAAATGAGGGAATAATATGTGTGAGGGTACCCCAGGAGAGTTCCAAATGTGTGTGGGTAGAATATATATCCCACGGGGGTAAAATTGAAAAAAGTTGAAAACATTTTTTTTGGACTTAGTCATTTTTCCGGCATTTATCAGACTTTCAGATAGGTGAAATGTCAGTGAGCATTCCGATTTCAGTTCCAGAGCGATTCGCCCAATGAGTCCTTGATTTTTAGTTGTTTTCAGCCAATTTTCTGTATTTTTGAAAATTTCACTTTTTGTGAAAATATCCACTAAATGAGGGAATAATATGTGTGAGGGTACCCCAGGAGAGTTCCAAATGTGGGTGGGTAGAATATATATCCCACGGGGGTAAAATTGAAAAAAGTTGAAAAAAAATTTTTTTGGACTTAGTCATTTTTCCGGCATTTATCAGACTTTCAGATAGGGGAAATGTCAGTGAGCATTCCGATTTCAGTTCCAGAGCCATTCACCCAATGAGTCCTTGATATTTAGTCGTTTTCAGCCAATTTTCTGGATTTTTGAAAATTTCACTTTTTTTGTGAAAATATCCACTAAATGAGGGAATAATATCTGTGAGGGTACCCCAGGAGAGTTCCAAATGTGTGTGGGTAGAATATATATCCCACGGGGGTAAAATTGAAAAAAGTTGAAAAAATTTTTTTTGGGACTTAGTAATTTTTCCGGCGTTTATCAGACTTTCAGATAGGGGAAATGTCAGTGAGCATTCCGATTTCAGTTCCAGAACGATTCGCCCAATGAGTCCTTAATATTTCGTCGTTTTCAGCCAATTTTTCTGGATTTTTGAAAATTTCACTTTTTTGTGAAAATATCCACTAAATGAGGGAATAATATGTGTGAGGGTACCCCAGGAGAGTTCCAAATGTGTGTGGGTAGAATATATATCCCACGGGGGTAAAATTGAAAAAAGTTGAAAAAAATTTTTTTTTGGACTTAGTCATTTTTCCGGCGTTTATCAGACTTTCAGATAGGGGAAATGTCAGTGAGCATTCCGATTTCAGTTCCAGAGCGATTCGCCGGATGAGTCCTTGATATTTAGTCGTTTTCAGCCAATTTTCTGGATTTTTGAAAATTTCACTTTTCTGTGAAAATATCCACTAAATGAGGGAATAATATGTGTGAGGGTACCCCAGGAGAGTTCCAAATGTGTGTGGGTAGAATATATATCCCACGGGGGTAAAATTGAAAAAAGTTTAAAAAAATTTTTTTGGGACTTAGTCATTTTTCCGGCGTTTATCAGACTTTCAGATAGGGGAAATGTCAGTGAGCATTCCGATTTCAGTTCCAGAGCGATTCGCCCAATGAGTCCTTAATATTTCGTCGTTTTCAGCCAATTTTTCTGGATTTTTGAAAATTTCACTTTTTTGTGAAAATATCCACTAAATGAGGGAATAATATGTGTGAGGGTACCCCAGGAGAGTTCCAAATGTGTGTGGGTAGAATATATATCCCACGGGGGTAAAATTGAAAAAAGTTAAAAAAATTTTTTTTTGGGACTTAGTCATTTTTCCAGCGTTTATCAGACTTTCAGATAGGAGAAATGTCAGTGAGCATTCCGATTTCAGTTCCAGAGCGATTCGCCCAATGAGTCCTTGATATTTCGTCGTTTTCAGCCAATTTTTCTGGATTTTTGAAAATTTCACTTTTTTGTGAAAATATCCACTAAATGAGGGAATAATATGTGTGAGGGTACCCCAGGAGAGTTCCAAATGTGTGTGGGTAGAATATATATCCCACGGGGGTAAAATTGAAAAAAGTTGAAAACATTTTTTTTTGGACTTAGTCATTTTTCCGGCATTTATCAGACTTTCAGATAGGGGAAATGTCAGTGAGCATTCCGATTTCAGTTCCAGAGCGATTTGCCCAATGAGTCATTGATATTTAGTCATTTTCAGCCAATTTTCTGGATTTTTGAAAATTTCACTTTTTTGTGAAAATATCCACTAAATGAGGGAATAATATGTGTGAGGGTACCCCAGGAGAGTTCCAAATGTGTGTGGGTAGAATATATATCCCACGGGGGTAAAATTGAAAAAAGTTGAAAACATTTTTTTTTGGACTTAGTCATTTTTCCGGCATTTATCAGACTTTCAGATAGGTGAAATGTCAGTGAGCATTCCGATTTCAGTTCCAGAGCGATTCGCCCAATGAGTCCTTGATTTTTAGTTGTTTTCAGCCAATTTTCTGTATTTTTGAAAATTTCACTTTTTTGTGAAAATATCCATTAATGAGGGAATAATATGTGTGAGGGTACCCCAGGAGAGTTCCAAATGTGGGTGGGTAGAATATATATCCCACGGGGGTAAAATTGAAAAAAGTTGAAAAAAAATTTTTTTGGACTTAGTCATTTTTCCGGCATTTATCAGACTTTCAGATAGGGGAAATGTCAGTGAGCGTTCCGATTTCAGTTCCAGAGCGATTCGCCGGATGAGTCCTTGATATTTAGTCGTTTTCAGCCAATTTTCTGGATTTTTGAAAATTTCACTTTTTTTGTGAAAATATCCACTAAAGAGGGAATAATATCTGTGAGGGTACCCCAGGAGAGTTCCAAATGTGTGTGGGTAGAATATATATCCCACGGGGGTAAAATTGAAAAAAGTTGAAAACATTTTTTTTTGGACTTAGTCATTTTTCCGGCGTTTATCAGACTTTCAGATAGGGGAAATGTCAGTGAGCATTCCGATTTCAGTTCCAGAGCGATTCGCCCAATGAGTCCTTGATATTTCGTCGTTTTCAGCCAATTTTTCTGGATTTTTGAAAATTTCACTTTTTTGTGAAAATATCCACTAAATGAGGGAATAATATGTGTGAGGGTACCCCAGGAGAGTTCCAAATGTGTGTGGGTAGAATATATATCCCACGGGGGTAAAATTGAAAAAAGTTGAAAACATTTTCTTTTGGACTTAGTCATTTTTCCGGCATTTATCAGACTTTCAATTAGGGGAAATGTCAGTGAGCGTTCCGATTTCAGTTCCAGAGCGATTCACCCAATGAGTCCTTGATATTTAGTCGTTTTCAGACAATTTTTAGGATTTTTGAAAATTTCACTTTTCTGTGAAAATATCCACTAAATAAGGGAATAATATGTGTGAGGGTACCCCAGTAGAGTTCCAAATGTGTGTGGGTAGAATATATATCCCACGGGGGTAAAATTGAAAAAAGTTGAAAAAATATTTTTTTAGACTTAGTCATTTTTCCGGCATTTATCAGACTTTCAGATAGGGGAAATGTCAGTGAGCATTCCGATTTCAGTTCCTGAGCGATTCACCCAATGAGTCCTTGATATTTAGTCGTTTTCAGCCAATTTTCTGGATTTTTGAAAATTTCACTTTTTTGTGAAAATATCCACTAAATGAGGGAATAATATGTGTGAGGGTACCCCAGGAGAGTTCCAAATGTGTGTGGGTAGAATATATATCCCACGGGGGTAAAATTGAAAAAAGTTTAAAAAAAATTTTTTGGGACTTAGTCATTTTTCCAGCGTTTATCAGACTTTCAGATAGGGGAAATGTCAGTGAGCATTCCGATTTCAGTTCCAGAGCGATTCGCCCAATGAGTCCTTGATATTTCGTCGTTTTCAGCCAATTTTTCTGGATTTTTGAAAATTTCACTTTTTTGTGAAAATATCCACTAAATGAGGGAATAATATGTGTGAGGGTACCCCAGGAGAGTTCCAAATGTGTGTGGGTAGAATATATATCCCACGGGGGTAAAATTGAAAAAAGTTGAAAACATTTTTTTTTGGACTTAGTCATTTTTCCGGCATTTATCAGACTTTCAGATAGGGGAAATGTCAGTGAGCATTCCGATTTCAGTTCCAGAGCGATTTGCCCAATGAGTCATTGATATTTAGTCGTTTTCAGCCAATTTTCTGGATTTTTGAAAATTTCACTTTTTTGTGAAAATATCCACTAAATGAGGGAATAATATGTGTGAGGGTACCCCAGGAGAGTTCCAAATGTGTGTGGGTAGAATATATATCCCACGGGGGTAAAATTGAAAAAAGTTTAAAAAATTTTTTTTGGGACTTAGTCATTTTTCCAGCGTTTATCAGACTTTCAGATAGGGGAAATGTCAGTGAGCATTCCGATTTCAGTTCCAGAGCGATTCGCCCAATGAGTCCTTGATATTTCGTCGTTTTCAGCCAATTTTTCTGGATTTTTGAAAATTTCACTTTTTTGTGAAAATATCCACTAAATGAGGGAATAATATGTGTGAGGGTACCCCAGGAGAGTTCCAAATGTGTGTGGGTAGAATATATATCCTACGGGGGTAAAATTGAAAAAAGTTGAAAACATTTTTTTTTGGACTTAGTCATTTTTCCGGCATTTATCAGACTTTCAGATAGGGGAAATGTCAGTGAGCGTTCCGATTTCAGTTCCAGAGCGATTCGCCCAATGAGTCTTTGATATTTAATCGTTTTCAGCCAATTTTCTGTATTTTTGAAAATTTCACTTTTTTTTGAAAATATCCACTAAATGAGGGAATAATATGTGTGAGGGTACCCCAGGAGAGTTCCAAATGTGTGTGGGTAGAATATATATCCCACGGGGGTAAAATTGAAAAAGTTAAAAACATTTTTTTTTGGACTTAGTCATTATTCCGGCATTTATCAGACTTTCAGATAGGGGAAATGTCAGTGAGCGTTCCGATTTCAGTTCCAGAGCGATTCGCCGGATGAGTCCTTGATATTTAGTCGTTTTCAGCCAATTTTCTGGATTTTTGAAAATTTCACTTTTCTGTGAAAATATCCACTAAATGAGGGAATAATATGTGTGAGGGTACCCCAGGAGAGTTCCAAATGTGTGTGGGTAGAATATATATCCCACGGGGGTAAAATTGAAAAAAGTTGAAAACATTTTTTTTTGGACTTAGTCATTTTTCCGGCATTTATCAGACTTTCAGATAGGGGAAATGTCAGTGAGCATTCCGATTTCAGTTCCAGAGCGATTCGCCCAATGAGTCCTTGATATTTAGTCGTTTTCAGCCAATTTTTCTGGATTTTTGAAAATTTCACTTTTTTGTGAAAATATCCACTAAATGAGGGAATAATATGTGTGAGGGTACCCCAGGAGAGTTCCAAATGTGTGTGGGTAGAATATATATCCCACGGGGGTAAAATTGAAAAAAGTTGAAAATATTTTTTTTTGGACTTAGTCATTTTTCCGGCATTTATCAGACTTTCAGATAGGGGAAATGTCAGTGAGCATTCCGATTTCAGTTCCAGAGCGATTCGCCCAATGAGTCCTTGATTTTTAGTTGTTTTCAGCCAATTTTCTGTATTTTTGAAAATTTCACTTTTTTGTGAAAATATCCACTAAATGAGGGAATAATATGTGTGAGGGTACCCCAGGAGAGTTCCAAATGTGTGTGGGTAGAATATATATCCCACGGGGGTAAAATTGAAAAAAGTTGAAAAAAATTTTTTGGGGACTTAGTCATTTTTCCGGCGTTTATCAGACTTTCAGATAGGGGAAATGTCAGTGAGCATTCTGATTTCAGTTCCAGAACGATTCGCCCAATGAGTCCTTAATATTTCGTCGTTTTCAGCCAATTTTTCTGGATTTTTGAAAATTTCACTTTTTTGTAAAAATATCCACTAAATGAGGGAATAATATGTGTGAGGGTACCCCAGGAGAGTTCCAAATGTGTGTGGGTAGAATATATATCCCACGGGGGTAAAATTGAAAAAGTTGAAAAAAATTTTTTTTTGGACTTAGTCATTTTTCCGGCGTTTATCAGACTTTCAGATAGGGGAAATGTCAGTGAGCATTCCGATTTCAGTTCCAGAGCGATTTGCCCAATGAGTCCTTGATATTTCGTCGTTTTCAGCCAATTTTTCTGGATTTTTGAAAATTTCACTTTTTTTGTGAAAATATCCACTAAATGAGGGAATAATATGTGTGAGGGTACCCCAGGAGAGTTCCAAATGTGTGTGGGTAGAATATATATCCCACGGGGGTAAAATTGAAAAAAGTTGAAAAAAATTTTTTTTTGGACTTACTCATTTTTCCGGCGTTTATCAGACTTTCAGATAGGGGAAATGTCAGTGAGCGTTCCGATTTCAGTTCCAGAGCGATTTGCCGGATGATTCCTTGATATTTAGTTGTTTTCAGCCAATTTTCTGGATTTTTCAAAAAATTTCACTTTTTTGTGAAAATATCCACTAAATGAGGGAATAATATGTGTGAGGGTACCCCAGGAGAGTTCCAAATGTGTGTGGGTAGAATATATATCCCACGGGAGTAAAATTGAAAAAAGTTTAAAAAATTTTTTTGGGACTTAGTCATTTTTCCGGTGTTTATCAGACTTTCAGATAGGGGAAATGTCAGTGAGCGTTCCAATTTCAGTTCCAGAGCGATTCGCCGGATGATTCCTTGATATTTAGTTGTTTTCAGCCAATTTTCTGGATTTTTGAAAATTTCACTTTTTTGTGAAAATATCCACTAAATGAGGGAATAATATCTGTGAGGGTACCCCAGGAGAGTTCCAAATGTGTGTGGGTAGAATATATATCGATCGGGGGTAAAATTGAAAAAAGTTGAAAAAAATTTTTTTTTGGACTTAGTCATTTTTCCGGCGTTTATCAGACTTTCAGATAGGGGAAATGTCAGTGAGCATTCCGATTTCAGTTCCAGAGCGATTCGCCGGATGAGTCCTTGATATTTAGTCGTTTTCAGCCAATTTTCTGGATTTTTGAAAATTTCACTTTTCTGTGAAAATATCCACTAAATGAGGGAATAATATGTGTGAGGGTACCCCAGGAGAGTTCCAAATGTGTGTGGGTAGAATATATATCCCACGGGGGTAAAATTGAAAAAAGTTGAAAAAAATTTTTTTTTGGACTTACTCATTTTTCCGGCGTTTATCAGACTTTCAGATAGGGGAAATGTCAGTGAGCGTTCCGATTTCAGTTCCAGAGCGATTTGCCGGATAATTCCTTGATATTTAGTTGTTTTCAGCCAATTTTCTGGATTTTTCAAAAAATTTCACTTTTTTGTGAAAATATCCACTAAATGAGGGAATAATATGTGTGAGGGTACCCCAGGAGAGTTCCAAATGTGTGTGGGTAGAATATATATCCCACGGGAGTAAAATTGAAAAAAGTTGAAAAAAATTTTTTTGGGACTTAGTCATTTTTCCGGCGTTTATCAGACTTTCAGATAGGGGAAATGTCAGTGAGCATTCCGATTTCAGTTCCAGAACGATTCGCCCAATGAGTCCTTAATATTTCGTCGTTTTCAGCCAATTTTTCTGGATTTTTGAAAATTTCACTTTTTTGTGAAAATATCCACTAAATGAGGGAATAATATGTGTGAGGGTACCCCAGGAGAGTTCCAAATGTGTGTGGGTAGAATATATATCCCACGGTGGTAAAATTGAAAAAAGTTGAAAACATTTTTTTTGGACTTAGTCATTTTTCCGGCATTTATCAGACTTTCAGATAGGGGAAATGTCAGTGAGCATTCCGATTTCAGTTCCAGAGCGATTCGCCCAATGAGTCCTTGATTTTTAGTTGTTTTCAGCCAATTTTCTGTATTTTTGAAAATTTCACTTTTTTGTGAAAATATCCACTAAATGAGGGAATAATATGTGTGAGGGTACCCCAGGAGAGTTCCAAATGTGGGTGGGTAGAATATATATCCCACGGGGGTAAAATTGAAAAAAGTTGAAAAAAAATTTTTTTGGACTTAGTCATTTTTCCGGCATTTATCAGACTTTCAGATAGGGGAAATGTCAGTGAGCATTCCGATTTCAGTTCCAGAGCCATTCACCCAATGAGTCCTTGATATTTAGTCGTTTTCAGCCAATTTTCTGGATTTTTGAAAATTTCACTTTTTTTGTGAAAATATCCACTAAATGAGGGAATAATATCTGTGAGGGTACCCCAGGAGAGTTCCAAATGTGTGTGGGTAGAATATATATCCCACGGGGGTAAAATTGAAAAAAGTTGAAAACATTTTTTTTTGGACTTAGTCATTTTTCCGGCATTTATCAGACTTTCAATTAGGGGAAATGTCAGTGAGCGTTCCGATTTCAGTTCCAGAGCGATTCACCCAATGAGTCCTTGATATTTAGTCGTTTTCAGACAATTTTTAGGATTTTTGAAAATTTCACTTTTCTGTGAAAATATCCACTAAATGAGGGAATAATATGTGTGAGGGTACCCCAGTAGAGTTCCAAATGTGTGTGGGTAGAATATATATCCCACGGGGGTAAAATTGAAAAAAGTTGAAAAAAATTTTTTTTTGGACTTAGTCATTTTTCCGGCGTTTATCAGACTTTCAGATAGGGGAAATGTCAGTGAGCATTCCAATTTCAGTTCCTGAGCGATTCACCCAATGAGTCCTTGATATTTAGTCGTTTTCAGCCAATTTTCTGGATTTTTGAAAATTTCACTTTTTTGTGAAAATATCCACTAAATGAGGGAATAATATGTGTGAGGGTACCCCAGGAGAGTTCCAAATGTGTGTGGGTAGAATATATATCCCACGGGGATAAAATTGAAAAAAGTTGAAAAAAATTTTTTTTTGGACTTACTCATTTTTCCGGCGTTTATCAGACTTTCAGATAGGGGAAATGTCAGTGAGCGTTCCGATTTCAGTTCCAGAGCGATTTGCCGGATAATTCCTTGATATTTAGTTGTTTTCAGCCAATTTTCTGGATTTTTCTAAAAATTTCACTTTTTTGTGAAAATATCCACTAAATGAGGGAATAATATGTGTGAGGGTACCCCAGGAGAGTTCCAAATGTGTGTGGGTAGAATATATATCCCACGGGAGTAAAATTGAAAAAAGTTGAAAAAAATTTTTTTGGGACTTAGTCATTTTTCCGGCGTTTATCAGACTTTCAGATAGGGGAAATGTCAGTGAGCGTTCCGATTTCAGTTCCAGAGCAATTCGCCGGATGATTCCTTGATATTTAGTTGTTTTCAGCCAATTTTCTGGATTTTTGAAAATTTCACTTTTTTGTGAAAATATCCACTAAATGAGGGAATAATATGTGTGAGGGTACCCCAGGAGAGTTCCAAATGTGTGTGGGTAGAATATATATCCCACGGGAGTAAAATTGAAAAAAGTTGAAAAAAATTTTTTTGGGACTTAGTCATTTTTCCGGCGTTTATCAGACTTTCAGATAGGGGAAATGTCAGTGAGCATTCCGATTTCAGTTCCAGAACGATTCGCCCAATGAGTCCTTAATATTTCGTCGTTTTCAGCCAATTTTTCTGGATTTTTGAAAATTTCACTTTTTTGTGAAAATATCCACTAAATGAGGGAATAATATGTGTGAGGGTACCCCAGGAGAGTTCCAAATGTGTGTGGGTAGAATATATATCCCACGGGGGTAAAATTGAAAAAAGTTGAAAACATTTTTTTTTGGACTTAGTCATTTTTCCGGCATTTATCAGACTTTCAGATAGGGGAAATGTCAGTGAGCATTCCGATTTCAGTTCCAGAGCGATTCGCCCAATGAGTCCTTGATTTTTAGTTGTTTTCAGCCAATTTTCTGTATTTTTGAAAATTTCACTTTTTTGTGAAAATATCCACTAAATGAGGGAATAATATGTGTGAGGGTACCCCAGGAGAGTTCCAAATGTGGGTGGGTAGAATATATATCCCACGGGGGTAAAATTGAAAAAAGTTGAAAAAAAATTTTTTTGGACTTAGTCATTTTTCCGGCATTTATCAGACTTTCAGATAGGGGAAATGTCAGTGAGCATTCCGATTTCAGTTCCAGAGCCATTCACCCAATGAGTCCTTGATATTTAGTCGTTTTCAGCCAATTTTCTGGATTTTTGAAAATTTCACTTTTTTTGTGAAAATATCCACTAAATGAGGGAATAATATCTGTGAGAGTACCCCAGGAGAGTTCCAAATGTGTGTGGGTAGAATATATATCCCACGGGGGTAAAATTGAAAACAGTTGAAAACATTTTTTTTTGGACTTAGTCATTTTTCCGGCATTTATCAGACTTTCAATTAGGGGAAATGTCAGTGAGCATTCCAATTTCAGTTCCTGAGCGATTCACCCAATGAGTCCTTGATATTTAGTCGTTTTCAGACAATTTTCTGGATTTTTGAAAATTTCACTTTTTTGTGAAAATATCCACTAAATGAGGGAATAATATGTGTGAGGGTACCCCAGGAGAGTTCCAAATGTGTGTGGGTAGAATATATATCCCACGGGGGTAAAATTGAAAAAAGTTTAAAAAAAATTTTTTGGGACTTAGTCATTTTTCCAGCGTTTATCAGACTTTCAGATAGGGGAAATGTCAGTGAGCATTCCGATTTCAGTTCCAGAGCGATTCGCCCAATGAGTCCTTGATATTTCGTCGTTTTCAGCCAATTTTTCTGGATTTTTGAAAATTTCACTTTTTTGTGAAAATATCCACTAAATGAGGGAATAATATGTGTGAGGTTACCCCAGGAGAGTTCCAAATGTGTGTGGGTAGAATATATATCCCACGGGGGTAAAATTGAAAAAAGTTGAAAACATTTTTTTTTGGACTTAGTCATTTTTCCGGCATTTATCAGACTTTCAGATAGGGGAAATGTCAGTGAGCGTTCCGATTTCAGTTCCAGAGCGATTTGCCCAATGAGTCATTGATATTTAGTCGTTTTCAGCCAATTTTCTGGATTTTTGAAAATTTCACTTTTTTGTGAAAATATCCACTAAATGAGGGAATAATATGTGTGAGGGTACCCCAGGAGAGTTCCAAATGTGTGTGGGTAGAATATATATCCCACGGGGGTAAAATTGAAAAAAGATAAAAAAAATTTTTTGGGACTTAGTCATTTTTCCAGCGTTTATCAGACTTTCAGATAGGGGAAATGTCAGTGAGCATTCCGATTTCAGTTCCAGAGCGATTCGCCCAATGAGTCCTTGATATTTCGTCGTTTTCAGCCAATTTTCTGGATTTTTGAAAATTTCACTTTTTTGTGAAAATATCCACTAAATGAGGGAATAATATGTGTGAGGGTACCCCAGGAGAGTTCCAAATGTGTGTGGGTAGAATATATATCCCACGGGGGTAAAATTGAAAAAAGTTGAAAACATTTTTTTTTGGACTTAGTCATTTTTCCGGCATTTATCAGACTTTCAATTAGGGGAAATGTCAGTGAGCGTTCCGATTTCAGTTCCAGAGCGATTCACCCAATGAGTCCTTGATATTTAGTCGTTTTCAGACAATTTTTAGGATTTTTGAAAATTTCACTTTTCTGTGAAAATATCCACTAAATGAGGGAATAATATGTGTGAGGGTACCCCAGTAGAGTTCCAAATGTGTGTGGGTAGAATATATATCCCACGGGGGTAAAATTGAAAAAAGTTGAAAAAAATTTTTTTTTGGACTTAGTCATTTTTCCGGCGTTTATCAGACTTTCAGATAGGGGAAATGTCAGTGAGCATTCCAATTTCAGTTCCTGAGCGATTCACCCAATGAGTCCTTGATATTTAGTCGTTTTCAGCCAATTTTCTGGATTTTTGAAAATTTCACTTTTTTGTGAAAATATCCACTAAATGAGGGAATAATATGTGTGAGGGTACCCCAGGAGAGTTCCAAATGTGTGTGGGTAGAATATATATCCCACGGGGATAAAATTGAAAAAAGTTGAAAAAAATTTTTTTTTGGACTTACTCATTTTTCTGGCGTTTATCAGACTTTCAGATAGGGGAAATGTCAGTGAGCGTTCCGATTTCAGTTCCAGAGCGATTTGCCGGATAATTCCTTGATATTTAGTTGTTTTCAGCCAATTTTCTGGATTTTTCTAAAAATTTCACTTTTTTGTGAAAATATCCACTAAATGAGGGAATAATATGTGTGAGGGTACCCCAGGAGAGTTCCAAATGTGTGTGGGTAGAATATATATCCCACGGGAGTAAAATTGAAAAAAGTTGAAAAAAATTTTTTTGGGACTTAGTCATTTTTCCGGCGTTTATCAGACTTTCAGATAGGGGAAATGTCAGTGAGCGTTCCGATTTCAGTTCCAGAGCGATTCGCCGGATGATTCCTTGATATTTAGTTGTTTTCAGCCAATTTTCTGGATTTTTGAAAATTTCACTTTTTTGTGAAAATATCCACTAAATGAGGGAATAATATGTGTGAGGGTACCCCAGGAGAGTTCCAAATGTGTGTGGGTAGAATATATATCCCACGGGAGTAAAATTGAAAAAAGTTGAAAAAAATTTTTTTGGGACTTAGTCATTTTTCCGGCGTTTATCAGACTTTCAGATAGGGGAAATGTCAGTGAGCATTCCGATTTCAGTTCCAGAACGATTCGCCCAATGAGTCCTTAATATTTCGTCGTTTTCAGCCAATTTTTCTGGATTTTTGAAAATTTCACTTTTTTGTGAAAATATCCACTAAATGAGGGAATAATATGTGTGAGGGTACCCCAGGAGAGTTCCAAATGTGTGTGGGTAGAATATATATCCCACGGGGGTAAAATTGAAAAAAGTTGAAAACATTTTTTTTTGGACTTAGTCATTTTTCCGGCATTTATCAGACTTTCAGATAGGGGAAATGTCAGTGAGCATTCCGATTTCAGTTCCAGAGCGATTCGCCCAATGAGTCCTTGATTTTTAGTTGTTTTCAGCCAATTTTCTGTATTTTTGAAAATTTCACTTTTTTGTGAAAATATCCACTAAATGAGGGAATAATATGTGTGAGGGTACCCCAGGAGAGTTCCAAATGTGGGTGGGTAGAATATATATCCCACGGGGGTAAAATTGAAAAAAGTTGAAAAAAAATTTTTTTGGACTTAGTCATTTTTCCGGCATTTATCAGACTTTCAGATAGGGGAAATGTCAGTGAGCATTCCGATTTCAGTTCCAGAGCCATTCACCCAATGAGTCCTTGATATTTAGTCGTTTTCAGCCAATTTTCTGGATTTTTGAAAATTTCACTTTTTTTGTGAAAATATCCACTAAATGAGGGAATAATATCTGTGAGGGTACCCCAGGAGAGTTCCAAATGTGTGTGGGTAGAATATATATCCCACGGGGGTAAAATTGAAAACAGTTGAAAACATTTTTTTTTGGACTTAGTCATTTTTCCGGCATTTATCAGACTTTCAATTAGGGGAAATGTCAGTGAGCATTCCAATTTCAGTTCCTGAGCGATTCACCCAATGAGTCCTTGATATTTAGTCGTTTTCAGACAATTTTCTGGATTTTTGAAAATTTCACTTTTTTGTGAAAATATCCACTAAATGAGGGAATAATATGTGTGAGGGTACCCCAGGAGAGTTCCAAATGTGTGTGGGTAGAATATATATCCCACGGGGGTAAAATTGAAAAAAGTTTAAAAAAAAATTTTTGGGACTTAGTCATTTTTCCAGCGTTTATCAGACTTTCAGATAGGGGAAATGTCAGTGAGCATTCCGATTTCAGTTCCAGAGCGATTCGCCCAATGAGTCCTTGATATTTCGTCGTTTTCAGCCAATTTTTCTGGATTTTTGAAAATTTCACTTTTTTGTGAAAATATCCACTAAATGAGGGAATAATATGTGTGAGGTTACCCCAGGAGAGTTCCAAATGTGTGTGGGTAGAATATATATCCCACGGGGGTAAAATTGAAAAAAGTTGAAAACATTTTTTTTTGGACTTAGTCATTTTTCCGGCATTTATCAGACTTTCAGATAGGGGAAATGTCAGTGAGCGTTCCGATTTCAGTTCCAGAGCGATTTGCCCAATGAGTCATTGATATTTAGTCGTTTTCAGCCAATTTTCTGGATTTTTGAAAATTTCACTTTTTTGTGAAAATATCCACTAAATGAGGGAATAATATGTGTGAGGGTACCCCAGGAGAGTTCCAAATGTGTGTGGGTAGAATATATATCCCACGGGGGTAAAATTGAAAAAAGATAAAAAAAATTTTTTGGGACTTAGTCATTTTTCCAGCGTTTATCAGACTTTCAGATAGGGGAAATGTCAGTGAGCATTCCGATTTCAGTTCCAGAGCGATTCGCCCAATGAGTCCTTGATATTTCGTCGTTTTCAGCCAATTTTCTGGATTTTTGAAAATTTCACTTTTTTGTGAAAATATCCACTAAATGAGGGAATAATATGTGTGAGGGTACCCCAGGAGAGTTCCAAATGTGTGTGGGTAGAATATATATCCTACGGGGGTAAAATTGAAAAAAGTTGAAAACATTTTTTTTTGGACTTAGTCATTTTTCCGGCATTTATCAGACTTTCAGATAGGGGAAATGTCAGTGAGCGTTCCGATTTCAGTTCCAGAGCGATTCGCCCAATGAGTCCTTGATATTTAGTCGTTTTCAGCCAATTTTCTGTATTTTTGAAAATTTCACTTTTTTTTGAAAATATCCACTAAATGAGGGAATAATATGTGTGAGGGTACCCCAGGAGAGTTCCAAATGTGTGTGGGTAGAATATATATCCCACGGGGGTAAAATTGAAAAAAGTTGAAAAAAATTTTTTTTTGGACTTAGTCATTATTCCGGCATTTATTAGACTTTCAGATAGGGGAAATGTCAGTGAGCGTTCCGATTTCAGTTCCAGAGCGATTCGCCTAATGAGTCCTTGATTTTTAGTCGTTTTCAGCCAATTTTCTGGATTTTTGAAAATTTCACTTTTTTGTGAAAATATCCACTAAATGAGGGAATAATATGTGTGTACCCCAGGAGAGTTCCAAATGTGTGTGGGTAGAATATATATCCCACGGGGGTAAAATTGAAATAAGTTGAAAACATTTTTTTTTGGACTTAGTCATTTTTCCGGCATTTATCAGACTTTCAGATAGGGGAAATGTCAGTGAGCATTCCGATTTCAGTTCCAGAGCGATTCGCCCAATGAGTCCTTGATTTTTAGTTGTTTTCAGCCAATTTTCTGTATTTTTGAAAATTTCACTTTTTTGTGAAAATATCCACTAAATGAGGGAATAATATGTGTGAGGGTACCCCAGGAGAGTTCCAAATGTGGGTGGGTAGAATATATATCCCACGGGGGTAAAATTGAAAAAAGTTGAAAAAAAATTTTTTTGGACTTAGTCATTTTTCCGGCATTTATCAGACTTTCAGATAGGGGAAATGTCAGTGAGCATTCCGATTTCAGTTCCAGAGCCATTCACCCAATGAGTCCTTGATATTTAGTCGTTTTCAGCCAATTTTCTGGATTTTTGAAAATTTCACTTTTTTTGTGAAAATATCCACTAAATGAGGGAATAATATCTGTGAGGGTACCCCAGGAGAGTTCCAAATGTGTGTGGGTAGAATATATATCCCACGGGGGTAAAATTGAAAAAAGTTGAAAACATTTTTTTTTGGACTTAGTCATTTTTCCGGCATTTATCAGACTTTCAATTAGGGGAAATGTCAGTGAGCGTTCCGATTTCAGTTCCAGAGCGATTCACCCAATGAGTCCTTGATATTTAGTCGTTTTCAGACAATTTTTAGGATTTTTGAAAATTTCACTTTTCTGTGAAAATATCCACTAAATAAGGGAATAATATGTGTGAGGGTACCCCAGTAGAGTTCCAAATGTGTGTGGGTAGAATATATATCCCACGGGGGTAAAATTGAAAAAAGTTGAAAACATTTTTTTTTGGACTTAGTCATTTTTCCGGCATTTATCAGACTTTCAGATAGGGGAAATGTCAGTGAGCGTTCCGATTTCAGTTCCAGAGCGATTTGCCCAATGAGTCATTGATATTTAGTCGTTTTCAGCCAATTTTCTGGATTTTTGAAAATTTCACTTTTTTGTGAAAATATCCACTAAATGAGGGAATAATATGTGTGAGGGTACCCCAGGAGAGTTCCAAATGTGTGTGGGTAGAATATATATCCCACGGGGGTAAAATTGAAAAAAGTTGAAAAAAATTTTTTTTTGGACTTACTCATTTTTCCGGCGTTTATCAGACTTTCAGATAGGGGAAATGTCAGTGAGCGTTCCGATTTCAGTTCCAGAGCGATTTGCCGGATAATTCCTTGATATTTAGTTGTTTTCAGCCAATTTTCTGGATTTTTCAAAAAATTTCACTTTTTTGTGAAAATATCCACTAAATGAGGGAATAATATGTGTGAGGGTACCCCAGGAGAGTTCCAAATGTGTGTGGGTAGAATATATATCCCACGGGAGTAAAATTGAAAAAAGTTGAAAAAAATTTTTTTGGGACTTAGTCATTTTTCCGGCGTTTATCAGACTTTCAGATAGGGGAAATGTCAGTGAGCGTTCCGATTTCAGTTCCAGAGCGATTCGCCGGATGATTCCTTGATATTTAGTTGTTTTCAGCCAATTTTCTGGATTTTTGAAAATTTCACTTTTTTGTGAAAATATCCACTAAATGAGGGAATAATATGCGTGAGGGTACCCCAGGAGAGTTCCAAATGTGTGTGGGTAGAATATATATCCCACGGGAGTAAAATTGAAAAAAGTTGAAAAAAATTTTTTTGGGACTTAGTCATTTTTCCGGCGTTTATCAGACTTTCAGATAGGGGAAATGTCAGTGAGCATTCCGATTTCAGTTCCAGAACGATTCGCCCAATGAGTCCTTAATATTTCGTCGTTTTCAGCCAATTTTTCTGGATTTTTGAAAATTTCACTTTTTTGTGAAAATATCCACTAAATGAGGGAATAATATGTGTGAGGGTACCCCAGGAGAGTTCCAAATGTGTGTGGGTAGAATATATATCCCACGGGGGTAAAATTGAAAAAAGTTGAAAACATTTTTTTTTGGACTTAGTCATTTTTCCGGCATTTATCAGACTTTCAGATAGGGGAAATGTCAGTGAGCATTCCGATTTCAGTTCCAGAGCGATTCGCCCAATGAGTCCTTGATTTTTAGTTGTTTTCAGCCAATTTTCTGTATTTTTGAAAATTTCACTTTTTTGTGAAAATATCCACTAAATGAGGGAATAATATGTGTGAGGGTACCCCAGGAGAGTTCCAAATGTGTGTGGGTAGAATATATATCCCACGGGGGTAAAATTGAAAAAGTTGAAAAAAATTTTTTTTTGGACTTAGTCATTTTTCCGGCGTTTATCAGACTTTCAGATAGGGGAAATGTCAGTGAGCGTTCCGATTTCAGTTCCAGAGCGATTTGCCCAATGAGTCCTTGATATTTCGTCGTTTTCAGCCAATTTTTCTGGATTTTTGAAAATTTCACTTTTTTTGTGAAAATATCCACTAAATGAGGGAATAATATGTGTGAGGGTACCCCAGGAGAGTTCCAAATGTGTGTGGGTAGAATATATATCCCACGGGGGTAAAATTGAAAAAAGTTGAAAAAAATTTTTTTTTGGACTTACTCATTTTTCCGGCGTTTATCAGACTTTCAGATAGGGGAAATGTCAGTGAGCGTTCCGATTTCAGTTCCAGAGCGATTTGCCGGATGATTCCTTGATATTTAGTTGTTTTCAGCCAATTTTCTGGATTTTTCAAAAAATTTCACTTTTTTGTGAAAATATCCACTAAATGAGGGAATAATATGTGTGAGGGTACCCCAGGAGAGTTCCAAATGTGTGTGGGTAGAATATATATCCCACGGGAGTAAAATTGAAAAAAGTTTAAAAAATTTTTTTGGGACTTAGTCATTTTTCCGGTGTTTATCAGACTTTCAGATAGGGGAAATGTCAGTGAGCGTTCCGATTTCAGTTCCAGAGCGATTCGCCGGATGATTCCTTGATATTTAGTTGTTTTCAGCCAATTTTCTGGATTTTTGAAAATTTCACTTTTTTGTGAAAATATCCACTAAATGAGGGAATAATATCTGTGAGGGTACCCCAGGAGAGTTCCAAATGTGTGTGGGTAGAATATATATCGATCGGGGGTAAAATTGAAAAAAGTTGAAAAAAATTTTTTTTTGGACTTAGTCATTTTTCCGGCGTTTATCAGACTTTCAGATAGGGGAAATGTCAGTGAGCATTCCGATTTCAGTTCCAGAGCGATTCGCCGGATGAGTCCTTGATATTTAGTCGTTTTCAGCCAATTTTCTGGATTTTTGAAAATTTCACTTTTCTGTGAAAATATCCACTAAATGAGGGAATAATATGTGTGAGGGTACCCCAGGAGAGTTCCAAATGTGTGTGGGTAGAATATATATCCCACGGGGGTAAAATTGAAAAAAGTTTAAAAAAAATTTTTTGGGACTTAGTCATTTTTCCAGCGTTTATCAGACTTTCAGATAGGGGAAATGTCAGTGAGCATTCCGATTTCAGTTCCAGAGCGATTCGCCCAATGAGTCCTTGATATTTCGTCGTTTTCAGCCAATTTTTCTGGATTTTTGAAAATTTCACTTTTTTGTGAAAATATCCACTAAATGAGGGAATAATATGTGTGAGGGTACCCCAGGAGAGTTCCAAATGTGTGTGGGTAGAATATATATCCCACGGGGGTAAAATTGAAAAAAGTTGAAAAAAATTTTTTTTTGGACTTACTCATTTTTCCGGCGTTTATCAGACTTTCAGATAGGGGAAATGTCAGTGAGCGTTCCGATTTCAGTTCCAGAGCGATTTGCTGGATAATTCCTTGATATTTAGTTGTTTTCAGCCAATTTTCTGGATTTTTCAAAAAATTTCACTTTTTTGTGAAAATATCCACTAAATGAGGGAATAATATGTGTGAGGGTACCCCAGGAGAGTTCCAAATGTGTGTGGGTAGAATATATATCCCACGGGAGTAAAATTGAAAAAAGTTGAAAAAAATTTTTTTGGGACTTAGTCATTTTTCCGGCGTTTATCAGACTTTCAGATAGGGGAAATGTCAGTGAGCGTTCCGATTTCAGTTCCAGAGCGATTCGCCGGATGATTCCTTGATATTTAGTTGTTTTCAGCCAATTTTCTGGATTTTTGAAAATTTCACTTTTTTGTGAAAATATCCACTAAATGAGGGAATAATATGTGTGAGGGTACCCCAGGAGAGTTCCAAATGTGTGTGGGTAGAATATATATCCCACGGGAGTAAAATTGAAAAAAGTTGAAAAAAATTTTTTTGGGACTTAGTCATTTTTCCGGCGTTTATCAGACTTTCAGATAGGGGAAATGTCAGTGAGCATTCCGATTTCAGTTCCAGAACGATTCGCCCAATGAGTCCTTAATATTTCGTCGTTTTCAGCCAATTTTTCTGGATTTTTGAAAATTTCACTTTTTTGTGAAAATATCCACTAAATGAGGGAATAATATGTGTGAGGGTACCCCAGGAGAGTTCCAAATGTGTGTGGGTAGAATATATATCCCACGGGGGTAAAATTGAAAAAAGTTGAAAACATTTTTTTTTGGACTTAGTCATTTTTCCGGCATTTATCAGACTTTCAGATAGGGGAAATGTCAGTGAGCATTCCGATTTCAGTTCCAGAGCGATTCGCCCAATGAGTCCTTGATTTTTAGTTGTTTTCAGCCAATTTTCTGTATTTTTGAAAATTTCACTTTTTTGTGAAAATATCCACTAAATGAGGGAATAATATGTGTGAGGGTACCCCAGGAGAGTTCCAAATGTGGGTGGGTAGAATATATATCCCACGGGGGTAAAATTGAAAAAAGTTGAAAAAAAATTTTTTTGGACTTAGTCATTTTTCCGGCATTTATCAGACTTTCAGATAGGGGAAATGTCAGTGAGCATTCCGATTTCAGTTCCAGAGCCATTCACCCAATGAGTCCTTGATATTTAGTCGTTTTCAGCCAATTTTCTGGATTTTTGAAAATTTCACTTTTTTTGTGAAAATATCCACTAAATGAGGGAATAATATCTGTGAGGGTACCCCAGGAGAGTTCCAAATGTGTGTGGGTAGAATATATATCCCACGGGGGTAAAATTGAAAAAAGTTGAAAACATTTTTTTTTGGACTTAGTCATTTTTCCGGCATTTATCAGACTTTCAATTAGGGGAAATGTCAGTGAGCGTTCCGATTTCAGTTCCAGAGCGATTCACCCAATGAGTCCTTGATATTTAGTCGTTTTCAGACAATTTTTAGGATTTTTGAAAATTTCACTTTTCTGTGAAAATATCCACTAAATGAGGGAATAATATGTGTGAGGGTACCCCAGTAGAGTTCCAAATGTGTGTGGGTAGAATATATATCCCACGGGGGTAAAATTGAAAAAAGTTGAAAAAAATTTTTTTTTGGACTTAGTCATTTTTCCGGCGTTTATCAGACTTTCAGATAGGGGAAATGTCAGTGAGCATTCCAATTTCAGTTCCTGAGCGATTCACCCAATGAGTCCTTGATATTTAGTCGTTTTCAGCCAATTTTTAGGATTTTTGAAAATTTCACTTTTCTGTGAAAATATCCACTAAATGAGGGAATAATATGTGTGAGGGTACCCCAGTAGAGTTCCAAATGTGTGTGGGTAGAATATATATCCCACGGGGATAAAATTGAAAAAAGGTGAAAAAAATTTTTTTTTGGACTTACTCATTTTTCCGGCGTTTATCAGACTTTCAGATAGGGGAAATGTCAGTGAGCGTTCCGATTTCAGTTCCAGAGCGATTTGCCGGATAATTCCTTGATATTTAGTTGTTTTCAGCCAATTTTCTGGATTTTTCAAAAAATTTCACTTTTTTGTGAAAATATCCACTAAATGAGGGAATAATATGTGTGAGGGTACCCCAGGAGAGTTCCAAATGTGTGTGGGTAGAATATATATCCCACGGGAGTAAAATTGAAAAAAGTTGAAAAAAATTTTTTTGGGACTTAGTCATTTTTCCGGCGTTTATCAGACTTTCAGATAGGGGAAATGTCAGTGAGCGTTCCGATTTCAGTTCCAGAGCGATTCGCCGGATGATTCCTTGATATTTAGTTGTTTTCAGCCAATTTTCTGGATTTTTGAAAATTTCACTTTTTTGTGAAAATATCCACTAAATGAGGGAATAATATGTGTGAGGGTACCCCAGGAGAGTTCCAAATGTGTGTGGGTAGAATATATATCCCACGGGAGTAAAATTGAAAAAAGTTGAAAAAAATTTTTTTGGGACTTAGTCATTTTTCCGGCGTTTATCAGACTTTCAGATAGGGGAAATGTCAGTGAGCATTCCGATTTCAGTTCCAGAACGATTCGCCCAATGAGTCCTTAATATTTCGTCGTTTTCAGCCAATTTTTCTGGATTTTTGAAAATTTCACTTTTTTGTGAAAATATCCACTAAATGAGGGAATAATATGTGTGAGGGTACCCCAGGAGAGTTCCAAATGTGTGTGGGTAGAATATATATCCCACGGGGGTAAAATTGAAAAAAGTTGAAAACATTTTTTTTTGGACTTAGTCATTTTTCCGGCATTTATCAGACTTTCAGATAGGGGAAATGTCAGTGAGCATTCCGATTTCAGTTCCAGAGCGATTCGCCCAATGAGTCCTTGATTTTTAGTTGTTTTCAGCCAATTTTCTGTATTTTTGAAAATTTCACTTTTTTGTGAAAATATCCACTAAATGAGGGAATAATATGTGTGAGGGTACCCCAGGAGAGTTCCAAATGTGGGTGGGTAGAATATATATCCCACGGGGGTAAAATTGAAAAAAGTTGAAAAAAAATTTTTTTGGACTTAGTCATTTTTCCGGCATTTATCAGACTTTCAGATAGGGGAAATGTCAGTGAGCATTCCGATTTCAGTTCCAGAGCCATTCACCCAATGAGTCCTTGATATTTAGTCGTTTTCAGCCAATTTTCTGGATTTTTGAAAATTTCACTTTTTTTGTGAAAATATCCACTAAATGAGGGAATAATATCTGTGAGGGTACCCCAGGAGAGTTCCAAATGTGTGTGGGTAGAATATATATCCCACGGGGGTAAAATTGAAAAAAGTTGAAAACATTTTTTTTTGGACTTAGTCATTTTTCCGGCATTTATCAGACTTTCAATTAGGGGAAATGTCAGTGAGCGTTCCGATTTCAGTTCCAGAGCGATTCACCCAATGAGTCCTTGATATTTAGTCGTTTTCAGACAATTTTTAGGATTTTTGAAAATTTCACTTTTCTGTGAAAATATCCACTAAATGAGGGAATAATATGTGTGAGGGTACCCCAGGAGAGTTCCAAATGTGTGTGGGTAGAATATATATCCCACGGGGGTAAAATTGAAAAAAGTTGAAAAAATATTTTTTTAGACTTAGTCATTTTTCCGGCATTTATCAGACTTTCAGATAGGGGAAATGTCAGTGAGCATTCCAATTTCAGTTCCTGAGCGATTCACCCAATGAGTCCTTGATATTTAGTCGTTTTCAGCCAATTTTCTGGATTTTTGAAAATTTCACTTTTTTGTGAAAATATCCACTAAATGAGGGAATAATATGTGTGAGGGTACCCCAGGAGAGTTCCAAATGTGTGTGGGTAGAATATATATCCCACGGGGGTAAAATTGAAAAAAGTTTAAAAAAAATTTTTTGGGACTTAGTCATTTTTCCAGCGTTTATCAGACTTTCAGATAGGGGAAATGTCAGTGAGCATTCCGATTTCAGTTCCAGAGCGATTCGCCCAATGAGTCCTTGATATTTCGTCGTTTTCAGCCAATTTTTCTGGATTTTTGAAAATTTCACTTTTTTGTGAAAATATCCACTAAATGAGGGAATAATATGTGTGAGGTTACCCCAGGAGAGTTCCAAATGTGTGTGGGTAGAATATATATCCCACGGGGGTAAAATTGAAAAAAGTTGAAAACATTTTTTTTTGGACTTAGTCATTTTTCCGGCATTTATCAGACTTTCAGATAGGGGAAATGTCAGTGAGCGTTCCGATTTCAGTTCCAGAGCGATTTGCCCAATGAGTCATTGATATTTAGTCGTTTTCAGCCAATTTTCTGGATTTTTGAAAATTTCACTTTTTTGTGAAAATATCCACTAAATGAGGGAATAATATGTGTGAGGGTACCCCAGGAGAGTTCCAAATGTGTGTGGGTAGAATATATATCCCACGGGGGTAAAATTGAAAAAAGATAAAAAAAATTTTTTGGGACTTAGTCATTTTTCCAGCGTTTATCAGACTTTCAGATAGGGGAAATGTCAGTGAGCATTCCGATTTCAGTTCCAGAGCGATTCGCCCAATGAGTCCTTGATATTTCGTCGTTTTCAGCCAATTTTCTGGATTTTTGAAAATTTCACTTTTTTGTGAAAATATCCACTAAATGAGGGAATAATATGTGTGAGGGTACCCCAGGAGAGTTCCAAATGTGTGTGGGTAGAATATATATCCTACGGGGGTAAAATTGAAAAAAGTTGAAAACATTTTTTTTTGGACTTAGTCATTTTTCCGGCATTTATCAGACTTTCAGATAGGGGAAATGTCAGTGAGCGTTCCGATTTCAGTTCCAGAGCGATTCGCCCAATGAGTCCTTGATATTTAGTCGTTTTCAGCCAATTTTCTGTATTTTTGAAAATTTCACTTTTTTTTGAAAATATCCACTAAATGAGGGAATAATATGTGTGAGGGTACCCCAGGAGAGTTCCAAATGTGTGTGGGTAGAATATATATCCCACGGGGGTAAAATTGAAAAAAGTTAAAAACATTTTTTTTTGGACTTAGTCATTATTCCGGCATTTATTAGACTTTCAGATAGGGGAAATGTCAGTGAGCGTTCCGATTTCAGTTCCAGAGCGATTCGCCTAATGAGTCCTTGATTTTTAGTCGTTTTCAGACAATTTTCTGGATTTTTGAAAATTTCACTTTTTTGTGAAAATATCCACTAAATGAGGGAATAATATGTGTGTACCCCAGGAGAGTTCCAAATGTGTGTGGGTAGAATATATATCCCACGGGGGTAAAATTGAAATAAGTTGAAAACATTTTTTTTTGGACTTAGTCATTTTTCCGGCATTTATCAGACTTTCAGATAGGGGAAATGTCAGTGAGCATTCCGATTTCAGTTCCAGAGCGATTCGCCCAATGAGTCCTTGATTTTTAGTTGTTTTCAGCCAATTTTCTGTATTTTTGAAAATTTCACTTTTTTGTGAAAATATCCACTAAATGAGGGAATAATATGTGTGAGGGTACCCCAGGAGAGTTCCAAATGTGGGTGGGTAGAATATATATCCCACGGGGGTAAAATTGAAAAAAGTTGAAAAAAAATTTTTTTGGACTTAGTCATTTTTCCGGCATTTATCAGACTTTCAGATAGGGGAAATGTCAGTGAGCATTCCGATTTCAGTTCCAGAGCCATTCACCCAATGAGTCCTTGATATTTAGTCGTTTTCAGCCAATTTTCTGGATTTTTGAAAATTTCACTTTTTTTGTGAAAATATCCACTAAATGAGGGAATAATATCTGTGAGGGTACCCCAGGAGAGTTCCAAATGTGTGTGGGTAGAATATATATCCCACGGGGGTAAAATTGAAAAAAGTTGAAAACATTTTTTTTTGGACTTAGTCATTTTTCCGGCATTTATCAGACTTTCAATTAGGGGAAATGTCAGTGAGCGTTCCGATTTCAGTTCCAGAGCGATTCACCCAATGAGTCCTTGATATTTAGTCGTTTTCAGACAATTTTTAGGATTTTTGAAAATTTCACTTTTCTGTGAAAATATCCACTAAATAAGGGAATAATATGTGTGAGGGTACCCCAGTAGAGTTCCAAATGTGTGTGGGTAGAATATATATCCCACGGGGGTAAAATTGAAAAAAGTTGAAAACATTTTTTTTTGGACTTAGTCATTTTTCCGGCATTTATCAGACTTTCAGATAGGGGAAATGTCAGTGAGCGTTCCGATTTCAGTTCCAGAGCGATTTGCCCAATGAGTCATTGATATTTAGTCGTTTTCAGCCAATTTTCTGGATTTTTGAAAATTTCACTTTTTTGTGAAAATATCCACTAAATGAGGGAATAATATGTGTGAGGGTACCCCAGGAGAGTTCCAAATGTGTGTGGGTAGAATATATATCCCACGGGGGTAAAATTGAAAAAAGATAAAAAAATTTTTTTGGGACTTAGTCATTTTTCCAGCGTTTATCAGACTTTCAGATAGGGGAAATGTCAGTGAGCATTCCGATTTCAGTTCCAGAGCGATTCGCCCAATGAGTCCTTGATATTTCGTCGTTTTCAGCCAATTTTCTGTATTTTTGAAAATTTCACTTTTTTTTGAAAATATCCACTAAATGAGGGAATAATATGTGTGAGGGTACCCCAGGAGAGTTCCAAATGTGTGTGGGTAGAATATATATCCCACGGGGGTAAAATTGAAAAAAGTTAAAAACATTTTTTTTTGGACTTAGTCATTATTCCGGCATTTATTAGACTTTCAGATAGGGGAAATGTCAGTGAGCGTTCCGATTTCAGTTCCAGAGCGATTCGCCTAATGAGTCCTTGATTTTTAGTCGTTTTCAGCCAATTTTCTGGATTTTTGAAAATTTCACTTTTTTGTGAAAATATCCACTAAATGAGGGAATAATATGTGTGAGGGTACCCCAGGAGAGTTCCAAATGTGTGTGGTAGAATATATATCCCACGGGGGTAAAATTGAAAAAAGTTGAAAACATTTTTTTTTGGACTTAGTCATTTTTCCGGCATTTATCAGACTTTCAGATAGGGGAAATGTCAGTGAGCATTCCGACTTCAGTTCCAGAGCGATTCGCCCAATGAGTCCTTGATTTTTAGTTGTTTTCAGCCAATTTTCTGTATTTTTGAAAATTTCACTTTTTTGTGAAAATATCCACTAAATGAGGGAATAATATGTGTGAGGGTACCCCAGGAGAGTTCCAAATGTGGGTGGGTAGAATATATATCCCACGGGGGTAAAATTGAAAAAAGTTGAAAAAAAATTTTTTTGGACTTAGTCATTTTTCCGGCATTTATCAGACTTTCAGATAGGGGAAATGTCAGTGAGCATTCCGATTTCAGTTCCAGAGCCATTCACCCAATGAGTCCTTGATATTTAGTCGTTTTCAGCCAATTTTCTGGATTTTTGAAAATTTCACTTTTTTGTGAAAATATCCACTAAATGAGGGAATAATATCTGTGAGGGTACCCCAGGAGAGTTCCAAATGTGTGTGGGTAGAATATATATCGATCGGGGGTAAAATTGAAAAAAGTTGAAAAAAATTTTTTTTTGGACTTCGTCATTTTTCCGGCGTTTATCAGACTTTCAGATAGGGGAAATGTCAGTGAGCATTCCGATTTCAGTTCCAGAGCGATTCGCCGGATGAGTCCTTGATATTTAGTCGTTTTCAGCCAATTTTCTGGATTTTTGAAAATTTCACTTTTCTGTGAAAATATCCACTAAATGAGGGAATAATATGTGTGAGGGTACCCCAGGAGAGTTCCAAATGTGTGTGGGTAGAATATATATCCCACGGGGGTAAAATTGAAAAAAGTTTAAAAAAATTTTTTTGGGACTTAGTCATTTTTCCAGCGTTTATCAGACTTTCAGATAGGGGAAATGTCAGTGAGCATTCCGATTTCAGTTCCAGAGCGATTCGCCCAATGAGTCCTTGATATTTCGTCGTTTTCAGCCAATTTTTCTGGATTTTTGAAAATTTCACTTTTTTGTGAAAATATCCACTAAATGAGGGAATAATATGTGTGAGGGTACCCCAGGAGAGTTCCAAATGTGTGTGGGTAGAATATATATCCCACGGGGGTAAAATTGAAAAAAGTTGAAAACATTTTTTTTTGGACTTAGTCATTTTTCCGGCATTTATCAGACTTTCAATTAGGGGAAATGTCAGTGAGCGTTCCGATTTCAGTTCCAGAGCGATTCACCCAATGAGTCCTTGATATTTAGTCGTTTTCAGACAATTTTTAGGATTTTTGAAAATTTCACTTTTTTGTGAAAATATCCACTAAATGAGGGAATAATATGTGTGAGGGTACCCCAGGAGAGTTCCAAATGTGTGTGGGTAGAATATATATCCCACGGGGGTAAAATTGAAAAAAGATAAAAAAAATTTTTTGGGACTTAGTCATTTTTCCAGCGTTTATCAGACTTTCAGATAGGGGAAATGTCAGTGAGCATTCCGATTTCAGTTCCAGAGCGATTCGCCCAATGAGTCCTTGATATTTCGTCGTTTTCAGCCAATTTTCTGTATTTTTGAAAATTTCACTTTTTTTTGAAAATATCCACTAAATGAGGGAATAATATGTGTGAGGGTACCCCAGGAGAGTTCCAAATGTGTGTGGGTAGAATATATATCCCACGGGGGTAAAATTGAAAAAAGTTAAAAACATTTTTTTTTGGACTTAGTCATTATTCCGGCATTTATTAGACTTTCAGATAGGGGAAATGTCAGTGAGCGTTCCGATTTCAGTTCCAGAGCGATTCGCCTAATGAGTCCTTGATTTTTAGTTGTTTTCAGCCAATTTTCTGGATTTTTGAAAATTTCACTTTTTTGTGAAAATATCCACTAAATGAGGGAATAATATGTGTGAGGTTACCCCAGGAGAGTTCCAAATGTGTGTGGGTAGAATATATATCCCACGGGGGTAAAATTGAAAAAAGTTGAAAACATTTTTTTTTGGACTTAGTCATTTTTCCGGCATTTATCAGACTTTCAGATAGGGGAAATGTCAGTGAGCGTTCCGATTTCAGTTCCAGAGCGATTCACCCAATGAGTCCTTGATATTTAGTCGTTTTCAGCCAATTTTCTGGATTTTTGAAAATTTCACTTTTCTGTGAAAATATCCACTAAATAAGGGAATAATATGTGTGAGGGTACCCCAGGAGAGTTCCAAATGTGTGTGGGTAGAATATATATCCCACGGGGGTAAAATTGAAAAAAGTTGAAAAAATATTTTTTTAGACTTAGTCATTTTTCCGGCATTTATCAGACTTTCAGATAGGGGAAATGTCAGTGAGCATTCCGATTTCAGTTCCTGAGCGATTCACCCAATGAGTCCTTGATATTTAGTCGTTTTCAGCCAATTTTCTGGATTTTTGAAAATTTCACTTTTTTGTGAAAATATCCACTAAATGAGGGAATAATATGTGTGAGGGTACCCCAGGAGAGTTCCAAATGTGTGTGGGTAGAATATATATCCCACGGGGGTAAAATTGAAAAAAGTTTAAAAAAATTTTTTTGGGACTTAGTCATTTTTCCAGCGTTTATCAGACTTTTAGATAGGGGAAATGTCAGTGAGCATTCCGATTTCAGTTCCAGAGCGATTCGCCCAATGAGTCCTTGATATTTCGTCGTTTTCAGCCAATTTTTCTGGATTTTTGAAAATTTCACTTTTTTGTGAAAATATCCACTAAATGAGGGAATAATATGTGTGAGGGTACCCCAGGAGAGTTCCAAATGTGTGTGGGTAGAATATATATCCCACGGGGGTAAAATTGAAAAAAGTTGAAAACATTTTTTTTTGGACTTAGTCATTTTTCCGGCATTTATCAGACTTTCAGATAGGGGAAATGTCAGTGAGCGTTCCGATTTCAGTTCCAGAGCGATTTGCCCAATGAGTCATTGATATTTAGTCGTTTTCAGACAATTTTCTGGATTTTTGAAAATTTCACTTTTTTGTGAAAATATCCACTAAATGAGGGAATAATATGTGTGAGGGTACCCCAGGAGAGTTCCAAATGTGTGTGGGTCGAATATATATTCCACGGGGGTAAAATTGAAAAAAGTTAAAAACATTTTTTTTTAGACTTAGTCATTATTCCGGCATTTATTAGACTTTCAGATAGGGGAAATGTCAGTGAGCGTTCCGATTTCAGTTCCAGAGCGATTCGCCTAATGAGTCCTTGATTTTTAGTCGTTTTCAGCCAATTTTCTGGATTTTTGAAAATTTCACTTTTTTGTGAAAATATCCACTAAATGAGGGAATAATATGTGTGAGGGTACCCCAGGAGAGTTCCAAATGTGTGTGGGTAGAATATATATCCCACGGGGGTAAAATTGAAAAAAGTTAAAAACATTTTTTTTTGGACTTAGTCATTTTTCCGGCATTTATCAGACTTTCAGATAGGGGAAATGTCAGTGAGCGTTCCGATTTCAGTTCCAGAGCGATTCGCCCAATGAGTCTTTGATATTTAGTCGTTTTCAGCCAATTTTATGGATTTTTGAAAATTTCACTTTTCTGTGAAAATATCCACTAAATGAGAGAAATTTGTGAGGGTACCCCAGGAGAGTTCCAAATGTGCGTGGGTAGAATATATATCCCACGGGGGTAAAATTGAAAAAAGTTGAAAACATTTTTTTTTGGACTTAGTCATTTTTCCGGCATTTATCAGACTTTCAGATAGGGGAAATGTCAGTGAGCGTTCTGTTTTCAGTTCCAGAGCGATTCGCCCAATGAGTCCTTGATTTTTAGTCGTTTTCAGAAAATTTTCTGTATTTTTGAAAATTTCACTTTTTTGTGAAAATATCCACTAAATGAGGGAATAATATGTGTGAGGGTACCCCAGGAGAGTTCCAAATGTGTGTGGGTCGAATATATATTCCACGGGGGTAAAATTGAAAAAAGTTAAAAACATTTTTTTTTAGACTTAGTCATTATTCCGGCATTTATTAGACTTTCAGATAGGGGAAATGTCAGTGAGCGTTCCGATTTCAGTTCCAGAGCGATTCGCCGAATGAGTCCTTGATTTTTAGTCGTTTTCAGCCAATTTTCTGGATTTTTGAAAATTTCACTTTTTTGTGAAAATATCCACTAAATGAGGGAATAATATGTGTGAGGGTACCCCAGGAGAGTTCCAAATGTGTGTGGGTAGAATATATATCCCACGGGGGTAAAATTGAAAAAAGTTAAAAACATTTTTTTTTGGACTTAGTCATTTTTCCGGCATTTATCAGACTTTCAGATAGGGGAAATGTCAGTGAGCGTTCTGTTTTCAGTTCCAGAGCGATTCGCCCAATGAGTCCTTGATTTTTAGTCGTTTTCAGAAAATTTTCTGTATTTTTGAAAATTTCACTTTTTTGTGAAAATATCCACTAAATGAGGGAATAATATGTGTGAGGGTACCCCAGGAGAGTTCCAAATGTGTGTGGGTAGAATATATATCCCACGGGGGTAAAATTGAAAAAAGTTGAAAAAAATTTTTTTTTGGACTTAGTCATTTTTCCGGCGTTTATCAGACTTTCAGATAGGGGAAATGTCAGTGAGCGTTCCGATTTCAGTTCCAGAGCGATTTGCCGGATGATTCCTTGATATTTAGTTGTTTTCAGCCAATTTTCTGGATTTTTGAAAATTTCACTTTTTTGTGAAAATATCCACTAAATGAGGGAATAATATGTGTGAGGGTACCCCAGGAGAGTTCCAAATGTGTGTGGGTAGAATATATATCCCACGGGAGTAAAAGTGAAAAAAGTTGAAAACATTTTTTTTTGGACTTAGTCATTTTTCCGGCATTTATCAGACTTTCAGATAGGGGAAATGTCAGTGAGCGTTCCGATTTCAGTTCCAGAGCGATTTGCCCAATGAGTCATTGATATTTAGTTGTTTTCAGCCAATTTTCTGGATTTTTGAAAATTTCACTTTTTTGTGAAAATATCCACTAAATGAGGGAATAATATGTGTGAGGGTACCCCAGGAGAGTTCCAAATGTGTGTGGGTAGAATATATATCCCACGGGGGTAAAATTGAAAAAAGTTGAAAACATTTTTTTTTGGACTTAGTCATTTTTCCGGCATTTATCAGACTTTCAGATAGGGGAAATGTCAGTGAGCGTTCTGTTTTCAATTCCAGAGCGATTCGCCCAATGAGTCCTTGATTTTTAGTCGTTTTCAGCCAATTTTCTGTATTTTTGAAAATTTCACTTTTTTGTGAAAATATCCACTAAATGAGGGAATAATATGTGTGAGGGTACCCCAGGAGAGTTCCAAATGTGTGTGGGTAGAATATATATCCCACGGGGGTAAAATTGAAAAAAGTTGAAAAAAATTTTTTTTTGGACTTAGTCATTTTTCCGCCGTTTATCAGACTTTCAGATAGGGGAAATGTCAGTGAGCGTTCCGATTTCAGTTCCAGAGCGATTTGCCGGATGATTCCTTGATATTTAGTTGTTTTCAGCCAATTTTCTGGATTTTTCAAAAAATTTCACTTTTTTGTGAAAATATCCACTAAATGAGGGAATAATATGTGTGAGGGTACCCCAGGAGAGTTCCAAATGTGTGTGGGTAGAATATATATCCCACGGGAGTAAAATTGAAAAAAGTTTAAAAAATTTTTTTGGGACTTAGTCATTTTTCCGGTGTTTATCAGACTTTCAGATAGGGGAAATGTCAGTGAGCGTTCCGATTTCAGTTCCAGAGCGATTCGCCGGATGATTCCTTGATATTTAGTTGTTTTCAGCCAATTTTCTGTATTTTTGAAAATTTCACTTTTTTGTGAAAATATCCACTAAATGAGGGAATAATATGTGTGAGGGTACCCCAGGAGAGTTCCAAATGTGTGTGGGTAGAATATATATCCCACGGGGGTAAAATTGAAAAAAGTTGAAAACATTTTTTTTTGGACTTAGTCATTTTTCCGGCATTTATCAGACTTTCAGATAGGGGAAATGTCAGTGAGCATTCCGATTTCAGTTCCAGAGCCATTCACCCAATGAGTCCTTGATATTTAGTCGTTTTCAGCCAATTTTCTGGATTTTTGAAAATTTCACTTTTTTTGTGAAAATATCCACTAAATGAGGGAATAATATTTGTGAGGGTACCCCAGGAGAGTTCCAAATGTGTGTGGGTAGAATATATATCCCACGGGGGTAAAATTGAAAAAAGTTGAAAAAAAATTTTTGGGGACTTAGTCATTTTTCTGGCGTTTATCAGACTTTCAGATAGGGGAAATGCCAGTGAGCATTCTGATTTCAGTTCCAGAACTATTCGCCCAATGAGTCCTTAATATTTCGTCGTTTTCAGCCAATTTTTCTGGATTTTTGAAAATTTCACTTTTTTGTAAAAATATCCACTAAATGAGGAAATAATATGTGTGAGGGTACCCCAGGAGAGTTCCAAATGTGTGTGGGTAGAATATATATCCCACGGGGATAAAATTGAAAAAAGTTGAAAAAAATTTTTTTTTGGACTTAGTCATTTTTCCGGCGTTTATCAGACTTTCAGATAGGGGAAATGTCAGTGAGCATTCTGATTTCAGTTCCAGAACTATTCGCCCAATGAGTCCTTAATATTTCGTCGTTTTCAGCCAATTTTTCTGGATTTTTGAAAATTTCACTTTTTTGTAAAAATATCCACTAAATGAGGGAATAATATGTGTGAGGGTACCCCAGGAGAGTTCCAAATGTGTGTGGGTAGAATATATATCCCACGGGGGTAAAATTGAAAAAAGTTTAAAAAAATTTTTTTTTGGACTTAGTCATTTTTCCGGCGTTTATCAGACTTTCAGATAGGGGAAATGTCAGTGAGCGTTCCGATTTCAGTTCCAGAGCGATTCGCCGGATGAGTCCTTGATATTTAGTCGTTTTCAGCCAATTTTCTGGATTTTTGAAAATTTCACTTTTCTGTGAAAATATCCACTAAATGAGGGAATAATATGTGTGAGGGTACCCCAGGAGAGTTCCAAATGTGTGTGGGTAGAATATATATCCCACGGGGGTAAAATTGAAAAAAGTTGAAAACATTTTTTTTTGGACTTAGTCATTTTTCCGGCATTTATCAGACTTTCAGATAGGGGAAATGTCAGTGAGCATTCCGATTTCAGTTCCAGAGCCATTCACCCAATGAGTCCTTGATATTTAGTCGTTTTCAGCCAATTTTCTGGATTTTTGAAAATTTCACTTTTTTTGTGAAAATATCCACTAAATGAGGGAATAATATCTGTGAGGGTACCCCAGGAGAGTTCCAAATGTGTGTGGGTAGAATATATATCGATCGGGGGTAAAATTGAAAAAAGTTGAAAAAAATTTTTTTTTGGACTTAGTCATTTTTCCGGCGTTTATCAGACTTTCAGATAGGGGAAATGTCAGTGAGCATTCCGATTTCAGTTCCAGAGCGATTCGCCGGATGAGTCCTTGATATTTAGTCGTTTTCAGCCAATTTTCTGGATTTTTGAAAATTTCACTTTTCTGTGAAAATATCCACTAAATGAGGGAATAATATGTGTGAGGGTACCCCAGGAGAGTTCCAAATGTGTGTGGGTAGAATATATATCCCACGGGGGTAAAATTGAAAAAAGTTGAAAAAAATTTTTTTTTGGACTTACTCATTTTTCCGGCGTTTATCAGACTTTCAGATAGGGGAAATGTCAGTGAGCGTTCCGATTTCAGTTCCAGAGCGATTTGCCGGATGATTCCTTGATATTTAGTTGTTTTCAGCCAATTTTCTGGATTTTTCAAAAAATTTCACTTTTTTGTGAAAATATCCACTAAATGAGGGAATAATATGTGTGAGGGTACCCCAGGAGAGTTCCAAATGTGTGTGGGTAGAATATATATCCCACAGGAGTAAAATTGAAAAAAGTTGAAAAAAATTTTTTTGGGACTTAGTCATTTTTCCGGCGTTTATCAGACTTTCAGATAGGGGAAATGTCAGTGAGCGTTCCGATTTCAGTTCCAGAGCGATTCGCCAGATGATTCCTTGATATTTAGTTGTTTTCAGCCAATTTTCTGGATTTTTGAAAATTTCACTTTTTTGTGAAAATATCCACTAAATGAGGGAATAATATGTGTGAGGGTACCCCAGGAGAGTTCCAAATGTGTGTGGGTAGAATATATATCCCACGGGGGTAAAATTGAAAAAAGTTGGAAAAAATTTTTTTTTGGACTTACTCATTTTTCCGGCGTTTATCAGACTTTCAGATAGGGGAAATGTCAGTGAGCGTTCCGATTTCAGTTCCAGAGCGATTTGCCGGATGATTCCTTGATATTTAGTTGTTTTCAGCCAATTTTCTGGATTTTTCAAAAAATTTCACTTTTTTGTGAAAATATCCACTAAATGAGGGAATAATATGTGTGAGGGTACCCCAGGAGAGTTCCAAATGTGTGTGGGTAGAATATATATCCCACGGGAGTAAAATTGAAAAAAGTTGAAAAAAATTTTTTTGGGACTTAGTCATTTTTCCGGCGTTTATCAGACTTTCAGATAGGGGAAATGTCAGTGAGCGTTCCGATTTCAGTTCCAGAGCGATTCGCCAGATGATTCCTTGATATTTAGTTGTTTTCAGCCAATTTTCTGGATTTTTGAAAATTTCACTTTTTTGTGAAAATATCCACTAAATGAGGGAATAATATGTGTGAGGGTACCCCAGGAGAGTTCCAAATGTGTGTGGGTAGAATATATATCCCACGGGAGTAAAATTGAAAAAAGTTGAAAAAAATTTTTTTGGGACTTAGTCATTTTTCCGGCGTTTATCAGACTTTCAGATAGGGGAAATGTAAGTGAGCATTCCGATTTCAGTTCCAGAACGATTCGCCCAATGAGTCCTTAATATTTCGTCGTTTTCAGCCAATTTTTCTGGATTTTTGAAAATTTCACTTTTTTGTGAAAATATCCACTAAATGAGGGAATAATATGTGTGAGGGTACCCCAGGAGAGTTCCAAATGTGTGTGGGTAGAATATATATCCCACGGGGGTAAAATTGAAAAAAGTTGAAAACATTTTTTTTTGGACTTAGTCATTTTTCCGACATTTATCAGACTTTCAGATAGGGGAAATGTCAGTGAGCATTCCGATTTCAGTTCCAGAGCGATTCGCCCAATGAGTCCTTGATTTTTAGTTGTTTTCAGCCAATTTTCTGTGTTTTTGAAAATTTCACTTTTTTGTGAAAATATCCACTAAATGAGGGAATAATATGTGTGAGGGTACCCCAGGAGAGTTCCAAATGTGGGTGGGTAGAATATATATCCCACGGGGGTAAAATTGAAAAAAGTTGAAAAAAAATTTTTTTGGACTTAGTCATTTTTCCGGCATTTATCAGACTTTCAGATAGGGGAAATGTCAGTGAGCATTCCGATTTCAGTTCCAGAGCCATTCACCCAATGAGTCCTTGATATTTAGTCGTTTTCAGCCAATTTTCTGGATTTTTGAAAATTTCACTTTTTTTGTGAAAATATCCACTAAATGAGGGAATAATATCTGTGAGGGTACCCCAGGAGAGTTCCAAATGTGTGTGGGTAGAATATATATCCCACGGGGGTAAAATTGAAAAAAGTTGAAAACATTTTTTTTTGGACTTAGTCATTTTTCCGGCATTTATCAGACTTTCAATTAGGGGAAATGTCAGTGAGCGTTCCGATTTCAGTTCCAGAGCGATTCACCCAATGAGTCCTTGATATTTAGTCGTTTTCAGACAATTTTTAGGATTTTTGAAAATTTCACTTTTCTGTGAAAATATCCACTAAATAAGGGAATAATATGTGTGAGGGTACCCCAGTAGAGTTCCAAATGTGTGTGGGTAGAATATATATCCCACGGGGGTAAAATTGAAAAAAGTTGAAAAAATATTTTTTTAGACTTAGTCATTTTTCCGGCATTTATCAGACTTTCAGATAGGGGAAATGTCAGTGAGCATTCCAATTTCAGTTCCTGAGCGATTCACCCAATGAGTCCTTGATATTTAGTCGTTTTCAGCCAATTTTCTGGATTTTTGAAAATTTCACTTTTTTGTGAAAATATCCACTAAATGAGGGAATAATATGTGTGAGGGTACCCCAGGAGAGTTCCAAATGTGTGTGGGTAGAATATATATCCCACGGGGGTAAAATTGAAAAAAGTTTAAAAAAAATTTTTTGGGACTTAGTCATTTTTCCGGCATTTATCAGACTTTCAGATAGGGGAAATGTCAGTGAGCGTTCCGATTTCAGTTCCAGAGCGATTTGCCCAATGAGTCATTGATATTTAGTCGTTTTCAGCCAATTTTCTGGATTTTTGAAAATTTCACTTTTTTGTGAAAATATTCACTAAATGAGGGAATAATATGTGTGAGGGTACCCCAGGAGAGTTCCAAATGTGTGTGGGTAGAATATATATCCCACGGGGGTAAAATTGAAAAAAGATAAAAAATTTTTTTTGGGACTTAGTCATTTTTCCAGCGTTTATCAGACTTTCAGATAGGGGAAATGTCAGTGAGCATTCCGATTTCAGTTCCAGAGCGATTCGCCCAATGAGTCCTTGATATTTCGTCGTTTTCAGCCAATTTTTCTGGATTTTTGAAAATTTCACTTTTTTGTGAAAATATCCACTAAATGAGGGAATAATATGTGTGAGGGTACCCCAGGAGAGTTCCAAATGTGTGTGGGTAGAATATATATCCTACGGGGGTAAAATTGAAAAAAGTTGAAAACATTTTTTTTTGGACTTAGTCATTTTTCCGGCATTTATCAGACTTTCAGATAGGGGAAATGTCAGTGAGCGTTCCGATTTCAGTTCCAGAGCGATTCGCCCAATGAGTCCTTGATATTTAGTCGTTTTCAGCCAATTTTCTGTATTTTTGAAAATTTCACTTTTTTTTGAAAATATCCACTAAATGAGGGAATAATATGTGTGAGGGTACCCCAGGAGAGTTCCAAATGTGTGTGGGTAGAATATATATCCCACGGGGGTAAAATTGAAAAAAGTTAAAAACATTTTTTTTTGGACTTAGTCATTATTCCGGCATTTATTAGACTTTCAGATAGGGGAAATGTCAGTGAGCGTTCCGATTTCAGTTCCAGAGCGATTCGCCTAATGAGTCCTTGATTTTTAGTCGTTTTCAGCCAATTTTCTGGATTTTTGAAAATTTCACTTTTTTGTGAAAATATCCACTAAATGAGGGAATAATATGTGTGAGGGTACCCCAGGAGAGTTCCAAATGTGTGTGGGTAGAATATATATCCCACGGGGGTAAAATTGAAAAAAGTTGAAAACATTTTTTTTTGGACTTAGTCATTTTTCCGGCATTTATCAGACTTTCAGATAGGGGAAATGTCAGTGAGCATTCCGATTTCAGTTCCAGAGCCATTCACCCAATGAGTCCTTGATATTTAGTCGTTTTCAGCCAATTTTCTGGATTTTTGAAAATTTCACTTTTTTTGTGAAAATATCCACTAAATGAGGGAATAATATCTGTGAGGTTACCCCAGGAGAGTTCCAAATGTGTGTGGGTAGAATATATATCCCACGGGGGTAAAATTGAAAAAAGTTGAAAACATTTTTTTTGGACTTAGTCATTTTTCCGGCATTTATCAGACTTTCAATTAGGGGAAATGTCAGTGAGCGTTCCGATTTCAGTTCCAGAGCGATTCACCCAATGAGTCCTTGATATTTAGTCGTTTTCAGACAATTTTTAGGATTTTTGAAAATTTCACTTTTCTGTGAAAATATCCACTAAATAAGGGAATAATATGTGTGAGGGTACCCCAGTAGAGTTCCAAATGTGTGTGGGTAGAATATATATCCCACGGGGGTAAAATTGAAAAAAGTTGGAAAAAAATTTTTTTTGGACTTAATCATTTTTCCGGCGTTTATCAGACTTTCAGATAGGGGAAATGTCAGTGAGCGTTCCGATTTCAGTTCCAGAGCGATTTGCCGGATGATTCCTTGATATTTAGTTGTTTTCAGCCAATTTTCTGGATTTTTCAAAAAATTTCACTTTTTTGTGAAAATATCCACTAAATGAGGGAATAATATGTGTGAGGGTACCCCAGGAGAGTTCCAAATGTGTGTGGGTAGAATATATATCCCACGGGAGTAAAATTGAAAAAAGTTTAAAAAATTTTTTTGGGACTTAGTCATTTTTCCGGCGTTTATCAGGCTTTCAGATAGGGGAAATGTCAGTGAGCATTCCGATTTCAGTTCCAGAGCGATTCGCCCAATGAGTCCTTGATATTTCGTCGTTTTCAGCCAATTTTTCTGGATTTTTGAAAATTTCACTTTTTTGTGAAAATATCCACTAAATGAGGGAATAATATGTGTGAGGGTACCCCAGGAGAGTTCCAAATGTGTGTGGGTAGAATATATATCCCACGGGGGTAAAATTGAAAAAAGTTGAAAAAAATTTTTTTTTGGACTTAGTCATTTTTCCGGCGTTTATCAGACTTTCAGATAGGGGAAATGTCAGTGAGCATTCCGATTTCAGTTCCAGAGCGATTCGCCGGATGAGTCCTTGATATTTAGTCGTTTTCAGCCAATTTTCTGGATTTTTGAAAATTTCACTTTTCTGTGAAAATATCCACTAAATGAGGGAATAATATGTGTGAGGGTACCCCAGGAGAGTTCCAAATGTGTGTGGGTAGAATATATATCCCACGGGGGTAAAATTGAAAAAAGTTGAAAACATTTTTTTTTGGACTTAGTCATTTTTCCGGCATTTATCAGACTTTCAGATAGGGGAAATGTCAGTGAGCGTTCTGTTTTCAGTTCCAGAGCGATTCGCCCAATGAGTCCTTGATTTTTAGTCGTTTTCAGCCAATTTTCTGGATTTTTGAAAATTTCACTTTTTTGTGAAAATATCCACTAAATGAGGGAATAATATGTGTGAGGGTACCCCAGGAGAGTTCCAAATGTGTGTGGGTAGAATATATATCCCACGGGGGTAAAATTGAAAAAAGTTGAAAAAAATTTTTTTTTGGACTTACTCATTTTTCCAGCGTTTATCAGACTTTCAGATAGGGGAAATGTCAGTGAGCGTTCCGATTTCAGTTCCAGAGCGATTTGCCGGATGATTCCTTGATATTTAGTTGTTTTCAGCCAATTTTCTGGATTTTTCAAAAAATTTCACTTTTTTTGTGAAAATATCCACTAAATGAGGGAATAATATGTGTGAGGGTACCCCAGGAGAGTTCCAAATGTGTGTGGGTCGAATATATATTCCACGGGGGTAAAATTGAAAAAAGTTAAAAACATTTTTTTTTAGACTTAGTCATTATTCCGGCATTTATCAGACTTTCAGATAGGGGAAATGTCAGTGAGCGTTCCGATTTCAGTTCCAGAGCGATTCGCCCAATGAGTCTTTGATATTTAGTCGTTTTCAGCCAATTTTATGGATTTTTGAAAATTTCACTTTTCTGTGAAAATATCCACTAAATGAGAGAAATTTGTGAGGGTACCCCAGGAGAGTTCCAAATGTGTGTGGGTAGAATATATATCCCACGGGGGTAAAATTGAAAAAAGTTGAAAACATTTTTTTTTGGACTTAGTCATTTTTCCGGCATTTATCAGACTTTCAGATAGGGGAAATGTCAGTGAGCGTTCTGTTTTCAGTTCCAGAGCGATTCGCCCAATGAGTCCTTGATTTTTAGTCGTTTTCAGAAAATTTTCTGTATTTTTGAAAATTTCACTTTTTTGTGAAAATATCCACTAAATGAGGGAATAATATGTGTGAGGGTACCCCAGGAGAGTTCCAAATGTGTGTGGGTAGAATATATATCCCACGGGGGTAAAATTGAAAAAAGTTGAAAAAAATTTTTTTTGGGACTTACTCATTTTTCCGGCGTTTATCAGACTTTCAGATAGGGGAAATGTCAGTGAGCGTTCCGATTTCAGTTCCAGAGCGATTCGCCGGATGATTCCTTGATATTTAGTTGTTTTCAGCCAATTTTCTGGATTTTTGAAAATTTCACTTTTTTGTGAAAATATCCACTAAATGAGGGAATAATATGTGTGAGGGTAACCCAGGAGAGTTCCAAATGTGTGTGGGTAGAATATATATCCCACGGGAGTAAAATTGAAAAAAGTTGAAAAAAATTTTTTTGGGACTTAGTCATTTTTCCGGCGTTTATCAGACTTTCAGATAGGGGAAATGTCAGTGAGCATTCCGATTTCAGTTCCAGAACGATTCGCCCAATGAGTCCTTAATATTTCGTCGTTTTCAGCCAATTTTTCTGGATTTTTGAAAATTTCACTTTTTTGTGAAAATATCCACTAAATGAGGGAATAATATGTGTGAGGGTACCCCAGGAGAGTTCCAAATGTGTGTGGGTAGAATATATATCCCACGGGGGTAAAATTGAAAAAAGTTGAAAACATTTTTTTTTGGACTTAGTCATTTTTCCGGCATTTATCAGACTTTCAGATAGGGGAAATGTCAGTGAGCATTCCGATTTCAGTTCCAGAGCGATTCGCCCAATGAGTCCTTGATTTTTAGTTGTTTTCAGCCAATTTTCTGTATTTTTGAAAATTTCACTTTTTTGTGAAAATATCCACTAAATGAGGGAATAATATGTGTGAGGGTACCCCAGGAGAGTTCCAAATGTGGGTGGGTAGAATATATATCCCACGGGGGTAAAATTGAAAAAAGTTGAAAAAAAATTTTTTTGGACTTAGTCATTTTTCCGGCATTTATCAGACTTTCAGATAGGGGAAATGTCAGTGAGCATTCCGATTTCAGTTCCAGAGCCATTCACCCAATGAGTCCTTGATATTTAGTCGTTTTCAGCCAATTTTCTGGATTTTTGAAAATTTCACTTTTTTTGTGAAAATATCCACTAAATGAGGGAATAATATCTGTGAGGGTACCCCAGGAGAGTTCCAAATGTGTGTGGGTAGAATATATATCCCACGGGGGTAAAATTGAAAAAAGTTGAAAACATTTTTTTTTGGACTTAGTCATTTTTCCGGCATTTATCAGACTTTCAATTAGGGGAAATGTCAGTGAGCGTTCCGATTTCAGTTCCAGAGCGATTCACCCAATGAGTCCTTGATATTTAGTCGTTTTCAGACAATTTTTAGGATTTTTGAAAATTTCACTTTTCTGTGAAAATATCCACTAAATAAGGGAATAATATGTGTGAGGGTACCCCAGTAGAGTTCCAAATGTGTGTGGGTAGAATATATATCCCACGGGGGTAAAATTGAAAAAAGTTGAAAAAATATTTTTTTAGACTTAGTCATTTTTCCGGCATTTATCAGACTTTCAGATAGGGGAAATGTCAGTGAGCATTCCAATTTCAGTTCCTGAGCGATTCACCCAATGAGTCCTTGATATTTAGTCGTTTTCAGCCAATTTTCTGGATTTTTGAAAATTTCACTTTTTTGTGAAAATATCCACTAAATGAGGGAATAATATGTGTGAGGGTACCCCAGGAGAGTTCCAAATGTGTGTGGGTAGAATATATATCCCACGGGGGTAAAATTGAAAAAAGTTTAAAAAAATTTTTTTGGGACTTAGTCATTTTTCCAACGTTTATCAGACTTTCAGATAGGGGAAATGTCAGTGAGCATTCCGATTTCAGTTCCAGAGCGATTCGCCCAATGAGTCCTTGATATTTCGTCGTTTTCAGCCAATTTTTCTGGATTTTTGAAAATTTCACTTTTTTGTGAAAATATCCACTAAATGAGGGAATAATATGTGTGAGGTTACCCCAGGAGAGTTCCAAATGTGTGTGGGTAGAATATATATCCCACGGGGGTAAAATTGAAAAAAGTTGAAAACATTTTTTTTTGGACTTAGTCATTTTTCCGGCATTTATCAGACTTTCAGATAGGGGAAATGTCAGTGAGCGTTCCGATTTCAGTTCCAGAGCGATTTGCCCAATGAGTCATTGATATTTAGTCGTTTTCAGCCAATTTTCTGGATTTTTGAAAATTTCACTTTTTTGTGAAAATATCCACTAAATGAGGGAATAATATGTGTGAGGGTACCCCAGGAGAGTTCCAAATGTGTGTGGGTAGAATATATATCCCACGGGGGTAAAATTGAAAAAAGATAAGAAAATTTTTTTGGGACTTAGTCATTTTTCCAGCGTTTATCAGACTTTCAGATAGGGGAAATGTCAGTGAGCATTCCGATTTCAGTTCCAGAGCGATTCGCCCAATGAGTCCTTGATATTTCGTCGTTTTCAGCCAATTTTTCTGGATTTTTGAAAATTTCACTTTTTTGTGAAAATATCCACTAAATGAGGGAATAATATGTGTGAGGGTACCCCAGGAGAGTTCCAAATGTGTGTGGGTAGAATATATATCCTACGGGGGTAAAATTGAAAAAAGTTGAAAACATTTTTTTTTGGACTTAGTCATTTTTCCGGCATTTATCAGACTTTCAGATAGGGGAAATGTCAGTGAGCGTTCCGATTTCAGTTCCAGAGCGATTCGCCCAATGAGTCCTTGATATTTAGTCGTTTTCAGCCAATTTTCTGTATTTTTGAAAATTTCACTTTTTTTTGAAAATATCCACTAAATGAGGGAATAATATGTGTGAGGGTACCCCAGGAGAGTTCCAAATGTGTGTGGGTAGAATATATATCCCACGGGGGTAAAATTGAAAAAAGTTGAAAAAAATTTTTTTTTGGACTTACTCATTTTTCCAGCGTTTATCAGACTTTCAGATAGGGGAAATGTCAGTGAGCGTTCCGATTTCAGTTCCAGAGCGATTTGCCGGATGATTCCTTGATATTTAGTTGTTTTCAGCCAATTTTCTGGATTTTTCAAAAAATTTCACTTTTTTTGTGAAAATATCCACTAAATGAGGGAATAATATGTGTGAGGGTACCCCAGGAGAGTTCCAAATGTGTGTGGGTCGAATATATATTCCACGGGGGTAAAATTGAAAAAAGTTAAAAACATTTTTTTTTAGACTTAGTCATTATTCCGGCATTTATCAGACTTTCAGATAGGGGAAATGTCAGTGAGCGTTCCGATTTCAGTTCCAGAGCGATTCGCCCAATGAGTCTTTGATATTTAGTCGTTTTCAGCCAATTTTATGGATTTTTGAAAATTTCACTTTTCTGTGAAAATATCCACTAAATGAGAGAAATTTGTGAGGGTACCCCAGGAGAGTTCCAAATGTGTGTGGGTAGAATATATATCCCACGGGGGTAAAATTGAAAAAAGTTGAAAACATTTTTTTTTGGACTTAGTCATTTTTCCGGCATTTATCAGACTTTCAGATAGGGGAAATGTCAGTGAGCGTTCTGTTTTCAGTTCCAGAGCGATTCGCCCAATGAGTCCTTGATTTTTAGTCGTTTTCAGAAAATTTTCTGTATTTTTGAAAATTTCACTTTTTTGTGAAAATATCCACTAAATGAGGGAATAATATGTGTGAGGGTACCCCAGGAGAGTTCCAAATGTGTGTGGGTAGAATATATATCCCACGGGGGTAAAATTGAAAAAAGTTGAAAAAAATTTTTTTTGGGACTTACTCATTTTTCCGGCGTTTATCAGACTTTCAGATAGGGGAAATGTCAGTGAGCGTTCCGATTTCAGTTCCAGAGCGATTCGCCGGATGATTCCTTGATATTTAGTTGTTTTCAGCCAATTTTCTGGATTTTTGAAAATTTCACTTTTTTGTGAAAATATCCACTAAATGAGGGAATAATATGTGTGAGGGTAACCCAGGAGAGTTCCAAATGTGTGTGGGTAGAATATATATCCCACGGGAGTAAAATTGAAAAAAGTTGAAAAAAATTTTTTTGGGACTTAGTCATTTTTCCGGCGTTTATCAGACTTTCAGATAGGGGAAATGTCAGTGAGCATTCCGATTTCAGTTCCAGAACGATTCGCCCAATGAGTCCTTAATATTTCGTCGTTTTCAGCCAATTTTTCTGGATTTTTGAAAATTTCACTTTTTTGTGAAAATATCCACTAAATGAGGGAATAATATGTGTGAGGGTACCCCAGGAGAGTTCCAAATGTGTGTGGGTAGAATATATATCCCACGGGGGTAAAATTGAAAAAAGTTGAAAACATTTTTTTTTGGACTTAGTCATTTTTCCGGCATTTATCAGACTTTCAGATAGGGGAAATGTCAGTGAGCATTCCGATTTCAGTTCCAGAGCGATTCGCCCAATGAGTCCTTGATTTTTAGTTGTTTTCAGCCAATTTTCTGTATTTTTGAAAATTTCACTTTTTTGTGAAAATATCCACTAAATGAGGGAATAATATGTGTGAGGGTACCCCAGGAGAGTTCCAAATGTGGGTGGGTAGAATATATATCCCACGGGGGTAAAATTGAAAAAAGTTGAAAAAAAATTTTTTTGGACTTAGTCATTTTTCCGGCATTTATCAGACTTTCAGATAGGGGAAATGTCAGTGAGCATTCCGATTTCAGTTCCAGAGCCATTCACCCAATGAGTCCTTGATATTTAGTCGTTTTCAGCCAATTTTCTGGATTTTTGAAAATTTCACTTTTTTTGTGAAAATATCCACTAAATGAGGGAATAATATCTGTGAGGGTACCCCAGGAGAGTTCCAAATGTGTGTGGGTAGAATATATATCCCACGGGGGTAAAATTGAAAAAAGTTGAAAACATTTTTTTTTGGACTTAGTCATTTTTCCGGCATTTATCAGACTTTCAATTAGGGGAAATGTCAGTGAGCGTTCCGATTTCAGTTCCAGAGCGATTCACCCAATGAGTCCTTGATATTTAGTCGTTTTCAGACAATTTTTAGGATTTTTGAAAATTTCACTTTTCTGTGAAAATATCCACTAAATAAGGGAATAATATGTGTGAGGGTACCCCAGTAGAGTTCCAAATGTGTGTGGGTAGAATATATATCCCACGGGGGTAAAATTGAAAAAAGTTGAAAAAATATTTTTTTAGACTTAGTCATTTTTCCGGCATTTATCAGACTTTCAGATAGGGGAAATGTCAGTGAGCATTCCAATTTCAGTTCCTGAGCGATTCACCCAATGAGTCCTTGATATTTAGTCGTTTTCAGCCAATTTTCTGGATTTTTGAAAATTTCACTTTTTTGTGAAAATATCCACTAAATGAGGGAATAATATGTGTGAGGGTACCCCAGGAGAGTTCCAAATGTGTGTGGGTAGAATATATATCCCACGGGGGTAAAATTGAAAAAAGTTTAAAAAAATTTTTTTGGGACTTAGTCATTTTTCCAACGTTTATCAGACTTTCAGATAGGGGAAATGTCAGTGAGCATTCCGATTTCAGTTCCAGAGCGATTCGCCCAATGAGTCCTTGATATTTCGTCGTTTTCAGCCAATTTTTCTGGATTTTTGAAAATTTCACTTTTTTGTGAAAATATCCACTAAATGAGGGAATAATATGTGTGAGGTTACCCCAGGAGAGTTCCAAATGTGTGTGGGTAGAATATATATCCCACGGGGGTAAAATTGAAAAAAGTTGAAAACATTTTTTTTTGGACTTAGTCATTTTTCCGGCATTTATCAGACTTTCAGATAGGGGAAATGTCAGTGAGCGTTCCGATTTCAGTTCCAGAGCGATTTGCCCAATGAGTCATTGATATTTAGTCGTTTTCAGCCAATTTTCTGGATTTTTGAAAATTTCACTTTTTTGTGAAAATATCCACTAAATGAGGGAATAATATGTGTGAGGGTACCCCAGGAGAGTTCCAAATGTGTGTGGGTAGAATATATATCCCACGGGGGTAAAATTGAAAAAAGATAAGAAAATTTTTTTGGGACTTAGTCATTTTTCCAGCGTTTATCAGACTTTCAGATAGGGGAAATGTCAGTGAGCATTCCGATTTCAGTTCCAGAGCGATTCGCCCAATGAGTCCTTGATATTTCGTCGTTTTCAGCCAATTTTTCTGGATTTTTGAAAATTTCACTTTTTTGTGAAAATATCCACTAAATGAGGGAATAATATGTGTGAGGGTACCCCAGGAGAGTTCCAAATGTGTGTGGGTAGAATATATATCCTACGGGGGTAAAATTGAAAAAAGTTGAAAACATTTTTTTTTGGACTTAGTCATTTTTCCGGCATTTATCAGACTTTCAGATAGGGGAAATGTCAGTGAGCGTTCCGATTTCAGTTCCAGAGCGATTCGCCCAATGAGTCCTTGATATTTAGTCGTTTTCAGCCAATTTTCTGTATTTTTGAAAATTTCACTTTTTTTTGAAAATATCCACTAAATGAGGGAATAATATGTGTGAGGGTACCCCAGGAGAGTTCCAAATGTGTGTGGGTAGAATATATATCCCACGGGGGTAAAATTGAAAAAAGTTAAAAACATTTTTTTTTGGACTTAGTCATTATTCCGGCATTTATTAGACTTTCAGATAGGGGAAATGTCAGTGAGCGTTCCGATTTCAGTTCCAGAGCGATTCGCCTAATGAGTCCTTGATTTTTAGTCGTTTTCAGCCAATTTTCTGGATTTTTGAAAATTTCACTTTTTTGTGAAAATATCCACTAAATGAGGGAATAATATGTGTGAGGGTACCCCAGGGGAGTTCCAAATGTGTGTGGGTAGAATATATATCCCACGGGGGTAAAATTGAAAAAAGTTGAAAACATTTTTTTTTGGACTTAGTCATTTTTCTGGCATTTATCAGACTTTCAGATAGGGGAAATGTCAGTGAGCGTTCCGATTTCAGTTCCAGAGCGATTCGCCCAATGAGTCTTTGATATTTAGTCGTTTTCAGCCAATTTTATGGATTTTTTAAAATTTCACTTTTCTGTGAAAATATCCACTAAATGAGAGAAATTTGTGAGGGTACCCCAGGAGAGTTCCAAATGTGTGTGGGTAGAATATATATCCCACGGGGGTAAAATTGAAAAAAGTTGAAAACATTTTTTTTTGGACTTAGTCATTTTTCCGGCATTTATCAGACTTTCAGATAGGGGAAATGTCAGTGAGCGTTCTGTTTTCAGTTCCAGAGCGATTCGCCCAATGAGTCCTTGATTTTTAGTCGTTTTCAGCCAATTTTCTGTATTTTTGAAAATTTCACTTTTTTGTGAAAATATCCACTAAATGAGGGAATAATATGTGTGAGGGTACCCCAGGAGAGTTCCAAATGTGTGTGGGTAGAATATATATCCCACGGGGGTAAAATTGAAAAAAGTTGAAAAAAATTTTTTTTTGGACTTACTCATTTTTCCGGCGTTTATCAGACTTTCAGATAGGGGAAATGTCAGTGAGCGTTCCGATTTCAGTTCCAGAGCGATTTGCCGGATGATTCCTTGATATTTAGTTGTTTTCAGCCAATTTTCTGGATTTTTCAAAAAATTTCACTTTTTTTGTGAAAATATCCACTAAATGAGGGAATAATATGTGTGAGGGTACCCCAGGAGAGTTCCAAATGTGTGTGGGTAGAATATATATCCCACGGGAGTAAAATTGAAAAAAGTTTAAAAAATTTTTTTGGGACTTAGTCATTTTTCCGGCGTTTATCAGACTTTCAGATAGGGGAAATGTCAGTGAGCATTCCGATTTCAGTTCCAGAGCGATTCGCCCAATGAGTCCTTGATATTTCGTCGTTTCCAGCCAATTTTTCTGGATTTTTGAAAATTTCACTTTTTTGTGAAAATATCCACTAAATGAGGGAATAATATGTGTGAGGGTACCCCAGGAGAGTTCCAAATGTGTGTGGGTGGAATATATATCCCACGGGGGTAAAATTGAAAAAAGTTGAAAACATTTTTTTTTGGACTTAGTCATTTTTCCGGCATTTATCAGACTTTCAGATAGGGGAAATGTCAGTGAGCGTTCCGATTTCAGTTCCAGAGCGATTCGCCCAATGAGTCTTTGATATTTAGTCGTTTTCAGCCAATTTTATGGATTTTTTAAAATTTCACTTTTCTGTGAAAATATCCACTAAATGAGAGAAATTTGTGAGGGTACCCCAGGAGAGTTCCAAATGTGTGTGGGTAGAATATATATCCCACGGGGGTAAAATTGAAAAAAGTTGAAAACATTTTTTTTTGGACTTAGTCATTTTTCCGGCATTTATCAGACTTTCAGATAGGGGAAATGTCAGTGAGCGTTCCGATTTCAGTTCCAGAGCGATTTGCCCAATGAGTCATTGATATTTAGTCGTTTTCAGCCAATTTTCTGGATTTTTGAAAATTTCACTTTTTTGTGAAAATATCCACTAAATGAGGGAATAATATGTGTGAGGGTACCCCAGGAGAGTTCCAAATGTGTGTGGGTAGAATATATATCCCACGGGGGTAAAATTGAAAAAAGATAAGAAAATTTTTTTGGGACTTAGTCATTTTTCCAGCGTTTATCAGACTTTCAGATAGGGGAAATGTCAGTGAGCATTCCGATTTCAGTTCCAGAGCGATTCGCCCAATGAGTCCTTGATATTTCGTCGTTTTCAGCCAATTTTTCTGGATTTTTGAAAATTTCACTTTTTTGTGAAAATATCCACTAAATGAGGGAATAATATGTGTGAGGGTACCCCAGGAGAGTTCCAAATGTGTGTGGGTAGAATATATATCCTACGGGGGTAAAATTGAAAAAAGTTGAAAACATTTTTTTTTGGACTTAGTCATTTTTCCGGCATTTATCAGACTTTCAGATAGGGGAAATGTCAGTGAGCGTTCCGATTTCAGTTCCAGAGCGATTCGCCCAAAGAGTCCTTGATATTTAGTCGTTTTCAGCCAATTTTCTGTATTTTTGAAAATTTCACTTTTTTTTGAAAATATCCACTAAATGAGGGAATAATATGTGTGAGGGTACCCCAGGAGAGTTCCAAATGTGTGTGGGTAGAATATATATCCCACGGGGGTAAAATTGAAAAAAGTTAAAAACATTTTTTTTTGGACTTAGTCATTATTCCGGCATTTATTAGACTTTCAGATAGGGGAAATGTCAGTGAGCGTTCCGATTTCAGTTCCAGAGCGATTCGCCTAATGAGTCCTTGATTTTTAGTCGTTTTCAGCCAATTTTCTGGATTTTTGAAAATTTCACTTTTTTGTGAAAATATCCACTAAATGAGGGAATAATATGTGTGAGGGTACCCCAGGGGAGTTCCAAATGTGTGTGGGTAGAATATATATCCCACGGGGGTAAAATTGAAAAAAGTTGAAAACATTTTTTTTTGGACTTAGTCATTTTTCTGGCATTTATCAGACTTTCAGATAGGGGAAATGTCAGTGAGCGTTCCGATTTCAGTTCCAGAGCGATTCGCCCAATGAGTCTTTGATATTTAGTCGTTTTCAGCCAATTTTATGGATTTTTTAAAATTTCACTTTTCTGTGAAAATATCCACTAAATGAGAGAAATTTGTGAGGGTACCCCAGGAGAGTTCCAAATGTGTGTGGGTAGAATATATATCCCACGGGGGTAAAATTGAAAAAAGTTGAAAACATTTTTTTTTGGACTTAGTCATTTTTCCGGCATTTATCAGACTTTCAGATAGGGGAAATGTCAGTGAGCGTTCTGTTTTCAGTTCCAGAGCGATTCGCCCAATGAGTCCTTGATTTTTAGTCGTTTTCAGCCAATTTTCTGTATTTTTGAAAATTTCACTTTTTTGTGAAAATATCCACTAAATGAGGGAATAATATGTGTGAGGGTACCCCAGGAGAGTTCCAAATGTGTGTGGGTAGAATATATATCCCACGGGGGTAAAATTGAAAAAAGTTGAAAAAAATTTTTTTTTGGACTTACTCATTTTTCCGGCGTTTATCAGACTTTCAGATAGGGGAAATGTCAGTGAGCGTTCCGATTTCAGTTCCAGAGCGATTTGCCGGATGATTCCTTGATATTTAGTTGTTTTCAGCCAATTTTCTGGATTTTTCAAAAAATTTCACTTTTTTTGTGAAAATATCCACTAAATGAGGGAATAATATGTGTGAGGGTACCCCAGGAGAGTTCCAAATGTGTGTGGGTAGAATATATATCCCACGGGAGTAAAATTGAAAAAAGTTTAAAAAATTTTTTTGGGACTTAGTCATTTTTCCGGCGTTTATCAGACTTTCAGATAGGGGAAATGTCAGTGAGCATTCCGATTTCAGTTCCAGAGCGATTCGCCCAATGAGTCCTTGATATTTCGTCGTTTCCAGCCAATTTTTCTGGATTTTTGAAAATTTCACTTTTTTGTGAAAATATCCACTAAATGAGGGAATAATATGTGTGAGGGTACCCCAGGAGAGTTCCAAATGTGTGTGGGTGGAATATATATCCCACGGGGGTAAAATTGAAAAAAGTTGAAAACATTTTTTTTTGGACTTAGTCATTTTTCCGGCATTTATCAGACTTTCAGATAGGGGAAATGTCAGTGAGCGTTCCGATTTCAGTTCCAGAGCGATTCGCCCAATGAGTCTTTGATATTTAGTCGTTTTCAGCCAATTTTATGGATTTTTTAAAATTTCACTTTTCTGTGAAAATATCCACTAAATGAGAGAAATTTGTGAGGGTACCCCAGGAGAGTTCCAAATGTGTGTGGGTAGAATATATATCCCACGGGGGTCAAATTGAAAAAAGTTGAAAACATTTTTTTTTGGACTTAGTCATTTTTCCGGCATTTATCAGACTTTCAGATAGGGGAAATGTCAGTGAGCGTTCCGATTTCAGTTCCAGAGCGATTCACCCAATGAGTCCTTGATATTTAGTCGTTTTCAGCCAATTTTCTGGATTTTTGAAAATTTCACTTTTCTGTGAAAATATCCACTAAATAAGGGAATAATATGTGTGAGGGTACCCCAGGAGAGTTCCAAATGTGTGTGGGTAGAATATATATCCCACGGGGGTAAAATTGAAAAAAGTTGAAAAAATATTTTTTTAGACTTAGTCATTTTTCCGGCATTTATCAGACTTTCAGATAGGGGAAATGTCAGTGAGCATTCCGATTTCAGTTCCTGAGCGATTCACCCAATGAGTCCTTGATATTTAGTCGTTTTCAGCCAATTTTCTGGATTTTTGAAAATTTCACTTTTTTGTGAAAATATCCACTAAATGAGGGAATAATATGTGTGAGGGTACCCCAGGAGAGTTCCAAATGTGTGTGGGTAGAATATATATCCCACGGGGGTAAAATTGAAAAAAGTTTAAAAAAATTTTTTTGGGACTTAGTCATTTTTCCAGCGTTTATCAGACTTTTAGATAGGGGAAATGTCAGTGAGCATTCCGATTTCAGTTCCAGAGCGATTCGCCCAATGAGTCCTTGATATTTCGTCGTTTTCAGCCAATTTTTCTGGATTTTTGAAAATTTCACTTTTTTGTGAAAATATCCACTAAATGAGGGAATAATAGGTGTGAGGGTACCCGAGGAGAGTTCCAAATGTGTGTGGGTAGAATATATATCCCACGGGGGTAAAATTGAAAAAAGTTGAAAACATTTTTTTTTGGACTTAGTCATTTTTCCGGCATTTATCAGACTTTCAGATAGGGGAAATGTCAGTGAGCGTTCCGATTTCAGTTCCAGAGCGATTTGCCCAATGAGTCATTGATATTTAGTCGTTTTCAGCCAATTTTCTGGATTTTTGAAAAGTTCACTTTTTTGTGAAAATATCCACTAAATGAGGGAATAATATGTGTGAGGGTACCCCAGGAGAGTTCCAAATGTGTGTGGGTAGAATATATATCCCACGGGGGTAAAATTGAAAAAAGTTAAAAAAAAATTTTTTGGGACTTAGTCATTTTTCCAGCGTTTATCAGACTTTCAGATAGGGGAAATGTCAGTGAGCATTCCGATTTCAGTTCCAGAGCGATTCGCCCAATGAGTCCTTGATATTTCGTCGTTTTCAGCCAATTTTTCTGGATTTTTGAAAATTTCACTTTTTTGTGAAAATATCCACTAAATGAGGGAATAATATGTGTGAGGGTACCCCAGGAGAGTTCCAAATGTGTGTGGGTAGAATATATATCCTACGGGGGTAAAATTGAAAAAAGTTGAAAACATTTTTTTTTGGACTTAGTCATTTTTCCGGCATTTATCAGACTTTCAGATAGGGGAAATGTCAGTGAGCGTTCCGATTTCAGTTCCAGAGCGATTCGCCCAATGAGTCCTTGATATTTAGTCGTTTTCAGCCAATTTTCTGTATTTTTGAAAATTTCACTTTTTTGTGAAAATATCCACTAAATGAGGGAATAATATGTGTGAGGGTACCCCAGGAGAGTTCCAAATGTGTGTGGGTCGAATATATATTCCACGGGGTTAAAATTGAAAAAAGATAAAAACATTTTTTTTTAGACTTAGTCATTATTCCGGCATTTATTAGACTTTCAGATAGGGGAAATGTCAGTGAGCGTTCCGATTTCAGTTCCAGAGCGATTCGCCTAATGAGTCCTTGATTTTTAGTCGTTTTCAGCCAATTTTCTGGATTTTTGAAAATTTCACTTTTTTGTGAAAATATCCACTAAATGAGGGAATAATATGTGTGAGGGTACCCCAGGAGAGTTCCAAATGTGTGTGGGTAGAATATATATCCCACGGGGGTAAAATTGAAAAAAGTTAAAAACATTTTTTTTTGGACTTAGTCATTTTTCCGGCATTTATCAGACTTTCAGATAGGGGAAATGTCAGTGAGCGTTCCGATTTCAGTTCCAGAGCGATTCGCCCAATGAGTCTTTGATATTTAGTCGTTTTCAGCCAATTTTATGGATTTTTGAAAATTTCACTTTTCTGTGAAAATATCCACTAAATGAGAGAAATTTGTGAGGGTACCCCAGGAGAGTTCCAAATGTGTGTGGGTAGAATATATATCCCACGGGGGTAAAATTGAAAAAAGTTGAAAACATTTTTTTTTGGACTTAGTCATTTTTCCGGCATTTATCAGACTTTCAGATAGGGGAAATGTCAGTGAGCGTTCCGATTTCAGTTCCAGAGCGATTTGCCCAATGAGTCATTGATATTTAGTCGTTTTCAGCCAATTTTCTGGATTTTTGAAAATTTCACTTTTTTGTGAAAATATCCACTAAATGAGGGAATAATATGTGTGAGGGTACCCCAGGAGAGTTCCAAATGTGTGTGGGTAGAATATATATCCCACGGGGGTAAAATTGAAAAAAGTTTAAAAAAAATTTTTTGGGACTTAGTCATTTTTCCAGCGTTTATCAGACTTTCAGATAGGGGAAATGTCAGTGAGCATTCCGATTTCAGTTCCAGAGAGATTCGCCCAATGAGTCCTTGATATCTCGTCGTTTTCAGCCAATTTTTCTGGATTTTTGAAAATTTCACTTTTTTGTGAAAATATCCACTAAATGAGGGAATAATATGTGTGAGGGTACCCCAGGAGAGTTCCAAATGTGTGTGGGTAGAATATATATCCTACGGGGGTAAAATTGAATAAAGTTGAAAACATTTTTTTTTGGACTTAGTCATTATTCCGGCATTTATTAGACTTTCAGATAGGGGAAATGTCAGTGAGCGTTCCGATTTCAGTTCCAGAGCGATTCGCCTAATGAGTCCTTGATTTTTAGTCGTTTTCAGCCAATTTTCTGGATTTTTGTAAATTTCACTTTTTTGTGAAAATATCCACTAAATGAAGGAATAATATGTGTGAGGGTACCCCAGGAGAGTTCCAAATGTGTGTGGGTAGAATATATATCCCACGGGGGTAAAATTGAAAAAAGTTAAAAACATTTTTTTTTGGACTTAGTCATTTTTCCGGCATTTATCAGACTTTCAGATAGGGGAAATGTCAGTGAGCGTTCCGATTTCAGTTCCAGAGCGATTCGCCCAATGAGTCTTTGATATTTAGTCGTTTTCAGCCAATTTTATGGATTTTTGAAAATTTCACTTTTCTGTGAAAATATCCACTAAATGAGAGAAATTTGTGAGGGTACCCCAGGAGAGTTCCAAATGTGTGTGGGTAGAATATATATCCCACGGGGGTAAAATTGAAAAAAGTTGAAAACATTTTTTTTTGGACTTAGTCATTTTTCCGGCATTTATCCGACTTTCAGATAGGGGAAATGTCAGTGAGCGTTCTGTTTTCAGTTCCAGAGCGATTCGCCCAATGAGTCCTTGATTTTTAGTCGTTTTCAGCCAATTTTCTGTATTTTTGAAAATTTCACTTTTTTGTGAAAATATCCACTAAATGAGGGAATAATATGTGTGAGGGTACCCCAGGAGAGTTCCAAATGTGTGTGGGTAGAATATATATCCCACGGGGGTAAAATTGAAAAAAGTTGAAAAAAATTTTTTTTTGGACTTACTCATTTTTCCGGCGTTTATCAGACTTTCAGATAGGGGAAATGTCAGTGAGCGTTCCGATTTCAGTTCCAGAGCGATTTGACGGATGATTCCTTGATATTTAGTTGTTTTCAGCCAATTTTCTGGATTTTTCAAAAAATTTCACTTTTTTGTGAAAATATCCACTAAATGAGGGAATAATATGTGTGAGGGTACCCCAGGAGAGTTCCAAATGTGTGTGGGTAGAATATATATCCCACGGGAGTAAAATTGAAAAATGTTTAAAAAATTTTTTTGGGACTTAGTCATTTTTCCGGCGTTTATCAGACTTTCAGATAGGGGAAATGTCAGTGAGCATTCCGATTTCAGTTCCAGAGCGATTCGCCCAATGAGTCCTTGATATTTCGTCGTTTTCAGCCAATTTTTCTGGATTTTTGAAAATTTCACTTTTTTGTGAAAATATCCACTAAATGAGGGAATAATATGTGTGAGGGTACCCCAAGAGAGTTCCAAATGTGTGTGGGTAGAATATATATCCCACGGGGGTAAAATTGAAAAAAGTTGAAAAAAATTTTTTTTTGGACTTAGTCATTTTTCCGGCGTTTATCAGACTTTCAGATAGGGGAAATGTCAGTGAGCATTCCGATTTCAGTTCCAGAGCGATTCGCCCAATGAGTCCTTGATATTTAGTCGTTTTCAGCCAATTTTCTGGATTTTTGAAAATTTCACTTTTCTGTGAAAATATCCACTAAATGAGGGAATAATATGTGTGAGGGTACCCCAGGAGAGTTCCAAATGTGTGTGGGTAGAATATATATCCCACAGGGGTAAAATTGAAAAAAGTTGAAAACATTTTTTTTTGGACTTAGTCATTTTTCCGGCATTTATCAGACTTTCAGATAGGGGAAATGTCAGTGAGCGTTCCGATTTCAGTTCCAGAGCGATTCACCCAATGAGTCCTTGATATTTAGTCGTTTTCAGCCAATTTTCTGGATTTTTGAAAATTTCACTTTTCTGTGAAAATATCCACTAAAGGGAATAATATGTGTGAGGGTACCCCAGGAGAGTTCCAAATGTGTGTGGGTAGAATATATATCCCACGGGGGTAAAATTGAAAAAAGTTTAAAAAAAATTTTTTTGGACTCAGTCATTTTTCTGGCGTTTATCATACTTTCAGATAGGGGAAATGTCAGTGAGCGTTCCGATTTCAGTTCCAGAGCGATTCGTCCAATGAGTCCTTGATATTTAGTCGTTTTCAGCCAATTTTCTGGATTTTTGAAAAGTTCACTTTTTTGTGTAAATATCCACTAAATGAGGGAATAATATGTGTGAGCGTACCCCAGGAGAGTTCCAAATGTGTGTGGTTAGAATATATATCCCACTGGGGTAAAATTGAAAAAAGTTGAAAAAAAATTTTTTTTGGACTTAGTCATTTTTCCGACATTTATCAGACTTTCAGATAGGGGAAATGTCAGTGAGCGTTCCGATTTCAATTCCAGAGTGATTCGCCAGATGAGTCCTTGATATTTAGTCGTTTTCAGCCAATTTTTCTGGATTTTTGAAAATTTCACTTTTTTGTGAAAATATCCACTAAATGAGGGAATAATATGTGTGAGGGTACCCCAGGAGAGTTCCAAATGTGTGTGGGTAGAATATATATCCCACGGGGGTAAAATTGAAAAAAGTTGAAAACATTTTTTTTTGGACTTAGTCATTTTTCCGGTGTTTATCAGCCTTTCAGATAGGGGAAATGTCAGTGAGCATTCCGATTTCAGTTCCAGAGCGATTCGCCCAATGAGTCCTTGATATTTAGTCGTTTTCAGCCAATTTTCTGGATTTTTGAAAATTTCACTTTTTTGCGTAAATATCCACTAAATGAGGGAATAATATGTGTGAGGGTACCCCAGGAGAGTTCCAAATGTGTGTAGGTAGAATATATATCCCACGGGGGTAAAATTGAAAAAAGTTGAAAAAAAATTTTTTTTGGACTTAGTCATTTTTCCGGCGTTTATCAGACTTTCAGATTGGGGAAATGTCAGTGAGCATTCCGATTTCAGTTCCAGAGCAATTCGCCCAATGAGTCCTTGATATTTCGTCGTTTTCAGCCAATTTTTCTGGATTTTTGAAAATTTCACTTTTTTGTGAAAATATCCACTAAATGAGGGAATAATATGTGTGAGGGTACCCCAGGAGAGTTCCAAATGTGGGTGGGTAGAATATATATCCCACGGGGGTAAAATTGAAAAAGTTGAAAAAATATTTTTTTAGACTTAGTCATTTTTCCGGCATTTATCAGACTTTCAGATAGGGGAAATGTCAGTGAGCGTTCCGATTGCAGTTCCAGAGCGATTCGTCCAATGAGTCCTTGATATTTAGTCGTTTTCAGCCAATTTTCTGGATTTTTGAAAATTTCACTTTTTTGTGAAAATATCCACTAAATGAGGGAATAATATCTGTGAGGGTACCCCAGGAGAGTTCCAAATGTGTGTGGGTAGAATATATATCCCACGGGGGTAAAATTGAAAAAAGTTGAAAACATTTTTTTTTGGAGTTAGTCATTTTTCCGGCGTTTATCAGACTTTCAGATAGGGGAAATGTCAGTGAGCATTCCGATTTCAGTTCCAGAGCGATTCGCCCAATGAGTCCTTGATATTTTGTCGTTTTCAGCCAATTTTCTGGATTTTTGAAAATTTCACTTTTTTGTGAAAATATCCACTAAATGAGGGAATAATATGTGTGAGGGTACCCCAAGAGAGTTCCAAATGTGTGTGGGTAGAATATATATCCCACGGGAGTAAAATTGAAAAAAGTTGAAAAAAATTTTTTTGGGACTTAGTCATTTTTCCGGCGTTTATCAGACTTTCAGATAGGGGAAATGTCAGTGAGCATTCCGATTTCAGTTCCAGAGCGATTCGCCCAATGAGTCCTTGATATTTTGTCATTTTCAGCCAATTTTCTGGATTTTTGAAAATTTCACTTTTTTGTGAAAATATCCACTAAATGAGGGAATAATATGTGTGAGGGTACCCCAGGAGAGTTCCAAATGTGTGTGGGTAGAATATATATCCCACGGGAGTAAAATTGAAAAAAGTTGAAAAAAATTTTTTTGGGACTTAGTCATTTTTCCGGCGTTTAACAGACTTTCAGATAGGGGAAATGTCAGTGAACATTCCGATTTCAGTTCCAGAACGATTTGCCCAATGAGTCCTTAATATTTCGTCGTTTTCAGCCAATTTTCTGGATTTTTGAAAATTTCACTTTTTTGTGAAAATATCCACTAAATGAGGGAATAATATGTGTGAGGGTACCCCAGGAGAGTTCCAAATGTGTGTGGGTAGAATATATATCCCACGGGGGTAAAATTGAAAAAAGTTGAAAAAAATTTTTTTTTGGACTTAGTCATTTTTCCGGCATTTATCAGACTTTCAGATAGGGGAAATGTCAGTGAGCATTCCGATTTCAGTTCCAGAGCGATTCGCCGGATGAGTCCTTGATATTTAGTCATTTTCAGCCAATTTTCTGGATTTTTGAAAATTTCACTTTTCTGTGAAAATATCCACTAAATGAGGGAATAATATGTGTGAGGGTACCCCAGGAGAGTTCCAAATGTGTGTGAGTAGAATATATATCCCACGGGGGTAAAATTGAAAAAAGTTGAAAACATTTTTTTTTGGACTTAGTCATTTTTCCGGCATTTATCAGACTTTCAGATAGGGGAAATGTCAGTGAGCGTTCCGATTTCAGTTCCAGAGCGATTCACCCAATGAGTCCTTGATATTTATTCGTTTTCAGCCAATTTTCTGGATTTTTGAAAATTTCACTTTTCTGTGAAAATATCCACTAAAGGGAATAATATGTGTGAGGGTACCCCAGGAGAGTTCCAAATGTGTGTGGGTAGAATATATATCCCACGGGGGTAAAATTGAAAAAAGTTTAAAAAAAATTTTTTTGGACTCAGTCATTTTTCTGGCGTTTATCATACTTTCAGATAGGGGAAATGTCAGTGAGCGTTCCGATTTCAGTTCCAGAGCGATTCGTCCAATGAGTCCTTGATATTTAGTCGTTTTCAGCCAATTTTCTGGATTTTTGAAAATTTCACTTTTTTGTGTAAATATCCACTAAATGAGGGAATAATATGTGTGAGGGTACCCCAGGAGAGTTCCAAATGTTTGTGGGTAGAATATATATCCCACGGGGGTAAAATTGAAAAAAGTTGAAAAAAAATTTTTTTTGGACTTAGTCATTTTTCCGACATTTATCAGACTTTCAGATAGGGGAAATGTCAGTGAGCGTTCCGATTTCAATTCCAGAGTGATTCGCCAGATGAGTCCTTGATATTTAGTCGTTTTCAGCCAATTTTTCTGGATTTTTGAAAATTTCACTTTTTTGTGAAAATATCCACTAAATGAGGGAATAATATGTGTGAGGGTACCCCAGGAGAGTTCCAAATGTGTGTGGGTAGAATATATATCCCACGGGGGTAAAATTGAAAAAAGTTGAAAACATTTTTTTTTGGACTTAGTATTTTTCCGGTGTTTATCAGACTTTCAGATTGGGGAAATGTCAGTGAGCATTCCGATTTCAGTTCCAGAGCAATTCGCCCAATGAGTCCTTGATATTTCGTCGTTTTCAGCCAATTTTTCTGGATTTTTGAAAATTTCACTTTTTTGTGAAAATATCCACTAAATGAGGGAATAATATGTGTGAGGGTACCCCAGGAGAGTTCCAAATGTGGGTGGGTAGAATATATATCCCACGGGGGTAAAATTGAAAAAGTTGAAAAAATATTTTTTTAGACTTAGTCATTTTTCCGGCATTTATCAGACTTTCAGATAGGGGAAATGTCAGTGAGCATTCCGATTTCAGTTCCAGAGCGATTCGCCCAATGAGTCCTTGATTCTTAGTTGTTTTCAGCCAATTTTCTGTATTTTTGAAAATTTCACTTTTTTGTGAAAATATCCACTAAATGAGGGAATAATATGTGTGAGGGTACCCCAGGAGAGTTCCAAATGTGGGTGGGTAGAATATATATCCCACGGGGGTAAAATTGAAAAAAGTTGAAAAAAAAATTTTTTGGACTTAGTCATTTTTCCGGCATTTATCAGACTTTCAGATAGGGGAAATGTCAGAGAGCATTCCGATTTCAGTTCCAGAGCGATTCGCCCAATGAGTCCTTGATATTTCGTCGTTTTCAGCCAATTTTTCTGGATTTTTGAAAATTTCAATTTTTTGTGAAAATATCCACTAAATGAGGGAATAATATGTGTGAGGGTACCCCAGGAGAGTTCCAAATGTGGGTGGGTAGAATATATATCCCACGGGGGTAAAATTGAAAAAGTTGAAAAAATATTTTTTTAGACTTAGTCATTTTTCCGGCATTTATCAGACTTTCAGATAGGGGAAATGTCAGTGAGCGTTCCGATTTCAGTTCCAGAGCGATTCGTCCAATGAGTCCTTGATATTTAGTCGTTTTCAGCCAATTTTCTGGATTTTTGAAAATTTCACTTTTTTGTGAAAATATCCACTAAATGAGGGAATAATATCTGTGAGGGTACCCCAGGAGAGTTCCAAATGTGTGTGGGTAGAATATATATCCCACGGGGGTAAAATTGAAAAAAGTTGAAAACATTTTTTTTTGGAGTTAGTCATTTTTCCGGCGTTAATCAGACTTTCAGATAGGGGAAATGTCAGTGAGCATTCCGATTTCAGTTCCAGAGCGATTCGCCCAATTAGTCCTTGATATTTTGTCGTTTTCAGCCAATTTTCTGGATTTTTGAAAATTTCACTTTTTTGTGAAAATATCCACTAAATGAGGGAATAATATGTGTGAGGGTACCCCAGGAGAGTTCCAAATGTGTGTGGGTAGAATATATATCCCACGGGAGTAAAATTGAAAAAAGTTGAAAAAAATTTTTTTGGGACTTAGTCATTTTTCCGGCGTTTATCAGACTTTCAGATAGGGGAAATGTCAGTGAACATTCCGATTTCAGTTCCAGAACGATTCGCCCAATGAGTCCTTAATATTTCGTCGTTTTCAGCCAATTTTCTGGATTTTTGAAAATTTCACTTTTTTGTGAAAATATCCACTAAATGAGGGAATAATATGTGTGAGGGTACCCCAGGAGAGTTCCAAATGTGTGTGGGTAGAATATATATCCCACGGGGGTAAAACTGAAAAAAGTTGAAAAAAATTTTTTTTTGGACTTAGTCATTTTTCCGGCGTTTATCAGACTTTCAGATAGGGGAAATGTCAGTGAGCGTTCCGATTTCAGTTCCAGAGCGATTCGCCGGATGAGTCCTTGATATTTAGTCGTTTTCAGCCAATTTTCTGGATTTTTGAAAATTTCACTTTTCTGTGAAAATATCCACTAAATGAGGGAATAATATGTGTGAGGGTACCCCAGGAGAGTTCCAAATGTGTGTGGGTAGAATATATATCCCACGGGGGTAAAATTGAAAAAAGTTGAAAACATTTTTTTTTGGACTTAGTCATTTTTCCGGCATTTATCAGACTTTCAGATAGGGGAAATGTCAGTGAGCATTCCGATTTCAGTTCCAGAGCGATTCGCCCAATGAGTCCTTGATTTTTAGTTGTTTTCAGCCAATTTTCTGTATTTTTGAAAATTTCACTTTTTTGTGAAAATATCCACTAAATGAGGGAATAATATGTGTGAGGGTACCCCAGGAGAGTTCCAAATGTGGGTGGGTAGAATATATATCCCACGGGGGTAAAATTGAAAAAAGTTGAAAAAAAATTTTTTTGGACTTAGTCATTTTTCCGGCATTTATCAGACTTTCAGATAGGGGAAATGTCAGAGAGCATTCCGATTTCAGTTCCCGAGCCATTCACCCAATGAGTCCTTGATATTTAGTCGTTTTCAGCCAATTTTCTGGATTTTTGAAAATTTCACTTTTTTGTGAAAATATCCACTAAATGAGGGAATAATATCTGTGAGGGTACCCCAGGAGAGTTCCAAATGTGTGTGGGTAGAATATATATCCCACGGGGGTAAAATTGAAAAAAGTTGAAAACATTTTTTTTTGGACTTAGTCATTTTTCCGGCATTTATCAGACTTTCAGATAGGGGAAATGTCAGTGAGCGTTCCGATTTCAGTTCCAGAGCGATTCACCCAATGAGTCCTTGATATATAGTTGTTTTCAGCCAATTTTCTGGATTTTTGAAAATTTCACTTTTCTGTGAAAATATCCACTAAAGGGAATAATATGTGTGAGGGCACCCCAGGAGAGTTCCAAATGTGTGTGGGTAGAATATATATCCCACGGGGGTAAAATTGAAAAAAGTTGAAAACATTTTTTTTTGGACTTAGTCATTTTTCCGGCATTTATCAGACTTTCAGATAGGGGAAATGTCAGTGAGCATTCTGATTTCAGTTCCAGAGCGATTCGCATAATGAGTCCTTGATTTTTAGTTGTTTTCAGCCAATTTTCTGTATTTTTGAAAATTTCACTTTTTTGTGAAAATATCCACTAAATGAGGGAATAATATGTGTCAGGGTACCCCAGGAGAGTTCCAAATGTGGGTGGGTAGAATATATATCCCACGGGGGTAAAATTGAAAAAAGTTGAAAACATTTTTTTTTGGACTTAGTCATTTTTCCGGCATTTATCAGACTTTCAGATAGGGGAAATGTCAGTGAGCATTCCGATTTCAGTTCCAGAGCGATTCGCCCAATGAGTCCTTGATTTTTAGTTGTTTTCAGCCAATTTTCTGTATTTTTGAAAATTTCACTTTTTTGTGAAAATATCCACTAAATGAGGGAATAATATGTGTGAGGGTACCCCAGGAGAGTTCCAAATGTGGGTGGGTAGAATATATATCCCACGGGGGTAAAATTGAAAAAAGTTGAAAAAAAATTTTTTTGGACTTAGTCATTTTTCCGGCATTTATCAGACTTTCAGATAGGGGAAATGTCAGAGAGCATTCCGATTTCAGTTCCCGAGCCATTCACCCAATGAGTCCTTGATATTTAGTCGTTTTCAGCCAATTTTCTGGATTTTTGAAAATTTCACTTTTTTGTGAAAATATCCACTAAATGAGGGAATAATATCTGTGAGGGTACCCCAGGAGAGTTCCAAATGTGTGTGGGTAGAATATATATCCCACGGGGGTAAAATTGAAAAAAGTTGAAAACATTTTTTTTTGGACTTAGTCATTTTTCCGTCATTTATCAGACTTTCAGATAGGGGAAATGTCAGTGAGCATTCCGATTTCAGTTCCAGAGCCATTCACCCAATGAGTCCTTGATATTTAGTCGTTTTCAGCCAATTTTCTGGATTTTTGAAAATTTCACTTTTTTGTGAAAATATCCACTAAATGAGGGAATAATATATGTGAGGGTACCCCAGGAGAGTTCCAAATGTGTGTGGGTAGAATATATATCCCACGGGGGTAAAATTGAAAAAAGTTGAAAACATTTTTTTTTGGACTTAGTCATTTTTACGGCGTTTATCAGACTTTCAGATACGGGAAATGTCAGTGAGCATTCCGATTTCAGTTCCAGAGCGATTCGCCCAATGAGTCCTTGATATTTCGTCGTTTTCAGCCAATTTTCTGGATTTTTGAAAATTTCACTTTTTTGTGAAAATATCCACTAAATGAGGGAATAATATGTGTGAGGGTACCCCAGGAGAGTTCCAAATGTGTGTGGGTAGAATATATATCCCACGGGGGTAAAATTGAAAAAAGTTGAAAACATTTTTTTTTGGACTTAGTCATTTTTCCGGCATTTATCAGACTTTCAGATAGGGGAAATGTCAGTGAGCATTCTGATTTCAGTTCCAGAGCGATTCGCCCAATAAGTCCTTAATTTTAGTTGTTTTCAGCCAATTTTCTGTATTTTTGAAAATTTCACTTTTTTGTGAAAATATCCACTAAATGAGGGAATAATATGTGTGAGGGTACCCCAGGAGAGTTCCAAATGTGGGTGGGTAGAATATATATCCCACGGGGGTAAAATTGAAAAAAGTTTAAAAAAATTTTTTTTGGACTTAGTCATTTTTCCGTGATTTATCAGATTTTCAGATAGGGGAAATGTCAGTGAGCATTCCGATTTCAGTTCCAGAGCCATTCACCCAATGAGTCCTTGATATTTAGTCGTTTTCAGCCAATTTTCTGGATTTTTGAAAATTTCACTTTTTTGTGAAAATATCCACTAAATGAGGGAATAATATCTGTGAGGGTACCCCAGGAGAGTTCCAAATGTGTGTGGGTAGAATATATATCCCACGGGGGTAAAATTGAAAAAAGTTGAAAACATTTTTTTTTGGACTTAGTCATTTTTCCGGCGTTTATCAGACTTTCAGATAGGGGAAATGTCAGTGAGCATTCCGATTTCAGTTCCAGAGCGATTCGCCTAATGAGTACTTGATATTTCGTCGTTTTCAGCCAATTTTTCTGGATTTTTGAAAATTTCACTTTTTTGTGAAAATATCCACTAAATGAGGGAATAATATGTGTGAGGGTACCCCAGGAGAGTTCCAAATGTGTGTGGGTAGAATATATATCCCACGGGGGTAAAATTGAAAAAAGTTGAAAACATTTTTTTTTGGACTTAGTCATTTTTCCGGCATTTATCAGACTTTCAGATAGGGGAAATGTCAGTGAGCGTTCCGATTTCAGTTCCAGAGCGATTCACCCAATGAGTCCTTGATATATAGTTGTTTTCAGCCAATTTTCTGGATTTTTGAAAATTTCACTTTTCTGTGAAAATATCCACTAAAGGGAATAATATGTGTGAGGGCACCCCAGGAGAGTTCCAAATGTGTGTGGGTAGAATATATATCCCACGGGGGTAAAATTGAAAAAAGTTGAAAACATTTTTTTTTGGACTTAGTCATTTTTCCGGCATTTATCAGACTTTCAGATAGGGGAAATGTCAGTGAGCATTCTGATTTCAGTTCCAGAGCGATTCGCATAATGAGTCCTTGATTTTTAGTTGTTTTCAGCCAATTTTCTGTATTTTTGAAAATTTCACTTTTTTGTGAAAATATCCACTAAATGAGGGAATAATATGTGTCAGGGTACCCCAGGAGAGTTCCAAATGTGGGTGGGTAGAATATATATCCCACGGGGGTAAAATTGAAAAAAGTTGAAAACATTTTTTTTTGGACTTAGTCATTTTTCCGGCATTTATCAGACTTTCAGATAGGGGAAATGTCAGTGAGCATTCCGATTTCAGTTCCAGAGCGATTCGCCCAATGAGTCCTTGATTTTTAGTTGTTTTCAGCCAATTTTCTGTATTTTTGAAAATTTCACTTTTTTGTGAAAATATCCACTAAATGAGGGAATAATATGTGTGAGGGTACCCCAGGAGAGTTCCAAATGTGGGTGGGTAGAATATATATCCCACGGGGGTAAAATTGAAAAAAGTTGAAAAAAAATTTGTTTGGACTTAGTCATTTTTCCGGCATTTATCAGACTTTCAGATAGGGGAAATGTCAGAGAGCATTCCGATTTCAGTTCCCGAGCCATTCACCCAATGAGTCCTTGATATTTAGTCGTTTTCAGCCAATTTTCTGGATTTTTGAAAATTTCACTTTTTTGTGAAAATATCCACTAAATGAGGGAATAATATCTGTGAGGGTACCCCAGGAGAGTTCCAAATGTGTGTGGGTAGAATATATATCCCACGGGGGTAAAATTGAAAAAAGTTGAAAACATTTTTTTTTGGACTTAGTCATTTTTCCGTCATTTATCAGACTTTCAGATAGGGGAAATGTCAGTGAGCATTCCGATTTCAGTTCCAGAGCCATTCACCCAATGAGTCCTTGATATTTAGTCGTTTTCAGCCAATTTTCTGGATTTTTGAAAATTTCACTTTTTTGTGAAAATATCCACTAAATGAGGGAATAATATATGTGAGGGTACCCCAGGAGAGTTCCAAATGTGTGTGGGTAGAATATATATCCCACGGGGGTAAAATTGAAAAAAGTTGAAAACATTTTTTTTTGGACTTAGTCATTTTTACGGCGTTTATCAGACTTTCAGATACGGGAAATGTCAGTGAGCATTCCGATTTCAGTTCCAGAGCGATTCGCCCAATGAGTCCTTGATATTTCGTCGTTTTCAGCCAATTTTCTGGATTTTTGAAAATTTCACTTTTTTGTGAAAATATCCACTAAATGAGGGAATAATATGTGTGAGGGTACCCCAGGAGAGTTCCAAATGTGTGTGGGTAGAATATATATCCCACGGGGGTAAAATTGAAAAAAGTTGAAAACATTTTTTTTTGGACTTAGTCATTTTTCCGGCATTTATCAGACTTTCAGATAGGGGAAATGTCAGTGAGCATTCTGATTTCAGTTCCAGAGCGATTCGCCCAATAAGTCCTTAATTTTAGTTGTTTTCAGCCAATTTTCTGTATTTTTGAAAATTTCACTTTTTTGTGAAAATATCCACTAAATGAGGGAATAATATGTGTGAGGGTACCCCAGGAGAGTTCCAAATGTGGGTGGGTAGAATATATATCCCACGGGGGTAAAATTGAAAAAAGTTTAAAAAAATTTTTTTTGGACTTAGTCATTTTTCCGTCATTTATCAGATTTTCAGATAGGGGAAATGTCAGTGAGCATTCCGATTTCAGTTCCAGAGCCATTCACCCAATGAGTCCTTGATATTTAGTCGTTTTCAGCCAATTTTCTGGATTTTTGAAAATTTCACTTTTTTGTGAAAATATCCACTAAATGAGGGAATAATATCTGTGAGGGTACCCCAGGAGAGTTCCAAATGTGTGTGGGTAGAATATATATCCCACGGGGGTAAAATTGAAAAAAGTTGAAAACATTTTTTTTTGGACTTAGTCATTTTTCCGGCGTTTATCAGACTTTCAGATAGGGGAAATGTCAGTGAGCATTCCGATTTCAGTTCCAGAGCGATTCGCCTAATGAGTACTTGATATTTCGTCGTTTTCAGCCAATTTTTCTGGATTTTTGAAAATTTCACTTTTTTGTGAAAATATCCACTAAATGAGGGAATAATATGTGTGAGGGTACCCCAGGAGAGTTCCAAATGTGTGTGGGTAGAATATATATCCCACGGGGGTAAAATTGAAAAAAGTTGAAAACATTTTTTTTTGGACTTAGTCATTTTTCCGGCATTTATCAGACTTTCAGATAGGGGAAATGTCAGTGAGCGTTCCGATTTCAGTTCCAGAGCGATTCACCCAATGAGTCCTTGATATATAGTTGTTTTCAGCCAATTTTCTGGATTTTTGAAAATTTCACTTTTCTGTGAAAATATCCACTAAAGGGAATAATATGTGTGAGGGCACCCCAGGAGAGTTCCAAATGTGTGTGGGTAGAATATATATCCCACGGGGGTAAAATTGAAAAAAGTTGAAAACATTTTTTTTTGGACTTAGTCATTTTTCCGGCATTTATCAGACTTTCAGATAGGGGAAATGTCAGTGAGCATTCTGATTTCAGTTCCAGAGCGATTCGCATAATGAGTCCTTGATTTTTAGTTGTTTTCAGCCAATTTTCTGTATTTTTGAAAATTTCACTTTTTTGTGAAAATATCCACTAAATGAGGGAATAATATGTGTCAGGGTACCCCAGGAGAGTTCCAAATGTGGGTGGGTAGAATATATATCCCACGGGGGTAAAATTGAAAAAAGTTGAAAACATTTTTTTTTGGACTTAGTCATTTTTCCGGCATTTATCAGACTTTCAGATAGGGGAAATGTCAGTGAGCATTCCGATTTCAGTTCCAGAGCGATTCGCCCAATGAGTCCTTGATTTTTAGTTGTTTTCAGCCAATTTTCTGTATTTTTGAAAATTTCACTTTTTTGTGAAAATATCCACTAAATGAGGGAATAATATGTGTGAGGGTACCCCAGGAGAGTTCCAAATGTGGGTGGGTAGAATATATATCCCACGGGGGTAAAATTGAAAAAAGTTGAAAAAAAATTTTTTTGGACTTAGTCATTTTTCCGGCATTTATCAGACTTTCAGATAGGGGAAATGTCAGAGAGCATTCCGATTTCAGTTCCCGAGCCATTCACCCAATGAGTCCTTGATATTTAGTCGTTTTCAGCCAATTTTCTGGATTTTTGAAAATTTCACTTTTTTGTGAAAATATCCACTAAATGAGGGAATAATATCTGTGAGGGTACCCCAGGAGAGTTCCAAATGTGTGTGGGTAGAATATATATCCCACGGGGGTAAAATTGAAAAAAGTTGAAAACATTTTTTTTTGGACTTAGTCATTTTTCCGTCATTTATCAGACTTTCAGATAGGGGAAATGTCAGTGAGCATTCCGATTTCAGTTCCAGAGCCATTCACCCAATGAGTCCTTGATATTTAGTCGTTTTCAGCCAATTTTCTGGATTTTTGAAAATTTCACTTTTTTGTGAAAATATCCACTAAATGAGGGAATAATATATGTGAGGGTACCCCAGGAGAGTTCCAAATGTGTGTGGGTAGAATATATATCCCACGGGGGTAAAATTGAAAAAAGTTGAAAACATTTTTTTTTGGACTTAGTCATTTTTACGGCGTTTATCAGACTTTCAGATACGGGAAATGTCAGTGAGCATTCCGATTTCAGTTCCAGAGCGATTCGCCCAATGAGTCCTTGATATTTCGTCGTTTTCAGCCAATTTTCTGGATTTTTGAAAATTTCACTTTTTTGTGAAAATATCCACTAAATGAGGGAATAATATGTGTGAGGGTACCCCAGGAGAGTTCCAAATGTGTGTGGGTAGAATATATATCCCACGGGGGTAAAATTGAAAAAAGTTGAAAACATTTTTTTTTGGACTTAGTCATTTTTCCGGCATTTATCAGACTTTCAGATAGGGGAAATGTCAGTGAGCATTCTGATTTCAGTTCCAGAGCGATTCGCCCAATAAGTCCTTAATTTTAGTTGTTTTCAGCCAATTTTCTGTATTTTTGAAAATTTCACTTTTTTGTGAAAATATCCACTAAATGAGGGAATAATATGTGTGAGGGTACCCCAGGAGAGTTCCAAATGTGGGTGGGTAGAATATATATCCCACGGGGGTAAAATTGAAAAAAGTTTAAAAAAATTTTTTTTGGACTTAGTCATTTTTCCGTCATTTATCAGATTTTCAGATAGGGGAAATGTCAGTGAGCATTCCGATTTCAGTTCCAGAGCCATTCACCCAATGAGTCCTTGATATTTAGTCGTTTTCAGCCAATTTTCTGGATTTTTGAAAATTTCACTTTTTTGTGAAAATATCCACTAAATGAGGGAATAATATCTGTGAGGGTACCCCAGGAGAGTTCCAAATGTGTGTGGGTAGAATATATATCCCACGGGGGTAAAATTGAAAAAAGTTGAAAACATTTTTTTTTGGACTTAGTCATTTTTCCGGCGTTTATCAGACTTTCAGATAGGGGAAATGTCAGTGAGCATTCCGATTTCAGTTCCAGAGCGATTCGCCTAATGAGTACTTGATATTTCGTCGTTTTCAGCCAATTTTTCTGGATTTTTGAAAATTTCACTTTTTTGTGAAAATATCCACTAAATGAGGGAATAATATGTGTGAGGGTACCCCAGGAGAGTTCCAAATGTGTGTGGGTAGAATATATATCCCACGGGGGTAAAATTGAAAAAAGTTGAAAAAAATTTTTTTTTGGACTTAGTCATTTTTCCGGCGTTTATCAGACTTTCAGATAGGGGAAATGTCAGTGAGCATTCCGATTTCAGTTCCAGAGCGATTCGCCGGATGAGTCCTTGATATTTAGTCGTTTTCAGCCAATTTTCTGGATTTTTGAAAATTTCACTTTTCTGTGAAAATATCCACTAAATGAGGGAATAATATGTGTGAGGATACCCCAGGAGAGTTCCAAATGTGTGTGGGTAGAATATATATCCCACGGGGGTAAAATTGAAAAAAGTTGAAAACATTTTTTTTTGGACTTAGTCATTTTTCCGGCATTTATCAGACTTTCAGATAGGGGAAATGTCAGTGAGCATTCCGATTTCAGTTCCAGAGCGATTCACCCAATGAGTCCTTGATATTTAGCTGTTTTCAGCCAATTTTCTGGATTTTTGAAAATTTTACTTTTTTGTGTAAATATCCACTAAATGAGGGAATAATATGTGTGAGGGTACCCCAGGAGAGTTCCAAATGTGTGTGGGTAGAATATATATCCCACGGGGGTAAAATTGAAAAAAGTTTAAAAAAATTTTTTTTTGGACTTAGTCATTTTTCCGGCATTTATCAGACTTTCAGATAGGGGAAATGTCAGTGAGCATTCCAATTTCAGTTCCAGAGCGATTCGCCCAATGAGTCCTTGATTTTTAGTTGTTTTCAGCCAATTTTCTGTATTTTTGAAAATTTCACTTTTTTGTGAAAATATCCACTAAATGAGGGAATAATATGTGTGAGGGTACCCCAGGAGAGTTCCAAATGTGTGTGGGTAGAATATATATCCCACGGGGGTAAAATTGAAAAAAGTTGAAAACATTTTTTTTTGGACTTAGTCATTTTTACGGCGTTTATCAGACTTTCAGATAGGGGAAATGTCAGTGAGCATTCCGATTTCAGTTCCAGAGCGATTCGCCCAATGAGTCCTTGATATTTCGTCGTTTTCAGCCAATTTTCTGGATTTTTGAAAATTTCACTTTTTTGTGAAAATATCCACTAAATGAGGGAATAATATGTGTGAGGGTACCCCAGGAGAGTTCCAAACGTGTGTGGGTAGAATATATATCCCACGGGGGTAAAATTGAAAAAAGTTGAAAAAAATTTTTTTTTGGACTTAGTCATTTTTCCGGTGTTTATCAGACTTTCAGATAGGGGAAATGTCAGTGAGCGTTCCGATTTCAGTTCCAGAGCGATTCGCCGGATGAGTCCTTGATAGTCGTTTTCAGCCAATTTTCTGGATTTTTGAAAATTTCACTTTTTTGTAAAAATATCCACTAAATGAGGGAATAATATGTGTGAGGGTACCCCAGGAGAGTTCCAAAAGTGTGTGGGTAGACTATATATATCACACGGGGGTAAAATTGAAAAAAGTTGAAAACATTTTTTTTTGGACTTAGTCATTTTTCCGGCATTTATCAGACTTTCAGATAGGGGAAATGTCAGTGAGCATTCCGATTTCAGTTCCAGAGCGATTCGCCCAATGAGTCCTTGATTTTTAGTTGTTTTCAGCCAATTTTCTGTATTTTTGAAAATTTCACTTTTTTGTGAAAATATCCACTAAATGAGGGAATAATATGTGTGAGGGTACCCCAGGAGAGTTCCAAATGTGTGTGGGTAGAATATATATCCCACGCGGGTAAAATTGAAAAAAGTTGAAAAAAATTTTTTTTTGGACTTAGTCATTTTTCCGACATTTATCAGACTTTCAGATAGGGGAAATGTCAGTGAGCGTTCCGATTTCAATTCCAGAGTGATTCGCCGGATGAGTCCTTGATATTTAGTCGTTTTCAGCCAATTTTTCTGGATTTTTGAAAATTTCACTTTTTTTGTGAAAATATCCACTAAATGAGGGAACAATATGTGTGAGGGTACCCCAGGAGAGTTCCAAATGTGTGTGGGTAGAATATATATCCCACGGGGGTAAAATTGAAAAAAGTTGAAAACATTTTTTTTTGGACTTAGTCATTTTTCCCGCGTTTATCAGCATTTCAGATAGGGGAAATGTCAGTGAGCATTCCGATTTCAGTTCCAGAGCGATTCGCCCAATGAGTCCTTGATATTTAGTCGTTTTCAGCCAATTTTCTGGATTTTTGAAAATTTCACTTTTTTGTGTAAATATCCACTAAATGAGGGAATAATATGTGTGAGGGTACCCCAGGAGAGTTTCAAATGTGTGTGGGTAGAATATATATCCCACGGGGGTAAAATTGAAAAAAGTTGAAAACTTTTTTTTTTGGACTTAGTCATTTTTCCGGCGTTTATCAGCCTTTCAGATAGGGGAAATGTCAGTGAGCATTCCGATTTCAGTTCCAGAGTGATTCGCCCAATGAGTCCTTGATATTTCGTCGTTTTCAGCCAATTTTTCTGGATTTTTGAAAATTTCACTTTTTTGTGAAAATATCCACTAAATGAGGGAATAATATCTGTGAGGGTACCCCAGGAGAGTTCCAAATGTGTGTGGGTAGAATATATATCCCACGGGGGTAAAATTGAAAAAAGTTGAAAACATTTTTTTTTGGACTTAGTCATTTTTCCGGCGTTTATCAGACTTTCAGATAGGGGAAATGTCAGTGAGCATTCCGATTTCAGTTCCAGAGCGATTCGCCCAATGAGTCCTTGATATTTCGTCGTTTTCAGCCAATTTTCTGGATTTTTGAAAATTTCACTTTTTTGTGAAAATATCCACTAAATGAGGGAATAATATGTGTGAGGGTACCCCAGGAGAGTTCCAAATGTGTGTGGGTAGAATATATATCCCACGGGAGTAAAATTGAAAAAAGTTGAAAAAAATTTTTTTGGGACTTAGTCATTTTTCCGGCGTTTATCAGACTTTCAGATAGGGGAAATGTCAGTGAACATTCCGATTTCAGTTCCAGAACGATTCGCCCAATGAGTCCTTAATATTTCGTTGTTTTCAGCCAATTTTCTGGATTTTTGAAAATTTCACTTTTCTGTGAAAATATCCACTAAATGAGGGAATAATATGTGTGAGGGTACCCCAGGAGAGTTCCAAATGTGTGTGGGTAGAATATATATCCCACGGGGGTAAAATTGAAAAAAGTTGAAAACATTTTTTTTTGGACTTAATCATTTTTCCGGCATTTATCAGAATTTCAGATAGGGGAAATGTCAGAGAGCATTCCGATTTCAGTTCCAGAGCCATTCACCCAATGAGTCCTTGATATTTAGTCGTTTTCAGCCAATTTTCTGGATTTTTGAAAATTTCACTTTTTTGTGAAAATATCCACTAAATGAGGGAATAATATCTGTGAGGGTACCCCAGGAGAGTTCCAAATGTGTGTGGGTAGAATATATATCCCACGGGGGTAAAATTGAAAAAAGTTGAAAACATTTTTTTTTGGACTTAGTCATTTTTCCGGCGTTTATCAGACTTTCAGATAGGGGAAATGTCAGTGAGCATTCCGATTTCAGTTCCAGAGCGATTCGCCTAATGAGTACTTGATATTTCGTCGTTTTCAGCCAATTTTTCTGGATTTTTGAAAATTTCACTTTTTTGTGAAAATATCCACTAAATGAGGGAATAATATGTGTGAGGGTACCCCAGGAGAGTTCCAAATGTGTGTGGGTAGAATATATATCCCACGGGGGTAAAATTGAAAAAAGTTGAAAACATTTTTTTTTGGACTTAGTCATTTTTCCGGCATTTATCAGACTTTCAGATAGGGGAAATGTCAGTGAGCGTTCCGATTTCAGTTCCAGAGCGATTCACCCAATGAGTCCTTGATATATAGTTGTTTTCAGCCAATTTTCTGGATTTTTGAAAATTTCACTTTTCTGTGAAAATATCCACTAAAGGGAATAATATGTGTGAGGGCACCCCAGGAGAGTTCCAAATGTGTGTGGGTAGAATATATATCCCACGGGGGTAAAATTGAAAAAAGTTGAAAACATTTTTTTTTGGACTTAGTCATTTTTCCGGCATTTATCAGACTTTCAGATAGGGGAAATGTCAGTGAGCATTCTGATTTCAGTTCCAGAGCGATTCGCATAATGAGTCCTTGATTTTTAGTTGTTTTCAGCCAATTTTCTGTATTTTTGAAAATTTCACTTTTTTGTGAAAATATCCACTAAATGAGGGAATAATATGTGTCAGGGTACCCCAGGAGAGTTCCAAATGTGGGTGGGTAGAATATATATCCCACGGGGGTAAAATTGAAAAAAGTTGAAAACATTTTTTTTTGGACTTAGTCATTTTTCCGGCATTTATCAGACTTTCAGATAGGGGAAATGTCAGTGAGCATTCCGATTTCAGTTCCAGAGCGATTCGCCCAATGAGTCCTTGATTTTTAGTTGTTTTCAGCCAATTTTCTGTATTTTTGAAAATTTCACTTTTTTGTGAAAATATCCACTAAATGAGGGAATAATATGTGTGAGGGTACCCCAGGAGAGTTCCAAATGTGGGTGGGTAGAATATATATCCCACGGGGGTAAAATTGAAAAAAGTTGAAAAAAAATTTTTTTGGACTTAGTCATTTTTCCGGCATTTATCAGACTTTCAGATAGGGGAAATGTCAGAGAGCATTCCGATTTCAGTTCCCGAGCCATTCACCCAATGAGTCCTTGATATTTAGTCGTTTTCAGCCAATTTTCTGGATTTTTGAAAATTTCACTTTTTTGTGAAAATATCCACTAAATGAGGGAATAATATCTGTGAGGGTACCCCAGGAGAGTTCCAAATGTGTGTGGGTAGAATATATATCCCACGGGGGTAAAATTGAAAAAAGTTGAAAACATTTTTTTTTGGACTTAGTCATTTTTCCGTCATTTATCAGACTTTCAGATAGGGGAAATGTCAGTGAGCATTCCGATTTCAGTTCCAGAGCCATTCACCCAATGAGTCCTTGATATTTAGTCGTTTTCAGCCAATTTTCTGGATTTTTGAAAATTTCACTTTTTTGTGAAAATATCCACTAAATGAGGGAATAATATATGTGAGGGTACCCCAGGAGAGTTCCAAATGTGTGTGGGTAGAATATATATCCCACGGGGGTAAAATTGAAAAAAGTTGAAAACATTTTTTTTTGGACTTAGTCATTTTTACGGCGTTTATCAGACTTTCAGATACGGGAAATGTCAGTGAGCATTCCGATTTCAGTTCCAGAGCGATTCGCCCAATGAGTCCTTGATATTTCGTCGTTTTCAGCCAATTTTCTGGATTTTTGAAAATTTCACTTTTTTGTGAAAATATCCACTAAATGAGGGAATAATATGTGTGAGGGTACCCCAGGAGAGTTCCAAATGTGTGTGGGTAGAATATATATCCCACGGGGGTAAAATTGAAAAAAGTTGAAAACATTTTTTTTTGGACTTAGTCATTTTTCCGGCATTTATCAGACTTTCAGATAGGGGAAATGTCAGTGAGCATTCTGATTTCAGTTCCAGAGCGATTCGCCCAATAAGTCCTTAATTTTAGTTGTTTTCAGCCAATTTTCTGTATTTTTGAAAATTTCACTTTTTTGTGAAAATATCCACTAAATGAGGGAATAATATGTGTGAGGGTACCCCAGGAGAGTTCCAAATGTGGGTGGGTAGAATATATATCCCACGGGGGTAAAATTGAAAAAAGTTTAAAAAAATTTTTTTTGGACTTAGTCATTTTTCCGTCATTTATCAGATTTTCAGATAGGGGAAATGTCAGTGAGCATTCCGATTTCAGTTCCAGAGCCATTCACCCAATGAGTCCTTGATATTTAGTCGTTTTCAGCCAATTTTCTGGATTTTTGAAAATTTCACTTTTTTGTGAAAATATCCACTAAATGAGGGAATAATATCTGTGAGGGTACCCCAGGAGAGTTCCAAATGTGTGTGGGTAGAATATATATCCCACGGGGGTAAAATTGAAAAAAGTTGAAAACATTTTTTTTTGGACTTAGTCATTTTTCCGGCGTTTATCAGACTTTCAGATAGGGGAAATGTCAGTGAGCATTCCGATTTCAGTTCCAGAGCGATTCGCCTAATGAGTACTTGATATTTCGTCGTTTTCAGCCAATTTTTCTGGATTTTTGAAAATTTCACTTTTTTGTGAAAATATCCACTAAATGAGGGAATAATATGTGTGAGGGTACCCCAGGAGAGTTCCAAATGTGTGTGGGTAGAATATATATCCCACGGGGGTAAAATTGAAAAAAGTTTAAAACATTTTTTTTTGGACTTAGTCATTTTTCCGGCATTTATCAGACTTTCAGATAGGGGAAATGTCAGTGAGCGTTCCGATTTCAGTTCCAGAGCGATTCACCCAATGAGTCCTTGATATATAGTTGTTTTCAGCCAATTTTCTGGATTTTTGAAAATTTCACTTTTCTGTGAAAATATCCACTAAAGGGAATAATATGTGTGAGGGCACCCCAGGAGAGTTCCAAATGTGTGTGGGTAGAATATATATCCCACGGGGGTAAAATTGAAAAAAGTTGAAAACATTTTTTTTTGGACTTAGTCATTTTTCCGGCATTTATCAGACTTTCAGATAGGGGAAATGTCAGTGAGCATTCTGATTTCAGTTCCAGAGCGATTCGCATAATGAGTCCTTGATTTTTAGTTGTTTTCAGCCAATTTTCTGTATTTTTGAAAATTTCACTTTTTTGTGAAAATATCCACTAAATGAGGGAATAATATGTGTCAGGGTACCCCAGGAGAGTTCCAAATGTGGGTGGGTAGAATATATATCCCACGGGGGTAAAATTGAAAAAAGTTGAAAACATTTTTTTTTGGACTTAGTCATTTTTCCGGCATTTATCAGACTTTCAGATAGGGGAAATGTCAGTGAGCATTCCGATTTCAGTTCCAGAGCGATTCGCCCAATGAGTCCTTGATTTTTAGTTGTTTTCAGCCAATTTTCTGTATTTTTGAAAATTTCACTTTTTTGTGAAAATATCCACTAAATGAGGGAATAATATGTGTGAGGGTACCCCAGGAGAGTTCCAAATGTGGGTGGGTAGAATATATATCCCACGGGGGTAAAATTGAAAAAAGTTGAAAAAAAATTTTTTTGGACTTAGTCATTTTTCCGGCATTTATCAGACTTTCAGATAGGGGAAATGTCAGAGAGCATTCCGATTTCAGTTCCCGAGCCATTCACCCAATGAGTCCTTGATATTTAGTCGTTTTCAGCCAATTTTCTGGATTTTTGAAAATTTCACTTTTTTGTGAAAATATCCACTAAATGAGGGAATAATATATGTGAGGGTACCCCAGGAGAGTTCCAAATGTGTGTGGGTAGAATATATATCCCACGGGGGTAAAATTGAAAAAAGTTGAAAACATTTTTTTTTGGACTTAGTCATTTTTACGGCGTTTATCAGACTTTCAGATACGGGAAATGTCAGTGAGCATTCCGATTTCAGTTCCAGAGCGATTCGCCCAATGAGTCCTTGATATTTCGTCGTTTTCAGCCAATTTTCTGGATTTTTGAAAATTTCACTTTTTTGTGAAAATATCCACTAAATGAGGGAATAATATGTGTGAGGGTACCCCAGGAGAGTTCCAAATGTGTGTGGGTAGAATATATATCCCACGGGGGTAAAATTGAAAAAAGTTGAAAACATTTTTTTTTGGACTTAGTCATTTTTCCGGCATTTATCAGACTTTCAGATAGGGGAAATGTCAGTGAGCATTCTGATTTCAGTTCCAGAGCGATTCGCCCAATAAGTCCTTAATTTTAGTTGTTTTCAGCCAATTTTCTGTATTTTTGAAAATTTCACTTTTTTGTGAAAATATCCACTAAATGAGGGAATAATATGTGTGAGGGTACCCCAGGAGAGTTCCAAATGTGGGTGGGTAGAATATATATCCCACGGGGGTAAAATTGAAAAAAGTTTAAAAAAATTTTTTTTGGACTTAGTCATTTTTCCGTCATTTATCAGATTTTCAGATAGGGGAAATGTCAGTGAGCATTCCGATTTCAGTTCCAGAGCCATTCACCCAATGAGTCCTTGATATTTAGTCGTTTTCAGCCAATTTTCTGGATTTTTGAAAATTTCACTTTTTTGTGAAAATATCCACTAAATGAGGGAATAATATCTGTGAGGGTACCCCAGGAGAGTTCCAAATGTGTGTGGGTAGAATATATATCCCACGGGGGTAAAATTGAAAAAAGTTGAAAACATTTTTTTTTGGACTTAGTCATTTTTCCGGCGTTTATCAGACTTTCAGATAGGGGAAATGTCAGTGAGCATTCCGATTTCAGTTCCAGAGCGATTCGCCTAATGAGTACTTGATATTTCGTCGTTTTCAGCCAATTTTTCTGGATTTTTGAAAATTTCACTTTTTTGTGAAAATATCCACTAAATGAGGGAATAATATGTGTGAGGGTACCCCAGGAGAGTTCCAAATGTGTGTGGGTAGAATATATATCCCACGGGGGTAAAATTGAAAAAAGTTGAAAAAAATTTTTTTTTGGACTTAGTCATTTTTCCGGCGTTTATCAGACTTTCAGATAGGGGAAATGTCAGTGAGCATTCCGATTTCAGTTCCAGAGCGATTCGCCGGATGAGTCCTTGATATTTAGTCGTTTTCAGCCAATTTTCTGGATTTTTGAAAATTTCACTTTTCTGTGAAAATATCCACTAAATGAGGGAATAATATGTGTGAGGATACCCCAGGAGAGTTCCAAATGTGTGTGGGTAGAATATATATCCCACGGGGGTAAAATTGAAAAAAGTTGAAAACATTTTTTTTGGACTTAGTCATTTTTCCGGCATTTATCAGACTTTCAGATAGGGGAAATGTCAGTGAGCATTCCGATTTCAGTTCCAGAGCGATTCACCCAATGAGTCCTTGATATTTAGCTGTTTTCAGCCAATTTTCTGGATTTTTGAAAATTTTACTTTTTTGTGTAAATATCCACTAAATGAGGGAATAATATGTGTGAGGGTACCCCAGGAGAGTTCCAAATGTGTGTGGGTAGAATATATATCCCACGGGGGTAAAATTGAAAAAAGTTTAAAAAAATTTTTTTTTGGACTTAGTCATTTTTCCGGCATTTATCAGACTTTCAGATAGGGGAAATGTCAGTGAGCATTCCAATTTCAGTTCCAGAGCGATTCGCCCAATGAGTCCTTGATTTTTAGTTGTTTTCAGCCAATTTTCTGTATTTTTGAAAATTTCACTTTTTTGTGAAAATATCCACTAAATGAGGGAATAATATGTGTGAGGGTACCCCAGGAGAGTTCCAAATGTGTGTGGGTAGAATATATATCCCACGGGGGTAAAATTGAAAAAAGTTGAAAACATTTTTTTTTGGACTTAGTCATTTTTACGGCGTTTATCAGACTTTCAGATAGGGGAAATGTCAGTGAGCATTCCGATTTCAGTTCCAGAGCGATTCGCCCAATGAGTCCTTGATATTTCGTCGTTTTCAGCCAATTTTCTGGATTTTTGAAAATTTCACTTTTTTGTGAAAATATCCACTAAATGAGGGAATAATATGTGTGAGGGTACCCCAGGAGAGTTCCAAACGTGTGTGGGTAGAATATATATCCCACGGGGGTAAAATTGAAAAAAGTTGAAAAAAATTTTTTTTTGGACTTAGTCATTTTTCCGGTGTTTATCAGACTTTCAGATAGGGGAAATGTCAGTGAGCGTTCCGATTTCAGTTCCAGAGCGATTCGCCGGATGAGTCCTTGATAGTCGTTTTCAGCCAATTTTCTGGATTTTTGAAAATTTCACTTTTTTGTAAAAATATCCACTAAATGAGGGAATAATATGTGTGAGGGTACCCCAGGAGAGTTCCAAAAGTGTGTGGGTAGACTATATATATCACACGGGGGTAAAATTGAAAAAAGTTGAAAACATTTTTTTTTGGACTTAGTCATTTTTCCGGCATTTATCAGACTTTCAGATAGGGGAAATGTCAGTGAGCATTCCGATTTCAGTTCCAGAGCGATTCGCCCAATGAGTCCTTGATTTTTAGTTGTTTTCAGCCAATTTTCTGTATTTTTGAAAATTTCACTTTTTTGTGAAAATATCCACTAAATGAGGGAATAATATGTGTGAGGGTACCCCAGGAGAGTTCCAAATGTGTGTGGGTAGAATATATATCCCACGCGGGTAAAATTGAAAAAAGTTGAAAAAAATTTTTTTTTGGACTTAGTCATTTTTCCGACATTTATCAGACTTTCAGATAGGGGAAATGTCAGTGAGCGTTCCGATTTCAATTCCAGAGTGATTCGCCGGATGAGTCCTTGATATTTAGTCGTTTTCAGCCAATTTTTCTGGATTTTTGAAAATTTCACTTTTTTTGTGAAAATATCCACTAAATGAGGGAACAATATGTGTGAGGGTACCCCAGGAGAGTTCCAAATGTGTGTGGGTAGAATATATATCCCACGGGGGTAAAATTGAAAAAAGTTGAAAACATTTTTTTTTGGACTTAGTCATTTTTCCCGCGTTTATCAGCATTTCAGATAGGGGAAATGTCAGTGAGCATTCCGATTTCAGTTCCAGAGCGATTCGCCCAATGAGTCCTTGATATTTAGTCGTTTTCAGCCAATTTTCTGGATTTTTGAAAATTTCACTTTTTTGTGTAAATATCCACTAAATGAGGGAATAATATGTGTGAGGGTACCCCAGGAGAGTTTCAAATGTGTGTGGGTAGAATATATATCCCACGGGGGTAAAATTGAAAAAAGTTGAAAACTTTTTTTTTTGGACTTAGTCATTTTTCCGGCGTTTATCAGCCTTTCAGATAGGGGAAATGTCAGTGAGCATTCCGATTTCAGTTCCAGAGTGATTCGCCCAATGAGTCCTTGATATTTCGTCGTTTTCAGCCAATTTTTCTGGATTTTTGAAAATTTCACTTTTTTGTGAAAATATCCACTAAATGAGGGAATAATATCTGTGAGGGTACCCCAGGAGAGTTCCAAATGTGTGTGGGTAGAATATATATCCCACGGGGGTAAAATTGAAAAAAGTTGAAAACATTTTTTTTTGGACTTAGTCATTTTTCCGGCGTTTATCAGACTTTCAGATAGGGGAAATGTCAGTGAGCATTCCGATTTCAGTTCCAGAGCGATTCGCCCAATGAGTCCTTGATATTTCGTCGTTTTCAGCCAATTTTCTGGATTTTTGAAAATTTCACTTTTTTGTGAAAATATCCACTAAATGAGGGAATAATATGTGTGAGGGTACCCCAGGAGAGTTCCAAATGTGTGTGGGTAGAATATATATCCCACGGGAGTAAAATTGAAAAAAGTTGAAAAAAATTTTTTTGGGACTTAGTCATTTTTCCGGCGTTTATCAGACTTTCAGATAGGGGAAATGTCAGTGAACATTCCGATTTCAGTTCCAGAACGATTCGCCCAATGAGTCCTTAATATTTCGTTGTTTTCAGCCAATTTTCTGGATTTTTGAAAATTTCACTTTTCTGTGAAAATATCCACTAAATGAGGGAATAATATGTGTGAGGGTACCCCAGGAGAGTTCCAAATGTGTGTGGGTAGAATATATATCCCACGGGGGTAAAATTGAAAAAAGTTGAAAACATTTTTTTTTGGACTTAATCATTTTTCCGGCATTTATCAGAATTTCAGATAGGGGAAATGTCAGAGAGCATTCCGATTTCAGTTCCAGAGCCATTCACCCAATGAGTCCTTGATATTTAGTCGTTTTCAGCCAATTTTCTGGATTTTTGAAAATTTCACTTTTTTGTGAAAATATCCACTAAATGAGGGAATAATATCTGTGAGGGTACCCCAGGAGAGTTCCAAATGTGTGTGGGTAGAATATATATCCCACGGGGGTAAAATTGAAAAAAGTTGAAAACATTTTTTTTTGGACTTAGTCATTTTTCCGGCGTTTATCAGACTTTCAGATAGGGGAAATGTCAGTGAGCATTCCGATTTCAGTTCCAGAGCGATTCGCCTAATGAGTCCTTGATATTTCGTCGTTTTCAGCCAATTTTTCTGGATTTTTGAAAATTTCACTTTTTTGTGAAAATATCCACTAAATGAGGGAATAATATGTGTGAGGGTACCCCAGGAGAGTTCCAAATGTGTGTGGGTAGAATATATATCCCACGGGGGTAAAATTGAAAAAAGTTGAAAAAAATTTTTTTTTGGACTTAGTCATTTTTCCGGCGTTTATCAGACTTTCAGATAGGGGAAATGTCAGTGAGCATTCCGATTTCAGTTCCAGAGCGATTCGCCGGATGAGTCCTTGATATTTAGTCGTTTTCAGCCAATTTTCTGGATTTTTGAAAATTTCACTTTTCTGTGAAAATATCCACTAAATGAGGGAATAATATGTGTGAGGGTACCCCAGGAGAGTTCCAAATGTGTGTGGGTAGAATATATATCCCACGGGGGTAAAATTGAAAAAAGTTGAAAACATTTTTTTTTGGACTTAGTCATTTTTCCGGCATTTATCAGACTTTCAGATAGGGGAAATGTCATTGAGCGTTCCGATTTTAGTTCCAGAGCGATTCACCCAATGAGTCCTTGATATTTAGCTGTTTTCAGCCAATTTTCTGGATTTTTGAAAATTTCACTTTTCTGTGAAAATATCCACTAAACGGAATAATATGTGTGAGGGTACCCCAGGAGAGTTCCAAATGTGTGTGGGTAGAATATATATCCCACGGGGGTAAAATTGAAAAAAGTTGAAAAAAAATTTTTTTTGGACTTAGTCATTTTTCCGACATTTATCAGACTTTCAGATAGGGGAAATGTCAGTGAGCGTTCCGATTTCAATTCCAGAGTGATTCGCCAGATGAGTCCTTGATATTTAGTCGTTTTCAGCCAATTTTTCTGGATTTTTGAAAATTTCACTTTTTTTGTGAAAATATCCACTAAATGAGGGAATAATATGTGTGAGGGTACCCCAGGAGAGTTCCAAATGTGTGTGGGTAGAATATATATCCCACGGGGGTAAAATTGAAAAAAGTTGAAAACATTTTTTTTTGGACTTAGTCATTTTTCCGGCGTTTATCAGCCTTTCAGATAGGGGAAATGTCAGTGAGCATTCCGATTTCAGTTCCAGAGCGATTCGCCCAATGAGTCCTTGATATTTAGTCGTTTTCAGCCAATTTTCTGGATTTTTGAAAATTTCACTTTTTTCTGTAAATATCCACTAAATGAGGGAATAATATGTGTGAGGGTACCCCAGGAGAGTTCCAAATGTGTGTGGGTAGAATATATATCCCACGGGAGTAAAATTGAAAAAAGTTGAAAAAAACTTTTTTGGGACTTAGTCATTTTTCCGGCGTTTATCAGACTTTCAGATAGGGGAAATGTCAGTGAACATTCCGATTTCAGTTCCAGAACGATTCGCCCAATGAGTCCTTAATATTTCGTCGTTTTCAGCCAATTTTCTGGATTTTTGAAAATTTCACTTTTCTGTGAAAATATCCACTAAATGAGGGAATAATATGTGTGAGGGTACCCCAGGAGAGTTCCAAATGTGTGTGGGTAGAATATATATCCCACGGGGGTAAAATTGAAAAAAGTTGAAAACATTTTTTTTTGGACTTAATCATTTTTCCGGCATTTATCAGAATTTCAGATAGGGGAAATGTCAGTGAGCATTCCGATTTCAGTTCCAGAGCGATTCGCCCAATGAGTCCTTGATTTTTAGTTGTTTTCAGCCAATTTTCTGTATTTTTGAAAATTTCACTTTTTTGTGAAAATATCCACTAAATGAGTGAATAATATGTGTGAGGGTACCCCAGGAGAGTTCCAAATGTGAGTGGGTAGAATATATACCCCACGGGGGTAAAATTGAAAAAAGTTGAAAAAAAAATTTTTTGGACTTAGTCATTTTTCCGGCATTTATCAGACTTTCAGATAGGGGAAATGTCAGAGAGCATTCCGATTTCAGTTCCAGAGCCATTCACCCAATGAGTCCTTGATATTTAGTCGTTTTCAGCCAATTTTCTGGATTTTTGAAAATTTCACTTTTTTGTGAAAATATCCACTAAATGAGGGAATAATATCTGTGAGGGTACCCCAGGAGAGTTCCAAATGTGTGTGGGTAGAATATATATCCCACGGGGGTAAAATTGAAAAAAGTTGAAAACATTTTTTTTTGGACTTAGTCATTTTTCCGGCGTTTATCAGACTTTCAGATAGGGGAAATGTCAGTGAGCATTCCGATTTCAGTTCCAGAGCGATTCGCCTAATGAGTCCTTGATATTTCGTCGTTTTCAGCCAATTTTTCTGGATTTTTGAAAATTTCACTTTTTTGTGAAAATATCCACTAAATGAGGGAATAATATGTGTGAGGGTACCCCAGGAGAGTTCCAAATGTGTGTGGGTAGAATATATATCCCACGGGGGTAAAATTGAAAAAAGTTGAAAAAAATTTTTTTTTGGACTTAGTCATTTTTCCGGCGTTTATCAGACTTTCAGATAGGGGAAATGTCAGTGAGCATTCCGATTTCAGTTCCAGAGCGATTCGCCGGATGAGTCCTTGATATTTAGTCGTTTTCAGCCAATTTTCTGGATTTTTGAAAATTTCACTTTTCTGTGAAAATATCCACTAAATGAGGGAATAATATGTGTGAGGGTACCCCAGGAGAGTTCCAAATGTGTGTGGGTAGAATATATATCCCACGGGGGTAAAATTGAAAAAAGTTGAAAACATTTTTTTTTGGACTTAGTCATTTTTCCGGCATTTATCAGACTTTCAGATAGGGGAAATGTCAGTGAGCGTTCCGATTTCAGTTCCAGAGCGATTCACCCAATGAGTCCTTGATTTTTAGCTGTTTTCAGCCAATTTTCTGGATTTTTGAAAATTTCACTTTTCTGTGAAAATATCCACTAAACGGAATAATATGTGTGAGGGTACCCCAGGAGAGTTCCAAATGTGTGTGGTAGAATATATATCCCACGGGGGTAAAATTGAAAAAAGTTGAAAAAAAATTTTTTTTGGACTTAGTCATTTTTCCGACATTTATCAGACTTTCAGATAGGGGAAATGTCAGTGAGCGTTCCGATTTCAATTCCAGAGTGATTCGCCAGATGAGTCCTTGATATTTAGTCGTTTTCAGCCAATTTTTCTGGATTTTTGAAAATTTCACTTTTTTTGTGAAAATATCCACTAAATGAGGGAATAATATGTGTGAGGGTACCCCAGGAGAGTTCCAAATGTGTGTGGGTAGAATATATATCCCACGGGGGTAAAATTGAAAAAAGTTGAAAACATTTTTTTTTGGACTTAGTCATTTTTCCGTCGTTTATCAGCCTTTCAGATAGGGGAAATGTCAGTGAGCATTCCGATTTCAGTTCCAGAGCGATTCGCCCAATGAGTCCTTGATATTTAGTCGTTTTCAGCCAATTTTCTGGATTTTTGAAAATTTCACTTTTTTGTGTAAATATCCACTAAATGAGGGAATAATATGTGTGAGGGTACCCCAGGAGAGTTCCAAATGTGTGTGGGTAGAATATATATCCCACGGGAGTAAAATTGAAAAAAGTTGAAAAAAATTTTTTTGGGACTTAGTCATTTTTCCGGCGTTTATCAGACTTTCAGATAGGGGAAATGTCAGTGAACATTCCGATTTCAGTTCCAGAACGATTCGCCCAATGAGTCCTTAATATTTCGTCGTTTTCAGCCAATTTTCTGGATTTTTGAAAATTTCACTTTTCTGTGAAAATATCCACTAAATGAGGGAATAATATGTGTGAGGGTACCCCAGGAGAGTTCCAAATGTGTGTGGGTAGAATATATATCCCACGGGGGTAAAATTGAAAAAAGTTGAAAACATTTTTTTTTGGACTTAATCATTTTTCCGGCATTTATCAGAATTTCAGATAGGGGAAATGTCAGTGAGCATTCCGATTTCAGTTCCAGAGCGATTCGCCCAATGAGTCCTTGATTTTTAGTTGTTTTCAGCCAATTTTCTGTATTTTTGAAAATTTCACTTTTTTGTGAAAATATCCACTAAATGAGGGAATAATATGTGTGAGGGTACCCCAGGAGAGTTCCAAATGTGAGTGGGTAGAATATATATCCCACGGGGGTAAAATTGAAAAAAGTTGAAAAAAAATTTTTTGGACTTAGTCATTTTTCCGGCATTTATCAGACTTTCAGATAGGGGAAATGTCAGAGAGCATTCCGATTTCAGTTCCAGAGCCATTCACCCAATGAGTCCTTGATATTTAGTCGTTTTCAGCCAATTTTCTGGATTTTTGAAAATTTCACTTTTTTGTGAAAATATCCACTAAATGAGGGAATAATATCTGTGAGAGTACCCCAGGAGAGTTCCAAATGTGTGTGGGTAGAATATATATCCCACGGGGGTAAAATTGAAAAAAGTTGAAAACATTTTTTTTTGGACTTAGTCATTTTTCCGGCGTTTATCAGACTTTCAGATAGGGGAAATGTCAGTGAGCATTCCGATTTCAGTTCCAGAGCGATTCGCCTAATGAGTCCTTGATATTTCGTCGTTTTCAGCCAATTTTTCTGGATTTTTGAAAATTTCACTTTTTTGTGAAAATATCCACTAAATGAGGGAATAATATGTGTGAGGGTACCCCAGGAGAGTTCCAAATGTGTGTGGGTAGAATATATATCCCACGGGGGTAAAATTGAAAAAAGTTGAAAAAAATTTTTTTTTGGACTTAGTCATTTTTCCGGCTTTTATCAGACTTTCAGATAGGGGAAATGTCAGTGAGCATTCCGATTTCAGTTCCAGAGCGATTCGCCGGATGAGTCCTTGATATTTAGTCGTTTTCAGCCAATTTTCTGGATTTTTGAAAATTTCACTTTTCTGTGAAAATATCCACTAAATGAGGGAATAATATGTGTGAGGGTACCCCAGGAGAGTTCCAAATGTGTGTGGGTAGAATATATATCCCACGGGGGTAAAATTGAAAAAAGTTGAAAACATTTTTATTTGGACTTAGTCATTTTTCCGGCATTTATCAGACTTTCAGATAGGGGAAATGTCAGTGAGCGTTCCGATTTCAGTTCCAGAGCGATTCACCCAATGAGTCCTTGATATTTAGCTGTTTTCAGCCAATTTTCTGGATTTTTGAAAATTTCACTTTTCTGTGAAAATATCCACTAAAGGGAATAATATGTGTGAGGGTACCCCAGGAGAGTTCCAAATGTGTGTGGGTAGAATATATATCCCACGGGGGTAAAATTGAAAAAAGTTGAAAAAAAATTTTTTTTGGACTTAGTCATTTTTACGGCATTTATCAGACTTTCAGATAGGGGAAATATCAGTGAGCATTCCGATTTCAGTTCCAGAGCGATTCGCCCAATGAGTCCTTGATATTTAGTCGTTTTCAGCCAATTTTCTGGATTTTTGAAAATTTTCTTTTTTGTGTAAATATCCACTAAATGAGGGAATAATATGTGTGAGGGTACCCCAGGAGAGTTCCAAATGTGTGTGGGTAGAATATATATCCCACGGGGGTAAAATTGAAAAAGTTGAAAAAAATTTTTTTTTGGACTTAGTCATTTTTCCGGCGTTTATCAGACTTTCAGATAGGGGAAATATCAGTGAGCATTCCGATTTCAGTTCCAGAGCGATTCGCCCAATGAGTCCTTGATATTTAGTCGTTTTCAGCCAATTTTCTGGATTTTTGAAAATTTTCTTTTTTGTGTAAATATCCACTAAATGAGGGAATAATATGTGTGAGGGTACCCCAGGAGAGTTCCAAATGTGTGTGGGTAGAATATATATCCCACGGGGGTAAAATTGAAAAAGTTGAAAAAAATTTTTTTTTGGACTTAGTCATTTTTCCGGCGTTTATCAGACTTTCAGATAGGGGAAATGTCAGTGAGCATTCTGATTTCAGTTCCAGAGCGATTCGCCCAATGAGTCCTTGATTTTTAGTTGTTTTCAGCCAATTTTCTGTATTTTTGAAAATTTCACTTTTTTGTGAAAATATCCACTAAATGAGGGAATAATATGTGTGAGGGTACCCCAGGAGAGTTCCAAATGTGGGTGGGTAGAATATATATCCCACGGGGGTAAAATTGAAAAAAGTTGAAAAAAATTTTTTTTGGACTTAGTCATTTTTCCGGCATTTATCAGACTTTCAGATAGGGGAAATGTCAGTGAGCATTCCGATTTCAGTTCCAGAGCCATTCACCCAATGAGTCCTTGATATTTAGTCGTTTTCAGCCAATTTTCTGGATTTTTGAAAATTTCACTTTTTTGTGAAAATATCCACTAAATGAGGGAATAATATCTGTGAGGGTACCCCAGGAGAGTTCCAAATGTGTGTGGGTAGAATATATATCCCACGGGGGTAAAATTGAAAAAAGTTGAAAACATTTTTTTTTGGACTTAGTCATTTTTCCGGCGTTTATCAGCCTTTCAGATAGGGGAAATGTCAGTGAGCATTCCGATTTCAGTTCCAGAGCGATTCGCCCAATGAGTCCTTGATATTTAGTCGTTTTCAGCCAATTTTCTGGATTTTTGAAAATTTCACTTTTCTGTGAAAATATCCACTAAATGAGGGAATAATATGTGTGAGGGTACCCCAGGAGAGTTCCAAATGTGTGTGGGTAGAATATATATCCCACGGGGGTAAAATTGAAAAAAGTTGAAAACATTTTTATTTGGACTTAGTCATTTTTCCGGCATTTATCAGACTTTCAGATAGGGGAAATGTCAGTGAGCGTTCCGATTTCAGTTCCAGAGCGATTCGCCCAATGAGTCCTTGATATTTAGTCGTTTTCAACCAATTTTCTGGATTTTTGAAAATTTTCTTTTTTGTGTAAATATCCACTAAATGAGGGAATAATATGTGTGAGGGTACCCCAGGAGAGTTCCAAATGTGTGTGGGTAGAATATATATCCCACGGGGGTAAAATTGAAAAAGTTGAAAAAAATTTTTTTTTGGACTTAGTCATTTTTCCGGCGTTTATCAGACTTTCAGATAGGGGAAATGTCAGTGAGCATTCTGATTTCAGTTCCAGAGCGATTCGCCCAATGAGTCCTTGATTTTTAGTTGTTTTCAGCCAATTTTCTGTATTTTTGAAAATTTCACTTTTTTGTGAAAATATCCACTAAATGAGGGAATAATATGTGTGAGGGTACCCCAGGAGAGTTCCAAATGTGGGTGGGTAGAATATATATCCCACGGGGGTAAAATTGAAAAAAGTTGAAAAAAATTTTTTTTGGACTTAGTCATTTTTCCGGCATTTATCAGACTTTCAGATAGGGGAAATGTCAGTGAGCATTCCGATTTCAGTTCCAGAGCCATTCACCCAATGAGTCCTTGATATTTAGTCGTTTTCAGCCAATTTTCTGGATTTTTGAAAATTTCACTTTTTTGTGAAAATATCCACTAAATGAGGGAATAATATCTGTGAGGGTACCCCAGGAGAGTTCCAAATGTGTGTGGGTAGAATATATATCCCACGGGGGTAAAATTGAAAAAAGTTGAAAACATTTTTTTTTGGACTTAGTCATTTTTCCGGCGTTTATCAGACTTTCAGATAGGGGAAATGTCAGTGAGCATTCCGATTTCAGTTCCAGAGCGATTCGCCTAATGAGTCCTTGATATTTCGTCGTTTTCAGCCAATTTTTCTGGATTTTTGAAAATTTCACTTTTTTGTGAAAATATCCACTAAATGAGGGAATAATATGTGTGAGGGTACCCCAGGAGAGTTCCAAATGTGTGTGGGTAGAATATATATCCCACGGGGGTAAAATTGAAAAAAGTTGAAAAAAATTTTTTTTTGGACTTAGTCATTTTTCCGGCGTTTATCAGACTTTCAGATAGGGGAAATGTCAGTGAGCATTCCGATTTCAGTTCCAGAGCGATTCGCCGGATGAGTCCTTGATATTTAGTCGTTTTCAGCCAATTTTCTGGATTTTTGAAAATTTCACTTTTCTGTGAAAATATCCACTAAATGAGGGAATAATATGTGTGAGGGTACCCCAGGAGAGTTCCAAATGTGTGTGGGTAGAATATATATCCCACGGGGGTAAAATTGAAAAAAGTTGAAAACATTTTTTTTTGGACTTAGTCATTTTTCCGGCATTTATCAGACTTTCAGATAGGGGAAATGTCATTGAGCGTTCCGATTTCAGTTCCAGAGCGATTCACCCAATGAGTCCTTGATATTTAGCTGTTTTCAGCCAATTTTCTGGATTTTTGAAAATTTCACTTTTCTGTGAAAATATCCACTAAACGGAATAATATGTGTGAGGGTACCCCAGGAGAGTTCCAAATGTGTGTGGGTAGAATATATATCCCACGGGGGTAAAATTGAAAAAAGTTGAAAAAAAATTTTTTTTGGACTTAGTCATTTTTCCGACATTTATCAGACTTTCAGATAGGGGAAATGTCAGTGAGCGTTCCGATTTCAATTCCAGAGTGATTCGCCAGATGAGTCCTTGATATTTAGTCGTTTTCAGCCAATTTTTCTGGATTTTTGAAAATTTCACTTTTTTTGTGAAAATATCCACTAAATGAGGGAATAATATGTGTGAGGGTACCCCAGGAGAGTTCCAAATGTGTGTGGGTAGAATATATATCCCACGGGGGTAAAATTGAAAAAAGTTGAAAACATTTTTTTTTGGACTTAGTCATTTTTCCGGCGTTTATCAGCCTTTCAGATAGGGGAAATGTCAGTGAGCATTCCGATTTCAGTTCCAGAGCGATTCGCCCAATGAGTCCTTGATATTTAGTCGTTTTCAGCCAATTTTCTGGATTTTTGAAAATTTCACTTTTTTCTGTAAATATCCACTAAATGAGGGAATAATATGTGTGAGGGTACCCCAGGAGAGTTCCAAATGTGTGTGGGTAGAATATATATCCCACGGGAGTAAAATTGAAAAAAGTTGAAAAAAACTTTTTTGGGACTTAGTCATTTTTCCGGCGTTTATCAGACTTTCAGATAGGGGAAATGTCAGTGAACATTCCGATTTCAGTTCCAGAACGATTCGCCCAATGAGTCCTTAATATTTCGTCGTTTTCAGCCAATTTTCTGGATTTTTGAAAATTTCACTTTTCTGTGAAAATATCCACTAAATGAGGGAATAATATGTGTGAGGGTACCCCAGGAGAGTTCCAAATGTGTGTGGGTAGAATATATATCCCACGGGGGTAAAATTGAAAAAAGTTGAAAACATTTTTTTTTGGACTTAATCATTTTTCCGGCATTTATCAGAATTTCAGATAGGGGAAATGTCAGTGAGCATTCCGATTTCAGTTCCAGAGCGATTCGCCCAATGAGTCCTTGATTTTTAGTTGTTTTCAGCCAATTTTCTGTATTTTTGAAAATTTCACTTTTTTGTGAAAATATCCACTAAATGAGTGAATAATATGTGTGAGGGTACCCCAGGAGAGTTCCAAATGTGAGTGGGTAGAATATATACCCCACGGGGGTAAAATTGAAAAAAGTTGAAAAAAAAATTTTTTGGACTTAGTCATTTTTCCGGCATTTATCAGACTTTCAGATAGGGGAAATGTCAGAGAGCATTCCGATTTCAGTTCCAGAGCCATTCACCCAATGAGTCCTTGATATTTAGTCGTTTTCAGCCAATTTTCTGGATTTTTGAAAATTTCACTTTTTTGTGAAAATATCCACTAAATGAGGGAATAATATCTGTGAGGGTACCCCAGGAGAGTTCCAAATGTGTGTGGGTAGAATATATATCCCACGGGGGTAAAATTGAAAAAAGTTGAAAACATTTTTTTTTGGACTTAGTCATTTTTCCGGCGTTTATCAGACTTTCAGATAGGGGAAATGTCAGTGAGCATTCCGATTTCAGTTCCAGAGCGATTCGCCTAATGAGTCCTTGATATTTCGTCGTTTTCAGCCAATTTTTCTGGATTTTTGAAAATTTCACTTTTTTGTGAAAATATCCACTAAATGAGGGAATAATATGTGTGAGGGTACCCCAGGAGAGTTCCAAATGTGTGTGGGTAGAATATATATCCCACGGGGGTAAAATTGAAAAAAGTTGAAAAAAATTTTTTTTTGGACTTAGTCATTTTTCCGGCGTTTATCAGACTTTCAGATAGGGGAAATGTCAGTGAGCATTCCGATTTCAGTTCCAGAGCGATTCGCCGGATGAGTCCTTGATATTTAGTCGTTTTCAGCCAATTTTCTGGATTTTTGAAAATTTCACTTTTCTGTGAAAATATCCACTAAATGAGGGAATAATATGTGTGAGGGTACCCCAGGAGAGTTCCAAATGTGTGTGGGTAGAATATATATCCCACGGGGGTAAAATTGAAAAAAGTTGAAAACATTTTTTTTTGGACTTAGTCATTTTTCCGGCATTTATCAGACTTTCAGATAGGGGAAATGTCAGTGAGCGTTCCGATTTCAGTTCCAGAGCGATTCACCCAATGAGTCCTTGATTTTTAGCTGTTTTCAGCCAATTTTCTGGATTTTTGAAAATTTCACTTTTCTGTGAAAATATCCACTAAACGGAATAATATGTGTGAGGGTACCCCAGGAGAGTTCCAAATGTGTGTGGTAGAATATATATCCCACGGGGGTAAAATTGAAAAAAGTTGAAAAAAAATTTTTTTTGGACTTAGTCATTTTTCCGACATTTATCAGACTTTCAGATAGGGGAAATGTCAGTGAGCGTTCCGATTTCAATTCCAGAGTGATTCGCCAGATGAGTCCTTGATATTTAGTCGTTTTCAGCCAATTTTTCTGGATTTTTGAAAATTTCACTTTTTTTGTGAAAATATCCACTAAATGAGGGAATAATATGTGTGAGGGTACCCCAGGAGAGTTCCAAATGTGTGTGGGTAGAATATATATCCCACGGGGGTAAAATTGAAAAAAGTTGAAAACATTTTTTTTTGGACTTAGTCATTTTTCCGTCGTTTATCAGCCTTTCAGATAGGGGAAATGTCAGTGAGCATTCCGATTTCAGTTCCAGAGCGATTCGCCCAATGAGTCCTTGATATTTAGTCGTTTTCAGCCAATTTTCTGGATTTTTGAAAATTTCACTTTTTTGTGTAAATATCCACTAAATGAGGGAATAATATGTGTGAGGGTACCCCAGGAGAGTTCCAAATGTGTGTGGGTAGAATATATATCCCACGGGAGTAAAATTGAAAAAAGTTGAAAAAAATTTTTTTGGGACTTAGTCATTTTTCCGGCGTTTATCAGACTTTCAGATAGGGGAAATGTCAGTGAACATTCCGATTTCAGTTCCAGAACGATTCGCCCAATGAGTCCTTAATATTTCGTCGTTTTCAGCCAATTTTCTGGATTTTTGAAAATTTCACTTTTCTGTGAAAATATCCACTAAATGAGGGAATAATATGTGTGAGGGTACCCCAGGAGAGTTCCAAATGTGTGTGGGTAGAATATATATCCCACGGGGGTAAAATTGAAAAAAGTTGAAAACATTTTTTTTTGGACTTAATCATTTTTCCGGCATTTATCAGAATTTCAGATAGGGGAAATGTCAGTGAGCATTCCGATTTCAGTTCCAGAGCGATTCGCCCAATGAGTCCTTGATTTTTAGTTGTTTTCAGCCAATTTTCTGTATTTTTGAAAATTTCACTTTTTTGTGAAAATATCCACTAAATGAGGGAATAATATGTGTGAGGGTACCCCAGGAGAGTTCCAAATGTGAGTGGGTAGAATATATATCCCACGGGGGTAAAATTGAAAAAAGTTGAAAAAAAATTTTTTGGACTTAGTCATTTTTCCGGCATTTATCAGACTTTCAGATAGGGGAAATGTCAGAGAGCATTCCGATTTCAGTTCCAGAGCCATTCACCCAATGAGTCCTTGATATTTAGTCGTTTTCAGCCAATTTTCTGGATTTTTGAAAATTTCACTTTTTTGTGAAAATATCCACTAAATGAGGGAATAATATCTGTGAGAGTACCCCAGGAGAGTTCCAAATGTGTGTGGGTAGAATATATATCCCACGGGGGTAAAATTGAAAAAAGTTGAAAACATTTTTTTTTGGACTTAGTCATTTTTCCGGCGTTTATCAGACTTTCAGATAGGGGAAATGTCAGTGAGCATTCCGATTTCAGTTCCAGAGCGATTCGCCTAATGAGTCCTTGATATTTCGTCGTTTTCAGCCAATTTTTCTGGATTTTTGAAAATTTCACTTTTTTGTGAAAATATCCACTAAATGAGGGAATAATATGTGTGAGGGTACCCCAGGAGAGTTCCAAATGTGTGTGGGTAGAATATATATCCCACGGGGGTAAAATTGAAAAAAGTTGAAAAAAATTTTTTTTTGGACTTAGTCATTTTTCCGGCTTTTATCAGACTTTCAGATAGGGGAAATGTCAGTGAGCATTCCGATTTCAGTTCCAGAGCGATTCGCCGGATGAGTCCTTGATATTTAGTCGTTTTCAGCCAATTTTCTGGATTTTTGAAAATTTCACTTTTCTGTGAAAATATCCACTAAATGAGGGAATAATATGTGTGAGGGTACCCCAGGAGAGTTCCAAATGTGTGTGGGTAGAATATATATCCCACGGGGGTAAAATTGAAAAAAGTTGAAAACATTTTTATTTGGACTTAGTCATTTTTCCGGCATTTATCAGACTTTCAGATAGGGGAAATGTCAGTGAGCGTTCCGATTTCAGTTCCAGAGCGATTCACCCAATGAGTCCTTGATATTTAGCTGTTTTCAGCCAATTTTCTGGATTTTTGAAAATTTCACTTTTCTGTGAAAATATCCACTAAAGGGAATAATATGTGTGAGGGTACCCCAGGAGAGTTCCAAATGTGTGTGGGTAGAATATATATCCCACGGGGGTAAAATTGAAAAAAGTTGAAAAAAAATTTTTTTTGGACTTAGTCATTTTTACGGCATTTATCAGACTTTCAGATAGGGGAAATATCAGTGAGCATTCCGATTTCAGTTCCAGAGCGATTCGCCCAATGAGTCCTTGATATTTAGTCGTTTTCAGCCAATTTTCTGGATTTTTGAAAATTTTCTTTTTTGTGTAAATATCCACTAAATGAGGGAATAATATGTGTGAGGGTACCCCAGGAGAGTTCCAAATGTGTGTGGGTAGAATATATATCCCACGGGGGTAAAATTGAAAAAGTTGAAAAAAATTTTTTTTTGGACTTAGTCATTTTTCCGGCGTTTATCAGACTTTCAGATAGGGGAAATATCAGTGAGCATTCCGATTTCAGTTCCAGAGCGATTCGCCCAATGAGTCCTTGATATTTAGTCGTTTTCAGCCAATTTTCTGGATTTTTGAAAATTTTCTTTTTTGTGTAAATATCCACTAAATGAGGGAATAATATGTGTGAGGGTACCCCAGGAGAGTTCCAAATGTGTGTGGGTAGAATATATATCCCACGGGGGTAAAATTGAAAAAGTTGAAAAAAATTTTTTTTTGGACTTAGTCATTTTTCCGGCGTTTATCAGACTTTCAGATAGGGGAAATGTCAGTGAGCATTCTGATTTCAGTTCCAGAGCGATTCGCCCAATGAGTCCTTGATTTTTAGTTGTTTTCAGCCAATTTTCTGTATTTTTGAAAATTTCACTTTTTTGTGAAAATATCCACTAAATGAGGGAATAATATGTGTGAGGGTACCCCAGGAGAGTTCCAAATGTGGGTGGGTAGAATATATATCCCACGGGGGTAAAATTGAAAAAAGTTGAAAAAAATTTTTTTTGGACTTAGTCATTTTTCCGGCATTTATCAGACTTTCAGATAGGGGAAATGTCAGTGAGCATTCCGATTTCAGTTCCAGAGCCATTCACCCAATGAGTCCTTGATATTTAGTCGTTTTCAGCCAATTTTCTGGATTTTTGAAAATTTCACTTTTTTGTGAAAATATCCACTAAATGAGGGAATAATATCTGTGAGGGTACCCCAGGAGAGTTCCAAATGTGTGTGGGTAGAATATATATCCCACGGGGGTAAAATTGAAAAAAGTTGAAAACATTTTTTTTTGGACTTAGTCATTTTTCCGGCGTTTATCAGCCTTTCAGATAGGGGAAATGTCAGTGAGCATTCCGATTTCAGTTCCAGAGCGATTCGCCCAATGAGTCCTTGATATTTAGTCGTTTTCAGCCAATTTTCTGGATTTTTGAAAATTTCACTTTTCTGTGAAAATATCCACTAAATGAGGGAATAATATGTGTGAGGGTACCCCAGGAGAGTTCCAAATGTGTGTGGGTAGAATATATATCCCACGGGGGTAAAATTGAAAAAAGTTGAAAACATTTTTATTTGGACTTAGTCATTTTTCCGGCATTTATCAGACTTTCAGATAGGGGAAATGTCAGTGAGCGTTCCGATTTCAGTTCCAGAGCGATTCGCCCAATGAGTCCTTGATATTTAGTCGTTTTCAACCAATTTTCTGGATTTTTGAAAATTTTCTTTTTTGTGTAAATATCCACTAAATGAGGGAATAATATGTGTGAGGGTACCCCAGGAGAGTTCCAAATGTGTGTGGGTAGAATATATATCCCACGGGGGTAAAATTGAAAAAGTTGAAAAAAATTTTTTTTTGGACTTAGTCATTTTTCCGGCGTTTATCAGACTTTCAGATAGGGGAAATGTCAGTGAGCATTCTGATTTCAGTTCCAGAGCGATTCGCCCAATGAGTCCTTGATTTTTAGTTGTTTTCAGCCAATTTTCTGTATTTTTGAAAATTTCACTTTTTTGTGAAAATATCCACTAAATGAGGGAATAATATGTGTGAGGGTACCCCAGGAGAGTTCCAAATGTGGGTGGGTAGAATATATATCCCACGGGGGTAAAATTGAAAAAAGTTGAAAAAAATTTTTTTTGGACTTAGTCATTTTTCCGGCATTTATCAGACTTTCAGATAGGGGAAATGTCAGTGAGCATTCCGATTTCAGTTCCAGAGCCATTCACCCAATGAGTCCTTGATATTTAGTCGTTTTCAGCCAATTTTCTGGATTTTTGAAAATTTCACTTTTTTGTGAAAATATCCACTAAATGAGGGAATAATATCTGTGAGGGTACCCCAGGAGAGTTCCAAATGTGTGTGGGTAGAATATATATCCCACGGGGGTAAAATTGAAAAAAGTTGAAAACATTTTTTTTTGGACTTAGTCATTTTTCCGGCGTTTATCAGCCTTTCAGATAGGGGAAATGTCAGTGAGCATTCCGATTTCAGTTCCAGAGCGATTCGCCCAATGAGTCCTTGATATTTAGTCGTTTTCAGCCAATTTTCTGGATTTTTGAAAATTTCACTTTTCTGTGAAAATATCCACTAAATGAGGGAATAATATGTGTGAGGGTACCCCAGGAGAGTTCCAAATGTGTGTGGGTAGAATATATATCCCACGGGGGTAAAATTGAAAAAAGTTGAAAACATTTTTATTTGGACTTAGTCATTTTTCCGGCATTTATCAGACTTTCAGATAGGGGAAATGTCAGTGAGCGTTCCGATTTCAGTTCCAGAGCGATTCACCCAATGAGTCCTTGATATTTAGCTGTTTTCAGCCAATTTTCTGGATTTTTGAAAATTTCACTTTTCTGTGAAAATATCCACTAAAGGGAATAATATGTGTGAGGGTACCCCAGGAGAGTTCCAAATGTGTGTGGGTAGAATATATATCCCACGGGGGTAAAATTGAAAAAAGTTGAAAAAAAATTTTTTTTGGACTTAGTCATTTTTACGGCATTTATCAGACTTTCAGATAGGGGAAATATCAGTGAGCATTCCGATTTCAGTTCCAGAGCGATTCGCCCAATGAGTCCTTGATATTTAGTCGTTTTCAGCCAATTTTCTGGATTTTTGAAAATTTTCTTTTTTGTGTAAATATCCACTAAATGAGGGAATCATATGTGTGAGGGTACCCCAGGAGAGTTCCAAATGTGTGTGGGTAGAATATATATCCCACGGGGGTAAAATTAAAAAAAGTTGAAAAAAATTTTTTTTTGGACTTAGTCATTTTTCCGGCGTTTATCAGACTTTCAGATAGGGGAAATGTCAGTGAGCGTTCCGATTTCAGTTCCAGAGCGATTTGCCCAATGAGTCATTGATATTTAGTCGTTTTCAGCCAATTTTCTGGATTTTTGAAAATTTCACTTTTTTGTGAAAATATCCACTAAATGAGGGAATAATATGTGTGAGGGTACCCCAGGAGAGTTCCAAATGTGTGTGGGTAGAATATATATCCCACGGGGGTAAAATTGAAAAAGTTGAAAAAAAATTTTTTTTGGACTTAGTCATTTTTACGGCATTTATCAGACTTTCAGATAGGGGAAATATCAGTGAGCATTCCGATTTCAGTTCCAGAGCGATTCGCCCAATGAGTCCTTGATATTTAGTCGTTTTCAGCCAATTTTCTGGATTTTTGAAAATTTTCTTTTTTGTGTAAATATCCACTAAATGAGGGAATCATATGTGTGAGGGTACCCCAGGAGAGTTCCAAATGTGTGTGGGTAGAATATATATCCCACGGGGGTAAAATTAAAAAAAGTTGAAAAAAATTTTTTTTTGGACTTAGTCATTTTTCCGGCGTTTATCAGACTTTCAGATAGGGGAAATGTCAGTGAGCGTTCCGATTTCAGTTCCAGAGCGATTTGCCCAATGAGTCATTGATATTTAGTCGTTTTCAGCCAATTTTCTGGATTTTTGAAAATTTCACTTTTTTGTGAAAATATCCACTAAATGAGGGAATAATATGTGTGAGGGTACCCCAGGAGAGTTCCAAATGTGTGTGGGTAGAATATATATCCCACGGGGGTAAAATTGAAAAAGTTGAAAAAAATTTTTTTTTGGACTTAGTCATTTTTCCGGCGTTTATCAGACTTTCAGATAGGGGAAATGTCAGTGAGCATTCTGATTTCAGTTCCAGAGCGATTCGCCCAATGAGTCCTTGATTTTTAGTTGTTTTCAGCCAATTTTCTGTATTTTTGAAAATTTCACTTTTTTGTGAAAATATCCACTAAATGAGGGAATAATATGTGTGAGGGTACCCCAGGAGAGTTCCAAATGTGGGTGGGTAGAATATATATCCCACGGGGGTAAAATTGAAAAAAGTTGAAAAAAATTTTTTTTGGACTTAGTCATTTTTCCGGCATTTATCAGACTTTCAGATAGGGGAAATGTCAGTGAGCATTCCGATTTCAGTTCCAGATCCATTCACCCAATGAGTCCTTGATATTTAGTCGTTTTCAGCCAATTTTCTGGATTTTTGAAAATTTCACTTTTTTGTGAAAATATCCACTAAATGAGGGAATAATATCTGTGAGGGTACCCCAGGAGAGTTCCAAATGTGTGTGGGTAGAATATATATCCCACGGGGGTAAAATTGAAAAAAGTTGAAAACATTTTTTTTTGGACTTAGTCATTTTTCCGGCGTTTATCAGCCTTTCAGATAGGGGAAATGTCAGTGAGCATTCCGATTTCAGTTCCAGAGCGATTCGCCCAATGAGTCCTTGATATTTAGTCGTTTTCAGCCAATTTTCTGGATTTTTGAAAATTTCACTTTTCTGTGAAAATATCCACTAAATGAGGGAATAATATGTGTGAGGGTACCCCAGGAGAGTTCCAAATGTGTGTGGGTAGAATATATATCCCACGGGGGTAAAATTGAAAAAAGTTGAAAACATTTTTATTTGGACTTAGTCATTTTTCCGGCATTTATCAGACTTTCAGATAGGGGAAATGTCAGTGAGCGTTCCGATTTCAGTTCCAGAGCGATTCACCCAATGAGTCCTTGATATTTAGCTGTTTTCAGCCAATTTTCTGGATTTTTGAAAATTTCACTTTTCTGTGAAAATATCCACTAAAGGGAATAATATGTGTGAGGGTACCCCAGGAGAGTTCCAAATGTGTGTGGGTAGAATATATATCCCACGGGGGTAAAATTGAAAAAAGTTGAAAAAAAATTTTTTTTGGACTTAGTCATTTTTACGGCATTTATCAGACTTTCAGATAGGGGAAATATCAGTGAGCATTCCGATTTCAGTTCCAGAGCGATTCGCCCAATGAGTCCTTGATATTTAGTCGTTTTCAGCCAATTTTCTGGATTTTTGAAAATTTTCTTTTTTGTGTAAATATCCACTAAATGAGGGAATCATATGTGTGAGGGTACCCCAGGAGAGTTCCAAATGTGTGTGGGTAGAATATATATCCCACGGGGGTAAAATTAAAAAAAGTTGAAAAAAATTTTTTTTTGGACTTAGTCATTTTTCCGGCGTTTATCAGACTTTCAGATAGGGGAAATGTCAGTGAGCGTTCCGATTTCAGTTCCAGAGCGATTTGCCCAATGAGTCATTGATATTTAGTCGTTTTCAGCCAATTTTCTGGATTTTTGAAAATTTCACTTTTTTGTGAAAATATCCACTAAATGAGGGAATAATATGTGTGAGGGTACCCCAGGAGAGTTCCAAATGTGTGTGGGTAGAATATATATCCCACGGGGGTAAAATTGAAAAAGTTGAAAAAAATTTTTTTTTGGACTTAGTCATTTTTCCGGCGTTTATCAGACTTTCAGATAGGGGAAATGTCAGTGAGCATTCTGATTTCAGTTCCAGAGCGATTCGCCCAATGAGTCCTTGATTTTTAGTTGTTTTCAGCCAATTTTCTGTATTTTTGAAAATTTCACTTTTTTGTGAAAATATCCACTAAATGAGGGAATAATATGTGTGAGGGTACCCCAGGAGAGTTCCAAATGTGGGTGGGTAGAATATATATCCCACGGGGGTAAAATTGAAAAAAGTTGAAAAAAATTTTTTTTGGACTTAGTCATTTTTCCGGCATTTATCAGACTTTCAGATAGGGGAAATGTCAGTGAGCATTCCGATTTCAGTTCCAGAGCCATTCACCCAATGAGTCCTTGATATTTAGTCGTTTTCAGCCAATTTTCTGGATTTTTGAAAATTTCACTTTTTTGTGAAAATATCCACTAAATGAGGGAATAATATCTGTGAGGGTACCCCAGGAGAGTTCCAAATGTGTGTGGGTAGAATATATATCCCACGGGGGTAAAATTGAAAAAAGTTGAAAACATTTTTTTTTGGACTTAGTCATTTTTCCGGCGTTTATCAGCCTTTCAGATAGGGGAAATGTCAGTGAGCATTCCGATTTCAGTTCCAGAGCGATTCGCCCCATGAGTCCTTGATATTTAGTCGTTTTCAGCCAATTTTCTGGATTTTTGAAAATTTCACTTTTCTGTGAAAATATCCACTAAATGAGGGAATAATATGTGTGAGGGTACCCCAGGAGAGTTCCAAATGTGTGTGGGTAGAATATATATCCCACGGGGGTAAAATTGAAAAAAGTTGAAAACATTTTTATTTGGACTTAGTCATTTTTCCGGCATTTATCAGACTTTCAGATAGGGGAAATGTCAGTGAGCGTTCCGATTTCAGTTCCAGAGCGATTCACCCAATGAGTCCTTGATATTTAGCTGTTTTCAGCCAATTTTCTGGATTTTTGAAAATTTCACTTTTCTGTGAAAATATCCACTAAAGGGAATAATATGTGTGAGGGTACCCCAGGAGAGTTCCAAATGTGTGTGGGTAGAATATATATCCCACGGGGGTAAAATTGAAAAAAGTTGAAAAAAATTTTTTTTTGGACTTAGTCATTTTTACGGCATTTATCAGACTTTCAGATAGGGGAAATATCAGTGAGCATTCCGATTTCAGTTCCAGAGCGATTCGCCCAATGAGTCCTTGATATTTAGTCGTTTTCAGCCAATTTTCTGGATTTTTGAAAATTTTCTTTTTTGTGTAAATATCCACTAAATGAGGGAATCATATGTGTGAGGGTACCCCAGGAGAGTTCCAAATGTGTGTGGGTAGAATATATATCCCACGGGGGTAAAATTAAAAAAAGTTGAAAAAAATTTTTTTTTGGACTTAGTCATTTTTCCGGCGTTTATCAGACTTTCAGATAGGGGAAATGTCAGTGAGCGTTCCGATTTCAGTTCCAGAGCGATTTGCCCAATGAGTCATTGATATTTAGTCGTTTTCAGCCAATTTTCTGGATTTTTGAAAATTTCACTTTTTTGTGAAAATATCCACTAAATGAGGGAATAATATGTGTGAGGGTACCCCAGGAGAGTTCCAAATGTGTGTGGGTAGAATATATATCCCACGGGGGTAAAATTGAAAAAGTTGAAAAAAATTTTTTTTTGGACTTAGTCATTTTTCCGGCGTTTATCAGACTTTCAGATAGGGGAAATGTCAGTGAGCATTCTGATTTCAGTTCCAGAGCGATTCGCCCAATGAGTCCTTGATTTTTAGTTGTTTTCAGCCAATTTTCTGTATTTTTGAAAATTTCACTTTTTTGTGAAAATATCCACTAAATGAGGGAATAATATGTGTGAGGGTACCCCAGGAGAGTTCCAAATGTGGGTGGGTAGAATATATATCCCACGGGGGTAAAATTGAAAAAAGTTGAAAAAAATTTTTTTTGGACTTAGTCATTTTTCCGGCATTTATCAGACTTTCAGATAGGGGAAATGTCAGTGAGCATTCCGATTTCAGTTCCAGAGCCATTCACCCAATGAGTCCTTGATATTTAGTCGTTTTCAGCCAATTTTCTGGATTTTTGAAAATTTCACTTTTTTGTGAAAATATCCACTAAATGAGGGAATAATATCTGTGAGGGTACCCCAGGAGAGTTCCAAATGTGTGTGGGTAGAATATATATCCCACGGGGGTAAAATTGAAAAAAGTTGAAAACATTTTTTTTTGGACTTAGTCATTTTTCCGGCGTTTATCAGCCTTTCAGATAGGGGAAATGTCAGTGAGCATTCCGATTTCAGTTCCAGAGCGATTCGCCCAATGAGTCCTTGATATTTAGTCGTTTTCAGCCAATTTTCTGGATTTTTGAAAATTTCACTTTTTTGTGTAAATATCCACTAAATGAGGGAATAATATGTGTGAGGGTACCCCAGGAGAGTTCCAAATGTGTGTAGGTAGAATATATATCCCACGGGGGTAAAATTGAAAAAGTTGAAAAAATATTTTTTTAGACTTAGTCATTTTTCCGGCATTTATCAGACTTTCAGATAGGGGAAATGTCAGTGAGCGTTCCGATTTCAGTTCCAGAGCGATTCGTCCAATGAGTCCTTGATATTTAGTCGTTTTCAGCCAATTTTCTGGATTTTTGAAAATTTTACTTTTTTGTGTAAATATCCACTAAATGAGGGAATAATATGTGTGAGGGTACCCCAGGAGAGTTCCAAATGTGTGTGGGTAGAATATATATCCCACGGGGGTAAAATTGAAAAAAGTTGAAAAAAATTTTTTTTTGGACTTAGTCATTTTTCCGACATTTATCAGACTTTCAGATAGGGGAAATGTCAGTGAGCGTTCCGATTTCAATTCCAGAGTGATTCGCTAGATGACTCCTTGATATTTAGTCGTTTTCAGCCAATTTTCCTGGATTTTTGAAAATTTCACTTTTTTGTGAAAATATCCACTAAATGAGGGAATAATATGTGTGAGGGTACCCCAGGAGAGTTCCAAATGTGTGTGGGTAGAATATATATCCCACGGGGGTAAAATTGAAAAATGTTGAAAACATTTTTTTTTGGACTTAGTCATTTTTCCGGCGTTTATCAGCCTTTCAGATAGGGGAAATGTCAGTGAGCATTCCGATTTCAGTTCCAGAGCGATTCGCCCAATGAGTCCTTGATATTTAGTCGTTTTCAGCCAATTTTCTGGATTTTTGAAAATTTCACTTTTTTGTGTAAATATCCACTAAATGAGGGAATAATATGTGTGAGGGTACCCCAGGAGAGTTCCAAATGTGTGTAGGTAGAATATATATCCCACGGGGGTAAAATTGAAAAAGTTGAAAAAATATTTTTTTAGACTTAGTCATTTTTCCGGCATTTATCAGACTTTCAGATAGGGGAAATGTCAGTGAGCGGTCCGATTTCAGTTCCAGAGCGATTCGTCCAATGAGTCCTTGATATTTAGTCGTTTTCAGCCAATTTTCTGGATTTTTGAAAATTTTACTTTTTTGTGTAAATATCTACTAAATGAGGGAATAATATGTGTGAGGGTACCCCAGGAGAGTTCCAAATGTGTGTGGGTAGAATATATATCCCACGGGGGTAAAATTGAAAAAAGTTGAAAAAAATTTTTTTTTGGACTTAGTCATTTTTCCGGCGTTTATCAGCCTTTCAGATAGGGGAAATGTCAGTGAGCATTCCGATTTCAGTTCCAGAGCGATTTGCCCAATGAGTCATTGATATTTAGTCGTTTTCAGCCAATTTTCTGGATTTTTGAAAATTTCACTTTTTTGTGAAAATATCCACTAAATGAGGGAATAATATGTGTGAGGGTACCCCAGGAGAGTTCCAAATGTGTGTGGGTAGAATATATATCCCACGGGGGTAAAATTGAAAAAGTTGAAAAAAATTTTTTTTTGGACTTAGTCATTTTTCCGGCGTTTATCAGACTTTCAGATAGGGGAAATGTCAGTGAGCGTTCCGATTTCAGTTCCAGAGCGATTCGCCGGATGAGTCCTTGATATTTAGTCGTTTTCAGCCAATTTTGTGGATTTTTGAAAATTTCACTTTTCTGTGAAAATATCCACTAAATGAGGGAATAATATGTGTGAGGGTACCCCAGGAGAGTTCCAAATGTGTGTGGGTAGAATATATATCCCACGGGGGTAAAATTGAAAAAAGTTGAAAACATTTTTTTTTGGACTTAGTCATTTTTCCGGCATTTATCAGACTTTCCGATAGGGGAAATGTCAGTGAGCATTCTGATTTCAGTTCCAGAGCGATTCGCCGGATGAGTCCTTGATATTTAGTCGTTTTCAGCCAATTTTGTGGATTTTTGAAAATTTCACTTTTCTGTGAAAATATCCACTAAATGAGGGAATAATATGTGTGAGGGTACCCCAGGAGAGTTCCAAATGTGTGTGGGTAGAATATATATCCCACGGGGGTAAAATTGAAAAAAGTTGAAAACATTTTTTTTTGGACTTAGTCATTTTTCCGGCATTTATCAGACTTTCAGATAGGGGAAATGTCAGTGAGCATTCCGATTTCAGTTCCAGAGCCATTCACCCAATGAGTCCTTGATATTTAGTCGTTTTCAGCCAATTTTCTGGATTTTTGAAAATTTCACTTTTTTGTGAAAATATCCACTAAATGAGGGAATAATATGTGTGAGGGTACCCCAGGAGAGTTCCAAATGTGTGTGGGTAGAATATATATCCCACGGGGGTAAAATTGAAAAAGTTGAAAAAAATTTTTTTTTGGACTTAGTCATTTTTCCGGCGTTTATCAGACTTTCAGATAGGGGAAATGTCAGTGAGCGTTCCGATTTCAGTTCCAGAGCGATTCGCCGGATGAGTCCTTGATATTTAGTCGTTTTCAGCCAATTTTGTGGATTTTTGAAAATTTCACTTTTCTGTGAAAATATCCACTAAATGAGGGAATAATATGTGTGAGGGTACCCCAGGAGAGTTCCAAATGTGTGTGGGTAGAATATATATCCCACGGGGGTAAAATTGAAAAAAGTTGAAAATATTTTTTTTTGGACTTAGTCATTTTTCCGGCATTTATCAGACTTTCAGATAGGGGAAATGTCAGTGAGCATTCTGATTTCAGTTCCAGAGCGATTCGCCCAATGAGTCCTTGATTTTTAGTTGTTTTCAGCCAATTTTCTGTATTTTTGAAAATTTCACTTTTTTGTGAAAATATCCACTAAATGAGGGAATAATATGTGTGAGGGTACCCCAGGAGAGTTCCAAATGTGGGTGGGTAGAATATATATCCCACGGGGGTAAAATTGAAAAAAGTTGAAAAAAATTTTTTTTGGACTTAGTCATTTTTCCGGCATTTATCAGACTTTCAGATAGGGGAAATGTCAGTGAGCATTCCGATTTCAGTTCCAGAGCCATTCACCCAATGAGTCCTTGATATTTAGTCGTTTTCAGCCAATTTTCTGGATTTTTGAAAATTTCACTTTTTTGTGAAAATATCCACTAAATGAGGGAATAATATCTGTGAGGGTACCCCAGGAGAGTTCCAAATGTGTGTGGGTAGAATATATATCCCACGGGGGTAAAATTGAAAAAGTTGAAAAAATATTTTTTTAGACTTAGTCATTTTTCCGGCATTTATCAGACTTTCAGATAGGGGAAATGTCAGTGAGCGTTCCGATTTCAGTTCCAGAGCGATTCGTCCAATGAGTCCTTGATATTTAGTCGTTTTCAGCCAATTTTCTGGATTTTTGAAAATTTTACTTTTTTGTGTAAATATCCACTAAATGAGGGAATAATATGTGTGAGGGTACCCCAGGAGAGTTCCAAATGTGTGTGGGTAGAATATATATCCCACGGGGGTAAAATTGAAAAAAGTTGAAAAAAATTTTTTTTTGGACTTAGTCATTTTTCCGGCGTTTATCAGACTTTCAGATAGGGGAAATGTCAGTGAGCATTCCGATTTCAGTTCCAGAGCGATTTGCCCAATGAGTCATTGATATTTAGTCGTTTTCAGCCAATTTTCTGGATTTTTGAAAATTTCACTTTTTTGTGAAAATATCCACTAAATGAGGGAATAATATGTGTGAGGGTACCCCAGGAGAGTTCCAAATGTGTGTGGGTAGAATATATCCCACGGGGGTAAAATTGAAAAAAGTTGAAAACATTTTTTTTTGAACTTAGTCATTTTTCCGGCATTTATCAGACTTTCAGATAGGGGAAATGTCAGTGAGCATTCCGATTTCAGTTCCAGAGCGATTCGCCCAATGAGTCCTTGATTTTTAGTTGTTTTCAGCCAATTTTCTGTATTTTTGAAAATTTCACTTTTTTGTGAAAATATCCACTAAATGAGGGAATAATATGTGTGAGGGTACCCCAGGAGAGTTCCAAATGTGTGTGGGTAGAATATATATCCCACGCGGGTAAAATTGAAAAAAGTTGAAAAAAATTTTTTTTTGGACTTAGTCATTTTTCCGACATTTATCAGACTTTCAGATAGGGGAAATGTCAGTGAGCGTTCCGATTTCAATTCCAGAGTGATTCGCCGGATGAGTCCTTGATATTTAGTCGTTTTCAGCCAATTTTTCTGGATTTTTGAAAATTTCACTTTTTTGTGAAAATATCCACTAAATGATGGAATAATATGTGTGAGGGTACCCCAGGAGAGTTCCAAATGTGTGTGGGTAGAATATATATCCCACGGGGGTAAAATTGAAAAAAGTTGAAAAAAATTTTTTTTGGGACTTAGTCATTTTTCCGGCGTTTATCAGACTTTCAGATAGGGGAAATGTCAGTGAGCATTCCGATTTCAGTTCCAGAGCGATTCGCCCAATGAGTCCTTGATATTTCGTCGTTTTCAGCCAATTTTTCTGGATTTTTGAAAATTTCACTTTTTTGTGAAAATATCCACTAAATGAGGGAATAATATGTGTGAGGGTACCCCAGGAGAGTTCCAAATGTGGGTGGGTAGAATATATATCCCACGGGGGTAAAATTGAAAAAGTTGAAAAAATATTTTTTTAGACTTAGTCATTTTTCCGGCATTTATCAGACTTTCAGATAGGGGAAATGTCAGTGAGCGTTCCGATTTGAGTTCCAGAGCGATTCGTCCAATGAGTCCTTGATATTTAGTCGTTTTCAGCCAATTTTCTGGATTTTTGAAAATTTTACTTTTTTGTGAAAATATCCACTAAATGAGGGAATAATATGTGTGAGGGTACCCCAGGAGAGTTCCAAATGTGTGTGGGTAGAATATATATCCCACGGGGGTAAAATTGAAAAAAGTTGAAAACATTTTTTTTTGGACTTAGTCATTTTTCCGGCGTTTATCAGCCTTTCAGATAGGGGAAATGTCAGTGAGCATTCCGATTTCAGTTCCAGAGCGATTCGCCCAATGAGTCCTTGATATTTCGTCGTTTTCAGCCAATTTTCTGGATTTTTGAAAATTTCACTTTTTTGTGAAAATATCCACTAAATGAGGGAATAATATCTGTGAGGGTACCCCATGAGAGTTCCAAATGTGTGTGGGTAGAATATATATCCCACGGGGGTAAAATTGAAAAAAGTTGAAAAAAATTTTTTTTGGGACTTAGTCATTTTTCCGGCGTTTATCAGACTTTCAGATAGGGGAAATGTCAGTGAGCATTCCGATTTCAGTTCCAGAGTGATTCGCCCAATGAGTCCTTGATATTTCGTCGTTTTCAGCCAATTTTTCTGGATTTTTGAAAATTTCCCTTTTTTGTGAAAATATCCACTAAATGAGGGAATAATATGTGTGATGGTACCCCAGTAGAGTTTCAAATGTGTGTGGGTAGAATATATATCCCACGGGGGTAAAATTGAAAAAAGTTGAAAACATTTTTTTTTGGACTTAGTCATTTTTCCGGCGTTTATCAGCCTTTCAGATAGGGGAAATGTGAGTGAGCATTCCGATTTCAGTTCCAGAGCGATTCGCCCAATGAGTCCTTGATATTTCGTCGTTTTCAGCCAATTTTCTGGATTTTTGAAAATTTCACTTTTTTGTGAAAATATCCACTAAATGAGGGAATAAAATCTGTGAGGGTACCCCAGGAGAGTTCCAAATGTGTGTGGGTAGAATATATATCCCACGGGGGTAAAATTGAAAAAGTTGAAAAAAATTTTTTTTGGGACTTAGTCATTTTTCCGGCGTTTATCAGACTTTCAGATAGGGGAAATGTCAGTGAGCATTCCGATTTCAGTTCCAGAGTGATTCGCCCAATGAGTCCTTGATATTTCGTCGTTTTCAGCCAATTTTTCTGGATTTTTGAAAATTTCACTTTTTTGTGAAAATATCCACTAAATGAGGGAATAATATGTGTGATGGTACCCCAGTAGAGTTTCAAATGTGTGTGGGTAGAATATATATCCCACGGGGGTAAAATTGAAAAAAGTTGAAAACATTTTTTTTTGGACTTAGTCATTTTTCCGGCGTTTATCAGCCTTTCAGATAGGGGAAATGTGAGTGAGCATTCCGATTTCAGTTCCAGAGCGATTCGCCCAATGAGTCCTTGATATTTCGTCGTTTTCAGCCAATTTTCTGGATTTTTGAAAATTTCACTTTTTTGTGAAAATATCCACTAAATGAGGGAATAAAATCTGTGAGGGTACCCCAGGAGAGTTCCAAATGTGTGTGGGTAGAATATATATCCCACGGGGGTAAAATTGAAAAAAGTTGAAAAAAATTTTTTTTGGGACTTAGTCATTTTTCCGGCGTTTATCAGACTTTCAGATAGGGGAAATGTCAGTGAGCGTTCCGATTTCAATTCCAGAGTGATTCGCCAGATGAGTCCTTGATATTTAGTCGTTTTCAGCCAATTTTTCTGGATTTTTGAAAATTTCACTTTTTTGTGAAAATATCCACTAAATGAGGGAATAATATGTGTGAGGGTACCCCAGGAGAGTTCCAAATGTGTGTGGGTAGAATATATATCCCACGGGGGTAAAATTGAAAAAAGTTGAAAACATTTTTTTTTGGACTTAGTCATTTTTCCGGCGTTTATCAGCCTTTCAGATAGAGGAAATGTCAGTGAGCATTCCGATTTCAGTTCCAGAGCGATTCGCCCAATGAGTCCTTGATATTTAGTCGTTTTCAGCCAATTTTCTGGATTTTTGAAAATTTCACTTTTTTGTGTAAATATCCACTAAATGAGGGAATAATATGTGTGAGGGTACCCCAGGAGAGTTCCAAATGTGTGTAGGTAGAATATATATCCCACGGGGGTAAAATTGAAAAAAATTTTTTTTTGGACTTACTCATTTTTCCGGCGTTTATCAGACTTTCAGATAGGGGAAATGTCAGTGAGCATTCCGATTTCAGTTCCAGAGCGATTCGCCCAATGAGTCCTTGATATTTCGTCGTTTTCAGCCAATTTTTCTGGATTTTTGAAAATTTCACTTTTTTGTGAAAATATCCACTAAATGAGGGAATAATATGTGTGAGGGTACCCCAGGAGAGTTCCAAATGTGGGTGGGTAGAATATATATCCCACGGGGGTAAAATTGAAAAAGTTGAAAAAATATTTTTTTAGACTTAGTCATTTTTCCGGCATTTATCAGACTTTCAGATAGGGGAAATGTCAGTGAGCGTTCCGATTTGAGTTCCAGAGCGATTCGTCCAATGAGTCCTTGATATTTAGTCGTTTTCAGCCAATTTTCTGGATTTTTGAAAATTTTACTTTTTTGTGAAAATATCCACTAAATGAGGGAATAATATGTGTGAGGGTACCCCAGGAGAGTTCCAAATGTGTGTGGGTAGAATATATATCCCACGGGGGTAAAATTGAAAAAAGTTGAAAACATTTTTTTTTGGACTTAGTCATTTTTCCGGCGTTTATCAGCCTTTCAGATAGGGGAAATGTCAGTGAGCGTTCCGATTTCAATTCCAGAGTGATTCGCCAGATGAGTCCTTGATATTTAGTCGTTTTCAGCCAATTTTTCTGGATTTTTGAAAATTTCACTTTTTTGTGAAAATATCCACTAAATGAGGTAATAATATGTGTGAGGGTACCCCAGGAGAGTTCCAAATGTGTGTGGGTAGAATATATATCCCACGGGGGTAAAATTGAAAAAAGTTGAAAACATTTTTTTTTGGACTTAGTCATTTTTCCGGCGTTTATCAGCCTTTCAGATAGGGGAAATGTCAGTGAGCATTCCGATTTCAGTTCCAGAGCGATTCGCCCAATGAGTCCTTGATATTTAGTCGTTTTCAGCCAATTTTCTGGATTTTTGAAAATTTCACTTTTTTGTGTAAATATCCACTAAATGAGGGAATAATATGTGTGAGGGTACCCCAGGAGAGTTCCAAATGTGTGTAGGTAGAATATATATCCCACGGGGGTAAAATTGAAAAAAATTTTTTTTTGGACTTACTCATTTTTCCGGCGTTTATCAGACTTTCAGATAGGGGAAATGTCAGTGAGCATTCCGATTTCAGTTCCAGAGCGATTCGCCCAATGAGTCCTTGATATTTCGTCGTTTTCAGCCAATTTTTCTGGATTTTTGAAAATTTCACTTTTTTGTGAAAATATCCACTAAATGAGGGAATAATATGTGTGAGGGTACCCCAGGAGAGTTCCAAATGTGGGTGGGTAGAATATATATCCCACGGGGGTAAAATTGAAAAAGTTGAAAAAATATTTTTTTAGACTTAGTCATTTTTCCGGCATTTATCAGACTTTCAGATAGGGGAAATGTCAGTGAGCGTTCCGATTTGAGTTCCAGAGCGATTCGTCCAATGAGTCCTTGATATTTAGTCGTTTTCAGCCAATTTTCTGGATTTTTGAAAATTTTACTTTTTTGTGAAAATATCCACTAAATGAGGGAATAATATGTGTGAGGGTACCCCAGGAGAGTTCCAAATGTGTGTGGGTAGAATATATATCCCACGGGGGTAAAATTGAAAAAAGTTGAAAACATTTTTTTTTGGACTTAGTCATTTTTCCGGCGTTTATCAGCCTTTCAGATAGGGGAAATGTCAGTGAGCATTCCGATTTCAGTTCCAGAGCGATTCGCCCAATGAGTCCTTGATATTTCGTCGTTTTCAGCCAATTATCTGGATTTTTGAAAATTTCACTTTTTTGTGAAAATATCCACTAAATGAGGGAATAATATCTGTGAGGGTACCCCATGAGAGTTCCAAATGTGTGTGGGTAGAATATATATCCCACGGGGGTAAAATTGAAAAAAGTTGAAAAAAATTTTTTTTGGGACTTAGTCATTTTTCCGGCGTTTATCAGACTTTCAGATAGGGGAAATGTCAGTGAGCATTCCGATTTCAGTTCCAGAGTGATTCGCCCAATGAGTCCTTGATATTTCGTCGTTTTCAGCCAATTTTTCTGGATTTTTGAAAATTTCACTTTTTTGTGAAAATATCCACTAAATGAGGGAATAATATGTGTGATGGTACCCCAGTAGAGTTTCAAATGTGTGTGGGTAGAATATATATCCCACGGGGGTAAAATTGAAAAAAGTTGAAAACATTTTTTTTTGGACTTAGTCATTTTTCCGGCGTTTATCAGCCTTTCAGATAGGGGAAATGTGAGTGAGCATTCCGATTTCAGTTCCAGAGCGATTCGCCCAATGAGTCCTTGATATTTCGTCGTTTTCAGCCAATTTTCTGGATTTTTGAAAATTTCACTTTTTTGTGAAAATATCCACTAAATGAGGGAATAAAATCTGTGAGGGTACCCCAGGAGAGTTCCAAATGTGTGTGGGTAGAATATATATCCCACGGGGGTAAAATTGAAAAAGTTGAAAAAAATTTTTTTTGGGACTTAGTCATTTTTCCGGCGTTTATCAGCCTTTCAGATAGGGGAAATGTGAGTGAGCATTCCGATTTCAGTTCCAGAGCGATTCGCCCAATGAGTCCTTGATATTTCGTCGTTTTCAGCCAATTTTCTGGATTTTTGAAAATTTCACTTTTTTGTGAAAATATCCACTAAATGAGGGAATAAAATCTGTGAGGGTACCCCAGGAGAGTTCCAAATGTGTGTGGGTAGAATATATATCCCACGGGGGTAAAATTGAAAAAGTTGAAAAAAATTTTTTTTGGGACTTAGTCATTTTTCCGGCGTTTATCAGACTTTCAGATAGGGGAAATGTCAGTGAGCGTTCCGATTTCAATTCCAGAGTGATTCGCCAGATGAGTCCTTGATATTTAGTCGTTTTCAGCCAATTTTTCTGGATTTTTGAAAATTTCACTTTTTTGTGAAAATATCCACTAAATGAGGGAATAATATGTGTGAGGGTACCCCAGGAGAGTTCCAAATGTGTGTGGGTAGAATATATATCCCACGGGGGTAAAATTGAAAAAAGTTGAAAACATTTTTTTTTGGACTTAGTCATTTTTCCGGCGTTTATCAGCCTTTCAGATAGGGGAAATGTCAGTGAGCATTCCGATTTCAGTTCCAGAGCGATTCGCCCAATGAGTCCTTGATATTTAGTCGTTTTCAGCCAATTTTCTGGATTTTTGAAAATTTCACTTTTTTGTGTAAATATCCACTAAATGAGGGAATAATATGTGTGAGGGTACCCCAGGAGAGTTCCAAATGTGTGTAGGTAGAATATATATCCCACGGGGGTAAAATTGAAAAAAATTTTTTTTTGGACTTACTCATTTTTCCGGCGTTTATCAGACTTTCAGATAGGGGAAATGTCAGTGAGCATTCCGATTTCAGTTCCAGAGCGATTCGCCCAATGAGTCCTTGATATTTCGTCGTTTTCAGCCAATTTTTCTGGATTTTTGAAAATTTCACTTTTTTGTGAAAATATCCACTAAATGAGGGAATAATATGTGTGAGGGTACCCCAGGAGAGTTCCAAATGTGGGTGGGTAGAATATATATCCCACGGGGGTAAAATTGAAAAAGTTGAAAAAATATTTTTTTAGACTTAGTCATTTTTCCGGCATTTATCAGACTTTCAGATAGGGGAAATGTCAGTGAGCGTTCCGATTTGAGTTCCAGAGCGATTCGTCCAATGAGTCCTTGATATTTAGTCGTTTTCAGCCAATTTTCTGGATTTTTGAAAATTTTACTTTTTTGTGAAAATATCCACTAAATGAGGGAATAATATGTGTGAGGGTACCCCAGGAGAGTTCCAAATGTGTGTGGGTAGAATATATATCCCACGGGGGTAAAATTGAAAAAAGTTGAAAACATTTTTTTTTGGACTTAGTCATTTTTCCGGCATTTATCAGACTTTCAGATAGGGGAAATGTCAGTGAGCATTCTGATTTCAGTTCCAGAGCGATTCGCCCAATGAGTCCTTGATTTTTAGTTGTTTTCAGCCAATTTTCTGTATTTTTTGAAAATTTCACTTTTTTGTGAAAATATCCACTAAATGAGGGAATAATATGTGTGAGGGTACCCCAGGAGAGTTCCAAATGTGTGTGGGTAGAATATATATCCCACGGGGGTAAAATTGAAAAAAGTTGAAAAAAATTTTTTTTGGACTTAGTCATTTTTCCGGCATTTATCAGACTTTCAGATAGGGGAAATGTCAGTGAGCATTCCGATTTCAGTTCCAGAGCCATTCACCCAATGAGTCCTTGATATTTAGTCGTTTTCAGCCAATTTTCTGGATTTTTGAAAATTTCACTTTTTTGTGAAAATATCCACTAAATGAGGGAATAATATGTGTGAGGGTACCCCAGGAGAGTTCCAAATGTGTGTGGGTAGAATATATATCCCACGCGGGTAAAATTGAAAAAAGTTGAAAAAAATTTTTTTTTGGACTTAGTCATTTTTCCGACATTTATCAGACTTTCAGATAGGGGAAATGTCAGTGAGCATTCCGATTTCAGTTCCAGAGCGATTCGCCCAATGAGTCCTTGATATTTCGTCGTTTTCAGCCAATTTTCTGGATTTTTGAAAATTTCACTTTTTTGTGAAAATATCCACTAAATGAGGGAATAATATCTGTGAGGGTACCCCATGAGCGTTCCAAATGTGTGTGGGTAGAATATATATCCCACGGGGGTAAAATTGAAAAAAGTTGAAAAAAATTTTTTTTGGGACTTAGTCATTTTTCCGGCGTTTATCAGACTTTCAGATAGGGGAAATGTCAGTGAGCATTCCGATTTCAGTTCCAGAGTGATTCGCCCAATGAGTCCTTGATATTTCGTCGTTTTCAGCCAATTTTTCTGGATTTTTGAAAATTTCACTTTTTTGTGAAAATATCCACTAAATGAGGGAATAATATGTGTGATGGTACCCCAGGAGAGTTTCAAATGTGTGTGGGTAGAATATATATCCCACGGGGGTAAAATTGAAAAAAGTTGAAAACATTTTTTTTTGGACTTAGTCATTTTTCCGGCGTTTATCAGCCTTTCAGATAGGGGAAATGTGAGTGAGCATTCCGATTTCAGTTCCAGAGCGATTCGCCCAATGAGTCCTTGATATTTCGTCGTTTTCAGCCAATTTTCTGGATTTTTGAAAATTTCACTTTTTTGTGAAAATATCCACTAAATGAGGGAATAATATCTGTGAGGGTACCCCAGGAGAGTTCCAAATGTGTGTGGGTAGAATATATATCCCACGGGGGTAAAATTGAAAAAAGTTGAAAAAAATTTTTTTTGGGACTTAGTCATTTTTCCGGCGTTTATCAGACTTTCAGATAGGGGAAATGTCAGTGAGCGTTCCGATTTCAATTCCAGAGTGATTCGCCAGATGAGTCCTTGATATTTAGTCGTTTTCAGCCAATTTTTCTGGATTTTTGAAAATTTCACTTTTTTGTGAAAATATCCACTAAATGAGGGAATAATATGTGTGAGGGTACCCCAGGAGAGTTCCAAATGTGTGTGGGTAGAATATATATCCCACGGGGGTAAAATTGAAAAAAGTTGAAAACATTTTTTTTTGGACTTAGTCATTTTTCCGGCGTTTATCAGCCTTTCAGATAGGGGAAATGTCAGTGAGCATTCCGATTTCAGTTCCAGAGCGATTCGCCCAATGAGTCCTTGATATTTAGTCGTTTTCAGCCAATTTTCTGGATTTTTGAAAATTTCACTTTTTTGTGTAAATATCCACTAAATGAGGGAATAATATGTGTGAGGGTACCCCAGGAGAGTTCCAAATGTGTGTAGGTAGAATATATATCCCACGGGGGTAAAATTGAAAAAAATTTTTTTTTGGACTTACTCATTTTTCCGGCGTTTATCAGACTTTCAGATAGGGGAAATGTCAGTGAGCATTCCGATTTCAGTTCCAGAGCGATTCGCCCAATGAGTCCTTGATATTTCGTCGTTTTCAGCCAATTTTTCTGGATTTTTGAAAATTTCACTTTTTTGTGAAAATATCCACTAAATGAGGGAATAATATGTGTGAGGGTACCCCAGGAGAGTTCCAAATGTGGGTGGGTAGAATATATATCCCACGGGGGTAAAATTGAAAAAGTTGAAAAAATATTTTTTTAGACTTAGTCATTTTTCCGGCATTTATCAGACTTTCAGATAGGGGAAATGTCAGTGAGCGTTCCGATTTGAGTTCCAGAACGATTCGTCCAATGAGTCCTTGATATTTAGTCGTTTTCAGCCAATTTTCTGGATTTTTGAAAATTTTACTTTTTTGTGAAAATATCCACTAAATGAGGGAATAATATGTGTGAGGGTACCCCAGGAGAGTTCCAAATGTGTGTGGGTAGAATATATATCCCACGGGGGTAAAATTGAAAAAAGTTGAAAACATTTTTTTTTGGACTTAGTCATTTTTCCGGCATTTATCAGACTTTCAGATAGGGGAAATGTCAGTGAGCATTCTGATTTCAGTTCCAGAGCGATTCGCCCAATGAGTCATTGATTTTTAGTTGTTTTCAGCCAATTTTCTGTATTTTTGAAAATTTCACTTTTTTGTGAAAATATCCACTAAATGAGGGAATAATATGTGTGAGGGTACCCCAGGAGAGTTCCAAATGTGTGTGGGTAGAATATATATCCCACGGGGGTAAAATTGAAAAAAGTTGAAAAAAATTTTTTTTGGACTTAGTCATTTTTCCGGCATTTATCAGACTTTCAGATAGGGGAAATGTCAGTGAGCATTCCGATTTCAGTTCCAGAGCCATTCACCCAATGAGTCCTTGATATTTAGTCGTTTTCAGCCAATTTTCTGGATTTTTGAAAATTTCACTTTTTTGTGAAAATATCCACTAAATGAGGGAATAATATCTGTGAGGGTACCCCAGGAGAGTTCCAAATGTGTGTGGGTAGAATATATATCCCACGGGGGTAAAATTGAAAAAAGTTGAAAACATTTTTTTTTGGACTTAGTATTTTTACGGCGTTTATCAGACTTTCAGATAGGGGAAATGTCAGTGAGCATTCCGATTTCAGTTCCAGAGCGATTCGCCCAATGAGTCCTTGATATTTCGTCGTTTTCAGCCAATTTTCTGGATTTTTGAAAATTTCACTTTTTTGTGAAAATATCCACTAAATGAGGGAATAATATGTGTGAGGGTACCCCAGGAGAGTTCCAAATGTGTGTGGGTAGAATATATATCCCACGGGAGTAAAATTGAAAAAAGTTGAAAAAAATTTTTTTGGGACTTAGTCATTTTTCCGGCGTTTATCAGACTTTCAGATAGGGGAAATGTCAGTGAACATTCCGATTTCAGTTCCAGAACGATTCGCCCAATGAGTCCTTAATATTTCGTCGTTTTCAGCCAATTTTTCTGGATTTTTGAAAATTTCACTTTTTTGTGAAAATATCCACTAAATGAGGGAATAATATGTGTGAGGGTACCCCAGGAGAGTTCCAAATGTGGGTGGGTAGAATATATATCCCACGGGGGTAAAATTGAAAAAGTTGAAAAAATATTTTTTTAGACTTAGTCATTTTTCCGGCATTTATCAGACTTTCAGATAGGGGAAATGTCAGTGAGCGTTCCGATTTCAGTTCCAGAGCGATTCGTCCAATGAGTCCTTGATATTTAGTCGTTTTCAGCCAATTTTCTGGATTTTTGAAAATTTTACTTTTTTGTGTAAATATCCACTAAATGAGGGAATAATATGTGTGAGGGTACCCCAGGAGAGTTCCAAATGTGTGTGGGTAGAATATATATCCCACGGGGGTAAAATTGAAAAAAGTTGAAAAAAATTTTTTTTTGGACTTAGTCATTTTTCCGGCGTTTATCAGACTTTCAGATAGGGGAAATGTCAGTGAGCATTCCGATTTCAGTTCCAGAGCGATTTGCCCAATGAGTCATTGATATTTAGTCGTTTTCAGCCAATTTTCTGGATTTTTGAAAATTTCACTTTTTTGTGAAAATATCCACTAAATGAGGGAATAATATGTGTGAGGGTACCCCAGGAGAGTTCCAAATGTGTGTGGGTAGAATATATATCCCACGGGGGTAAAATTGAAAAAGTTGAAAAAAATTTTTTTTTGGACTTAGTCATTTTTCCGGCATTTATCAGACTTTCAGATAGGGGAAATGTCAGTGAGCATTCCGATTTCAGTTCCAGAGCCATTCACCCAATGAGTCCATGATATTTAGTCGTTTTCAGCCAATTTTCTGGATTTTTGAAAATTTCACTTTTTTGTGAAAATATCCACTAAATGAGGGAATAATATCTGTGAGGGTACCCCAGGAGAGTTCCAAATGTGTGTGGGTAGAATATATATCCCACGGGGGTAAAATTGAAAAAAGTTGAAAACATTTTTTTTTGGACTTAGTCATTTTTCCGGCGTTTATCAGACTTTCAGATAGGGGAAATGTCAGTGAGCATTCCGATTTCAGTTCCAGAGCCATTCACCCAATGAGTCCTTGATATTTAGTCGTTTTCAGCCAATTTTCTGGATTTTTGAAAATTTCACTTTTTTGTGAAAATATCCACTAAATGAGGGAATAATATCTGTGAGGGTACCCCAGGAGAGTTCCAAATGTGTGTGGGTAGAATATATATCCCACGGGGGTAAAATTGAAAAAAGGTGAAAACATTTTTTTTTGGACTTAGTCATTTTTCCGGCGTTTATCAGACTTTCAGATAGGGGAAATGTCAGTGAGCATTCCGATTTCAGTTCCAGAGCGATTCGCCCAATGAGTCCTTGATATTTCGTCGTTTTCAGCCAATTTTCTGGATTTTTGAAAATTTCACTTTTTTGTGAAAATATCCACTAAATGAGGGAATAATATGTGTGAGGGTACCCCAGGAGAGTTCCAAATGTGTGTGGGTAGAATATATATCCCACGGGGGTAAAATTGAAAAAAGTTGAAAAAAATTTTTTTTTGGACTTAGTTATTTTTACGGCGTTTATCAGACTTTCAGATAGGGGAAATGTCAGTGAGCGTTCCGATTTCAGTTCCAGAGCGGTTCGCCGGATGAGTCCTTGATATTTAGTCGTTTTCAGCCAATTTTGTGGATTTTTGAAAATTTCACTTTTCTGTGAAAATATCCACTAAATGAGGGAATAATATGTGTGAGGGTACCCCAGGAGAGTTCCAAATGTGTGTGGGTAGAATATATATCCCACGGGGGTAAAATTGAAAAAAGTTGAAAAAAATTTTTTTTTGGACTTAGTCATTTTTCCGGCGTTTATCAGACTTTCAGATAGGGGAAATGTCAGTGAGCGTTCCGATTTCAGTTCCAGAGCGATTCGCCGGATGAGTCCTTGATATTTAAGTCGTTTTCAGCCAATTTTGTGGATTTTTGAAAATTTCACTTTTCTGTGAAAATATCCACTAAATGAGGGAATAATATGTGTGAGGGTACCCCAGGAGAGTTCCAAATGTGTGTGGGTAGAATATATATCCCACGGGGGTAAAATTGAAAAAAGTTGAAAACATTTTTTTTTGGACTTAGTCATTTTTCCGGCATTTATCAGACTTTCAGATAGGGGAAATGTCAGTGAGCATTCTGATTTCAGTTCCAGAGCGATTCGCCCAATGAGTCCTTGATTTTTAGTTGTTTTCAGCCAATTTTCTGTATTTTTGAAAATTTCACTTTTTTGTGAAAATATCCACTAAATGAGGGAATAATATGTGTGAGGGTACCCCAGGAGAGTTCCAAATGTGGGTGGGTAGAATATATATCCCACGGGGGTAAAATTGAAAAAAGTCGAAAAAAAATTTTTTTGGACTTAGTCATTTTTCCGCCATTTATCAGACTTTCAGATAGGGGAAATGTCAGTGAGCATTCCGATTTCAGTTCCAGAGCGATTCGCCCAATGAGTCCTTAATATTTCGTCGTTTTCAGCCAATTTTTCTGGATTTTTGAAAATTTCACTTTTTTGTGAAAATATCCACTAAATGAGGAAATAATATGTGTGAGGGTACCCCAGGAGAGTTCCAAATGTGTGTGGGTAGAATATATATCCCACGGGGGTAAAATTGAAAAAAGTTGAAAAAATTTTTTTTTTGGACTTAGTCATTTTTCCGGCGTTTATCAGACTTTCAGATAGGGGAAATGTCAGTGAGCATTCCGATTTCAGTTCCAGAGCGATTCGCCGGATGAGTCCTTGATATTTAGTCGTTTTCAGCCAATTTTCTGGATTTTTGAAAATTTCACTTTTTTGTGAAAATATCCACTAAATGAGGGAATAATATGTGTGAGGGTACCCCAGGAGAGTTCCAAATGTGGGTGGGTAGAATATATATCCCACGGGGGTAAAATTGAAAAAGTTGAAAAAATATTTTTTTAGACTTAGTCATTTTTCCGGCATTTATCAGACTTTCAGATAGGGGAAATGTCAGTGAGCATTCTGATTTCAGTTCCAGAGCGATTCGCCCAATGAGTCCTTGATTTTTAGTTGTTTTCAGCCAATTTTCTGTATTTTTGAAAATTTCACTTTTTTGTGAAAATATCCACTAAATGAGGGAATAATATGTGTGAGGGTACCCCAGGAGAGTTCCAAATGTGGGTGGGTAGAATATATATCCCACGGGGGTAAAATTGAAAAAAGTCGAAAAAAATTTTTTTTGGACTTAGTCATTTTTCCGCCATTTATCAGACTTTCAGATAGGGGAAATGTCAGTGAGCATTCCGATTTCAGTTCCAGAGCCATTCACCCAATGAGTCCTTGATATTTAGTCGTTTTCAGCCAATTTTTCTGGATTTTTGAAAATTTCACTTTTTTGTGAAAATATCCACTAAATGAGGGAATAATATCTGTGAGGGTACCCCAGGAGAGTTCCAAATGTGTGTGGGTAGAATATATATCCCACGGGGGTAAAATTGAAAAAAGTTGAAAACATTTTTTTTTGGACTTAGTCATTTTTACGGCGTTTATCAGACTTTCAGATAGGGGAAATGTCAGTGAGCATTCCGATTTCAGTTCCAGAGCGATTCGCCCAATGAGTCCTTGATATTTCGTCGTTTTCAGCCAATTTTCTAGATTTTTGAAAATTTCACTTTTTTGTGAAAATATCCACTAAATGAGGGAATAATATGTGTGAGGGTACCCCAGGAGAGTTCCAAATGTGTGTGGGTAGAATATATATCCCACGGGAGTAAAATTAAAAAAAGTTGAAAAAATTTTTTTTGGGACTTAGTCATTTTTCCGGCGTTTATCAGACTTTCAGATAGGGGAAATGTCAGTGAACATTCCGATTTCAGTTCCAGAACGATTCGCCCAATGAGTCCTTAATATTTCGTCGTTTTCAGCCAATTTTTCTGGATTTTTGAAAATTTCACTTTTTTGTGAAAATATCCACTAAATGAGGAAATAATATGTGTGAGGGTACCCCAGGAGAGTTCCAAATGTGTGTGGGTAGAATATATATCCCACGGGGGTAAAATTGAAAAAAGTTGAAAAAATTTTTTTTTTGGACTTAGTCATTTTTCCGGCGTTTATCAGACTTTCAGATAGGGGAAATGTCAGTGAGCATTCCGATTTCAGTTCCAGAGCGATTCGCCGGATGAGTCCTTGATATTTAGTCATTTTCAGCCAATTTTCTGGATTTTTGAAAATTTCACTTTTTTGTGAAAATATCCACTAAATGAGGGAATAATATGTGTGAGGGTACCCCAGGAGAGTTCCAAATGTGGGTGGGTAGAATATATATCCCACGGGGGTAAAATTGAAAAAGTTGAAAAAATATTTTTTTAGACTTAGTCATTTTTCCGGCATTTATCAGACTTTCAGATAGGGGAAATGTCAGTGAGCGTTCCGATTTCAGTTCCAGAGCGATTCGTCCAATGAGTCCTTGATATTTAGTCGTTTTCAGCCAATTTTCTGGATTTTTGAAAATTTTACTTTTTTGTGTAAATATCCACTAAATGAGGGAATAATATGTGTGAGGGTACCCCAGGAGAGTTCCAAATGTGTGTGGGTAGAATATATATCCCACGGGGGTAAAATTGAAAAAAGTTGAAAAAAATTTTTTTTTGGACTTAGTCATTTTTACGGCGTTTATCAGACTTTCAGATAGGGGAAATGTCAGTGAGCATTCCGATTTCAGTTCCAGAGCGATTCGCCCAATGAGTCCTTGATATTTCGTCGTTTTCAGCCAATTTTTCTGGATTTTTGAAAATCTCACTTTTTTGTGAAAATATCCACTAAATGAGGGAATAATATGTGTGAGGGTACCCCAGGAGAGTTCCAAATGTGTGTGGGTAGAATATATATCCCACGGGGGTAAAATTGAAAAAAGTTGAAAAAAATTTTTTTTTGGACTTAGTCATTTTTCCGACATTTATCAGACTTTCAGATAGGGGAAATGTCAGTGAGCGTTCCGATTTCAATTCCAGAGTGATTCGCCGGATGAGTCCTTGATATTTAGTCGTTTTCAGCCAATTTTTCTGGATTTTTGAAAATTTCACTTTTTTGTGAAAATATCCACTAAATGAGGGAATAATATGTGTGAGGGTACCCCAGGAGAGTTCCAAATGTGTGTGGGTAGAATATATATCCCACGGGGGTAAAATTGAAAAAAGTTGAAAAAAATTTTTTTTTGGACTTAGTCATTTTTCCGGCGTTTATCAGACTTTCAGATAGGGGAAATGTCAGTGAGCATTCCGATTTCAGTTCCAGAGTGATTCGCCCAATGAATCCTTGATATTTCGTCGTTTTCAGCCAATTTTTCTGGATTTTTGAAAATTTCACTTTTTTGTGAAAATATCCACTAAATGAGGGAATAATATGTGTGAGGGTACCCCAGGAGAGTTTCAAATGTGTGTGGGTAGAATATATATCCCACGGGGGTAAAATTGAAAAAAGTTGAAAACATTTTTTTTTGGACTTAGTCATTTTTCCGGTGTTTATCAGCCTTTCAGATAGGGGAAATGTCAGTGAGCATTCCGATTTCAGTTCCAGAGTGATTCGCCGGATGAGTCCTTGATATTTAGTCGTTTTCAGCCAATTTTTCTGGATTTTTGAAAATTTCACTTTTTTGTGTAAATATCCACTAAATGAGGGAATAATATGTGTGAGGGTACCCCAGGAGAGTTCCAAATGTGGGTGGGTAGAATATATTTCCCACGGGGGTAAAATTGAAAAAAGTTGAAAAAATATTTTTTTAGACTTAGTCATTTTTCCGGCATTTATCAGACTTTCAGATAGGGGAAATGTCAGTGAGCATTCCGATTTCAGTTCCATAGCGATTCACCCAATGAGTCCTTGATATTTAGTCGTTTTCAGCCAATTTTCTGGATTTTTGAAAATTTCACTTTTTTATGAAAATATCCACTAAATGAGGGAATAATATGTGTGAGGGTACCACAGGAGAGTTCCAAATGTGTGTGGGTAGAATATATATCCCACGGGGGTAAAATTGAAAAAAGTTGAAAAAAAATTTTTTGGGACTTAGTCATTTTTCTGGCGTTTATCAGACTTTCAGATAGGGGAAATGTCAGTGAGCATTCCGATTTCAGTTCCAGAGCGATTCGCCCAAGGAGTCCTTGATATTTTGTCGTTTTCAGCCAATTTTTCTGGATTTTTGAAAATTTCACTTTTTTGTGAAAATATCCACTAAATGAGGGAATAATATGTGTGAAGGTACCCCAGGAGAGTTCCAAATGTGTGTGGGTAGAATATATATCCCACGGGGGTAAAATTGAAAAAAGTTGAAAACATTTTTTTTTGGACTTAGTCATTTTTCCGGCGTTTATCAGCCTTTCAGATAGGGGAAATGTCAGTGAGCATTCCGATTTCAGTTCCAGAGCGATTCGCCCAATGAGTCCTTGATATTTCGTCGTTTTCAGCCAATTTTTCTGGATTTTTGAAAATTTCACTTTTTTGTGAAAATATCCACTAAATGAGGGAATAATATGTGTGAGGGTACCCCAGGAGAGTTCCAAATGTGTGTGGGTAGAATATATATCCCACGGGGGTAAAATTGAAAAAAGTTGAAAACATTTTTTTTTGGACTTAGTCATTTTTCCGTCGTTTATCAGCCTTTCAGATAGGGGAAATATCAGTGAGCATTCTGATTTCAGTTCCAGAGCGATTCGCCCAATGAGTCCTTGATTTTTAGTTGTTTTCAGCCAATTTTCTGTATTTTTGAAAATTTCACTTTTTTGTGAAAATATCCACTAAATGAGGGAATAATATGTGTGAGGGTACCCCAGGAGAGTTCCAAATGTGGGTGGGTAGAATATATATCCCACGGGGGTAAAATTGAAAAAACTTGAAAAAAAATTTTTTTGGACTTAGTCATTTTTCCGGCATTTATCAGACTTTCAGATAGGGGAAATGTCAGTGAGCATTCCGATTTCAGTTCCAGAGCCATTCACCCAATGAGTCCTTGATATTTAGTCGTTTTCAGCCAATTTTCTGGATTTTTGAAAATTTCACTTTTTTGTGAAAATATCCACTAAATGAGGGAATAATATGTGTGAGGGTACCACAGGAGAGTTCCAAATGTGTGTGGGTAGAATATATATCCCACGGGGGTAAAATTGAAAAAAGTTGAAAAAAAAATTTTTTGGACTCAGTCATTTTTCTGGCGTTTATCAGACTTTCAGATAGGGGAAATGTCAGTGAGCATTCCGATTTCAGTTCCAGAGCGATTCGCCCAATGAGTCCTTGATATTTAGTCGTTTTCAGCCAATTTTCTGGATTTTTGAAAATTTCACTTTTTTGTGTAAATATCCACTAAATGAGGGAATAATATGTGTGAGGGTACCCCAGGAGAGTTCCAAACGTGTGTGGGTAGAATATATATCCCACGGGGGTAAAATTGAAAAAAGTTGAAAAAAATTTTTTTTTGGACTTAGTCATTTTTCCGGCATTTATCAGACTTTCAGATAGGGGAAATGTCAGTGAGCATTCCGATTTCAGTTCCAGAGTGATTCGCCCAAAGAGTCCTTGATATTTCGTCGTTTTCAGCCAATTTTCTGGATTTTTGAAAATTTCACTTTTTTGTGAAAATATCCACTAAATGAGGGAATAATATGTGTGAGGGTACCCCAGGAGAGTTCCAAATGTGTGTGGGTAGAATATATATCCCACGGGGGTAAAATTGAAAAGAGTTGAAAAAATATTTTTTTTGGACTTAGTCATTTTTCCGGCGTTTATCAGACTTTCAGATAGGGGAAATGTCAGTGAGCATTCCGATTTCAGTTCCAGAGCGATTCGCCCAATGAGTCCTTGATATTTCGTCGTTTTCAGCCAATTTTTCTGGATTTTTGAAAAGTTCACTTTTTTGTGAAAATATCCACTAAATGAGGGAATAATTTGTGTGAGGGTACCCCATGAGAGTTCCAAATGTGTGTGGGTAGAATATATATCCCACGGGGGTAAAATTGAAAAAAGTTAAAAACATTTTTTTTTGGACTTAGTCATTTTTCCGGCATTCATCAAACTTTCAGATAGGGGAAATGTCAGTGAGCGTTCCGATTTCAGTTCCAGAGCGATTCGCCCAATGAGTCCTTGATATTTAGTCGTTTTCAGCCAATTTTCTGGATTTTTGAAAATTTCACTTTTTTGTGAAAATATCCACTAAATGAGGGAATAATATGTGTGAGGGTACCACAGGAGAGTTCCAAATGTGTGTGGGTAGAATATATATCCCACGGGGGTAAAATTGAAAAAAGTTGAAAAAAAAATTTTTTGGACTCAGTCATTTTTCTGGCGTTTATCAGACTTTCAGATAGGGGAAATGTCAGTGAGCATTCCGATTTCAGTTCCAGAGCGATTCGCCCAATGAGTCCTTGATATTTCGTCGTTTTCAGCCAATTTTTCTGGATTTTTGAAAATTTCACTTTTTTCTGAAAATATCCACTAAATGAGGGAATAATATGTGTGAGGGTACCCCAGGAGAGTTCCAAATGTGTGTGGGTAGAATATATATCCCACGGGGGTAAAATTGAAAAAAGTTGAAAACATTTTTTTTTTTACTTAGTCATTTTTCCGGCGTTTATCAGCCTTTCAGATAGGGGAAATGTCAGTGAGCATTCCGATTTCAGTTCCAGAGCGATTCGCCCAATGAGTCCTTGATATTTAGTCGTTTTCAGCCAATTTTCTGGATTTTTGAAAATTTCACTTTTTTGTGTAAATATCCACTAAATGAGGGAATAATATGTGTGAGGGTACCCCAGGAGAGTTCCAAATGTGGGTGGGTAGAATATATATCCCACGGGGGTAAAATTGAAAAAACTTGAAAAAAAATTTTTTTGGACTTAGTCATTTTTCCGGCATTTATCAGACTTTCAGATAGGGGAAATGTCAGTGAGCATTCCGATTTCAGTTCCAGAGCCATTCACCCAATGAGTCCTTGATATTTAGTCGTTTTCAGCCAATTTTCTGGATTTTTGAAAATTTCACTTTTTTGTGAAAATATCCACTAAATGAGGGAATAATATGTGTGAGGGTACCACAGGAGAGTTCCAAATGTGTGTGGGTAGAATATATATCCCACGGGGGTAAAATTGAAAAAAGTTGAAAAAAAAATTTTTTGGACTCAGTCATTTTTCTGGCGTTTATCAGACTTTCAGATAGGGGAAATGTCAGTGAGCATTCCGATTTCAGTTCCAGAGCGATTCGCCCAATGAGTCCTTGATATTTAGTCGTTTTCAGCCAATTTTCTGGATTTTTGAAAATTTCACTTTTTTGTGTAAATATCCACTAAATGAGGGAATAATATGTGTGAGGGTACCCCAGGAGAGTTCCAAACGTGTGTGGGTAGAATATATATCCCACGGGGGTAAAATTGAAAAAAGTTGAAAAAAATTTTTTTTTGGACTTAGTCATTTTTCCGGCATTTATCAGACTTTCAGATAGGGGAAATGTCAGTGAGCATTCCGATTTCAGTTCCAGAGTGATTCGCCCAAAGAGTCCTTGATATTTCGTCGTTTTCAGCCAATTTTCTGGATTTTTGAAAATTTCACTTTTTTGTGAAAATATCCACTAAATGAGGGAATAATATGTGTGAGGGTACCCCAGGAGAGTTCCAAATGTGTGTGGGTAGAATATATATCCCACGGGGGTAAAATTGAAAAGAGTTGAAAAAATATTTTTTTTGGACTTAGTCATTTTTCCGGCGTTTATCAGACTTTCAGATAGGGGAAATGTCAGTGAGCATTCCGATTTCAGTTCCAGAGCGATTCGCCCAATGAGTCCTTGATATTTCGTCGTTTTCAGCCAATTTTTCTGGATTTTTGAAAAGTTCACTTTTTTGTGAAAATATCCACTAAATGAGGGAATAATTTGTGTGAGGGTACCCCATGAGAGTTCCAAATGTGTGTGGGTAGAATATATATCCCACGGGGGTAAAATTGAAAAAAGTTAAAAACATTTTTTTTTGGACTTAGTCATTTTTCCGGCATTCATCAAACTTTCAGATAGGGGAAATGTCAGTGAGCGTTCCGATTTCAGTTCCAGAGCGATTCGCCCAATGAGTCCTTGATATTTAGTCGTTTTCAGCCAATTTTCTGGATTTTTGAAAATTTCACTTTTTTGTGAAAATATCCACTAAATGAGGGAATAATATGTGTGAGGGTACCACAGGAGAGTTCCAAATGTGTGTGGGTAGAATATATATCCCACGGGGGTAAAATTGAAAAAAGTTGAAAAAAAAATTTTTTGGACTCAGTCATTTTTCTGGCGTTTATCAGACTTTCAGATAGGGGAAATGTCAGTGAGCATTCCGATTTCAGTTCCAGAGCGATTCGCCCAATGAGTCCTTGATATTTCGTCGTTTTCAGCCAATTTTTCTGGATTTTTGAAAATTTCACTTTTTTCTGAAAATATCCACTAAATGAGGGAATAATATGTGTGAGGGTACCCCAGGAGAGTTCCAAATGTGTGTGGGTAGAATATATATCCCACGGGGGTAAAATTGAAAAAAGTTGAAAACATTTTTTTTTTTACTTAGTCATTTTTCCGGCGTTTATCAGCCTTTCAGATAGGGGAAATGTCAGTGAGCATTCCGATTTCAGTTCCAGAGCGATTCGCCCAATGAGTCCTTGATATTTAGTCGTTTTCAGCCAATTTTCTGGATTTTTGAAAATTTCACTTTTTTGTGTAAATATCCACTAAATGAGGGAATAATATGTGTGAGGGTACCCCAGGAGAGTTCCAAATGTGTGTGGGTAGAATATATATCCCACGGGGGTAAAATTGAAAAAAGTTGAAAAAAAATTTTTTTTGGACTTAGTCATTTTTCCGGCGTTTATCAGACTTTCAGATAGGGGAAATGTCAGTGAGCGTTCCGATTTCAGTTCCAGAGCGATTTGCCCAATAAGTCCTTGATATTTAGTGGTTTTCAGCCAAATTTCTGGATTTTTGAAAATTTCACTTTTTTGTGAAAATATCCACTAAATGAGGGAATAATATGTGTGAGGGTACCCCAGGAGAGTTCCAAATGTGGGTGGGTAGAATATATATCCCACGGGGGTAAAATTGAAAAAAGTTGAAAAAATATTTTTTTAGACTTAGTCATTTTTCCGGCATTTATCAGACTTTCAGATAGGGGAAATGTCAGTGAGCATTCCGATTTCAGTTCCAGAGCGATTCACCCAATGAGTCCTTGATATTTAGTCGTTTTCAGCCAATTTTCTGGATTTTTGAAAATTTCACTTTTTTGTGAAAATATCCACTAAATGAGGGAATAATATGTGTGAGGGTACCACAGGAGAGTTCCAAATGTCTGTGGGTAGAATATATATCCCACGGGGGTAAAATTGAAAAAAGTTTAAAAAAAAATTTTTTGGACTCAGTCATTTTTCTGGCGTTTATCAGACTTTCAGATAGGGGAAATGTCAGTGAGCATTCAGATTTCAGTTCCAGAGCGATTCGCCCAATGAGTCCTTGATATTTCGTCGTTTTCAGCCAATTTTTCTGGATTTTTGAAAATTTCACTTTTTTGTGAAAATATCCACTAAATGAGGGAATAATATGTGTGAGGGTACCCCAGGAGAGTTCCAAATGTGGGTGGGTAGAATATATATCCCACGGGGGTAAAATTGGAAAAAGTTGAAAAAATATTTTTTTAGACTTAGTCATTTTTCCGGCATTTATCAGACTTTCAGATAGGGGAAATGTCAGTGAGCATTCCGATTTCAGTTCCAGAGCCATTCACCCAATGAGTCCTTGATATTTAGTCGTTTTCAGCCAATTTTCTGGATTTTTGAAAATTTCACTTTTTTGTGAAAATATCCACTAAATGAGGGAATAATATGTGTGAGGGTACCACAGGAGAGTTCCAAATGTGTGTGGGTAGAATATATATCCCACGGGGGTAAAATTGAAAAAAGTTGAAAAAAAAATTTTTTGGACTCAGTCATTTTTCTGGCGTTTATCAGACTTTCAGATAGGGGAAATGTCAGTGAGCATTCCGATTTCAGTTCCAGAGCGATTCGCCCAATGAGTCCTTGATATTTAGTCGTTTTCAGCCAATTTTCTGGATTTTTGAAAATTTCACTTTTTTGTGTAAATATCCACTAAATGAGGGAATAATATGTGTGAGGGTACCCCAGGAGAGTTCCAAATGTGGGTGGGTAGAATATATATCCCACGGGGGTAAAATTGAAAAAAGTTGAAAAAATATTTTTTTAGACTTAGTCATTTTTCCGGCATTTATCAGACTTTCAGATAGGGGAAATGTCAGTGAGCATTCCGATTTCAGTTCCAGAGCGATTCACCCAATGAGTCCTTGATATTTAGTCGTTTTCAGCCAATTTTCTGGATTTTTGAAAATTTCACTTTTTTGTGAAAATATCCACTAAATGAGGGAATAATATGTGTGAGGGTACCACAGGAGAGTTCCAAATGTCTGTGGGTAGAATATATATCCCACGGGGGTAAAATTGAAAAAAGTTTAAAAAAAAATTTTTTGGACTCAGTCATTTTTCTGGCGTTTATCAGACTTTCAGATAGGGGAAATGTCAGTGAGCATTCCGATTTCAGTTCCAGAGCGATTCGCCCAATGAGTCCTTGATATTTCGTCGTTTTCAGCCAATTTTTCTGGATTTTTGAAAATTTCACTTTTTTGTGAAAATATCCACTAAATGAGGGAATAATATGTGTGAGGGTACCCCAGGAGAGTTCCAAATGTGGGTGGGTAGAATATATATCCCACGGGGGTAAAATTGGAAAAAGTTGAAAAAATATTTTTTTAGACTTAGTCATTTTTCCGGCATTTATCAGACTTTCAGATAGGGGAAATGTCAGTGAGCATTCCGATTTCAGTTCAAGAGCCATTCACCCAATGAGTCCTTGATATTTAGTCGTTTTCAGCCAATTTTCTGGATTTTTGAAAATTTCACTTTTTTGTGAAAATATCCACTAAATGAGGGAATAATATGTGTGAGGGTACCACAGGAGAGTTCCAAATGTGTGTGGGTAGAATATATATCCCACGGGGGTAAAATTGAAAAAAGTTGAAAAAAAAATTTTTTGGACTCAGTCATTTTTCTGGCGTTTATCAGACTTTCAGATAGGGGAAATGTCAGTGAGCATTCCGATTTCAGTTCCAGAGAGATTCGCCCAATGAGTCCTTGATATTTCGTCGTTTTCAGCCAATTTTTCTGGATTTTTGAAAATTTCACTTTTTTCTGAAAATATCCACTAAATGAGGGAATAATATGTGTGAGGGTACCCCAGGAGAGTTCCAAATGTGTGTGGGTAGAATATATATCCCACGGGGGTAAAATTGAAAAAAGTTGAAAACATTTTTTTTTTTACTTAGTCATTTTTCCGGCGTTTATCAGCCTTTCAGATAGGGGAAATGTCAGTGAGCATTCCGATTTCAGTTCCAGAGCGATTCGCCCAATGAGTCCTTGATATTTAGTCGTTTTCAGCCAATTTTCTGGATTTTTGAAAATTTCACTTTTTTGTGTAAATATCCACTAAATGAGGGAATAATATGTGTGAGGGTACCCCAGGAGAGTTCCAAATGTGTGTGGGTAGAATATATATCCCACGGGGGTAAAATTGAAAAAAGTTGAAAAAAAATTTTTTTTGGACTTAGTCATTTTTCCGGCGTTTATCAGACTTTCAGATAGGGGAAATGTCAGTGAGCGTTCCGATTTCAGTTCCAGAGCGATTTGCCCAATAAGTCCTTGATATTTAGTGGTTTTCAGCCAAATTTCTGGATTTTTGAAAATTTCACTTTTTTGTGAAAATATCCACTAAATGAGGGAATAATATGTGTGAGGGTACCCCAGGAGAGTTCCAAATGTGGGTGGGTAGAATATATATCCCACGGGGGTAAAATTGAAAAAAGTTGAAAAAATATTTTTTTAGACTTAGTCATTTTTCCAGCATTTATCAGACTTTCAGATAGGGGAAATGTCAGTGAGCATTCCGATTTCAGTTCCAGAGTGATTCACCCAATGAGTCCTTGATATTTAGTCGTTTTCAGCCAATTTTCTGGATTTTTGAAAATTTCACTTTTTTGTGAAAATATCCACTAAATGAGGGAATAATATGTGTGAGGGTACCACAGGAGAGTTCCAAATGTCTGTGGGTAGAATATATATCCCACGGGGGAAAAAATTGAAAAAAGTTTAAAAAAAAATGTTTTGGACTCAGTCATTTTTCTGGCGTTTATCAGACTTTCAGATAGGGGAAATGTCAGTGAGCATTCCGATTTCAGTTCCAGAGCGATTCGCCCAATGAGTCCTTGATATTAGGTCGTTTTCAGCCAATTTTTCTGGATTTTTGAAAATTTCACTTTTTTGTGAAAATATCCACTAAATGAGGGAATAATATGTGTGAGGGTACCCCAGGAGAGTTCCAAATGTGGGTGGGTAGAATATATATCCCACGGGGGTAAAATTGGAAAAAGTTGAAAAAATATTTTTTTAGACTTAGTCATTTTTCCGGCATTTATCAGACTTTCAGATAGGGGAAATGTCAGTGAGCATTCCGATTTCAGTTCCATAGCGATTCACCCAATGAGTCCTTGATATTTAGTCGTTTTCAGCCAATTTTTCTGGATTTTTGAAAATTTCACTTTTTTGTGAAAATATCCACTAAATGAGGGAAATTTGTGAGGGTACCCCAGGAGAGCTCCAAATGTGTGTGGGTAGAATATATATCCCACGGGAGTAAAATTCAAAAAAGTTGAAAAAAATTTTTTTGGGACTTAGTCATTTTTTCGGCGTTTATCAGACTTTCAGATAGGGGAAATGTCAGTGAGCATTCCGATTTCAGTTCCAGAGCGATTCGCCCAATGAGTCCTTAATATTTAGTCGTTTTCAGCCAATTTTTCTGGATTTTTGAAAATTTCACTTTTTTGTGAAAATATCCACTAAATGAGGGAATAATATGTGTGAGGGTACCCCAGGAGAGTTCCAAATGTGTGTGGGTAGAATATATATCCCACGGGGGTAAAATTGAAAAGAGTTGAAAAAATATTTTTTTTGGACTTAGTCATTTTTCCGGCGTTTATCAGACTTTCAGATAGGGGAAATGTCAGTGAGCATTCCGATTTCAGTTCCAGAGCGATTCGCCCAATGAGTCCTTGATATTTCGTCGTTTTCAGCCAATTTTTCTTTATTTTTGAAAAGTTCACTTTTTTGTGAAAATATCCACTAAATGAGGGAATAATTTGTGTGAGGGTACCCCATGAGAGTTCCAAATGTGTGTGGGTAGAATATATATCCCACGGGGGTAAAATTGAAAAAAGTTGAAAACATTTTTTTTGGACTTAGTCATTTTTCCGGCATTTATCAGACTTTCAGATAGGGGAAATGTCAGTGAGCGTTCCGATTTCAGTTCCAGAGCCATTCACCCAATGAGTCCTTGATATTTAGTCGTTTTCAGCCAATTTTCATGATTTTTGAAAATTTCACTTTTTTGTGAAAATATCCACTAAATGAGGGAATAATATGTGTGAGGGTACCACAGGAGAGTTCCAAATGTGTGTGGGTAGAATATATATCCCACGGGGGTAAAATTGAAAAAAGTTGAAAAAAATTTTTTTTGGACTCAGTCATTTTTCTGGCGTTTATCATACTTTCAGATAGGGCAAATGTCAGTGAGCGTTCCGATTTCAGTTCCAGAGCGATTCGTCCAATGAGTCCTTGATATTTAGTCGTTTTCAGCCAATTTTCTGGATTTTTGAAAATTTCACTTTTTTGTGTAAATATCCACTAAATGAGGGAATAATATGTGTGAGGGTGCCCCAGGAGAGTTCCAAATGTGTGTGGGTAGAATATATATCCCACGGGGGTAAAATTGAAAAAAGTTGAAAAAAATTTTTTTTTGGACTTAGTCATTTTTCCGGCGTTTATCAGACTTTCAGATAGGGGAAATGTCAGTGAGCATTCCGATTTCAATTCCAGAGCGATTCGCCCAATGAGTCCTTGATATTAAGTCGTTTTCAGCCAATTTTCTGGATTTTTGAAAATTTCACTTTTTTGTGAAAATATCCACTAAATGAGGGAATAATATGTGTGAGGGTACCCCAGGAGAGTTCCAAATGTGTGTGTGTAGAATATATATCCCACGGGGGTAAAATTGAAAAGAGTTGAAAAAATATTTTTTTTGGACTTAGTCATTTTTCCGGCGTTTATCAGACTTTCAGATAGGGGAAATGTCAGTGAGCATTCCGATTTCAGTTCCAGAGCGATTCGCCCAATGAGTCCTTGATATTTCGTCGTTTTCAGCCAATTTTTCTGGATTTTTGAAAAGTTCACTTTTTTGTGAAAATATCCACTAAATGAGGGAATAATTTGTGTGAGGGTACCCCATGAGAGTTCCAAATGTGTGTGGGTAGAATATATATCCCACGGGGGTAAAATTGAAAAAAGTTGAAAACATTTTTTTTTGGACATAGTCATTTTTCCGGCATTCATCAAACTTTCAGATAGGGGAAATGTCAGTGAGCGTTCCGATTTCAGTTCCAGAGCGATTCGCCCAATGAGTCCTTGATTTTTAGTTGTTTTCAGCCAATTTTCTGTATTTTTGAAAATTTCACTTTTTTGTGAAAATATCCACTAAATGAGGGAATAATATGTGTGAGGGTACCACAGGAGAGTTCCAAATGTGTGTGGGTAGAATATATATCCCACGGGGGTAAAATTGAAAAAAGTTGAAAAAAAAATTTTTTGGACTCAGTCATTTTTCTGGCGTTTATCAGACTTTCAGATAGAGGAAATGTCAGTGAGCATTCCGATTTCAGTTCCAGAGCGATTCGCCCAATGAGTCCTTGATATTTCGTCGTTTTCAGCCAATTTTTCTGGATTTTTGAAAATTTCACTTTTTTGTGAAAATATCCACTAAATGAGGGAATAATATGTGTGAGGGTACCCCAGGAGAGTTCCAAATGTGGGTGGGTAGAATATATATCCCACGGGGGTAAAATTGAAAAAAGTTGAAAAAAATATTTTTTTGGACTTAGTCATTTTTCCGGCGTTTATCAGACTTTCAGATAGGGGAAATGTCAGTGAGCATTCCGATTTCAGTTCCAGAGCGATTTGCCCAATAAGTCCTTGATATTTAGTGGTTTTCAGCCAATTTTCTGGATTTTTGAAAATTTCACTTTTTTGTGAAAATATCCACTAAATGAGGGAATAATATGTGTGAGGGTACCCCAGGAGAGTTCCAAATGTGGGTGGGTAGAATATATATCCCACGGGGGTAAAATTGAAAAAAGTTGAAAAAAATTTTTTTTGGACTCAGTCATTTTTCTGGCGTTTATCATACTTTCAGATAGGGCAAATGTCAGTGAGCGTTCCGATTTCAGTTCCAGAGCGATTCGTCCAATGAGTCCTTGATATTTAGTCGTTTTCAGCCAATTTTCTGGATTTTTGAAAATTTCACTTTTTTGTGTAAATATCCACTAAATGAGGGAATAATATGTGTGAGGGTGCCCCAGGAGAGTTCCAAATGTGTGTGGGTAGAATATATATCCCACGGGGGTAAAATTGAAAAAAGTTGAAAAAAATTTTTTTTTGGACTTAGTCATTTTTCCGGCGTTTATCAGACTTTCAGATAGGGGAAATGTCAGTGAGCATTCCGATTTCAATTCCAGAGCGATTCGCCCAATGAGTCCTTGATATTAAGTCGTTTTCAGCCAATTTTCTGGATTTTTGAAAATTTCACTTTTTTGTGAAAATATCCACTAAATGAGGGAATAATATGTGTGAGGGTACCCCAGGAGAGTTCCAAATGTGTGTGTGTAGAATATATATCCCACGGGGGTAAAATTGAAAAGAGTTGAAAAAATATTTTTTTTGGACTTAGTCATTTTTCCGGCGTTTATCAGACTTTCAGATAGGGGAAATGTCAGTGAGCATTCCGATTTCAGTTCCAGAGCGATTCGCCCAATGAGTCCTTGATATTTCGTCGTTTTCAGCCAATTTTTCTGGATTTTTGAAAAGTTCACTTTTTTGTGAAAATATCCACTAAATGAGGGAATAATTTGTGTGAGGGTACCCCATGAGAGTTCCAAATGTGTGTGGGTAGAATATATATCCCACGGGGGTAAAATTGAAAAAAGTTGAAAACATTTTTTTTTGGACATAGTCATTTTTCCGGCATTCATCAAACTTTCAGATAGGGGAAATGTCAGTGAGCGTTCCGATTTCAGTTCCAGAGCGATTCGCCCAATGAGTCCTTGATTTTTAGTTGTTTTCAGCCAATTTTCTGTATTTTTGAAAATTTCACTTTTTTGTGAAAATATCCACTAAATGAGGGAATAATATGTGTGAGGGTACCACAGGAGAGTTCCAAATGTGTGTGGGTAGAATATATATCCCACGGGGGTAAAATTGAAAAAAGTTGAAAAAAAAATTTTTTGGACTCAGTCATTTTTCTGGCGTTTATCAGACTTTCAGATAGAGGAAATGTCAGTGAGCATTCCGATTTCAGTTCCAGAGCGATTCGCCCAATGAGTCCTTGATATTTCGTCGTTTTCAGCCAATTTTTCTGGATTTTTGAAAATTTCACTTTTTTGTGAAAATATCCACTAAATGAGGGAATAATATGTGTGAGGGTACCCCAGGAGAGTTCCAAATGTGGGTGGGTAGAATATATATCCCACGGGGGTAAAATTGAAAAAAGTTGAAAAAAATATTTTTTTGGACTTAGTCATTTTTCCGGCGTTTATCAGACTTTCAGATAGGGGAAATGTCAGTGAGCATTCCGATTTCAGTTCCAGAGCGATTTGCCCAATAAGTCCTTGATATTTAGTGGTTTTCAGCCAATTTTCTGGATTTTTGAAAATTTCACTTTTTTGTGAAAATATCCACTAAATGAGGGAATAATATGTGTGAGGGTACCCCAGGAGAGTTCCAAATGTGGGTGGGTAGAATATATATCCCACGGGGGTAAAATTGAAAAAAGTTGAAAAAATATTTTTTTAGACTTAGTCATTTTTCCGGCATTTATCAGACTTTCAGATAGGGGAAATGTCAGTGAGCGTTCCGATTTCAGTTCCAGAGCGATTCACCCAAAGAGTCCTTGATATTTCGTCGTTTTCAGCCAATTTTCTGGATTTTTGAAAATTTCACTTTTTTGTGAAAATATCCACTAAATGAGGGAATAATATGTGTGAGGGTACCCCAGGAGAGTTCCAAATGTGTGTGGGTAGAATATATATCCCACGGGGGTAAAATTGAAAAGAGTTGAAAAAATATTTTTTTTGGACTTAGTCATTTTTCCGGCGTTTATCAGACTTTCAGATAGGGGAAATGTCAGTGAGCATTCCGATTTCAGTTCCAGAGCGATTCGCCCAATGAGTCCTTGATATTTCGTCGTTTTCAGCCAATTTTTCTGGATTTTTGAAAAGTTCACTTTTTTGTGAAAATATCCACTAAATGAGGGAATAATTTGTGTGAGGGTACCCCATGAGAGTTCCAAATGTGTGTGGGTAGAATATATATCCCACGGGGGTAAAATTGAAAAAAGTTGAAAAAAAATTTTTTTGGACTTAGTCATTTTTCCGGCATTTATCAGACTTTCAGATAGGGGAAATGTCAGTGAGCATTCCGATTTCAGTTCCAGAGCCATTCACCCAATGAGTCCTTGATATTTAGTCGTTTTCAGCCAATTTTCTGGATTTTTGAAAATTTCACTTTTTTGTGAAAATATCCACTAAATGAGGGAATAATATGTGTGAGGGTACCCCAGGAGAGTTCCAAATGTGTGTGGGTAGAATATATATCCCACGGGGGTAAAATTGAAAAAAGTTGAAAACATTTTTTTTTTTACTTAGTCATTTTTCCGGCGTTTATCAGCCTTTCAGATAGGGGAAATGTCAGTGAGCATTCCGATTTCAGTTCCAGAGCGATTCGCCCAATGAGTCCTTGATATTTCGTCGTTTTCAGCCAATTTTTCTAGATTTTTGAAAATTTCACTTTTTTGTGAAAATATCCACTAAATGAGGGAATAATATGTGTGAGGGTACCCCAGGAGAGTTCCAAATGTGGGTGGGTAGAATATATATCCCACGGGGGTAAAATTGAAAAAAGTTGAAAAAATATTTTTTTAGACTTAGTCATTTTTCCGGCATTTATCAGACTTTCAGATAGGGGAAATGTCAGTGAGCATTCCGATTTCAGTTCCAGAGCGATTCACCCAAAGAGTCCTTGATATTTCGTCGTTTTCAGCCAATTTTCTGGATTTTTGAAAATTTCACTTTTTTGTGAAAATATCCACTAAATGAGGGAATAATATGTGTGAGGGTACCCCAGGAGAGTTCCAAATGTGTGTGGGTAGAATATATATCCCACGGGGGTAAAATTGAAAAGAGTTGAAAAAATATTTTTTTTGGACTTAGTCATTTTTCCGGCGTTTATCAGACTTTCAGATAGGGGAAATGTCAGTGAGCATTCCGATTTCAGTTCCAGAGCGATTCGCCCAATGAGTCCTTGATATTTCGTCGTTTTCAGCCAATTTTTCTGGATTTTTGAAAAGTTCACTTTTTTGTGAAAATATCCACTAAATGAGGGAATAATTTGTGTGAGGGTACCCCATGAGAGTTCCAAATGTGTGTGGGTAGAATATATATCCCACGGGGGTAAAATTGAAAAAAGTTGAAAAAAAATTTTTTTGGACTTAGTCATTTTTCCGGCATTTATCAGACTTTCAGATAGGGGAAATGTCAGTGAGCATTCCGATTTCAGTTCCAGAGCCATTCACCCAATGAGTCCTTGATATTTAGTCGTTTTCAGCCAATTTTCTGGATTTTTGAAAATTTCACTTTTTTGTGAAAATATCCACTAAATGAGGGAATAATATGTGTGAGGGTACCACAGGAGAGTTCCAAATGTGTGTGGGTAGAATATATATCCCACGGGGGTAAAATTGAAAAAAGTTGAAAAAAAAATTTTTTGGACTCAGTCATTTTTCTGGCGTTTATCAGACTTTCAGATAGGGGAAATGTCAGTGAGCATTCCGATTTCAGTTCCAGAGCGATTCGCCCAATGAGTCCTTGATATTTCGTCGTTTTCAGCCAATTTTTCTGGATTTTTGAAAATTTCACTTTTTTCTGAAAATATCCACTAAATGAGGGAATAATATGTGTGAGGGTACCCCAGGAGAGTTCCAAATGTGTGTGGGTAGAATATATATCCCACGGGGGTAAAATTGAAAAAAGTTGAAAACATTTTTTTTTTTACTTAGTCATTTTTCCGGCGTTTATCAGCCTTTCAGATAGGGGAAATGTCAGTGAGCATTCCGATTTCAGTTCCAGAGCGATTCGCCCAATGAGTCCTTGATATTTAGTCGTTTTCAGCCAATTTTCTGGATTTTTGAAAATTTCACTTTTTTGTGTAAATATACACTAAATGAGGGAATAATATGTGTGAGGGTACCCCAGGAGAGTTCCAAATGTGGGTGGGTAGAATATATATCCCACGGGGGTAAAATTGAAAAAAGTTGAAAAAATATTTTTTTAGACTTAGTCATTTTTCCGGCATTTATCAGACTTTCAGATAGGGGAAATGTCAGTGAGCATTCCGATTTCAGTTCCAGAGCGATTCACCCAATGAGTCCTTGATATTTAGTCGTTTTCAGCCAATTTTTCTGGATTTTTGAAAAGTTCACTTTTTTGTGAAAATATCCACTAAATGAGGGAATAATTTGTGTGAGGGTACCCCATGAGAGTTCCAAATGTGTGTGGGTAGAATATATATCCCACGGGGGTAAAATTGAAAAAAGTTGAAAACATTTTTTTTTGGACTTAGTCATTTTTCTGGCGTTTATCATACTTTCAGATAGGGCAAATGTCAGTGAGCGTTCAGATTTCAGTTCCAGAGCGATTCGTCCAATGAGTCCTTGATATTTAGTCGTTTTCAGCCAATTTTCTGGATTTTTGAAAATTTCACTTTTTTGTGTAAATATCCACTAAATGAGGGAATAATATGTGTGAGGGTGCCCCAGGAGAGTTCCAAATGTGTGTGGGTAGAATATATATCCCACGGGGGTAAAATTGAAAAAAGTTGAAAAAAATTTTTTTTTGGACTTAGTCATTTTTCCGGCGTTTATCAGACTTTCAGATAGGGGAAATGTCAGTGAGCATTCCGATTTCAGTTCCAGAGCGATTCACCCAATGAGTCCTTGATATTTAGTCGTTTTCAGCCAATTTTCTGGATTTTTGAAAATTTCACTTTTTTGTGAAAATATCCACTAAATGAGGGAATAATATGTGTGAGGGTACCACAGGAGAGTTCCAAATGTGTGTGGGTAGAATATATATCCCACGGGGGTAAAATTGAAAAAAGTTGAAAACATTTTTTTTTGGACTTAGTCATTTTTCCGGCATTTATCAGACTTTCAGATAGGGGAAATGTCAGAGAGCGTTCAGATTTCAGTTCCACAGCGATTCGTCCAATGAGTCCTTGATTTTTAGTCTTTTTCAGCCAAATTTCTGTATTTTTGAAAATTTCACTTTTTTGTGAAAATATCCACTAAATGAGGGAATAATATGTGTGAGGGTACCCCAGGAGAGTTCCAAATGTGTGTGGGTAGAATATATATCCCACGGGAGTAAAATTGAAAAAAGTTTAAAAAAATTTTTTTGGGACTTAGTCATTTTTCCGGCGTTTATCAGACTTTCAAATAGGGGAAATGTCAGTGAGCATTCCGATTTCAGTTCCAGAGCAATTCGCCCAATGAGTCCTTGATATTTCGTCGTTTTCAGCCAATTTTTCTGGATTTTTGAAAAGTTCACTTTTTTGTGAAAATATCCACTAAATGAGGGAATAATTTGTGTGAGGGTACCCCATGAGAGTTCCAAATGTGTGTGGGTAGAATATATATCCCACGGGGGTAAAATTGAAAAAAGTTGAAAACATTTTTTTTTGGACTTAGTCATTTTTCCGGCATTTATCAGACTTTCAGATAGGGGAAATGTCAGTGAGCGTTCCGATTTCAGTTCCAGAGCGATTCGTCCAATGAGTCCTTGATATTTAGTCGTTTTCAGCCAATTTTCTGGATTTTTGAAAATTTCACTTTTTTGTGTAAATATCCACTAAATGAGGGAATAATATGTGTGAGGGTACCCCAGGAGAGTTCCAAATGTGTGTGGGTAGAATATATATCCCACGGGGGTAAAATTGAAAAGAGTTGAAAAAATATTTTTTTTGGACTTAGTCATTTTTCCGGCGTTTATCAGACTTTCAGATAGGGGAAATGTCAGTGAGCATTCCGATTTCAGTTCCAGAGCGATTCGCCCAATGAGTCCTTGATATTTCGTCGTTTTCAGCCAATTTTTCTGGATTTTTGAAAAGTTCACTTTTTTGTGAAAATATCCACTAAATGAGGGAATAATTTGTGTGAGGGTACCCCATGAGAGTTCCAAATGTGTGTGGGTAGAATATATATCCCACGGGGGTAAAATTGAAAAAAGTTGAAAAAAAATTTTTTTGGACTTAGTCATTTTTCCGGCATTTATCAGACTTTCAGATAGGGGAAATGTCAGTGAGCATTCCGATTTCAGTTCCAGAGCCATTCACCCAATGAGTCCTTGATATTTAGTCGTTTTCAGCCAATTTTCTGGATTTTTGAAAATTTCACTTTTTTGTGAAAATATCCACTAAATGAGGGAATAATATGTGTGAGGGTACCACAGGAGAGTTCCAAATGTGTGTGGGTAGAATATATATCCCACGGGGGTAAAATTGAAAAAAGTTGAAAAAAAAATTTTTTGGACTCAGTCATTTTTCTGGCGTTTATCAGACTTTCAGATAGGGGAAATGTCAGTGAGCATTCCGATTTCAGTTCCAGAGCGATTCGCCCAATGAGTCCTTGATATTTCGTCGTTTTCAGCCAATTTTTCTGGATTTTTGAAAATTTCACTTTTTTCTGAAAATATCCACTAAATGAGGGAATAATATGTGTGAGGGTACCCCAGGAGAGTTCCAAATGTGTGTGGGTAGAATATATATCCCACGGGGGTAAAATTGAAAAAAGTTGAAAACATTTTTTTTTTTACTTAGTCATTTTTCCGGCGTTTATCAGCCTTTCAGATAGGGGAAATGTCAGTGAGCATTCCGATTTCAGTTCCAGAGCGATTCGCCCAATGAGTCCTTGATATTTAGTCGTTTTCAGCCAATTTTCTGGATTTTTGAAAATTTCACTTTTTTGTGTAAATATACACTAAATGAGGGAATAATATGTGTGAGGGTACCCCAGGAGAGTTCCAAATGTGGGTGGGTAGAATATATATCCCACGGGGGTAAAATTGAAAAAAGTTGAAAAAATATTTTTTTAGACTTAGTCATTTTTCCGGCATTTATCAGACTTTCAGATAGGGGAAATGTCAGTGAGCATTCCGATTTCAGTTCCAGAGCGATTCACCCAATGAGTCCTTGATATTTAGTCGTTTTCAGCCAATTTTTCTGGATTTTTGAAAAGTTCACTTTTTTGTGAAAATATCCACTAAATGAGGGAATAATTTGTGTGAGGGTACCCCATGAGAGTTCCAAATGTGTGTGGGTAGAATATATATCCCACGGGGGTAAAATTGAAAAAAGTTGAAAACATTTTTTTTTGGACTTAGTCATTTTTCTGGCGTTTATCATACTTTCAGATAGGGCAAATGTCAGTGAGCGTTCAGATTTCAGTTCCAGAGCGATTCGTCCAATGAGTCCTTGATATTTAGTCGTTTTCAGCCAATTTTCTGGATTTTTGAAAATTTCACTTTTTTGTGTAAATATCCACTAAATGAGGGAATAATATGTGTGAGGGTGCCCCAGGAGAGTTCCAAATGTGTGTGGGTAGAATATATATCCCACGGGGGTAAAATTGAAAAAAGTTGAAAAAAATTTTTTTTTGGACTTAGTCATTTTTCCGGCGTTTATCAGACTTTCAGATAGGGGAAATGTCAGTGAGCATTCCGATTTCAGTTCCAGAGCGATTCACCCAATGAGTCCTTGATATTTAGTCGTTTTCAGCCAATTTTCTGGATTTTTGAAAATTTCACTTTTTTGTGAAAATATCCACTAAATGAGGGAATAATATGTGTGAGGGTACCACAGGAGAGTTCCAAATGTGTGTGGGTAGAATATATATCCCACGGGGGTAAAATTGAAAAAAGTTGAAAACATTTTTTTTTGGACTTAGTCATTTTTCCGGCATTTATCAGACTTTCAGATAGGGGAAAAGTCAGAGAGCGTTCAGATTTCAGTTCCACAGCGATTCGCCCAATGAGTCCTTGATTTTTAGTCTTTTTCAGCCAAATTTCTGTATTTTTGAAAATTTCACTTTTTTGTGAAAATATCCACTAAATGAGGGAATAATATGTGTGAGGGTACCCCAGGAGAGTTCCAAATGTGTGTGGGTAGAATATATATCCCACGGGAGTAAAATTGAAAAAAGTTTAAAAAAATTTTTTTGGGACTTAGTCATTTTTCCGGCGTTTATCAGACTTTCAAATAGGGGAAATGTCAGTGAGCATTCCGATTTCAGTTCCAGAGCAATTCGCCCAATGAGTCCTTGATATTTCGTCGTTTTCAGCCAATTTTTCTGGATTTTTGAAAAGTTCACTTTTTTGTGAAAATATCCACTAAATGAGGGAATAATTTGTGTGAGGGTACCCCATGAGAGTTCCAAATGTGTGTGGGTAGAATATATATCCCACGGGGGTAAAATTGAAAAAAGTTGAAAACATTTTTTTTTGGACTTAGTCATTTTTCCGGCATTTATCAGACTTTCAGATAGGGGAAATGTCAGTGAGCGTTCCGATTTCAGTTCCAGAGCGATTCGTCCAATGAGTCCTTGATATTTAGTCGTTTTCAGCCAATTTTCTGGATTTTTGAAAATTTCACTTTTTTGTGTAAATATCCACTAAATGAGGGAATAATATGTGTGAGGGTGCCCCAGGAGAGTTCCAAATGTGTGTGGGTAGAATATATATCCCACGGGGGTAAAATTGAAAAAAGTTGAAAAAAATTTTTTTTTGGACTTAGTCATTTTTCCGGCGTTTATCAGACTTTCAGATAGGGGAAATGTCAGTGAGCATTCCGATTTCAGTTCCAGAGCAATTCGCCCAATGAGTCCTTGATATTTCGTCGTTTTCAGCCAATTTTTCTGGATTTTTGAAAAGTTCACTTTTTTGTGAAAATATCCACTAAATGAGGGAATAATTTGTGTGAGGGTACCCCATGAGAGTTCCAAATGTGTGTGGGTAGAATATATATCCCACGGGGGTAAAATTGAAAAAAGTTGAAAACATTTTTTTTTGGACATAGTCATTTTTCCGGCATTCATCAAACTTTCAGATAGGGGAAATGTCAGTGAGCGTTCCGATTTCAGTTCCAGAGCGATTCGCCCAATGAGACCTTGATTTTTAGTTGTTTTCAGCCAATTTTCTGTATTTTTGAAAATTTCACTTTTTTGTGAAAATATCCACTAAATGAGGGAATAATATGTGTGAGGGTAACCCAGGAGAGTTCCAAATGTGGGTGGGTAGAATATATATCCCACGGGGGTAAAATTGAAAAAAGTTGAAAAAAAATTTTTTTGGACTTAGTCATTTTTCCGGCATTTATCAGACTTTCAGATAGGGGAAATGTCAGTGAGCATTCCGATTTCAGTTCCAGAGCGATTCGCCCAATGAGTCCTTGATATTTCGTCGTTTTCAGCCAATTTTTCTGGATTTTTGAAAATTTCACTTTTTTCTGAAAATATCCACTAAATGAGGGAATAATATGTGTGAGGGTACCCCAGGAGAGTTCCAAATGTGTGTGGGTAGAATATATATCCCACGGGGGTAAAATTGAAAAAAGTTGAAAACATTTTTTTTTTTACTTAGTCATTTTTCCGGCGTTTATCAGCCTTTCAGATAGGGGAAATGTCAGTGAGCATTCCGATTTCAGTTCCAGAGCGATTTGCCCAATAAGTCCTTGATATTTAGTGGTTTTCAGCCAAATTTCTGGATTTTTGAAAATTTCACTTTTTTGTGAAAATATCCACTAAATGAGGGAATAATATGTGTGAGGGTACCCCAGGAGAGTTGCAAATGTGGGTGGGTAGAATATATATCCCACGGGGGTAAAATTGAAAAAAGTTGAAAACATTTTTTTTTGGACTTAGTCATTTTTCCGGCATTTATCAGACTTTCAGATAGGGGAAATGTCAGTGAGCGTTCCGATTTCAGTTCCACAGCGATTCGCCCAATGAGTCCTTGATTTTTAGTCTTTTTCAGCCAAATTTCTGTATTTTTGAAAATTTCACTTTTTTGTGAAAATATCCACTAAATGAGGGAATAATATGTGTGAGGGTACCCCAGGAGAGTTCCAAATGTGTGTGGGTAGAATATATATCCCACGGGAGTAAAATTGAAAAAAGTTTAAAAAATTTTTTTTGGGACTTAGTCATTTTTCCGGCGTTTATCAGACTTTCAAATAGGGGAAATGTCAGTGAGCATTCCGATTTCAGTTCCAGAGCAATTCGCCCAATGAGTCCTTGATATTTCGTCGTTTTCAGCCAATTTTTCTGGATTTTTGAAAAGTTCACTTTTTTGTGAAAATATCCACTAAATGAGGGAATAATTTGTGTGAGGGTACCCCATGAGAGTTCCAAATGTGTGTGGGTAGAATATATATCCCACGGGGGTAAAATTGAAAAAAGTTGAAAACATTTTTTTTTGGACTTAGTCATTTTTCTGGCGTTTATCATACTTTCAGATAGGGCAAATGTCAGTGAGCGTTCAGATTTCAGTTCCAGAGCGATTCGTCCAATGAGTCCTTGATATTTAGTCGTTTTCAGCCAATTTTCTGGATTTTTGAAAATTTCACTTTTTTGTGTAAATATCCACTAAATGAGGGAATAATATGTGTGAGGGTGCCCCAGGAGAGTTCCAAATGTGTGTGGGTAGAATATATATCCCACGGGGGTAAAATTGAAAAAAGTTGAAAAAAATTTTTTTTTGGACTTAGTCATTTTTCCGGCGTTTATCAGACTTTCAGATAGGGGAAATGTCAGTGAGCATTCCGATTTCAGTTCCAGAGCGATTCACCCAATGAGTCCTTGATATTTAGTCGTTTTCAGCCAATTTTCTGGATTTTTGAAAATTTCACTTTTTTGTGAAAATATCCACTAAATGAGGGAATAATATGTGTGAGGGTACCACAGGAGAGTTCCAAATGTGTGTGGGTAGAATATATATCCCACGGGGGTAAAATTGAAAAAAGTTGAAAACATTTTTTTTTGGACTTAGTCATTTTTCCGGCATTTATCAGACTTTCAGATAGGGGAAATGTCAGAGAGCGTTCAGATTTCAGTTCCACAGCGATTCGCCCAATGAGTCCTTGATTTTTAGTCTTTTTCAGCCAAATTTCTGTATTTTTGAAAATTTCACTTTTTTGTGAAAATATCCACTAAATGAGGGAATAATATGTGTGAGGGTACCCCAGGAGAGTTCCAAATGTGTGTGGGTAGAATATATATCCTACGGGGGTAAAATTGAAAAAAGTTGAAAAAAATTTTTTTTTGGACTTAGTCATTTTTCCGGCGTTTATCAGACTTTCAGATAGGGGAAATGTCAGTGAGCATTCCGATTTCAGTTCCAGAGCGATTCGCCCAATGAGTCCTTGATATTTCGTCGTTTTCAGCCAATTTTTCTGGATTTTTGAAAAGTTCACTTTTTTGTGAAAATATCCACTAAATGAGGGAATAATTTGTGTGAGGGTACCCCATGAGAGTTCCAAATGTGTGTGGGTAGAATATATATCCCACGGGGGTAAAATTGAAAAAAGTTGAAAACATTTTTTTTTGGACTTAGTCATTTTTCCGGCATTTATCAGACTTTCAGATAGGGGAAATGTCAGTGAGCGTTCCGATTTCAGTTCCAGAGCGATTCGTCCAATGAGTCCTTGATATTTAGTCGTTTTCAGCCAATTTTCTGGATTTTTGAAAATTTCACTTTTTTGTGTAAATATCCACTAAATGAGGGAATAATATGTGTGAGGGTGCCCCAGGAGAGTTCCAAATGTGTGTGGGTAGAATATATATCCCACGGGGGTAAAATTGAAAAAAGTTGAAAAAAATTTTTTTTTGGACTTAGTCATTTTTCCGGCGTTTATCAGACTTTCAGATAGGGGAAATGTCAGTGAGCATTCCGATTTCAGTTCCAGAGCGATTCGCCCAATGAGTCCTTGATATTTCGTCGTTTTCAGCCAATTTTTCTGGATTTTTGAAAAGTTCACTTTTTTGTGAAAATATCCACTAAATGAGGGAATAATTTGTGTGAGGGTACCCCATGAGAGTTCCAAATGTGTGTGGGTAGAATATATATCCCACGGGGGTAAAATTGAAAAAAGTTGAAAACATTTTTTTTTGGACATAGTCATTTTTCCGGCATTCATCAAACTTTCAGATAGGGGAAATGTCAGTGAGCGTTCCGATTTCAGTTCCAGAGCGATTCGCCCAATGAGACCTTGATTTTTAGTTGTTTTCAGCCAATTTTCTGTATTTTTGAAAATTTCACTTTTTTGTGAAAATATCCACTAAATGAGGGAATAATATGTGTGAGGGTAACCCAGGAGAGTTCCAAATGTGGGTGGGTAGAATATATATCCCACGGGGGTAAAATTGAAAAAAGTTGAAAAAAAATTTTTTTGGACTTAGTCATTTTTCCGGCATTTATCAGACTTTCAGATAGGGGAAATGTCAGTGAGCATTCCGATTTCAGTTCCAGAGCGATTCGCCCAATGAGTCCTTGATATTTCGTCGTTTTCAGCCAATTTTTCTGGATTTTTGAAAATTTCACTTTTTTCTGAAAATATCCACTAAATGAGGGAATAATATGTGTGAGGGTACCCCAGGAGAGTTCCAAATGTGTGTGGGTAGAATATATATCCCACGGGGGTAAAATTGAAAAAAGTTGAAAACATTTTTTTTTTTACTTAGTCATTTTTCCGGCGTTTATCAGCCTTTCAGATAGGGGAAATGTCAGTGAGCATTCCGATTTCAGTTCCAGAGCGATTCGCCCAATGAGTCCTTGATATTTAGTCGTTTTCAGCCAATTTTCTGGATTTTTGAAAATTTCACTTTTTTGTGTAAATATCCACTAAATGAGGGAATAATATGTGTGAGGGTACCCCAGGAGAGTTCCAAATGTGTGTGGGTAGAATATATATCCCACGGGGGTAAAATTGAAAAAAGTTGAAAAAAATTTTTTTTTGGACTTAGTCATTTTTCCGGCGTTTATCAGACTTTCAGATAGGGGAAATGTCAGTGAGCATTCCGATTTCAGTTCCAGAGCGATTTGCCCAATAAGTCCTTGATATTTAGTGGTTTTCAGCCAAATTTCTGGATTTTTGAAAATTTCACTTTTTTGTGAAAATATCCACTAAATGAGGGAATAATATGTGTGAGGGTACCCCAGGAGAGTTGCAAATGTGGGTGGGTAGAATATATATCCCACGGGGGTAAAATTGAAAAAAGTTGAAAAAATATTTTTTTAGACTTAGTCATTTTTCCGGCATTTATCAGACTTTCAGATAGGGGAAATGTCAGTGAGCATTCCGATTTCAGTTCCAGAGCGATTCACCCAATGAGTCCTTGATATTTAGTCGTTTTCAGCCAATTTTCTGGATTTTTGAAAATTTCACTTTTTTGTGAAAATATCCACTAAATGAGGGAATAATATGTGTGAGGGTACCACAGGAGAGTTCCAAATGTGTGTGGGTAGAATATATATCCCACGGGGGTAAAATTGAAAAAAGTTGAAAACATTTTTTTTTGGACTTAGTCATTTTTCCGGCATTTATCAGACTTTCAGATAGGGGAAATGTCAGTGAGCGTTCCGATTTCAGTTCCACAGCGATTCGCCCAATGAGTCCTTGATTTTTAGTCTTTTTCAGCCAAATTTCTGTATTTTTGAAAATTTCACTTTTTTGTGAAAATATCCACTAAATGAGGGAATAATATGTGTGAGGGTACCCCAGGAGAGTTCCAAATGTGTGTGGGTAGAATATATATCCCACGGGAGTAAAATTGAAAAAAGTTTAAAAAATTTTTTTTGGGACTTAGTCATTTTTCCGGCGTTTATCAGACTTTCAAATAGGGGAAATGTCAGTGAGCATTCCGATTTCAGTTCCAGAGCAATTCGCCCAATGAGTCCTTGATATTTCGTCGTTTTCAGCCAATTTTTCTGGATTTTTGAAAAGTTCACTTTTTTGTGAAAATATCCACTAAATGAGGGAATAATTTGTGTGAGGGTACCCCATGAGAGTTCCAAATGTGTGTGGGTAGAATATATATCCCACGGGGGTAAAATTGAAAAAAGTTGAAAACATTTTTTTTTGGACTTAGTCATTTTTCTGGCGTTTATCATACTTTCAGATAGGGCAAATGTCAGTGAGCGTTCAGATTTCAGTTCCAGAGCGATTCGTCCAATGAGTCCTTGATATTTAGTCGTTTTCAGCCAATTTTCTGGATTTTTGAAAATTTCACTTTTTTGTGTAAATATCCACTAAATGAGGGAATAATATGTGTGAGGGTGCCCCAGGAGAGTTCCAAATGTGTGTGGGTAGAATATATATCCCACGGGGGTAAAATTGAAAAAAGTTGAAAAAAATTTTTTTTTGGACTTAGTCATTTTTCCGGCGTTTATCAGACTTTCAGATAGGGGAAATGTCAGTGAGCATTCCGATTTCAGTTCCAGAGCGATTCACCCAATGAGTCCTTGATATTTAGTCGTTTTCAGCCAATTTTCTGGATTTTTGAAAATTTCACTTTTTTGTGAAAATATCCACTAAATGAGGGAATAATATGTGTGAGGGTACCACAGGAGAGTTCCAAATGTGTGTGGGTAGAATATATATCCCACGGGGGTAAAATTGAAAAAAGTTGAAAACATTTTTTTTTGGACTTAGTCATTTTTCCGGCATTTATCAGACTTTCAGATAGGGGAAATGTCAGAGAGCGTTCAGATTTCAGTTCCACAGCGATTCGCCCAATGAGTCCTTGATTTTTAGTCTTTTTCAGCCAAATTTCTGTATTTTTGAAAATTTCACTTTTTTGTGAAAATATCCACTAAATGAGGGAATAATATGTGTGAGGGTACCCCAGGAGAGTTCCAAATGTGTGTGGGTAGAATATATATCCTACGGGGGTAAAATTGAAAAAAGTTGAAAAAAATTTTTTTTTGGACTTAGTCATTTTTCCGGCGTTTATCAGACTTTCAGATAGGGGAAATGTCAGTGAGCATTCCGATTTCAGTTCCAGAGCGATTCGCCCAATGAGTCCTTGATATTTCGTCGTTTTCAGCCAATTTTTCTGGATTTTTGAAAAGTTCACTTTTTTGTGAAAATATCCACTAAATGAGGGAATAATTTGTGTGAGGGTACCCCATGAGAGTTCCAAATGTGTGTGGGTAGAATATATATCCCACGGGGGTAAAATTGAAAAAAGTTGAAAACATTTTTTTTTGGACTTAGTCATTTTTCCGGCATTTATCAGACTTTCAGATAGGGGAAATGTCAGTGAGCGTTCCGATTTCAGTTCCAGAGCGATTTGCCCAATAAGTCCTTGATATTTAGTGGTTTTCAGCCAATTTTCTGGATTTTTGAAAATTTCACTTTTCTGTGAAAATATCCACTAAATAAGGGAATAATATGTGTGAGGGTACCCCAGGAGAGTTCCAAATGTGTGTGGGTAGAATATATATCCCACGGGGGTAAAATTGAAAAAAGTTGAAAAAAATTTTTTTTGGACTCAGTCATTTTTCTGGCGTTTATCATACTTTCAGATAGGGCAAATGTCAATGAGCGTTCCGATTTCAGTTCCAGAGCGATTCGTCCAATGAGTCCTTGATATTTAGTCGTTTTCAGCCAATTTTCTGGATTTTTGAAAATTTCACTTTTTTGTGTAAATATCCACTAAATGAGGGAATAATATGTGTGAGGGTGCCCCAGGAGAGTTCCAAATGTGTGTGGGTAGAATATATATCCCACGGGGGTAAAATTGAAAAAAGTTGAAAAAAATTTTTTTTTGGACTTAGTCATTTTTCCGCCGTTTATCAGACTTTCAGATAGGGGAAATGTCAGTGAGCATTCCGATTTCAGTTCCAGAGCGATTCGCCCAATGAGTCCTTGATATTTCGTCGTTTTCAGCCAATTTTTCTGGATTTTTGAAAATTTCTCTTTTTTGTGAAAATATCCACTAAATGAGGGAATAATATGTGTGAGGGTACCCCAGGAGAGTTCCAAATGTGTGTGGGTAGAATATATATCCCACGGGGGTAAAATTGAAAAAAGTTGAAAAAAATTTTTTTTTGGACTTAGTCATTTTTCCGACATTTATCAGACTTTCAGATAGGGGAAATGTCAGTGAGCATTCCGATTTCAGTTCCAGAGCGATTCGCCCAATGAGTCCTTGATATTTAGTCGTTTTCAGCCAATTTTCTGGATTTTTGAAAATTTCACTTTTTTGTGAAAATATCCACTAAATGAGGGAATAATATGTGTGAGGGTACCACAGGAGAGTTCCAAATGTGTGTGGGTAGAATATATATCCCACGGGGGTAAAATTGAAAAAAGTTGAAAAAAAAATTTTTTGTACTCAGTCATTTTTCTGGCGTTTATCAGACTTTCAGATAGGGGAAATGTCAGTGAGCATTCCGATTTCAGTTCCAGAGCGATTCGCCCAATGAGTCCTTGATATTTCGTCGTTTTCAGCCAATTTTTCTGGATTTTTGAAAATTTCACTTTTTTCTGAAAATATCCACTAAATGAGGGAATAATATGTGTGAGGGTACCCCAGGAGAGTTCCAAATGTGTGTGGGTAGAATATATATCCCACGGGGGTAAAATTGAAAAAAGTTGAAAACATTTTTTTTTTTACTTAGTCATTTTTCCGGCGTTTATCAGCCTTTCAGATAGGGGAAATGTCAGTGAGCATTCCGATTTCAGTTCCAGAGCGATTCGCCCAATGAGTCCTTGATATTTAGTCGTTTTCAGCCAATTTTCTGGATTTTTGAAAATTTCACTTTTTTGTGTAAATATCCACTAAATGAGGGAATAATATGTGTGAGGGTACCCCAGGAGAGTTCCAAATGTGTGTGGGTAGAATATATATCCCACGGGGGTAAAATTGAAAAAAGTTGAAAAAAATTTTTTTTTGGACTTAGTCATTTTTCCGGCGTTTATCAGACTTTCAGATAGGGGAAATGTCAGTGAGCGTTCCGATTTCAGTTCCAGAGCGATTTGCCCAATAAGTCCTTGATATTTAGCGGTTTTCAGCCAAATTTCTGGATTTTTGAAAATTTCACATTTTTGTGAAAATATCCACTAAATGAGGGAATAATATGTGTGAGGGTACTCCAGGAGAGTTCCAAATGTGGGTGGGTAGAATATATATCCCACGGGAGTAAAATTGAAAAAAGTTTAAAAAAATTTTTTTGGGACTTAGTCATTTTTCCGGCGTTTATCAGACTTTCAAATAGGGGAAATGTCAGTGAGCATTCCGATTTCAGTTCCAGAGCAATTCGCCCAATGAGTCCTTGATATTTCGTCGTTTTCAGCCAATTTTTCTGGATTTTTGAAAAGTTCACTTTTTTGTGAAAATATCCACTAAATGAGGGAATAATTTGTGTGAGGGTACCCCATGAGAGTTCCAAATGTGTGTGGGTAGAATATATATCCCACGGGGGTAAAATTGAAAAAAGTTGAAAACATTTTTTTTTGGACTTAGTCATTTTTCCGGCATTTATCAGACTTTCAGATAGGGGAAATGTCAGTGAGCATTCCGATTTCAGTTCCAGAGCGATTCGCCCAATGAGTCCTTGATATTTAGTCGTTTTCAGCCAATTTTCTGGATTTTTGAAAATTTCACTTTTTTGTGAAAATATCCACTAAATGAGGGAATAATATGTGTGAGGGTACCACAGGAGAGTTCCAAATGTGTGTGGGTAGAATATATATCCCACGGGGGTAAAATTGAAAAAAGTTGAAAAAAAAATTTTTTGGACTCAGTCATTTTTCTGGCGTTTATCAGACTTTCAGATAGGGGAAATGTCAGTGAGCATTCCGATTTCAGTTCCAGAGCGATTCGCCCAATGAGTCTTTGATATTTCGTCGTTTTCAGCCAATTTTTCTGGATTTTTGAAAATTTCACTTTTTTCTGAAAATATCCACTAAATGAGGGAATAATATGTGTGAGGGTACCCCAGGAGAGTTCCAAATGTGTGTGGGTAGAATATATATCCCACGGGGGTAAAATTGAAAAAAGTTGAAAACATTTTTTTTTTTACTTAGTCATTTTTCCGGCGTTTATCAGCCTTTCAGATAGGGGAAATGTCAGTGAGCATTCCGATTTCAGTTCCAGAGCGATTCGCCCAATGAGTCCTTGATATTTAGTCGTTTTCAGCCAATTTTCTGGATTTTTGAAAATTTCACTTTTTTGTGTAAATATCCACTAAATGAGGGAATAATATGTGTGAGGGTACCCCAGGAGAGTTCCAAATGTGTGTGGGTAGAATATATATCCCACGGGGGTAAAATTGAAAAAAGTTGAAAAAAATTTTTTTTTGGACTTAGTCATTTTTCCGGCGTTTATCAGACTTTCAGATAGGGGAAATGTCAGTGAGCATTCCGATTTCAGTTCCAGAGCGATTTGCCCAATAAGTCCTTGATATTTAGTGATTTTCAGCCAAATTTCTGGATTTTTGAAAATTTCACTTTTTTGTGAAAATATCCACTAAATGAGGGAATAATATGTGTGAGGGTACCCCAGGAGAGTTCCAAATGTGGGTGGGTAGAATATATATCCCACGGGGGTAAAATTGAAAAAAGTTGAAAAAATATTTTTTTAGACTTAGTCATTTTTCTGGCATTTATCAGACTTTCAGATAGGGGAAATGTCAGTGAGCATTCCGATTTCAGTTCCAGAGCGATTCACCCAATGAGTCCTTGATATTTAGTCGTTTTCAGCCAATTTTCTGGATTTTTGAAAATTTCACTTTTTTGTGAAAATATCCACTAAATGAGGGAATAATATGTGTGAGGGTACCACAGGAGAGTTCCAAATGTGTGTGGGTAGAATATATATCCCACGGGGGTAAAATTGAAAAAAGTTGAAAACATTTTTTTTTGGACTTAGTCATTTTTCCGGCATTTATCAGACTTTCAGATAGGGGAAATGTCAGAGAGCGTTCAGATTTCAGTTCCACAGCGATTCGCCCAATGAGTCCTTGATTTTTAGTCTTTTTCAGCCAAATTTCTGTATTTTTGAAAATTTCACTTTTTTGTGAAAATATCCACTAAATGAGGGAATAATATGTGTGAGGGTACCCCAGGAGAGTTCCAAATGTGTGTGGGTAGAATATATATCCCACGGGAGTAAAATTGAAAAAAGTTTAAAAAAATTTTTTTGGGACTTAGTCATTTTTCCGGCGTTTATCAGACTTTCAAATAGGGGAAATGTCAGTGAGCGTTCCGATTTCAGTTCCAGAGCAATTCGCCCAATGAGTCCTTGATATTTCGTCGTTTTCAGCCAATTTTTCTGGATTTTTGAAAAGTTCACTTTTTTGTGAAAATATCCACTAAATGAGGGAATAATTTGTGTGAGGGTACCCCATGAGAGTTCCAAATGTGTGTGGGTAGAATATATATCCCACGGGGGTAAAATTGAAAAAAGTTGAAAAAAAAATTTTTTGTACTCAGTCATTTTTCTGGCGTTTATCAGACTTTCAGATAGGGGAAATGTCAGTGAGCATTCCGATTTCAGTTCCAGAGCGATTCGCCCAATGAGTCCTTGATATTTCGTCGTTTTCAGCCAATTTTTCTGGATTTTTGAAAATTTCACTTTTTTCTGAAAATATCCACTAAATGAGGGAATAATATGTGTGAGGGTACCCCAGGAGAGTTCCAAATGTGTGTGGGTAGAATATATATCCCACGGGGGTAAAATTGAAAAAAGTTGAAAACATTTTTTTTTTTACTTAGTCATTTTTCCGGCGTTTATCAGCCTTTCAGATAGGGGAAATGTCAGTGAGCATTCCGATTTCAGTTCCAGAGCGATTCGCCCAATGAGTCCTTGATATTTAGTCGTTTTCAGCCAATTTTCTGGATTTTTGAAAATTTCACTTTTTTGTGTAAATATCCACTAAATGAGGGAATAATATGTGTGAGGGTACCCCAGGAGAGTTCCAAATGTGTGTGGGTAGAATATATATCCCACGGGGGTAAAATTGAAAAAAGTTGAAAAAAATTTTTTTTTGGACTTAGTCATTTTTCCGGCGTTTATCAGACTTTCAGATAGGGGAAATGTCAGTGAGTGTTCCGATTTCAGTTCCAGAGCGATTTGCCCAATAAGTCCTTGATATTTAGTGGTTTTCAGCCAAATTTCTGGATTTTTGAAAATTTCACTTTTTTGTGAAAATATCCACTAAATGAGGGAATAATATGTGTGAGGGTACTCCAGGAGAGTTCCAAATGTGGGTGGGTAGAATATATATCCCACGGGAGTAAAATTGAAAAAAGTTTAAAAAAATTTTTTTGGGACTTAGTCATTTTTCCGGCGTTTATCAGACTTTCAAATAGGGGAAATGTCAGTGAGCATTCCGATTTCAGTTCCAGAGCAATTCGCCCAATGAGTCCTTGATATTTCGTCGTTTTCAGCCAATTTTTCTGGATTTTTGAAAAGTTCACTTTTTTGTGAAAATATCCACTAAATGAGGGAATGATTTGTGTGAGGGTACCCCATGAGAGTTCCAAATGTGTGTGGGTAGAATATATATCCCACGGGGGTAAAATTGAAAAAAGTTGAAAACATTTTTTTTTTTACTTAGTCATTTTTCCGGCGTTTATCAGCCTTTCAGATAGGGGAAATGTCAGTGAGCATTCCGATTTCAGTTCCAGAGCGATTCGCCCAATGAGTCCTTGATATTTAGTCGTTTTCAGCCAATTTTCTGGATTTTTGAAAATTTCACTTTTTTGTGTAAATATCCACTAAATGAGGGAATAATATGTGTGAGGGTACCCCAGGAGAGTTCCAAATGTGGGTGGGTAGAATATATATCCCACGGGGGTAAAATTGAAAAAAGTTGAAAAAATATTTTTTTAGACTTAGTCATTTTTCCGGCATTTATCAGACTTTCAGATAGGGGAAATGTCAGTGAGCATTCCGATTTCAGTTCCAGAGCGATTCACCCAATGAGTCCTTGATATTTAGTCGTTTTCAGCCAATTTTCTGGATTTTTGAAAATTTCACTTTTTTGTGAAAATATCCACTAAATGAGGGAATAATATGTGTGAGGGTACCACAGGAGAGTTCCAAATGTGTGTGGGTAGAATATATATCCCACGGGGGTAAAATTGAAAAAAGTTGAAAACATTTTTTTTTGGACTTAGTCATTTTTCCGCCATTTATCAGACTTTCAGATAGGGGAAATGTCAGTGAGCGTTCCGATTTCAGTTCCACAGCGATTCGCCCAATGAGTCCTTGATTTTTAGTCTTTTTCAGCCAAATTTCTGTATTTTTGAAAATTTCACTTTTTTGTGAAAATATCCACTAAATGAGGGAATAATATGTGTGAGGGTACCCCAGGAGAGTTCCAAATGTGTGTGGGTAGAATATATATCCCACGGGAGTAAAATTGAAAAAAGTTTAAAAAAATTTTTTTGGGACTTAGTCATTTTTCCGGCGTTTATCAGACTTTCAAATAGGGGAAATGTCAGTGAGCATTCCGATTTCAGTTCCAGAGCAATTCGCCCAATGAGTCCTTGATATTTCGTCGTTTTCAGCCAATTTTTCTGGATTTTTGAAAAGTTCACTTTTTTGTGAAAATATCCACTAAATGAGGGAATAATTTGTGTGAGGGTACCCCATGAGAGTTCCAAATGTGTGTGGGTAGAATATATATCCCACGGGGGTAAAATTGAAAAAAGTTGAAAACATTTTTTTTTGGACTTAGTCATTTTTCCGGCATTTATCAGACTTTCAGATAGGGGAAATGTCAGTGAGCGTTCCAATTTCAGTTCCAGAGCGATTTGCTCAATAAGTCCTTGATATTTAGTGGTTTTCAGCCAATTTTCTGGATTTTTGAAAATTTCACTTTTCTGTGAAAATATCCACTAAATAAGGGAATAATATGTGTGAGGGTACCCCAGGAGAGTTCCAAATGTGTGTGGGTAGAATATATATCCCACGGGGGTAAAATTGAAAAAAGTTGAAAACATTTTTTTTTGGACTTAGTCATTTTTCCGGCATTCATCAGACTTTCAGATAGGGGAAATGTCAGTGAGCGTTCCGATTTCAGTTCCAGAGCCATTCACCCAATGAGTCCTTGATATTTAGTCGTTTTCAGCCAATTTTCATGATTTTTGAAAATTTCACTTTTTTGTGAAAATATCCACTAAATGAGGGAATAATATGTGTGAGGGTACCACATGAGAGTTCCAAATGTGTGTGGGTAGAATATATATCCCACGGGGGTAAAATTGAAAAAAGTTGAAAAAAATTTTTTTTGGACTCAGTCATTTTTCTGGCGTTTATCATACTTTCAGATAGGGCAAATGTCAGTGAGCGTTCCGATTTCAGTTCCAGAGCGATTCGTCCAATGAGTCCTTGATATTTAGTCGTTTTCAGCCAATTTTCTGGATTTTTGAAAATTTCACTTTTTTGTGTAAATATCCACTAAATGAGGGAATAATATGTGTGAGGGTGCCCCAGGAGAGTTCCAAATGTGTGTGGGTAGAATATATATCCCACGGGGGTAAAATTGAAAAAAGTTGAAAAAAATTTTTTTTTGGACTTAGTCATTTTTCCGGCGTTTATCAGACTTTCAGATAGGGGAAATGTCAGTGAGCATTCCGATTTCAGTTCCAGAGCGATTCGCCCAATGAGTCCTTGATATTTCGTCGTTTTCAGCCAATTTTTCTGGATTTTTGAAAATTTCTCTTTTTTGTGAAAATATCCACTAAATGAGGGAATAATATGTGTGAGGGTACCCCAGGAGAGTTCCAAATGTGTGTGGGTAGAATATATATCCCACGGGGGTAAAATTGAAAAAAGTTGAAAAAAATTTTTTTTTGGACTTAGTCATTTTTCCGACATTTATCAGACTTTCAGATAGGGGAAATGTCAGTGAGCATTCCGATTTCAGTTTCAGAGCGATTCGCCCAATGAGTCCTTGATATTTAGTCGTTTTCAGCCAATTTTCTGGATTTTTGAAAATTTCACTTTTTTGTGAAAATATCCACTAAATGAGGGAATAATATGTGTGAGGGTACCACAGGAGAGTTCCAAATGTGTGTGGGTAGAATATATATCCCACGGGGGTAAAATTGAAAAAAGTTGAAAAAAAAATTTTTTGGACTCAGTCATTTTTCTGGCGTTTATCAGACTTTCAGATAGGGGAAATGTCAGTGAGCATTCCGATTTCAGTTCCAGAGCGATTCGCCCAATGAGTCCTTGATATTTCGTCGTTTTCAGCCAATTTTTCTGGATTTTTGAAAATTTCACTTTTTTCTGAAAATATCCACTAAATGAGGGAATAATATGTGTGAGGGTACCCCAGGAGAGTTCCAAATGTGTGTGGGTAGAATATATATCCCACGGGGGTAAAATTGAAAAAAGTTGAAAACATTTTTTTTTTTACTTAGTCATTTTTCCGGCGTTTATCAGCCTTTCAGATAGGGGAAATGTCAGTGAGCATTCCGATTTCAGTTCCAGAGCGATTCGCCCAATGAGTCCTTGATATTTAGTCGTTTTCAGCCAATTTTCTGGATTTTTGAAAATTTCACTTTTTTGTGTAAATATCCACTAAATGAGGGAATAATATGTGTGAGGGTACCCCAGGAGAGTTCCAAATGTGTGTGGGTAGAATATATATCCCACGGGGGTAAAATTGAAAAAAGTTGAAAAAAATTTTTTTTTGGACTTAGTCATTTTTCCGGCGTTTATCAGACTTTCAGATAGGGGAAATGTCAGTGAGCGTTCCGATTTCAGTTCCAGAGCGATTTGCCCAATAAGTCCTTGATATTTAGTGGTTTTCAGCCAAATTTCTGGATTTTTGAAAATTTCACTTTTTTGTGAAAATATCCACTAAATGAGGGAATAATATGTGTGAGGGTACCCCAGGAGAGTTCCAAATGTGGGTGGGTAGAATATATATCCCACGGGGGTAAAATTGAAAAAAGTTGAAAAAATATTTTTTTAGACTTAGTCATTTTTCCGGCATTTATCAGACTTTCAGATAGGGGAAATGTCAGTGAGCATTCCGATTTCAGTTCCAGAGCGATTCACCCAATGAGTCCTTGATATTTAGTCGTTTTCAGCCAATTTTCTGGATTTTTGAAAATTTCACTTTTTTGTGAAAATATCCACTAAATGAGGGAATAATATGTGTGAGGGTACCACAGGAGAGTTCCAAATGTGTGTGGGTAGAATATATATCCCACGGGGGTAAAATTGAAAAAAGTTGAAAACATTTTTTTTGGACTTAGTCATTTTTCCGGCATTTATCAGACTTTCAGATAGGGGAAATGTCAGTGAGCGTTCCGATTTCAGTTCCACAGCGATTCGCCCAAAGAGTCCTTGATTTTTAGTCTTTTTCAGCCAAATTTCTGTATTTTTGAAAATTTCACTTTTTTGTGAAAATATCCACTAAATGAGGGAATAATATGTGTGAGGGTACCCCAGGAGAGTTCCAAATGTGTGTGGGTAGAATATATATCCCACGGGAGTAAAATTGAAAAAAGTTTAAAAAAATTTTTTTGGGACTTAGTCATTTTTCCGGCGTTTATCAGACTTTCAAGTAGGGGAAATGTCAGTGAGCATTCCGATTTCAGTTCCAGAGCAATTCGCCCAATGAGTCCTTGATATTTCGTCGTTTTCAGCCAATTTTTCTGGATTTTTGAAAAGTTCACTTTTTTGTGAAAATATCCACTAAATGAGGGAATAATTTGTGTGAGGGTACCCCATGAGAGTTCCAAATGTGTGTGGGTAGAATATATATCCCACGGGGGTAAAATTGAAAAAAGTTGAAAACATTTTTTTTTGGACTTAGTCATTTTTCCGGCATTTATCAGACTTTAAGATAGGGGAAATGTCAGTGAGCGTTCCGATTTCAGTTCCACAGCGATTCGCCCAATGAGTCCTTGATTTTTAGTCTTTTTCAGCCAAATTTCTGTATTTTTGAAAATTTCACTTTTTTGTGAAAATATCCACTAAATGAGGGAATAATATGTGTGAGGGTACCCCAGGAGAGTTCCAAATGTGTGTGGGTAGAATATATATCCCACGGGAGTAAAATTGAAAAAAGTTTAAAAAAATTTTTTGGGGACTTAGTCATTTTTCCGGCGTTTATCAGACTTTCAAATAGGGGAAATGTCAGTGAGCATTCCGATTTCAGTTCCAGAGCAATTCGCCCAATGAGTCCTTGATATTTCGTCGTTTTCAGCCAATTTTTCTGGATTTTTGAAAAGTTCACTTTTTTGTGAAAATATCCACTAAATGAGGGAATAATTTGTGTGAGGGTACCCCATGAGAGTTCCAAATGTGTGTGGGTAGAATATATATCCCACGGGGGTAAAATTGAAAAAAGTTGAAAACATTTTTTTTTGGACTTAGTCATTTTTCCGGCATTTATCAGACTTTCAGATAGGGGAAATGTCAGTGAGCGTTCCAATTTCAGTTCCAGAGCGATTTGCCCAATAAGTCCTTGATATTTAGTGGTTTTCAGCCAATTTTCTGGATTTTTGAAAATTTCACTTTTCTGTGAAAATATCCACTAAATAAGGGAATAATATGTGTGAGGGTACCCCAGGAGAGTTCCAAATGTGTGTGGGTAGAATATATATCCCACGGGGGTAAAATTGAAAAAAGTTGAAAACATTTTTTTTTGGACTTAGTCATTTTTCCGGCATTCATCAGACTTTCAGATAGGGGAAATGTCAGTGAGCGTTCCGATTTCAGTTCCAGAGCCATTCACCCAATGAGTCCTTGATATTTAGTCGTTTTCAGCCAATTTTCATGATTTTTGAAAATTTCACTTTTTTGTGAAAATATCCACTAAATGAGGGAATAATATGTGTGAGGGTACCACATGAGAGTTCCAAATGTGTGTGGGTAGAATATATATCCCACGGGGGTAAAATTGAAAAAAGTTGAAAAAAATTTTTTTTGGACTCAGTCATTTTTCTGGCGTTTATCATACTTTCAGATAGGGCAAATGTCAGTGAGCGTTCCGATTTCAGTTCCAGAGCGATTAGTCCAATGAGTCCTTGATATTTAGTCGTTTTCAGCCAATTTTCTGGATTTTTGAAAATTTCACTTTTTTGTGTAAATATCCACTAAATGAGGGAATAATATGTGTGAGGGTGCCCCAGGAGAGTTCCAAATGTGTGTGGGTAGAATATATATCCCACGGGGGTAAAATTGAAAAAAGTTGAAAAAAATTTTTTTTTGGACTTAGTCATTTTTCCGGCGTTTATCAGACTTTCAGATAGGGGAAATGTCAGTGAGCATTCCGATTTCAGTTCCAGAGCGATTCGCCCAATGAGTCCTTGATATTTCGTCGTTTTCAGCCAATTTTTCTGGATTTTTGAAAATTTCTCTTTTTTGTGAAAATATCCACTAAATGAGGGAATAATATGTGTGAGGGTACCCCAGGAGAGTTCCAAATGTGTGTGGGTAGAATATATATCCCACGGGGGTAAAATTGAAAAAAGTTGAAAAAAATTTTTTTTTGGACTTAGTCATTTTTCCGACATTTATCAGACTTTCAGATAGGGGAAATGTCAGTGAGCATTCCGATTTCAGTTCCAGAGCGATTCGCCCAATGAGTCCTTGATATTTAGTCGTTTTCAGCCAATTTTCTGGATTTTTGAAAATTTCACTTTTTTGTGAAAATATCCACTAAATGAGGGAATAATATGTGTGAGGGTACCACAGGAGAGTTCCAAATGTGTGTGGGTAGAATATATATCCCACGGGGGTAAAATTGAAAAAAGTTGAAAAAAAAATTTTTTGAACTCAGTCATTTTTCTGGCGTTTATCAGACTTTCAGATAGGGGAAATGTCAGTGAGCATTCCGATTTCAGTTCCAGAGCGATTCGCCCAATGAGTCCTTGATATTTCGTCGTTTTCAGCCAATTTTTCTGGATTTTTGAAAATTTCACTTTTTTCTGAAAATATCCACTAAATGAGGGAATAATATGTGTGAGGGTACCCCAGGAGAGTTCCAAATGTGTGTGGGTAGAATATATATCCCACGGGGGTAAAATTGAAAAAAGTTGAAAACATTTTTTTTTTTACTTAGTCATTTTTCCGGCGTTTATCAGCCTTTCAGATAGGGGAAATGTCAGTGAGCATTCCGATTTCAGTTCCAGAGCGATTCGCCCAATGAGTCCTTGATATTTAGTCGTTTTCAGCCAATTTTCTGGATTTTTGAAAATTTCACTTTTTTGTGTAAATATCCACTAAATGAGGGAATAATATGTGTGAGGGTACCCCAGGAGAGTTCCAAATGTGTGTGGGTAGAATATATATCCCACGGGGGTAAAATTGAAAAAAGTTGAAAAAAAATTTTTTTTGGACTTAGTCATTTTTCCGGCGTTTATCAGACTTTCAGATAGGGGAAATGTCAGTGAGCGTTCCGATTTCAGTTCCAGAGCGATTTGCCCAATAAGTCCTTGATATTTAGTGGTTTTCAGCCAAATTTCTGGATTTTTGAAAATTTCACTTTTTTGTGAAAATATCCACTAAATGAGGGAATAATATGTGTGAGGGTACCCCAGGAGAGTTCCAAATGTGGGTGGGTAGAATATATATCCCACGGGGGTAAAATTGAAAAAAGTTGAAAAAATATTTTTTTAGACTTAGTCATTTTTCCGGCATTTATCAGACTTTCAGATAGGTGAAATGTCAGTGAGCATTCCGATTTCAGTTCCAGAGCGATTCACCCAATGAGTCCTTGATATTTAGTCGTTTTCAGCCAATTTTCTGGATTTTTGAAAATTTCACTTTTTTGTGAAAATATCCACTAAATGAGGGAATAATATGTGTGAGGGTACCACAGGAGAGTTCCAAATGTGTGTGGGTAGAATATATATCCCACGGGGGTAAAATTGAAAAAAGTTGAAAACATTTTTTTTTGGACTTAGTCATTTTTCCGGCATTTATCAGACTTTCAGATAGGGGAAATGTCAGTGAGCGTTCCGATTTCAGTTCCACAGCGATTCGCCCAAAGAGTCCTTGATTTTTAGTCTTTTTCAGCCAAATTTCTGTATTTTTGAAAATTTCACTTTTTTGTGAAAATATCCACTAAATGAGGGAATAATATGTGTGAGGGTACCCCAGGAGAGTTCCAAATGTGTGTGGGTAGAATATATATCCCACGGGAGTAAAATTGAAAAAAGTTTAAAAAAATTTTTTTGGCACTTAGTCATTTTTCCGGCGTTTATCAGACTTTCAAGTAGGGGAAATGTCAGTGAGCATTCCGATTTCAGTTCCAGAGCAATTCGCCCAATGAGTCCTTGATATTTCGTCGTTTTCAGCCAATTTTTCTGGATTTTTGAAAAGTTCACTTTTTTGTGAAAATATCCACTAAATGAGGGAATAATTTGTGTGAGGGTACCCCATGAGAGTTCCAAATGTGTGTGGGTAGAATATATATCCCACGGGGGTAAAATTGAAAAAAGTTGAAAACATTTTTTTTTGGACTTAGTCATTTTTCCGGCATTTATCAGACTTTCAGATAGGGGAAATGTCAGTGAGCGTTCCGATTTCAGTTCCAGAGCGATTTGCCCAATAAGTCCTTGATATTTAGTGGTTTTCAGCCAATTTTCTGGATTTTTGAAAATTTCACTTTTCTGTGAAAATATCCACTAAATAAGGGAATAATATGTGTGAGGGTACCACAGGAGAGTTCCAAATGTGTGTGGGTAGAATATATATCCCACGGGGGTAAAATTGAAAAAAGTTGAAAAAAATTTTTTTTGGACTCAGTCATTTTTCTGGCGTTTATCATACTTTCAGATAGGGCAAATGTCAGTGAGCGTTCCGATTTCAATTCCAGAGCGATTCACCGGATGAGTCCTTGATATTTAGTCGTTTTCAGCCAATTTTTCTGGATTTTTGAAAATTTCACTTTTTTCTGAAAATATCCACTAAATGAGGGAATAATATGTGTGAGGGTACCCCAGGAGAGTTCCAAATGTGTGTGGGTAGAATATATATCCCACGGGGGTAAAATTGAAAAAAGTTGAAAAAAATTTTTTTTTGGACTTAGTCATTTTTCCGACATTTATCAGACTTTCAGATAGGGGAAATGTCAGTGAGCATTCCGATTTCAGTTCCAGAGCGATTCGCCCAATGAGTCCTTGATATTTAGTCGTTTTCAGCCAATTTTCTGGATTTTTGAAAATTTCACTTTTTTGTGAAAATATCCACTAAATGAGGGAATAATATGTGTGAGGGTACCACAGGAGAGTTCCAAATGTGTGTGGGTAGAATATATATCCCACGGGGGTAAAATTGAAAAAAGTTGAAAAAAAAATTTTTTGGACTCAGTCATTTTTCTGGCGTTTATCAGACTTTCAGATAGGGGAAATGTCAGTGAGCATTCCGATTTCAGTTCCAGAGCGATTCGCCCAATGAGTCCTTGATATTTCGTCGTTTTCAGCCAATTTTTCTGGATTTTTGAAAATTTCACTTTTTTCTGAAAATATCCACTAAATGAGGGAATAATATGTGTGAGGGTACCCCAGGAGAGTTCCAAATGTGTGTGGGTAGAATATATATCCCACGGGGGTAAAATTGAAAAAAGTTGAAAACATTTTTTTTTTTACTTAGTCATTTTTCCGGCGTTTATCAGCCTTTCAGATAGGGGAAATGTCAGTGAGCATTCCGATTTCAGTTCCAGAGCGATTCGCCCAATGAGTCCTTGATATTTAGTCGTTTTCAGCCAATTTTCTGGATTTTTGAAAATTTCACTTTTTTGTGTAAATATCCACTAAATGAGGGAATAATATGTGTGAGGGTACCCCAGGAGAGTTCCAAATGTGTGTGGGTAGAATATATATCCCACGGGGGTAAAATTGAAAAAAGTTGAAAAAAAATTTTTTTTGGACTTAGTCATTTTTCCGGCGTTTATCAGACTTTCAGATAGGTGAAATGTCAGTGAGCATTCCGATTTCAGTTCCAGAGCGATTCACCCAATGAGTCCTTGATATTTAGTCGTTTTCAGCCAATTTTCTGGATTTTTGAAAATTTCACTTTTTTGTGAAAATATCCACTAAATGAGGGAATAATATGTGTGAGGGTACCACAGGAGAGTTCCAAATGTGTGTGGGTAGAATATATATCCCACGGGGGTAAAATTGAAAAAAGTTGAAAACATTTTTTTTTGGACTTAGTCATTTTTCCGGCATTTATCAGACTTTCAGATAGGGGAAATGTCAGTGAGCGTTCCGATTTCAGTTCCACAGCGATTCGCCCAAAGAGTCCTTGATTTTTAGTCTTTTTCAGCCAAATTTCTGTATTTTTGAAAATTTCACTTTTTTGTGAAAATATCCACTAAATGAGGGAATAATATGTGTGAGGGTACCCCAGGAGAGTTCCAAATGTGTGTGGGTAGAATATATATCCCACGGGGGTAAAATTGAAAAAAGTTGAAAAAAATTTTTTTTTGGACTTAGTCATTTTTCCGGCGTTTATCAGACTTTCAGATAGGGGAAATGTCAGTGAGCGTTCCGATTTCAGTTCCAGAGCGATTTGCCCAATAAGTCCTTGATATTTAGTGATTTTCAGCCAAATTTCTGGATTTTTGAAAATTTCACTTTTTTGTGAAAATATCCACTAAATGAGGGAATAATTTGTGTGAGGGTACCCCATGAGAGTTCCAAATGTGTGTGGGTAGAATATATATCCCACGGGGGTAAAATTGAAAAAAGTTGAAAACATTTTTTTTTGGACTTAGTCATTTTTCCGGCATTTATCAGACTTTCAGATAGGGGAAATGTCAGTGAGCATTCCGATTTCAGTTCCAGAGCGATTTGCCCAATAAGTCCTTGATATTTAGTGGTTTTCAGCCAATTTTCTGGATTTTTGAAAATTTCACTTTTCTGTGAAAATATCCACTAAATAAGGGAATAATATGTGTGAGGGTACCCCAGGAGAGTTCCAAATGTGTGTGGGTAGAATATATATCCCACGGGGGTAAAATTGAAAAAAGTTGAAAACATTTTTTTTTTTACTTAGTCATTTTTCCGGCGTTTATCAGCCTTTCAGATAGGGGAAATGTCAGTGAGCATTCCGATTTCAGTTCCAGAGCGATTCGCCCAATGAGTCCTTGATATTTAGTCGTTTTCAGCCAATTTTCTGGATTTTTGAAAATTTCACTTTTTTGTGTAAATATCCACTAAATGAGGGAATAATATGTGTGCGGGTACCCCAGGAGAGTTCCAAATGTGTGTGGGTAGAATATATATCCCACGGGGGTAAAATTGAAAAAAGTTGAAAAAAATTTTTTTTTGGACTTAGTCATTTTTCCGGCATTTATCAGACTTTCAGATAGGGGAAATGTCAGTGAGCGTTCCGATTTCAGTTCCAGAGCGATTTGCCCAATAAGTCCTTGATATTTAGTGATTTTCAGCCAAATTTCTGGATTTTTGAAAATTTCACTTTTTTGTGAAAATATCCACTAAATGAGGGAATAATATGTGTGAGGGTACCCCAGGAGAGTTCCAAATGTGGGTGGGTAGAATATATATCCCACGGGGTAAAATTGAAAAAAGTTGAAAAAATATTTTTTTAGACTTAGTCATTTTTCCGGCATTTATCAGACTTTCAGATAGGGGAAATGTCAGTGAGCATTCCGATTTCAGTTCCAGAGCGATTCACCCAATGAGTCCTTGATATTTAGTCGTTTTCAGCCAATTTTCTGGATTTTTGAAAATTTCACTTTTTTGTGAAAATATCCACTAAATGAGGGAATAATATGTGTGAGGGTACCACAGGAGAGTTCCAAATGTGTGTGGGTAGAATATATATCCCACGGGGGTAAAATTGAAAAAAGTTGAAAACATTTTTTTTTGGACTTAGTCATTTTTCCGGCATTTATCAGACTTTCAGATAGGGGAAATGTCAGTGAGCGTTCCGATTTCAGTTCCACAGCGATTCGCCCAATGAGTCCTTGATTTTTAGTCTTTTTCAGCCAAATTTCTGTATTTTTGAAAATTTCACTTTTTTGTGAAAATATCCACTAAATGAGGGAATAATATGTGTGAGGGTACCCCAGGAGAGTTCCAAATGTGTGTGGGTAGAATATATATCCCACGGGGGTAAAATTGAAAAAAGTTGAAAACATTTTTTTTTGGACTTAGTCATTTTTCCGGCATTTATCAGACTTTCAGATAGGGGAAATGTCAGTGAGCGTTCCGATTTCAGTTCCACAGCGATTCGCCCAATGAGTCCTTGATTTTTAGTCTTTTTCAGCCAAATTTCTGTATTTTTGAAAATTTCACTTTTTTGTGAAAATATCCACTAAATGAGGGAATAATATGTGTGAGGGTACCCCAGGAGAGTTCCAAATGTGTGTGGGTAGAATATATATCCCACGGGAGTAAAATTGAAAAAAGTTTAAAAAAATTTTTTTGGGACTTAGTCATTTTTCCGGCGTTTATCAGACTTTCAAATAGGGGAAATGTCAGTGAGCATTCCGATTTCAGTTCCAGAGCAATTCGCCCAATGAGTCCTTGATATTTCGTCGTTTTCAGCCAATTTTTCTGGATTTTTGAAAAGTTCACTTTTTTGTGAAAATATCCACTAAATGAGGGAATAATTTGTGTGAGGGTACCCCATGAGAGTTCCAAATGTGTGTGGGTAGAATATATATCCCACGGGGGTAAAATTGAAAAAAGTTGAAAACATTTTTTTTTGGACTTAGTCATTTTTCCGGCATTTATCAGACTTTCAGATAGGGGAAATGTCAGTGAGCATTCCGATTTCAGTTCCAGAGCGATTTGCCCAATAAGTCCTTGATATTTAGTGGTTTTCAGCCAATTTTCTGGATTTTTGAAAATTTCACTTTTCTGTGAAAATATCCACTAAATAAGGGAATAATATGTGTGAGGGTACCCCAGGAGAGTTCCAAATGTGTGTGGGTAGAATATATATCCCACGGGGGTAAAATTGAAAAAAGTTGAAAACATTTTTTTTTTTACTTAGTCATTTTTCCGGCGTTTATCAGCCTTTCAGATAGGGGAAATGTCAGTGAGCATTCCGATTTCAGTTCCAGAGCGATTCGCCCAATGAGTCCTTGATATTTAGTCGTTTTCAGCCAATTTTCTGGATTTTTGAAAATTTCACTTTTTTGTGTAAATATCCACTAAATGAGGGAATAATATGTGTGCGGGTACCCCAGGAGAGTTCCAAATGTGTGTGGGTAGAATATATATCCCACGGGGGTAAAATTGAAAAAAGTTGAAAAAAATTTTTTTTTGGACTTAGTCATTTTTCCGGCGTTTATCAGACTTTCAGATAGGGGAAATGTCAGTGAGCGTTCCGATTTCAGTTCCAGAGCGATTTGCCCAATAAGTCCTTGATATTTAGTGATTTTCAGCCAAATTTCTGGATTTTTGAAAATTTCACTTTTTTGTGAAAATATCCACTAAATGAGGGAATAATATGTGTGAGGGTACCCCAGGAGAGTTCCAAATGTGGGTGGGTAGAATATATATCCCACGGGGGTAAAATTGAAAAAAGTTGAAAAAATATTTTTTTAGACTTAGTCATTTTTCCGGCATTTATCAGACTTTCAGATAGGGGAAATGTCAGTGAGCATTCCGATTTCAGTTCCAGAGCGATTCACCCAATGAGTCCTTGATATTTAGTCGTTTTCAGCCAATTTTCTGGATTTTTGAAAATTTCACTTTTTTGTGAAAATATCCACTAAATGAGGGAATAATATGTGTGAGGGTACCACAGGAGAGTTCCAAATGTGTGTGGGTAGAATATATATCCCACGGGGGTAAAATTGGAAAAAGTTGAAAACATTTTTTTTTGGACTTAGTCATTTTTCCGGCATTTATCAGACTTTCAGATAGGGGAAATGTCAGTGAGCGTTCCGATTTCAGTTCCACAGCGATTCGCCCAATGAGTCCTTGATTTTTAGTCTTTTTCAGCCAAATTTCTGTATTTTTGAAAATTTCACTTTTTTGTGAAAATATCCACTAAATGAGGGAATAATATGTGTGAGGGTACCCCAGGAGAGTTCCAAATGTGTGTGGGTAGAATATATATCCCACGGGAGTAAAATTGAAAAAAGTTTAAAAAAATTTTTTTGGGACTTAGTCATTTTTCCGGCGTTTATCAGACTTTCAGATAGGGGAAATGTCAGTGAGCATTCCGATTTCAGTTCCAGAGCGATTCGCCCAATGAGTCCTTGATATTTCGTCGTTTTCAGCCAATTTTCTGGATTTTTGAAAATTTCTCTTTTTTGTGAAAATATCCACTAAATGAGGGAATAATATGTGTGAGGGTACCCCAGGAGAGTTCCAAATGTGTGTGGGTAGAATATATATCCCACGGGGGTAAAATTGAAAAAAGTTGAAAAAAATTTTTTTTTGGACTTAGTCATTTTTCCGACATTTATCAGACTTTCAGATAGGGGAAATGTCAGTGAGCATTCCGATTTCAGTTCCAGAGCGATTCGCCCAATGAGTCCTTGATATTTAGTCGTTTTCAGCCAATTTTCTGGATTTTTGAAAATTTCACTTTTTTGTGAAAATATCCACTAAATGAGGGAATAATATGTGTGAGGGTACCACAGGAGAGTTCCAAATGTGTGTGGGTAGAATATATATCCCACGGGGGTAAAATTGAAAAAAGTTGAAAAAAAAATTTTTTGGACTCAGTCATTTTTCTGGCGTTTATCATACTTTCAGATAGGGCAAATGTCAGTGAGCGTTCCGATTTCAGTTCCAGAGCGATTCGTCCAATGAGTCCTTGATATTTAGTCGTTTTCAGCCAATTTTCTGGATTTTTGAAAATTTCTCTTTTTTGTGAAAATATCCACTAAATGAGGGAATAATATGTGTGAGGGTACCCCAGGAGAGTTCCAAATGTGTGTGGGTAGAATATATATCCCACGGGGGTAAAACTGAAAAAAGTTGAAAACATTTTTTTTTGGACTTAGTCATTTTTCCGGCATTTATCAGACTTTCAGATAGGGGAAATGTCAGTGAGCGTTCCGATTTCAGTTCCAGAGCGATTTGCCCAATAAGTCCTTGATATTTAGTGGTTTTCAGCCAATTTTCTGGATTTTTGAAAATTTCACTTTTCTGTGAAAATATCCACTAAATAAGGGAATAATATGTGTGAGGGTACCCCAGGAGAGTTCCAAATGTGTGTGGGTAGAATATATATCCCACGGGGGTAAAATTGAAAAAAGTTGAAAACATTTTTTTTTGGACTTAGTCATTTTTCCGGCATTCATCAGACTTTCAGATAGGGGAAATGTCAGTGAGCGTTCCGATTTCAGTTCCAGAGCCATTCACCCAATGAGTCCTTGATATTTAGTCGTTTTCAGCCAATTTTCATGATTTTTGAAAATTTCACTTTTTTGTGAAAATATCCACTAAATGAGGGAATAATATGTGTGAGGGTACCACATGAGAGTTTCAAATGTGTGTGGGTAGAATATATATCCCACGGGGGTAAAATTGAAAAAAGTTGAAAAAAATTTTTTTTGGACTCAGTCATTTTTCTGGCGTTTATCATACTTTCAGATAGGGCAAATGTCAGTGAGCGTTCCGATTTCAGTTCCAGAGCGATTCGTCCAATGAGTCCTTGATATTTAGTCGTTTTCAGCCAATTTTCTGGATTTTTGAAAATTTCACTTTTTTGTGTAAATATCCACTAAATGAGGGAATAATATGTGTGAGGGTGCCCCAGGAGAGTTCCAAATGTGTGTGGGTAGAATATATATCCCACGGGGGTAAAATTGAAAAAAGTTGAAAAAAATTTTTTTTTGGACTTAGTCATTTTTCCGGCGTTTATCAGACTTTCAGATAGGGGAAATGTCAGTGAGCATTCCGATTTCAGTTCCAGAGCGATTCGCCCAATGAGTCCTTGATATTTAGTCGTTTTCAGCCAATTTTCTGGATTTTTGAAAATTTCACTTTTTTGTGAAAATATCCACTAAATGAGGGAATAATATGTGTGAGGGTACCACAGGAGAGTTCCAAATGTGTGTGGGTAGAATATATATCCCACGGGGGTAAAATTGAAAAAAGTTGAAAAAAAAATTTTTTGGACTCAGTCATTTTTCTGGCGTTTATCAGACTTTCAGATAGGGGAAATGTCAGTGAGCATTCCGATTTCAGTTCCAGAGCGATTCGCCCAATGAGTCCTTGATATTTCGTCGTTTTCAGCCAATTTTTCTGGATTTTTGAAAATTTCACTTTTTTCTGAAAATATCCACTAAATGAGGGAATAATATGTGTGAGGGTACCCCAGGAGAGTTCCAAATGTGTGTGGGTAGAATATATATCCCACGGGGGTAAAATTGAAAAAAGTTGAAAACATTTTTTTTTTTACTTAGTCATTTTTCCGGCGTTTATCAGCCTTTCAGATAGGGGAAATGTCAGTGAGCATTCCGATTTCAGTTCCAGAGCGATTCGCCCAATGAGTCCTTGATATTTAGTCGTTTTCAGCCAATTTTCTGGATTTTTGAAAATTTCACTTTTTTGTGTAAATATCCACTAAATGAGGGAATAATATGTGTGAGGGTACCCCAGGAGAGTTCCAAATGTGTGTGGGTAGAATATATATCCCACGGGGGTAAAATTGAAAAAAGTTGAAAAAAATTTTTTTTTGGACTTAGTCATTTTTCCGGCGTTTATCAGACTTTCAGATAGGGGAAATGTCAGTGAGCGTTCCGATTTCAGTTCCAGAGCGATTTGCCCAATAAGTCCTTGATATTTAGTGGTTTTCAGCCAAATTTCTGTATTTTTGAAAATTTCACTTTTTTGTGAAAATATCCACTAAATGAGGGAATAATATGTGTGAGGGTACCCCAGGAGAGTTCCAAATGTGGGTGGGTAGAATATATATCCCACGGGGGTAAAATTGAAAAAAGTTGAAAAAATATTTTTTTAGACTTAGTCATTTTTCCGGCATTTATCAGACTTTCAGATAGGGGAAATGTCAGTGAGCATTCCGATTTCAGTTCCAGAGCGATTCACCCAATGAGTCCTTGATATTTTGTCGTTTTCAGCCAATTTTCTGGATTTTTGAAAATTTCACTTTTTTGTGAAAATATCCACTAAATGAGGGAATAATATGTGTGAGGGTACCACAGGAGAGTTCCAAATGTGTGTGGGTAGAATATATATCCCACGGGGGTAAAATTGAAAAAAGTTGAAAACATTTTTTTTTGGACTTAGTCATTTTTCCGGCATTTATCAGACTTTCAGATAGGGGAAATGTCAGTGAGCGTTCCGATTTCAGTTCCACAGCGATTCGCCCAATGAGTCCTTGATTTTTAGTCTTTTTCAGCCAAATTTCTGTATTTTTGAAAATTTCACTTTTTTGTGAAAATATCCACTAAATGAGGGAATAATATGTGTGAGGGTACCCCAGGAGAGTTCCAAATGTGTGTGGGTAGAATATATATCCCACGGGAGTAAAATTGAAAAAAGTTTAAAAAAAATTTTTTGGGACTTAGTCATTTTTCCGGCGTTTATCAGACTTTCAAATAGGGGAAATGTCAGTGAGCATTCCGATTTCAGTTCCAGAGCAATTCGCCCAATGAGTCCTTGATATTTTGTCGTTTTCAGCCAATTTTTCTGGATTTTTGAAAAGTTCACTTTTTTGTGAAAATATCCACTAAATGAGGGAATAATTTGTGTGAGGGTACCCCATGAGAGTTCCAAATGTGTGTGGGTAGAATATATATCCCACGGGGGTAAAATTGAAAAAAGTTGAAAACATTTTTTTTTGGACTTAGTCATTTTTCCGGCATTTATCAGACTTTCAGATAGGGGAAATGTCAGTGAGCGTTCCGATTTCAGTTCCAGAGCGATTTGCCCAATAAGTCCTTGATATTTAGTGGTTTTCAGCCAATTTTCTGGATTTTTGAAAATTTCACTTTTCTGTGAAAATATCCACTAAATAAGGGAATAATATGTGTGAGGGTACCCCAGGAGAGTTCCAAATGTGTGTGGGTAGAATATATATCCCACGGGGGTAAAATTGAAAAAAGTTGAAAACATTTTTTTTTGGACTTAGTCATTTTTCCGGCATTCATCAGACTTTCAGATAGGGGAAATGTCAGTGAGCGTTCCGATTTCAGTTCCAGAGCCATTCACCCAATGAGTCCTTGATATTTAGTCGTTTTCAGCCAATTTTCATGATTTTTGAAAATTTCACTTTTTTGTGAAAATATCCACTAAATGAGGGAATAATATGTGTGAGGGTACCACATGAGAGTTCCAAATGTGTGTGGGTAGAATATATATCCCACGGGGGTAAAATTGAAAAAAGTTGAAAAAAATTTTTTTTGGACTCAGTCATTTTTCTGGCGTTTATCATACTTTCAGATAGGGGAAATGTCAGTGAGCGTTCCGATTTCAGTTCCAGAGCGATTCGTCCAATGAGTCCTTGATATTTCGTCGTTTTCAGCCAATTTTTCTGGATTTTTGAAAATTTCTCTTTTTTGTGAAAATATCCACTAAATGAGGGAATAATATGTGTGAGGGTACCCCAGGAGAGTTCCAAATGTGTGTGGGTAGAATATATATCCCACGGGGGTAAAATTGAAAAAAGTTGAAAACATTTTTTTTTGGACTTAGTCATTTTTCCGGCATTTATCAGACTTTCAGATAGGGGAAATGTCAGTGAGCGTTCCGATTTCAGTTCCACAGCGATTCGCCCAATGAGTCCTTGATTTTTAGTCTTTTTCAGCCAAATTTCTGTATTTTTGAAAATTTCACTTTTTTGTGAAAATATCCACTAAATGAGGGAATAATATGTGTGAGGGTACCCCAGGAGAGTTCCAAATGTGTGTGGGTAGAATATATATCCCACGGGAGTAAAATTGAAAAAAGTTTAAAAAAATTTTTTTGGGACTTAGTCATTTTTCCGGCGTTTATCAGACTTTCAGATAGGGGAAATGTCAGTGAGCATTCCGATTTCAGTTCCAGAGCGATTCGCCCAATGAGTCCTTGATATTTCGTCGTTTTCAGCCAATTTTTCTGGATTTTTGAAAATTTCACTTTTTTGTGAAAATATCCACTAAATGAGGGAATAATATGTGTGAGGGTACCCCAGGAGAGTTCCAAATGTGTGTGGGTAGAATATATATCCCACGGGAGTAAAATTGAAAAAAGTTTAAAAAAAATTTTTTGGGACTTAGTCATTTTTCCGGCGTTTATCAGACTTTCAAATAGGGGAAATGTCAGTGAGCATTCCGATTTCAGTTCCAGAGCAATTCGCCCAATGAGTCCTTGATATTTTGTCGTTTTCAGCCAATTTTTCTGGATTTTTGAAAAGTTCACTTTTTTGTGAAAATATCCACTAAATGAGGGAATAATTTGTGTGAGGGTACCCCATGAGAGTTCCAAATGTGTGTGGGTAGAATATATATCCCACGGGGGTAAAATTGAAAAAAGTTGAAAACATTTTTTTTTGGACTTAGTCATTTTTCCGGCATTTATCAGACTTTCAGATAGGGGAAATGTCAGTGAGCGTTCCGATTTCAGTTCCAGAGCGATTTGCCCAATAAGTCCTTGATATTTAGTGGTTTTCAGCCAATTTTCTGGATTTTTGAAAATTTCACTTTTCTGTGAAAATATCCACTAAATAAGGGAATAATATGTGTGAGGGTACCCCAGGAGAGTTCCAAATGTGTGTGGGTAGAATATATATCCCACGGGGGTAAAATTGAAAAAAGTTGAAAACATTTTTTTTTGGACTTAGTCATTTTTCCGGCATTCATCAGACTTTCAGATAGGGGAAATGTCAGTGAGCGTTCCGATTTCAGTTCCAGAGCCATTCACCCAATGAGTCCTTGATATTTAGTCGTTTTCAGCCAATTTTCATGATTTTTGAAAATTTCACTTTTTTGTGAAAATATCCACTAAATGAGGGAATAATATGTGTGAGGGTACCACATGAGAGTTCCAAATGTGTGTGGGTAGAATATATATCCCACGGGGGTAAAATTGAAAAAAGTTGAAAAAAATTTTTTTTGGACTCAGTCATTTTTCTGGCGTTTATCATACTTTCAGATAGGGCAAATGTCAGTGAGCGTTCCGATTTCAGTTCCAGAGCGATTCGTCCAATGAGTCCTTGATATTTAGTCGTTTTCAGCCAATTTTCTGGATTTTTGAAAATTTCACTTTTTTGTGTAAATATCCACTAAATGAGGGAATAATATGTGTGAGGGTACCCCAGGAGAGTTCCAAATGTGTGTGGGTAGAATATATATCCCACGGGGGTAAAATTGAAAAAAGTTGAAAAAAATTTTTTTTTGGACTTAGTCATTTTTCCGGCGTTTATCAGACTTTCAGATAGGGGAAATGTCAGTGAGCATTCCGATTTCAGTTCCAGAGCGATTCGCCCAATGAGTCCTTGATATTTCGTCGTTTTCAGCCAATTTTTCTGGATTTTTGAAAATTTCTCTTTTTTGTGAAAATATCCACTAAATGAGGGAATAATATGTGTGAGGGTACCCCAGGAGAGTTCCAAATGTGTGTGGGTAGAATATATATCCCACGGGGGTAAAATTGAAAAAAGTTGAAAACATTTTTTTTTGGACTTAGTCATTTTTCCGGCATTTATCAGACTTTCAGATAGGGGAAATGTCAGTGAGCGTTCCGATTTCAGTTCCACAGCGATTCGCCCAATGAGTCCTTGATTTTTAGTCTTTTTCAGCCAAATTTCTGTATTTTTGAAAATTTCACTTTTTTGTGAAAATATCCACTAAATGAGGGAATAATATGTGTGAGGGTACCCCAGGAGAGTTCCAAATGTGTGTGGGTAGAATATATATCCCACGGGAGTAAAATTGAAAAAAGTTTAAAAAAATTTTTTTGGGACTTAGTCATTTTTCCGGCGTTTATCAGACTTTCAGATAGGGGAAATGTCAGTGAGCATTCCGATTTCAGTTCCAGAGCGATTCGCCCAATGAGTCCTTGATATTTCGTCGTTTTCAGCCAATTTTTCTGGATTTTTGAAAAGTTCACTTTTTTGTGAAAATATCCACTAAATGAGGGAATAATTTGTGTGAGGGTATCCCATGAGAGTTCCAAATGTGTGTGGGTAGAATATATATCCCACGGGGGTAAAATTGAAAAAAGTTGAAAACATTTTTTTTTGGACTTAGTCATTTTTCCGGCATTCATCAAACTTTCAGATAGGGGAAATGTCAGTGAGCGTTCCGATTTCAGTTCCAGAGCGATTCGCCCAATGAGTCCTTGATTTTTAGTTGTTTTCAGCCAATTTTCTGTATTTTTGAAAATTTCACTTTTTTGTGAAAATATCCACTAAATGAGGGAATAATATGTGTGAGGGTACCCCAGGAGAGTTCCAAATGTGTGTGGGTAGAATATATATCCCACGGGGGTAAAATTGAAAAAAGTTGAAAAAAATTTTTTTTTGGACTTAGTCATTTTTCCGACATTTATCAGACTTTCAGATAGGGGAAATGTCAGTGAGCATTCCGATTTCAGTTCCAGAGCGATTCGCCCAATGAGTCCTTGATATTTCGTCGTTTTCAGCCAATTTTTCTGGATTTTTGAAAATTTCACTTTTTTGTGAAAATATCCACTAAATGAGGGAATAATATGTGTGAGGGTACCCCAGGAGAGTTCCAAATGTGGGTGGGTAGAATATATATCCCACGGGGGTAAAATTGAAAAAAGTTGAAAAAAATATTTTTTTGGACTTAGTCATTTTTCCGGCGTTTATCAGACTTTCAGATAGGGGAAATGTCAGTGAGCGTTCCGATTTCAGTTCCAGAGCGATTTGCCCAATAAGTCCTTGATATTTAGTGGTTTTCAGCCAATTTTCTGGATTTTTGAAAATTTCACTTTTTTGTGAAAATATCCACTAAATGAGGGAATAATATGTGTGAGGGTACCCCAGGAGAGTTCCAAATGTGGGTGGGTAGAATATATATCCCACGGGTGTAAAATTGAAAAAAGTTGAAAAAATATTTTTTTAGACTTAGTCATTTTTCCGGCATTTATCAGACTTTCAGATAGGGGAAATGTCAGTGAGCATTCCGATTTCAGTTTCAGAGCGATTCACCCAATGAGTCCTTGATATTTAGTCGTTTTCAGCCAATTTTCTGGATTTTTGAAAATTTCACTTTTTTGTGAAAATATCCACTAAATGAGGGAATAATATGTGTGAGGGTACCACAGGAGAGTTCCAAATGTGTGTGGGTAGAATATATATCCCACGGGGGTAAAATTGAAAAAAGTTGAAAACATTTTTTTTTGGACTTAGTCATTTTTCCGGCATTTATCAGACTTTCAGATAGGGGAAATGTCAGTGAGCGTTCCGATTTCAGTTCCACAGCGATTCGCCCAATGAGTCCTTGATTTTTAGTCTTTTTCAGCCAAATTTCTGTATTTTTGAAAATTTCACTTTTTTGTGAAAATATCCACTAAATGAGGGAATAATATGTGTGAGGGTACCCCAGGAGAGTTCCAAATGTGTGTGGGTAGAATATATATCCCACGGGAGTAAAATTGAAAAAAGTTTAAAAAAATTTTTTTGGGACTGAGTCATTTTTCCGGCGTTTATCAGACTTTCAGATAGGGGAAATGTCAGTGAGCATTCCGATTTCAGTTCCAGAGCGATTCGCCCAATGAGTCCTTGATATTTCGTCGTTTTCAGCCAATTTTTCTGGATTTTTGAAAAGTTCACTTTTTTGTGAAAATATCCACTAAATGAGGGAATAATTTGTGTGAGGGTACCCCATGAGAGTTCCAAATGTGTGTGGGTAGAATATATATCCCACGGGGGTAAAATTGAAAAAAGTTGAAAACATTTTTTTTTGGACTTAGTCATTTTTCCGGCATTCATCAAACTTTCAGATAGGGGAAATGTCAGTGAGCGTTCCGATTTCAGTTCCAGAGCGATTCGCCCAATGAGTCTTTGATTTTTAGTTGTTTTCAGCCAATTTTCTGTATTTTTGAAAATTTCACTTTTTTGTGAAAATATCCACTAAATGAGGGAATAATATGTGTGAGGGTACCCCAGGACAGTTCCAAATGTGGGTGGGTAGAATATATATCCCACGGGGGTAAAATTGAAAAAAGTTGAAAAAAAATTTTTTTGGACTTAGTCATTTTTCCGGCATTTATCAGACTTTCAGATAGGGGAAATGTCAGTGAGCATTCCGATTTCAGTTCCAGAGCCAATCACCCAATGAGTCCTTGATATTTAGTCGTTTTCAGCCAATTTTCAGGATTTTTGAAAATTTCACTTTTTTGTGAAAATATCCACTAAATGAGGGAATAATATGTGTGAGGGTACCACAGGAGAGTTCCAAATGTGTGTGGGTAGAATATATATCCCACGGGGGTAAAATTGAAAAAAGTTGAAAAAAAATTTTTTTGGACTCAGTCATTTTTCTGGCGTTTATCATACTTTCAGATAGGGGAAATGTCAGTGAGCGTTCCGATTTCAGTTCCAGAGCGATTCGTCCAATGAGTCCTTGATATTTAGTCGTTTTCAGCCAATTTTCTGTATTTTTGAAAATTTCACTTTTTTGTGAAAATATCCACTAAATGAGGGAATAATATGTGTGAGGGTACCCCAGGAGAGTTCCAAATGTGGGTGGGTAGAATATATATCCCACGGGGGTAAAATTGAAAAAAGTTGAAAAAAAATTTTTTTGGACTTAGTCATTTTTCCGGCATTTATCAGACTTTCAGATAGGGGAAATGTCAGTGAGCATTCCGATTTCAGTTCCAGAGCCATTCACCCAATGAGTCCTTGATATTTAGTCGTTTTCAGCCAATTTTCAGGATTTTTGAAAATTTCACTTTTTTGTGAAAATATCCACTAAATGAGGGAATAATATGTGTGAGGGTACCACAGGAGAGTTCCAAATGTGTGTGGGTAGAATATATATCCCACGGGGGTAAAATTGAAAAAAGTTGAAAAAAATTTTTTTTTGGACTTAGTCATTTTTCCGGCATTTATCAGACTTTCAGATAGGGGAAATGTCAGTGAGCATTCCGATTTCAGTTCCAGAGCGATTCGCCCAATGAGTCCTTGATATTTCTTCGTTTTCAGCCAATTTTTCTGGATTTTTGAAAATTTCACTTTTTTCTGAAAATATCCACTAAATGAGGGAATAATATGTGTGAGGGTACCCCAGGAGAGTTCCAAATGTGTGTGGGTAGAATATATATCCCACGGGGGTAAAATTGAAAAAAGTTGAAAACATTTTTTTTTTTACTTAGTCATTTTTCCGGCGTTTATCAGCCTTTCAGATAGGGGAAATGTCAGTGAGCATTCCGATTTCAGTTCCAGAGCGATTCGCCCCATGAGTCCTTGATATTTTGTCGTTTTCAGCCAATTTTTCTGGATTTTTGAAAATTTCACTTTTTTGTGAAAATATCCACTAAATGAGGGAATAATATGTGTGAGGGTACCATAGGAGAGTTCCAAATGTGTGTGGGTAGAATATATATCCCACGGGGGTAAAATTGAAAAAAGTTGAAAAAAATTTTTTTTGGACTCAGTCATTTTTCTGGCGTTTATCATACTTTCAGATAGGGGAAATGTCAGTGAGCGTTCCGATTTCAGTTCCAGAGCGATTTGCCCAATAAGTCCTTGATATTTAGTGGTTTTCAGCCAATTTTCTGGATTTTTGAAAATTTCACTTTTCTGTGAAAATATCCACTAAATAAGGGAATAATATGTGTGAGGGTACCCCAGGAGAGTTCCAAATGTGTGTGGGTAGAATATATATCCCACGGGGGTAAAATTGAAAAAAGTTGAAAACATTTTTTTTTGGACTTAGTCATTTTTCCGGCATTCATCAGACTTTCAGATAGGGGAAATGTCAGTGAGCGTTCCGATTTCAGTTCCAGAGCCATTCACCCAATGAGTCCTTGATATTTAGTCGTTTTCAGCCAATTTTCATGATTTTTGAAAATTTCACTTTTTTGTGAAAATATCCACTAAATGAGGGAATAATATGTGTGAGGGTACCACATGAGAGTTCCAAATGTGTGTGGGTAGAATATATATCCCACGGGGGTAAAATTGAAAAAAGTTGAAAAAAATTTTTTTTGGACTCAGTCATTTTTCTGGCGTTTATCATACTTTCAGATAGGGCAAATGTCAGTGAGCGTTCCGATTTCAGTTCCAGAGCGATTCGTCCAATGAGTCCTTGATATTTAGTCGTTTTCAGCCAATTTTCTGGATTTTTGAAAATTTCACTTTTTTGTGTAAATATCCACTAAATGAGGGAATAATATGTGTGAGGGTACCCCAGGAGAGTTCCAAATGTGTGTGGGTAGAATATATATCCCACGGGGGTAAAATTGAAAAAAGTTGAAAAAAATTTTTTTTTGGACTTAGTCATTTTTCCGGCGTTTATCAGACTTTCAGATAGGGGAAATGTCAGTGAGCATTCCGATTTCAGTTCCAGAGCGATTCGCCCAATGAGTCCTTGATATTTCGTCGTTTTCAGCCAATTTTTCTGGATTTTTGAAAATTTCTCTTTTTTGTGAAAATATCCACTAAATGAGGGAATAATATGTGTGAGGGTACCCCAGGAGAGTTCCAAATGTGTGTGGGTAGAATATATATCCCACGGGGGTAAAATTGAAAAAAGTTGAAAACATTTTTTTTTGGACTTAGTCATTTTTCCGGCATTTATCAGACTTTCAGATAGGGGAAATGTCAGTGAGCGTTCCGATTTCAGTTCCACAGCGATTCGCCCAATGAGTCCTTGATTTTTAGTCTTTTTCAGCCAAATTTCTGTATTTTTGAAAATTTCACTTTTTTGTGAAAATATCCACTAAATGAGGGAATAATATGTGTGAGGGTACCCCAGGAGAGTTCCAAATGTGTGTGGGTAGAATATATATCCCACGGGAGTAAAATTGAAAAAAGTTTAAAAAAATTTTTTTGGGACTTAGTCATTTTTCCGGCGTTTATCAGACTTTCAGATAGGGGAAATGTCAGTGAGCATTCCGATTTCAGTTCCAGAGCGATTCGCCCAATGAGTCCTTGATATTTCGTCGTTTTCAGCCAATTTTTCTGGATTTTTGAAAAGTTCACTTTTTTGTGAAAATATCCACTAAATGAGGGAATAATTTGTGTGAGGGTATCCCATGAGAGTTCCAAATGTGTGTGGGTAGAATATATATCCCACGGGGGTAAAATTGAAAAAAGTTGAAAACATTTTTTTTTGGACTTAGTCATTTTTCCGGCATTCATCAAACTTTCAGATAGGGGAAATGTCAGTGAGCGTTCCGATTTCAGTTCCAGAGCGATTCGCCCAATGAGTCCTTGATTTTTAGTTGTTTTCAGCCAATTTTCTGTATTTTTGAAAATTTCACTTTTTTGTGAAAATATCCACTAAATGAGGGAATAATATGTGTGAGGGTACCCCAGGAGAGTTCCAAATGTGTGTGGGTAGAATATATATCCCACGGGGGTAAAATTGAAAAAAGTTGAAAAAAATTTTTTTTTGGACTTAGTCATTTTTCCGACATTTATCAGACTTTCAGATAGGGGAAATGTCAGTGAGCATTCCGATTTCAGTTCCAGAGCGATTCGCCCAATGAGTCCTTGATATTTCGTCGTTTTCAGCCAATTTTTCTGGATTTTTGAAAATTTCACTTTTTTGTGAAAATATCCACTAAATGAGGGAATAATATGTGTGAGGGTACCCCAGGAGAGTTCCAAATGTGGGTGGGTAGAATATATATCCCACGGGGGTAAAATTGAAAAAAGTTGAAAAAAATATTTTTTTGGACTTAGTCATTTTTCCGGCGTTTATCAGACTTTCAGATAGGGGAAATGTCAGTGAGCGTTCCGATTTCAGTTCCAGAGCGATTTGCCCAATAAGTCCTTGATATTTAGTGGTTTTCAGCCAATTTTCTGGATTTTTGAAAATTTCACTTTTTTGTGAAAATATCCACTAAATGAGGGAATAATATGTGTGAGGGTACCCCAGGAGAGTTCCAAATGTGGGTGGGTAGAATATATATCCCACGGGTGTAAAATTGAAAAAAGTTGAAAAAATATTTTTTTAGACTTAGTCATTTTTCCGGCATTTATCAGACTTTCAGATAGGGGAAATGTCAGTGAGCATTCCGATTTCAGTTTCAGAGCGATTCACCCAATGAGTCCTTGATATTTAGTCGTTTTCAGCCAATTTTCTGGATTTTTGAAAATTTCACTTTTTTGTGAAAATATCCACTAAATGAGGGAATAATATGTGTGAGGGTACCACAGGAGAGTTCCAAATGTGTGTGGGTAGAATATATATCCCACGGGGGTAAAATTGAAAAAAGTTGAAAACATTTTTTTTTGGACTTAGTCATTTTTCCGGCATTTATCAGACTTTCAGATAGGGGAAATGTCAGTGAGCGTTCCGATTTCAGTTCCACAGCGATTCGCCCAATGAGTCCTTGATTTTTAGTCTTTTTCAGCCAAATTTCTGTATTTTTGAAAATTTCACTTTTTTGTGAAAATATCCACTAAATGAGGGAATAATATGTGTGAGGGTACCCCAGGAGAGTTCCAAATGTGTGTGGGTAGAATATATATCCCACGGGAGTAAAATTGAAAAAAGTTTAAAAAAATTTTTTTGGGACTGAGTCATTTTTCCGGCGTTTATCAGACTTTCAGATAGGGGAAATGTCAGTGAGCATTCCGATTTCAGTTCCAGAGCGATTCGCCCAATGAGTCCTTGATATTTCGTCGTTTTCAGCCAATTTTTCTGGATTTTTGAAAAGTTCACTTTTTTGTGAAAATATCCACTAAATGAGGGAATAATTTGTGTGAGGGTACCCCATGAGAGTTCCAAATGTGTGTGGGTAGAATATATATCCCACGGGGGTAAAATTGAAAAAAGTTGAAAACATTTTTTTTTGGACTTAGTCATTTTTCCGGCATTCATCAAACTTTCAGATAGGGGAAATGTCAGTGAGCGTTCCGATTTCAGTTCCAGAGCGATTCGCCCAATGAGTCTTTGATTTTTAGTTGTTTTCAGCCAATTTTCTGTATTTTTGAAAATTTCACTTTTTTGTGAAAATATCCACTAAATGAGGGAATAATATGTGTGAGGGTACCCCAGGACAGTTCCAAATGTGGGTGGGTAGAATATATATCCCACGGGGGTAAAATTGAAAAAAGTTGAAAAAAAATTTTTTTGGACTTAGTCATTTTTCCGGCATTTATCAGACTTTCAGATAGGGGAAATGTCAGTGAGCATTCCGATTTCAGTTCCAGAGCCAATCACCCAATGAGTCCTTGATATTTAGTCGTTTTCAGCCAATTTTCAGGATTTTTGAAAATTTCACTTTTTTGTGAAAATATCCACTAAATGAGGGAATAATATGTGTGAGGGTACCACAGGAGAGTTCCAAATGTGTGTGGGTAGAATATATATCCCACGGGGGTAAAATTGAAAAAAGTTGAAAAAAAATTTTTTTGGACTCAGTCATTTTTCTGGCGTTTATCATACTTTCAGATAGGGGAAATGTCAGTGAGCGTTCCGATTTCAGTTCCAGAGCGATTCGTCCAATGAGTCCTTGATATTTAGTCGTTTTCAGCCAATTTTCTGTATTTTTGAAAATTTCACTTTTTTGTGAAAATATCCACTAAATGAGGGAATAATATGTGTGAGGGTACCCCAGGAGAGTTCCAAATGTGGGTGGGTAGAATATATATCCCACGGGGGTAAAATTGAAAAAAGTTGAAAAAAAATTTTTTTGGACTTAGTCATTTTTCCGGCATTTATCAGACTTTCAGATAGGGGAAATGTCAGTGAGCATTCCGATTTCAGTTCCAGAGCCATTCACCCAATGAGTCCTTGATATTTAGTCGTTTTCAGCCAATTTTCAGGATTTTTGAAAATTTCACTTTTTTGTGAAAATATCCACTAAATGAGGGAATAATATGTGTGAGGGTACCACAGGAGAGTTCCAAATGTGTGTGGGTAGAATATATATCCCACGGGGGTAAAATTGAAAAAAGTTGAAAAAAATTTTTTTTTGGACTTAGTCATTTTTCCGGCATTTATCAGACTTTCAGATAGGGGAAATGTCAGTGAGCATTCCGATTTCAGTTCCAGAGCGATTCGCCCAATGAGTCCTTGATATTTCTTCGTTTTCAGCCAATTTTTCTGGATTTTTGAAAATTTCACTTTTTTCTGAAAATATCCACTAAATGAGGGAATAATATGTGTGAGGGTACCCCAGGAGAGTTCCAAATGTGTGTGGGTAGAATATATATCCCACGGGGGTAAAATTGAAAAAAGTTGAAAACATTTTTTTTTTTACTTAGTCATTTTTCCGGCGTTTATCAGCCTTTCAGATAGGGGAAATGTCAGTGAGCATTCCGATTTCAGTTCCAGAGCGATTCGCCCCATGAGTCCTTGATATTTTGTCGTTTTCAGCCAATTTTTCTGGATTTTTGAAAATTTCACTTTTTTGTGAAAATATCCACTAAATGAGGGAATAATATGTGTGAGGGTACCATAGGAGAGTTCCAAATGTGTGTGGGTAGAATATATATCCCAAGGGGGTAAAATTGAAAAAAGTTGAAAAAAATTTTTTTTGGACTCAGTCATTTTTCCGGCGTTTATCAGACTTTCAGATAGGGGAAATGTCAGTGAGCGTTCCGATTTCAGTTCCAGAGCGATTCGTCCAATGAATCCTTGATATTTAGTCGTTTTCAGCCAATTTTCTGGATTTTTGAAAATTTCACTTTTTTGTGTAAATATCCACTAAATGAGGGAATAATATGTGTGAGGGTGCCCCAGGAGAGTTCCAAATGTGTGTGGGTAGAATATATATCCCACGGGGGTAAAATTGAAAAAAGTTGAAAAAAATTTTTTTTTGGACTTAGTCATTTTTCCGACATTTATCAGACTTTCAGATAGGGGAAATGTCAGTGAGCGTTCCGATTTCAATTTCAGAGCGATTCACCGGATGAGTCCTTGATATTTAGTCGCTTTCAGCCAATTTTTCTGGATTTTTGAAAATTTCACTTTTTTCTGAAAATATCCACTAAATGAGGGAATAATATGTGTGAGGGTACCCCACGAGAGTTCCAAATGTGTGTGGGTAGAATATATATCCCACGGGGGTAAAATTGAAAAAAGTTGAAAACATTTTTTTTTTTACTTAGTCATTTTTCCGGCGTTTATCAGCCTTTCAGATAGGGGAAATGTCAGTGAGCATTCCGATTTCAGTTCCAGAGCGATTCGCCCAATGAGTCCTTGATATTTAGTCGTTTTCAGCCAATTTTCTGGATTTTTGAAAATTTCACTTTTTTGTGTAAATATCCACTAAATGAGGGAATAATATGTGTGAGGGTACCCCAGGAGAGTTCCAAATGTGTGTGGGTAGAATATATATCCCACGGGGGTAAAATTGAAAAAAGTTGAAAAAATTTTTTTTTGGGACTTAGTCATTTTTCCGACATTTATCAGACTTTCAGATAGGGGAAATGTCAGTGAGCATTCCGATTTCAGTTCCAGAGCGATTCGCCCAATGAGTCCTTCATATTTCGTCGTTTTCAGCCAATTTTTCTGGATTTTTGAAAATTTCACTTTTTTGTGAAAATATCCACTAAATGAGGGAATAATATGTGTGAGGGTACCCCAGGAGAGTTCCAAATGTGGGTGGGTAGAATATATATCCCACGGGGGTAAAATTGAAAAAAGTTGAAAAAAATATTTTTTTGGACTTAGTCATTTTTCCGGCGTTTATCAGACTTTCAGATAGGGGAAATGTCAGTGAGCGTTCCGATTTCAGTTCCAGAGCGATTTGCCCAATAAGTCCTTGATATTTAGTGGTTTTCAGCCAATTTTCTGGTTTTTTGAAAATTTCACTTTTTTGTGAAAATATCCACTAAATGAGGGAATAATATGTGTGAGGGTACCCCAGGAGAGTTCCAAATGTGGGTGGGTAGAATATATATCCCACGGGGGTAAAATTGAAAAAAGTTGAAAAAATATTTTTTTAGACTTAGTCATTTTTCCGGCATTTATCAGACTTTCAGATAGGGGAAATGTCAGTGAGCATTCCGATTTCAGTTCCAGAGCGATTCACCCAATGAGTCCTTGATATTTATTCGTTTTCAGCCAATTTTCTGGATTTTTGAAAATTTCACTTTTTTGTGAAAATATCCACTAAATGAGGGAATAATATGTGTGAGGGTACCACAGGAGAGTTCCAAATGTGTGTGGGTAGAATATATATCCCACGGGGGTAAAATTGAAAAAAGTTGAAAAAAAAATTTTTTGGACTCAGTCATTTTTCTGGCGTTTATCAGACTTTCAGATAGGGGAAATGTCAGTGAGCATTCCGATTTCAGTTCCATAGCGATTCACCCAATGAGTCCTTGATATTTAGTCGTTTTCAGCCAATTTTTCTGGATTTTTGAAAATTTCACTTTTTTGTGAAAATATCCACTAAATGAGGGAAATTTGTGAGGGTACCCCAGGAGAGCTCCAAATGTGTGTGGGTAGAATATATATCCCACGGGAGTAAAATTCAAAAAAGTTGAAAAAAATTTTTTTTGGGACTTAGTCATTTTTCCGGCATTTATCAGACTTTCAGATAGGGGAAATGTCAGTGAGCGTTCCGATTTCAGTTCCACAGTGATTCGCCCAATGAGTCCTTGATTTTTAGTCTTTTTCAGCCAAATTTCTGTATTTTTGAAAATTTCACTTTTTTGTGAAAATATCCACTAAATGAGGGAATAATATGTGTGAGGGTACCCCAGGAGAGTTCCAAATGTGGGTGGGTAGAATATATATCCCACGGGGGTAAAATTGAAAAAAGTTGAAAAAAATATTTTTTTGGACTTAGTCATTTTTCCGGCGTTTATCAGACTTTCAGATAGGGGAAATGTCAGTGAGCGTTCCGATTTCAGTTCCAGAGCGATTTGCCCAATAAGTCCTTGATATTTAGTGGTTTTCAGCCAATTTTCTGGTTTTTTGAAAATTTCACTTTTTTGTGAAAATATCCACTAAATGAGGGAATAATATGTGTGAGGGTACCCCAGGAGAGTTCCAAATGTGGGTGGGTAGAATATATATCCCACGGGGGTAAAATTGAAAAAAGTTGAAAAAATATTTTTTTAGACTTAGTCATTTTTCCGGCATTTATCAGACTTTCAGATAGGGGAAATGTCAGTGAGCATTCCGATTTCAGTTCCAGAGCGATTCACCCAATGAGTCCTTGATATTTAGTCGTTTTCAGCCAATTTTCTGGATTTTTGAAAATTTCACTTTTTTGTGAAAATATCCACTAAATGAGGGAATAATATGTGTGAGGGTACCACAGGAGAGTTCCAAATGTGTGTGGGTAGAATATATATCCCACGGGGGTAAAATTGAAAAAAGTTGAAAAAAAAATTTTTTGGACTCAGTCATTTTTCTGGCGTTTATCAGACTTTCAGATAGGGGAAATGTCAGTGAGCATTCCGATTTCAGTTCCATAGCGATTCACCCAATGAGTCCTTGATATTTAGTCGTTTTCAGCCAATTTTTCTGGATTTTTGAAAATTTCACTTTTTTGTGAAAATATCCACTAAATGAGGGAAATTTGTGAGGGTACCCCAGGAGAGCTCCAAATGTGTGTGGGTAGAATATATATCCCACGGGAGTAAAATTCAAAAAAGTTGAAAAAAATTTTTTTTGGGACTTAGTCATTTTTCCGGCATTTATCAGACTTTCAGATAGGGGAAATGTCAGTGAGCGTTCCGATTTCAGTTCCACAGTGATTCGCCCAATGAGTCCTTGATTTTTAGTCTTTTTCAGCCAAATTTCTGTATTTTTGAAAATTTCACTTTTTTGTGAAAATATCCACTAAATGAGGGAATAATATGTGTGAGGGTACCCCAGGAGAGTTCCAAATGTGTGTGGGTAGAATATATATCCCACGGGAGTAAAATTGAAAAAAGTTTTAAAAAATTTTTTTGGGACTTAGTCATTTTTCCGGCGTTTATCAGACTTTCAAATAGGGGAAATGTCAGTGAGCATTCCGATTTCAGTTCCAGAGCGATTCGCCCAAAGAGTCCTTGATATTTCGTCGTTTTCAGCCAATTTTCTGGATTTTTGAAAATTTCACTTTTTTGTGAAAATATCCACTAAATGAGGGAATAATATGTGTGAGGGTACCCCAGGAGAGTTCCAAATGTGTGTGGGTAGAATATATATCCCACGGGGGTAAAATTGAAAAAAGTTGAAAAAAAAATTTTTTGGACTCAGTCATTTTTCTGGCGTTTATCAGACTTTCAGATAGGGGAAATGTCAGTGAGCATTCCGATTTCAGTTCCAGAGCGATTCGCCCAATGAGTCCTTGATATTTCGTCGTTTTCAGCCAATTTTTCTGGATTTTTGAAAATTTCACTTTTTTCTGAAAATATCCACTAAATGAGGGAATAATATGTGTGAGGGTACCCCAGGAGAGTTCCAAATGTGTGTGGGTAGAATATATATCCCACGGGGGTAAAATTGAAAAAAGTTGAAAACATTTTTTTTTTTACTTAGTCATTTTTCCGGCGTTTATCAGCCTTTCAGATAGGGGAAATGTCAGTGAGCATTCCGATTTCAGTTCCAGAGCGATTCGCCCAATGAGTCCTTGATATTTAGTCGTTTTCAGCCAATTTTCTGGATTTTTGAAAATTTCACTTTTTTGTGTAAATATCCACTAAATGAGGGAATAATATGTGTGAGGGTACCCCAGGAGAGTTCCAAATGTGTGTGGGTAGAATATATATCCCACGGGGGTAAAATTGAAAAAAGTTGAAAAAAATTTTTTTTTGGACTTAGTCATTTTTCCGGCGTTTATCAGACTTTCAGATAGGGGAAATGTCAGTGAGCGTTCCGATTTCAGTTCCAGAGCGATTTGCCCAATAAGTCCTTGATATTTAGTGGTTTTCAGCCAAATTTCTGGATTTTTGAAAATTTCACTTTTTTGTGAAAATATCCACTAAATGAGGGAATAATATGTGTGAGGGTACCCCAGGAGAGTTCCAAATGTCTGTGGGTAGAATATATATCCCACGGGGGTAAAATTGGAAAAAGTTGAAAAAATATTTTTTTAGACTTAGTCATTTTTCCGGCATTTATCACACTTTCAGATAGGGGAAATGTCAGTGAGCATTCCGATTTCAGTTCCATAGCGATTCACCCAATGAGTCCTTGATATTTAGTCGTTTTCAGCCAATTTTCTGGATTTTTGAAAATTTCACTTTTTTGTGAAAATATCCACTAAATGAGGGAAATTTGTGAGGGTGCCCCAGGAGAGTTCCAAATGTGTGTGGGTAGAATATATATCCCACGGGGGTAAAATTGAAAAAAGTTGAAAAAAATTTTTTTTTTGGACTTAGTCATTTTTCCGGCGTTTATCAGACTTTCAGATAGGGGAAATGTCAGTGAGCATTCCGATTTCAGTTCCAGAGCGATTCGCCCAATGAGTCCTTGATATTTCGTCGTTTTCAGCCAATTTTTCTGGATTTTTGAAAATTTCTCTTTTTTGTGAAAATATCCACTAAATGAGGGAATAATATGTGTGAGGGTACCCCAGGAGAGTTCCAAATGTGTGTGGGTAGAATATATATCCCACGGGGGTAAAATTGAAAAAAGTTGAAAAAAATTTTTTTTTGGACTTAGTCATTTTTCCGACATTTATCAGACTTTCAGATAGGGGAAATGTCAGTGAGCGTTCCGATTTCAATTCCAGAGCGATTCACCGGATGAGTCCTTGATATTTAGTCGTTTTCAGCCAATTTTTCTGGATTTTTGAAAATTTCACTTTTTTCTGAAAATATCCACTAAATGAGGGAATAATATGTGTGAGGGTACCCCAGGAGAGTTCCAAATGTGTGTGGGTAGAATATATATCCCACGGGGGTAAAATTGAAAAAAGTTGAAAAAAATTTTTTTTTGGACTTAGTCATTTTTCCGACATTTATCAGACTTTCAGATAGGGGAAATGTCAGTGAGCATTCCGATTTCAGTTCCAGAGCGATTCGCCCAATGAGTCCTTGATATTTCGTCGTTTTCAGCCAATTTTTCTGGATTTTTGAAAATTTCACTTTTTTGTGAAAATATCCACTAAATGAGGGAATAATATGTGTGAGGGTACCCCAGGAGAGTTCCAAATGTGGGTGGGTAGAATATATATCCCACGGGGGTAAAATTGAAAAAAGTTGAAAAAAATATTTTTTTGGACTTAGTCATTTTTCCGGCGTTTATCAGACTTTCAGATAGGGGAAATGTCAGTGAGCGTTCCGATTTCAGTTCCAGAGCGATTTGCCCAATAAGTCCTTGATATTTAGTGGTTTTCAGCCAATTTTCTGGATTTTTGAAAATTTCACTTTTTTGTGAAAATATCCACTAAATGAGGGAATAATATGTGTGAGGGTACCCCAGGAGAGTTCCAAATGTGGGTGGGTAGAATATATATCCCACGGGGGTAAAATTGAAAAAAGTTGAAAAAATATTTTTTTAGACTTAGTCATTTTTCCGGCATTTATCAGACTTTCAGATAGGGGAAATGTCAGTGAGCATTCCGATTTCAGTTCCAGAGCGATTCACCCAATGAGTCCTTGATATTTAGTCGTTTTCAGCCAATTTTCTGGATTTTTGAAAATTTCACTTTTTTGTGAAAATATCCACTAAATGAGGGAATAATATGTGTGAGGGTACCACAGGAGAGTTCCAAATGTGTGTGGGTAGAATATATATCCCACGGGGGTAAAATTGAAAAGAGTTGAAAAAATATTTTTTTTGGACTTAGTCATTTTTCCGGCGTTTATCAGACTTTCAGATAGGGGAAATGTCAGTGAGCATTCCGATTTCAGTTCCAGAGCGATTCGCCCAATGAGTCCTTGATATTTCGTCGTTTTCAGCCAATTTTTCTGGATTTTTGAAAAGTTCACTTTTTTGTGAAAATATCCACTAAATGAGGGAATAATTTGTGTGAGGGTACCCCATGAGAGTTCCAAATGTGTGTGGGTAGAATATATATCCCACGGGGGTAAAATTGAAAAAAGTTGAAAACATTTTTTTTTGGACATAGTCATTTTTCCGGCATTCATCAAACTTTCAGATAGGGGAAATGTCAGTGAGCGTTCCGATTTCAGTTCCAGAGCGATTCGCCCAATGAGTCCTTGATTTTTAGTTGTTTTCAGCCAATTTTCTGTATTTTTGAAAATTTCACTTTTTTGTGAAAATATCCACTAAATGAGGGAATAATATGTGTGAGGGTACCCCAGGAGAGTTCCAAATGTGGGTGGGTAGAATATATATCCCACGGGGGTAAAATTGAAAAAAGTTGAAAAAAAAATTTTTTGGACTCAGTCATTTTTCTGGCGTTTATCAGACTTTCAGATAGGGGAAATGGCAGTGAGCATTCCGATTTCAGTTCCAGAGCGATTCGCCCAATGAGTCCTTGATATTTCGTCGTTTTCAGCCAATTTTTCTGGATTTTTGAAAATTTCACTTTTTTGTGAAAATATCCACTAAATGAGGGAATAATATGTGTGAGGGTACCCCAGGAGAGTTCCAAATGTGTGTGGGTAGAATATATATCCCACGGGGGTAAAATTGAAAAAAGTTGAAAACATTTTTTTTTGGACTTAGTCATTTTTCCGGCATTTATCAGACTTTCAGATAGGGGAAATGTCAGTGAGCGTTCCGATTTCAGTTCCACAGCGATTCGCCCAATGAGTCCTTGATTTTTAGTCTTTTTCAGCCAAATTTCTGTATTTTTGAAAATTTCACTTTTTTGTGAAAATATCCACTAAATGAGGGAATAATATGTGTGAGGGTACCCCAGGAGAGTTCCAAATGTGTGTGGGTAGAATATATATCCCACGGGAGTAAAATTGAAAAAAGTTTAAAAAAATTTTTTTGGGACTTAGTCATTTTTCCGGCGTTTATCAGACTTTCAGATAGGGGAAATGTCAGTGAGCATTCCGATTTCAGTTCCAGAGCGATTCGCCCAATGAGTCCTTGATTTTTAGTTGTTTTCAGCAAATTTTCTGTATTTTTGAAAATTTCACTTTTTTGTGAAAATATCCACTAAATGAGGGAATAATATGTGTGAGGGTACCCCAGGAGAGTTCCAAATGTGGGTGGGTAGAATATATATCCCACGGGGGTAAAATTGAAAAAAGTTGAAAAAAATTTTTTTTGGACTTAGTCATTTTTCCGGCATTTATCAGACTTTCAGATAGGGGAAATGTCAGTGAGCATTCCGATTTCAGTTCCAGAGCCAATCACCCAATGAGTCCTTGATATTTAGTCGTTTTCAGCCAATTTTCAGGATTTTTGAAAATTTCACTTTTTTGTGAAAATATCCACTAAATGAGGGAATAATATGTGTGAGGGTACCACAGGAGAGTTCCAACTGTGTGTGGGTAGAATATATATCCCACGGGGGTAAAATTGAAAAAAGTTGAAAAAAAATTTTTTTGGACTCAGTCATTTTTCTGGCGTTTATCATACTTTCAGATAGGGGAAATGTCAGTGAGCGTTCCGATTTCAGTTCCAGAGCGATTCGTCCAATGAGTCCTTGATATTTAGTCGTTTTCAGCCAATTTTCTGTATTTTTGAAAATTTCACTTTTTTGTGAAAATATCCACTAAATGAGGGAATAATATGTGTGAGGGTACCCCAGGAGAGTTCCAAATGTGGGTGGGTAGAATATATATCCCACGGGGGTAAAATTGAAAAAAGTTGAAAAAAAATTTTTTTGGACTTAGTCATTTTTCCGGCATTTATCAGACTTTCAGATAGGGGAAATGTCAGTGAGCATTCCGATTTCAGTTCCAGAGCCATTCACCCAATGAGTCCTTGATATTTAGTCGTTTTCAGCCAATTTTCAGGATTTTTGAAAATTTCACTTTTTTGTGAAAATATCCACTAAATGAGGGAATAATATGTGTGAGGGTACCACAGGAGAGTTCCAAATGTGTGTGGGTAGAATATATATCCCACGGGGGTAAAATTGAAAAAAGTTGAAAAAAAATTTTTTTGGACTCAGTCATTTTTCTGGCGTTTATCATACTTTCAGATAGGGGAAATGTCAGTGAGCGTTCCGATTTCAGTTCCAGAGCGATTCATCCAATGAGTCCTTGATATTTAGTCGTTTTCAGCCAATTTTCTGGATTTTTGAAAATTTCACTTTTTTGTGTAAATATCCACTAAATGAGGGAATAATATGTGTGAGGGTACCCCAGGAGAGTTCCAAATGTGTGTGGGTAGAATATATATCCCACGGGGGTAAAATTGAAAAAAGTTGAAAAAAATTGTTTTTTGGACTTAGTCATTTTTCCGGCATTTATCAGACTTTCAGATAGGGGAAATGTCAGTGAGCATTCCGATTTCAGTTCCAGAGCGATTCGCCCAATGAGTCCTTGATATTTCTTCGTTTTCAGCCAATTTTTCTGGATTTTTGAAAATTTCACTTTTTTGTGAAAATATCCACTAAATGAGGGAATAATATGTGTGAGGGTACCCCAGGAGAGTTCCAAATGTGTGTGGGTAGAATATATATCCCACGGGGGTAAAATTGAAAAAAGTTGAAAACATTTTTTTTTTTACTTAGTCATTTTTCCGGCGTTTATCAGCCTTTCAGATAGGGGAAATGTCAGTGAGCATTCCGATTTCAGTTCCAGAGCGATTCGCCCAATGAGTCCTTGATATTTTGTCGTTTTCAGCCAATTTTTCTGGATTTTTGAAAATTTCACTTTTTTGTGAAAATATCCACTAAATGAGGGAATAATATGTGTGAGGGTACCCCAGGAGAGTTCCAAATGTGTGTGGGTAGAATATATATCCCACGGGGGTAAAATTGAAAAAAGTTGAAAACATTTTTTTTTGGACTTAGTCATTTTTCCGGCATTTATCAGACTTTCAGATAGAGGAAATGTCAGTGAGCGTTCCGATTTCAGTTCCAGAGCGATTTGCCCAATAAGTCCTTGATATTTAGTGGTTTTCAGCCAATTTTCAGGATTTTTGAAAATTTCACTTTTTTGTGAAAATATCCACTAAATGAGGGAATAATATGTGTGAGGGTACCATAGGAGAGTTCCAAATGTGTGTGGGTAGAATATATATCCCACGGGGGTAAAATTGAAAAAAGTTGAAAAAAATTTTTTTTGGACTCAGTCATTTTTCTGGCGTTTATCATACTTTCAGGTAGGGGAAATGTCAGTGAGCGTTCCGATTTCAGTTCCAGAGCGATTCGTCCAATGAGTCCTTGATATTTAGTCGTTTTCAGCCAATTTTCTGGATTTTTGAAAATTTCACTTTTTTGTGTAAATATCCACTAAATGAGGGAATAATATGTGTGAGGGTGCCCCAGGAGAGTTCCAAATGTGTGTGGGTAGAATATATATCCCACGGGGGTAAAATTGAAAAAAGTTGAAAAAAATTTTTTTTTGGACTTAGTCATTTTTCCGGCGTTTATCAGACTTTCAGATAGGGGAAATGTCAGTAAGCATTCCGATTTCAGTTCCAGAGCGATTCGCCCAATGAGTCCTTGATATTTCGTAGTTTTCAGCCAATTTTTCTGGATTTTTGAACATTTCTCTTTTTTGTGAAAATATCCACTAAATGAGGGAATAATATGTGTGAGGGTACCCCAGGAGAGTTCCAAATGTGTGTGGGTAGAATATATATCCCACGGGGGTAAAATTGAAAAAAGTTGAAAAAAATTCTTTTTTGGACTTAGTCATTTTTCCGGCATTTATCAGACTTTCAGATAGGGGAAATGTCAGTGAGCATTCCGATTTCAGTTCCAGAGCGATTCGCCCAATGAGTCCTTGATATTTCTTCGTTTTCAGCCAATTTTTCTGGATTTTTGAAAATTTCACTTTTTTCTGAAAATATCCACTAAATGAGGGAATAATATGTGTGAGGGTACCCCAGGAGAGTTCCAAATGTGTGTGGGTAGAATATATATCCCACGGGGGTAAAATTGAAAAAAGTTGAAAACATTTTTTTTTTTACTTAGTCATTTTTCCGGCGTTTATCAGCCTTTCAGATAGGGGAAATGTCAGTGAGCATTCCGATTTCAGTTCCAGAGCGATTCGCCCAATGAGTCCTTGATATTTTGTCATTTTCAGCCAATTTTTCTGGATTTTTGAAAATTTCACTTTTTTGTGAAAATATCCACTAAATGAGGGAATAATATGTGTGAGGGTACCCCAGGAGAGTTCCAAATGTGTGTGGGTAGAATATATATCCCACGGGGGTAAAATTGAAAAAAGTTGAAAACATTTTTTTTTGGACTTAGTCATTTTTCCGGCATTTATCAGCCTTTCAGATAGGGGAAATGTCAGTGAGCATTCCGATTTCAGTTCCAGAGCGATTCGCCCAATGAGTCCTTGATATTTCGTCGTTTTCAGCCAATTTTTCTGGATTTTTGAAAATTTCACTTTTTTGTGAAAATATCCACTAAATGAGGGAATAATATGTGTGAGGGTACCCCAGGAGAGTTCCAAATGTGTGTGGGTAGAATATATATCCCACGGGGGTAAAATTGAAAAAAGTTGAAAACATTTTTTTTTGGACTTAGTCATTTTTCCGGCATTTATCAGACTTTCAGATAGAGGAAATGTCAGTGAGCGTTCCGATTTCAGTTCCAGAGCGATTTGCCCAATAAGTCCTTGATATTTAGTGGTTTTCAGCCAATTTTCAGGATTTTTGAAAATTTCACTTTTTTGTGTAAATATCCACTAAATGAGGGAATAATATGTGTGAGGGTGCCCCAGGAGAGTTCCAAATGTGTGTGGGTAGAATATATATCCCACGGGGGTAAAATTGAAAAAAGTTGAAAAAAATTTTTTTTTGGACTTAGTCATTTTTCCGGCGTTTATCAGACTTTCAGATAGGGGAAATGTCAGTAAGCATTCCGATTTCAGTTCCAGAGCGATTCGCCCAATGAGTCCTTGATATTTCGTCGTTTTCAGCCAATTTTTCTGGATTTTTGAACATTTCTCTTTTTTGTGAAAATATCCACTAAATGAGGGAATAATATGTGTGAGGGTACCCCAGGAGAGTTCCAAATGTGTGTGGGTAGAATATATATCCCACGGGGGTAAAATTGAAAAAAGTTGAAAAAAATTCTTTTTTGGACTTAGTCATTTTTCCGGCATTTATCAGACTTTCAGATAGGGGAAATGTCAGTGAGCATTCCGATTTCAGTTCCAGAGCGATTCGCCCAATGAGTCCTTGATATTTCTTCGTTTTCAGCCAATTTTTCTGGATTTTTGAAAATTTCACTTTTTTCTGAAAATATCCACTAAATGAGGGAATAATATGTGTGAGGGTACCCCAGGAGAGTTCCAAATGTGTGTGGGTAGAATATATATCCCACGGGGGTAAAATTGAAAAAAGTTGAAAACATTTTTTTTTTTACTTAGTCATTTTTCCGGCGTTTATCAGCCTTTCAGATAGGGGAAATGTCAGTGAGCATTCCGATTTCAGTTCCAGAGCGATTCGCCCAATGAGTCCTTGATATTTAGTCGTTTTCAGCCAATTTTCTGGATTTTTGAAAATTTCACTTTTTTGTGTAAATATCCACTAAATGAGGGAATAATATGTGTGAGGGTACCCCAGGAGAGTTCCAAATGTGTGTGGGTAGAATATATATCCCACAAGGGTAAAATTGAAAAAAGTTGAAAAAAATATTTTTTTGGACTTAGTCATTTTTCCAGCGTTTATCAGACTTTCAGATAGGGGAAATGTCAGTGAGCGTTCCGATTTCAGTTCCAGAGCGATTTGCCCAATAAGTCCTTGATATTTAGTGGTTTTCAGCCAATTTTCTGGATTTTTGAAAATTTCACTTTTCTGTGAAAATATCCACTAAATAAGGGAATAATATGTGTGAGGGTACCCCAGGAGAGTTCCAAATGTGTGTGGGTAGAAAATATATCCCACGGGGGTAAAATTGAAAAAAGTTGAAAACATTTTTTTTTGGACTTAGTCATTTTTCCGGCATTCATCAGACTTTCAGATAGGGGAAATGTCAGTGAGCGTTCCGATTTCAGTTCCAGAGCCATTCACCCAATGAGTCCTTGATATTTAGTCGTTTTCAGCCAATTTTCAGGATTTTTGAAAATTTCACTTTTTTGTGAAAATATCCAATAAATGAGGGAATAATATGTGTGAGGGTACCACAGGAGAGTTCCAAATGTGTGTGGGTAGAATATATATCCCACAGGGGTAAAATTGAAAAAAGTTGAAAAAAATTTTTTTTGGACTCAGTCATTTTTCTGGCGTTTATCATACTTTCAGATAGGGGAAATGTCAGTGAGCATTCCGATTTCAGTTCCAGAGCGATTCGCCCAATGAGTCCTTGATATTTCGTCGTTTTCAGCCAATTTTTCTGGATTTTTGAACATTTCTCTTTTTTGTGAAAATATCCACTAAATGAGGGAATAATATGTGTGAGGGTACCCCAGGAGAGTTCCAAATGTGTGTGGGTAGAATATATATCCCACGGGGGTAAAATTGAAAAAAGTTGAAAAAAATTTTTTTTTGGACTTAGTCATTTTTCCGACATTTATCAGACTTTCAGATAGGGGAAATGTCAGTGAGCATTCCGATTTCAATTTCAGAGCGATTCACCAGATGAGTCCTTGATATTTAGTCGTTTTCAGCCAATTTTTCTGGATTTTTGAAAATTTCACTTTTTTCTGAAAATATCCACTAAATGAGGGAATAATATGTGTGAGGGTACCCCAGGAGAGTTCCAAATGTGTGTGGGTAGAATATATATCCCACGGGGGTAAAATTGAAAAAAGTTGAAAACATTTTTTTTTTTACTTAGTCATTTTTCCGGCGTTTATCAGCCTTTCAGATAGGGGAAATGTCAGTGAGCATTCCGATTTCAGTTCCAGAGCGATTCGCCCAATGAGTCCTTGATATTTAGTCGTTTTCAGCCAATTTTCTGGATTTTTGAAAATTTCACTTTTTTGTGTAAATATCCACTAAATGAGGGAATAATATGTGTGAGGGTACCCCAGGAGAGTTCCAAATGTGTGTGGGTAGAATATATATCCCACGGGGGTAAAATTGAAAAAAGTTGAAAAAAATTTTTTTTTGGACTTAGTCATTTTTCCGACATTTATCAGACTTTCAGATAGGGGAAATGTCAGTGAGCATTCCGATTTCAGTTCCAGAGCGATTCGCCCAATGAGTCCTTGATATTTCGTCGTTTTCAGCCAATTTTTCTGGATTTTTGAAAATTTCACTTTTTTGTGAAAATATCCACTAAATGAGGGAATAATATGTGTGAGGGTACCCCAGGAGAGTTCCAAATGTGGGTGGGTAGAATATATATCCCACGGGGGTAAAATTGAAAAAAGTTGAAAAAATATTTTTTTAGACTTAGTCATTTTTCCGGCATTTATGAGACTTTCAGATAGAGGAAATGTCAGTGAGCGTTCCGATTTCAGTTCCAGAGCGATTTACCCAATAAGTCCTTGATATTTAGTGGTTTTCAGCCAATTTTCTGGATTTTTGAAAATTTCACTTTTCTGTGAAAATATCCACTAAATAAGGGAATAATATGTGTGAGGGTACCCCAGGAGAGTTCCAAATGTGTGTGGGTAGAAAATATATCCCACGGGGGTAAAATTGAAAAAAGTTGAAAACATTTTTTTTTGGACTTAGTCATTTTTCCGGCATTCATCAGACTTTCAGATAGGGGAAATGTCAGTGAGCGTTCCGATTTCAGTTCCGGAGCCATTCACCCAATGAGTCCTTGATATTTAGTCGTTTTCAGCCAATTTTCAGGATTTTTGAAAATTTCACTTTTTTGTGAAAATATCCACTAAATGAGGGAATAATATGTGTGAGGGTACCACAGGAGAGTTCCAAATGTGTGTGGGTAGAATATATATCCCACGGGGGTAAAATTGAAAAAAGTTGAAAAAAAATTTTTTTTTGACTCAGTCATTTTTCTGGCGTTTATCATACTTTCAGATAGGGGAAATGTCAGTGAGCGTTCCGATTTCAGTTCCAGAGCGATTCGTCCAATGAGTCCTTGATATTTAGTCGTTTTCAGCCAATTTTCTGGATTTTTGAAAATTTCACTTTTTTGTGTAAATATCCACTAAATGAGGGAATAATATGTGTGAGGGTGCCCCAGGAGAGTTCCAAATGTGTGTGGGTAGAATATATATCCCACGGGGGTAAAATTGAAAAAAGTTGAAAAAAATTTTTTTTTGGACTTAGTCATTTTTCCGGCGTTTATCAGACTTTCAGATAGGGGAAATGTCAGTGAGCATTCCGATTTCAGTTCCAGAGCGATTCGCCCAATGAGTCCTTGATATTTAGTCGTTTTCAGCCAATTTTCTGGATTTTTGAAAATTTCACTTTTTTGTGTAAATATCCACTAAATGAGGGAATAATATGTGTGAGGGTACCCCAGGAGAGTTCCAAATGTGTGTGGGTAGAATATATATCCCACGGGGGTAAAATTGAAAAAAGTTGAAAACATTTTTTTTTGGACTTAGTCATTTTTCCGGCGTTTATCAGCCTTTCAGATAGGGGAAATGTCAGTGAGCATTCCGATTTCAGTTCCAGAGCGATTCGCCCAATGAGTCCTTGATATTTCGTCGTTTTCAGCCAATTTTTCTGGATTTTTGAAAATTTCACTTTTTTGTGAAAATATCCACTAAATGAGGGAATAATATGTGTGAGGGTACCCCAGGAGAGTTCCAAATGTGTGTGGGTAGAATATATATCCCACGGGGGTAAAATTGAAAAAAGTTGAAAACATTTTTTTTTGGACTTAGTCATTTTTCCGGCATTTATCAGACTTTCAGATAGAGGAAATGTCAGTGAGCGTTCCGATTTCAGTTCCAGAGCGATTTGCCCAATAAGTCCTTGATATTTAGTGGTTTTCAGCCAATTTTCTGGATTTTTGAAAATTTCACTTTTCTGTGAAAATATCCACTAAATAAGGGAATAATATGTGTGAGGGTACCCCAGGAGAGTTCCAAATGTGTGTGGGTAGAAAATATATCCCACGGGGGTAAAATTGAAAAAAGTTGAAAACATTTTTTTTTGGACTTAGTCATTTTTCCGGCATTCATCAGACTTTCAGATAGGGGAAATGTCAGTGAGCGTTCCGATTTCAGTTCCGGAGCCATTCACCCAATGAGTCCTTGATATTTAGTCGTTTTCAGCCAATTTTCAGGATTTTTGAAAATTTCACTTTTTTGTGAAAATATCCACTAAATGAGGGAATAATATGTGTGAGGGTACCACAGGAGAGTTCCAAATGTGTGTGGGTAGAATATATATCCCACGGGGGTAAAATTGAAAAAAGTTGAAAACATTTTTTTTTGGACTTAGTCATTTTTCCGGCATTCATCAGACTTTCAGATAGGGGAAATGTCAGTGAGCGTTCCGATTTCAGTTCCGGAGCCATTCACCCAATGAGTCCTTGATATTTAGTCGTTTTCAGCCAATTTTCAGGATTTTTGAAAATTTCACTTTTTTGTGAAAATATCCACTAAATGAGGGAATAATATGTGTGAGGGTACCACAGGAGAGTTCCAAATGTGTGTGGGTAGAATATATATCCCACGGGGGTAAAATTGAAAAAAGTTGAAAAAAATTTTTTTTGGACTCAGTCATTTTTCTGGCGTTTATCATACTTTCAGATAGGGGAAATGTCAGTGAGCGTTCCGATTTCAGTTCCAGAGCGATTCGTCCAATGAGTCCTTGATATTTAGTCGTTTTCAGCCAATTTTCTGGATTTTTGAAAATTTCACTTTTTTGTGTAAATATCCACTAAATGAGGGAAATTTGTGAGGGTACCCCAGGAGAGCTCCAAATGTGTGTGGGTAGAATATATATCCCACGGGAGTAAAATTCAAAAAAGTTTAAAAAAATTTTTTTTGGGACTTAGTCATTTTTTCGCCGTTTATCAGACTTTCAGATAGGGGAAATGTCAGTGAGCATTCCGATTTCAGTTCCAGAGCGATTCGCCCAATGAGTCCTTAATATTTAGTCGTTTTCAGCCAATTTTTCTGGATTTTTGAAAATTTCACTTTTTTGTGAAAATATCCACTAAATGAGGGAATAATATGTGTGAGGGTACCCCAGGAGAGTTCCAAATGTGTGTGGGTAGAATATATATCCCACGGGGGTAAAATTGAAAAAAGTTGAAAACATTTTTTTTTGGACTTAGTCATTTTTCCGGCATTCATCAAACTTTCAGATAGGGGAAATGTCAGTGAGCGTTCCGATTTCAGTTCCAGAGCGATTCGTCCAATGAGTCCTTGATATTTAGTCGTTTTCAGCCAATTTTCTGGATTTTTGAAAATTTCACTTTTTTGTGAAAATATCCACTAAATGAGGGAATAATATGTGTGAGGGTACCCCAGGAGAGTTCCAAATGTGGGTGGGTAGAATATATATCCCACGGGGGTAAAATTGAAAAAAGTTGAAAAAAATATTTTTTTGGACTTAGTCATTTTTCCGGCGTTTATCAGACTTTCAGATAGGGGAAATGTCAGTGAGCGTTCCGATTTCAGTTCCAGAGCGATTTGCCCAATAAGTCCTTGATATTTAGTGGTTTTCAGCCAATTTTCTGGATTTTTGAAAATTTCACTTTTTTGTGTAAATATCCACTAAATGAGGGAAATTTGTGAGGGTACCCCAGGAGAGTTCCAAATGTGTGTGGGTAGAATATATATCCCACGGGGGTAAAATTGAAAAAAGTTGAAAACATTTTTTTTTGGACTTAGTCATTTTTCTGGCGGTTATCAGACTTTCAGATAGGGGAAATGTCAGTGAGCGTTCCGATTTCAGTTCCACAGCGATTCGCCCAATGAGTCCTTGATTTTTAGTCTTTTTCAGCCAAATTTCTGTATTTTTGAAAATTTCACTTTTTTGTGAAAATATCCACTAAATGAGGAAATAATATGTGTGAGGGTACCCCAGGAGAGTTCCAAATGTGTGTGGGTAGAATATATATCCCACGGGAGTAAAATTGAAAAAAGTTTAAAAAAATTTTTTTGGGACTTAGTCATTTTTCCGGCGTTTATCAGACTTTCAAATAGGGGAAATGTCAGTGAGCATTCCGATTTCAGTTCCAGAGCGATTCGCCCAAAGAGTCCTTGATATTTCGTCGTTTTCAGCCAATTTTCTGGATTTTTGAAAATTTCACTTTTTTGTGAAAATATCCACTAAATGAGGGAATAATATGTGTGAGGGTACCCCAGGAGAGTTCCAAATGTGTGTGGGTAGAATATATATCCCACGGGGGTAAAATTGAAAAGAGTTGAAAAAATATTTTTTTTGGACTTAGTCATTTTTCCGGCATTTATCAGACTTTCAGATAGGGGAAATATCAGTGAGCATTCCGATTTCAGTTCCAGAGCGATTCACCCAATGAGTCCTTGATATTTAGTCGTTTTCAGCCAATTTTCTGGATTTTTGAAAATTTCACTTTTTTGTGAAAATATCCACTAAATGAGGGAATAATATGTGTGAGGGTACCACAGGAGAGTTCCAAATGTGTGTGGGTAGAATATATATCCCACGGGGGTAAAATTGAAAAAAGTTGAAAAAAAAATTTTTTGGACTCAGTCATTTTTCTGGCGTTTATCAGACTTTCAGATAGGGGAAATGTCAGTGAGCATTCCGATTTCAGTTCCAGAGCGATTCGCCCAATGAGTCCTTGATATTTCGTCGTTTTCAGCCAATTTTTCTGGATTTTTGAAAATTTCACTTTTTTCTGAAAATATCCACTAAATGAGGGAAATTTGTGAGGGTACCCCAGGAGAGCTCCAAATGTGTGTGGGTAGAATATATATCCCACGGGAGTAAAATTCAAAAAAGTTGAAAAATATTTTTTTGGGACTTAGTCATTTTTTCGGCGTTTATCAGACTTTCAGATAGGGGAAATGTCAGTGAGCATTCCGATTTCAGTTCCAGAGCGATTCGCCCAATGAGTCCTTAATATTTAGTCGTTTTCAGCCAATTTTTCTGGATTTTTGAAAATTTCACTTTTTTGTGAAAATATCCACTAAATGAGGGAATAATATGTGTGAGGGTACCCCAGGAGAGTTCCAAATGTGTGTGGGTAGAATATATATCCCACGGGGGTAAAATTGAAAAAAGTTGAAAACATTTTTTTTTGGACTTAGTCATTTTTCCGGCATTTATCAGACTTTCAAATAGGGGAAATGTCAGTGAGCGTTCCGATTTCAGTTCCACAGCGATTCGCCCAATGAGTCCTTGATTTTTAGTCTTTTTCAGCCAAATTTCTGCATTTTTGAAAATTTCACTTTTTTGTGAAAATATCCACTAAATGAGGGAATAATATGTGTGAGGGTACCCCAGGAGAGTTCCAAATGTGTGTGGGTAGAATATATATCCCACGGGAGTAAAATTGAAAAAAGTTTAAAAAAATTTTTTTGGGACTTAGTCATTTTTCCGGCGTTTATCAGACTTTCAAATAGGGGAAATGTCAGTGAGCATTCCGATTTCAGTTCCAGAGCGATTCGCCCAAAGAGTCCTTGATATTTCGTCGTTTTCAGCCAATTTTCTGGATTTGTGAAAATTTCACTTTTTTGTGAAAATATCCACTAAATGAGGGAATAATATGTGTGAGGGTACCCCAGGAGAGTTCCAAATGTGTGTGGGTAGAATATATATCCCACGGGGGTAAAATTGAAAAGAGTTGAAAAAATATTTTTTTTGGACTTAGTCATTTTTCCGGCGTTTATCAGACTTTCAGATAGGGGAAATGTCAGTGAGCATTCTGATTTCAGTTCCAGAGCGATTCGCCCAATGAGTCCTTGATATTTCGTCGTTTTCAGCCAATTTTTCTGGATTTTTGAAAAGTTCACTTTTTTGTGAAAATATCCACTAAATGAGGGAATAATTTGTGTGAGGGTACCCCATGAGAGTTCCAAATGTGTGTGGGTAGAATATATATCCCACGGGGGTAAAATTGAAAAAAGTTGAAAACATTTTTTTTTGGACTTAGTCATTTTTCCGGCATTCATCAAACTTTCAGATAGGGGAGATGTCAGTGAGCGTTCCGATTTCAGTTCCAGAGCGATTCGCCCAATGAGTCCTTGATTTTTAGTTGTTTTCAGCCAATTTTCTGTATTTTTGAAAATTTCACTTTTTTGTGAAAATATCCACTAAATGAGGGAATAATATGTGTGAGGGTACCACAGGAGAGTTCCAAATGTGTGTGGGTAGAATATATATCCCACGGGGGTAAAATTGAAAAAAGTTGAAAAAAAAATTTTTTGGACTCAGTCATTTTTCTGGGGTTTATCAGACTTTCAGATAGGGGAAATGTCAGTGAGCATTCCGATTTCAGTTCCAGAGCGATTCGCCCAATGAGTCCTTGATATTTCGTCGTTTTCAGCCAATTTTTCTGGATTTTTGAAAATTTCACTTTTTTGTGAAAATATCCACTAAATGAGGGAATAATATGTGTGAGGGTACCCCAGGAGAGTTCCAAATGTGTGTGGGTAGAATATATATCCCACGGGGGTAAAATTGAAAAAAGTTGAAAACATTTTTTTTTGGACTTAGTCATTTTTCCGGCATTTATCAGACTTTCAGATAGGGGAAATGTCAGTGAGCGTTCCGATTTCAGTTCCAGAGCGATTCACCCAATGAGTCCTTGATATTTAGTCGTTTTCAGCCAATTTTCTGGATTTTTGAAAATTTCACTTTTTTGTGAAAATATCCACTAAATGAGGGAATAATATGTGTGAGGGTACCACAGGAGAGTTCCAAATGTGTGTGGGTAGAATATATATCCCACGGGGGTAAAATTGAAAAAAGTTGAAAAAAAAATTTTTTGGACTCAGTCATTTTTCTGGCGTTTATCAGACTTTCAGATAGGGGAAATGTCAGTGAGCATTCCGATTTCAGTTCCAGAGCGATTCGCCCAATGAGTCCTTGATATTTCGTCGTTTTCAGCCAATTTTTCTGGATTTTTGAAAATTTCACTTTTTTCTGAAAATATCCACTAAATGAGGGAAATTTGTGAGGGTACCCCAGGAGAGCTCCAAATGTGTGTGGGTAGAATATATATCCCACGGGAGTAAAATTCAAAAAAGTTGAAAAATATTTTTTTGGGACTTAGTCATTTTTTCGGCGTTTATCAGACTTTCAGATAGGGGAAATGTCAGTGAGCATTCCGATTTCAGTTCCAGAGCGATTCGCCCAATGAGTCCTTGATTTTTAGTCGTTTTCAGCCAATTTCTCTGGATTTTTGAAAATTTCACTTTTTTGTGAAAATATCCACTAAATGAGGGAATAATATGTGTGAGGGTACCCCAGGAGAGTTCCAAATGTGTGTGGGTAGAATATATATCCCACGGGGGTAAAATTGAAAAAAGTTGAAAAAAAATTTTTTTGGACTTAGTCATTTTTCCGGCATTTATCAGACTTTCAGATAGGGGAAATGTCAGTGAGCATTCCGATTTCAGTTCCAGAGCCATTCACCCAATGAGTCCTTGATATTTAGTCGTTTTCAGCCAATTTTCAGGATTTTTGAAAATTTCACTTTTTTGTGAAAATATCCACTAAATGAGGGAATAATATGTGTGAGGGTACCACAGGAGAGTTCCAAATGTGTGTGGGTAGAATATATATCCCACGGGGGTAAAATTGAAAAAAGTTGAAAAAAAAATTTTTTGGACTCAGTCATTTTTCTGGGGTTTATCAGACTTTCAGATAGGGGAAATGTCAGTGAGCATTCCGATTTCAGTTCCAGAGCGATTCGCCCAATGAGTCCTTGATATTTCGTCGTTTTCAGCCAATTTTTCTGGATTTTTGAAAATTTCACTTTTTTGTGAAAATATCCACTAAATGAGGGAATAATATGTGTGAGGGTACCCCAGGAGAGTTCCAAATGTGTGTGGGTAGAATATATATCCCACGGGGGTAAAATTGAAAAAAGTTGAAAACATTTTTTTTTGGACTTAGTCATTTTTCCGGCATTTATCAGACTTTCAGATAGGGGAAATGTCAGTGAGCGTTCCGATTTCAGTTCCAGAGCGATTCACCCAATGAGTCCTTGATATTTAGTCGTTTTCAGCCAATTTTCTGGATTTTTGAAAATTTCACTTTTTTGTGAAAATATCCACTAAATGAGGGAATAATATGTGTGAGGGTACCACAGGAGAGTTCCAAATGTGTGTGGGTAGAATATATATCCCACGGGGGTAAAATTGAAAAAAGTTGAAAAAAAAATTTTTTGGACTCAGTCATTTTTCTGGCGTTTATCAGACTTTCAGATAGGGGAAATGTCAGTGAGCATTCCGATTTCAGTTCCAGAGCGATTCGCCCAATGAGTCCTTGATATTTCGTCGTTTTCAGCCAATTTTTCTGGATTTTTGAAAATTTCACTTTTTTCTGAAAATATCCACTAAATGAGGGAAATTTGTGAGGGTACCCCAGGAGAGCTCCAAATGTGTGTGGGTAGAATATATATCCCACGGGAGTAAAATTCAAAAAAGTTGAAAAATATTTTTTTGGGACTTAGTCATTTTTTCGGCGTTTATCAGACTTTCAGATAGGGGAAATGTCAGTGAGCATTCCGATTTCAGTTCCAGAGCGATTCGCCCAATGAGTCCTTGATTTTTAGTCGTTTTCAGCCAATTTTTCTGGATTTTTGAAAATTTCACTTTTTTGTGAAAATATCCACTAAATGAGGGAATAATATGTGTGAGGGTACCCCAGGAGAGTTCCAAATGTGTGTGGGTAGAATATATATCCCACGGGGGTAAAATTGAAAAAAGTTTAAAAAAATTTTTTTGGGACTTAGTCATTTTTCCGGCGTTTATCAGACTTTCTAATAGGGGAAATGTCAGTGAGCATTCCGATTTCAGTTCCAGAGCGATTCGCCCAAAGAGTCCTTGATATTTCGTCGTTTTCAGCCAATTTTCTGGATTTTTGAAAATTTCACTTTTTTGTGAAAATATCCACTAAATGAGGGAATAATATGTGTGAGGGTACCCCAGGAGAGTTCCAAATGTGTGTGGGTAGAATATATATCCCACGGGGGTAAAATTGAAAAAAGTTGAAAACATTTTTTTTTGGACTTAGTCATTTTTCCGGCATTCATCAAACTTTCAGATAGGGGAAATGTCAGTGAGCGTTCCGATTTCAGTTCCAGAGCGATTCGCCCAATGAGTCCTTGATTTTTAGTTGTTTTCAGCCAATTTTCTGTATTTTTGAAAATTTCACTTTTTTGTGAAAATATCCACTAAATGAGGGAATAATATGTGTGAGGGTACCCCAGGAGAGTTCCAAATGTGGGTGGGTAGAATATATATCCCACGGGGGTAAAATTGAAAAAAGTTGAAAAAAAATTTTTTTGGACTTAGTCATTTTTCCGGCATTTATCAGACTTTCAGATAGGGGAAATGTCAGTGAGCATTCCGATTTCAGTTCCAGAGCGATTCGCCCAATGAGTCCTTAATATTTAGTCGTTTTCAGCCAATTTTTCTGGATTTTTGAAAATTTCACTTTTTTGTGAAAATATCCACTAAATGAGGGAATAATATGTGTGAGGGTACCCCAGGAGAGTTCCAAATGTGTGTGGGTAGAATATATATCCCACGGGGGTAAAATTGAAAAAAGTTGAAAACATTTTTTTTTGGACTTAGTCATTTTTCCGGCATTTATCAGACTTTCAGATAGGGGAAATGTCAGTGAGCGTTCCGATTTCAGTTCCACAGCGATTCGCCCAATGAGTCCTTGATTTTTAGTCTTTTTCAGCCAAATTTCTGCATTTTTGAAAATTTCACTTTTTTGTGAAAATATCCACTAAATGAGGGAATAATATGTGTGAGGGTACCCCAGGAGAGTTCCAAATGTGTGTGGGTAGAATATATATCCCACGGGAGTAAAATTGAAAAAAGTTTAAAAAAATTTTTTTGGGACTTAGTCATTTTTCCGGCGTTTATCAGACTTTCAAATAGGGGAAATGTCAGTGAGCATTCCGATTTCAGTTCCAGAGCGATTCGCCCAAAGAGTCCTTGATATTTCGTCGTTTTCAGCCAATTTTCTGGATTTGTGAAAATTTCACTTTTTTGTGAAAATATCCACTAAATGAGGGAATAATATGTGTGAGGGTACCCCAGGAGAGTTCCAAATGTGTGTGGGTAGAATATATATCCCACGGGGGTAAAATTGAAAAGAGTTGAAAAAATATTTTTTTTGGACTTAGTCATTTTTCCGGCGTTTATCAGACTTTCAGATAGGGGAAATGTCAGTGAGCATTCCGATTTCAGTTCCAGAGCGATTCGCCCAATGAGTCCTTGATATTTCGTCGTTTTCAGCCAATTTTTCTGGATTTTTGAAAAGTTCACTTTTTTGTGAAAATATCCACTAAATGAGGGAATAATTTGTGTGAGGGTACCCCATGAGAGTTCCAAATGTGTGTGGGTAGAATATATATCCCACGGGGGTAAAATTGAAAAAAGTTGAAAACATTTTTTTTTGGACTTAGTCATTTTTCCGGCATTCATCAAACTTTCAGATAGGGGAAATGTCAGTGAGCGTTCCGATTTCAGTTCCAGAGCGATTCGCCCAATGAGTCCTTGATTTTTAGTTGTTTTCAGCCAATTTTCTGTATTTTTGAAAATTTCACTTTTTTGTGAAAATATCCACTAAATGAGGGAATAATATGTGTGAGGGTACCCCAGGAGAGTTCCAAATGTGGGTGGGTAGAATATATATCCCACGGGGGTAAAATTGAAAAAAGTTGAAAAAAAATTTTTTTGGACTTAGTCATTTTTCCGGCATTTATCAGACTTTCAGATAGGGGAAATGTCAGTGAGCATTCCGATTTCAGTTCCAGAGCCATTCACCCAATGAGTCCTTGATATTTAGTCGTTTTCAGCCAATTTTCAGGATTTTTGAAAATTTCACTTTTTTGTGAAAATATCCACTAAATGAGGGAATAATATGTGTGAGGGTACCACAGGAGAGTTCCAAATGTGTGTGGGTAGAATATATATCCCACGGGGGTAAAATTGAAAAAAGTTTAAAAAAATTTTTTTGGGACTTAGTCATTTTTCCGGCGTTTATCAGACTTTCTAATAGGGGAAATGTCAGTGAGCATTCCGATTTCAGTTCCAGAGCGATTCGCCCAAAGAGTACTTGATATTTCGTCGTTTTCAGCCAATTTTCTGGATTTTTGAAAATTTCACTTTTTTGTGAAAATATCCACTAAATGAGGGAATAATATGTGTGAGGGTACCCCAGGAGAGTTCCAAATGTGTGTGGGTAGAATATATATCCCACGGGGGTAAAATTGAAAAAAGTTGAAAACATTTTTTTTTGGACTTAGTCATTTTTCCGGCATTCATCAAACTTTCAGATAGGGGAAATGTCAGTGAGCGTTCCGATTTCAGTTCCAGAGCGATTCGCCCAATGAGTCCTTGATTTTTAGTTGTTTTCAGCCAATTTTCTGTATTTTTGAAAATTTCACTTTTTTGTGAAAATATCCACTAAATGAGGGAATAATATGTGTGAGGGTACCCCAGGAGAGTTCCAAATGTGGGTGGGTAGAATATATATCCCACGGGGGTAAAATTGAAAAAAGTTGAAAAAAAATTTTTTTGGACTTAGTCATTTTTCCGGCATTTATCAGACTTTCAGATAGGGGAAATGTCAGTGAGCATTCCGATTTCAGTTCCAGAGCGATTCGCCCAATGAGTCCTTAATATTTAGTCGTTTTCAGCCAATTTTTCTGGATTTTTGAAAATTTCACTTTTTTGTGAAAATATCCACTAAATGAGGGAATAATATGTGTGAGGGTACCCCAGGAGAGTTCCAAATGTGTGTGGGTAGAATATATATCCCACGGGGGTAAAATTGAAAAAAGTTGAAAACATTTTTTTTTGGACTTAGTCATTTTTCCGGCATTTATCAGACTTTCAGATAGGGGAAATATCAGTGAGCGTTCCGATTTCAGTTCCACAGCGATTCGCCCAATGAGTCCTTGATTTTTAGTCTTTTTCAGCCAAATTTCTGCATTTTTGAAAATTTCACTTTTTTGTGAAAATATCCACTAAATGAGGGAATAATATGTGTGAGGGTACCCCAGGAGAGTTCCAAATGTGTGTGGGTAGAATATATATCCCACGGGAGTAAAATTGAAAAAAGTTTAAAAAAATTTTTTTGGGACTTAGTCATTTTTCCGGCGTTTATCAGACTTTCAAATAGGGGAAATGTCAGTGAGCATTCCGATTTCAGTTCCAGAGCGATTCGCCCAAAGAGTCCTTGATATTTCGTCGTTTTCAGCCAATTTTCTGGATTTGTGAAAATTTCACTTTTTTGTGAAAATATCCACTAAATGAGGGAATAATATGTGTGAGGGTACCCCAGGAGAGTTCCAAATGTGTGTGGGTAGAATATATATCCCACGGGGGTAAAATTGAAAAGAGTTGAAAAAATATTTTTTTTGGACTTAGTCATTTTTCCGGCGTTTATCAGACTTTCAGATAGGGGAAATGTCAGTGAGCATTCCGATTTCAGTTCCAGAGCGATTCGCCCAATGAGTCCTTGATATTTCGTCGTTTTCAGCCAATTTTTCTGGATTTTTGAAAAGTTCACTTTTTTGTGAAAATATCCACTAAATGAGGGAATAATTTGTGTGAGGGTACCCCATGAGAGTTCCAAATGTGTGTGGGTAGAATATATATCCCACGGGGGTAAAATTGAAAAAAGTTGAAAACATTTTTTTTTGGACTTAGTCATTTTTCCGGCATTCATCAAACTTTCAGATAGGGGAAATGTCAGTGAGCGTTCCGATTTCAGTTCCAGAGCGATTCGCCCAATGAGTCCTTGATTTTTAGTTGTTTTCAGCCAATTTTCTGTATTTTTGAAAATTTCACTTTTTTGTGAAAATATCCACTAAATGAGGGAATAATATGTGTGAGGGTACCCCAGGAGAGTTCCAAATGTGGGTGGGTAGAATATATATCCCACGGGGGTAAAATTGAAAAAAGTTGAAAAAAAATTTTTTTGGACTTAGTCATTTTTCCGGCATTTATCAGACTTTCAGATAGGGGAAATGTCAGTGAGCATTCCGATTTCAGTTCCAGAGCCATTCACCCAATGAGTCCTTGATATTTAGTCGTTTTCAGCCAATTTTCAGGATTTTTGAAAATTTCACTTTTTTGTGAAAATATCCACTAAATGAGGGAATAATATGTGTGAGGGTACCACAGGAGAGTTCCAAATGTGTGTGGGTAGAATATATATCCCACGGGGGTAAAATTGAAAAAAGTTTAAAAAAATTTTTTTGGGACTTAGTCATTTTTCCGGCGTTTATCAGACTTTCTAATAGGGGAAATGTCAGTGAGCATTCCGATTTCAGTTCCAGAGCGATTCGCCCAAAGAGTACTTGATATTTCGTCGTTTTCAGCCAATTTTCTGGATTTTTGAAAATTTCACTTTTTTGTGAAAATATCCACTAAATGAGGGAATAATATGTGTGAGGGTACCCCAGGAGAGTTCCAAATGTGTGTGGGTAGAATATATATCCCACGGGGGTAAAATTGAAAAAAGTTGAAAACATTTTTTTTTGGACTTAGTCATTTTTCCGGCATTCATCAAACTTTCAGATAGGGGAAATGTCAGTGAGCGTTCCGATTTCAGTTCCAGAGCGATTCGCCCAATGAGTCCTTGATTTTTAGTTGTTTTCAGCCAATTTTCTGTATTTTTGAAAATTTCACTTTTTTGTGAAAATATCCACTAAATGAGGGAATAATATGTGTGAGGGTACCCCAGGAGAGTTCCAAATGTGGGTGGGTAGAATATATATCCCACGGGGGTAAAATTGAAAAAAGTTGAAAAAAAATTTTTTTGGACTTAGTCATTTTTCCGGCATTTATCAGACTTTCAGATAGGGGAAATGTCAGTGAGCATTCCGATTTCAGTTCCAGAGCGATTCGCCCAATGAGTCCTTAATATTTAGTCGTTTTCAGCCAATTTTTCTGGATTTTTGAAAATTTCACTTTTTTGTGAAAATATCCACTAAATGAGGGAATAATATGTGTGAGGGTACCCCAGGAGAGTTCCAAATGTGTGTGGGTAGAATATATATCCCACGGGGGTAAAATTGAAAAAAGTTGAAAACATTTTTTTTTGGACTTAGTCATTTTTCCGGCATTTATCAGACTTTCAGATAGGGGAAATATCAGTGAGCGTTCCGATTTCAGTTCCACAGCGATTCGCCCAATGAGTCCTTGATTTTTAGTCTTTTTCAGCCAAATTTCTGCATTTTTGAAAATTTCACTTTTTTGTGAAAATATCCACTAAATGAGGGAATAATATGTGTGAGGGTACCCCAGGAGAGTTCCAAATGTGTGTGGGTAGAATATATATCCCACGGGAGTAAAATTGAAAAAAGTTTAAAAAAATTTTTTTGGGACTTAGTCATTTTTCCGGCGTTTATCAGACTTTCAAATAGGGGAAATGTCAGTGAGCATTCCGATTTCAGTTCCAGAGCGATTCGCCCAAAGAGTCCTTGATATTTCGTCGTTTTCAGCCAATTTTCTGGATTTGTGAAAATTTCACTTTTTTGTGAAAATATCCACTAAATGAGGGAATAATATGTGTGAGGGTACCCCAGGAGAGTTCCAAATGTGTGTGGGTAGAATATATATCCCACGGGGGTAAAATTGAAAAGAGTTGAAAAAATATTTTTTTTGGACTTAGTCATTTTTCCGGCGTTTATCAGACTTTCAGATAGGGGAAATGTCAGTGAGCATTCCGATTTCAGTTCCAGAGCGATTCGCCCAATGAGTCCTTGATATTTCGTCGTTTTCAGCCAATTTTTCTGGATTTTTGAAAAGTTCACTTTTTTGTGAAAATATCCACTAAATGAGGGAATAATTTGTGTGAGGGTACCCCATGAGAGTTCCAAATGTGTGTGGGTAGAATATATATCCCACGGGGGTAAAATTGAAAAAAGTTGAAAACATTTTTTTTTGGACTTAGTCATTTTTCCGGCATTCATCAAACTTTCAGATAGGGGAAATGTCAGTGAGCGTTCCGATTTCAGTTCCAGAGCGATTCGCCCAATGAGTCCTTGATTTTTAGTTGTTTTCAGCCAATTTTCTGTATTTTTGAAAATTTCACTTTTTTGTGAAAATATCCACTAAATGAGGGAATAATATGTGTGAGGGTACCCCAGGAGAGTTCCAAATGTGGGTGGGTAGAATATATATCCCACGGGGGTAAAATTGAAAAAAGTTGAAAAAAAATTTTTTTGGACTTAGTCATTTTTCCGGCATTTATCAGACTTTCAGATAGGGGAAATGTCAGTGAGCATTCCGATTTCAGTTCCAGAGCCATTCACCCAATGAGTCCTTGATATTTAGTCGTTTTCAGCCAATTTTCAGGATTTTTGAAAATTTCACTTTTTTGTGAAAATATCCACTAAATGAGGGAATAATATGTGTGAGGGTACCACAGGAGAGTTCCAAATGTGTGTGGGTAGAATATATATCCCACGGGGGTAAAATTGAAAAAAGTTTAAAAAAATTTTTTTGGGACTTAGTCATTTTTCCGGCGTTTATCAGACTTTCTAATAGGGGAAATGTCAGTGAGCATTCCGATTTCAGTTCCAGAGCGATTCGCCCAAAGAGTCCTTGATATTTCGTCGTTTTCAGCCAATTTTCTGGATTTTTGAAAATTTCACTTTTTTGTGAAAATATCCACTAAATGAGGGAATAATATGTGTGAGGGTACCCCAGGAGAGTTCCAAATGTGTGTGGGTAGAATATATATCCCACGGGGGTAAAATTGAAAAAAGTTGAAAACATTTTTTTTTGGACTTAGTCATTTTTCCGGCATTCATCAAACTTTCAGATAGGGGAAATGTCAGTGAGCGTTCCGATTTCAGTTCCAGAGCGATTCGCCCAATGAGTCCTTGATTTTTAGTTGTTTTCAGCCAATTTTCTGTATTTTTGAAAATTTCACTTTTTTGTGAAAATATCCACTAAATGAGGGAATAATATGTGTGAGGGTACCCCAGGAGAGTTCCAAATGTGTGTGGGTAGAATATATATCCCACGGGAGTAAAATTGAAAAAAGTTTAAAAAAATTTTTTTGGGACTTAGTCATTTTTCCGGCGTTTATCAGACTTTCAAATAGGGGAAATGTCAGTGAGCATTCCGATTTCAGTTCCAGAGCGATTCGCCCAAAGAGTCCTTGATATTTCGTCGTTTTCAGCCAATTTTCTGGATTTGTGAAAATTTCACTTTTTTGTGAAAATATCCACTAAATGAGGGAATAATATGTGTGAGGGTACCCCAGGAGAGTTCCAAATGTGTGTGGGTAGAATATATATCCCACGGGGGTAAAATTGAAAAGAGTTGAAAAAATATTTTTTTTGGACTTAGTCATTTTTCCGGCGTTTATCAGACTTTCAGATAGGGGAAATGTCAGTGAGCATTCCGATTTCAGTTCCAGAGCGATTCGCCCAATGAGTCCTTGATATTTCGTCGTTTTCAGCCAATTTTTCTGGATTTTTGAAAAGTTCACTTTTTTGTGAAAATATCCACTAAATGAGGGAATAATTTGTGTGAGGGTACCCCATGAGAGTTCCAAATGTGTGTGGGTAGAATATATATCCCACGGGGGTAAAATTGAAAAAAGTTGAAAACATTTTTTTTTGGACTTAGTCATTTTTCCGGCATTCATCAAACTTTCAGATAGGGGAAATGTCAGTGAGCGTTCCGATTTCAGTTCCAGAGCGATTCGCCCAATGAGTCCTTGATTTTTAGTTGTTTTCAGCCAATTTTCTGTATTTTTGAAAATTTCACTTTTTTGTGAAAATATCCACTAAATGAGGGAATAATATGTGTGAGGGTACCCCAGGAGAGTTCCAAATGTGGGTGGGTAGAATATATATCCCACGGGGGTAAAATTGAAAAAAGTTGAAAAAAAATTTTTTTGGACTTAGTCATTTTTCCGGCATTTATCAGACTTTCAGATAGGGGAAATGTCAGTGAGCATTCCGATTTCAGTTCCAGAGCCATTCACCCAATGAGTCCTTGATATTTAGTCGTTTTCAGCCAATTTTCTGTATTTTTGAAAATTTCACTTTTTTGTGAAAATATCCACTAAATGAGGGAATAATATGTGTGAGGGTACCCCAGGAGAGTCCCAAATGTGGGTGGGTAGAATATATATCCCACGGGGGTAAAATTGAAAAAAGTTTTAAAAAATTTTTTTTGGACTTAGTCATTTTTCCGGCATTTATCAGACTTTCAGATAGGGGAAATGTCAGTCAGCATTCCGATTTCAGTTCCAGAGCCATTCACCCAATGAGTCCTTGATATTTAGTCGTTTTCAGCCAATTTTCAGGATTTTTGAAAATTTCACTTTTTTGTGAAAATATCCACTAAATGAGGGAATAATATGTGTGAGGGTACCACAGGAGAGTTCCAAATGTGTGTGGGTAGAATATATATAACACGGGGGTAAAATTGAAAAAAGTTGAAAAAAAATTTTTTTGGACTCAGTCATTTTTCTGGCGTTTATCATACTTTCAGATAGGGGAAATGTCAGTGAGCGTTCCGATTTCAGTTCCAGAGCGATTCGTCCAATGAGTCCTTGATATTTAGTCGTTTTCAGCCAATTTTCTGGATTTTTGAAAATTTCACTTTTTTGTGAAAATATCCACTAAATGAGGGAATAATATGTGTGAGGGTACCCCAGGAGAGTTCCAAATGTGGGTGGGTAGAATATATATCCCACGGGGGTAAAATTGAAAAAAGTTGAAAAAATATTTTTTTAGACTTAGTCATTTTTCCGGCATTTATCAGACTTTCAGATAGGGGAAATATCAGTGAGCATTCCGATTTCAGTTCCAGAGCGATTCACCCAATGAGTCCTTGATATTTAGTCGTTTTCAGCCAATTTTCTGGATTTTTGAAAATTTCACTTTTTTGTGAAAATATCCACTAAATGAGGGAATAATATGTGTGAGGGTACCACAGGAGAGTTCCAAATGTGTGTGCGTAGAATATATATCCCACGGGGGTAAAATTGAAAAAAGTTGAAAAAAAAATTTTTTGGACTCAGTCATTTTTCTGGCGTTTATCAGACTTTCAGATAGGGGAAATGTCAGTGAGCATTCCGATTTCAGTTCCAGAGCGATTCGCCCAATGAGTCCTTGATATTTCGTCGTTTTCAGCCAATTTTTCTGGATTTTTGAAAATTTCACTTTTTTCTGAAAATATCCACTAAATGAGGGAATAATATGTGTGAGGGTACCCCAGGAGAGTTCCAAATGTGTGTGGGTAGAATATATATCCCACGGGGGTAAAATTGAAAAAAGTTGAAAACATTTTTTTTTTACTTAGTCATTTTTCCGGCGTTTATCAGCCTTTCAGATAGGGGAAATATCAGTGAGCATTCTGATTTCAGTTCCAGAGCGATTCGCCCAATGAGTCCTTGATATTTAGTCGTTTTCAGCCAATTTTCTGGATTTTTGAAAATTTCACTTTTTTGTGTAAATATCCACTAAATGAGGGAATAATATGTGTGAGGGTACCCCAGGAGAGTTCCAAATGTGTGTGGGTAGAATATATATCCCACGGGGGTAAAATTGAAAAAAGTTGAAAAAAAATTTTTTTTGGACTTAGTCATTTTTCCGGCGTTTATCAGACTTTCAGATAGGGGAAATGTCAGTGAGCATTCCGATTTCAGTTCCAGAGCGATTCGCCCAATGAGTCCTTGATATTTCGTCGTTTTCAGCCAATTTTTCTGGATTTTTGAAAATTTCACTTTTTTGTGAAAATATCCACTAAATGAGGGAATAATATGTGTGAGGGTACCCCAGGAGAGTTCCAAATGTGGGTGGGTAGAATATATATCCCACGGGGGTAAAATTGAAAAAAGTTGAAAAAATATTTTTTTAGACTTAGTCATTTTTCCGGCATTTATCAGACTTTCAGATAGGGGAAATGTCAGTGAGCATTCCGATTTCAGTTCCAGAGCGATTCACCCAATGAGTCCTTGATATTTAGTCGTTTTCAGCCAATTTTCTGGATTTTTGAAAATTTCACTTTTTTGTGAAAATATCCACTAAATGAGGGAATTTTGTGAGGGTACCCCAGGAGAGCTCCAAATGTGTGTGGGTAGAATATATATCCCACGGGAGTAAAATTCAAAAAAGTTGAAAAAAATTTTTTTGGGACTTAGTCATTTTTCCGGCGTTTATCAGACTTTCAGATAGGGGAAATGTCAGTGAGCATTCCGATTTCAGTTCCAGAGCGATTCGCCCAATGAGTCCTTAATATTTAGTCGTTTTCAGCCAATTTTTCTGGATTTTTGAAAATTTCACTTTTTTGTGAAAATATCCACTAAATGAGGGAATAATATGTGTGAGGGTACCCCAGGAGAGTTCCAAATGTGTGTGGGTAGAATATATATCCCACGGGGGTAAAATTGAAAAAAGTTGAAAAAATATTTTTTTAAACTTAGTCATTTTTCCTGCATTTATCAGACTTTCAGATAGGGGAAATGTCAGTGAGCATTCCGATTTCAGTTCCAGAGCGATTCACCCAATGAGTCCTTGATATTTAGTCGTTTTCAGCCAATTTTCTGGATTTTTGAAAATTTCACTTTTTTGTGAAAATATCCACTAAATGAGGGAATAATATGTGTGAGGGTACCACAGGAGAGTTCCAAATGTGTGTGGGTAGAATATATATCCCACGGGGGTAAAATTGAAAAAAGTTGAAAAAAAAAATTTTTGGACTCATTCATTTTTCTGGCGTTTATCAGACTTTCAGATAGGGGAAATGTCAGTGAGCATTCCGATTTCAGTTCCAGAGTGATTCGCCCAATGAGTCCTTGATATTTCGTCGTTTTCAGACAATTTTTCTGGATTTTTGAAAAGTTCACTTTTTTGTGAAAATATCCACTAAATGAGGGAATAATTTGTGTGAGGGTACCCCATGAGAGTTCCAAATGTGTGTGGGTAGAATATATATCCCACGGGGGTAAAATTGAAAAAAGTTGAAAACATTTTTTTTTGGACTTAGTCATTTTTCCGGCGGTTATCAGACTTTCAGATAGGGGAAATGTCAGTGAGCATTCCGATTTCAGTTCCAGAGCGATTCGCCGGATGAGTCCTTGATATTTCGTCGTTTTCAGCCAATTTTTCTGGGTTTTTGAAAATTTCACTTTTTTGTGAAAATATCCACTAAATGAGGGAATAATATGTGTGAGGGTACCCCAGGAGAGTTCCAAATGTGTGTGGGTAGAATATATATCCCACGGGGGTAAAATTGAAAAAAGTTGAAAAAAATTTTTTTTTGGACTTAGTCATTTTTCCGGCGTTTATCAGACTTTCAGATAGGGGAAATGTCAGTGAGCATTCCGATTTCAGTTCCAGAGCGATTCGCCCAATGAGCCCTTGATATTTCATCGTTTTCAGCCAATTTTTCTGGATTTTTGAAAATTTCACTTTTTTGTGAAAATATCCACTAAATGAGGGAATAATATATGTGAGGGTACCACAGGAGAGTTCCAAATGTGTGTGGGTAGAATATATATCCCACGGGGGTAAAATTGAAAAAAGTTGAAAAAAAAATTTTTTGGACTCAGTCATTTTTCTGGCGTTTATCAGACTTTCAGATAGGGGAAATGTCAGTGAGCATTCCGATTTCAGTTACAGAGCGATTCGCCCAATGAGTCCTTGATATTTCGTCATTTTCAGCCAATTTTTCTGGATTTTTGAAAATTTCACTTTTTTGTGAAAATATCCACTAAATGAGGGAAATTTGTGAGGGTACCCCAGGAGAGCTCCAAATGTGTGTGGGTAGAATATATATCCCACGGGAGTAAAATTCAAAAAAGTTGAAAAAAATTTTTTTGGGACTTAGTCATTTTTCCGGCGTTTATCAGACTTTCAGATAGGGGAAATGTCAGTGAGCATTCCGATTTCAGTTCCAGAGCGATTCGCCCAATGAGTCCTTAATATTTAGTCGTTTTCAGCCAATTTTTCTGGATTTTTGAAAATTTCACTTTTTTGTGAAAATATCCACTAAATGAGGGAATAATATGTGTGAGGGTACCCCAGGAGAGTTCCAAATGTGTGTGGGTAGAATATATATCCCACGGGGGTAAAATTGAAAAACGTTGAAAAAATATTTTTTTAAACTTAGTCATTTTTCCGGCATTTATCAGACTTTCAGATAGGGGAAATGTCAGTGAGCATTCCGATTTCAGTTCCAGAGCGATTCACCCAATGAGTCCTTGATATTTCGTCGTTTTCAGCCAATTTTCTGGATTTTTGAAAATTTCACTTTTCTGTGAAAATATCCACTAAATGAGGGAATAATATGTGTGAGGGTACCCCAGGAGAGTTCCAAATGTGTGTGGGTAGAATATATATCCCACGGGGTTAAAATTGAAAAAAGTTGAAAACATTTTTTTTCGGACTTAGTCATTTTTCCGGCATTTATCAGACTTTCAGATAGGGGAAATGTCAGTGAGCATTCCGATTTCAGTTCCAGAGCGATTCACTCAATGAGTCCTTGATATTTAGTCGTTTTCAGCCAATTTTCTGGATTTTTGAAAATTTCACTTTTTTGTGAAAATATCCACTAAATGAGGGAATAATTTGTGTGAGGGTACCCCATGAGAGTTCCAAATGTGTGTGGGTAGAATATATATCCCACGGGGCTAAAATTGAAAAAAGTTGAAAACATTTTTTTTTGGACTTAGTCATTTTTCCGGCGTTTATCAGACTTTCAGATAGGGGAAATGTCAGTGAGCATTCCGATTTCAGTTCCAGAGCGATTCGCCCAATGAGTCCTTGATATTTCGTCGTTTTCAGCCAATTTTTCTGGATTTTTGAAAATTTCACTTTTTTGTGAAAATATCCACTAAATGAGGGAATAATATGTGTGAGGGTACCCCAGGAGAGTTCCAAATGTGTGTGGGTAGAATATATATCCCACGGGGGTAAAATTGAAAAAAGTTGAAAAAAATATTTTTTTGGACTTAGTCATTTTTCTGGCGTTTATCAGACTTTCAGATAGGGGAAATGTCAGTGAGCGTTCCGATTTCAGTTCCAGAGCGATTCGCCGGATGCGTCCTTGATATTTAGTCGTTTTCAGCCAATTTTCTGGATTTTTGAAAATTTCACTTTTCTGTGAAAATATCCACTAAATGAGGGAATAATATGTGTGAGGGTACCCCAGGAGAGTTCCAAATGTGTGTGGGTAGAATATATATCCCACGGGGGTAAAATTGAAAAAAGTTGAAAACATTTTTTTTTGGACTTAGTCATTTTTCCGGCATTTATCAGACTTTCAGATAGGGGAGATGTCAGTGAGCGTTCCGATTTCAGTTCCAGAGCGATTTGCCCAATAAGTCCTTGATATTTAGTCGATTTCAGCCAATTTTCTGGATTTTTGAAAATTTCACTTTTTTGTGAAAATATCCACTAAATGAGGGAATAATATGTGTGAGGGTACCCCAGGAGAGTTCCAAATGTGTGTGGGTAGAATATATATCCCACGGGGGTAAAATTGAAAAGAGTTGAAAAAATATTTTTTTTGGACTTAGTCATTTTTCCGGCGTTTATCAGACTTTCAGATAGGGGAAATGTCAGTGAGCATTCCGATTTAAGTTCCAGAGCGATTCACCCAATGAGTCCTTGATATTTAGTCGTTTTCAGCCAATTTTCTGGATTTTTGAAAATTTCACTTTTTTTGTGAAAATATCCACTAAATGAGGGAATAATATGTGTGAGGGTACCACAGGAGAGTTCCAAATGTGTGTGGGTAGAATATATATCCCACGGGGGTAAAATTGAAAAAAGTTGAAAAAAAATTTTTTGGACTCAGTCATTTTTCTGGCGTTTATCAGACTTTCAGATAGGGGAAATGTCAGTGAGCATTCCGATTTCAGTTCCAGAGCGATTCGCCCAATGAGTCCTTGATATTTCGTCGTTTTCAGCCAATTTTTCTGGATTTTTGAAAATTTCACTTTTTTGTGAAAATATCCACTAAATGAGGGAATAATATGTGTGAGGGTACCCCAGGAGAGTTCCAAATGTGTGTGGGTAGAATATATATCCCACGGGGGTAAAATTGAAAAAAGTTGAAAACATTTTTTTTTGGACTTAGTCATTTTTCCGGCGTTTATCAGACTTTCAGATAGGGGAAATGTCAGTGAGCATTCCGATTTCAGTTCCAGAGCGATTCGCCCAATGAGTCCTTGATATTTCGTCGTTTTCAGCCAATTTTTCTGGATTTTTGAAAATTTCACTTTTTTGTGAAAATATCCACTAAATGAGGGAATAATATGTGTGAGGGTACCCCAGGAGAGTTCCAAATGTGTGTGGGTAGAATATATATCCCACGGGGGTAAAATTGAAAAAAGTTGAAAAAAATTTTTTTTTGGACTTAGTCATTTTTCCGGCGTTTATCAGACTTTCAGATAGGGGAAATGTCAGTGAGCGTTCCGATTTCAGTTCCAGAGCGATTCGCCGGATGCGTCCTTGATATTTAGTCGTTTTCAGCCAATTTTCTGGATTTTTGAAAATTTCACTTTTCTGTGAAAATATCCACTAAATGAGGGAATAATATGTGTGAGGGTACCCCAGGAGAGTTCCAAATGTGTGTGGGTAGAATATATATCCCACGGGGGTAAAATTGAAAAAAGTTGAAAACATTTTTTTTTGGACTTAGTCATTTTTCCGGCATTTATCAGACTTTCAGATAGGGGAAATGTCAGTGAGCGTTCCGATTTCAGTTCCAGAGCGATTTGCCCAATAAGTCCTTGATATTTAGTCGATTTCAGCCAATTTTCTGGATTTTTGAAAATTTCACTTTTTTGTGAAAATATCCACTAAATGAGGGAATAATATGTGTGAGGGTACCCCAGGAGAGTTCCAAACGTGGGTGGGTAGAATATATATCCCACGGGGGTAAAATTGAAAAAGGTTGAAAAAAAAATTTTTTGGACTCAGTCATTTTTCTGGCGTTTATCACAATTTCAGATAGGGGAAATGTCAGTGAGCATTCCGATTTCAGTTCCAGAGCGATTCGCCCAATGAGTCCTTGATATTTCGTCGTTTTCAGCCAATTTTTCTGGATTTTTGAAAATTTCACTTTTTTGTGAAAATATCCACTAAATGAGGGAATAATATGTGTGAGGGTACCCCAGGAGAGTTCCAAATGTGTGTGGGTAGAATATATATCCCACGGGGGTAAAATTGAAAAAAGTTGAAAACATTTTTTTTTGGACTTAGTCATTTTTCCGGCATTCATCAGACTTTCAGATAGGGGAAATGTCAGTGAGCGTTCCGATTTCAGTTCCAGAGCGATTCGCCCAATGAGTCCTTGATTTTTAGTTGTTTTCAGCCAATTTTCTGTATTTTTGAAAATTTCACTTTTTTGTGAAAATATCCACTAAATGAGGGAATAATATGTGTGAGGGTACCCCAGGAGAGTTCCAAATGTGTGTGGGTAGAATATATATCCCACGGGGGTAAAATTGAAAAAAGTTGAAAACATTTTTTTTTTGGACTTAGTCATTTTTCCGGCATTTATCAGACTTTCAGATAGGGGAAATGTCAGTGAGCGTTCCGATTTCAGTTCCACAGCGATTCGCCCAATGAGTCCTTGATTTTTAGTCTTTTTCAGCCAAATTTCTGTATTTTTGAAAATTTCACTTTTTTGTGAAAATATCCACTAAATGAGGGAATAATATGTGTGAGGGTACCCCAGGAGAGTTCCAAATGTGTGTGGGTAGAATATATATCCCACGGGGGTAAAATTGAAAAGAGTTGAAAAAATATTTTTTTTGGACTTAGTCATTTTTCCGGCGTTTATCAGACTTTCAGATAGGGGAAATGTCAGTGAGCATTCCGATTTCAGTTCCAGAGCGATTCGCCCAATGAGTCCTTGATATTTCGTCGTTTTCAGCCAATTTTTCTGGATTTTTGAAAAGTTCACTTTTTTGTGAAAATATCCACTAAATGAGGGAATAATTTGTGTGAGGGTACCCCATGAGAGTTCCAAATGTGTCTGGGTAGAATATATATCCCACGGGGGTAAAATTGAAAAAAGTTGAAAACATTTTTTTTTGGACTTAGTCATTTTTCCGGCGTTAATCAGACTTTCAGATAGGGGAAATGTCAGTGAGCGTTCCGATTTCAGTTCCAGAGCGATTCGCCGGATGCGTCCTTGATATTTAGTCGTTTTCAGCCAATTTTCTGGATTTTTGAAAATTTCACTTTTCTGTGAAAATATCCACTAAATGAGGGAATAATATGTGTGAGGGTACCCCAGGAGAGTTCCAAATGTGTGTGGGTAGAATATATATCCCACGGGGGTAAAATTGAAAAAAGTTGAAAACATTTTTTTTTGGACTTAGTCATTTTTCCGGCATTTATCAGACTTTCAGATAGGGGAAATGTCAGTGAGCGTTCCGATTTCAGTTCCAGAGCGATTTGACCAATAAGTCCTTGATATTTAGTCGATTTCAGCCAATTTTCTGGATTTTTGAAAATTTCACTTTTTTGTGAAAATATCCACTAAATGAGGGAATAATATGTGTGAGGGTACCCCAGGAGAGTTCCAAACGTGGGTGGGTAGAATATATATCCCACGGGGGTAAAATTGAAAAAAGTTGAAAAAATATTTTTTTAGACTTAGTCATTTTTCCGGCATTTATCAGACTTTCAGATAGGGGAAATGTCAGTGAGCATTCCGATTTCAGTTCCAGAGCGATTCACCCTATGAGTCCTTGATATTTAGTCGTTTTCAGCCAATTTTCTGGATTTTTGAAAATTTCACTTTTTTGTGAAAATATCCACTAAATGAGGGAATAATATGTGTGAGGGTACCACAGGAGAGTTCCAAATGTGTGTGGGTAGAATATATATCCCACGGGGGTAAAATTGAAAAAGGTTGAAAAAAAAATTTTTTGGACTCAGTCATTTTTCTGGCGTTTATCACAATTTCAGATAGGGGAAATGTCAGTGAGCATTCCGATTTCAGTTCCAGAGCGATTCGCCCAATGAGTCCTTGATATTTCGTCGTTTTCAGCCAATTTTTCTGGATTTTTGAAAATTTCACTTTTTTGTGAAAATATCCACTAAATGAGGGAATAATATGTGTGAGGGTACCCCAGGAGAGTTCCAAATGTGTGTGGGTAGAATATATATCCCACGGGGGTAAAATTGAAAAAAGTTGAAAACATTTTTTTTTGGACTTAGTCATTTTTCCGGCATTCATCAGACTTTCAGATAGGGGAAATGTCAGTGAGCGTTCCGATTTCAGTTCCAGAGCGATTCGCCCAATGAGTCCTTGATTTTTAGTTGTTTTCAGCCAATTTTCTGTATTTTTGAAAATTTCACTTTTTTGTGAAAATATCCACTAAATGAGGGAATAATATGTGTGAGGGTACCCCAGGAGAGTTCCAAATGTGTGTGGGTAGAATATAAATCCCACGGGGGTAAAATTGAAAAAAGTTGAAAACATTTTTTTTTTGGACTTAGTCATTTTTCCGGCATTTATCAGACTTTCAGATAGGGGAAATGTCAGTGAGCGTTCCGATTTCAGTTCCACAGCGATTCGCCCAATGAGTCCTTGATTTTTAGTCTTTTTCAGCCAAATTTCTGTATTTTTGAAAATTTCACTTTTTTGTGAAAATATCCACTAAATGAGGGAATAATATGTGTGAGGGTACCCCAGGAGAGTTCCAAATGTGTGTGGGTAGAATATATATCCCACGGGGGTAAAATTGAAAAGAGTTGAAAAAATATTTTTTTTGGACTTAGTCATTTTTCCGGCGTTTATCAGACTTTCAGATAGGGGAAATGTCAGTGAGCATTCCGATTTCAGTTCCAGAGCGATTTGCCCAATGAGTCCTTGATATTTCGTCGTTTTCAGCCAATTTTTCTGGATTTTTGAAAATTTCACTTTTTTGTGAAAATATCCACTAAATGAGGGAATAATTTGTGTGAGGGTACCCCATGAGAGTTCCAAATGTGTGTGGGTAGAATATATATCCCACGGGGCTAAAATTGAAAAAAGTTGAAAACATTTTTTTTTGGACTTAGTCATTTTTCCGGCGTTTATCAGACTTTCAGATAGGGGAAATGTCAGTGAGCATTCCGATTTCAGTTCCAGAGCGATTCGCCCAATGAGTCCTTGATATTTCGTCGTTTTCAGCCAATTTTTCTGGATTTTTGAAAATTTCACTTTTTTGTGAAAATATCCACTAAATGAGGGAATAATATGTGTGAGGGTACCCCAGGAGAGTTCCAAATGTGTGTGGGTAGAATATATATCCCACGGGGGTAAAATTGAAAAAAGTTGAAAAAAATATTTTTTTGGACTTAGTCATTTTTCTGGCGTTTATCAGACTTTCAGATAGGGGAAATGTCAGTGAGCGTTCCGATTTCAGTTCCAGAGCGATTTGCCCAATAAGTCCTTGATATTTAGTGGTTTTCAGCCAATTTTCTGGATTTTTGAAAATTTCACTTTTTTGTGAAAATATCCACTAAATGAGGGAATAATATGTGTGAGGGTACCCCAGGAGAGTTCCAAATGTGGGTGGGTAGAATATATATCCCACGGGGGTAAAATTGAAAAAAGTTGAAAAAATATATTTTTAGACTTAGTCATTTTTCCGGCATTTATCAGACTTTCAGATAGGGGAAATGTCAGTGAGCATTCCGATTTCAGTTCCAGAGCGATTCACCCAATGAGTCCTTGATATTTAGTCGTTTTCAGTCAATTTTCTGGATTTTTGAAAATTTCACTTTTTTTGTGAAAATATCCACTAAATGAGGGAATAATATGTGTGAGGGTACCACAGGAGAGTTCCAAATGTGTGTGGGTAGAATATATATCCCACGGGGGTAAAATTGAAAAAAGTTGAAAAAATTTTTTTTGGACTCAGTCATTTTTCTGGCGTTTATCAGACTTTCAGATAGGGGAAATGTCAGTGAGCATTCCGATTTCAGTTCCAGAGCGATTCGCCCAATGAGTCCTTGATATTTCGTCGTTTTCAGCCAATTTTTCTGGATTTTTGAAAATTTCACTTTTTTGTGAAAATATCCACTAAATGAGGGAATAATATGTGTGAGGGTACCCCAGGAGAGTTCCAAATGTGTGTGGGTAGAATATATATCCCACGGGGGTAAAATTGAAAAAAGTTAAAAACATTTTTTTTTGGACTTAGTCATTTTTCCGGCGTTTATCAGACTTTCAGATAGGGGAAATGTCAGTGAGCATTCCGATTTCAGTTCCAGAGCGATTCGCCCAATGAGTCCTTGATATTTCGTCGTTTTCAGCCAATTTTTCTGGATTTTTGAAAATTTCACTTTTTTGTGAAAATATTCACTAAATGAGGGAATAATATGTGTGAGGGTACCCCAGGAGAGTTCCAAATGTGTGTGGGTAGAATATATATCCCACGGGGGTAAAATTGAAAAAAGTTGAAAAAAATTTTTTTTTGGACTTAGTCATTTTTCCGGCGTTTATCAGACTTTCAGATAGGGGAAATGTCAGTGAGCGTTCCGATTTCAGTTCCAGAGCGATTTGCCCAATAAGTCCTTGATATTTAGTCGATTTCAGCCAATTTTCTGGATTTTTGAAAATTTCACTTTTTTGTGAAAATATCCACTAAATGAGGGAATAATATGTGTGAGGGTACCACAGGAGAGTTCCAAATGTGTGTGGGTAGAATATATATCCCACGGGGGTAAAATTGAAAAAGGTTGAAAAAAAAATTTTTTGGACTCAGTCATTTTTCTGGCGTTTATCACAATTTCAGATAGGGGAAATGTCAGTGAGCATTCCGATTTCAGTTCCAGAGCGATTCGCCCAATGAGTCCTTGATATTTCGTCGTTTTCAGCCAATTTTTCTGGATTTTTGAAAATTTCACTTTTTTGTGAAAATATCCACTAAATGAGGGAATAATATGTGTGAGGGTACCCCAGGAGAGTTCCAAATGTGTGTGGGTAGAATATATATCCCACGGGGGTAAAATTGAAAAAAGTTGAAAACATTTTTTTTTGGACTTAGTCATTTTTCCGGCATTCATCAGACTTTCAGATAGGGGAAATGTCAGTGAGCGTTCCGATTTCAGTTCCACAGCGATTCGCCCAATGAGTCCTTGATATTTCGTCGTTTTCAGCCAATTTTTCTGGATTTTTGAAAAGTTCACTTTTTTGCGAAAATATCCACTAAATGAGGGAATAATTTGTGTGAGGGTACCCCATGAGAGTTCCAAATGTGTCTGGGTAGAATATATATCCCACGGGGGTAAAATTGAAAAAAGTTGAAAACATTTTTTTTTGGACTTAGTCATTTTTCCGGCGGTTATCAGACTTTCAGATTGGGGAAATGTCAGTGAGCATTCCGATTTCAGTTCCAGAGCGATTCGCCCAATGAGTCCTTGATATTTAGTCGTTTTCAGCCAATTTTCTGGATTTTTGAAAATTTCACTTTTCTGTGAAAATATCCACTAAATGAGGGAATAATATGTGTGAGGGTACCCCAGGAGAGTTCCAAATGTGTGTGGGTAGAATATATATCCCACGGGGGTAAAATTGAAAAAAGTTGAAAACATTTTTTTTTGGACTTAGTCATTTTTCCGGCATTTATCAGACTTTCAGATAGGGGAAATGTCAGTGAGCATTCCGATTTCAGTTCCAGAGCGATTCACCCAATGAGTCCTTGATATTTAGTCGTTTTCAGCCAATTTTCTGGATTTTTGAAAATTTCACTTTTTTGTGAAAATATCCACTAAATGAGGGAATAATATGTGTGAGGGTACCCCAGGAGAGTTCCAAATGTGTGTGGGTAGAATATATATCCCACGGGGGTAAAATTGAAAAAAGTTGAAAACATTTTTTTTTGGACTTAGTCATTTTTCCGGCATTTATCAGACTTTCAGATAGGGGAAATGTCAGTGAGCGTTCCGATTTCAGTTCCAGAGCGATTTGCCCAATAAGTCCTTGATATTTAGTCGATTTCAGCCAATTTTCTGGATTTTTGAAAATTTCACTTTTTTGTGAAAATATCCACTAAATGAGGGAATAATATGTGTGAGGGTACCCCAGGAGAGTTCCAAATGTGGGTGGGTAGAATATATATCCCACGGGGGTAAAATTGAAAAAAGTTGAAAAAATATTTTTTTAGACTTAGTCATTTTTCCGGCATTTATCAGACTTTCAGATAGGGGAAATGTCAGTGAGCATTCCGATTTCAGTTCCAGAGCGATTCACCCTATGAGTCCTTGATATTTAGCCGCTTTCAGCCAATTTTCTGGATTTTTGAAAATTTCACTTTTTTGTGAAAATATCCACTAAATGAGGGAATAATATGTGTGAGGGTACCACAGGAGAGTTCCAAATGTGTGTGGGTAGAATATATATCCCACGGGGGTAAAATTGAAAAAAGTTGAAAAAAAAATTTTTTGGACTCAGTCATTTTTCTGGCGTTTATCAGACTTTCAGATAGGGGAAATGTCAGTGAGCGTTCCGATTTCAGTTCCAGAGCGATTCGCCGGATGAGCCCTTGATATTTAGTCGTTTTCAGCCAATTTTCTGGATTTTTGAAAATTTCACTTTTCTGTGAAAATATCCACTAAATGAGGGAATAATATGTGTGAGGGTACCCCAGGAGAGTTCCAAATGTGTGTGGGTAGAATATATATCCCACGGGGGTAAAATTGAAAAAAGTTGAAAACATTTTTTTTTGGACTTAGTCATTTTTCCGGCGTTTATCAGACTTTCAGATAGGGGAAATGTCAGTGAGCATTCCGATTTCAGTTCCAGAGCGATTCGCCCAATGAGTCCTTGATATTTCGTCGTTTTCAGCCAATTTTTCTGGATTTTTGAAAATTTCACTTTTTTGTGAAAATATCCACTAAATGAGGGAATAATATGTGTGAGGGTACCCCAGGAGAGTTCCAAATGTGTGTGGGTAGAATATATATCCCACGGGGGTAAAATTTAAAAAAGTTGAAAAAATTTTTTTTTTGGACTTAGTCATTTTTCCGGCGTTTATCAGACTTTCAGATAGGGGAAATGTCAGTGAACATTTCGATTTCAGTTCCAGAGCGATTCGCCGGATTCGTCCTTGATATTTAGTCATTTTCAGCCAATTTTCTGGATTTTTGAAAATTTCACTTTTCTGTGAAAATATCCACTAAATGAGGGAATAATATGTGTGAGGGTACCCCAGGAGAGTTCCAAATGTGTGTGGGTAGAATATATATCCCACGGGGGTAAAATTGAAAAAAGTTGAAAACATTTTTTTTTGGACTTAGTCATTTTTCCGGCATTTATCAGACTTTCAGATAGGGGAAATGTCAGTGAGCGTTCCGATTTCAGTTCCAGAGCGATTTGCCCAATAAGTCCTTGATATTTAGTCGATTTCAGCCAATTTTCTGGATTTTTGAAAATTTCACTTTTTTGTGAAAATATCCACTAAATGAGGGAATAATATGTGTGAGGGTACCCCAGGAGAGTTCCAAATGTGGGTGGGTAGAATATATATCCCACGGGGGTAACATTGAAAAAAGTTGAAAAAATATTTTTTTAGACTTAGTCATTTTTCCGGCATTTATCAGACTTTCAGATAGGGGAAATGTCAGTGAGCATTCCGATTTCAGTTCCAGAGCGATTCACCCTATGAGTCCTTGATATTTAGCCGTTTTCAGCCAATTTTCTGGATTTTTGAAAATTTCACTTTTTTGTGAAAATATCCACTAAATGAGGGAATAATATGTGTGAGGGTACCACAGGAGAGTTCCAAATGTGTGTGGGTAGAATATATATCCCACGGGGGTAAAATTGAAAAAAGTTGAAAAAAAAATTTTTTGGACTCAGTCATTTTTCTGGCGTTTATCAGACTTTCAGATAGGGGAAATGTCAGTGAGCATTCCGATTTCAGTTCCAGAGCGATTCGCCCAATGAGTCCTTGATATTTCGTCGTTTTCAGCCAATTTTTCTGGATTTTTGAAAATTTCACTTTTTTGTGAAAATATCCACTAAATGAGGGAATAATATGTGTGAGGGTACCCCATGAGAGTTCCAAATGTGTGTGGGTAGAATATATATCCCACGGGGGTAAAATTTAAAAAAGTTGAAAACATTTTTTTTTGGACTTAGTCATTTTTCCGGCGTTTATCAGACTTTCAGATAGGGGAAATGTCAGTGAGCGTTCCGATTTCAGTTCCAGAGCGATTCGCCGGATGAGTCCTTGATATTTAGTCGTTTTCAGCCAATTTTCTGGATTTTTGAAAATTTCACTTTTCTGTGAAAATATCCACTAAATGAGGGAATAATATGTGTGAGGGTACCCCAGGAGAGTTCCAAATGTGTGTGGGTAGAATATATATCCCACGGGGGTAAAATTGAAAAAAGTTGAAAACATTTTTTTTTGGACTTAGTCATTTTTCCGGCGTTTATCAGACTTTCAGATAGGGGAAATGTCAGTGAGCATTCCGATTTCAGTTCCAGAGCGATTCGCCCAATGAGTCCTTGATATTTCGTCGTTTTCAGCCAATTTTTCTGGATTTTTGAAAATTTCACTTTTTTGTGAAAATATCCACTAAATGAGGGAATAATATGTGTGAGGGTACCCCAGGAGAGTTCCAAATGTGTGTGGGTAGAATATATATCCCACGGGGGTAAAATTGAAAAAAGTTGAAAACATTTTTTTTTGGACTTAGTCATTTTTCCGGCATTTATCAGACTTTCAGATAGGGGAAATGTCAGTGAGCATTCCGATTTCAGTTCCAGAGCGATTCACCCAATGAGTCCTTGATATTTAGTCGATTTCAGCCAATTTTCTGGATTTTTGAAAATTTCACTTTTTTGTGAAAATATCCACTAAATGAGGGAATAATATGTGTGAGGGTACCCCAGGAGAGTTCCAAATGTGGGTGGGTAGAATATATATCCCACGGGGGTAAAATTGAAAAAAGTTGAAAAAATATTTTTTTAGACTTAGTCATTTTTCCGGCATTTATCAGACTTTCAGATAGGGGAAATGTCAGTGAGCATTCCGATTTCAGTTCCAGAGCGATTCACCCTATGAGTCCTTGATATTTAGCCGCTTTCAGCCAATTTTCTGGATTTTTGAAAATTTCACTTTTTTGTGAAAATATCCACTAAATGAGGGAATAATATGTGTGAGGGTACCCCAGGAGAGTTCCAAATGTGTGTGGGTAGAATATATATCCCACGGGGGTAAAATTTAAAAAAGTTGAAAAAATTTTTTTTTTGGACTTAGTCATTTTTCCGGCGTTTATCAGACTTTCAGATAGGGGAAATGTCAGTGAACATTTCGATTTCAGTTCCAGAGCGATTCGCCGGATTCGTCCTTGATATTTAGTCATTTTCAGCCAATTTTCTGGATTTTTGAAAATTTCACTTTTCTGTGAAAATATCCACTAAATGAGGGAATAATATGTGTGAGGGTACCCCAGGAGAGTTCCAAATGTGTGTGGGTAGAATATATATCCCACGGGGGTAAAATTGAAAAAAGTTGAAAACATTTTTTTTTGGACTTAGTCATTTTTCCGGCATTTATCAGACTTTCAGATAGGGGAAATGTCAGTGAGCGTTCCGATTTCAGTTCCAGAGCGATTTGCCCAATAAGTCCTTGATATTTAGTCGATTTCAGCCAATTTTCTGGATTTTTGAAAATTTCACTTTTTTGTGAAAATATCCACTAAATGAGGGAATAATATGTGTGAGGGTACCCCAGGAGAGTTCCAAATGTGGGTGGGTAGAATATATATCCCACGGGGGTAACATTGAAAAAAGTTGAAAAAATATTTTTTTAGACTTAGTCATTTTTCCGGCATTTATCAGACTTTCAGATAGGGGAAATGTCAGTGAGCATTCCGATTTCAGTTCCAGAGCGATTCACCCTATGAGTCCTTGATATTTAGCCGTTTTCAGCCAATTTTCTGGATTTTTGAAAATTTCACTTTTTTGTGAAAATATCCACTAAATGAGGGAATAATATGTGTGAGGGTACCACAGGAGAGTTCCAAATGTGTGTGGGTAGAATATATATCCCACGGGGGTAAAATTGAAAAAAGTTGAAAAAAAAATTTTTTGGACTCAGTCATTTTTCCGGCGTTTATCAGACTTTCAGATAGCGGAAATGTCAGTGAGCGTTCCGATTTCAGTTCCAGAGCGATTCGCCGGATGCGTCCTTGATATTTAGTCGTTTTCAGCCAATTTTCTGGATTTTTGAAAATTTCACTTTTCTGTGAAAATATCCACTAAATGAGGGAATAATATGTGTGAGGGTACCCCAGGAGAGTTCCAAATGTGTGTGGGTAGAATATATATCCCACGGGGGTAAAATTGAAAAAAGTTGAAAACATTTTTTTTTGGACTTAGTCATTTTTCCGGCATTTATCAGACTTTCAGATAGGGGAAATGTCAGTGAGCGTTCCGATTTCAGTTCCAGAACGATTTGCCCAATAAGTCCTTGATATTTAGTCGATTTCAGCCAATTTTCTGGATTTTTGAAAATTTCACTTTTTTGTGAAAATATCCATAAATGAGGGAATAATATGTGTGAGGGTACCCCAGGAGAGTTCCAAATGTGGGTGGGTAGAATATATATCCCACGGGGGTAAAATTGAAAAAAGTTGAAAAAATATTTTTTTAGACTTAGTCATTTTTCCGGCATTTATCAGACTTTCAGATAGGGGAAATGTCAGTGAGCATTCCGATTTCAGTTCCAGAGCGATTCACCCTATGAGTCCTTGATATTTAGCCGTTTTCAGCCAATTTTCTGGATTTTTGAAAATTTCACTTTTTTGTGAAAATATCCACTAAATGAGGGAATAATATGTGTGAGGGTACCACAGGAGAGTTCCAAATGTGTGTGGGTAGAATATATATCCCACGGGGGTAAAATTGAAAAAAGTTGAAAAAAAAATTTTTTGGACTTAGTCATTTTTCCGGCGTTTATCAGACTTTCAGATAGGGGAAATGTCAGTGAGCGTTCCGATTTCAGTTCCAGAGCGATTCGCCGGATGAGTCCTTGATATTTAGTCGTTTTCAGCCAATTTTCTGGATTTTTGAAAATTTCACTTTTCTGTGAAAATATCCACTAAATGAGGGAATAATATGTGTGAGGGTACCCCAGGAGAGTTCCAAATGTGTGTGGGTAGAATATATATCCCACGGGGGTAAAATTGAAAAAAGTTGAAAACATTTTTTTTTGGACTTAGTCATTTTTCCGGCGTTTATCAGACTTTCAGATAGGGGAAATGTCAGTGAGCATTCCGATTTCAGTTCCAGAGCGATTCGCCCAATGAGTCCTTGATATTTTGTCGTTTTCAGCCAATTTTTCTGGATTTTTGAAAATTTCACTTTTTTGTGAAAATATCCACTAAATGAGGGAATAATATGTGTGAGGGTACCCCAGGAGAGTTCCAAATGTGTGTGGGTAGAATATATATCCCACGGGGGTAAAATTGAAAAAAGTTGAAAACATTTTTTTTTGGACTTAGTCATTTTTCCGGCATTTATCAGACTTTCAGATAGGGGAAATGTCAGTGAGCATTCCGATTTCAGTTCCAGAGCGATTCACCCAATGAGTCCTTGATATTTAGTCGATTTCAGCCAATTTTCTGGATTTTTGAAAATTTCACTTTTTTGTGAAAATATCCACTAAATGAGGGAATAATATGTGTGAGGGTACCCCAGGAGAGTTCCAAATGTGGGTGGGTAGAATATATATCCCACGGGGGTAAAATTGAAAAAAGTTGAAAAAATATTTTTTTAGACTTAGTCATTTTTCCGGCATTTATCAGACTTTCAGATAGGGGAAATGTCAGTGAGCATTCCGATTTCAGTTCCAGAGCGATTCACCCTATGAGTCCTTGATATTTAGCCGCTTTCAGCCAATTTTCTGGATTTTTGAAAATTTCACTTTTTTGTGAAAATATCCACTAAATGAGGGAATAATATGTGTGAGGGTACCCCAGGAGAGTTCCAAATGTGTGTGGGTAGAATATATATCCCACGGGGGTAAAATTTAAAAAAGTTGAAAAAATTTTTTTTTTGGACTTAGTCATTTTTCCGGCGTTTATCAGACTTTCAGATAGGGGAAATGTCAGTGAACATTTCGATTTCAGTTCCAGAGCGATTCGCCGGATTCGTCCTTGATATTTAGTCATTTTCAGCCAATTTTCTGGATTTTTGAAAATTTCACTTTTCTGTGAAAATATCCACTAAATGAGGGAATAATATGTGTGAGGGTACCCCAGGAGAGTTCCAAATGTGTGTGGGTAGAATATATATCCCACGGGGGTAAAATTGAAAAAAGTTGAAAACATTTTTTTTTGGACTTAGTCATTTTTCCGGCATTTATCAGACTTTCAGATAGGGGAAATGTCAGTGAGCGTTCCGATTTCAGTTCCAGAGCGATTTGCCCAATAAGTCCTTGATATTTAGTCGATTTCAGCCAATTTTCTGGATTTTTGAAAATTTCACTTTTTTGTGAAAATATCCACTAAATGAGGGAATAATATGTGTGAGGGTACCCCAGGAGAGTTCCAAATGTGGGTGGGTAGAATATATATCCCACGGGGGTAACATTGAAAAAAGTTGAAAAAATATTTTTTTAGACTTAGTCATTTTTCCGGCATTTATCAGACTTTCAGATAGGGGAAATGTCAGTGAGCATTCCGATTTCAGTTCCAGAGCGATTCACCCTATGAGTCCTTGATATTTAGCCGTTTTCAGCCAATTTTCTGGATTTTTGAAAATTTCACTTTTTTGTGAAAATATCCACTAAATGAGGGAATAATATGTGTGAGGGTACCACAGGAGAGTTCCAAATGTGTGTGGGTAGAATATATATCCCACGGGGGTAAAATTGAAAAAAGTTGAAAAAAAAATTTTTTGGACTCAGTCATTTTTCCGGCGTTTATCAGACTTTCAGATAGCGGAAATGTCAGTGAGCGTTCCGATTTCAGTTCCAGAGCGATTCGCCGGATGCGTCCTTGATATTTAGTCGTTTTCAGCCAATTTTCTGGATTTTTGAAAATTTCACTTTTCTGTGAAAATATCCACTAAATGAGGGAATAATATGTGTGAGGGTACCCCAGGAGAGTTCCAAATGTGTGTGGGTAGAATATATATCCCACGGGGGTAAAATTGAAAAAAGTTGAAAACATTTTTTTTTGGACTTAGTCATTTTTCCGGCATTTATCAGACTTTCAGATAGGGGAAATGTCAGTGAGCGTTCCGATTTCAGTTCCAGAACGATTTGCCCAATAAGTCCTTGATATTTAGTCGATTTCAGCCAATTTTCTGGATTTTTGAAAATTTCACTTTTTTGTGAAAATATCCATAAATGAGGGAATAATATGTGTGAGGGTACCCCAGGAGAGTTCCAAATGTGGGTGGGTAGAATATATATCCCACGGGGGTAAAATTGAAAAAAGTTGAAAAAATATTTTTTTAGACTTAGTCATTTTTCCGGCATTTATCAGACTTTCAGATAGGGGAAATGTCAGTGAGCATTCCGATTTCAGTTCCAGAGCGATTCGCCCAATGAGTCCTTGATATTTCGTCGTTTTCAGCCAATTTTTCTGGATTTTTGAAAATTTCACTTTTTTGTGAAAATATCCACTAAATGAGGGAATAATATGTGTGAGGGTACCCCAGGAGAGTTCCAAATGTGGGTGGGTAGAATATATATCCCACGGGGGTAAAATTGAAAAAAGTTGAAAACATTTTTTTTTGGACTTAGTTATTTTTCCGGCGTTTATCAGACTTTCAGATAGGGGAAATGTCAGTGAGCGTTCCGATTTCAGTTCCAGAGCGATTCGCCGGATGCGTCCTTGATATTTAGTCGATTTCAGCCAATTTTCTGGATTTTTGAAAATTTCACTTTTTTGTGAAAATATCCACTAAATGAGGGAATAATATGTGTGAGGGTACCCCAGGAGAGTTCCAAATGTGGGTGGGTAGAATATATATCCCACGGGGGTAACATTGAAAAAAGTTGAAAAAATATTTTTTTAGACTTAGTCATTTTTCCGGCATTTATCAGACTTTCAGATAGGGGAAATGTCAGTGAGCATTCCGATTTCAGTTCCAGAGCGATTCACCCTATGAGTCCTTGATATTTAGCCGTTTTCAGCCAATTTTCTGGATTTTTGAAAATTTAACTTTTCTGTGAAAATATCCACTAAATGAGGGAATAATATGTGTGAGGGTACCCCAGGAGAGTTCCAAATGTGTGTGGGTAGAATATATATCCCACGGGGGTAAAATTGAAAAAAGTTGAAAACATTTTTTTTTGGACTTAGTCATTTTTCCGGCATTTATCAGACTTTCAGATAGGGGAAATGTCAGTGAGCGTTCCGATTTCAGTTCCAGAACGATTTGCCCAATAAGTCCTTGATATTTAGTCGATTTCAGCCAATTTTCTGGATTTTTGAAAATTTCACTTTTTTGTGAAAATATCCACTAAATGAGGGAATAATATGTGTGAGGGTACCCCAGGAGAGTTCCAAATGTGTGTGGGTAGAATATATATCCCACGGGGGTAAAATTGAAAAAAGTTGAAAAAAATTTTTTTTTGGACTTAGTCATTTTTCCGGCGTTTATCAGACTTTCAGATAGGGGAAATGTCAGTGAGCGTTCCGATTTCAGTTCCAGAGCGATTCGCCGGATGCGTGCTTGATATTTAGTCGTTTTCAGCCAATTTTCTGGATTTTTGAAAATTTCACTTTTCTGTGAAAATATCCACTAAATGAGGGAATAATATGTGTGAGGGTACCCCAGGAGAGTTCCAAATGTGTGTGGGTAGAATATATATCCCACGGGGGTAAAATTGAAAAAAGTTGAAAACATTTTTTTTTGGACTTAGTCATTTTTCCGGCATTTATCAGACTTTCAGATAGGGGAAATGTCAGTGAGCATTCCGATTTCAGTTCCAGAGCGATTCGCCCAATGAGTCCTTGATATTTCGTCGTTTTCAGCCAATTTTTCTGGATTTTTGAAAATTTCACTTTTTTGTGAAAATATCCACTAAATGAGGGAATAATTTGTGTGAGGGTACCCCATGAGAGTTCCAAATGTGTGTGGGTAGAATATATATCCCACGGGGGTAAAATTGAAAAAAGTTGAAAACATTTTTTTTTGGACTTAGTCATTTTTCCGGCGTTTATCAGACTTTCAGATAGGGGAAATGTCAGTGAGCATTCCGATTTCAGTTCCAGAGCGATTCGCCCAATGAGTCCTTGATATTTCGTCGTTTTCAGCCAATTTTTCTGGATTTTTGAAAATTTCACTTTTTTGTGAAAATATCCACTAAATGAGGGAATAATGTGTGTGAGGGTACCCCAGGAGAGTTCCAAATGTGTGTGGGTAGAATATATATCCCACGGGGGTAAAATTGAAAAAAGTTGAAAAAAATTTTTTTTTGGACTTCGTTATTTTTCCGGCGTTTATCAGACTTTCAGATAGGGGAAATGTCAGTGAGCGTTCCGATTTCAGTTCCAGAGCGATTCGCCGGATGCGTCCTTAATATTTAGTCGTTTTCAGCCAATTTTTCTGGATTTTTGAAAATTTCACTTTTTTGTGAAAATATCCACTAAATGAGGGAATAATTTGTATGAGGGTACCCCATGAGAGTTCCAAATGTGTGTGGGTAGAATATATATCCCACGGGGGTAAAATTGAAAAAAGTTGAAAACATTTTTTTTGGACTTAGTCATTTTTCCGGCGTTTATCAGACTTTCAGATAGGGGAAATGTCAGTGAGCATTCCGATTTCAGTTCCAGAGTGATTCGCCCAATGAGTCCTTGATATTTAGTCGTTTTCAGCCAATTTTTCTGGATTTTTGAAAATTTCACTTTTTTGTGAAAATATCCACTAAATGAGGGAATAATATGTGTGAGGGTACCCCAGGAGAGTTCCAAATGTGTGTGGGTAGAATATATATCCCACGGGGGTAAAATTGAAAAAAGTTGAAAAATTTTTTTTTTTGGACTTAGTCATTTTTCCGGCGTTTATCAGACTTTCAGATAGGGGAAATGTCAGTGAGCATTTCGATTTCAGTTCCAGAGCGATTCGCCGGATGCGTCCTTGATATTTAGTCATTTTCAGCCAATTTTCTGGATTTTTGAAAATTTCACTTTTCTGTGAAAATATCCACTAAATGAGGGAATAATATGTGTGAGGGTACCCCAGGAGAGTTCCAAATGTGTGTGGGTAGAATATATATCCCACGGGGGTAAAATTGAAAAAAGTTGAAAACATTTTTTTTTGGACTTAGTCATTTTTCCGGCATTTATCAGACTTTCAGATAGGGGAAATGTCAGTGAGCGTTCCGATTTCAGTTCCAGAGCGATTTGCCCAATAAGTCCTTGATATTTAGTCGATTTCAGCCAATTTTCTGGATTTTTGAAAATTTCACTTTTTTGTGAAAATATCCACTAAATGAGGGAATAATATGTGTGAGGGTACCCCAGGAGAGTTCCAAATGTGTGTGGGTAGAATATATATCCCACGGGGGTAACATTGAAAAAAGTTGAAAAAATATTTTTTTAGGCTTAGTCATTTTTCCGGCATTTATCAGACTTTCAGATAGGGGAAATGTCAGTGAGCATTCCGATTTCAGTTCCAGAGCGATTCACCCTATGAGTCCTTGATATTTAGCCGTTTTCAGCCAATTTTCTGGATTTTTGAAAATTTCACTTTTTTGTGAAAATATCCACTAAATGAGGGAATAATATGTGTGAGGGTACCACAGGAGAGTTCCAAATGTGTGTGGGTAAAATATATATCCCACGGGGGTAAAATTGAAAAAAGTTGAAAAAAAAATTTTTTGGACTCAGTCATTTTTCTGGCGTTTATCAGACTTTCAGATAGGGGAAATGTCAGTGAGCATTCCGATTTCAGTTCCAGAGCGATTCGCCGGATGAGTCCTTGATATTTAGTCGTTTTCAGCCAATTTTCTGGATTTTTGAAAATTTCACTTTTCTGTGAAAATATCCACTAAATGAGGGAATAATATGTGTGAGGGTACCCCAGGAGAGTTCCAAATGTGTGTGGGTAGAATATATATCCCACGGGGGTAAAATTGAAAAAAGTTGAAAACATTTTTTTTTGGACTTAGTCATTTTTCCGGCATTTATCAGACTTTCAGATAGGGGAAATGTCAGTGAGCGTTCCGATTTCAGTTCCAGAGCGATTCGCCGGATGCGTGCTTGATATTTAGTCGTTTTCAGCCAATTTTCTGGATTTTTGAAAATTTCACTTTTCTGTGAAAATATCCACTAAATGAGGGAATAATATGTGTGAGGGTACCCCAGGAGAGTTCCAAATGTGTGTGGGTAGAATATATATCCCACGGGGGTAAAATTGAAAAAAGTTGAAAACATTTTTTTTTGGACTTAGTCATTTTTCCGGCATTTATCAGACTTTCAGATAGGGGAAATGTCAGTGAGCGTTCCGATTTCAGTTCCAGAGCGATTTGCCCAATAAGTCCTTGATATTTAGTCGATTTCAGCCAATTTTCTGGATTTTTGAAAATTTCACTTTTTTGTGAAAATATCCACTAAATGAGGGAATAATATGTGTGAGGGTACCCCAGGAGAGTTCCAAATGTGTGTGGGTAGAATATATATCCCACGGGGGTAACATTGAAAAAAGTTGAAAAAATATTTTTTTAGGCTTAGTCATTTTTCCGGCATTTATCAGACTTTCAGATAGGGGAAATGTCAGTGAGCATTCCGATTTCAGTTCCAGAGCGATTCACCCTATGAGTCCTTGATATTTAGCCGTTTTCAGCCAATTTTCTGGATTTTTGAAAATTTCACTTTTTTGTGAAAATATCCACTAAATGAGGGAATAATATGTGTGAGGGTACCACAGGAGAGTTCCAAATGTGTGTGGGTAAAATATATATCCCACGGGGGTAAAATTGAAAATAGTTGAAAAAAAAATTTTTTGGACTCAGTCATTTTTCTGGCGTTTATCAGACTTTCAGATAGGGGAAATGTCAGTGAGCATTCCGATTTCAGTTCCAGAGCGATTCGCCGGATGAGTCCTTGATATTTAGTCGTTTTCAGCCAATTTTCTGGATTTTTGAAAATTTCACTTTTCTGTGAAAATATCCACTAAATGAGGGAATAATATGTGTGAGGGTACCCCAGGAGAGTTCCAAATGTGTGTGGGTAGAATATATATCCCACGGGGGTAAAATTGAAAAAAGTTGAAAACATTTTTTTTTGGACTTAGTCATTTTTCCGGCATTTATCAGACTTTCAGATAGGGGAAATGTCAGTGAGCGTTCCGATTTCAGTTCCAGAGCGATTCGCCGGATGCGTGCTTGATATTTAGTCGTTTTCAGCCAATTTTCTGGATTTTTGAAAATTTCACTTTTCTGTGAAAATATCCACTAAATGAGGGAATAATATGTGTGAGGGTACCCCAGGAGAGTTCCAAATGTGTGTGGGTAGAATATATATCCCACGGGGGTAAAATTGAAAAAAGTTGAAAACATTTTTTTTTGGACTTAGTCATTTTTCCGGCGTTTATCAGACTTTCAGATAGGGGAAATGTCAGTGAGCATTCCGATTTCAGTTCCAGAGCGATTCGCCCAAAGAGTCCTTGATATTTCGTCGTTTTCAGCCAATTTTTCTGGATTTTTGAAAATTTCACTTTTTTGTGAAAATATCCACTAAATGAGGGAATAATGTGTGTGAGGGTACCCCAGGAGAGTTCCAAATGTGTGTGGGTAGAATATATATCGAACGGGGGTAAAATTGAAAAAAGTTGAAAAAAATTTTTTTTTGGACTTAGTTATTTTTCCGGCGTTTATCAGACTTTCAGATAGGGGAAATGTCAGTGAGCGTTCCGATTTCAGTTCCAGAGCGATTCGCCGGATGCGTCCTTAATATTTAGTCATTTTCAGCCAATTTTCTGGATTTTTGAAAATTTCACTTTTCTGTGAAAATATCCACTAAATGAGGGAATAATATGTGTGAGGGTACCCCAGGAGAGTTCCAAATGTGTGTGGGTAGAATATATATCCCACGGGGGTAAAATTGAAAAAAGTTGAAAACATTTTTTTTTGGACTTAGTCATTTTTCCGGCATTTATCAGACTTTCAGATAGGGGAAATGTCAGTGAGCGTTCCGATTTCAGTTCCAGAGCGATTTGCCCAATAAGTCCTTGATATTTAGTCGATTTCAGCCAATTTTCTGGATTTTTGAAAATTTCACTTTTTTGTGAAAATATCCACTAAATGAGGGAATAATATGTGTGAGGGTACCCCAGGAGAGTTCCAAATGTGGGTGGGTAGAATATATATCCCACGGGGGTAAAATTGAAAAAAGTTGAAAAAATATTTTTTTAGACTTAGTCATTTTTCCGGCATTTATCAGACTTTCAGATAGGGGAAATGTCAGTGAGCATTCCGATTTCAGTTCCAGAGCGATTCACCCTATGAGTCCTTGATATTTAGCCGTTTTCAGCCAATTTTCTGGATTTTTGAAAATTTCACTTTTTTGTGAAAATATCCACTAAATGAGGGAATAATATGTGTGAGGGTACCACAGGAGAGTTCCAAATGTGTGTGGGTAGAATATATATCCCACGGGGGTAAAATTGAAAAAAGTTGAAAACATTTTTTTTTGGACTTAGTCATTTTTCCGGCGTTTATCAGACTTTCAGATAGGGGAAATGTCAGTGAGCATTCCGATTTCAGTTCCAGAGCGATTCGCCCAATGAGTCCTTGATATTTCATCGTTTTCAGCCAATTTTTCTGGATTTTTGAAAATTTCACTTTTTTGTGAAAATATCCACTAAATGAGGGAATAATATGTGTGAGGGTACCCCATGAGAGTTCCAAATGTGTGTGGGTAGAATATATATCCCACGGGGGTAAAATTTAAAAAAGTTGAAAATATTTTTTTTTGGACTTAGTCATTTTTCCGGCGTTTATCAGACTTTCAGATAGGGGAAATGTCAGTGAGCATTCCGATTTCAGTTCCAGAGCGATTCGCCGGATGAGTCCTTGATATTTAGTCGTTTTCAGCCAATTTTCTGGATTTTTGAAAATTTCACTTTTCTGTGAAAATATCCACTAAATGAGGGAATAATATGTGTGAGGGTACCCCAGGAGAGTTCCAAATGTGTGTGGGTAGAATATATATCCCACGGGGGTAAAATTGAAAAAAGTTGAAAACATTTTTTTTTGGACTTAGTCATTTTTCCGGCATTTATCAGACTTTCAGATAGGGGAAATGTCAGTGAGCGTTCCGATTTCAGTTCCAGAGCGATTCGCCGGATGCGTCCTTGATATTTAGTCGTTTTCAGCCAATTTTCTGGATTTTTGAAAATTTCACTTTTCTGTGAAAATATCCACTAAATGAGGGAATAATATGTGTGAGGGTACCCCAGGAGAGTTCCAAATGTGTGTGGGTAGAATATATATCCCACGGGGGTAAAATTGAAAAAAGTTGAAAACATTTTTTTTTGGACTTAGTCATTTTTCCGGCATTTATCAGACTTTCAGATAGGGGAAATGTCAGTGAGCGTTCCGATTTCAGTTCCAGAGCGATTAGCCCAATAGGTCCTTGATATTTAGTCGATTTCAGCCAATTTTCTGGATTTTTGAAAATTTCACTTTTTTGTGAAAATATCCACTAAATGAGGGAATAATATGTGTGAGGGTACCCCAGGAGAGTTCCAAATGTGTGTGGGTAGAATATATATCCCACGGAGGTAACATTGAAAAAAGTTGAAAAAATATTTTTTTAGGCTTAGTCATTTTTCCGGCATTTATCAGACTTTCAGATAGGGGAAATGTCAGTGAGCATTCCGATTTCAGTTCCAGAGCGATTCACCCTATGAGTCCTTGATATTTAGCCGTTTTCAGCCAATTTTCTGGATTTTTGAAAATTTCACTTTTTTGTGAAAATATCCACTAAATGAGGGAATAATATGTGTGAGGGTACCACAGGAGAGTTCCAAATGTGTGTGGGTAAAATATATATCCCACGGGGGTAAAATTGAAAAAAGTTGAAAAAAAAATTTTTTGGACTCAGTCATTTTTCTGGCGTTTATCAGACTTTCAGATAGGGGAAATGTCAGTGAGCATTCCGATTTCAGTTCCAGAGCGATTCGCCCAATGAGTCCTTGATATTTCGTCGTTTTCAGCCAATTTTTCTGGATTTTTGAAAATTTCACATTTTTGTGAAAATATCCACTAAATGAGGGAATAATATGTGTGAGGGTACCCCATGAGCGTACCAAATGTGTGTGGGTAGAATATATATCCCACGGGGGTAAAATTTAAAAAAGTTGAAAATATTTTTTTTTGGACTTAGTCATTTTTCCGGCGTTTATCAGACTTTCAGATAGGGGAAATGTCAGTGAGCATTCCGATTTCAGTTCCAGAGCGATTCGCCGGATGAGTCCTTGATATTTAGTCATTTTCAGCCAATTTTCTGGATTTTTGAAAATTTCACTTTTCTGTGAAAATATCCACTAAATGAGGGAATAATATGTGTGAGGGTACCCCAGGAGAGTTCCAAATGTGTGTGGGTAGAATATATATCCCACGGGGGTAAAATTGAAAAAAGTTGAAAACATTTTTTTTTGGACTTAGTCATTTTTCCGGCATTTATCAGACTTTCAGATAGGGGAAATGTCAGTGAGCGTTCCGATTTCAGTTCCAGAGCGATTCGCCGGATGCGTCCTTGATATTTAGTCGTTTTCAGCCAATTTTCTGGATTTTTGAAAATTTCACTTTTCTGTGAAAATATCCACTAAATGAGGGAATAATATGTGTGAGGGTACCCCAGGAGAGTTCCAAATGTGTGTGGGTAGAATATATATCCCACGGGGGTAAAATTGAAAAAAGTTGAAAACATTTTTTTTTGGACTTAGTCATTTTTCCGGCATTTATCAGACTTTCAGATAGGGGAAATGTCAGTGAGCGTTCCGATTTCAGTTCCAGAGCGATTTGCCCAATAGGTCCTTGATATTTAGTCGATTTCAGCCAATTTTCTGGATTTTTGAAAATTTCACTTTTTTGTGAAAATATCCACTAAATGAGGGAATAATATGTGTGAGGGTACCCCAGGAGAGTTCCAAATGTGGGTGGGTAGAATATATATCCCACGGGGGTAAAATTGAAAAAAGTTGAAAAAATATTTTTTTAGACTTAGTCATTTTTCCGGCATTTATCAGAGTTTCAGATAGGGGAAATGTCAGTGAGCATTCCGATTTCAGTTCCAGAGCGATTCACCCTATGAGTCCTTGATATTTAGCCGTTTTCAGCCAATTTTCTGGATTTTTGAAAATTTCACTTTTTTGTGAAAATATCCACTAAATGAGGGAATAATATGTGTGAGGGTACCACAGGAGAGTTCCAAATGTGTGTGGGTAGAATATATATCCCACGGGGGTAAAATTGAAAAAAGTTGAAAACATTTTTTTTTGGACTTAGTCATTTTTCCGGCGTTTATCAGACTTTCAGATAGGGGAAATGTCAGTGAGCATTCCGATTTCAGTTCCAGAGCGATTCGCCCAATGAGTCCTTGATATTTCGTCGTTTTCAGCCAATTTTTCTGGATTTTTGAAAATTTCACTTTTTTGTGAAAATATCCACTAAATGAGGGAATAATGTGTGTGAGGGTACCCCAGGAGAGTTCCAAATGTGTGTGGGTAGAATATATATCGAACGGGGGTAAAATTGAAAAAAGTTGAAAAAAATTTTTTTTTGGACTTAGTTATTTTTCCGGCGTTTATCAGACTTTCAGATAGGGGAAATGTCAGTGAGCGTTCCGATTTCAGTTCCAGAGCGATTCGCCGGATGCGTCCTTAATATTTAGTCATTTTCAGCCAATTTTCTGGATTTTTGAAAATTTCACTTTTCTGTGAAAATATCCACTAAATGAGGGAATAATATGTGTGAGGGTACCCCAGGAGAGTTCCAAATGTGTGTGGGTAGAATATATATCCCACGGGGGTAAAATTGAAAAAAGTTGAAAACATTTTTTTTTGGACTTAGTCATTTTTCCGGCATTTATCAGACTTTCAGATAGGGGAAATGTCAGTGAGCGTTCCGATTTCAGTTCCAGAGCGATTTGCCCAATAAGTCCTTGATATTTAGTCGATTTCAGCCAATTTTCTGGATTTTTGAAAATTTCACTTTTTTGTGAAAATATCCACTAAATGAGGGAATAATATGTGTGAGGGTACCCCAGGAGAGTTCCAAATGTGGGTGGGTAGAATATATATCCCACGGGGGTAAAATTGAAAAAAGTTGAAAAAATATTTTTTTAGACTTAGTCATTTTTCCGGCATTTATCAGACTTTCAGATAGGGGAAATGTCAGTGAGCATTCCGATTTCAGTTCCAGAGCGATTCACCCTATGAGTCCTTGATATTTAGCCGTTTTCAGCCAATTTTCTGGATTTTTGAAAATTTCACTTTTTTGTGAAAATATCCACTAAATGAGGGAATAATATGTGTGAGGGTACCACAGGAGAGTTCCAAATGTGTGTGGGTAGAATATATATCCCACGGGGGTAAAATTGAAAAAAGTTGAAAACATTTTTTTTTGGACTTAGTCATTTTTCCGGCGTTTATCAGACTTTCAGATAGGGGAAATGTCAGTGAGCATTCCGATTTCAGTTCCAGAGCGATTCGCCCAATGAGTCCTTGATATTTCGTCGTTTTCAGCCAATTTTTCTGGATTTTTGAAAATTTTACTTTTTTGTGAAAATATCCACTAAATGAGGGAATAATATGTGTGAGGGTACCCCATGAGAGTTCCAAATGTGTGTGGGTAGAATATATATCCCACGGGGGTAAAATTTAAAAAAGTTGAAAATATTTTTTTTTGGACTTAGTCATTTTTCCGGCGTTTATCAGACTTTCAGATAGGGGAAATGTCAGTGAGCATTCCGATTTCAGTTCCAGAGCGATTCGCCGGATGAGTCCTTGATATTTAGTCGTTTTCAGCCAATTTTCTGGATTTTTGAAAATTTCACTTTTCTGTGAAAATATCCACTAAATGAGGGAATAATATGTGTGAGGGTACCCCAGGAGAGTTCCAAATGTGTGTGGGTAGAATATATATCCCACGGGGGTAAAATTGAAAAAAGTTGAAAACATTTTTTTTTGGACTTAGTCATTTTTCCGGCATTTATCAGACTTTCAGATAGGGGAAATGTCAGTGAGCGTTCCGATTTCAGTTCCAGAGCGATTCGCCGGATGCGTCCTTGATATTTAGTCGTTTTCAGCCAATTTTCTGGATTTTTGAAAATTTCACTTTTCTGTGAAAATATCCACTAAATGAGGGAATAATATGTGTGAGGGTACCCCAGGAGAGTTCCAAATGTGTGTGGGTAGAATATATATCCCACGGGGGTAAAATTGAAAAAAGTTGAAAACATTTTTTTTTGGACTTAGTCATTTTTCCGGCATTTATCAGACTTTCAGATAGGGGAAATGTCAGTGAGCGTTCCGATTTCAGTTCCAGAGCGATTAGCCCAATAGGTCCTTGATATTTAGTCGATTTCAGCCAATTTTCTGGATTTTTGAAAATTTCACTTTTTTGTGAAAATATCCACTAAATGAGGGAATAATATGTGTGAGGGTACCCCAGGAGAGTTCCAAATGTGTGTGGGTAGAATATATATCCCACGGAGGTAACATTGAAAAAAGTTGAAAAAATATTTTTTTAGGCTTAGTCATTTTTCCGGCATTTATCAGACTTTCAGATAGGGGAAATGTCAGTGAGCATTCCGATTTCAGTTCCAGAGCGATTCACCCTATGAGTCCTTGATATTTAGCCGTTTTCAGCCAATTTTCTGGATTTTTGAAAATTTCACTTTTTTGTGAAAATATCCACTAAATGAGGGAATAATATGTGTGAGGGTACCACAGGAGAGTTCCAAATGTGTGTGGGTAAAATATATATCCCACGGGGGTAAAATTGAAAAAAGTTGAAAAAAAAATTTTTTGGACTCAGTCATTTTTCTGGCGTTTATCAGACTTTCAGATAGGGGAAATGTCAGTGAGCATTCCGATTTCAGTTCCAGAGCGATTCGCCCAATGAGTCCTTGATATTTCGTCGTTTTCAGCCAATTTTTCTGGATTTTTGAAAATTTCACATTTTTGTGAAAATATCCACTAAATGAGGGAATAATATGTGTGAGGGTACCCCATGAGCGTACCAAATGTGTGTGGGTAGAATATATATCCCACGGGGGTAAAATTTAAAAAAGTTGAAAATATTTTTTTTTGGACTTAGTCATTTTTCCGGCGTTTATCAGACTTTCAGATAGGGGAAATGTCAGTGAGCATTCCGATTTCAGTTCCAGAGCGATTCGCCGGATGAGTCCTTGATATTTAGTCATTTTCAGCCAATTTTCTGGATTTTTGAAAATTTCACTTTTCTGTGAAAATATCCACTAAATGAGGGAATAATATGTGTGAGGGTACCCCAGGAGAGTTCCAAATGTGTGTGGGTAGAATATATATCCCACGGGGGTAAAATTGAAAAAAGTTGAAAACATTTTTTTTTGGACTTAGTCATTTTTCCGGCATTTATCAGACTTTCAGATAGGGGAAATGTCAGTGAGCGTTCCGATTTCAGTTCCAGAGCGATTCGCCGGATGCGTCCTTGATATTTAGTCGTTTTCAGCCAATTTTCTGGATTTTTGAAAATTTCACTTTTCTGTGAAAATATCCACTAAATGAGGGAATAATATGTGTGAGGGTACCCCAGGAGAGTTCCAAATGTGTGTGGGTAGAATATATATCCCACGGGGGTAAAATTGAAAAAAGTTGAAAACATTTTTTTTTGGACTTAGTCATTTTTCCGGCATTTATCAGACTTTCAGATAGGGGAAATGTCAGTGAGCGTTCCGATTTCAGTTCCAGAGCGATTTGCCCAATAGGTCCTTGATATTTAGTCGATTTCAGCCAATTTTCTGGATTTTTGAAAATTTCACTTTTTTGTGAAAATATCCACTAAATGAGGGAATAATATGTGTGAGGGTACCCCAGGAGAGTTCCAAATGTGGGTGGGTAGAATATATATCCCACGGGGGTAAAATTGAAAAAAGTTGAAAAAATATTTTTTTAGACTTAGTCATTTTTCCGGCATTTATCAGAGTTTCAGATAGGGGAAATGTCAGTGAGCATTCCGATTTCAGTTCCAGAGCGATTCACCCTATGAGTCCTTGATATTTAGCCGTTTTCAGCCAATTTTCTGGATTTTTGAAAATTTCACTTTTTTGTGAAAATATCCACTAAATGAGGGAATAATATGTGTGAGGGTACCACAGGAGAGTTCCAAATGTGTGTGGGTAGAATATATATCCCACGGGGGTAAAATTGAAAAAAGTTGAAAAAAAAATTTTTTGGACTCAGTCATTTTTCTGGCGTTTATCAGACTTTCAGATAGGGGAAATGTCAGTGAGCATTCCGATTTGAGTTCCAGAGCGATTCGCCCAATGAGTCCTTGATATTTCGTCGTTTTCAGCCAATTTTTCTGGATTTTTGAAAATTTCACTTTTTTGTGAAAATATCCACTAAATGAGGGAATAATATGTGTGAGGGTACCCCAGGAGAGTTCCAAATGTGTGTGGGTAGAATATATATCCCACGGGGGTAAAATTGAAAAAAGTTGAAAACATTTTTTTTTGGACTTAGTCATTTTTCCGGCGTTTATCAGACTTTCAGATAGGGGAAATGTCAGTGAGCATTCCGATTTCAGTTCCAGAGCGATTTGCCCAATACGTCCTTGATATTTAGTCGATTTCAGCCAATTTTCTGGATTTTTGAAAATTTCACTTTTTTGTGAAAATATCCACTAAATGAGGGAATAATATGTGTGAGGGTACCCCAGGAGAGTTCCAAATGTGGGTGGGTAGAATATATATCCCACGGGGGTAACATTGAAAAAAGTTGAAAAAATATTTTTTTAGACTTAGTCATTTTTCCGGCATTTATCAGACTTTCAGATAGGGGAAATGTCAGTGAGCATTCCGATTTCAGTTCCAGAGCGATTCGCCGGATGCGTCCTTGATATTTAGTCGTTTTCAGCCAATTTTCTGGATTTTTGAAAATTTCACTTTTCTGTGAAAATATCCACTAAATGAGGGAATAATATGTGTGAGGGTACCCCAGGAGAGTTCCAAATGTGTGTGGGTAGAATATATATCCCACGGGGGTAAAATTGAAAAAAGTTGAAAACATTTTTTTTTGGACTTAGTCATTTTTCCGGCATTTATCAGACTTTCAGATAGGGGAAATGTCAGTGAGCGTTCCGATTTCAGTTCCAGAGCGATTCGCCGGATGCGTCCTTGATATTTAGTCGTTTTCAGCCAATTTTCTGGATTTTTGAAAATTTCACTTTTCTGTGAAAATATCCACTAAATGAGGGAATAATATGTGTGAGGGTACCCCAGGAGAGTTCCAAATGTGTGTGGGTAGAATATATATCCCACGGGGGTAAAATTGAAAAAAGTTGAAAACATTTTTTTTTGGACTTAGTCATTTTTCCGGCATTTATCAGACTTTCAGATAGGGGAAATGTCAGTGAGCGTTCCGATTTCAGTTCCAGAGCGATTTGCCCAATAAGTCCTTGATATTTAGTCGATTTCAGCCAATTTTCTGGATTTTTGAAAATTTCACTTTTTTGTGAAAATATCCACTAAATGAGGGAATAATATGTGTGAGGGTACCCCAGGAGAGTTCCAAATGTGGGTGGGTAGAATATATATCCCACGGGGGTAAAATTGAAAAAAGTTGAAAAAATATTTTTTTAGACTTAGTCATTTTTCCGGCATTTATCAGACTTTCAGATAGGGGAAATGTCAGTGAGCATTCCGATTTCAGTTCCAGAGCGATTCACCCTATGAGTCCTTGATATTTAGCCGTTTTCAGCCAATTTTCTGGATTTTTGAAAATTTCACTTTTTTGTGAAAATATCCACTAAATGAGGGAATAATATGTGTGAGGGTACCACAGGAGAGTTCCAAATGTGTGTGGGTAGAATATATATCCCACGGGGGTAAAATTGAAAAAAGTTGAAAAAAAAATTTTTTGGACTCAGTCATTTTTCTGGCGTTTATCAGACTTTCAGATAGGGGAAATGTCAGTGAGCATTCCGATTTCAGTTCCAGAGCGATTCGCCCAATGAGTCCTTGATATTTCGTCGTTTTCAGCCAATTTTTCTGGATTTTTGAAAATTTCACTTTTTTGTGAAAATATCCACTAAATGAGGGAATAATATGTGTGAGGGTACCCCAGGAGAGTTCCAAATGTGTGTGGGTAGAATATATATCCCACGGGGGTAAAATTGAAAAAAGTTGAAAACATTTTTTTTTGGACTCAGTCATTTTTCTGGCGTTTATCAGACTTTCAGATAGGGGAAATGTCAGTGAGCATTCCGATTTCAGTTCCAGAGCGATTCGCCCAACGAGTCCTTGATATTTCGTCGTTTTCAGCCAATTTTTCTGGATTTTTGAAAATTTCACTTTTTTGTGAAAATATCCACTAAATGAGGGAATAATATGTGTGAGGGTACCCCAGGAGAGTTCCAAATGTGTGTGGGTAGAATATATATCCCACGGGGGTAAAATTGAAAAAAGTTGAAAACATTTTTTTTTGGACTTAGTCATTTTTCCGGCGTTTATCAGTCTTTCAGATAGGGGAAATGTCAGTGAGCATTCCGATTTCAGTTCCAGAGCGATTCGCCCAATGAGTCCTTGATATTTCGTCGTTTTCAGCCAATTTTTCTGGATTTTTGAAAATTTCACTTTTTTGTGAAAATATCCACTAAATGAGGGAATAATTTGTGTGAGGGTACCCCATGAGAGTTCCAAATGTGTGTGGGTAGAATATATATCCCACGGGGGTAAAATTGAAAAAAGTTGAAAACATTTTTTTTTGGACTTAGTCATTTTTCCGACGTTTATCAGACTTTCAGATAGGGGAAATGTAAGTGAGCATTCCGATTTCAGTTCCAGAGCGATTCGCCCAATGAGTCCTCGATATTTCGTCGTTTACAGCCAATTTTTCTGGATTTTTGAAAATTTCACTTTTTTGTGAAAATATCCACTAAATGAGGGAATAATATGTGTGAGGGTACCCCAGGAGAGTTCCAAATGTGTGTGGGTAGAATATATATCCCACGGGGGTAAAATTGAAAAAAGTTGAAAAAAATTTTTTTTTGGACTTAGTCATTTTTCCGGCGTTTATCAGACTTTCAGATAGGGGAAATGTCAGTGAGCATTCCGATTTCAGTTCCAGAGCGATTCGCCGGATGCGTCCTTGATATTTAGTCGTTTTCAGCCAATTTTCTGGATTTTTGAAAATTTCACTTTTCTGTGAAAATATCCACTAAATGAGGGAATAATATGTGTGAGGGTACCCCAGGAGAGTTCCAAATGTGTGTGGGTAGAATATATATCCCACGGGGGTAAAATTGAAAAAAGTTGAAAACATTTTTTTTTGGACTTAGTCATTTTTCCGGCATTTATCAGACTTTCAGATAGGGGAAATGTCAGTGAGCGTTCCGATTTCAGTTCCAGAGCGATTTGCCCAATAAGTCCTTGATATTTAGTCGATTTCAGACAATTTTCTGGATTTTTGAAAATTTCACTTTTTTGTGAAAATATCCACTAAATGAGGGAATAATATGTGTGAGGGTACCACAGGAGAGTTCCAAATGTGTGTGGGTAGAATATATATCCCACGGGGGTAAAATTGAAAAAAGTTGAAAAAAAATTTTTTTGGACTCAGTCATTTTTCTGGCGTTTATCAGACTTTCAGATAGGGGAAATGTCAGTGAGCATTCCGATTTCAGTTCCAGAGCGATTCGCCCAATGAGTCCTTGATATTTCGTCGTTTTCAGCCAATTTTCTGGATTTTTGAAAATTTCACTTTTTTGTGAAAATATCCACTAAATGAGGGAATAATATCTGTGAGGGTACCCCAGGAGAGTTCCAAATGTGTGTGGGTAGAATATATATCCCACGGGGGTAAAATTGAAAAAAGTTGAAAAAATATTTTTTTTGGACTTAGTCATTTTTCCGGCGTTTATCAGACTTTCAGATAGGGGAAATGTCAGTGAGCATTCCGATTTCAGTTCCAGAGCGATTCGCCCAATGAGTCCTTGATATTTCATCGTTTTCAGCCAATTTTTCTGGATTTTTGAAAATTTCACTTTTTTGTGAAAATATCCACTAAATGAGGGAATAATATGTGTGAGGGTACCCCAGGAGAGTTCCAAATGTGTGTGGGTAGAATATATATCCCACGGGGGTAAAATTGAAAAAAGTTGAAAAAAATTTTTTTTTGGACTTAGTCATTTTTCCGGCGTTTATCAGACTTTCAGATAGGGGAAATGTCAGTGAGCGTTCCGATTTCAGTTCCAGAGCGATTCGCCGGATGCGTCCTTGTTATTTAGTCGTTTTCAGCCAATTTTCTGGATTTTTGAAAATTTCACTTTTCTGTGAAAATATCCACTAAATGAGGGAATAATATGTGTGAGGGTACCCCAGGAGAGTTCCAAATGTGTGTGGGTAGAATATATATCCCACGGGGGTAAAATTGAAAAAAGTTGAAAAAAATTTTTTTTTGGACTTAGTCATTTTTCCGGCGTTTATCAGACTTTCAGATAGGGGAAATGTCAGTGAGCATTCCGATTTCAGTTCCAGAGCGATTCGCCGGATGCGTCCTTGATATTTAGTCGTTTTCAGCATATTTTCTGGATTTTTGAAAATTTCACTTTTCTGTGAAAATATCCACTAAATGAGGGAATAATATGTGTGAGGGTACCCCAGGAGAGTTCCAAATGTGTGTGGGTAGAATATATATCCCACGGGGGTAAAATTGAAAAAAGTTGAAAACATTTTTTTTTGGACTTAGTCATTTTTCCGACATTTATCAGACTTTCAGATAGGGGAAATGTCAGTGAGCGTTCCGATTTCAGTTCCAGAGCGATTTGCCCAATAAGTCCTTGATATTTAGTCGATTTCAGACAATTTTCTGGATTTTTGAAAATTTCACTTTTTTGTGAAAATATCCACTAAATGAGGGAATAATATGTGTGAGGGTACCACAGGAGAGTTCCAAATGTGTGTGGGTAGAATATATATCCCACGGGGGTAAAATTGAAAAAAGTTGAAAAAAAATTTTTTTGGACTCAGTCATTTTTCTGGCGTTTATCAGACTTTCAGATAGGGGAAATGTCAGTGAGCATTCCGATTTCAGTTCCAGAGCGATTCGCCCAATGAGTCCTTGATATTTCGTCGTTTTCAGCCAATTTTTCTGGATTTTTGAAAATTTCACTTTTTGTGAAAATATCCACTAAATGAGGGAATAATATGTGTGAGGGTACCCCAGGAGAGTTCCAAATGTGTGTGGGTAGAATATATATCCCACGGGGGTAAAATTGAAAAAAGTTGAAAACATTTTTTTTTGGACTTAGTCATTTTTCCGGCGTTTATCAGACTTTCAGATAGGGGAAATGTCAGTGAGCATTCCGATTTCAGTTCCAGAGCGATTCACCCAATGAGTCCTTGATATTTAGTCGTTTTCAGCCAATTTTCTGGATTTTTGAAAATTTCACTTTTTTGTGAAAATATCCACTAAATGAGGGAATAATATGTGTGAGGGTACCCCAGGAGAGTTCCAAATGTGTGTGGGTAGAATATATATCCCACGGGGGTAAAATTGAAAAAAGTTGAAAAAAATTTTTTTTTGGACTTAGTCATTTTTCCGGCGTTTATCAGACTTTCAGATAGGGGAAATGTCAGTGAGCGTTCCGATTTCAGTTCCAGAGCGATTCGCCGGATGCGTCCTTGATATTTAGTCGTTTTCAGCCAATTTTCTGGATTTTTGAAAATTTCACTTTTCTGTGAAAATATCCACTAAATGAGGGAATAATATGTGTGAGGGTACCCCAGGAGAGTTCCAAATGTGTGTGGGTAGAATATATATCCCACGGGGGTAAAATTGAAAAAAGTTGAAAACATTTTTTTTTGGACTTAGTCATTTTTCCGGCATTTATCAGACTTTCAGATAGGGGAAATGTCAGTGAGCGTTCCGATTTCAGTTCCAGAGCGATTTGCCCAATAAGTCCTTGATATTTAGTCGATTTCAGCCAATTTTCTGGATTTTTGAAAATTTCACTTTTTTGTGAAAATATCCACTAAATGAGGGAATAATATGTGTGAGGGTACCCCAGGAGAGTTCCAAATGTGTGTGGGTAGAATATATATCCCACGGGGGTAAAATTTAAAAAAGTTGAAAACATTTTTTTTTGGACTTAGTCATTTTTCCGGCGTTTATCAGACTTTCAGATAGGGGAAATGTCAGTGAGCATTCCGATTTCAGTTCCAGAGCGATTCGCCGGATGAGTCCTTGATAATTAGTCGTTTTCAGCCAATTTTCTGGATTTTTGAAAATTTCACTTTTCTGTGAAAATATCCACTAAATGAGGGAATAATATGTGTGAGGGTACCCCAGGAGAGTTCCAAATGTGTGTGGGTAGAATATATATCCCACGGGGGTAAAATTGAAAAAAGTTGAAAACATTTTTTTTTGGACTTAGTCATTTTTCCGGCATTTATCAGACTTTCAGATAGGGGAAATGTCAGTGAGCGTTCCGATTTCAGTTCCAGAGCGATTTGCCCAATAAGTCCTTGATATTTAGTCGATTTCAGCCAATTTTCTGGATTTTTGAAAATTTCACTTTTTTGTGAAAATATCCACTAAATGAGGGAATAATATGTGTGAGGGTACCCCAGGAGAGTTCCAAATGTGGGTGGGTAGAATATATATCCCACGGGGGTAAAATTGAAAAAAGTTGGAAAAATATTTTTTTAGACTTAGTCATTTTTCCGGCATTTATCAGACTTTCAGATAGGGGAAATGTCAGTGAGCATTCCGATTTCAGTTCCAGAGCGAGTCACCCTATGAGTCCTTGATATTTAGCCGTTTTCAGCCAATTTTCTGGATTTTTGAAAATTTCACTTTTTTGTGAAAATATCCACTAAATGAGGGAATAATATGTGTGAGGGTACCCCAGGAGAGTTCCAAATGTGTGTGGGTAGAATATATATCCCACGGGGGTAAAATTGAAAAAAGTTGAAAACATTTTTTTTTGGACTTAGTCATTTTTCCGGCGTTTATCAGACTTTCAGATAGGGGAAATGTCAGTGAGCATTCCGATTTCAGTTCCAGAGCGATTCACCCAATGAGTCCTTGATATTTAGTCGTTTTCAGCCAATTTTCTGGATTTTTGAAAATTTCACTTTTTTGTGAAAATATCCACTAAATGAGGGAATAATATGTGTGAGGGTACCCCAGGAGAGTTCCAAATGTGTGTGGGTAGAATATATATCCCACGGGGGTAAAATTGAAAAAAGTTGAAAAAATATTTTTTTTGGACTTAGTCATTTTTCCGGCGTTTATCAGACTTTCAGATAGGGGAAATGTCAGTGAGCATTCCGATTTCAGTTCCAGAGCGATTCGCCCAATGAGTCCTTGATATTTCATCGTTTTCAGCCAATTTTTCTGGATTTTTGAAAATTTCACTTTTTTGTGAAAATATCCACTAAATGAGGGAATAATATGTGTGAGGGTACCCCAGGAGAGTTCCAAATGTGTGTGGGTAGAATATATATCCCACGGGGGTAAAATTGAAAAAAGTTGAAAAAAATTTTTTTTTGGACTTAGTCATTTTTCCGGCGTTTATCAGACTTTCAGATAGGGGAAATGTCAGTGAGCGTTCCGATTTCAGTTCCAGAGCGATTCGCCGGATGCGTCCTTGATATTTAGTCGTTTTCAGCCAATTTTCTGGATTTTTGAAAATTTCACTTTTCTGTGAAAATATCCACTAAATGAGGGAATAATATGTGTGAGGGTACCCCAGGAGAGTTCCAAATGTGTGTGGGTAGAATATATATCCCACGGGGGTAAAATTGAAAAAAGTTGAAAACATTTTTTTTTGGACTTAGTCATTTTTCCGGCATTTATCAGACTTTCAGATAGGGGAAATGTCAGTGAGCGTTCCGATTTCAGTTCCAGAGCGATTTGCCCAATAAGTCCTTGATATTTAGTCGATTTCAGCCAATTTTCTGGATTTTTGAAAATTTCACTTTTTTGTGAAAATATCCACTAAATGAGGGAATAATATGTGTGAGGGTACCCCAGGAGAGTTCCAAATGTGTGTGGGTAGAATATATATCCCACGGGGGTAAAATTTAAAAAAGTTGAAAACATTTTTTTTTGGACTTAGTCATTTTTCCGGCGTTTATCAGACTTTCAGATAGGGGAAATGTCAGTGAGCATTCCGATTTCAGTTCCAGAGCGATTCGCCGGATGAGTCCTTGATAATTAGTCGTTTTCAGCCAATTTTCTGGATTTTTGAAAATTTCACTTTTCTGTGAAAATATCCACTAAATGAGGGAATAATATGTGTGAGGGTACCCCAGGAGAGTTCCAAATGTGTGTGGGTAGAATATATATCCCACGGGGGTAAAATTGAAAAAAGTTGAAAACATTTTTTTTTGGACTTAGTCATTTTTCCGGCATTTATCAGACTTTCAGATAGGGGAAATGTCAGTGAGCGTTCCGATTTCAGTTCCAGAGCGATTTGCCCAATAAGTCCTTGATATTTAGTCGATTTCAGCCAATTTTCTGGATTTTTGAAAATTTCACTTTTTTGTGAAAATATCCACTAAATGAGGGAATAATATGTGTGAGGGTACCCCAGGAGAGTTCCAAATGTGGGTGGGTAGAATATATATCCCACGGGGGTAAAATTGAAAAAAGTTGGAAAAATATTTTTTTAGACTTAGTCATTTTTCCGGCATTTATCAGACTTTCAGATAGGGGAAATGTCAGTGAGCATTCCGATTTCAGTTCCAGAGCGAGTCACCCTATGAGTCCTTGATATTTAGCCGTTTTCAGCCAATTTTCTGGATTTTTGAAAATTTCACTTTTTTGTGAAAATATCCACTAAATGAGGGAATAATATGTGTGAGGGTACCACAGGAGAGTTCCAAATGTGTGTGGGTAGAATATATATCCCACGGGGGTAAAATTGAAAAAAGTTGAAAAAAAATTTTTTGGACTCAGTCATTTTTCTGGCGTTTATCAGACTTTCAGATAGGGGAAATGTCAGTGAGCATTCCGATTTCAGTTCCAGAGCGATTCGCCCAATGAGTCCTTGATATTTCGTCGTTTTCAGCCAATTTTTCTGGATTTTTGAAAATTTCACTTTTTTGTGAAAATATCCACTAAATGAGGGAATAATATGTGTGAGGGTACCCCAGGAGAGTTCCAAATGTGTGTGGGTAGAATATATATCCCACGGGGGTAAAATTGAAAAAAGTTGAAAACATTTTTTTTTGGACTTAGTCATTTTTCCGGCGTTTATCAGACTTTCAGATAGGGGAAATGTCAGTGAGCATTCCGATTTCAGTTCCAGAGCGATTCACCCAATGAGTCCTTGATATTTAGTCGTTTTCAGCCAATTTTCTGGATTTTTGAAAATTTCACTTTTTTGTGAAAATATCCACTAAATGAGGGAATAATATGTGTGAGGGTACCCCAGGAGAGTTCCAAATGTGTGTGGGTAGAATATATATCCCACGGGGGTAAAATTTAAAAAAGTTGAAAACATTTTTTTTTGGACTTAGTCATTTTTCCGGCGTTTATCAGACTTTCAGATAGGGGAAATGTCAGTGAGCGTTCCGATTTCAGTTCCAGAGCGATTCGCCGGATGCGTCCTTGATATTTAGTCGTTTTCAGCCAATTTCCTGGATTTTTGAAAATTTCACTTTTCTGTGAAAATATCCACTAAATGAGGGAATAATATGTGTGAGGGTACCCCAGGAGAGTTCCAAATGTGTGTGGGTAGAATATATATCCCACGGGGGTAAAATTGAAAAAAGTTGAAAACATTTTTTTTTGGACTTAGTCATTTTTCCGGCGTTTATCAGTCTTTCAGATAGGGGAAATGTCAGTGAGCGTTCCGATTTCAGTTCCAGAGCGATTCGCCCAATGAGTCCTTGATATTTCGTCGTTTTCAGCCAATTTTCTGGATTTTTGAAAATTTCACTTTTTTGTGAAAATATCCACTAAATGAGGGAATAATTTGTGTGAGGGTACCCCATGAGAGTTCCAAATGTGTGTGGGTAGAATATATATCCCACGGGGGTAAAATTGAAAAAAGTTGAAAACATTTATTTTTGGACTTAGTCATTTTTCCGGCGTTTATCAGACTTTCAGATAGGGGAAATGTAAGTGAGCATTCCGATTTCAGTTCCAGAGCGATTCGCCCAATGAGTCCTTGATATTTCGTCGTTTTCAGCCAATTTTTCTGGATTTTTGAAAATTTCACTTTTTTGTGAAAATATCCACTAAATGAGGGAATAATATGTGTGAGGGTACCCCAGGAGAGTTCCAAATGTGTGTGGGTAGAATATATATCCCACGGGGGTAAAATTGAAAAAAGTTGAAAAAAAATTTTTTTTGGACTTAGTCATTTTTCCGGCGTTTATCAGACTTTCAGATAGGGGAAATGTCAGTGAGCATTCCGATTTCAGTTCCAGAGCGATTCGCCGGATGCGTCCTTGATATTTAGTCGTTTTCAGCCAATTTTCTGGATTTTTGAAAATTTCACTTTTCTGTGAAAATATCCACTAAATGAGGGAATAATATGTGTGAGGGTACCCCAGGAGAGTTCCAAATGTGTGTGGGTAGAATATATATCCCACGGGGGTAAAATTGAAAAAAGTTGAAAACATTTTTTTTTGGACTTAGTCATTTTTCCGGCATTTATCAGACTTTCAGATAGGGGAAATGTCAGTGAGCGTTCCGATTTCAGTTCCAGAGCGATTTGCCCAATAAGTCCTTGATATTTAGTCGATTTCAGCCAATTTTCTGGATTTTTGAAAATTTCACTTTTTTGTGAAAATATCCACTAAATGAGGGAATAATATGTGTGAGGGTACCACAGGAGAGTTCCAAATGTGTGTGGGTAGAATATATATCCCACGGGGGTAAAATTGAAAAAAGTTGAAAAAAAATTTTTTTCGACTCAGTCATTTTTCTGGCGTTTATCAGACTTTCAGATAGGGGAAATGTCAGTGAGCATTCCGATTTCAGTTCCAGAGCGATTCGCCGGATGCGTCCTTGATATTTAGTCGTTTTCAGCCAATTTTCTGGATTTTTGAAAATTTCACTTTTCTGTGAAAATATCCACTAAATGAGGGAATAATATGTGTGAGGGTACCCCAGGAGAGTTCCAAATGTGTGTGGGTAGAATATATATCCCACGGGGGTAAAATTGAAAAAAGTTGAAAACATTTTTTTTTGGACTTAGTCATTTTTCCGGCGTTTATCAGACTTTCAGATAGGGGAAATGTCAGTGAGCATTCCGATTTCAGTTCCAGAGCGATTCACCCAATGAGTCCTTGATATTTAGTCGTTTTCAGCCAATTTTCTGGATTTTTGAAAATTTCACTTTTTTGTGAAAATATCCACTAAATGAGGGAATAATATGTGTGAGGGTACCCCAGGAGAGTTCCAAATGTGTGTGGGTAGAATATATATCCCACGGGGGTAAAATTGAAAAAAGTTGAAAAAATATTTTTTTTGGACTTAGTCATTTTTCCGGCGTTTATCAGACTTTCAGATAGGGGAAATGTCAGTGAGCATTCCGATTTCAGTTCCAGAGCGATTCGCCCAATGAGTCCTTGATATTTCATCGTTTTCAGCCAATTTTTCTGGATTTTTGAAAATTTCACTTTTTTGTGAAAATATCCACTAAATGAGGGAATAATATGTGTGAGGGTACCCCAGGAGAGTTCCAAATGTGTGTGGGTAGAATATATATCCCACGGGGGTAAAATTGAAAAAAGTTTAAAAAAATTTTTTTTTGGACTTAGTCATTTTTCCGGCGTTTATCAGACTTTCAGATAGGGGAAATGTCAGTGAGCGTTCCGATTTCAGTTCCAGAGCGATTCGCCGGATGCGTCCTTGATATTTAGTCGTTTTCAGCCAATTTTCTGGATTTTTGAAAATTTCACTTTTCTGTGAAAATATCCACTAAATGAGGGAATAATATGTGTGAGGGTACCCCAGGAGAGTTCCAAATGTGTGTGGGTAGAATATATATCCCACGGGGGTAAAATTGAAAAAAGTTGAAAACATTTTTTTTTGGACTTAGTCATTTTTCCGGCATTTATCAGACTTTCAGATAGGGGAAATGTCAGTGAGCGTTCCGATTTCAGTTCCAGAGCGATTTGCCCAATAAGTCCTTGATATTTAGTCGATTTCAGCCAATTTTCTGGATTTTTGAAAATTTCACTTTTTTGTGAAAATATCCACTAAATGAGGGAATAATATGTGTGAGGGTACCCCAGGAGAGTTCCAAATGTGGGTGGGTAGAATATATATCCCACGGGGGTAAAATTGAAAAAAGTTGAAAAAATATTTTTTTAGACTTAGTCATTTTTCCGGCATTTATCAGACTTTCAGAGAGGGGAAATGTCAGTGAGCATTCCGATTTCAGTTCCAGAGCGATTCACCCTATGAGTCCTTGATATTTAGCCGTTTTCAGCCAATTTTCTGGATTTTTGAAAATTTCACTTTTTTGTGAAAATATCCACTAAATGAGGGAATAATATGTGTGAGGGTACCAAAGGAGAGTTCCAAATGTGTGTGGGTAGAATATATATCCCACGGGGGTAAAATTGAAAAAAGTTGAAAAAAAAATTTTTTGGACTCAGTCATTTTTCTGGCGTTTATCAGACTTTCAGATAGGGGAAATGTCAGTGAGCATTCCGATTTCAGTTTCAGAGCGATTCGCCCAATGAGTCCTTGATATTTCGTCGTTTTCAGCCAATTTTTCAGGATTTTTGAAAATTTCACTTTTTTGTGAAAATATCCACTAAATGAGGGAATAATATGTGTGAGGGTACCCCAGGAGAGTTCCAAATGTGTGTGGGTAGAATATATATCCCACGGGGGTAAAATTTAAAAAAGTTGAAAACATTTTTTTTTGGACTTAGTCATTTTTCCGGCGTTTATCAGACTTTCAGATAAGGGAAATGTCAGTGAGCATTCCGATTTCAGTTCCAGAGCGATTCGCCGGATGAGTCCTTGATAATTAGTCGTTTTCAGCCAATTTTCTGGATTTTTGAAAATTTCACTTTTCTGTGAAAATATCCACTAAATGAGGGAATAATATGTGTGAGGGTACCCCAGGAGAGTTCCAAATGTGTGTGGGTAGAATATATATCCCACGGGGGTAAAATTGAAAAAAGTTGAAAACATTTTTTTTTGAGCTTAGTCATTTTTCCGGCGTTTATCAGACTTTCAGATAGGGGAAATGTCAGTGAGCATTCCGATTTCAGTTCCAGAGCGATTCACCCAATGAGTCCTTGATATTTAGTCGTTTTCAGCCAATTTTCTGGATTTTTGAAAATTTCACTTTTTTGTGAAAATATCCACTAAATGAGGGAATAATATGTGTGAGGGTACCCCAGGAGAGTTCCAAATGTGTGTGGGTAGAATATATATCCCACGGGGGTAAAATTTAAAAAAGTTGAAAACATTTTTTTTTGGACTTAGTCATTTTTCCGGCGTTTATCAGACTTTCAGATAGGGGAAATGTCAGTGAGCGTTCCGATTTCAGTTCCAGAGCGATTCGCCGGATGCGTCCTTGATATTTAGTCGTTTTCAGCCAATTTCCTGGATTTTTGAAAATTTCACTTTTCTGTGAAAATATCCACTAAATGAGGGAATAATATGTGTGAGGGTACCCCAGGAGAGTTCCAAATGTGTGTGGGTAGAATATATATCCCACGGGGGTAAAATTGAAAAAAGTTGAAAACATTTTTTTTTGGACTTAGTCATTTTTCCGGCGTTTATCAGTCTTTCAGATAGGGGAAATGTCAGTGAGCGTTCCGATTTCAGTTCCAGAGCGATTCGCCCAATGAGTCCTTGATATTTCGTCGTTTTCAGCCAATTTTCTGGATTTTTGAAAATTTCACTTTTTTGTGAAAATATCCACTAAATGAGGGAATAATTTGTGTGAGGGTACCCCATGAGAGTTCCAAATGTGTGTGGGTAGAATATATATCCCACGGGGGTAAAATTGAAAAAAGTTGAAAACATTTATTTTTGGACTTAGTCATTTTTCCGGCGTTTATCAGACTTTCAGATAGGGGAAATGTAAGTGAGCATTCCGATTTCAGTTCCAGAGCGATTCGCCCAATGAGTCCTTGATATTTCGTCGTTTTCAGCCAATTTTTCTGGATTTTTGAAAATTTCACTTTTTTGTGAAAATATCCACTAAATGAGGGAATAATATGTGTGAGGGTACCCCAGGAGAGTTCCAAATGTGTGTGGGTAGAATATATATCCCACGGGGGTAAAATTGAAAAAAGTTGAAAAAAATTTTTTTTTGGACTTAGTCATTTTTCCGGCGTTTATCAGACTTTCAGATAGGGGAAATGTCAGTAAGCATTCCGATTTCAGTTCCAGAGCGATTCGCCGGATGCGTCCTTGATATTTAGTCGTTTTCAGCCAATTTTCTGGATTTTTGAAAATTTCACTTTTCTGTGAAAATATCCACTAAATGAGGGAATAATATGTGTGAGGGTACCCCAGGAGAGTTCCAAATGTGTGTGGGTAGAATATATATCCCACGCGGGTAAAATTGAAAAAAGTTGAAAACATTTTTTTTTGGACTTAGTCATTTTTCCGGCATTTATCAGACTTTCAGATAGGGGAAATGTCAGTGAGCGTTCCGATTTCAGTTCCAGAGCGATTTGCCCAATAAGTCCTTGATATTTAGTCGATTTCAGCCAATTTTCTGGATTTTTGAAAATTTCACTTTTTTGTGAAAATATCCACTAAATGAGGGAATAATATGTGTGAGGGTACCACAGGAGAGTTCCAAATGTGTGTGGGTAGAATATATATCCCACGGGGGTAAAATTGAAAAAAGTTGAAAAAAAATTTTTTTGGACTCAGTCATTTTTCTGGCGTTTATCAGACTTTCAGATAGGGGAAATGTCAGTGAGCATTCCGATTTCAGTTCCAGAGCGATTCACCCAATGAGTCCTTGATATTTAGTCGTTTTCAGCCAATTTTCTGGATTTTTGAAAATTTCACTTTTTTGTGAAAATATCCACTAAATGAGGGAATAATATGTGTGAGGGTACCCCAGGAGAGTTCCAAATGTGTGTGGGTAGAATATATATCCCACGGGGGTAAAATTGAAAAAAGTTGAAAAAATATTTTTTTTGGACTTAGTCATTTTTCCGGCGTTTATCAGACTTTCAGATAGGGGAAATGTCAGTGAGCGTTCCGATTTCAGTTCCAGAGCGATTTGCCCAATAAGTCCTTGATATTTAGTCGATTTCAGCCAATTTTCTGGATTTTTGAAAATTTCACTTTTTTGTGAAAATATCCACTAAATGAGGGAATAATATGTGTGAGGGTACCCCAGGAGAGTTCCAAATGTGGGTGGGTAGAATATATATCCCACGGGGGTAAAATTGAAAAAAGTTGAAAAAATATTTTTTTAGACTTAGTCATTTTTCCGGCATTTATCAGACTTTCAGATAGGGGAAATGTCAGTGAGCATTCCGATTTCAGTTCCAGAGCTATTCACCCTATGAGTCCTTGATATTTAGCCGTTTTCAGCCAATTTTCTGGATTTTTGAAAATTTCACTTTTTTGTGAAAATATCCACTAAATGAGGGAATAATATGTGTGAGGGTACCAAAGGAGAGTTCCAAATGTGTGTGGGTAGAATATATATCCCACGGGGGTAAAATTGAAAAAAGTTGAAAAAAAAATTTTTTGGACTCAGTCATTTTTCTGGCGTTTATCAGACTTTCAGATAGGGGAAATGTCAGTGAGCATTCCGATTTCAGTTCCAGAGCGATTCGCCCAATGAGTCCTTGATATTTCGTCGTTTTCAGCCAATTTTTCTGGATTTTTGAAAATTTCACTTTTTTGTGAAAATATCCACTAAATGAGGGAATAATATGTGTGAGGGTACCCCAGGAGAGTTCCAAATGTGTGTGGGTAGAATATATATCCCACAGGGGTAAAATTTAAAAAAGTTGAAAACATTTTTTTTTGGACTTAGTCATTTTTCCGGCGTTTATCAGACTTTCAGATAGGGGAAATGTCAGTGAGCATTCCGATTTCAGTTCCAGAGCGATTCGCCGGATGAGTCCTTGATAATTAGTCGTTTTCAGCCAATTTTCTGGATTTTTGAAAATTTCTCTTTTCTGTGAAAATATCCACTAAATGAGGGAATAATATGTGTGAGGGTACCCCAGGAGAGTTCCAAATGTGTGTGGGTAGAATATATATCCCACGGGGGTAAAATTGAAAAAAGTTGAAAACATTTTTTTTTGGACTTAGTCATTTTTCCGGCGGTTATCAGACTTTCAGATAGGGGAAATGTCAGTGAGCATTCCGATTTCAGTTCCAGAGCGATTCACCCAATGAGTCCTTGATATTTAGTCGTTTTCAGCCAATTTTCTGGATTTTTGAAAATTTCACTTTTTTGTGAAAATATCCACTAAATGAGGGAATAATATGTGTGAGGGTACCCCAGGAGAGTTCCAAATGTGTGTGGGTAGAATATATATCCCACGGGGGTAAAATTTAAAAAAGTTGAAAACATTTTTTTTTTGACTTAGTCATTTTTCCGGCGTTTATCAGACTTTCAGATAGGGGAAATGTCAGTGAGCGTTCCGATTTCAGTTCCAGAGCGATTCGCCGGATGCGTCCTTGATATTTAGTCGTTTTCAGCCAATTTTCTGGATTTTTGAAAATTTCACTTTTCTGTGAAAATATCCACTAAATGAGGGAATAATATGTGTGAGGGTACCCCAGGAGAGTTCCAAATGTGTGTGGGTAGAATATATATCCCACGGGGGTAAAATTGAAAAAAGTTGAAAACATTTTTTTTTGGACTTAGTCATTTTTCCGGCATTTATCAGACTTTCAGATAGGGGAAATGTCAGTGAGCGTTCCGATTTCAGTTCCAGAGCGATTTGCCCAATAAGTCCTTGATATTTAGTCGATTTCAGCCAATTTTCTGGATTTTTGAAAATTTCACTTTTTTGTGAAAATATCCACTAAATGAGGGAATAAGATGTGTGAGGGTACCACAGGAGAGTTCCAAATGTGTGTGGGTAGAATATATATCCCACGGGGGTAAAATTGAAAAAAGTTGAAAAAAAATTTTTTTGGACTCAGTCATTTTTCTGGCGTTTATCAGACTTTCAGATAGGGGAAATGTCAGTGAGCATTCCGATTTCAGTTCCAGAGCGATTCGCCCAATGAGTCCTTGATATTTCGTCGTTTTCAGCCAATTTTTCTGGATTTTTGAAAATTTCACTTTTTTGTGAAAATATCCACTAAATGAGGGAATAATATGTGTGAGGGTACCCCAGGAGAGTTCCAAATGTGTGTGGGTAGAATATATATCCCACGGGGGTAAAATTGAAAAAAGTTGAAAAAATATTTTTTTTGGACTTAGTCATTTTTCCGGCGTTTATCAGACTTTCAGATAGGGGAAATGTCAGTGAGCGTTCCGATTTCAGTTCCAGAGCGATTCGCCGGATGCGTCCTTGATATTTAGTCGTTTTCAGCCAATTTTCTGGATTTTTGAAAATTTCACTTTTCTGTGAAAATATCCACTAAATGAGGGAATAATATGTGTGAGGGTACCCCAGGAGAGTTCCAAATGTGTGTGGGTAGAATATATATCCCACGGGGGTAAAATTGAAAAAAGTTGAAAACATTTTTTTTTGGACTTAGTCATTTTTCCGGCGTTTATCAGACTTTCAGATAGGGGAAATGTCAGTGAGCGTTCCGATTTCAGTTCCAGAGCGATTCGCCGGATGAGTCCTTGATAATTAGTCGTTTTCAGCCAATTTTCTGGATTTTTGAAAATTTCACTTTTCTGTGAAAATATCCACTAAATGAGGGAATAATATGTGTGAGGGTACCCCAGGAGAGTTCCAAATGTGTGTGGGTAGAATATATATCCCACGGGGGTAAAATTGAAAAAAGTTGAAAACATTTTTTTTTGGACTTAGTCATTTTTCCGGCGTTTATCAGACTTTCAGATAGGGGAAATGTCAGTGAGCATTCCGATTTCAGTTCCAGAGCGATTCGCCCAATGAGTCCTTGATATTTCGTCGTTTTCAGCCAATTTTTCTGGATTTTTGAAAATTTCACTTTTTTGTAAAAATATCCACTAAATGAGGGAATAATAAGTGTGAGGGTACCCCAGGAGAGTTCCAAATGTGTGTGGGTAGAATATATATCCCACGGGGGTAAAATTTAAAAAAGTTGAAAACATTTTTTTTTGGACTTAGTCATTTTTCCGGCGTTTATCAGACTTTCAGATAGGGGAAATGTCAGTGAGCATTCCGATTTCAGTTCCAGAGCGATTCGCCGGATGAGTCCTTGATAATTAGTCGTTTTCAGCCAATTTTCTGGATTTTTGAAAATTTCACTTTTCTGTGAAAATATCCACTAAATGAGGGAATAATATGTGTGAGGGTACCCCAGGAGAGTTCCAAATGTGTGTGGGTAGAATATATATCCCACGGGGGTAAAATTGAAAAAAGTTGAAAACATTTTTTTTTGGACTTAGTCATTTTTCCGGCGTTTATCAGACTTTCAGATAGGGGAAATGTCAGTGAGCATTCCGATTTCAGTTCCAGAGCGATTCACCCAATGAGTCCTTGATATTTAGTCGTTTTCAGCCAATTTTCTGGATTTTTGAAAATTTCACTTTTTTGTGAAAATATCCACTAAATGAGGGAATAATATGTGTGAGGGTACCCCAGGAGAGTTCCAAATGTGTGTGGGTAGAATATATATCCCACGGGGGTAAAATTGAAAAAAGTTGAAAACATTTTTTTTTGGACTTAGTCATTTTTCCGGCGTTTATCAGACTTTCAGATAGGGGAAATGTCAGTGAGCATTCCGATTTCAGTTCCAGAGCGATTCGCCGGATGAGTCCTTGATAATTAGTCGTTTTCAGCCAATTTTCTGGATTTTTGAAAATTTCACTTTTCTGTGAAAATATCCACTAAATGAGGGAATAATATGTGTGAGGGTACCCCAGGAGAGTTCCAAATGTGTGTGGGTAGAATATATATCCCACGGGGGTAAAATTGAAAAAAGTTGAAAACATTTTTTTTTGGACTTAGTCATTTTTCCGGCGTTTATCAGACTTTCAGATAGGGGAAATGTCAGTGAGCATTCCGATTTCAGTTCCAGAGCGATTCGCCGGATGAGTCCTTGATAATTAGTCGTTTTCAGCCAATTTTCTGGATTTTTGAAAATTTCACTTTTCTGTGAAAATATCCACTAAATGAGGGAATAATATGTGTGAGGGTACCCCAGGAGAGTTCCAAATGTGTGTGGGTAGAATATATATCCCACGTGGGTAAAATTGAAAAAAGTTGAAAACATTTTTTTTTGTACTTAGTCATTTTTCCGGCGTTTATCAGACTTTCAGATAGGGGAAATGTCAGTGAGCATTCCGATTTCAGTTCCAGAGCGATTCACCCAATGAGTCCTTGATATTTAGTCGTTTTCAGCCAATTTTCTGGATTTTTGAAAATTTCACTTTTTTGTGAAAATATCCACTAAATGAGGGAATAATATGTGTGAGGGTACCCCAGGAGAGTTCCAAATGTGTGTGGGTAGAATATATATCCCATGGGGGTAAAATTGAAAAAAGTTGAAAAAATATTTTTTTTGGACTTAGTCATTTTTCCGGCGTTTATCAGACTTTCAGATAGGGGAAATGTCAGTGAGCATTCCGATTTCAGTTCCAGAGCGATTCGCCGGATGAGTCCTTGATAATTAGTCGTTTTCAGCCAATTTTCTGGATTTTTGAAAATTTCACTTTTCTGTGAAAATATCCACTAAATGAGGGAATAATATGTGTGAGGGTACCCCAGGAGAGTTCCAAATGTGTGTGGGTAGAATATATATCCCACGGGGGTAAAATTGAAAAAAGTTGAAAACATTTTTTTTTGGACTTAGTCATTTTTCCGGCGTTTATCAGACTTTCAGATAGGGGAAATGTCAGTGAGCATTCCGATTTCAGTTCCAGAGCGATTCACCCAATGAGTCCTTGATATTTAGTCGTTTTCAGCCAATTTTCTGGATTTTTGAAAATTTCACTTTTTTGTGAAAATATCCACTAAATGAGGGAATAATATGTGTGAGGGTACCCCAGGAGAGTTCCAAATGTGTGTGGGTAGAATATATATCCCACGGGGGTAAAATTGAAAAAAGTTGAAAACATTTTTTTTTGGACTTAGTCATTTTTCCGGCGTTTATCAGACTTTCAGATAGGGGAAATGTCAGTGAGCATTCCGATTTCAGTTCCAGAGCGATTCGCCGGATGAGTCCTTGATAATTAGTCGTTTTCAGCCAATTTTCTGGATTTTTGAAAATTTCACTTTTCTGTGAAAATATCCACTAAATGAGGGAATAATATGTGTGAGGGTACCCCAGGAGAGTTCCAAATGTGTGTGGGTAGAATATATATCCCACGGGGGTAAAATTGAAAAAAGTTGAAAACATTTTTTTTTGGACTTAGTCATTTTTCCGGCGTTTATCAGACTTTCAGATAGGGGAAATGTCAGTGAGCGTTCCGATTTCAGTTCCAGAGCGATTCGCCGGATGCGTCCTTGATATTTAGTCGTTTTCAGCCAATTTTCTGGATTTTTGAAAATTTCACTTTTCTGTGAAAATATCCACTAAATGAGGGAATAATATGTGTGAGGGTACCCCAGGAGAGTTCCAAATGTGTGTGGGTAGAATATATATCCCACAGGGGTAAAATTGAAAAAAGTTGAAAACATTTTTTTTTGGACTTAGTCATTTTTCCGGCATTTATCAGACTTTCAGATAGGGGAAATGTCAGTGAGCGTTCCGATTTCAGTTCCAGAGCGATTTGCCCAATAAGTCCTTGATATTTAGTCGATTTCAGCCAATTTTCTGGATTTTTGAAAATTTCACTTTTTTGTGAAAATATCCACTAAATGAGGGAATAATATGTGTGAGGGTACCCCAGGAGAGTTCCAAATGTGGGTGGGTAGAATATATATCCCACGGGGGTAAAATTGAAAAAAGTTGAAAACATTTTTTTTTGGACTTAGTCATTTTTCCGGCGTTTATCAGACTTTCAGATAGGGGAAATGTCAGTGAGCATTCCGATTTCAGTTCCAGAGCGATTAGCCCAATGAGTCCTTGATATTTCGTCGTTTTCAGCCAATTTTTCTGGATTTTTGAAATTTTCACTTTTTTGTAAAAATATCCACTAAATGAGGGAATAATATGTGTGAGGGTACCCCAGGAGAGTTCCAAATGTGTGTGGGTAGAATATATATCCCACGGGGGTGAAATTTAAAAAAGTTGAAAACATTTTTTTTTGGACTTAGTCATTTTTCCGGCGTTTATCAGACTTTCAGATAGGGGAAATGTCAGTGAGCATTCCGATTTCAGTTCCAGAGCGATTCGCCGGATGAGTCCTTGATAATTAGTCGTTTTCAGCCAATTTTCTGGATTTTTGAAAATTTCACTTTTCTGTGAAAATATCCACTAAATGAGGGAATAATATGTGTGAGGGTACCCCAGGAGAGTTCCACATGTGTGTGGGTAGAATATATATCCCACGGGGGTAAAATTGAAAAAAGTTGAAAACATTTTTTTTTGGACTTAGTCATTTTTCCGGCGTTTATCAGACTTTCAGATAGGGGAAATGTCAGTGAGCATTCCGATTTCAGTTCCAGAGCGATTCACCCTATGAGTCCTTGATATTTAGCCGTTTTCAGCCAATTTTCTGGATTTTTGAAAATTTCACTTTTTTGTGAAAATATCCACTAAATGAGGGAATAATATGTGTGAGGGTACCGCAGGAGAGTTCCAAATGTGTGTGGGTAGAATATATATCCCACGGGGGTAAAATTGAAAAAAGTTGAAAAAAAATTTTTTGGACTCAGTCATTTTTCTGGCGTTTATCAGACTTTCAGATAGGAGAAATGTCAGTGAGCGTTCCGATTTCAGTTCCAGAGCGATTCGCCGGATGAGTCCTTGATAATTAGTCGTTTTCAGCCAATTTTCTGGATTTTTGAAAATTTCACTTTTCTGTGAAAATATCCACTAAATGAGGGAATAATATGTGTGAGGGTACCCCAGGAGAGTTCCAAATGTGTGTGGGTAGAATATATATCCCACGGGGGTAAAATTGAAAAAAGTTGAAAAAATATTTTTTTAGACTTAGTCATTTTTCCGGCATTTATCAGACTTTCAGATAGGGGAAATGTCAGTGAGCTTTCCGATTTCAGTTCCAGAGCGATTCACCCAATGAGTCCTTGATATTTAGTCGTTTTCAGCCAATTTTCTGGATTTTTGAAAATTTCACTTTTTTGTGAAAATATCCACTAAATGAGGGAATAATATGTGTGAGGGTACCCCAGGAGAGTTCCAAATGTGTTTGGGTAGAATATATATCCCACGGGGGTAAAATTGAAAAAAGTTGAAAAAATATTTTTTTTGGACTTAGTCATTTTTCCGGCGTTTATCAGACTTTCAGATAGGGGAAATGTCAGTGAGCATTCCGATTTCAGTTCCAGAGCGATTCGCCGGATGAGTCCTTGATAATTAGTCGTTTTCAGCCAATTTTCTGGATTTTTGAAAATTTCACTTTTCTGTGAAAATATCCACTAAATGAGGGAATAATATGTGTGAGGGTACCCCAGGAGAGTTCCAAATGTGTGTGGGTAGAATATATATCCCACGGGGGTAAAATTGAAAAAAGTTGAAAACATTTTTTTTTGGACTTAGTCATTTTTCCGGCGTTTATCAGACTTTCAGATAGGGGAAATGTCAGTGAGCATTCCGATTTCAGTTCCAGAGCGATTCGCCGGATGAGTCCTTGATAATTAGTCGTTTTCAGCCAATTTTCTGGATTTTTGAAAATTTCACTTTTCTGTGAAAATATCCACTAAATGAGGGAATAATATGTGTGAGGGTACCCCAGGAGAGTTCCAAATGTGTGTGGGTAGAATATATATCCCACGTGGGTAAAATTGAAAAAAGTTGAAAACATTTTTTTTTGTACTTAGTCATTTTTCCGGCGTTTATCAGACTTTCAGATAGGGGAAATGTCAGTGAGCATTCCGATTTCAGTTCCAGAGCGATTCACCCAATGAGTCCTTGATATTTAGTCGTTTTCAGCCAATTTTCTGGATTTTTGAAAATTTCACTTTTTTGTGAAAATATCCACTAAATGAGGGAATAATATGTGTGAGGGTACCCCAGGAGAGTTCCAAATGTGTGTGGGTAGAATATATATCCCACGGGGGTAAAATTGAAAAAAGTTGAAAACATTTTTTTTTGGACTTAGTCATTTTTCCGGCGTTTATCAGACTTTCAGATAGGGGAAATGTCAGTGAGCATTCCGATTTCAGTTCCAGAGCGATTCGCCGGATGAGTCCTTGATAATTAGTCGTTTTCAGCCAATTTTCTGGATTTTTGAAAATTTCACTTTTCTGTGAAAATATCCACTAAATGAGGGAATAATATGTGTGAGGGTACCCCAGGAGAGTTCCAAATGTGTGTGGGTAGAATATATATCCCACGGGGGTAAAATTGAAAAAAGTTGAAAACATTTTTTTTTGGACTTAGTCATTTTTCCGGCGTTTATCAGACTTTCAGATAGGGGAAATGTCAGTGAGCGTTCCGATTTCAGTTCCAGAGCGATTCGCCGGATGCGTCCTTGATATTTAGTCGTTTTCAGCCAATTTTCTGGATTTTTGAAAATTTCACTTTTCTGTGAAAATATCCACTAAATGAGGGAATAATATGTGTGAGGGTACCCCAGGAGAGTTAGTTCCAAATGTGTGTGGGTAGAATATATATCCCACAGGGGTAAAATTGAAAAAAGTTGAAAACATTTTTTTTTGGACTTAGTCATTTTTCCGGCATTTATCAGACTTTCAGATAGGGGAAATGTCAGTGAGCGTTCCGATTTCAGTTCCAGAGCGATTTGCCCAATAAGTCCTTGATATTTAGTCGATTTCAGCCAATTTTCTGGATTTTTGAAAATTTCACTTTTTTGTGAAAATATCCACTAAATGAGGGAATAATATGTGTGAGGGTACCCCAGGAGAGTTCCAAATGTGGGTGGGTAGAATATATATCCCACGGGGGTAAAATTGAAAAAAGTTGAAAACATTTTTTTTTGGACTTAGTCATTTTTCCGGCGTTTATCAGACTTTCAGATAGGGGAAATGTCAGTGAGCATTCCGATTTCAGTTCCAGAGCGATTAGCCCAATGAGTCCTTGATATTTCGTCGTTTTCAGCCAATTTTTCTGGATTTTTGAAATTTTCACTTTTTTGTAAAAATATCCACTAAATGAGGGAATAATATGTGTGAGGGTACCCCAGGAGAGTTCCAAATGTGTGTGGGTAGAATATATATCCCACGGGGGTAAAATTTAAAAAAGTTGAAAACATTTTTTTTTGGACTTAGTCATTTTTCCGGCGTTTATCAGACTTTCAGATAGGGGAAATGTCAGTGAGCATTCCGATTTCAGTTCCAGAGCGATTCGCCGGATGAGTCCTTGATAATTAGTCGTTTTCAGCCAATTTTCTGGATTTTTGAAAATTTCACTTTTCTGTGAAAATATCCACTAAATGAGGGAATAATATGTGTGAGGGTACCCCAGGAGAGTTCCACATGTGTGTGGGTAGAATATATATCCCACGGGGGTAAAATTGAAAAAAGTTGAAAACATTTTTTTTTGGACTTAGTCATTTTTCCGGCGTTTATCAGACTTTCAGATAGGGGAAATGTCAGTGAGCATTCCGATTTCAGTTCCAGAGCGATTCACCCTATGAGTCCTTGATATTTAGCCGTTTTCAGCCAATTTTCTGGATTTTTGAAAATTTCACTTTTTTGTGAAAATATCCACTAAATGAGGGAATAATATGTGTGAGGGTACCGCAGGAGAGTTCCAAATGTGTGTGGGTAGAATATATATCCCACGGGGGTAAAATTGAAAAAAGTTGAAAAAAAAATTTTTGGACTCAGTCATTTTTCTGGCGTTTATCAGACTTTCAGATAGGAGAAATGTCAGTGAGCGTTCCGATTTCAGTTCCAGAGCGATTCGCCGGATGAGTCCTTGATAATTAGTCGTTTTCAGCCAATTTTCTGGATTTTTGAAAATTTCACTTTTCTGTGAAAATATCCACTAAATGAGGGAATAATATGTGTGAGGGTACCCCAGGAGAGTTCCAAATGTGTGTGGGTAGAATATATATCCCACGGGGGTAAAATTGAAAAAAGTTGAAAAAATATTTTTTTAGACTTAGTCATTTTTCCGGCATTTATCAGACTTTCAGATAGGGGAAATGTCAGTGAGCTTTCCGATTTCAGTTCCAGAGCGATTCACCCAATGAGTCCTTGATATTTAGTCGTTTTCAGCCAATTTTCTGGATTTTTGAAAATTTCACTTTTTTGTGAAAATATCCACTAAATGAGGGAATAATATGTGTGAGGGTACCCCAGGAGAGTTCCAAATGTGTTTGGGTAGAATATATATCCCACGGGGGTAAAATTGAAAAAAGTTGAAAAAATATTTTTTTTGGACTTAGTCATTTTTCCGGCGTTTATCAGACTTTCAGATAGGGGAAATGTCAGTGAGCATTCCGATTTCAGTTCCAGAGCGATTCGCCCAATGAGTCCTTGATATTTCGTCGTTTTCAGCCAATTTTCTGGATTTTTGAAAATTTCACTTTTCTGTGAAAATATCCACTAAATGAGGGAATAATATGTGTGAGGGTACCCCAGGAGAGTTCCAAATGTGTGTGGGTAGAATATATATCCCACGGGGGTAAAATTGAAAAAAGTTGAAAACATTTTTTTTTGGACTTAGTCATTTTTCCGGCGTTTATCAGACTTTCAGATAGGGGAAATGTCAGTGAGCATTCCGATTTCAGTTCCAGAGCGATTCGCCAATGAGTCCTTGATATTTCGTCGTTTTCAGCCAATTTTTCTGGATTTTTGAAAGTTTCACTTTTTTGTGAAAATATCCACTAAATGAGGGAATAATATGTGTGAGGGTACCCCAGGAGAGTTCCAAATGTGGGTGGGTAGAATATATATCCCACGGGGGTAAAATTGAAAAAAGTTGAAAAAATATTTTTTTAGACTTAGTCATTTTTCCGGCATTTATCAGACTTTCAGATAGGGGAAATGTCAGTGAGCATTCCGATTTCAGTTCCAGAGCGATTCACCCTATGAGTCCTTGATATTTAGCCGTTTTCAGCCAATTTTCTGGATTTTTGAAAATTTCACTTTTTTGTGAAAATATCCACTAAATGAGGGAATAATATGTGTGAGGGTACCACAGGAGAGTTCCAAATGTGTGTGGGTAGAATATATATCCCACGGGGGTAAAATTGAAAAAAGTTGAAAACATTTTTTTTTGTACTTAGTCATTTTTCCGGCGTTTATCAGACTTTCAGATAGGGGAAATGTCAGTGAGCATTCCGATTTCAGTTCCAGAGCGATTCGCCGGATGAGTCCTTGATAATTAGTCGTTTTCAGCCAATTTTCTGGATTTTTGAAAATTTCACTTTTCTGTGAAAATATCCACTAAATGAGGGAATAATATGTGTGAGGGTACCCCAGGAGAGTTCCAAATGTGTGTGGGTAGAATATATATCCCACGGGGGTAAAATTGAAAAAAGTTGAAAACATTTTTTTTTGGACTTAGTCATTTTTCCGGCGTTTATCAGACTTTCAGATAGGGGAAATGTCAGTGAGCATTCCGATTTCAGTTCCAGAGCGATTCGCCGGATGAGTCCTTGATAATTAGTCGTTTTCAGCCAATTTTCTGGATTTTTGAAAATTTCACTTTTCTGTGAAAATATCCACTAAATGAGGGAATAATATGTGTGAGGGTACCCCAGGAGAGTTCCAAATGTGTGTGGGTAGAATATATATCCCACGTGGGTAAAATTGAAAAAAGTTGAAAACATTTTTTTTTGTACTTAGTCATTTTTCCGGCGTTTATCAGACTTTCAGATAGGGGAAATGTCAGTGAGCATTCCGATTTCAGTTCCAGAGCGATTCACCCAATGAGTCCTTGATATTTAGTCGTTTTCAGCCAATTTTCTGGATTTTTGAAAATTTCACTTTTTTGTGAAAATATCCACTAAATGAGGGAATAATATGTGTGAGGGTACCCCAGGAGAGTTCCAAATGTGTGTGGGTAGAATATATATCCCACGGGGGTAAAATTGAAAAAAGTTGAAAAAATATTTTTTTTGGACTTAGTCATTTTTCCGGCGTTTATCAGACTTTCAGATAGGGGAAATGTCAGTGAGCATTCCGATTTCAGTTCCAGAGCGATTCGCCGGATGAGTCCTTGATAATTAGTCGTTTTCAGCCAATTTTCTGGATTTTTGAAAATTTCACTTTTCTGTGAAAATATCCACTAAATGAGGGAATAATATGTGTGAGGGTACCCCAGGAGAGTTCCAAATGTGTGTGGGTAGAATATATATCCCACGGGGGTAAAATTGAAAAAAGTTGAAAACATTTTTTTTTGGACTTAGTCATTTTTCCGGCGTTTATCAGACTTTCAGATAGGGGAAATGTCAGTGAGCATTCCGATTTCAGTTCCAGAGCGATTCACCCAATGAGTCCTTGATATTTAGTCGTTTTCAGCCAATTTTCTGGATTTTTGAAAATTTCACTTTTTTGTGAAAATATCCACTAAATGAGGGAATAATATGTGTGAGGGTACCCCAGGAGAGTTCCAAATGTGTGTGGGTAGAATATATATCCCACGGGGGTAAAATTGAAAAAAGTTGAAAACATTTTTTTTTGGACTTAGTCATTTTTCCGGCGTTTATCAGACTTTCAGATAGGGGAAATGTCAGTGAGCGTTCCGATTTCAGTTCCAGAGCGATTCGCCGGATGCGTCCTTGATATTTAGTCGTTTTCAGCCAATTTTCTGGATTTTTGAAAATTTCACTTTTCTGTGAAAATATCCACTAAATGAGGGAATAATATGTGTGAGGGTACCCCAGGAGAGTTCCAAATGTGTGTGGGTAGAATATATATCCCACAGGGGTAAAATTGAAAAAAGTTGAAAACATTTTTTTTTGGACTTAGTCATTTTTCCGGCATTTATCAGACTTTCAGATAGGGGAAATGTCAGTGAGCGTTCCGATTTCAGTTCCAGAGCGATTTGCCCAATAAGTCCTTGATATTTAGTCGATTTCAGCCAATTTTCTGGATTTTTGAAAATTTCACTTTTTTGTGAAAATATCCACTAAATGAGGGAATAATATGTGTGAGGGTACCCCAGGAGAGGTCCAAATGTGGGTGGGTAGAATATATATCCCACGGGGGTAAAATTGAAAAAAGTTGAAAACATTTTTTTTTGGACTTAGTCATTTTTCCGGCGTTTATCAGACTTTCAGATAGGGGAAATGTCAGTGAGCATTCCGATTTCAGTTCCAGAGCGATTAGCCCAATGAGTCCTTGATATTTCGTCGTTTTCAGCCAATTTTTCTGGATTTTTGAAATTTTCACTTTTTTGTAAAAATATCCACTAAATGAGGGAATAATATGTGTGAGGGTACCCCAGGAGAGTTCCAAATGTGTGTGGGTAGAATATATATCCCACGGGGGTAAAATTTAAAAAAGTTGAAAACATTTTTTTTTGGACTTAGTCATTTTTCCGGCGTTTATCAGACTTTCAGATAGGGGAAATGTCAGTGAGCATTCCGATTTCAGTTCCAGAGCGATTCGCCGGATGAGTCCTTGATAATTAGTCGTTTTCAGCCAATTTTCTGGATTTTTGAAAATTTCACTTTTCTGTGAAAATATCCACTAAATGAGGGAATAATATGTGTGAGGGTACCCCAGGAGAGTTCCACATGTGTGTGGGTAGAATATATATCCCACGGGGGTAAAATTGAAAAAAGTTGAAAACATTTTTTTTTGGACTTAGTCATTTTTCCGGCGTTTATCAGACTTTCAGATAGGGGAAATGTCAGTGAGCATTCCGATTTCAGTTCCAGAGCGATTCACCCTATGAGTCCTTGATATTTAGCCGTTTTCAGCCAATTTTCTGGATTTTTGAAAATTTCACTTTTTTGTGAAAATATCCACTAAATGAGGGAATAATATGTGTGAGGGTACCGCAGGAGAGTTCCAAATGTGTGTGGGTAGAATATATATCCCACGGGGGTAAAATTGAAAAAAGTTGAAAAAACATTTTTTGGACTCAGTCATTTTTCTGGCGTTTATCAGACTTTCAGATAGGGGAAATGTCAGTGAGCATTCCGATTTCAGTTCCAGAGCGATTCGCCCAATGAGTCCTTGATATTTCGTCGTTTTCAGCCAATTTTTCTGGATTTTTGAAAATTTCACTTTTTTGTGAAAATATCCACTAAATGAGGGAATAATATGTGTGAGGGTACCCCAGGAGAGTTCCAAATGTGGGTGGGTAGAATATATATCCCACGGGGGTAAAATTGAAAAAAGTTGATAAAATATTTTTTTAGACTTAGTCATTTTTCCGGCATTTATCAGACTTTCAGATAGTGGAAATGTCAGTGAGCATTCCGATTTCAGTTCCAGAGCGATTCACCCAATGAGTCCTTGATATTTAGTCGTTTTCAGCCAATTTTCTGGATTTTTGAAAATTTCACTTTTTTGTGAAAATATCCACTAAATGAGGGAATAATATGTGTGAGGGTACCCCAGGAGAGTTCCAAATGTGTGTGGGTAGAATATATATCCCACGGGGGTAAAATTGAAAAAAGTTGAAAAAATATTTTTTTTGGACTTAGTCATTTTTCCGGCGTTTATCAGACTTTCAGATAGGGGAAATGTCAGTGAGCATTCCGATTTCAGTTCCAGAGCGATTCGCCCAATGAGTCCTTGATATTTCGTTGTTTTCAGCCAATTTTTCTGGATTTTTGAAAATTTCACTTTTTTGTGAAAATATCCACTAAATGAGGGAATAATATGTGTGAGGGTACCCCAGGAGAGTTCCAAATGTGGGTGGGTAGAATATATATCCCACGGGGGTAAAATTGAAAAAAGTTGAAAAAAAATTTTTTGGACTCAGTCATTTTTCTGGCGTTTATCAGACTTTCAGATAGGGGAAATGTCAGTGAGCATTCCGATTTCAGTTCCAGAGCGATTCGCCCAATGAGTCCTTGATATTTCGTCGTTTTCAGCCAATTTTTCTGGATTTTTGAAAATTTCACTTTTTTGTGAAAATATCCACTAAATCAGGGAATAATATGTTGTGAGGGTACCCCAGGAGAGTTCCAAATGTGGGTGGGTAGAATATATATCCCACGGGGGTAAAATTGAAAAAAGTTGAAAAAATATTTTTTTAGACTTAGTCATTTTTCCGGCATTTATCAGACTTTCAGATAGTGGAAATGTCAGTGAGCATTCCGATTTCAGTTCCAGAGCGATTCACCCAATGAGTCCTTGATATTTAGTCGTTTTCAGCCAATTTTCTGGATTTTTGAAAATTTCACTTTTTTGTGAAAATATCCACTAAATGAGGGAATAATATGTGTGAGGGTTCCCCAGGAGAGTTCCAAATGTGTGTGGGTAGAATATATATCCCACGGGGGTAAAATTGAAAAAAGTTGAAAACATTTTTTTTTGGACTTAGTCATTTTTCCGGCGTTTATCAGACTTTCAGATAGGGGAAATGTCAGTGAGCATTCCGATTTCAGTTCCAGAGCGATTCACCCAATGAGTCCTTGATATTTAGTCGTTTTCAGCCAATTTTCTGGATTTTTGAAAATTTCACTTTTTTGTGAAAATATCCACTAAATGAGGGAATAATATGTGTGAGGGTACCCCAGGAGAGTTCCAAATGTGTGTGGGTAGAATATATATCCCACGGGGGTAAAATTGAAAAAAGTTGAAAAAATATTTTTTTTGGACTTAGTCATTTTTCCGGCGTTTATCAGACTTTCAGATAGGGGAAATGTCAGTGAGCATTCCGATTTCAGTTCCAGAGCGATTCGCCCAATGAGTCCTTGATATTTCGTCGTTTTCAGCCAATTTTTCTGGATTTTTGAAAATTTCACTTTTTTGTGAAAATATCCACTAAATGAGGGAATAATTTGTGTGAGGGTACCCCATGAGAGTTCCAAATGTGTGTGGGTAGAATATATATCCCACGGCGGTAAAATTGAAAAAAGTTGAAAACATTTTTTTTTGGACTTAATCATTTTTCCGGCGTTTATCAGACTTTCAGATAGGGGAAATGTCAGTGAGCATTCCGATTTCAGTTCCAGAGCGATTCGCCCAATGAGTCCTTGATATTTCGTCGTTTTCAGCCAATTTTTCTGGATTTTTGAAAATTTCACTTTTTTGTGAAAATATCCACTAAATGAGGGAATAATATGTGTGAGGGTACCCCAGGAGAGTTCCAAATGTGTGTGGGTAGAATATATATCCCACGGGGGTAAAATTGAAAAAAGTTGAAAAAATATTTTTTTTGGACTTAGTCATTTTTCCGGCGTTTATCAGACTTTCAGATAGGGGAAATGTCAGTGAGCATTCCGATTTCAGTTCCAGAGCGATTCGCCCAATGAGTCCTTGATATTTCGTCGTTTTCAGCCAATTTTTCTGGATTTTTGAAAATTTCACTTTTTTGTGAAAATATCCACTAAATGAGGGAATAATTTGTGTGAGGGTACCCCATGAGAGTTCCAAATGTGTGTGGGTAGAATATATATCCCACGGCGGTAAAATTGAAAAAAGTTGAAAACATTTTTTTTTGGACTTAGTCATTTTTCCGGCGTTTATCAGACTTTCAGATAGGGGAAATGTCAGTGAGCATTCCGATTTCAGTTCCAGAGCGATTCGCCCAATGAGTCCTTGATATTTCGTCGTTTTCAGCCAATTTTTCTGGATTTTTGAAAATTTCACTTTTTTGTGAAAATATCCACTAAATGAGGGAATAATATGTGTGAGGGTACCCCAGGAGAGTTCCAGATGTGTGTGGGTAGAATATATATCCCACGGGGGTAAAATTGAAAAAAGTTGAAAAAAATTTTTTTTTGGACTTAGTCATTTTTCCGGCGTTTATCAGACTTTCAGATAGGGGAAATGTCAGTGAGCGTTCCGATTTCAGTTCCAGAGCGATTCGCCGGATGCGTCCTTGATATTTAGTCGTTTTCAGCCAATTTTCTGGATTTTTGAAAATTTCACTTTTCTGTGAAAATATCCACTAAATGAGGGAATAATATGTGTGAGGGTACCCCAGGAGAGTTCCAAATGTGTGTGGGTAGAATATATATCCCACGGGGGTAAAATTGAAAAAACTTGAAAACATTTTTTTTTGGACTTAGTCATTTTTCCGGCATTTATCAGACTTTCAGATAGGGGAAATGTCAGTGAGCGTTCCGATTTCAGTTCCAGAGCGATTTGCCCAATAAGTCCTTGATATTTAGTCGATTTCAGCCAATTTTCTGGATTTTTGAAAATTTCACTTTTTTGTGAAAATATCCACTAAATGAGGGAATAATATGTGTGAGGGTACCCCAGGATAGTTCCAAATGTGGGTGGGTAGAATATATATCCCACGGGGGTAAAATTGAAAAAAGTTGAAAAAATATTTTTTTAGACTTAGTCATTTTTCCGGCATTTATCAGACTTTCAGATAGGGGAAATGTCAGTGAGCATTCCGATTTCAGTTCCAGAGCGATTCACCCTATGAGTCCTTGATATTTAGCCATTTTCAGCCAATTTTCTGGATTTTTGAAAATTTCACTTTTTTGTGAAAATATCCACTAAATGAGGGAATAATATGTGTGAGGGTACCACAGGAGAGTTCCAAATGTGTGTGGGTAGAATATATATCCCACGGGGGTAAAATTGAAAAAAGTTGAAAAAAAAATTTTTTGGACTCAGTCATTTTTCTGGCGTTTATCAGACTTTCAGATAGGGGAAATGTCAGTGAGCGTTCCGATTTCAGTTCCAGAGCGATTCGCCGGATGCGTCCTTGATATTTAGTCGTATTCAGCCAATTTTCTGGATTTTTGAAAATTTCACTTTTCTGTGAAAATATCCACTAAATGAGGGAATAATATGTGTGAGGGTACCCCAGGAGAGTTCCAAATGTGTGTGGGTAGAATATATATCCCACAGGGGTAAAATTGAAAAAAGTTGAAAACATTTTTTTTTGGACTTAGTCATTTTTCCGGCATTTATCAGACTTTCAGATAGGGGAAATGTCAGTGAGTGTTCCGATTTCAGTTCCAGAGCGATTTGCCCAATAAGTCCTTGATATTTAGTCGATTTCAGCCAATTTTCTGGATTTTTGAAAATGTCACTTTTTTGTGAAAATATCCACTAAATGAGGGAATAATATGTGTGAGGGTACCCCAGGAGAGTTCCAAATGTGGGTGGGTAGAATATATATCCCACGGGGGTAAAATTGAAAAAAGTTGAAAACATTTTTTTTTGGACTTAGTCATTTTTCCGGCATTTATCAGACTTTCAGATAGGGGAAATGTCAGTGAGCATTCCGATTTCAGTTCCAGAGCGATTCACCCTATGAGTCCTTGATATTTAGCCGTTTTCAGCCAATTTTCTGGATTTTTGAAAATTTCACTTTTTTGTGAAAATATCCACTAAATGAGGGAATAATATGTGTGAGGGTACCACAGGAGAGTTCCAAATGTGTGTGGGTAGAATATATATCCCACGGGGGTAAAATTGAAAAAAGTTGAAAAAAAAATTTTTTGGACTCAGTCATTTTTCTGGCGTTTATCAGACTTTCAGATAGGGGAAATGTCAGTGAGCATTCCGATTTCAGTTCCAGAGCGATTCGCCCAATGAGTCCTTGATATTTCGTCGTTTTCAGCCAATTTTTCTGGATTTTTGAAAATTTCACTTTTTTGTAAAAATATCCACTAAATGAGGGAATAATAAGTGTGAGGGTACCCCAGGAGAGTTCCAAATGTGTGTGGGTAGAATATATATCCCACGGGGGTAAAATTTAAAAAAGTTGAAAACATTTTTTTTTGGACTTAGTCATTTTTCCGGCGTTTATCAGACTTTCAGATAGGGGAAATGTCAGTGAGCATTCCGATTTCAGTTCCAGAGCGATTCGCCGGATGAGTCCTTGATAATTAGTCGTTTTCAGCCAATTTTCTGGATTTTTGAAAATTTCACTTTTCTGTGAAAATATCCACTAAATGAGGGAATAATATGTGTGAGGGTACCCCAGGAGAGTTCCAAATGTGTGTGGGTAGAATATATATCCCACGGGGGTAAAATTGAAAAAAGTTGAAAACATTTTTTTTTGGACTTAGTCATTTTTCCGGCGTTTATCAGACTTTCAGATAGGGGAAATGTCAGTGAGCATTCCGATTTCAGTTCCAGAGCGATTCACCCAATGAGTCCTTGATATTTAGTCGTTTTCAGCCAATTTTCTGGATTTTTGAAAATTTCACTTTTTTGTGAAAATATCCACTAAATGAGGGAATAATATGTGTGAGGGTACCCCAGGAGAGTTCCAAATGTGTGTGGGTAGAATATATATCCCACGGGGGTAAAATTGAAAAAAGTTGAAAACATTTTTTTTTGGACTTAGTCATTTTTCCGGCGTTTATCAGACTTTCAGATAGGGGAAATGTCAGTGAGCATTCCGATTTCAGTTCCAGAGCGATTCGCCGGATGAGTCCTTGATAATTAGTCGTTTTCAGCCAATTTTCTGGATTTTTGAAAATTTCACTTTTCTGTGAAAATATCCACTAAATGAGGGAATAATATGTGTGAGGGTACCCCAGGAGAGTTCCAAATGTGTGTGGGTAGAATATATATCCCACGGGGGTAAAATTGAAAAAAGTTGAAAACATTTTTTTTTGGACTTAGTCATTTTTCCGGCGTTTATCAGACTTTCAGATAGGGGAAATGTCAGTGAGCATTCCGATTTCAGTTCCAGAGCGATTCGCCGGATGAGTCCTTGATAATTAGTCGTTTTCAGCCAATTTTCTGGATTTTTGAAAATTTCACTTTTCTGTGAAAATATCCACTAAATGAGGGAATAATATGTGTGAGGGTACCCCAGGAGAGTTCCAAATGTGTGTGGGTAGAATATATATCCCACGGGGGTAAAATTGAAAAAAGTTGAAAACATTTTTTTTTGGACTTAGTCATTTTTCCGGCGTTTATCAGACTTTCAGATAGGGGAAATGTCAGTGAGCATTCCGATTTCAGTTCCAGAGCGATTCACCCAATGAGTCCTTGATATTTAGTCGTTTTCAGCCAATTTTCTGGATTTTTGAAAATTTCACTTTTTTGTGAAAATATCCACTAAATGAGGGAATAATATGTGTGAGGGTACCCCAGGAGAGTTCCAAATGTGTGTGGGTAGAATATATATCCCACGGGGGTAAAATTGAAAAAAGTTGAAAACATTTTTTTTTGGACTTAGTCATTTTTCCGGCGTTTATCAGACTTTCAGATAGGGGAAATGTCAGTGAGCATTCCGATTTCAGTTCCAGAGCGATTCGCCGGATGAGTCCTTGACAATTAGTCGTTTTCAGCCAATTTTCTGGATTTTTGAAAATTTCACTTTTCTGTGAAAATATCCACTAAATGAGGGAATAATATGTGTGAGGGTACCCCAGGAGAGTTCCAAATGTGTGTGGGTAGAATATATATCCCACGGGGGTAAAATTGAAAAAAGTTGAAAACATTTTTTTTTGGACTTAGTCATTTTTCCGGCGTTTATCAGACTTTCAGATAGGGGAAATGTCAGTGAGCGTTCCGATTTCAGTTCCAGAGCGATTCGCCGGATGCGTCCTTGATATTTAGTCGTTTTCAGCCAATTTTCTGGATTTTTGAAAATTTCACTTTTCTGTGAAAATATCCACTAAATGAGGGAATAATATGTGTGAGGGTACCCCAGGAGAGTTCCAAATGTGTGTGGGTAGAATATATATCCCACGGGGGTAAAATTGAAAAAAGTTGAAAACATTTTTTTTTGGACTTAGTCATTTTTCCGGCGTTTATCAGACTTTCAGATAGGGGAAATGTCAGTGAGCATTCCGATTTCAGTTCCAGAGCGATTCACCCAATGAGTCCTTGATATTTAGTCGTTTTCAGCCAATTTTCTGGATTTTTGAAAATTTCACTTTTTTGTGAAAATATCCACTAAATGAGGGAATAATATGTGTGAGGGTACCCCAGGAGAGTTCCAAATGTGTGTGGGTAGAATATATATCCCACGGGGGTAAAATTGAAAAAAGTTGAAAACATTTTTTTTTGGACTTAGTCATTTTTCCGGCGTTTATCAGACTTTCAGATAGGGGAAATGTCAGTGAGCATTCCGATTTCAGTTCCAGAGCGATTCGCCGGATGAGTCCTTGATAATTAGTCGTTTTCAGCCAATTTTCTGGATTTTTGAAAATTTCACTTTTCTGTGAAAATATCCACTAAATGAGGGAATAATATGTGTGAGGGTACCCCAGGAGAGTTCCAAATGTGTGTGGGTAGAATATATATCCCACGGGGGTAAAATTGAAAAAAGTTGAAAACATTTTTTTTTGGACTTAGTCATTTTTCCGGCGTTTATCAGACTTTCAGATAGGGGAAATGTCAGTGAGCGTTCCGATTTCAGTTCCAGAGCGATTCGCCGGATGCGTCCTTGATATTTAGTCGTTTTCAGCCAATTTTCTGGATTTTTGAAAATTTCACTTTTCTGTGAAAATATCCACTAAATGAGGGAATAATATGTGTGAGGGTACCCCAGGAGAGTTCCAAATGTGTGTGGGTAGAATATATATCCCACAGGGGTAAAATTGAAAAAAGTTGAAAACATTTTTTTTTGGACTTAGTCATTTTTCCGGCATTTATCAGACTTTCAGATAGGGGAAATGTCAGTGAGCGTTCCGATTTCAGTTCCAGAGCGATTTGCCCAATAAGTCCTTGATATTTAGTCGATTTCAGCCAATTTTCTGGATTTTTGAAAATTTCACTTTTTTGTGAAAATATCCACTAAATGAGGGAATAATATGTGTGAGGGTACCCCAGGAGAGTTCCAAATGTGGGTGGGTAGAATATATATCCCACGGGGGTAAAATTGAAAAAAGTTGAAAACATTTTTTTTTGGACTTAGTCATTTTTCCGGCGTTTATCAGACTTTCAGATAGGGGAAATGTCAGTGAGCATTCCGATTTCAGTTCCAGAGCGATTAGCCCAATGAGTCCTTGATATTTCGTCGTTTTCAGCCAATTTTTCTGGATTTTTGAAATTTTCACTTTTTTGTAAAAATATCCACTAAATGAGGGAATAATATGTGTGAGGGTACCCCAGGAGAGTTCCAAATGTGTGTGGGTAGAATATATATCCCACGGGGGTAAAATTTAAAAAAGTTGAAAACATTTTTTTTTGGACTTAGTCATTTTTCCGGCGTTTATCAGACTTTCAGATAGGGGAAATGTCAGTGAGCATTCCGATTTCAGTTCCAGAGCGATTCGCCGGATGAGTCCTTGATAATTAGTCGTTTTCAGCCAATTTTCTGGATTTTTGAAAATTTCACTTTTCTGTGAAAATATCCACTAAATGAGGGAATAATATGTGTGAGGGTACCCCAGGAGAGTTCCACATGTGTGTGGGTAGAATATATATCCCACGGGGGTAAAATTGAAAAAAGTTGAAAACATTTTTTTTTGGACTTAGTCATTTTTCCGGCGTTTATCAGACTTTCAGATAGGGGAAATGTCAGTGAGCATTCCGATTTCAGTTCCAGAGCGATTCACCCTATGAGTCCTTGATATTTAGCCGTTTTCAGCCAATTTTCTGGATTTTTGAAAATTTCACTTTTTTGTGAAAATATCCACTAAATGAGGGAATAATATGTGTGAGGGTACCGCAGGAGAGTTCCAAATGTGTGTGGGTAGAATATATATCCCACGGGGGTAAAATTGAAAAAAGTTGAAAAAAAATTTTTTGGACTCAGTCATTTTTCTGGCGTTTATCAGACTTTCAGATAGGAGAAATGTCAGTGAGCGTTCCGATTTCAGTTCCAGAGCGATTCGCCGGATGAGTCCTTGATAATTAGTCGTTTTCAGCCAATTTTCTGGATTTTTGAAAATTTCACTTTTCTGTGAAAATATCCACTAAATGAGGGAATAATATGTGTGAGGGTACCCCAGGAGAGTTCCAAATGTGTGTGGGTAGAATATATATCCCACGGGGGTAAAATTGAAAAAAGTTGAAAAAATATTTTTTTAGACTTAGTCATTTTTCCGGCATTTATCAGACTTTCAGATAGGGGAAATGTCAGTGAGCTTTCCGATTTCAGTTCCAGAGCGATTCACCCAATGAGTCCTTGATATTTAGTCGTTTTCAGCCAATTTTCTGGATTTTTGAAAATTTCACTTTTTTGTGAAAATATCCACTAAATGAGGGAATAATATGTGTGAGGGTACCCCAGGAGAGTTCCAAATGTGTTTGGGTAGAATATATATCCCACGGGGGTAAAATTGAAAAAAGTTGAAAAAATATTTTTTTTGGACTTAGTCATTTTTCCGGCGTTTATCAGACTTTCAGATAGGGGAAATGTCAGTGAGCATTCCGATTTCAGTTCCAGAGCGATTCGCCCAATGAGTCCTTGATATTTCGTCGTTTTCAGCCAATTTTCTGGATTTTTGAAAATTTCACTTTTCTGTGAAAATATCCACTAAATGAGGGAATAATATGTGTGAGGGTACCCCAGGAGAGTTCCAAATGTGTGTGGGTAGAATATATATCCCACGGGGGTAAAATTGAAAAAAGTTGAAAACATTTTTTTTTGGACTTAGTCATTTTTCCGGCGTTTATCAGACTTTCAGATAGGGGAAATGTCAGTGAGCATTCCGATTTCAGTTCCAGAGCGATTCGCCCAATGAGTCCTTGATATTTCGTCGTTTTCAGCCAATTTTTCTGGATTTTTGAAAGTTTCACTTTTTTGTGAAAATATCCACTAAATGAGGGAATAATATGTGTGAGGGTACCCCAGGAGAGTTCCAAATGTGGGTGGGTAGAATATATATCCCACGGGGGTAAAATTGAAAAAAGTTGAAAAAATATTTTTTTAGACTTAGTCATTTTTCCGGCATTTATCAGACTTTCAGATAGGGGAAATGTCAGTGAGCATTCCGATTTCAGTTCCAGAGCGATTCACCCTATGAGTCCTTGATATTTAGCCGTTTTCAGCCAATTTTCTGGATTTTTGAAAATTTCACTTTTTTGTGAAAATATCCACTAAATGAGGGAATAATATGTGTGAGGGTACCACAGGAGAGTTCCAAATGTGTGTGGGTAGAATATATATCCCACGGGGGTAAAATTGAAAAAAGTTGAAAAAAACATTTTTTGGACTCAGTCATTTTTCTGGCGTTTATCAGACTTTCAGATAGGGGAAATGTCAGTGAGCATTCCGATTTCAGTTCCAGAGCGATTCGCCCAATGAGTCCTTGATATTTCGTCGTTTTCAGCCAATTTTTCTGGATTTTTGAAAATTTCACTTTTTTGTAAAAATATCCACTAAATGAGGGAATAATAAGTGTGAGGGTACCCCAGGAGAGTTCCAAATGTGTGTGGGTAGAATATATATCCCACGGGGGTAAAATTTAAAAAAGTTGAAAACATTTTTTTTTGGACTTAGTCATTTTTCCGGCGTTTATCAGACTTTCAGATAGGGGAAATGTCAGTGAGCATTCCGATTTCAGTTCCAGAGCGATTCGCCGGATGAGTCCTTGATAATTAGTCGTTTTCAGCCAATTTTCTGGATTTTTGAAAATTTCACTTTTCTGTGAAAATATCCACTAAATGAGGGAATAATATGTGTGAGGGTACCCCAGGAGAGTTCCAAATGTGTGTGGGTAGAATATATATCCCACGGGGGTAAAATTGAAAAAAGTTGAAAACATTTTTTTTTGGACTTAGTCATTTTTCCGGCGTTTATCAGACTTTCAGATAGGGGAAATGTCAGTGAGCATTCCGATTTCAGTTCCAGAGCGATTCACCCAATGAGTCCTTGATATTTAGTCGTTTTCAGCCAATTTTCTGGATTTTTGAAAATTTCACTTTTTTGTGAAAATATCCACTAAATGAGGGAATAATATGTGTGAGGGTACCCCAGGAGAGTTCCAAATGTGTGTGGGTAGAATATATATCCCACGGGGGTAAAATTGAAAAAAGTTGAAAACATTTTTTTTTGGACTTAGTCATTTTTCCGGCGTTTATCAGACTTTCAGATAGGGGAAATGTCAGTGAGCATTCCGATTTCAGTTCCAGAGCGATTCGCCGGATGAGTCCTTGATAATTAGTCGTTTTCAGCCAATTTTCTGGATTTTTGAAAATTTCACTTTTCTGTGAAAATATCCACTAAATGAGGGAATAATATGTGTGAGGGTACCCCAGGAGAGTTCCAAATGTGTGTGGGTAGAATATATATCCCACGGGGGTAAAATTGAAAAAAGTTGAAAACATTTTTTTTTGGACTTAGTCATTTTTCCGGCGTTTATCAGACTTTCAGATAGGGGAAATGTCAGTGAGCATTCCGATTTCAGTTCCAGAGCGATTCGCCGGATGAGTCCTTGATAATTAGTCGTTTTCAGCCAATTTTCTGGATTTTTGAAAATTTCACTTTTCTGTGAAAATATCCACTAAATGAGGGAATAATATGTGTGAGGGTACCCCAGGAGAGTTCCAAATGTGTGTGGGTAGAATATATATCCCACGTGGGTAAAATTGAAAAAAGTTGAAAACATTTTTTTTTGTACTTAGTCATTTTTCCGGCGTTTATCAGACTTTCAGATAGGGGAAATGTCAGTGAGCATTCCGATTTCAGTTCCAGAGCGATTCACCCAATGAGTCCTTGATATTTAGTCGTTTTCAGCCAATTTTCTGGATTTTTGAAAATTTCACTTTTTTGTGAAAATATCCACTAAATGAGGGAATAATATGTGTGAGGGTACCCCAGGAGAGTTCCAAATGTGTGTGGGTAGAATATATATCCCACGGGGGTAAAATTGAAAAAAGTTGAAAAAATATTTTTTTTGGACTTAGTCATTTTTCCGGCGTTTATCAGACTTTCAGATAGGGGAAATGTCAGTGAGCATTCCGATTTCAGTTCCAGAGCGATTCGCCGGATGAGTCCTTGATAATTAGTCGTTTTCAGCCAATTTTCTGGATTTTTGAAAATTTCACTTTTCTGTGAAAATATCCACTAAATGAGGGAATAATATGTGTGAGGGTACCCCAGGAGAGTTCCAAATGTGTGTGGGTAGAATATATATCCCACGGGGGTAAAATTGAAAAAAGTTGAAAACATTTTTTTTTGGACTTAGTCATTTTTCCGGCGTTTATCAGACTTTCAGATAGGGGAAATGTCAGTGAGCATTCCGATTTCAGTTCCAGAGCGATTCACCCAATGAGTCCTTGATATTTAGTCGTTTTCAGCCAATTTTCTGGATTTTTGAAAATTTCACTTTTTTGTGAAAATATCCACTAAATGAGGGAATAATATGTGTGAGGGTACCCCAGGAGAGTTCCAAATGTGTGTGGGTAGAATATATATCCCACGGGGGTAAAATTGAAAAAAGTTGAAAACATTTTTTTTTGGACTTAGTCATTTTTCCGGCGTTTATCAGACTTTCAGATAGGGGAAATGTCAGTGAGCGTTCCGATTTCAGTTCCAGAGCGATTCGCCGGATGCGTCCTTGATATTTAGTCGTTTTCAGCCAATTTTCTGGATTTTTGAAAATTTCACTTTTCTGTGAAAATATCCACTAAATGAGGGAATAATATGTGTGAGGGTACCCCAGGAGAGTTCCAAATGTGTGTGGGTAGAATATATATCCCACAGGGGTAAAATTGAAAAAAGTTGAAAACATTTTTTTTTGGACTTAGTCATTTTTCCGGCATTTATCAGACTTTCAGATAGGGGAAATGTCAGTGAGCGTTCCGATTTCAGTTCCAGAGCGATTTGCCCAATAAGTCCTTGATATTTAGTCGATTTCAGCCAATTTTCTGGATTTTTGAAAATTTCACTTTTTTGTGAAAATATCCACTAAATGAGGGAATAATATGTGTGAGGGTACCCCAGGAGAGTTCCAAATGTGGGTGGGTAGAATATATATCCCACGGGGGTAAAATTGAAAAAAGTTGAAAACATTTTTTTTTGGACTTAGTCATTTTTCCGGCGTTTATCAGACTTTCAGATAGGGGAAATGTCAGTGAGCATTCCGATTTCAGTTCCAGAGCGATTAGCCCAATGAGTCCTTGATATTTCGTCGTTTTCAGCCAATTTTTCTGGATTTTTGAAATTTTCACTTTTTTGTAAAAATATCCACTAAATGAGGGAATAATATGTGTGAGGGTACCCCAGGAGAGTTCCAAATGTGTGTGGGTAGAATATATATCCCACGGGGGTAAAATTTAAAAAAGTTGAAAACATTTTTTTTTGGACTTAGTCATTTTTCCGGCGTTTATCAGACTTTCAGATAGGGGAAATGTCAGTGAGCATTCCGATTTCAGTTCCAGAGCGATTCGCCGGATGAGTCCTTGATAATTAGTCGTTTTCAGCCAATTTTCTGGATTTTTGAAAATTTCACTTTTCTGTGAAAATATCCACTAAATGAGGGAATAATATGTGTGAGGGTACCCCAGGAGAGTTCCACATGTGTGTGGGTAGAATATATATCCCACGGGGGTAAAATTGAAAAAAGTTGAAAACATTTTTTTTTGGACTTAGTCATTTTTCCGGCGTTTATCAGACTTTCAGATAGGGGAAATGTCAGTGAGCATTCCGATTTCAGTTCCAGAGCGATTCACCCTATGAGTCCTTGATATTTAGCCGTTTTCAGCCAATTTTCTGGATTTTTGAAAATTTCACTTTTTTGTGAAAATATCCACTAAATGAGGGAATAATATGTGTGAGGGTACCGCAGGAGAGTTCCAAATGTGTGTGGGTAGAATATATATCCCACGGGGGTAAAATTGAAAAAAGTTGAAAAAAAATTTTTTGGACTCAGTCATTTTTCTGGCGTTTATCAGACTTTCAGATAGGAGAAATGTCAGTGAGCGTTCCGATTTCAGTTCCAGAGCGATTCGCCGGATGAGTCCTTGATAATTAGTCGTTTTCAGCCAATTTTCTGGATTTTTGAAAATTTCACTTTTCTGTGAAAATATCCACTAAATGAGGGAATAATATGTGTGAGGGTACCCCAGGAGAGTTCCAAATGTGTGTGGGTAGAATATATATCCCACGGGGGTAAAATTGAAAAAAGTTGAAAAAATATTTTTTTAGACTTAGTCATTTTTCCGGCATTTATCAGACTTTCAGATAGGGGAAATGTCAGTGAGCTTTCCGATTTCAGTTCCAGAGCGATTCACCCAATGAGTCCTTGATATTTAGTCGTTTTCAGCCAATTTTCTGGATTTTTGAAAATTTCACTTTTTTGTGAAAATATCCACTAAATGAGGGAATAATATGTGTGAGGGTACCCCAGGAGAGTTCCAAATGTGTTTGGGTAGAATATATATCCCACGGGGGTAAAATTGAAAAAAGTTGAAAAAATATTTTTTTTGGACTTAGTCATTTTTCCGGCGTTTATCAGACTTTCAGATAGGGGAAATGTCAGTGAGCATTCCGATTTCAGTTCCAGAGCGATTCGCCCAATGAGTCCTTGATATTTCGTCGTTTTCAGCCAATTTTTCTGGATTTTTGAAAATTTCACTTTTTTGTGAAAATATCCACTAAATGAGGGAATAATTTGTGTGAGGGTACCCCATGAGAGTTCCAAATGTGTGTGGGTAGAATATATATCCCACGGCGGTAAAATTGAAAAAAGTTGAAAACATTTTTTTTTGGACTTAGTCATTTTTCCGGCGTTTATCAGACTTTCAGATAGGGGAAATGTCAGTGAGCATTCCGATTTCAGTTCCAGAGCGATTCGCCCAATGAGTCCTTGATATTTCGTCGTTTTCAGCCAATTTTTCTGGATTTTTGAAAATTTCACTTTTTTGTGAAAATATCCACTAAATGAGGGAATAATATGTGTGAGGGTACCCCAGGAGAGTTCCAGATGTGTGTGGGTAGAATATATATCCCACGGGGGTAAAATTGAAAAAAGTTGAAAAAAATTTTTTTTTGGACTTAGTCATTTTTCCGGCGTTTATCAGACTTTCAGATAGGGGAAATGTCAGTGAGCGTTCCGATTTCAGTTCCAGAGCGATTCGCCGGATGCGTCCTTGATATTTAGTCGTTTTCAGCCAATTTTCTGGATTTTTGAAAATTTCACTTTTCTGTGAAAATATCCACTAAATGAGGGAATAATATGTGTGAGGGTACCCCAGGAGAGTTCCAAATGTGTTTGGGTAGAATATATATCCCACGGGGGTAAAATTGAAAAAAGTTGAAAAAATATTTTTTTTGGACTTAGTCATTTTTCCGGCGTTTATCAGACTTTCAGATAGGGGAAATGTCAGTGAGCATTCCGATTTCAGTTCCAGAGCGATTCGCCCAATGAGTCCTTGATATTTCGTCGTTTTCAGCCAATTTTCTGGATTTTTGAAAATTTCACTTTTCTGTGAAAATATCCACTAAATGAGGGAATAATATGTGTGAGGGTACCCCAGGAGAGTTCCAAATGTGTGTGGGTAGAATATATATCCCACGGGGGTAAAATTGAAAAAAGTTGAAAACATTTTTTTTTGGACTTAGTCATTTTTCCGGCGTTTATCAGACTTTCAGATAGGGGAAATGTCAGTGAGCATTCCGATTTCAGTTCCAGAGCGATTCGCCCAATGAGTCCTTGATATTTCGTCGTTTTCAGCCAATTTTTCTGGATTTTTGAAAGTTTCACTTTTTTGTGAAAATATCCACTAAATGAGGGAATAATATGTGTGAGGGTACCCCAGGAGAGTTCCAAATGTGGGTGGGTAGAATATATATCCCACGGGGGTAAAATTGAAAAAAGTTGAAAAAATATTTTTTTAGACTTAGTCATTTTTCCGGCATTTATCAGACTTTCAGATAGGGGAAATGTCAGTGAGCATTCCGATTTCAGTTCCAGAGCGAATCACCCTATGAGTCCTTGATATTTAGCCGTTTTCAGCCAATTTTCTGGATTTTTGAAAATTTCACTTTTTTGTGAAAATATCCACTAAATGAGGGAATAATATGTGTGAGGGTACCACAGGAGAGTTCCAAATGTGTGTGGGTAGAATATATATCCCACGGGGGTAAAATTGAAAAAAGTTGAAAAAAGCATTTTTTGGACTCAGTCATTTTTCTGGCGTTTATCAGACTTTCAGATAGGGGAAATGTCAGTGAGCATTCCGATTTCAGTTCCAGAGCGATTCGCCCAATGAGTCCTTGATATTTCGTCGTTTTCAGCCAATTTTTCTGGATTTTTGAAAATTTCACTTTTTTGTGAAAATATCCACTAAATCAGGGAATAATATGTTGTGAGGGTACCCCAGGAGAGTTCCAAATGTGGGTGGGTAGAATATATATCCCACGGGGGTAAAATTGAAAAAAGTTGAAAAAATATTTTTTTAGACTTAGTCATTTTTCCGGCATTTATCAGACTTTCAGATAGTGGAAATGTCAGTGAGCATTCCGATTTCAGTTCCAGAGCGATTCACCCAATGAGTCCTTGATATTTAGTCGTTTTCAGCCAATTTTCTGGATTTTTGAAAATTTCACTTTTTTGTGAAAATATCCACTAAATGAGGGAATAATATGTGTGAGGGTTCCCCAGGAGAGTTCCAAATGTGTGTGGGTAGAATATATATCCCACGGGGGTAAAATTGAAAAAAGTTGAAAACATTTTTTTTTGGACTTAGTCATTTTTCCGGCGTTTATCAGACTTTCAGATAGGGGAAATGTCAGTGAGCATTCCGATTTCAGTTCCAGAGCGATTCACCCAATGAGTCCTTGATATTTAGTCGTTTTCAGCCAATTTTCTGGATTTTTGAAAATTTCACTTTTTTGTGAAAATATCCACTAAATGAGGGAATAATATGTGTGAGGGTACCCCAGGAGAGTTCCAAATGTGTGTGGGTAGAATATATATCCCACGGGGGTAAAATTGAAAAAAGTTGAAAAAATATTTTTTTTGGACTTAGTCATTTTTCCGGCGTTTATCAGACTTTCAGATAGGGGAAATGTCAGTGAGCATTCCGATTTCAGTTCCAGAGCGATTCGCCCAATGAGTCCTTGATATTTCGTCGTTTTCAGCCAATTTTTCTGGATTTTTGAAAATTTCACTTTTTTGTGAAAATATCCACTAAATGAGGGAATAATTTGTGTGAGGGTACCCCATGAGAGTTCCAAATGTGTGTGGGTAGAATATATATCCCACGGCGGTAAAATTGAAAAAAGTTGAAAACATTTTTTTTTGGACTTAGTCATTTTTCCGGCGTTTATCAGACTTTCAGATAGGGGAAATGTCAGTGAGCATTCCGATTTCAGTTCCAGAGCGATTCGCCCAATGAGTCCTTGATATTTCGTCGTTTTCAGCCAATTTTTCTGGATTTTTGAAAATTTCACTTTTTTGTGAAAATATCCACTAAATGAGGGAATAATATGTGTGAGGGTACCCCAGGAGAGTTCCAGATGTGTGTGGGTAGAATATATATCCCACGGGGGTAAAATTGAAAAAAGTTGAAAAAAATTTTTTTTTGGACTTAGTCATTTTTCCGGCGTTTATCAGACTTTCAGATAGGGGAAATGTCAGTGAGCGTTCCGATTTCAGTTCCAGAGCGATTCGCCGGATGCGTCCTTGATATTTAGTCGTTTTCAGCCAATTTTCTGGATTTTTGAAAATTTCACTTTTCTGTGAAAATATCCACTAAATGAGGGAATAATATGTGTGAGGGTACCCCAGGAGAGTTCCAAATGTGTGTGGGTAGAATATATATCCCACGGGGGTAAAATTGAAAAAACTTGAAAACATTTTTTTTTGGACTTAGTCATTTTTCCGGCATTTATCAGACTTTCAGATAGGGGAAATGTCAGTGAGCGTTCCGATTTCAGTTCCAGAGCGATTTGCCCAATAAGTCCTTGATATTTAGTCGATTTCAGCCAATTTTCTGGATTTTTGAAAATTTCACTTTTTTGTGAAAATATCCACTAAATGAGGGAATAATATGTGTGAGGGTACCCCAGGATAGTTCCAAATGTGGGTGGGTAGAATATATATCCCACGGGGGTAAAATTGAAAAAAGTTGAAAAAATATTTTTTTAGACTTAGTCATTTTTCCGGCATTTATCAGACTTTCAGATAGGGGAAATGTCAGTGAGCATTCCGATTTCAGTTCCAGAGCGATTCACCCTATGAGTCCTTGATATTTAGCCATTTTCAGCCAATTTTCTGGATTTTTGAAAATTTCACTTTTTTGTGAAAATATCCACTAAATGAGGGAATAATATGTGTGAGGGTACCACAGGAGAGTTCCAAATGTGTGTGGGTAGAATATATATCCCACGGGGGTAAAATTGAAAAAAGTTGAAAAAAAAATTTTTTGGACTCAGTCATTTTTCTGGCGTTTATCAGACTTTCAGATAGGGGAAATGTCAGTGAGCGTTCCGATTTCAGTTCCAGAGCGATTCGCCGGATGCGTCCTTGATATTTAGTCGTATTCAGCCAATTTTCTGGATTTTTGAAAATTTCACTTTTCTGTGAAAATATCCACTAAATGAGGGAATAATATGTGTGAGGGTACCCCAGGAGAGTTCCAAATGTGTGTGGGTAGAATATATATCCCACAGGGGTAAAATTGAAAAAAGTTGAAAACATTTTTTTTTGGACTTAGTCATTTTTCCGGCATTTATCAGACTTTCAGATAGGGGAAATGTCAGTGAGTGTTCCGATTTCAGTTCCAGAGCGATTTGCCCAATAAGTCCTTGATATTTAGTCGATTTCAGCCAATTTTCTGGATTTTTGAAAATTTCACTTTTTTGTGAAAATATCCACTAAATGAGGGAATAATATGTGTGAGGGTACCCCAGGAGAGTTCCAAATGTGGGTGGGTAGAATATATATCCCACGGGGGTAAAATTGAAAAAAGTTGAAAACATTTTTTTTTGGACTTAGTCATTTTTCCGGCATTTATCAGACTTTCAGATAGGGGAAATGTCAGTGAGCATTCCGATTTCAGTTCCAGAGCGATTCACCCTATGAGTCCTTGATATTTAGCCGTTTTCAGCCAATTTTCTGGATTTTTGAAAATTTCACTTTTTTGTGAAAATATCCACTAAATGAGGGAATAATATGTGTGAGGGTACCACAGGAGAGTTCCAAATGTGTGTGGGTAGAATATATATCCCACGGGGGTAAAATTGAAAAAAGTTGAAAAAAAAATTTTTTGGACTCAGTCATTTTTCTGGCGTTTATCAGACTTTCAGATAGGGGAAATGTCAGTGAGCATTCCGATTTCAGTTCCAGAGCGATTCGCCCAATGAGTCCTTGATATTTCGTCGTTTTCAACCAATTTTTCTGGATTTTTGAAAATTTCACTTTTTTGTGAAAATATCCACTAAATGAGGGAATAATATGTGTGAGGGTACCCCAGGAGAGTTCCAAATGTGGGTGGGTAGAATATATATCCCACGGGGGTAAAATTGAAAAAAGTTGAAAAAATATTTTTTTAGACTTTGTCATTTTTCCGGCATTTATCAGACTTTCAGATAGTGGAAATGTCAGTGAGCATTCCGATTTCAGTTCCAGAGCGATTCACCCAATGAGTCCTTGATATTTAGTCGTTTTCAGCCAATTTTCTGGATTTTTGAAAATTTCACTTTTTTGTGAAAATATCCACTAAATGAGGGAATAATATGTGTGAGGGTACCCCAGGAGAGTTCCAAATGTGTGTGGGTAGAATATATATCCCACGGGGGTAAAATTGAAAAAAGTTGAAAAAATATTTTTTTAGACTTAGTCATTTTTCCGGCATTTATCAGACTTTCAGATAGGGGAAATGTCAGTGAGCATTCCGATTTCAGTTCCAGAGCGATTCGCCCAATGAGTCCTTGATATTTAGTCGTTTTCAGCCAATTTTTCTGGATTTTTGAAAATTTCACTTATTTGCGAAAATATCCACTAAATGAGGGAATAATATGTGTGAGGGTACCCCAGGAGAGTTCCAAATGTGGGTGGGTAGAATATATATCCCACGGAGGTAAAATTGAAAAAAGTTGAAAAAATATTTTTTTAGACTTAGTCATTTTTCCGGCATTTATCAGACTTTCAGATAGGGTAAATGTCAGTGAGCATTCCGATTTCAGTTCCAGAGCGATTCACCCTATGAGTCCTTGATATTTAGCCGTTTTTAGCCAGTTTTCTGGATTTTTGAAAATTTCACTTTTTTGTGAAAATATCCACTAAATGAGGGAATAATATGTGTGAGGGTACCACAGGAGAGTTCCAAATGTGTGTGGGTAGAATATATATCCCACGGGGGTAAAATTGAAAAAAGTTGAAAAAAAAATTTTTTGGACTCAGTCATTTTTCTGGCGTTTATCAGACTTTCAGATAGGGGAAATGTCAGTGAGCATTCCGATTTCAGTTCCAGAGCGATTCGCCCAATGAGTCCTTGATATTTCGTCGTTTTCAGCCAATTTTTCTGGATTTTTGAAAATTTCACTTTTTTGTGAAAATATCCACTAAATGAGGGAATAATTTGTGTGAGGGTACCCCATGAGAGTTCCAAATGTGTGTGGGTAGAATATATATCCCAGGGGGGTAAAATTGAAAAAAGTTGAAAACATTTTTTTTTGGACTTAGTCATTTTTCCTGCGTTTATCAGACTTTCAGATAGGGTAAATGTCAGTGAGCATTCCGATTTCAGTTCCAGAGCGATTCACCCTATGAGTCCTTGATATTTAGCCGTTTTTAGCCAGTTTTCTGGATTTTTGAAAATTTCACTTTTTTGTGAAAATATCCACTAAATGAGGGAATAATATGTGTGAGGGTACCACAGGAGAGTTCCAAATGTGTGTGGGTAGAATATATATCCCACGGGGGTAAAATTGAAAAAAGTTGAAAAAAAAATTTTTTGGACTCAGTCATTTTTCTGGCGTTTATCAGGCTTTCAGATAGGGGAAATGTCAGTGAGCATTCCGATTTCAGTTCCAGAGCGATTCGCCCAATGAGTCCTTGATATTTCGTCGTTTTCAGCCAATTTTTCTGGATTTTTGAAAATTTCACTTTTTTGGAAAATATCCACTAAATGAGGGAATAATATGTGTGAGGGTACCCCAGGAGAGTTCCAAATGTGTGTGGGTAGAATATATATCCCACGGGGGTAAAATTGAAAAAAGTTGAAAAAATATTTTTTTTGGACTTAGTCATTTTTCCGGCGTTTATCAGACTTTCAGATAGGGGAAATGTCAGTGAGCATTCCGATTTCAGTTCCAGAGCGATTCGCCCAATGAGTCCTTGATATTTCGTCGTTTTCAGCCAATTTTTCTGGATTTTTGAAAATTTCACTTTTTTGTGAAAATATCCACTAAATGAGGGAATAATTTGTGTGAGGGTACCCCATGAGAGTTCCAAATGTGTGTGGGTAGAATATATATCCCAGGGGGGTAAAATTGAAAAAAGTTGAAAACATTTTTTTTTGGACTTAGTCATTTTTCCTGCGTTTATCAGACTTTCAGATAGGGGAAATGTCAGTGAGCATTCCGATTTCAGTTCCAGAGCGATTCGCCCAATGAGTCCTTGATATTTCGTCGTTTTCAGCCAATTTTTCTGGATTTTTGAAAATTTCACTTTTTTGTGAAAATATCCACTAAATGAGGGAATAATATGTGTGAGGGTACCCCAGGAGAGTTCCAAATGTGTGTGGGTAGAATATATATCCAACGGGGGTAAAATTGAAAAAAGTTGAAAACATTTTTTTTTGGACTTAGTAATTTTTCCGGCATTCATCAGACTTTCAGATAGGGGAAATGTCAGTGAGCGTTCCGATTTCAGTTCCAGAGCGATTCGCAGAATGAGTCCTTGATTTTTAGTTGTTTTCAGCCAATTTTCTGTATTTTTGAAAATTTCACTTTTTTGTGAAAATATCCACTAAATGAGGGAATAATATGTGTGAGGGTACCCCAGGAGAGTTCCAAATGTGGGTGGGTAGAATATATATCCCACGGGGGTAAAATTGAAAAAAGTTGAAAAAAAAATTTTTTGGACTTAGTCATTTTTCCGGCATTTATCAGACTTTCAGATAGGGGAAATGTCAGTGAGCATTCCGATTTCATGTCCAGAGTGATTCACCCAATGAGTCCTTGATATTTAGTCGTTTTCAGCCAATTTTCTGGATTTTTGAAAATTTCACTTTTTTGTGAAAATATCCACTAAATGAGGGAATAATATGTGTGAGGGTACCCCAGGAGAGTTCCAAATGTGGGTGGGTAGAATATATATCCCACGGGGGTAAAATTGAAAAAAGTTGAAAAAATATTTTTTTAGACTTAGTCATTTTTCCGGCATTTATCAGACTTTCAGATAGGGGAAATGTCAGTGAGCATTCCGATTTCAGTTCCAGAGCGATTCGCCCAATGAGTCCTTGATTTTTAGTTGTTTTCAGCCAATTTTCTGTATTTTTGAAAATTTCACTTTTTTGTGAAAATATCCACTAAATGAGGGAATAATATGTGTGAGGGTACCCCAGGAGAGTTCCAAATGTGGGTGGGTAGAATATATATCCCACGGGGGTAAAATTGAAAAAAGTTTAAAAAAAATTTTTTTGGACTTAGTCATTTTTCCGCCATTTATCAGACTTTCAGATAGGGGAAATGTCAGTGAGCATTCCGATTTCATGTCCAGAGTGATTCACCCAATGAGTCCTTGATATTTAGCCGTTTTCAGCCAATTTTCTGGATTTTTGAAAATTTCACTTTTTTGTGAAAATATCCACTAAATGAGGGAATAATATGTGTGAGGGTACCACAGGAGAGTTCCAAATGTGTGTGGGTAGAATATATATCCCACGGGGGTAAAATTGAAAAAAGTTGAAAAAAAAATTTTTTGGACTCAGTCATTTTTCTGGCGTTTATCAGACTTTCAGATAGGGGAAATGTCAGTGAGCATTCCGATTTCAGTTCCAGAGCGATTCGCCCAATGAGTCCTTGATATTTCGTCGTTTTCAGCCAATTTTTCTGGATTTTTGAAAATTTCACTTTTTTGTGAAAATATCCACTAAATGAGGGAATAATATGTGTGAGGGTACCCCAGGAGAGTTCCAAATGTGGGTGGGTAGAATATATATCCCACGGGGGTAAAATTGAAAAAAGTTGAAAAAATATTTTTTTAGACTTTGTCATTTTTCCGGCATTTATCAGACTTTCAGATAGTGGAAATGTCAGTGAGCATTCCGATTTCAGTTCCAGAGCGATTCACCCAATGAGTCCTTGATATTTAGTCGTTTTCAGCCAATTTTCTGGATTTTTGAAAATTTCACTTTTTTGTGAAAATATCCACTAAATGAGGGAATAATATGTGTGAGGGTACCCCAGGAGAGTTCCAAATGTGTGTGGGTAGAATATATATCCCACGGGGGTAAAATTGAAAAAAGTTGAAAAAATATTTTTTTAGACTTAGTCATTTTTCCGGCATTTATCAGACTTTCAGATAGGGTAAATGTCAGTGAGCATTCCGATTTCAGTTCCAGAGCGATTCACCCTATGAGTCCTTGATATTTAGCCGTTTTTAGCCAGTTTTCTGGATTTTTGAAAATTTCACTTTTTTGTGAAAATATCCACTAAATGAGGGAATAATATGTGTGAGGGTACCACAGGAGAGTTCCAAATGTGTGTGGGTAGAATATATATCCCACGGGGGTAAAATTGAAAAAAGTTGAAAAAAAAATTTTTTGGACTCAGTCATTTTTCTGGCGTTTATCAGACTTTCAGATAGGGGAAATGTCAGTGAGCATTCCGATTTCAGTTCCAGAGCGATTCGCCCAATGAGTCCTTGATATTTCGTCGTTTTCAGCCAATTTTTCTGGATTTTTGAAAATTTCACTTTTTTGGAAAATATCCACTAAATGAGGGAATAATATGTGTGAGGGTACCCCAGGAGAGTTCCAAATGTGTGTGGGTAGAATATATATCCCACGGGGGTAAAATTGAAAAAAGTTGAAAACATTTTTTTTTGGACTTAGTCATTTTTCCGGCGTTTATCAGACTTTCAGATAGGGGAAATGTCAGTGAGCATTCCGATTTCAGTTCCAGAGCGATTCGCCCAATGAGTCCTTGATATTTCGTCGTTTTCAGCCAATTTTTCTGGATTTTTGAAAATTTCACTTTTTTGTGAAAATATCCACTAAATGAGGGAATAATTTGTGTGAGGGTACCCCATGAGAGTTCCAAATGTGTGTGGGTAGAATATATATCCCAGGGGGGTAAAATTGAAAAAAGTTGAAAACATTTTTTTTTGGACTTAGTCATTTTTCCTGCGTTTATCAGACTTTCAGATAGGGGAAATGTCAGTGAGCATTCCGATTTCAGTTCCAGAGCGATTCGCCCAATGAGTCCTTGATATTTCGTCGTTTTCAGCCAATTTTTCTGGATTTTTGAAAATTTCACTTTTTTGTGAAAATATCCACTAAATGAGGGAATAATATGTGTGAGGGTACCCCAGGAGAGTTCCAAATGTGTGTGGGTAGAATATATATCCAACGGGGGTAAAATTGAAAAAAGTTGAAAACATTTTTTTTTGGACTTAGTAATTTTTCCGGCATTCATCAGACTTTCAGATAGGGGAAATGTCAGTGAGCGTTCCGATTTCAGTTCCAGAGCGATTCGCAGAATGAGTCCTTGATTTTTAGTTGTTTTCAGCCAATTTTCTGTATTTTTGAAAATTTCACTTTTTTGTGAAAATATCCACTAAATGAGGGAATAATATGTGTGAGGGTACCCCAGGAGAGTTCCAAATGTGGGTGGGTAGAATATATATCCCACGGGGGTAAAATTGAAAAAAGTTGAAAAAAAAATTTTTTGGACTTAGTCATTTTTCCGGCATTTATCAGACTTTCAGATAGGGGAAATGTCAGTGAGCATTCCGATTTCATGTCCAGAGTGATTCACCCAATGAGTCCTTGATATTTAGTCGTTTTCAGCCAATTTTCTGGATTTTTGAAAATTTCACTTTTTTGTGAAAATATCCACTAAATGAGGGAATAATATGTGTGAGGGTACCCCAGGAGAGTTCCAAATGTGGGTGGGTAGAATATATATCCCACGGGGGTAAAATTGAAAAAAGTTGAAAAAATATTTTTTTAGACTTAGTCATTTTTCCGGCATTTATCAGACTTTCAGATAGGGGAAATGTCAGTGAGCATTCCGATTTCAGTTCCAGAGCGATTCGCCCAATGAGTCCTTGATTTTTAGTTGTTTTCAGCCAATTTTCTGTATTTTTGAAAATTTCACTTTTTTGTGAAAATATCCACTAAATGAGGGAATAATATGTGTGAGGGTACCCCAGGAGAGTTCCAAATGTGGGTGGGTAGAATATATATCCCACGGGGGTAAAATTGAAAAAAGTTTAAAAAAAATTTTTTTGGACTTAGTCATTTTTCCGCCATTTATCAGACTTTCAGATAGGGGAAATGTCAGTGAGCATTCCGATTTCATGTCCAGAGTGATTCACCCAATGAGTCCTTGATATTTAGCCGTTTTCAGCCAATTTTCTGGATTTTTGAAAATTTCACTTTTTTGTGAAAATATCCACTAAATGAGGGAATAATATGTGTGAGGGTACCACAGGAGAGTTCCAAATGTGTGTGGGTAGAATATATATCCCACGGGGGTAAAATTGAAAAAAGTTGAAAAAAAAATTTTTTGGACTCAGTCATTTTTCTGGCGTTTATCAGACTTTCAGATAGGGGAAATGTCAGTGAGCATTCCGATTTCAGTTCCAGAGCGATTCGCCCAATGAGTCCTTGATATTTCGTCGTTTTCAGCCAATTTTTCTGGATTTTTGAAAATTTCACTTTTTTGTGAAAATATCCACTAAATGAGGGAATAATATGTGTGAGGGTACCCCAGGAGAGTTCCAAATGTGGGTGGGTAGAATATATATCCCACGGGGGTAAAATTGAAAAAAGTTGAAAAAATATTTTTTTAGACTTTGTCATTTTTCCGGCATTTATCAGACTTTCAGATAGTGGAAATGTCAGTGAGCATTCCGATTTCAGTTCCAGAGCGATTCACCCAATGAGTCCTTGATATTTAGTCGTTTTCAGCCAATTTTCTGGATTTTTGAAAATTTCACTTTTTTGTGAAAATATCCACTAAATGAGGGAATAATATGTGTGAGGGTACCCCAGGAGAGTTCCAAATGTGTGTGGGTAGAATATATATCCCACGGGGGTAAAATTGAAAAAAGTTGAAAAAATATTTTTTTAGACTTAGTCATTTTTCCGGCATTTATCAGACTTTCAGATAGGGGAAATGTCAGTGAGCATTCCGATTTCAGTTCCAGAGCGATTCGCCCAATGAGTCCTTGATATTTAGTCGTTTTCAGCCAATTTTTCTGGATTTTTGAAAATTTCACTTTTTTGCGAAAATATCCACTAAATGAGGGAATAATATGTGTGAGGGTACCCCAGGAGAGTTCCAAATGTGGGTGGGTAGAATATATATCCCACGGAGGTAAAATTGAAAAAAGTTGAAAAAATATTTTTTTAGACTTAGTCATTTTTCCGGCATTTATCAGACTTTCAGATAGGGTAAATGTCAGTGAGCATTCCGATTTCAGTTCCAGAGCGATTCACCCTATGAGTCCTTGATATTTAGCCGTTTTTAGCCAGTTTTCTGGATTTTTGAAAATTTCACTTTTTTGTGAAAATATCCACTAAATGAGGGAATAATATGTGTGAGGGTACCACAGGAGAGTTCCAAATGTGTGTGGGTAGAATATATATCCCACGGGGGTAAAATTGAAAAAAGTTGAAAAAAAAATTTTTTGGACTCAGTCATTTTTCTGGCGTTTATCAGACTTTCAGATAGGGGAAATGTCAGTGAGCATTCCGATTTCAGTTCCAGAGCGATTCGCCCAATGAGTCCTTGATATTTCGTCGTTTTCAGCCAATTTTTCTGGATTTTTGAAAATTTCACTTTTTTGGAAAATATCCACTAAATGAGGGAATAATATGTGTGAGGGTACCCCAGGAGAGTTCCAAATGTGTGTGGGTAGAATATATATCCCACGGGGGTAAAATTGAAAAAAGTTGAAAACATTTTTTTTTGGACTTAGTCATTTTTCCGGCGTTTATCAGACTTTCAGATAGGGGAAATGTCAGTGAGCATTCCGATTTCAGTTCCAGAGCGATTCGCCCAATGAGTCCTTGATATTTCGTCGTTTTCAGCCAATTTTTCTGGATTTTTGAAAATTTCACTTTTTTGTGAAAATATCCACTAAATGAGGGAATAATTTGTGTGAGGGTACCCCATGAGAGTTCCAAATGTGTGTGGGTAGAATATATATCCCAGGGGGGTAAAATTGAAAAAAGTTGAAAACATTTTTTTTTGGACTTAGTCATTTTTCCTGCGTTTATCAGACTTTCAGATAGGGTAAATGTCAGTGAGCATTCCGATTTCAGTTCCAGAGCGATTCACCCTATGAGTCCTTGATATTTAGCCGTTTTTAGCCAGTTTTCTGGATTTTTGAAAATTTCACTTTTTTGTGAAAATATCCACTAAATGAGGGAATAATATGTGTGAGGGTACCACAGGAGAGTTCCAAATGTGTGTGGGTAGAATATATATCCCACGGGGGTAAAATTGAAAAAAGTTGAAAAAAAAATTTTTTGGACTCAGTCATTTTTCTGGCGTTTATCAGGCTTTCAGATAGGGGAAATGTCAGTGAGCATTCCGATTTCAGTTCCAGAGCGATTCGCCCAATGAGTCCTTGATATTTTGTCGTTTTCAGCCAATTTTTCTGGATTTTTGAAAATTTCACTTTTTTGGAAAATATCCACTAAATGAGGGAATAATATGTGTGAGGGTACCCCAGGAGAGTTCCAAATGTGTGTGGGTAGAATATATATCCCACGGGGGTAAAATTGAAAAAAGTTGAAAACATTTTTTTCTGGACTTAGTCATTTTTCCGGCGTTTATCAGACTTTCAGATAGGGGAAATGTCAGTGAGCATTCCGATTTCAGTTCCAGAGCGATTCGCCCAATGAGTCCTTGATATTTCGTCGTTTTCAGCCAATTTTTCTGGATTTTTGAAAATTTCACTTTTTTGTGAAAATATCCACTAAATGAGGGAATAATTTGTGTGAGGGTACCCCATGAGAGTTCCAAATGTGTGTGGGTAGAATATATATCCCAGGGGGGTAAAATTGAAAAAAGTTGAAAACATTTTTTTTTGGACTTAGTCATTTTTCCTGCGTTTATCAGACTTTCAGATAGGGGAAATGTCAGTGAGCATTCCGATTTCAGTTCCAGAGCGATTCGCCCAATGAGTCCTTGATATTTCGTCGTTTTCAGCCAATTTTTCTGGATTTTTGAAAATTTCACTTTTTTGTGAAAATATCCACTAAATGAGGGAATAATATGTGTGAGGGTACCCCAGGAGAGTTCCAAATGTGTGTGGGTAGAATATATATCCAACGGGGGTAAAATTGAAAAAAGTTGAAAACATTTTTTTTTGGACTTAGTAATTTTTCCGGCATTCATCAGACTTTCAGATAGGGGAAATGTCAGTGAGCGTTCCGATTTCAGTTCCAGAGCGATTCGCAGAATGAGTCCTTGATTTTTAGTTGTTTTCAGCCAATTTTCTGTATTTTTGAAAATTTCACTTTTTTGTGAAAATATCCACTAAATGAGGGAATAATATGTGTGAGGGTACCCCAGGAGAGTTCCAAATGTGGGTGGGTAGAATATATATCCCACGGGGGTAAAATTGAAAAAAGTTGAAAAAAAAATTTTTTGGACTTAGTCATTTTTCCGGCATTTATCAGACTTTCAGAAAGGGGAAATGTCAGTGAGCATTCCGATTTCATGTCCAGAGTGATTCACCCAATGAGTCCTTGATATTTAGTCGTTTTCAGCCAATTTTCTGGATTTTTGAAAATTTCACTTTTTTGTGAAAATATCCACTAAATGAGGGAATAATATGTGTGAGGGTACCACAGGAGAGTTCCAAATGTGTGTGGGTAGAATATATATCCCACGGGGGTAAAATTGAAAAAAGTTGAAAAAAAAATTTTTTTGACTCAGTCATTTTTCTGGCGTTTATCAGACTTTCAGATAGAGGAAATGTCAGTGAGCATTCCGATTTCAATTCCAGAGCGATTCGCCCAATGAGTCCTTGATATTTCGTCGTTTTCAGCCAATTTTTCTGGATTTTTGAAAATTTCACTTTTCTGTGAAAATATCCACTAAATGAGGGAATAATATGTGTGAGGGTACCCCAGGAGAGTTCCAAATGTGGGTGGGTAGAATATATATCCCACGGGGGTAAAATTGAAAAAAGTTGAAAAAATATTTTTTTAGACTTAGTCATTTTTCCGGCATTTATCAGACTTTCAGATAGGGGAAATGTCAGTGAGCATTCCGATTTCAGTTCCAGAGCGATTCGCCCAATGAGTCCTTGATTTTTAGTTGTTTTCAGCCAATTTTCTGTATTTTTGAAAATTTCACTTTTTTGTGAAAATATCCACTAAATGAGGGAATAATATGTGTGAGGGTACCCCAGGAGAGTTCCAAATGTGGGTGGGTAGAATATATATCCCACGGGGGTAAAATTGAAAAAAGTTTAAAAAAAATTTTTTTGGACTTAGTCATTTTTCCGCCATTTATCAGACTTTCAGATAGGGGAAATGTCAGTGAGCATTCCGATTTCATGTCCAGAGTGATTCACCCAATGAGTCCTTGATATTTAGCCGTTTTCAGCCAATTTTCTGGATTTTTGAAAATTTCACTTTTTTGTGAAAATATCCACTAAATGAGGGAATAATATGTGTGAGGGTACCACAGGAGAGTTCCAAATGTGTGTGGGTAGAATATATATCCCACGGGGGTAAAATTGAAAAAAGTTGAAAAAAAAATTTTTTGGACTCAGTCATTTTTCTGGCGTTTATCAGACTTTCAGATAGGGGAAATGTCAGTGAGCATTCCGATTTCAGTTCCAGAGCGATTCGCCCAATGAGTCCTTGATATTTCGTCGTTTTCAGCCAATTTTTCTGGATTTTTGAAAATTTCACTTTTTTGTGAAAATATCCACTAAATGAGGGAATAATATGTGTGAGGGTACCCCAGGAGAGTTCCAAATGTGGGTGGGTAGAATATATATCCCACGGGGGTAAAATTGAAAAAAGTTGAAAAAATATTTTTTTAGACTTTGTCATTTTTCCGGCATTTATCAGACTTTCAGATAGTGGAAATGTCAGTGAGCATTCCGATTTCAGTTCCAGAGCGATTCACCCAATGAGTCCTTGATATTTAGTCGTTTTCAGCCAATTTTCTGGATTTTTGAAAATTTCACTTTTTTGTGAAAATATCCACTAAATGAGGGAATAATATGTGTGAGGGTACCCCAGGAGAGTTCCAAATGTGTGTGGGTAGAATATATATCCCACGGGGGTAAAATTGAAAAAAGTTGAAAAAATATTTTTTTAGACTTAGTCATTTTTCCGGCATTTATCAGACTTTCAGATAGGGGAAATGTCAGTGAGCATTCCGATTTCAGTTCCAGAGCGATTCGCCCAATGAGTCCTTGATATTTAGTCGTTTTCAGCCAATTTTTCTGGATTTTTGAAAATTTCACTTTTTTGCGAAAATATCCACTAAATGAGGGAATAATATGTGTGAGGGTACCCCAGGAGAGTTCCAAATGTGGGTGGGTAGAATATATATCCCACGGAGGTAAAATTGAAAAAAGTTGAAAAAATATTTTTTTAGACTTAGTCATTTTTCCGGCATTTATCAGACTTTCAGATAGGGTAAATGTCAGTGAGCATTCCGATTTCAGTTCCAGAGCGATTCACCCTATGAGTCCTTGATATTTAGCCGTTTTTAGCCAGTTTTCTGGATTTTTGAAAATTTCACTTTTTTGTGAAAATATCCACTAAATGAGGGAATAATATGTGTGAGGGTACCCCAGGAGAGTTCCAAATGTGGGTGGGTAGAATATATATCCCACGGGGGTAAAATTGAAAAAAGTTGAAAAAATATTTTTTTAGACTTTGTCATTTTTCCGGCATTTATCAGACTTTCAGATAGTGGAAATGTCAGTGAGCATTCCGATTTCAGTTCCAGAGCGATTCACCCAATGAGTCCTTGATATTTAGTCGTTTTCAGCCAATTTTCTGGATTTTTGAAAATTTCACTTTTTTGTGAAAATATCCACTAAATGAGGGAATAATATGTGTGAGGGTACCCCAGGAGAGTTCCAAATGTGTGTGGGTAGAATATATATCCCACGGGGGTAAAATTGAAAAAAGTTGAAAAAATATTTTTTTAGACTTAGTCATTTTTCCGGCATTTATCAGACTTTCAGATAGGGGAAATGTTAGTGAGCATTCCGATTTCAGTTCCAGAGCGATTCGCCCAATGAGTCCTTGATATTTAGTCGTTTTCAGCCAATTTTTCTGGATTTTTGAAAATTTCACTTTTTTGCGAAAATATCCACTAAATGAGGGAATAATATGTGTGAGGGTACCCCAGGAGAGTTCCAAATGTGGGTGGGTAGAATATATATCCCACGGAGGTAAAATTGAAAAAAGTTGAAAAAATATTTTTTTAGACTTAGTCATTTTTCCGGCATTTATCAGACTTTCAGATAGGGTAAATGTCAGTGAGCATTCCGATTTCAGTTCCAGAGCGATTCACCCTATGAGTCCTTGATATTTAGCCGTTTTTAGCCAGTTTTCTGGATTTTTGAAAATTTCACTTTTTTGTGAAAATATCCACTAAATGAGGGAATAATATGTGTGAGGGTACCACAGGAGAGTTCCAAATGTGTGTGGGTAGAATATATATCCCACGGGGGTAAAATTGAAAAAAGTTGAAAAAAAAATTTTTTGGACTCAGTCATTTTTCTGGCGTTTATCAGACTTTCAGATAGGGGAAATGTCAGTGAGCATTCCGATTTCAGTTCCAGAGCGATTCGCCCAATGAGTCCTTGATATTTCGTCGTTTTCAGCCAATTTTTCTGGATTTTTGAAAATTTCACTTTTTTGGAAAATATCCACTAAATGAGGGAATAATATGTGTGAGGGTACCCCAGGAGAGTTCCAAATGTGTGTGGGTAGAATATATATCCCACGGGGGTAAAATTGAAAAAAGTTGAAAACATTTTTTTTTGGACTTAGTCATTTTTCCGGCGTTTATCAGACTTTCAGATAGGGGAAATGTCAGTGAGCATTCCGATTTCAGTTCCAGAGCGATTCGCCCAATGAGTCCTTGATATTTCGTCGTTTTCAGCCAATTTTTCTGGATTTTTGAAAATTTCACTTTTTTGTGAAAATATCCACTAAATGAGGGAATAATTTGTGTGAGGGTACCCCATGAGAGTTCCAAATGTGTGTGGGTAGAATATATATCCCAGGGGGGTAAAATTGAAAAAAGTTGAAAACATTTTTTTTTGGACTTAGTCATTTTTCCTGCGTTTATCAGACTTTCAGATAGGGTAAATGTCAGTGAGCATTCCGATTTCAGTTCCAGAGCGATTCACCCTATGAGTCCTTGATATTTAGCCGTTTTTAGCCAGTTTTCTGGATTTTTGAAAATTTCACTTTTTTGTGAAAATATCCACTAAATGAGGGAATAATATGTGTGAGGGTACCACAGGAGAGTTCCAAATGTGTGTGGGTAGAATATATATCCCACGGGGGTAAAATTGAAAAAAGTTGAAAAAAAAATTTTTTGGACTCAGTCATTTTTCTGGCGTTTATCAGGCTTTCAGATAGGGGAAATGTCAGTGAGCATTCCGATTTCAGTTCCAGAGCGATTCGCCCAATGAGTCCTTGATATTTCGTCGTTTTCAGCCAATTTTTCTGGATTTTTGAAAATTTCACTTTTTTGGAAAATATCCACTAAATGAGGGAATAATATGTGTGAGGGTACCCCAGGAGAGTTCCAAATGTGTGTGGGTAGAATATATATCCCACGGGGGTAAAATTGAAAAAAGTTGAAAACATTTTTTTTTGGACTTAGTCATTTTTCCGGCGTTTATCAGACTTTCAGATAGGGGAAATGTCAGTGAGCATTCCGATTTCAGTTCCAGAGCGATTCGCCCAATGAGTCCTTGATATTTCGTCGTTTTCAGCCAATTTTTCTGGATTTTTGAAAATTTCACTTTTTTGTGAAAATATCCACTAAATGAGGGAATAATTTGTGTGAGGGTACCCCATGAGAGTTCCAAATGTGTGTGGGTAGAATATATATCCCAGGGGGGTAAAATTGAAAAAAGTTGAAAACATTTTTTTTTGGACTTAGTCATTTTTCCTGCGTTTATCAGACTTTCAGATAGGGGAAATGTCAGTGAGCATTCCGATTTCAGTTCCAGAGCGATTCGCCCAATGAGTCCTTGATATTTCGTCGTTTTCAGCCAATTTTTCTGGATTTTTGAAAATTTCACTTTTTTGTGAAAATATCCACTAAATGAGGGAATAATATGTGTGAGGGTACCCCAGGAGAGTTCCAAATGTGTGTGGGTAGAATATATATCCAACGGGGGTAAAATTGAAAAAAGTTGAAAACATTTTTTTTTGGACTTAGTAATTTTTCCGGCATTCATCAGACTTTCAGATAGGGGAAATGTCAGTGAGCGTTCCGATTTCAGTTCCAGAGCGATTCGCAGAATGAGTCCTTGATTTTTAGTTGTTTTCAGCCAATTTTCTGTATTTTTGAAAATTTCACTTTTTTGTGAAAATATCCACTAAATGAGGGAATAATATGTGTGAGGGTACCCCAGGAGAGTTCCAAATGTGGGTGGGTAGAATATATATCCCACGGGGGTAAAATTGAAAAAAGTTGAAAAAAAAATTTTTTGGACTTAGTCATTTTTCCGGCATTTATCAGACTTTCAGATAGGGGAAATGTCAGTGAGCATTCCGATTTCATGTCCAGAGTGATTCACCCAATGAGTCCTTGATATTTAGTCGTTTTCAGCCAATTTTCTGGATTTTTGAAAATTTCACTTTTTTGTGAAAATATCCACTAAATGAGGGAATAATATGTGTGAGGGTACCACAGGAGAGTTCCAAATGTGTGTGGGTAGAATATATATCCCACGGGGGTAAAATTGAAAAAAGTTGAAAAAAAATTTTTTTTGACTCAGTCATTTTTCTGGCGTTTATCAGACTTTCAGATAGAGGAAATGTCAGTGAGCATTCCGATTTCAATTCCAGAGCGATTCGCCCAATGAGTCCTTGATATTTCGTCGTTTTCAGCCAATTTTTCTGGATTTTTGAAAATTTCACTTTTCTGTGAAAATATCCACTAAATGAGGGAATAATATGTGTGAGGGTACCCCAGGAGAGTTCCAAATGTGGGTGGGTAGAATATATATCCCACGGGGGTAAAATTGAAAAAAGTTGAAAAAATATTTTTTTAGACTTAGTCATTTTTCCGGCATTTATCAGACTTTCAGATAGGGGAAATGTCAGTGAGCATTCCGATTTCAGTTCCAGAGCGATTCGCCCAATGAGTCCTTGATTTTTAGTTGTTTTCAGCCAATTTTCTGTATTTTTGAAAATTTCACTTTTTTGTGAAAATATCCACTAAATGAGGGAATAATATGTGTGAGGGTACCCCAGGAGAGTTCCAAATGTGTGTGGGTAGAATATATATCCCACGGCGGTAAAATTGAAAAAAGTTGAAAACATTTTTTTTTGGACTTAGTCATTTTTCCGGCGTTTATCAGACTTTCAGATAGGGGAAATGTCAGTGAGCATTCCGATTTCAGTTCCAGAGCGATTCGCCCAATGAGTCCTTGATATTTCGTCGTTTTCAGCCAATTTTTCTGGATTTTTGAAAATTTCACTTTTTTGTGAAAATATCCACTAAATGAGCGAATAATATGTGTGAGGGTACCCCAGGAGAGTTCCAAATGTGTGTGGGTAGAATATATATCCCACGGGGGTAAAATTGAAAAAAGTTGAAAAAAATTTTTTTTTGGACTTAGTCATTTTTCCGGCGTTTATCAGACTTTCAGATAGGGGAAATGTCAGTGAGCGTTCCGATTTCAGTTCCAGAGCGATTCGCCGGATGCGTCCTTGATATTTAGTAGTTTTCAGCCAATTTTCTGGATTTTTGAAAATTTCACTTTTTTGTGAAAATATCCACTAAATGAGGGAATAATATGTGTGAGGGTACCACAGGAGAGTTCCAAATGTGTGTGGGTAGAATATATATCCCACGGGGGTAAAATTGAAAAAAGTTGAAAAAAAAATTTTTTGGACTCAGTCATTTTTCTGGCGTTTATCAGACTTTCAGATAGGGGAAATGTCAGTGAGCATTCCGATTTCAGTTCCAGAGCGATTCGCCCAATGAGTCCTTGATATTTCGTCGTTTTCAGCCAATTTTTCTGGATTTTTGAAAATTTCACTTTTTTGGAAAATATCCACTAAATGAGGGAATAATATGTGTGAGGGTACCCCAGGAGAGTTCCAAATGTGTGTGGGTAGAATATATATCCCACGGGGGTAAAATTGAAAAAAGTTGAAAACATTTTTTTTTGGACTTAGTCATTTTTCCTGCGTTTATCAGACTTTCAGATAGGGGAAATGTCAGTGAGCATTCCGATTTCAGTTCCAGAGCGATTCGCCCAATGAGTCCTTGATATTTCGTCGTTTTCAGCCAATTTTTCTGGATTTTTGAAAATTTCACTTTTTTGTGAAAATATCCACTAAATGAGGGAATAATATGTGTGAGGGTACCCCAGGAGAGTTCCAAATGTGTGTGGGTAGAATATATATCCCACGGGGGTAAAATTGAAAAAAGTTGAAAAAAATTTTTTTTTGGACTTAGTCATTTTTCCGGCGTTTATCAGACTTTCAGATAGGGGAAATGTCAGTGAGCATTCCGATTTCAGTTCCAGAGCGATTCGCCCAATGAGTCCTTGATATTTAGTCGTTTTCAGCCAATTTTCTGGATTTTTGAAAATTTCACTTTTTTGTGAAAATATCCACTAAATGAGGGAATAATATGTGTGAGGGTACCCCAGGAGAGTTCCAAATGTGTGTGGGTAGAATATATATCCCACGGGGTAAAATTGAAAAAAGTTGAAAAAAATTTTTTTTTGGACTTAGTCATTTTTCCGGCGTTTATCAGACTTTCAGATAGGGGAAATGTCAGTGAGCGTTCCGATTTCAGTTCCAGAGCGATTCGCCGGATGCGTCCTTGATATTTAGTAGTTTTCAGCCAATTTTCTGGATTTTTGAAAATTTCACTTTTCTGTGAAAATATCCACTAAATGAGGGAATAATATGTGTGAGGGTACCCCAGGAGAGTTCCAAATGTGTGTGGGTAGAATATATATCCCACGGGGGTAAAATTGAAAAAAGTTGAAAACATTTTTTTTTGGACTTAGTCATTTTTCCGGCATTTATCAGACTTTCAGATAGGGGAAATGTCAGTGAGCGTTCCGATTTCAGTTCCAGAGCGATTTGCCCAATAAGTCCTTGATATTTAGTCGATTTCAGCCAATTTTCTGGATTTTTGAAAATTTCACTTTTTTGTGAAAATATCCACTAAATGAGGGAATAATATGTGTGAGGGTACCCCAGGAGAGTTCCAAATGTGGGTGGGTAGAATATATATCCCACGGGGGTAAAATTGAAAAAAGTTGAAAAAATATTTTTTTAGACTTAGTCATTTTTCCGGCATTTATCAGACTTTCAGATAGGGGAAATGTCAGTGAGCATTCCGATTTCAGTTCCAGAGCGATTCGCCCAATGAGTCCTTGATATTTAGTCGTTTTCAGCCAATTTTTCTGGATTTTTGAAAATTTCACTTTTTTGCGAAAATATCCACTAAATGAGGGAATAATATGTGTGAGGGTACCCCAGGAGAGTTCCAAATGTGGGTGGGTAGAATATATATCCCACGGGGGTAAAATTGAAAAAAGTTGAAAAAATATTTTTTTAGACTTAGTCATTTTTCCGGCATTTATCAGACTTTCAGATAGGGTAAATGTCAGTGAGCATTCCGATTTCAGTTCCAGAGCGATTCACCCTATGAGTCCTTGATATTTAGCCGTTTTTAGCCAATTTTCTGGATTTTTGAAAATTTCACTTTTTTGTGAAAATATCCACTAAATGAGGGAATAATATGTGTGAGGGTACCACAGGAGAGTTCCAAATGTGTGTGGGTAGAATATATATCCCACGGGGGTAAAATTGAAAAAAGTTGAAAAAAAAATTTTTTGGACTCAGTCATTTTTCTGGCGTTTATCAGACTTTCAGATAGGGGAAATGTCAGTGAGCATTCCGATTTCAGTTCCAGAGCGATTCGCCCAATGAGTCCTTGATATTTCGTCGTTTTCAGCCAATTTTTCTGGATTTTTGAAAATTTCACTTTTTTGGAAAATATCCACTAAATGAGGGAATAATATGTGTGAGGGTACCCCAGGAGAGTTCCAAATGTGTGTGGGTAGAATATATATCCCACGGGGGTAAAATTGAAAAAAGTTGAAAACATTTTTTTTTGGACTTAGTCATTTTTCCGGCGTTTATCAGACTTTCAGATAGGGGAAATGTCAGTGAGCATTCCGATTTCAGTTCCAGAGCGATTCGCCCAATGAGTCCTTGATATTTCGTCGTTTTCAGCCAATTTTTCTGGATTTTTGAAAATTTCACTTTTTTGTGAAAATATCCACTAAATGAGGGAATAATTTGTGTGAGGGTACCCCATGAGAGTTCCAAATGTGTGTGGGTAGAATATATATCCCAGGGGGGTAAAATTGAAAAAAGTTGAAAACATTTTTTTTTGGACTTAGTCATTTTTCCTGCGTTTATCAGACTTTCAGATAGGGGAAATGTCAGTGAGCATTCCGATTTCAGTTCCAGAGCGATTCGCCCAATGAGTCCTTGATATTTCGTCGTTTTCAGCCAATTTTTCTGGATTTTTGAAAATTTCACTTTTTTGTGAAAATATCCACTAAATGAGGGAATAATATGTGTGAGGGTACCCCAGGAGAGTTCCAAATGTGTGTGGGTAGAATATATATCCAACGGGGGTAAAATTGAAAAAAGTTGAAAACATTTTTTTTTGGACTTAGTAATTTTTCCGGCATTCATCAGACTTTCAGATAGGGGAAATGTCAGTGAGCGTTCCGATTTCAGTTCCAGAGCGATTCGCAGAATGAGTCCTTGATTTTTAGTTGTTTTCAGCCAATTTTCTGTATTTTTGAAAATTTCACTTTTTTGTGAAAATATCCACTAAATGAGGGAATAATATGTGTGAGGGTACCCCAGGAGAGTTCCAAATGTGGGTGGGTAGAATATATATCCCACGGGGGTAAAATTGAAAAAAGTTGAAAAAAAAATTTTTTGGACTTAGTCATTTTTCCGGCATTTATCAGACTTTCAGATAGGGGAAATGTCAGTGAGCATTCCGATTTCATGTCCAGAGTGATTCACCCAATGAGTCCTTGATATTTAGTCGTTTTCAGCCAATTTTCTGGATTTTTGAAAATTTCACTTTTTTGTGAAAATATCCACTAAATGAGGGAATAATATGTGTGAGGGTACCACAGGAGAGTTCCAAATGTGTGTGGGTAGAATATATATCCCACGGGGGTAAAATTGAAAAAAGTTGAAAAAAAAATTTTTTGGACTCAGTCATTTTTCTGGCGTTTATCAGACTTTCAGATAGGGGAAATGTCAGTGAGCATTCCGATTTCAGTTCCAGAGCGATTCGCCCAATGAGTCCTTGATATTTCGTCGTTTTCAGCCAATTTTTCTGGATTTTTGAAAATTTCACTTTTTTGGAAAATATTCACTAAATGAGGGAATAATATGTGTGAGGGTACCCCAGGAGAGTTCCAAATGTGTGTGGGTAGAATATATATCCCACGGGGGTAAAATTGAAAAAAGTTGAAAACATTTTTTTTTGGACTTAGTCATTTTTCCGGCGTTTATCAGACTTTCAGATAGGGGAAATGTCAGTGAGCATTCCGATTTCAGTTCCAGAGCGATTCGCCCAATGAGTCCTTGATATTTCGTCGTTTTCAGCCAATTTTTCTGGATTTTTGAAAATTTCACTTTTTTGTGAAAATATCCACTAAATGAGGGAATAATTTGTGTGAGGGTACCCCATGAGAGTTCCAAATGTGTGTGGGTAGAATATATATCCCAGGGGGGTAAAATTGAAAAAAGTTGAAAACATTTTTTTATGGACTTAGTAATTTTTCCGGCATTCATCAGACTTTCAGATAGGGGAAATGTCAGTGAGCGTTCCGATTTCAGTTCCAGAGCGATTCGCAGAATGAGTCCTTGATTTTTAGTTGTTTTCAGCCAATTTTCTGTATTTTTGAAAATTTCACTTTTTTGTGAAAATATCCACTAAATGAGGGAATAATATGTGTGAGGGTACCACAGGAGAGTTCCAAATGTGTGTGGGTAGAATATATATCCCACGGGGGTAAAATTGAAAAAAGTTGAAAAAAAAATTTTTTTGACTCAGTCATTTTTCTGGCGTTTATCAGACTTTCAGATAGAGGAAATGTCAGTGAGCATTCCGATTTCAATTCCAGAGCGATTCGCCCAATGAGTCCTTAATATTTCGTCGTTTTCAGCCAATTTTTCTGGATTTTTGAAAATTTCACTTTTCTGTGAAAATATCCACTAAATGAGGGAATAATATGTGTGAGGGTACCCCAGGAGAGTTCCAAATGTGGGTGGGTAGAATATATATCCCACGGGGGTAAAATTGAAAAAAGTTGAAAAAATATTTTTTTAGACTTAGTCATTTTTCCGGCATTTATCAGACTTTCAGATAGGGGAAATGTCAGTGAGCATTCCGATTTCAGTTCCAGAGCGATTCGCCCAATGAGTCCTTGATTTTTAGTTGTTTTCAGCCAATTTTCTGTATTTTTGAAAATTTCACTTTTTTGTGAAAATATCCACTAAATGAGGGAATAATATGTGTGAGGGTACCCCAGGAGAGTTCCAAATGTGGGTGGGTAGAATATATATCCCACGGGGGTAAAATTGAAAAAAGTTTAAAAAAAATTTTTTTGGACTTAGTCATTTTTCCGCCATTTATCAGACTTTCAGATAGGGGAAATGTCAGTGAGCATTCCGATTTCATGTCCAGAGTGATTCACCCAATGAGTCCTTGATATTTAGTCGTTTTCAGCCAATTTTCTGGATTTTTGAAAATTTCACTTTTTTGTGAAAATATCCACTAAATGAGGGAATAATATGTGTGAGGGTACCACAGGAGAGTTCCAAATGTGTGTGGATAGAATATATATCCCACGGGGGTAAAATTGAAAAAAGTTGAAAAAAAAATTTTTTGGACTCAGTCATTTTTCTGGCGTTTATCAGACTTTCAGATAGAGGAAATGTCAGTGAGCATTCCGATTTCAATTCCAGAGCGATTCGCCCAATGAGTCCTTGATATTTCGTCGTTTTCAGCCAATTTTTCTGGATTTTTGAAAATTTCACTTTTCTGTGAAAATATCCACTAAATGAGGGAATAATATGTGTGAGGGTACCCCAGGAGAGTTCCAAATGTGTGTGGGTAGAATATATATCCCACGGGGGTAAAATTGAAAAAAGTTGAAAAAATATTTTTTTGGGGCTTAGTCATTTTTCCGGCGTTTATCAGACTTTCAGATAGGGGAAATGTCAGTGAGCATTCCGATTTCAGTTCCAGAGCGATTCGCCCAATGAGTCCTTGATATTTCGTCGTTTTCAGCCAATTTTTCTGGATTTTTGAAAATTTCACTTTTTTGTGAAAATATCCACTAAATGAGGGAATAACTGGTGTGAGGGTACCCCATGAGAGTTCCAAATGTGTGTGGGTAGAATATATATCCCACGGCGGTAAAATTGAAAAAAGTTGAAAACATTTTTTTTTGGACTTAGTCATTTTTCCGGCGTTTATCAGACTTTCAGATAGGGGAAATGTCAGTGAGCGTTCCGATTTCAGTTCCAGAGCGATTCGCCGGATGCGTCCTTGATATTTAGTAGTTTTCAGCCAATTTTCTGGATTTTTGAAAATTTCACTTTTTTGTGAAAATATCCACTAAATGAGGGAATAATATGTGTGAGGGTACCACAGGAGAGTTCCAAATGTGTGTGGGTAGAATATATATCCCACGGGGGTAAAATTGAAAAAAGTTGAAAAAAAAATTTTTTGGACTTAGTCATTTTTCCGGCATTTATCAGACTTTCAGATAGGGGAAATGTCAGTGAGCATTCCGATTTCATGTCCAGAGTGATTCACCCAATGAGTCCTTGATATTTAGTCGTTTTCAGCCAATTTTCTGGATTTTTGAAAATTTCACTTTTTTGTGAAAATATCCACTAAATGAGGGAATAATATGTGTGAGGGTACCACAGGAGAGTTCCAAATGTGTGTGGGTAGAATATATATCCCACGGGGGTAAAATTGAAAAAAGTTGAAAAAAAAATTTTTTGGACTCAGTCATTTTTCTGGCGTTTATCAGACTTTCAGATAGGGGAAATGTCAGTGAGCATTCCGATTTCAGTTCCAGAGCGATTCGCCCAATGAGTCCTTGATATTTCGTCGTTTTCAGCCAATTTTTCTGGATTTTTGAAAATTTCACTTTTTTGGAAAATATTCACTAAATGAGGGAATAATATGTGTGAGGGTACCCCAGGAGAGTTCCAAATGTGTGTGGGTAGAATATATATCCCACGGGGGTAAAATTGAAAAAAGTTGAAAACATTTTTTTTTGGACTTAGTCATTTTTCCGGCGTTTATCAGACTTTCAGATAGGGGAAATGTCAGTGAGCATTCCGATTTCAGTTCCAGAGCGATTCGCCCAATGAGTCCTTGATATTTCGTCGTTTTCAGCCAATTTTTCTGGATTTTTGAAAATTTCACTTTTTTGTGAAAATATCCACTAAATGAGGGAATAATTTGTGTGAGGGTACCCCATGAGAGTTCCAAATGTGTGTGGGTAGAATATATATCCCAGGGGGGTAAAATTGAAAAAAGTTGAAAACATTTTTTTATGGACTTAGTCATTTTTCCTGCGTTTATCAGACTTTCAGATAGGGGAAATGTCAGTGAGCATTCCGATTTCAGTTCCAGAGCGATTCGCCCAATGAGTCCTTGATATTTCGTCGTTTTCAGCCAATTTTTCTGGATTTTTGAAAATTTCACTTTTTTGTGAAAATATCCACTAAATGAGGGAATAATATGTGTGAGGGTACCCCAGGAGAGTTCCAAATGTGTGTGGGTAGAATATATATCCAACGGGGGTAAAATTGAAAAAAGTTGAAAACATTTTTTTTTGGACTTAGTAATTTTTCCGGCATTCATCAGACTTTCAGATAGGGGAAATGTCAGTGAGCGTTCCGATTTCAGTTCCAGAGCGATTCGCAGAATGAGTCCTTGATTTTTAGTTGTTTTCAGCCAATTTTCTGTATTTTTGAAAATTTCACTTTTTTGTGAAAATATCCACTAAATGAGGGAATAATATGTGTGAGGGTACCACAGGAGAGTTCCAAATGTGTGTGGGTAGAATATATATCCCACGGGGGTAAAATTGAAAAAAGTTGAAAAAAAAATTTTTTTGACTCAGTCATTTTTCTGGCGTTTATCAGACTTTCAGATAGAGGAAATGTCAGTGAGCATTCCGATTTCAATTCCAGAGCGATTCGCCCAATGAGTCCTTAATATTTCGTCGTTTTCAGCCAATTTTTCTGGATTTTTGAAAATTTCACTTTTCTGTGAAAATATCCACTAAATGAGGGAATAATATGTGTGAGGGTACCCCAGGAGAGTTCCAAATGTGGGTGGGTAGAATATATATCCCACGGGGGTAAAATTGAAAAAAGTTGAAAAAATATTTTTTTAGACTTAGTCATTTTTCCGGCATTTATCAGACTTTCAGATAGGGGAAATGTCAGTGAGCATTCCGATTTCAGTTCCAGAGCGATTCGCCCAATGAGTCCTTGATATTTCGTCGTTTTCAGCCAATTTTTCTGGATTTTTGAAAATTTCACTTTTTTGGAAAATATTCACTAAATGAGGGAATAATATGTGTGAGGGTACCCCAGGAGAGTTCCAAATGTGTGTGGGTAGAATATATATCCCACGGGGGTAAAATTGAAAAAAGTTGAAAACATTTTTTTTTGGACTTAGTCATTTTTCCGGCGTTTATCAGACTTTCAGATAGGGGAAATGTCAGTGAGCATTCCGATTTCAGTTCCAGAGCGATTCGCCCAATGAGTCCTTGATATTTCGTCGTTTTCAGCCAATTTTTCTGGATTTTTGAAAATTTCACTTTTTTGTGAAAATATCCACTAAATGAGGGAATAATTTGTGTGAGGGTACCCCATGAGAGTTCCAAATGTGTGTGGGTAGAATATATATCCCAGGGGGGTAAAATTGAAAAAAGTTGAAAACATTTTTTTATGGACTTAGTCATTTTTCCTGCGTTTATCAGACTTTCAGATAGGGGAAATGTCAGTGAGCATTCCGATTTCAGTTCCAGAGCGATTCGCCCAATGAGTCCTTGATATTTCGTCGTTTTCAGCCAATTTTTCTGGATTTTTGAAAATTTCACTTTTTTGTGAAAATATCCACTAAATGAGGGAATAATATGTGTGAGGGTACCCCAGGAGAGTTCCAAATGTGTGTGGGTAGAATATATATCCAACGGGGGTAAAATTGAAAAAAGTTGAAAACATTTTTTTTTGGACTTAGTAATTTTTCCGGCATTCATCAGACTTTCAGATAGGGGAAATGTCAGTGAGCGTTCCGATTTCAGTTCCAGAGCGATTCGCAGAATGAGTCCTTGATTTTTAGTTGTTTTCAGCCAATTTTCTGTATTTTTGAAAATTTCACTTTTTTGTGAAAATATCCACTAAATGAGGGAATAATATGTGTGAGGGTACCACAGGAGAGTTCCAAATGTGTGTGGGTAGAATATATATCCCACGGGGGTAAAATTGAAAAAAGTTGAAAAAAAAATTTTTTTGACTCAGTCATTTTTCTGGCGTTTATCAGACTTTCAGATAGAGGAAATGTCAGTGAGCATTCCGATTTCAATTCCAGAGCGATTCGCCCAATGAGTCCTTAATATTTCGTCGTTTTCAGCCAATTTTTCTGGATTTTTGAAAATTTCACTTTTCTGTGAAAATATCCACTAAATGAGGGAATAATATGTGTGAGGGTACCCCAGGAGAGTTCCAAATGTGGGTGGGTAGAATATATATCCCACGGGGGTAAAATTGAAAAAAGTTGAAAAAATATTTTTTTAGACTTAGTCATTTTTCCGGCATTTATCAGACTTTCAGATAGGGGAAATGTCAGTGAGCATTCCGATTTCAGTTCCAGAGCGATTCGCCCAATGAGTCCTTGATTTTTAGTTGTTTTCAGCCAATTTTCTGTATTTTTGAAAATTTCACTTTTTTGTGAAAATATCCACTAAATGAGGGAATAATATGTGTGAGGGTACCCCAGGAGAGTTCCAAATGTGGGTGGGTAGAATATATATCCCACGGGGGTAAAATTGAAAAAAGTTTAAAAAAAATTTTTTTGGACTTAGTCATTTTTCCGCCATTTATCAGACTTTCAGATAGGGGAAATGTCAGTGAGCATTCCGATTTCATGTCCAGAGTGATTCACCCAATGAGTCCTTGATATTTAGTCGTTTTCAGCCAATTTTCTGGATTTTTGAAAATTTCACTTTTTTGTGAAAATATCCACTAAATGAGGGAATAATATGTGTGAGGGTACCACAGGAGAGTTCCAAATGTGTGTGGGTAGAATATATATCCCACGGGGGTAAAATTGAAAAAAGTTGAAAAAAAAATTTTTTGGACTCAGTCATTTTTCTGGCGTTTATCAGACTTTCAGATAGAGGAAATGTCAGTGAGCATTCCGATTTCAATTCCAGAGCGATTCGCCCAATGAGTCCTTGATATTTCGTCGTTTTCAGCCAATTTTTCTGGATTTTTGAAAATTTCACTTTTCTGTGAAAATATCCACTAAATGAGGGAATAATATGTGTGAGGGTACCCCAGGAGAGTTCCAAATGTGTGTGGGTAGAATATATATCCCACGGGGGTAAAATTGAAAAAAGTTGAAAAAATATTTTTTTGGGGCTTAGTCATTTTTCCGGCGTTTATCAGACTTTCAGATAGGGGAAATGTCAGTGAGCATTCCGATTTCAGTTCCAGAGCGATTCGCCCAATGAGTCCTTGATATTTCGTCGTTTTCAGCCAATTTTTCTGGATTTTTGAAAATTTCACTTTTTTGTGAAAATATCCACTAAATGAGGGAATAATTTGTGTGAGGGTACCCCATGAGAGTTCCAAATGTGTGTGGGTAGAATATATATCCCACGGCGGTAAAATTGAAAAAAGTTGAAAACATTTTTTTTTGGACTTAGTCATTTTTCCGGCGTTTATCAGACTTTCAGATAGGGGAAATGTCAGTGAGCGTTCCGATTTCAGTTCCAGAGCGATTCGCCGGATGCATCCTTGATATTTAGTAGTTTTCAGCCAATTTTCTGGATTTTTGAAAATTTCACTTTTTTGTGAAAATATCCACTAAATGAGGGAATAATATGTGTGAGGGTACCACAGGAGAGTTCCAAATGTGTGTGGGTAGAATATATATCCCACGGGGGTAAAATTGAAAAAAGTTGAAAACATTTTTTTTTTGACTTAGTCATTTTTCCGGCGTTTATCAGACTTTCAGATAGGGGAAATGTCAGTGAGCGTTCCGATTTCAGTTCCAGAGCGATTTGCCCAATAAGTCCTTGATATTTAGTCGATTTCAGCCAATTTTCTGGATTTTTGAAAATTTCACTTTTTTGTGAAAATATCCACTAAATGAGGGAATAATATGTGTGAGGGTACCCCAGGAGAGTTCCAAATGTGGGTGGGTAGAATATATATCCCACGGGGGTAAAATTGAAAAAAGTTGAAAAAATATTTTTTTAGACTTAGTCATTTTTCCGGCATTTATCAGACTTTCAGATAGGGGAAATGTCAGTGAGCATTCCGATTTCAGTTCCAGAGCGATTCGCCCAATGAGTCCTTGATATTTAGTCGTTTTCAGCCAATTTTTCTGGATTTTTGAAAATTTCACTTTTTTGCGAAAATATCCACTAAATGAGGGAATAATATGTGTGAGGGTACCCCAGGAGAGTTCCAAATGTGGGTGGGTAGAATATATATCCCACGGGGGTAAAATTGAAAAAAGTTGAAAAAATATTTTTTTAGACTTAGTCATTTTTCCTGCGTTTATCAGACTTTCAGATAGGGGAAATGTCAGTGAGCATTCCGATTTCAGTTCCAGAGCGATTCGCCCAATGAGTCCTTGATATTTCGTCGTTTTCAGCCAATTTTTCTGGATTTTTGAAAATTTCACTTTTTTGTGAAAATATCCACTAAATGAGGGAATAATATGTGTGAGGGTACCCCATGAGAGTTCCAAATGTGTGTGGGTAGAATATATATCCCAGGGGGGTAAAATTGAAAAAAGTTGAAAACATTTTTTTTTTGACTTAGTCATTTTTCCGGCGTTTATCAGACTTTCAGATAGGGGAAATGTCAGTGAGCATTCCGATTTCAGTTCCAGAGCGATTCGCCCAATGAGTCCTTGATATTTCGTCGTTTTCAGCCAATTTTTCTGGATTTTTGAAAATTTCACTTTTTTGGAAAATATCCACTAAATGAGGGAATAATATGTGTGAGGGTACCCCAGGAGAGTTCCATATGTGTGTGGGTAGAATATATATCCCACGGGGGTAAAATTGAAAAAAGTTGAAAACATTTTTTTTTGGACTTAGTCATTTTTCCTGCGTTTATCAGACTTTCAGATAGGGGAAATGTCAGTGAGCATTCCGATTTCAGTTCCAGAGCGATTCGCCCAATGAGTCCTTGATATTTCGTCGTTTTCAGCCAATTTTTCTGGATTTTTGAAAATTTCACTTTTTTGTGAAAATATCCACTAAATGAGGGAATAATATGTGTGAGGGTACCCCAGGAGAGTTCCAAATGTGTGTGGGTAGAATATATATCCCACGGGGGTAAAATTGAAAAAAGTTGAAAAAAATTTTTTTTTGGACTTAGTCATTTTTCCGGCGTTTATCAGACTTTCAGATAGGGGAAATGTCAGTGAGCGTTCCGATTTCAGTTCCAGAGCGATTTGCCCAATAAGTCCTTGATATTTAGTCGATTTCAGCCAATTTTCTGGATTTTTGAAAATTTCACTTTTTTGTGAAAATATCCACTAAATGAGGGAATAATATGTGTGAGGGTACCCCAGGAGAGTTCCAAATGTGGGTGGGTAGAATATATATCCCACGGGGGTAAAATTGAAAAAAGTTGAAAAAATATTTTTTTAGACTTAGTCATTTTTCCGGCATTTATCAGACTTTCAGATAGGGGAAATGTCAGTGAGCATTCCGATTTCAGTTCCAGAGCGATTCGCCCAATGAGTCCTTGATATTTAGTCGTTTTCAGCCAATTTTTCTGGATTTTTGAAAATTTCACTTTTTTGCGAAAATATCCACTAAATGAGGGAATAATATGTGTGAGGGTACCCCAGGAGAGTTCCAAATGTGGGTGGGTAGAATATATATCCCACGGGGGTAAAATTGAAAAAAGTTGAAAAAATATTTTTTTAGACTTAGTCATTTTTCCTGCGTTTATCAGACTTTCAGATAGGGGAAATGTCAGTGAGCATTCCGATTTCAGTTCCAGAGCGATTCGCCCAATGAGTCCTTGATATTTCGTCGTTTTCAGCCAATTTTTCTGGATTTTTGAAAATTTCACTTTTTTGTGAAAATATCCACTAAATGAGGGAATAATATGTGTGAGGGTACCCCAGGAGAGTTCCAAATGTGTGTGGGTAGAATATATATCCCACGGGGGTAAAATTGAAAAAAGTTGAAAAAAATTTTTTTTTGGACTTAGTCATTTTTCCGGCGTTTATCAGACTTTCAGATAGGGGAAATGTCAGTGAGCGTTCCGATTTCAGTTCCAGAGCGATTCGCCGGATGCGTCCTTGATATTTAGTAGTTTTCAGCCAATTTTCTGGATTTTTGAAAATTTCACTTTTCTGTGAAAATATCCACTAAATGAGGGAATAATATGTGTGAGGGTACCCCAGGAGAGTTCCAAATGTGTGTGGGTAGAATATATATCCCACGGGGGTAAAATTGAAAAAAGTTGAAAACATTTTTTTTTGGACTTAGTCATTTTTCCGGCATTTATCAGACTTTCAGATAGGGGAAATGTCAGTGAGCGTTCCGATTTCAGTTCCAGAGCGATTTGCCCAATAAGTCCTTGATATTTAGTCGATTTCAGCCAATTTTCTGGATTTTTGAAAATTTCACTTTTTTGTGAAAATATCCACTAAATGAGGGAATAATATGTGTGAGGGTACCCCAGGAGAGTTCCAAATGTGGGTGGGTAGAATATATATCCCACGGGGGTAAAATTGAAAAAAGTTGAAAAAATATTTTTTTAGACTTAGTCATTTTTCCGGCATTTATCAGACTTTCAGATAGGGGAAATGTCAGTGAGCATTCCGATTTCAGTTCCAGAGCGATTCGCCCAATGAGTCCTTGATATTTAGTCGTTTTCAGCCAATTTTTCTGGATTTTTGAAAATTTCACTTTTTTGCGAAAATATCCACTAAATGAGGGAATAATATGTGTGAGGGTACCCCAGGAGAGTTCCAAATGTGGGTGGGTAGAATATATATCCCACGGGGGTAAAATTGAAAAAAGTTGAAAAAATATTTTTTTAGACTTAGTCATTTTTCCGGCATTTATCAGACTTTCAGATAGGGTAAATGTCAGTGAGCATTCCGATTTCAGTTCCAGAGCGATTCACCCTATGAGTCCTTGATATTTAGCCGTTTTTAGCCAATTTTCTGGATTTTTGAAAATTTCACTTTTTTGTGAAAATATCCACTAAATGAGGGAATAATATGTGTGAGGGTACCACAGGAGAGTTCCAAATGTGTGTGGGTAGAATATATATCCCACGGGGGTAAAATTGAAAAAAGTTGAAAAAAAAATTTTTTGGACTCAGTCATTTTTCTGGCGTTTATCAGACTTTCAGATAGGGGAAATATCAGTGAGCATTCCGATTTCAGTTCCAGAGCGATTCGCCCAATGAGTCCTTGATATTTCGTCGTTTTCAGCCAATTTTTCTGGATTTTTGAAAATTTCACTTTTTTGGAAAATATCCACTAAATGAGGGAATAATATGTGTGAGGGTACCCCAGGAGAGTTCCAAATGTGTGTGGGTAGAATATATATCCCACGGGGGTAAAATTGAAAAAAGTTGAAAACATTTTTTTTTGGACTTAGTCATTTTTCCGGCGTTTATCAGACTTTCAGATAGGGGAAATGTCAGTGAGCATTCCGATTTCAGTTCCAGAGCGATTCGCCCAATGAGTCCTTGATATTTCGTCGTTTTCAGCCAATTTTTCTGGATTTTTGAAAATTTCACTTTTTTGTGAAAATATCCACTAAATGAGGGAATAATTTGTGTGAGGGTACCCCATGAGAGTTCCAAATGTGTGTGGGTAGAATATATATCCCAGGGGGGTAAAATTGAAAAAAGTTGAAAACATTTTTTTTTGGACTTAGTCATTTTTCCTGCGTTTATCAGACTTTCAGATAGGGGAAATGTCAGTGAGCATTCCGATTTCAGTTCCAGAGCGATTCGCCCAATGAGTCCTTGATATTTCGTCGTTTTCAGCCAATTTTTCTGGATTTTTGAAAATTTCACTTTTTTGTGAAAATATCCACTAAATGAGGGAATAATATGTGTGAGGGTACCCCAGGAGAGTTCCAAATGTGTGTGGGTAGAATATATATCCAACGGGGGTAAAATTGAAAAAAGTTGAAAACATTTTTTTTTGGACTTAGTAATTTTTCCGGCATTCATCAGACTTTCAGATAGGGGAAATGTCAGTGAGCGTTCCGATTTCAGTTCCAGAGCGATTCGCAGAATGAGTCCTTGATTTTTAGTTGTTTTCAGCCAATTTTCTGTATTTTTGAAAATTTCACTTTTTTGTGAAAATATCCACTAAATGAGGGAATAATATGTGTGAGGGTACCCCAGGAGAGTTCCAAATGTGGGTGGGTAGAATATATATCCCACGGGGGTAAAATTGAAAAAAGTTGAAAAAAAAATTTTTTGGACTTAGTCATTTTTCCGGCATTTATCAGACTTTCAGATAGGGGAAATGTCAGTGAGCATTCCGATTTCATGTCCAGAGTGATTCACCCAATGAGTCCTTGATATTTAGTCGTTTTCAGCCAATTTTCTGGATTTTTGAAAATTTCACTTTTTTGTGAAAATATCCACTAAATGAGGGAATAATATGTGTGAGGGTACCACAGGAGAGTTCCAAATGTGTGTGGGTAGAATATATATCCCACGGGGGTAAAATTGAAAAAAGTTGAAAAAAAAATTTTTTTGACTCAGTCATTTTTCTGGCGTTTATCAGACTTTCAGATAGAGGAAATGTCAGTGAGCATTCCGATTTCAATTCCAGAGCGATTCGCCCAATGAGTCCTTAATATTTCGTCGTTTTCAGCCAATTTTTCTGGATTTTTGAAAATTTCACTTTTCTGTGAAAATATCCACTAAATGAGGGAATAATATGTGTGAGGGTACCCCAGGAGAGTTCCAAATGTGGGTGGGTAGAATATATATCCCACGGGGGTAAAATTGAAAAAAGTTGAAAAAATATTTTTTTAGACTTAGTCATTTTTCCGGCATTTATCAGACTTTCAGATAGGGGAAATGTCAGTGAGCATTCCGATTTCAGTTCCAGAGCGATTCGCCCAATGAGTCCTTGATTTTTAGTTGTTTTCAGCCAATTTTCTGTATTTTTGAAAATTTCACTTTTTTGTGAAAATATCCACTAAATGAGGGAATAATATGTGTGAGGGTACCCCAGGAGAGTTCCAAATGTGGGTGGGTAGAATATATATCCCACGGGGGTAAAATTGAAAAAAGTTTAAAAAAAATTTTTTTGGACTTAGTCATTTTTCCGCCATTTATCAGACTTTCAGATAGGGGAAATGTCAGTGAGCATTCCGATTTCATGTCCAGAGTGATTCACCCAATGAGTCCTTGATATTTAGTCGTTTTCAGCCAATTTTCTGGATTTTTGAAAATTTCACTTTTTTGTGAAAATATCCACTAAATGAGGGAATAATATGTGTGAGGGTACCACAGGAGAGTTCCAAATGTGTGTGGGTAGAATATATATCCCACGGGGGTAAAATTGAAAAAAGTTGAAAAAAAAATTTTTTGGACTCAGTCATTTTTCTGGCGTTTATCAGACTTTCAGATAGAGGAAATGTCAGTGAGCATTCCGACTTCAATTCCAGAGCGATTCTCCCAATGAGTCCTTGATATTTCGTCGTTTTCAGCCAATTTTTCTGGATTTTTGAAAATTTCACTTTTCTGTGAAAATATCCACTAAATGAGGGAATAATATGTGTGAGGGTACCCCAGGAGAGTTCCAAATGTGTGTGGGTAGAATATATATCCCACGGGGGTAAAATTGAAAAAAGTTGAAAAAATATTTTTTTTGGGCTTAGTCATTTTTCCGGCGTTTATCAGACTTTCAGATAGGGGAAATGTCAGTGAGCATTCCGATTTCAGTTCCAGAGCGATTCGCCCAATGAGTCCTTGATATTTCGTCGTTTTCAGCCAATTTTTCTGGATTTTTGAAAATTTCACTTTTTTGTGAAAATATCCACTAAATGAGGGAATAATTTGTGTGAGGGTACCCCATGAGAGTTCCAAATGTGTGTGGGTAGAATATATATCCCACGGCGGTAAAATTGAAAAAAGTTGAAAACATTTTTTTTTGGACTTAGTCATTTTTCCGGCGTTTATCAGACTTTCAGATAGGGGAAATGTCAGTGAGCATTCCGATTTCAGTTCCAGAGCGATTCGCCCAATGAGTCCTTGATATTTCGTCGTTTTCAGCCAATTTTTCTGGATTTTTGAAAATTTCACTTTTTTGTGAAAATATCCACTAAATGAGGGAATAATATGTGTGAGGGTACCCCAGGAGAGTTCCAAATGTGTGTGGGTAGAATATATATCCCACGGGGGTAAAATTGAAAAAAGTTGAAAAAAATTTTTTTTTGGACTTAGTCATTTTTCCGGCATTTATCAGACTTTCAGATAGGGGAAATGTCAGTGAGCGTTCCGATTTCAGTTCCAGAGCGATTTGCCCAATAAGTCCTTGATATTTAGTCGATTTCAGCCAATTTTCTGGATTTTTGAAAATTTCACTTTTTTGTGAAAATATCCACTAAATGAGGGAATAATATGTGTGAGGGTACCCCAGGAGAGTTCCAAATGTGGGTGGGTAGAATATATATCCCACGGGGGTAAAATTGAAAAAAGTTGAAAAAATATTTTTTTAGACTTAGTCATTTTTCCGGCATTTATCAGACTTTCAGATAGGGGAAATGTCAGTGAGCATTCCGATTTCAGTTCCAGAGCGATTCACCCTATGAGTCCTTGATATTTAGCCATTTTCAGCCAATATTCTGGATTTTTGAAAATTTCACTTTTTTGTGAAAATATCCACTAAATGAGGGAATAATATGTGTGAGGGTACCACAGGAGAGTTCCAAATGTGTGTGGGTAGAATATATATCCCACAGGGGTAAAATTGAAAAAAGTTGAAAAAAAAATTTTTTGGACTCAGTCATTTTTCTGGCGTTTATCAGACTTTCAGATAGGGGAAATGTCAGTGAGCATTCCGATTTCAGTTCCAGAGCGATTCGCCCAATGAGTCCTTGATATTTCGTCGTTTTCAGCCAATTTTTCTGGATTTTTGAAAATTTCACTTTTTTGTGAAAATATCCACTAAATGAGGGAATAATATGTGTGAGGGTACCCCAGGAGAGTTCCAAATGTGGGTGGGTAGAATATATATCCCACGGGGGTAAAATTGAAAAAAGTTGAAAAAATATTTTTTTAGACTTTGTCATTTTTCCGGCATTTATCAGACTTCCAGATAGTGGAAATGTCAGTGAGCATTCCGATTTCAGTTCCAGAGCGATTCACCCAATGAGTCCTTGATATTTAGTCGTTTTCAGCCAATTTTTCTGGATTTTTGAAAATTTCACTTTTTTGTGAAAATATCCACTAAATGAGGGAATAATATGTGTGAGGGTACCCCAGGAGAGTTCCAAATGTGTGTGGGTAGAATATATATCCCACGGGGGTAAAATTGAAAAAAGTTGAAAAAATATTTTTTTTGGACTTAGTCATTTTTCCGGCGTTTATCAGACTTTCAGATAGGGGAAATGTCAGTGAGCATTCCGATTTCAGTTCCAGAGCGATTTGCCCAATGAGTCCTTGATATTTCGTCGTTTTCAGCCAATTTTTCTGGATTTTTGAAAATTTCACTTTTTTGTGAAAATATCCACTAAATGAGGGAATAATATGTGTGAGGGTACCCCAGGAGAGTTCCAAATGTGGGTGGGTAGAATATATATCCCACGGGGGTAAAATTGAAAAAAGTTGAAAAAATATTTTTTTAGACTTAGTCATTTTTCCGGCGTTTATCAGACTTTCAGATAGGGGAAATGTCAGTGAGCGTTCCGATTTCAGTTCCAGAGCGATTCGCCGGATGCGTCCTTGATATTTAGTCGTTTTCAGCCAATTTTCTGGATTTTTGAAAATTTCACTTTTTTGTGAAAATATCCACTAAATGAGGGAATAATATGTGTGAGGGTACCACAGGAGAGTTCCAAATGTGTGTGGGTAGAATATATATCCCACGGGGGTAAAATTGAAAAAAGTTGAAAAAAAAATTTTTTGGACTCAGTCATTTTTCTGGCGTTTATCAGACTTTCAGATAGGGGAAATGTCAGTGAGCATTCCGATTTCAGTTCCAGAGCGATTCGCCCAATGAGTCCTTGATATTTCGTCGTTTTCAGCCAATTTTTCTGGATTTTTGAAAATTTCACTTTTTTGGAAAATATCCACTAAATGAGGGAATAATATGTGTGAGGGTACCCCAGGAGAGTTCCAAATGTGGGTGGGTAGAATATACATCCCACGGGGGTAAAATTGAAAAAAGTTGAAAACATTTTTTTTTGGACTTAGTCATTTTTCCGGCGTTTATCAGACTTTCAGATAGGGGAAATGTCAGTGAGCATTCCGATTTCAGTTCCAGGGCGATTCGCCCAATGAGTCCTTGATATTTCGTCGTTTTCAGCCAATTTTTCTGGATTTTTGAAAATTTCACTTTTTTGTGAAAATATCCACTAAATGAGGGAATAATTTGTGTGAGGGTACCCCATGAGAGTTCCAAATGTGTGTGGGTAGAATATATATCCCAGGGGGGTAAAATTGAAAAAAGTTGAAAACATTTTTTTTTGGACTTAGTCATTTTTCCGGCGTTTATCAGACTTTCAGATCGGGGAAATGTCAGTGAGCATTCCGATTTCAGTTCCAGAGCGATTCGCCCAATGAGTCCTTGATATTTCGTCGTTTTCAGCCAATTTTTCTGGATTTTTGAAAATTTCACTTTTTTGGAAAATATCCACTAAATGAGGGAATAATATGTGTGAGGGTACCCCAGGAGAGTTCCAAATGTGTGTGGGTAGAATATATATCCCAGGGGGGTAAAATTGAAAAAAGTTGAAAACATTTTTTTTTGGACTTAGTCATTTTTCCTGCGTTTATCAGACTTTCAGATAGGGGAAATGTCAGTGAGCATTCCGATTTCAGTTCCAGAGCGATTCGCCCAATGAGTCCTTGATATTTCGTCGTTTTCAGCCAATTTTTCTGGATTTTTGAAAATTTCACTTTTTTGTGAAAATATCCACTAAATGAGGGAATAATATGTGTGAGGGTACCCCAGGAGAGTTCCAAATGTGGGTGGGTAGAATATATATCCCACGGGGGTAAAATTGAAAAAAGTTGAAAAAATATTTTTTTAGACTTAGTCATTTTTCCGGCGTTTATCAGACTTTCAGATAGGGGAAATGTCAGTGAGCGTTCCGATTTCAGTTCCAGAGCGATTCGCCGGATGCGTCCTTGATATTTAGTCGTTTTCAGCCAATTTTCTGGATTTTTGAAAATTTCACTTTTTTGTGAAAATATCCACTAAATGAGGGAATAATATGTGTGAGGGTACCACAGGAGAGTTCCAAATGTGTGTGGGTAGAATATATATCCCACGGGGGTAAAATTGAAAAAAGTTGAAAAAAAAATTTTTTGGACTCAGTCATTTTTCTGGCGTTTATCAGACTTTCAGATAGGGGAAATGTCAGTGAGCATTCCGATTTCAGTTCCAGAGCGATTCGCCCAATGAGTCCTTGATATTTCGTCGTTTTCAGCCAATTTTTCTGGATTTTTGAAAATTTCACTTTTTTGTGAAAATATCCACTAAATGAGGGAATAATATGTGTGAGGGTACCCCAGGAGAGTTCCAAATGTGTGTGGGTAGAATATATATCCCACGGGGGTAAAATTGAAAAAAGTTGAAAAAAATTTTTTTTTGGACTTAGTCATTTTTCCGGCATTTATCAGACTTTCAGATAGGGGAAATGTCAGTGAGCGTTCCGATTTCAGTTCCAGAGCGATTTGCCCAATAAGTCCTTGATATTTAGTCGATTTCAGCCAATTTTCTGGATTTTTGAAAATTTCACTTTTTTGTGAAAATATCCACTAAATGAGGGAATAATATGTGTGAGGGTACCCCAGGAGAGTTCCAAATGTGGGTGGGTAGAATATATATCCCACGGGGGTAAAATTGAAAAAAGTTGAAAAAATATTTTTTTAGACTTAGTCATTTTTCCGGCATTTATCAGACTTTCAGATAGGGGAAATGTCAGTGAGCATTCCGATTTCAGTTCCAGAGCGATTCACCCTATGAGTCCTTGATATTTAGCCATTTTCAGCCAATATTCTGGATTTTTGAAAATTTCACTTTTTTGTGAAAATATCCACTAAATGAGGGAATAATATGTGTGAGGGTACCACAGGAGAGTTCCAAATGTGTGTGGGTAGAATATATATCCCACGGGGGTAAAATTGAAAAAAGTTGAAAAAAAAATTTTTTGGACTCAGTCATTTTTCTGGCGTTTATCAGACTTTCAGATAGGGGAAATGTCAGTGAGCATTCCGATTTCAGTTCCAGAGCGATTCGCCCAATGAGTCCTTGATATTTCGTCGTTTTCAGCCAATTTTTCTGGATTTTTGAAAATTTCACTTTTTTGTGAAAATATCCACTAAATGAGGGAATAATATGTGTGAGGGTACCCCAGGAGAGTTCCAAATGTGGGTGGGTAGAATATATATCCCACGGGGGTAAAATTGAAAAAAGTTGAAAAAATATTTTTTTAGACTTTGTCATTTTTCCGGCATTTATCAGACTTTCAGATAGTGGAAATGTCAGTGAGCATTCCGATTTCAGTTCCAGAGCGATTCACCCAATGAGTCCTTGATATTTCGTCGTTTTCAGCCAATTTTTCTGGATTTTTGAAAATTTCACTTTTTTGGAAAATGTCCACTAAATGAGGGAATAATATGTGTGAGGGTACCCCAGGAGAGTTCCAAATGTGGGTGGGTAGAATATACATCCCACGGGGGTAAAATTGAAAAAAGTTGAAAACATTTTTTTTTGGACTTAGTCATTTTTCCGGCGTTTATCAGACTTTCAGATAGGGGAAATGTCAGTGAGCATTCCGATTTCAGTTCCAGGGCGATTCGCCCAATGAGTCCTTGATATTTCGTCGTTTTCAGCCAATTTTTCTGGATTTTTGAAAATTTCACTTTTTTGTGAAAATATCCACTAAATGAGGGAATAATTTGTGTGAGGGTACCCCATGAGAGTTCCAAATGTGTGTGGGTAGAATATATATCCCAGGGGGGTAAAATTGAAAAAAGTTGAAAACATTTTTTTTTGGACTTAGTCATTTTTCCGGCGTTTATCAGACTTTCAGATAGGGGAAATGTCAGTGAGCATTCCGATTTCAGTTCCAGAGCGATTCGCCCAATGAGTCCTTGATATTTCGTCGTTTTCAGCCAATTTTTCTGGATTTTTGAAAATTTCACTTTTTTGGAAAATATCCACTAAATGAGGGAATAATATGTGTGAGGGTACCCCAGGAGAGTTCCAAATGTGTGTGGGTAGAATATATATCCCACGGGGGTAAAATTGAAAAAAGATGAAAACATTTTTTTTTGGACTTAGTCATTTTTCCGGCGTTTATCAGACTTTCAGATAGGGGAAATGTCAGTGAGCATTCCGATTTCAGTTCCAGAGCGATTCGCCCAATGAGTCCTTGATATTTCGTCGTTTTCAGCCAATTTTTCTGGATTTTTGAAAATTTCACTTTTTTGTGAAAATATCCACTAAATGAGGGAATAATTTGTGTGAGGGTACCCCATGAGAGTTCCAAATGTGTGTGGGTAGAATATATATCCCAGGGGGGTAAAATTGAAAAAAGTTGAAAACATTTTTTTTTGGACTTAGTCATTTTTCCTGCGTTTATCAGACTTTCAGATAGGGGAAATGTCAGTGAGCATTCCGATTTCAGTTCCAGAGCGATTCGCCCAATGAGTCCTTGATATTTCGTCGTTTTCAGCCAATTTTTCTGGATTTTTGAAAATTTCACTTTTTTGTGAAAATATCCACTAAATGAGGGAATAATATGTGTGAGGGTACCCCAGGAGAGTTCCAAATGTGGGTGGGTAGAATATATATCCCACGGGGGTAAAATTGAAAAAAGTTGAAAAAATATTTTTTTAGACTTAGTCATTTTTCCGGCGTTTATCAGACTTTCAGATAGGGGAAATGTCAGTGAGCGTTCCGATTTCAGTTCCAGAGCGATTCGCCGGATGCGTCCTTGATATTTAGTCGTTTTCAGCCAATTTTCTGGATTTTTGAAAATTTCACTTTTTTGTGAAAATATCCACTAAATGAGGGAATAATATGTGTGAGGGTACCACAGGAGAGTTCCAAATGTGTGTGGGTAGAATATATATCCCACGGGGGTAAAATTGAAAAAAGTTGAAAAAAAAATTTTTTGGACTCAGTCATTTTTCTGGCGTTTATCAGACTTTCAGATAGGGGAAATGTCAGTGAGCATTCCGATTTCAGTTCCAGAGCGATTCGCCCAATGAGTCCTTGATATTTCGTCGTTTTCAGCCAATTTTTCTGGATTTTTGAAAATTTCACTTTTTTGGAAAATATCCACTAAATGAGGGAATAATATGTGTGAGGGTACCCCAGGAGAGTTCCAAATGTGGGTGGGTAGAATATACATCCCACGGGGGTAAAATTGAAAAAAGTTGAAAACATTTTTTTTTGGACTTAGTCATTTTTCCGGCGTTTATCAGACTTTCAGATAGGGGAAATGTCAGTGAGCATTCCGATTTCAGTTCCAGGGCGATTCGCCCAATGAGTCCTTGATATTTCGTCGTTTTCAGCCAATTTTTCTGGATTTTTGAAAATTTCACTTTTTTGTGAAAATATCCACTAAATGAGGGAATAATTTGTGTGAGGGTACCCCATGAGAGTTCCAAATGTGTGTGGGTAGAATATATATCCCAGGGGGGTAAAATTGAAAAAAGTTGAAAACATTTTTTTTTGGACTTAGTCATTTTTCCGGCGTTTATCAGACTTTCAGATAGGGGAAATGTCAGTGAGCATTCCGATTTCAGTTCCAGAGCGAATCGCCGGATGCGTCCTTGATATTTAGTAGTTTTCAGCCAATTTTCTGGATTTTTGAAAATTTCACTTTTCTGTGAAAATATCCACTAAATGAGGGAATAATATGTGTGAGGGTACCCCAGGAGAGTTCCAAATGTGTGTGGGTAGAATATATATCCCACGGGGGTAAAATTGAAAAAAGTTGAAAACATTTTTTTTTGGACTTAGTCATTTTTCCGGCATTTATCAGACTTTCAGATAGGGGAAATGTCAGTGAGCGTTCCGATTTCAGTTCCAGAGCGATTTGCCCAATAAGTCCTTGATATTTAGTCGATTTCAGCCAATTTTCTGGATTTTTGAAAATTTCACTTTTTTGTGAAAATATCCACTAAATGAGGGAATAATATGTGTGAGGGTACCCCAGGAGAGTTCCAAATGTGGGTGGGTAGAATATATATCCCACGGGGGTAAAATTGAAAAAAGTTGAAAAAATATTTTTTTAGACTTAGTCATTTTTCCGGCATTTATCAGACTTTCAGATAGGGGAAATGTCAGTGAGCATTCCGATTTCAGTTCCAGAGCGATTCGCCCAATGAGTCCTTGATATTTAGTCGTTTTCAGCCAATTTTTCTGGATTTTTGAAAATTTCACTTTTTTGCGAAAATATCCACTAAATGAGGGAATAATATGTGTGAGGGTACCCCAGGAGAGTTCCAAATGTGGGTGGGTAGAATATATATCCCACGGGGGTAAAATTGAAAAAAGTTGAAAAAATATTTTTTTAGACTTAGTCATTTTTCCGGCATTTATCAGACTTTCAGATAGGGTAAATGTCAGTGAGCATTCCGATTTCAGTTCCAGAGCGATTCGCCCAATGAGTCCTTGATATTTCGTCGTTTTCAGCCAATTTTTCTGGATTTTTGAAAATTTCACTTTTTTGGAAAATATCCACTAAATGAGGGAATAATATGTGTGAGTGTACCCCAGGAGAGTTCCAAATGTGTGTGGGTAGAATATATATCCCAGGGGGGTAAAATTGAAAAAAGTTGAAAACATTTTTTTTTGGACTTAGTCATTTTTCCTGCGTTTATCAGACTTTCAGATAGGGGAAATGTCAGTGAGCATTCCGATTTCAGTTCCAGAGCGATTCGCCCAATGAGTCCTTGATATTTCGTCGTTTTCAGCCAATTTTTCTGGATTTTTGAAAATTTCACTTTTTTGTGAAAATATCCACTAAATGAGGGAATAATATGTGTGAGGGTACCCCAGGAGAGTTCCAAATGTGTGTGGGTAGAATATATATCCCACGGGGGTAAAATTGAAAAAAGTTGAAAAAAATTTTTTTTTGGACTTAGTCATTTTTCCGGCGTTTATCAGACTTTCAGATAGGGGAAATGTCAGTGAGCGTTCCGATTTCAGTTCCAGAGCGAATCGCCGGCTGCGTCCTTGATATTTAGTAGTTTTCAGCCAATTTTCTGGATTTTTGAAAATTTCACTTTTCTGTGAAAATATCCACTAAATGAGGGAATAATATGTGTGAGGGTACCCCAGGAGAGTTCCAAATGTGTGTGGGTAGAATATATATCCCACGGGGGTAAAATTGAAAAAAGTTGAAAACATTTTTTTTTGGACTTAGTCATTTTTCCGGCATTTATCAGACTTTCAGATAGGGGAAATGTCAGTGAGCGTTCCGATTTCAGTTCCAGAGCGATTTGCCCAATAAGTCCTTGATATTTAGTCGATTTCAGCCAATTTTCTGGATTTTTGAAAATTTCACTTTTTTGTGAAAATATCCACTAAATGAGGGAATAATATGTGTGAGGGTACCCCAGGAGAGTTCCAAATGTGGGTGGGTAGAATATATATCCCAGGGGGGTAAAATTGAAAAAAGTTGAAAACATTTTTTTTTGGACTTAGTCATTTTTCCTGCGTTTATCAGACTTTCAGATAGGGGAAATGTCAGTGAGCATTCCGATTTCAGTTCCAGAGCGATTCGCCCAATGAGTCCTTGATATTTCGTCGTTTTCAGCCAATTTTTCTGGATTTTTGAAAATTTCACTTTTTTGTGAAAATATCCACTAAATGAGAGAATAATATGTGTGAGGGTACCCCAGGAGAGTTCCAAATGTGTGTGGGTAGAATATATATCCCACGGGGGTAAAATTGAAAAAAGTTGAAAAAAATTTTTTTTTGGACTTAGTCATTTTTCCGGCGTTTATCAGACTTTCAGATAGGGGAAATGTCAGTGAGCGTTCCGATTTCAGTTCCAGAGCGATTCGCCGGATGCGTCCTTGATATTTAGTAGTTTTCAGCCAATTTTCTGGATTTTTGAAAATTTCACTTTTCTGTGAAAATATCCACTAGATGAGGGAATAATATGTGTGAGGGTACCCCAGGAGAGTTCCAAATGTGTGTGGGTAGAATATATATCCAACGGGGGTAAAATTGAAAAAAGTTGAAAATATTTTTTTTTGGACTTAGTCATTTTTCCGGCATTTATCAGACTTTCAGATAGGGGAAATGTCAGTGAGCGTTCCGATTTCAGTTCCAAAGCGATTCGCCGGATGCGTCCTTGATATTTAGTCGTTATCAGCCAATTTTCTGGATTTTTGAAAATTTCACTTTTCTGTGAAAATATCCACTAAATGAGGGAATAATATGTGTGAGGGTACCCCAGGAGAGTTCCAAATGTGTGTGGGTAGAATATATATTCCACGGGGGTAAAATTGAAAAAAGTTGAAAAAAAAATTTTTTGGACTCAGTCATTTTTCTGGCGTTTATCAGACTTTCAGATAGGGGAAATGTCAGTGAGCATTCCGATTTCAGTTCCAGAGCGATTCGCCCAATGAGTCCTTGATATTTCGTCGTTTTCAGCCAATTTTTCTGGATTTTTGAAAATTTCACTTTTTTCTGAAAATATCCACTAAATGAGGGAATAATATGTGTGAGGGTACCCCAGGAGAGTTCCAAATGTGTGTGGGTAGAATATATATCCCACGGGGGTAAAATTGAAAAAAGTTGAAAACATTTTTTTTTGGACTTAGTCATTTTTCCGGCATTTATTAGACTTTCAGATAGGGGAAATGTCAGTGAGCGTTCCGATTTCAGTTCCAGAGCGATTTGAACAATAAGTCCTTGATATTTAGTCGATTTCAGCCAATTTTCTGGATTTTTGAAAATTTCACTTTTTTGTGAAAATATCCACTAAATGAGGGAATAATATGTGTGAGGGTACCCCAGGAGAGTTCCAAATGTGGGTGGGTAGAATATATATCCCACGGGGGTAAAATTGAAAAAAGTTGAAAAAATATTTTTTTAGACTTAGTCATTTTTCCGGCATTTATCAGACTTTCAGATAGGGGAAATGTCAGTGAGCATTCCGATTTCAGTTCCAGAGCGATTCGCCCAATGAGTCCTTGATATTTAGTCGTTTTCAGCCAATTTTTCTGGATTTTTGAAAATTTCACTTTTTTGCGAAAATATCCACTAAATGAGGGAATAATATGTGTGAGGGTACCCCAGGAGAGTTCCAAATGTGGGTGGGTAGAATATATATCCCACGGGGGTAAAATTGAAAAAAGTTGAAAAAATATTTTTTTAGACTTAGTCATTTTTCCGGCATTTATCAGACTTTCAGATAGGGGAAATGTCAGTGAGCATTCCGATTTCAGTTCCAGAGCGATTCGCCCAATGAGTCCTTGATTTTTAGTTGTTTTCAGCCAATTTTCTCTATTTTTGAAAATTTCACTTTTTTGTGAAAATATCCACTAAATGAGGGAATAATATGTGTGAGGGTACCCCAGGAGAGTTCCAAATGTGTGTGGGTAGAATATATATCCCACGGGGGTAAAATTGAAAAAAATTTGAAAAAAAAATTTTTTGGACTCAGTCATTTTTCTGGCGTTTATCAGACTTTCAGATAGGGGAAATGTCAGTGAGCATTCCGATTTCAGTTCCAGAGCGATTCGCCCAATGAGTCCTTGATATTTCGTCGTTTTCAGCCAATTTTTCTGGATTTTTGAAAATTTCACTTTTTTGTGAAAATATCCACTAAATGAGGGAATAATATGTGTGAGGGTACCCCAGGAGAGTTCCAAATGTGTGTGGGTAGAATATATATCCCACGGGAGTAAAATTGAAAAAAGTTTAAAAAAAATTTTTTGGGACTTAGTCATTTTTCCGGCGTTTATCAGACTTTCAAATAGGGGAAATGTCAGTGAGCATTCCGATTTCAGTTCCAGAGCAATTCGCCCAATGAGTCCTTGATATTTCGTCGTTTTCAGCCAATTTTTCTGGATTTTTGAAAAGTTCACTTTTCTGTGAAAATATCCACTAAATAAGGGAATAATATGTGTGAGGGTACCACAGGAGAGTTCCAAATGTGTGTGGGTAGAATATATATCCCACGGGGGTAAAATTGAAAAAAGTTGAAAAAAATTTTTTTTGGACTCAGTCATTTTTCTGGCGTTTATCATACTTTCAGATAGGGCAAATGTCAGTGAGCGTTCCGATTTCAGTTCCAGAGCGATTCGTCCAATGAGTCCTTGATATTTAGTCGTTTTCAGCCAATTTTCTGGATTTTTGAAAATTTCACTTTTTTGTGTAAATATCCACTAAATGAGGGAATAATATGTGTGAGGGTACCCCAGGAGAGTTCCAAATGTGTGTGGGTAGAATATATATCCCACGGGGGTAAAATTGAAAAAAGTTGAAAAAAATTTTTTTTTGGACTTAGTCATTTTTCCGACATTTATCAGACTTTCAGATAGGGGAAATGTCAGTGAGCATTCCGATTTCAGTTCCAGAGCGATTCGCCCAATGAGTCCTTGATATTTAGTCGTTTTCAGCCAATTTTCTGGATTTTTGAAAATTTCACTTTTTTGTGAAAATATCCACTAAATGAGGGAATAATATGTGTGAGGGTACCACAGGAGAGTTCCAAATGTGTGTGGGTAGAATATATATCCCACGGGGGTAAAATTGAAAAAAGTTGAAAACATTTTTTTTTGGACTTAGTCATTTTTCCGCCATTTATCAGACTTTCAGATAGGGGAAATGTCAGTGAGCGTTCCGATTTCAGTTCCACAGCGATTCGCCCAATGAGTCCTTGATTTTTAGTCTTTTTCAGCCAAATTTCTGTATTTTTGAAAATTTCACTTTTTTGTGAAAATATCCACTAAATGAGGGAATAATATGTGTGAGGGTACCCCAGGAGAGTTCCAAATGTGTGTGGGTAGAATATATATCCCACGGGAGTAAAATTGAAAAAAGTTTAAAAAAATTTTTTTGGGACTTAGTCATTTTTCCGGCGTTTATCAGACTTTCAAATAGGGGAAATGTCAGTGAGCATTCCGATTTCAGTTCCAGAGCAATTCGCCCAATGAGTCCTTGATATTTCGTCGTTTTCAGCCAATTTTTCTGGATTTTTGAAAAGTTCACTTTTTTGTGAAAATATCCACTAAATGAGGGAATAATTTGTGTGAGGGTACCCCATGAGAGTTCCAAATGTGTGTGGGTAGAATATATATCCCACGGGGGTAAAATTGAAAAAAGTTGAAAACATTTTTTTTTGGACTTAGTCATTTTTCCGGCATTTATCAGACTTTCAGATAGGGGAAATGTCAGTGAGCGTTCCGATTTCAGTTCCAGAGCGATTTGCCCAATAAGTCCTTGATATTTAGTGGTTTTCAGCCAATTTTCTGGATTTTTGAAAATTTCACTTTTCTGTGAAAATATCCACTAAATAAGGGAATAATATGTGTGAGGGTACCCCAGGAGAGTTCCAAATGTGTGTGGGTAGAATATATATCCCACGGGGGTAAAATTGAAAAAAGTTGAAAACATTTTTTTTTGGACTTAGTCATTTTTCCGGCATTCATCAGACTTTCAGATAGGGGAAATGTCAGTGAGCGTTCCGATTTCAGTTCCAGAGCCATTCACCCAATGAGTCCTTGATATTTAGTCGTTTTCAGCCAATTTTCATGATTTTTGAAAATTTCACTTTTTTGTGAAAATATCCACTAAATGAGGGAATAATATGTGTGAGGGTACCACATGAGAGTTCCAAATGTGTGTGGGTAGAATATATATCCCACGGGGGTAAAATTGAAAAAAGTTGAAAAAAATTTTTTTTGGACTCAGTCATTTTTCTGGCGTTTATCATACTTTCAGATAGGGCAAATGTCAGTGAGCGTTCCGATTTCAGTTCCAGAGCGATTCGCCCAATGAGTCCTTGATATTTCGTCGTTTTCAGCCAATTTTTCTGGATTTTTGAAAATTTCACTTTTTTGTGAAAATATCCACTAAATGAGAGAATAATATGTGTGAGGGTACCCCAGGAGAGTTCCAAATGTGTGTGGGTAGAATATATATCCCACGGGGGTAAAATTGAAAAAAGTTGAAAAAAATTTTTTTTTGGACTTAGTCATTTTTCCGGCGTTTATCAGACTTTCAGATAGGGGAAATGTCAGTGAGCGTTCCGATTTCAGTTCCAGAGCGATTCGCCGGATGCGTCCTTGATATTTAGTAGTTTTCAGCCAATTTTCTGGATTTTTGAAAATTTCACTTTTCTGTGAAAATATCCACTAGATGAGGGAATAATATGTGTGAGGGTACCCCAGGAGAGTTCCAAATGTGTGTGGGTAGAATATATATCCAACGGGGGTAAAATTGAAAAAAGTTGAAAATATTTTTTTTTGGACTTAGTCATTTTTCCGGCATTTATCAGACTTTCAGATAGGGGAAATGTCAGTGAGCGTTCCGATTTCAGTTCCAAAGCGATTCGCCGGATGCGTCCTTGATATTTAGTCGTTTTCAGCCAATTTTCTGGATTTTTGAAAATTTCACTTTTCTGTGAAAATATCCACTAAATGAGGGAATAATATGTGTGAGGGTACCCCAGGAGAGTTCCAAATGTGTGTGGGTAGAATATATATTCCACGGGGGTAAAATTGAAAAAAGTTGAAAAAAAAATTTTTTGGACTCAGTCATTTTTCTGGCGTTTATCAGACTTTCAGATAGGGGAAATGTCAGTGAGCATTCCGATTTCAGTTCCAGAGCGATTCGCCCAATGAGTCCTTGATATTTCGTCGTTTTCAGCCAATTTTTCTGGATTTTTGAAAATTTCACTTTTTTCTGAAAATATCCACTAAATGAGGGAATAATATGTGTGAGGGTACCCCAGGAGAGTTCCAAATGTGTGTGGGTAGAATATATATCCCACGGGGGTAAAATTGAAAAAAGTTGAAAACATTTTTTTTTGGACTTAGTCATTTTTCCGGCATTTATTAGACTTTCAGATAGGGGAAATGTCAGTGAGCGTTCCGATTTCAGTTCCAGAGCGATTTGAACAATAAGTCCTTGATATTTAGTCGATTTCAGCCAATTTTCTGGATTTTTGAAAATTTCACTTTTTTGTGAAAATATCCACTAAATGAGGGAATAATATGTGTGAGGGTACCCCAGGAGAGTTCCAAATGTGGGTGGGTAGAATATATATCCCACGGGGGTAAAATTGAAAAAAGTTGAAAAAATATTTTTTTAGACTTAGTCATTTTTCCGGCATTTATCAGACTTTCAGATAGGGGAAATGTCAGTGAGCATTCCGATTTCAGTTCCAGAGCGATTCGCCCAATGAGTCCTTGATATTTAGTCGTTTTCAGCCAATTTTTCTGGATTTTTGAAAATTTCACTTTTTTGCGAAAATATCCACTAAATGAGGGAATAATATGTGTGAGGGTACCCCAGGAGAGTTCCAAATGTGGGTGGGTAGAATATATATCCCACGGGGGTAAAATTGAAAAAAGTTGAAAAAATATTTTTTTAGACTTAGTCATTTTTCCGGCATTTATCAGACTTTCAGATAGGGGAAATGTCAGTGAGCATTCCGATTTCAGTTCCAGAGCGATTCGCCCAATGAGTCCTTGATTTTTAGTTGTTTTCAGCCAATTTTCTCTATTTTTGAAAATTTCACTTTTTTGTGAAAATATCCACTAAATGAGGGAATAATATGTGTGAGGGTACCCCAGGAGAGTTCCAAATGTGTGTGGGTAGAATATATATCCCACGGGGGTAAAATTGAAAAAAATTTGAAAAAAAAATTTTTTGGACTCAGTCATTTTTCTGGCGTTTATCAGACTTTCAGATAGGGGAAATGTCAGTGAGCATTCCGATTTCAGTTCCAGAGCGATTCGCCCAATGAGTCCTTGATATTTCGTCGTTTTCAGCCAATTTTTCTGGATTTTTGAAAATTTCACTTTTTTGTGAAAATATCCACTAAATGAGGGAATAATATGTGTGAGGGTACCCCAGGAGAGTTCCAAATGTGTGTGGGTAGAATATATATCCCACGGGAGTAAAATTGAAAAAAGTTTAAAAAAAATTTTTTGGGACTTAGTCATTTTTCCGGCGTTTATCAGACTTTCAAATAGGGGAAATGTCAGTGAGCATTCCGATTTCAGTTCCAGAGCAATTCGCCCAATGAGTCCTTGATATTTCGTCGTTTTCAGCCAATTTTTCTGGATTTTTGAAAAGTTCACTTTTCTGTGAAAATATCCACTAAATAAGGGAATAATATGTGTGAGGGTACCACAGGAGAGTTCCAAATGTGTGTGGGTAGAATATATATCCCACGGGGGTAAAATTGAAAAAAGTTGAAAAAAATTTTTTTTGGACTCAGTCATTTTTCTGGCGTTTATCATACTTTCAGATAGGGCAAATGTCAGTGAGCGTTCCGATTTCAGTTCCAGAGCGATTCGTCCAATGAGTCCTTGATATTTAGTCGTTTTCAGCCAATTTTCTGGATTTTTGAAAATTTCACTTTTTTGTGTAAATATCCACTAAATGAGGGAATAATATGTGTGAGGGTACCCCAGGAGAGTTCCAAATGTGTGTGGGTAGAATATATATCCCACGGGGGTAAAATTGAAAAAAGTTGAAAAAAATTTTTTTTTGGACTTAGTCATTTTTCCGACATTTATCAGACTTTCAGATAGGGGAAATGTCAGTGAGCATTCCGATTTCAGTTCCAGAGCGATTCGCCCAATGAGTCCTTGATATTTAGTCGTTTTCAGCCAATTTTCTGGATTTTTGAAAATTTCACTTTTTTGTGAAAATATCCACTAAATGAGGGAATAATATGTGTGAGGGTACCACAGGAGAGTTCCAAATGTGTGTGGGTAGAATATATATCCCACGGGGGTAAAATTGAAAAAAGTTGAAAACATTTTTTTTTGGACTTAGTCATTTTTCCGCCATTTATCAGACTTTCAGATAGGGGAAATGTCAGTGAGCGTTCCGATTTCAGTTCCACAGCGATTCGCCCAATGAGTCCTTGATTTTTAGTCTTTTTCAGCCAAATTTCTGTATTTTTGAAAATTTCACTTTTTTGTGAAAATATCCACTAAATGAGGGAATAATATGTGTGAGGGTACCCCAGGAGAGTTCCAAATGTGTGTGGGTAGAATATATATCCCACGGGAGTAAAATTGAAAAAAGTTTAAAAAAATTTTTTTGGGACTTAGTCATTTTTCCGGCGTTTATCAGACTTTCAAATAGGGGAAATGTCAGTGAGCATTCCGATTTCAGTTCCAGAGCAATTCGCCCAATGAGTCCTTGATATTTCGTCGTTTTCAGCCAATTTTTCTGGATTTTTGAAAAGTTCACTTTTTTGTGAAAATATCCACTAAATGAGGGAATAATTTGTGTGAGGGTACCCCATGAGAGTTCCAAATGTGTGTGGGTAGAATATATATCCCACGGGGGTAAAATTGAAAAAAGTTGAAAACATTTTTTTTTGGACTTAGTCATTTTTCCGGCATTTATCAGACTTTCAGATAGGGGAAATGTCAGTGAGCGTTCCGATTTCAGTTCCAGAGCGATTCACCGGATGAGTCCTTGATATTTAGTCGTTTTCAGCCAATTTTTCTGGATTTTTGAAAATTTCACTTTTTTCTGAAAATATCCACTAAATGAGGGAATAATATGTGTGAGGGTACCCCAGGAGAGTTCCAAATGTGTGTGGGTAGAATATATATCCCACGGGGGTAAAATTGAAAAAAGTTGAAAAAAATTTTTTTTTGGACTTAAGTCATTTTTCCGACATTTATCAGACTTTCAGATAGGGGAAATGTCAGTGAGCATTCCGATTTCAGTTCCAGAGCGATTCGCCCAATGAGTCCTTGATATTTAGTCGTTTTCAGCCAATTTTCTGGATTTTTGAAAATTTCACTTTTTTGTGAAAATATCCACTAAATGAGGGAATAATATGTGTGAGGGTACCACAGGAGAGTTCCAAATGTGTGTGGGTAGAATATATATCCCACAGGGGTAAAATTGAAAAAAGTTGAAAAAAAAATTTTTTGGACTCAGTCATTTTTCTGGCGTTTATCAGACTTTCAGATAGGGGAAATGTCAGTGAGCATTCCGATTTCAGTTCCAGAGCGATTCGCCCAATGAGTCCTTGATATTTCGTCGTTTTCAGCCAATTTTTCTGGATTTTTGAAAATTTCACTTTTTTCTGAAAATATCCACTAAATGAGGGAATAATATGTGTGAGGGTACCCCAGGAGAGTTCCAAATGTGTGTGGGTAGAATATATATCCCACGGGGGTAAAATTGAAAAAAGTTGAAAACATTTTTTTTTTTACTTAGTCATTTTTCCGGCGTTTATCAGCCTTTCAGATAGGGGAAATGTCAGTGAGCATTCCGATTTCAGTTCCAGAGCGATTCGCCCAATGAGTCCTTGATATTTAGTCGTTTTCAGCCAATTTTCTGGATTTTTGAAAATTTCACTTTTTTGTGTAAATATCCACTAAATGAGGGAATAATATGTGTGCGGGTACCCCAGGAGAGTTCCAAATGTGTGTGGGTAGAATATATATCCCACGGGGGTAAAATTGAAAAAAGTTGAAAAAAATTTTTTTTTGGACTTAGTCATTTTTCCGGCGTTTATCAGACTTTCAGATAGGGGAAATGTCAGTGAGCGTTCCGATTTCAGTTCCAGAGCGATTTGCCCAATAAGTCCTTGATATTTAGTGATTTTCAGCCAAATTTCTGGATTTTTGAAAATTTCACTTTTTTGTGAAAATATCCACTAAATGAGGGAATAATATGTGTGAGGGTACCCCAGGAGAGTTCCAAATGTGGGTGGGTAGAATATATATCCCACGGGGGTAAAATTGAAAAAAGTTGAAAACATTTTTTTTTGGACTTAGTCATTTTTCCGGCATTTATCAGACTTTCAGATAGGGGAAATGTCAGTGAGCGTTCCGATTTCAGTTCCACAGCGATTCGCCCAATGAGTCCTTGATTTTTAGTCTTTTTCAGCCAAATTTCTGTATTTTTGAAAATTTCACTTTTTTGTGAAAATATCCACTAAATGAGGGAATAATATGTGTGAGGGTACCCCAGGAGAGTTCCAAATGTGTGTGGGTAGAATATATATCCCACGGGAGTAAAATTGAAAAAAGTTTAAAAAATTTTTTTTGGGACTTAGTCATTTTTCCGGCGTTTATCAGACTTTCAAATAGGGGAAATGTCAGTGAGCATTCCGATTTCAGTTCCAGAGCAATTCGCCCAATGAGTCCTTGATATTTCGTCGTTTTCAGCCAATTTTTCTGGATTTTTGAAAAGTTCACTTTTTTGTGAAAATATCCACTAAATGAGGGAATAATTTGTGTGAGGGTACCCCATGAGAGTTCCAAATGTGTGTGGGTAGAATATATATCCCACGGGGGTAAAATTGAAAAAAGTTGAAAACATTTTTTTTTGGACTTAGTCATTTTTCCGGCATTTATCAGACTTTCAGATAGGGGAAATGTCAGTGAGCGTTCCGATTTCAGTTCCAGAGCGATTTGCCCAATAAGTCCTTGATATTTAGTGGTTTTCAGCCAATTTTCTGGATTTTTGAAAATTTCACTTTTCTGTGAAAATATCCACTAAATAAGGGAATAATATGTGTGAGGGTACCACATGAGAGTTCCAAATGTGTGTGGGTAGAATATATATCCCACGGGGGTAAAATTGAAAAAAGTTGAAAAAAATTTTTTTTGGACTCAGTCATTTTTCTGGCGTTTATCATACTTTCAGATAGAGCAAATGTCAGTGAGCGTTCCGATTTCAGTTCCAGAGCGATTCGTCCAATGAGTCCTTGATATTTAGTCGTTTTCAGCCAATTTTCTGGATTTTTGAAAATTTCACTTTTTTGTGTAAATATCCACTAAATGAGGGAATAATATGTGTGAGGGTGCCCCAGGAGAGTTCCAAATGTGTGTGGGTAGAATATATATCCCACGGGGGTAAAATTGAAAAAAGTTGAAAAAAATTTTTTTTTGGACTTAGTCATTTTTCCGGCGTTTATCAGACTTTCAGATAGGGGAAATGTCAGTGAGCATTCCGATTTCAGTTCCAGAGCGATTCGCCCAATGAGTCCTTGATATTTCGTTGTTTTCAGCCAATTTTCTGGATTTTTGAAAATTTCTCTTTTTTGTGAAAATATCCACTAAATGAGGGAATAATATGTGTGAGGGTACCCCAGGAGAGTTCCAAATGTGTGTGGGTAGAATATATATCCCACGGGGGTAAAATTGAAAAAAGTTGAAAAAAATTTTTTTTTGGACTTAGTCATTTTTCCGACATTTATCAGACTTTCAGATAGGGGAAATGTCAGTGAGCATTCCGATTTCAGTTCCAGAGCGATTCGCCCAATGAGTCCTTGATATTTAGTCGTTTTCAGCCAATTTTCTGGATTTTTGAAAATTTCACTTTTTTGTGAAAATATCCACTAAATGAGGGAATAATATGTGTGAGGGTACCACAGGAGAGTTCCAAATGTGTGTGGGTAGAATATATATCCCACGGGGGTAAAATTGAAAAAAGTTGAAAAAAAAATTTTTTGGACTCAGTCATTTTTCTGGCGTTTATCAGACTTTCAGATAGGGGAAATGTCAGTAAGCATTCCGATTTCAGTTCCACAGCGATTCGCCCAATGAGTCCTTGATATTTCGTCGTTTTCAGCCAATTTTTCTGGATTTTTGAAAATTTCACTTTTTTCTGAAAATATCCACTAAATGAGGGAATAATATGTGTGAGGGTACCCCAGGAGAGTTCCAAATGTGTGTGGGTAGAATATATATCCCACGGGGGTAAAATTGAAAAAAGTTGAAAACATTTTTTTTTTTACTTAGTCATTTTTCCGGCGTTTATCAGCCTTTCAGATAGGGGAAATGTCAGTGAGCATTCCGATTTCAGTTCCAGAGCGATTCGCCCAATGAGTCCTTGATATTTAGTCGTTTTCAGCCAATTTTCTGGATTTTTGAAAATTTCACTTTTTTGTGTAAATATCCACTAAATGAGGGAATAATATGTGTGCGGGTACCCCAGGAGAGTTCCAAATGTGTGTGGGTAGAATATATATCCCACGGGGGTAAAATTGAAAAAAGTTGAAAAAAATTTTTTTTTGGACTTAGTCATTTTTCCGGCGTTTATCAGACTTTCAGATAGGGGAAATGTCAGTGAGCGTTCCGATTTCAGTTCCAGAGCGATTTGCCCAATAAGTCCTTGATATTTAGTGATTTTCAGGAAAATTTCTGGATTTTTGAAAATTTCACTTTTTTGTGAAAATATCCACTAAATGAGGGAATAATATGTGTGAGGGTACCCCAGGAGAGTTCCAAATGTGGGTGGGTAGAATATATATCCCACGGGGGTAAAATTGAAAAAAGTTGAAAAAATATTTTTTTAGACTTAGTCATTTTTCCGGCATTTATCAGACTTTCAGATATGGGAAATGTCAGTGAGCATTCCGATTTCAGTTCCAGAGCGATTCACCCAATGAGTCCTTGATATTTAGTCGTTTTCAGCCAATTTTCTGGATTTTTGAAAATTTCACTTTTTTGTGAAAATATCCACTAAATGAGGGAATAATATGTGTGAGGGTACCACAGGAGAGTTCCAAATGTGTGTGGGTAGAATATATATCCCACGGGGGTAAAATTGAAAAAAGTTGAAAACATTTTTTTTTGGACTTAGTCATTTTTCCGGCATTTATCAGACTTTCAGATAGGGGAAATGTCAGTGAGCGTTCCGATTTCAGTTCCACAGCGATTCGCCCAATGAGTCCTTGATTTTTAGTCTTTTTCAGCCAAATTTCTGTATTTTTGAAAATTTCACTTTTTTGTGAAAATATCCACTAAATGAGGGAATAATATGTGTGAGGGTACCCCAGGAGAGTTCCAAATGTGTGTGGGTAGAATATATATCCCACGGGAGTAAAATTGAAAAAAGTTTAAAAAATTTTTTTTGGGACTTAGTCATTTTTCCGGCGTTTATCAGACTTTCAAATAGGGGAAATGTCAGTGAGCATTCCGATTTCAGTTCCAGAGCAATTCGCCCAATGAGTCCTTGATATTTCGTCGTTTTCAGCCAATTTTTCTGGATTTTTGAAAAGTTCACTTTTTTGTGAAAATATCCACTAAATGAGGGAATAATTTGTGTGAGGGTACCCCATGAGAGTTCCAAATGTGTGTGGGTAGAATATATATCCCACGGGGGTAAAATTGAAAAAAGTTGAAAACATTTTTTTTTGGACTTAGTCATTTTTCCGGCATTTATCAGACTTTCAGATAGGGGAAATGTCAGTGAGCGTTCCGATTTCAGTTCCAGAGCGATTTGCCCAATAAGTCCTTGATATTTAGTGGTTTTCAGCCAATTTTCTGGATTTTTGAAAATTTCACTTTTCTGTGAAAATATCCACTAAATAAGGGAATAATATGTGTGAGGGTACCCCAGGAGAGTTCCAAATGTGTGTGGGTAGAATATATATCCCACGGGGGTAAAATTGAAAAAAGTTGAAAACATTTTTTTTTGGACTTAGTCATTTTTCCGGCATTCATCAGACTTTCAGATAGGGGAAATGTCAGTGAGCGTTCCGATTTCAGTTCCAGAGCCATTCAACCAATGAGTCCTTGATATTTAGTCGTTTTCAGCCAATTTTCATGATTTTTGAAAATTTCACTTTTTTGTGAAAATATCCACTAAATGAGGGAATAATATGTGTGAGGGTACCACATGAGAGTTCCAAATGTGTGTGGGTAGAATATATATCCCACGGGGGTAAAATTGAAAAAAGTTGAAAAAAATTTTTTTTGGACTCAGTCATTTTTCTGGCGTTTATCATACTTTCAGATAGAGCAAATGTCAGTGAGCGTTCCGATTTCAGTTCCAGAGCGATTCGTCCAATGAGTCCTTGATATTTAGTCGTTTTCAGCCAATTTTCTGGATTTTTGAAAATTTCACTTTTTTGTGTAAATATCCACTAAATGAGGGAATAATATGTGTGAGGGTGCCCCAGGAGAGTTCCAAATGTGTGTGGGTAGAATATATATCCCACGGGGGTAAAATTGAAAAAAGTTGAAAAAAATTTTTTTTTGGACTTAGTCATTTTTCCGGCGTTTATCAGACTTTCAGATAGGGGAAATGTCAGTGAGCATTCCAATTTCAGTTCCAGAGCGATTCGCCCAATGAGTCCTTGATATTTCGTCGTTTTCAGCCAATTTTCTGGATTTTTGAAAATTTCTCTTTTTTGTGAAAATATCCACTAAATGAGGGAATAATATGTGTGAGGGTACCCCAGGAGAGTTCCAAATGTGTGTGGGTAGAATATATATCCCACGGGGGTAAAATTGAAAAAAGTTGAAAAAAATTTTTTTTTGGACTTAGTCATTTTTCCGGCGTTTATCAGACTTTCAGATAGGGGAAATGTCAGTGAGCATTCCGATTTCAGTTCCAGAGCGATTCGCCCAATGAGTCCTTGATATTTAGTCGTTTTCAGCCAATTTTCTGGATTTTTGAAAATTTCACTTTTTTGTGAAAATATCCACTAAATGAGGGAATAATATGTGTGAGGGTACCACAGGAGAGTTCCAAATGTGTGTGGGTAGAATATATATCCCACGGGGGTAAAATTGAAAAAAGTTAAAAAAAAAATTTTTTGGACTCAGTCATTTTTCTGGCGTTTATCATACTTTCAGATAGGGCAAATGTCAGTGAGCGTTCCGATTTCAGTTCCATAGCGATTCGTCCAATGAGTCCTTGATATTTAGTCGTTTTCAGCCAATTTTCTGGATTTTTGAAAATTTCACTTTTTTGTGTAAATATCCACTAAATGAGGGAATAATATGTGTGAGGGTGCCCCAGGAGAGTTCCAAATGTGTGTGGGTAGAATATATATCCCACGGGGGTAAAATTGAAAAAAGTTGAAAAAAATTTTTTTTTGGACTTAGTCATTTTTCCGGCGTTTATCAGACTTTCAGATAGGGGAAATGTCAGTGAGCATTCCGATTTCAGTTCCAGAGCGATTCGCCCAATGAGTCCTTGATATTTAGTCGTTTTCAGCCAATTTTCTGGATTTTTGAAAATTTCACTTTTTTGTGTAAATATCCACTAAATGAGGGAATAATATGTGTGCGGGTACCCCAGGAGAGTTCCAAATGTGTGTGGGTAGAATATATATCCCACGGGGGTAAAATTGAAAAAAGTTGAAAAAAATTTTTTTTTGGACTTAGTCATTTTTCCGGCGTTTATCAGACTTTCAGATAGGGGAAATGTCAGTGAGCATTCCGATTTCAGTTCCAGAGCGATTCGCCCAATGAGTCCTTGATATTTAGTCGTTTTCAGCCAATTTTCTGGATTTTTGAAAATTTCACTTTTTTGTGTAAATATCCACTAAATGAGGGAATAATATGTGTGCGGGTACCCCAGGAGAGTTCCAAATGTGTGTGGGTAGAATATATATCCCACGGGGGTAAAATTGAAAAAAGTTGAAAAAAATTTTTTTTTGGACTTAGTCATTTTTCCGGCGTTTATCAGACTTTCAGATAGGGGAAATGTCAGTGAGCGTTCCGATTTCAGTTCCAGAGCGATTTGCCCAATAAGTCCTTGATATTTAGTGATTTTCAGCCAAATTTCTGGATTTTTGAAAATTTCACTTTTTTGTGAAAATATCCACTAAATGAGGGAATAATATGTGTGAGGGTACCCCAGGAGAGTTCCAAATGTGGGTGGGTAGAATATATATCCCACGGGGGTAAAATTGAAAAAAGTTGAAAACATTTTTTTTTGGACTTAGTCATTTTTCCGGCATTTATCAGACTTTCAGATAGGGGAAATGTCAGTGAGCGTTCCGATTTCAGTTCCACAGCGATTCGCCCAATGAGTCCTTGATTTTTAGTCTTTTTCAGCCAAATTTCTGTATTTTTGAAAATTTCACTTTTTTGTGAAAATATCCACTAAATGAGGGAATAATATGTGTGAGGGTACCCCAGGAGAGTTCCAAATGTGTGTGGGTAGAATATATATCCCACGGGAGTAAAATTGAAAAAAGTTTAAAAAATTTTTTTTGGGACTTAGTCATTTTTCCGGCGTTTATCAGACTTTCAAATAGGGGAAATGTCAGTGAGCATTCCGATTTCAGTTCCAGAGCAATTCGCCCAATGAGTCCTTGATATTTCGTCGTTTTCAGCCAATTTTTCTGGATTTTTGAAAAGTTCACTTTTTTGTGAAAATATCCACTAAATGAGGGAATAATTTGTGTGAGGGTACCCCATGAGAGTTCCAAATGTGTGTGGGTAGAATATATATCCCACGGGGGTAAAATTGAAAAAAGTTGAAAACATTTTTTTTTGGACTTAGTCATTTTTCCGGCATTTATCAGACTTTCAGATAGGGGAAATGTCAGTGAGCGTTCCGATTTCAGTTCCAGAGCGATTTGCCCAATAAGTCCTTGATATTTAGTGGTTTTCAGCCAATTTTCTGGATTTTTGAAAATTTCACTTTTCTGTGAAAATATCCACTAAATAAGGGAATAATATGTGTGAGGGTACCACATGAGAGTTCCAAATGTGTGTGGGTAGAATATATATCCCACGGGGGTAAAATTGAAAAAAGTTGAAAAAAATTTTTTTTGGACTCAGTCATTTTTCTGGCGTTTATCATACTTTCAGATAGAGCAAATGTCAGTGAGCGTTCCGATTTCAGTTCCAGAGCGATTCGTCCAATGAGTCCTTGATATTTAGTCGTTTTCAGCCAATTTTCTGGATTTTTGAAAATTTCACTTTTTTGTGTAAATATCCACTAAATGAGGGAATAATATGTGTGAGGGTGCCCCAGGAGAGTTCCAAATGTGTGTGGGTAGAATATATATCCCACGGGGGTAAAATTGAAAAAAGTTGAAAAAAATTTTTTTTTGGACTTAGTCATTTTTCCGGCGTTTATCAGACTTTCAGATAGGGGAAATGTCAGTGAGCATTCCGATTTCAGTTCCAGAGCGATTCGCCCAATGAGTCCTTGATATTTCGTTGTTTTCAGCCAATTTTCTGGATTTTTGAAAATTTCTCTTTTTTGTGAAAATATCCACTAAATGAGGGAATAATATGTGTGAGGGTACCCCAGGAGAGTTCCAAATGTGTGTGGGTAGAATATATATCCCACGGGGGTAAAATTGAAAAAAGTTGAAAAAAATTTTTTTTTGGACTTAGTCATTTTTCCGACATTTATCAGACTTTCAGATAGGGGAAATGTCAGTGAGCATTCCGATTTCAGTTCCAGAGCGATTCGCCCAATGAGTCCTTGATATTTAGTCGTTTTCAGCCAATTTTCTGGATTTTTGAAAATTTCACTTTTTTGTGAAAATATCCACTAAATGAGGGAATAATATGTGTGAGGGTACCACAGGAGAGTTCCAAATGTGTGTGGGTAGAATATATATCCCACGGGGGTAAAATTGAAAAAAGTTGAAAAAAAAATTTTTTGGACTCAGTCATTTTTCTGGCGTTTATCAGACTTTCAGATAGGGGAAATGTCAGTAAGCATTCCGATTTCAGTTCCACAGCGATTCGCCCAATGAGTCCTTGATATTTCGTCGTTTTCAGCCAATTTTTCTGGATTTTTGAAAATTTCACTTTTTTCTGAAAATATCCACTAAATGAGGGAATAATATGTGTGAGGGTACCCCAGGAGAGTTCCAAATGTGTGTGGGTAGAATATATATCCCACGGGGGTAAAATTGAAAAAAGTTGAAAACATTTTTTTTTTTACTTAGTCATTTTTCCGGCGTTTATCAGCCTTTCAGATAGGGGAAATGTCAGTGAGCATTCCGATTTCAGTTCCAGAGCGATTCGCCCAATGAGTCCTTGATATTTAGTCGTTTTCAGCCAATTTTCTGGATTTTTGAAAATTTCACTTTTTTGTGTAAATATCCACTAAATGAGGGAATAATATGTGTGCGGGTACCCCAGGAGAGTTCCAAATGTGTGTGGGTAGAATATATATCCCACGGGGGTAAAATTGAAAAAAGTTGAAAAAAATTTTTTTTTGGACTTAGTCATTTTTCCGGCGTTTATCAGACTTTCAGATAGGGGAAATGTCAGTGAGCGTTCCGATTTCAGTTCCAGAGCGATTTGCCCAATAAGTCCTTGATATTTAGTGATTTTCAGGAAAATTTCTGGATTTTTGAAAATTTCACTTTTTTGTGAAAATATCCACTAAATGAGGGAATAATATGTGTGAGGGTACCCCAGGAGAGTTCCAAATGTGGGTGGGTAGAATATATATCCCACGGGGGTAAAATTGAAAAAAGTTGAAAAAATATTTTTTTAGACTTAGTCATTTTTCCGGCATTTATCAGACTTTCAGATATGGGAAATGTCAGTGAGCATTCCGATTTCAGTTCCAGAGCGATTCACCCAATGAGTCCTTGATATTTAGTCGTTTTCAGCCAATTTTCTGGATTTTTGAAAATTTCACTTTTTTGTGAAAATATCCACTAAATGAGGGAATAATATGTGTGAGGGTACCACAGGAGAGTTCCAAATGTGTGTGGGTAGAATATATATCCCACGGGGGTAAAATTGAAAAAAGTTGAAAACATTTTTTTTTGGACTTAGTCATTTTTCCGGCATTTATCAGACTTTCAGATAGGGGAAATGTCAGTGAGCGTTCCGATTTCAGTTCCACAGCGATTCGCCCAATGAGTCCTTGATTTTTAGTCTTTTTCAGCCAAATTTCTGTATTTTTGAAAATTTCACTTTTTTGTGAAAATATCCACTAAATGAGGGAATAATATGTGTGAGGGTACCCCAGGAGAGTTCCAAATGTGTGTGGGTAGAATATATATCCCACGGGAGTAAAATTGAAAAAAGTTTAAAAAATTTTTTTTGGGACTTAGTCATTTTTCCGGCGTTTATCAGACTTTCAAATAGGGGAAATGTCAGTGAGCATTCCGATTTCAGTTCCAGAGCAATTCGCCCAATGAGTCCTTGATATTTCGTCGTTTTCAGCCAATTTTTCTGGATTTTTGAAAAGTTCACTTTTTTGTGAAAATATCCACTAAATGAGGGAATAATTTGTGTGAGGGTACCCCATGAGAGTTCCAAATGTGTGTGGGTAGAATATATATCCCACGGGGGTAAAATTGAAAAAAGTTGAAAACATTTTTTTTTGGACTTAGTCATTTTTCCGGCATTTATCAGACTTTCAGATAGGGGAAATGTCAGTGAGCGTTCCGATTTCAGTTCCAGAGCGATTTGCCCAATAAGTCCTTGATATTTAGTGGTTTTCAGCCAATTTTCTGGATTTTTGAAAATTTCACTTTTCTGTGAAAATATCCACTAAATAAGGGAATAATATGTGTGAGGGTACCCCAGGAGAGTTCCAAATGTGTGTGGGTAGAATATATATCCCACGGGGGTAAAATTGAAAAAAGTTGAAAACATTTTTTTTTGGACTTAGTCATTTTTCCGGCATTCATCAGACTTTCAGATAGGGGAAATGTCAGTGAGCGTTCCGATTTCAGTTCCAGAGCCATTCAACCAATGAGTCCTTGATATTTAGTCGTTTTCAGCCAATTTTCATGATTTTTGAAAATTTCACTTTTTTGTGAAAATATCCACTAAATGAGGGAATAATATGTGTGAGGGTACCACATGAGAGTTCCAAATGTGTGTGGGTAGAATATATATCCCACGGGGGTAAAATTGAAAAAAGTTGAAAAAAATTTTTTTTGGACTCAGTCATTTTTCTGGCGTTTATCATACTTTCAGATAGAGCAAATGTCAGTGAGCGTTCCGATTTCAGTTCCAGAGCGATTCGTCCAATGAGTCCTTGATATTTAGTCGTTTTCAGCCAATTTTCTGGATTTTTGAAAATTTCACTTTTTTGTGTAAATATCCACTAAATGAGGGAATAATATGTGTGAGGGTGCCCCAGGAGAGTTCCAAATGTGTGTGGGTAGAATATATATCCCACGGGGGTAAAATTGAAAAAAGTTGAAAAAAATTTTTTTTTGGACTTAGTCATTTTTCCGGCGTTTATCAGACTTTCAGATAGGGGAAATGTCAGTGAGCATTCCAATTTCAGTTCCAGAGCGATTCGCCCAATGAGTCCTTGATATTTCGTCGTTTTCAGCCAATTTTCTGGATTTTTGAAAATTTCTCTTTTTTGTGAAAATATCCACTAAATGAGGGAATAATATGTGTGAGGGTACCCCAGGAGAGTTCCAAATGTGTGTGGGTAGAATATATATCCCACGGGGGTAAAATTGAAAAAAGTTGAAAAAAATTTTTTTTTGGACTTAGTCATTTTTCCGGCGTTTATCAGACTTTCAGATAGGGGAAATGTCAGTGAGCATTCCGATTTCAGTTCCAGAGCGATTCGCCCAATGAGTCCTTGATATTTAGTCGTTTTCAGCCAATTTTCTGGATTTTTGAAAATTTCACTTTTTTGTGAAAATATCCACTAAATGAGGGAATAATATGTGTGAGGGTACCACAGGAGAGTTCCAAATGTGTGTGGGTAGAATATATATCCCACGGGGGTAAAATTGAAAAAAGTTAAAAAAAAAATTTTTTGGACTCAGTCATTTTTCTGGCGTTTATCATACTTTCAGATAGGGCAAATGTCAGTGAGCGTTCCGATTTCAGTTCCATAGCGATTCGTCCAATGAGTCCTTGATATTTAGTCGTTTTCAGCCAATTTTCTGGATTTTTGAAAATTTCACTTTTTTGTGTAAATATCCACTAAATGAGGGAATAATATGTGTGAGGGTGCCCCAGGAGAGTTCCAAATGTGTGTGGGTAGAATATATATCCCACGGGGGTAAAATTGAAAAAAGTTGAAAAAAATTTTTTTTTGGACTTAGTCATTTTTCCGGCGTTTATCAGACTTTCAGATAGGGGAAATGTCAGTGAGCATTCCGATTTCAGTTCCAGAGCGATTCGCCCAATGAGTCCTTGATATTTCGTCGTTTTCAGCCAATTTTTCTGGATTTTTGAAAATTTCTCTTTTTTGTGAAAATATCCACTAAATGAGGGAATAATATGTGTGAGGGTACCCCAGGAGAGTTCCAAATGTGTGTGGGTAGAATATATATCCCACGGGGGTAAAATTGAAAAAAGTTGAAAAAAATTTTTTTTTGGACTTAGTCATTTTTCCGACATTTATCAGACTTTCAGATAGGGGAAATGTCAGTGAGCATTCCGATTTCAGTTCCAGAGCGATTCACCCAATGAGTCCTTGATATTTAGTCGTTTTCAGCCAATTTTCTGGATTTTTGAAAATTTCACTTTTTTGTGAAAATATCCACTAAATGAGGGAATAATATGTGTGAGGGTACCACAGGAGAGTTCCAAATGTGTGTGGGTAGAATATATATCCCACGGGGGTAAAATTGAAAAAAGTTGAAAACATTTTTTTTTGGACTTAGTCATTTTTCCGGCATTTATCAGACTTTCAGATAGGGGAAATGTCAGTGAGCGTTCCGATTTCAGTTCCACAGCGATTCGCCCAATGAGTCCTTGATTTTTAGTCTTTTTCAGCCAAATTTCTGTATTTTTGAAAATTTCACTTTTTTGTGAAAATATCCACTAAATGAGGGAATAATATGTGTGAGGGTACCCCAGGAGAGTTCCAAATGTGTGTGGGTAGAATATATATCCCACGGGAGTAAAATTGAAAAAAGTTTAAAAAAAATTTTTTGGGACTTAGTCATTTTTCCGGCGTTTATCAGACTTTCAAATAGGGGAAATGTCAGTGAGCATTCCGATTTCAGTTCCAGAGCAATTCGCCCAATGAGTCCTTGATATTTCGTCGTTTTCAGCCAATTTTTCTGGATTTTTGAAAAGTTCACTTTTTTGTGAAAATATCCACTAAATGAGGGAATAATTTGTGTGAGGGTACCCCATGAGAGTTCCAAATGTGTGTGGGTAGAATATATATCCCACGGGGGTAAAATTGAAAAAAGTTGAAAACATTTTTTTTTGGACTTAGTCATTTTTCCGGCATTTATCAGACTTTCAGATAGGGGAAATGTCAGTGAGCGTTCCGATTTCAGTTCCAGAGCGATTTGCCCAATAAGTCCTTGATATTTAGTGGTTTTCAGCCAATTTTCTGGATTTTTGAAAATTTCACTTTTCTGTGAAAATATCCACTAAATAAGGGAATAATATGTGTGAGGGTACCCCAGGAGAGTTCCAAATGTGTGTGGGTAGAATATATATCCCACGGGGGTAAAATTGAAAAAAGTTGAAAACATTTTTTTTTGGACTTAGTCATTTTTCCGGCATTCATCAGACTTTCAGATAGGGGAAATGTCAGTGAGCGTTCCGATTTCAGTTCCAGAGCCATTCACCCAATGAGTCCTTGATATTTAGTCGTTTTCAGCCAATTTTCATGATTTTTGAAAATTTCACTTTTTTGTGAAAATATCCACTAAATGAGGGAATAATATGTGTGAGGGTACCACATGAGAGTTCCAAATGTGTGTGGGTAGAATATATATCCCACGGGGGTAAAATTGAAATAAGTTGAAAAAAATTTTTTTTGGACTCAGTCATTTTTCTGACGTTTATCATACTTTCAGATAGGGCAAATGTCAGTGAGTGTTCCGATTTCAGTTCCAGAGCGATTCGTCCAATGAGTCCTTGATATTTAGTCGTTTTCAGCCAATTTTCTGGATTTTTGAAAATTTCACTTTTTTGTGAAAATATCCACTAAATGAGGGAATAATATGTGTGAGGGTACCACAGGAGAGTTCCAAATGTGTGTGGGTAGAATATATATCCCACGGGGGTAAAATTGAAAAAAGTTGAAAAAAATTTTTTTTTGGACTTAGTCATTTTTCCGGCATTTATCAGACTTTCAGATAGGGGAAATGTCAGTGAGCATTCCGATTTCAGTTCCAGAGCGATTCGCCCAATGAGTCCTTGATATTTCTTCGTTTTCAGCCAATTTTTCTGGATTTTTGAAAATTTCACTTTTTTCTGAAAATATCCACTAAATGAGGGAATAATATGTGTGAGGGTACCCCAGGAGAGTTCCAAATGTGTGTGGGTAGAATATATATCCCACGGGGGTAAAATTGAAAAAAGTTGAAAAAAATTTTTTTTTGGACTTTGTCATTTTTCCGACATTTATCAGACTTTCAGATAGAAGAAATGTCAGTGAGCGTTCCGATTTCAATTCCAGAGCGATTCACCGGATGAGTCCTTGATATTTAGTCGTTTTCAGCCAATTTTTCTGGATTTTTGAAAATTTCACTTTTTTCTGAAAATATCCACTAAATGAGGGAATAATATGTGTGAGGGTACCCCAGGAGAGTTCCAAATGTGGGTGGGTAGAATATATATCCCACGGGGGTAAAATTGAAAAAAGTTGAAAAAAATATTTTTTTGGACTTAGTCATTTTTCCGGCGTTTATCAGACTTTCAGATAGGGGAAATGTCAGTGAGCGTTCCGATTTCAGTTCCAGAGCGATTTGCCCAATAAGTCCTTGATATTTAGTGGTTTTCAGCCAATTTTCTGGATTTTTGAAAATTTCACTTTTTTGTGAAAATATCCACTAAATGAGGGAATAATATGTGTGAGGGTACCCCAGGAGAGTTCCAAATGTGGGTGGGTAGAATATATATCCCACGGGGGTAAAATTGAAAAAAGTTGAAAAAAAAATTTTTTGGACTCAGTCATTTTTCTGGCGTTTATCAGACTTTCAGATAGGGGAAATGTCAGTGAGCATTCCGATTTCAGTTCCAGAGCGATTCACCCAATGAGTCCTTGATATTTAGTCGTTTTCAGCCAATTTTCTGGATTTTTGAAAATTTCACTTTTTTGTGAAAATATCCACTAAATGAGGGAATAATATGTGTGAGGGTACCCCAGGAGAGTTCCAAATGTGTGTGGGTAGAATATATATCCCACGGGGGTAAAATTGAAAAAAGTTGAAAACATTTTTTTTTTTACTTAGTCATTTTTCCGGCGTTTATCAGCCTTTCAGATAGGGGAAATGTCAGTGAGCATTCCGATTTCAGTTCCAGAGCGATTCGCCCAATGAGTCCTTGATATTTAGTCGTTTTCAGCCAATTTTCTGGATTTTTGAAAATTTCACTTTTTTGTGTAAATATCCACTAAATGAGGGAATAATATGTGTGCGGGTACCCCAGGAGAGTTCCAAATGTGTGTGGGTAGAATATATATCCCACGGGGGTAAAATTGAAAAAAGTTGAAAAAAATTTTTTTTTGGACTTAGTCATTTTTCCGGCGTTTATCAGACTTTCAGATAGGGGAAATGTCAGTGAGCGTTCCGATTTCAGTTCCAGAGCGATTTGCCCAATAAGTCCTTGATATTTAGTGATTTTCAGGAAAATTTCTGGATTTTTGAAAATTTCACTTTTTTGTGAAAATATCCACTAAATGAGGGAATAATATGTGTGAGGGTACCCCAGGAGAGTTCCAAATGTGTGTGGGTAGAATATATATCCCACGGGGGTAAAATTGAAAAAAGTTGAAAAAAATTTTTTTTTGGACTTAGTCATTTTTCCGACATTTATCAGACTTTCAGATAGGGGAAATGTCAGTGAGCATTCCGATTTCAGTTCCAGAGCGATTCGCCCAATGAGTCCTTGATATTTAGTCGTTTTCAGCCAATTTTCTGGATTTTTGAAAATTTCACTTTTTTGTGAAAATATCCACTAAATGAGGGAATAATATGTGTGAGGGTACCACAGGAGAGTTCCAAATGTGTGTGGGTAGAATATATATCCCACGGGGGTAAAATTGAAAAAAGTTGAAAAAAAAATTTTTTGGACTCAGTCATTTTTCTGGCGTTTATCAGACTTTCAGATAGGGGAAATGTCAGTAAGCATTCCGATTTCAGTTCCACAGCGATTCGCCCAATGAGTCCTTGATATTTCGTCGTTTTCAGCCAATTTTTCTGGATTTTTGAAAATTTCACTTTTTTCTGAAAATATCCACTAAATGAGGGAATAATATGTGTGAGGGTACCCCAGGAGAGTTCCAAATGTGTGTGGGTAGAATATATATCCCACGGGGGTAAAATTGAAAAAAGTTGAAAACATTTTTTTTTTTACTTAGTCATTTTTCCGGCGTTTATCAGCCTTTCAGATAGGGGAAATGTCAGTGAGCATTCCGATTTCAGTTCCAGAGCGATTTGCCCAATAAGTCCTTGATATTTAGTGATTTTCAGGAAAATTTCTGGATTTTTGAAAATTTCACTTTTTTGTGAAAATATCCACTAAATGAGGGAATAATATGTGTGAGGGTACCCCAGGAGAGTTCCAAATGTGGGTGGGTAGAATATATATCCCACGGGGGTAAAATTGAAAAAAGTTGAAAAAATATTTTTTTAGACTTAGTCATTTTTCCGGCATTTATCAGACTTTCAGATATGGGAAATGTCAGTGAGCATTCCGATTTCAGTTCCAGAGCGATTCACCCAATGAGTCCTTGATATTTAGTCGTTTTCAGCCAATTTTCTGGATTTTTGAAAATTTCACTTTTTTGTGAAAATATCCACTAAATGAGGGAATAATATGTGTGAGGGTACCACAGGAGAGTTCCAAATGTGTGTGGGTAGAATATATATCCCACGGGGGTAAAATTGAAAAAAGTTGAAAACATTTTTTTTTGGACTTAGTCATTTTTCCGGCATTTATCAGACTTTCAGATAGGGGAAATGTCAGTGAGCGTTCCGATTTCAGTTCCAGAGCGATTTGCCCAATAAGTCCTTGATATTTAGTGGTTTTCAGCCAATTTTCTGGATTTTTGAAAATTTCACTTTTTTGTGAAAATATCCACTAAATGAGGGAATAATATGTGTGAGGGTACCCCAGGAGAGTTCCAAATGTGGGTGGGTAGAATATATATCCCACGGGGGTAAAATTGAAAAAAGTTGAAAAAATATTTTTTTAGACTTAGTCATTTTTCCGGCATTTATCAGACTTTCAGATATGGGAAATGTCAGTGAGCATTCCGATTTCAGTTCCAGAGCGATTCACCCAATGAGTCCTTGATATTTAGTCGTTTTCAGCCAATTTTCTGGATTTTTGAAAATTTCACTTTTTTGTGAAAATATCCACTAAATGAGGGAATAATATGTGTGAGGGTACCACAGGAGAGTTCCAAATGTGTGTGGGTAGAATATATATCCCACGGGGGTAAAATTGAAAAAAGTTGAAAACATTTTTTTTTGGACTTAGTCATTTTTCCGGCATTTATCAGACTTTCAGATAGGGGAAATGTCAGTGAGCGTTCCGATTTCAGTTCCACAGCGATTCGCCCAATGAGTCCTTGATTTTTAGTCTTTTTCAGCCAAATTTCTGTATTTTTGAAAATTTCACTTTTTTGTGAAAATATCCACTAAATGAGGGAATAATATGTGTGAGGGTACCCCAGGAGAGTTCCAAATGTCTGTGGGTAGAATATATATCCCACGGGAGTAAAATTGAAAAAAGTTTAAAAAATTTTTTTGGGGACTTAGTCATTTTTCCGGCGTTTATCAGACTTTCAAATAGGGGAAATGTCAGTGAGCATTCCGATTTCAGTTCCAGAGCAATTCGCCCAATGAGTCCTTGATATTTCGTCGTTTTCAGCCAATTTTTCTGGATTTTTGAAAAGTTCACTTTTTTGTGAAAATATCCACTAAATGAGGGAATAATTTGCGTGAGGGTACCCCATGAGAGTTCCAAATGTGTGTGGGTAGAATATATATCCCACGGGGGTAAAATTGAAAAAAGTTGAAAACATTTTTTTTTGGACTTAGTCATTTTTCCGGCATTTATCAGACTTTCAGATAGGGGAAATGTCAGTGAGCGTTCCGATTTCAGTTCCAGAGCGATTTGCCCAATAAGTCCTTGATATTTAGTGGTTTTCAGCCAATTTTCTGGATTTTTGAAAATTTCACTTTTCTGTGAAAATATCCACTAAATAAGGGAATAATATGTGTGAGGGTACCCCAGGAGAGTTCCAAATGTGTGTGGGTAGAATATATATCCCACGGGGGTAAAATTGAAAAAAGTTGAAAACATTTTTTTTTGGACTTAGTCATTTTTCCGGCATTCATCAGACTTTCAGATAGGGGAAATGTCAGTGAGCGTTCCGATTTCAGTTCCAGAGCCATTCAACCAATGAGTCCTTGATATTTAGTCGTTTTCAGCCAATTTTCATGATTTTTGAAAATTTCACTTTTTTGTGAAAATATCCACTAAATGAGGGAATAATATGTGTGAGGGTACCACATGAGAGTTCCAAATGTGTGTGGGTAGAATATATATCCCACGGGGGTAAAATTGAAAAAAGTTGAAAAAAATTTTTTTTGGACTCAGTCATTTTTCTGGCGTTTATCATACTTTCAGATAGAGCAAATGTCAGTGAGCGTTCCGATTTCAGTTCCAGAGCGATTCGTCCAATGAGTCCTTGATATTTAGTCGTTTTCAGCCAATTTTCTGGATTTTTGAAAATTTCACTTTTTTGTGTAAATATCCACTAAATGAGGGAATAATATGTGTGAGGGTGCCCCAGGAGAGTTCCAAATGTGTGTGGGTAGAATATATATCCCACGGGAGTAAAATTGAAAAAAGTTGAAAAAAATTTTTTTTTGGACTTAGTCATTTTTCCGGCGTTTATCAGACTTTCAAATAGGGGAAATGTCAGTGAGCATTCCAATTTCAGTTCCAGAGCGATTCGCCCAATGAGTCCTTGATATTTCGTCGTTTTCAGCCAATTTTCTGGATTTTTGAAAATTTCTCTTTTTTGTGAAAATATCCACTAAATGAGGGAATAATATGTGTGAGGGTACCCCAGGAGAGTTCCAAATGTGTGTGGGTAGAATATATATCCCACGGGGGTAAAATTGAAAAAAGTTGAAAAAAATTTTTTTTTGGACTTAGTCATTTTTCCGGCGTTTATCAGACTTTCAGATAGGGGAAATGTCAGTGAGCATTCCGATTTCAGTTCCAGAGCGATTCGCCCAATGAGTCCTTGATATTTAGTCGTTTTCAGCCAATTTTCTGGATTTTTGAAAATTTCACTTTTTTGTGAAAATATCCACTAAATGAGGGAATAATATGTGTGAGGGTACCACAGGAGAGTTCCAAATGTGTGTGGGTAGAATATATATCCCACGGGGGTAAAATTGAAAAAAGTTAAAAAAAAAATTTTTTGGACTCAGTCATTTTTCTGGCGTTTATCATACTTTCAGATAGGGCAAATGTCAGTGAGCGTTCCGATTTCAGTTCCAGAGCGATTCGTCCAATGAGTCCTTGATATTTAGTCGTTTTCAGCCAATTTTCTGGATTTTTGAAAATTTCACTTTTTTGTGTAAATATCCACTAAATGAGGGAATAATATGTGTGAGGGTGCCCCAGGAGAGTTCCAAATGTGTGTGGGTAGAATATATATCCCACGGGGGTAAAATTGAAAAAAGTTGAAAAAAATTTTTTTTTGGACTTAGTCATTTTTCCGGCGTTTATCAGACTTTCAGATAGGGGAAATGTCAGTGAGCATTCCGATTTCAGTTCCAGAGCGATTCGCCCAATGAGTCCTTGATATTTCATCGTTTTCAGCCAATTTTTCTGGATTTTTGAAAATTTCTCTTTTTTGTGAAAATATCCACTAAATGAGGGAATAATATGTGTGAGGGTACCCCAGGAGAGTTCCAAATGTGTGTGGGTAGAATATATATCCCACGGGGGTAAAATTGAAAAAAGTTGAAAAAAATTTTTTTTTGGACTTAGTCATTTTTCCAACATTTATCAGACTTTCAGATAGGGGAAATGTCAGTGAGCATTCCGATTTCAGTTCCAGAGCGATTCACCCAATGAGTCCTTGATATTTAGTCGTTTTCAGCCAATTTTCTGGATTTTTGAAAATTTCACTTTTTTGTGAAAATATCCACTAAATGAGGGAATAATATGTGTGAGGGTACCACAGGAGAGTTCCAAATGTGTGTGGGTAGAATATATATCCCACGGGGGTAAAATTGAAAAAAGTTGAAAACATTTTTTTTTGGACTTAGTCATTTTTCCGGCATTTATCAGACTTTCAGATAGGGGAAATGTCAGTGAGCGTTCCGATTTCAGTTCCACAGCGATTCGCCCAATGAGTCCTTGATTTTTAGTCTTTTTCAGCCAAATTTCTGTATTTTTGAAAATTTCACTTTTTTGTGAAAATATCCACTAAATGAGGGAATAATATGTGTGAGGGTACCCCAGGAGAGTTCCAAATGTGTGTGGGTAGAATATATATCCCACGGGAGTAAAATTGAAAAAAGTTTAAAAAAAATTTTTTGGGACTTAGTCATTTTTCCGGCGTTTATCAGACTTTCAAATAGGGGAAATGTCAGTGAGCATTCCGATTTCAGTTCCAGAGCAATTCGCCCAATGAGTCCTTGATATTTCGTCGTTTTCAGCCAATTTTTCTGGATTTTTGAAAAGTTCACTTTTTTGTGAAAATATCCACTAAATGAGGGAATAATTTGTGTGAGGGTACCCCATGAGAGTTCCAAATGTGTGTGGGTAGAATATATATCCCACGGGGGTAAAATTGAAAAAAGTTGAAAACATTTTTTTTTGGACTTAGTCATTTTTCCGGCATTTATCAGACTTTCAGATAGGGGAAATGTCAGTGAGCGTTCCGATTTCAGTTCCAGAGCGATTTGCCCAATAAGTCCTTGATATTTAGTGGTTTTCAGCCAATTTTCTGGATTTTTGAAAATTTCACTTTTCTGTGAAAATATCCACTAAATAAGGGAATAATATGTGTGAGGGTACCCCAGGAGAGTTCCAAATGTGTGTGGGTAGAATATATATCCCACGGGGGTAAAATTGAAAAAAGTTGAAAACATTTTTTTTTGGACTTAGTCATTTTTCCGGCATTCATCAGACTTTCAGATAGGGGAAATGTCAGTGAGCGTTCCGATTTCAGTTCCAGAGCCATTCACCCAATGAGTCCTTGATATTTAGTCGTTTTCAGCCAATTTTCATGATTTTTGAAAATTTCACTTTTTTGTGAAAATATCCACTAAATGAGGGAATAATATGTGTGAGGGTACCCCAGGAGAGTTCCAAATGTGTGTGGGTAGAATATATATCCCACGGGAGTAAAATTGAAAAAAGTTTAAAAAAAATTTTTTGGGACTTAGTCATTTTTCCGGCGTTTATCAGACTTTCAAATAGGGGAAATGTCAGTGAGCATTCCGATTTCAGTTCCAGAGCAATTCGCCCAATGAGTCCTTGATATTTCGTCGTTTTCAGCCAATTTTTCTGGATTTTTGAAAAGTTCACTTTTTTGTGAAAATATCCACTAAATGAGGGAATAATTTGTGTGAGGGTACCCCATGAGAGTTCCAAATGTGTGTGGGTAGAATATATATCCCACGGGGGTAAAATTGAAAAAAGTTGAAAACATTTTTTTTTGGACTTAGTCATTTTTCCGGCATTTATCAGACTTTCAGATAGGGGAAATGTCAGTGAGCGTTCCGATTTCAGTTCCAGAGCGATTTGCCCAATAAGTCCTTGATATTTAGTGGTTTTCAGCCAATTTTCTGGATTTTTGAAAATTTCACTTTTCTGTGAAAATATCCACTAAATAAGGGAATAATATGTGTGAGGGTACCCCAGGAGAGTTCCAAATGTGTGTGGGTAGAATATATATCCCACGGGGGTAAAATTGAAAAAAGTTGAAAACATTTTTTTTTGGACTTAGTCATTTTTCCGGCATTCATCAGACTTTCAGATAGGGGAAATGTCAGTGAGCGTTCCGATTTCAGTTCCAGAGCCATTCACCCAATGAGTCCTTGATATTTAGTCGTTTTCAGCCAATTTTCATGATTTTTGAAAATTTCACTTTTTTGTGAAAATATCCACTAAATGAGGGAATAATATGTGTGAGGGTACCACATGAGAGTTCCAAATGTGTGTGGGTAGAATATATATCCCACGGGGGTAAAATTGAAATAAGTTGAAAAAAATTTTTTTTGGACTCAGTCATTTTTCTGACGTTTATCATACTTTCAGATAGGGCAAATGTCAGTGAGCGTTCCGATTTCAGTTCCAGAGCGATTCGTCCAATGAGTCCTTGATATTTCTTCGTTTTCAGCCAATTTTTCTGGATTTTTGAAAATTTCACTTTTTTCTGAAAATATCCACTAAATGAGGGAATAATATGTGTGAGGGTACCCCAGGAGAGTTCCAAATGTGTGTGGGTAGAATATATATCCCACGGGGGTAAAATTGAAAAAAGTTGAAAACATTTTTTTTTTACTTAGTCATTTTTCCGGCGTTTATCAGCCTTTCAGATAGGGGAAATGTCAGTGAGCATTCCGATTTCAGTTCCAGAGCGATTCGCCCCATGAGTCCTTGATATTTTGTCGTTTTCAGCCAATTTTTCTGGATTTTTGAAAATTTCACTTTTTTGTGAAAATATCCACTAAATGAGGGAATAATATGTGTGAGGGTATCACAGGAGAGTTCCAAATGTGTGTGGGTAGAATATATATCCCACGGGGGTAAAATTGAAAAAAGTTGAAAAAAAATTTTTTGGGACTTAGTCATTTTTCTGGCGTTTATCAGACTTTCAGATAGGGGAAATGTCAGTGAGCATTCCGATTTCAGTTCCAGAGCGATTCGTCCAATGAGTCCTTGATATTTAGTCGTTTTCAGCCAATTTTCTGGATTTTTGAAAATTTCACTTTTTTGTGTAAATATCCACTAAATGAGGGAATAATATGTGTGAGGGTGCCCCAGGAGAGTTCCAAATGTGTGTGGGTAGAATATATATCCCACGGGGGTAAAATTGAAAAAAGTTGAAAAAAATTTTTTTTTGGACTTAGTCATTTTTCCGGCGTTTATCAGACTTTCAGATAGGGGAAATGTCAGTGAGCATTCCGATTTCAGTTCCAGAGTGATTCGCCCAATGAGTCCTTGATATTTCGTCGTTTTCAGCCAATTTTTCTGGATTTTTGAAAATTTCTCTTTTTTGTGAAAATATCCACTAAATGAGGGAATAATATGTGTGAGGGTACCCCAGGAGAGTTCCAAATGTGTGTGGGTAGAATATATATCCCACGGGGGTAAAATTGAAAAAAGTTGAAAAAAATTTTTTTTTGGACTTTGTCATTTTTCCGACATTTATCAGACTTTCAGATAGAAGAAATGTCAGTGAGCGTTCCGATTTCAATTCCAGAGCGATTCACCGGATGAGTCCTTGATATTTAGTCGTTTTCAGCCAATTTTTCTGGATTTTTGAAAATTTCACTTTTTTGTGAAAATATCCACTAAATGAGGGAATAATATGTGTGAGGGTACCCCAGGAGAGTTCCAAATGTGTGTGGGTAGAATATATATCCCACGGGGGTAAAATTGAAAAAAGTTGAAAAAAAAATTTTTTGGACTCAGTCATTTTTCTGGCGTTTATCAGACTTTCAGATAGGGGAAATGTCAGTGAGCATTCCGATTTCAGTTCCAGAGCGATTCACCCAATGAGTCCTTGATATTTAGTCGTTTTCAGCCAATTTTCTGGATTTTTGAAAATTTCACTTTTTTGTGAAAATATCCACTAAATGAGGGAATAATATGTGTGAGGGTACCACAGGAGAGTTCCAAATGTGTGTGGGTAGAATATATATCCCACGGGGGTAAAATTGAAAAAAGTTGAAAACATTTTTTTTTGGACTTAGTCATTTTTCCGGCATTTATCAGACTTTCAGATAGGGGAAATGTCAGTGAGCGTTCCGATTTCAGTTCCACAGCGATTCGCCCAATGAGTCCTTGATTTTTAGTCGTTTTCAGCCAAATTTCTGTATTTTTGAAAATTTCACTTTTTTGTGAAAATATCCACTAAATGAGGGAATAATATGTGTGAGGGTACCCCAGGAGAGTTCCAAATGTGTGTGGGTAGAATATATATCCCACGGGAGTAAAATTGAAAAAAGTTTAAAAAAAATTTTTTGGGACTTAGTCATTTTTCCGGCGTTTATCAGACTTTCAAATAGGGGAAATGTCAGTGAGCATTCCGATTTCAGTTCCAGAGCAATTCGCCCAATAAGTCCTTGATATTTAGTGGTTTTCAGCCAATTTTCTGGATTTTTGAAAATTTCACTTTTCTGTGAAAATATCCACTAAATAAGGGAATAATATGTGTGAGGGTACCCCAGGAGAGTTCCAAATGTGTGTGGGTAGAATATATATCCCACGGGGGTAAAATTGAAAAAAGTTGAAAACATTTTTTTTTGGACTTAGTCATTTTTCCGGCATTCATCAGACTTTCAGATAGGGGAAATGTCAGTGAGCGTTCCGATTTCAGTTCCAGAGCCATTCACCCAATGAGTCCTTGATATTTAGTCGTTTTCAGCCAATTTTCATGATTTTTGAAAATTTCACTTTTTTGTGAAAATATCCACTAAATGAGGGAATAATATGTGTGAGGGTACCACATGAGAGTTCCAAATGTGTGTGGGTAGAATATATATCCCACGGGGGTAAAATTGAAAGAAGTTGAAAAAAATTTTTTTTGGACTCAGTCATTTTTCTGACGTTTATCATACTTTCAGATAGGGCAAATGTCAGTGAGTGTTCCGATTTCAGTTCCAGAGCGATTCGTCCAATGAGTCCTTGATATTTAGTCGTTTTCAGCCAATTTTCTGGATTTTTGAAAATTTCACTTTTTTGTGAAAATATCCACTAAATGAGGGAATAATATGTGTGAGGGTACCACAGGAGAGTTCCAAATGTGTGTGGGTAGAATATATATCCCACGGGGGTAAAATTGAAAAAAGTTGAAAAAAATTTTTTTTTGGACTTAGTCATTTTTCCGGCATTTATCAGACTTTCAGATAGGGGAAATGTCAGTGAGCATTCCGATTTCAGTTACAGAGCGATTCGCCCAATGAGTCCTTGATATTTCTTCGTTTTCAGCCAATTTTTCTGGATTTTTGAAAATTTCACTTTTTTCTGAAAATATCCACTAAATGAGGGAATAATATGTGTGAGGGTACCCCAGGAGAGTTCCAAATGTGTGTGGGTAGAATATATATCCCACATATATCCCACGGGGGTAAAATTGAAAAAAGTTGAAAACATTTTTTTTTTTACTTAGTCATTTTTCCGGCGTTTATCAGCCTTTCAGATAGGGGAAATGTCAGTGAGCATTCCGATTTCAGTTCCAGAGCGATTCGCCCCATGAGTCCTTGATATTTTGTCGTTTTCAGCCAATTTTTCTGGATTTTTGAAAATTTCACTTTTTTGTGAAAATATCCACTAAATGAGGGAATAATATGTGTGAGGGTATCACAGGAGAGTTCCAAATGTGTGTGGGTAGAATATATATCCCACGGGGGTAAAATTGAAAAAAGTTGAAAAAAAATTTTTTGGGACTTAGTCATTTTTCTGGCGTTTATCAGACTTTCAGATAGGGGAAATGTCAGTGAGCATTCCGATTTCAGTTCCAGAGCGATTCGTCCAATGAGTCCTTGATATTTAGTCGTTTTCAGCCAATTTTCTGGATTTTTGAAAATTTCACTTTTTTGTGTAAATATCCACTAAATGAGGGAATAATATGTGTGAGGGTGCCCCAGGAGAGTTCCAAATGTGTGTGGGTAGAATATATATCCCACGGGGGTAAAATTGAAAAAAGTTGAAAAAAATTTTTTTTTGGACTTAGTCATTTTTCCGGCGTTTATCAGACTTTCAGATAGGGGAAATGTCAGTGAGCATTCCGATTTCAGTTCCAGAGCGATTCGCCCAATGAGTCCTTGATATTTCGTCGTTTTCAGCCAATTTTTCTGGATTTTTGAAAATTTCTCTTTTTTGTGAAAATATCCACTAAATGAGGGAATAATATGTGTGAGGGTACCCCAGGAGAGTTCCAAATGTGTGTGGGTAGAATATATATCCCACGGGGGTAAAATTGAAAAAAGTTGAAAAAAATTTTTTTTTGGACTTTGTCATTTTTCCGACATTTATCAGACTTTCAGATAGAAGAAATGTCAGTGAGCGTTCCGATTTCAATTCCAGAGCGATTCACCGGATGAGTCCTTGATATTTAGTCGTTTTCAGCCAATTTTTCTGGATTTTTGAAAATTTCACTTTTTTCTGAAAATATCCACTAAATGAGGGAATAATATGTGTGAGGGTACCCCAGGAGAGTTCCAAATGTGGGTGGGTAGAATATATATCCCACGGGGGTAAAATTGAGAAAAGTTGAAAAAAATATTTTTTTGGACTTAGTCATTTTTCCGGCGTTTATCAGACTTTCAGATAGGGGAAATGTCAGTGAGCATTCCGATTTCAGTTCCAGAGCGATTTGCCCAATAAGTCCTTGATATTTAGTGGTTTTCAGCCAATTTTCTGGATTTTTGAAAATTTCACTTTTTTGTGAAAATATCCACTAAATGAGGGAATAATATGTGTGAGGGTACCCCAGGAGAGTTCCAAATGTGGGTGGGTAGAGTATATATCCCACGGGGGTAAAATTGAAAAAAGTTGAAAAAAAAATTTTTTGGACTCAGTCATTTTTCTGGCGTTTATCAGACTTTCAGATAGGGGAAATGTCAGTGAGCATTCCGATTTCAGTTCCAGAGCGATTCGCCCAATGAGTCCTTGATATTTCGTCGTTTTCAGCCAATTTTTCTGGATTTTTGAAAATTTCACTTTTTTGTGAAAATATCCACTAAATGAGGGAATAATATGTGTGAGGGTACCCCAGGAGAGTTCCAAATGTGTGTGGGTAGAATATATATCCCACGGGGGTAAAATTGAAAAAAGTTGAAAACATTTTTTTTTGGACTTAGTCATTTTTCCGGCATTTATCAGACTTTCAGATAGGGGAAATGTCAGTGAGCGTTCCGATTTCAGTTCCACAGCGATTCGCCCAATGAGTCCTTGATTTTTAGTCTTTTTCAGCCAAATTTCTGTATTTTTGAAAATTTCACTTTTTTGTGAAAATATCCACTAAATGAGGGAATAATATGTGTGAGGGTACCCCAGGAGAGTTCCAAATGTGTGTGGGTAGAATATATATCCCACGGGAGTAAAATTGAAAAAAGTTTAAAAAAATTTTTTTGGGACTTAGTCATTTTTCCGCCGTTTATCAGACTTTCAGATAGGGGAAATGTCAGTGAGCATTCCGATTTCAGTTCCAGAGCGATTCGCCCAATGAGTCCTTGATATTTCGTCGTTTTCAGCCAATTTTTCTGGATTTTTGAAAAGTTCACTTTTTTGTGAAAATATCCACTAAATGAGGGAATAATTTGTGTGAGGGTATCCCATGAGAGTTCCAAATGTGTGTGGGTAGAATATATATCCCACGGGGGTAAAATTGAAAAAAGTTGAAAACATTTTTTTTTGGACTTAGTCATTTTTCCGGCATTCATCAAACTTTCAGATAGGGGAAATTTCAGTGAGCGTTCCGATTTCAGTTCCAGAGCGATTCGCCCAATGAGTCCTTGATTTTTAGTTGTTTTCAGCCAATTTTCTGTATTTTTGAAAATTTCACTTTTTTGTGAAAATATCCACTAAATGAGGGAATAATATGTGTGAGGGTACCCCAGGAGAGTTCCAAATGTGTGTGGGTAGAATATATATCCCACGGGGGTAAAATTGAAAAAAGTTGAAAAAAATTTTTTTTTGGACTTAGTCATTTTTCCGACATTTATCAGACTTTCAGATAGGGGAAATGTCAGTGAGCATTCCGATTTCAGTTCCAGAGCGATTCGCCCAATGAGTCCTTGATATTTCGTCGTTTTCAGCCAATTTTTCTGGATTTTTGAAAATTTCACTTTTTTGTGAAAATATCCACTAAATGAGGGAATAATATGTGTGAGGGTACCCCAGGAGAGTTCCAAATGTGGGTGGGTAGAATATATATCCCACGGGGGTAAAATTGAAAAAAGTTGAAAAAAATATTTTTTTGGACTTAGTCATTTTTCCGGCGTTTATCAGACTTTCAGATAGGGGAAATGTCAGTGAGCGTTCCGATTTCAGTTCCAGAGCGATTTGCCCAATAAGTCCTTGATATTTAGTGGTTTTCAGCCAATTTTCTGGATTTTTGAAAATTTCACTTTTTTGTGAAAATATCCACTAAATGAGGGAATAATATGTGTGAGGGTACCCCAGGAGAGTTCCAAATGTGGGTGGGTAGAATATATATCCCACGGGGGTAAAATTGAAAAAAGTTGAAAAAAAATTTTTTTGGACTCAGTCATTTTTCTGGCGTTTATCATACTTTCAGATAGGGGAAATGTCAGTGAGCATTCCGATTTCAGTTCCAGAGCGATTCGTCCAATGAGTCCTTGATATTTAGTCGTTTTCAGCCAATTTTCTGTATTTTTGAAAATTTCACTTTTTTGTGAAAATATCCACTAAATGAGGGAATAATATGTGTGAGGGTACCCCAGGAGAGTTCCAAATGTGGGTGGGTAGAATATATATCCCACGGGGGTAAAATTGAAAAAAGTTGAAAACATTTTTTTTTTTACTTAGTCATTTTTCCGGCGTTTATCAGCCTTTCAGATAGGGGAAATGTCAGTGAGCATTCCGATTTCAGTTCCAGAGCGATTCGCCCCATGAGTCCTTGATATTTTGCCGTTTTCAGCCAATTTTTCTGGATTTTTGAAAATTTCACTTTTTTGTGAAAATATCCACTAAATGAGGGAATAATATGTGTGAGGGTATCACAGGAGAGTTCCAAATGTGTGTGGGTAGAATATATATCCCACGGGGGTAAAATTGAAAAAAGTTGAAAAAAAATTTTTTGGGACTTAGTCATTTTTCTGGCGTTTATCAGACTTTCAGATAGGGGAAATGTCAGTGAGCATTCCGATTTCAGTTCCAGAGCGATTCGCCCAATGAGTCCTTGATATTTTGTCGTTTTCAGCCAATTTTGCTGGATTTTTGAAAATTTCACTTTTTTGTGGAAATATCCACTAAATGAGGGAATAATATGTGTGAGGGTACCCCAGGAGAGTTCCAAATGTGTGTGGGTAGAATATATATCCCACGGGGGTAAAATTGAAAAAAGTTGAAAACATTTTTTTTTGGACTTAGTCATTTTTCCGGCGTTTATCAGCCTTTCAGATAGGGGAAATGTCAGTGAGCATTCCGATTTCAGTTCCAGAGCGATTCGCCCAATGAGTCCTTGATATTTCGTCGTTTTCAGCCAATTTTTCTTTATTTTTGAAAAGTTCACTTTTTTGTGAAAATATCCACTAAATGAGGGAATAATTTGTGTGAGGGTACCCCATGAGAGTTCCAAATGTGTGTGGGTAGAATATATATCCCACGGGGGTAAAATTGAAAAAAGTTGAAAACATTTTTTTTTGGACTTAGTCATTTTTCCGGCATTTATCAGACTTTCAGATAGGGGAAATGTCAGTGAGCGTTCCGATTTCAGTTCCAGAGCGATTTGCCCAATAAGTCCTTGATATTTAGTGGTTTTCAGCCAATTTTCTGGATTTTTGAAAATTTCACTTTTCTGTGAAAATATCCACTAAATAAGGGAATAATATGTGTGAGGGTACCCCAGGAGAGTTCCAAATGTGTGTGGGTAGAATATATATCCCACGGGGGTAAAATTGAAAAAAGTTGAAAACATTTTTTTTTGGACTTAGTCATTTTTCCGGCGTTTATCAGCCTTTCAGATAGGGGAAATGTCAGTGAGCATTCCGATTTCAGTTCCAGAGCGATTCGCCCAATGAGTCCTTGATATTTCGTCGTTTTCAGCCAATTTTTCTGGATTTTTGACAATTTCACTTTTTTGTGAAAATATCCACTAAATGAGGGAATAATATGTGTGAGGGTACTCCAGGAGAGTTCCAAATGTGTGTGGGTAGAATATATATCCCACAGGGGTAAAATTGAAAAAAGTTGAAAACATTTTTTTTTGGACTTAGTCATTTTTCCGGCATTTATCAGACTTTCAGATAGAGGAAATGTCAGTGAGCGTTCCGATTTCAGTTCCAGAGCGATTTGCCCAATAAGTCCTTGATATTTAGTGGTTTTCAGACAATTTTCAGGATTTTTGAAAATTTCACTTTTTTGTGAAAATATCCACTAAATGAGGGAATAATATGTGTGAGGGTACCATAGGAGAGTTCCAAATGTGTGTGGGTAGAATATATATCCCACGGGGGTAAAATTGAAAAAAGTTGAAAAAAATTTTTTTTGGACTCAGTCATTTTTCTGGCGTTTATCATACTTTCAGATAGGGGAAATGTCAGTGAGCGTTCCGATTTCAGTTCCAGAGCGATTCGTCCAATGAGTCCTTGATATTTAGTCGTTTTCAGCCAATTTTCTGGATTTTTGAAAATTTCACTTTTTTGTGTAAATATCCACTAAATGAGGGAATAATATGTGTGAGGGTGCCCCAGGAGAGTTCCAAATGTGTGTGGGTAGAATATATATCCCACGGGGGTAAAATTGAAAAAAGTTGAAAAAAATTTTTTTTTGGACTTAGTCATTTTTCCGGCGTTTATCAGACTTTCAGATAGGGGAAATGTCAGTAAGCATTCCGATTTCAGTTCCAGTGCGATTCGCCCAATGAGTCCTTGATATTTCGTCGTTTTCAGCCAATTTTTCTGGATTTTTGAACATTTCTCTTTTTTGTGAAAATATCCACTAAATGAGGGAATAATATGTGTGAGGGTACCCCAGGAGAGTTCCAAATGTGTTTGGGTAGAATATATATCCCACGGGGGTAAAATTGAAAAAAGTTGAAAAAAAATTTTTTTTGGACTTAGTCATTTTTCCGACATTTATCAGACTTTCAGATAGGGGAAATGTCAGTGAGCGTTCCGATTTCAATTTCAGAGCGATTCACCGGATGAGTCCTTGATATTTAGTCGCTTTCAGCCAATTTTCTGGATTTTTGAAAATTTCACTTTTTTCTGAAAATATCCACTAAATGAGGGAATAATATGTGTGAGGGTACCCCAGGAGAGTTCCAAATGTGTGTGGGTAGAATATATATCCCACGGGGGTAAAATTGAAAAAAGTTGAAAACATTTTTTTTTTTACTTAGTCATTTTTCCGGCGTTTATCAGCCTTTCAGATAGGGGAAATGTCAGTGAGCATTCCGATTTCAGTTCCAGAGCGATTCGCCCAATGAGTCCTTGATATTTAGTCGTTTTCAGCCAATTTTCTGGATTTTTGAAAATTTCACTTTTTTGTGTAAATATCCACTAAATGAGGGAATAATATGTGTGAGGGTACCCCAGGAGAGTTCCAAATGTGTGTGGGTAGAATATATATCCCACGGGGGTAAAATTGAAAAAAGTTGAAAAAATTTTTTTTTGGGACTTAGTCATTTTTCCGACATTTATCAGACTTTCAGATAGGGGAAATGTCAGTGAGCATTCCGATTTCAGTTCCAGAGCGATTCGCCCAATGAGTCCTTGATATTTCGTCGTTTTCAGCCAATTTTTCTGGATTTTTGAAAATTTCACTTTTTTGTGAAAATATCCACTAAATGAGGGAATAATATGTGTGAGGGTACCCCAGGAGAGTTCCAAATGTGGGTGGGTAGAATATATATCCCACGGGGGTAAAATTGAAAAAAGTTGAAAAAAATATTTTTTTGGACTTAGTCATTTTTCCGGCGTTTATCAGACTTTCAGATAGGGGAAATGTCAGTGAGCGTTCCGATTTCAGTTCCAGAGCGATTTGCCCAATAAGTCCTTGATATTTAGTGGTTTTCAGCCAATTTTCTGGTTTTTTAAAAATTTCACTTTTTTGTGAAAATATCCACTAAATGAGGGAATAATATGTGTGAGGGTACCCCAGGAGAGTTCCAAATGTGGGTGGGTAGAATATATATCCCACGGGGGTAAAATTGAAAAAAGTTGAAAAAATATTTTTTTAGACTTAGTCATTTTTCTGGCATTTATCAGACTTTCAGATAGGGGAAATGTCAGTGAGCATTCCGATTTCAGTTCCAGAGCGATTCACCCAATGAGTCCTTGATATTTAGTCGTTTTCAGCCAATTTTCTGGATTTTTGAAAATTTCACTTTTTTGTGAAAATATCCACTAAATGAGGGAATAATATGTGTGAGGGTACCACAGGAGAGTTCCAAATGTGTGTGGGTAGAATATATATCCCACGGGGGTAAAATTGAAAAAAGTTGAAAAAAAAATTTTTTGGACTCAGTCATTTTTCTGGCGTTTATCAGACTTTCAGATAGGGGAAATGTCAGTGAGCATTCCGATTTCAGTTCCAGAGCGATTCGCCCAATGAGTCCTTGATATTTCGTCGTTTTCAGCCAATTTTTCTGGATTTTTGAAAATTTCACTTTTTTGTGAAAATATCCACTAAATGAGGGAATAATATGTGTGAGGGTACCCCAGGAGAGTTCCAAATGTGTGTGGGTAGAATATATATCCCACGGGGGTAAAATTGAAAAAAGTTGAAAAAAAAATTTTTTGGACTCAGTCATTTTTCTGGCGTTTATCAGACTTTCAGATAGGGGAAATGTCAGTGAGCATTCCGATTTCAGTTCCATAGCGATTCACCCAATGAGTCCTTGATATTTAGTCGTTTTCAGCCAATTTTCTGGATTTTTGAAAATTTCACTTTTTTGTGAAAATATCCACTAAATGAGGGAAATTTGTGAGGGTACCCCAGGAGAGCTCCAAATGTGTGTGGGTAGAATATATATCCCACGGGAGTAAAATTCAAAAAAGTTGAAAAAAATTTTTTTGGGACTTAGTCATTTTTTCGGCGTTTATCAGACTTTCAGATAGGGGAAATGTCAGTGAGCATTCCGATTTCAGTTCCAGAGCGATTCGCCCAATGAGTCCTTAATATTTAGTCGTTTTCAGCCAATTTTTCTGGATTTTTGAAAATTTCACTTTTTTGTGAAAATATCCACTAAATGAGGGAATAATATGTGTGAGGGTACCCCAGGAGAGTTCCAAATGTGTGTGGGTAGAATATATATCCCACGGGGGTAAAATTGAAAAGAGTTGAAAAAATATTTTTTTTGGACTTAGTCATTTTTCCGGCGTTTATCAGACTTTCAGATAGGGGAAATGTCAGTGAGCATTCCGATTTCAGTTCCAGAGCGATTCGCCCAATGAGTCCTTGATATTTCGTCGTTTTCAGCCAATTTTTCTTTATTTTTGAAAAGTTCACTTTTTTGTGAAAATATCCACTAAATGAGGGAATAATTTGTGTGAGGGTACCCCATGAGAGTTCCAAATGTGTGTGGGTAGAATATATATCCCACGGGGGTAAAATTGAAAAAAGTTGAAAACATTTTTTTTTGGACTTAGTCATTTTTCCGGCATTTATCAGACTTTCAGATAGGGGAAATGTCAGTGAGCGTTCCGATTTCAGTTCCAGAGCGATTTGCCCAATAAGTCCTTGATATTTAGTGGTTTTCAGCCAATTTTCTGGATTTTTGAAAATTTCACTTTTCTGTGAAAATATCCACTAAATAAGGGAATAATATGTGTGAGGGTACTCCAGGAGAGTTCCAAATGTGTGTGGGTAGAATATATATCCCACGGGGGTAAAATTGAAAAAAGTTGAAAACATTTTTTTTTGGACTTAGTCATTTTTCCGGCATTCATCAGACTTTCAGATAGGGGAAATGTCAGTGAGCGTTCCGATTTCAGTTCCAGAGCCATTCACCCAATGAGTCCTTGATATTTAGTCGTTTTCAGCCAATTTTCATGATTTTTGAAAATTTCACTTTTTTGTGAAAATATCCACTAAATGAGGGAATAATATGTGTGAGGGTACCACAGGAGATTTCCAAATGTGTGTGGGTAGAATATATATCCCACGGGGGTAAAATTGAAAAAAGTTGAAAAAAATTTTTTTTGGACTCAGTCATTTTTCTGGCGTTTATCATACTTTCAGATAGGGCAAATGTCAGTGAGCGTTCCGATTTCAGTTCCAGAGCGATTCGTCCAATGAGTCCTTGATATTTAGTCGTTTTCAGCCAATTTTCTGGATTTTTGAAAATTTCACTTTTTTGTGTAAATATCCACTAAATGAGGGAATAATATGTGTGAGGGTGCCCCAGGAGAGTTCCAAATGTGTGTGGGTAGAATATATATCCCACGGGGGTAAAATTGAAAAAAGTTGAAAAAAATTTTTTTTTTGGACTTAGTCATTTTTCTGGCGTTTATCAGACTTTCAGATAGGGGAAATGTCAGTGAGCATTCCGATTTCAGTTCCAGAGCGATTCGCCCAATGAGTCCTTGATATTTCGTCGTTTTCAGCCAATTTTTCTGGATTTTTGAAAATTTCTCTTTTTTGTGAAAATATCCACTAAATGAGGGAATAATATGTGTGAGGGTACCCCAGGAGAGTTCCAAATGTGTGTGGGTAGAATATATATCCAACGGGGGTAAAATTGAAAAAAGTTGAAAAAAATTTTTTTTTGGACTTAGTCATTTTTCCGACATTTATCAGACTTTCAGATAGGGGAAATGTCAGTGAGCGTTCCGATTTCAATTCCAGAGCGATTCACCGGATGAGTCCTTGATATTTAGTCGTTTTCAGCCAATTTTTCTGGATTTTTGAAAATTTCACTTTTTTCTGAAAATATCCACTAAATGAGGGAATAATATGTGTGAGGGTACCCCAGGAGAGTTCCAAATGTGTGTGGGTAGAATATATATCCCACGGGGGTAAAATTGAAAAAAGTTGAAAAAAATTTTTTTTTGGACTTAGTCATTTTTCCGACATTTATCAGACTTTCAGATAGGGGAAATGTCAGTGAGCATTCCGATTTCAGTTCCAGAGCGATTCACCCAATGAGTCCTTGATATTTAGTCGTTTTCAGCCAATTTTCTGGATTTTTGAAAATTTCACTTTTTTGTGAAAATATCCACTAAATGAGGGAATAATATGTGTGAGGGTACCCCAGGAGAGTTCCAAATGTGTGTGGGTAGAATATATATCCCACGGGGGTAAAATTGAAAAGAGTTGAAAAAATATTTTTTTTGGACTTAGTCATTTTTCCGGCGTTTATCAGACTTTCAGATAGGGGAAATGTCAGTGAGCATTCCGATTTCAGTTCCAGAGCGATTCGCCCAATGAGTCCTTGATATTTCGTCGTTTTCAGCCAATTTTTCTGGATTTTTGAAAAGTTCACTTTTTTGTGAAAATATCCACTAAATGAGGGAATAATTTGTGTGAGGGTACCCCATGAGAGTTCCAAATGTGTGTGGGTAGAATATATATCCCACGGGGGTAAAATTGAAAAAAGTTGAAAACATTTTTTTTTGGACATAGTCATTTTTCCGGCATTCATCAAACTTTCAGATAGGGGAAATGTCAGTGAGCGTTCCGATTTCAGTTCCAGAGCGATTCGCCCAATGAGTCCTTGATTTTTAGTTGTTTTCAGCCAATTTTCTGTATTTTTGAAAATTTCACTTTTTTGTGAAAATATCCACTAAATGAGGGAATAATATGTGTGAGGGTACCCCAGGAGAGTTCCAAATGTGGGTGGGTAGAATATATATCCCACGGGGGTAAAATTGAAAAAAGTTGAAAAAAAAATTTTTTGGACTCAGTCATTTTTCTGGCGTTTATCAGACTTTCAGATAGGGGAAATGTCAGTAAGCATTCCGATTTCAGTTCCAGAGCGATTCACCCAATGAGTCCTTGATATTTAGTCGTTTTCAGCCAATTTTCTGGATTTTTGAAAATTTCACTTTTTTGTGAAAATATCCACTAAATGAGGGAATAATATGTGTGAGGGTACCCCAGGAGAGTTCCAAATGTGTGTGGGTAGAATATATATCCCACGGGGGTAAAATTGAAAAGAGTTGAAAAAATATTTTTTTTGGACTTAGTCATTTTTCCGGCGTTTATCAGACTTTCAGATAGGGGAAATGTCAGTGAGCATTCCGATTTCAGTTCCAGAGCGATTCGCCCAATGAGTCCTTGATATTTCGTCGTTTTCAGCCAATTTTTCTGGATTTTTGAAAAGTTCACTTTTTTGTGAAAATATCCACTAAATGAGGGAATAATTTGTGTGAGGGTACCCCATGAGAGTTCCAAATGTGTGTGGGTAGAATATATATCCCACGGGGGTAAAATTGAAAAAAGTTGAAAACATTTTTTTTTGGACATAGTCATTTTTCCGGCATTCATCAAACTTTCAGATAGGGGAAATGTCAGTGAGCGTTCCGATTTCAGTTCCAGAGCGATTCGCCCAATGAGTCCTTGATTTTTAGTTGTTTTCAGCCAATTTTCTGTATTTTTGAAAATTTCACTTTTTTGTGAAAATATCCACTAAATGAGGGAATAATATGTGTGAGGGTACCCCAGGAGAGTTCCAAATGTGGGTGGGTAGAATATATATCCCACGGGGGTAAAATTGAAAAAAGTTGAAAAAAAAATTTTTTGGACTCAGTCATTTTTCTGGCGTTTATCAGACTTTCAGATAGGGGAAATGGCAGTGAGCATTCCGATTTCAGTTCCAGAGCGATTCGCCCAATGAGTCCTTGATATTTCGTCGTTTTCAGCCAATTTTTCTGGATTTTTGAAAATTTCACTTTTTTGTGAAAATATCCACTAAATGAGGGAATAATATGTGTGAGGGTACCCCAGGAGAGTTCCAAATGTGTGTGGGTAGAATATATATCCCACGGGGGTAAAATTGAAAAAAGTTGAAAACATTTTTTTTTGGACTTAGTCATTTTTCCGGCATTTATCAGACTTTCAGATAGGGGAAATGTCAGTGAGCGTTCCGATTTCAGTTCCACAGCGATTCGCCCAATGAGTCCTTGATTTTTAGTCTTTTTCAGCCAAATTTCTGTATTTTTGAAAATTTCACTTTTTTGTGAAAATATCCACTAAATGAGGGAATAATATGTGTGAGGGTACCCCAGGAGAGTTCCAAATGTGTGTGGGTAGAATATATATCCCACGGGAGTAAAATTGAAAAAAGTTTAAAAAAATTTTTTTGGGACTTAGTCATTTTTCCGGCGTTTATCAGACTTTCAGATAGGGGAAATGTCAGTGAGCATTCCGATTTCAGTTCCAGAGCGATTCGCCCAATGAGTCCTTGATATTTCGTCGTTTTCAGCCAATTTTTCTGGATTTTTGAAAAGTTCACTTTTTTGTGAAAATATCCACTAAATGAGGGAATAACTTGTGTGAGGTTACCCCATGAGAGTTCCAAATGTGTGTGGGTAGAATATATATCCCACGGGGGTAAAATTGAAAAAAGTTGAAAACATTTTTTTTTGGACTTAGTCATTTTTCCGGCATTCATCAAACTTTCAGATAGGGGAAATGTCAGTGAGCGTTCCGATTTCAGTTCCAGAGCGATTCGCCCAATGAGTCCTTGATTTTTAGTTGTTTTCAGCAAATTTTCTGTATTTTTGAAAATTTCACTTTTTTGTGAAAATATCCACTAAATGAGGGAATAATATGTGTGAGGGTACCCCAGGAGAGTTCCAAATGTGGGTGGGTAGAATATATATCCCACGGGGGTAAAATTGAAAAAAGTTGAAAAAAATTTTTTTTGGACTTAGTCATTTTTCCGGCATTTATCAGACTTTCAGATAGGGGAAATGTCAGTGAGCATTCCGATTTCAGTTCCAGAGCCAATCACCCAATGAGTCCTTGATATTTAGTCGTTTTCAGCCAATTTTCAGGATTTTTGAAAATTTCACTTTTTTGTGAAAATATCCACTAAATGAGGGAATAATATGTGTGAGGGTACCACAGGAGAGTTCCAAATGTGTGTGGGTAGAATATATATCCCACGGGGGTAAAATTGAAAAAAGTTGAAAAAAAATTTTTTTGGACTCAGTCATTTTTCTGGCGTTTATCATACTTTCAGATAGGGGAAATGTCAGTGAGCGTTCCGATTTCAGTTCCAGAGCGATTCGTCCAATGAGTCCTTGATATTTAGTCGTTTTCAGCCAATTTTCTGTATTTTTGAAAATTTCACTTTTTTGTGAAAATATCCACTAAATGAGGGAATAATATGTGTGAGGGTACCCCAGGAGAGTTCCAAATGTGGGTGGGTAGAATATATATCCCACGGGGGTAAAATTGAAAAAAGTTGAAAAAAAATTTTTTTGGACTTAGTCATTTTTCCGGCATTTATCAGACTTTCAGATAGGGGAAATGTCAGTGAGCATTCCGATTTCAGTTCCAGAGCCATTCACCCAATGAGTCCTTGATATTTAGTCGTTTTCAGCCAATTTTCAGGATTTTTGAAAATTTCACTTTTTTGTGAAAATATCCACTAAATGAGGGAATAATATGTGTGAGGGTACCACAGGAGAGTTCCAAATGTGTGTGGGTAGAATATATATCCCACGGGGGTAAAATTGAAAAAAGTTGAAAAAAAATTTTTTTGGACTCAGTCATTTTTCTGGCGTTTATCATACTTTCAGATAGGGGAAATGTCAGTGAGCGTTCCGATTTCAGTTCCAGAGCGATTCATCCAATGAGTCCTTGATATTTAGTCGTTTTCAGCCAATTTTCTGGATTTTTGAAAATTTCACTTTTTTGTGTAAATATCCACTAAATGAGGGAATAATATGTGTGAGGGTACCCCAGGAGAGTTCCAAATGTGTGTGGGTAGAATATATATCCCACGGGGGTAAAATTGAAAAAAGTTGAAAAAATTTCTTTTTTGGACTTAGTCATTTTTCCGGCATTTATCAGACTTTCAGATAGGGGAAATGTCAGTGAGCATTCCGATTTCAGTTCCAGAGCGATTCGCCCAATGCGTCCTTGATATTTCTTCGTTTTCAGCCAATTTTTCTGGATTTTTGAAAATTTCACTTTTTTCTGAAAATATCCACTAAATGAGGGAATAATATGTGTGAGGGTACCCCAGGAGAGTTCCAAATGTGTGTGGGTAGAATATATATCCCACGGGGGTAAAATTGAAAAAAGTTGAAAACATTTTTTTTTGGACTTAGTCATTTTTCCGGCATTTATCAGACTTTCAGATAGAGGAAATGTCAGTGAGCGTTCCGATTTCAGTTCCAGAGCGATTTGCCCAATAAGTCCTTGATATTTAGTGGTTTTCAGCCAATTTTCAGGATTTTTGAAAATTTCACTTTTTTGTGAAAATATCCACTAAATGAGGGAATAATATGTGTGAGGGTACCATAGGAGAGTTCCAAATGTGTGTGGGTAGAATATATATCCCACGGGGGTAAAATTGAAAAAAGTTGAAAAAAATTTTTTTTGGACTCAGTCATTTTTCTGGCGTTTATCATACTTTCAGATAGGGGAAATGTCAGTGAGCGTTCCGATTTCAGTTCCAGAGCGATTCGTCCAATGAGTCCTTGATATTTAGTCGTTTTCAGCCAATTTTCTGGATTTTTGAAAATTTCACTTTTTTGTGTAAATATCCACTAAATGAGGGAATAATATGTGTGAGGGTGCCCCAGGAGAGTTCCAAATGTGTGTGGGTAGAATATATATCCCACGGGGGTAAAATTGAAAAAAGTTGAAAAAAATTTTTTTTTGGACTTAGTCATTTTTCCGGCGTTTATCAGACTTTCAGATAGGGGAAATGTCAGTAAGCATTCCGATTTCAGTTCCAGAGCGATTCGCCCAATGAGTCCTTGATATTTCGTCGTTTTCAGCCAATTTTTCTGGATTTTTGAACATTTCTCTTTTTTGTGAAAATATCCACTAAATGAGGGAATAATATGTGTGAGGGTACCCCAGGAGAGTTCCAAATGTGTGTGGGTAGAATATATATCCCACGGGGGTAAAATTGAAAAAAGTTGAAAAAAATTCTTTTTTGGACTTAGTCATTTTTCCGGCATTTATCAGACTTTCAGATAGGGGAAATGTCAGTGAGCATTCCGATTTCAGTTCCAGAGCGATTCGCCCAATGAGTCCTTGATATTTCTTCGTTTTCAGCCAATTTTTCTGGATTTTTGAAAATTTCACTTTTTTCTGAAAATATCCACTAAATGAGGGAATAATATGTGTGAGGGTACCCCAGGAGAGTTCCAAATGTGTGTGGGTAGAATATATATCCCACGGGGGTAAAATTGAAAAAAGTTGAAAACATTTTTTTTTTTACTTAGTCATTTTTCCGGCGTTTATCAGCCTTTCAGATAGGGGAAATGTCAGTGAGCATTCCGATTTCAGTTCCAGAGCGATTCGCCCAATGAGTCCTTGATATTTTGTCGTTTTCAGCCAATTTTTCTGGATTTTTGAAAATTTCACTTTTTTGTGAAAATATCCACTAAATGAGGGAATAATATGTGTGAGGGTACCACAGGAGAGTTCCAAATGTGTGTGGGTAGAATATATATCCCACGGGGGTAAAATTGAAAAAAGTTGAAAACATTTTTTTTTTTACTTAGTCATTTTTCCGGCGTTTATCAGCCTTTCAGATAGGGGAAATGTCAGTGAGCATTCCGATTTCAGTTCCAGAGCGATTCGCCCAATGAGTCCTTGATATTTAGTCGTTTTCAGCCAATTTTCTGGATTTTTGAAAATTTCACTTTTTTGTGTAAATATCCACTAAATGAGGGAATAATATGTGTGAGGGTACCCCAGGAGAGTTCCAAATGTGTGTGGGTAGAATATATATCCCACGGGGGTAAAATTGAAAAAAGTTGAAAAAAATTTTTTTTTGGACTTAGTCATTTTTCCGACATTTATCAGACTTTCAGATAGGGGAAATGTCAGTGAGCATTCCGATTTCAGTTCCAGAGCGATTCGCCCAATGAGTCCTTGATATTTCGTCGTTTTCAGCCAATTTTTCTGGATTTTTGAAAATTTCACTTTTTTGTGAAAATATCCACTAAATGAGGGAATAATATGTGTGAGGGTACCCCAGGAGAGTTCCAAATGTGGGTGGGTAGAATATATATCCCACGGGGGTAAAATTGAAAAAAGTTGAAAAAAATATTTTTTTGGACTTAGTCATTTTTCCGGCGTTTATCAGACTTTCAGATAGGGGAAATGTCAGTGAGCATTCCGATTTCAGTTCCAGAGCGATTCGCCCAATGAGTCCTTGATATTTCGTCGTTTTCAGCCAATTTTTCTGGATTTTTGAACATTTCTCTTTTTTGTGAAAATATCCACTAAATGAGGGAATAATATGTGTGAGGGTACCCCAGGAGAGTTCCAAATGTGTGTGGGTAGAATATATATCCCACGGGGGTAAAATTGAAAAAAGTTGAAAACATTTTTTTTTTTACTTAGTCATTTTTCCGGCGTTTATCAGCCTTTCAGATAGGGGAAATGTCAGTGAGCGTTCCGATTTCAGTTCCAGAGCGATTCGTCCAATGAGTCCTTGATATTTAGTCGTTTTCAGCCAATTTTCTGTATTTTTGAAAATTTCACTTTTTTGTGAAAATATCCACTAAATGAGGGAATAATATGTGTGAGGGTACCCCAGGAGAGTTCCAAATGTGGGTGGGTAGAATATATATCCCACGGGGGTAAAATTGAAAAAAGTTGAAAAAAAATTTTTTTGGACTTAGTCATTTTTCCGGCATTTATCAGACTTTCAGATAGGGGAAATGTCAGTGAGCATTCCGATTTCAGTTCCAGAGCCATTCACCCAATGAGTCCTTGATATTTAGTCGTTTTCAGCCAATTTTCAGGATTTTTGAAAATTTCACTTTTTTGTGAAAATATCCACTAAATGAGGGAATAATATGTGTGAGGGTACCACAGGAGAGTTCCAAATGTGTGTGGGTAGAATATATATCCCACGGGGGTAAAATTGAAAAAAGTTGAAAAAAAATTTTTTTGGACTCAGTCATTTTTCTGGCGTTTATCATACTTTCAGATAGGGGAAATGTCAGTGAGCGTTCCGATTTCAGTTCCAGAGCGATTCATCCAATGAGTCCTTGATATTTAGTCGTTTTCAGCCAATTTTCTGGATTTTTGAAAATTTCACTTTTTTGTGTAAATATCCACTAAATGAGGGAATAATATGTGTGAGGGTACCCCAGGAGAGTTCCAAATGTGTGTGGGTAGAATATATATCCCACGGGGGTAAAATTGAAAAAAGTTGAAAAAAATTCTTTTTTGGACTTAGTCATTTTTCCGGCATTTATCAGACTTTCAGATAGGGGAAATGTCAGTGAGCATTCCGATTTCAGTTCCAGAGCGATTCGCCCAATGCGTCCTTGATATTTCTTCGTTTTCAGCCAATTTTTCTGGATTTTTGAAAATTTCACTTTTTTCTGAAAATATCCACTAAATGAGGGAATAATATGTGTGAGGGTACCCCAGGAGAGTTCCAAATGTGTGTGGGTAGAATATATATCCCACGGGGGTAAAATTGAAAAAAGTTGAAAACATTTTTTTTTTGGACTTAGTCATTTTTCCGGCATTTATCAGACTTTCAGATAGAGGAAATGTCAGTGAGCGTTCCGATTTCAGTTCCAGAGCGATTTGCCCAATAAGTCCTTGATATTTAGTGGTTTTCAGCCAATTTTCAGGATTTTTGAAAATTTCACTTTTTTGTGAAAATATCCACTAAATGAGGGAATAATATGTGTGAGGGTACCATAGGAGAGTTCCAAATGTGTGTGGGTAGAATATATATCCCACGGGGGTAAAATTGAAAAAAGTTGAAAAAAATTTTTTTTGGACTCAGTCATTTTTCTGGCGTTTATCATACTTTCAGATAGGGGAAATGTCAGTGAGCGTTCCGATTTCAGTTCCAGAGCGATTCGTCCAATGAGTCCTTGATATTTAGTCGTTTTCAGCCAATTTTCTGGATTTTTGAAAATTTCACTTTTTTGTGTAAATATCCACTAAATGAGGGAATAATATGTGTGAGGGTGCCCCAGGAGAGTTCCAAATGTGTGTGGGTAGAATATATATCCCACGGGGGTAAAATTGAAAAAAGTTGAAAAAAATTTTTTTTTGGACTTAGTCATTTTTCCGGCGTTTATCAGACTTTCAGATAGGGGAAATGTCAGTAAGCATTCCGATTTCAGTTCCAGAGCGATTCGCCCAATGAGTCCTTGATATTTCGTCGTTTTCAGCCAATTTTTCTGGATTTTTGAACATTTCTCTTTTTTGTGAAAATATCCACTAAATGAGGGAATAATATGTGTGAGGGTACCCCAGGAGAGTTCCAAATGTGTGTGGGTAGAATATATATCCCACGGGGGTAAAATTGAAAAAAGTTGAAAAAAATTCTTTTTTGGACTTAGTCATTTTTCCGGCATTTATCAGACTTTCAGATAGGGGAAATGTCAGTGAGCATTCCGATTTCAGTTCCAGAGCGATTCGCCCAATGAGTCCTTGATATTTCTTCGTTTTCAGCCAATTTTTCTGGATTTTTGAAAATTTCACTTTTTTCTGAAAATATCCACTAAATGAGGGAATAATATGTGTGAGGGTACCCCAGGAGAGTTCCAAATGTGTGTGGGTAGAATATATATCCCACGGGGGTAAAATTGAAAAAAGTTGAAAACATTTTTTTTTTTACTTAGTCATTTTTCCGGCGTTTATCAGCCTTTCAGATAGGGGAAATGTCATTGAGCATTCCGATTTCAGTTCCAGAGCGATTCGCCCAATGAGTCCTTGATATTTTGTCGTTTTCAGCCAATTTTTCTGGATTTTTGAAAATTTCACTTTTTTGTGAAAATATCCACTAAATGAGGGAATAATATGTGTGAGGGTACCACAGGAGAGTTCCAAATGTGTGTGGGTAGAATATATATCCCACGGGGGTAAAATTGAAAAAAGTTGAAAACATTTTTTTTTTTACTTAGTCATTTTTCCGGCGTTTATCAGCCTTTCAGATAGGGGAAATGTCAGTGAGCATTCCGATTTCAGTTCCAGAGCGATTCGCCCAATGAGTCCTTGATATTTAGTCGTTTTCAGCCAATTTTCTGGATTTTTGAAAATTTCACTTTTTTGTGTAAATATCCACTAAATGAGGGAATAATATGTGTGAGGGTACCCCAGGAGAGTTCCAAATGTGTGTGGGTAGAATATATATCCCACGGGGGTAAAATTGAAAAAAGTTGAAAAAAATTTTTTTTTGGACTTAGTCATTTTTCCGACATTTATCAGACTTTCAGATAGGGGAAATGTCAGTGAGCATTCCGATTTCAGTTCCAGAGCGATTCGCCCAATGAGTCCTTGATATTTCGTCGTTTTCAGCCAATTTTTCTGGATTTTTGAAAATTTCACTTTTTTGTGAAAATATCCACTAAATGAGGGAATAATATGTGTGAGGGTACCCCAGGAGAGTTCCAAATGTGGGTGGGTAGAATATATATCCCACGGGGGTAAAATTGAAAAAAGTTGAAAAAAATATTTTTTTGGACTTAGTCATTTTTCCGGCGTTTATCAGACTTTCAGATAGGGGAAATGTCAGTGAGCATTCCGATTTCAATTTCAGAGCGATTCACCGGATGAGTCCTTGATATTTAGTCGTTTTCAGCCAATTTTTCTGGATTTTTCAAAATTTCACTTTTTTCTGAAAATATCCACTAAATGAGGGAATAATATGTGTGAGGGTACCCCAGGAGAGTTCCAAATGTGTGTGGGTAGAATATATATCCCACGGGGGTAAAATTGAAAAAAGTTGAAAACATTTTTTTTTTTACTTAGTCATTTTTCCGGCGTTTATCAGCCTTTCAGATAGGGGAAATGTCAGTGAGCATTCCGATTTCAGTTCCAGAGCGATTCGCCCAATGAGTCCTTGATATTTCGTCGTTTTCAGCCAATTTTTCTGGATTTTTGAAAATTTCACTTTTTTGTGAAAATATCCACTAAATGAGGGAATAATATGTGTGAGGGTACCCCAGGAGAGTTCCAAATGTGGGTGGGTAGAATATATATCCCACGGGGGTAAAATTGAAAAAAGTTGAAAAAATATTTTTTTAGACTTAGTCATTTTTCCGGCATTTATGAGACTTTCAGATAGAGGAAATGTCAGTGAGCGTTCCGATTTCAGTTCCAGAGCGATTTGCCCAATAAGTCCTTGATATTTAGTGGTTTTCAGCCAATTTTCTGGATTTTTGAAAATTTCACTTTTCTGTGAAAATATCCACTAAATAAGGGAATAATATGTGTGAGGGTACCCCAGGAGAGTTCCAAATGTGTGTGGGTAGAAAATATATCCCACGGGGGTAAAATTGAAAAAAGTTGAAAACATTTTTTTTTGGACTTAGTCATTTTTCCGGCATTCATCAGACTTTCAGATAGGGGAAATGTCAGTGAGCGTTCCGATTTCAGTTCCGGAGCCATTCACCCAATGAGTCCTTGATATTTAGTCGTTTTCAGCCAATTTTCAGGATTTTTCAAAATTTCACTTTTTTGTGAAAATATCCACTAAATGAGGGAATAATATGTGTGAGGGTACCACAGGAGAGTTCCAAATGTGTGTGGGTAGAATATATATCCCACGGGGGTAAAATTGAAAAAAGTTGAAAAAAATTTTTTTTGGACTCAGTCATTTTTCTGGCGTTTATCATACTTTCAGATAGGGGAAATGTCAGTGAGCGTTCCGATTTCAGTTCCAGAGCGATTCGTCCAATGAGTCCTTGATATTTAGTCGTTTTCAGCCAATTTTCTGGATTTTTGAAAATTTCACTTTTTTGTGTAAATATCCACTAAATGAGGGAATAATATGTGTGAGGGTGCCCCAGGAGAGTTCCAAATGTGTGTGGGTAGAATATATATCCCACGGGGGTAAAATTGAAAAAAGTTGAAAAAAATTTTTTTTTGGACTTAGTCATTTTTCCGACATTTATCAGACTTTCAGATAGGGGAAATGTCAGTGAGCATTCCGATTTCAGTTCCAGAGCGATTCGCCCAATGAGTCCTTGATATTTCGTCGTTTTCAGCCAATTTTTCTGGATTTTTGAACATTTCTCTTTTTTGTGAAAATATCCACTAAATGAGGGAATAATATGTGTGAGGGTACCCCAGGAGAGTTCCAAATGTGTGTGGGTAGAATATATATCCCACGGGGGTAAAATTGAAAAAAGTTGAAAAAAATTTTTTTTTGGACTTAGTCATTTTTCCGACATTTATCAGACTTTCAGATAGGGGAAATGTCAGTGAGCATTCCGATTTCAGTTCCAGAGCGATTCGCCCAATGAGTCCTTGATATTTCGTCGTTTTCAGCCAATTTTTCTGGATTTTTGAAAATTTCACTTTTTTGTGAAAATATCCACTAAATGAGGGAATAATATGTGTGAGGGTACCCCAGGAGAGTTCCAAATGTGGGTGGGTAGAATATATATCCCACGGGGGTAAAATTGAAAAAAGTTGAAAAAATATTTTTTTAGACTTAGTCATTTTTCCGGCATTTATGAGACTTTCAGATAGAGGAAATGTCAGTGAGCGTTCCGATTTCAGTTCCAGAGCGATTTGCCCAATAAGTCCTTGATATTTAGTGGTTTTCAGCCAATTTTCTGGATTTTTGAAAATTTCACTTTTCTGTGAAAATATCCACTAAATAAGGGAATAATATGTGTGAGGGTACCCCAGGAGAGTTCCAAATGTGTGTGGGTAGAAAATATATCCCACGGGGGTAAAATTGAAAAAAGTTGAAAACATTTTTTTTTGGACTTAGTCATTTTTCCGGCATTCATCAGACTTTCAGATAGGGGAAATGTCAGTGAGCGTTCCGATTTCAGTTCCGGAGCCATTCACCCAATGAGTCCTTGATATTTAGTCGTTTTCAGCCAATTTTCAGGATTTTTCAAAATTTCACTTTTTTGTGAAAATATCCACTAAATGAGGGAATAATATGTGTGAGGGTACCACAGGAGAGTTCCAAATGTGTGTGGGTAGAATATATATCCCACGGGGGTAAAATTGAAAAAAGTTGAAAAAAATTTTTTTTGGACTCAGTCATTTTTCTGGCGTTTATCATACTTTCAGATAGGGGAAATGTCAGTGAGCGTTCCGATTTCAGTTCCAGAGCGATTCGTCCAATGAGTCCTTGATATTTAGTCGTTTTCAGCCAATTTTCTGGATTTTTGAAAATTTCACTTTTTTGTGTAAATATCCACTAAATGAGGGAATAATATGTGTGAGGGTGCCCCAGGAGAGTTCCAAATGTGTGTGGGTAGAATATATATCCCACGGGGGTAAAATTGAAAAAAGTTGAAAAAAATTTTTTTTTGGACTTAGTCATTTTTCCGACATTTATCAGACTTTCAGATAGGGGAAATGTCAGTGAGCATTCCGATTTCAGTTCCAGAGCGATTCGCCCAATGAGTCCTTGATATTTCGTCGTTTTCAGCCAATTTTTCTGGATTTTTGAACATTTCTCTTTTTTGTGAAAATATCCACTAAATGAGGGAATAATATGTGTGAGGGTACCCCAGGAGAGTTCCAAATGTGTGTGGGTAGAATATATATCCCACGGGGGTAAAATTGAAAAAAGTTGAAAAAAATTTTTTTTTGGACTTAGTCATTTTTCGGACATTTATCAGACTTTCAGATAGGGGAAATGTCAGTGAGCGTTCCGATTTCAATTTCAGAGCGATTCACCGGATGAGTCCTTGATATTTAGTCGTTTTCAGCCAATTTTCTGGATTTTTGAAAATTTCACTTTTTTGTGTAAATATCCACTAAATGAGGGAATAATATGTGTGAGGGTACCCCAGGAGAGTTCCAAATGTGTGTGGGTAGAATATATATCCCACGGGGGTAAAATTGAAAAAAGTTGAAAAAAATTTTTTTTTGGACTTAGTCATTTTTCCGACATTTATCAGACTTTCAGATAGGGGAAATGTCAGTGAGCATTCCGATTTCAGTTCCAGAGCGATTCGCCCAATGAGTCCTTGATATTTCGTCGTTTTCAGCCAATTTTTCTGGATTTTTGAAAATTTCACTTTTTTGTGAAAATATCCACTAAATGAGGGAATAATATGTGTGAGGGTACCCCAGGAGAGTTCCAAATGTGGGTGGGTAGAATATATATCCCACGGGGGTAAAATTGAAAAAAGTTGAAAAAAATATTTTTTTGGACTTAGTCATTTTTCCGGCGTTTATCAGACTTTCAGATAGGGGAAATGTCAGTGAGCATTCCGATTTCAGTTCCAGAGCGATTCGCCCAATGAGTCCTTGATATTTAGTCGTTTTCAGCCAATTTTCTGGATTTTTGAAAATTTCACTTTTTTGTGAAAATATCCACTAAATGAGGGAATAATATGTGTGAGGGTACCCCAGGAGAGTTCCAAATGTGGGTGGGTAGAATATATATCCCACGGGGGTAAAATTGAAAAAAGTTGAAAAAAATATTTTTTTGGACTTAGTCATTTTTCCGGCGTTTATCAGACTTTCAGATAGGGGAAATGTCAGTGAGCATTCCGATTTCAGTTCCAGAGCGATTCGCCCAATGAGTCCTTGATATTTAGTCGTTTTCAGCCAATTTTCTGGATTTTTGAAAATTTCACTTTTTTGTGAAAATATCCACTAAATGAGGGAATAATATGTGTGAGGGTACCCCAGGAGAGTTCCAAATGTGTGTGGGTAGAATATATATCCCACGGGGGTAAAATTGAAAAAAGTTGAAAAAAATATTTTTTTGGACTTAGTCATTTTTCCGGCGTTTATCAGACTTTCAGATAGGGGAAATGTCAGTGAGCGTTCCGATTTCAGTTCCAGAGCGATTTGCCCAATAAGTCCTTGATATTTAGTGGTTTTCAGCCAATTTTCTGGATTTTTGAAAATTTCACTTTTTTGTGTAAATATCCACTAAATGAGGGAAATTTGTGAGGGTACCCCAGGAGAGCTTCAATTGTGTGTGGGTAGAATATATATCCCACGGGAGTAAAATTCAAAAAAGTTTAAAAAAATTTTTTTTGGGACTTAGTCATTTTTTCGCCGTTTATCAGACTTTCAGATAGGGGAAATGTCAGTGAGCATTCCGATTTCAGTTCCAGAACGATTCGCCCAATGAGTCCTTAATATTTAGTCGTTTTCAGCCAATTTTTCTGGATTTTTGAAAATTTCACTTTTTTGTGAAAATATCCACTAAATGAGGGAATAATATGTGTGAGGGTACCCCAGGAGAGTTCCAAATGTGTGTGGGTAGAATATATATCCCACGGGGGTAAAATTGAAAAAAGTTGAAAACATTTTTTTTTGGACTTAGTCATTTTTCCGGCATTTATCAGACTTTCAGATAGGGGAAATGTCAGTGAGCGTTCCGATTTCAGTTCCACAGCGATTCGCCCAATGAGTCCTTGATTTTTAGTCTTTTTCAGCCAAATTTCTGTATTTTTGAAAATTTCACTTTTTTGTGAAAATATCCACTAAATGAGGGAAAAATATGTGTGAGGGTACCCCAGGAGAGTTCCAAATATGTGTGGGTAGAATATATATCCCACGGGAGTAAAATTGAAAAAAGTTTAAAAAAATTTTTTTGGGACTTAGTCATTTTTCCGGCGTTTATCAGACTTTCAAATAGGGGAAATGTCAGTGAGCATTCCGATTTCAGTTCCAGAGCGATTCGCCCAAAGAGTCCTTGATATTTCGTCGTTTTCAGCCAATTTTCTGGATTTTTGAAAATTTCACTTTTTTGTGAAAATATCCACTAAATGAGGGAATAATTTGTGTGAGGGTACCCCATGAGAGTTCCAAATGTGTGTGGGTAGAATATATATCCCACGGGGGTAAAATTGAAAAAAGTTGAAAACATTTTTTTTTGGACTTAGTCATTTTTCCGGCATTCATCAAACTTTCAGATAGGGGAAATGTCAGTGAGCGTTCCGATTTCAGTTCCAGAGCGATTCGTCCAATGAGTCCTTGATATTTAGTCGTTTTCAGCCAATTTTCTGGATTTTTGAAAATTTCACTTTTTTGTGAAAATATCCACTAAATGAGGGAATAATATGTGTGAGGGTACCCCAGGAGAGTTCCAAATGTGGGTGGGTAGAATATATATCCCACGGGGGTAAAATTGAAAAAAGTTGAAAAAAATATTTTTTTGGACTTAGTCATTTTTCCGGCGTTTATCAGACTTTCAGATAGGGGAAATGTCAGTGAGCGTTCCGATTTCAGTTCCAGAGCGATTTGCCCAATAAGTCCTTGATATTTAGTGGTTTTCAGCCAATTTTCTGGATTTTTGAAAATTTCACTTTTTTGTGTAAATATCCACTAAATGAGGGAAATTTGTGAGGGTACCCCAGGAGAGCTCCAAATGTGTGTGGGTAGAATATATATCCCACGGGAGTAAAATTCAAAAAAGTTGAAAAAAATTTTTTTTGGGACTTAGTCATTTTTTCGCCGTTTATCAGACTTTCAGATAGGGGAAATGTCAGTGAGCATTCCGATTTCAGTTCCAGAGCGATTCGCCCAATGAGTCCTTAATATTTAGTCGTTTTCAGCCAATTTTTCCTGGATTTTTGAAAATTTCACTTTTTTGTGAAAATATCCACTAAATGAGGGAATAATATGTGTGAGGGTACCCCAGGAGAGTTCCAAATGTGGGTGGGTAGAATATATATCCCACGGGGGTAAAATTGAAAAAAGTTGAAAAAATATTTTTTTAGACTTAGTCATTTTTCCGGCATTTATCAGACTTTCAGATAGGGGAAATATCAGTGAGCATTCCGATTTCAGTTCCAGAGCGATTCACCCAATGAGTCCTTGATATTTAGTCGTTTTCAGCCAATTTTCTGGATTTTTGAAAATTTCACTTTTTTGTGAAAATATCCACTAAATGAGGGAATAATATGTGTGAGGGTACCACAGGAGAGTTCCAAATGTGTGTGGGTAGAATATATATCCCACGGGGGTAAAATTGAAAAAAGTTGAAAAAAAAATTTTTTGGACTCAGTCATTTTTCTGGCGTTTATCAGACTTTCAGATAGGGGAAATGTCAGTGAGCATTCCGATTTCAGTTCCAGAGCGATTCGCCCAATGAGTCCTTGATATTTCGTCGTTTTCAGCCAATTTTTCTGGATTTTTGAAAATTTCACTTTTTTCTGAAAATATCCACTAAATGAGGGAATAATATGTGTGAGGGTACCCCAGGAGAGTTCCAAATGTGTGTGGGTAGAATATATATCCCACGGGGGTAAAATTGAAAAAAGTTGAAAACATTTTTTTTTTTACTTAGTCATTTTTCCGGCGTTTATCAGACTTTCAGATAGGGGAAATGTCAGTGAGCATTCCGATTTCAGTTCCATAGCGATTCACCCAATGAGTCCTTGATATTTAGTCGTTTTCAGCCAATTTTTCTGGATTTTTGAAAATTTCACTTTTTTGTGAAAATATCCACTAAATGAGGGAAATTTGTGAGGGTACCCCAGGAGAGCTCCAAATGTGTGTGGGTAGAATATATTTCCCACGGGAGTAAAATTCAAAAAAGTTGAAAAATATTTTTTTAGGACTTAGTCATTTTTTCGGCGTTTATCAGACTTTCAGATAGGGGAAATGTCAGTGAGCATTCCGATTTCAGTTCCAGAGCGATTCGCCCAATGAGTCCTTGATTTTTAGTCTTTTTCAGCCAAATTTCTGCATTTTTGAAAATTTCACTTTTTTGTGAAAATATCCACTAAATGAGGGAATAATATATGTGAGGGTACCCCAGGAGAGTTCCAAATGTGTGTGGGTAGAATATATATCCCACGGGAGTAAAATTGAAAAAAGTTTAAAAAAATTTTTTTGGGACTTAGTCATTTTTCCGGCGTTTATCAGACTTTCAAATAGGGGAAATGTCAGTGAGCATTCCGATTTCAGTTCCAGAGCGATTCGCCCAAAGAGTCCTTGATATTTCGTCGTTTTCAGCCAATTTTCTGGATTTGTGAAAATTTCACTTTTTTGTGAAAATATCCACTAAATGAGGGAATAATATGTGTGAGGGTACCCCAGGAGAGTTCCAAATGTGTGTGGGTAGAATATATATCCCACGGGGGTAAAATTGAAAAGAGTTGAAAAAATATTTTTTTTGGACTTAGTCATTTTTCCGGCGTTTATCAGACTTTCAGATAGGGGAAATGTCAGTGAGCGTTCCGATTTCAGTTCCACAGCGATTCGCCCAATGAGTCCTTGATTTTTAGTCTTTTTCAGCCAAATTTCTGCATTTTTGAAAATTTCACTTTTTTGTGAAAATATCCACTAAATGAGGGAATAATATGTGTGAGGGTACCCCAGGAGAGTTCCAAATGTGTGTGGGTAGAATATATATCCCACGGGAGTAAAATTGAAAAAAGTTTAAAAAAATTTTTTTGGGACTTAGTCATTTTTCCGGCGTTTATCAGACTTTCAAATAGGGGAAATGTCAGTGAGCATTCCGATTTCAGTTCCAGAGCGATTCGCCCAATGAGTCCTTAATATTTAGTCGTTTTCAGCCAATTTTTCTGGATTTTTGAAAATTTCACTTTTTTGTGAAAATATCCACTAAATGAGGGAATAATATGTGTGAGGGTACCCCAGGAGAGTTCCAAATGTGTGTGGGTAGAATATATATCCCACGGGGGTAAAATTGAAAAAAGTTGAAAACATTTTTTTTTGGACTTAGTCATTTTTCCGGCATTTATCAGACTTTCAGATAGGGGAAATGTCAGTGAGCGTTCCGATTTCAGTTCCACAGCGATTCGCCCAATGAGTCCTTGATTTTTAGTCTTTTTCAGCCAAATTTCTGTATTTTTGAAAATTTCACTTTTTTGTGAAAATATCCACTAAATGAGGGAATAATATGTGTGAGGGTACCCCAGGAGAGTTCCAAATGTGTGTGGGTAGAATATATATCCCACGGGAGTAAAATTGAAAAAAGTTTAAAAAAAATTTTTTGGGACTTAGTCATTTTTCCGGCGTTTATCAGACTTTCAAATAGGGGAAATGTCAGTGAGCATTCCGATTTCAGTTCCAGAGCGATTCGCCCAAAGAGTCCTTGATATTTCGTCGTTTTCAGCCAATTTTCTGGATTTTTGAAAATTTCACTTTTTTGTGAAAATATCCACTAAATGAGGGAATAATATGTGTGAGGGTACCCCAGGAGAGTTCCAAATGTGTGTGGGTAGAATATATATCCCACGGGGGTAAAATTGAAAAGAGTTGAAAAAATATTTTTTTTGGACTTAGTCATTTTTCCGGCGTTTATCAGACTTTCAGATAGGGGAAATGTCAGTGAGCATTCCGATTTCAGTTCCAGAGCGATTCGCCCAATGAGTCCTTGATATTTCGTCGTTTTCAGCCAATTTTTCTGGATTTTTGAAAAGTTCACTTTTTTGTGAAAATATCCACTAAATGAGGGAATAATTTGTGTGAGGGTACCCCATGAGAGTTCCAAATGTGTGTGGGTAGAATATATATCCCACGGGGGTAAAATTGAAAAAAGTTGAAAACATTTTTTTTTGGACTTAGTCATTTTTCCGGCATTCATCAAACTTTCAGATAGGGGAAATGTCAGTGAGCGTTCCGATTTCAGTTCCAGAGCGATTCGTCCAATGAGTCCTTGATATTCAGTCGTTTTCAGCCAATTTTCTGGATTTTTGAAAATTTCACTTTTTTGTGAAAATATCCACTAAATGAGGGAATAATATGTGTGAGGGTACCCCAGGAGAGTTCCAAATGTGGGTGGGTAGAATATATATCCCACGGGGGTAAAATTGAAAAAAGTTGAAAAAATATTTTTTTAGACTTAGTCATTTTTCCGGCATTTATCAGACTTTCAGATAGGGGAAATATCAGTGAGCATTCCGATTTCAGTTCCAGAGCGATTCACCCAATGAGTCCTTGATATTTAGTCGTTTTCAGCCAATTTTCTGGATTTTTGAAAATTTCACTTTTTTGTGAAAATATGAACTAAATGAGGGAATAATATGTGTGAGGGTACCACAGGAGAGTTCCAAATGTGTGTGGGTAGAATATATATCCCACGGGGGTAAAATTGAAAAAAGTTGAAAAAAAAATTTTTTGGACTCAGTCATTTTTCTGGCGTTTATCAGACTTTCAGATAGGGGAAATGTCAGTGAGCATTCCGATTTCAGTTCCAGAGCGATTCGCCCAATGAGTCCTTGATATTTCGTCGTTTTCAGCCAATTTTTCTGGATTTTTGAAAATTTCACTTTTTTCTGAAAATATCCACTAAATGAGGGAATAATATGTGTGAGGGTACCCCAGGAGAGTTCCAAATGTGTGTGGGTAGAATATATATCCCACGGGGGTAAAATTGAAAAAAGTTGAAAACATTTTTTTTTTTACTTAGTCATTTTTCCGGCGTTTATCAGACTTTCAGATAGGGGAAATGTCAGTGAGCATTCCGATTTCAGTTCCATAGCGATTCACCCAATGAGTCCTTGATATTTAGTCGTTTTCAGCCAATTTTTCTGGATTTTTGAAAATTTCACTTTTTTGTGAAAATATCCACTAAATGAGGGAAATTTGTGAGGGTACCCCAGGAGAGCTCCAAATGTGTGTGGGTAGAATATATATCCCACGGGAGTAAAATTCAAAAAAGTTGAAAAATATTTTTTTAGGACTTAGTCATTTTTTCGGCGTTTATCAGACTTTCAGATAGGGGAAATGTCAGTGAGCATTCCGATTTCAGTTCCAGAGCGATTCGCCCAATGAGTCCTTAATATTTAGTCGTTTTCAGCCAATTTTTCTGGATTTTTGAAAATTTCACTTTTTTGTGAAAATATCCACTAAATGAGGGAATAATATGTGTGAGGGTACCCCAGGAGAGTTCCAAATGTGTGTGGGTAGAATATATATCCCACGGGGGTAAAATTGAAAAAAGTTGAAAACATTTTTTTTTGGACTTAGTCATTTTTCCGGCATTTATCAGACTTTCAGATAGGGGAAATGTCAGTGAGCGTTCCGATTTCAGTTCCACAGCGATTCGCCCAATGAGTCCTTGATTTTTAGTCTTTTTCAGCCAAATTTCTGCATTTTTGAAAATTTCACTTTTTTGTGAAAATATCCACTAAATGAGGGAATAATATGTGTGAGGGAACCCCAGGAGAGTTCCAAATGTGTGTGGGTAGAATATATATCCCACGGGAGTAAAATTGAAAAAAGTTTAAAAAAATTTTTTTGGGACTTAGTCATTTTTCCGGCGTTTATCAGACTTTCAAATAGGGGAAATGTCAGTGAGCATTCCGATTTCAGTTCCAGAGCGATTCGCCCAAAGAGTCCTTGATATTTCGTCGTTTTCAGCCAATTTTCTGGATTTGTGAAAATTTCACTTTTTTGTGAAAATATCCACTAAATGAGGGAATAATATGTGTGAGGGTACCCCAGGAGAGTTCCAAATGTGTGTGGGTAGAATATATATCCCACGGGGGTAAAATTGAAAAGAGTTGAAAAAATATTTTTTTTGGACTTAGTCATTTTTCCGGCGTTTATCAGACTTTCAGATAGGGGAAATGTCAGTGAGCATTCCGATTTCAGTTCCAGAGCGATTCGCCCAATGAGTCCTTAATATTTAGTCGTTTTCAGCCAATTTTTCTGGATTTTTGAAAATTTCACTTTTTTGTGAAAATATCCACTAAATGAGGGAATAATATGTGTGAGGGTACCCCAGGAGAGTTCCAAATGTGTGTGGGTAGAATATATATCCCACGGGGGTAAAATTGAAAAAAGTTGAAAACATTTTTTTTTGGACTTAGTCATTTTTCCGGCATTTATCAGACTTTCAGATAGGGGAAATGTCAGTGAGCGTTCCGATTTCAGTTCCACAGCGATTCGCCCAATGAGTCCTTGATTTTTAGTCTTTTTCAGCCAAATTTCTGCATTTTTGAAAATTTCACTTTTTTGTGAAAATATCCACTAAATGAGGGAATAATATGTGTGAGGGTACCCCAGGAGAGTTCCAAATGTGTGTGGGTAGAATATATATCCCACGGGAGTAAAATTGAAAAAAGTTTAAAAAAAATTTTTTGGGACTTAGTCATTTTTCCGGCGTTTATCAGACTTTCAAATAGGGGAAATGTCAGTGAGCATTCCGATTTCAGTTCCAGAGCGATTCGCCCAAAGAGTCCTTGATATTTCGTCGTTTTCAGCCAATTTTCTGGATTTTTGAAAATTTCACTTTTTTGTGAAAATATCCACTAAATGAGGGAATAATATGTGTGAGGGTACCCCAGGAGAGTTCCAAATGTGTGTGGGTAGAATATATATCCCACGGGGGTAAAATTGAAAAGAGTTGAAAAAATATTTTTTTTGGACTTAGTCATTTTTCCGGCGTTTATCAGACTTTCAGATAGGGGAAATGTCAGTGAGCATTCCGATTTCAGTTCCAGAGCGATTCGCCCAATGAGTCCTTGATATTTCGTCGTTTTCAGCCAATTTTTCTGGATTTTTGAAAAGTTCACTTTTTTGTGAAAATATCCACTAAATGAGGGAATAATTTGTGTGAGGGTACCCCATGAGAGTTCCAAATGTGTGTGGGTAGAATATATATCCCACGGGGGTAAAATTGAAAAAAGTTGAAAACATTTTTTTTTGGACTTAGTCATTTTTCCGGCATTCATCAAACTTTCAGATAGGGGAAATGTCAGTGAGCGTTCCGATTTCAGTTCCAGAGCGATTCGTCCAATGAGTCCTTGATATTCAGTCGTTTTCAGCCAATTTTCTGGATTTTTGAAAATTTCACTTTTTTGTGAAAATATCCACTAAATGAGGGAATAATATGTGTGAGGGTACCCCAGGAGAGTTCCAAATGTGGGTGGGTAGAATATATATCCCACGGGGGTAAAATTGAAAAAAGTTGAAAAAATATTTTTTTAGACTTAGTCATTTTTCCGGCATTTATCAGACTTTCAGATAGGGGAAATATCAGTGAGCATTCCGATTTCAGTTCCAGAGCGATTCACCCAATGAGTCCTTGATATTTAGTCGTTTTCAGCCAATTTTCTGGATTTTTGAAAATTTCACTTTTTTGTGAAAATATGAACTAAATGAGGGAATAATATGTGTGAGGGTACCACAGGAGAGTTCCAAATGTGTGTGGGTAGAATATATATCCCACGGGGGTAAAATTGAAAAAAGTTGAAAAAAAAATTTTTTGGACTCAGTCATTTTTCTGGCGTTTATCAGACTTTCAGATAGGGGAAATGTCAGTGAGCATTCCGATTTCAGTTCCAGAGCGATTCGCCCAATGAGTCCTTGATATTTCGTCGTTTTCAGCCAATTTTTCTGGATTTTTGAAAATTTCACTTTTTTCTGAAAATATCCACTAAATGAGGGAATAATATGTGTGAGGGTACCCCAGGAGAGTTCCAAATGTGTGTGGGTAGAATATATATCCCACGGGGGTAAAATTGAAAAAAGTTGAAAACATTTTTTTTTTTACTTAGTCATTTTTCCGGCGTTTATCAGACTTTCAGATAGGGGAAATGTCAGTGAGCATTCCGATTTCAGTTCCATAGCGATTCACCCAATGAGTCCTTGATATTTAGTCGTTTTCAGCCAATTTTTCTGGATTTTTGAAAATTTCACTTTTTTGTGAAAATATCCACTAAATGAGGGAAATTTGTGAGGGTACCCCAGGAGAGCTCCAAATGTGTGTGGGTAGAATATATATCCCACGGGAGTAAAATTCAAAAAAGTTGAAAAATATTTTTTTAGGACTTAGTCATTTTTTCGGCGTTTATCAGACTTTCAGATAGGGGAAATGTCAGTGAGCATTCCGATTTCAGTTCCAGAGCGATTCGCCCAATGAGTCCTTAATATTTAGTCGTTTTCAGCCAATTTTTCTGGATTTTTGAAAATTTCACTTTTTTGTGAAAATATCCACTAAATGAGGGAATAATATGTGTGAGGGTACCCCAGGAGAGTTCCAAATGTGTGTGGGTAGAATATATATCCCACGGGGGTAAAATTGAAAAAAGTTGAAAACATTTTTTTTTGGACTTAGTCATTTTTCCGGCATTTATCAGACTTTCAGATAGGGGAAATGTCAGTGAGCGTTCCGATTTCAGTTCCACAGCGATTCGCCCAATGAGTCCTTGATTTTTAGTCTTTTTCAGCCAAATTTCTGCATTTTTGAAAATTTCACTTTTTTGTGAAAATATCCACTAAATGAGGGAATAATATGTGTGAGGGAACCCCAGGAGAGTTCCAAATGTGTGTGGGTAGAATATATATCCCACGGGAGTAAAATTGAAAAAAGTTTAAAAAAATTTTTTTGGGACTTAGTCATTTTTCCGGCGTTTATCAGACTTTCAAATAGGGGAAATGTCAGTGAGCATTCCGATTTCAGTTCCAGAGCGATTCGCCCAAAGAGTCCTTGATATTTCGTCGTTTTCAGCCAATTTTCTGGATTTGTGAAAATTTCACTTTTTTGTGAAAATATCCACTAAATGAGGGAATAATATGTGTGAGGGTACCCCAGGAGAGTTCCAAATGTGTGTGGGTAGAATATATATCCCACGGGGGTAAAATTGAAAAGAGTTGAAAAAATATTTTTTTTGGACTTAGTCATTTTTCCGGCGTTTATCAGACTTTCAGATAGGGGAAATGTCAGTGAGCATTCCGATTTCAGTTCCAGAGCGATTCGCCCAATGAGTCCTTAATATTTAGTCGTTTTCAGCCAATTTTTCTGGATTTTTGAAAATTTCACTTTTTTGTGAAAATATCCACTAAATGAGGGAATAATATGTGTGAGGGTACCCCAGGAGAGTTCCAAATGTGTGTGGGTAGAATATATATCCCACGGGGGTAAAATTGAAAAAAGTTGAAAACATTTTTTTTTGGACTTAGTCATTTTTCCGGCATTTATCAGACTTTCAGATAGGGGAAATGTCAGTGAGCGTTCCGATTTCAGTTCCACAGCGATTCGCCCAATGAGTCCTTGATTTTTAGTCTTTTTCAGCCAAATTTCTGCATTTTTGAAAATTTCACTTTTTTGTGAAAATATCCACTAAATGAGGGAATAATATGTGTGAGGGTACCCCAGGAGAGTTCCAAATGTGTGTGGGTAGAATATATATCCCACGGGAGTAAAATTGAAAAAAGTTTAAAAAAATTTTTTTGGGACTTAGTCATTTTTCCGGCGTTTATCAGACTTTCAAATAGGGGAAATGTCAGTGAGCATTCCGATTTCAGTTCCAGAGCGATTCGCCCAAAGAGTCCTTGATATTTCGTCGTTTTCAGCCAATTTTCTGGATTTGTGAAAATTTCACTTTTTTGTGAAAATATCCACTAAATGAGGGAATAATATGTGTGAGGGTACCCCAGGAGAGTTCCAAATGTGTGTGGGTAGAATATATATCCCACGGGGGTAAAATTGAAAAGAGTTGAAAAAATATTTTTTTGGACTTAGTCATTTTTCCGGCGTTTATCAGACTTTCAGATAGGGGAAATGTCAGTGAGCATTCCGATTTCAGTTCCAGAGCGATTCGCCCAATGAGTCCTTGATATTTCGTCGTTTTCAGCCAATTTTTCTGGATTTTTGAAAAGTTCACTTTTTTGTGAAAATATCCACTAAATGAGGGAATAATTTGTGTGAGGGTACCCCATGAGAGTTCCAAATGTGTGTGGGTAGAATATATATCCCACGGGGGTAAAATTGAAAAAAGTTGAAAACATTTTTTTTTGGACTTAGTCATTTTTCCGGCATTCATCAAACTTTCAGATAGGGGAAATGTCAGTGAGCGTTCCGATTTCAGTTCCAGAGCGATTCGCCCAATGAGTCCTTGATTTTTAGTTGTTTTCAGCCAATTTTCTGTATTTTTGAAAATTTCACTTTTTTGTGAAAATATCCACTAAATGAGGGAATAATATGTGTGAGGGTACCCCAGGAGAGTTCCAAATGTGGGTGGGTAGAATATATATCCCACGGGGGTAAAATTGAAAAAAGTTGAAAAAAAATTTTTTTGGACTCAGTCATTTTTCTGGGGTTTATCAGACTTTCAGATAGGGGAAATGTCAGTGAGCATTCCGATTTCAGTTCCAGAGCGATTCGCCCAATGAGTCCTTGATATTTCGTCGTTTTCAGCCAATTTTTCTGGATTTTTGAAAATTTCACTTTTTTGTGAAAATATCCACTAAATGAGGGAATAATATGTGTGAGGGTACCCCAGGAGAGTTCCAAATGTGTGTGGGTAGAATATATATCCCACGGGGGTAAAATTGAAAAAAGTTGAAAACATTTTTTTTTGGACTTAGTCATTTTTCCGGCATTTATCAGACTTTCAGATAGGGGAAATGTCAGTGAGCGTTCCGATTTCAGTTCCACAGCGATTCGCCCAATGAGTCCTTGATTTTTAGTCTTTTTCAGCCAAATTTCTGTATTTTTGAAAATTTCACTTTTTTGTGAAAATATCCACTAAATGAGGGAATAATATGTGTGAGGGTACCCCAGGAGAGTTCCAAATGTGTGTGGGTAGAATATATATCCCACGGGGGTAAAATTGAAAAAAGTTGAAAACATTTTTTTTTGGACTTAGTCATTTTTCCGGCATTCATCAAACTTTCAGATAGGGGAAATGTCAGTGAGCGTTCCGATTTCAGTTCCAGAGCGATTCGCCCAATGAGTCCTTGATTTTTAGTTGTTTTCAGCCAATTTTCTGTATTTTTGAAAATTTCACTTTTTTGTGAAAATATCCACTAAATGAGGGAATAATATGTGTGGGGGTACCCCAGGAGAGTTCCAAATGTGGGTGGGTAGAATATATATCCCACGGGGGTAAAATTGAAAAAAGTTGAAAAAAAATTTTTTTGGACTTAGTCATTTTTCCGGCATTTATCAGACTTTCAGATAGGGGAAATGTCAGTGAGCATTCCGATTTCAGTTCCAGAGCCATTCACCCAATGAGTCCTTGATATTTAGTCGTTTTCAGCCAATTTTCAGGATTTTTGAAAATTTCACTTTTTTGTGAAAATATCCACTAAATGAGGGAATAATATGTGTGAGGGTACCACAGGAGAGTTCCAAATGTGTGTGGGTAGAATATATATCCCACGGGGGTAAAATTGAAAAAAGTTGAAAAAAAAATTTTTTGGACTCAGTCATTTTTCTGGGGTTTATCAGACTTTCAGATAGGGGAAATGTCAGTGAGCGTTCCGATTTCAGTTCCACAGCGATTCGCCCAATGAGTCCTTGATTTTTAGTCTTTTTCAGCCAAATTTCTGCATTTTTGAAAATTTCACTTTTTTGTGAAAATATCCACTAAATGAGGGAATAATATGTGTGAGGGTACCCCAGGAGAGTTCCAAATGTGTGTGGGTAGAATATATATCCCACGGGAGTAAAATTGAAAAAAGTTTAAAAAAATTTTTTTGGGACTTAGTCATTTTTCCGGCGTTTATCAGACTTACAAATAGGGGAAATGTCAGTGAGCATTCCGATTTCAGTTCCAGAGCGATTCGCCCAAAGAGTCCTTGATATTTCGTCGTTTTCAGCCAATTTTCTGGATTTGTGAAAATTTCACTTTTTTGTGAAAATATCCACTAAATGAGGGAATAATATGTGTGAGGGTACCCCAGGAGAGTTCCAAATGTGTGTGGGTAGAATATATATCCCACGGGTGTAAAATTGAAAAGAGTTGAAAAAATATTTTTTTTGGACTTAGTCATTTTTCCGGCGTTTATCAGACTTTCAGATAGGGGAAATGTCAGTGAGCATTCCGATTTCAGTTCCAGAGCGATTCGCCCAATGAGTCCTTGATATTTCGTCGTTTTCAGCCAATTTTTCTGGATTTTTGAAAAGTTCACTTTTTTGTGAAAATATCCACTAAATGAGGGAATAATTTGTGTGAGGGTACCCCATGAGAGTTCCAAATGTGTGTGGGTAGAATATATATCCCACGGGGGTAAAATTGAAAAAAGTTGAAAACATTTTTTTTTGGACTTAGTCATTTTTCCGGCATTCATCAAACTTTCAGATAGGGGAAATGTCAGTGAGCGTTCCGATTTCAGTTCCATAGCGATTCGCCCAATGAGTCCTTGATTTTTAGTTGTTTTCAGCCAATTTTCTGTATTTTTGAAAATTTCACTTTTTTGTGAAAATATCCACTAAATGAGGGAATAATATGTGTGAGGGTACCCCAGGAGAGTTCCAAATGTGGGTGGGTAGAATATATATCCCACGGGGGTAAAATTGAAAAAAGTTGAAAAAAAATTTTTTTGGACTTAGTCATTTTTCCGGCATTTATCAGACTTTCAGATAGGGGAAATGTCAGTGAGCATTCCGATTTCAGTTCCAGAGCCATTCACCCAATGAGTCCTTGATATTTAGTCGTTTTCAGCCAATTTTCAGGATTTTTGAAAATTTCACTTTTTTGTGAAAATATCCACTAAATGAGGGAATAATATGTGTGAGGGTACCACAGGAGAGTTCCAAATGTGTGTGGGTAGAATATATATCCCACGGGGGTAAAATTGAAAAAAGTTTAAAAAAATTTTTTTGGGACTTAGTCATTTTTCCGGCGTTTATCAGACTTTCTAATAGGGGAAATGTCAGTGAGCATTCCGATTTCAGTTCCAGAGCGATTCGCCCAAAGAGTCCTTGATATTTCGTCGTTTTCAGCCAATTTTCTGGATTTTTGAAAATTTCACTTTTTTGTGAAAATATCCACTAAATGAGGGAATAATATGTGTGAGGGTACCCCAGGAGAGTTCCAAATGTGGGTGGGTAGAATATATATCCCACGGGGGTAAAATTGAAAAAAGTTGAAAAAATATTTTTTTAGACTTAGTCATTTTTCCGGCATTTATCAGACTTTCAGATAGGGGAAATATCAGTGAGCATTCCGATTTCAGTTCCAGAGCGATTCACCCAATGAGTCCTTGATATTTAGTCGTTTTCAGCCAATTTTCTGGATTTTTGAAAATTTCACTTTTTTGTGAAAATATGAACTAAATGAGGGAATAATATGTGTGAGGGTACCACAGGAGAGTTCCAAATGTGTGTGGGTAGAATATATATCCCACGGGGGTAAAATTGAAAAAAGTTGAAAAAAAAATTTTTTGGACTCAGTCATTTTTCTGGCGTTTATCAGACTTTCAGATAGGGGAAATGTCAGTGAGCATTCCGATTTCAGTTCCAGAGCGATTCGCCCAATGAGTCCTTGATATTTCGTCGTTTTCAGCCAATTTTTCTGGATTTTTGAAAATTTCACTTTTTTCTGAAAATATCCACTAAATGAGGGAATAATATGTGTGAGGGTACCCCAGGAGAGTTCCAAATGTGTGTGGGTAGAATATATATCCCACGGGGGTAAAATTGAAAAAAGTTGAAAACATTTTTTTTTTTACTTAGTCATTTTTCCGGCGTTTATCAGACTTTCAGATAGGGGAAATGTCAGTGAGCATTCCGATTTCAGTTCCATAGCGATTCACCCAATGAGTCCTTGATATTTAGTCGTTTTCAGCCAATTTTTCTGGATTTTTGAAAATTTCACTTTTTTGTGAAAATATCCACTAAATGAGGGAAATTTGTGAGGGTACCCCAGGAGAGCTCCAAATGTGTGTGGGTAGAATATATATCCCACGGGAGTAAAATTCAAAAAAGTTGAAAAATATTTTTTTAGGACTTAGTCATTTTTTCGGCGTTTATCAGACTTTCAGATAGGGGAAATGTCAGTGAGCATTCCGATTTCAGTTCCAGAGCGATTCGCCCAATGAGTCCTTAATATTTAGTCGTTTTCAGCCAATTTTTCTGGATTTTTGAAAATTTCACTTTTTTGTGAAAATATCCACTAAATGAGGGAATAATATGTGTGAGGGTACCCCAGGAGAGTTCCAAATGTGTGTGGGTAGAATATATATCCCACGGGGGTAAAATTGAAAAAAGTTGAAAACATTTTTTTTTGGACTTAGTCATTTTTCCGGCATTTATCAGACTTTCAGATAGGGGAAATGTCAGTGAGCGTTCCGATTTCAGTTCCACAGCGATTCGCCCAATGAGTCCTTGATTTTTAGTCTTTTTCAGCCAAATTTCTGCATTTTTGAAAATTTCACTTTTTTGTGAAAATATCCACTAAATGAGGGAATAATATGTGTGAGGGAACCCCAGGAGAGTTCCAAATGTGTGTGGGTAGAATATATATCCCACGGGAGTAAAATTGAAAAAAGTTTAAAAAAATTTTTTTGGGACTTAGTCATTTTTCCGGCGTTTATCAGACTTTCAAATAGGGGAAATGTCAGTGAGCATTCCGATTTCAGTTCCAGAGCGATTCGCCCAAAGAGTCCTTGATATTTCGTCGTTTTCAGCCAATTTTCTGGATTTGTGAAAATTTCACTTTTTTGTGAAAATATCCACTAAATGAGGGAATAATATGTGTGAGGGTACCCCAGGAGAGTTCCAAATGTGTGTGGGTAGAATATATATCCCACGGGGGTAAAATTGAAAAGAGTTGAAAAAATATTTTTTTTGGACTTAGTCATTTTTCCGGCGTTTATCAGACTTTCAGATAGGGGAAATGTCAGTGAGCATTCCGATTTCAGTTCCAGAGCGATTCGCCCAATGAGTCCTTAATATTTAGTCGTTTTCAGCCAATTTTTCTGGATTTTTGAAAATTTCACTTTTTTGTGAAAATATCCACTAAATGAGGGAATAATATGTGTGAGGGTACCCCAGGAGAGTTCCAAATGTGTGTGGGTAGAATATATATCCCACGGGGGTAAAATTGAAAAAAGTTGAAAACATTTTTTTTTGGACTTAGTCATTTTTCCGGCATTTATCAGACTTTCAGATAGGGGAAATGTCAGTGAGCGTTCCGATTTCAGTTCCACAGCGATTCGCCCAATGAGTCCTTGATTTTTAGTCTTTTTCAGCCAAATTTCTGCATTTTTGAAAATTTCACTTTTTTGTGAAAATATCCACTAAATGAGGGAATAATATGTGTGAGGGTACCCCAGGAGAGTTCCAAATGTGTGTGGGTAGAATATATATCCCACGGGAGTAAAATTGAAAAAAGTTTAAAAAAAATTTTTTGGGACTTAGTCATTTTTCCGGCGTTTATCAGACTTTCAAATAGGGGAAATGTCAGTGAGCATTCCGATTTCAGTTCCAGAGCGATTCGCCCAAAGAGTCCTTGATATTTCGTCGTTTTCAGCCAATTTTCTGGATTTTTGAAAATTTCACTTTTTTGTGAAAATATCCACTAAATGAGGGAATAATATGTGTGAGGGTACCCCAGGAGAGTTCCAAATGTGTGTGGGTAGAATATATATCCCACGGGGGTAAAATTGAAAAGAGTTGAAAAAATATTTTTTTTGGACTTAGTCATTTTTCCGGCGTTTATCAGACTTTCAGATAGGGGAAATGTCAGTGAGCATTCCGATTTCAGTTCCAGAGCGATTCGCCCAATGAGTCCTTGATATTTCGTCGTTTTCAGCCAATTTTTCTGGATTTTTGAAAAGTTCACTTTTTTGTGAAAATATCCACTAAATGAGGGAATAATTTGTGTGAGGGTACCCCATGAGAGTTCCAAATGTGTGTGGGTAGAATATATATCCCACGGGGGTAAAATTGAAAAAAGTTGAAAACATTTTTTTTTGGACTTAGTCATTTTTCCGGCATTCATCAAACTTTCAGATAGGGGAAATGTCAGTGAGCGTTCCGATTTCAGTTCCAGAGCGATTCGTCCAATGAGTCCTTGATATTCAGTCGTTTTCAGCCAATTTTCTGGATTTTTGAAAATTTCACTTTTTTGTGAAAATATCCACTAAATGAGGGAATAATATGTGTGAGGGTACCCCAGGAGAGTTCCAAATGTGGGTGGGTAGAATATATATCCCACGGGGGTAAAATTGAAAAAAGTTGAAAAAATATTTTTTTAGACTTAGTCATTTTTCCGGCATTTATCAGACTTTCAGATAGGGGAAATATCAGTGAGCATTCCGATTTCAGTTCCAGAGCGATTCACCCAATGAGTCCTTGATATTTAGTCGTTTTCAGCCAATTTTCTGGATTTTTGAAAATTTCACTTTTTTGTGAAAATATGAACTAAATGAGGGAATAATATGTGTGAGGGTACCACAGGAGAGTTCCAAATGTGTGTGGGTAGAATATATATCCCACGGGGGTAAAATTGAAAAAAGTTGAAAAAAAAATTTTTTGGACTCAGTCATTTTTCTGGCGTTTATCAGACTTTCAGATAGGGGAAATGTCAGTGAGCATTCCGATTTCAGTTCCAGAGCGATTCGCCCAATGAGTCCTTGATATTTCGTCGTTTTCAGCCAATTTTTCTGGATTTTTGAAAATTTCACTTTTTTCTGAAAATATCCACTAAATGAGGGAATAATATGTGTGAGGGTACCCCAGGAGAGTTCCAAATGTGTGTGGGTAGAATATATATCCCACGGGGGTAAAATTGAAAAAAGTTGAAAACATTTTTTTTTTTACTTAGTCATTTTTCCGGCGTTTATCAGACTTTCAGATAGGGGAAATGTCAGTGAGCATTCCGATTTCAGTTCCATAGCGATTCACCCAATGAGTCCTTGATATTTAGTCGTTTTCAGCCAATTTTTCTGGATTTTTGAAAATTTCACTTTTTTGTGAAAATATCCACTAAATGAGGGAAATTTGTGAGGGTACCCCAGGAGAGCTCCAAATGTGTGTGGGTAGAATATATATCCCACGGGAGTAAAATTCAAAAAAGTTGAAAAATATTTTTTTAGGACTTAGTCATTTTTTCGGCGTTTATCAGACTTTCAGATAGGGGAAATGTCAGTGAGCATTCCGATTTCAGTTCCAGAGCGATTCGCCCAATGAGTCCTTAATATTTAGTCGTTTTCAGCCAATTTTTCTGGATTTTTGAAAATTTCACTTTTTTGTGAAAATATCCACTAAATGAGGGAATAATATGTGTGAGGGTACCCCAGGAGAGTTCCAAATGTGTGTGGGTAGAATATATATCCCACGGGGGTAAAATTGAAAAAAGTTGAAAACATTTTTTTTTGGACTTAGTCATTTTTCCGGCATTTATCAGACTTTCAGATAGGGGAAATGTCAGTGAGCGTTCCGATTTCAGTTCCACAGCGATTCGCCCAATGAGTCCTTGATTTTTAGTCTTTTTCAGCCAAATTTCTGCATTTTTGAAAATTTCACTTTTTTGTGAAAATATCCACTAAATGAGGGAATAATATGTGTGAGGGAACCCCAGGAGAGTTCCAAATGTGTGTGGGTAGAATATATATCCCACGGGAGTAAAATTGAAAAAAGTTTAAAAAAATTTTTTTGGGACTTAGTCATTTTTCCGGCGTTTATCAGACTTTCAAATAGGGGAAATGTCAGTGAGCATTCCGATTTCAGTTCCAGAGCGATTCGCCCAAAGAGTCCTTGATATTTCGTCGTTTTCAGCCAATTTTCTGGATTTGTGAAAATTTCACTTTTTTGTGAAAATATCCACTAAATGAGGGAATAATATGTGTGAGGGTACCCCAGGAGAGTTCCAAATGTGTGTGGGTAGAATATATATCCCACGGGGGTAAAATTGAAAAGAGTTGAAAAAATATTTTTTTTGGACTTAGTCATTTTTCCGGCGTTTATCAGACTTTCAGATAGGGGAAATGTCAGTGAGCATTCCGATTTCAGTTCCAGAGCGATTCGCCCAATGAGTCCTTAATATTTAGTCGTTTTCAGCCAATTTTTCTGGATTTTTGAAAATTTCACTTTTTTGTGAAAATATCCACTAAATGAGGGAATAATATGTGTGAGGGTACCCCAGGAGAGTTCCAAATGTGTGTGGGTAGAATATATATCCCACGGGGGTAAAATTGAAAAAAGTTGAAAACATTTTTTTTTGGACTTAGTCATTTTTCCGGCATTTATCAGACTTTCAGATAGGGGAAATGTCAGTGAGCGTTCCGATTTCAGTTCCACAGCGATTCGCCCAATGAGTCCTTGATTTTTAGTCTTTTTCAGCCAAATTTCTGCATTTTTGAAAATTTCACTTTTTTGTGAAAATATCCACTAAATGAGGGAATAATATGTGTGAGGGTACCCCAGGAGAGTTCCAAATGTGTGTGGGTAGAATATATATCCCACGGGAGTAAAATTGAAAAAAGTTTAAAAAAATTTTTTTGGGACTTAGTCATTTTTCCGGCGTTTATCAGACTTTCAAATAGGGGAAATGTCAGTGAGCATTCCGATTTCAGTTCCAGAGCGATTCGCCCAAAGAGTCCTTGATATTTCGTCGTTTTCAGCCAATTTTCTGGATTTGTGAAAATTTCACTTTTTTGTGAAAATATCCACTAAATGAGGGAATAATATGTGTGAGGGTACCCCAGGAGAGTTCCAAATGTGTGTGGGTAGAATATATATCCCACGGGGGTAAAATTGAAAAGAGTTGAAAAAATATTTTTTTGGACTTAGTCATTTTTCCGGCGTTTATCAGACTTTCAGATAGGGGAAATGTCAGTGAGCATTCCGATTTCAGTTCCAGAGCGATTCGCCCAATGAGTCCTTGATATTTCGTCGTTTTCAGCCAATTTTTCTGGATTTTTGAAAAGTTCACTTTTTTGTGAAAATATCCACTAAATGAGGGAATAATTTGTGTGAGGGTACCCCATGAGAGTTCCAAATGTGTGTGGGTAGAATATATATCCCACGGGGGTAAAATTGAAAAAAGTTGAAAACATTTTTTTTTGGACTTAGTCATTTTTCCGGCATTCATCAAACTTTCAGATAGGGGAAATGTCAGTGAGCGTTCCGATTTCAGTTCCAGAGCGATTCGCCCAATGAGTCCTTGATTTTTAGTTGTTTTCAGCCAATTTTCTGTATTTTTGAAAATTTCACTTTTTTGTGAAAATATCCACTAAATGAGGGAATAATATGTGTGAGGGTACCCCAGGAGAGTTCCAAATGTGGGTGGGTAGAATATATATCCCACGGGGGTAAAATTGAAAAAAGTTGAAAAAAAATTTTTTTGGACTCAGTCATTTTTCTGGGGTTTATCAGACTTTCAGATAGGGGAAATGTCAGTGAGCATTCCGATTTCAGTTCCAGAGCGATTCGCCCAATGAGTCCTTGATATTTCGTCGTTTTCAGCCAATTTTTCTGGATTTTTGAAAATTTCACTTTTTTGTGAAAATATCCACTAAATGAGGGAATAATATGTGTGAGGGTACCCCAGGAGAGTTCCAAATGTGTGTGGGTAGAATATATATCCCACGGGGGTAAAATTGAAAAAAGTTGAAAACATTTTTTTTTGGACTTAGTCATTTTTCCGGCATTTATCAGACTTTCAGATAGGGGAAATGTCAGTGAGCGTTCCGATTTCAGTTCCACAGCGATTCGCCCAATGAGTCCTTGATTTTTAGTCTTTTTCAGCCAAATTTCTGTATTTTTGAAAATTTCACTTTTTTGTGAAAATATCCACTAAATGAGGGAATAATATGTGTGAGGGTACCCCAGGAGAGTTCCAAATGTGTGTGGGTAGAATATATATCCCACGGGGGTAAAATTGAAAAAAGTTGAAAACATTTTTTTTTGGACTTAGTCATTTTTCCGGCATTCATCAAACTTTCAGATAGGGGAAATGTCAGTGAGCGTTCCGATTTCAGTTCCAGAGCGATTCGCCCAATGAGTCCTTGATTTTTAGTTGTTTTCAGCCAATTTTCTGTATTTTTGAAAATTTCACTTTTTTGTGAAAATATCCACTAAATGAGGGAATAATATGTGTGGGGGTACCCCAGGAGAGTTCCAAATGTGGGTGGGTAGAATATATATCCCACGGGGGTAAAATTGAAAAAAGTTGAAAAAAAATTTTTTTGGACTTAGTCATTTTTCCGGCATTTATCAGACTTTCAGATAGGGGAAATGTCAGTGAGCATTCCGATTTCAGTTCCAGAGCCATTCACCCAATGAGTCCTTGATATTTAGTCGTTTTCAGCCAATTTTCAGGATTTTTGAAAATTTCACTTTTTTGTGAAAATATCCACTAAATGAGGGAATAATATGTGTGAGGGTACCACAGGAGAGTTCCAAATGTGTGTGGGTAGAATATATATCCCACGGGGGTAAAATTGAAAAAAGTTGAAAAAAAAATTTTTTGGACTCAGTCATTTTTCTGGGGTTTATCAGACTTTCAGATAGGGGAAATGTCAGTGAGCGTTCCGATTTCAGTTCCACAGCGATTCGCCCAATGAGTCCTTGATTTTTAGTCTTTTTCAGCCAAATTTCTGCATTTTTGAAAATTTCACTTTTTTGTGAAAATATCCACTAAATGAGGGAATAATATGTGTGAGGGTACCCCAGGAGAGTTCCAAATGTGTGTGGGTAGAATATATATCCCACGGGAGTAAAATTGAAAAAAGTTTAAAAAAATTTTTTTGGGACTTAGTCATTTTTCCGGCGTTTATCAGACTTACAAATAGGGGAAATGTCAGTGAGCATTCCGATTTCAGTTCCAGAGCGATTCGCCCAAAGAGTCCTTGATATTTCGTCGTTTTCAGCCAATTTTCTGGATTTGTGAAAATTTCACTTTTTTGTGAAAATATCCACTAAATGAGGGAATAATATGTGTGAGGGTACCCCAGGAGAGTTCCAAATGTGTGTGGGTAGAATATATATCCCACGGGGGTAAAATTGAAAAGAGTTGAAAAAATATTTTTTTTGGACTTAGTCATTTTTCCGGCGTTTATCAGACTTTCAGATAGGGGAAATGTCAGTGAGCATTCCGATTTCAGTTCCAGAGCGATTCGCCCAATGAGTCCTTGATATTTCGTCGTTTTCAGCCAATTTTTCTGGATTTTTGAAAAGTTCACTTTTTTGTGAAAATATCCACTAAATGAGGGAATAATTTGTGTGAGGGTACCCCATGAGAGTTCCAAATGTGTGTGGGTAGAATATATATCCCACGGGGGTAAAATTGAAAAAAGTTGAAAACATTTTTTTTTGGACTTAGTCATTTTTCCGGCATTCATCAAACTTTCAGATAGGGGAAATGTCAGTGAGCGTTCCGATTTCAGTTCCATAGCGATTCGCCCAATGAGTCCTTGATTTTTAGTTGTTTTCAGCCAATTTTCTGTATTTTTGAAAATTTCACTTTTTTGTGAAAATATCCACTAAATGAGGGAATAATATGTGTGAGGGTACCCCAGGAGAGTTCCAAATGTGGGTGGGTAGAATATATATCCCACGGGGGTAAAATTGAAAAAAGTTGAAAAAAAATTTTTTTGGACTTAGTCATTTTTCCGGCATTTATCAGACTTTCAGATAGGGGAAATGTCAGTGAGCATTCCGATTTCAGTTCCAGAGCCATTCACCCAATGAGTCCTTGATATTTAGTCGTTTTCAGCCAATTTTCAGGATTTTTGAAAATTTCACTTTTTTGTGAAAATATCCACTAAATGAGGGAATAATATGTGTGAGGGTACCACAGGAGAGTTCCAAATGTGTGTGGGTAGAATATATATCCCACGGGGGTAAAATTGAAAAAAGTTTAAAAAAATTTTTTTGGGACTTAGTCATTTTTCCGGCGTTTATCAGACTTTCTAATAGGGGAAATGTCAGTGAGCATTCCGATTTCAGTTCCAGAGCGATTCGCCCAAAGAGTCCTTGATATTTCGTCGTTTTCAGCCAATTTTCTGGATTTTTGAAAATTTCACTTTTTTGTGAAAATATCCACTAAATGAGGGAATAATATGTGTGAGGGTACCCCAGGAGAGTTCCAAATGTGTGTGGGTAGAATATATATCCCACGGGGGTAAAATTGAAAAAAGTTGAAAACATTTTTTTTTGGACTTAGTCATTTTTCCGGCATTCATCAAACTTTCAGATAGGGGAAATGTCAGTGAGCGTTCCGATTTCAGTTCCAGAGCGATTCGCCCAATGAGTCCTTGATTTTTAGTTGTTTTCAGCCAATTTTCTGTATTTTTGAAAATTTCACTTTTTTGTGAAAATATCCACTAAATGAGGGAATAATATGTGTGAGGGTACCCCAGGAGAGTTCCAAATGTGGGTGGGTAGAATATATATCCCACGGGGGTAAAATTGAAAAAAGTTTAAAAAAAATTTTTTTGGACTCAGTCATTTTTCTGCCGTTTATCATACTTTCAGATAGGGGAAATGTCAGTGAGCGTTCCGATTTCAGTTCCAGAGCGATTCGTCCAATGAGTCCTTGATATTTAGTCGTTTTCAGCCAATTTTCTGTATTTTTGAAAATTTCACTTTTTTGTGAAAATATCCACTAAATGAGGGAATAATATGTGTGAGGGTACCCCAGGAGAGTCCCAAATGTGGGTGGGTAGAATATATATCCCACGGGGGTAAAATTGAAAAAAGTTTTAAAAAATTTTTTTTGGACTTAGTCATTTTTCCGGCATTTATCAGACTTTCAGATAGGGGAAATGTCAGTCAGCATTCCGATTTCAGTTCCAGAGCCATTCACCCAATGAGTCCTTGATATTTAGTCGTTTTCAGCCAATTTTCAGGATTTTTGAAAATTTCACTTTTTTGTGAAAATATCCACTAAATGAGGGAATAATATGTGTGAGGGTACCACAGGAGAGTTCCAAATGTGTGTGGGTAGAATATATATAACACGGGGGTAAAATTGAAAAAAGTTGAAAAAAAATTTTTTTGGACTCAGTCATTTTTCTGGCGTTTATCATACTTTCAGATAGGGGAAATGTCAGTGAGCGTTCCGATTTCAGTTCCAGAGCGATTCGTCCAATGAGTCCTTGATATTTAGTCGTTTTCAGCCAATTTTCTGGATTTTTGAAAATTTCACTTTTTTGTGAAAATATCCACTAAATGAGGGAATAATATGTGTGAGGGTACCCCAGGAGAGTTCCAAATGTGGGTGGGTAGAATATATATCCCACGGGGGTAAAATTGAAAAAAGTTGAAAAAATATTTTTTTAGACTTAGTCATTTTTCCGGCATTTATCAGACTTTCAGATAGGGGAAATATCAGTGAGCATTCCGATTTCAGTTCCAGAGCGATTCACCCAATGAGTCCTTGATATTTAGTCGTTTTCAGCCAATTTTCTGGATTTTTGAAAATTTCACTTTTTTGTGAAAATATCCACTAAATGAGGGAATAATATGTGTGAGGGTACCACAGGAGAGTTCCAAATGTGTGTGGGTAGAATATATATCCCACGGGGGTAAAATTGAAAAAAGTTGAAAAAAAAATTTTTTGGACTCAGTCATTTTTCTGGCGTTTATCAGACTTTCAGATAGGGGAAATGTCAGTGAGCATTCCGATTTCAGTTCCAGAGCGATTCGCCCAATGAGTCCTTGATATTTCGTCGTTTTCAGCCAATTTTTCTGGATTTTTGAAAATTTCACTTTTTTCTGAAAATATCCACTAAATGAGGGAATAATATGTGTGAGGGTACCCCAGGAGAGTTCCAAATGTGTGTGGGTAGAATATATATCCCACGGGGGTAAAATTGAAAAAAGTTGAAAACATTTTTTTTTTACTTAGTCATTTTTCCGGCGTTTATCAGCCTTTCAGATAGGGGAAATATCAGTGAGCATTCCGATTTCAGTTCCAGAGCGATTCGCCCAATGAGTCCTTGATATTTAGTCGTTTTCAGCCAATTTTCTGGATTTTTGAAAATTTCACTTTTTTATGTAAATATCCACTAAATGAGGGAATAATATGTGTGAGGGTACCCCAGGAGAGTTCCAAATGTGTGTGGGTAGAATATATATCCCACGGGGGTAAAATTGAAAAAAGTTGAAAAAAAATTTTTTTTGGACTTAGTCATTTTTCCGGCGTTTATCAGACTTTCAGATAGGGGAAATGTCAGTGAGCATTCCGATTTCAGTTCCAGAGCGATTCGCCCAATGAGTCCTTGATATTTCGTCGTTTTCAGCCAATTTTTCTGGATTTTTGAAAATTTCACTTTTTTGTGAAAATATCCACTAAATGAGGGAATAATATGTGTGAGGGTACCCCAGGAGAGTTCCAAATGTGGGTGGGTAGAATATATATCCCACGGGGGTAAAATTGAAAAAAGTTGAAAAAATATTTTTTTAGACTTAGTCATTTTTCCGGCATTTATCAGACTTTCAGATAGGGGAAATGTCAGTGAGCATTCCGATTTCAGTTCCAGAGCAATTCACCCAATGAGTCCTTGATATTTAGTCGTTTTCAGCCAATTTTCTGGATTTTTGAAAATTTCACTTTTTTGTGAAAATATCCACTAAATGAGGGAATTTTGTGAGGGTACCCCAGGAGAGCTCCAAATGTGTGTGGGTAGAATATATATCCCACGGGAGTAAAATTCAAAAAAGTTGAAAAAAATTTTTTGGGGACTTAGTCATTTTTTCGGCGTTTATCAGACTTTCAGATAGGGGAAATGTCAGTGAGCATTCCGATTTCAGTTCCAGAGCGATTCGCCCAATGAGTCCTTAATATTTAGTCGTTTTCAGCCAATTTTTCTGGATTTTTGAAAATTTCACTTTTTTGTGAAAATATCCACTAAATGAGGGAATAATATGTGTGAGGGTACCCCAGGAGAGTTCCAAATGTGGGTGGGTAGAATATATATCCCACGGGGGTAAAATTGAAAAAAGTTGAAAAAATATTTTTTTAGACTTAGTCATTTTTCCGGCATTTATCAGACTTTCAGATAGGGGAAATATCAGTGAGCATTCCGATTTCAGTTCCAGAGCGATTCACCCAATGAGTCCTTGATATTTAGTCGTTTTCAGCCAATTTTCTGGATTTTTGAAAATTTCACTTTTTTGTGAAAATATCCACTAAATGAGGGAATAATATGTGTGAGGGTACCACAGGAGAGTTCCAAATGTGTGTGGGTAGAATATATATCCCACGGGGGTAAAATTGAAAAAAGTTGAAAAAAAAATTTTTTGGACTCAGTCATTTTTCTGGCGTTTATCAGACTTTCAGATAGGGGAAATGTCAGTGAGCATTCCGATTTCAGTTCCAGAGCGATTCGCCCAATGAGTCCTTGATATTTCGTCGTTTTCAGCCAATTTTTCTGGATTTTTGAAAATTTCACTTTTTTCTGAAAATATCCACTAAATGAGGGAATAATATGTGTGAGGGTACCCCAGGAGAGTTCCAAATGTGTGTGGGTAGAATATATATCCCACGGGGGTAAAATTGAAAAAAGTTGAAAACATTTTTTTTTTACTTAGTCATTTTTCCGGCGTTTATCAGCCTTTCAGATAGGGGAAATATCAGTGAGCATTCCGATTTCAGTTCCAGAGCGATTCGCCCAATGAGTCCTTGATATTTAGTCGTTTTCAGCCAATTTTCTGGATTTTTGAAAATTTCACTTTTTTATGTAAATATCCACTAAATGAGGGAATAATATGTGTGAGGGTACCCCAGGAGAGTTCCAAATGTGTGTGGGTAGAATATATATCCCACGGGGGTAAAATTGAAAAAAGTTGAAAAAAAATTTTTTTTGGACTTAGTCATTTTTCCGGCGTTTATCAGACTTTCAGATAGGGGAAATGTCAGTGAGCATTCCGATTTCAGTTCCAGAGCGATTCGCCCAATGAGTCCTTGATATTTCGTCGTTTTCAGCCAATTTTTCTGGATTTTTGAAAATTTCACTTTTTTGTCAAAATATCCACTAAATGAGGGAATAATATGTGTGAGGGTACCCCAGGAGAGTTCCAAATGTGGGTGGGTAGAATATATATCCCACGGGGGTAAAATTGAAAAAAGTTGAAAAAATATTTTTTTAGACTTAGTCATTTTTCCGGCATTTATCAGACTTTCAGATAGGGGAAATGTCAGTGAGCATTCCGATTTCAGTTCCAGAGCGATTCACCCAATGAGTCCTTGATATTTAGTCGTTTTCAGCCAATTTTCTGGATTTTTGAAAATTTCACTTTTTTGTGAAAATATCCACTAAATGAGGGAATTTTGTGAGGGTACCCCAGGAGAGCTCCAAATGTGTGTGGGTAGAATATATATCCCACGGGAGTAAAATTCAAAAAAGTTGAAAAAAATTTTTTGGGGACTTAGTCATTTTTTCGGCGTTTATCAGACTTTCAGATAGGGGAAATGTCAGTGAGCATTCCGATTTCAGTTCCAGAGCGATTCGCCCAATGAGTCCTTAATATTTAGTCGTTTTCAGCCAATTTTTCTGGATTTTTGAAAATTTCACTTTTTTGTGAAAATATCCACTAAATGAGGGAATAATATGTGTGAGGGTACCCCAGGAGAGTTCCAAATGTGTGTGGGTAGAATATATATCCCACGGGGGTAAAATTGAAAAAAGTTGAAAACATTTTTTTTTGGACTTAGTCATTTTTCTGGCGGTTATCAGACTTTCAGATAGGGGAAATGTCAGTGAGCATTCCGATTTCAGTTCCAGAGCGATTCGCCCAATGAGTCCTTGATATTTCGTCGTTTTCAGCCAATTTTTCTGGATTTTTGAAAATTTCTCTTTTTTGTGAAAATATCCACTAAATGAGGGAATAATTTGTGTGAGGGTACCCCAGGAGAGTTCCAAATGTGTGTGGGTAGAATGTATATCCCACGGGGTTAAAATTGAAAAAAGTTGAAAACATTTTTTTTTGGACTTAGTCATTTTTCCGGCATTCATCAAACTTTCAGATAGGGTAAATGTCAGTGAGCGTTCCGATTTCAGTTCCAGAGCGATTCGCCCAATGAGTCCTTGATTTTTAGTTGTTTTCAGCCAATTTTCTGTATTTTTGAAAATTTCACTTTTTTGTGAAAATATCCACTAAATGAGGGAATAATATGTGTGAGGGTACCCCAGGAGAGTTCCAAATGTGGGTGGGTAGAATATATATCCCACGGGGGTAAAATTGAAAAAAGTTGAAAAAAAATTTTTTTGGACTTAGTCATTTTTCCGGCATTTATCAGACTTTCAGATAGGGGAAATGTCAGTGAGCATTCCGATTTCAGTTCCAGAGCCATTCACCCAATGAGTCCTTGATATTTAGTCGTTTTCAGCCAATTTTCAGGATTTTTGAAAATTTCACTTTTTTGTGAAAATATCCACTAAATGAGGGAATAATATTTGTGAGGGTACCACAGGAGAGTTCCAAATGTGTGTGGGTAGAATATATATCCCACGGGGGTAAAATTGAAAAAAGTTGAAAAAAAATTTTTTTGGACTCAGTCATTTTTCTGGCGTTTATCATACTTTCAGATAGGGGAAATGTCAGTGAGTGTTCCGATTTCAGTTCCAGAGCGATTCGCCCAATGAGTCCTTGATATTTCTTCGTTTTCAGCCAATTTTTCTGGATTTTTGAAAATTTCACTTTTTTCTGAAAATATCCACTAAATGAGGGAATAATATGTGTGAGGGTACCCCAGGAGAGTTCCAAATGTGTGTGGGTAGAATATATATCCCACGGGGGTAAAATTGAAAAAAGTTGAAAACATTTTTTTTTTTACTTAGTCATTTTTCCGGCGTTTATCAGACTTTCAGATAGGGGAAATGTCAGTGAGCATTCCGATTTCAGTTCCAGAGCGATTCGCCCAATGAGTCCTTGATATTTCGTCATTTTCAGCCAATTTTTCTGGATTTTTGAAAATTTCACTTTTTTGTGAAAATATCCACTAAATGAGGGAAATTTGTGAGGGTACCCGAGGAGAGCTCCAAATGTGTGTGGGTAGAATATATATCCCACGGGAGTAAAATTCAAAAAAGTTGAAAAAAATTTTTTTGGGACTTAGTCATTTTTCCGGCGTTTATCAGACTTTCAGATAGGGGAAATGTCAGTGAGCATTCCGATTTCAGTTCCAGAGCGATTCGCCCAATGAGTCCTTAATATTTAGTCGTTTTCAGCCAATTTTTCTGGATTTTTGAAAATTTCACTTTTTTGTGAAAATATCCACTAAATGAGGGAATAATATGTGTGAGGGTACCCCAGGAGAGTTCCAAATGTGTGTGGGTAGAATATATATCCCACGGGGGTAAAATTGAGAAAAGTTGAAAAAATATTTTTTTAAACTTAGTCATTTTTCCGGCATTTATCAGACTTTCAGATAGGGGAAATGTCAGTGAGCATTCCGATTTCAGTTCCAGAGCGATTCACCCAATGAGTCCTTGATATTTAGTCGTTTTCAGCCAATTTTCTGGATTTTTGAAAATTTCACTTTTTTGTGAAAATATCCACTAAATGAGGGAATAATATGTGTGAGGGTACCACAGGAGAGTTCCAAATGTGTGTGGGTAGAATATATATCCCACGGGGGTAAAATTGAAAAAAGTTGAAAAAAAAAATTTTTGGACTTACTCATTTTTCTGGCGTTTATCAGACTTTCAGATAGGGGAAATGTCAGTGAGCATTCCGATTTCAGTTCCAGAGTGATTCGCCCAATGAGTCCTTGATATTTCGTCGTTTTCAGACAATTTTTCTGGATTTTTGAAAAGTTCACTTTTTTGTGAAAATATCCACTAAATGAGGGAATAATTTGTGTGAGGGTACCCCATGAGAGTTCCAAATGTGTGTGGGTAGAATATATATCCCACGGGGGTAAAATTGAAAAAAGTTGAAAACATTTTTTTTTGGACTTAGTCATTTTTCCGGCGGTTATCAGACTTTCAGATAGGGGAAATGTCAGTGAGCATTCCGATTTCAGTTCCAGAGCGATTCGCCCAATGAGTCCTTGATATTTCGACGTTTTCAGCCAATTTTTCTGGATTTTTGAAAATTTCACTTTTTTGTGAAAATATCCACTAAATGAGGGAATAATTTGTGTGAGGGTACCCCAGGAGAGTTCCAAATGTGTGTGGGTAGAATGTATATTCCACGGGGTTAAAATTGAAAAAAGTTGAAAAAAATTTTTTTTGGACTTAGTCATTTTTCCGGCGTTTATCAGACTTTCAGATAGGGGAAATGTCAGTGAGCGTTCCGATTTCATTTCCAGAGCGATTCGCCGGATGAGTCCTTGATATTTAGTCGTTTTCAGCCAATTTTCTGGATTTTTGAAAATTTCACTTTTCTGTGAAAATATCCACTAAATGAGGGAATAATATGTGTGAGGGTACCCCAGGAGAGTTCCAAATGTGTGTGGGTAGAATATATATCCCACGGGGGTAAAAGTGTAAAAAGTTGAAAAAATATTTTTTTAAACTTAGTCATTTTTCCGGCATTTATCAGACTTTCAGATAGGGGAAATGTCAGTGAGCATTCCGATTTCAGTTCCAGAGCGATTCACCCAATGAGTCCTTGATATTTAGTCGTTTTCAGCCAATTTTTCTGGATTTTTGAAAATTTCACTTTTTTGTGAAAATATCCACTAAATGAGGGAATAATATATGTGAGGGTACCACTGGAGAGTTCCAAATGTGTGTGGGTAGAATATATATCCCACGGGGGTAAAATTGAAAAAAGTTGAAAAAAAAATTTTTTGGACTCAGTCATTTTTCTGGCGTTTATCAGACTTTCAGATAGGGGAAATGTCAGTGAGCATTCCGATTTCAGTTACAGAGCGATTCGCCCAATGAGTCCTTGATATTTCGTCGTTTTCAGCCAATTTTTCTGGATTTTTGAAAATTTCACTTTTTTGTGAAAATATCCACTAAATGAGGGAAATTTGTGAGGGTACCCCAGGAGAGCTCCAAATGTGTGTGGGTAGAATATATATCCCACGGGAGTAAAATTCAAAAAAGTTGAAAAAATATTTTTTTAAACTTAGTCATTTTTCCGGCATTTATCAGACTTTCAGATAGGGGAAATGTCAGTGAGCATTCCGATTTCAGTTCCAGAGCGATTCACTCAATGAGTCCTTGATATTTAGTCGTTTTCAGCCAATTTTCTGGATTTTTGAAAATTTCACTTTTTTGTGAAAATATCCACTAAATGAGGGAATAATATGTGTGAGGGTACCCCAGGAGAGTTCCAAATGTGTGTGGGTAGAATATATATCCCACGGGGGTAAAATTGAAAAAAGTTGAAAAAATATTTTTTTTGGACTTAGTCATTTTTCCGGCGTTTATCAGACTTTCAGATAGGGGAAATGTCAGTGAGCATTCCGATTTCAGTTCCAGAGCAATTCGCCCAATGAGTCCTTGATATTTCGTCGTTTTCAGCCAATTTTTCTGGATTTTTGAAAATTTCACTTTTTTGTGAAAATATCCACTAAATGAGGGAATAATTTGTGTGAGGGTACCCCATGAGAGTTCCAAATGTGTGTGGGTAGAATATATATCCCACGGGGCTAAAATTGAAAAAAGTTGAAAACATTTTTTTTTGGACTTAGTCATTTTTCCGGCGTTTATCAGACTTTCAGATAGGGGAAATGTCAGTGAGCATTCCGATTTCAGTTCCAGAGCGATTCGCCCAATGAGTCCTTGATATTTCGTCGTTTTCAGCCAATTTTTCTGGATTTTTGAAAATTTCACTTTTTTGTGAAAATATCCACTAAATGAGGGAATAATATGTGTGAGGGTACCCCAGGAGAGTTCCAAATGTGTGTGGGTAGAATATATATCCCACGGGGGTAAAATTGAAAAAAGTTGAAAAAAATATTTTTTTGGACTTAGTCATTTTTCTGGCGTTTATCAGACTTTCAGATAGGGGAAATGTCAGTGAGTGTTCCGATTTCAGTTCCAGAGCGATTTGCCCAATAAGTCCTTGATATTTAGTGGTTTTCAGCCAATTTTCTGGATTTTTGAAAATTTCACTTTTTTGTGAAAATATCCACTAAATGAGGGAATAATATGTGTGAGGGTACCCCAGGAGAGTTCCAAATGTGGGTGGGTAGAATATATATCCCACGGGGGTAAAATTGAAAAAAGTTGAAAAAATATATTTTTAGACTTAGTCATTTTTCCGGCATTTATCAGACTTTCAGATAGGGGAAATGTCAGTGAGCATTCCGATTTAAGTTCCAGAGCGATTCACCCAATGAGTCCTTGATATTTAGTCGTTTTCAGCCAATTTTCTGGATTTTTGAAAATTTCACTTTTTTTGTGAAAATATCCACTAAATGAGGGAATAATATGTGTGAGGGTACCACAGGAGAGTTCCAAATGTGTGTGGGTAGAATATATATCCCACGGGGGTAAAATTGAAAAAAGTTGAAAAAAAATTTTTTGGACTCAGTCATTTTTCTGGCGTTTATCAGACTTTCAGATAGGGGAAATGTCAGTGAGCATTCCGATTTCAGTTCCAGAGCGATTCGCCCAATGAGTCCTTGATATTTCGTCGTTTTCAGCCAATTTTTCTGGATTTTTGAAAATTTCACTTTTTTGTGAAAATATCCACTAAATGAGGGAATAATATGTGTGAGGGTACCCCAGGAGAGTTCCAAATGTGTGTGGGTAGAATATATATCCCACGGGGGTAAAATTGAAAAAAGTTGAAAACATTTTTTTTTGGACTTAGTCATTTTTCCGGCGTTTATCAGACTTTCAGATAGGGGAAATGTCAGTGAGCATTCCGATTTCAGTTCCAGAGCGATTCGCCCAATGAGTCCTTGATATTTCGTCGTTTTCAGCCAATTTTTCTGGATTTTTGAAAATTTCACTTTTTTGTGAAAATATCCACTAAATGAGGGAATAATATGTGTGAGGGTACCCCAGGAGAGTTCCAAATGTGTGTGGGTAGAATATATATCCCACGGGGGTAAAATTGAAAAAAGTTTAAAAAAATTTTTTTTTGGACTTAGTCATTTTTCCGGCGTTTATCAGACTTTCAGATAGGGGAAATGTCAGTGAGCGTTCCGATTTCAGTTCCAGAGCGATTCGCCGGATGCGTCCTTGATATTTAGTCGTTTTCAGCCAATTTTCTGGATTTTTGAAAATTTCACTTTTCTGTGAAAATATCCACTAAATGAGGAAATAATATGTGTGAGGGTACCCCAGGAGAGTTCCAAATGTGTGTGGGTAGAATATATATCCCACGGGGGTAAAATTGAAAAAAGTTGAAAACATTTTTTTTTGGACTTAGTCATTTTTCCGGCATTTATCAGACTTTCAGATAGGGGAAATGTCAGTGAGCGTTCCGATTTCAGTTCCAGAGCGATTTCCCCAATAAGTCCTTGATATTTAGTCGATTTCAGCCAATTTTCTGGATTTTTGAAAATTTCACTTTTTTGTGAAAATATCCACTAAATGAGGGAATAATATGTGTGAGGGTACCCCAGGAGAGTTCCAAACGTGGGTGGGTAGAATATATATCCCACGGGGGTAAAATTGAAAAAAGTTGAAAAAATATTTTTTTAGACTTAGTCATTTTTCCGGCATTTATCAGACTTTCAGATAGGGGAAATGTCAGTGAGCGTTCCGATTTCAGTTCCACAGCGATTCGCCCAATGAGTCCTTGATTTTTAGTCTTTTTCAGCCAAATTTCTGTATTTTTGAAAATTTCACTTTTTTGTGAAAATATCCACTAAATGAGGGAATAATATGTGTGAGGGTACCCCAGGAGAGTTCCAAATGTGTGTGTGTAGAATATATATCCCACGGGGGTTAAATTGAAAAGAGTTGAAAAAATATTTTTTTTGGACTTAGTCATTTTTCCGGCGTTTATCAGACTTTCAGATAGGGGAAATGTCAGTGAGCATTCCGATTTCAGTTCCAGAGCGATTCGCCCAATGAGTCCTTGATATTTCGTCGTTTTCAGCCAATTTTTCTGGATTTTTGAAAAGTTCACTTTTTTGTGAAAATATCCACTAAATGAGGGAATAATTTGTGTGAGGGTACCCCATGAGAGTTCCAAATGTGTCTGGGTAGAATATATATCCCACAGGGGTAAAATTGAAAAAAGTTGAAAAAAATATTTTTTTGGACTTAGTCATTTTTCTGGCTTTTATCAGACTTTCAGATAGGGGAAATGTCAGTGAGCGTTCCGATTTCAGTTCCAGAGCGATTTGCCCAATAAGTCCTTCATATTTAGTGGTTTTCAGCCAATTTTCTGGATTTTTGAAAATTTCACTTTTTTGTGAAAATATCCACTAAATGAGGGAATAATATGTGTGAGGGTACCCCAGGAGAGTTCCAAATGTGGGTGGGTAGAATATATATCCCACGGGGGTAAAATTGAAAAAAGTTGAAAAAATATATTTTTAGACTTAGTCATTTTTCCGGCATTTATCAGACTTTCAGATAGGGGAAATGTCAGTGAGCATTCCGATTTAAGTTCCAGAGCGATTCACCCAATGAGTCCTTGATATTTAGTCGTTTTCAGCCAATTTTCTGGATTTTTGAAAATTTCACTTTTTTTGTGAAAATATCCACTAAATGAGGGAATAATATGTGTGAGGGTACCACAGGAGAGTTCCAAATGTGTGTGGGTAGAATATATATCCCACGGGGGTAAAATTGAAAAAAGTTGAAAAAAAATTTTTTGGACTCAGTCATTTTTCTGGCGTTTATCAGACTTTCAGATAGGGGAAATGTCAGTGAGCATTCCGATTTCAGTTCCAGAGCGATTCGCCCAATGAGTCCTTGATATTTCGTCGTTTTCAGCCAATTTTTCTGGATTTTTGAAAATTTCACTTTTTTGTGAAAATATCCACTAAATGAGGGAATAATATGTGTGAGGGTACCCCAGGAGAGTTCCAAATGTGTGTGGGTAGAATATATATCCCACGGGGGTAAAATTGAAAAAAGTTGAAAACATTTTTTTTTGGACTTAGTCATTTTTCCGGCGTTTATCAGACTTTCAGATAGGGGAAATGTCAGTGAGCATTCCGATTTCAGTTCCAGAGCGATTCGCCCAATGAGTCCTTGATATTTCGTCGTTTTCAGCCAATTTTTCTGGATTTTTGAAAATTTCACTTTTTTGTGAAAATATCCACTAAATGAGGGAATAATATGTGTGAGGGTACCCCAGGAGAGTTCCAAATGTGTGTGGGTAGAATATATATCCCACGGGGGTTAAATTGAAAAGAGTTGAAAAAATATTTTTTTTGGACTTAGTCATTTTTCCGGCGTTTATCAGACTTTCAGATAGGGGAAATGTCAGTGAGCATTCCGATTTCAGTTCCAGAGCGATTCGCCCAATGAGTCCTTGATATTTCGTCGTTTTCAGCCAATTTTTCTGGATTTTTGAAAAGTTCACTTTTTTGTGAAAATATCCACTAAATGAGGGAATAATTTGTGTGAGGGTACCCCATGAGAGTTCCAAATGTGTCTGGGTAGAATATATATCCCACAGGGGTAAAATTGAAAAAAGTTGAAAAAAATATTTTTTTGGACTTAGTCATTTTTCTGGCTTTTATCAGACTTTCAGATAGGGGAAATGTCAGTGAGCATTCCGATTTCAGTTCCAGAGCGATTTGCCCAATAAGTCCTTCATATTTAGTGGTTTTCAGCCAATTTTCTGGATTTTTGAAAATTTCACTTTTTTGTGAAAATATCCACTAAATGAGGGAATAATATGTGTGAGGGTACCCCAGGAGAGTTCCAAATGTGGGTGGGTAGAATATATATCCCACGGGGGTAAAATTGAAAAAAGTTGAAAAAATATATTTTTAGACTTAGTCATTTTTCCGGCATTTATCAGACTTTCAGATAGGGGAAATGTCAGTGAGCATTCCGATTTAAGTTCCAGAGCGATTCACCCAATGAGTCCTTGATATTTAGTCGTTTTCAGCCAATTTTCTGGATTTTTGAAAATTTCACTTTTTTTGTGAAAATATCCACTAAATGAGGGAATAATATGTGTGAGGGTACCACAGGAGAGTTCCAAATGTGTGTGGGTAGAATATATATCCCACGGGGGTAAAATTGAAAAAAGTTGAAAAAAAATTTTTTGGACTCAGTCATTTTTCTGGCGTTTATCAGACTTTCAGATAGGGGAAATGTCAGTGAGCATTCCGATTTCAGTTCCAGAGCGATTCGCCCAATGAGTCCTTGATATTTCGTCGTTTTCAGCCAATTTTTCTGGATTTTTGAAAATTTCACTTTTTTGTGAAAATATCCACTAAATGAAGGAATAATATGTGTGAGGGTACCCCAGGAGAGTTCCAAATGTGTGTGGGTAGAATATATATCCCACGGGGGTAAAATTGAAAAAAGTTGAAAACATTTTTTTTTGGACTTAGTCATTTTTCCGGCGTTTATCAGACTTTCAGATAGGGGAAATGTCAGTGAGCATTCCGATTTCAGTTCCAGAGCGATTCGCCCAATGAGTCCTTGATATTTCGTCGTTTTCAGCCAATTTTTCTGGATTTTTGAAAATTTCACTTTTTTGTGAAAATATCCACTAAATGAGGGAATAATATGTGTGAGGGTACCCCAGGAGAGTTCCAAATGTGTGTGGGTCGAATATATATCCCACGGGGGTAAAATTGAAAAAAGTTGAAAACATTTTTTTTTGGACTTAGTCATTTTTCCGGCGTTTATCAGACTTTCAGATAGGGGAAATGTCAGTGAGCATTCCGATTTCAGTTCCAGAGCGATTCGCCCAATGAGTCCTTGATATTTCGTCGATTTCAGCCAATTTTTCTGGATTTTTGAAAATTTCACTTTTTTGTGAAAATATCCACTAAATGAGGGAATAATATGTGTGAGGGTACCCCAGGAGAGTTCCAAATGTGTGTGGGTAGAATATATATCCCACGGGGGTAAAATTGAAAAAAGTTGAAAAAAATTTTTTTTTGGACTTAGTCATTTTTCCGGCGTTTATCAGACTTTCAGATAGGGGAAATGTCAGTGAGCGTTCCGATTTCAGTTCCAGAGCGATTCGCCGGATGCGTCCTTGATATTTAGTCGTTTTCAGCCAATTTTCTGGATTTTTGAAAATTTCACTTTTCTGTGAAAATATCCACTAAATGAGGGAATAATATGTGTGAGGGTACCCCAGGAGAGTTCCAAATGTGTGTGGGTAGAATATATATCCCACGGGGGTAAAATTGAAAAAAGTTGAAAACATTTTTTTTTGGACTTAGTCATTTTTCCGGCATTTATCAGACTTTCAGATAGGGGAAATGTCAGTGAGCGTTCCGATTTCAGTTCCAGAGCGATTTGCCCAATAAGTCCTTGATATTTAGTCGATTTCAGCCAATTTTCTGGATTTTTGAAAATTTCACTTTTTTGTGAAAATATCCACTAAATGAGGGAATAATATGTGTGAGGGTACCCCAGGAGAGTTCCAAACGTGGGTGGGTAGAATATATATCCCACGGGGGTAAAATTGAAAAAAGTTGAAAAAATATTTTTTTAGACTTAGTCATTTTTCCGGCATTTATCAGACTTTCAGATAGGGGAAATGTCAGTGAGCATTCCGATTTCAGTTCCAGAGCGATTCACCCTATGAGTCCTTGATATTTAGTCGTTTTCAGCCAATTTTCTGGATTTTTGAAAATTTCACTTTTTTGTGAAAATATCCACTAAATGAGGGAATAATATGTGTGAGGGTACCACAGGAGAGTTCCAAATGTGTGTGGGTAGAATATATATCCCACGGGGGTAAAATTGAAAAAGGTTGAAAAAAAAATTTTTTGGACTCAGTCATTTTTCTGGCGTTTATCACAATTTCAGATAGGGGAAATGTCAGTGAGCATTCCGATTTCAGTTCCAGAGCGATTCGCCCAATGAGTCCTTGATATTTCGTCGTTTTCAGCCAATTTTTCTGGATTTTTGAAAATTTCACTTTTTTGTGAAAATATCCACTAAATGAGGGAATAATATGTGTGAGGGTACCCCAGGAGAGTTCCAAATGTGTGTGGGTAGAATAAATATCCCACGGGGGTAAAATTGAAAAAAGTTGAAAAAAATTTTTTTTTGGACTTAGTCATTTTTCCGGCGTTTATCAGACTTTCAGATAGGGGAAATGTCAGTGAGTGTTCCGATTTCAGTTCCAGAGCGATTCGCCGGATGCGTCCTTGATATTTAGTCGTTTTCAGCCAATTTTCTGGATTTTTGAAAATTTCACTTTTCTGTGAAAATATCCACTAAATGAGGAAATAATATGTGTGAGGGTACCCCAGGAGAGTTCCAAATGTGTGTGGGTAGAATATATATCCCACGGGGGTAAAATTGAAAAAAGTTGAAAACATTTTTTTTTGGACTTAGTCATTTTTCCGGCATTTATCAGACTTTCAGATAGGGGAAATGTCAGTGAGCGTTCCGATTTCAGTTCCAGAGCGATTTGCCCAATAAGTCCTTGATATTTAGTCGATTTCAGCCAATTTTCTGGATTTTTGAAAATTTCACTTTTTTGTGAAAATATCCACTAAATGAGGGAATAATATGTGTGAGGGTACCCCAGGAGAGTTCCAAACGTGGGTGGGTAGAATATATATCCCACGGGGGTAAAATTGAAAAAAGTTGAAAAAAAATTTTTTGGACTCAGTCATTTTTCTGGCGTTTATCAGACTTTCAGATAGGGGAAATGTCAGTGAGCATTCCGATTTCAGTTCCAGAGCGATTCGCCCAATGAGTCCTTGATATTTCGTCGTTTTCAGCCAATTTTTCTGGATTTTTGAAAATTTCACTTTTTTGTGAAAATATCCACTAAATGAAGGAATAATATGTGTGAGGGTACCCCAGGAGAGTTCCAAATGTGTGTGGGTAGAATATATATCCCACGGGGGTAAAATTGAAAAAAGTTGAAAACATTTTTTTTGGACTTAGTCATTTTTCCGGCGTTTATCAGACTTTCAGATAGGGGAAATGTCAGTGAGCATTCCGATTTCAGTTCCAGAGCGATTCGCCCAATGAGTCCTTGATATTTCGTCGTTTTCAGCCAATTTTTCTGGATTTTTGAAAATTTCACTTTTTTGTGAAAATATCCACTAAATGAGGGAATAATATGTGTGAGGGTACCCCAGGAGAGTTCCAAATGTGTGTGGGTCGAATATATATCCCACGGGGGTAAAATTGAAAAAAGTTGAAAACATTTTTTTTTGGACTTAGTCATTTTTCCGGCGTTTATCAGACTTTCAGATAGGGGAAATGTCAGTGAGCATTCCGATTTCAGTTCCAGAGCGATTCGCCCAATGAGTCCTTGATATTTCGTCGATTTCAGCCAATTTTTCTGGATTTTTGAAAATTTCACTTTTTTGTGAAAATATCCACTAAATGAGGGAATAATATGTGTGAGGGTACCCCAGGAGAGTTCCAAATGTGTGTGGGTAGAATATATATCCCACGGGGGTAAAATTGAAAAAAGTTGAAAAAAATTTTTTTTTGGACTTAGTCATTTTTCCGGCGTTTATCAGACTTTCAGATAGGGGAAATGTCAGTGAGCGTTCCGATTTCAGTTCCAGAGCGATTCGCCGGATGCGTCCTTGATATTTAGTCGTTTTCAGCCAATTTTCTGGATTTTTGAAAATTTCACTTTTCTGTGAAAATATCCACTAAATGAGGGAATAATATGTGTGAGGGTACCCCAGGAGAGTTCCAAATGTGTGTGGGTAGAATATATATCCCACGGGGGTAAAATTGAAAAAAGTTGAAAACATTTTTTTTTGGACTTAGTCATTTTTCCGGCATTTATCAGACTTTCAGATAGGGGAAATGTCAGTGAGCGTTCCGATTTCAGTTCCAGAGCGATTTGCCCAATAAGTCCTTGATATTTAGTCGATTTCAGCCAATTTTCTGGATTTTTGAAAATTTCACTTTTTTGTGAAAATATCCACTAAATGAGGGAATAATATGTGTGAGGGTACCCCAGGAGAGTTCCAAACGTGGGTGGGTAGAATATATATCCCACGGGGGTAAAATTGAAAAAAGTTGAAAAAATATTTTTTTAGACTTAGTCATTTTTCCGGCATTTATCAGACTTTCAGATAGGGGAAATGTCAGTGAGCATTCCGATTTCAGTTCCAGAGCGATTCACCCTATGAGTCCTTGATATTTAGTCGTTTTCAGCCAATTTTCTGGATTTTTGAAAATTTCACTTTTTTGTGAAAATATCCACTAAATGAGGGAATAATATGTGTGAGGGTACCACAGGAGAGTTCCAAATGTGTGTGGGTAGAATATATATCCCACGGGGGTAAAATTGAAAAAGGTTGAAAAAAAAATTTTTTGGACTCAGTCATTTTTCTGGCGTTTATCACAATTTCAGATAGGGGAAATGTCAGTGAGCATTCCGATTTCAGTTCCAGAGCGATTCGCCCAATGAGTCCTTGATATTTCGTCGTTTTCAGCCAATTTTTCTGGATTTTTGAAAATTTCACTTTTTTGTGAAAATATCCACTAAATGAGGGAATAATATGTGTGAGGGTACCCCAGGAGAGTTCCAAATGTGTGTGGGTAGAATAAATATCCCACGGGGGTAAAATTGAAAAAAGTTGAAAAAAATTTTTTTTTGGACTTAGTCATTTTTCCGGCGTTTATCAGACTTTCAGATAGGGGAAATGTCAGTGAGTGTTCCGATTTCAGTTCCAGAGCGATTCGCCGGATGCGTCCTTGATATTTAGTCGTTTTCAGCCAATTTTCTGGATTTTTGAAAATTTCACTTTTCTGTGAAAATATCCACTAAATGAGGAAATAATATGTGTGAGGGTACCCCAGGAGAGTTCCAAATGTGTGTGGGTAGAATATATATCCCACGGGGGTAAAATTGAAAAAAGTTGAAAACATTTTTTTTTGGACTTAGTCATTTTTCCGGCATTTATCAGACTTTCAGATAGGGGAAATGTCAGTGAGCGTTCCGATTTCAGTTCCAGAGCGATTTGCCCAATAAGTCCTTGATATTTAGTCGATTTCAGCCAATTTTCTGGATTTTTGAAAATTTCACTTTTTTGTGAAAATATCCACTAAATGAGGGAATAATATGTGTGAGGGTACCCCAGGAGAGTTCCAAACGTGGGTGGGTAGAATATATATCCCACGGGGGTAAAATTGAAAAAAGTTGAAAAAATATTTTTTTAGACTTAGTCATTTTTCCGGCATTTATCAGACTTTCAGATAGGGGAAATGTCAGTGAGCATTCCGATTTCAGTTCCAGAGCGATTCACCCTATGAGTCCTTGATATTTAGTCGTTTTCAGCCAATTTTCTGGATTTTTGAAAATTTCACTTTTTTGTGAAAATATCCACTAAATGAGGGAATAATATGTGTGAGGGTACCCCAGGAGAGTTCCAAATGTGTGTGGGTAGAATATATATCCCACGGGGGTAAAATTGAAAAAGGTTGAAAAAAAAATTTTTTGGACTCAGTCATTTTTCTGGCGTTTATCACAATTTCAGATAGGGGAAATGTCAGTGAGCATTCCGATTTCAGTTCCAGAGCGATTCGCCCAATGAGTCCTTGATATTTCGTCGTTTTCAGCCAATTTTTCTGGATTTTTGAAAATTTCACTTTTTTGTGAAAATATCCACTAAATGAGGGAATAATATGTGTGAGGGTACCCCAGGAGAGTTCCAAATGTGTGTGGGTAGAATATATATCCCACGGGGGTAAAATTGAAAAAAGTTGAAAACATTTTTTTTTGGACTTAGTCATTTTTCCGGCATTCATCAGACTTTCAGATAGAGGAAATGTCAGTGAGCGTTCCGATTTCAGTTCCAGAGCGATTCGCCCAATGAGTCCTTGATTTTTAGTTGTTTTCAGCCAATTTTCTGTATTTTTGAAAATTTCACTTTTTTGTGAAAATATCCACTAAATGAGGGAATAATATGTGTGAGGGTACCCCAGGAGAGTTCCAAATGTGTGTGGGTAGAATATATATCCCACGGGGGTAAAATTGAAAAAAGTTGAAAACATTTTTTTTTGGACTTAGTCATTTTTCCGGCATTTATCAGACTTTCAGATAGGGGAAATGTCAGTGAGCGTTCCGATTTCAGTTCCACAGCGATTCGCCCAATGAGTCCTTGATTTTTAGTCTTTTTCAGCCAAATTTCTGTATTTTTGAAAATTTCACTTTTTTGTGAAAATATCCACTAAATGAGGGAATAATATGTGTGAGGGTACCCCAGGAGAGTTCCAAATGTGTGTGGGTAGAATAAATATCCCACGGGGGTAAAATTGAAAAAAGTTGAAAAAAATTTTTTTTTGGACTTAGTCATTTTTCCGGCGTTTATCAGACTTTCAGATAGGGGAAATGTCAGTGAGTGTTCCGATTTCAGTTCCAGAGCGATTCGCCGGATGCGTCCTTGATATTTAGTCGTTTTCAGCCAATTTTCTGGATTTTTGAAAATTTCACTTTTCTGTGAAAATATCCACTAAATGAGGAAATAATATGTGTGAGGGTACCCCAGGAGAGTTCCAAATGTGTGTGGGTAGAATATATATCCCACGGGGGTAAAATTGAAAAAAGTTGAAAACATTTTTTTTTGGACTTAGTCATTTTTCCGGCATTTATCAGACTTTCAGATAGGGGAAATGTCAGTGAGCGTTCCGATTTCAGTTCCAGAGCGATTTGCCCAATAAGTCCTTGATATTTAGTCGATTTCAGCCAATTTTCTGGATTTTTGAAAATTTCACTTTTTTGTGAAAATATCCACTAAATGAGGGAATAATATGTGTGAGGGTACCCCAGGAGAGTTCCAAACGTGGGTGGGTAGAATATATATCCCACGGGGGTAAAATTGAAAAAAGTTGAAAAAATATTTTTTTAGACTTAGTCATTTTTCCGGCATTTATCAGACTTTCAGATAGGGGAAATGTCAGTGAGCATTCCGATTTCAGTTCCAGAGCGATTCACCCTATGAGTCCTTGATATTTAGTCGTTTTCAGCCAATTTTCTGGATTTTTGAAAATTTCACTTTTTTGTGAAAATATCCACTAAATGAGGGAATAATATGTGTGAGGGTACCCCAGGAGAGTTCCAAATGTGTGTGGGTAGAATATATATCCCACGGGGGTAAAATTGAAAAAGGTTGAAAAAAAAATTTTTTGGACTCAGTCATTTTTCTGGCGTTTATCACAATTTCAGATAGGGGAAATGTCAGTGAGCATTCCGATTTCAGTTCCAGAGCGATTCGCCCAATGAGTCCTTGATATTTCGTCGTTTTCAGCCAATTTTTCTGGATTTTTGAAAATTTCACTTTTTTGTGAAAATATCCACTAAATGAGGGAATAATATGTGTGAGGGTACCCCAGGAGAGTTCCAAATGTGTGTGGGTAGAATATATATCCCACGGGGGTAAAATTGAAAAAAGTTGAAAACATTTTTTTTTGGACTTAGTCATTTTTCCGGCATTCATCAGACTTTCAGATAGAGGAAATGTCAGTGAGCGTTCCGATTTCAGTTCCAGAGCGATTCGCCCAATGAGTCCTTGATTTTTAGTTGTTTTCAGCCAATTTTCTGTATTTTTGAAAATTTCACTTTTTTGTGAAAATATCCACTAAATGAGGGAATAATATGTGTGAGGGTACCCCAGGAGAGTTCCAAATGTGTGTGGGTAGAATATATATCCCACGGGGGTAAAATTGAAAAAAGTTGAAAACATTTTTTTTTGGACTTAGTCATTTTTCCGGCATTTATCAGACTTTCAGATAGGGGAAATGTCAGTGAGCGTTCCGATTTCAGTTCCACAGCGATTCGCCCAATGAGTCCTTGATTTTTAGTCTTTTTCAGCCAAATTTCTGTATTTTTGAAAATTTCACTTTTTTGTGAAAATATCCACTAAATGAGGGAATAATATGTGTGAGGGTACCCCAGGAGAGTTCCAAATGTGTGTGGGTAGAATATATATCCCACGGGGGTAAAATTGAAAAGAGTTGAAAAAATATTTTTTTTGGACTTAGTCATTTTTCCGGCGTTTATCAGACTTTCAGATAGGGGAAATGTCAGTGAGCATTCCGATTTCAGTTCCAGAGCGATTCGCCCAATGAGTCCTTGATATTTCGTCGTTTTCAGCCAATTTTTCTGGATTTTTGAAAAGTTCACTTTTTTGTGAAAATATCCACTAAATGAGGGAATAATTTGTGTGAGGGTACCCCATGAGAGTTCCAAATGTGTCTGGGTAGAATATATATCCCACGGGGGTAAAATTGAAAAAAGTTGAAAAAAATATTTTTTTGGACTTAGTCATTTTTCTGGCTTTTATCAGACTTTCAGATAGGGGAAATGTCAGTGAGCGTTCCGATTTCAGTTCCAGAGCGATTTGCCCAATAAGTCCTTCATATTTAGTGGTTTTCAGCCAATTTTCTGGATTTTTGAAAATTTCACTTTTTTGTGAAAATATCCACTAAATGAGGGAATAATATGTGTGAGGGTACCCCAGGAGAGTTCCAAATGTGGGTGGGTAGAATATATATCCCACGGGGGTAAAATTGAAAAAAGTTGAAAAAATATATTTTTAGACTTAGTCATTTTTCCGGCATTTATCAGACTTTCAGATAGGGGAAATGTCAGTGAGCATTCCGATTTAAGTTCCAGAGCGATTCACCCAATGAGTCCTTGATATTTAGTCGTTTTCAGCCAATTTTCTGGATTTTTGAAAATTTCACTTTTTTTGTGAAAATATCCACTAAATGAGGGAATAATATGTGTGAGGGTACCACAGGAGAGTTCCAAATGTGTGTGGGTAGAATATATATCCCACGGGGGTAAAATTGAAAAAAGTTGAAAAAAAATTTTTTGGACTCAGTCATTTTTCTGGCGTTTATCAGACTTTCAGATAGGGGAAATGTCAGTGAGCATTCCGATTTCAGTTCCAGAGCGATTCGCCCAATGAGTCCTTGATATTTCGTCGTTTTCAGCCAATTTTTCTGGATTTTTGAAAATTTCACTTTTTTGTGAAAATATCCACTAAATGAGGGAATAATATGTGTGAGGGTACCCCAGGAGAGTTCCAAATGTGTGTGGGTAGAATATATATCCCACGGGGGTAAAATTGAAAAAAGTTGAAAACATTTTTTTTTGGACTTAGTCATTTTTCCGGCGTTTATCAGACTTTCAGATAGGGGAAATGTCAGTGAGCATTCCGATTTCAGTTCCAGAGCGATTCGCCCAATGAGTCCTTGATATTTCGTCGTTTTCAGCCAATTTTTCTGGATTTTTGAAAATTTCACTTTTTTGTGAAAATATCCACTAAATGAGGGAATAATATGTGTGAGGGTACCCCAGGAGAGTTCCAAATGTGTGTGGGTAGAATATATATCCCACGGGGGTAAAATTGAAAAAAGTTGAAAACATTTTTTTTTGGACTTAGTCATTTTTCCGGCGTTTATCAGACTTTCAGATAGGGGAAATGTCAGTGAGCATTCCGATTTCAGTTCCAGAGCGATTCGCCCAATGAGTCCTTGATATTTCGTCGTTTTCAGCCAATTTTTCTGGATTTTTGAAAATTTCACTTTTTTGTGAAAATATCCACTAAATGAGGGAATAATATGTGTGAGGGTACCCCAGGAGAGTTCCAAATGTGTGTGGGTAGAATATATATCCCACGGGGGTAAAATTGAAAAAAGTTGAAAAAAATTTTTTTTTGGACTTAGTCATTTTTCCGGCGTTTATCAGACTTTCAGATAGGGGAAATGTCAGTGAGCGTTCCGATTTCAGTTCCAGAGCGATTCGCCGGATGCGTCCTTGATATTTAGTCGTTTTCAGCCAATTTTCTGGATTTTTGAAAATTTCACTTTTCTGTGAAAATATCCACTAAATGAGGGAATAATATGTGTGAGGGTACCCCAGGAGAGTTCCAAATGTGTGTGGGTAGAATATATATCCCACGGGGGTAAAATTGAAAAAAGTTGAAAACATTTTTTTTTGGACTTAGTCATTTTTCCGGCATTTATCAGACTTTCAGATAGGGGAAATGTCAGTGAGCGTTCCGATTTCAGTTCCAGAGCGATTTGCCCAATAAGTCCTTGATATTTAGTCGATTTCAGCCAATTTTCTGGATTTTTGAAAATTTCACTTTTTTGTGAAAATATCCACTAAATGAGGGAATAATATGTGTGAGGGTACCCCAGGAGAGTTCCAAACGTGGGTGGGTAGAATATATATCCCACGGGGGTAAAATTGAAAAAAGTTGAAAAAATATTTTTTTAGACTTAGTCATTTTTCCGGCATTTATCAGACTTTCAGATAGGGGAAATGTCAGTGAGCATTCCGATTTCAGTTCCAGAGCGATTCACCCTATGAGTCCTTGATATTTAGTCGTTTTCAGCCAATTTTCTGGATTTTTGAAAATTTCACTTTTTTGTGAAAATATCCACTAAATGAGGGAATAATATGTGTGAGGGTACCACAGGAGAGTTCCAAATGTGTGTGGGTAGAATATATATCCCACGGGGGTAAAATTGAAAAAGGTTGAAAAAAAAATTTTTTGGACTCAGTCATTTTTCTGGCGTTTATCACAATTTCAGATAGGGGAAATGTCAGTGAGCATTCCGATTTCAGTTCCAGAGCGATTCGCCCAATGAGTCCTTGATATTTCGTCGTTTTCAGCCAATTTTTCTGGATTTTTGAAAAGTTCACTTTTTTGTGAAAATATCCACTAAATGAGGGAATAATTTGTGTGAGGGTACCCCATGAGAGTTCCAAATGTGTCTGGGTAGAATATATATCCCACGGGGGTAAAATTGAAAAAAGTTGAAAACATTTTTTTTTGGACTTAGTCATTTTTCCGGCGTTTATCAGACTTTCAGATAGGGGAAATGTCAGTGAGCATTCCGATTTCAGTTCCAGAGCGATTCGCCCAATGAGTCCTTGATATTTCGTCGTTTTCAGCCAATTTTTCTGGATTTTTGAAAATTTCACTTTTTTGTGAAAATATCCACTAAATGAGGGAATAATTTGTGTGAGGGTACCCCATGAGAGTTCCAAATGTGTGTGGGTAGAATATATATCCCACGGGGCTAAAATTGAAAAAAGTTGAAAACATTTTTTTTTGGACTTAGTCATTTTTCCGGCGTTTATCAGACTTTCAGATAGGGGAAATGTCAGTGAGCGTTCCGATTTCAGTTCCAGAGCGATTCGCCGGATGCGTCCTTGATATTTAGTCGTTTTCAGCCAATTTTCTGGATTTTTGAAAATTTCACTTTCCTGTGAAAATATCCACTAAATGAGGGAATAATATGTGTGAGGGTACCCCAGGAGAGTTCCAAATGTGTGTGGGTAGAATATATATCCCACGGGGGTAAAATTGAAAAAAGTTGAAAACATTTTTTTTTGGACTTAGTCATTTTTCCGGCATTTATCAGACTTTCAGATAGGGGAAATGTCAGTGAGCGTTCCGATTTCAGTTCCAGAGCGATTTGCCCAATAAGTCCTTGATATTTAGTCGATTTCAGCCAATTTTCTGGATTTTTGAAAATTTCACTTTTTTGTGAAAATATCCACTAAATGAGGGAATAATATGTGTGAGGGTACCCCAGGAGAGTTCCAAACGTGGGTGGGTAGAATATATATCCCACGGGGGTAAAATTGAAAAAAGTTGAAAAAATATTTTTTTAGACTTAGTCATTTTTCCGGCATTTATCAGACTTTCAGATAGGGGAAATGTCAGTGAGCATTCCGATTTCAGTTCCAGAGCGATTCACCCTATGAGTCCTTGATATTTAGTCGTTTTCAGCCAATTTTCTGGATTTTTGAAAATTTCACTTTTTGTGAAAATATCCACTAAATGAGGGAATAATATGTGTGAGGGTACCACAGGAGAGTTCCAAATGTGTGTGGGTAGAATATATATCCCACGGGGGTAAAATTGAAAAAGGTTGAAAAAAAAATTTTTTGGACTCAGTCATTTTTCTGGCGTTTATCACAATTTCAGATAGGGGAAATGTCAGTGAGCATTCAGATTTCAGTTCCAGAGCGATTCGCCCAATGAGTCCTTGATATTTCGTCGTTTTCAGCCAATTTTTCTGGATTTTTGAAAATTTCACTTTTTTGTGAAAATATCCACTAAATGAGGGAATAATATGTGTGAGGGTACCCCAGGAGAGTTCCAAATGTGTGTGGGTAGAATATATATCCCACGGGGGTAAAATTGAAAAAAGTTGAAAACATTTTTTTTTGGACTTAGTCATTTTTCCGGCATTCATCAGACTTTCAGATAGGGGAAATGTCAGTGAGCGTTCCGATTTCAGTTCCAGAGCGATTCGCCCAATGAGTCCTTGATTTTTAGTTGTTTTCAGCCAATTTTCTGTATTTTTGAAAATTTCACTTTTTTGTGAAAATATCCACTAAATGAGGGAATAATATGTGTGAGGGTACCCCAGGAGAGTTCCAAATGTGTGTGGGTAGAATATATATCCCACGGGGGTAAAATTGAAAAAAGTTGAAAACATTTTTTTTTTGGACTTAGTCATTTTTCCGGCATTTATCAGACTTTCAGATAGGGGAAATGTCAGTGAGCGTTCCGATTTCAGTTCCACAGCGATTCGCCCAATGAGTCCTTGATTTTTAGTCTTTTTCAGCCAAATTTCTGTATTTTTGAAAATTTCACTTTTTTGTGAAAATATCCACTAAATGAGGGAATAATATGTGTGAGGGTACCCCAGGAGAGTTCCAAATGTGTGTGGGTAGAATATATATCCCACGGGGGTAAAATTGAAAAGAGTTGAAAAAATATTTTTTTTGGACTTAGTCATTTTTCCGGCGTTTATCAGACTTTCAGATAGGGGAAATGTCAGTGAGCATTCCGATTTCAGTTCCAGAGCGATTCGCCCAATGAGTCCTTGATATTTCGTCGTTTTCAGCCAATTTTTCTGGATTTTTGAAAAGTTCACTTTTTTGTGAAAATATCCACTAAATGAGGGAATAATTTGTGTGAGGGTACCCCATGAGAGTTCCAAATGTGTCTGGGTAGAATATATATCCCACGGGGGTAAAATTGAAAAAAGTTGAAAACATTTTTTTTTGGACTTAGTCATTTTTCCGGCGTTTATCAGACTTTCAGATAGGGGAAATGTCAGTGAGCATTCCGATTTCAGTTCCAGAGCGATTCGCCCAATGAGTCCTTGATATTTCGTCGTTTTCAGCCAATTTTTCTGGATTTTTGAAAATTTCACTTTTTTATGAAAATATCCACTAAATGAGGGAATAATTTGTGTGAGGGTACCCCATGAGAGTTCCAAATGTGTGTGGGTAGAATATATATCCCACGGGGCTAAAATTGAAAAAAGTTGAAAACATTTTTTTTTGGACTTAGTCATTTTTCCGGCGTTTATCAGACTTTCAGATAGGGGAAATGTCAGTGAGCATTCCGATTTCAGTTCCAGAGCGATTCGCCCAATGAGTCCTTGATATTTCGTCGTTTTCAGCCAATTTTTCTGGATTTTTGAAAATTTCACTTTTTTGTGAAAATATCCACTAAATGAGGGAATAATATGTGTGAGGGTACCCCAGGAGAGTTCCAAATGTGTGTGGGTAGAATATATATCCCACGGGGGTAAAATTGAAAAAAGTTGAAAAAAATATTTTTTTGGACTTAGTCATTTTTCTGGCGTTTATCAGACTTTCAGATAGGGGAAATGTCAGTGAGCGTTCCGATTTCAGTTCCAGAGCGATTTGCCCAATAAGTCCTTGATATTTAGTGGTTTTCAGCCAATTTTCTGGATTTTTGAAAATTTCACTTTTTTGTGAAAATATCCACTAAATGAGGGAATAATATGTGTGAGGGTACCCCAGGAGAGTTCCAAATGTGGGTGGGTAGAATATATATCCCACGGGGGTAAAATTGAAAAAAGTTGAAAAAATATATTTTTAGACTTAGTCATTTTTCCGGCATTTATCAGACTTTCAGATAGGGGAAATGTCAGTGAGCATTCCGATTTCAGTTCCAGAGCGATTCACCCAATGAGTCCTTGATATTTAGTCGTTTTCAGCCAATTTTTCTGGATTTTTGAAAATTTCACTTTTTTGTGAAAATATCCACTAAATGAGGGAATAATTTGTGTGAGGGTACCCCATGAGAGTTCCAAATGTGTGTGGGTAGAATATATATCCCACGGGGCTAAAATTGAAAAAAGTTGAAAACATTTTTTTTTGGACTTAGTCATTTTTCCGGCGTTTATCAGACTTTCAGATAGGGGAAATGTCAGTGAGCATTCCGATTTCAGTTCCAGAGCGATTCGCCCAATGAGTCCTTGATATTTCGTCGTTTTCAGCCAATTTTTCTGGATTTTTGAAAATTTCACTTTTTTGTGAAAATATCCACTAAATGAGGGAATAATATGTGTGAGGGTACCCCAGGAGAGTTCCAAATGTGTGTGGGTAGAATATATATCCCACGGGGGTAAAATTGAAAAAAGTTGAAAAAAATATTTTTTTGGACTTAGTCATTTTTCTGGCGTTTATCAGACTTTCAGATAGGGGAAATGTCAGTGAGCGTTCCGATTTCAGTTCCAGAGCGATTTGCCCAATAAGTCCTTGATATTTAGTGGTTTTCAGCCAATTTTCTGGATTTTTGAAAATTTCACTTTTTTGTGAAAATATCCACTAAATGAGGGAATAATATGTGTGAGGGTACCCCAGGAGAGTTCCAAATGTGGGTGGGTAGAATATATATCCCACGGGGGTAAAATTGAAAAAAGTTGAAAAAATATATTTTTAGACTTAGTCATTTTTCCGGCATTTATCAGACTTTCAGATAGGGGAAATGTCAGTGAGCATTCCGATTTCAGTTCCAGAGCGATTCGCCCAATGAGTCCTTGATATTTCGTCGTTTTCAGCCAATTTTTCTGGATTTTTGAAAATTTCACTTTTTTGTGAAAATATCCACTAAATGAGGGAATAATATGTGTGAGGGTACCCCAGGAGAGTTCCAAATGTGTGTGGGTAGAATATATATCCCACGGGGGTAAAATTGAAAAAAGTTAAAAACATTTTTTTTTGGACTTAGTCATTTTTCCGGCGTTTATCAGACTTTCAGATAGGGGAAATGTCAGTGAGCATTCCGATTTCAGTTCCAGAGCGATTCGCCCAATGAGTCCTTGATATTTCGTCGTTTTCAGCCAATTTTTCTGGATTTTTGAAAATTTCACTTTTTTGTGAAAATATCCACTAAATGAGGGAATAATATGTGTGAGGGTACCCCAGGAGAGTTCCAAATGTGTGTGGGTAGAATATATATCCCACGGGGGTAAAATTGAAAAAAGTTGAAAAAAATTTTTTTTTGGACTTAGTCATTTTTCCGGCGTTTATCAGACTTTCAGATAGGGGAAATGTCAGTGAGCGTTCCGATTTCAGTTCCACAGCGATTCGCCCAATGAGTCCTTGATTTTTAGTCTTTTTCAGCCAAATTTCTGTATTTTTGAAAATTTCACTTTTTTGTGAAAATATCCACTAAATGAGGGAATAATATGTGTGAGGGTACCCCAGGAGAGTTCCAAATGTGTGTGGGTAGAATATATATCCCACGGGGGTAAAATTGAAAAGAGTTGAAAAAATATTTTTTTTGGACTTAGTCATTTTTCCGGCGTTTATCAGACTTTCAGATAGGGGAAATGTCAGTGAGCATTCCGATTTCAGTTCCAGAGCGATTCGCCCAATGAGTCCTTGATATTTCGTCGTTTTCAGCCAATTTTTCTGGATTTTTGAAAAGTTCACTTTTTTGTGAAAATATCCACTAAATGAGGGAATAATTTGTGTGAGGGTACCCCATGAGAGTTCCAAATGTGTCTGGGTAGAATATATATCCCACGGGGGTAAAATTGAAAAAAGTTGAAAACATTTTTTTTTGGACTTAGTCATTTTTCCGGCGTTTATCAGACTTTCAGATAGGGGAAATGTCAGTGAGCATTCCGATTTCAGTTCCAGAGCGATTCGCCCAATGAGTCCTTGATATTTCGTCGTTTTCAGCCAATTTTTCTGGATTTTTGAAAAGTTCACTTTTTTGTGAAAATATCCACTAAATGAGGGAATAATTTGTGTGAGGGTACCCCATGAGAGTTCCAAATGTGTGTGGGTAGAATATATATCCCACGGGGCTAAAATTGAAAAAAGTTGAAAACATTTTTTTTTGGACTTAGTCATTTTTCCGGCGTTTATCAGACTTTCAGATAGGGGAAATGTCAGTGAGCATTCCGATTTCAGTTCCAGAGCGATTCGCCCAATGAGTCCTTGATATTTCGTCGTTTTCAGCCAATTTTTCTGGATTTTTGAAAATTTCACTTTTTTGTGAAAATATCCACTAAATGAGGGAATAATATGTGTGAGGGTACCCCAGGAGAGTTCCAAATGTGTGTGGGTAGAATATATATCCCACGGGGGTAAAATTGAAAAAAGTTGAAAAAAATATTTTTTTGGACTTAGTCATTTTTCTGGCGTTTATCAGACTTTCAGATAGGGGAAATGTCAGTGAGCGTTCCGATTTCAGTTCCAGAGCGATTTGCCCAATAAGTCCTTGATATTTAGTGGTTTTCAGCCAATTTTCTGGATTTTTGAAAATTTCACTTTTTTGTGAAAATATCCACTAAATGAGGGAATAATATGTGTGAGGGTACCCCAGGAGAGTTCCAAATGTGGGTGGGTAGAATATATATCCCACGGGGGTAAAATTGAAAAAAGTTGAAAAAATATATTTTTAGACTTAGTCATTTTTCCGGCATTTATCAGACTTTCAGATAGGGGAAATGTCAGTGAGCATTCCGATTTCAGTTCCAGAGCGATTCACCCAATGAGTCCTTGATATTTAGTCGTTTTCAGCCAATTTTTCTGGATTTTTGAAAATTTCACTTTTTTGTGAAAATATCCACTAAATGAGGGAATAATATGTGTGAGGGTACCCCAGGAGAGTTCCAAATGTGTGTGGGTAGAATATATATCCCACGGGGGTAAAATTGAAAAAAGTTTTTTTTTGGACTTAGTCATTTTTCCGGCGTTTATCAGACTTTCAGATAGGGGAAATGTCAGTGAGCGTTCCGATTTCAGTTCCAGAGCGATTTGCCCAATAAGTCCTTGATATTTAGTCGATTTCAGCCAATTTTCTGGATTTTTGAACATTTCACTTTTTTGTGAAAATATCCACTAAATGAGGGAATAATATGTGTGAGGGTACCACAGGAGAGTTCCAAATGTGTGTGGGTAGAATATATATCCCACGGGGGTAAAATTGAAAAAGGTTGAAAAAAAAATTTTTTGGACTCAGTCATTTTTCTGGCGTTTATCACAATTTCAGATAGGGGAAATGTCAGTGAGCATTCCGATTTCAGTTCCAGAGCGATTCGCCCAATGAGTCCTTGATATTTCGTCGTTTTCAGCCAATTTTTCTGGATTTTTGAAAATTTCACTTTTTTGTGAAAATATCCACTAAATGAGGGAATAATATGTGTGAGGGTACCCCAGGAGAGTTCCAAATGTGTGTGGGTAGAATATATATCCCACGGGGGTAAAATTGAAAAAAGTTGAAAACATTTTTTTTTGGACTTAGTCATTTTTCCGGCATTCATCAGACTTTCAGATAGGGGAAATGTCAGTGAGCGTTCCGATTTCAGTTCCAGAGCGATTCGCCCAATGAGTCCTTGATTTTTAGTTGTTTTCAGCCAATTTTCTGTATTTTTGAAAATTTCACTTTTTTGTGAAAATATCCACTAAATGAGGGAATAATATGTGTGAGGGTACCCCAGGAGAGTTCCAAATGTGTGTGGGTAGAATATATATCCCACGGGGGTAAAATTGAAAAAAGTTGAAAACATTTTTTTTTGGACTTAGTCATTTTTCCGGCATTCATCAGACTTTCAGATAGGGGAAATGTCAGTGAGCGTTCCGATTTCAGTTCCAGAGCGATTCGCCCAATGAGTCCTTGATTTTTAGTTGTTTTCAGCCAATTTTCTGTATTTTTGAAAATTTCACTTTTTTGTGAAAATATCCACTAAATGAGGGAATAATATGTGTGAGGGTACCCCAGGAGAGTTCCAAATGTGTGTGGGTAGAATATATATCCCACGGGGGTAAAATTGAAAAAAGTTGAAAACATTTTTTTTTTGGACTTAGTCATTTTTCCGGCATTTATCAGACTTTCAGATAGGGGAAATGTCAGTGAGCGTTCCGATTTCAGTTCCACAGCGATTCGCCCAATGAGTCCTTGATTTTTAGTCTTTTTCAGCCAAATTTCTGTATTTTTGAAAATTTCACTTTTTTGTGAAAATATCCACTAAATGAGGGAATAATATGTGTGAGGGTACCCCAGGAGAGTTCCAAATGTGTGTGGGTAGAATATATATCCCACGGGGGTAAAATTGAAAAGAGTTGAAAAAATATTTTTTTTGGACTTAGTCATTTTTCCGGCGTTTATCAGACTTTCAGATAGGGGAAATGTCAGTGAGCCTTCCGATTTCAGTTCCAGAGCGATTCGCCCAATGAGTCCTTGATATTTCGTCGTTTTCAGCCAATTTTTCTGGATTTTTGAAAAGTTCACTTTTTTGTGAAAATATCCACTAAATGAGGGAATAATTTGTGTGAGGGTACCCCATGAGAGTTCCAAATGTGTCTGGGTAGAATATATATCCCACGGGGGTAAAATTGAAAAAAGTTGAAAACATTTTTTTTTGGACTTAGTCATTTTTCCGGCGTTTATCAGACTTTCAGATAGGGGAAATGTCAGTGAGCATTCCGATTTCAGTTCCAGAGCGATTCGCCCAATGAGTCCTTGATATTTCGTCGTTTTCAGCCAATTTTTCTGGATTTTTGAAAATGTCACTTTTTTGTGAAAATATCCACTAAATGAGGGAATAATTTGTGTGAGGGTACCCCATGAGAGTTCCAAATGTGTGTGGGTAGAATATATATCCCACGGGGCTAAAATTGAAAAAAGTTGAAAACATTTTTTTTTGGACTTAGTCATTTTTCCGGCGTTTATCAGACTTTCAGATAGGGGAAATGTCAGTGAGCATTCCGATTTCAGTTCCAGAGCGATTCGCCCAATGAGTCCTTGATATTTCGTCGTTTTCAGCCAATTTTTCTGGATTTTTGAAAATTTCACTTTTTTGTGAAAATATCCACTAAATGAGGGAATAATATGTGTGAGGGTACCCCAGGAGAGTTCCAAATGTGTGTGGGTAGAATATATATCCCACGGGGGTAAAATTGAAAAAAGTTGAAAAAAATATTTTTTTGGACTTAGTCATTTTTCTGGCGTTTATCAGACTTTCAGATAGGGGAAATGTCAGTGAGCGTTCCGATTTCAGTTCCAGAGCGATTTGCCCAATAAGTCCTTGATATTTAGTGGTTTTCAGCCAATTTTCTGGATTTTTGAAAATTTCACTTTTTTGTGAAAATATCCACTAAATGAGGGAATAATATGTGTGAGGGTACCCCAGGAGAGTTCCAAATGTGGGTGGGTAGAATATATATCCCACGGGGGTAAAATTGAAAAAAGTTGAAAAAATATATTTTTAGACTTAGTCATTTTTCCGGCATTTATCAGACTTTCAGATAGGGGAAATGTCAGTGAGCATTCCGATTTCAGTTCCAGAGCGATTCGCCCAATGAGTCCTTGATATTTCGTCGTTTTCAGCCAATTTTTCTGGATTTTTGAAAATTTCACTTTTTTGTGAAAATATCCACTAAATGAGGGAATAATTTGTGTGAGGGTACCCCATGAGAGTTCCAAATGTGTGTGGGTAGAATATATATCCCACGGGGCTAAAATTGAAAAAAGTTGAAAACATTTTTTTTTGGACTTAGTCATTTTTCCGGCGTTTATCAGACTTTCAGATAGGGGAAATGTCAGTGAGCATTCCGATTTCAGTTCCAGAGCGATTCGCCCAATGAGTCCTTGATATTTCGTCGTTTTCAGCCAATTTTTCTGGATTTTTGAAAATTTCACTTTTTTGTGAAAATATCCACTAAATGAGGGAATAATATGTGTGAGGGTACCCCAGGAGAGTTCCAAATGTGTGTGGGTAGAATATATATCCCACGGGGGTAAAATTGAAAAAAGTTGAAAAAAATATTTTTTTGGACTTAGTCATTTTTCTGGCGTTTATCAGACTTTCAGATAGGGGAAATGTCAGTGAGCGTTCCGATTTCAGTTCCAGAGCGATTTGCCCAATAAGTCCTTGATATTTAGTGGTTTTCAGCCAATTTTCTGGATTTTTGAAAATTTCACTTTTTTGTGAAAATATCCACTAAATGAGGGAATAATATGTGTGAGGGTACCCCAGGAGAGTTCCAAATGTGGGTGGGTAGAATATATATCCCACGGGGGTAAAATTGAAAAAAGTTGAAAAAATATATTTTTAGACTTAGTCATTTTTCCGGCATTTATCAGACTTTCAGATAGGGGAAATGTCAGTGAGCATTCCGATTTCAGTTCCAGAGCGATTCACCCAATGAGTCCTTGATATTTAGTCGTTTTCAGCCAATTTTCTGGATTTTTGAAAATTTCACTTTTTTTGTGAAAATATCCACTAAATGAGGGAATAATATGTGTGAGGGTACCACAGGAGAGTTCCAAATGTGTGTGGGTAGAATATATATTCCACGGGGGTAAAATTGAAAAAAGTTGAAAAAAAATTTTTTGGACTCAGTCATTTTTCTGGCGTTTATCAGACTTTCAGATAGGGGAAATGTCAGTGAGCATTCCGATTTCAGTTCCAGAGCGATTCGCCCAATGAGTCCTTGATATTTCGTCGTTTTCAGCCAATTTTTCTGGATTTTTGAAAATTTCACTTTTTTGTGAAAATATCCACTAAATGAGGGAATAATATGTGTGAGGGTACCCCAGGAGAGTTCCAAATGTGTGTGGGTAGAATATATATCCCACGGGGGTAAAATTGAAAAAAGTTAAAAACATTTTTTTTTGGACTTAGTCATTTTTCCGGCGTTTATCAGACTTTCAGATAGGGGAAATGTCAGTGAGCATTCCGATTTCAGTTCCAGAGCGATTCGCCCAATGAGTCCTTGATATTTCGTCGTTTTCAGCCAATTTTTCTGGATTTTTGAAAATTTCACTTTTTTGTGAAAATATCCACTAAATGAGGGAATAATATGTGTGAGGGTACCCCAGGAGAGTTCCAAATGTGTGTGGGTAGAATATATATCCCACGGGGGTAAAATTGAAAAAAGTTGAAAAAAATTTTTTTTTGGACTTAGTCATTTTTCCGGCGTTTATCAGACTTTCAGATAGGGGAAATGTCAGTGAGCGTTCCGATTTCAGTTCCAGAGCGATTTGCCCAATAAGTCCTTGATATTTAGTCGATTTCAGCCAATTTTCTGGATTTTTGAAAATTTCACTTTTTTGTGAAAATATCCACTAAATGAGGGAATAATATGTGTGAGGGTACCACAGGAGAGTTCCAAATGTGTGTGGGTAGAATATATATCCCACGGGGGTAAAATTGAAAAAGGTTGAAAAAAAAATTTTTTGGACTCAGTCATTTTTCTGGCGTTTATCACAATTTCAGATAGGGGAAATGTCAGTGAGCATTCCGATTTCAGTTCCAGAGCGATTCGCCCAATGAGTCCTTGATATTTCGTCGTTTTCAGCCAATTTTTCTGGATTTTTGAAAATTTCACTTTTTTGTGAAAATATCCACTAAATGAGGGAATAATATGTGTGAGGGTACCCCAGGAGAGTTCCAAATGTGTGTGGGTAGAATATATATCCCACGGGGGTAAAATTGAAAAAAGTTGAAAACATTTTTTTTTGGACTTAGTCATTTTTCCGGCATTCATCAGACTTTCAGATAGGGGAAATGTCAGTGAGCGTTCCGATTTCAGTTCCAGAGCGATTCGCCCAATGAGTCCTTGATTTTTAGTTGTTTTCAGCCAATTTTCTGTATTTTTGAAAATTTCACTTTTTTGTGAAAATATCCACTAAATGAGGGAATAATATGTGTGAGGGTACCCCAGGAGAGTTCCAAATGTGTGTGGGTAGAATATATATCCCACGGGGGTAAAATTGAAAAAAGTTGAAAACATTTTTTTTTGGACTTAGTCATTTTTCCGGCATTCATCAGACTTTCAGATAGGGGAAATGTCAGTGAGCGTTCCGATTTCAGTTCCAGAGCGATTCGCCCAATGAGTCCTTGATTTTTAGTTGTTTTCAGCCAATTTTCTGTATTTTTGAAAATTTCACTTTTTTGTGAAAATATCCACTAAATGAGGGAATAATATGTGTGAGGGTACCCCAGGAGATTTCCAAATGTGTGTGGGTAGAATATATATCCCACGGGGGTAAAATTGAAAAAAGTTGAAAACATTTTTTTTTTGGACTTAGTCATTTTTCCGGCATTTATCAGACTTTCAGATAGGGGAAATGTCAGTGAGCGTTCCGATTTCAGTTCCACAGTGATTCGCCCAATGAGTCCTTGATTTTTAGTCTTTTTCAGCCAAATTTCTGTATTTTTGAAAATTTCACTTTTTTGTGAAAATATCCACTAAATGAGGGAATAATATGTGTGAGGGTACCCCAGGAGAGTTCCAAATGTGTGTGGGTAGAATATATATCCCACGGGGGTAAAATTGAAAAGAGTTGAAAAAATATTTTTTTTGGACTTAGTCATTTTTCCGGCGTTTATCAGACTTTCAGATAGGCTAAATGTCAGTGAGCATTCCGATTTCAGTTCCAGAGCGATTCGCCCAATGAGTCCTTGATATTTCGTCGTTTTCAGCCAATTTTTCTGGATTTTTGAAAATTTCACTTTTTTGTGAAAATATCCACTAAATGAGGGAATAATTTGTGTGAGGGTACCCCATGAGAGTTCCAAATGTGTGTGGGTAGAATATATATCCCACGGGGCTAAAATTGAAAAAAGTTGAAAACATTTTTTTTTGGACTTAGTCATTTTTCCGGCGTTTATCAGACTTTCAGATAGGGGAAATGTCAGTGAGCATTCCGATTTCAGTTCCAGAGCGATTCACCCAATGAGTCCTTGATATTTCGTCGTTTTCAGCCAATTTTTCTGGATTTTTGAAAATTTCACTTTTTTGTGAAAATATCCACTAAATGAGGGAATAATATGTGTGAGGGTACCCCAGGAGAGTTCCAAATGTGTGTGGGTAGAATATATATCCCACGGGGGTAAAATTGAAAAAAGTTGAAAAAAATATTTTTTTGGACTTAGTCATTTTTCTGGCGTTTATCAGACTTTCAGATAGGGGAAATGTCAGTGAGCGTTCCGATTTCAGTTCCAGAGCGATTTGCCCAATAAGTCCTTGATATTTAGTGGTTTTCAGCCAATTTTCTGGATTTTTGAAAATTTCACTTTTTTGTGAAAATATCCACTAAATGAGGGAATAATATGTGTGAGGGTACCCCAGGAGAGTTCCAAATGTGGGTGGGTAGAATATATATCCCACGGGGGTAAAATTGAAAAAAGTTGAAAAAATATATTTTTAGACTTAGTCATTTTTCCGGCATTTATCAGACTTTCAGATAGGGGAAATGTCAGTGAGCATTCCGATTTCAGTTCCAGAGCGATTCACCCAATGAGTCCTTGATATTTAGTCATTTTCAGCCAATTTTCTGGATTTTTGAAAATTTCACTTTTTTTGTGAAAATATCCACTAAATGAGGGAATAATATGTGTGAGGGTACCACAGGAGAGTTCCAAATGTGTGTGGGTAGAATATATATCCCACGGGGGTAAAATTGAAAAAAGTTGAAAAAAATTTTTTTGGACTCAGTCATTTTTCTGGCGTTTATCAGACTTTCAGATAGGGGAAATGTCAGTGAGCATTCCGATTTCAGTTCCAGAGCGATTCGCCCAATGAGTCCTTGATATTTCGTCGTTTTCAGCCAATTTTTCTGGATTTTTGAAAATTTCACTTTTTTGTGAAAATATCCACTAAATGAGGGAATAATATGTGTGAGGGTACCCCAGGAGAGTTCCAAATGTGTGTGGGTAGAATATATATCCCACGGGGGTAAAATTGAAAAAAGTTAAAAACATTTTTTTTTGGACTTAGTCATTTTTCCGGCGTTTATCAGACTTTCAGATAGGGGAAATGTCAGTGAGCATTCCGATTTCAGTTCCAGAGCGATTCGCCCAATGAGTCCTTGATATTTCGTCGTTTTCAGCCAATTTTTCTGGATTTTTGAAAATTTCACTTTTTTGTGAAAATATCCACTAAATGAGGGAATAATATGTGTGAGGGTACCCCAGGAGAGTTCCAAATGTGTGTGGGTAGAATATATATCCCACGGGGGTAAAATTGAAAAAAGTTGAAAAAAATTTTTTTTTGGACTTAGTCATTTTTCCGGCGTTTATCAGACTTTCAGATAGGGGAAATGTCAGTGAGCATTCCGATTTCAGTTCCAGAGCGATTTGCCCAATAAGTCCTTGATATTTAGTCGATTTCAGCCAATTTTCTGGATTTTTGAAAATTTCACTTTTTTGTGAAAATATCCACTAAATGAGGGAATAATATGTGTGAGGGTACCACAGGAGAGTTCCAAATGTGTGTGGGTAGAATATATATCCCACGGGGGTAAAATTGAAAAAGGTTGAAAAAAAAATTTTTTGGACTCAGTCATTTTTCTGGCGTTTATCACAATTTCAGATAGGGGAAATGTCAGTGAGCATTCCGATTTCAGTTCCAGAGCGATTCGCCCAATGAGTCCTTGATATTTCGTCGTTTTCAGCCAATTTTTCTGGATTTTTGAAAATTTCACTTTTTTGTGAAAATATCCACTAAATGAGGGAATAATATGTGTGAGGGTACCCCAGGAGAGTTCCAAATGTGTGTGGGTAGAATATATATCCCACGGGGGTAAAATTGAAAAAAGTTGAAAACATTTTTTTTTGGACTTAGTCATTTTTCCGGCATTCATCAGACTTTCAGATAGGGGAAATGTCAGTGAGCGTTCCGATTTCAGTTCCAGAGCGATTCGCCCAATGAGTCCTTGATTTTTAGTTGTTTTCAGCCAATTTTCTGTATTTTTGAAAATTTCACTTTTTTGTGAAAATATCCACTAAATGAGGGAATAATATGTGTGAGGGTACCCCAGGAGAGTTCCAAATGTGTGTGGGTAGAATATATATCCCACGGGGGTAAAATTGAAAAAAGTTGAAAACATTTTTTTTTGGACTTAGTCATTTTTCCGGCATTTATCAGACTTTCAGATAGGGGAAATGTCAGTGAGCGTTCCGATTTCAGTTCCACAGCGATTCGCCCAATGAGTCCTTGATTTTTTTAGTCTTTTTCAGCCAAATTTCTGTATTTTTGAAAATTTCACTTTTTTGTGAAAATATCCACTAAATGAGGGAATAATATGTGTGAGGGTACCCCAGGAGAGTTCCAAATGTGTGTGGGTAGAATATATATCCCACGGGGGTAAAATTGAAAAGAGTTGAAAAAATATTTTTTTTGGACTTAGTCATTTTTCCGGCGTTTATCAGACTTTCAGATAGGGGAAATGTCAGTGAGCATTCCGATTTCAGTTCCAGAGCGATTCGCCCAATGAGTCCTTGATATTTCGTCGTTTTCAGCCAATTTTTCTGGATTTTTGAAAATTTCACTTTTTTGTGAAAATATCCACTAAATGAGGGAATAATATGTGTGAGGGTACCCCAGGAGAGTTCCAAATGTGTGTGGGTAGAATATATATCCCACGGGGGTAAAATTGAAAAAAGTTGAAAACATTTTTTTTTGGACTTAGTCATTTTTCCGGCATTTATCAGACTTTCAGATAGGGGAAATGTCAGTGAGCGTTCCGATTTCAGTTCCAGAGCGATTTGCCCAATAAGTCCTTGATATTTAGTCGATTTCAGCCAATTTTCTGGATTTTTGAAAATTTCACTTTTTTGTGAAAATATCCACTAAATGAGGGAATAATATGTGTGAGGGTACCCCAGGAGAGTTCCAAATGTGGGTGGGTAGAATATATATCCCACGGGGGTAAAATTGAAAAAAGTTGAAAAAATATTTTTTTAGACTTAGTCATTTTTCCGGCATTTATCAGACTTTCAGATAGGGGAAATGTCAGTGAGCATTCCGATTTCAGTTCCAGAGCGATTCACCCTATGAGTCCTTGATATTTAGGCGCTTTCGGCCAATTTTCTGGATTTTTGAAAATTTCACTTTTTTGTGAAAATATCCACTAAATGAGGGAATAATATGTGTGAGGGTACCACAGGAGAGTTCCAAATGTGTGTGGGTAGAATATATATCCCACGGGGGTAAAATTGAAAAAAGTTGAAAAAAAAATTTTTTGGACTCAGTCATTTTTCCGGCGTTTATCAGACTTTCAGATAGGGGAAATGTCAGTGAGCATTCCGATTTCAGTTCCAGAGCGATTCGCCCAATGAGTCCTTGATATTTCGTCGTTTTCAGCCAATTTTTCTGGATTTTTGAAAATTTCACTTTTTTGTGAAAATATCCACTAAATGAGGGAATAATATGTGTGAGGGTACCCCAGGAGAGTTCCAAATGTGTGTGGGTAGAATATATATCCCACGGGGGTAAAATTTAAAAAAGTTGAAAAAATTTTTTTTTTGGACTTAGTCATTTTTCCGGCGTTTATCAGACTTTCAGATAGGGGAAAAGTCAGTGAACATTTCGATTTCAGTTCCAGAGCGATTCGCCGGATTCGTCCTTGATATTTAGTCATTTTCAGCCAATTTTCTGGATTTTTGAAAATTTCACTTTTCTGTGAAAATATCCACTAAATGAGGGAATAATATGTGTGAGGGTACCCCAGGAGAGTTCCAAATGTGTGTGGGTAGAATATATATCCCACGGGGGTAAAATTGAAAAAAGTTGAAAACATTTTTTTTTGGACTTAGTCATTTTTCCGGCATTTATCAGACTTTCAGATAGGGGAAATGTCAGTGAGCGTTCCGATTTCAGTTCCAGAGCGATTTGCCCAATAAGTCCTTGATATTTAGTCGATTTCAGCCAATTTTCTGGATTTTTGAAAATTTCACTTTTTTGTGAAAATATCCACTAAATGAGGGAATAATATGTGTGAGGGTACCCCAGGAGAGTTCCAAATGTGGGTGGGTAGAATATATATCCCACGGGGGTAACATTGAAAAAAGTTGAAAAAATATTTTTTTAGACTTAGTCATTTTTCCGGCATTTATCAGACTTTCAGATAGGGGAAATGTCAGTGAGCATTCCGATTTCAGTTCCAGAGCGATTCACCCTATGAGTCCTTGATATTTAGCCGTTTTCAGCCAATTTTCTGGATTTTTGAAAATTTCACTTTTTTGTGAAAATATCCACTAAATGAGGGAATAATATGTGTGAGGGTACCACAGGAGAGTTCCAAATGTGTGTGGGTAGAATATATATCCCACGGGGGTAAAATTGAAAAAAGTTGAAAAAAAAATTTTTTGGACTCAGTCATTTTTCTGGCGTTTATCAGACTTTCAGATAGGGGAAATGTCAGTGAGCATTCCGATTTCAGTTCCAGAGCGATTCGCCCAATGAGTCCTTGATATTTCGTCGTTTTCAGCCAATTTTTCTGGATTTTTGAAAATTTCACTTTTTTGTGAAAATATCCACTAAATGAGGGAATAATATGTGTGAGGGTACCCCATGAGAGTTCCAAATGTGTGTGGGTAGAATATATATCCCACGGGGGTAAAATTTAAAAAAGTTGAAAACATTTTTTTTTGGACTTAGTCATTTTTCCGGCGTTTATCAGACTTTCAGATAGGGGAAATGTCAGTGAGCGTTCCGATTTCAGTTCCAGAGCGATTCGCCGGATGAGTCCTTGATATTTAGTCGTTTTCAGCCAATTTTCTGGATTTTTGAAAATTTCACTTTTGTGTGAAAATATCCACTAAATGAGGGAATAATATGTGTGAGGGTACCCCAGGAGAGTTCCAAATGTGTGTGGGTAGAATATATATCCCACGGGGGTAAAATTGAAAAAAGTTGAAAACATTTTTTTTTGGACTCAGTCATTTTTCTGGCGTTTATCAGACTTTCAGATAAGGGAAATGTCAGTGAGCATTCCGATTTCAGTTCCAGAGCGATTCGCCGGATGAGTCCTTGATATTTAGTCGTTTTCAGCCAATTTTCTGGATTTTTGAAAATTTCACTTTTGTGTGAAAATATCCACTAAATGAGGGAATAATATGTGTGAGGGTACCACAGGAGAGTTCCAAATGTGTGTGGGTAGAATATATATCCCACGGGGGTAAAATTGAAAAAAGTTGAAAAAAATTTTTTTGGACTCAGTCATTTTTCTGGCGTTTATCAGACTTTCAGATAGGGGAAATGTCAGTGAGCATTCCGATTTCAGTTCCAGAGCGATTCGCCCAATGAGTCCTTGATATTTCGTCGTTTTCAGCCAATTTTTCTGGATTTTTGAAAAGTTCACTTTTTTGTGAAAATATCCACTAAATGAGGGAATAATTTGTGTGAGGGTACCCCATGAGAGTTCCAAATGTGTCTGGGTAGAATATATATCCCACGGGGGTAAAATTGAAAAAAGTTGAAAACATTTTTTTTTGGACTTAGTCATTTTTCCGGCGGTTATCAGACTTTCAGATTGGGGAAATGTCAGTGAGCATTCCGATTTCAGTTCCAGAGCGATTCGCCCAATGAGTCCTTGATATTTAGTCGTTTTCAGCCAATTTTCTGGATTTTTGAAAATTTCACTTTTCTGTGAAAATATCCACTAAATGAGGGAATAATATGTGTGAGGGTACCCCAGGAGAGTTCCAAATGTGTGTGGGTAGAATATATATCCCACGGGGGTAAAATTGAAAAAAGTTGAAAACATTTTTTTTTGGACTTAGTCATTTTTCCGGCATTCATCAGACTTTCAGATAGGGGAAATGTCAGTGAGCGTTCCGATTTCAGTTCCAGAGCGATTCGCCCAATGAGTCCTTGATTTTTAGTTGTTTTCAGCCAATTTTCTGTATTTTTGAAAATTTCACTTTTTTGTGAAAATATCCACTAAATGAGGGAATAATATGTGTGAGGGTACCCCAGGAGATTTCCAAATGTGTGTGGGTAGAATATATATCCCACGGGGGTAAAATTGAAAAAAGTTGAAAACATTTTTTTTTTGGACTTAGTCATTTTTCCGGCATTTATCAGACTTTCAGATAGGGGAAATGTCAGTGAGCGTTCCGATTTCAGTTCCACAGTGATTCGCCCAATGAGTCCTTGATTTTTAGTCTTTTTCAGCCAAATTTCTGTATTTTTGAAAATTTCACTTTTTTGTGAAAATATCCACTAAATGAGGGAATAATATGTGTGAGGGTACCCCAGGAGAGTTCCAAATGTGTGTGGGTAGAATATATATCCCACGGGGGTAAAATTGAAAAGAGTTGAAAAAATATTTTTTTTGGACTTAGTCATTTTTCCGGCGTTTATCAGACTTTCAGATAGGCTAAATGTCAGTGAGCATTCCGATTTCAGTTCCAGAGCGATTCGCCCAATGAGTCCTTGATATTTCGTCGTTTTCAGCCAATTTTTCTGGATTTTTGAAAATTTCACTTTTTTGTGAAAATATCCACTAAATGAGGGAATAATTTGTGTGAGGGTACCCCATGAGAGTTCCAAATGTGTGTGGGTAGAATATATATCCCACGGGGCTAAAATTGAAAAAAGTTGAAAACATTTTTTTTTGGACTTAGTCATTTTTCCGGCGTTTATCAGACTTTCAGATAGGGGAAATGTCAGTGAGCATTCCGATTTCAGTTCCAGAGCGATTCACCCAATGAGTCCTTGATATTTCGTCGTTTTCAGCCAATTTTTCTGGATTTTTGAAAATTTCACTTTTTTGTGAAAATATCCACTAAATGAGGGAATAATATGTGTGAGGGTACCCCAGGAGAGTTCCAAATGTGTGTGGGTAGAATATATATCCCACGGGGGTAAAATTGAAAAAAGTTGAAAAAAATATTTTTTTGGACTTAGTCATTTTTCTGGCGTTTATCAGACTTTCAGATAGGGGAAATGTCAGTGAGCGTTCCGATTTCAGTTCCAGAGCGATTTGCCCAATAAGTCCTTGATATTTAGTGGTTTTCAGCCAATTTTCTGGATTTTTGAAAATTTCACTTTTTTGTGAAAATATCCACTAAATGAGGGAATAATATGTGTGAGGGTACCCCAGGAGAGTTCCAAATGTGGGTGGGTAGAATATATATCCCACGGGGGTAAAATTGAAAAAAGTTGAAAAAATATATTTTTAGACTTAGTCATTTTTCCGGCATTTATCAGACTTTCAGATAGGGGAAATGTCAGTGAGCATTCCGATTTCAGTTCCAGAGCGATTCACCCAATGAGTCCTTGATATTTAGTCATTTTCAGCCAATTTTCTGGATTTTTGAAAATTTCACTTTTTTTGTGAAAATATCCACTAAATGAGGGAATAATATGTGTGAGGGTACCACAGGAGAGTTCCAAATGTGTGTGGGTAGAATATATATCCCACGGGGGTAAAATTGAAAAAAGTTGAAAAAAATTTTTTTGGACTCAGTCATTTTTCTGGCGTTTATCAGACTTTCAGATAGGGGAAATGTCAGTGAGCATTCCGATTTCAGTTCCAGAGCGATTCGCCCAATGAGTCCTTGATATTTCGTCGTTTTCAGCCAATTTTTCTGGATTTTTGAAAATTTCACTTTTTTGTGAAAATATCCACTAAATGAGGGAATAATATGTGTGAGGGTACCCCAGGAGAGTTCCAAATGTGTGTGGGTAGAATATATATCCCACGGGGGTAAAATTGAAAAAAGTTAAAAACATTTTTTTTTGGACTTAGTCATTTTTCCGGCGTTTATCAGACTTTCAGATAGGGGAAATGTCAGTGAGCATTCCGATTTCAGTTCCAGAGCGATTCGCCCAATGAGTCCTTGATATTTCGTCGTTTTCAGCCAATTTTTCTGGATTTTTGAAAATTTCACTTTTTTGTGAAAATATCCACTAAATGAGGGAATAATATGTGTGAGGGTACCCCAGGAGAGTTCCAAATGTGTGTGGGTAGAATATATATCCCACGGGGGTAAAATTGAAAAAAGTTGAAAAAAATTTTTTTTTGGACTTAGTCATTTTTCCGGCGTTTATCAGACTTTCAGATAGGGGAAATGTCAGTGAGCATTCCGATTTCAGTTCCAGAGCGATTTGCCCAATAAGTCCTTGATATTTAGTCGATTTCAGCCAATTTTCTGGATTTTTGAAAATTTCACTTTTTTGTGAAAATATCCACTAAATGAGGGAATAATATGTGTGAGGGTACCACAGGAGAGTTCCAAATGTGTGTGGGTAGAATATATATCCCACGGGGGTAAAATTGAAAAAGGTTGAAAAAAAAATTTTTTGGACTCAGTCATTTTTCTGGCGTTTATCACAATTTCAGATAGGGGAAATGTCAGTGAGCATTCCGATTTCAGTTCCAGAGCGATTCGCCCAATGAGTCCTTGATATTTCGTCGTTTTCAGCCAATTTTTCTGGATTTTTGAAAATTTCACTTTTTTGTGAAAATATCCACTAAATGAGGGAATAATATGTGTGAGGGTACCCCAGGAGAGTTCCAAATGTGTGTGGGTAGAATATATATCCCACGGGGGTAAAATTGAAAAAAGTTGAAAACATTTTTTTTTGGACTTAGTCATTTTTCCGGCATTCATCAGACTTTCAGATAGGGGAAATGTCAGTGAGCGTTCCGATTTCAGTTCCAGAGCGATTCGCCCAATGAGTCCTTGATTTTTAGTTGTTTTCAGCCAATTTTCTGTATTTTTGAAAATTTCACTTTTTTGTGAAAATATCCACTAAATGAGGGAATAATATGTGTGAGGGTACCCCAGGAGAGTTCCAAATGTGTGTGGGTAGAATATATATCCCACGGGGGTAAAATTGAAAAAAGTTGAAAACATTTTTTTTTGGACTTAGTCATTTTTCCGGCATTTATCAGACTTTCAGATAGGGGAAATGTCAGTGAGCGTTCCGATTTCAGTTCCACAGCGATTCGCCCAATGAGTCCTTGATTTTTTTAGTCTTTTTCAGCCAAATTTCTGTATTTTTGAAAATTTCACTTTTTTGTGAAAATATCCACTAAATGAGGGAATAATATGTGTGAGGGTACCCCAGGAGAGTTCCAAATGTGTGTGGGTAGAATATATATCCCACGGGGGTAAAATTGAAAAGAGTTGAAAAAATATTTTTTTTGGACTTAGTCATTTTTCCGGCGTTTATCAGACTTTCAGATAGGGGAAATGTCAGTGAGCATTCCGATTTCAGTTCCAGAGCGATTCGCCCAATGAGTCCTTGATATTTCGTCGTTTTCAGCCAATTTTTCTGGATTTTTGAAAAGTTCACTTTTTTGTGAAAATATCCACTAAATGAGGGAATAATTTGTGTGAGGGTACCCCATGAGAGTTCCAAATGTGTCTGGGTAGAATATATATCCCACGGGGGTAAAATTGAAAAAAGTTGAAAACATTTTTTTTTGGACTTAGTCATTTCTCCGGCGGTTATCAGACTTTCAGATTGGGGAAATGTCAGTGAGCATTCCGATTTCAGTTCCAGAGCGATTCGCCCAATGAGTCCTTGATATTTAGTCGTTTTCAGCCAATTTTCTGGATTTTTGAAAATTTCACTTTTCTGTGAAAATATCCACTAAATGAGGGAATAATATGTGTGAGGGTACCCCAGGAGAGTTCCAAATGTGTGTGGGTAGAATATATATCCCACGGGGGTAAAATTGAAAAAAGTTGAAAACATTTTTTTTTGGACTTAGTCATTTTTCCGGCATTTATCAGACTTTCAGATAGGGGAAATGTCAGTGAGCATTCCGATTTCAGTTCCAGAGCGATTCACCCAATGAGTCCTTGATATTTAGTCGTTTTCAGCCAATTTTCTGGATTTTTGAAAATTTCACTTTTTTGTGAAAATATCCACTAAATGAGGGAATAATATGTGTGAGGGTACCCCAGGAGAGTTCCAAATGTGTGTGGGTAGAATATATATCCCACGGGGGTAAAATTGAAAAAAGTTGAAAACATTTTTTTTTGGACTTAGTCATTTTTCCGGCATTTATCAGACTTTCAGATAGGGGAAATGTCAGTGAGCGTTCCGATTTCAGTTCCAGAGCGATTTGCCCAATAAGTCCTTGATATTTAGTCGATTTCAGCCAATTTTCTGGATTTTTGAAAATTTCACTTTTTTGTGAAAATATCCACTAAATGAGGGAATAATATGTGTGAGGGTACCCCAGGAGAGTTCCAAATGTGGGTGGGTAGAATATATATCCCACGGGGGTAAAATTGAAAAAAGTTGAAAAAATATTTTTTTAGACTTAGTCATTTTTCCGGCATTTATCAGACTTTCAGATAGGGGAAATGTCAGTGAGCATTCCGATTTCAGTTCCAGAGCGATTCACCCTATGAGTCCTTGATATTTAGGCGCTTTCGGCCAATTTTCTGGATTTTTGAAAATTTCACTTTTTTGTGAAAATATCCACTAAATGAGGGAATAATATGTGTGAGGGTACCACAGGAGAGTTCCAAATGTGTGTGGGTAGAATATATATCCCACGGGGGTAAAATTGAAAAAAGTTGAAAAAAAAATTTTTTGGACTCAGTCATTTTTCCGGCGTTTATCAGACTTTCAGATAGGGGAAATGTCAGTGAGCATTCCGATTTCAGTTCCAGAGCGATTCGCCCAATGAGTCCTTGATATTTCGTCGTTTTCAGCCAATTTTTCTGGATTTTTGAAAATTTCACTTTTTTGTGAAAATATCCACTAAATGAGGGAATAATATGTGTGAGGGTACCCCAGGAGAGTTCCAAATGTGTGTGGGTAGAATATATATCCCACGGGGGTAAAATTTAAAAAAGTTGAAAAAATTTTTTTTTTGGACTTAGTCATTTTTCCGGCGTTTATCAGACTTTCAGATAGGGGAAAAGTCAGTGAACATTTCGATTTCAGTTCCAGAGCGATTCGCCGGATTCGTCCTTGATATTTAGTCATTTTCAGCCAATTTTCTGGATTTTTGAAAATTTCACTTTTCTGTGAAAATATCCACTAAATGAGGGAATAATATGTGTGAGGGTACCCCAGGAGAGTTCCAAATGTGTGTGGGTAGAATATATATCCCACGGGGGTAAAATTGAAAAAAGTTGAAAACATTTTTTTTTGGACTTAGTCATTTTTCCGGCATTTATCAGACTTTCAGATAGGGGAAATGTCAGTGAGCGTTCCGATTTCAGTTCCAGAGCGATTTGCCCAATAAGTCCTTGATATTTAGTCGATTTCAGCCAATTTTCTGGATTTTTGAAAATTTCACTTTTTTGTGAAAATATCCACTAAATGAGGGAATAATATGTGTGAGGGTACCCCAGGAGAGTTCCAAATGTGGGTGGGTAGAATATATATCCCACGGGGGTAACATTGAAAAAAGTTGAAAAAATATTTTTTTAGACTTAGTCATTTTTCCGGCATTTATCAGACTTTCAGATAGGGGAAATGTCAGTGAGCATTCCGATTTCAGTTCCAGAGCGATTCACCCTATGAGTCCTTGATATTTAGCCGTTTTCAGCCAATTTTCTGGATTTTTGAAAATTTCACTTTTTTGTGAAAATATCCACTAAATGAGGGAATAATATGTGTGAGGGTACCACAGGAGAGTTCCAAATGTGTGTGGGTAGAATATATATCCCACGGGGGTAAAATTGAAAAAAGTTGAAAAAAAAATTTTTTGGACTCAGTCATTTTTCTGGCGTTTATCAGACTTTCAGATAGGGGAAATGTCAGTGAGCATTCCGATTTCAGTTCCAGAGCGATTCGCCCAATGAGTCCTTGATATTTCGTCGTTTTCAGCCAATTTTTCTGGATTTTTGAAAATTTCACTTTTTTGTGAAAATATCCACTAAATGAGGGAATAATATGTGTGAGGGTACCCCATGAGAGTTCCAAATGTGTGTGGGTAGAATATATATCCCACGGGGGTAAAATTTAAAAAAGTTGAAAACATTTTTTTTTGGACTTAGTCATTTTTCCGGCGTTTATCAGACTTTCAGATAGGGGAAATGTCAGTGAGCGTTCCGATTTCAGTTCCAGAGCGATTCGCCGGATGAGTCCTTGATATTTAGTCGTTTTCAGCCAATTTTCTGGATTTTTGAAAATTTCACTTTTGTGTGAAAATATCCACTAAATGAGGGAATAATATGTGTGAGGGTACCCCAGGAGAGTTCCAAATGTGTGTGGGTAGAATATATATCCCACGGGGGTAAAATTGAAAAAAGTTGAAAACATTTTTTTTTGGACTCAGTCATTTTTCTGGCGTTTATCAGACTTTCAGATAAGGGAAATGTCAGTGAGCATTCCGATTTCAGTTCCAGAGCGATTCGCCGGATGAGTCCTTGATATTTAGTCGTTTTCAGCCAATTTTCTGGATTTTTGAAAATTTCACTTTTGTGTGAAAATATCCACTAAATGAGGGAATAATATGTGTGAGGGTACCACAGGAGAGTTCCAAATGTGTGTGGGTAGAATATATATCCCACGGGGGTAAAATTGAAAAAAGTTGAAAAAAATTTTTTTGGACTCAGTCATTTTTCTGGCGTTTATCAGACTTTCAGATAGGGGAAATGTCAGTGAGCATTCCGATTTCAGTTCCAGAGCGATTCGCCCAATGAGTCCTTGATATTTCGTCGTTTTCAGCCAATTTTTCTGGATTTTTGAAAAGTTCACTTTTTTGTGAAAATATCCACTAAATGAGGGAATAATTTGTGTGAGGGTACCCCATGAGAGTTCCAAATGTGTCTGGGTAGAATATATATCCCACGGGGGTAAAATTGAAAAAAGTTGAAAACATTTTTTTTTGGACTTAGTCATTTTTCCGGCGGTTATCAGACTTTCAGATTGGGGAAATGTCAGTGAGCATTCCGATTTCAGTTCCAGAGCGATTCGCCCAATGAGTCCTTGATATTTAGTCGTTTTCAGCCAATTTTCTGGATTTTTGAAAATTTCACTTTTCTGTGAAAATATCCACTAAATGAGGGAATAATATGTGTGAGGGTACCCCAGGAGAGTTCCAAATGTGTGTGGGTAGAATATATATCCCACGGGGGTAAAATTGAAAAAAGTTGAAAACATTTTTTTTTGGACTTAGTCATTTTTCCGGCATTTATCAGACTTTCAGATAGGGGAAATGTCAGTGAGCATTCCGATTTCAGTTCCAGAGCGATTCACCCAATGAGTCCTTGATATTTAGTCGTTTTCAGCCAATTTTCTGGATTTTTGAAAATTTCACTTTTTTGTGAAAATATCCACTAAATGAGGGAATAATATGTGTGAGGGTACCCCAGGAGAGTTCCAAATGTGTGTGGGTAGAATATATATCCCACGGGGGTAAAATTGAAAAAAGTTGAAAACATTTTTTTTGGACTTAGTCATTTTTCCGGCATTTATCAGACTTTCAGATAGGGGAAATGTCAGTGAGCGTTCCGATTTCAGTTCCAGAGCTATTTGCCCAATAAGTCCTTGATATTTAGTCGATTTCAGCCAATTTTCTGGATTTTTGAAAATTTCACTTTTTTGTGAAAATATCCACTAAATGAGGGAATAATATGTGTGAGGGTACCCCAGGAGAGTTCCAAATGTGGGTGGGTAGAATATATATCCCACGGCGGTAAAATTGAAAAAAGTTGAAAAAATATTTTTTTAGACTTAGTCATTTTTCTGGCATTTATCAGACTTTCAGATAGGGGAAATGTCAGTGAGCATTCCGATTTCAGTTCCAGAGCGATTCACCCTATGAGTCCTTGATATTTAGCCGCTTTCAGCCAATTTTCTGGATTTTTGAAAATTTCACTTTTTTGTGAAAATATCCACTAAATGAGGGAATAATATGTGTGAGGGTACCACAGGAGAGTTCCAAATGTGTGTGGGTAGAATATATATCCCACGGGGGTAAAATTGAAAAAAGTTGAAAAAAAAATTTTTTGGACTCAGTCATTTTTCTGGCGTTTATCAGACTTTCAGATAGGGGAAATGTCAGTGAGCGTTCCGATTTCAGTTCCAGAGCGATTCGCCAGATGAGTCCTTGATATTTAGTCGTTTTCAGCCAATTTTCTGGATTTTTGAAAATTTCACTTTTCTGTGAAAATATCCACTAAATGAGGAAATAATATGAGTGAGGGTACCCCAGGAGAGTTCCAAATGTGTGTGGGTAGAATATATATCCCACGGGGGTAAAATTGAAAAAAGTTGAAAACATTTTTTTTTGGACTTAGTCATTTTTCCGGCGTTTATCAGACTTTCAGATAGGGGAAATGTCAGTGAGCATTCCGATTTCAGTTCCAGAGCGATTCGCCCAATGAGTCCTTGATATTTCGTCGTTTTCAGCCAATTTTTCTGGATTTTTGAAAATTTCACTTTTTTGTGAAAATATCCACTAAATGAGGGAATAATATGTGTGAGGGTACCCCAGGAGAGTTCCAAATGTGTGTGGGTAGAATATATATCCCACGGGGGTAAAATTGAAAAAAGTTGAAAAAAAATTTTTTTTGGACTTAGTCATTTTTCCGGCGTTTATCAGACTTTCAGATAGGGGAAATGTCACTGAGCGTTCCGATTTCAGTTCCAGAGCGATTCGCCGGATGCGTCCTTGATATTTAGTCGTTTTCAGCCAATTTTCTGGATTTTTGAAAATTTCACTTTTGTGTGAAAATATCCACTAAATGAGGGAATAATATGTGTGAGGGTACCCCAGGAGAGTTCCAAATGTGTGTGGGTAGAATATATATCCCACGGGGGTAAAATTGAAAAAAGTTGAAAACATTTTTTTTTGGACTTAGTCATTTTTCCGGCATTTATCAGACTTTCAGATAGGGGAAATGTCAGTGAGCGTTCCGATTTCAGTTCCAGAACGATTTGCCCAATAAGTCCTTGATATTTAGTCGATTTCAGTCAATTTTCTGGATTTTTGAAAATTTCACTTTTTTGTGAAAATATCCATAAATGAGGGAATAATATGTGTGAGGGTACCCCAGGAGAGTTCCAAATGTGGGTGGGTAGAATATATATCCCACGGGGGTAAAATTGAAAAAAGTTGAAAAAATATTTTTTTAGACTTAGTCATTTTTCCGGCATTTATCAGACTTTCAGATAGGGGAAATGTCAGTGAGCATTCCGATTTCAGTTCCAGAGCGATTCGCCCAATGAGTCCTTGATATTTCGTCGTTTTCAGCCAATTTTTCTGGATTTTTGAAAATTTCACTTTTTTGTGAAAATATCCACTAAATGAGGGAATAATTTGTGTGAGGGTACCCCATGAGAGTTCCAAATGTGTGTGGGTAGAATATATATCCCACGGGGGTAAAATTGAAAAAAGTTGAAAACATTTTTTTTTGGACTTAGTAATTTTTCCGGCGTTTATCAGACTTTCAGATAGGGGAAATGTCAGTGAGCATTCCGATTTCAGTTCCAGAGCGATTCGCCCAATGAGTCCTTGATATTTCGTCGTTTTCAGCCAATTTTTCTGGATTTTTGAAAATTTCACTTTTTTGTGAAAATATCCACTAAATGAGGGAATAATATGTGTGAGGGTACCCCAGGAGAGTTCCAAATGTGTGTGGGTAGAATACATATCCCACGGGGGTAAAATTGAAAAAAGTTGAAAAAAATTTTTTTTTGGACTTAGTTATTTTTCCGGCGTTTATCAGACTTTCAGATAGGGGAAATGTCAGTGAGCGTTCCGATTTCAGTTCCAGAGCGATTCGCCGGATGCGTCCTTGATATTTAGTCGATTTCAGCCAATTTTCTGGATTTTTGAAAATTTCACTTTTTTGTGAAAATATCCACTAAATGAGGGAATAATATGTGTGAGGGTACCCCAGGAGAGTTCCAAATGTGGGTGGGTAGAATATATATCCCACGGGGGTAACATTGAAAAAAGTTGAAAAAATATTTTTTTAGACTTAGTCATTTTTCCGGCATTTATCAGACTTTCAGATAGGGGAAATGTCAGTGAGCATTCCGATTTCAGTTCCAGAGCGATTCACCCTATGAGTCCTTGATATTTAGCCGTTTTCAGCCAATTTTCTGGATTTTTGAAAATTTCACTTTTTTGTGAAAATATCCACTAAATGAGGGAATAATATGTGTGAGGGTACCACAGGAGAGTTCCAAATGTGTGTGGGTAGAATATATATCCCACGGGGGTAAAATTGAAAAAAGTTGAAAAAAAAATTTTTTGGACTCAGTCATTTTTCTGGCGTTTATCAGACTTTCAGATAGGGGAAATGTCAGTGAGCATTCCGATTTCAGTTCCAGAGCGATTCGCCCAATGAGTCCTTGATATTTCGTCGTTTTCAGCCAATTTTTCTGGATTTTTGAAAATTTCACTTTTTTGTGAAAATATCCACTAAATGAGGGAATAATATGTGTGAGGGTACCCCAGGAGAGTTCCAAATGTGTGTGGGTAGAATATATATCCCACGGGGGTAAAATTGAAAAAAGTTGAAAACATTTTTTTTTGGACTTAGTCATTTTTCCGGCATTTATCAGACTTTCAGATAGGGGAAATGTCAGTGAGCGTTCCGATTTCAGTTCCAGAGCGATTCGCCGGATGCGTCCTTGATATTTAGTCGTTTTCAGCCAATTTTCTGGATTTTTGAAAATTTCACTTTTCTGTGAAAATATCCACTAAATGAGGGAATAATATGTGTGAGGGTACCCCAGGAGAGTTCCAAATGTGTGTGGGTAGAATATATATCCCACGGGGGTAAAATTGAAAAAAGTTGAAAACATTTTTTTTTGGACTTAGTCATTTTTCCGGCATTTATCAGACTTTCAGATAGGGGAAATGTCAGTGAGCGTTCCGATTTCAGTTCCAGAACGATTTGCCCAATAAGTCCTTGATATTTAGTCGATTTCAGCCAATTTTCTGGATTTTTGAAAATTTCACTTTTTTGTGAAAATATCCACTAAATGAGGGAATAATATGTGTGAGGGTACCCCAGGAGAGTTCCAAATGTGTGTGGGTAGAATATATATCCCACGGGGGTAACATTGAAAAAAGTTGAAAAAAATTTTTTTTTGGACTTAGTCATTTTTCCGGCGTTTATCAGACTTTCAGATAGGGGAAATGTCAGTGAGCGTTCCGATTTCAGTTCCAGAGCGATTCGCCGGATGCGTGCTTGATATTTAGTCGTTTTCAGCCAATTTTCTGGATTTTTGAAAATTTCACTTTTCTGTGAAAATATCCACTAAATGAGGGAATAATATGTGTGAGGGTACCCCAGGAGAGTTCCAAATGTGTGTGGGTAGAATATATATCCCACGGGGGTAAAATTGAAAAAAGTTGAAAACATTTTTTTTTGGACTTAGTCATTTTTCCGGCATTTATCAGACTTTCAGATAGGGGAAATGTCAGTGAGCATTCCGATTTCAGTTCCAGAGCGATTCGCCCAATGAGTCCTTGATATTTCGTCGTTTTCAGCCAATTTTTCTGGATTTTTGAAAATTTCACTTTTTTGTGAAAATATCCACTAAATGAGGGAATAATTTGTGTGAGGGTACCCCAGGAGAGTTCCAAATGTGTGTGGGTAGAATATATATCCCACGGGGGTAAAATTGAAAAAAGTTGAAAAAAATTTTTTTTTGGACTTAGTTATTTTTCCGGCGTTTATCAGACTTTCAGATAGGGGAAATGTCAGTGAGCGTTCCGATTTCAGTTCCAGAGCGATTCGCCGGATGCGTCCTTAATATTTAGTCGTTTTCAGCCAATTTTCTGGATTTTTGAAAATTTCACTTTTCTGTGAAAATATCCACTAAATGAGGGAATAATATGTGTGAGGATACCCCAGGAGAGTTCCAAATGTGTGTGGGTAGAATATATATCCCACGGGGGTAAAATTGAAAAAAGTTGAAAACATTTTTTTTTGGACTTAGTCATTTTTCCGGCATTTATCAGACTTTCAGATAGGGGAAATGTCAGTGAGCGTTCCGATTTCAGTTCCAGAGCGATTTGCCCAATAAGTCCTTGATATTTAGTCGATTTCAGCCAATTTTCTGGATTTTTGAAAATTTCACTTTTTTGTGAAAATATCCACTAAATGAGGGAATAATATGTGTGAGGGTACCCCAGGAGAGTTCCAAATGTGGGTGGGTAGAATATATATCCCACGGGGGTAAAATTGAAAAAAGTTGAAAAAATATTTTTTTAGACTTAGTCATTTTTCCGGCATTTATCAGACTTTCAGATAGGGGAAATGTCAGTGAGCATTCCGATTTCAGTTCCAGAGCGATTCACCCTATGAGTCCTTGATATTTAGCCGTTTTCAGCCAATTTTCTGGATTTTTGAAAATTTCACTTTTTTGTGAAAATATCCACTAAATGAGGGAATAATATGTGTGAGGGTACCACAGGAGAGTTCCAAATGTGTGTGGGTAGAATATATATCCCACGGGGGTAAAATTGAAAAAAGTTGAAAACATTTTTTTTTGGACTTAGTCATTTTTCCGGCGTTTATCAGACTTTCAGATAGGGGAAATGTCAGTGAGCATTCCGATTTCAGTTCCAGAGCGATTCGCCCAATGAGTCCTTGATATTTCGTCGTTTTCAGCCAATTTTTCTGGATTTTTGAAAATTTCACTTTTTTGTGAAAATATCCACTAAATGAGGGAATAATTTGTATGAGGGTACCCCATGAGAGTTCCAAATGTGTGTGGGTAGAATATATATCCCACGGGGGTAAAATTGAAAAAAGTTGAAAACATTTTTTTTGGACTTAGTCATTTTTCCGTCGTTTATCAGACTTTCAGATAGGGGAAATGTCAGTGAGCATTCCGATTTCAGTTCCAGAGTGATTCGCCCAATGAGTCCTTGATATTTAGTCGTTTTCAGCCAATTTTTCTGGATTTTTGAAAATTTCACTTTTTTGTGAAAATATCCACTAAATGAGGGAATAATATGTGTGAGGGTACCCCAGGAGAGTTCCAAATGTGTGTGGGTAGAATATATATCCCACGGGGGTAAAATTGAAAAAAGTTGAAAAATTTTTTTTTTTGGACTTAGTCATTTTTCCGGCGTTTATCAGACTTTCAGATAGGGGAAATGTCAGTGAGCATTTCGATTTCAGTTCCAGAGCGATTCGCCGGATGCGTCCTTGATATTTAGTCATTTTCAGCCAATTTTCTGGATTTTTGAAAATTTCACTTTTCTGTGAAAATATCCACTAAATGAGGGAATAATATGTGTGAGGGTACCCCAGGAGAGTTCCAAATGTGTGTGGGTAGAATATATATCCCACGGGGGTAAAATTGAAAAAAGTTGAAAACATTTTTTTTTGGACTTAGTCATTTTTCCGGCATTTATCAGACTTTCAGATAGGGGAAATGTCAGTGAGCGTTCCGATTTCAGTTCCAGAGCGATTTGCCCAATAAGTCCTTGATATTTAGTCGATTTCAGCCAATTTTCTGGATTTTTGAAAATTTCACTTTTTTGTGAAAATATCCACTAAATGAGGGAATAATATGTGTGAGGGTACCCCAGGAGAGTTCCAAATGTGTGTGGGTAGAATATATATCCCACGGGGGTAACATTGAAAAAAGTTGAAAAAATATTTTTTTAGGCTTAGTCATTTTTCCGGCATTTATCAGACTTTCAGATAGGGGAAATGTCAGTGAGCATTCCGATTTCAGTTCCAGAGCGATTCACCCTATGAGTCCTTGATATTTAGCCGTTTTCAGCCAATTTTCTGGATTTTTGAAAATTTCACTTTTTTGTGAAAATATCCACTAAATGAGGGAATAATATGTGTGAGGGTACCACAGGAGAGTTCCAAATGTGTGTGGGTAAAATATATATCCCACGGGGGTAAAATTGAAAAAAGTTGAAAAAAAAATTTTTTGGACTCAGTCATTTTTCTGGCGTTTATCAGACTTTCAGATAGGGGAAATGTCAGTGAGCATTCCGATTTCAGTTCCAGAGTGATTCGCCCAATGAGTCCTTGATATTTCGTCGTTTTCAGCCAATTTTTCTGGATTTTTGAAAATTTCACTTTTTTGTGAAAATATCCACTAAATGAGGGAATAATATGTGTGAGGGTACCCCATGAGAGTTCCAAATGTGTGTGGGTAGAATATATATCCCACGGGGGTAAAATTTAAAAAAGTTGAAAATATTTTTTTTTGGACTTAGTCATTTTTCCGGCGTTTATCAGACTTTCAGATAGGGGAAATGTCAGTGAGCATTCCGATTTCAGTTCCAGAGCGATTCGCCGGATGAGTCCTTGATATTTAGTCGTTTTCAGCCAATTTTCTGGATTTTTGAAAATTTCACTTTTCTGTGAAAATATCCACTAAATGAGGGAATAATATGTGTGAGGGTACCCCAGGAGAGTTCCAAATGTGTGTGGGTAGAATATATATCCCACGGGGGTAAAATTGAAAAAAGTTGAAAACATTTTTTTTTGGACTTAGTCATTTTTCCGGCATTTATCAGACTTTCAGATAGGGGAAATGTCAGTGAGCGTTCCGATTTCAGTTCCAGAGCGATTCGCCGGATGCGTCCTTGATATTTAGTCGTTTTCAGCCAATTTTCTGGATTTTTGAAAATTTCACTTTTCTGTGAAAATATCCACTAAATGAGGGAATAATATGTGTGAGGGTACCCCAGGAGAGTTCCAAATGTGTGTGGGTAGAATATATATCCCACGGGGGTAAAATTGAAAAAAGTTGAAAACATTTTTTTTTGGACTTAGTCATTTTTCCGGCATTTATCAGACTTTCAGATAGGGGAAATGTCAGTGAGCGTTCCGATTTCAGTTCCAGAACGATTTGCCCAATAATTCCTTGATATTTAGTCGATTTCAGCCAATTTTCTGGATTTTTGAAAATTTCACTTTTTTGTGAAAATATCCACTAAATGAGGGAATAATATGTGTGAGGGTACCCCAGGAGAGTTCCAAATGTGTGTGGGTAGAATATATATCCCACGGGGGTAAAATTGAAAAAAGTTGAAAAAAATTTTTTTTTGGACTTAGTCATTTTTCCGGCGTTTATCAGACTTTCAGATAGGGGAAATGTCAGTGAGCGTTCCGATTTCAGTTCCAGAGCGATTCGCCGGATGCGTGCTTGATATTTAGTCGTTTTCAGCCAATTTTCTGGATTTTTGAAAATTTCACTTTTCTGTGAAAATATCCACTAAATGAGGGAATAATATGTGTGAGGGTACCCCAGGAGAGTTCCAAATGTGTGTGGGTAGAATATATATCCCACGGGGGTAAAATTGAAAAAAGTTGAAAACATTTTTTTTTGGACTTAGTCATTTTTCCGGCATTTATCAGACTTTCAGATAGGGGAAATGTCAGTGAGCATTCCGATTTCAGTTCCAGAGCGATTCGCCCAATGAGTCCTTGATATTTCGTCGTTTTCAGCCAATTTTTCTGGATTTTTGAAAATTTCACTTTTTTGTGAAAATATCCACTAAATGAGGGAATAATATGTGTGAGGGTACCACAGGAGAGTTCCAAATGTGTGTGGGTAGAATATATATCCCACGGGGGTAAAATTGAAAAAAGTTGAAAACATTTTTTTTTGGACTTAGTCATTTTTCCGGCGTTTATCAGACTTTCAGATAGGGGAAATGTCAGTGAGCATTCCGATTTCAGTTCCAGAGCGATTCGCCCAATGAGTCCTTGATATTTCGTCGTTTTCAGCCAATTTTTCTGGATTTTTGAAAATTTCACTTTTTTGTGAAAATATCCACTAAATGAGGGAATAATTTGTATGAGGGTACCCCATGAGAGTTCCAAATGTGTGTGGGTAGAATATATATCCCACGGGGGTAAAATTGAAAAAAGTTGAAAACATTTTTTTTGGACTTAGTCATTTTTCCGTCGTTTATCAGACTTTCAGATAGGGGAAATGTCAGTGAGCATTCCGATTTCAGTTCCAGAGTGATTCGCCCAATGAGTCCTTGATATTTAGTCGTTTTCAGCCAATTTTTCTGGATTTTTGAAAATTTCACTTTTTTGTGAAAATATCCACTAAATGAGGGAATAATATGTGTGAGGGTACCCCAGGAGAGTTCCAAATGTGTGTGGGTAGAATATATATCCCACGGGGGTAAAATTGAAAAAAGTTGAAAAATTTTTTTTTTTGGACTTAGTCATTTTTCCGGCGTTTATCAGACTTTCAGATAGGGGAAATGTCAGTGAGCATTCCGATTTCAGTTCCAGAGCGATTCACCCTATGAGTCCTTGATATTTCGTCGTTTTCAGCCAATTTTTCTGGATTTTTGAAAATTTCACTTTTTTGTGAAAATATCCACTAAATGAGGGAATAATATGTGTGAGGGTACCCCATGAGAGTTCCAAATGTGTGTGGGTAGAATATATATTCCACGGGGGTAAAATTTAAAAAAGTTGAAAACATTTTTTTTTGGACTTAGTCATTTTTCCGGCGTTTATCAGACTTTCAGATAGGGGAAATGTCAGTGAGCGTTCCGATTTCAGTTCCAGAGCGATTCGCCGGATGAGTCCTTGATATTTAGTCGTTTTCAGCCAATTTTCTGGATTTTTGAAAATTTCACTTTTGTGTGAAAATATCCACTAAATGAGGGAATAATATGTGTGAGGGTACCCCAGGAGAGTTCCAAATGTGTGTGGGTAGAATATATATCCCACGGGGGTAAAATTGAAAAAAGTTGAAAACATTTTTTTTTGGACTCAGTCATTTTTCTGGCGTTTATCAGACTTTCAGATAAGGGAAATGTCAGAGAGCATTCCGATTTCAGTTCCAGAGCGATTCGCCGGATGAGTCCTTGATATTTAGTCGTTTTCAGCCAATTTTCTGGATTTTTGAAAATTTCACTTTTGTGTGAAAATATCCACTAAATGAGGGAATAATATGTGTGAGGGTACCACAGGAGAGTTCCAAATGTGTGTGGGTAGAATATATATCCCACGGGGGTAAAATTGAAAAAAGTTGAAAAAAATTTTTTTGGACTCAGTCATTTTTCTGGCGTTTATCAGACTTTCAGATAGGGGAAATGTCAGTGAGCATTCCGATTTCAGTTCCAGAGCGATTCGCCCAATGAGTCCTTGATATTTCGTCGTTTTCAGCCAATTTTTCTGGATTTTTGAAAAGTTCACTTTTTTGTGAAAATATCCACTAAATGAGGGAATAATTTGTGTGAGGGTACCCCATGAGAGTTCCAAATGTGTCTGGGTAGAATATATATCCCACGGGGGTAAAATTGAAAAAAGTTGAAAACATTTTTTTTTGGACTTAGTCATTTTTCCGGCGGTTATCAGACTTTCAGATTGGGGAAATGTCAGTGAGCATTCCGATTTCAGTTCCAGAGCGATTCGCCCAATGAGTCCTTGATATTTAGTCGTTTTCAGCCAATTTTCTGGATTTTTGAAAATTTCACTTTTCTGTGAAAATATCCACTAAATGAGGGAATAATATGTGTGAGGGTACCCCAGGAGAGTTCCAAATGTGTGTGGGTAGAATATATATCCCACGGGGGTAAAATTGAAAAAAGTTGAAAACATTTTTTTTTGGACTTAGTCATTTTTCCGGCATTTATCAGACTTTCAGATAGGGGAAATGTCAGTGAGCATTCCGATTTCAGTTCCAGAGCGATTCACCCAATGAGTCCTTGATATTTAGTCGTTTTCAGCCAATTTTCTGGATTTTTGAAAATTTCACTTTTTTTTGAAAATATCCACTAAATGAGGGAATAATATGTGTGAGGGTACCCCAGGAGAGTTCCAAATGTGTGTGGGTAGAATATATATCCCACGGGGGTAAAATTGAAAAAAGTTGAAAACATTTTTTTTTGGACTTAGTCATTTTTCCGGCATTTATCAGACTTTCAGATAGGGGAAATGTCAGTGAGCGTTCCGATTTCAGTTCCAGAGCTATTTGCCCAATAAGTCCTTGATATTTAGTCGATTTCAGCCAATTTTCTGGATTTTTGAAAATTTCACTTTTTTGTGAAAATATCCACTAAATGAGGGAATAATATGTGTGAGGGTACCCCAGGAGAGTTCCAAATGTGCGTGGGTAGAATATATATCCCACGGCGGTAAAATTGAAAAAAGTTGAAAAAATATTTTTTTAGACTTAGTCATTTTTCTGGCATTTATCAGACTTTCAGATAGGGGAAATGTCAGTGAGCATTCCGATTTCAGTTCCAGAGCGATTCACCCTATGAGTCCTTGATATTTAGCCGCTTTCAGCCAATTTTCTGGATTTTTGAAAATTTCACTTTTTTGTGAAAATATCCACTAAATGAGGGAATAATATGTGTGAGGGTACCACAGGAGAGTTCCAAATGTGTGTGGGTAGAATATATATCCCACGGGGGTAAAATTGAAAAAAGTTGAAAAAAAAATTTTTTGGACTCAGTCATTTTTCTGGCGTTTATCAGACTTTCAGATAGGGGAAATGTCAGTGAGCGTTCCGATTTCAGTTCCAGAGCGATTCGCCAGATGAGTCCTTGATATTTAGTCGTTTTCAGCCAATTTTCTGGATTTTTGAAAATTTCACTTTTCTGTGAAAATATCCACTAAATGAGGAAATAATATGAGTGAGGGTACCCCAGGAGAGTTCCAAATGTGTGTGGGTAGAATATATATCCCACGGGGGTAAAATTGAAAAAAGTTGAAAACATTTTTTTTTGGACTTAGTCATTTTTCCGGCGTTTATCAGACTTTCAGATAGGGGAAATGTCAGTGAGCATTCCGATTTCAGTTCCAGAGCGATTCGCCCAATGAGTCCTTGATATTTCGTCGTTTTCAGCCAATTTTTCTGGATTTTTGAAAATTTCACTTTTTTGTGAAAATATCCACTAAATGAGGGAATAATATGTGTGAGGGTACCCCAGGAGAGTTCCAAATGTGTGTGGGTAGAATATATATCCCACGGGGGTAAAATTGAAAAAAGTTGAAAAAAATTTTTTTTTGGACTTAGTCATTTTTCCGGCGTTTATCAGACTTTCAGATAGGGGAAATGTCACTGAGCGTTCCGATTTCAGTTCCAGAGCGATTCGCCGGATGCGTCCTTGATATTTAGTCGTTTTCAGCCAATTTTCTGGATTTTTGAAAATTTCACTTTTCTGTGAAAATATCCACTAAATGAGGGAATAATATGTGTGAGGGTACCCCAGGAGAGTTCCAAATGTGTGTGGGTAGAATATATATCCCACGGGGGTAAAATTGAAAAAAGTTGAAAACATTTTTTTTTGGACTTAGTCATTTTTCCGGCATTTATCAGACTTTCAGATAGGGGAAATGTCAGTGAGCGTTCCGATTTCAGTTCCAGAACGATTTGCCCAATAAGTCCTTGATATTTAGTCGATTTCAGCCAATTTTCTGGATTTTTGAAAATTTCACTTTTTTGTGAAAATATCCATAAATGAGGGAATAATATGTGTGAGGGTACCCCAGGAGAGTTCCAAATGTGGGTGGGTAGAATATATATCCCACGGGGGTAAAATTGAAAAAAGTTGAAAAAATATTTTTTTAGACTTAGTCATTTTTCCGGCATTTATCAGACTTTCAGATAGGGGAAATGTCAGTGAGCATTCCGATTTCAGTTCCAGAGCGATTCGCCCAATGAGTCCTTGATATTTCGTCGTTTTCAGCCAATTTTTCTGGATTTTTGAAAATTTCACTTTTTTGTGAAAATATCCACTAAATGAGGGAATAATTTGTGTGAGGGTACCCCATGAGAGTTCCAAATGTGTGTGGGTAGAATATATATCCCACGGGGGTAAAATTGAAAAAAGTTGAAAACATTTTTTTTTGGACTTAGTAATTTTTCCGGCGTTTATCAGACTTTCAGATAGGGGAAATGTCAGTGAGCATTCCGATTTCAGTTCCAGAGCGATTCGCCCAATGAGTCCTTGATATTTCGTCGTTTTCAGCCAATTTTTCTGGATTTTTGAAAATTTCACTTTTTTGTGAAAATATCCACTAAATGAGGGAATAATATGTGTGAGGGTACCCCAGGAGAGTTCCAAATGTGTGTGGGTAGAATATATATCCCACGGGGGTAAAATTGAAAAAAGTTGAAAAAAATTTTTTTTTGGACTTAGTTATTTTTCCGGCGTTTATCAGACTTTCAGATAGGGGAAATGTCAGTGAGCGTTCCGATTTCAGTTCCAGAGCGATTCGCCGGATGCGTCCTTGATATTTAGTCGATTTCAGCCAATTTTCTGGATTTTTGAAAATTTCACTTTTTTGTGAAAATATCCACTAAATGAGGGAATAATATGTGTGAGGGTACCCCAGGAGAGTTCCAAATGTGGGTGGGTAGAATATATATCCCACGGGGGTAACATTGAAAAAAGTTGAAAAAATATTTTTTTAGACTTAGTCATTTTTCCGGCATTTATCAGACTTTCAGATAGGGGAAATGTCAGTGAGCATTCCGATTTCAGTTCCAGAGCGATTCACCCTATGAGTCCTTGATATTTAGCCGTTTTCAGCCAATTTTCTGGATTTTTGAAAATTTCACTTTTTTGTGAAAATATCCACTAAATGAGGGAATAATATGTGTGAGGGTACCACAGGAGAGTTCCAAATGTGTGTGGGTAGAATATATATCCCACGGGGGTAAAATTGAAAAAAGTTGAAAAAAAAATTTTTTGGACTCAGTCATTTTTCTGGCGTTTATCAGACTTTCAGATAGGGGAAATGTCAGTGAGCATTCCGATTTCAGTTCCAGAGCGATTCGCCCAATGAGTCCTTGATATTTCGTCGTTTTCAGCCAATTTTTCTGGATTTTTGAAAATTTCACTTTTTTGTGAAAATATCCACTAAATGAGGGAATAATATGTGTGAGGGTACCCCAGGAGAGTTCCAAATGTGTGTGGGTAGAATATATATCCCACGGGGGTAAAATTGAAAAAAGTTGAAAACATTTTTTTTTGGACTTAGTCATTTTTCCGGCATTTATCAGACTTTCAGATAGGGGAAATGTCAGTGAGCGTTCCGATTTCAGTTCCAGAGCGATTCGCCGGATGCGTCCTTGATATTTAGTCGTTTTCAGCCAATTTTCTGGATTTTTGAAAATTTCACTTTTCTGTGAAAATATCCACTAAATGAGGGAATAATATGTGTGAGGGTACCCCAGGAGAGTTCCAAATGTGTGTGGGTAGAATATATATCCCACGGGGGTAAAATTGAAAAAAGTTGAAAACATTTTTTTTTGGACTTAGTCATTTTTCCGGCATTTATCAGACTTTCAGATAGGGGAAATGTCAGTGAGCGTTCCGATTTCAGTTCCAGAACGATTTGCCCAATAAGTCCTTGATATTTAGTCGATTTCAGCCAATTTTCTGGATTTTTGAAAATTTCACTTTTTTGTGAAAATATCCACTAAATGAGGGAATAATATGTGTGAGGGTACCCCAGGAGAGTTCCAAATGTGTGTGGGTAGAATATATATCCCACGGGGGTAACATTGAAAAAAGTTGAAAAAAATTTTTTTTTGGACTTAGTCATTTTTCCGGCGTTTATCAGACTTTCAGATAGGGGAAATGTCAGTGAGCGTTCCGATTTCAGTTCCAGAGCGATTCGCCGGATGCGTGCTTGATATTTAGTCGTTTTCAGCCAATTTTCTGGATTTTTGAAAATTTCACTTTTCTGTGAAAATATCCACTAAATGAGGGAATAATATGTGTGAGGGTACCCCAGGAGAGTTCCAAATGTGTGTGGGTAGAATATATATCCCACGGGGGTAAAATTGAAAAAAGTTGAAAACATTTTTTTTTGGACTTAGTCATTTTTCCGGCATTTATCAGACTTTCAGATAGGGGAAATGTCAGTGAGCATTCCGATTTCAGTTCCAGAGCGATTCGCCCAATGAGTCCTTGATATTTCGTCGTTTTCAGCCAATTTTTCTGGATTTTTGAAAATTTCACTTTTTTGTGAAAATATCCACTAAATGAGGGAATAATTTGTGTGAGGGTACCCCATGAGAGTTCCAAATGTGTGTGGGTAGAATATATATCCCACGGGGGTAAAATTGAAAAAAGTTGAAAACATTTTTTTTTGGACTTAGTCATTTTTCCGGCGTTTATCAGACTTTCAGATAGGGGAAATGTCAGTGAGCATTCCGATTTCAGTTCCAGAGCGATTCGCCCAATGAGTCCTTGATATTTCGTCGTTTTCAGCCAATTTTTCTGGATTTTTGAAAATTTCACTTTTTTGTGAAAATATCCACTAAATGAGGGAATAATGTGTGTGAGGGTACCCCAGGAGAGTTCCAAATGTGTGTGGGTAGAATATATATCCCACGGGGGTAAAATTGAAAAAAGTTGAAAAAAATTTTTTTTTGGACTTAGTTATTTTTCCGGCGTTTATCAGACTTTCAGATAGGGGAAATGTCAGTGAGCGTTCCGATTTCAGTTCCAGAGCGATTCTCCGGATGCGTCCTTAATATTTAGTCGTTTTCAGCCAATTTTCTGGATTTTTGAAAATTTCACTTTTCTGTGAAAATATCCACTAAATGAGGGAATAATATGTGTGAGGGTACCCCAGGAGAGTTCCAAATGTGTGTGGGTAGAATATATATCCCACGGGGGTAAAATTGAAAAAAGTTGAAAACATTTTTTTTTGGACTTAGTCATTTTTCCGGCATTTATCAGACTTTCAGATAGGGGAAATGTCAGTGAGCGTTCCGATTTCAGTTCCAGAGCGATTTGCCCAATAAGTCCTTGATATTTAGTCGATTTCAGCCAATTTTCTGGATTTTTGAAAATTTCACTTTTTTGTGAAAATATCCACTAAATGAGGGAATAATATGTGTGAGGGTACCCCAGGAGAGTTCCAAATGTGGGTGGGTAGAATATATATCCCACGGGGGTAAAATTGAAAAAAGTTGAAAAAATATTTTTTTAGACTTAGTCATTTTTCCGGCATTTATCAGACTTTCAGATAGGGGAAATGTCAGTGAGCATTCCGATTTCAGTTCCAGAGCGATTCACCCTATGAGTCCTTGATATTTAGCCGTTTTCAGCCAATTTTCTGGATTTTTGAAAATTTCACTTTTTTGTGAAAATATCCACTAAATGAGGGAATAATATGTGTGAGGGTACCACAGGAGAGTTCCAAATGTGTGTGGGTAGAATATATATCCCACGGGGGTAAAATTGAAAAAAGTTGAAAACATTTTTTTTTGGACTTAGTCATTTTTCCGGCGTTTATCAGACTTTCAGATAGGGGAAATGTCAGTGAGCATTCCGATTTCAGTTCCAGAGCGATTCGCCCAATGAGTCCTTGATATTTCGTCGTTTTCAGCCAATTTTTCTGGATTTTTGAAAATTTCACTTTTTTGTGAAAATATCCACTAAATGAGGGAATAATTTGTATGAGGGTACCCCATGAGAGTTCCAAATGTGTGTGGGTAGAATATATATCCCACGGGGGTAAAATTGAAAAAAGTTGAAAACATTTTTTTTGGACTTAGTCATTTTTCCGTCGTTTATCAGACTTTCAGATAGGGGAAATGTCAGTGAGCATTCCGATTTCAGTTCCAGAGTGATTCGCCCAATGAGTCCTTGATATTTAGTCGTTTTCAGCCAATTTTTCTGGATTTTTGAAAATTTCACTTTTTTGTGAAAATATCCACTAAATGAGGGAATAATATGTGTGAGGGTACCCCAGGAGAGTTCCAAATGTGTGTGGGTAGAATATATATCCCACGGGGGTAAAATTGAAAAAAGTTGAAAAATTTTTTTTTTTGGACTTAGTCATTTTTCCGGCGTTTATCAGACTTTCAGATAGGGGAAATGTCAGTGAGCATTTCGATTTCAGTTCCAGAGCGATTCGCCGGATGCGTCCTTGATATTTAGTCATTTTCAGCCAATTTTCTGGATTTTTGAAAATTTCACTTTTCTGTGAAAATATCCACTAAATGAGGGAATAATATGTGTGAGGGTACCCCAGGAGAGTTCCAAATGTGTGTGGGTAGAATATATATCCCACGGGGGTAAAATTGAAAAAAGTTGAAAACATTTTTTTTTGGACTTAGTCATTTTTCCGGCATTTATCAGACTTTCAGATAGGGGAAATGTCAGTGAGCGTTCCGATTTCAGTTCCAGAGCGATTTGCCCAATAAGTCCTTGATATTTAGTCGATTTCAGCCAATTTTCTGGATTTTTGAAAATTTCACTTTTTTGTGAAAATATCCACTAAATGAGGGAATAATATGTGTGAGGGTACCCCAGGAGAGTTCCAAATGTGTGTGGGTAGAATATATATCCCACGGGGGTAACATTGAAAAAAGTTGAAAAAATATTTTTTTAGGCTTAGTCATTTTTCCGGCATTTATCAGACTTTCAGATAGGGGAAATGTCAGTGAGCATTCCGATTTCAGTTCCAGAGCGATTCACCCTATGAGTCCTTGATATTTAGCCGTTTTCAGCCAATTTTCTGGATTTTTGAAAATTTCACTTTTTTGTGAAAATATCCACTAAATGAGGGAATAATATGTGTGAGGGTACCACAGGAGAGTTCCAAATGTGTGTGGGTAAAATATATATCCCACGGGGGTAAAATTGAAAAAAGTTGAAAAAAAAATTTTTTGGACTCAGTCATTTTTCTGGCGTTTATCAGACTTTCAGATAGGGGAAATGTCAGTGAGCATTCCGATTTCAGTTCCAGAGTGATTCGCCCAATGAGTCCTTGATATTTCGTCGTTTTCAGCCAATTTTTCTGGATTTTTGAAAATTTCACTTTTTTGTGAAAATATCCACTAAATGAGGGAATAATATGTGTGAGGGTACCCCATGAGAGTTCCAAATGTGTGTGGGTAGAATATATATCCCACGGGGGTAAAATTTAAAAAAGTTGAAAATATTTTTTTTTGGACTTAGTCATTTTTCCGGCGTTTATCAGACTTTCAGATAGGGGAAATGTCAGTGAGCATTCCGATTTCAGTTCCAGAGCGATTCGCCGGATGAGTCCTTGATATTTAGTCGTTTTCAGCCAATTTTCTGGATTTTTGAAAATTTCACTTTTCTGTGAAAATATCCACTAAATGAGGGAATAATATGTGTGAGGGTACCCCAGGAGAGTTCCAAATGTGTGTGGGTAGAATATATATCCCACGGGGGTAAAATTGAAAAAAGTTGAAAACATTTTTTTTTGGACTTAGTCATTTTTCCGGCATTTATCAGACTTTCAGATAGGGGAAATGTCAGTGAGCGTTCCGATTTCAGTTCCAGAGCGATTCGCCGGATGCGTCCTTGATATTTAGTCGTTTTCAGCCAATTTTCTGGATTTTTGAAAATTTCACTTTTCTGTGAAAATATCCACTAAATGAGGGAATAATATGTGTGAGGGTACCCCAGGAGAGTTCCAAATGTGTGTGGGTAGAATATATATCCCACGGGGGTAAAATTGAAAAAAGTTGAAAACATTTTTTTTTGGACTTAGTCATTTTTCCGGCATTTATCAGACTTTCAGATAGGGGAAATGTCAGTGAGCGTTCCGATTTCAGTTCCAGAACGATTTGCCCAATAATTCCTTGATATTTAGTCGATTTCAGCCAATTTTCTGGATTTTTGAAAATTTCACTTTTTTGTGAAAATATCCACTAAATGAGGGAATAATATGTGTGAGGGTACCCCAGGAGAGTTCCAAATGTGTGTGGGTAGAATATATATCCCACGGGGGTAAAATTGAAAAAAGTTGAAAAAAATTTTTTTTTGGACTTAGTCATTTTTCCGGCGTTTATCAGACTTTCAGATAGGGGAAATGTCAGTGAGCGTTCCGATTTCAGTTCCAGAGCGATTCGCCGGATGCGTGCTTGATATTTAGTCGTTTTCAGCCAATTTTCTGGATTTTTGAAAATTTCACTTTTCTGTGAAAATATCCACTAAATGAGGGAATAATATGTGTGAGGGTACCCCAGGAGAGTTCCAAATGTGTGTGGGTAGAATATATATCCCACGGGGGTAAAATTGAAAAAAGTTGAAAACATTTTTTTTTGGACTTAGTCATTTTTCCGGCATTTATCAGACTTTCAGATAGGGGAAATGTCAGTGAGCATTCCGATTTCAGTTCCAGAGCGATTCGCCCAATGAGTCCTTGATATTTCGTCGTTTTCAGCCAATTTTTCTGGATTTTTGAAAATTTCACTTTTTTGTGAAAATATCCACTAAATGAGGGAATAATATGTGTGAGGGTACCACAGGAGAGTTCCAAATGTGTGTGGGTAGAATATATATCCCACGGGGGTAAAATTGAAAAAAGTTGAAAACATTTTTTTTTGGACTTAGTCATTTTTCCGGCGTTTATCAGACTTTCAGATAGGGGAAATGTCAGTGAGCATTCCGATTTCAGTTCCAGAGCGATTCGCCCAATGAGTCCTTGATATTTCGTCGTTTTCAGCCAATTTTTCTGGATTTTTGAAAATTTCACTTTTTTGTGAAAATATCCACTAAATGAGGGAATAATTTGTATGAGGGTACCCCATGAGAGTTCCAAATGTGTGTGGGTAGAATATATATCCCACGGGGGTAAAATTGAAAAAAGTTGAAAACATTTTTTTTGGACTTAGTCATTTTTCCGGCGTTTATCAGACTTTCAGATAGGGGAAATGTCAGTGAGCATTCCGATTTCAGTTCCAGAGTGATTCGCCCAATGAGTCCTTGATATTTAGTCGTTTTCAGCCAATTTTTCTGGATTTTTGAAAATTTCACTTTTTTGTGAAAATATCCACTAAATGAGGGAATAATATGTGTGAGGGTACCCCAGGAGAGTTCCAAATGTGTGTGGGTAGAATATATATCCCACGGGGGTAAAATTGAAAAAAGTTGAAAAATTTTTTTTTTTGGACTTAGTCATTTTTCCGGCGTTTATCAGACTTTCAGATAGGGGAAATGTCAGTGAGCATTCCGATTTCAGTTCCAGAGCGATTCACCCTATGAGTCCTTGATATTTAGCCGCTTTCAGCCAATTTTCTAGATTTTTGAAAATTTCACTTTTTTGTGAAAATATCCACTAAATGAGGGAATAATATGTGTGAGGGTACCACAGGAGAGTTCCAAATGTGTGTGGGTAGAATATATATCCCACGGGGGTAAAATTGAAAAAAGTTGAAAAAAAAATTTTTTGGACTCAGTCATTTTTCTGGCGTTTATCAGACTTTCAGATAGGGGAAATGTCAGTGAGCGTTCCGATTTCAGTTCCAGAGCGATTCGCCGGATGAGTCCTTGATATTTAGTCGTTTTCAGCCAATTTTCTGGATTTTTGAAAATTTCACTTTTCTGTGAAAATATCCACTAAATGAGGAAATAATATGTGTGAGGGTACCCCAGGAGAGTTCCAAATGTGTGTGGGTAGAATATATATCCCACGGGGGTAAAATTGAAAAAAGTTGAAAACATTTTTTTTTGGACTTAGTCATTTTTCCGGCGTTTATCAGACTTTCAGATAGGGGAAATGTCAGTGAGCATTCCGATTTCAGTTCCAGAGCGATTCGCCCAATGAGTCCTTGATATTTCGTCGTTTTCAGCCAATTTTTCTGGATTTTTGAAAATTTCACTTTTTTGTGAAAATATCCACTAAATGAGGGAATAATATGTGTGAGGGTACCCCAGGAGAGTTCCAAATGTGTGTGGGTAGAATATATATCCCACGGGGGTAAAATTGAAAAAAGTTGAAAAAAATTTTTTTTTGGACTTAGTCATTTTTCCGGCGTTTATCAGACTTTCAGATAGGGGAAATGTCAGTGAGCGTTCCGATTTCAGTTCCAGAGCGATTCGCCGGATGCGTCCTTGATATTTAGTCGTTTTCAGCCAATTTTCTGGATTTTTGAAAATTTCACTTTTCTGTGAAAATATCCACTAAATGAGGGAATAATATGTGTGAGGGTACCCCAGGAGAGTTCCAAATGTGTGTGGGTAGAATATATATCCCACGGGGGTAAAATTGAAAAAAGTTGAAAACATTTTTTTTTGGACTTAGTCATTTTTCCGGCATTTATCAGACTTTCAGATAGGGGAAATGTCAGTGAGCGTTCCGATTTCAGTTCCAGAACGATTTGCCCAATAAGTCCTTGATATTTAGTCGATTTCAGCCAATTTTCTGGATTTTTGAAAATTTCACTTTTTTGTGAAAATATCCATAAATGAGGGAATAATATGTGTGAGGGTACCCCAGGAGAGTTCCAAATGTGGGTGGGTAGAATATATATCCCACGGGGGTAAAATTGAAAAAAGTTGAAAAAATATTTTTTTAGACTTAGTCATTTTTCCGGCATTTATCAGACTTTCAGATAGGGGAAATGTCAGTGAGCATTCCGATTTCAGTTCCAGAGCGATTCGCCCAATGAGTCCTTGATATTTCGTCGTTTTCAGCCAATTTTTCTGGATTTTTGAAAATTTCACTTTTTTTGTGAAAATATCCACTAAATGAGGGAATAATTTGTGTGAGGGTACCCCATGAGAGTTACAAATGTGTGTGGGTAGAATATATATCCCACGGGGGTAAAATTGAAAAAAGTTGAAAACATTTTTTTTTGGACTTAGTAATTTTTCCGGCGTTTATCAGACTTTCAGATAGGGGAAATGTCAGTGAGCATTCCGATTTCAGTTCCAGAGCGATTCGCCCAATGAGTCCTTGATATTTCGTCGTTTTCAGCCAATTTTTCTGGATTTTTGAAAATTTCACTTTTTTGTGAAAATATCCACTAAATGAGGGAATAATATGTGTGAGGGTACCCCAGGAGAGTTCCAAATGTGTGTGGGTAGAATATATATCCCACGGGGGTAAAATTGAAAAAAGTTGAAAAAAATTTTTTTTTGGACTTAGTTATTTTTCCGGCGTTTATCAGACTTTCAGATAGGGGAAATGTCAGTGAGCGTTCCGATTTCAGTTCCAGAGCGATTCGCCGGATGCGTCCTTGATATTTAGTCGATTTCAGCCAATTTTCTGGATTTTTGAAAATTTCACTTTTTTGTGAAAATATCCACTAAATGAGGGAATAATATGTGTGAGGGTACCCCAGGAGAGTTCCAAATGTGGGTGGGTAGAATATATATCCCACGGGGGTAACATTGAAAAAAGTTGAAAAAATATTTTTTTAGACTTAGTCATTTTTCCGGCATTTATCAGACTTTCAGATAGGGGAAATGTCAGTGAGCATTCCGATTTCAGTTCCAGAGCGATTCACCCTATGAGTCCTTGATATTTAGCCGTTTTCAGCCAATTTTCTGGATTTTTGAAAATTTCACTTTTTTGTGAAAATATCCACTAAATGAGGGAATAATATGTGTGAGGGTACCACAGGAGAGTTCCAAATGTGTGTGGGTAGAATATATATCCCACGGGGGTAAAATTGAAAAAAGTTGAAAAAAAAATTTTTTGGACTCAGTCATTTTTCTGGCGTTTATCAGACTTTCAGATAGGGGAAATGTCAGTGAGCATTCCGATTTCAGTTCCAGAGCGATTCGCCCAATGAGTCCTTGATATTTCGTCGTTTTCAGCCAATTTTTCTGGATTTTTGAAAATTTCACTTTTTTGTGAAAATATCCACTAAATGAGGGAATAATATGTGTGAGGGTACCCCAGGAGAGTTCCAAATGTGTGTGGGTAGAATATATATCCCACGGGGGTAATATTGAAAAAAGTTGAAAACATTTTTTTTTGGACTTAGTCATTTTTCCGGCATTTATCAGACTTTCAGATAGGGGAAATGTCAGTGAGCGTTCCGATTTCAGTTCCAGAGCGATTCGCCGGATGCGTCCTTGATATTTAGTCGTTTTCAGCCAATTTTCTGGATTTTTGAAAATTTCACTTTTCTGTGAAAATATCCACTAAATGAGGGAATAATATGTGTGAGGGTACCCCAGGAGAGTTCCAAATGTGTGTGGGTAGAATATATATCCCACGGGGGTAAAATTGAAAAAAGTTGAAAACATTTTTTTTTGGACTTAGTCATTTTTCCGGCATTTATCAGACTTTCAGATAGGGGAAATGTCAGTGAGCGTTCCGATTTCAGTTCCAGAACGATTTGCCCAATAAGTCCTTGATATTTAGTCGATTTCAGCCAATTTTCTGGATTTTTGAAAATTTCACTTTTTTGTGAAAATATCCACTAAATGAGGGAATAATATGTGTGAGGGTACCCCAGGAGAGTTCCAAATGTGTGTGGGTAGAATATATATCCCACGGGGGTAAAATTGAAAAAAGTTGAAAAAAATTTTTTTTTGGACTTAGTCATTTTTCCGGCGTTTATCAGACTTTCAGATAGGGGAAATGTCAGTGAGCGTTCCGATTTCAGTTCCAGAGCGATTCGCCGGATGCGTGCTTGATATTTAGTCGTTTTCAGCCAATTTTCTGGATTTTTGAAAATTTCACTTTTCTGTGAAAATATCCACTAAATGAGGGAATAATATGTGTGAGGGTACCCCAGGAGAGTTCCAAATGTGTGTGGGTAGAATATATATCCCACGGGGGTAAAATTGAAAAAAGTTGAAAACATTTTTTTTTGGACTTAGTCATTTTTCCGGCATTTATCAGACTTTCAGATAGGGGAAATGTCAGTGAGCATTCCGATTTCAGTTCCAGAGCGATTCGCCCAATGAGTCCTTGATATTTCGTCGTTTTCAGCCAATTTTTCTGGATTTTTGAAAATTTCACTTTTTTGTGAAAATATCCACTAAATGAGGGAATAATTTGTGTGAGGGTACCCCATGAGAGTTCCAAATGTGTGTGGGTAGAATATATATCCCACGGGGGTAAAATTGAAAAAAGTTGAAAACATTTTTTTTTGGACTTAGTCATTTTTCCGGCGTTTATCAGACTTTCAGATAGGGGAAATGTCAGTGAGCATTCCGATTTCAGTTCCAGAGCGATTCGCCGGATGCGTCCTTAATATTTAGTCGTTTTCAGCCAATTTTCTGGATTTTTGAAAATTTCACTTTTCTGTGAAAATATCCACTAAATGAGGGAATAATATGTGTGAGGGTACCCCAGGAGAGTTCCAAATGTGTGTGGGTAGAATATATATCCCACGGGGGTAAAATTGAAAAAAGTTGAAAACATTTTTTTTTGGACTTAGTCATTTTTCCGGCATTTATCAGACTTTCAGATAGGGGAAATGTCAGTGAGCGTTCCGATTTCAGTTCCAGAGCGATTTGCCCAATAAGTCCTTGATATTTAGTCGATTTCAGCCAATTTTCTGGATTTTTGAAAATTTCACTTTTTTGTGAAAATATCCACTAAATGAGGGAATAATATGTGTGAGGGTACCCCAGGAGAGTTCCAAATGTGGGTGGGTAGAATATATATCCCACGGGGGTAAAATTGAAAAAAGTTGAAAAAATATTTTTTTAGACTTAGTCATTTTTCCGGCATTTATCAGACTTTCAGATAGGGGAAATGTCAGTGAGCATTCCGATTTCAGTTCCAGAGCGATTCACCCTATGAGTCCTTGATATTTAGCCGTTTTCAGCCAATTTTCTGGATTTTTGAAAATTTCACTTTTTTGTGAAAATATCCACTAAATGAGGGAATAATATGTGTGAGGGTACCACAGGAGAGTTCCAAATGTGTGTGGGTAGAATATATATCCCACGGGGGTAAAATTGAAAAAAGTTGAAAACATTTTTTTTTGGACTTAGTCATTTTTCCGGCGTTTATCAGACTTTCAGATAGGGGAAATGTCAGTGAGCATTCCGATTTCAGTTCCAGAGCGATTCGCCCAATGAGTCCTTGATATTTCGTCGTTTTCAGCCAATTTTTCTGGATTTTTGAAAATTTCACTTTTTTGTGAAAATATCCACTAAATGAGGGAATAATTTGTATGAGGGTACCCCATGAGAGTTCCAAATGTGTGTGGGTAGAATATATATCCCACGGGGGTAAAATTGAAAAAAGTTGAAAACATTTTTTTTGGACTTAGTCATTTTTCCGGCGTTTATCAGACTTTCAGATAGGGGAAATGTCAGTGAGCATTCCGATTTCAGTTCCAGAGTGATTCGCCCAATGAGTCCTTGATATTTAGTCGTTTTCAGCCAATTTTTCTGGATTTTTGAAAATTTCACTTTTTTGTGAAAATATCCACTAAATGAGGGAATAATATGTGTGAGGGTACCCCAGGAGAGTTCCAAATGTGTGTGGGTAGAATATATATCCCACGGGGGTAAAATTGAAAAAAGTTGAAAAATTTTTTTTTTTGGACTTAGTCATTTTTCCGGCGTTTATCAGACTTTCAGATAGGGGAAATGTCAGTGAGCATTTCGATTTCAGTTCCAGAGCGATTCGCCGGATGCGTCCTTGATATTTAGTCATTTTCAGCCAATTTTCTGGATTTTTGAAAATTTCACTTTTCTGTGAAAATATCCACTAAATGAGGGAATAATATGTGTGAGGGTACCCCAGGAGAGTTCCAAATGTGTGTGGGTAGAATATATATCCCACGGGGGTAAAATTGAAAAAAGTTGAAAACATTTTTTTTTGGACTTAGTCATTTTTCCGGCATTTATCAGACTTTCAGATAGGGGAAATGTCAGTGAGCGTTCCGATTTCAGTTCCAGAGCGATTTGCCCAATAAGTCCTTGATATTTAGTCGATTTCAGCCAATTTTCTGGATTTTTGAAAATTTCACTTTTTTGTGAAAATATCCACTAAATGAGGGAATAATATGTGTGAGGGTACCCCAGGAGAGTTCCAAATGTGTGTGGGTAGAATATATATCCCACGGGGGTAACATTGAAAAAAGTTGAAAAAATATTTTTTAGGCTTAGTCATTTTTCCGGCATTTATCAGACTTTCAGATAGGGGAAATGTCAGTGAGCATTCCGATTTCAGTTCCAGAGCGATTCACCCTATGAGTCCTTGATATTTAGCCGTTTTCAGCCAATTTTCTGGATTTTTGAAAATTTCACTTTTTTGTGAAAATATCCACTAAATGAGGGAATAATATGTGTGAGGGTACCACAGGAGAGTTCCAAATGTGTGTGGGTAAAATATATATCCCACGGGGGTAAAATTGAAAAAAGTTGAAAAAAAAATTTTTTGGACTCAGTCATTTTTCTGGCGTTTATCAGACTTTCAGATAGGGGAAATGTCAGTGAGCATTCCGATTTCAGTTCCAGAGTGATTCGCCCAATGAGTCCTTGATATTTCGTCGTTTTCAGCCAATTTTTCTAGATTTTTGAAAATTTCACTTTTTTGTGAAAATATCCACTAAATGAGGGAATAATATGTGTGAGGGTACCCCATGAGAGTTCCAAATGTGTGTGGGTAGAATATATATCCCACGGGGGTAAAATTTAAAAAAGTTGAAAATATTTTTTTTTGGACTTAGTCATTTTTCCGGCGTTTATCAGACTTTCAGATAGGGGAAATGTCAGTGAGCATTCCGATTTCAGTTCCAGAGCGATTCGCCGGATGAGTCCTTGATATTTAGTCGTTTTCAGCCAATTTTCTGGATTTTTGAAAATTTCACTTTTCTGTGAAAATATCCACTAAATGAGGGAATAATATGTGTGAGGGTACCCCAGGAGAGTTCCAAATGTGTGTGGGTAGAATATATATCCCACGGGGGTAAAATTGAAAAAAGTTGAAAAATTTTTTTTTTTGGACTTAGTCATTTTTCCGGCGTTTATCAGACTTTCAGATAGGGGAAATGTCAGTGAGCATTTCGATTTCAGTTCCAGAGCGATTCGCCGGATGCGTCCTTGATATTTAGTCATTTTCAGCCAATTTTCTGGATTTTTGAAAATTTCACTTTTCTGTGAAAATATCCACTAAATGAGGGAATAATATGTGTGAGGGTACCCCAGGAGAGTTCCAAATGTGTGTGGGTAGAATATATATCCCACGGGGGTAAAATTGAAAAAAGTTGAAAACATTTTTTTTTGGACTTAGTCATTTTTCCGGCATTTATCAGACTTTCAGATAGGGGAAATGTCAGTGAGCGTTCCGATTTCAGTTCCAGAGCGATTTGCCCAATAAGTCCTTGATATTTAGTCGATTTCAGCCAATTTTCTGGATTTTTGAAAATTTCACTTTTTTGTGAAAATATCCACTAAATGAGGGAATAATATGTGTGAGGGTACCCCAGGAGAGTTCCAAATGTGTGTGGGTAGAATATATATCCCACGGGGGTAACATTGAAAAAAGTTGAAAAAATATTTTTTTAGGCTTAGTCATTTTTCCGGCATTTATCAGACTTTCAGATAGGGGAAATGTCAGTGAGCATTCCGATTTCAGTTCCAGAGCGATTCACCCTATGAGTCCTTGATATTTAGCCGTTTTCAGCCAATTTTCTGGATTTTTGAAAATTTCACTTTTTTGTGAAAATATCCACTAAATGAGGGAATAATATGTGTGAGGGTACCACAGGAGAGTTCCAAATGTGTGTGGGTAAAATATATATCCCACGGGGGTAAAATTGAAAAAAGTTGAAAAAAAAATTTTTTGGACTCAGTCATTTTTCTGGCGTTTATCAGACTTTCAGATAGGGGAAATGTCAGTGAGCATTCCGATTTCAGTTCCAGAGTGATTCGCCCAATGAGTCCTTGATATTTCGTCGTTTTCAGCCAATTTTTCTGGATTTTTGAAAATTTCACTTTTTTGTGAAAATATCCACTAAATGAGGGAATAATATGTGTGAGGGTACCCCATGAGAGTTCCAAATGTGTGTGGGTAGAATATATATCCCACGGGGGTAAAATTTAAAAAAGTTGAAAATATTTTTTTTTGGACTTAGTCATTTTTCCGGCGTTTATCAGACTTTCAGATAGGGGAAATGTCAGTGAGCATTCCGATTTCAGTTCCAGAGCGATTCGCCGGATGAGTCCTTGATATTTAGTCGTTTTCAGCCAATTTTCTGGATTTTTGAAAATTTCACTTTTCTGTGAAAATATCCACTAAATGAGGGAATAATATGTGTGAGGGTACCCCAGGAGAGTTCCAAATGTGTGTGGGTAGAATATATATCCCACGGGGGTAAAATTGAAAAAAGTTGAAAACATTTTTTTTTGGACTTAGTCATTTTTCCGGCATTTATCAGACTTTCAGATAGGGGAAATGTCAGTGAGCGTTCCGATTTCAGTTCCAGAGCGATTCGCCGGATGCGTCCTTGATATTTAGTCGTTTTCAGCCAATTTTCTGGATTTTTGAAAATTTCACTTTTCTGTGAAAATATCCACTAAATGAGGGAATAATATGTGTGAGGGTACCCCAGGAGAGTTCCAAATGTGTGTGGGTAGAATATATATCCCACGGGGGTAAAATTGAAAAAAGTTGAAAACATTTTTTTTTGGACTTAGTCATTTTTCCGGCATTTATCAGACTTTCAGATAGGGGAAATGTCAGTGAGCATTCCGATTTCAGTTCCAGAACGATTTGCCCAATAATTCCTTGATATTTAGTCGATTTCAGCCAATTTTCTGGATTTTTGAAAATTTCACTTTTTTGTGAAAATATCCACTAAATGAGGGAATAATATGTGTGAGGGTACCCCAGGAGAGTTCCAAATGTGTGTGGGTAGAATATATATCCCACGGGGGTAAAATTGAAAAAAGTTGAAAAAAATTTTTTTTTGGACTTAGTCATTTTTCCGGCGTTTATCAGACTTTCAGATAGGGGAAATGTCAGTGAGCGTTCCGATTTCAGTTCCAGAGCGATTCGCCGGATGCGTGCTTGATATTTAGTCGTTTTCAGCCAATTTTCTGGATTTTTGAAAATTTCACTTTTCTGTGAAAATATCCACTAAATGAGGGAATAATATGTGTGAGGGTACCCCAGGAGAGTTCCAAATGTGTGTGGGTAGAATATATATCCCACGGGGGTAAAATTGAAAAAAGTTGAAAACATTTTTTTTGGACTTAGTCATTTTTCCGGCGTTTATCAGACTTTCAGATAGGGGAAATGTCAGTGAGCATTCCGATTTCAGTTCCAGAGTGATTCGCCCAATGAGTCCTTGATATTTAGTCGTTTTCAGCCAATTTTTCTGGATTTTTGAAAATTTCACTTTTTTGTGAAAATATCCACTAAATGAGGGAATAATATGTGTGAGGGTACCCCAGGAGAGTTCCAAATGTGTGTGGGTAGAATATATATCCCACGGGGGTAAAATTGAAAAAAGTTGAAAACATTTTTTTTGGACTTAGTCATTTTTCCGGCGTTTATCAGACTTTCAGATAGGGGAAATGTCAGTGAGCATTTCGATTTCAGTTCCAGAGCGATTCGCCGGATGCGTCCTTGATATTTAGTCATTTTCAGCCAATTTTCTGGATTTTTGAAAATTTCACTTTTCTGTGAAAATATCCACTAAATGAGGGAATAATATGTGTGAGGGTACCCCAGGAGAGTTCCAAATGTGTGTGGGTAGAATATATATCCCACGGGGGTAAAATTGAAAAAAGTTGAAAACATTTTTTTTTGGACTTAGTCATTTTTCCGGCATTTATCAGACTTTCAGATAGGGGAAATGTCAGTGAGCGTTCCGATTTCAGTTCCAGAGCGATTTGCCAAATAAGTCCTTGATATTTAGTCGATTTCAGCCAATTTTCTGGATTTTTGAAAATTTCACTTTTTTGTGAAAATATCCACTAAATGAGGGAATAATATGTGTGAGGGTACCCCAGGAGAGTTCCAAATGTGTGTGGGTAGAATATATATCCCACGGGGGTAACATTGAAAAAAGTTGAAAAAATATTTTTTTAGGCTTAGTCATTTTTCCGGCATTTATCAGACTTTCAGATAGGGGAAATGTCAGTGAGCATTCCGATTTCAGTTCCAGAGCGATTCACCCTATGAGTCCTTGATATTTAGCCGTTTTCAGCCAATTTTCTGGATTTTTGAAAATTTCACTTTTTTGTGAAAATATCCACTAAATGAGGGAATAATATGTGTGAGGGTACCACAGGAGAGTTCCAAATGTGTGTGGGTAAAATATATATACCACGGGGGTAAAATTGAAAAAAGTTGAAAAAAAAATTTTTTGGACTCAGTCATTTTTCTGGCGTTTATCAGACTTTCAGATAGGGGAAATGTCAGTGAGCATTCCGATTTCAGTTCCAGAGTGATTCGCCCAATGAGTCCTTGATATTTCGTCGTTTTCAGCCAATTTTTCTGGATTTTTGAAAATTTCACTTTTTTGTGAAAATATCCACTAAATGAGGGAATAATATGTGTGAGGGTACCCCATGAGAGTTCCAAATGTGTGTGGGTAGAATATATATCCCACGGGGGTAAAATTTAAAAAAGTTGAAAATATTTTTTTTTGGACTTAGTCATTTTTCCGGCGTTTATCAGACTTTCAGATAGGGGAAATGTCAGTGAGCATTCCGATTTCAGTTCCAGAGCGATTCGCCGGATGAGTCCTTGATATTTAGTCGTTTTCAGCCAATTTTCTGGATTTTTGAAAATTTCACTTTTCTGTGAAAATATCCACTAAATGAGGGAATAATATGTGTGAGGGTACCCCAGGAGAGTTCCAAATGTGTGTGGGTAGAATATATATCCCACGGGGGTAAAATTGAAAAAAGTTGAAAAATTTTTTTTTTTGGACTTAGTCATTTTTCCGGCGTTTATCAGACTTTCAGATAGGGGAAATGTCAGTGAGCATTTCGATTTCAGTTCCAGAGCGATTCGCCGGATGCGTCCTTGATATTTAGTCATTTTCAGCCAATTTTCTGGATTTTTGAAAATTTCACTTTTCTGTGAAAATATCCACTAAATGAGGGAATAATATGTGTGAGGGTACCCCAGGAGAGTTCCAAATGTGTGTGGGTAGAATATATATCCCACGGGGGTAAAATTGAAAAAAGTTGAAAACATTTTTTTTTGGACTTAGTCATTTTTCCGGCATTTATCAGACTTTCAGATAGGGGAAATGTCAGTGAGCGTTCCGATTTCAGTTCCAGAGCGATTTGCCCAATAAGTCCTTGATATTTAGTCGATTTCAGCCAATTTTCTGGATTTTTGAAAATTTCACTTTTTTGTGAAAATATCCACTAAATGAGGGAATAATATGTGTGAGGGTACCCCAGGAGAGTTCCAAATGTGTGTGGGTAGAATATATATCCCACGGGGGTAACATTGAAAAAAGTTGAAAAAATATTTTTTTAGGCTTAGTCATTTTTCCGGCATTTATCAGACTTTCAGATAGGGGAAATGTCAGTGAGCATTCCGATTTCAGTTCCAGAGCGATTCACCCTATGAGTCCTTGATATTTAGCCGTTTTCAGCCAATTTTCTGGATTTTTGAAAATTTCACTTTTTTGTGAAAATATCCACTAAATGAGGGAATAATATGTGTGAGGGTACCACAGGAGAGTTCCAAATGTGTGTGGGTAAAATATATATCCCACGGGGGTAAAATTGAAAAAAGTTGAAAAAAAAATTTTTTGGACTCAGTCATTTTTCTGGCGTTTATCAGACTTTCAGATAGGGGAAATGTCAGTGAGCATTCCGATTTCAGTTCCAGAGTGATTCGCCCAATGAGTCCTTGATATTTCGTCGTTTTCAGCCAATTTTTCTGGATTTTTGAAAATTTCACTTTTTTGTGAAAATATCCACTAAATGAGGGAATAATATGTGTGAGGGTACCCCATGAGAGTTCCAAATGTGTGTGGGTAGAATATATATCCCACGGGGGTAAAATTTAAAAAAGTTGAAAATATTTTTTTTTGGACTTAGTCATTTTTCCGGCGTTTATCAGACTTTCAGATAGGGGAAATGTCAGTGAGCATTCCGATTTCAGTTCCAGAGCGATTCGCCGGATGAGTCCTTGATATTTAGTCGTTTTCAGCCAATTTTCTGGATTTTTGAAAATTTCACTTTTCTGTGAAAATATCCACTAAATGAGGGAATAATATGTGTGAGGGTACCCCAGGAGAGTTCCAAATGTGTGTGGGTAGAATATATATCCCACGGGGGTAAAATTGAAAAAAGTTGAAAACATTTTTTTTTGGACTTAGTCATTTTTCCGGCATTTATCAGACTTTCAGATAGGGGAAATGTCAGTGAGCGTTCCGATTTCAGTTCCAGAGCGATTCGCCGGATGCGTCCTTGATATTTAGTCGTTTTCAGCCAATTTTCTGGATTTTTGAAAATTTCACTTTTCTGTGAAAATATCCACTAAATGAGGGAATAATATGTGTGAGGGTACCCCAGGAGAGTTCCAAATGTGTGTGGGTAGAATATATATCCCACGGGGGTAAAATTGAAAAAAGTTGAAAAATTTTTTTTTTTGGACTTAGTCATTTTTCCGGCGTTTATCAGACTTTCAGATAGGGGAAATGTCAGTGAGCATTTCGATTTCAGTTCCAGAGCGATTCGCCGGATGCGTCCTTGATATTTAGTCATTTTCAGCCAATTTTCTGGATTTTTGAAAATTTCACTTTTCTGTGAAAATATCCACTAAATGAGGGAATAATATGTGTGAGGGTACCCCAGGAGAGTTCCAAATGTGTGTGGGTAGAATATATATCCCACGGGGGTAAAATTGAAAAAAGTTGAAAACATTTTTTTTTGGACTTAGTCATTTTTCCGGCATTTATCAGACTTTCAGATAGGGGAAATGTCAGTGAGCGTTCCGATTTCAGTTCCAGAGCGATTTGCCCAATAAGTCCTTGATATTTAGTCGATTTCAGCCAATTTTCTGGATTTTTGAAAATTTCACTTTTTTGTGAAAATATCCACTAAATGAGGGAATAATATGTGTGAGGGTACCCCAGGAGAGTTCCAAATGTGTGTGGGTAGAATATATATCCCACGGGGGTAACATTGAAAAAAGTTGAAAAAATATTTTTTTAGGCTTAGTCATTTTTCCGGCATTTATCAGACTTTCAGATAGGGGAAATGTCAGTGAGCATTCCGATTTCAGTTCCAGAGCGATTCACCCTATGAGTCCTTGATATTTAGCCGTTTTCAGCCAATTTTCTGGATTTTTGAAAATTTCACTTTTTTGTGAAAATATCCACTAAATGAGGGAATAATATGTGTGAGGGTACCACAGGAGAGTTCCAAATGTGTGTGGGTAAAATATATATCCCACGGGGGTAAAATTGAAAAAAGTTGAAAAAAAAATTTTTTGGACTCAGTCATTTTTCTGGCGTTTATCAGACTTTCAGATAGGGGAAATGTCAGTGAGCATTCCGATTTCAGTTCCAGAGTGATTCGCCCAATGAGTCCTTGATATTTCGTCGTTTTCAGCCAATTTTTCTGGATTTTTGAAAATTTCACTTTTTTGTGAAAATATCCACTAAATGAGGGAATAATATGTGTGAGGGTACCCCATGAGAGTTCCAAATGTGTGTGGGTAGAATATATATCCCACGGGGGTAAAATTTAAAAAAGTTGAAAATATTTTTTTTTGGACTTAGTCATTTTTCCGGCGTTTATCAGACTTTCAGATAGGGGAAATGTCAGTGAGCATTCCGATTTCAGTTCCAGAGCGATTCGCCGGATGAGTCCTTGATATTTAGTCGTTTTCAGCCAATTTTCTGGATTTTTGAAAATTTCACTTTTCTGTGAAAATATCCACTAAATGAGGGAATAATATGTGTGAGGGTACCCCAGGAGAGTTCCAAATGTGTGTGGGTAGAATATATATCCCACGGGGGTAAAATTGAAAAAAGTTGAAAACATTTTTTTTTGGACTTAGTCATTTTTCCGGCATTTATCAGACTTTCAGATAGGGGAAATGTCAGTGAGCGTTCCGATTTCAGTTCCAGAGCGATTCGCCGGATGCGTCCTTGATATTTAGTCGTTTTCAGCCAATTTTCTGGATTTTTGAAAATTTCACTTTTCTGTGAAAATATCCACTAAATGAGGGAATAATATGTGTGAGGGTACCCCAGGAGAGTTCCAAATGTGTGTGGGTAGAATATATATCCCACGGGGGTAAAATTGAAAAAAGTTGAAAACATTTTTTTTTGGACTTAGTCATTTTTCCGGCATTTATCAGACTTTCAGATAGGGGAAATGTCAGTGAGCATTCCGATTTCAGTTCCAGAACGATTTGCCCAATAATTCCTTGATATTTAGTCGATTTCAGCCAATTTTCTGGATTTTTGAAAATTTCACTTTTTTGTGAAAATATCCACTAAATGAGGGAATAATATGTGTGAGGGTACCCCAGGAGAGTTCCAAATGTGTGTGGGTAGAATATATATCCCACGGGGGTAAAATTGAAAAAAGTTGAAAAAAATTTTTTTTTGGACTTAGTCATTTTTCCGGCGTTTATCAGACTTTCAGATAGGGGAAATGTCAGTGAGCGTTCCGATTTCAGTTCCAGAGCGATTCGCCGGATGCGTGCTTGATATTTAGTCGTTTTCAGCCAATTTTCTGGATTTTTGAAAATTTCACTTTTCTGTGAAAATATCCACTAAATGAGGGAATAATATGTGTGAGGGTACCCCAGGAGAGTTCCAAATGTGTGTGGGTAGAATATATATCCCACGGGGGTAAAATTGAAAAAAGTTGAAAACATTTTTTTTTGGACTTAGTCATTTTTCCGGCATTTATCAGACTTTCAGATAGGGGAAATGTCAGTGAGCATTCCGATTTCAGGTCCAGAGCGATTCGCCCAATGAGTCCTTGATATTTCGTCGTTTTCAGCCAATTTTTCTGGATTTTTGAAAATTTCACTTTTTTGTGAAAATATCCACTAAATGAGGGAATAATATGTGTGAGGGTACCACAGGAGAGTTCCAAATGTGTGTGGGTAGAATATATATCCCACGGGGGTAAAATTGAAAAAAGTTGAAAACATTTTTTTTTGGACTTAGTCATTTTTCCGGCGTTTATCAGACTTTCAGATAGGGGAAATGTCAGTGAGCATTCCGATTTCAGTTCCAGAGCGATTCGCCCAATGAGTCCTTGATATTTCGTCGTTTTCAGCCAATTTTTCTGGATTTTTGAAAATTTCACTTTTTTGTGAAAATATCCACTAAATGAGGGAATAATTTGTATGAGGGTACCCCATGAGAGTTCCAAATGTGTGTGGGTAGAATATATATCCCACGGGGGTAAAATTGAAAAAAGTTGAAAACATTTTTTTTGGACTTAGTCATTTTTCCGGCGTTTATCAGACTTTCAGATAGGGGAAATGTCAGTGAGCATTCCGATTTCAGTTCCAGAGTGATTCGCCCAATGAGTCCTTGATATTTAGTCGTTTTCAGCCAATTTTTCTGGATTTTTGAAAATTTCACTTTTTTGTGAAAATATCCACTAAATGAGGGAATAATATGTGTGAGGGTACCCCAGGAGAGTTCCAAATGTGTGTGGGTAGAATATATATCCCACGGGGGTAAAATTGAAAAAAGTTGAAAAATTTTTTTTTTTGGACTTAGTCATTTTTCCGGCGTTTATCAGACTTTCAGATAGGGGAAATGTCAGTGAGCATTTCGATTTCAGTTCCAGAGCGATTCGCCGGATGCGTCCTTGATATTTAGTCATTTTCAGCCAATTTTCTGGATTTTTGAAAATTTCACTTTTCTGTGAAAATATCCACTAAATGAGGGAATAATATGTGTGAGGGTACCCCAGGAGAGTTCCAAATGTGTGTGGGTAGAATATATATCCCACGGGGGTAAAATTGAAAAAAGTTGAAAACATTTTTTTTTGGACTTAGTCATTTTTCCGGCATTTATCAGACTTTCAGATAGGGGAAATGTCAGTGAGCGTTCCGATTTCAGTTCCAGAGCGATTTGCCAAATAAGTCCTTGATATTTAGTCGATTTCAGCCAATTTTCTGGATTTTTGAAAATTTCACTTTTTTGTGAAAATATCCACTAAATGAGGGAATAATATGTGTGAGGGTACCCCAGGAGAGTTCCAAATGTGTGTGGGTAGAATATATATCCCACGGGGGTAACATTGAAAAAAGTTGAAAAAATATTTTTTTAGGCTTAGTCATTTTTCCGGCATTTATCAGACTTTCAGATAGGGGAAATGTCAGTGAGCATTCCGATTTCAGTTCCAGAGCGATTCACCCTATGAGTCCTTGATATTTAGCCGTTTTCAGCCAATTTTCTGGATTTTTGAAAATTTCACTTTTTTGTGAAAATATCCACTAAATGAGGGAATAATATGTGTGAGGGTACCACAGGAGAGTTCCAAATGTGTGTGGGTAAAATATATATCCCACGGGGGTAAAATTGAAAAAAGTTGAAAAAAAAATTTTTTGGACTCAGTCATTTTTCTGGCGTTTATCAGACTTTCAGATAGGGGAAATGTCAGTGAGCATTCCGATTTCAGTTCCAGAGCGATTCGCCCAATGAGTCCTTGATATTTCGTCGTTTTCAGCCAATTTTTCTGGATTTTTGAAAATTTCACTTTTTTGTGAAAATATCCACTAAATGAGGGAATAATATGTGTGAGGGTACCCCATGAGAGTTCCAAATGTGTGTGGGTAGAATATATATCCCACGGGGGTAAAATTTAAAAAAGTTGAAAATATTTTTTTTTGGACTTAGTCATTTTTCCGGCGTTTATCAGACTTTCAGATAGGGGAAATGTCAGTGAGCATTCCGATTTCAGTTCCAGAGCGATTCGCCGGATGAGTCCTTGATATTTAGTCGTTTTCAGCCAATTTTCTGGATTTTTGAAAATTTCACTTTTCTGTGAAAATATCCACTAAATGAGGGAATAATATGTGTGAGGGTACCCCAGGAGAGTTCCAAATGTGTGTGGGTAGAATATATATCCCACGGGGGTAAAATTGAAAAAAGTTGAAAACATTTTTTTTTGGACTTAGTCATTTTTCCGGCATTTATCAGACTTTCAGATAGGGGAAATGTCAGTGAGCGTTCCGATTTCAGTTCCAGAGCGATTCGCCGGATGCGTCCTTGATATTTAGTCGTTTTCAGCCAATTTTCTGGATTTTTGAAAATTTCACTTTTCTGTGAAAATATCCACTAAATGAGGGAATAATATGTGTGAGGGTACCCCAGGAGAGTTCCAAATGTGTGTGGGTAGAATATATATCCCACGGGGGTAAAATTGAAAAAAGTTGAAAACATTTTTTTTTGGACTTAGTCATTTTTCCGGCATTTATCAGACTTTCAGATAGGGGAAATGTCAGTGAGCGTTCCGATTTCAGTTCCAGAGCGATTAGCCCAATAGGTCCTTGATATTTAGTCGATTTCAGCCAATTTTCTGGATTTTTGAAAATTTCACTTTTTTGTGAAAATATCCACTAAATGAGGGAATAATATGTGTGAGGGTACCCCAGGAGAGTTCCAAATGTGTGTGGGTAGAATATATATCCCACGGGGGTAACATTGAAAAAAGTTGAAAAAATATTTTTTTAGGCTTAGTCATTTTTCCGGCATTTATCAGACTTTCAGATAGGGGAAATGTCAGTGAGCATTCCGATTTCAGTTCCAGAGCGATTCACCCTATGAGTCCTTGATATTTAGCCGTTTTCAGCCAATTTTCTGGATTTTTGAAAATTTCACTTTTTTGTGAAAATATCCACTAAATGAGGGAATAATATGTGTGAGGGTACCACAGGAGAGTTCCAAATGTGTGTGGGTAAAATATATATCCCACGGGGGTAAAATTGAAAAAAGTTGAAAAAAAAATTTTTTGGACTCAGTCATTTTTCTGGCGTTTATCAGACTTTCAGATAGGGGAAATGTCAGTGAGCATTCCGATTTCAGTTCCAGAGCGATTCGCCCAATGAGTCCTTGATATTTCGTCGTTTTCAGCCAATTTTTCTGGATTTTTGAAAATTTCACATTTTTGTGAAAATATCCACTAAATGAGGGAATAATATGTGTGAGGGTACCCCATGAGAGTACCAAATGTGTGTGGGTAGAATATATATCCCACGGGGGTAAAATTTAAAAAAGTTGAAAATATTTTTTTTTGGACTTAGTCATTTTTCCGGCGTTTATCAGACTTTCAGATAGGGGAAATGTCAGTGAGCATTCCGATTTCAGTTCCAGAGCGATTCGCCGGATGAGTCCTTGATATTTAGTCGTTTTCAGCCAATTTTCTGGATTTTTGAAAATTTCACTTTTCTGTGAAAATATCCACTAAATGAGGGAATAATATGTGTGAGGGTACCCCAGGAGAGTTCCAAATGTGTGTGGGTAGAATATATATCCCACGGGGGTAAAATTGAAAAAAGTTGAAAACATTTTTTTTTGGACTTAGTCATTTTTCCGGCATTTATCAGACTTTCAGATAGGGGAAATGTCAGTGAGCGTTCCGATTTCAGTTCCAGAGCGATTTGCCAAATAAGTCCTTGATATTTAGTCGATTTCAGCCAATTTTCTGGATTTTTGAAAATTTCACTTTTTTGTGAAAATATCCACTAAATGAGGGAATAATATGTGTGAGGGTACCCCAGGAGAGTTCCAAATGTGTGTGGGTAGAATATATATCCCACGGGGGTAACATTGAAAAAAGTTGAAAAAATATTTTTTTAGGCTTAGTCATTTTTCCGGCATTTATCAGACTTTCAGATAGGGGAAATGTCAGTGAGCATTCCGATTTCAGTTCCAGAGCGATTCACCCTATGAGTCCTTGATATTTAGCCGTTTTCAGCCAATTTTCTGGATTTTTGAAAATTTCACTTTTTTGTGAAAATATCCACTAAATGAGGGAATAATATGTGTGAGGGTACCACAGGAGAGTTCCAAATGTGTGTGGGTAAAATATATATCCCACGGGGGTAAAATTGAAAAAAGTTGAAAAAAAAATTTTTTGGACTCAGTCATTTTTCTGGCGTTTATCAGACTTTCAGATAGGGGAAATGTCAGTGAGCATTCCGATTTCAGTTCCAGAGCGATTCGCCCAATGAGTCCTTGATATTTCCTCGTTTTCAGCCAATTTTTCTGGATTTTTGAAAATTTCACTTTTTTGTGAAAATATCCACTAAATGAGGGAATAATATGTGTGAGGGTACCCCATGAGAGTTCCAAATGTGTGTGGGTAGAATATATATCCCACGGGGGTAAAATTGAAAAAAGTTGAAAACATTTTGTTTTGGACTTAGTCATTTTTCCGGCATTTATCAGACTTTCAGATAGGGGAAATGTCAGTGAGCATTCCGATTTCAGTTCCAGAGCGATTCGCCGGATGCGTCCTTGATATTTAGTCGTTTTCAGCCAATTTTCTGGATTTTTGAAAATTTCACTTTTCTGTGAAAATATCCACTAAATGAGGGAATAATATGTGTGAGGGTACCCCAGGAGAGTTCCAAATGTGTGTGGGTAGAATATATATCCCACGGGGGTAAAATTGAAAAAAGTTGAAAACATTTTTTTTTGGACTTAGTCATTTTTCCGGCATTTATCAGACTTTCAGATAGGGGAAATGTCAGTGAGCGTTCCGATTTCAGTTCCAGAGCGATTAGCCCAATAGGTCCTTGATATTTAGTCGATTTCAGCCAATTTTCTGGATTTTTGAAAATTTCACTTTTTTGTGAAAATATCCACTAAATGAGGGAACAATATGTGTGAGGGTACCCCAGGAGAGTTCCAAATGTGTGTGGGTAGAATATATATCCCACGGGGGTAACATTGAAAAAAGTTGAAAAAATATTTTTTTAGGCTTAGTCATTTTTCCGGCATTTATCAGACTTTCAGATAGGGGAAATGTCAGTGAGCATTCCGATTTCAGTTCCAGAGCGATTCACCCTATGAGTCCTTGATATTTAGCCGTTTTCAGCCAATTTTCTGGATTTTTGAAAATTTCACTTTTTTGTGAAAATATCCACTAAATGAGGGAATAATATGTGTGAGGGTACCACAGGAGAGTTCCAAATGTGTGTGGGTAAAATATATATCCCACGGGGGTAAAATTGAAAAAAGTTGAAAAAAAAATTTTTTGGACTCAGTCATTTTTCTGGCGTTTATCAGACTTTCAGATAGGGGAAATGTCAGTGAGCATTCCGATTTCAGTTCCAGAGCGATTCGCCCAATGAGTCCTTGATATTTCGTCGTTTTCAGCCAATTTTTCTGGATTTTTGAAAATTTCACATTTTTGTGAAAATATCCACTAAATGAGGGAATAATATGTGTGAGGGTACCCCATGAGAGTACCAAATGTGTGTGGGTAGAATATATATCCCACGGGGGTAAAATTTAAAAAAGTTGAAAATATTTTTTTTTGGACTTAGTCATTTTTCCGGCGTTTATCAGACTTTCAGATAGGGGAAATGTCAGTGAGCATTCCGATTTCAGTTCCAGAGCGATTCGCCGGATGAGTCCTTGATATTTAGTCGTTTTCAGCCAATTTTCTGGATTTTTGAAAATTTCACTTTTCTGTGAAAATATCCACTAAATGAGGGAATAATATGTGTGAGGGTACCCCAGGAGAGTTCCAAATGTGTGTGGGTAGAATATATATCCCACGGGGGTAAAATTGAAAAAAGTTGAAAACATTTTTTTTTGGACTTAGTCATTTTTCCGGCATTTATCAGACTTTCAGATAGGGGAAATGTCAGTGAGCGTTCCGATTTCAGTTCCAGAGCGATTTGCCAAATAAGTCCTTGATATTTAGTCGATTTCAGCCAATTTTCTGGATTTTTGAAAATTTCACTTTTTTGTGAAAATATCCACTAAATGAGGGAATAATATGTGTGAGGGTACCCCAGGAGAGTTCCAAATGTGTGTGGGTAGAATATATATCCCACGGGGGTAACATTGAAAAAAGTTGAAAAAATATTTTTTTAGGCTTAGTCATTTTTCCGGCATTTATCAGACTTTCAGATAGGGGAAATGTCAGTGAGCATTCCGATTTCAGTTCCAGAGCGATTCACCCTATGAGTCCTTGATATTTAGCCGTTTTCAGCCAATTTTCTGGATTTTTGAAAATTTCACTTTTTTGTGAAAATATCCACTAAATGAGGGAATAATATGTGTGAGGGTACCACAGGAGAGTTCCAAATGTGTGTGGGTAAAATATATATCCCACGGGGGTAAAATTGAAAAAAGTTGAAAAAAAAATTTTTTGGACTCAGTCATTTTTCTAGCGTTTATCAGACTTTCAGATAGGGGAAATGTCAGTGAGCATTCCGATTTCAGTTCCAGAGCGATTCGCCCAATGAGTCCTTGATATTTCGTCGTTTTCAGCCAATTTTTCTGGATTTTTGAAAATTTCACTTTTTTGTGAAAATATCCACTAAATGAGGGAATAATATGTGTGAGGGTACCCCATGAGAGTTCCAAATGTGTGTGGGTAGAATATATATCCCACGGGGGTAAAATTTAAAAAAGTTGAAAATATTTTTTTTTGGACTTAGTCATTTTTCCGGCGTTTATCAGACTTTCAGATAGGGGAAATGTCAGTGAGCATTCCGATTTCAGTTCCAGAGCGATTCGCCGGATGAGTCCTTGATATTTAGTCGTTTTCAGCCAATTTTCTGGATTTTTGAAAATTTCACTTTTCTGTGAAAATATCCACTAAATGAGGGAATAATATGTGTGAGGGTACCCCAGGAGAGTTCCAAATGTGTGTGGGTAGAATATATATCCCACGGGGGTAAAATTGAAAAAAGTTGAAAACATTTTTTTTTGGACTTAGTCATTTTTCCGGCATTTATCAGACTTTCAGATAGGGGAAATGTCAGTGAGCGTTCCGATTTCAGTTCCAGAGCGATTCGCCGGATGCGTCCTTGATATTTAGTCGTTTTCAGCCAATTTTCTGGATTTTTGAAAATTTCACTTTTCTGTGAAAATATCCACTAAATGAGGGAATAATATGTGTGAGGGTACTCCAGGAGAGTTCCAAATGTGTGTGGGTAGAATATATATCCCACGGGGGTAAAATTGAAAAAAGTTGAAAACATTTTTTTTTGGACTTAGTCATTTTTCCGGCATTTATCAGACTTTCAGATAGGGGAAATGTCAGTGAGCGTTCCGATTTCAGTTCCAGAGCGATTAGCCCAATAGGTCCTTGATATTTAGTCGATTTCAGCCAATTTTCTGGATTTTTGAAAATTTCACTTTTTTGTGAAAATATCCACTAAATGAGGGAATAATATGTGTGAGGGTACCCCAGGAGAGTTCCAAATGTGTGTGGGTAGAATATATATCCCACGGGGGTAACATTGAAAAAAGTTGAAAAAATATTTTTTTAGGCTTAGTCATTTTTCCGGCATTTATCAGACTTTCAGATAGGGGAAATGTCAGTGAGCATTCCGATTTCAGTTCCAGAGCGATTCACCCTATGAGTCCTTGATATTTAGCCGTTTTCAGCCAATTTTCTGGATTTTTGAAAATTTCACTTTTTTGTGAAAATATCCACTAAATGAGGGAATAATATGTGTGAGGGTACCACAGGAGAGTTCCAAATGTGTGTGGGTAAAATATATATCCCACGGGGGTAAAATTGAAAAAAGTTGAAAAAAAAATTTTTTGGACTCAGTCATTTTTCTGGCGTTTATCAGACTTTCAGATAGGGGAAATGTCAGTGAGCATTCCGATTTCAGTTCCAGAGCGATTCGCCCAATGAGTCCTTGATATTTCGTCGTTTTCAGCCAATTTTTCTGGATTTTTGAAAATTTCACATTTTTGTGAAAATATCCACTAAATGAGGGAATAATATGTGTGAGGGTACCCCATGAGAGTACCAAATGTGTGTGGGTAGAATATATATCCCACGGGGGTAAAATTTAAAAAAGTTGAAAATATTTTTTTTTGGACTTAGTCATTTTTCCGGCGTTTATCAGACTTTCAGATAGGGGAAATGTCAGTGAGCATTCCGATTTCAGTTCCAGAGCGATTCGCCGGATGAGTCCTTGATATTTAGTCGTTTTCAGCCAATTTTCTGGATTTTTGAAAATTTCACTTTTCTGTGAAAATATCCACTAAATGAGGGAATAATATGTGTGAGGGTACCCCAGGAGAGTTCCAAATGTGTGTGGGTAGAATATATATCCCACGGGGGTAAAATTGAAAAAAGTTGAAAACATTTTTTTTTGGACTTAGTCATTTTTCCGGCATTTATCAGACTTTCAGATAGGGGAAATGTCAGTGAGCGTTCCGATTTCAGTTCCAGAGCGATTTGCCCAATACGTCCTTGATATTTAGTCGATTTCAGCCAATTTTCTGGATTTTTGAAAATTTCACTTTTTTGTGAAAATATCCACTAAATGAGGGAATAATATGTGTGAGGGTACCCCAGGAGAGTTCCAAATGTGGGTGGGTAGAATATATATCCCACGGGGGTAACATTGAAAAAAGTTGAAAAAATATTTTTTTAGACTTAGTCATTTTTCCGGCATTTATCAGACTTTCAGATAGGGGAAATGTCAGTGAGCATTCCGATTTCAGTTCCAGAGCGATTCACCCTATGAGTCCTTGATATATACCCGTTTTCAGCCAATTTTCTGGATTTTTGAAAATTTCACTTTTTTGTGAAAATATCCACTAAATGAGGGAATAATATGTGTGAGGGTACCACAGGAGAGTTCCAAATGTGTGTGGGTAGAATATATATCCCACGGGGTAAAATTGAAAAAAGTTGAAAAAAAAATTTTTTGGACTCAGTCATTTTTCTGGCGTTTATCAGACTTTCAGATAGGGGAAATGTCAGTGAGCATTCCGATTTCAGTTCCAGAGCGATTCGCCCAATGAGTCCTTGATATTTCGTCGTTTTCAGCCAATTTTTCTGGATTTTTGAAAATTTCACTTTTTTGTGAAAATATCCACTAAATGAGGGAATAATATGTGTGAGGGTACCCCATGAGAGTTCCAAATGTGTGTGGGTAGAATATATATCCCACGGGGGTAAAATTTAAAAAAGTTGAAAACATTTTTTTTTGGACTTAGTCATTTTTCCGGCGTTTATCAGACTTTCAGATAGGGGAAATGTCAGTGAGCGCTCCGATTTCAGTTCCAGAGCGATTCGCCGGATGAGTCCTTGATATTTAGTCGTTTTCAGCCAATTTTCTGGATTTTTTAAAATTTCACTTTTCTGTGAAAATATCCACTAAATGAGGGAATAATATGTGTGAGGGTACCCCAGGAGAGTTCCAAATGTGTGTGGGTAGAATATATATCCCACGGGGGTAAAATTGAAAAAAGTTGAAAACATTTTTTTTTGGACTTAGTCATTTTTCCGGCATTTATCAGACTTTCAAATAGGGGAAATGTCAGTGAGCGTTCCGATTTCAGTTCCAGAGCGATTTGCCCAATAAGTCCTTGATATTTAGTCGATTTCAGCCAATTTTCTGGATTTTTGAAAATTTCACTTTTTTGTGAAAATATCCACTAAATGAGGGAATAATATGTGTGAGGGTACCCCAGGAGAGTTCCAAATGTGGGTGGGTAGAATATATATCCCACGGGGGTAAAATTGAAAAAAGTTGAAAAAATATTTTTTTAGACTTAGTCATTTTTCCGGCATTTATCAGACTTTCAGATAGGGGAAATGTCAGTGAGCATTCCGATTTCAGTTCCAGAGCGATTCACCCTATGAGTCCTTGATATTTAGCCGTTTTCAGCCAATTTTCTGGATTTTTGAAAATTTCACTTTTTTGTGAAAATATCCACTAAATGAGGGAATAATATGTGTGAGGGTACCACAGGAGAGTTCCAAATGTGTGTGGGTAGAATATATATCCCACGGGGGTAAAATTGAAAAAAGTTGAAAAAAAAATTTTTTGGACTCAGTCATTTTTCTGGCGTTTATCAGACTTTCAGATAGGGGAAATGTCAGTGAGCATTCCGATTTCAGTTCCAGAGCGATTCGCCCAATGAGTCCTTGATATTTTGTCGTTTTCAGCCAATTTTTCTGGATTTTTGAAAATTTCACTTTTTTGTGAAAATATCCACTAAATGAGGGAATAATATGTGTGAGGGTACCCCAGGAGAGTTCCAAATGTGTGTGGGTAGAATATATATCCCACGGGGGTAAAATTGAAAAAAGTTGAAAACATTTTTTTTTGGACTCAGTCATTTTTCTGGCGTTTATCAGACTTTCAGATAGGGGAAATGTCAGTGAGCATTCCGATTTCAGTTCCAGAGCGATTCGCCCAACGAGTCCTTGATATTTCGTCGTTTTCAGCCAATTTTTCTGGATTTTTGAAAATTTCACTTTTTTGTGAAAATATCCACTAAATGAGGGAATAATATGTGTGAGGGTACCCCAGGAGAGTTCCAAATGTGTGTGGGTAGAATATATATCCCACGGGGGTAAAATTGAAAAAAGTTGAAAACATTTTTTTTTGGACTTAGTCATTTTTCCGGCGTTTATCAGTCTTTCAGATAGGGGAAATGTCAGTGAGCATTCCGATTTCAGTTCCAGAGCGATTCGCCCAATGAGTCCTTGATATTTCGTCGTTTTCAGCCAATTTTTCTGGATTTTTGAAAATTTCACTTTTTTGTGAAAATATCCACTAAATGAGGGAATAATTTGTGTGAGGGTACCCCATGAGAGTTCCAAATGTGTGTGGGTAGAATATATATCCCACGGGGGTAAAATTGAAAAAAGTTGAAAACATTTTTTTTTGGACTTAGTCATTTTTCCGACGTTTATCAGACTTTCAGATAGGGGAAATGTAAGTGAGCATTCCGATTTCAGTTCCAGAGCGATTCGCCCAATGAGTCCTCGATATTTCGTCGTTTTCAGCCAATTTTTCTGGATTTTTGAAAATTTCACTTTTTTGTGAAAATATCCACTAAATGAGGGAATAATATGTGTGAGGGTACCCCAGGAGAGTTCCAAATGTGTGTGGGTAGAATATATATCCCACGGGGGTAAAATTGAAAAAAGTTGAAAAAAATTTTTTTTTGGACTTAGTCATTTTTCCGGCGTTTATCAGACTTTCAGATAGGGGAAATGTCAGTGAGCATTCCGATTTCAGTTCCAGAGCGATTCGCCGGATGCGTCCTTGATATTTAGTCGTTTTCAGCCAATTTTCTGGATTTTTGAAAATTTCACTTTTCTGTGAAAATATCCACTAAATGAGGGAATAATATGTGTGAGGGTACCCCAGGAGAGTTCCAAATGTGTGTGGGTAGAATATATATCCCACGGGGGTAAAATTGAAAAAAGTTGAAAACATTTTTTTTTGGACTTAGTCATTTTTCCGGCATTTATCAGACTTTCAGATAGGGGAAATGTCAGTGAGCGTTCCGATTTCAGTTCCAGAGCGATTTGCCCAATAAGTCCTTGATATTTAGTCGATTTCAGACAATTTTCTGGATTTTTGAAAATTTCACTTTTTTGTGAAAATATCCACTAAATGAGGGAATAATATGTGTGAGGGTACCACAGGAGAGTTCCAAATGTGTGTGGGTAGAATATATATCCCACGGGGGTAAAATTGAAAAAAGTTGAAAAAAAATTTTTTTGGACTCAGTCATTTTTCTGGCGTTTATCAGACTTTCAGATAGGGGAAATGTCAGTGAGCATTCCGATTTCAGTTCCAGAGCGATTCGCCCAATGAGTCCTTGATATTTCGTCGTTTTCAGCCAATTTTCTGGATTTTTGAAAATTTCACTTTTTTGTGAAAATATCCACTAAATGAGGGAATAATATCTGTGAGGGTACCCCAGGAGAGTTCCAAATGTGTGTGGGTAGAATATATATCCCACGGGGGTAAAATTGAAAAAAGTTGAAAAAATATTTTTTTTGGACTTAGTCATTTTTCCGGCGTTTATCAGACTTTCAGATAGGGAAAATGTCAGTGAGCATTCCGATTTCAGTTCCAGAGCGATTCGCCCAATGAGTCCTTGATATTTCATCGTTTTCAGCCAATTTTTCTGGATTTTTGAAAATTTCACTTTTTTGTGAAAATATCCACTAAATGAGGGAATAATATGTGTGAGGGTACCCCAGGAGAGTTCCAAATGTGTGTGGGTAGAATATATATCCCACGGGGGTAAAATTGAAAAAAGTTGAAAAAAAATTTTTTTGGACTCAGTCATTTTTCTGGCGTTTATCAGACTTTCAGATAGGGGAAATGTCAGTGAGCATTCCGATTTCAGTTCCAGAGCGATTCGCCCAATGAGTCCTTGATATTTCGTCGTTTTCAGCCAATTTTCTGGATTTTTGAAAATTTCACTTTTTTGTGAAAATATCCACTAAATGAGGGAATAATATCTGTGAGGGTACCCCAGGAGAGTTCCAAATGTGTGTGGGTAGAATATATATCCCACGGGGGTAAAATTGAAAAAAGTTGAAAAAATATTTTTTTTGGACTTAGTCATTTTTCTGGCGTTTATCAGACTTTCAGATAGGGGAAATGTCAGTGAGCATTCCGATTTCAGTTCCAGAGCGATTCGCCCAATGAGTCCTTGATATTTCATCGTTTTCAGCCAATTTTTCTGGATTTTTGAAAATTTCACTTTTTTGTGAAAATATCCACTAAATGAGGGAATAATATGTGTGAGGGTACCCCAGGAGAGTTCCAAATGTGTGTGGGTAGAATATATATCCCACGGGGGTAAAATTGAAAAAAGTTGAAAAAAATTTTTTTTTGGACTTAGTCATTTTTCCGGCGTTTATCAGACTTTCAGATAGGGGAAATGTCAGTGAGCGTTCCGATTTCAGTTCCAGAGCGATTCGCCGGATGCGTCCTTGATATTTAGTCGTTTTCAGCCAATTTTCTGGATTTTTGAAAATTTCACTTTTCTGTGAAAATATCCACTAAATGAGGGAATAATATGTGTGAGGGTACCCCAGGAGAGTTCCAAATGTGTGTGGGTAGAATATATATCCCACGGGGGTAAAATTGAAAAAAGTTGAAAAAAATTTTTTTTTGGACTTAGTCATTTTTCCGGCGTTTATCAGACTTTCAGATAGGGGAAATGTCAGTGAGCATTCCGATTTCAGTTCCAGAGCGATTCGCCGGATGCGTCCTTGATATTTAGTCGTTTTCAGCCAATTTTCTGGATTTTTGAAAATTTCACTTTTCTGTGAAAATATCCACTAAATGAGGGAATAATATGTGTGAGGGTACCCCAGGAGAGTTCCAAATGTGTGTGGGTAGAATATATATCCCACGGGGGTAAAATTGAAAAAAGTTGAAAACATTTTTTTTTGGACTTAGTCATTTTTCCGACATTTATCAGACTTTCAGATAGGGGAAATGTCAGTGAGCGTTCCGATTTCAGTTCCAGAGCGATTTGCCCAATAAGTCCTTGATATTTAGTCGATTTCAGACAATTTTCTGGATTTTTGAAAATTTCACTTTTTTGTGAAAATATCCACTAAATGAGGGAATAATATGTGTGAGGGTACCACAGGAGAGTTCCAAATGTGTGTGGGTAGAATATATATCCCACGGGGGTAAAATTGAAAAAAGTTGAAAAAAAATTTTTTTGGACTCAGTCATTTTTCTGGCGTTTATCAGACTTTCAGATAGGGGAAATGTCAGTGAGCATTCCGATTTCAGTTCCAGAGCGATTCGCCCAATGAGTCCTTGATATTTCGTCGTTTTCAGCCAATTTTTCTGGATTTTTGAAAATTTCACTTTTTTGTGAAAATATCCACTAAATGAGGGAATAATATGTGTGAGGGTACCCCAGGAGAGTTCCAAATGTGTGTGGGTAGAATATATATCCCACGGGGGTAAAATTGAAAAAAGTTGAAAAAATATTTTTTTTGGACTTAGTCATTTTTCCGGCGTTTATCAGACTTTCAGATAGGGGAAATGTCAGTGAGCATTCCGATTTCAGTTCCAGAGCGATTCGCCCAATGAGTCCTTGATATTTCATCGTTTTCAGCCAATTTTTCTGGATTTTTGAAAATTTCACTTTTTTGTGAAAATATCCACTAAATGAGGGAATAATATGTGTGAGGGTACCCCAGGAGAGTTCCAAATGTGTGTGGGTAGAATATATATCCCACGGGGGTAAAATTGAAAAAAGTTGAAAAAAAATTTTTTTTGGACTTAGTCATTTTTCCGGCGTTTATCAGACTTTCAGATAGGGGAAATGTCAGTGAGCGTTCCGATTTCAGTTCCAGAGCGATTCGCCGGATGCGTCCTTGATATTTAGTCGTTTTCAGCCAATTTTCTGGATTTTTGAAAATTTCACTTTTCTGTGAAAATATCCACTAAATGAGGGAATAATATGTGTGAGGGTACCCCAGGAGAGTTCCAAATGTGTGTGGGTAGAATATATATCCCACGGGGGTAAAATTGAAAAAAGTTGAAAACATTTTTTTTTGGACTTAGTCATTTTTCCGGCATTTATCAGACTTTCAGATAGGGGAAATGTCAGTGAGCGTTCCGATTTCAGTTCCAGAGCGATTTGCCCAATAAGTCCTTGATATTTAGTCGATTTCAGCCAATTTTCTGGATTTTTGAAAATTTCACTTTTTTGTGAAAATATCCACTAAATGAGGGAATAATATGTGTGAGGGTACCACAGGAGAGTTCCAAATGTGTGTGGGTAGAATATATATCCCACGGGGGTAAAATTGAAAAAAGTTGAAAAAAAAATTTTTTGGACTCAGTCATTTTTCTGGCGTTTATCAGACTTTCAGATAGGGGAAATGTCAGTGAGCATTCCGATTTCAGTTCCAGAGCGATTCGCCCAATGAGTCCTTGATATTTCGTCGTTTTCAGCCAATTTTTCTGGATTTTTGAAAATTTCACTTTTTTGTGAAAATATCCACTAAATGAGGGAATAATTTGTGTGAGGGTACCCCATGAGAGTTCCAAATGTGTGTGGGTAGAATATATATCCCACGGGGGTAAAATTGAAAAAAGTTGAAAACATTTTTTTTTGGACTTAGTCATTTTTCCGACGTTTATCAGACTTTCAGATAGGGGAAATGTAAGTGAGCATTCCGATTTCAGTTCCAGAGCGATTCGCCCAATGAGTCCTCGATATTTCGTCGTTTTCAGCCAATTTTTCTGGATTTTTGAAAATTTCACTTTTTTGTGAAAATATCCACTAAATGAGGGAATAATATGTGTGAGGGTACCCCAGGAGAGTTCCAAATGTGTGTGGGTAGAATATATATCCCACGGGGGTAAAATTGAAAAAAGTTGAAAAAAATTTTTTTTTGGACTTAGTCATTTTTCCGGCGTTTATCAGACTTTCAGATAGGGGAAATGTCAGTGAGCATTCCGATTTCAGTTCCAGAGCGATTCGCCCAATGAGTCCTTGATATTTCGTCGTTTTCAGCCAATTTTTCTGGATTTTTGAAAATTTCACTTTTTTGTGAAAATATCCACTAAATGAGGGAATAATATGTGTGAGGGTACCCCAGAAGAGTTCCAAATGTGTGTGGGTAGAATATATATCCCACGGGGGTAAAATTGAAAAAAGTTGAAAAAATTTTTTTTTGGACTTAGTCATTTTTCCGGCGTTTATCAGACTTTCAGATAGGGGAAATGTCAGTGAGCATTCCGATTTCAGTTCCAGAGCGATTCACCCAATGAGTCCTTGATATTTAGTCGTTTTCAGCCAATTTTCTGGATTTTTGAAAATTTCACTTTTTTGTGAAAATATCCACTAAATGAGGGAATAATATCTGTGAGGGTACCCCAGGAGAGTTCCAAATGTGTGTGGGTAGAATATATATCCCACGGGGGTAAAATTGAAAAAAGTTGGAAAAATATTTTTTTAGACTTAGTCATTTTTCCGGCATTTATCAGACTTTCAGATAGGGGAACTGTCAGTGAGCATTCCGATTTCAGTTCCAGAGCGATTCACCCTATGAGTCCTTGATATTTAGCCGTTTTCAGCCAATTTTCTGGATTTTTGAAAATTTCACTTTTTTGTGAAAATATCCACTAAATGAGGGAATAATATGTGTGAGGGTACCACAGGAGAGTTCCAAATGTGTGTGGGTAGAATATATATCCCACGGGGGTAAAATTGAAAAAAGTTGAAAAAAAAATTTTTTGGACTCAGTCATTTTTCTGGCGTTTATCAGACTTTCAGATAGGGGAAATGTCAGTGAGCATTCCGATTTCAGTTCCAGAGCGATTCGCCCAATGAGTCCTTGATATTTCGTCGTTTTCAGCCAATTTTTCTGGATTTTTGAAAATTTCACTTTTTTGTGAAAATATCCACTAAATGAGGGAATAATATGTGTGAGGGTACCCCAGGAGAGTTCCAAATGTGTGTGGGTAGAATATATATCCCACGGGGGTAAAATTGAAAAAAGTTGAAAACATTTTTTTTTGGACTCAGTCATTTTTCTGGCGTTTATCAGACTTTCAGATAGGGGAAATGTCAGTGAGCATTCCGATTTCAGTTCCAGAGCGATTCGCCCAACGAGTCCTTGATATTTCGTCGTTTTCAGCCAATTTTTCTGGATTTTTGAAAATTTCACTTTTTTGTGAAAATATCCACTAAATGAGGGAATAATATGTGTGAGGGTACCCCAGGAGAGTTCCAAATGTGTGTGGGTAGAATATATATCCCACGGGGCTAAAATTGAAAAAAGTTGAAAACATTTTTTTTTGGACTTAGTCATTTTTCCGGCGTTTATCAGTCTTTCAGATAGGGGAAATGTCAGTGAGCATTCCGATTTCAGTTCCAGAGCGATTCGCCCAATGAGTCCTTGATATTTCGTCGTTTTCAGCCAATTTTTCTGGATTTTTGAAAATTTCACTTTTTTGTGAAAATATCCACTAAATGAGGGAATAATTTGTGTGAGGGTACCCCATGAGAGTTCCAAATGTGTGTGGGTAGAATACATATCCCACGGGGGTAAAATTGAAAAAAGTTGAAAACATTTTTTTTTGGACTTAGTCATTTTTCCGACGTTTATCAGACTTTCAGATAGGGGAAATGTAAGTGAGCTTTCCGATTTCAGTTCCAGAGCGATTCGCCCAATGAGTCCTCGATATTTCGTCGTTTTCAGCCAATTTTTCTGGATTTTTGAAAATTTCACTTTTTTGTGAAAATTTCCACTAAATGAGGGAATAATATGTGTGAGGGTACCCCAGGAGTGTTCCAAATGTGTGTGGGTAGAATATATATCCCACGGGGGTAAAATTGAAAAAAGTTGAAAAAAATTTTTTTTTGGACTTAGTCATTTTTCCGGCGTTTATCAGACTTTCAGATAGGGGAAATGTCAGTGAGCATTCCGATTTCAGTTCCAGAGCGATTCGCCCAATGAGTCCTTGATATTTCGTCGTTTTCAGCCAATTTTTCTGGATTTTTGAAAATTTCACTTTTTTGTGAAAATATCCACTAAATGAGGGAATAATATGTGTGAGGGTACCCCAGAAGAGTTCCAAATGTGTGTGGGTAGAATATATATCCCACGGGGGTAAAATTGAAAAAAGTTGAAAACATTTTTTTTTGGACTTAGTCATTTTTCCGGCGTTTATCAGACTTTCAGATAGGGGAAATGTCAGTGAGCATTCCGATTTCAGTTCCAGAGCGATTCACCCAATGAGTCCTTGATATTTAGTCGTTTTCAGCCAATTTTCTGGATTTTTGAAAATTTCACTTTTTTGTGAAAATATCCACTAAATGAGGGAATAATATCTGTGAGGGTACCCCAGGAGAGTTCCAAATGTGTGTGGGTAGAATATATATCCCACGGGGGTAAAATTGAAAAAAGTTGAAAAAATATTTTTTTTGGACTTAGTCATTTTTCCGGCGTTTATCAGACTTTCAGATAGGGGAAATGTCAGTGAGCATTCCGATTTCAGTTCCAGAGCGATTCGCCCAATGAGTCCTTGATATTTCATCGTTTTCAGCCAATTTTTCTGGATTTTTGAAAATTTCACTTTTTTGTGAAAATATCCACTAAATGAGGGAATAATATGTGTGAGGGTACCCCAGGAGAGTTCCAAATGTGTGTGGGTAGAATATATATCCCACGGGGGTAAAATTGAAAAAAGTTGAAAAAAATTTTTTTTTGGACTTAGTCATTTTTCCGGCGTTTATCAGACTTTCAGATAGGGGAAATGTCAGTGAGCGTTCCGATTTCAGTTCCAGAGCGATTCGCCGGATGCGTCCTTGATATTTAGTCGTTTTCAGCCAATTTTCTGGATTTTTGAAAATTTCACTTTTCTGTGAAAATATCCACTAAATGAGGGAATAATATGTGTGAGGGTACCCCAGGAGAGTTCCAAGTGTGTGTGGGTAGAATATATATCCCACGGGGGTAAAATTGAAAAAAGTTGAAAAAAATTTTTTTTTGGACTTAGTCATTTTTCCGGCGTTTATCAGACTTTCAGATAGGGGAAATGTCAGTGAGCGTTCCGATTTCAGTTCCAGAGCGATTCGCCAGATGCGTCCTTGATATTTAGTCGTTTTCAGCCAATTTTCTGGATTTTTGAAAATTTCACTTTTCTGTGAAAATATCCACTAAATGAGGGAATAATATGTGTGAGGGTACCCCAGGAGAGTTCCAAATGTGTGTGGGTAGAATATATATCCCACGGGGGTAAAATTGAAAAAAGTTGAAAACATTTTTTTTTGGACTTAGTCATTTTTCCGGCATTTATCAGACTTTCAGATAGGGGAAATGTCAGTGAGCGTTCCGATTTCAGTTCCAGAGCGATTTGCCCAATAAGTCCTTGATATTTAGTCGATTTCAGACAATTTTCTGGATTTTTGAAAATTTCACTTTTTTGTGAAAATATCCACTAAATGAGGGAATAATATGTGTGAGGGTACCACAGGAGAGTTCCAAATGTGTGTGGGTAGAATATATATCCCACGGGGGTAAAATTGAAAAAAGTTGAAAAAAAATTTTTTTGGACTCAGTCATTTTTCTGGCGTTTATCAGACTTTCAGATAGGGGAAATGTCAGTGAGCATTCCGATTTCAGTTCCAGAGCGATTCGCCCAATGAGTCCTTGATATTTCATCGTTTTCAGCCAATTTTTCTGGATTTTTGAAAATTTCACTTTTTTGTGAAAATATCCACTAAATGAGGGAATAATATGTGTGAGGGTACCCCAGGAGAGTTCCAAATGTGGGTGGGTAGAATATATATCCCACGGGGGTAAAATTGAAAAAAGTTGAAAAAATATTTTTTTAGACTTAGTCATTTTTCCGGCATTTATCAGACTTTCAGATAGGGGAAATGTCAGTGAGCATTCCGATTTCAGTTCCAGAGCGATTCACCCTATGAGTCCTTGATATTTAGCCGTTTTCAGCCAATTTTCTGGATTTTTGAAAATTTCACTTTTTTGTGAAAATATCCACTAAATGAGGGAATAATATGTGTGAGGGTACCAAAGGAGAGTTCCAAATGTGTGTGGGTAGAATATATATCCCACGGGGGTAAAATTGAAAAAAGTTGAAAAAAAAATTTTTTTGACTCAGTCATTTTTCTGGCGTTTATCAGACTTTCAGATAGGGGAAATGTCAGTGAGCATTCCGATTTCAGTTCCAGAGCGATTCGCCCAATGAGTCCTTGATATTTCCTCGTTTTCAGCCAATTTTTCTGGATTTTTGAAAATTTCACTTTTTTGTGAAAATATCCACTAAATGAGGGAATAATATGTGTGAGGGTACCCCAGGAGAGTTCCAAATGTGTGTGGGTAGAATATATATCCCACGGGGGTAAAATTTAAAAAAGTTGAAAACATTTTTTTTTGGACTTAGTCATTTTTCCGGCGTTTATCAGACTTTCAGATAGGGGAAATGTCAGTGAGCATTCCGATTTCAGTTCCAGAGCGATTCGCCGGATGAGTCCTTGATAATTAGTCGTTTTCAGCCAATTTTCTGGATTTTTGAAAATTTCACTTTTCTGTGAAAATATCCACTAAATGAGGGAATAATATGTGTGAGGGTACCCCAGGAGAGTTCCAAATGTGTGTGGGTAGAATATATATCCCACGGGGGTAAAATTGAAAAAAGTTGAAAACATTTTTTTTTGGACTTAGTCATTTTTCTGGCGTTTATCAGACTTTCAGATAGGGGAAATGTCAGTGAGCATTCCGATTTCAGTTCCAGAGCGATTCACCCAATGAGTCCTTGATATTTAGTCGTTTTCAGCCAATTTTCTGGATTTTTGAAAATTTCACTTTTTTGTGAAAATATCCACTAAATGAGGGAATAATATGTGTGAGGGTACCCCAGGAGAGTTCCAAATGTGTGTGGGTAGAATATATATCCCACGGGGGTAAAATTTAAAAAAGTTGAAAACATTTTTTTTTGGACTTAGTCATTTTTCCGGCGTTTATCAGACTTTCAGATAGGGGAAATGTCAGTGAGCGTTCCGATTTCAGTTCCAGAGCGATTCGCCGGATGCGTCCTTGATATTTAGTCGTTTTCAGCCAATTTCCTGGATTTTTGAAAATTTCACTTTTCTGTGAAAATATCCACTAAATGAGGGAATAATATGTGTGAGGGTACCCCAGGAGAGTTCCAAATGTGTGTGGGTAGAATATATATCCCACGGGGGTAAAATTGAAAAAAGTTGAAAACATTTTTTTTTGGACTTAGTCATTTTTCCGGCGTTTATCAGTCTTTCAGATAGGGGAAATGTCAGTGAGCGTTCCGATTTCAGTTCCAGAGCGATTCGCCCAATGAGTCCTTGATATTTCGTCGTTTTCAGCCAATTTTCTGGATTTTTGAAAATTTCACTTTTTTGTGAAAATATCCACTAAATGAGGGAATAATTTGTGTGAGGGTACCCCATGAGAGTTCCAAATGTGTGTGGGTAGAATATATATCCCACGGGGGTAAAATTGAAAAAAGTTGAAAACATTTATTTTTGGACTTAGTCATTTTTCCGGCGTTTATCAGACTTTCAGATAGGGGAAATGTAAGTGAGCATTCCGATTTCAGTTCCAGAGCGATTCGCCCAATGAGTCCTTGATATTTCGTCGTTTTCAGCCAATTTTTCTGGATTTTTGAAAATTTCACTTTTTTGTGAAAATATCCACTAAATGAGGGAATAATATGTGTGAGGGTACCCCAGGAGAGTTCCAAATGTGTGTGGGTAGAATATATATCCCACGGGGGTAAAATTGAAAAAAGTTGAAAAAAATTTTTTTTTGGACTTAGTCATTTTTCCGGCGTTTATCAGACTTTCAGATAGGGGAAATGTCAGTGAGCATTCCGATTTCAGTTCCAGAGCGATTCGCCGGATGCGTCCTTGATATTTAGTCGTTTTCAGCCAATTTTCTGGATTTTTGAAAATTTCACTTTTCTGTGAAAATATCCACTAAATGAGGGAATAATATGTGTGAGGGTACCCCAGGAGAGTTCCAAATGTGTGTGGGTAGAATATATATCCCACGGGGGTAAAATTGAAAAAAGTTGAAAACATTTTTTTTTGGACTTAGTCATTTTTCCGGCATTTATCAGACTTTCAGATAGGGGAAATGTCAGTGAGCGTTCCGATTTCAGTTCCAGAGCGATTTGCCCAATAAGTCCTTGATATTTAGTCGATTTCAGCCAATTTTCTGGATTTTTGAAAATTTCACTTTTTTGTGAAAATATCCACTAAATGAGGGAATAATATGTGTGAGGGTACCACAGGAGAGTTCCAAATGTGTGTGGGTAGAATATATATCCCACGGGGGTAAAATTGAAAAAAGTTGAAAAAAAATTTTTTTGGACTCAGTCATTTTTCTGGCGTTTATCAGACTTTCAGATAGGGGAAATGTCAGTGAGCATTCCGATTTCAGTTCCAGAGCGATTCGCCCAATGAGTCCTTGATATTTCGTCATTTTCAGCCAATTTTTCTGGATTTTTGAAAATTTCACTTTTTTGTGAAAATATCCACTAAATGAGGGAATAATATGTGTGAGGGTACCCCAGGAGAGTTCCAAATGTGTGTGGGTAGAATATATATCCCACGGGGGTAAAATTGAAAAAAGTTGAAAACATTTTTTTTTGGACTTAGTCATTTTTCCGGCGTTTATCAGACTTTCAGATAGGGGAAATGTCAGTGAGCATTCCAATTTCAGTTCCAGAGCGATTCACCCAATGAGTCCTTGATATTTAGTCGTTTTCAGCCAATTTTCTGGATTTTTGAAAATTTCACTTTTCTGTGAAAATATCCACTAAATGAGGGAATAATATGTGTGAGGGTACCCCAGGAGAGTTCCAAATGTGTGTGGGTAGAATATATATCCCACGGGGGTAAAATTGAAAAAAGTTGAAAACATTTTTTTTTGGACTTAGTCATTTTTCCGGCATTTATCAGACTTTCAGATAGGGGAAATGTCAGTGAGCGTTCCGATTTCAGTTCCAGAGCGATTTGCCCAATAAGTCCTTGATATTTAGTCGATTTCAGCCAATTTTCTGGATTTTTGAAAATTTCACTTTTTTGTGAAAATATCCACTAAATGAGGGAATAATATGTGTGAGGGTACCCCAGGAGAGTTCCAAATGTGGGTGGGTAGAATATATATCCCACGGGGGTAAAATTGAAAAAAGTTGAAAAAATATTTTTTTAGACTTAGTCATTTTTCCGGCATTTATCAGACTTTCAGATAGGGGAAATGTCAGTGAGCATTCCGATTTCAGTTCCAGAGCTATTCACCCTATGAGTCCTTGATATTTAGCCGTTTTCAGCCAATTTTCTGGATTTTTGAAAATTTCACTTTTTTGTGAAAATATCCACTAAATGAGGGAATAATATGTGTGAGGGTACCAAAGGAGAGTTCCAAATGTGTGTGGGTAGAATATATATCCCACGGGGGTAAAATTGAAAAAAGTTGAAAAAAAAATTTTTTGGACTCAGTCATTTTTCTGGCGTTTATCAGACTTTCAGATAGGGGAAATGTCAGTGAGCATTCCGATTTCAGTTCCAGAGCGATTCGCCCAATGAGTCCTTGATATTTCGTCGTTTTCAGCCAATTTTCTGGATTTTTGAAAATTTCACTTTTTTGTGAAAATATCCACTAAATGAGGGAATAATATGTGTGAGGGTACCCCAGGAGAGTTCCAAATGTGTGTGGGTAGAATATATATCCCACGGGGGTAAAATTTAAAAAAGTTGAAAACATTTTTTTTTGGACTTAGTCATTTTTCCGGCGTTTATCAGACTTTCAGATAGGGGAAATGTCAGTGAGCATTCCGATTTCAGTTCCAGAGCGATTCGCCGGATGAGTCCTTGATAATTAGTCGTTTTCAGCCAATTTTCTGGATTTTTGAAAATTTCTCTTTTCTGTGAAAATATCCACTAAATGAGGGAATAATATGTGTGAGGGTACCCCAGGAGAGTTCCAAATGTGTGTGGGTAGAATATATATCCCACGGGGGTAAAATTGAAAAAAGTTGAAAACATTTTTTTTTGGACTTAGTCATTTTTCCGGCGGTTATCAGACTTTCAGATAGGGGAAATGTCAGTGAGCATTCCGATTTCAGTTCCAGAGCGATTCACCCAATGAGTCCTTGATATTTAGTCGTTTTCAGCCAATTTTCTGGATTTTTGAAAATTTCACTTTTTTGTGAAAATATCCACTAAATGAGGGAATAATATGTGTGAGGGTACCCCAGGAGAGTTCCAAATGTGTGTGGGTAGAATATATATCCCACGGGGGTAAAATTTAAAAAAGTTGAAAACATTTTTTTTTGGACTTAGTCATTTTTCCGGCGTTTATCAGACTTTCAGATAGGGGAAATGTCAGTGAGCGTTCCGATTTCAGTTCCAGAGCGATTCGCCGGATGCGTCCTTGATATTTAGTCGTTTTCAGCCAATTTTCTGGATTTTTGAAAATTTCACTTTTCTGTGAAAATATCCACTAAATGAGGGAATAATATGTGTGAGGGTACCCCAGGAGAGTTCCAAATGTGTGTGGGTAGAATATATATCCCACGGGGGTAAAATTGAAAAAAGTTGAAAACATTTTTTTTTGGACTTAGTCATTTTTCCGGCATTTATCAGACTTTCAGATAGGGGAAATGTCAGTGAGCGTTCCGACTTCAGTTCCAGAGCGATTTGCCCAATAAGTCCTTGATATTTAGTCGATTTCAGCCAATTTTCTGGATTTTTGAAAATTTCACTTTTTTGTGAAAATATCCACTAAATGAGGGAATAATATGTGTGAGGGTACCACAGGAGAGTTCCAAATGTGTGTGGGTAGAATATATATCCCACGGGGGTAAAATTGAAAAAATTTGAAAAAAAATTTTTTTGGACTCAGTCATTTTTCTGGCGTTTATCAGACTTTCAGATAGGGGAAATGTCAGTGAGCATTCCGATTTCAGTTCCAGAGCGATTCGCCCAATGAGTCCTTGATATTTCGTCGTTTTCAGCCAATTTTTCTGGATTTTTGAAAATTTCACTTTTTTGTGAAAATATCCACTAAATGAGGGAATAATATGTGTGAGGGTACCCCAGGAGAGTTCCAAATGTGTGTGGGTAGAATATATATCCCACGGGGGTAAAATTGAAAAAAGTTGAAAAAATATTTTTTTTGGACTTAGTCATTTTTCCGGCGTTTATCAGACTTTCAGATAGGGGAAATGTCAGTGAGCGTTCCGATTTCAGTTCCAGAGCGATTCGCCGGATGCGTCCTTGATATTTAGTCGTTTTCAGCCAATTTTCTGGATTTTTGAAAATTTCACTTTTCTGTGAAAATATCCACTAAATGAGGGAATAATATGTGTGAGGGTACCCCAGTAGAGTTCCAAATGTGTGTGGGTAGAATATATATCCCACGGGGGTAAAATTGAAAAAAGTTGAAAACATTTTTTTTTGGACTTAGTCATTTTTCCGGCGTTTATCAGACTTTCAGATAGGGGAAATGTCAGTGAGCATTCCGATTTCAGTTCCAGAGCGATTCGCCCAATGAGTCCTTGATATTTCATCGTTTTCAGCCAATTTTTCTGGATTTTTGAAAATTTCACTTTTTTGTGAAAATATCCACTAAATGAGGGAATAATATGTGTGAGGGTACCCCAGGAGAGTTCCAAATGTGTGTGGGTAGAATATATATCCCACGGGGGTAAAATTGAAAAAAGTTGAAAACATTTTTTTTTGGACTTAGTCATTTTTCCGGCATTTATCAGACTTTCAGATAGGGGAAATGTCAGTGAGCGTTCCGATTTCAGTTCCAGAGCGATTTGCCCAATAAGTCCTTGATATTTAGGCGATTTCAGCCAATTTTCTGGATTTTTGAAAATGTCACTTTTTTGTGAAAATATCCACTAAATGAGGGAATAATATGTGTGAGGGTACCCCAGGAGAGTTCCAAATGTGGGTGGGTAGAATATATATCCCACGGGGGTAAAATTGAAAAAAGTTGAAAAAATATTTTTTTAGACTTAGTCATTTTTCCGGCATTTATCAGACTTTCAGATAGGGGAAATGTCAGTGAGCATTCCGATTTCAGTTCCAGAGCTATTCACCCTATGAGTCCTTGATATCTAGCCGTTTTCAGCCAATTTTCTGGATTTTTGAAAATTTCACTTTTTTGTGAAAATATCCACTAAATGAGGGAATAATATGTGTGAGGGTACCAAAGGAGAGTTCCAAATGTGTGTGGGTAGAATATATATCCCACGGGGGTAAAATTGAAAAAAGTTGAAAAAAAAATTTTTTGGACTCAGTCATTTTTCTGGCGTTTATCAGACTTTCAGATAGGGGAAATGTCAGTGAGCATTCCGATTTCAGTTCCAGAGCGATTCTCCGGATGAGTCCTTGATAATTAGTCGTTTTCAGCCAATTTTCTGGATTTTTGAAAATTTCTCTTTTCTGTGAAAATATCCACTAAATGAGGGAATAATATGTGTGAGGGTACCCCAGGAGAGTTCCAAATGTGTGTGGGTAGAATATATATCCCACGGGGGTAAAATTGAAAAAAGTTGAAAACATTTTTTTTTGGACTTAGTCATTTTTCCGGCGGTTATCAGACTTTCAGATAGGGGAAATGTCAGTGAGCATTCCGATTTCAGTTCCAGAGCGATTCACCCAATGAGTCCTTGATATTTCGTCGTTTTCAGCCAATTTTTCTGGATTTTTGAAAATTTCACTTTTTTGTGAAAATATCCACTAAATGAGGGAATAATATGTGTGAGGGTACCCCAGGAGAGTTCCAAATGTGTGTGGGTAGAATATATATCCCACGGGGGTAAAATTGAAAAAAGTTGAAAACATTTTTTTTTGGACTTAGTCATTTTTCCGGCGTTTATCAGACTTTCAGATAGGGGAAATGTAAGTGAGCATTCCGATTTCAGTTCCAGAGCGATTCGCCCAATGAGTCCTTGATATTTCGTCGTTTTCAGCCAATTTTTCTGGATTTTTGAAAATTTCACTTTTTTGTGAAAATATCCACTAAATGAGGGAATAATATGTGTGAGGGTACCCCAGGAGAGTTCCAAATGTGTGTGGGTAGAATATATATCCCACGGGGGTAAAATTGAAAAAAGTTGAAAAAAATTTTTTTTTGGACTTAGTCATTTTTCCGGCGTTTATCAGACTTTCAGATAGGGGAAATGTCAGTGAGCATTCCGATTTCAGTTCCAGAGCGATTCGCCGGATGCGTCCTTGATATTTAGTCGTTTTCAGCCAATTTTCTGGATTTTTGAAAATTTCACTTTTCTGTGAAAATATCCACTAAATGAGGGAATAATATGTGTGAGGGTACCCCAGGAGAGTTCCAAATGTGTGTGGGTAGAATATATATCCCACGGGGGTAAAATTGAAAAAAGTTGAAAACATTTTTTTTTGGACTTAGTCATTTTTCCGGCATTTATCAGACTTTCAGATAGGGGAAATGTCAGTGAGCGTTCCGATTTCAGTTCCAGAGCGATTTGCCCAATAAGTCCTTGATATTTAGTCGATTTCAGCCAATTTTCTGGATTTTTGAAAATTTCACTTTTTTGTGAAAATATCCACTAAATGAGGGAATAATATGTGTGAGGGTACCACAGGAGAGTTCCAAATGTGTGTGGGTAGAATATATATCCCACGGGGGTAAAATTGAAAAAAGTTGAAAAAAAATTTTTTTGGACTCAGTCATTTTTCTGGCGTTTATCAGACTTTCAGATAGGGGAAATGTCAGTGAGCATTCCGATTTCAGTTCCAGAGCGATTCGCCCAATGAGTCCTTGATATTTCGTCATTTTCAGCCAATTTTTCTGGATTTTTGAAAATTTCACTTTTTTGTGAAAATATCCACTAAATGAGGGAATAATATGTGTGAGGGTACCCCAGGAGAGTTCCAAATGTGTGTGGGTAGAATATATATCCCACGGGGGTAAAATTGAAAAAAGTTGAAAACATTTTTTTTTTGGACTTAGTCATTTTTCCGGCGTTTATCAGACTTTCAGATAGGGGAAATGTCAGTGAGCATTCCAATTTCAGTTCCAGAGCGATTCACCCAATGAGTCCTTGATATTTAGTCGTTTTCAGCCAATTTTCTGGATTTTTGAAAATTTCACTTTTCTGTGAAAATATCCACTAAATGAGGGAATAATATGTGTGAGGGTACCCCAGGAGAGTTCCAAATGTGTGTGGGTAGAATATATATCCCACGGGGGTAAAATTGAAAAAAGTTGAAAACATTTTTTTTTGGACTTAGTCATTTTTCCGGCATTTATCAGACTTTCAGATAGGGGAAATGTCAGTGAGCGTTCCGATTTCAGTTCCAGAGCGATTTGCCCAATAAGTCCTTGATATTTAGTCGATTTCAGCCAATTTTCTGGATTTTTGAAAATTTCACTTTTTTGTGAAAATATCCACTAAATGAGGGAATAATATGTGTGAGGGTACCCCAGGAGAGTTCCAAATGTGGGTGGGTAGAATATATATCCCACGGGGGTAAAATTGAAAAAAGTTGAAAAAATATTTTTTTAGACTTAGTCATTTTTCCGGCATTTATCAGACTTTCAGATAGGGGAAATGTCAGTGAGCATTCCGATTTCAGTTCCAGAGCTATTCACCCTATGAGTCCTTGATATTTAGCCGTTTTCAGCCAATTTTCTGGATTTTTGAAAATTTCACTTTTTTGTGAAAATATCCACTAAATGAGGGAATAATATGTGTGAGGGTACCAAAGGAGAGTTCCAAATGTGTGTGGGTAGAATATATATCCCACGGGGGTAAAATTGAAAAAAGTTGAAAAAAAAATTTTTTGGACTCAGTCATTTTTCTGGCGTTTATCAGACTTTCAGATAGGGGAAATGTCAGTGAGCATTCCGATTTCAGTTCCAGAGCGATTCGCCCAATGAGTCCTTGATATTTCGTCGTTTTCAGCCAATTTTCTGGATTTTTGAAAATTTCACTTTTTTGTGAAAATATCCACTAAATGAGGGAATAATATGTGTGAGGGTACCCCAGGAGAGTTCCAAATGTGTGTGGGTAGAATATATATCCCACGGGGGTAAAATTTAAAAAAGTTGAAAACATTTTTTTTTGGACTTAGTCATTTTTCCGGCGTTTATCAGACTTTCAGATAGGGGAAATGTCAGTGAGCATTCCGATTTCAGTTCCAGAGCGATTCGCCGGATGAGTCCTTGATAATTAGTCGTTTTCAGCCAATTTTCTGGATTTTTGAAAATTTCTCTTTTCTGTGAAAATATCCACTAAATGAGGGAATAATATGTGTGAGGGTACCCCAGGAGAGTTCCAAATGTGTGTGGGTAGAATATATATCCCACGGGGGTAAAATTGAAAAAAGTTGAAAACATTTTTTTTTGGACTTAGTCATTTTTCCGGCGGTTATCAGACTTTCAGATAGGGGAAATGTCAGTGAGCATTCCGATTTCAGTTCCAGAGCGATTCACCCAATGAGTCCTTGATATTTAGTCGTTTTCAGCCAATTTTCTGGATTTTTGAAAATTTCACTTTTTTGTGAAAATATCCACTAAATGAGGGAATAATATGTGTGAGGGTACCCCAGGAGAGTTCCAAATGTGTGTGGGTAGAATATATATCCCACGGGGGTAAAATTTAAAAAAGTTGAAAACATTTTTTTTTGGACTTAGTCATTTTTCCGGCGTTTATCAGACTTTCAGATAGGGGAAATGTCAGTGAGCGTTCCGATTTCAGTTCCAGAGCGATTCGCCGGATGCGTCCTTGATATTTAGTCGTTTTCAGCCAATTTTCTGGATTTTTGAAAATTTCACTTTTCTGTGAAAATATCCACTAAATGAGGGAATAATATGTGTGAGGGTACCCCAGGAGAGTTCCAAATGTGTGTGGGTAGAATATATATCCCACGGGGGTAAAATTGAAAAAAGTTGAAAACATTTTTTTTTGGACTTAGTCATTTTTCCGGCATTTATCAGACTTTCAGATAGGGGAAATGTCAGTGAGCGTTCCGACTTCAGTTCCAGAGCGATTTGCCCAATAAGTCCTTGATATTTAGTCGATTTCAGCCAATTTTCTGGATTTTTGAAAATTTCACTTTTTTGTGAAAATATCCACTAAATGAGGGAATAATATGTGTGAGGGTACCACAGGAGAGTTCCAAATGTGTGTGGGTAGAATATATATCCCACGGGGGTAAAATTGAAAAAATTTGAAAAAAAATTTTTTTGGACTCAGTCATTTTTCTGGCGTTTATCAGACTTTCAGATAGGGGAAATGTCAGTGAGCATTCCGATTTCAGTTCCAGAGCGATTCGCCCAATGAGTCCTTGATATTTCGTCGTTTTCAGCCAATTTTTCTGGATTTTTGAAAATTTCACTTTTTTGTGAAAATATCCACTAAATGAGGGAATAATATGTGTGAGGGTACCCCAGGAGAGTTCCAAATGTGTGTGGGTAGAATATATATCCCACGGGGGTAAAATTGAAAAAAGTTGAAAAAATATTTTTTTTGGACTTAGTCATTTTTCCGGCGTTTATCAGACTTTCAGATAGGGGAAATGTCAGTGAGCGTTCCGATTTCAGTTCCAGAGCGATTCGCCGGATGCGTCCTTGATATTTAGTCGTTTTCAGCCAATTTTCTGGATTTTTGAAAATTTCACTTTTCTGTGAAAATATCCACTAAATGAGGGAATAATATGTGTGAGGGTACCCCAGTAGAGTTCCAAATGTGTGTGGGTAGAATATATATCCCACGGGGGTAAAATTGAAAAAAGTTGAAAACATTTTTTTTTGGACTTAGTCATTTTTCCGGCGTTTATCAGACTTTCAGATAGGGGAAATGTCAGTGAGCATTCCGATTTCAGTTCCAGAGCGATTCGCCCAATGAGTCCTTGATATTTCATCGTTTTCAGCCAATTTTTCTGGATTTTTGAAAATTTCACTTTTTTGTGAAAATATCCACTAAATGAGGGAATAATATGTGTGAGGGTACCCCAGGAGAGTTCCAAATGTGTGTGGGTAGAATATATATCCCACGGGGGTAAAATTGAAAAAAGTTGAAAACATTTTTTTTTGGACTTAGTCATTTTTCCGGCATTTATCAGACTTTCAGATAGGGGAAATGTCAGTGAGCGTTCCGATTTCAGTTCCAGAGCGATTTGCCCAATAAGTCCTTGATATTTAGGCGATTTCAGCCAATTTTCTGGATTTTTGAAAATTTCACTTTTTTGTGAAAATATCCACTAAATGAGGGAATAATATGTGTGAGGGTACCCCAGGAGAGTTCCAAATGTGGGTGGGTAGAATATATATCCCACGGGGGTAAAATTGAAAAAAGTTGAAAAAATATTTTTTTAGACTTAGTCATTTTTCCGGCATTTATCAGACTTTCAGATAGGGGAAATGTCAGTGAGCATTCCGATTTCAGTTCCAGAGCTATTCACCCTATGAGTCCTTGATATCTAGCCGTTTTCAGCCAATTTTCTGGATTTTTGAAAATTTCACTTTTTTGTGAAAATATCCACTAAATGAGGGAATAATATGTGTGAGGGTACCCCAGGAGAGTTCCAAATGTGTGTGGGTGGAATATATATCCCACGGGGGTAAAATTTAAAAAAGTTGAAAACATTTTTTTTTGGACTTAGTCATTTTTCCGGCGTTTATCAGACTTTCAGATAGGGGAAATGTCAGTGAGCATTCCGATTTCAGTTCCAGAGCGATTCGCCGGATGAGTCCTTGATAATTAGTCGTTTTCAGCCAATTTTCTGGATTTTTGAAAATTTCACTTTTCTGTGAAAATATCCACTAAATGAGGGAATAATATGTGTGAGGGTACCCCAGGAGAGTTCCAAATGTGTTTGGGTAGAATATATATCCCACGGGGGTAAAATTGAAAAAAGTTGAAAACATTTTTTTTTGGACTTAGTCATTTTTCCGGAGTTTATCAGACTTTCAGATAGGGGAAATGTCAGTGAGCATTCCGATTTCAGTTCCAGAGCGATTCGCCGGATGAGTCCTTGATAATTAGTCGTTTTCAGCCAATTTTCTGGATTTTTGAAAATTTCACTTTTCTGTGAAAATATCCACTAAATGAGGGAATAATATGTGTGAGGGTACCCCAGGAGAGTTCCAAATGTGTGTGGGTAGAATATATATCCCACGTGGGTAAAATTGAAAAAAGTTGAAAACATTTTTTTTTGTACTTAGTCATTTTTCCGGCGTTTATCAGACTTTCAGATAGGGGAAATGTCAGTGAGCATTCCGATTTCAGTTCCAGAGCGATTCACCCAATGAGTCCTTGATATTTAGTCGTTTTCAGCCAATTTTCTGGATTTTTGAAAATTTCACTTTTTTGTGAAAATATCCACTAAATGAGGGAATAATATGTGTGAGGGTACCCCAGGAGAGTTCCAAATGTGTGTGGGTAGAATATATATCCCACGGGGGTAAAATTGAAAAAAGTTGAAAAAATATTTTTTTTGGACTTAGTCATTTTTCCGGCGTTTATCAGACTTTCAGATAGGGGAAATGTCAGTGAGCATTCCGATTTCAGTTCCAGAGCGATTCGCCGGATGAGTCCTTGATAATTAGTCGTTTTCAGCCAATTTTCTGGATTTTTGAAAATTTCACTTTTCTGTGAAAATATCCACTAAATGAGGGAATAATATGTGTGAGGGTACCCCAGGAGAGTTCCAAATGTGTGTGGGTAGAATATATATCCCACGGGGGTAAAATTGAAAAAAGTTGAAAACATTTTTTTTTGGACTTAGTCATTTTTCCGGCGTTTATCAGACTTTCAGATAGGGGAAATGTCAGTGAGCATTCCGATTTCAGTTCCAGAGCGATTCGCCGGATGAGTCCTTGATAATTAGTCGTTTTCAGCCAATTTTCTGGATTTTTGAAAATTTCACTTTTCTGTGAAAATATCCACTAAATGAGGGAATAATATGTGTGAGGGTACCCCAGGAGAGTTCCAAATGTGTGTGGGTAGAATATATATCCCACGGGGGTAAAATTTAAAAAAGTTGAAAACATTTTTTTTTGGACTTAGTCATTTTTCCGGCGTTTATCAGACTTTCAGATAGGGGAAATGTCAGTGAGCATTCCGATTTCAGTTCCACAGCGATTCGCCGGATGAGTCCTTGATAATTAGTCGTTTTCAGCCAATTTTCTGGATTTTTGAAAATTTCACTTTTCTGTGAAAATATCCACTAAATGAGGGAATAATATGTGTGAGGGTACCCCAGGAGAGTTCCAAATGTGTGTGGGTAGAATATATATCCCACGGGGGTAAAATTGAAAAAAGTTGAAAACATTTTTTTTTGGACTTAGTCATTTTTCCGGCATTTATCAGACTTTCAGATAGGGGAAATGTCAGTGAGCGTTCCGATTTCAGTTCCAGAGCGATTTGCCCAATAAGTCCTTGATATTTAGTCGATTTCAGCCAATTTTCTGGATTTTTGAAAATTTCACTTTTTTGTGAAAATATCCACTAAATGAGGGAATAATATGTGTGAGGGTACCCCAGGAGAGTTCCAAATGTGGGTGGGTAGAATATATATCCCACGGGGGTAAAATTGAAAAAAGTTGAAAAAATATTTTTTTAGACTTAGTCATTTTTCCGGCATTTATCAGACTTTCAGATAGGGGAAATGTCAGTGAGCATTCCGATTTCAGTTCCAGAGCGATTCACCCTATGAGTCCTTGATATTTAGCCGTTTTCAGCCAATTTTCTGGATTTTTGAAAATTTCACTTTTTTGTGAAAATATCCACTAAATGAGGGAATAATATGTGTGAGGGTACCACAGGAGAGTTCCAAATGTGTGTGGGTAGAATATATATCCCACGGGGGTAAAATTGAAAAAAGTTGAAAAAAAAATTTTTTGGACTCAGTCATTTTTCTGGCGTTTATCAGACTTTCAGATAGGGGAAATGTCAGTGAGCATTCCGATTTCAGTTCCAGAGCGATTCGCCCAATGAGTCCTTGATATTTCGTCGTTTTCAGCCAATTTTTCTGGATTTTTGAAAATTTCACTTTTTTGTGAAAATATCCACTAAATGAGGGAATAATATGTGTGAGGGTACCCCAGGAGAGTTCCAAATGTGTGTGGGTAGAATATATATCCCACGGGTGTAAAATTTAAAAAAGTTGAAAACATTTTTTTTTGGACTTAGTCATTTTTCCGGCGTTTATCAGACTTTCAGATAGGGGAAATGTCAGTGAGCGTTCCGATTTCAGTTCCAGAGCGATTCGCCGGATGAGTCCTTGATAATTAGTCGTTTTCAGCCAATTTTCTGGATTTTTGAAAATTTCACTTTTCTGTGAAAATATCCACTAAATGAGGGAATAATATGTGTGAGGGTACCCCAGGAGAGTTCCAAATGTGTGTGGGTAGAATATATATCCCACGGGGGTAAAATTGAAAAAAGTTGAAAACATTTTTTTTTGGACTTAGTCATTTTTCCGGCGTTTATCAGACTTTCAGATAGGGGAAATGTCAGTGAGCATTCCGATTTCAGTTCCAGAGCGATTCGCCCAATGAGTCCTTGATATTTCGTCGTTTTCAGCCAATTTTTCTGGATTTTTGAAAATTTCACTTTTTTGTAAAAATATCCACTAAATGAGGGAATAATATGTGTGAGGGTACCCCAGGAGAGTTCCAAATGTGTGTGGGTAGAATATATATCCCACGGGGGTAAAATTTAAAAAAGTTGAAAACATTTTTTTTTGGACTTAGTCATTTTTCCGGCGTTTATCAGACTTTCAGATAGGGGAAATGTCAGTGAGCATTCCGATTTCAGTTCCAGAGCGATTCGCCGGATGAGTCCTTGATAATTAGTCGTTTTCAGCCAATTTTCTGGATTTTTGAAAATTTCACTTTTCTGTGAAAATATCCACTAAATGAGGGAATAATATGTGTGAGGGTACCCCAGGAGAGTTCCAAATGTGTGTGGGTAGAATATATATCCCACGGGGGTAAAATTTAAAAAAGTTGAAAACATTTTTTTTTGGACTTAGTCATTTTTCCGGCGTTTATCAGACTTTCAGATAGGGGAAATGTCAGTGAGCATTCCGATTTCAGTTCCACAGCGATTCGCCGGATGAGTCCTTGATAATTAGTCGTTTTCAGCCAATTTTCTGGATTTTTGAAAATTTCACTTTTCTGTGAAAATATCCACTAAATGAGGGAATAATATGTGTGAGGGTACCCCAGGAGAGTTCCAAATGTGTGTGGGTAGAATATATATCCCACGGGGGTAAAATTGAAAAAAGTTGAAAACATTTTTTTTTGGACTTAGTCATTTTTCCGGCATTTATCAGACTTTCAGATAGGGGAAATGTCAGTGAGCGTTCCGATTTCAGTTCCAGAGCGATTTGCCCAATAAGTCCTTGATATTTAGTCGATTTCAGCCAATTTTCTGGATTTTTGAAAATTTCACTTTTTTGTGAAAATATCCACTAAATGAGGGAATAATATGTGTGAGGGTACCCCAGGAGAGTTCCAAATGTGGGTGGGTAGAATATATATCCCACGGGGGTAAAATTGAAAAAAGTTGAAAAAATATTTTTTTAGACTTAGTCATTTTTCCGGCATTTATCAGACTTTCAGATAGGGGAAATGTCAGTGAGCATTCCGATTTCAGTTCCAGAGCGATTCACCCTATGAGTCCTTGATATTTAGCCGTTTTCAGCCAATTTTCTGGATTTTTGAAAATTTCACTTTTTTGTGAAAATATCCACTAAATGAGGGAATAATATGTGTGAGGGTACCACAGGAGAGTTCCAAATGTGTGTGGGTAGAATATATATCCCACGGGGGTAAAATTGAAAAAAGTTGAAAAAAAAATTTTTTGGACTCAGTCATTTTTCTGGCGTTTATCAGACTTTCAGATAGGGGAAATGTCAGTGAGCATTCCGATTTCAGTTCCAGAGCGATTCGCCCAATGAGTCCTTGATATTTCGTCGTTTTCAGCCAATTTTTCTGGATTTTTGAAAATTTCACTTTTTTGTGAAAATATCCACTAAATGAGGGAATAATATGTGTGAGGGTACCCCAGGAGAGTTCCAAATGTGTGTGGGTAGAATATATATCCCACGGGTGTAAAATTTAAAAAAGTTGAAAATATTTTTTTTTGGACTTAGTCATTTTTCCGGCGTTTATCAGACTTTCAGATAGGGGAAATGTCAGTGAGCGTTCCGATTTCAGTTCCAGAGCGATTCGCCGGATGAGTCCTTGATAATTAGTCGTTTTCAGCCAATTTTCTGGATTTTTGAAAATTTCACTTTTCTGTGAAAATATCCACTAAATGAGGGAATAATATGTGTGAGGGTACCCCAGGAGAGTTCCAAATGTGTGTGGGTAGAATATATATCCCACGGGGGTAAAATTGAAAAAAGTTGAAAACATTTTTTTTTGGACTTAGTCATTTTTTCGGCGTTTATCAGACTTTCAGATAGGGGAAATGTCAGTGAGCATTCCGATTTCAGTTCCAGAGCGATTCGCCCAATGAGTCCTTGATATTTCGTCGTTTTCAGCCAATTTTTCTGGATTTTTGAAAATTTCACTTTTTTGTAAAAATATCCACTAAATGAGGGAATAATATGTGTGAGGGTACCCCAGGAGAGTTCCAAATGTGTGTGGGTAGAATATATATCCCACGGGGGTAAAATTTAAAAAAGTTGAAAACATTTTTTTTTGGACTTAGTCATTTTTCCGGCGTTTATCAGACTTTCAGATAGGGGAAATGTCAGTGAGCATTCCGATTTCAGTTCCAGAGCGATTCGCCGGATGAGTCCTTGATAATTAGTCGTTTTCAGCCAATTTTCTGGATTTTTGAAAATTTCACTTTTCTGTGAAAATATCCACTAAATGAGGGAATAATATGTGTGAGGGTACCCCAGGAGAGTTCCAAATGTGTGTGGGTAGAATATATATCCCACGGGGGTAAAATTGAAAAAAGTTGAAAACATTTTTTTTTGGACTTAGTCATTTTTCCGGCGTTTATCAGACTTTCAGATAGGGGAAATGTCAGTGAGCATTCCGATTTCAGTTCCAGAGCGATTCACCCAATGAGTCCTTGATATTTAGTCGTTTTCAGCCAATTTTCTGGATTTTTGAAAATTTCACTTTTTTGTGAAAATATCCACTAAATGAGGGAATAATATGTGTGAGGGTACCCCAGGAGAGTTCCAAATGTGTGTGGGTAGAATATATATCCCACGGGGGTAAAATTTAAAAAAGTTGAAAACATTTTTTTTTGGACTTAGTCATTTTTCCGGCGTTTATCAGACTTTCAGATAGGGGAAATGTCAGTGAGCATTCCGATTTCAGTTCCAGAGCGATTCGCCGGATGAGTCCTTGATAATTAGTCGTTTTCAGCCAATTTTCTGGATTTTTGAAAATTTCACTTTTCTGTGAAAATATCCACTAAATGAGGGAATAATATGTGTGAGGGTACCCCAGGAGAGTTCCAAATGTGTGTGGGTAGAATATATATCCCACGGGGGTAAAATTTAAAAAAGTTGAAAACATTTTTTTTTGGACTTAGTCATTTTTCCGGCGTTTATCAGACTTTCAGATAGGGGAAATGTCAGTGAGCATTCCGATTTCAGTTCCAGAGCGATTCGCCGGATGAGTCCTTGATAATTAGTCGTTTTCAGCCAATTTTCTGGATTTTTGAAAATTTCACTTTTCTGTGAAAATATCCACTAAATGAGGGAATAATATGTGTGAGGGTACCCCAGGAGAGTTCCAAATGTGTGTGGGTAGAATATATATCCCACGGGGGTAAAATTGAAAAAAGTTGAAAACATTTTTTTTTGGACTTAGTCATTTTTCCGGCGTTTATCAGACTTTCAGATAGGGGAAATGTCAGTGAGCATTCCGATTTCAGTTCCAGAGCGATTCACCCAATGAGTCCTTGATATTTAGTCGTTTTCAGCCAATTTTCTGGATTTTTGAAAATTTCACTTTTTTGTGAAAATATCCACTAAATGAGGGAATAATATGTGTGAGGGTACCCCAGGAGAGTTCCAAATGTGTGTGGGTAGAATATATATCCCACGGGGGTAAAATTTAAAAAAGTTGAAAACATTTTTTTTTGGACTTAGTCATTTTTCCAGCGTTTATCAGACTTTCAGATAGGGGAAATGTCAGTGAGCATTCCGATTTCAGTTCCAGAGCGATTCGCCGGATGAGTCCTTGATAATTAGTCGTTTTCAGCCAATTTTCTGGATTTTTGAAAATTTCACTTTTCTGTGAAAATATCCACTAAATGAGGGAATAATATGTGTGAGGGTACCCCAGGAGAGTTCCAAATGTGTGTGGGTAGAATATATATCCCACGGGGGTAAAATTTAAAAAAGTTGAAAACATTTTTTTTTGGACTTAGTCATTTTTCCGGCGTTTATCAGACTTTCAGATAGGGGAAATGTCAGTGAGCATTCCGATTTCAGTTCCACAGCGATTCGCCGGATGAGTCCTTGATAATTAGTCGTTTTCAGCCAATTTTCTGGATTTTTGAAAATTTCACTTTTCTGTGAAAATATCCACTAAATGAGGGAATAATATGTGTGAGGGTACCCCAGGAGAGTTCCAAATGTGTGTGGGTAGAATATATATCCCACGGGGGTAAAATTGAAAAAAGTTGAAAACATTTTTTTTTGGACTTAGTCATTTTTCCGGCATTTATCAGACTTTCAGATAGGGGAAATGTCAGTGAGCGTTCCGATTTCAGTTCCAGAGCGATTTGCCCAATAAGTCCTTGATATTTAGTCGATTTCAGCCAATTTTCTGGATTTTTGAAAATTTCACTTTTTTGTGAAAATATCCACTAAATGAGGGAATAATATGTGTGAGGGTACCCCAGGAGAGTTCCAAATGTGGGTGGGTAGAATATATATCCCACGGGGGTAAAATTGAAAAAAGTTGAAAAAATATTTTTTTAGACTTAGTCATTTTTCCGGCATTTATCAGACTTTCAGATAGGGGAAATGTCAGTGAGCATTCCGATTTCAGTTCCAGAGCGATTCACCCTATGAGTCCTTGATATTTAGCCGTTTTCAGCCAATTTTCTGGATTTTTGAAAATTTCACTTTTTTGTGAAAATATCCACTAAATGAGGGAATAATATGTGTGAGGGTACCACAGGAGAGTTCCAAATGTGTGTGGGTAGAATATATATCCCACGGGGGTAAAATTGAAAAAAGTTGAAAAAAAAATTTTTTGGACTCAGTCATTTTTCTGGCGTTTATCAGACTTTCAGATAGGGGAAATGTCAGTGAGCATTCCGATTTCAGTTCCAGAGCGATTCGCCCAATGAGTCCTTGATATTTCGTCGTTTTCAGCCAATTTTTCTGGATTTTTGAAAATTTCACTTTTTTGTGAAAATATCCACTAAATGAGGGAATAATATGTGTGAGGGTACCCCAGGAGAGTTCCAAATGTGTGTGGGTAGAATATATATCCCACGGGTGTAAAATTTAAAAAAGTTGAAAACATTTTTTTTTGGACTTAGTCATTTTTCCGGCGTTTATCAGACTTTCAGATAGGGGAAATGTCAGTGAGCGTTCCGATTTCAGTTCCAGAGCGATTCGCCGGATGAGTCCTTGATAATTAGTCGTTTTCAGCCAATTTTCTGGATTTTTGAAAATTTCACTTTTCTGTGAAAATATCCACTAAATGAGGGAATAATATGTGTGAGGGTACCCCAGGAGAGTTCCAAATGTGTGTGGGTAGAATATATATCCCACGGGGGTAAAATTGAAAAAAGTTGAAAACATTTTTTGTTGGACTTAGTCATTTTTCCGGCGTTTATCAGACTTTCAGATAGGGGAAATGTCAGTGAGCATTCCGATTTCAGTTCCAGAGCGATTCGCCCAATGAGTCCTTGATATTTCGTCGTTTTCAGCCAATTTTTCTGGATTTTTGAAAATTTCACTTTTTTGTAAAAATATCCACTAAATGAGGGAATAATATGTGTGAGGGTACCCCAGGAGAGTTCCAAATGTGTGTGGGTAGAATATATATCCCACGGGGGTAAAATTTAAAAAAGTTGAAAACATTTTTTTTTGGACTTAGTCATTTTTCCGGCGTTTATCAGACTTTCAGATAGGGGAAATGTCAGTGAGCATTCCGATTTCAGTTCCAGAGCGATTCGCCGGATGAGTCCTTGATAATTAGTCGTTTTCAGCCAATTTTCTGGATTTTTGAAAATTTCACTTTTCTGTGAAAATATCCACTAAATGAGGGAATAATATGTGTGAGGGTACCCCAGGAGAGTTCCAAATGTGTGTGGGTAGAATATATATCCCACGGGGGTAAAATTGAAAAAAGTTGAAAACATTTTTTTTTGGACTTAGTCATTTTTCCGGCGTTTATCAGACTTTCAGATAGGGGAAATGTCAGTGAGCATTCCGATTTCAGTTCCAGAGCGATTCACCCAATGAGTCCTTGATATTTAGTCGTTTTCAGCCAATTTTCTGGATTTTTGAAAATTTCACTTTTTTGTGAAAATATCCACTAAATGAGGGAATAATATGTGTGAGGGTACCCCAGGAGAGTTCCAAATGTGTGTGGGTAGAATATATATCCCACGGGGGTAAAATTTAAAACAGTTGAAAACATTTTTTTTTGGACTTAGTCATTTTTCCGGCGTTTATCAGACTTTCAGATAGGGGAAATGTCAGTGAGCATTCCGATTTCAGTTCCAGAGCGATTCGCCGGATGAGTCCTTGATAATTAGTCGTTTTCAGCCAATTTTCTGGATTTTTGAAAATTTCACTTTTCTGTGAAAATATCCACTAAATGAGGGAATAATATGTGTGAGGGTACCCCAGGAGAGTTCCAAATGTGTGTGGGTAGAATATATATCCCACGGGGGTAAAATTGAAAAAAGTTGAAAACATTTTTTTTTGGACTTAGTCATTTTTCCGGCGTTTATCAGACTTTCAGATAGGGGAAATGTCAGTGAGCATTCCGATTTCAGTTCCAGAGCGATTCGCCGGATGAGTCCTTGATAATTAGTCGTTTTCAGCCAATTTTCTGGATTTTTGAAAATTTCACTTTTCTGTGAAAATATCCACTAAATGAGGGAATAATATGTGTGAGGGTACCCCAGGAGAGTTCCAAATGTGTGTGGGTAGAATATATATCCCACGGGGGTAAAATTGAAAAAAGTTGAAAACATTTTTTTTTGGACTTAGTCATTTTTCCGGCGTTTATCAGACTTTCAGATAGGGGAAATGTCAGTGAGCATTCCGATTTCAGTTCCAGAGCGATTCACCCAATGAGTCCTTGATATTTAGTCGTTTTCAGCCAATTTTCTGGATTTTTGAAAATTTCACTTTTTTGTGAAAATATCCACTAAATGAGGGAATAATATGTGTGAGGGTACCCCAGGAGAGTTCCAAATGTGTGTGGGTAGAATATATATCCCACGGGGGTAAAATTGAAAAAAGTTGAAAAAATATTTTTTTTGGACTTAGTCATTTTTCCGGCGTTTATCAGACTTTCAGATAGGGGAAATGTCAGTGAGCGTTCCGATTTGAGTTCCAGAGCGATTCGCCGGATGCGTCCTTGATATTTAGTCGTTTTCAGCCAATTTTCTGGATTTTTGAAAATTTCACTTTTCTGTGAAAATATCCACTAAATGAGGGAATAATATGTGTGAGGGTACCCCAGGAGAGTTCCAAATGTGTGTGGGTAGAATATATATCCCACAGGGGTAAAATTGAAAAAAGTTGAAAACATTTTTTTTTGGACTTAGTCATTTTTCCGGCATTTATCAGACTTTCAGATAGGGGAAATGTCAGTGAGCGTTCCGATTTCAGTTCCAGAGCGATTTGCCCAATAAGTCCTTGATATTTAGTCGATTTCAGCCAATTTCCTGGATTTTTGAAAATTTCACTTTTTTGTGAAAATATCCACTAAATGAGGGAATAATATGTGTGAGGGTACCCCAGGAGAGTTCCAAATGTGGGTGGGTAGAATATATATCCCACGGGGGTAAAATTGAAAAAAGTTGAAAACATTTTTTTTTGGACTTAGTCATTTTTCCGGCGTTTATCAGACTTTCAGATAGGGGAAATGTCAGTGAGCATTCCGATTTCAGTTCCAGAGCGATTAGCCCAATGAGTCCTTGATATTTCGTCGTTTTCAGCCAATTTTTCTGGATTTTTGAAATTTTCACTTTTTTGTAAAAATATCCACTAAATGAGGGAATAATATGTGTGAGGGTACCCCAGGAGAGTTCCAAATGTGTGTGGGTAGAATATATATCCCACGGGGGTAAAATTGAAAAAAGTTGAAAACATTTTTTTTTGGACTTAGTCATTTTTCCGGCGTTTATCAGACTTTCAGATAGGGGAAATGTCAGTGAGCATTCCGATTTCAGTTCCAGAGCGATTCGCCGGATGAGTCCTTGATAATTAGTCGTTTTCAGCCAATTTTCTGGATTTTTGAAAATTTCACTTTTCTGTGAAAATATCCACTAAATGAGGGAATAATATGTGTGAGGGTACCCCAGGAGAGTTCCACATGTGTGTGGGTAGAATATATATCCCACGGGGGTAAAATTGAAAAAAGTTGAAAACATTTTTTTTTGGACTTAGTCATTTTTCCGGCGTTTATCAGACTTTCAGATAGGGGAAATGTCAGTGAGCATTCCGATTTCAGTTCCAGAGCGATTCACCCTATGAGTCCTTGATATTTAGCCGTTTTCAGCCAATTTTCTGGATTTTTGAAAATTTCACTTTTTTGTGAAAATATCCACTAAATGAGGGAATAATATGTGTGAGGGTACCGCAGGAGAGTTCCAAATGTGTGTGGGTAGAATATATATCCCACGGGGGTAAAATTGAAAAAAGTTGAAAAAAAAATTTTTTGGACTCAGTCATTTTTCTGGCGTTTATCAGACTTTCAGATAGGAGAAATGTCAGTGAGCGTTCCGATTTCAGTTCCAGAGCGATTCGCCGGATGAGTCCTTGATAATTAGTCGTTTTCAGCCAATTTTCTGGATTTTTGAAAATTTCACTTTTCTGTGAAAATATCCACTAAATGAGGGAATAATATGTGTGAGGGTACCCCAGGAGAGTTCCAAATGTGTTTGGGTAGAATATATATCCCACGGGGGTAAAATTGAAAAAAGTTGAAAAAATATTTTTTTTGGACTCAGTCATTTTTCTGGCGTTTATCAGACTTTCAGATAGGGGAAATGTCAGTGAGCTTTCCGATTTCAGTTCCAGAGCGATTCACCCAATGAGTCCTTGATATTTAGTCGTTTTCAGCCAATTTTCTGGATTTTTGAAAATTTCACTTTTTTTGTGAAAATATCCACTAAATGAGGGAATAATATGTGTGAGGGTACCCCAGGAGAGTTCCAAATGTGTTTGGGTAGAATATATATCCCACGGGGGTAAAATTGAAAAAAGTTGAAAAAATATTTTTTTTGGACTTAGTCATTTTTCCGGCGTTTATCAGACTTTCAGATAGGGGAAATGTCAGTGAGCATTCCGATTTCAGTTCCAGAGCGATTCGCCCAATGAGTCCTTGATATTTCGTCGTTTTCAGCCAATTTTCTGGATTTTTGAAAATTTCACTTTTCTGTGAAAATATCCACTAAATGAGGGAATAATATGTGTGAGGGTACCCCAGGAGAGTTCCAAATGTGTGTGGGTAGAATATATATCCCACGGGGGTAAAATTGAAAAAAGTTGAAAACATTTTTTTTTGGACTTAGTCATTTTTCTGGCGTTTATCAGACTTTCAGATAGGGGAAATGTCAGTGAGCATTCCGATTTCAGTTCCAGAGCGATTCGCCCAATGAGTCCTTGATATTTCGTCGTTTTCAGCCAATTTTTCTGGATTTTTGAAAGTTTCACTTTTTTGTGAAAATATCCACTAAATGAGGGAATAATATGTGTGAGGGTACCCCAGGAGAGTTCCAAATGTGTGTGGGTAGAATATATATCCCACGGGGGTAAAATTTAAAAAAGTTGAAAAAAATTTTTTTTTGGACTTAGTCATTTTTCCGGCGTTTATCAGACTTTCAGATAGGGGAAATGTCAGTGAGCGTTCCGATTTCAGTTCCAGAGCGATTCGCCGGATGCGTCCTTGATATTTAGTCGTTTTCAGCCAATTTTCTGGATTTTTGAAAATTTCACTTTTCTGGGAAAATATCCACTAAATGAGGGAATAATATGTGTGAGGGTACCCCAGGAGAGTTCCAAATGTGTGTGGGTAGAATATATATCCCACGGGGGTAAAATTGAAAAAAGTTGAAAAAATATTTTTTTAGACTTAGTCATTTTTCCGGCATTTATCAGACTTTCAGATAGGGGAAATGTCAGTGAGCATTCCGATTTCAGTTCCAGAGCGATTCACCCTATGAGTCCTTGATATTTAGCCGTTTTCAGCCAATTTTCTGGATTTTTGAAAATTTCACTTTTTTGTGAAAATATCCACTAAATGAGGGAATAATATGTGTGAGGGTACCACAGGAGAGTTCCAAATGTGTGTGGGTAGAATATATATCCCACGGGGGTAAAATTGAAAAAAGTTGAAAAAAACATTTTTTGGACTCAGTCATTTTTCTGGCGTTTATCAGACTTTCAGATAGGGGAAATGTCAGTGAGCATTCCGATTTCAGTTCCAGAGCGATTCGCCCAATGAGTCCTTGATATTTCGTCGTTTTCAGCCAATTTTTCTGGATTTTTGAAAATTTCACTTTTTTGTGAAAATATCCACTAAATGAGGGAATAATATGTGTGAGGGTACCCCAGGAGAGTTCCAAATGTGGGTGGGTAGAATATATATCCCACGGGGGTAAAATTGAAAAAAGTTGAAAAAATATTTTTTTAGACTTAGTCATTTTTCCGGCATTTATCAGACTTTCAGATAGTGGAAATGTCAGTGAGCATTCCGATTTCAGTTCCAGAGCGATTCACCCAATGAGTCCTTGATATTTAGTCGTTTTCAGCCAATTTTCTGGATTTTTGAAAATTTCACTTTTTTGTGAAAATATCCACTAAATGAGGGATTAATATGTGTGAGGGTACCCCAGGAGAGTTCCAAATGTGTGTGGGTAGAATATATATCCCACGGGGGTAAAATTGAAAAAAGTTGAAAAAATATTTTTTTTGGACTTAGTCATTTTTCCGGCGTTTATCAGACTTTCAGATAGGGGAAATGTCAGTGAGCATTCCGATTTCAGTTCCAGAGCGATTCGCCCAATGAGTCCTTGATATTTCGTCGTTTTCAGCCAATTTTTCTGGATTTTTGAAAATTTCACTTTTTTGTGAAAATATCCACTAAATGAGGGAATAATATGTGTGAGGGTACCCCAGGAGAGTTCCAAATGTGGGTGGGTAGAATATATATCCCACGGGGGTAAAATTGAAAAAAGTTGAAAAAATATTTTTTTAGACTTAGTCATTTTTCCGGCATTTATCAGACTTTCAGATAGGGGAAATGTCAGTGAGCATTCCGATTTCAGTTCCAGAGCGATTCACCCTATGAGTCCTTGATATTTAGCCGTTTTCAGCCAATTTTCTGGATTTTTGAAAATTTCACTTTTTTGTGAAAATATCCACTAAATGAGGGAATAATATGTGTGAGGGTACCACAGGAGAGTTCCAAATGTGTGTGAGTAGAATATATATCCCACGGGGGTAAAATTGAAAAAAGTTGAAAAAAAATTTTTTGGACTCAGTCATTTTTCTGGCGTTTATCAGACTTTCAGATAGGGGAAATGTCAGTGAGCATTCCGATTTCAGTTCCAGAGCGATTCGCCCAATGAGTCCTTGATATTTCGTCGTTTTCAGCCAATTTTTCTGGATTTTTGAAAATTTCACTTTTTTGTGAAAATATCCACTAAATCAGGGAATAATATGTTGTGAGGGTACCCCAGGAGAGTTCCAAATGTGGGTGGGTAGAATATATATCCCACGGGGGTAAAATTGAAAAAAGTTGAAAAAATATTTTTTTAGACTTAGTCATTTTTCCGGCATTTATCAGACTTTCAGATAGTGGAAATGTCAGTGAGCATTCCGATTTCAGTTCCAGAGCGATTCACCCAATGAGTCCTTGATATTTAGTCGTTTTCAGCCAATTTTCTGGATTTTTGAAAATTTCACTTTTTTGTGAAAATATCCACTAAATGAGGGAATAATATGTGTGAGGGTACCCCAGGAAAGTTCCAAATGTGGGTGGGTAGAATATATATCCCACGGGGGTAAAATTGAAAAAAGTTGAAAAAATATTTTTTTAGACTTAGTCATTTTTCCGGCATTTATCAGACTTTCAGATAGGGGAAATGTCAGTGAGCATTCCGATTTCAGTTCCAGAGCGATTCACCCTATGAGTCCTTGATATTTAGCCATTTTCAGCCAATTTTCTGGATTTTTTGAAAATTTCACTTTTTTGTGAAAATATCCACTAAATGAGGGAATAATATGTGTGAGGGTACCACAGGAGAGTTCCAAATGTGTGTGGGTAGAATATATATCCCACGGGGGTAAAATTGAAAAAAGTTGAAAAAAAAATTTTTTGGACTCAGTCATTTTTCTGGCGTTTATCAGACTTTCAGATAGGGGAAATGTCAGTGAGCGTTCCGATTTCAGTTCCAGAGCGATTCGCCGGATGCGTCCTTGATATTTAGTCGTATTCAGCCAATTTTCTGGATTTTTGAAAATTTCACTTTTCTGTGAAAATATCCACTAAATGAGGGAATAATATGTGTGAGGGTACCCCAGGAGAGTTCCAAATGTGTGTGGGTAGAATATATATCCCACAGGGGTAAAATTGAAAAAAGTTGAAAACATTTTTTTTTGGACTTAGTCATTTTTCCGGCATTTATCAGACTTTCAGATAGGGGAAATGTCAGTGAGCGTTCCGATTTCAGTTCCAGAGCGATTTGCCCAATAAGTCCTTGATATTTAGTCGATTTCAGCCAATTTTCTGGATTTTTGAAAATTTCACTTTTTTGTGAAAATATCCACTAAATGAGGGAATAATATGTGTGAGGGTACCCCAGGAGAGTTCCAAATGTGGGTGGGTAGAATATATATCCCACGGGGGTAAAATTGAAAAAAGTTGAAAACATTTTTTTTTGGACTTAGTCATTTTTCCGGCATTTATCAGACTTTCAGATAGGGGAAATGTCAGTGAGCATTCCGATTTCAGTTCCAGAGCGATTCACCCTATGAGTCCTTGATATTTAGCCGTTTTCAGCCAATTTTCTGGATTTTTGAAAATTTCACTTTTTTGTGAAAATATCCACTAAATGAGGGAATAATATGTGTGAGGGTACCACAGGAGAGTTCCAAATGTGTGTGGGTAGAATATATATCCCACGGGGGTAAAATTGAAAAAAGTTGAAAAAAAAATTTTTTGGACTCAGTCATTTTTCTGGCGTTTATCAGACTTTCAGATAGGGGAAATGTCAGTGAGCATTCCGATTTCAGTTCCAGAGCGATTCGCCCAATGAGTCCTTGATATTTCGTCGTTTTCAGCCAATTTTTCTGGATTTTTGAAAATTTCACTTTTTTGTGAAAATATCCACTAAATGAGGGAATAATATGTTGTGAGGGTACCCCAGGAGAGTTCCAAATGTGGGTGGGTAGAATATATATCCCACGGGGGTAAAATTGAAAAAAGTTGAAAAAATATTTTTTTAGACTTAGTCATTTTTCCGGCATTTATCAGACTTTCAGATAGTGGAAATGTCAGTGAGCATTCCGATTTCAGTTCCAGAGCGATTCACCCAATGAGTCCTTGATATTTAGTCGTTTTCAGCCAATTTTCTGGATTTTTGAAAATTTCACTTTTTTGTGAAAATATCCACTAAATGAGGGAATAATATGTGTGAGGGGACCCCAGGAGAGTTCCAAATGTGTGTGGGTAGAATATATATCCCACGGGGGTAAAATTGAAAAAAGTTGAAAACATTTTTTTTTGGACTTAGTCATTTTTCCGGCGTTTATCAGACTTTCAGATAGGGGAAATGTCAGTGAGCATTCCGATTTCAGTTCCAGAGCAATTCAACCAATGAGTCCTTGATATTTAGTCGTTTTCAGCCAATTTTCTGGATTTTTGAAAATTTCACTTTTTTGTGAAAATATCCACTAAATGAGGGAATAATATGTGTGAGGGTACCACAGGAGAGTTCCAAATGTGTGTGGGTAGAATATATATCCCACGGGGGTAAAATTGAAAAAAGTTGAAAAAAAAATTTTTTTGACTCAGTCATTTTTCTGGCGTTTATCAGACTTTCAGATAGAGGAAATGTCAGTGAGCATTCCGATTTCAATTCCAGAGCGATTCGCCCAATGAGTCCTTGATATTTCGTCGTTTTCAGCCAATTTTTCTGGATTTTTGAAAATTTCACTTTTCTGTGAAAATATCCACTAAATGAGGGAATAATATGTGTGAGGGTACCCCAGGAGAGTTCCAAATGTGGGTGGGTAGAATATATATCCCACGGGGGTAAAATTGAAAAAAGTTGAAAAAATATTTTTTTAGACTTAGTCATTTTTCCGGCATTTATCAGACTTTCAGATAGGGGAAATGTCAGTGAGCATTCCGATTTCAGTTCCAGAGCGATTCGCCCAATGAGTCCTTGATTTTTAGTTGTTTTCAGCCAATTTTCTGTATTTTTGAAAATTTCACTTTTTTGTGAAAATATCCACTAAATGAGGGAATAATATGTGTGAGGGTACCCCAGGAGAGTTCCAAATGTGGGTGGGTAGAATATATATCCCACGGGGGTAAAATTGAAAAAAGTTTAAAAAAAATTTTTTTGGACTTAGTCATTTTTCCGCCATTTATCAGACTTTCAGATAGGGGAAATGTCAGTGAGCATTCCGATTTCATGTCCAGAGTGATTCACCCAATGAGTCCTTGATATTTAGTCGTTTTCAGCCAATTTTCTGGATTTTTGAAAATTTCACTTTTTTGTGAAAATATCCACTAAATGAGGGAATAATATGTGTGAGGGTACCACAGGAGAGTTCCAAATGTGTGTGGGTAGAATATATATCCCACGGGGGTAAAATTGAAAAAAGTTGAAAAAAAAAAATTTTTTGGACTCAGTCATTTTTCTGGCGTTTATCAGACTTTCAGATAGAGGAAATGTCAGTGAGCATTCCGATTTCAATTCCAGAGCGATTCGCCCAATGAGCCCTTGATATTTCGTCGTTTTCAGCCAATTTTTCTGGATTTTTGAAAATTTCACTTTTCTGTGAAAATATCCACTAAATGAGGGAATAATATGTGTGAGGGTACCCCAGGAGAGTTCCAAATGTGTGTGGGTAGAATATATATCCCACAGGGGTAAAATTGAAAAAAGTTGAAAAAATATTTTTTTTGGGCTTAGTCATTTTTCCGGCGTTTATCAGACTTTCAGATAGGGGAAATGTCAGTGAGCATTCCGATTTCAGTTCCAGAGCGATTCGCCCAATGAGTCCTTGATATTTCGTCGTTTTCAGCCAATTTTTCTGGATTTTTGAAAATTTCACTTTTTTGTGAAAATATCCACTAAATGAGGGAATAATTTGTGTGAGGGTACCCAATGAGAGTTCCAAATGTGTGTGGGTAGAATATATATCCCACGGCGGTAAAATTGAAAAAAGTTGAAAACATTTTTTTTTGGACTTAGTCATTTTTCCGGCGTTTATCAGACTTTCAGATAGGGGAAATGTCAGTGAGCATTCCGATTTCAGTTCCAGAGCGATTCGCCCAATGAGTCCTTGATATTTCGTCGTTTTCAGCCAATTTTTCTGGATTTTTGAAAATTTCACTTTTTTGTGAAAATATCCACTAAATGAGGGAATAATATGTGTGAGGGTACCCCAGGAGAGTTCCAAATGTGTGTGGGTAGAATATATATCCCACGGGGGTAAAATTGAAAAAAGTTGAAAAAAATTTTTTTTTGGACTTAGTCATTTTTCCGGCGTTTATCAGACTTTCAGATAGGGGAAATGTCAGTGAGCGTTCCGATTTCAGTTCCAGAGCGATTCGCCGGATGCGTCCTTGATATTTAGTAGTTTTCAGCCAATTTTCTGGATTTTTGAAAATTTCACTTTTTTGTGAAAATATCCACTAAATGAGGGAATAATATGTGTGAGGGTACCACAGGAGAGTTCCAAATGTGTGTGGGTAGAATATATATCCCACGGGGGTAAAATTGAAAAAAGTTGAAAACATTTTTTTTTGGACTTAGTCATTTTTCCGGCGTTTATCAGACTTTCAGATAGGGGAAATGTCAGTGAGCATTCCGATTTCAGTTCCAGAGCGATTCGCCCAATGAGTCCTTGATATTTCGTCGTTTTCAGCCAATTTTTCTGGATTTTTGAAAATTTCACTTTTTTGTGAAAATATCCACTAAATGAGGGAATAATTTGTGTGAGGGTACCCCATGAGAGTTCCAAATGTGTGTGGGTAGAATATATATCCCAGGGGGGTAAAATTGAAAAAAGTTGAAAACATTTTTTTTTGGACTTAGTCATTTTTCCTGCGTTTATCAGACTTTCAGATAGGGGAAATGTCAGTGAGCATTCCGATTTCAGTTCCAGAGCGATTCGCCCAATGAGTCCTTGATATTTCGTCGTTTTCAGCCAATTTTTCTGGATTTTTGAAAATTTCACTTTTTTGTGAAAATATCCACTAAATGAGGGAATAATATGTGTGAGGGTACCCCAGGAGAGTTCCAAATGTGTGTGGGTAGAATATATATCCCACGGGGGTAAAATTGAAAAAAGTTGAAAAAAATTTTTTTTTGGACTTAGTTATTTTTCCGGCGTTTATCAGACTTTCAGATAGGGGAAATGTCAGTGAGCGTTCCGATTTCAGTTCCAGAGCGATTCGCCGGATGCGTCCTTGATATTTAGTAGTTTTCAGCCAATTTTCTGGATTTTTGAAAATTTCACTTTTTTGTGAAAATATCCACTAAATGAGGGAATAATATGTGTGAGGGTACCACAGGAGAGTTCCAAATGTGTGTGGGTAGAATATATATCCCACGGGGGTAAAATTGAAAAAAGTTGAAAAAAAAATTTTTTGGACTCAGTCATTTTTCTGGCGTTTATCAGACTTTCAGATAGGGGAAATGTCAGTGAGCATTACGATTTCAGTTCCAGAGCGATTCGCCCAATGAGTCCTTGATTTTTAGTTGTTTTCAGCCAATTTTCTGTATTTTTGAAAATTTCACTTTTTTGTGAAAATATCCACTAAATGAGGGAATAATATGTGTGAGGGTACCCCAGGAGAGTTCCAAATGTGGGTGGGTAGAATATATATCCCACGGGGGTAAAATTGAAAAAAGTTTAAAAAAAATTTTTTTGGACTTAGTCATTTTTCCGCCATTTATCAGACTTTCAGATAGGGGAAATGTCAGTGAGCATTCCGATTTCATGTCCAGAGTGATTCACCCAATGAGTCCTTGATATTTAGTCGTTTTCAGCCAATTTTCTGGATTTTTGAAAATTTCACTTTTTTGTGAAAATATCCACTAAATGAGGGAATAATATGTGTGAGGGTACCACAGGAGAGTTCCAAATGTGTGTGGGTAGAATATATATCCCACGGGGGTAAAATTGAAAAAAGTTGAAAAAAAAAAATTTTTTGGACTCAGTCATTTTTCTGGCGTTTATCAGACTTTCAGATAGAGGAAATGTCAGTGAGCATTCCGATTTCAATTCCAGAGCGATTCGCCCAATGAGCCCTTGATATTTCGTCGTTTTCAGCCAATTTTTCTGGATTTTTGAAAATTTCACTTTTCTGTGAAAATATCCACTAAATGAGGGAATAATATGTGTGAGGGTACCCCAGGAGAGTTCCAAATGTGTGTGGGTAGAATATATATCCCACAGGGGTAAAATTGAAAAAAGTTGAAAAAATATTTTTTTTGGGCTTAGTCATTTTTCCGGCGTTTATCAGACTTTCAGATAGGGGAAATGTCAGTGAGCATTCCGATTTCAGTTCCAGAGCGATTCGCCCAATGAGTCCTTGATATTTCGTCGTTTTCAGCCAATTTTTCTGGATTTTTGAAAATTTCACTTTTTTGTGAAAATATCCACTAAATGAGGGAATAATTTGTGTGAGGGTACCCAATGAGAGTTCCAAATGTGTGTGGGTAGAATATATATCCCACGGCGGTAAAATTGAAAAAAGTTGAAAACATTTTTTTTTGGACTTAGTCATTTTTCCGGCGTTTATCAGACTTTCAGATAGGGGAAATGTCAGTGAGCATTCCGATTTCAGTTCCAGAGCGATTCGCCCAATGAGTCCTTGATATTTCGTCGTTTTCAGCCAATTTTTCTGGATTTTTGAAAATTTCACTTTTTTGTGAAAATATCCACTAAATGAGGGAATAATATGTGTGAGGGTACCCCAGGAGAGTTCCAAATGTGTGTGGGTAGAATATATATCCCACGGGGGTAAAATTGAAAAAAGTTGAAAAAAATTTTTTTTTGGACTTAGTCATTTTTCCGGCGTTTATCAGACTTTCAGATAGGGGAAATGTCAGTGAGCGTTCCGATTTCAGTTCCAGAGCGATTCGCCGGATGCGTCCTTGATATTTAGTAGTTTTCAGCCAATTTTCTGGATTTTTGAAAATTTCACTTTTTTGTGAAAATATCCACTAAATGAGGGAATAATATGTGTGAGGGTACCACAGGAGAGTTCCAAATGTGTGTGGGTAGAATATATATCCCACGGGGGTAAAATTGAAAAAAGTTGAAAACATTTTTTTTTGGACTTAGTCATTTTTCCGGCGTTTATCAGACTTTCAGATAGGGGAAATGTCAGTGAGCATTCCGATTTCAGTTCCAGAGCGATTCGCCCAATGAGTCCTTGATATTTCGTCGTTTTCAGCCAATTTTTCTGGATTTTTGAAAATTTCACTTTTTTGTGAAAATATCCACTAAATGAGGGAATAATTTGTGTGAGGGTACCCCATGAGAGTTCCAAATGTGTGTGGGTAGAATATATATCCCAGGGGGGTAAAATTGAAAAAAGTTGAAAACATTTTTTTTTGGACTTAGTCATTTTTCCTGCGTTTATCAGACTTTCAGATAGGGGAAATGTCAGTGAGCATTCCGATTTCAGTTCCAGAGCGATTCGCCCAATGAGTCCTTGATATTTCGTCGTTTTCAGCCAATTTTTCTGGATTTTTGAAAATTTCACTTTTTTGTGAAAATATCCACTAAATGAGGGAATAATATGTGTGAGGGTACCCCAGGAGAGTTCCAAATGTGTGTGGGTAGAATATATATCCCACGGGGGTAAAATTGAAAAAAGTTGAAAAAAATTTTTTTTTGGACTTAGTTATTTTTCCGGCGTTTATCAGACTTTCAGATAGGGGAAATGTCAGTGAGCGTTCCGATTTCAGTTCCAGAGCGATTCGCCGGATGCGTCCTTGATATTTAGTAGTTTTCAGCCAATTTTCTGGATTTTTGAAAATTTCACTTTTTTGTGAAAATATCCACTAAATGAGGGAATAATATGTGTGAGGGTACCACAGGAGAGTTCCAAATGTGTGTGGGTAGAATATATATCCCACGGGGGTAAAATTGAAAAAAGTTGAAAAAAAAATTTTTTGGACTCAGTCATTTTTCTGGCGTTTATCAGACTTTCAGATAGGGGAAATGTCAGTGAGCATTCCGATTTCAGTTCCAGAGCGATTCGCCCAATGAGTCCTTGATATTTCGTCGTTTTCAGCCAATTTTTCTGGATTTTTGAAAATTTCACTTTTTTGTGAAAATATCCACTAAATGAGGGAATAATTTGTGTGAGGGTACCCCATGAGAGTTCCAAATGTGTGTGGGTAGAATATATATCCCAGGGGGGTAAAATTGAAAAAAGTTGAAAACATTTTTTTTTGGACTTAGTCATTTTTCTGGCGTTTATCAGACCTTCAGATAGAGGAAATGTCAGTGAGCATTCCGACTTCAATTCCAGAGCGATTCGCCCAATGAGTCCTTGATATTTCGTCGTTTTCAGCCAATTTTTCTGGATTTTTGAAAATTTCACTTTTCTGTGAAAATATCCACTAAATGAGGGAATAATATGTGTGAGGGTACCCCAGGAGAGTTCCAAATGTGTGTGGGTAGAATATATATCCCACGGGGGTAAAATTGAAAAAAGTTGAAAAAATATTTTTTTTGGGCTTAGTCATTTTTCCGGCGTTTATCAGACTTTCAGATAGGGGAAATGTCAGTGAGCATTCCGATTTCAGTTCCAGAGCGATTCGCCCAATGAGTCCTTGATATTTCGTCGTTTTCAGCCAATTTTTCTGGATTTTTGAAAATTTCACTTTTTTGTGAAAATATCCACTAAATGAGGGAATAATTTGTGTGAGGGTACCCCATGAGAGTTCCAAATGTGTGTGGGTAGAATATATATCCCACGGCGGTAAAATTGAAAAAAGTTGAAAACATTTTTTTTTGGACTTAGTCATTTTTCCGGCGTTTATCAGACTTTCAGATAGCGAAAATGTCAGTGAGCATTCCGATTTCAGTTCCAGAGCGATTCGCCCAATGAGTCCTTGATATTTCGTCGTTTTCAGCCAATTTTTCTGGATTTTTGAAAATTTCACTTTTTTGTGAAAATATCCACTAAATGAGGGAATAATATGTGTGAGGGTACCCCAGGAGAGTTCCAAATGTGTGTGGGTAGAATATATATCCCACGGGGGTAAAATTGAAAAAAGTTGAAAAAAATTTTTTTTTGGACTTAGTCATTTTTCCGGCATTTATCAGACTTTCAGATAGGGGAAATGTCAGTGAGCGTTCCGATTTCAGTTCCAGAGCGATTTGCCCAATAAGTCCTTGATATTTAGTCGATTTCAGCCAATTTTCTGGATTTTTGAAAATTTCACTTTTTTGTGAAAATATCCACTAAATGAGGGAATAATATGTGTGAGGGTACCCCAGGAGAGTTCCAAATGTGGGTGGGTAGAATATATATCCCACGGGGGTAAAATTGAAAAAAGTTGAAAAAATATTTTTTTAGACTTAGTCATTTTTCCGGCATTTATCAGACTTTCAGATAGGGGAAATGTCAGTGAGCATTCCGATTTCAGTTCCAGAGCGATTCACCCTATGAGTCCTTGATATTTCGTCGTTTTCAGCCAATTTTTCTGGATTTTTGAAAATTTCACTTTTTTGTGAAAATATCCACTAAATGAGGGAATAATATGTGTGAGGGTACCCCAGGAGAGTTCCAAATGTGGGTGGGTAGAATATATATCCCACGGGGGTAAAATTGAAAAAAGTTGAAAAAATATTTTTTTAGACTTTGTCATTTTTCCGGCATTTATCAGACTTTCAGATAGTGGAAATGTCAGTGAGCATTCCGATTTCAGTTCCAGAGCGATTCACCCAATGAGTCCTTGATATTTAGTCGTTTTCAGCCAATTTTCTGGATTTTTGAAAATTTCACTTTTTTGTGAAAATATCCACTAAATGAGGGAATAATATGTGTGAGGGTACCCCAGGAGAGTTCCAAATGTGTGTGGGTAGAATATATATCCCACGGGGGTAAAATTGAAAAAAGTTGAAAAAATATTTTTTTTGGACTTAGTCATTTTTCCGGCGTTTATCAGACTTTCAGATAGGGGAAATGTCAGTGAGCATTCCGATTTCAGTTCCAGAGCGATTTGCCCAATGAGTCCTTGATATTTCGTCGTTTTCAGCCAATTTTTCTGGATTTTTGAAAATTTCACTTTTTTGTGAAAATATCCACTAAATGAGGGAATAATATGTGTGAGGGTACCCCAGGAGAGTTCCAAATGTGGGTGGGTAGAATATATATCCCACGGGGGTAAAATTGAAAAAAGTTGAAAAAATATTTTTTTAGACTTAGTCATTTTTCCGGCGTTTATCAGACTTTCAGATAGGGGAAATGTCAGTGAGCGTTCCGATTTCAGTTCCAGAGCGATTCGCCGGATGCGTCCTTGATATTTAGTCGTTTTCAGCCAATTTTCTGGATTTTTGAAAATTTCACTTTTTTGTGAAAATATCCACTAAATGAGGGAATAATTTGTGTGAGGGTACCCCATGAGAGTTCCAAATGTGTGTGGGTAGAATATATATCCCAGGGGGGTAAAATTGAAAAAAGTTGAAAACATTTTTTTTTGGACTTAGTCATTTTTCCTGCGTTTATCAGACTTTCAGATAGGGGAAATGTCAGTGAGCATTCCGATTTCAGTTCCAGAGCGATTCGCCCAATGAGTCCTTGATATTTCGTCGTTTTCAGCCAATTTTTCTGGATTTTTGAAAATTTCACTTTTTTGTGAAAATATCCACTAAATGAGGGAATAATATGTGTGAGGGTACCCCAGGAGAGTTCCAAATGTGTGTGGGTAGAATATATATCCCACGGGGGTAAAATTGAAAAAAGTTGAAAAAAAATTTTTTTTGGACTTAGTCATTTTTCCGGCGTTTATCAGACTTTCAGATAGGGGAAATGTCAGTGAGCGTTCCGATTTCAGTTCCAGAGCGATTCGCCGGATGCGTCCTTGATATTTAGTAGTTTTCAGCCAATTTTCTGGATTTTTGAAAATTTCACTTTTCTGTGAAAATATCCACTAAATGAGGGAATAATATGTGTGAGGGTACCCCAGGAGAGTTCCAAATGTGTGTGGGTAGAATATATATCCCACGGGGGTAAAATTGAAAAAAGTTGAAAACATTTTTTTTTGGACTTAGTCATTTTTCCGGCATTTATCAGACTTTCAGATAGGGGAAATGTCAGTGAGCGTTCCGATTTCAGTTCCAGAGCGATTTGCCCAATAAGTCCTTGATATTTAGTCGATTTCAGCCAATTTTCTGGATTTTTGAAAATTTCACTTTTTTGTGAAAATATCCACTAAATGAGGGAATAATATGTGTGAGGGTACCCCAGGAGAGTTCCAAATGTGGGTGGGTAGAATATATATCCCACGGGGGTAAAATTGAAAAAAGTTGAAAAAATATTTTTTTAGACTTAGTCATTTTTCCGGCATTTATCAGACTTTCAGATAGGGGAAATGTCAGTGAGCATTCCGATTTCAGTTCCAGAGCGATTCGCCCAATGAGTCCTTGATATTTAGTCGTTTTCAGCCAATTTTTTCTGGATTTTTGAAAATTTCACTTTTTTGCGAAAATATCCACTAAATGAGGGAATAATATGTGTGAGGGTACCCCAGGAGAGTTCCAAATGTGGGTGGGTAGAATATATATCCCACGGGGGTAAAATTGAAAAAAGTTGAAAAAATATTTTTTTAGACTTAGTCATTTTTCCGGCATTTATCAGACTTTCAGATAGGGTAAATGTCAGTGAGCATTCCGATTTCAGTTCCAGAGCGATTCACCCTATGAGTCCTTGATATTTAGCCGTTTTTAGCCAATTTTCTGGATTTTTGAAAATTTCACTTTTTTGTGAAAATATCCACTAAATGAGGGAATAATATGTGTGAGGGTACCACAGGAGAGTTCCAAATGTGTGTGGGTAGAATATATATCCCACGGGGGTAAAATTGAAAAAAGTTGAAAAAAAAATTTTTTGGACTCAGTCATTTTTCTGGCGTTTATCAGACTTTCAGAAAGGGGAAATGTCAGTGAGCATTCCGATTTCAGTTCCAGAGCGATTCGCCCAATGAGTCCTTGATATTTCGTCGTTTTCAGCCAATTTTTCTGGATTTTTGAAAATTTCACTTTTTTGGAAAATATCCACTAAATGAGGGAATAATATGTGTGAGTGTACCCCAGGAGAGTTCCAAATGTGTGTGGGTAGAATATATATCCCACGGGGGTAAAATTGAAAAAAGTTGAAAACATTTTTTTTTGGACTTAGTCATTTTTCCGGCGTTTATCAGACTTTCAGATAGGGGAAATGTCAGTGAGCATTCCGATTTCAGTTCCAGAGCGATTTGCCCAATGAGTCCTTGATATTTCGTCGTTTTCAGCCAATTTTTCTGGATTTTTGAAAATTTCACTTTTTTGTGAAAATATCCACTAAATGAGGGAATAATATGTGTGAGGGTACCCCAGGAGAGTTCCAAATGTGGGTGGGTAGAATATATATCCCACGGGGGTAAAATTGAAAAAAGTTGAAAAAATATTTTTTTAGACTTAGTCATTTTTCCGGCGTTTATCAGACTTTCAGATAGGGGAAATGTCAGTGAGCGTTCCGATTTCAGTTCCAGAGCGATTCGCCGGATGCGTCCTTGATATTTAGTCGTTTTCAGCCAATTTTCTGGATTTTTGAAAATTTCACTTTTTTGTGAAAATATCCACTAAATGAGGGAATAATTTGTGTGAGGGTACCCCATGAGAGTTCCAAATGTGTGTGGGTAGAATATATATCCCAGGGGGGTAAAATTGAAAAAAGTTGAAAACATTTTTTTTTGGACTTAGTCATTTTTCCTGCGTTTATCAGACTTTCAGATAGGGGAAATGTCAGTGAGCATTCCGATTTCAGTTCCAGAGCGATTCGCCCAATGAGTCCTTGATATTTCGTCGTTTTCAGCCAATTTTTCTGGATTTTTGAAAATTTCACTTTTTTGTGAAAATATCCACTAAATGAGGGAATAATATGTGTGAGGGTACCCCAGGAGAGTTCCAAATGTGTGTGGGTAGAATATATATCCCACGGGGGTAAAATTGAAAAAAGTTGAAAAAAAATTTTTTTTGGACTTAGTCATTTTTCCGGCGTTTATCAGACTTTCAGATAGGGGAAATGTCAGTGAGCGTTCCGATTTCAGTTCCAGAGCGATTCGCCGGATGCGTCCTTGATATTTAGTAGTTTTCAGCCAATTTTCTGGATTTTTGAAAATTTCACTTTTCTGTGAAAATATCCACTAAATGAGGGAATAATATGTGTGAGGGTACCCCAGGAGAGTTCCAAATGTGTGTGGGTAGAATATATATCCCACGGGGGTAAAATTGAAAAAAGTTGAAAACATTTTTTTTTGGACTTAGTCATTTTTCCGGCATTTATCAGACTTTCAGATAGGGGAAATGTCAGTGAGCGTTCCGATTTCAGTTCCAGAGCGATTTGCCCAATAAGTCCTTGATATTTAGTCGATTTCAGCCAATTTTCTGGATTTTTGAAAATTTCACTTTTTTGTGAAAATATCCACTAAATGAGGGAATAATATGTGTGAGGGTACCCCAGGAGAGTTCCAAATGTGGGTGGGTAGAATATATATCCCACGGGGGTAAAATTGAAAAAAGTTGAAAAAATATTTTTTTAGACTTAGTCATTTTTCCGGCATTTATCAGACTTTCAGATAGGGGAAATGTCAGTGAGCATTCCGATTTCAGTTCCAGAGCGATTCGCCCAATGAGTCCTTGATATTTAGTCGTTTTCAGCCAATTTTTCTGGATTTTTGAAAATTTCACTTTTTTGCGAAAATATCCACTAAATGAGGGAATAATATGTGTGAGGGTACCCCAGGAGAGTTCCAAATGTGGGTGGGTAGAATATATATCCCACGGGGGTAAAATTGAAAAAAGTTGAAAAAATATTTTTTTAGACTTAGTCATTTTTCCGGCATTTATCAGACTTTCAGATAGGGTAAATGTCAGTGAGCATTCCGATTTCAGTTCCAGAGCGATTCACCCTATGAGTCCTTGATATTTAGCCGTTTTTAGCCAATTTTCTGGATTTTTGAAAATTTCACTTTTTTGTGAAAATATCCACTAAATGAGGGAATAATATGTGTGAGGGTACCACAGGAGAGTTCCAAATGTGTGTGGGTAGAATATATATCCCACGGGGGTAAAATTGAAAAAAGTTGAAAAAAAAATTTTTTGGACTCAGTCATTTTTCTGGCGTTTATCAGACTTTCAGAAAGGGGAAATGTCAGTGAGCATTCCGATTTCAGTTCCAGAGCGATTCGCCCAATGAGTCCTTGATATTTCGTCGTTTTCAGCCAATTTTTCTGGATTTTTGAAAATTTCACTTTTTTGGAAAATATCCACTAAATGAGGGAATAATATGTGTGAGTGTACCCCAGGAGAGTTCCAAATGTGTGTGGGTAGAATATATATCCCACGGGGGTAAAATTTAAAAAAGTTGAAAACATTTTTTTTTGGACTTAGTCATTTTTCCGGCGTTTATCAGACTTTCAGATAGGGGAAATGTCAGTGAGCATTCCGATTTCAGTTCCAGAGCGATTCGCCCAATGAGTCCTTGATATTTCGTCGTTTTCAGCCAATTTTTCTGGATTTTTGAAAATTTCGCTTTTTTGTGAAAATATCCACTAAATGAGGAAATAATATGTGTGAGGGTACCCCAGGAGAGTTCCAAATGTGTGTGGGTAGAATATATATCCCACGGGGGTAAAATTGAAAAAAGTTGAAAAAATATTTTTTTTGGACTTAGTCATTTTTCCGGCGTTTATCAGACTTTCAGATAGGGGAAATGTCAGTGAGCATTCCGATTTCAGTTCCAGAGCGATTCTCCCAATGAGTCCTTGATATTTCGTCGTTTTCAGCCAATTTTTCTGGATTTTTGAAAATTTCACTTTTTTGTGAAAATATCCACTAAATGAGGGAATAATATGTGTGAGGGTACCCCAGGAGAGTTCCAAATGTGTGTGGGTAGAATATATATCCAACGGGGGTAAAATTGAAATAAGTTGAAAACATTTTTTTTTGGACTTAGTCATTTTTCCGGCATTTATCAGACTTTCAGATAGGGGAAATGTCAGTGAGTGTTCCGATTTCAGTTCCAGAGCGATTTGCCCAATAAGTCCTTGATATTTAGTCGATTTCAGCCAATTTTCTGGATTTTTGAAAATTTCACTTTTTTGTGAAAATATCCACTAAATGAGGGAATAATATGTGTGAGGGTACCCCAGGAGAGTTCCAAATGTGTGTGGGTAGAATATATATCCCACGGGGGTAAAATTGAAAAAAGTAGAAAAAAAATTTTTTTGGGACTTAGTCATTTTTCCGGCGTTTATCAGACTTTCAGATAGGGGAAATGTCAGTGAGCGTTCCGATTTCAGTTCCAGAGCGATTCGCCGGATGAGTCCTTGATATTTAGTCGTTTTCAGCCAATTTTCTGGATTTTTGAAAATTTCACTTTTCTGTGAAAATATCCACTAAATGAGGGAATAATATGTGTGAGGGTACCCCAGGAGAGTTCCAAATGTGGGTGGGTAGAATATATATCCCACGGGGGTAAAATTGAAAAAAGTTGAAAAAATATTTTTTTAGACTTAGTCATTTTTCCGGCATTTATCTGACGTTCAGATAGGGGAAATGTCAGTGAGCATTCCGATTTCAGTTCCATAGCGATTCACCCAGTGAGTCCTTGATATTTAGTCGTTTTCAGCCAATTTTCTGGATTTTTGAAAATTTCACTTTTTTGTGAAAATATCCACTAAATGAGGGAATAATGTGTGTGAGGGTACCCCAGGAGAGTTCCAAATGTGTGTGGGTAGAATATATATCCCACGGGGGTAAAATTGAAAAAAATTGAAAAAAAAATTTTTTGGACTCAGTCATTTTTCTGGCGTTTATCAGACTTTCAGATAGGGGAAATGTCAGTGAGCATTCCGATTTCAGTTCCAGAGCGATTCGCCCAATGAGTCCTTGATATTTCGTCGTTTTCAGCCAATTTTTCTGGATTTTTGAAAATTTCACTTTTTTGTGAAAATATCCACTAAATGAGGGAATAATATGTGTGAGGGTACCCCAGGAGAGTTCCAAATGTGTGTGGGTAGAATATATATCCCACGGGGGTAAAATTGAAAAAAGTAGAAAAAATATTTTTTTGGGACTTAGTCATTTTTCCGGCGTTTATCAGACTTTCAGATAGGGGAAATGTCAGTGAGCGTTCCGATTTCAGTTCCAGAGCGATTCGCCGGATGAGTCCTTGATATTTAGTCGTTTTCAGCCAATTTTCTGGATTTTTGAAAATTTCACTTTTCTGTGAAAATATCCACTAAATGAGGGAATAATATGTGTGAGGGTACCCCAGGAGAGTTCCAAATGTGGGTGGGTAGAATATATATCCCACGGGGGTAAAATTGAAAAAAGTTGAAAAAATATTTTTTTAGACTTAGTCATTTTTCCGGCATTTATCTGACGTTCAGATAGGGGAAATGTCAGTGAGCATTCCGATTTCAGTTCCATAGCGATTCACCCAGTGAGTCCTTGATATTTAGTCGTTTTCAGCCAATTTTCTGGATTTTTGAAAATTTCACTTTTTTGTGAAAATATCCACTAAATGAGGGAATAATGTGTGTGAGGGTACCCCAGGAGAGTTCCAAATGTGTGTGGGTAGAATATATATCCCACGGGGGTAAAATTGAAAAAAATTGAAAAAAAAATTTTTTGGACTCAGTCATTTTTCTGGCGTTTATCAGACTTTCAGATAGGGGAAATGTCAGTGAGCATTCCGATTTCAGTTCCAGAGCGATTCGCCCAATGAGTCCTTGATATTTCGTCGTTTTCAGCCAATTTTTCTGGATTTTTGAAAATTTCACTTTTTTGTGAAAATATCCACTAAATGAGGGAATAATATGTGTGAGGGTACCCCAGGAGAGTTCCAAATGTGTGTGGGTAGAATATATATCCCACGGGGGTAAAATTGAAAAAAGTTGAAAACATTTTTTTTTGGACTTAGTCATTTTTCCGGCGTTTATCAGCCTTTCAGATAGGGGAAATGTCAGTGAGCATTCCGAGTTTCAGTTCCAGAGCGATTCGCCCAATGAGTCCTTGATATTTTGTCGTTTTCAGACAATTTTTCTGGATTTTTGAAAATTTCACTTTTTTGTGAAAATATCCACTAAATGAGGGAATAATATGTGTGAGGGTACCCCAGGAGAGTTCCAAATGTGTGAGGGTAGAATATATATCCCACGCGGGTAAAATTGAAAAAAGTTGAAAAAATTTTTTTTTTGGACTTAGTCATTTTTCCGGCGTTTATCAGACTTTCAGATAGGGGAAATGTCAGTGAGCGTTCCAATTTCAGTTACAGAGCGATTCGCCGGATGAGTGATTGATATTTAGTCGTTTTCAGCCAATTTACTGGATTTTTGAAAATTTCACTTTTCTGTGAAAATATCCACTAAATGAGGGAATAATATGTGTGAGGGTACCCCAGGAGAGTTCCAAATGTGTGTGGGTAGAATATATATCCCACGGGGGTAAAATTGAAAAAAGTTGAAAACATTTTTTTTTGGACTCAGTCATTTTTCCGGCATTTATCAGACTTTCAGATAGGGGAAATGTCAGTGAGCATTCTGATTTCATGTCCAGAGTGATTCACCCAATGAGTCCTTGATATTTTGTCGTTTTCAGCCAATTTTCTGGATTTTTGAAAATTTCACTTTTTTGTGAAAATATCCACTAAATGAGGGAATAATATGTGTGAGGGTACCACAGGAGAGTTCCAAATGTGTGTGGGTAGAATATATATCCCACGGGGGTAAAATTGAAAAAAGTTGAAAACATTTTTTTTGGACTTAGTCATTTTTCCGGCGTTTATCAGACTTTCAGATAGGGGAAATGTCAGTGAGCATTCCGATTTCAGTTCCAGAGCGATTCGCCCAATGAGTCCTTGATATTTAGTCGTTTTCAGCCAATTTTCTGGATTTTTGAAAATTTCACTTTTCTGTGAAAATATCCACTAAATGAGGGAATAATATGTGTGAGGGTACCCCAGGAGAGTTCCAAATGTGTGTGGGTAGAATATATATCCCACGGGGGTAAAATTGAAAAAAGTAGAAAAAATATTTTTTTGGGACTTAGTCATTTTTCCGGCGTTTATCAGACTTTCAGATAGGGGAAATGTCAGTGAGCGTTCCGATTTCAGTTCCAGAGCGATTCGCCGGATGAGTCCTTGATATTTAGTCGTTTTCAGCCAATTTTCTGGATTTTTGAAAATTTCACTTTTCTGTGAAAATATCCACTAAATGAGGGAATAATATGTGTGAGGGTACCCCAGGAGAGTTCCAAATGTGGGTGGGTAGAATATATATCCCACGGGGGTAAAATTGAAAAAAGTTGAAAAAATATTTTTTTAGACTTAGTCATTTTTCCGGCATTTATCTGACTTTCAGATAGGGGAAATGTCAGTGAGCATTCCGATTTCAGTTCCATAGCGATTCACCCAGTGAGTCCTTGATATTTAGTCGTTTTCAGCCAATTTTCTGGATTTTTGAAAATTTCACTTTTTTGTGAAAATATCCACTAAATGAGGGAATAATGTGTGTGAGGGTACCCCAGGAGAGTTCCAAATGTGTGTGGGTAGAATATATATCCCACGGGGGTAAAATTGAAAAAAATTGAAAAAAAAATTTTTTGGACTCAGTCATTTTTCTGGCGTTTATCAGACTTTCAGATAGGGGAAATGTCAGTGAGCATTCCGATTTCAGTTCCAGAGCGATTCGCCCAATGAGTCCTTGATATTTCGTCGTTTTCAGCCAATTTTTCTGGATTTTTGAAAATTTCACTTTTTTGTGAAAATATCCACTAAATGAGGGAATAATATGTGTGAGGGTACCCCAGGAGAGTTCCAAATGTGTGTGGGTAGAATATATATCCCACGGGGGTAAAATTGAAAAAAGTTGAAAACATTTTTTTTTGGACTTAGTCATTTTTCCGGCGTTTATCAGCCTTTCAGATAGGGGAAATGTCAGTGAGCATTCCGAGTTTCAGTTCCAGAGCGATTCGCCCAATGAGTCCTTGATATTTTGTCGTTTTCAGACAATTTTTCTGGATTTTTGAAAATTTCACTTTTTTGTGAAAATATCCACTAAATGAGGGAATAATATGTGTGAGGGTACCCCAGGAGAGTTCCAAATGTGTGAGGGTAGAATATATATCCCACGCGGGTAAAATTGAAAAAAGTTGAAAAAATTTTTTTTTTGGACTTAGTCATTTTTCCGGCGTTTATCAGACTTTCAGATAGGGGAAATGTCAGTGAGCGTTCCAATTTCAGTTACAGAGCGATTCGCCGGATGAGTGATTGATATTTAGTCGTTTTCAGCCAATTTACTGGATTTTTGAAAATTTCACTTTTCTGTGAAAATATCCACTAAATGAGGGAATAATATGTGTGAGGGTACCCCAGGAGAGTTCCAAATGTGTGTGGGTAGAATATATATCCCACGGGGGTAAAATTGAAAAAAGTTGAAAACATTTTTTTTTGGACTCAGTCATTTTTCCGGCATTTATCAGACTTTCAGATAGGGGAAATGTCAGTGAGCATTCTGATTTCATGTCCAGAGTGATTCACCCAATGAGTCCTTGATATTTTGTCGTTTTCAGCCAATTTTCTGGATTTTTGAAAATTTCACTTTTTTGTGAAAATATCCACTAAATGAGGGAATAATATGTGTGAGGGTACCACAGGAGAGTTCCAAATGTGTGTGGGTAGAATATATATCCCACGGGGGTAAAATTGAAAAAAGTTGAAAACATTTTTTTTGGACTTAGTCATTTTTCCGGCGTTTATCAGACTTTCAGATAGGGGAAATGTCAGTGAGCATTCCGATTTCAGTTCCAGAGCGATTCGCCGGATGAGTCCTTGATATTTAGTCGTTTTCAGCCAATTTTCTGGATTTTTGAAAATTTCACTTTTCTGTGAAAATATCCACTAAATGAGGGAATAATATGTGTGAGGGTACCCCAGGAGAGTTCCAAATGTGGGTGGGTAGAATATATATCCCACGGGGGTAAAATTGAAAAAAGTTGAAAAAATATTTTTTTAGACTTAGTCATTTTTCCGGCATTTATCTGACTTTCAGATAGGGGAAATGTCAGTGAGCATTCCGATTTCAGTTCCATAGCGATTCACCCAGTGAGTCCTTGATATTTAGTCGTTTTCAGCCAATTTTCTGGATTTTTGAAAATTTCACTTTTTTGTGAAAATATCCACTAAATGAGGGAATAATGTGTGTGAGGGTACCCCAGGAGAGTTCCAAATGTGTGTGGGTAGAATATATATCCCACGGGGGTAAAATTGAAAAAAATTGAAAAAAAAATTTTTTGGACTCAGTCATTTTTCTGGCGTTTATCAGACTTTCAGATAGGGGAAATGTCAGTGAGCATTCCGATTTCAGTTCCAGAGCGATTCGCCCAATGAGTCCTTGATATTTCGTCGTTTTCAGCCAATTTTTCTGGATTTTTGAAAATTTCACTTTTTTGTGAAAATATCCACTAAATGAGGGAAAAATATGTGTGAGGGTACCCCAGGAGAGTTCCAAATGTGTGTGGGTAGAATATATATCCCACGGGGGTAAAATTGAAAAAAGTTGAAAACATTTTTTTTTGGACTTAGTCATTTTTCCGGCGTTTATCAGCCTTTCAGATAGGGGAAATGTCAGTGAGCATTCCGAGTTTCAGTTCCAGAGCGATTCGCCCAATGAGTCCTTGATATTTTGTCGTTTTCAGACAATTTTTCTGGATTTTTGAAAATTTCACTTTTTTGTGAAAATATCCACTAAATGAGGTAATAATATGTGTGAGGGTACCCCAGGAGAGTTCCAAATGTGTGAGGGTAGAATATATATCCCACGCGGGTAAAATTGAAAAAAGTTGAAAAAATTTTTTTTTTGGACTTAGTCATTTTTCCGGCGTTTATCAGACTTTCAGATAGGGGAAATGTCAGTGAGCGTTCCAATTTCAGTTCCAGAGCGATTCGCCGGATGAGTGATTGATATTTAGTCGTTTTCAGCCAATTTACTGGATTTTTGAAAATTTCACTTTTCTGTGAAAATATCCACTAAATGAGGGAATAATATGTGTGAGGGTACCCCAGGAGAGTTCCAAATGTGTGTGGGTAGAATATATATCCCACGGGGGTAAAATTGAAAAAAGTTGAAAACATTTTTTTTTGGACTCAGTCATTTTTCCGGCATTTATCAGACTTTCAGATAGGGGAAATGTCAGTGAGCATTCTGATTTCATGTCCAGAGTGATTCACCCAATGAGTCCTTGATATTTTGTCGTTTTCAGCCAATTTTCTGGATTTTTGAAAATTTCACTTTTTTGTGAAAATATCCACTAAATGAGGGAATAATATGTGTGAGGGTACCACAGGAGAGTTCCAAATGTGTGTGGGTAGAATATATATCCCACGGGGGTAAAATTGAAAAAAGTTGAAAACATTTTTTTTGGACTTAGTCATTTTTCCGGCGTTTATCAGACTTTCAGATAGGGGAAATGTCAGTGAGCATTCCGATTTCAGTTCCAGAGCGATTCGCCCAATGAGTCCTTGATATTTAGTCGTTTTCAGCCAATTTTCTGGATTTTTGAAAATTTCACTTTTCTGTGAAAATATCCACTAAATGAGGGAATAATATGTGTGAGGGTACCCCAGGAGAGTTCCAAATGTGTGTGGGTAGAATATATATCCCACGGGGGTAAAATTGAAAAAAGTTGAAAACATTTTTTTTTGGACTTAGTCATTTTTCCGGCATTTATCAGACTTTCAGATAGGGGAAATGTCAGTGAGCGTTCCGATTTCAGTTCCAGAGCGATTTGCCCAATAAGTCCTTGATATTTAGTCGATTTCAGCCAATTTTCTGGATTTTTGAAAATTTCACTTTTTTGTGAAAATATCCACTAAATGAGGGAATAATATGTGTGAGGGTACCCCAGGAGAGTTCCAAATGTGGGTGGGTAGAATATATATCCCACGGGGGTAAAATTGAAAAAAGTTGAAAAAATATTTTTTTAGACTTAGTCATTTTTCCGACATTTATCAGACTTTCAGATAGGGGAAATGTCAGTGAGCATTCCGATTTCAGTTCCAGAGCGATTCGCCCAATGAGTCCTTGATTTTTAGTTGTTTTCAGCCAATTTTATGTATTTTTGAAAATTTCACTTTTTTGTGAAAATATCCACTAAATGAGGGAATAATATGTGTGAGGGTACCCCAGGAGAGTTCCAAATGTGGGTGGGTAGAATATATATCCCACGGGGGTAAAATTGAAAAAAGTTGAAAAAATATTTTTTTAGACTTAGTCATTTTTCCGGCATTTATCAGACTTTCAGATAGGGGAAATGTCAGTGAGCAGAGCGATTCGCCCAATGAGTCCTTGATTTTTAGTTGTTTTCAGCCAATTTTCTGTATTTTTGAAAATTTCACTTTTTTGTGAAAATATCCACTAAATGAGGGAATAATATGTGTGAGGGTACCCCAGGAGAGTTCCAAATGTGGGTGGGTAGAATATATATCCCACGGGGGTAAAATTGAAAAAAGTTGAAAAAATATTTTTTTAGACTCAGTGAGCATTCCGATTTCAGTTCCAGAGCGATTCGCCCAATGAGTCCTTGATTTTTAGTCGTTTTCAGCCAATTTTCTGGATTTTTGAAAATTTCACTTTTTTGTGAAAATATCCACTAAATGAGGGAATAATATGTGTGAGGGTACCCCAGGAGAGTTCCAAATGTGTGTGGGTAGAATATATATCCCACGGGGGTAAAATTAAAAAAAGTTGAAAAAAAAATTTTTTGGACTTAGTCATTTTTCCGGCATTTATCAGACTTTCAGATAGGGGAAATGTCAGTGAGCATTCCGATTTCATGTCCAGAGTGATTCACCCAATGAGTCCTTGATATTTAGTCGTTTTCAGCCAATTTTCTGGATTTTTGAAAATTTCACTTTTTTGTGAAAATATCCACTAAATGAGGGAATAATATGTGTGAGGGTACCCCAGGAGAGTTCCAAATGTGTGTGGGTAGAATATATATCCCACGGGGGTAAAATTGAAAAAACTTGAAAACATTTTTTTTTGGACTTAGTCATTTTTCCGGCATTTATCAGACTTTCAGATAGGGGAAATGTCAGTGAGCGTTCCGATTTCAGTTCCAGAGCGATTTGCCCAATAAGTCCTTGATATTTAGTCGATTTCAGCCAATTTTCTGGATTTTTGAAAATTTCACTTTTTTGTGAAAATATCCACTAAATGAGGGAATAATATGTGTGAGGGTACCCCAGGAGAGTTCCAAATGTGGGTGGGTAGAATATATATCCCACGGGGGTAAAATTGAAAAAAGTTTAAAAAAAAATTTTAGACTCAGTCATTTTTCTGGCGTTTATTAGACTTTCAGATAGGGGAAATGTCAGTGAGCATTCCGATTTCAGTTCCAGAGCGATTCGCCCAATGAGTCCTTGATATTTCGTCGTTTTCAGCCAATTTTTCTGGATTTTTGAAAATTTCACTTTTTTGTGAAAATATCCACTAAATGAGGGAATAATATGTGTGAGGGTACCACAGGAGAGTTCCAAATGTGTGTGGGTAGAATATATATCCCACGGGGGTAAAATTGAAAAAAGTTGAAAAAAAAATTTTTTGGACTTAGTCATTTTTCCGGCATTTATCAGACTTTCAGATAGGGGAAATGTCAGTGAGCATTCCGATTTCATGTCCAGAGTGATTCACCCAATGAGTCCTTGATATTTAGTCGTTTTCAGCCAATTTTCTGGATTTTTGAAAATTTCACTTTTTTGTGAAAATATCCACTAAATGAGGGAATAATATGTGTGAGGGTACCACAGGAGAGTTCCAAATGTGTGTGGGTAGAATATATATCCCACGGGGGTAAAATTGAAAAAAGTTGAAAAAAAAATTTTTTGGACTCAGTCATTTTTCTGGCGTTTATCAGACTTTCAGATAGGGGAAATGTCAGTGAGCATTCCGATTTCAATTCCAGAGCGATTCGCCCAATGAGTCCTTGATATTTCGTCGTTTTCAGCAAATTTTTCTGGATTTTTGAAAATTTCACTTTTTTGTGAAAATATCCACTAAATGAGGGAATAATTTGTGTGAGGGTACCCCAGGAGAGTTCCAAATGTGTGTGGGTAGAATATATATCCCACGGGGGTAAAATTGAAAAAAGTTGAAAACATTTTTTTTTGGACTTAGTCATTTTTCCGGCATTTATCAGACTTTCAGATAGGGGAAATGTCAGTGAGCGTTCCGATTTCAGTTCCAGAGCGATTTGCCCAATAAGTCCTTGATATTTAGTGGTTTTCAGCCAATTTTCTGGATTTTTGAAAATTTCACTTTTTTGTGAAAATATCCACTAAATGACGGAATAATATGTGTGTGGGTACCACAGGAGAGTTCCAAATGTGTGTGGGTAGAATATATATCCCACGGGGGTAAAATTGAAAAAAGTTTAAAAAAAAATTTTAGACTCAGTCATTTTTCTGGCGTTTATTAGACTTTCAGATAGGGGAAATGTCAGTGAGCATTCCGATTTCAGTTCCAGAGCGATTCGTCCAATGAGTCCTTGATATTTCGTCGTTTTCAGCCAATTTTTCTGGATTTTTGAAAATTTCACTTTTTTGTGAAAATATCCACTAAATGAGGGAATAATATGTGTGAGGGTACCACAGGAGAGTTCCAAATGTGTGTGGGTAGAATATATATCCCACGGGGGTAAAATTGAAAAAAGTTGAAAAAAAAATTTTTTGGACTCAGTCATTTTTCTGGCGTTTATTAGACTTTCAGATAGGGGAAATGTCAGTGAGCATTCCGATTTCAGTTCCAGAGCGATTCGCCCAATGAGTCCTTGATATTTCGTCGTTTTCAGCCAATTTTTCTGGATTTTTGAAAATTTCACTTTTTTGTGAAAATATCCACTAAATGAGGGAATAATATGTGTGAGGGTACCCCAGGAGAGTTCCAAATGTGTGTGGGTAGAATATATATCCAACGGGGGTAAAATTGAAAAAAGTTGAAAACATTTTTTTTTGGACTTAGTAATTTTTCCGGCATTCATCAGACTTTCAGATAGGGGAAATGTCAGTGAGCGTTCCGATTTCAGTTCCAGAGCGATTCGCCCAATGAGTCCTTGATTTTTAGTTGTTTTCAGCCAATTTTCTGTATTTTTGAAAATTTCACTTTTTTGTGAAAATATCCACTAAATGAGGGAATAATATGTGTGAGGGTACCCCAGGAGAGTTCCAAATGTGGGTGGGTAGAATATATATCCCACGGGGGTAAAATTGAAAAAAGTTGAAAAAAAAATTTTTTCGACTTAGTCATTTTTCCGGCATTTATCAGACTTTCAGATAGGGGAAATGTCAGTGAGCATTCCGATTTCATGTCCAGAGTGATTCACCCAATGAGTCCTTGATATTTAGTCGTTTTCAGCCAATTTTCTGGATTTTTGAAAATTTCACTTTTTTGTGAAAATATCCACTAAATGAGGGAATAATATGTGTGAGGGTACCACAGGAGAGTTCCAAATGTGTGTGGGTAGAATATATATCCCACGGGGGTAAAATTGAAAAAAGTTGAAAAAAAAATTTTTTGGACTCAGTCATTTTTCTGGCGTTTATCAGACTTTCAGATAGAGGAAATGTCAGTGAGCATTCCGATTTCAATTCCAGAGCGATTCGCCCAATGAGTCCTTGATATTTCGTCGTTTTCAGCAAATTTTTCTGGATTTTTGAAAATTTCACTTTTTTGTGAAAATATCCACTAAATGAGGGAATAATTTGTGTGAGGGTACCCCAGGAGAGTTCCAAATGTGTGTGGGTAGAATATATATCCCACGGGGGTAAAATTGAAAAAAGTTGAAAACATTTTTTTTGGACTTAGTCATTTTTCCGGCATTTATCAGACTTTCAGATAGGGGAAATGTCAGTGAGCGTTCCGATTTCAGTTCCAGAGCGATTTGCCCAATAAGTCCTTGATATTTAGTGGTTTTCAGCCAATTTTCTGGATTTTTGAAAATTTCACTTTTTTGTGAAAATATCCACTAAATGAGGGAATAATATGTGTGTGGGTACCACAGGAGAGTTCCAAATGTGTGTGGGTAGAATATATATCCCACGGGGGTAAAATTGAAAAAAGTTTAAAAAAAAATTTTAGACTCAGTCATTTTTCTGGCGTTTATTAGACTTTCAGATAGGGGAAATGTCAGTGAGCATTCCGATTTCAGTTCCAGAGCGATTCGCCCAATGAGTCCTTGATATTTCGTCGTTTTCAGCCAATTTTTCTGGATTTTTGAAAATTTCACTTTTTTGTGAAAATATCCACTAAATGAGGGAATAATATGTGTGAGGGTACCACAGGAGAGTTCCAAATGTGTGTGGGTAGAATATATATCCCACGGGGGTAAAATTGAAAAAAGTTGAAAAAAAAATTTTTTGGACTTAGTCATTTTTCCGGCATTTATCAGACTTTCAGATAGGGGAAATGTCAGTGAGCATTCCGATTTCATGTCCAGAGTGATTCACCCAATGAGTCCTTGATATTTAGTCGTTTTCAGCCAATTTTCTGGATTTTTGAAAATTTCACTTTTTTGTGAAAATATCCACTAAATGAGGGAATAATATGTGTGAGGGTACCACAGGAGAGTTCCAAATGTGTGTGGGTAGAATATATATCCCACGGGGGTAAAATTGAAAAAAGTTGAAAAAAAATTTTTTTGGACTCAGTCATTTTTCTGGCGTTTATCAGACTTTCAGATAGGGGAAATGTCAGTGAGCATTCCGATTTCAATTCCAGAGCGATTCGCCCAATGAGTCCTTGATATTTAGTGGTTTTCAGCCAATTTTCTGGATTTTTGAAAATTTCACTTTTTTGTGAAAATATCCACTAAATGAGGGAATAATATGTGTGTGGGTACCACAGGAGAGTTCCAAATGTGTGTGGGTAGAATATATATCCCACGGGGGTAAAATTGAAAAAAGTTTAAAAAAAAATTTTTTGGACTCACTCATTTTTCTGGCGTTTATTAGACTTTCAGATAGGGGAAATGTCAGTGAGCATTCCGATTTCAGTTCCAGAGCGATTCGCCCAATGAGTCCTTGATATTTCGTCGTTTTCAGCCAATTTTTCTGGATTTTTGAAAATTTCACTTTTTTGTGAAAATATCCACTAAATGCGGGAATAATATGTGTGAGGGTACCCCAGGAGAGTTCCAAATGTGTGTGGGTAGAATATATATCCAACGGGGGTAAAATTGAAAAAAGTTGAAAACATTTTTTTTTGGACTTAGTAATTTTTCCGGCATTCATCAGACTTTCAGATAGGGGAAATGTCAGTGAGCATTCCAATTTCAATTCCAGAGCGATTCGCCCAATGAGTCCTTGATATTTCATCGTTTTCAGCCAATTTTTCTGGATTTTTGAAAATTTCACTTTTCTGTGAAAATATCCACTAAATGAGGGAATAATATGTGTGAGGGTACCCCAGGAGAGTTCCAAATGTGTGTGGGTAGAATATATATCCCACGGGGGTAAAATTAAAAAAAGTTGAAAAAAAAATTTTTTGGACTTAGTCATTTTTCCGGCATTTATCAGACTTTCAGATAGGGGAAATGTCAGTGAGCATTCCGATTTCATGTCCAGAGTGATTCACCCAATGAGTCCTTGATATTTAGTCGTTTTCAGCCAATTTTCTGGATTTTTGAAAATTTCACTTTTTTGTGAAAATATCCACTAAATGAGGGAATAATATGTGTGAGGGTACCACAGGAGAGTTCCAAATGTGTGTGGGTAGAATATGTATCCCACGGGGGTAAAATTGAAAAAAGTTGAAAAAAAAATTTTTTGGACTCAGTCATTTTTCTGGCGTTTATCAGACTTTCAGATAGGGGAAATGTCAGTGAGCATTCCGATTTCAATTCCAGAGCGATTCGCCCAATGAGTCCTTGATATTTCGTCGTTTTCAGCCAATTTTTCTGGATTTTTGAAAATTTCACTTTTTTGTGAAAATATCCACTAAATGAGGGAATAATTTGTGTGAGGGTACCCCAGGAGAGTTCCAAATGTGTGTGGGTAGAATATATATCCCACGGGGGTAAAATTGAAAAAAGTTGAAAACATTTTTTTTGAACTTAGTCATTTTTCCGGCATTTATCAGACTTTCAGATAGGGGAAATGTCAGTGAGCGTTCCGATTTCAGTTCCAGAGCGATTTGCCCAATAAGTCCTTGATATTTAGTGATTTTCAGCCAATTTTCTGGATTTTTGAAAATTTCACTTTTCTGTGAAAATATCCACTAAATGAGGGAATAATATGTGTGAGGGTACCCCAGGAGAGTTCCAAATGTGTGTGGATAGAATATATATCCCACGGGGGTAAAATTAAAAAAAGTTGAAAAAAAAATTTTTTGGACTTAGTCATTTTTCCGGCATTTATCAGACTTTCAGATAGGGGAAATGTCAGTGAGCATTCCGATTTCATGTCCAGAGTGATTCACCCAATGAGTCCTTGATATTTAGTCGTTTTCAGCCAATTTTCTGGATTTTTGAAAATTTCACTTTTTTGTGAAAATATCCACTAAATGAGGGAATAATATGTGTGAGGGTACCACAGGAGAGTTCCAAATGTGTGTGGGTAGAATATATATCCCACGGGGGTAAAATTGAAAAAAGTTGAAAAAAAAATTTTTTGGACTCAGTCATTTTTCTGGCGTTTATCAGACTTTCAGATAGGGGAAATGTCAGTGAGCATTCCGATTTCAATTCCAGAGCGATTCGCCCAATGAGTCCTTGATATTTTGTCGTTTTCAGCCAATTTTTCTGGATTTTTGAAAATTTCACTTTTTTGTGAAAATATCCACTAAATGAGGGAATAATTTGTGTGAGGGTACCCCAGGAGAGTTCCAAATGTGTGTGGGTAGAATATATATCCCACGGGGGTAAAATTGAAAAAAGTTGAAAACATTTTTTTTGAACTTAGTCATTTTTCCGGCATTTATCAGACTTTCAGATAGGGGAAATGTCAGTGAGCATTCCGATTTCAGTTCCAGAGCGATTTGCCCAATAAGTCCTTGATATTTAGTGGTTTTCAGCCAATTTTCTGGATTTTTGAAAATTTCACTTTTCTGTGAAAATATCCACTAAATGAGGGAATAATATGTGTGAGGGTACCCCAGGAGAGTTCCAAATGTGTGTGGGTAGAATATATATCCCACGGGGGTAAAATTAAAAAAAGTTGAAAAAAAAATTTTTTGGACTTAGTCATTTTTCCGGCATTTATCAGACTTTCAGATAGGGGAAATGTCAGTGAGCATTCCGATTTCATGTCCAGAGTGATTCACCCAATGAGTCCTTGATATTTAGTCGTTTTCAGCCAATTTTCTGGATTTTTGAAAATTTCACTTTTTTGTGAAAATATCCACTAAATGAGGGAATAATATGTGTGAGGGTACCACAGGAGAGTTCCAAATGTGTGTGGGTAGAATATATATCCCACGGGGGTAAAATTGAAAAAAGTTGAAAAAAAAATTTTTTGGACTCAGTCATTTTTCTGGCGTTTATCAGACTTTCAGATAGGGGAAATGTCAGTGAGCATTCCGATTTCAATTCCAGAGCGATTCGCCCAATGAGTCCTTGATATTTTGTCGTTTTCAGCCAATTTTCTGGATTTTTGAAAATTTCACTTTTTTGTGAAAATATCCACTAAATGAGGGAATAATTTGTGTGAGGGTACCCCAGGAGAGTTCCAAATGTGTGTGGGTAGAATATATATCCCACGGGGGTAAAATTGAAAAAAGTTGAAAACATTTTTTTTGAACTTAGTCATTTTTCCGGCATTTATCAGACTTTCAGATAGGGGAAATGTCAGTGAGCATTCCGATTTCAGTTCCAGAGCGATTTGCCCAATAAGTCCTTGATATTTAGTGGTTTTCAGCCAATTTTCTGGATTTTTGAAAATTTCACTTTTTTGTGAAAATATCCACTAAATGAGGGAATAATATGTGTGTGGGTACCACAGGAGAGTTCCAAATGTGTGTGGGTAGAATATATATCCCACGGGGGTAAAATTGAAAAAAGTTTAAAAAAAAATTTTAGACTCAGTCATTTTTCTGGCGTTTATTAGACTTTCAGATAGGGGAAATGTCAGTGAGCATTCCGATTTCAGTTCAAGAGCGATTCGCCCAATGAGTCCTTGATATTTCGTCGTTTTCAGCCAATTTTTCTGGATTTTTGAAAATTTCACTTTTTTGTGAAAATATCCACTAAATGAGGGAATAATATGTGTGAGGGTACCCCAGGAGAGTTCCAGATGTGTGTGGGTAGAATATATATCCAACGGGGGTAAAATTGAAAAAAGTTGAAAACATTTTTTTTTTGGACTAAGTAATTTTTCCGGCATTCATCAGACTTTCAGATAGGGGAAATGTCAGTGAGCGTTCCGATTTCAGTTCCAGAGCGATTCGCCCAAGGAGTCCTTCATTTTTAGTTGTTTTCAGCCAATTTTCTGTATTTTTGAAAATTTCACTTTTTTGTGAAAATATCCACTAAATGAGGGAATAATATGTGTGAGGGTACCCCAGGAGAGTTCCAAATGTGGGTGGGTAGAATATATATCCCACGGGGGTAAAATTGAAAAAAGTTGAAAAAAAAATTTTTTCGACTTAGTCATTTTTCCGGCATTTATCAGACTTTCAGATAGGGGAAATGTCAGTGAGCATTCCGATTTCATGTCCAGAGTGATTCACCCAATGAGTCCTTGATATTTAGTCGTTTTCAGCCAATTTTCTGGATTTTTGAAAATTTCACTTTTTTGTGAAAATATCCACTAAATGAGGGAATAATATGTGTGAGGGTACCACAGGAGAGTTCCAAATGTGTGTGGGTAGAATATATATCCCACGGGGGTAAAATTGAAAAAAGTTGAAATAAAAATTTTTTGGACTCAGTCATTTTTCTGGCGTTTATCAAACTTTCAGATAGAGGAAATGTCAGTGAGCATTCCGATTTCAATTCCAGAGCGATTCGCCCAATGAGTCCTTGATATTTCGTCGTTTTCAGCCAATTTTTCTGGATTTTTGAAAATTTCACTTTTCTGTGAAAATATCCACTAAATGAGGGAATAATATGTGTGAGGGTACCCCAGGAGAGTTCCAAATGTGTGTGGGTAGAATATATATCCCACGGGGGTAAAATTGAAAAAAGTTGAAAACATTTTTTTTTGGACTTAGTCATTTTTCCGGCATTTATCAGACTTTCAGATAGGGGAAATGTCAGTGAGCGTTCCGATTTCAGTTCCAGAGCGATTTGCCCAATAAGTCCTTGATATTTAGTCGATTTCAGCCAATTTTCTGGATTTTTGAAAATTTCACTTTTTTGTGAAAATATCCACTAAATGAGGGAATAATATGTGTGAGGGTACCCCAGGAGAGTTCCAAATGTGGGTGGGTAGAATATATATCCCACGGGGGTAAAATTGAAAAAAGTTGAAAAAATATTTTTTTAGACTTAGTCATTTTTCCGGCATTTATCAGACTTTCAGATAGGGGAAATGTCAGTGAGCATTCCGATTTCATGTCCAGAGTGATTCACCCAATGAGTCCTTGATATTTAGTCGTTTTCAGCCAATTTTCTGGATTTTTGAAAATTTCACTTTTTTGTGAAAATATCCACTAAATGAGGGAATAATATGTGTGAGGGTACCACAGGAGAGTTCCAAATGTGTGTGGGTAGAATATATATCCCACGGGGGTAAAATTGAAAAAAGTTGAAAAAAAAATTTTTTGGACTCAGTCATTTTTCTGGCGTTTATCAGACTTTCAGATAGGGGAAATGTCAGTGAGCATTCCGATTTCAATTCCAGAGCGATTCGCCCAATGAGTCCTTGATATTTTGTCGTTTTCAGCCAATTTTTCTGGATTTTTGAAAATTTCACTTTTTTGTGAAAATATCCACTAAATGAGGGAATAATTTGTGTGAGGGTACCCCAGGAGAGTTCCAAATGTGTGTGGGTAGAATATATATCCCACGGGGGTAAAATTGAAAAAAGTTGAAAACATTTTTTTTGAACTTAGTCATTTTTCCGGCATTTATCAGACTTTCAGATAGGGGAAATGTCAGTGAGCATTCCGATTTCAGTTCCAGAGCGATTTGCCCAATAAGTCCTTGATATTTAGTGGTTTTCAGCCAATTTTCTGGATTTTTGAAAATTTCACTTTTCTGTGAAAATATCCACTAAATGAGGGAATAATATGTGTGAGGGTACCCCAGGAGAGTTCCAAATGTGTGTGGGTAGAATATATATCCCACGGGGGTAAAATTAAAAAAAGTTGAAAAAAAAATTTTTTGGACTTAGTCATTTTTCCGGCATTTATCAGACTTTCAGATAGGGGAAATGTCAGTGAGCATTCCGATTTCATGTCCAGAGTGATTCACCCAATGAGTCCTTGATATTTAGTCGTTTTCAGCCAATTTTCTGGATTTTTGAAAATTTCACTTTTTTGTGAAAATATCCACTAAATGAGGGAATAATATGTGTGAGGGTACCACAGGAGAGTTCCAAATGTGTGTGGGTAGAATATATATCCCACGGGGGTAAAATTGAAAAAAGTTGAAAAAAAAATTTTTTGGACTCAGTCATTTTTCTGGCGTTTATCAGACTTTCAGATAGGGGAAATGTCAGTGAGCATTCCGATTTCAATTCCAGAGCGATTCGCCCAATGAGTCCTTGATATTTTGTCGTTTTCAGCCAATTTTCTGGATTTTTGAAAATTTCACTTTTTTGTGAAAATATCCACTAAATGAGGGAATAATTTGTGTGAGGGTACCCCAGGAGAGTTCCAAATGTGTGTGGGTAGAATATATATCCCACGGGGGTAAAATTGAAAAAAGTTGAAAACATTTTTTTTGAACTTAGTCATTTTTCCGGCATTTATCAGACTTTCAGATAGGGGAAATGTCAGTGAGCATTCCGATTTCAGTTCCAGAGCGATTTGCCCAATAAGTCCTTGATATTTAGTGGTTTTCAGCCAATTTTCTGGATTTTTGAAAATTTCACTTTTTTGTGAAAATATCCACTAAATGAGGGAATAATATGTGTGTGGGTACCACAGGAGAGTTCCAAATGTGTGTGGGTAGAATATATATCCCACGGGGGTAAAATTGAAAAAAGTTTAAAAAAAAATTTTAGACTCAGTCATTTTTCTGGCGTTTATTAGACTTTCAGATAGGGGAAATGTCAGTGAGCATTCCGATTTCAGTTCAAGAGCGATTCGCCCAATGAGTCCTTGATATTTCGTCGTTTTCAGCCAATTTTTCTGGATTTTTGAAAATTTCACTTTTTTGTGAAAATATCCACTAAATGAGGGAATAATATGTGTGAGGGTACCCCAGGAGAGTTCCAGATGTGTGTGGGTAGAATATATATCCAACGGGGGTAAAATTGAAAAAAGTTGAAAACATTTTTTTTTTGGACTAAGTAATTTTTCCGGCATTCATCAGACTTTCAGATAGGGGAAATGTCAGTGAGCGTTCCGATTTCAGTTCCAGAGCGATTCGCCCAAGGAGTCCTTCATTTTTAGTTGTTTTCAGCCAATTTTCTGTATTTTTGAAAATTTCACTTTTTTGTGAAAATATCCACTAAATGAGGGAATAATATGTGTGAGGGTACCCCAGGAGAGTTCCAAATGTGGGTGGGTAGAATATATATCCCACGGGGGTAAAATTGAAAAAAGTTGAAAAAAAAATTTTTTCGACTTAGTCATTTTTCCGGCATTTATCAGACTTTCAGATAGGGGAAATGTCAGTGAGCATTCCGATTTCATGTCCAGAGTGATTCACCCAATGAGTCCTTGATATTTAGTCGTTTTCAGCCAATTTTCTGGATTTTTGAAAATTTCACTTTTTTGTGAAAATATCCACTAAATGAGGGAATAATATGTGTGAGGGTACCACAGGAGAGTTCCAAATGTGTGTGGGTAGAATATATATCCCACGGGGGTAAAATTGAAAAAAGTTGAAATAAAAATTTTTTGGACTCAGTCATTTTTCTGGCGTTTATCAAACTTTCAGATAGAGGAAATGTCAGTGAGCATTCCGATTTCAATTCCAGAGCGATTCGCCCAATGAGTCCTTGATATTTCGTCGTTTTCAGCCAATTTTTCTGGATTTTTGAAAATTTCACTTTTCTGTGAAAATATCCACTAAATGAGGGAATAATATGTGTGAGGGTACCCCAGGAGAGTTCCAAATGTGTGTGGGTAGAATATATATCCCACGGGGGTAAAATTGAAAAAAGTTGAAAACATTTTTTTTTGGACTTAGTCATTTTTCCGGCATTTATCAGACTTTCAGATAGGGGAAATGTCAGTGAGCGTTCCGATTTCAGTTCCAGAGCGATTTGCCCAATAAGTCCTTGATATTTAGTCGATTTCAGCCAATTTTCTGGATTTTTGAAAATTTCACTTTTTTGTGAAAATATCCACTAAATGAGGGAATAATATGTGTGAGGGTACCCCAGGAGAGTTCCAAATGTGGGTGGGTAGAATATATATCCCACGGGGGTAAAATTGAAAAAAGTTGAAAAAATATTTTTTTAGACTTAGTCATTTTTCCGGCATTTATCAGACTTTCAGATAGGGGAAATGTCAGTGAGCATTCCGATTTCAGTTCCAGAGCGATTCGCCCAATGAGTCCTTGATTTTTAGTTGTTTTCAGCCAATTTTCTGTATTTTTGAAAATTTCACTTTTTTGTGAAAATATCCACTAAATGAGGGAATAATATGTGTGAGGGTACCCCAGGAGAGTTCCAAATGTGGGTGGGTAGAATATATATCCCACGGGGGTAAAATTGAAAAAAGTTGAAAAAAATTTTTTTTCGACTTAGTCATTTTTCCGGCATTTATCAGACTTTCAGATAGGGGAAATGTCAGTGAGCATTCCAATTTCATGTCCAGAGTGATTCACCCAATGAGTCCTTGATATTTAGTCGTTTTCAGCCAATTTTCTGGATTTTTGAAAATTTCACTTTTTTGTGAAAATATCCACTAAATGAGGGAATAATATGTGTGAGGGTACCACAGGAGAGTTCCAAATGTGTGTGGGTAGAATATATATCCCACGGGGGTAAAATTGAAAAAAGTTGAAAAAAAAATTTTTTGGACTCAGTCATTTTTCTGGCGTTTATCAAACTTTCAGATAGAGGAAATGTCAGTGAGCATTCCGATTTCAATTCCAGAGCGATTCGCCCAATGAGTCCTTGATATTTCGTCGTTTTCAGCCAATTTTTCTGGATTTTTGAAAATTTCACTTTTCTGTGAAAATATCCACTAAATTAGGGAATAATATGTGTGAGGGTACCCCAGGAGAGTTCCAAATGTGTGTGGGTAGAATATATATCCCACGGGGGTAAAATTGAAAAAAGTTGAAAACATTTTTTTTTGGACTTAGTCATTTTTCCGGCATTTATCAGACTTTCAGATAGGGGAAATGTCAGTGAGCGTTCCGATTTCAGTTCCAGAGCGATTTGCCCAATAAGTCCTTGATATTTAGTCGATTTCAGCCAATTTTCTGGATTTTTGAAAATTTCACTTTTTTGTGAAAATATCCACTAAATGAGGGAATAATATGTGTGAGGGTACCCCAGGAGAGTTCCAAATGTGGGTGGGTAGAATATATATCCCACGGGGGTAAAATTGAAAAAAGTTGAAAAAATATTTTTTTAGACTTAGTCATTTTTCCGGCATTTATCAGACTTTCAGATAGGGGAAATGTCAGTGAGCATTCCGATTTCAGTTCCAGAGCGATTCGCCCAATGAGTCCTTGATTTTTAGTTGTTTTCAGCCAATTTTCTGTATTTTTGAAAATTTCACTTTTTTGTGAAAATATCCACTAAATGAGGGAATAATATGTGTGAGGGTACCCCAGGAGAGTTCCAAATGTGGGTGGGTAGAATATATATCCCACGGGGGTAAAATTGAAAAAAGTTTAAAAAAAATTTTTTTGGACTTAGTCATTTTTCCGCCATTTATCAGACTTTCAGATAGGGGAAATGTCAGTGAGCATTCCGATTTCAGTTCCAGAGCGATTCTCCCAATGAGTCCTTGATATTTAGTCGTTTTCAGCCAATTTTCTGGATTTTTTAAAATTTCACTTTTTTGTGAAAATATCCACTAAATGAGGGAATAATTTGTGTGAGGGTACCCCAGGAGAGTTCCAAATGTGTGTGGGTAGAATATATATCCCACGGGGGTAAAATTGAAAAAAGTTGAAAACATTTTTTTTGGACTTAGTCATTTTTCCGGCATTTATCAGACTTTCAGATAGGGGAAATGTCAGTGAGCATTCCGATTTCAGTTCCAGAGCGATTCGCCCAATGAGTCCTTGATATTTCGTCGTTTTCAGCCAATTTTTCTGGATTTTTGAAAATTTCACTTTTTTGTGAAAATATCCACTAAATGAGGGAATAATATGTGTGAGGGTACCCCAGGAGAGTTCCAAATGTGTGTGGGTAGAATATATATCCCACGGGGGTAAAATTGAAAAAAGTTTAAAAAAAATTTTTTTGGACTTAGTCATTTTTCCGCCATTTATCAGACTTTCAGATAGGGGAAATGTCAGTGAGCATTCCGATTTCAGTTCCAGAGAGATTCACCCAATGAGTCCTTGATATTTAGTCGTTTTCAGCCAATTTTCTGGATTTTTGAAAATTTCACTTTTTTGTGAAAATATCCACTAAATGAGGGAATAATATGTGTGAGGGTACCACAGGAGAGTTCCAAATGTGTGTGGGTAGAATATATATCCCACGGGGGTAAAATTGAAAAAAGTTGAAAAAAAAATTTTTTGGACTCAGTCATTTTTCTGGCGTTTATCAGACTTTCAGATAGGGGAAATGTCAGTGAGCATTCCGATTTCAATTCCAGAGCGATTCGCCCAAAGAGTCCTTGATATTTCGTCGTTTTCAGCCAATTTTTCTGGATTTTTGAAAATTTCACTTTTTTGTGAAAATATCCACTAAATGAGGGAATAATTTGTGTGAGGGTACCCCATGAGAGTTCTAACTGTGTGTGGGTAGAATATATATCCCACGGGGGTAAAATTGAAAAAAGTTGAAAACATTTTTTTTTGGACTTAGTCATTTTTCCGGCGTTTATCAGACTTTCAGATAGGGGAAATGTCAGTGAGCATTCCGATTTCAGTTCCAGAGCGATTCGCCCAATGAGTCCTTGATATTTAGTCGTTTTCAGCCAATTTTCTGGATTTTTGAAAATTTCACTTTTCTGTGAAAATATCCACTAAATGAGGGAATAATATGTGTGAGGGTACCCCAGGAGAGTTCCAAATGTGTGTGGGTAGAATATATATCCCACGGGGGTAAAATTGAAAAAAGTTGAAAACATTTTTTTTTGGACTTAGTCATTTTTCCGGCATTTATCAGACTTTCAGATAGGGGAAATGTCAGTGAGCATTCCGATTTCAGTTTCAGAGCGATTCGCCCAATGAGTCCTTGATATTTCGTCGTTTTCAGCCAATTTTTCTGGATTTTTGAAAATTTCACTTTTTTGTGAAAATATCCACTAAATGAGGGAATAATATGTGTGAGGGTACCCCAGGAGAGTTCCAAATGTGTGTGGGTAGAATATATATCCCACGGGGGTAAAATTGAAAAAAGTTTAAAAAAAATTTTTTTGGACTTAGTCATTTTTCCGCCATTTATCAGACTTTCAGATAGGGGAAATGTCAGTGAGCATTCCGATTTCAGTTCCAGAGAGATTCACCCAATGAGTCCTTGATATTTAGTCGTTTTCAGCCAATTTTCTGGATTTTTGAAAATTTCACTTTTTTGTGAAAATATCCACTAAATGAGGGAATAATATGTGTGAGGGTACCACAGGAGAGTTCCAAATGTGTGTGGGTAGAATATATATCCCACGGGGGTAAAATTGAAAAAAGTTGAAAAAAAAATTTTTTGGACTCAGTCATTTTTCTGGCGTTTATCAGACTTTCAGATAGGGGAAATGTCAGTGAGCATTCCGATTTCAATTCCAGAGCGATTCGCCCAAAGAGTCCTTGATATTTCGTCGTTTTCAGCCAATTTTTCTGGATTTTTGAAAATTTCACTTTTTTGTGAAAATATCCACTAAATGAGGGAATAATTTGTGTGAGGGTACCCCATGAGAGTTCTAACTGTGTGTGGGTAGAATATATATCCCACGGGGGTAAAATTGAAAAAAGTTGAAAACATTTTTTTTTGGACTTAGTCATTTTTCCGGCGTTTATCAGACTTTCAGATAGGGGAAATGTCAGTGAGCATTCCGATTTCAGTTCCAGAGCGATTCGCCCAATGAGTCCTTGATATTTAGTCGTTTTCAGCCAATTTTCTGGATTTTTGAAAATTTCACTTTTCTGTGAAAATATCCACTAAATGAGGGAATAATATGTGTGAGGGTACCCCAGGAGAGTTCCAAATGTGTGTGGGTAGAATATATATCCCACGGGGGTAAAATTGAAAAAAGTTGAAAACATTTTTTTTTGGACTTAGTCATTTTTCCGGGATTTATCAGACTTTCAGATAGGGGAAATGTCAGTGAGCGTTCCGATTTCAGTTCCAGAGCGATTTGCCCAATAAGTCCTTGATATTTAGTCGATTTCAGCCAATTTTCTGGATTTTTGAAAATTTCACTTTTTTGTGAAAATATCCACTAAATGAGGGAATAATATGTGTGAGGGTACCCCAGGAGAGTTCCAAATGTGGGTGGGTAGAATATATATCCCACGGGGGTAAAATTGAAAAAAGTTGAAAAAATATTTTTTTAGACTTAGTCATTTTTCCGGCATGTATCAGACTTTCAGATAGGGGAAATGTCAGTGAGCATTCCGATTTCAGTTCCAGAGCGATTCGCCCAATGAGTCCTTGATTTTTAGTTGTTTTCAGCCAATTTTCTGTATTTTTGAAAATTTCACTTTTTTGTGAAAATATCCACTAAATGAGGGAATAATATGTGTGAGGGTACCCCAGGAGAGTTCCAAATGTGGGTGGGTAGAATATATATCCCACGGGGGTAAAATTGAAAAAAGTTGAAAAAAAATTTTTTTCGACTTAGTCATTTTTCCGGCATTTATCAGACTTTCAGATAGGGGAAATGTCAGTGAGCATTCCAATTTCATGTCCAGAGTGATTCACCCAATGAGTCCTTGATATTTAGTCGTTTTCAGCCAATTTTCTGGATTTTTGAAAATTTCACTTTTTTGTGAAAATATCCACTAAATGAGGGAATAATATGTGTGAGGGTACCACAGGAGAGTTCCAAATGTGTGTGGGTAGAATATATATCCCACGGGGGTAAAATTGAAAAAAGTTGAAAAAAAAATTTTTTGGACTCAGTCATTTTTCTGGCGTTTATCAAACTTTCAGATAGAGGAAATGTCAGTGAGCATTCCGATTTCAATTCCAGAGCGATTCACCCAATGAGTCCTTGATATTTCGTCGTTTTCAGCCAATTTTTCTGGATTTTTGAAAATTTCACTTTTCTGTGAAAATATCCACTAAATTAGGGAATAATATGTGTGAGGGTACCCCAGGAGAGTTCCAAATGTGTGTGGGTAGAATATATATATCACGGGGGTAAAATTGAAAAAAGTTGAAAACATTTTTTTTTGGACTTAGTCATTTTTCCGGCATTTATCAGACTTTCAGATAGGGGAAATGTCAGTGAGCGTTCCGATTTCAGTTCCAGAGCGATTTGCCCAATAAGTCCTTGATATTTAGTCGATTTCAGCCAATTTTCTGGATTTTTGAAAATTTCACTTTTTTGTGAAAATATCCACTAAATGAGGGAATAATATGTGTGAGGGTACCCCAGGAGAGTTCCAAATGTGGGTGGGTAGAATATATATCCCACGGGGGTAAAATTGAAAAAAGTTTAAAAAAAATTTTTTTGGACTTAGTCATTTTTCCGCCATTTATCAGACTTTCAGATAGGGGAAATGTCAGTGAGCATTCCGATTTCAGTTCCAGAGCGATTCTCCCAATGAGTCCTTGATATTTAGTCGTTTTCAGCCAATTTTCTGGATTTTTTAAAATTTCACTTTTTTGTGAAAATATCCACTAAATGAGGGAATAATTTGTGTGAGGGTACCCCAGGAGAGTTCCAAATGTGTGTGGGTAGAATATATATCCCACGGGGGTAAAATTGAAAAAAGTTGAAAACATTTTTTTTGGACTTAGTCATTTTTCCGGCATTTATCAGACTTTCAGATAGGGGAAATGTCAGTGAGCATTCCGATTTCAGTTCCAGAGCGATTCGCCCAATGAGTCCTTGATATTTCGTCGTTTTCAGCCAATTTTTCTGGATTTTTGAAAATTTCACTTTTTTGTGAAAATATCCACTAAATGAGGGAATAATATGTGTGAGGGTACCCCAGGAGAGTTCCAAATGTGTGTGGGTAGAATATATATCCCACGGGGGTAAAATTGAAAAAAGTTTAAAAAAAATTTTTTTGGACTTAGTCATTTTTCCGCCATTTATCAGACTTTCAGATAGGGGAAATGTCAGTGAGCATTCCGATTTCAGTTCCAGAGAGATTCACCCAATGAGTCCTTGATATTTAGTCGTTTTCAGCCAATTTTCTGGATTTTTGAAAATTTCACTTTTTTGTGAAAATATCCACTAAATGAGGGAATAATATGTGTGAGGGTACCACAGGAGAGTTCCAAATGTGTGTGGGTAGAATATATATCCCACGGGGGTAAAATTGAAAAAAGTTGAAAAAAAAATTTTTTGGACTCAGTCATTTTTCTGGCGTTTATCAGACTTTCAGATAGGGGAAATGTCAGTGAGCATTCCGATTTCAATTCCAGAGCGATTCGCCCAAAGAGTCCTTGATATTTCGTCGTTTTCAGCCAATTTTTCTGGATTTTTGAAAATTTCACTTTTTTGTGAAAATATCCACTAAATGAGGGAATAATTTGTGTGAGGGTACCCCATGAGAGTTCTAACTGTGTGTGGGTAGAATATATATCCCACGGGGGTAAAATTGAAAAAAGTTGAAAACATTTTTTTTTGGACTTAGTCATTTTTCCGGCGTTTATCAGACTTTCAGATAGGGGAAATGTCAGTGAGCATTCCGATTTCAGTTCCATAGCGATTCGCCCAATGAGTCCTTGATATTTAGTCGTTTTCAGCCAATTTTCTGGATTTTTGAAAATTTCACTTTTCTGTGAAAATATCCACTAAATGAGGGAATAATATGTGTGAGGGTACCCCAGGAGAGTTCCAAATGTGTGTGGGTAGAATATATATCCCACGGGGGTAAAATTGAAAAAAGTTGAAAACATTTTTTTTTGGACTTAGTCATTTTTCCGGCATTTATCAGACTTTCAGATAGGGGAAATGTCAGTGAGCGTTCCGATTTCAGTTCCAGAGCGATTTGCCCAATAAGTCCTTGATATTTAGTCGATTTCAGCCAATTTTCTGGATTTTTGAAAATTTCACTTTTTTGTGAAAATATCCACTAAATGAGGGAATAATATGTGTGAGGGTACCCCAGGAGAGTTCCAAATGTGGGTGGGTAGAATATATATCCCACGGGGGTAAAATTGAAAAAAGTTGAAAAAATATTTTTTTAGACTTAGTCATTTTTCCGGCATGTATCAGACTTTCAGATAGGGGAAATGTCAGTGAGCATTCCGATTTCAGTTCCAGAGCGATTCGCCCAATGAGTCCTTGATTTTTAGTTGTTTTCAGCCAATTTTCTGTATTTTTGAAAATTTCACTTTTTTGTGAAAATATCCACTAAATGAGGGAATAATATGTGTGAGGGTACCCCAGGAGAGTTCCAAATGTGGGTGGGTAGAATATATATCCCACGGGGGTAAAATTGAAAAAAGTTTAAAAAAAATTTTTTTGGACTTAGTCATTTTTCCGCCATTTATCAGACTTTCAGATAGGGGAAATGTCAGTGAGCATTCCGATTTCAGTTCCAGAGCGATTCACCCAATGAGTCCTTGATATTTAGTCGTTTTCAGCCAATTTTCTGGATTTTTGAAAATTTCACTTTTTTGTGAAAATATCCACTAAATGAGGGAATAATATGTGTGAGGGTACCCCAGGAGAGTTCCAAATGTGTGTGGGTAGAATATATATCCCACGGGGGTAAAATTGAAAAAAGTTGAAAAAATATTTTTTTTGGACTTAGTCATTTTTCCGGCGTTTATCAGACTTTCAGATAGGGGAAATGTCAGTGAGCATTCCGATTTCAGTTCCAGAGCGATTCGCCCAATGAGTCCTTGATATTTCGTCGTTTTCAGCCAATTTTTCTGGATTTTTGAAAATTTCACTTTTTTGTGAAAATATCCACTAAATGAGGGAATAATATGTGTGAGGGTACCCCAGGAGAGTTCCAAATGTGGGTGGGTAGAATATATATCCCACGGGGGTAAAATTGAAAAAAGTTGAAAAAATATTTTTTTAGACTTAGTCATTTTTCCGGCATGTATCAGACTTTCAGATAGGGGAAATGTCAGTGAGCATTCCGATTTCAGTTCCAGAGCGATTCGCCCAATGAGTCCTTGATTTTTAGTTGTTTTCAGCCAATTTTCTGTATTTTTGAAAATTTCACTTTTTTGTGAAAATATCCACTAAATGAGGGAATAATATGTGTGAGGGTACCCCAGGAGAGTTCCAAATGTGGGTGGGTAGAATATATATCCCACGGGGGTAAAATTGAAAAAAGTTGAAAAAATATTTTTTTAGACTTAGTCATTTTTCCGGCATGTATCAGACTTTCAGATAGGGGAAATGTCAGTGAGCATTCCGATTTCAGTTCCAGAGCGATTCGCCCAATGAGTCCTTGATTTTTAGTTGTTTTCAGCCAATTTTCTGTATTTTTGAAAATTTCACTTTTTTGTGAAAATATCCACTAAATGAGGGAATAATATGTGTGAGGGTACCCCAGGAGAGTTCCAAATGTGGGTGGGTAGAATATATATCCCACGGGGGTAAAATTGAAAAAAGTTTAAAAAAAATTTTTTTGGACTTAGTCATTTTTCCGCCATTTATCAGACTTTCAGATAGGGGAAATGTCAGTGAGCATTCCGATTTCAGTTCCAGAGCGATTCACCCAATGAGTCCTTGATATTTAGTCGTTTTCAGCCAATTTTCTGGATTTTTGAAAATTTCACTTTTTTGTGAAAATATCCACTAAATGAGGGAATAATATGTGTGAGGGTACCCCAGGAGAGTTCCAAATGTGTGTGGGTAGAATATATATCCCACGGGGGTAAAATTGAAAAAAGTTGAAAAAATATTTTTTTTGGACTTAGTCATTTTTCCGGCGTTTATCAGACTTTCAGATAGGGGAAATGTCAGTGAGCATTCCGATTTCAATTCCAGAGCGATTCGCCCAAAGAGTCCTTGATATTTCGTCGTTTTCAGCCAATTTTTCTGGATTTTTGAAAATTTCACTTTTTTGTGAAAATATCCACTAAATGAGGGAATAATTTGTGTGAGGGTACCCCATGAGAGTTCTAACTGTGTGTGGGTAGAATATATATCCCACGGGGGTAAAATTGAAAAAAGTTGAAAACATTTTTTTTTGGACTTAGTCATTTTTCCGGCATTTATCAGACTTTCAGATAGGGGAAATGTCAGTGAGCGTTCCGATTTTAGTTCCAGAGCGATTTGCCCAATAAGTCCTTGATATTTAGTCGATTTCAGCCAATTTATTGGATTTTTGAAAATTTCACTTTTTTGTGAAAATATCCACTAAATGAGGGAATAATATGTGTGAGGGTACCCCAGGAGAGTTCCAAATGTGTGTGGGTAGAATATATATCCCACGGGGGTAAAATTGAAAAAAGTTGAAAAAATATTTTTTTTGGACTTAGTCATTTTTCCGGCGTTTATCAGACTTTCAGATAGGGGAAATGTCAGTGAGCATTCCGATTTCAATTCCAGAGCGATTCGCCCAAAGAGTCCTTGATATTTCGTCGTTTTCAGCCAATTTTTCTGGATTTTTGAAAATTTCACTTTTTTGTGAAAATATCCACTAAATGAGGGAATAATTTGTGTGAGGGTACCCCATGAGAGTTCTAACTGTGTGTGGGTAGAATATATATCCCACGGGGGTAAAATTGAAAAAAGTTGAAAACATTTTTTTTTGGACTTAGTCATTTTTCCGGCGTTTATCAGACTTTCAGATAGGGGAAATGTCAGTGAGCATTCCGATTTCAGTTCCAGAGCGATTCGCCCAATGAGTCCTTGATATTTAGTCGTTTTCAGCCAATTTTCTGGATTTTTGAAAATTTCACTTTTCTGTGAAAATATCCACTAAATGAGGGAATAATATGTGTGAGGGTACCCCAGGAGAGTTCCAAATGTGTGTGGGTAGAATATATATCCCACGGGGGTAAAATTGAAAAAAGTTGAAAACATTTTTTTTTGGACTTAGTCATTTTTCCGGCATTTATCAGACTTTCAGATAGGGGAAATGTCAGTGAGCGTTCCGATTTCAGTTCCAGAGCGATTTGCCCAATAAGTCCTTGATATTTAGTCGATTTCAGCCAATTTTCTGGATTTTTGAAAATTTCACTTTTTTGTGAAAATATCCACTAAATGAGGGAATAATATGTGTGAGGGTACCCCAGGAGAGTTCCAAATGTGGGTGGGTAGAATATATATCCCACGGGGGTAAAATTGAAAAAAGTTGAAAAAATATTTTTTTAGACTTAGTCATTTTTCCGGCATGTATCAGACTTTCAGATAGGGGAAATGTCAGTGAGCATTCCGATTTCAGTTCCAGAGCGATTCGCCCAATGAGTCCTTGATTTTTAGTTGTTTTCAGCCAATTTTCTGTATTTTTGAAAATTTCACTTTTTTGTGAAAATATCCACTAAATGAGGGAATAATATGTGTGAGGGTACCCCAGGAGAGTTCCAAATGTGGGTGGGTAGAATATATATCCCACGGGGGTAAAATTGAAAAAAGTTTTAAAAAAATTTTTTTGGACTTAGTCATTTTTCCGCCATTTATCAGACTTTCAGATAGGGGAAATGTCAGTGAGCATTCCGATTTCAGTTCCAGAGCGATTCACCCAATGAGTCCTTGATATTTAGTCGTTTTCAGCCAATTTTCTGGATTTTTGAAAATTTCACTTTTTTGTGAAAATATCCACTAAATGAGGGAATAATATGTGTGAGGGTACCCCAGGAGAGTTCCAAATGTGTGTGGGTAGAATATATATCCCACGGGGGTTAAATTGAAAAAAGTTGAAAAAATATTTTTTTTGGACTTAGTCATTTTTCCGGCGTTTATCAGACTTTCAGATAGGGGAAATGTCAGTGAGCATTCCGATTTCAGTTCCAGAGCGATTCGCCCAATGAGTCCTTGATATTTCGTCGTTTTCAGCCAATTTTTCTGGATTTTTGAAAATTTCACTTTTTTGTGAAAATATCCACTAAATGAGGGAATAATTTGTGTGAGGGTACCCCATGAGAGTTCCAAATGTGTGTGGGTAGAATATATATCCCACGGGGGTAAAATTGAAAAAAGTTGAAAACATTTTTTTTGGGACTTAGTCATTTTTCCGGCATTTATCAGACTTTCAGATAGGGGAAATGTCAGTGAGCATTCCGATTTCAGTTCCAGAGCGATTCACCCAATGAGTCCTTGATATTTAGTCGTTTTCAGCCAATTTTCTGGATTTTTGAAAATTTCACTTTTTTGTGAAAATATCCACTAAATGAGGGAATAATATGTGTGAGGGTACCCCAGGAGAGTTCCAAATGTGTGTGGGTAGAATATATATCCCACGGGGGTAAAATTGAAAAAAGTTGAAAAAATATTTTTTTTGGACTTAGTCATTTTTCCGGCGTTTATCAGACTTTCAGATAGGGGAAATGTCAGTGAGCATTCCGATTTCAGTTCCAGAGCGATTCGCCCAATGAGTCCTTGATATTTCGTCGTTTTCAGCCAATTTTTCTGGATTTTTGAAAATTTCACTTTTTTGTGAAAATATCCACTAAATGAGGGAATAATTTGTGTGAGGGTACCCCATGAGAGTTCCAAATGTGTGTGGGTAGAATATATATCCCACGGGGGTAAAATTGAAAAAAGTTGAAAACATTTTTTTTTGGACTTAGTCATTTTTCCGGCGTTTATCAGACTTTCAGATAGGGGAAATGTCAGTGAGCATTCCGATTTCAGTTCCAGAGCGATTCGCCCAATGAGTCCTTGATATTTCGTCGTTTTCAGCCAATTTTTCTGGATTTTTGAAAATTTCACTTTTTTGTGAAAATATCCACTAAATGAGGGAATAATATGTGTGAGGGTACCCCAGGAGAGTTCCAAATGTGTGTGGGTAGAATATATATCCCACGAGGGTAAAATTGAAAAAAGTTGAAAACATTTTTTTTTGGACTTAGTCATTTTTCCGGCATTTATCAGACTTTCAGATAGGGGAAATGTCAGTGAGCGTTCCGATTTCAGTTCCAGAGCGATTTGCCCAATAAGTCCTTGATATTTACTCGATTTCAGCCAATTTTCTGGATTTTTGAAAATTTCACTTTTTTGTGAAAATATCCACTAAATGAGGGAATAATATGTGTGAGGGTACCACAGGAGAGTTCCAAATGTGTGTGGGTAGAATATATATCCCACGGGGGTAAAATTGAAAAAAGTTGAAAAAAAAATTTTTTGGACTCAGTCATTTTTCTGCCGTTTATCATACTTTCAGATAGGGGAAATGTCAGTGAGCGTTCCGATTTCAGTTCCAGAGCGATTCGCCGGATGAGTCCTTGATATTTAGTCGTTTTCAGCCAATTTTCTGGATTTTTGAAAATTTCACTTTTCTGTGAAAATATCCACTAAATGAGGGAATAATATGTGTGAGGGTACCCCAGGAGAGTTCCAAATGTGGGTGGGTAGAATATATATCCCACGGGGGTAAAATTGAAAAAAGTTGAAAAAATATTTTTTTAGACTTAGTCATTTTTCCGGCATTTATCTGACTTTCAGATAGGGGAAATGTCAGTGAGCATTCCGATTTCAGTTCCATAGCGATTCACCCAATGAGTCCTTGATATTTAGTCGTTTTCAGCCAATTTTCTGGATTTTTGAAAATTTCACTTTTTTGTGAAAATATCCACTAAATGAGGGAATAATATGTGTGAGGGTACCACAGGAGAGTTCCAAATGTGTGTGGGTAGAATATATATCCCACGGGGGTAAAATTGAAAAAAGTTGAAAAAAAAATTTTTTGGACTCAGTCATTTTTCTGGCGTTTATCAGACTTTCAGATAGGGGAAATGTCAGTGAGCATTCCGATTTCAGTTCCACAGCGATTCGCCCAATGAGTCCTTGATATTTCGTCGTTTTCAGCCAATTTTTCTGGATTTTTGAAAATTTCACTTTTTTGTGAAAATATCCACTAAGTGAGGGAATAATATGTGTGAGGGTACCCCAGGAGAGTTCCACATGTGTGTGGGTAGAATATATATCCCACGGGGGTAAAATTGAAAAAAGTTGAAAACATTTTTTTTTGGACTTAGTCATTTTTCCGGCGTTTATCAGCCTTTCAGATAGGGGAAATGTCAGTGAGCATTCCCATTTCAGTTCCAGAGCGATTCGCCCAATGAGTCCTTGATATTTCGTCGTTTTCAGCCAATTTTTCTGGATTTTTGAAAATTTCACTTTTTTGTGAAAATATCCACTAAATGAGGGAATAATATGTGTGAGGGTACCCCAGGAGAGTTCCAAATGTGTGTGGGTAGAATATATATCCCACGCGGGTAAAATTGAAAAAAGTTGAAAAAAATTTTTTTTTGGACTTAGTCATTTTTCCGGCGTTTATCAGACTTTCAGATAGGGGAAATGTCAGTGAGCGTTCCAATTTCAGTTCCAGAGCGATTCGCCGGATGAGTCCTTGATATTTAGTCGTTTTCAGCCAATTTTCTGGATTTTTGAAAATTTCACTTTTCTGTGAAAATATCCACTAAATGAGGGAATAATATGTGTGAGGGTACCCCAGGAGAGTTCCAAATGTGTGTGGGTAGAATATATATCCCACGGGGGTAAAATTGAAAAAAGTTGAAAACATTTTTTTTTGGACTTAGTCATTTTTCCGGCATTTATCAGACTTTCAGATAGGGGAAATGTCAGTGAGCGTTCCGATTTCAGTTCCAGAGCGATTTGCCCAATAAGTCCTTGATATTTACTGGTTTTCAGCCAATTTTCTGGATTTTTGAAAATTTTACTTTTTTGTGAAAATATCCACTAAATGAGGGAATAATATGTGTGAGGGTACCACAGGAGAGTTCCAAATGTGTGTGGGTAGAATATATATCCCACGGGGGTAAAATTGAAAAAAGTTGAAAAAAAAATTTTTTTGACTCAGTCATTTTTCTGCCGTTTATCATACTTTCAGATAGGGGAAATGTCAGTGAGCGTTCCGATTTCAGTTCCAGAGCGATTCGCCGGATGAGTCCTTGATATTTAGTCGTTTTCAGCCAATTTTCTGGATTTTTGAAAATTTCACTTTTCTGTGAAAATATCCACTAAATGAGGGAATAATATGTGTGAGGGTACCCCAGGAGAGTTCCAAATGTGGGTGGGTAGAATATATATCCCACGGGGGTAAAATTGAAAAAAGTTGAAAAAATATTTTTTTAGACTTAGTCATTTTTCCGGCATTTATCTGACTTTCAGATAGGGGAAATGTCAGTGAGCATTCCGATTTCAGTTCCATAGCGATTCACCCAATGAGTCCTTGATATTTAGTCGTTTTCAGCCAATTTTCTGGATTTTTGAAAATTTCACTTTTTTGTGAAAATATCCACTAAATGAGGGAATAATATGTGTGAGGGTACCACAGGAGAGTTCCAAATGTGTGTGGGTAGAATATATATCCCACGGGGGTAAAATTGAAAAAAGTTGAAAAAAAAATTTTTTGGACTCAGTCATTTTTCTGGCGTTTATCAGACTTTCAGATAGGGGAAATGTCAGTGAGCATTCCGATTTCAGTTCCAGAGCGATTCGCCCAATGAGTCCTTGATATTTCGTCGTTTTCAGCCAATTTTTCTGGATTTTTGAAAATTTCACTTTTTTGTGAAAATATCCACTAAATGAGGGAATAATATGTGTGAGGGTACCCCAGGAGAGTTCCAAATGTGTGTGGGTAGAATATATATCCCACGAGGGTAAAATTGAAAAAAGTTGAAAACATTTTTTTTTGGACTTAGTCATTTTTCCGGCATTTATCAGACTTTCAGATAGGGGAAATGTCAGTGAGCGTTCCGATTTCAGTTCCAGAGCGATTTGCCCAATAAGTCCTTGATATTTACTCGATTTCAGCCAATTTTCTGGATTTTTGAAAATTTCACTTTTTTGTGAAAATATCCACTAAATGAAGGAATAATATGTGTGAGGGTACCCCAGGAGAGTTCCAAATGTGGGTGGGTAGAATATATATCCCACGGGGGTAAAATTGAAAAAAGTTGAAAAAATATTTTTTTAGACTTAGTCATTTTTCTGGCATTTATCAGACTTTCAGATAGGGGAAATGTCAGTGAGCATTCCGATTTCAGTTCCAGAGCGATTCGCCCAATGAGTCCTTGATATTTAGTCGTTTTCAGCCAATTTTCTGGATTTTTGAAAATTTCACTTTTTTGTGAAAATATCCACTAAATGAGGGAATAATATGTGTGAGGGTACCACAGGAGAGTTCCAAATGTGTGTGGGTAGAATATATATCCCACGGGGGTAAAATTGAAAAAAGTTGAAAAAAAAATTTTTTGGACTCAGTCATTTTTCTGCCGTTTATCATACTTTCAGATAGGGGAAATGTCAGTGAGCGTTCCGATTTCAGTTCCAGAGCGATTCGTCCAATGAGTCCTTGATATTTAGTCGTTTTCAGCCAATTTTCTGGATTTTTGAAAATTTCACTTTTTTGTGTAAATATCCACTAATTGAGGGAATAATATGTGTGAGGGTACCCCAGGAGAGTTCCAAATGTGTGTGCGTAGAATATATATCCCACGGGGGTAAAATTGAAAAAAGTTGAAAAAAATTTTTTTTTCGACTTAGTCATTTTTCCGACGTTTATCAGACTTTCAGATAGTGGAAATGTCAGTGAGCGTTCCGATTTCAGTTCCAGAGCGATTCGCCGGATGAGTCCTTGATATTTAGTCGTTTTCAGCCAATTTTCTGGATTTTTGAAAATTTCACTTTTCTGTGAAAATATCCACTAAATGAGGGAATAATATGTGTGAGGGTACCCCAGGAGAGTTCCAAATGTGGGTGGGTAGAATATATATCCCACGGGGGTAAAATTGAAAAAAGTTGAAAAAATATTTTTTTAGACTTAGTCATTTTTCCGGCATTTATCTGACTTTCAGATAGGGGAAATGTCAGTGAGCATTCCGATTTCAGTTCCATAGCGATTCACCCAATGAGTCCTTGATATTTAGTCGTTTTCAGCCAATTTTCTGGATTTTTGAAAATTTCACTTTTTTGTGAAAATATCCACTAAATGAGGGAATAATATGTGTGAGGGTACCACAGGAGAGTTCCAAATGTGTGTGGGTAGAATATATATCCCACGGGGGTAAAATTGAAAAAAGTTGAAAAAAAAATTTTTTGGACTCAGTCATTTTTCTGGCGTTTATCAGACTTTCAGATAGGGGAAATGTCAGTGAGCATTCCGATTTCAGTTCCAGAGCGATTCGCCCAATGAGTCCTTGATATTTCGTCGTTTTCAGCCAATTTTTCTGGATTTTTGAAAATTTCACTTTTTTGTGAAAATATCCACTAAGTGAGGGAATAATATGTGTGAGGGTACCCCAGGAGAGTTCCACATGTGTGTGGGTAGAATATATATCCCACGGGGGTAAAATTGAAAAAAGTTGAAAACATTTTTTTTTGGACTTAGTCATTTTTCCGGCGTTTATCAGCCTTTCAGATAGGGGAAATGTCAGTGAGCATTCCCATTTCAGTTCCAGAGCGATTCGCCCAATGAGTCCTTGATATTTCGTCGTTTTCAGCCAATTTTTCTGGATTTTTGAAAATTTCACTTTTTTGTGAAAATATCCACTAAATGAGGGAATAATATGTGTGAGGGTACCCCAGGAGAGTTCCAAATGTGTGTGGGTAGAATATATATCCCACGCGGGTAAAATTGAAAAAAGTTGAAAAAAATTTTTTTTTGGACTTAGTCATTTTTCCGGCGTTTATCAGACTTTCAGATAGGGGAAATGTCAGTGAGCGTTCCAATTTCAGTTCCAGAGCGATTCGCCGGATGAGTCCTTGATATTTAGTCGTTTTCAGCCAATTTTCTGGATTTTTGAAAATTTCACTTTTCTGTGAAAATATCCACTAAATGAGGGAATAATATGTGTGAGGGTACCCCAGGAGAGTTCCAAATGTGTGTGGGTAGAATATATATCCCACGGGGGTAAAATTGAAAAAAGTTGAAAACATTTTTTTTTGGACTTAGTCATTTTTCCGGCATTTATCAGACTTTCAGATAGGGGAAATGTCAGTGAGCGTTCCGATTTCAGTTCCAGAGCGATTTGCCCAATAAGTCCTTGATATTTACTGGTTTTCAGCCAATTTTCTGGATTTTTGAAAATTTCACTTTTTTGTGAAAATATCCACTAAATGAGGGAATAATATGTGTGAGGGTACCACAGGAGAGTTCCAAATGTGTGTGGGTAGAATATATATCCCACGGGGGTAAAATTGAAAAAAGTTGAAAAAAAAATTTTTTGGACTCAGTCATTTTTCTGGCGTTTATTAGACTTTCAGATAGGGGAAATGTCAGTGAGCATTCCAATTTCAGTTCCAGAGCGATTCGCCCAATGAGTCCTTGATATTTCGTCGTTTTCAGCCAATTTTTCTGGATTTTTGAAAATTTCACTTTTTTGTGAAAATATCCACTAAATGAGGGAATAATATGTGTGAGGGTACCCCAGGAGAGTTCCAAATGTGTGTGGGTAGAATATATATCCAACGGGGGTAAAATTGAAAAAAGTTGAAAACATTTTTTTTGGACTTAGTAATTTTTCCGGCATTCATCAGACTTTCAGATAGGGGAAATGTCAGTGAGCATTCCGATTTCAGTTCCAGAGCGATTCGCCCAATGAGTCCTTGATATTTCGTCGTTTTCAGCCAATTTTTCTGGATTTTTGAAAATTTCACTTTTTTGTGAAAATATCCACTAAATGAGGGAATAATATGTGTGAGGGTACCCCAGGAGAGTTCCAAATGTGTGTGGGTAGAATATATATCCCACAGGGGTAAAATTGAAAAAAGTTGAAAACATTTTTTTTTGGACTTAGTCATTTTTCCGGCATTTATCAGACTTTCAGATAGGGGAAATGTCAGTGAGCGTTCCGATTTCAGTTCCAGAGCGATTTGCCCAATAAGTCCTTGATATTTAGTCGATTTCAGCCAATTTTCTGGATTTTTGAAAATTTCACTTTTTTGTGAAAATATCCACTAAATGAGGGAATAATATGTGTGAGGGTACCCCAGGAGAGTTCCAAATGTGTGTGGGTAGAATATATATCCCACGGGGGTAAAATTGAAAAAAGTTGAAAAAAAAATTTTTTGGACTCAGTCATTTTTCTGCCGTTTATCATACTTTCAGATAGGGGAAATGTCAGTGAGCGTTCCAATTTCAGTTCCAGAGCGATTCGTCCAATGAGTCCTTGATATTTAGTCGTTTTCAGCCAATTTTCTGGATTTTTGAAAATTTCACTTTTTTGTGAAAATATCCACTAAATGAGGGAATAATATGTGTGAGGGTACCCCAGGAGAGTTCCAAATGTGTGTGGGTAGAATATATATCCCACGGGGGTAAAATTGAAAAAAGTTGAAAACATTTTTTTTTGGACTTAGTCATTTTTCCGGCGTTTATCAGCCTTTCAGATAGGGGAAATGTCAGTGAGCATTCCGATTTCAGTTCCAGAGCGATTCGCCCAATGAGTCCTTGATATTTCGTCGTTTTCAGCCAATTTTTCTGGATTTTTGAAAATTTCACTTTTTTTGTGAAAATATCCACTAAATGAGGGAATAATATGTGTGAGGGTACCCCAGGAGAGTTCCAAATGTGTGTGGGTAGAATATATATCCCACGCGGGTAAAATTGAAAAAAGTTGAAAAAAAATTTTTTTTGGACTTAGTCATTTTTCCGGCGTTTATCAGACTTTCAGATAGGGGAAATGTCAGTGAGCGTTCCAATTTCAGTTCCAGAGCGATTCGCCGGATGAGTCCTTGATATTTAGTCGTTTTCAGCCAATTTTCTGGATTTTTGAAAATTTCACTTTTCTGTGAAAATATCCACTAAATGAGGGAATAATATGTGTGAGGGTACCCCAGGAGAGTTCCAAATGTGTGTGGGTAGAATATATATCCCACGGGGGTAAAATTGAAAAAAGTTGAAAACATTTTTTTTTGGATTTAGTCATTTTTCCAGCATTTATCAGACTTTCAGATAGGGGAAATGTCAGTGAGCGTTCCGATTTCAGTTCCAGAGCGATTTGCCCAATAAGTCCTTGATATTTACTGGTTTTCAGCCAATTTTCTGGATTTTTGAAAATTTCACTTTTTTGTGAAAATATCCACTAAATGAGGGAATAATATGTGTGAGGGTACCACAGGAGAGTTCCAAATGTGTGTGGGTAGAATATATATCCCACGGGGGTAAAATTGAAAAAAGTTGAAAAAAAAATTTTTTGGACTCAGTCATTTTTCTGACGTTTATTAGACTTTCAGATAGGGGAAATGTCAGTGAGCATTCCAATTTCAGTTCCAGAGCGATTCGCCCAATGAGTCCTTGATATTTCGTCGTTTTCAGCCAATTTTTCTGGATTTTTGAAAATTTCACTTTTTTGTGAAAATATCCACTAAATGAGGGAATAATATGTGTGAGGGTACCCCAGGAGAGTTCCAAATGTGTGTGGGTAGAATATATATCCAACGGGGGTAAAATTGAAAAAAGTTGAAAACATTTTTTTTTGGACTTAGTAATTTTTCCGGCATTCATCAGACTTTCAGATAGGGGAAATGTCAGTGAGCATTCCGATTTCAGTTCCAGAGCGATTTGCCCAATAAGTCCTTGATATTTACTGGTTTTCAGCCAATTTTCTGGATTTTTGAAAATTTCACTTTTTTGTGAAAATATCCACTAAATGAGGGAATAATATGTGTGAGGGTACCCCAGGAGAGTTCCAAATGTGTGTGGGTAGAATATATATCCCACGGGGGTAAAATTGAAAAAAGTTGAAAACATTTTTTTTTGGACTTAGTCATTTTTCCGGCATTTATCAGACTTTCAGATAGGGGAAATGTCAGTGAGCGTTCCGATTTCAGTTCCAGAGCGATTTGCCCAATAAGTCCTTGATATTTAGTCGATTTCAGCCAATTTTCTGGATTTTTGAAAATTTCACTTTTTTGTGAAAATATCCACTAAATGAGGGAATAATATGTGTGAGGGTACCCCAGGAGAGTTCCAAATGTGGGTGGGTAGAATATATATCCCACGGGGGTAAAATTGAAAAAAGTTGAAAAAATATTTTTTTAGACTTAGTCATTTTTCCGGCATTTATCAGACTTTCAGATAGGGGAAATGTCAGTGAGCATTCCGATTTCAGTTCCAGAGCGATTCGCCCAATGAGTCCTTGATATTTAGTCGTTTTCAGCCAATTTTCTGGATTTTTGAAAATTTCACTTTTTTGTGAAAATATCCACTAAATGAGGGAATAATATGTGTGAGGGTACCACAGGAGAGTTCCAAATGTGTGTGGGTAGAATATATATCCCACGGGGGTAAAATTGAAAAAAGTTGAAAAAAAAATTTTTTGGACTCAGTCATTTTTCTGCCGTTTATCATACTTTCAGATAGGGGAAATGTCAGTGAGCGTTCCGATTTCAGTTCCAGAGCGATTCGTCCAATGAGTCCTTGATATTTAGTCGTTTTCAGCCAATTTTCTGGATTTTTGAAAATTTCACTTTTCTGTGAAAATATCCACTAAATGAGGGAATAATATGTGTGAGGGTACCCCAGGAGAGTTCCAAATGTGGGTGGGTAGAATATATATCCCACGGGGGTAAAATTGAAAAAAGTTGAAAAAATATTTTTTTAGACTTAGTCATTTTTCCGGCATTTATCTGACTTTCAGATAGGGAAAATGTCAGTGAGCATTCCGATTTCAGTTCCATAGCGATTCACCCAATGAGTCCTTGATATTTAGTCGTTTTCAGCCAATTTTCTGGATTTTTGAAAATTTCACTTTTTTGTGAAAATATCCACTAAATGAGGGAATAATATGTGTGAGGGTACCACAGGAGAGTTCCAAATGTGTGTGGGTAGAATATATATCCCACGGGGGTAAAATTGAAAAAAGTTGAAAAAAAAATTTTTTGGACTCAGTCATTTTTCTGGCGTTTATCAGACTTTCAGATAGGGGAAATGTCAGTGAGCATTCCGATTTCAGTTCCAGAGCGATTCGCCCAATGAGTCCTTGATATTTCGTCGTTTTCAGCCAATTTTTCTGGATTTTTGAAAATTTCACTTTTTTGTGAAAATATCCACTAAGTGAGGGAATATCATGTGTGAGGGTACCCCAGGAGAGTTCCACATGTGTGTGGGTAGAATATATATCCCACGGGGGTAAAATTGAAAAAAGTTGAAAACATTTTTTTTTGGACTTAGTCATTTTTCCGGCGTTTATCAGCCTTTCAGATAGGGGAAATGTCAGTGAGCATTCCCATTTCAGTTCCAGAGCGATTCGCCCAATGAGTCCTTGATATTTCGTCGTTTTCAGCCAATTTTTCTGGATTTTTGAAAATTTCACTTTTTTGTGAAAATATCCACTAAATGAGGGAATAATATGTGTGAGGGTACCCCAGGAGAGTTCCAAATGTGTGTGGGTAGAATATATATCCCACGCGGGTAAAATTGAAAAAAGTTGAAAAAAATTTTTTTTTGGACTTAGTCATTTTTCCGGCGTTTATCAGACTTTCAGATAGGGGAAATGTCAGTGAGCGTTCCAATTTCAGTTCCAGAGCGATTCGCCGGATGAGTCCTTGATATTTAGTCGTTTTCAGCCAATTTTCTGGATTTTTGAAAATTTCACTTTTCTGTGAAAATATCCACTAAATGAGGGAATAATATGTGTGAGGGTACCCCAGGAGAGTTCCAAATGTGTGTGGGTAGAATATATATCCCACGGGGGTAAAATTGAAAAAAGTTGAAAACATTTTTTTTTGGACTTAGTCATTTTTCCGGCATTTATCAGACTTTCAGATAGGGGAAATGTCAGTGAGCGTTCCGATTTCAGTTCCAGAGCGATTTGCCCAATAAGTCCTTGATATTTACTGGTTTTCAGCCAATTTTCTGGATTTTTGAAAATTTCACTTTTTTGTGAAAATATCCACTAAATGAGGGAATAATATGTGTGAGGGTACCACAGGAGAGTTCCAAATGTGTGTGGGTAGAATATATATCCCACGGGGGTAAAATTGAAAAAAGTTGAAAAAAAAATTTTTTGGACTCAGTCATTTTTCTGGCGTTTATTAGACTTTCAGATAGGGGAAATGTCAGTGAGCATTCCAATTTCAGTTCCAGAGCGATTCGCCCAATGAGTCCTTGATATTTCGTCGTTTTCAGCCAATTTTTCTGGATTTTTGAAAATTTCACTTTTTTGTGAAAATATCCACTAAATGAGGGAATAATATGTGTGAGGGTACCCCAGGAGAGTTCCAAATGTGTGTGGGTAGAATATATATCCAACGGGGGTAAAATTGAAAAAAGTTGAAAACATTTTTTTTGGACTTAGTAATTTTTCCGGCATTCATCAGACTTTCAGATAGGGGAAATGTCAGTGAGCATTCCGATTTCAGTTCCAGAGCGATTCGCCCAATGAGTCCTTGATATTTCGTCGTTTTCAGCCAATTTTTCTGGATTTTTGAAAATTTCACTTTTTTGTGAAAATATCCACTAAATGAGGGAATAATATGTGTGAGGGTACCCCAGGAGAGTTCCAAATGTGTGTGGGTAGAATATATATCCCACAGGGGTAAAATTGAAAAAAGTTGAAAACATTTTTTTTTGGACTTAGTCATTTTTCCGGCATTTATCAGACTTTCAGATAGGGGAAATGTCAGTGAGCGTTCCGATTTCAGTTCCAGAGCGATTTGCCCAATAAGTCCTTGATATTTAGTCGATTTCAGCCAATTTTCTGGATTTTTGAAAATTTCACTTTTTTGTGAAAATATCCACTAAATGAGGGAATAATATGTGTGAGGGTACCCCAGGAGAGTTCCAAATGTGTGTGGGTAGAATATATATCCCACGGGGGTAAAATTGAAAAAAGTTGAAAAAAAAATTTTTTGGACTCAGTCATTTTTCTGCCGTTTATCATACTTTCAGATAGGGGAAATGTCAGTGAGCGTTCCGATTTCAGTTCCAGAGCGATTCGTCCAATGAGTCCTTGATATTTAGTCGTTTTCAGCCAATTTTCTGGATTTTTGAAAATTTCACTTTTTTGTGAAAATATCCACTAAATGAGGGAATAATATGTGTGAGGGTACCCCAGGAGAGTTCCAAATGTGTGTGGGTAGAATATATATCCCACGGGGGTAAAATTGAAAAAAGTTGAAAACATTTTTTTTTGGACTTAGTCATTTTTCCGGCGTTTATCAGCCTTTCAGATAGGGGAAATGTCAGTGAGCATTCCGATTTCAGTTCCAGAGCGATTCGCCGGATGAGTCCTTGATATTTAGTCGTTTTCAGCCAATTTTCTGGATTTTTGAAAATTTCACTTTTCTGTGAAAATATCCACTAAATGAGGGAATAATATGTGTGAGGGTACCCCAGGAGAGTTCCAAATGTGTGTGGGTAGAATATATATCCCACGGGGGTAAAATTGAAAAAAGTTGAAAACATTTTTTTTTGGATTTAGTCATTTTTCCAGCATTTATCAGACTTTCAGATAGGGGAAATGTCAGTGAGCGTTCCGATTTCAGTTCCAGAGCGATTTGCCCAATAAGTCCTTGATATTTACTGGTTTTCAGCCAATTTTCTGGATTTTTGAAAATTTCACTTTTTTGTGAAAATATCCACTAAATGAGGGAATAATATGTGTGAGGGTACCCCAGGAGAGTTCCAAATGTGTGTGGGTAGAATATATATCCAACGGGGGTAAAATTGAAAAAAGTTGAAAACATTTTTTTTTGGACTTAGTAATTTTTCCGGCATTCATCAGACTTTCAGATAGGGGAAATGTCAGTGAGCATTCCGATTTCAGTTCCAGAGCGATTTGCCCAATAAGTCCTTGATATTTACTGGTTTTCAGCCAATTTTCTGGATTTTTGAAAATTTCACTTTTTTGTGAAAATATCCACTAAATGAGGGAATAATATGTGTGAGGGTACCACAGGAGAGTTCCAAATGTGTGTGGGTAGAATATATATCCCACGGGGGTAAAATTGAAAAAAGTTGAAAAAAAAATTTTTTGGATTCAGTCATTTTTCTGGCGTTTATTAGACTTTCAGATAGGGGAAATGTCAGTGAGCATTCCAATTTCAGTTCCAGAGCGATTCGCCCAATGAGTCCTTGATATTTCGTCGTTTTCAGCCAATTTTTCTGGATTTTTGAAAATTTCACTTTTTTGTGAAAATATCCACTAAATGAGGGAATAATATGTGTGAGGGTACCCCAGGAGAGTTCCAAATGTGTGTGGGTAGAATATATATCCAACGGGGGTAAAATTGAAAAAAGTTGAAAACATTTTTTTTTGGACTTAGTAATTTTTCCGGCATTCATCAGACTTTCAGATAGGGGAAATGTCAGTGAGCATTCCGATTTCAGTTCCAGAGCGATTTGCCCAATAAGTCCTTGATATTTAGTCGATTTCAGCCAATTTTCTGGATTTTTGAAAATTTCACTTTTTTGTGAAAATATCCACTAAATGAGGGAATAATATGTGTGAGGGTACCACAGGAGAGTTCCAAATGTGTGTGGGTAGAATATATATCCCACGGGGGTAAAATTGAAAAAAGTTGAAAAAAAAATTTTTTGGACTCAGTCATTTTTCTGCCGTTTATCATACTTTCAGATAGGGGAAATGTCAGTGAGCGTTCCGATTTCAGTTCCAGAGCGATTCGTCCAATGAGTCCTTGATATTTAGTCGTTTTCAGCCAATTTTCTGGATTTTTGAAAATTTCACTTTTCTGTGAAAATATCCACTAAATGAGGGAATAATATGTGTGAGGGTACCCCAGGAGAGTTCCAAATGTGGGTGGGTAGAATATATATCCCACGGGGGTAAAATTGAAAAAAGTTGAAAACATTTTTTTTTGGACTTAGTCATTTTTCCGGCATTTATCTGACTTTCAGATAGGGGAAATGTCAGTGAGCATTCCGATTTCAGTTCCATAGCGATTCACCCAATGAGTCCTTGATATTTAGTCGTTTTCAGCCAATTTTCTGGATTTTTGAAAATTTCACTTTTTTGTGAAAATATCCACTAAATGAGGGTATAATATGTGTGAGGGTACCACAGGAGAGTTCCAAATGTGTGTGGGTAGAATATATATCCCACGGGGGTAAAATTGAAAAAAGTTGAAAAAAAAATTTTTTGGACTCAGTCATTTTTCTGGCGTTTATCAGACTTTCAGATAGGGGAAATGTCAGTGAGCATTCCCATTTCAGTTCCAGAGCGATTCGCCCAATGAGTCCTTGATATTTCGTCGTTTTCAGCCAATTTTTCTGGATTTTTGAAAATTTCACTTTTTTGTGAAAATATCCACTAAATGAGGGAATAATATGTGTGAGGGTACCACAGGAGAGTTCCAAATGTGTGTGGGTAGAATATATATCCCACGGGGGTAAAATTGAAAAAAGTTGAAAAAAAAATTTTTTGGACTCAGTCATTTTTCTGGCGTTTATTAGACTTTCAGATAGGGGAAATGTCAGTGAGCATTCCGATTTCAGTTCCAGAGCGATTCGCCCAATGAGTCCTTGATATTTCGTCGTTTTCAGCCAATTTTTCTGGATTTTTGAAAATTTCACTTTTTTGTGAAAATATCCACTAAATGAGGGAATAATATGTGTGAGGGTACCCCAGGAGAGTTCCAAATGTGTGTGGGTAGAATATATATCCCACGGGGGTAAAATTGAAAAAAGTTGAAAACTTTTTTTTTTGGACTTAGTCATTTTTCCGGCGTTTATCAGCCTTTCAGATAGGGGAAATGTCAGTGAGCATTCCGATTTCAGTTCCAGAGCGATTCGCCCAATGAGTCCTTGATATTTCGTCGTTTTCAGCCAATTTTTCTGGATTTTTGAAAATTTCACTTTTTTGTGAAAATATCCACTAAATGAGGGAATAATATGTGTGAGGGTACCCCAGGAGAGTTCCAAATGTGTGTGGGTAGAATATATATCCCACGCGGGTAAAATTGAAAAAAGTTGAAAAAAAATATTTTTTGGACTTAGTCATTTTTCCAGAGTTTATCAGACTTTCAGATAGGGGAAATGTCAGTGAGCGTTCCAATTTCAGTTCCAGAGCGATTCGCCGGATGAGTCCTTGATATTTAGTCGTTTTCAGCCAATTTTCTGGATTTTTGAAAATTTCACTTTTCTGTGAAAATATCCACTAAATGAGGGAATAATATGTGTGAGGGTACCCCAGGAGAGTTCCAAATGTGTGTGGGTAGAATATATATCCCACGGGGGTAAAATTGAAAAAAGTTGAAAACATTTTTTTTTGGACTTAGTCATTTTTCCGGCATTTATCAGACTTTCAGATAGGGGAAATGTCAGTGAGCATTCCGATTTCAGTTCCAGAGCGATTCGCCCAATGAGTCCTTGATATTTAGTCGTTTTCAGCCAATTTTCTGGATTTTTGAAAATTTCACTTTTTTGTGAAAATATCCACTAAATGAGGGAATAATATGTGTGAGGGTACCACAGGAGAGTTCCAAATGTGTGTGGGTAGAATATATATCCCACGGGGGTAAAATTGAAAAAAGTTGAAAAAAAAATTTTTTGGACTCAGTCATTTTTCTGCCGTTTATCATACTTTCAGATAGGGGAAATGTCAGTGAGCGTTCCGATTTCAGTTCCAGAGCGATTCGCCCAATGAGTCCTTGATATTTCGTCGTTTTCAGCCAATTTTTCTGGATTTTTGAAAATTTCACTTTTTTGTGAAAATATCCACTAAATGAGGGAATAATATGTGTGAGGGTACCCCAGGAGAGTTCCAAATGTGTGTGGGCAGAATATATATCCCACGAGGGTAAAATTGAAAAAAGTTGAAAACATTTTTTTTTGGACTTAGTCATTTTTCCGGCGTTTATCAGCCTTTCAGATAGGGGAAATGTCAGTGAGCATTCCGATTTTAGTTCCAGAGCGATTCATAGAATCATAGAATCATAGAATGGTAGAGTTGGAAGGGACCTCCTGGGTCATCTGGTCCAACCCCCTGCTCAAAGCAGGATTCACTAGATCATCTCAGACAGATGTCTGTCCAGCCTCTGTTTGAAGACGTCCATTGAAGGGGAACTCACCACCTCTCGTGGCAGCCTGTTCCACTCATTAATCACCCTAACTGTCAAAAAGTTTTTTCTAATATCTAATCTGTGTTTCCTCCCATTTAGTTTCATCCCATTGCTTCTAGTCTTTCCTTGTGCAAATGAGAATAAAGATGATCCTTCTACAATGTGACAGCCCTTGACATATTTGTAGACAGCTATTAAGTCTCCTCTCAGTCTTCTTTTTTGCAAGCTAAACATTCCCAAATCCTGCAACCGTTCCTCATAGGACATGGTTTGCAGACCGGTCACCATTCTGGTCGCTCTTCTCTGAACTTGCTCCAGTTTGTCTATGTCTTTTTTAAAATGTGGTGCCCAAAACTGTACACAGTATTCCAGATGAGGTCTGACCAAAGAGGAGTAAAGACCGATAATGACTTCACGTGATCTAGACTGTATGCTTCTGTTAATACATCCCAGAATTGTATTTGCCTTTTTTGCTGCTGCATCACACTGTTGACTCATGTTCAGTCTATGATCTATTAGTATACCTAAGTCTTTTTCACATGTACTGTTGCTTAGCTCTATTCCTCCCATTCTGTATATGCTTTTTTCATTTTTATTGCCCAGATGTAGTACTTTGCATTTTTCCCTGTTAAAAACCATTCTGTTGGTTGCTGCCCACTGCTCCAGTTTATTTAGGTCTTTTTGAATCCTCTCTCTCTCTTCTCTAGTATTAGCTATCCCTCCTAGCTTTGTGTCATCAGCAAATTTAATCAGTTTACCCTCAATTCCTTCATCTAAATCATTGATAAAGATGTTGAACAATACAGGTCCCAGGACGGAGCCCTGTGGTACCCCACTTGAGACATTCATCCAGCTGGATGTGAAGCCATTTACAACCACCCTTTGAGTCCGATCACTAAGCCAGTTATGAATCCACCTTACAGTTGCCTGGTCCATTGCATACTTGGTCATTTTTTCAATAAGGATGATGTGAGATACTTTGTCAAATGCTTTGCTGAAGTCAAGATATACTATATCTACAGCATTTCCCTGATCCACCCAGTCAGTGATTCTGTCATAGAAGGAAATTAAGTTAGTCTGACATGACTTGTTAGTTACAAAGCCATGCTGACTCTGGTTAATCACTTCATTCTTATCCATGTACTTACATACATGTTGTTTAATAATTTGTTCAAAGATCTTTCCTGGTATAGAAGTCAGACTCACCGGCCTATAGTTCCCTGGGTCCACCTTCTTCCCCTTTTTGAAGATAGGAACAACATTTGCTCTTCTCCAGTCTTCTGGGACTTCTCCTGTTCTCCAAGAATTTTCAAAGATTATGGAGAGTGGTTCTAAAATTTCTTCTACAATCTCCTTCAGTACTCTGGGGTGTAATTCATCTGGACCTGGAGACTTGAACTCATTTATGTTAGCTAAATATTCCCTCACAATCTTTCTGTTTACTGATAACTTGGATTCCTCTATTCCTTTAAAAGGACAGTGAAGATCAGTTGATGTTACATTTTCTTTCTGAGAGAAAACAGATGCAAAATAGGAATTAAAAAGTTTGGCCTTCTCAACATCCTCTCTTACCATTTCTCCATTTTCATCCTGTAAAAATCCTATAGCATCTTTGACTTTTCTTTTACTTTTGACATACCCCCAAAATCCTTTTTTATTGCTTTTGACATCTCTTGCAAGCCTTAATTCATTGTCAGCTTTAGCTAACCTGATACGTGCCCTGCAGGATCTGCAGACTGCATTATAATCTTCTTTAGATATGCCTCCCTCTTTCCATTTAATAAACATTTCTTTCTTTCTTTTTAGCATGTGTTTAAGTTCTGTGTTCATCCATCCTGGTTTCCTTAAATGCTTCCCATTCTTCCTACTTTTTGGGATTGTTAACGATTGTGCTTTGAGAATCTCATTTTTAAAAATTTCCCATCCTTCCTGGACATTTTTGTCCTTAAGGACATCCAGCCATTGGATCCCTCCTATTCTCTTTCTGAGTCTCTTAAAATCTGCCTTTCTAAAATCTAACCTTGAAGTTTGAGTCTTCACATGTCTTCCTCCTCTAGTTATCCAAAATTCTATAATAGCATGATCGCTGCCTCCTAGGGTCCCAGCCACCTTTACCTCCTCAACCATTTCCTCCCTGTTTATAAGGATTAGATCTAAAGTAGCAGATCCCCTTGTTTTCTCCCCTACCTTTTGGAAGATAAAGTTGTCAGCAAGAGAGGATAAGAATTTGCTTGACCTGTTAGTTTTACTTGAGAGAGATTCCCAACAAATGTCTGGATAGTTGAAATCTCCCATGACCACTACGTCATATTTTTTGGAGAACTTGGTCATTTGATACATAAAGAGTTCATCCATATCTTCAGCTTGCCCAGGTGGCCTGTAGTAAATGCCTACAATGGTGTCCTTTCCGTTGTTCTCTCCTTGTATTCTTACCCAAACAGTTTCCACAGAACTCCCAGTCTCTGAAGCTTCAATCTCTGTGCAGATATACGCTTTTCTAACATACAATGCAACACCTCCTCCTCGTTTATCAAGTCTGTTTCTTGCAAATAAGTTGTATCCTTTTAGCCTTTTATTCCAATCATGTGTATCGTCCCACCAAGTTTCAGTGATTCCAATGACATCATATTCCTTTTCCTGCATTAGTAGTTCCAATTCTCCTTGTTTGTTGCCCATGCTTTGTGCATTTGTATAAAAACATTTTAGTTTGTGATTGGTTTCTCTTCCTCCCATATTTTTATTATTTAGATTTTTTTGTCTTTGTTCTTCTTTTCCACTTCCAGTAGCAGAGCTCTCAATAGTATTTGTCAGCTGTATGGCTTTTTCTGGCCTTTTGCTTCCCTTCCCACATTGTTCTAGTTTAAAGCTCTTCTGATGAGTGTAGCAAGGCGACTTCCAAATACATGTTTTCCAGTCTTCGTAAGGTGCACCCCATCTCTAGCAAGTAGTCCATCGTATAGGTAATTCATTCCGTGATCCAGAAATCCAAATCCTTGTTGACGGCACCATCGACGTAGCCAGTTGTTCACCTGTAGAATCTTATTCCACCTCATTGTTCCATGGCCATCCACTGGGAGGATGGATGAGAAGACCACCTGCGCTCCCAATTCTTTCACTTTCTTGCCTAAGTCTTCAAAGTCACTGCAGATGGTTTCCAGGTCCTTTCTTGCGGTGTCATTTGTCCCCACATGTATTAGCAGGAATGGGTAGTGATCTGTAGGTCTGAAGAGTCTTGATATCCTGTCAGACACATCTTTAATTTTTGCTCCTGGAAGACAGCACATTTCTCTTGAGGTTATGTCTGGTCTGCAGATAGCGGCCTCTGTTCCTCTTAACAGGGAATCCCCCATGACCACCACTCTCCGTTTTTTCTTCACAACATTCTTCTTTCTCCATCCAGGAGGATTCTGAGGGCTTACAAGGTTATTCATTGCTGGCAAAGTCTTATCTTGCTGTATTTCTTCATGGTTCTCCTGTGTGAGAGCCTGGTACTGGTTCCTGAGCAGTATGGGTGCTGACTGCCTCTCGATCCTCCTGCTTCTGTGGGTCACATGCTTCCATTCCTCTGTTTCCTCAGGTGCAGTTCGAATTTCTTCTCTTTCTGAATCATGAAGAGATAATTCTGCTCTGTCTAAGAACTCTTCACCTTCCTTAATGATTTTCAAGGTAGTTAACCTCTCTTCTAGATTTCGCAACTTTTCCTCCAACAGGGACACAAGCTTGCATTTCTGGCATGTGAACTTTGGCTTTTCCACTGGCAAGTCTGTGAACATGTAGCAGGATATGCCCAATGAGTCCTTGATATTTCGTCGTTTTCAGCCAATTTTTCTGGATTTTTGAAAATTTCACTTTTTTGTGAAAATATCCACTAAATGAGGGAATAATATGTGTGAGGGTACCCCAGGAGAGTTCCAAATGTGTGTGGGTAGAATATATATCCCACGCGGGTAAAATTGAAAAAAGTTGAAAAAAATTTTTTTTTGGACTTAGTCATTTTTCCGGCGTTTATCAGACTTTCAGATAGGGGAAATGTCAGTGAGCGTTCCAATTTCAGTTCCAGAGTGATTCGCCGGATGAGTCCTTGATATTTAGTCGTTTTCAGCCAATTTTCTGGATTTTTGAAAATTTCACTTTTCTGTGAAAATATCCACTAAATGAGGGAATAATATGTGTGAGGGTACCCCAGGAGAGTTCCAAATGTGTGTGGGTAGAATATATATCCCACGGGGGTAAAATTGAAAAAAGTTGAAAACATTTTTTTTTGGACTTAGTCATTTTTCCGGCATTTATCAGACTTTCAGATAGGGGAAATGACAGTGAGCGTTCCGATTTCAGTTCCAGAGCGATTTGCCCAATGAGTCCTTGGCTGGACTTGGTTTTCAGCCAATTTTCTGGATTTTTGAAAATTTCACTTTTTTGTGAAAATATCCACTAAATGAGGGAATAATATGTGTGAGGGTACCACAGGAGAGTTCCAAATGTGTGTGGGTAGAATATATATCCCACGGGGGTAAAATTGAAAAAAGTTGAAAAAAAAATTTTTTGGACTCAGTCATTTTTCTGACGTTTATTAGACTTTCAGATAGGGGAAATGTCAGTGAGCATTCCAATTTCAGTTCCAGAGCGATTCGCCCAATGAGTCCTTGATATTTCGTCGTTTTCAGCCAATTTTTCTGGATTTTTGAAAATTTCACTTTTTTGTGAAAATATCCACTAAATGAGGGAATAATATGTGTGAGGGTACCCCAGGAGAGTTCCAAATGTGTGTGGGTAGAATATATATCCAACGGGGGTAAAATTGAAAAAAGTTGAAAACATTTTTTTTTGGACTTAGTAATTTTTCCGGCATTCATCAGACTTTCAGATAGGGGAAATGTCAGTGAGCATTCCGATTTCAGTTCCAGAGCGATTCGCCCAATGAGTCCTTGATATTTCGTCGTTTTCAGCCAATTTTTCTGGATTTTTGAAAATTTCACTTTTTTGTGAAAATATCCACTAAATGAGGGAATAATATGTGTGAGGGTACCCCAGGAGAGTTCCAAATGTGTGTGGGTAGAATATATATCCCACGGGGGTAAAATTGAAAAAAGTTGAAAACATTTTTTTTTGGACTTAGTCATTTTTCCGGCATTTATCAGACTTTCAGATAGGGGAAATGTCAGTGAGCGTTCCGATTTCAGTTCCAGAGCGATTTGCCCAATAAGTCCTTGATATTTACTGGTTTTCAGCCAATTTTCTGGATTTTTGAAAATTTCACTTTTTTGTGAAAATATCCACTAAATGAGGGAATAATATGTGTGAGGGTACCACAGGAGAGTTCCAAATGTGTGTGGGTAGAATATATATCCCACGGGGGTAAAATTGAAAAAAGTTGAAAAAAAAATTTTTTGGACTCAGTCATTTTTCTGGCGTTTATTAGACTTTCAGATAGGGGAAATGTCAGTGAGCATTCCAATTTCAGTTCCAGAGCGATTCACCCAATGAGTCCTTGATATTTCGTCGTTTTCAGCCAATTTTTCTGGATTTTTGAAAATTTCACTTTTTTGTGAAAATATCCACTAAATGAGGGAATAATATGTGTGAGGGTACCCCAGGAGAGTTCCAAATGTGTGTGGGTAGAATATATATCCAACGGGGGTAAAATTGAAAAAAGTTGAAAACATTTTTTTTTGGACTTAGTAATTTTTCCGGCATTCATCAGACTTTCAGATAGGGGAAATGTCAGTGAGCATTCCGATTTCAGTTCCAGAGCGATTCGCCCAATGAGTCCTTGATATTTCGTCGTTTTCAGCCAATTTTTCTGGATTTTTGAAAATTTCACTTTTTTGTGAAAATATCCACTAAATGAGGGAATAATATGTGTGAGGGTACCCCAGGAGAGTTCCAAATGTGTGTGGGTAGAATATATATCCCACGGGGGTAAAATTGAAAAAAGTTGAAAAAAAAATTTTTTGGACTCAGTCATTTTTCTGGCGTTTATTAGACTTTCAGATAGGGGAAATGTCAGTGAGCATTCCAATTTCAGTTCCAGAGCGATTCGCCCAATGAGTCCTTGATATTTCGTCGTTTTCAGTCAATTTTTCTGGATTTTTGAAAATTTCACTTTTTTGTGAAAATATCCACTAAATGAGGGAATAATATGTGTGAGGGTACCCCAGGAGAGTTCCAAATGTGTGTGGGTAGAATATATATCCCACGGGGGTAAAATTGAAAAAAGTTGAAAACATTTTTTTTTGGACTTAGTCATTTTTCCGGCATTTATCAGACTTTCAGATAGGGGAAATGTCAGTGAGCGTTGCGATTTCAGTTCTAGAGCGATTTGCCCAATAAGTCCTTGATATTTAGTCGATTTCAGCCAATTTTCTGGATTTTTGAAAATTTCACTTTTTTGTGAAAATATCCACTAAATGAGGGAATAATATGTGTGAGGGTACCCCAGGAGAGTTCCAAATGTGGGTGGGTAGAATATATATCCCACGGGGGTAAAATTGAAAAAAGTTGAAAAAATATTTTTTTAGACTTAGTCATTTTTCCGGCATTTATCAGACTTTCAGATAGGGGAAATGTCAGTGAGCATTCCGATTTCAGTTCCAGAGCGATTCGCCCAATGAGTCCTTGATATTTAGTCGTTTTCAGCCAATTTTCTGGATTTTTGAAAATTTCACTTTTTTGTGAAAATATCCACTAAATGAGGGAATAATATGTGTGAGGGTACCACAGGAGAGTTCCAAATGTGTGTGGGTAGAATATATATCCCACGGGGGTAAAATTGAAAAAAGTTGAAAAAAAAATTTTTTGGACTCAGTCATTTTTCTGCCGTTTATCATACTTTCAGATAGGGGAAATGTCAGTGAGCGTTCCGATTTCAGTTCCAGAGCGATTCGTCCAATGAGTCCTTGATATTTAGTCGTTTTCAGCCAATTTTCTGGATTTTTGAAAATTTCACTTTTTTGTGTAAATATCCACTAAATGAGGGAATAATATGTGTGAGGGTACCCCAGGAGAGTTCCAAATGTGTGTGCGTAGAATATATATCCCACGGGGGTAAAATTGAAAAAAGTTGAAAAAAATTTTTTTTTGGACTTAGTCATTTTTCCGACGTTTATCAGACTTTCAGATAGTGGAAATGTCAGTGAGCGTTCCGATTTCAGTTCCAGAGCGATTCGCCGAATGAGTCCTTGATATTTAGTCGTTTTCAGCCAATTTTCTGGATTTTTGAAAATTTCACTTTTCTGTGAAAATATCCACTAAATGAGGGAATAATATGTGTGAGGGTACCCCAGGAGAGTTCCAAATGTGGGTGGGTAGAATATATATCCCACGGGGGTAAAATTGAAAAAAGTTGAAAAAATATTTTTTTAGACTTAGTCATTTTTCCGGCATTTATCTGACTTTCAGATAGGGGAAATGTCAGTGAGCATTCCGATTTCAGTTCCATAGCGATTCACCCAATGAGTCCTTGATATTTAGTCGTTTTCAGCCAATTTTCTGGATTTTTGAAAATTTCACTCTTTTGTGAAAATATCCACTAAATGAGGGAATAATATGTGTGAGGGTACCACAGGAGAGTTCCAAATGTGTGTGGGTAGAATATATATCCCACGGGGGTAAAATTGAAAAAAGTTGAAAAAAAATTTTTTTGGACTCAGTCATTTTTCTGACGTTTATTAGACTTTCAGATAGGGGAAATGTCAGTGAGCATTCCAATTTCAGTTCCAGAGCGATTCGCCCAATGAGTCCTTGATATTTCGTCGTTTTCAGCCAATTTTTCTGGATTTTTGAAAATTTCACTTTTTTGTGAAAATATCCACTAAATGAGGGAATAATATGTGTGAGGGTACCCCAGGAGAGTTCCAAATGTGTGTGGGTAGAATATATATCCCACGGGGGTAAAATTGAAAAAAGTTGAAAACATTTTTTTTTGGACTTAGTCATTTTTCCGGCGTTTATCAGCCTTTCAGATAGGGGAAATGTCAGTGAGCATTCCGATTTCAGTGCCAGAGCGATTCGCCCAATGAGTCCTTGATATTTCGTCGTTTTCAGCCAATTTTTCTGGATTTTTGAAAATTACACTTTTTTGTGAAAATATCCACTAAATAAGGGAATAATATGTGTGAGGGTACCCCAGGAGAGTTCCAAATGTGTGTGGGTAGAATATATATCCCACGGGGGTAAAATTGAAAAAAGTTGAAAACATTTTTTTTTGGACTTAGTCATTTTTCCGGCATTTATCAGACTTTCAGATAGGGGAAATGTCAGTGAGCGTTCCGATTTCAGTTCCAGAGCCATTTGCCCAATAAGTCCTTGATATTTACTGGTTTTCAGCAAATTTTCTGGATTTTTGAAAATTTCACTTTTTTGTGAAAATATCCACTAAATGAGGGAATAATATGTGTGAGGGTACCACAGGAGAGTTCCAAATGTGTGTGGGTAGAATATATATCCCACGGGGGTAAAATTGAAAAAAGTTGAAAAAATATTTTTTTAGACTTAGTCATTTTTCCGGCATTTATCTGACTTTCAGATAGGGGAAATGTCAGTGAGCATTCCGATTTCAGTTCCATAGCGATTCACCCAATGAGTCCTTGATATTTAGTCGTTTTCAGCCAATTTTCTGGATTTTTGAAAATTTCACTTTTTTGTGAAAATATCCACTAAATGAGGGAATAATATGTGTGAGGGTACCACAGGAGAGTTCCAAATGTGTGTGGGTAGAATATATATCCCACGGGGGTAAAATTGAAAAAAGTTGAAAAAAAAATTTTTTGGACTCAGTCATTTTTCTGGCGTTTATCAGACTTTCAGATAGGGGAAATGTCAGTGAGCATTCCGATTTCAGTTCCAGAGCGATTCGCCCAATGAGTCCTTGATATTTCGTCGTTTTCAGCCAATTTTTCTGGATTTTTGAAAATTTCACTTTTTTGTGAAAATATCCACTAAATGAGGGAATAATATGTGTGAGGGTACCCCAGGAGAGTTCCAAATGTGTGTGGGTAGAATATATATCCCACGGGGGTAAAATTGAAAAAAGTTGAAAACATTTTTTTTTGGACTTAGTCATTTTTCCGGCGTTTATCAGCCTTTCAGATAGGGGAAATGTCAGTGAGCATTCCCATTTCAGTTCCAGAGCGATTCGCCCAATGAGTCCTTGATATTTCGTCGTTTTCAGCCAATTTTTCTGGATTTTTGAAAATTTCACTTTTTTGTGAAAATATCCACTAAATGAGGGAATAATATGTGTGAGGGTACCCCAGGAGAGTTCCAAATGTGTGTGGGTAGAATATATATCCCACGCGGGTAAAATTGAAAAAAGTTGAAAAAAAATTTTTTTTGGACTTAGTCATTTTTCCGGCGTTTATCAGACTTTCAGATAGGGGAAATGTCAGTGAGCGTTCCAATTTCAGTTCCAGAGCGATTCGCCGGATGAGTCCTTGATATTTAGTCGTTTTCAGCCAATTTTCTGGATTTTTGAAAATTTCACTTTTCTGTGAAAATATCCACTAAATGAGGGAATAATATGTGTGAGGGTACCCCAGGAGAGTTCCAAATGTGTGTGGGTAGAATATATATCCAACGGGGGTAAAATTGAAAAAAGTTGAAAACATTTTTTTTTGGACTTAGTAATTTTTCCGGCATTCATCAGACTTTCAGATAGGGGAAATGTCAGTGAGCATTCCGATTTCAGTTCCAGAGCGATTCGCCCAATGAGTCCTTGATATTTCGTCGTTTTCAGCCAATTTTTCTGGATTTTTGAAAATTTCACTTTTTTGTGAAAATATCCACTAAATGAGGGAATAATATGTGTGAGGGTACCCCAGGAGAGTTCCAAATGTGTGTGGGTAGAATATATATCCCACGGGGGTAAAATTGAAAAAAGTTGAAAACATTTTTTTTTGGACTTAGTAATTTTTCCGGCATTTATCAGACTTTCAGATAGGGGAAATGTCAGTGAGCGTTCCGATTTCAGTTCCAGAGCGATTTGCCCAATAAGTCCTTGATATTTAGTCGATTTCAGCCAATTTTCTGTATTTTTGAAAATTTCACTTTTTTGTGAAAATATCCACTAAATGAGGGAATAATATGTGTGAGGGTACCCCAGGAGAGTTCCAAATGTGGGTGGGTAGAATATATATCCCACGGGGGTAAAATTGAAAAAAGTTGAAAAAATATTTTTTTAGACTTAGTCATTTTTCCGGCATTTATCAGACTTTCAGATAGGGGAAATGTCAGTGAGCATTCCGTTTTCAGTTCCAGAGCGATTCGCCCAATGAGTCCTTGATATTTAGTCGTTTTCAGCCAATTTTCTGGATTTTTGAAAATTTCACTTTTTTGTGAAAATATCCACTAAATGAGGGAATAATATGTGTGAGGGTACCACAGGAGAGTTCCAAATGTGTGTGGGTAGAATATATATCCCACGGGGGTAAAATTGAAAAAAGTTGAAAAAAAAATTTTTTGGACTCAGTCATTTTTCTGGCGTTTATTAGACTTTCAGATAGGGGAAATGTCAGTGAGCATTCCAATTTCAGTTCCAGAGCGATTCGCCCAATGAGTCCTTGATATTTCGTCGTTTTCAGTCAATTTTTCTGGATTTTTGAAAATTTCACTTTTTTGTGAAAATATCCACTAAATGAGGGAATAATATGTGTGAGGGTACCCCAGGAGAGTTCCAAATGTGTGTGGGTAGAATATATATCCCACGGGGGTAAAATTGAAAAAAGTTGAAAACATTTTTTTTTGGACTTAGTCATTTTTCCGGCATTTATCAGACTTTCAGATAGGGGAAATGTCAGTGAGCGTTGCGATTTCAGTTCCAGAGCGATTTGCCCAATAAGTCCTTGATATTTAGTCGATTTCAGCCAATTTTCTGGATTTTTGAAAATTTCACTTTTTTGTGAAAATATCCACTAAATGAGGGAATAATATGTGTGAGGGTACCCCAGGAGAGTTCCAAATGTGGGTGGGTAGAATATATATCCCACGGGGGTAAAATTGAAAAAAGTTGAAAAAATATTTTTTTAGACTTAGTCATTTTTCCGGCATTTATCAGACTTTCAGATAGGGGAAATGTCAGTGAGCATTCCGATTTCAGTTCCAGAGCGATTCGCCCAATGAGTCCTTGATATTTAGTCGTTTTCAGCCAATTTTCTGGATTTTTGAAAATTTCACTTTTTTGTGAAAATATCCACTAAATGAGGGAATAATATGTGTGAGGGTACCACAGGAGAGTTCCAAATGTGTGTGGGTAGAATATATATCCCACGGGGGTAAAATTGAAAAAAGTTGAAAAAAAAATTTTTTGGACTCAGTCATTTTTCTGCCGTTTATCATACTTTCAGATAGGGGAAATGTCAGTGAGCGTTCCGATTTCAGTTCCAGAGCGATTCGTCCAATGAGTCCTTGATATTTAGTCGTTTTCAGCCAATTTTCTGGATTTTTGAAAATTTCACTTTTTTGTGTAAATATCCACTAAATGAGGGAATAATATGTGTGAGGGTACCCCAGGAGAGTTCCAAATGTGTGTGCGTAGAATATATATCCCACGGGGGTAAAATTGAAAAAAGTTGAAAAAAAAATTTTTTGGACTCAGTCATTTTTCTGGCGTTTATTAGACTTTCAGATAGGGGAAATGTCAGTGAGCATTCCAATTTCAGTTCCAGAGCGATTCGCCCAATGAGTCCTTGATATTTCGTCGTTTTCAGTCAATTTTTCTGGATTATTGAAAATTTCACTTTTTTGTGAAAATATCCACTAAATGAGGGAATAATATGTGTGAGGGTACCCCAGGAGAGTTCCAAATGTGTGTGGGTAGAATATATATCCCACGGGGGTAAAATTGAAAAAAGTTGAAAACATTTTTTTTTGGACTTAGTCATTTTTCCGGCATTTATCAGACTTTCAGATAGGGGAAATGTCAGTGAGCGTTGCGATTTCAGTTCCAGAGCGATTTGCCCAATAAGTCCTTGATATTTAGTCGATTTCAGCCAATTTTCTGGATTTTTGAAAATTTCACTTTTTTGTGAAAATATCCACTAAATGAGGGAATAATATGTGTGAGGGTACCCCAGGAGAGTTCCAAATGTGGGTGGGTAGAATATATATCCCACGGGGGTAAAATTGAAAAAAGTTGAAAAAATATTTTTTTAGACTTAGTCATTTTTCCGGCATTTATCAGACTTTCAGATAGGGGAAATGTCAGTGAGCATTCCGATTTCAGTTCCAGAGCGATTCGCCCAATGAGTCCTTGATATTTAGTCGTTTTCAGCCAATTTTCTGGATTTTTGAAAATTTCACTTTTTTGTGAAAATATCCACTAAATGAGGGAATAATATGTGTGAGGGTACCACAGGAGAGTTCCAAATGTGTGTGGGTAGAATATATATCCCACGGGGGTAAAATTGAAAAAAGTTGAAAAAAAAATTTTTTGGACTCAGTCATTTTTCTGCCGTTTATCATACTTTCAGATAGGGGAAATGTCAGTGAGCGTTCCGATTTCAGTTCCAGAGCGATTCGTCCAATGAGTCCTTGATATTTAGTCGTTTTCAGCCAATTTTCTGGATTTTTGAAAATTTCACTTTTTTGTGTAAATATCCACTAAATGAGGGAATAATATGTGTGAGGGTACCCCAGGAGAGTTCCAAATGTGTGTGCATAGAATATATATCCCACGGGGGTAAAATTGAAAAAAGTTGAAAAAAATTTTTTTGGGGACTTAGTCATTTTTCCGACGTTTATCAGACTTTCAGATAGTGGAAATGTCAGTGAGCGTTCCGATTTCAGTTCCAGAGCGATTCGCCGAATGAGTCCTTGATATTTAGTCGTTTTCAGCCAATTTTCTGGATTTTTGAAAATTTCACTTTTCTGTGAAAATATCCACTAAATGAGGGAATAATATGTGTGAGGGTACCCCAGGAGAGTTCCAAATGTGGGTGGGTAGAATATATATCCCACGGGGGTAAAATTGAAAAAAGTTGAAAAAATATTTTTTTAGACTTAGTCATTTTTCCGGCATTTATCTGACTTTCAGATAGGGGAAATGTCAGTGAGCATTCCGATTTCAGTTCCATAGCGATTCACCCAATGAGTCCTTGATATTTAGTCGTTTTCAGCCAATTTTCTGGATTTTTGAAAATTTCACTTTTTTGTGAAAATATCCACTAAATGAGGGAATAATATGTGTGAGGGTACCACAGGAGAGTTCCAAATGTGTGTGGGTAGAATATATATCCCACGGGGGTAAAATTGAAAAAAGTTGAAAAAAAAATTTTTTGGACTCAGTCATTTTTCTGGCGTTTATCAGACTTTCAGATAGGGGAAATGTCAGTGAGCATTCCGATTTCAGTTCCAGAGCGATTCGCCCAATGAGTCCTTGATATTTCGTCGTTTTCAGCCAATTTTTCTGGATTTTTGAAAATTTCACTTTTTTGTGAAAATATCCACTAAATGAGGGAATAATATGTGTGAGGGTACCCCAGGAGAGTTCCAAATGTGTGTGGGTAGAATATATATCCCACGGGGGTAAAATTGAAAAAAGTTGAAAACATTTTTTTTTGGACTTAGTCATTTTTCCGGCGTTTATCAGCCTTTCAGATAGGGGAAATGTCAGTGAGCATTCCCATTTCAGTTCCAGAGCGATTCGCCCAATGAGTCCTTGATATTTCGTCGTTTTCAGCCAATTTTTCTGGATTTTTGAAAATTTCACTTTTTTGTGAAAATATCCACTAAATGAGGGAATAATATGTGTCAGGGTACCCCAGGAGAGTTCCAAATGTGTGTGGGTAGAATATATATCCCACGCGGGTAAAATTGAAAAAAGTTGAAAAAAAATTTTTTTTGGACTTAGTCATTTTTCCGGCGTTTATCAGACTTTCAGATAGGGGAAATGTCAGTGAGCGTTCCAATTTCAGTTCCAGAGCGATTCGCCGGATGAGTCCTTGATATTTAGTCGTTTTCAGCCAATTTTCTGGATTTTTGAAAATTTCACTTTTCTGTGAAAATATCCACTAAATGAGGGAATAATATGTGTGAGGGTACCCCAGGAGAGTTCCAAATGTGGGTGGGTAGAATATATATCCCACGGGGGTAAAATTGAAAAAAGTTGAAAAAATATTTTTTTAGACAGTCATTTTTCCGGCATTTATCAGACTTTCAGATAGGGGAAATGTCAGTGAGCATTCCGTTTTCAGTTCCAGAGCGATTCGCCCAATGAGTCCTTGATATTTAGTCGTTTTCAGCCAATTTTCTGGATTTTTGAAAATTTCACTTTTTTGTGAAAATATCCACTAAATGAGGGAATAATATGTGTGAGGGTACCACAGGAGAGTTCCAAATGTGTGTGGGTAGAATATATATCCCACGGGGGTAAAATTGAAAAAAGTTGAAAAAAAAATTTTTTGGACTCAGTCATTTTTCTGCCGTTTATCATACTTTCAGATAGGGGAAATGTCAGTGAGCGTTCCGATTTCAGTTCCAGAGCGATTCGTCCAATGAGTCCTTGATATTTAGTCGTTTTCAGCCAATTTTCTGGATTTTTGAAAATTTCACTTTTTTGTGTAAATATCCACTAAATGAGGGAATAATATGTGTGAGGGTACCCCAGGAGAGTTCCAAATGTGTGTGCGTAGAATATATATCCCACGGGGGTAAAATTGAAAAAAGTTGAAAAAAATTTTTTTTGGACTTAGTCATTTTTCCGACGTTTATCAGACTTTCAGATAGTGGAAATGTCAGTGAGCGTTCCGATTTCAGTTCCAGAGCGATTCGCCGGATGAGTCCTTGATATTTAGTCGTTTTCAGCCAATTTTCTGGATTTTTGAAAATTTCACTTTTCTGTGAAAATATCCACTAAATGAGGGAATAATATGTGTGAGGGTACCCCAGGAGAGTTCCAAATGTGTGTGGGTAGAATATATATCCAACGGGGGTAAAATTGAAAAAAGTTGAAAACATTTTTTTTTGGACTTAGTAATTTTCCGGCATTCATCAGACTTTCAGATAGGGGAAATGTCAGTGAGCATTCCGATTTCAGTTCCAGAGCGATTCGCCCAATGAGTCCTTGATATTTCGTCGTTTTCAGCCAATTTTTCTGGATTTTTGAAAATTTCACTTTTTTGTGAAAATATCCACTAAATGAGGGAATAATATGTGTGAGGGTACCCCAGGAGAGTTCCAAATGTGTGTGGGTAGAATATATATCCCACGGGGGTAAAATTGAAAAAAGTTGAAAACATTTTTTTTTGGACTTAGTAATTTTTCCGGCATTTATCAGACTTTCAGATAGGGGAAATGTCAGTGAGCGTTCCGATTTCAGTTCCAGAGCGATTTGCCCAATAAGTCCTTGATATTTAGTCGATTTCAGCCAATTTTCTGTATTTTTGAAAATTTCACTTTTTTGTGAAAATATCCACTAAATGAGGGAATAATATGTGTGAGGGTACCCCAGGAGAGTTCCAAATGTGGGTGGGTAGAATATATATCCCACGGGGGTAAAATTGAAAAAAGTTGAAAAAATATTTTTTTAGACTTAGTCATTTTTCCGGCATTTATCAGACTTTCAGATAGGGGAAATGTCAGTGAGCATTCCGTTTTCAGTTCCAGAGCGATTCGCCCAATGAGTCCTTGATATTTAGTCGTTTTCAGCCAATTTTCTGGATTTTTGAAAATTTCACTTTTTTGTGAAAATATCCACTAAATGAGGGAATAATATGTGTGAGGGTACCACAGGAGAGTTCCAAATGTGTGTGGGTAGAATATATATCCCACGGGGGTAAAATTGAAAAAAGTTGAAAAAAAAATTTTTTGGACTCAGTCATTTTTCTGCCGTTTATCATACTTTCAGATAGGGGAAATGTCAGTGAGCGTTCCGATTTCAGTTCCAGAGCGATTCGTCCAATGAGTCCTTGATATTTAGTCGTTTTCAGCCAATTTTCTGGATTTTTGAAAATTTCACTTTTTTGTGTAAATATCCACTAAATGAGGGAATAATATGTGTGAGGGTACCCCAGGAGAGTTCCAAATGTGTGTGCGTAGAATATATATCCCACGGGGGTAAAATTGAAAAAAGTTGAAAAAAATTTTTTTTTGGACTTAGTCATTTTTCCGACGTTTATCAGACTTTCAGATAGTGGAAATGTCAGTGAGCGTTCCGATTTCAGTTCCAGAGCGATTCGCCGGATGAGTCCTTGATATTTAGTCGTTTTCAGCCAATTTTCTGGATTTTTGAAAATTTCACTTTTCTGTGAAAATATCCACTAAATGAGGGAATAATATGTGTGAGGGTACCCCAGGAGAGTTCCAAATGTGGGTGGGTAGAATATATATCCCACGGGGGTAAAATTGAAAAAAGTTGAAAAAATATTTTTTTAGACTTAGTCATTTTTCCGGCATTTATCTGACTTTCAGATAGGGGAAATGTCAGTGAGCATTCCGATTTCAGTTCCATAGCGATTCACCCAATGAGTCCTTGATATTTAGTCGTTTTCAGCCAATTTTCTGGATTTTTGAAAATTTCACTTTTTTGTGAAAATATCCACTAAATGAGGGAATAATATGTGTGAGGGTACCACAGGAGAGTTCCAAATGTGTGTGGGTAGAATATATATCCCACGGGGGTAAAATTGAAAAAAGTTGAAAAAAAAATTTTTTGGACTCAGTCATTTTTCTGACGTTTATTAGACTTTCAGATAGGGGAAATGTCAGTGACCATTCCAATTTCAGTTCCAGAGCGATTCGCCCAATGAGTCCTTGATATTTCGTCGTTTTCAGCCAATTTTTCTGGATTTTTGAAAATTTCACTTTTTTGTGAAAATATCCACTAAATGAGGGAATAATATGTGTGAGGGTACCCCAGGAGAGTTCCAAATGTGTGTGGGTAGAATATATATCCAACGGGGGTAAAATTGAAAAAAGTTGAAAACATTTTTTTTTGGACTTAGTAATTTTTCCGGCATTCATCAGACTTTCAGATAGGGGAAATGTCAGTGAGCATTCCCATTTCAGTTCCAGAGCGATTCGCCCAATGAGTCCTTGATATTTCGTCGTTTTCAGCCAATTTTTCTGGATTTTTGAAAATTTCACTTTTTTGTGAAAATATCCACTAAATGAGGGAATAATATGTGTGAGGGTACCCCAGGAGAGTTCCAAATGTGTGTGGGTAGAATATATATCCCACGGGGGTAAAATTGAAAAAAGTTGAAAACATTTTTTTTTGGACTTAGTCATTTTTCCGGCATTTATCAGACTTTCAGATAGGGGAAATGTCAGTGAGCGTTCCGATTTCAGTTCCAGAGCGATTTGCCCAATAAGTCCTTGATATTTACTGGTTTTCAGCAAATTTTCTGGATTTTTGAAAATTTCACTTTTTTGTGAAAATATCCACTAAATGAGGGAATAATATGTGTGAGGGTACCACAGGAGAGTTCCAAATGTGTGTGGGTAGAATATATATCCCACGGGGGTAAAATTGAAAAAAGTTGAAAAAAAAATTTTTTGGACTCAGTCATTTTTCTGGCGTTTATTAGACTTTCAGATAGGGGAAATGTCAGTGAGCATTCCAATTTCAGTTCCAGAGCGATTCGCCCAATGAGTCCTTGATATTTCGTCGTTTTCAGTCAATTTTTCTGGATTTTTGAAAATTTCACTTTTTTGTGAAAATATCCACTAAATGAGGGAATAATATGTGTGAGGGTACCCCAGGAGAGTTCCAAATGTGTGTGGGTAGAATATATATCCAACGGGGGTAAAATTGAAAAAAGTTGAAAACATTTTTTTTTGGACTTAGTAATTTTTCCGGCATTCATCAGACTTTCAGATAGGGGAAATGTCAGTGAGCATTCCGATTTCAGTTCCAGAGCGATTCGCCCAATGAGTCCTTGATATTTCGTCGTTTTCAGCCAATTTTTCTGGATTTTTGAAAATTTCACTTTTTTGTGAAAATATCCACTAAATGAGGGAATAATATGTGTGAGGGTACCCCAGGAGAGTTCCAAATGTGTGTGGGTAGAATATATATCCCACGGGGGTAAAATTGAAAAAAGTTGAAAAAATATTTTTTTAGACTTAGTCATTTTTCCGGCATTTATCAGACTTTCAGATAGGGGAAATGTCAGTGAGCATTCCGATTTCAGTTCCAGAGCGATTCGCCCAATGAGTCCTTGATATTTAGTCGTTTTCAGCCAATTTTCTGGATTTTTGAAAATTTCACTCTTTTGTGAAAATATCCACTAAATGAGGGAATAATATGTGTGAGGGTACCACAGGAGAGTTCCAAATGTGTGTGGGTAGAATATATATCCCACGGGGGTAAAATTGAAAAAAGTTGAAAAAAAAATTTTTTGGACTCAGTCATTTTTCTGCCGTTTATCATACTTTCAGATAGGGGAAATGTCAGTGAGCGTTCCGATTTCAGTTCCAGAGCGATTCGTCCAATGAGTCCTTGATATTTAGTCGTTTTCAGCCAATTTTCTGGATTTTTGAAAATTTCACTTTTTTGTGTAAATATCCACTAAATGAGGGAATAATATGTGTGAGGGTACCCCAGGAGAGTTCCAAATGTGTGTGCGTAGAATATATATCCCACGGGGGTAAAATTGAAAAAAGTTGAAAAAAATTTTTTTTTGGACTTAGTCATTTTTCCGACGTTTATCAGACTTTCAGATAGTGGAAATGTCAGTGAGCATTCCAATTTCAGTTCCATAGCGATTCACCCAATGAGTCCTTGATATTTAGTCGTTTTCAGCCAATTTTCTGGATTTTTGAAAATTTCACTTTTTTGTGAAAATATCCACTAAATGAGGGAATAATATGTGTGAGGGTACCACAGGAGAGTTCCAAATGTGTGTGGGTAGAATATATATCCCACGGGGGTAAAATTGAAAAAAGTTGAAAAAAAAATTTTTTGGACTCAGTCATTTTTCTGGCGTTTATCAGACTTTCAGATAGGGGAAATGTCAGTGAGCATTCCGATTTCAGTTCCAGAGCGATTCGCCCAATGAGTCCTTGATATTTCGTCGTTTTCAGCCAATTTTTCTGGATTTTTGAAAATTTCACTTTTTTGTGAAAATATCCACTAAATGAGGGAATAATATGTGTGAGGGTACCCCAGGAGAGTTCCAAATGTGTGTGGGTAGAATATATATCCCACGGGGGTAAAATTGAAAAAAGTTGAAAACATTTTTTTTTGGACTTAGTCATTTTTCCGGCGTTTATCAGCCTTTCAGATAGGGGAAATGTCAGTGAGCATTCCCATTTCAGTTCCAGAGCGATTCGCCCAATGAGTCCTTGATATTTCGTCGTTTTCAGCCAATTTTTCTGGATTTTTGAAAATTTCACTTTTTTGTGAAAATATCCACTAAATGAGGGAATAATATGTGTGAGGGTACCCCAGGAGAGTTCCAAATGTGTGTGGGTAGAATATATATCCCACGCGGGTAAAATTGAAAAAAGTTGAAAAAAAAATTTTTTTGGACTTAGTCATTTTTCCGGCGTTTATCAGACTTTCAGATAGGGGAAATGTCAGTGAGCGTTCCAATTTCAGTTCCAGAGCGATTCGCCGGATGAGTCCTTGATATTTAGTCGTTTTCAGCCAATTTTCTGGATTTTTGAAAATTTCACTTTTCTGTGAAAATATCCACTAAATGAGGGAATAATATGTGTGAGGGTACCCCAGGAGAGTTCCAAATGTGTGTGGGTAGAATATATATCCCACGGGGGTAAAATTGAAAAAAGTTGAAAACATTTTTTTTTGGACTTAGTCATTTTTCCGGCATTTATCAGACTTTCAGATAGGGGAAATGTCAGTGAGCATTCCGATTTCAGTTCCAGAGCGATTCGCCCAATGAGTCCTTGATATTTAGTCGTTTTCAGCCAATTTTCTGGATTTTTGAAAATTTCACTTTTTTGTGAAAATATCCACTAAATGAGGGAATAATATGTGTGAGGGTACCACAGGAGAGTTCCAAATGTGTGTGGGTAGAATATATATCCCACGGGGGTAAAATTGAAAAAAGTTGAAAAAAAAATTTTTTGGACTCAGTCATTTTTCTGCCGTTTATCATACTTTCAGATAGGGGAAATGTCAGTGAGCGTTCCGATTTCAGTTCCAGAGTGATTCGTCCAATGAGTCCTTGATATTTAGTCGTTTTCAGCCAATTTTCTGGATTTTTGAAAATTTCACTTTTTTGTGTAAATATCCACTAAATGAGGGAATAATATGTGTGAGGGTACCCCAGGAGAGTTCCAAATGTGTGTGCGTAGAATATATATCCCACGGGGGTAAAATTGAAAAAAGTTGAAAAAAAATTTTTTTTGGACTTAGTCATTTTTCCGCCGTTTATCAGACTTTCAGATAGTGGAAATGTCAGTGAGCGTTCCGATTTCAGTTCCAGAGCGATTCACCGGATGAGTCCTTGATATTTAGTCATTTTCAGCCAATTTTCTGGATTTTTGAAAATTTCACTTTTCTGTGAAAATATCCACTAAATGAGGGAATAATATGTGTGAGGGTACCCCAGGAGAGTTCCAAATGTGGGTGGGTAGAATATATATCCCACGGGGGTAAAATTGAAAAAAGTTGAAAAAATATTTTTTTAGACTTAGTCATTTTTCCGGCATTTATCTGACTTTCAGATAGGGGAAATGTCAGTGAGCATTCCGATTTCAGTTCCAGAGCGATTCGCCCAATGAGTCCTTTATATTTCGTCGTTTTCAGCCAATTTTTCTGGATTTTTGAAAATTTCACTTTTTTGTGAAAATATCCACTAAATGAGGGAATAATATGTGTGAGGGTACCCCAGGAGAGTTCCAAATGTGTGTGGGTAGAATATATATCCCACGGGGGTAAAATTGAAAAAAGTTGAAAACATTTTTTTTTGGACTTAGTTATTTTTCCGGCGTTTATCAGCCTTTCAGATAGGGGAAATGTCAGTGAGCATTCCCATTTCAGTTCCAGAGCGATTCGCCCAATGAGTCCTTGATATTTCGTCGTTTTCAGCCAATTTTTCTGGATTTTTGAAAATTTCACTTTTTTGTGAAAATATCCACTAAATGAGGGAATAATATGTGTGAGGGTACCCCAGGAGAGTTCCAAATGTGTGTGGGTAGAATATATATCCCACGCGGGTAAAATTGAAAAAAGTTGAAAAAAATTTTTTTTTGGACTTAGTCATTTTTCCGGCGTTTATCAGACTTTCAGATAGGGGAAATGTCAGTGAGCGTTCCAATTTCAGTTCCAGAGCGATTCGCCCAATGAGTCCTTGATATTTCGTCGTTTTCAGCCAATTTTTCTGGATTTTTGAAAATTTCACTTTTTTGTGAAAATATCCACTAAATGAGGGAATAATATGTGTGAGGGTACCCCAGGAGAGTTCCAAATGTGTGTGGGTAGAATATATATCCCACGGGGGTAAAATTGAAAAAAGTTGAAAACATTTTTTTTTGGACTTAGTTATTTTTCCGGCGTTTATCAGCCTTTCAGATAGGGGAAATGTCAGTGAGCATTCCCATTTCAGTTCCAGAGCGATTCGCCCAATGAGTCCTTGATATTTCGTCGTTTTCAGCCAATTTTTCTGGATTTTTGAAAATTTCACTTTTTTGTGAAAATATCCACTAAATGAGGGAATAATATGTGTGAGGGTACCCCAGGAGAGTTCCAAATGTGTGTGGGTAGAATATATATCCCACGCGGGTAAAATTGAAAAAAGTTGAAAAAAATTTTTTTTTGGACTTAGTCATTTTTCCGGCGTTTATCAGACTTTCAGATAGGGGAAATGTCAGTGAGCGTTCCAATTTCAGTTCCAGAGCGATTCGCCCAATGAGTCCTTGATATTTCGTCGTTTTCAGCCAATTTTTCTGGATTTTTGAAAATTTCACTTTTTTGTGAAAATATCCACTAAATGAGGGAATAATATGTGTGAGGGTACCCCAGGAGAGTTCCAAATGTGTGTGGGTAGAATATATATCCCACGCGGGTAAAATTGAAAAAAGTTGAAAAAAAATTTTTTTTGGACTTAGTCATTTTTCCAGCGTTTATCAGACTTTCAGATAGGGGAAATGTCAGTGAGCGTTCCAATTTCAGTTCCAGAGCGATTCGCCGGATGAGTCCTTGATATTTAGTCGTTTTCAGCCAATTTTCTGGATTTTTGAAAATTTCACTTTTCTGTGAAAATATCCACTAAATGAGGGAATAATATGTGTGAGGGTACCCCAGGAGAGTTCCAAATGTTTGTGGGTAGAATATATATCCCACGGGGGTAAAATTGAAAAAAGTTGAAAACATTTTTTTTTGGACTTAGTCATTTTTCCGGCATTTATCAGACTTTCAGATAGGGGAAATGTCAGTGAGCGTTCCGATTTCAGTTCCAGAGCGATTTGCCCAATAAGTCCTTGATATTTACTGGTTTTCAGCCAATTTTCTGGATTTTTGAAAATTTCACTTTTTTGTGAAAATATCCACTAAATGAGGGAATAATATGTGTGAGGGTACCACAGGAGAGTTCCAAATGTGTGTGGGTAGAATATATATCCCACGGGGGTAAAATTGAAAAAAATTGAAAAAAAAATTTTTTGGACTCAGTCATTTTTCTGCCGTTTATCATACTTTCAGATAGGGGAAATGTCAGTGAGCATTCCGATTTCAGTTCCAGAGCGATTCGCCCAATGAGTCCTTGATATTTCGTCGTTTTCAGCCAATTTTTCTGGATTTTTGAAAATTTCACTTTTTTGTGAAAATATCCACTAAATGAGGGAATAATATGTGTGAGGGTACCCCAGGAGAGTTCCAAATGTGTGTGGGTAGAATATATATCCCACGGGGGTAAAATTGAAAAAAGTTGAAAAAATATTTTTTTAGACTTAGTCATTTTTCCGGCATTTATCAGACTTTCAGATAGGGGAAATGTCAGTGAGCATTCCGATTTCAGTTCCAGAGCGATTCGTCCAATGAGTCCTTGATATTTAGTCGTTTTCAGCCAATTTTCTGGATTTTTGAAAATTTCACTTTTTTGTGTAAATATCCACTAAATGAGGGAATAATATGTGTGAGGGTACCCCAGGAGAGTTCCAAATGTGTGTGCGTAGAATATATATCCCACGGGGGTAAAATTGAAAAAAGTTGAAAAAAATTTTTTTTTGGACTTAGTCATTTTTCCGACGTTTATCAGACTTTCAGATAGTGGAAATGTCAGTGAGCGTTCCGATTTCAGTTCCAGAGCGATTCGCCCAATGAATCCTTGATATTTCGTCGTTTTCAGCCAATTTTTCTGGATTTTTGAAAATTTCACTTTTTTGTGAAAATATCCACTAAATGAGGGAATAATATGTGTGAGGGTACCCCAGGAGAGTTCCAAATGTGTGTGGGTAGAATATATATCCCACGGGGGTAAAATTGAAAAAAGTTGAAAACATTTTTTTTTGGACTTAGTCATTTTTCCGGCGTTTATCAGCCTTTCAGATAGGGGAAATGTCAGTGAGCATTCCGATTTCAGTTCCAGAGCGATTCGCCCAATGAGTCCTTGATATTTCGTCGTTTTCAGCCAATTTTTCTGGATTTTTGAAAATTTCACTTTTTTGTGAAAATATCCACTAAATGAGGGAATAATATGTGTGAGGGTACCCCAGGAGAGTTCCAAATGTGTGTGGGTAGAATATATATCCCACGGGGGTAAAATTGAAAAAAGTTGAAAACATTTTTTTTTGGACTTAGTTATTTTTCCGGCGTTTATCAGCCTTTCAGATAGGGGAAATGTCAGTGAGCATTCCCATTTCAGTTCCAGAGCGATTCGCCCAATGAGTCCTTGATATTTCGTCGTTTTCAGCCAATTTTTCTGGATTTTTGAAAATTTCACTTTTTTGTGAAAATATCCACTAAATGAGGGAATAATATGTGTGAGGGTACCCCAGGAGAGTTCCAAATGTGTGTGGGTAGAATATATATCCCACGCGGGTAAAATTGAAAAAAGTTGAAAAAAATTTTTTTTTGGACTTAGTCATTTTTCCGGCGTTTATCAGACTTTCAGATAGGGGAAATGTCAGTGAGCGTTCCAATTTCAGTTCCAGAGCGATTCGCCCAATGAGTCCTTGATATTTCGTCGTTTTCAGCCAATTTTTCTGGATTTTTGAAAATTTCACTTTTTTGTGAAAATATCCACTAAATGAGGGAATAATATGTGTGAGGGTACCCCAGGAGAGTTCCAAATGTGTGTGGGTAGAATATATATCCCACGGGGGTAAAATTGAAAAAAGTTGAAAACATTTTTTTTTGGACTTAGTTATTTTTCCGGCGTTTATCAGCCTTTCAGATAGGGGAAATGTCAGTGAGCATTCCCATTTCAGTTCCAGAGCGATTCGCCCAATGAGTCCTTGATATTTCGTCGTTTTCAGCCAATTTTTCTGGATTTTTGAAAATTTCACTTTTTTGTGAAAATATCCACTAAATGAGGGAATAATATGTGTGAGGGTACCCCAGGAGAGTTCCAAATGTGTGTGGGTAGAATATATATCCCACGCGGGTAAAATTGAAAAAAGTTGAAAAAAATTTTTTTTTGGACTTAGTCATTTTTCCGGCGTTTATCAGACTTTCAGATAGGGGAAATGTCAGTGAGCGTTCCAATTTCAGTTCCAGAGCGATTCGCCCAATGAGTCCTTGATATTTCGTCGTTTTCAGCCAATTTTTCTGGATTTTTGAAAATTTCACTTTTTTGTGAAAATATCCACTAAATGAGGGAATAATATGTGTGAGGGTACCCCAGGAGAGTTCCAAATGTGTGTGGGTAGAATATATATCCCACGGGGGTAAAATTGAAAAAAGTTGAAAACATTTTTTTTTGGACTTAGTCATTTTTCCGGTGTTTATCAGCCTTTCAGATAGGGGAAATGTCAGTGAGCATTCCGATTTCAGTTCCAGAGCGATTCGCCCAATGAGTCCTTGATATTTCGTCGTTTTCAGCCAATTTTTCTGGATTTTTGAAAATTTCACTTTTTTGTGAAAATATCCACTAAATGAGGGAATAATATGTGTGAGGGTACCCCAGGAGAGTTCCAAATGTGTGTGGGTAGAATATATATCCCACGCGGGTAAAATTGAAAAAAGTTGAAAAAAAATTTTTTTTGGACTTAGTCATTTTTCCAGCGTTTATCAGACTTTCAGATAGGGGAAATGTCAGTGAGCGTTCCAATTTCAGTTCCAGAGCGATTCGCCGGATGAGTCCTTGATATTTAGTCGTTTTCAGCCAATTTTCTGGATTTTTGAAAATTTCACTTTTCTGTGAAAATATCCACTAAATGAGGGAATAATATGTGTGAGGGTACCCCAGGAGAGTTCCAAATGTGTGTGGGTAGAATATATATCCCACGGGGGTAAAATTGAAAAAAGTTGAAAACATTTTTTTTTGGACTTAGTCATTTTTCCGGCATTTATCAGACTTTCAGATAGGGGAAATGTCAGTGAGCGTTCCGATTTCAGTTCCAGAGCGATTTGCCCAATAAGTCCTTGATATTTACTGGTTTTCAGCCAATTTTCTGGATTTTTGAAAATTTCACTTTTTTGTGAAAATATCCACTAAATGAGGGAATAATATGTGTGAGGGTACCACAGGAGAGTTCCAAATGTGTGTGGGTAGAATATATATCCCACGGGGGTAAAATTGAAAAAAATTGAAAAAAAAATTTTTTGGACTCAGTCATTTTTCTGTCGTTTATCATACTTTCAGATAGGGGAAATGTCAGTGAGCATTCCGATTTCAGTTCCAGAGCGATTCGCCCAATGAGTCCTTGATATTTCGTCGTTTTCAGCCAATTTTTCTGGATTTTTGAAAATTTCACTTTTTTGTGAAAATATCCACTAAATGAGGGAATAATATGTGTGAGGGTACCCCAGGAGAGTTCCAAATGTGTGTGGGTAGAATATATATCCCACGGGGGTAAAATTGAAAAAAGTTGAAAAAATATTTTTTTAGACTTAGTCATTTTTCCGGCATTTATCAGACTTTCAGATAGGGGAAATGTCAGTGAGCATTCCGATTTCAGTTCCAGAGCGATTCGTCCAATGAGTCCTTGATATTTAGTCGTTTTCAGCCAATTTTCTGGATTTTTGAAAATTTCACTTTTTTGTGTAAATATCCACTAAATGAGGGAATAATATGTGTGAGGGTACCCCAGGAGAGTTCCAAATGTGTGTGCGTAGAATATATATCCCACGGGGGTAAAATTGAAAAAAGTTGAAAAAAATTTTTTTTTGGACTTAGTCATTTTTCCGACGTTTATCAGACTTTCAGATAGTGGAAATGTCAGTGAGCGTTCCGATTTCAGTTCCAGAGCGATTCGCCCAATGAATCCTTGATATTTCGTCGTTTTCAGCCAATTTTTCTGGATTTTTGAAAATTTCACTTTTTTGTGAAAATATCCACTAAATGAGGGAATAATATGTGTGAGGGTACCCCAGGAGAGTTCCAAATGTGTGTGGGTAGAATATATATCCCACGGGGGTAAAATTGAAAAAAGTTGAAAACATTTTTTTTTGGACTTAGTCATTTTTCCGGCGTTTATCAGCCTTTCAGATAGGGGAAATGTCAGTGAGCATTCCGATTTCAGTTCCAGAGCGATTCGCCCAATGAGTCCTTGATATTTCGTCGTTTTCAGCCAATTTTTCTGGATTTTTGAAAATTTCACTTTTTTGTGAAAATATCCACTAAATGAGGGAATAATATGTGTGAGGGTACCCCAGGAGAGTTCCAAATGTGTGTGGGTAGAATATATATCCCACGCGGGTAAAATTGAAAAAAGTTGAAAAAAATTTTTTTTTGGACTTAGTCATTTTTCCGGCGTTTATCAGACTTTCAGATAGGGGACATGTCAGTGAGCGTTCCAATTTCAGTTCCAGAGCGATTCGCCGGATGAGTCCTTGATATTTAGTCGTTTTCAGCCAATTTTCTGGATTTTTGAAAATTTCACTTTTCTGTGAAAATATCCACTAAATGAGGGAATAATATGTGTGAGGGTACCCCAGGAGAGTTCCAAATGTGTGTGGGTAGAATATATATCCCACGGGGGTAAAATTGAAAAAAGTTGAAAACATTTTTTTTTGGACTTAGTCAATTTTCTGGCATTTATCAGACTTTCAGATAGGGGAAATGTCAGTGAGCATTCCGATTTCAGTTCCAGAGCGATTCGCCCAATGAGTCCTTGATATTTAGTCGTTTTCAGCCAATTTTCTGGATTTTTGAAAATTTCACTTTTTTGTGAAAATATCCACTAAATGAGGGAATAATATGTGTGAGGGTACCACAGGAGAGTTCCAAATGTGTGTGGGTAGAATATATATCCCACGGGGGTAAAATTGAAAAAAGTTGAAAAAAAAATTTTTTGGACTCAGTCATTTTTCTGCCGTTTATCATACTTTCAGATAGGGGAAATGTCAGTGAGCGTTCCGATTTCAGTTCCAGAGTGATTCGTCCAATGAGTCCTTGATATTTAGTCGTTTTCAGCCAATTTTCTGGATTTTTGAAAATTTCACTTTTTTGTGTAAATATCCACTAAATGAGGGAATAATATGTGTGAGGGTACCCCAGGAGAGTTCCAAATGTGTGTGCGTAGAATATATATCCCACGGGGGTAAAATTGAAAAAAGTTGAAAAAAATTTTTTTTTGGACTTAGTCATTTTTCCGCCGTTTATCAGACTTTCAGATAGTGGAAATGTCAGTGAGCGTTCCGATTTCAGTTCCAGAGCGATTCGCCGGATGAGTCCTTGATATTTAGTCATTTTCAGCCAATTTTCTGGATTTTTGAAAATTTCACTTTTCTGTGAAAATATCCACTAAATGAGGGAATAATATGTGTGAGGGTACCCCAGGAGAGTTCCAAATGTGGGTGGGTAGAATATATATCCCACGGGGGTAAAATTGAAAAAAGTTGAAAAAATATTTTTTTAGACTTAGTCATTTTTCCGGCATTTATCTGACTTTCAGATAGGGGAAATGTCAGTGAGCATTCCGATTTCAGTTCCAGAGCGATTCGCCCAATGAGTCCTTTATATTTCGTCGTTTTCAGCCAATTTTTCTGGATTTTTGAAAATTTCACTTTTTTGTGAAAATATCCACTAAATGAGGGAATAATATGTGTGAGGGTACCCCAGGAGAGTTCCAAATGTGTGTGGGTAGAATATATATCCCACGCGGGTAAAATTGAAAAAAGTTGAAAAAAATTTTTTTTTGGACTTAGTCATTTTTCCAGCGTTTATCAGACTTTCAGATAGGGGAAATGTCAGTGAGCGTTCCAATTTCAGTTCCAGAGCGATTCGCCGGATGAGTCCTTGATATTTAGTCGTTTTCAGCCAATTTTCTGGATTTTTGAAAATTTCACTTTTCTGTGAAAATATCCACTAAATGAGGGAATAATATGTGTGAGGGTACCCCAGGAGAGTTCCAAATGTGTGTGGGTAGAATATATATCCCACGGGGGTAAAATTGAAAAAAGTTGAAAACATTTTTTTTTGGACTTAGTCATTTTTCCGGCATTTATCAGACTTTCAGATAGGGGAAATGTCAGTGAGCGTTCCGATTTCAGTTCCAGAGCGATTTGCCCAATAAGTCCTTGATATTTACTGGTTTTCAGCCAATTTTCTGGATTTTTGAAAATTTCACTTTTTTGTGAAAATATCCACTAAATGAGGGAATAATATGTGTGAGGGTACCACAGGAGAGTTCCAAATGTGTGTGGGTAGAATATATATCCCACGGGGGTAAAATTGAAAAAAGTTGAAAAAAAATTTTTTTGGACTCAGTCATTTTTCTGCCGTTTATCATACTTTCAGATAGGGGAAATGTCAGTGAGCATTCCGATTTCAGTTCCAGAGCGATTCGCCCAATGAGTCCTTGATATTTCGTCGTTTTCAGCCAATTTTTCTGGATTTTTGAAAATTTCACTTTTTTGTGAAAATATCCACTAAATGAGGGAATAATATGTGTGAGGGTACCCCAGGAGAGTTCCAAATGTGTGTGGGTAGAATATATATCCCACGGGGGTAAAATTGAAAAAAGTTGAAAAAATATTTTTTTAGACTTAGTCATTTTTCCGGCATTTATCAGACTTTCAGATAGGGGAAATGTCAGTGAGCATTCCGATTTCAGTTCCAGAGCAATTCGTCCAATGAGTCCTTGATATTTAGTCGTTTTCAGCCAATTTTCTGGATTTTTGAAAATTTCACTTTTTTGTGTAAATATCCACTAAATGAGGGAATAATATGTGTGAGGGTACCCCAGGAGAGTTCCAAATGTGTGTGCGTAGAATATATATCCCACGGGGGTAAAATTGAAAAAAGTTGAAAAAAATTTTTTTTTGGACTTAGTCATTTTTCCGCCGTTTATCAGACTTTCAGATAGTGGAAATGTCAGTGAGCGTTCCGATTTCAGTTCCAGAGCGATTCGCCGGATGAGTCCTTGATATTTAGTCATTTTCAGCCAATTTTCTGGATTTTTGAAAATTTCACTTTTCTGTGAAAATATCCACTAAATGAGGGAATAATATGTGTGAGGGTACCCCAGGAGAGTTCCAAATGTGGGTGGGTAGAATATATATCCCACGGGGGTAAAATTGAAAAAAGTTGAAAAAATATTTTTTTAGACTTAGTCATTTTTCCGGCATTTATCTGACTTTCAGATAGGGGAAATGTCAGTGAGCATTCCGATTTCAGTTCCAGAGCGATTCGCCCAATGAGTCCTTTATATTTCGTCGTTTTCAGCCAATTTTTCTGGATTTTTGAAAATTTCACTTTTTTGTGAAAATATCCACTAAATGAGGGAATAATATGTGTGAGGGTACCCCAGGAGAGTTCCAAATGTGTGTGGGTAGAATATATATCCCACGGGGGTAAAATTGAAAAAAGTTGAAAACATTTTTTTTTGGACTTAGTTATTTTTCCGGTGTTTATCAGCCTTTCAGATAGGGGAAATGTCAGTGAGCATTCCCATTTCAGTTCCAGAGCGATTCGCCCAATGAGTCCTTGATATTTCGTCGTTTTCAGCCAATTTTTCTGGATTTTTGAAAATTTCACTTTTTTGTGAAAATATCCACTAAATGAGGGAATAATATGTGTGAGGGTACCCCAGGAGAGTTCCAAATGTGTGTGGGTAGAATATATATCCCACGCGGGTAAAATTGAAAAAAGTTGAAAAAAATTTTTTTTTGGACTTAGTCATTTTTCCGGCGTTTATCAGACTTTCAGATAGGGGACATGTCAGTGAGCGTTCCAATTTCAGTTCCAGAGCGATTCGCCGGATGAGTCCTTGATATTTAGTCGTTTTCAGCCAATTTTCTGGATTTTTGAAAATTTCACTTTTCTGTGAAAATATCCACTAAATGAGGGAATAATATGTGTGAGGGTACCCCAGGAGAGTTCCAAATGTGTGTGGGTAGAATATATATCCCACGGGGGTAAAATTGAAAAAAGTTGAAAACATTTTTTTTTGGACTTAGTCAATTTTCCGGCATTTATCAGACTTTCAGATAGGGGAAATGTCAGTGAGCATTCCGATTTCAGTTCCAGAGCGATTCGCCCAATGAGTCCTTGATATTTAGTCGTTTTCAGCCAATTTTCTGGATTTTTGAAAATTTCACTTTTTTGTGAAAATATCCACTAAATGAGGGAATAATATGTGTGAGGGTACCACAGGAGAGTTCCAAATGTGTGTGGGTAGAATATATATCCCACGGGGGTAAAATTGAAAAAAGTTGAAAAAAAAATTTTTTGGACTCAGTCATTTTTCTGCCGTTTATCATACTTTCAGATAGGGGAAATGTCAGTGAGCGTTCCGATTTCAGTTCCAGAGTGATTCGTCCAATGAGTCCTTGATATTTAGTCGTTTTCAGCCAATTTTCTGGATTTTTGAAAATTTCACTTTTTTGTGTAAATATCCACTAAATGAGGGAATAATATGTGTGAGGGTACCCCAGGAGAGTTCCAAATGTGTGTGCGTAGAATATATATCCCACGGGGGTAAAATTGAAAAAAGTTGAAAAAAAATTTTTTTTGGACTTAGTCATTTTTCCGCCGTTTATCAGACTTTCAGATAGTGGAAATGTCAGTGAGCGTTCCGATTTCAGTTCCAGAGCGATTCGCCGGATGAGTCCTTGATATTTAGTCATTTTCAGCCAATTTTCTGGATTTTTGAAAATTTCACTTTTCTGTGAAAATATCCACTAAATGAGGGAATAATATGTGTGAGGGTACCCCAGGAGAGTTCCAAATGTGGGTGGGTAGAATATATATCCCACGGGGGTAAAATTGAAAAAAGTTGAAAAAATATTTTTTTAGACTTAGTCATTTTTCCGGCATTTATCTGACTTTCAGATAGGGGAAATGTCAGTGAGCATTCCGATTTCAGTTCCAGAGCGATTCGCCCAATGAGTCCTTTATATTTCGTCGTTTTCAGCCAATTTTTCTGGATTTTTGAAAATTTCACTTTTTTGTGAAAATATCCACTAAATGAGGGAATAATATGTGTGAGGGTACCCCAGGAGAGTTCCAAATGTGTGTGGGTAGAATATATATCCCACGGGGGTAAAATTGAAAAAAGTTGAAAACATTTTTTTTTTGGACTTAGTTATTTTTCCGGCGTTTATCAGCCTTTCAGATAGGGGAAATGTCAGTGAGCATTCCCATTTCAGTTCCAGAGCGATTCGCCCAATGAGTCCTTGATATTTCGTCGTTTTCAGCCAATTTTTCTGGATTTTTGAAAATTTCACTTTTTTGTGAAAATATCCACTAAATGAGGGAATAATATGTGTGAGGGTACCCCAGGAGAGTTCCAAATGTGTGTGGGTAGAATATATATCCCACGCGGGTAAAATGTAAAAAAGTTTAAAAAAATTTTTTTTTGGACTTAGTCATTTTTCCAGCGTTTATCAGACTTTCAGATAGGGGAAATGTCAGTGAGCGTTCCAATTTCAGTTCCAGAGCGATTCGCCGGATGAGTCCTTGATATTTAGTCGTTTTCAGCCAATTTTCTGGATTTTTGAAAATTTCACTTTTCTGTGAAAATATCCACTAAATGAGGGAATAATATGTGTGAGGGTACCCCAGGAGAGTTCCAAATGTGTGTGGGTAGAATATATATCCCACGGGGGTAAAATTGAAAAAAGTTGAAAACATTTTTTTTTGGACTTAGTCATTTTTCCGGCATTTATCAGACTTTCAGATAGGGGAAATGTCAGTGAGCGTTCCGATTTCAGTTCCAGAGCGATTTGCCCAATAAGTCCTTGATATTTACTGGTTTTCAGCCAATTTTCTGGATTTTTGAAAATTTCACTTTTTTGTGAAAATATCCACTAAATGAGGGAATAATATGTGTGAGGGTACCACAGGAGAGTTCCAAATGTGTGTGGGTAGAATATATATCCCACGGGGGTAAAATTGAAAAAAGTTGAAAAAAAATTTTTTTGGACTCAGTCATTTTTCTGCCGTTTATCATACTTTCAGATAGGGGAAATGTCAGTGAGCATTCCGATTTCAGTTCCAGAGCGATTCGCCCAATGAGTCCTTGATATTTCGTCGTTTTCAGCCAATTTTTCTGGATTTTTGAAAATTTCACTTTTTTGTGAAAATATCCACTAAATGAGGGAATAATATGTGTGAGGGTACCCCAGGAGAGTTCCAAATGTGTGTGGGTAGAATATATATCCCACGGGGGTAAAATTGAAAAAAGTTGAAAAAATATTTTTTTAGACTTAGTCATTTTTCCGGCATTTATCAGACTTTCAGATAGGGGAAATGTCAGTGAGCATTCCGATTTCAGTTCCAGAGCGATTCGTCCAATGAGTCCTTGATATATAGTCGTTTTCAGCCAATTTTCTGGATTTTTGAAAATTTCACTTTTTTGTGTAAATATCCACTAAATGAGGGAATAATATGTGTGAGGGTACCCCAGGAGAGTTCCAAATGTGTGTGCGTAGAATATATATCCCACGGGGGTAAAATTGAAAAAAGTTGAAAAAAATTTTTTTTTGGACTTAGTCATTTTTCCGCCGTTTATCAGACTTTCAGATAGTGGAAATGTCAGTGAGCGTTCCGATTTCAGTTCCAGAGCGATTCGCCGGATGAGTCCTTGATATTTAGTCATTTTCAGCCAATTTTCTGGATTTTTGAAAATTTCACTTTTCTGTGAAAATATCCACTAAATGAGGGAATAATATGTGTGAGGGTACCCCAGGAGAGTTCCAAATGTGGGTGGGTAGAATATATATCCCACGGGGGTAAAATTGAAAAAAGTTGAAAAAATATTTTTTTAGACTTAGTCATTTTTCCGGCATTTATCTGACTTTCAGATAGGGGAAATGTCAGTGAGCATTCCGATTTCAGTTCCAGAGCGATTCGCCCAATGAGTCCTTTATATTTCGTCGTTTTCAGCCAATTTTTCTGGATTTTTGAAAATTTCACTTTTTTGTGAAAATATCCACTAAATGAGGGAATAATATGTGTGAGGGTACCCCAGGAGAGTTCCAAATGTGTGTGGGTAGAATATATATCCCACGGGGGTAAAATTGAAAAAAGTTGAAAACATTTTTTTTTGGACTTAGTTATTTTTCCGGCGTTTATCAGCCTTTCAGATAGGGGAAATGTCAGTGAGCATTCCCATTTCAGTTCCAGAGCGATTCGCCCAATGAGTCCTTGATATTTCGTCGTTTTCAGCCAATTTTTCTGGATTTTTGAAAATTTCACTTTTTTGTGAAAATATCCACTAAATGAGGGAATAATATGTGTGAGGGTACCCCAGGAGAGTTCCAAATGTGTGTGGGTAGAATATATATCCCACGCGGGTAAAATTTAAAAAAGTTGAAAAAAATTTTTTTTTCGACTTAGTCATTTTTCCGGCGTTTATCAGACTTTCAGATAGGGGAAATGTCAGTGAGCGTTCCAATTTCAGTTCCAGAGCGATTCGCCCAATGAGTCCTTGATATTTCGTCGTTTTCAGCCAATTTTTCTGGATTTTTGAAAATTTCACTTTTTTGTGAAAATATCCACTAAATGAGGGAATAATATGTGTGAGGGTACCCCAGGAGAGTTCCAAATGTGTGTGGGTAGAATATATATCCCACGGGGGTAAAATTGAAAAAAGTTGAAAACATTTTTTTTTGGACTTAGTCATTTTTCCGGCGTTTATCAGCCTTTCAGATAGGGGAAATGTCAGTGAGCATTCCGATTTCAGATCCAGAGCGATTCGCCCAATGAGTCCTTGATATTTCGTCGTTTTCAGCCAATTTTTCTGGATTTTTGAAAATTTCACTTTTTTGTGAAAATATCCACTAAATGAGGGAATAATATGTGTGAGGGTACCCCAGGAGAGTTCCAAATGTGTGTGGGTAGAATATATATCCCACGCGGGTAAAATTGAAAAAAGTTGAAAAAATTTTTTTTTTGGACTTAGTCATTTTTCCAGCGTTTATCAGACTTTCAGATAGGGGAAATGTCAGTGAGCGTTCCAATTTCAGTTCCAGAGCGATTCGCCGGATGAGTCCTTGATATTTAGTCGTTTTCAGCCAATTTTCTGGATTTTTGAAAATTTCACTTTTCTGTGAAAATATCCACTAAATGAGGGAATAATATGTGTGAGGGTACCACAGGAGAGTTCCAAATGTGTGTGGGTAGAATATATATCCCACGGGGGTAAAATTGAAAAAAGTTGAAAAAAAAATTTTTTGGACTCAGTCATTTTTCTGCCGTTTATCATACTTTCAGATAGGGGAAATGTCAGTGAGCATTCCGATTTCAGTTCCAGAGCGATTCGCCCAATGAGTCCTTGATATTTCGTCGTTTTCAGCCAATTTTTCTGGATTTTTGAAAATTTCACTTTTTTGTGAAAATATCCACTAAATGAGGGAATAATATGTGTGAGGGTACCCCAGGAGAGTTCCAAATGTGTGTGGGTAGAATATATATCCCACGGGGGTAAAATTGAAAAAAGTTGAAAAAATATTTTTTTAGACTTAGTCATTTTTCCGGCATTTATCAGACTTTCAGATAGGGGAAATGTCAGTGAGCATTCCGATTTCAGTTCCAGAGCGATTCGTCCAATGAGTCCTTGATATTTAGTCGTTTTCAGCCAATTTTCTGGATTTTTGAAAATTTCACTTTTTTGTGTAAATATCCACTAAATGAGGGAATAATATGTGTGAGGGTACCCCAGGAGAGTTCCAAATGTGTGTGCGTAGAATATATATCCCACGGGGGTAAAATTGAAAAAAGTTGAAAAAAATTTTTTTTTGGACTTAGTCATTTTTCCGACGTTTATCAGACTTTCAGATAGTGGAAATGTCAGTGAGCGTTCCGATTTCAGTTCCAGAGCGATTCGCCCAATGAATCCTTGATATTTTGACGTTTTCAGCCAATTTTTCTGGATTTTTGAAAATTTCACTTTTTTGTGAAAATATCCACTAAATGAGGGAATAATATGTGTGAGGGTACCCCAGGAGAGTTCCAAATGTGTGTGGGTAGAATATATATCCCACGGGGGTAAAATTGAAAAAAGTTGAAAACATTTTTTTTTGGACTTAGTCATTTTTCCGGCGTTTATCAGCCTTTCAGATAGGGGAAATGTCAGTGAGCATTCCGATTTCAGTTCCAGAGCGATTCGCCCAATGAGTCCTTGATATTTCGTCGTTTTCAGCCAATTTTTCTGGATTTTTGAAAATTTCACTTTTTTGTGAAAATATCCACTAAATGAGGGAATAATATGTGTGAGGGTACCCCAGGAGAGTTCCAAATGTGTGTGGGTAGAATATATATCCCACGCGGGTAAAATTGAAAAAAGTTGAAAAAAAATTTTTTTTGGACTTAGTCATTTTTCCGGCGTTTATCAGACTTTCAGATAGGGGACATGTCAGTGAGCGTTCCAATTTCAGTTCCAGAGCGATTCGCCGGATGAGTCCTTGATATTTAGTCGTTTTCAGCCAATTTTCTGGATTTTTGAAAATTTCACTTTTCTGTGAAAATATCCACTAAATGAGGGAATAATATGTGTGAGGGTACCCCAGGAGAGTTCCAAATGTGTGTGGGTAGAATATATATCCCACGGGGGTAAAATTGAAAAAAGTTGAAAACATTTTTTTTGGACTTAGTCATTTTTCCGGCATTTATCAGACTTTCAGATAGGGGAAATGTCAGTGAGCATTCCGATTTCAGTTCCAGAGCGATTCGCCCAATGAGTCCTTGATATTTAGTCGTTTTCAGCCAATTTTCTGGATTTTTGAAAATTTCACTTTTTTGTGAAAATATCCACTAAATGAGAGAATAATATGTGTGAGGGTACCACAGGAGAGTTCCAAATGTGTGTGGGTAGAATATATATCCCACGGGGGTAAAATTGAAAAAAGTTGAAAAAAAAATTTTTTGGACTCAGTCATTTTTCTGGCGTTTATCATACTTTCAGATAGGGGAAATGTCAGTGAGCGTTCCGATTTCAGTTCCAGAGTGATTCGTCCAATGAGTCCTTGATATTTAGTCGTTTTCAGCCAATTTTCTGGATTTTTGAAAATTTCACTTTTTTGTGTAAATATCCACTAAATGAGGGAATAATATGTGTGAGGGTACCCCAGGAGAGTTCCAAATGTGTGTGCGTAGAATATATATCCCACGGGGGTAAAATTGAAAAAAGTTGAAAAAAATTTTTTTTTGGACTTAGTCATTTTTCCGCCGTTTATCAGACTTTCAGATAGTGGAAATGTCAGTGAGCGTTCCGATTTCAGTTCCAGAGCGATTCGCCGGATGAGTCCTTGATATTTAGTCATTTTCAGCCAATTTTCTGGATTTTTGAAAATTTCACTTTTCTGTGAAAATATCCACTAAATGAGGGAATAATATGTGTGAGGGTACCCCAGGAGAGTTCCAAATGTGGGTGGGTAGAATATATATCCCACGGGGGTAAAATTGAAAAAAGTTGAAAAAATATTTTTTTAGACTTAGTCATTTTTCCGGCATTTATCTGACTTTCAGATAGGTGAAATGTCAGTGAGCATTCCGATTTCAGTTCCAGAGCGATTCGCCCAATGAGTCCTTTATATTTCGTCGTTTTCAGCCAATTTTTCTGGATTTTTGAAAATTTCACTTTTTTGTGAAAATATCCACTAAATGAGGGAATAATATGAGTGAGGGTACCCCAGGAGAGTTCCAAATGTGTGTGGGTAGAATATATATCCCACGGGGGTAAAATTGAAAAAAGTTGAAAACATTTTTTTTTGGACTTAGTTATTTTTCCGGCGTTTATCAGCCTTTCAGATAGGGGAAATGTCAGTGAGCATTCCCATTTCAGTTCCAGAGCAATTCGCCCAATGAGTCCTTGATATTTCGTCGTTTTCAGCCAATTTTTCTGGATTTTTGAAAATTTCACTTTTTTGTGAAAATATCCACTAAATGAGGGAATAATATGTGTGAGGGTACCCCAGGAGAGTTCCAAATGTGTGTGGGTAGAATATATATCCCACGCGGGTAAAATTTAAAAAAGTTGAAAAAAATTTTTTTTTGGACTTAGTCATTTTTCCGGCGTTTATCAGACTTTCAGATAGGGGAAATGTCAGTGAGCGTTCCAATTTCAGTTCCAGAGCGATTCGCCCAATGAGTCCTTGATATTTCGTCGTTTTCAGCCAATTTTTCTGGATTTTTGAAAATTTCACTTTTTTGTGAAAATATCCACTAAATGAGGGAATAATATGTGTGAGGGTACCCCAGGAGAGTTCCAAATGTGTGTGGGTAGAATATATATCCCACGCGGGTAAAATTGAAAAAAGTTGAAAAAAATTTTTTTTTGGACTTAGTCATTTTTCCAGCGTTTATCAGACTTTCAGATAGGGGAAATGTCAGTGAGCGTTCCAATTTCAGTTCCAGAGCGATTCGCCGGATGAGTCCTTGATATTTAGTCGTTTTCAGCCAATTTTCTGGATTTTTGAAAATTTCACTTTTCTGTGAAAATATCCACTAAATGAGGGAATAATATGTGTGAGGGTACCCCAGGAGAGTTCCAAATGTGTGTGGGTAGAATATATATCCCACGGGGGTAAAATTGAAAAAAGTTGAAAACATTTTTTTTTGGACTTAGTCATTTTTCCGGCATTTATCAGACTTTCAGATAGGGGAAATGTCAGTGAGCGTTCCGATTTCAGTTCCAGAGCGATTTGCCCAATAAGTCCTTGATATTTACTGGTTTTCAGCCAATTTTCTGGATTTTTGAAAATTTCACTTTTTTGTGAAAATATCCACTAAATGAGGGAATAATATGTGTGAGGGTACCACAGGAGAGTTCCAAATGTGTGTGGGTAGAATATATATCCCACGGGGGTAAAATTGAAAAAAGTTGAAAAAATATTTTTTTAGACTTAGTCATTTTTCCGGCATTTATCAGACTTTCAGATAGGGGAAATGTCAGTGAGCATTCCGATTTCAGTTCCAGAGCGATTCGTCCAATGAGTCCTTGATATATAGTCGTTTTCAGCCAATTTTCTGGATTTTTGAAAATTTCACTTTTTTGTGTAAATATCCACTAAATGAGGGAATAATATGTGTGAGGGTACCCCAGGAGAGTTCCAAATGTGTGTGCGTAGAATATATATCCCACGGGGGTAAAATTGAAAAAAGTTGAAAAAAATTTTTTTTTGGACTTAGTCATTTTTCCGCCGTTTATCAGACTTTCAGATAGTGGAAATGTCAGTGAGCGTTCCGATTTCAGTTCCAGAGCGATTCGCCGGATGAGTCCTTGATATTTAGTCATTTTCAGCCAATTTTCTGGATTTTTGAAAATTTCACTTTTCTGTGAAAATATCCACTAAATGAGGGAATAATATGTGTGAGGGTACCCCAGGAGAGTTCCAAATGTGGGTGGGTAGAATATATATCCCACGGGGGTAAAATTGAAAAAAGTTGAAAAAATATTTTTTTAGACTTAGTCATTTTTCCGGCATTTATCTGACTTTCAGATAGGGGAAATGTCAGTGAGCATTCCGATTTCAGTTCCAGAGCGATTCGCCCAATGAGTCCTTTATATTTCGTCGTTTTCAGCCAATTTTTCTGGATTTTTGAAAATTTCACTTTTTTGTGAAAATATCCACTAAATGAGGGAATAATATGTGTGAGGGTACCCCAGGAGAGTTCCAAATGTGTGTGGGTAGAATATATATCCCACGGGGGTAAAATTGAAAAAAGTTGAAAACATTTTTTTTTGGACTTAGTTATTTTTCCGGCGTTTATCAGCCTTTCAGATAGGGGAAATGTCAGTGAGCATTCCCATTTCAGTTCCAGAGCGATTCGCCCAATGAGTCCTTGATATTTCGTCGTTTTCAGCCAATTTTTCTGGATTTTTGAAAATTTCACTTTTTTGTGAAAATATCCACTAAATGAGGGAATAATATGTGTGAGGGTACCCCAGGAGAGTTCCAAATGTGTGTGGGTAGAATATATATCCCACGCGGGTAAAATTGAAAAAAGTTGAAAAAAATTTTTTTTTGGACTTAGTCATTTTTCCGGCGTTTATCAGACTTTCAGATAGGGGACATGTCAGTGAGCGTTCCAATTTCAGTTCCAGAGCGATTCGCCGGATGAGTCCTTGATATTTAGTCGTTTTCAGCCAATTTTCTGGATTTTTGAAAATTTCACTTTTCTGTGAAAATATCCACTAAATGAGGGAATAATATGTGTGAGGGTACCCCAGGAGAGTTCCAAATGTGTGTGGGTAGAATATATATCCCACGGGGGTAAAATTGAAAAAAGTTGAAAACATTTTTTTTTGGACTTAGTCAATTTTCCGGCATTTATCAGACTTTCAGATAGGGGAAATGTCAGTGAGCATTCCGATTTCAGTTCCAGAGCGATTCGCCCAATGAGTCCTTGATATTTAGTCGTTTTCAGCCAATTTTCTGGATTTTTGAAAATTTCACTTTTTTGTGAAAATATCCACTAAATGAGGGAATAATATGTGTGAGGGTACCACAGGAGAGTTCCAAATGTGTGTGGGTAGAATATATATCCCACGGGGGTAAAATTGAAAAAAGTTGAAAAAAAAATTTTTTGGACTCAGTCATTTTTCTGCCGTTTATCATACTTTCAGATAGGGGAAATGTCAGTGAGCGTTCCGATTTCAGTTCCAGAGTGATTCGTCCAATGAGTCCTTGATATTTAGTCGTTTTCAGCCAATTTTCTGGATTTTTGAAAATTTCACTTTTTTGTGTAAATATCCACTAAATGAGGGAATAATATGTGTGAGGGTACCCCAGGAGAGTTCCAAATGTGTGTGCGTAGAATATATATCCCACGGGGGTAAAATTGAAAAAAGTTGAAAAAAATTTTTTTTTGGACTTAGTCATTTTTCCGCCGTTTATCAGACTTTCAGATAGTGGAAATGTCAGTGAGCGTTCCGATTTCAGTTCCAGAGCGATTCGCCGGATGAGTCCTTGATATTTAGTCATTTTCAGCCAATTTTCTGGATTTTTGAAAATTTCACTTTTCTGTGAAAATATCCACTAAATGAGGGAATAATATGTGTGAGGGTACCCCAGGAGAGTTCCAAATGTGGGTGGGTAGAATATATATCCCACGGGGGTAAAATTGAAAAAAGTTGAAAAAATATTTTTTTAGACTTAGTCATTTTTCCGGCATTTATCTGACTTTCAGATAGGGGAAATGTCAGTGAGCATTCCGATTTCAGTTCCAGAGCGATTCGCCCAATGAGTCCTTTATATTTCGTCGTTTTCAGCCAATTTTTCTGGATTTTTGAAAATTTCACTTTTTTGTGAAAATATCCACTAAATGAGGGAATAATATGTGTGAGGGTACCCCAGGAGAGTTCCAAATGTGTGTGGGTAGAATATATATCCCACGGGGGTAAAATTGAAAAAAGTTGAAAACATTTTTTTTTTGGACTTAGTTATTTTTCCGGCGTTTATCAGCCTTTCAGATAGGGGAAATGTCAGTGAGCATTCCCATTTCAGTTCCAGAGCGATTCGCCCAATGAGTCCTTGATATTTCGTCGTTTTCAGCCAATTTTTCTGGATTTTTGAAAATTTCACTTTTTTGTGAAAATATCCACTAAATGAGGGAATAATATGTGTGAGGGTACCCCAGGAGAGTTCCAAATGTGTGTGGGTAGAATATATATCCCACGCGGGTAAAATGTAAAAAAGTTTAAAAAAATTTTTTTTTGGACTTAGTCATTTTTCCGGCGTTTATCAGACTTTCAGATAGGGGAAATGTCAGTGAGCGTTCCAATTTCAGTTCCAGAGCGATTCGCCCAATGAGTCCTTGATATTTCGTCGTTTTCAGCCAATTTTTCTGGATTTTTGAAAATTTCACTTTTTTGTGAAAATATCCACTAAATGAGGGAATAATATGTGTGAGGGTACCCCAGGAGAGTTCCAAATGTGTGTGGGTAGAATATATATCCCACGCGGGTAAAATTGAAAAAAGTTGAAAAAAATTTTTTTTTGGACTTAGTCATTTTTCCAGCGTTTATCAGACTTTCAGATAGGGGAAATGTCAGTGAGCGTTCCAATTTCAGTTCCAGAGCGATTCGCCGGATGAGTCCTTGATATTTAGTCGTTTTCAGCCAATTTTCTGGATTTTTGAAAATTTCACTTTTCTGTGAAAATATCCACTAAATGAGGGAATAATATGTGTGAGGGTACCCCAGGAGAGTTCCAAATGTGTGTGGGTAGAATATATATCCCACGGGGGTAAAATTGAAAAAAGTTGAAAACATTTTTTTTTGGACTTAGTCATTTTTCCGGCATTTATCAGACTTTCAGATAGGGGAAATGTCAGTGAGCGTTCCGATTTCAGTTCCAGAGCGATTTGCCCAATAAGTCCTTGATATTTACTGGTTTTCAGCCAATTTTCTGGATTTTTGAAAATTTCACTTTTTTGTGAAAATATCCACTAAATGAGGGAATAATATGTGTGAGGGTACCACAGGAGAGTTCCAAATGTGTGTGGGTAGAATATATATCCCACGGGGGTAAAATTGAAAAAAGTTGAAAAAAAATTTTTTTGGACTCAGTCATTTTTCTGCCGTTTATCATACTTTCAGATAGGGGAAATGTCAGTGAGCATTCCGATTTCAGTTCCAGAGCGATTCGCCCAATGAGTCCTTGATATTTCGTCGTTTTCAGCCAATTTTTCTGGATTTTTGAAAATTTCACTTTTTTGTGAAAATATCCACTAAATGAGGGAATAATATGTGTGAGGGTACCCCAGGAGAGTTCCAAATGTGTGTGGGTAGAATATATATCCCACGGGGGTAAAATTGAAAAAAGTTGAAAAAATATTTTTTTAGACTTAGTCATTTTTCCGGCATTTATCAGACTTTCAGATAGGGGAAATGTCAGTGAGCATTCCGATTTCAGTTCCAGAGCGATTCGTCCAATGAGTCCTTGATATTTAGTCGTTTTCAGCCAATTTTCTGGATTTTTGAAAATTTCACTTTTTTGTGTAAATATCCACTAAATGAGGGAATAATATGTGTGAGGGTACCCCAGGAGAGTTCCAAATGTGTGTGCGTAGAATATATATCCCACGGGGGTAAAATTGAAAAAAGTTGAAAAAAATTTTTTTTTGGACTTAGTCATTTTTCCGACGTTTATCAGACTTTCAGATAGTGGAAATGTCAGTGAGCGTTCCGATTTCAGTTCCAGAGCGATTCGCCGGATGAGTCCTTGATATTTAGTCGTTTTCAGCCAATTTTCTGGATTTTTGAAAATTTCACTTTTCTGTGAAAATATCCACTAAATGAGGGAATAATATGTGTGAGGGTACCCCAGGAGAGTTCCAAATGTGTGTGGGTAGAATATATATCCCACGGGGGTAAAATTGAAAAAAGTTGAAAACATTTTTTTTTGGACTTAGTCATTTTTCCGGCATTTATCAGACTTTCAGATAGGGGAAATGTCAGTGAGCATTCCGATTTCAGTTCCAGAGCGATTCGCCCAATGAGTCCTTGATATTTAGTCGTTTTCAGCCAATTTTCTGGATTTTTGAAAATTTCACTTTTTTGTGAAAATATCCACTAAATGAGGGAATAATATGTGTGAGGGTACCACAGGAGAGTTCCAAATGTGTGTGGGTAGAATATATATCCCACGGGGGTAAAATTGAAAAAAGTTGAAAAAAAAATTTTTTGGACTCAGTCATTTTTCTGCCGTTTATCATACTTTCAGATAGGGGAAATGTCAGTGAGCGTTCCGATTTCAGTTCCAGAGTGATTCGTCCAATGAGTCCTTGATATTTAGTCGTTTTCAGCCAATTTTCTGGATTTTTGAAAATTTCACTTTTTTGTGTAAATATCCACTAAATGAGGGAATAATATGTGTGAGGGTATCCCAGGAGAGTTCCAAATGTGTGTGCGTAGAATATATATCCCACGGGGGTAAAATTGAAAAAAGTTGAAAAAAATTTTTTTTTGGACTTAGTCATTTTTCCGCCGTTTATCAGACTTTCAGATAGTGGAAATGTCAGTGAGCGTTCCGATTTCAGTTCCAGAGCGATTCGCCGGATGAGTCCTTGATATTTAGTCATTTTCAGCCAATTTTCTGGATTTTTGAAAATTTCACTTTTCTGTGAAAATATCCACTAAATGAGGGAATAATATGTGTGAGGGTACCCCAGGAGAGTTCCAAATGTGGGTGGGTAGAATATATATCCCACGGGGGTAAAATTGAAAAAAGTTGAAAAAATATTTTTTTAGACTTAGTCATTTTTCCGGCATTTATCTGACTTTCAGATAGGGGAAATGTCAGTGAGCATTCCGATTTCAGTTCCAGAGCGATTCGCCCAATGAGTCCTTCATATTTCGTCGTTTTCAGCCAATTTTTCTGGATTTTTGAAAATTTCACTTTTTTGTGAAAATATCCACTAAATGAGGGAATAATATGTGTGAGGGTACCCCAGGAGAGTTCCAAATGTGTGTGGGTAGAATATATATCCCACGGGGGTAAAATTGAAAAAAGTTGAAAACATTTTTTTTTGGACTTAGTTATTTTTCCGGCGTTTATCAGCCTTTCAGATAGGGGAAATGTCAGTGAGCATTCCCATTTCAGTTCCAGAGCGATTCGCCCAATGAGTCCTTGATATTTCGTCGTTTTCAGCCAATTTTTCTGGATTTTTGAAAATTTCACTTTTTTGTGAAAATATCCACTAAATGAGGGAATAATATGTGTGAGGGTACCCCAGGAGAGTTCCAAATGTGTGTGGGTAGAATATATATCCCACGCGGGTAAAATTGAAAAAAGTTGAAAAAAATTTTTTTTTGGACTTAGTCATTTTTCAGGCGTTTATCAGACTTTCAGATAGGGGAAATGTCAGTGAGCATTCCAATTTCAGTTCCAGAGCGATTCGCCCAATGAGTCCTTGATATTTCGTCGTTTTCAGCCAATTTTTCTGGATTTTTGAAAATTTCACTTTTTTGTGAAAATATCCACTAAATGAGGGAATAATATGTGTGAGGGTACCCCAGGAGAGTTCCAAATGTGTGTGGGTAGAATATATATCCCACGGGGGTAAAATTGAAAAAAGTTGAAAACATTTTTTTTTGGACTTAGTCATTTTTCCGGCGTTTATCAGCCTTTCAGATAGGGGAAATGTCAGTGAGCATTCCGATTTCAGTTCCAGAGCGATTCGCCCAATGAGTCCTTGATATTTCGTCGTTTTCAGCCAATTTTTCTGGATTTTTGAAAATTTCACTTTTTTGTGAAAATATCCACTAAATGAGGGAATAATATGTGTGAGGGTACCCCAGGAGAGTTCCAAATGTGTGTGGGTAGAATATATATCCCACGCGGGTAAAATTGAAAAAAGTTGAAAAAAATTTTTTTTTGGACTTAGTCATTTTTCCAGCGTTTATCAGACTTTCAGATAGGGGAAATGTCAGTGAGCGTTCCAATTTCAGTTCCAGAGCGATTCGCCGGATGAGTCCTTGATATTTAGTCGTTTTCAGCCAATTTTCTGGATTTTTGAAAATTTCACTTTTCTGTGAAAATATCCACTAAATGAGGGAATAATACGTGTGAGGGTACCCCAGGAGAGTTCCAAATGTGTGTGGGTAGAATATATATCCCACGGGGGTAAAATTGAAAAAACTTGAAAACATTTTTTTTTGGACTTAGTCATTTTTCCGGCATTTATCAGACTTTCAGATAGGGGAAATGTCAGTGAGCGTTCCGATTTCAGTTCCAGAGCGATTTGCCCAATAAGTCCTTGATATTTACTGGTTTTCAGCCAATTTTCTGGATTTTTGAAAATTTCACTTTTTTGTGAAAATATCCACTAAATGAGGGAATAATATGTGTGAGGGTACCACAGGAGAGTTCCAAATGTGTGTGGGTAGAATATATATCCCACGGGGGTAAAATTGAAAAAAGTTGAAAAAAAATTTTTTTGGACTCAGTCATTTTTCTGCCGTTTATCATACTTTCAGATAGGGGAAATGTCAGTGAGCATTCCGATTTCAGTTCCAGAGCGATTCGCCCAATGAGTCCTTGATATTTCGTCGTTTTCAGCCAATTTTTCTGGATTTTTGAAAATTTCACTTTTTTGTGAAAATATCCACTAAATGAGGGAATAATATGTGTGAGGGTACCCCAGGAGAGTTCCAAATGTGTGTGGGTAGAATATATATCCCACGGGGGTAAAATTGAAAAAAGTTGAAAAAAATTTTTTTTTGGACTTAGTCATTTTTCCGACGTTTATCAGACTTTCAGAGAGTGGAAATGTCAGTGAGCGTTCCGATTTCAGTTCCAGAGCGATTCGCCCAATGAATCCTTGATATTTCGTCGTTTTCAGCCAATTTTTCTGGATTTTTGAAAATTTCACTTTTTTGTGAAAATATCCACTAAATGAGGGAATAATATGTGTGAGGGTACCCCAGGAGAGTTCCAAATGTGTGTGGGTAGAATATATATCCCACGGGGGTAAAATTGAAAAAAGTTGAAAACATTTTTTTTTGGACTTAGTCATTTTTCCGGCGTTTATCAGCCTTTCAGATAGGGGAAATGTCAGTGAGCATTCCGATTTCAGTTCCAGAGCGATTCGCCCAATGAGTCCTTGATATTTCGTCGTTTTCAGCCAATTTTTCTGGATTTTTGAAAATTTCACTTTTTTGTGAAAATATCCACTAAATGAGGGAATAATATGTGTGAGGGTACCCCAGGAGAGTTCCAAATGTGTGTGGGTAGAATATATATCCCACGCGGGTAAAATTGAAAAAAGTTGAAAAAAATTTTTTTTTGGACTTAGTCATTTTTCCGGCGTTTATCAGACTTTCAGATAGGGGACATGTCAGTGAGCGTTCCAATTTCAGTTCCAGAGCGATTCGCCGGATGAGTCCTTGATATTTAGTCGTTTTCAGCCAATTTTCTGGATTTTTGAAAATTTCACTTTTCTGTGAAAATATCCACTAAATGAGGGAATAATATGTGTGAGGGTACCCCAGGAGAGTTCCAAATGTGTGTGGGTAGAATATATATCCCACGGGGGTAAAATTGATAAAAGTTGAAAACATTTTTTTTTGGACTTAGTCATTTTTCCGGCATTTATCAGACTTTCAGATAGGGGAAATGTCAGTGAGCATTCCTATTTCAGTTCCAGAGCGATTCGCCCAATGAGTCCTTGATATTTAGTCGTTTTCAGCCAATTTTCTGGATTTTTGAAAATTTCACTTTTTTGTGAAAATATCCACTAAATGAGGGAATAATATGTGTGAGGGTACCACAGGAGAGTTCCAAATGTGTGTGGGTAGAATATATATCCCACGGGGGTAAAATTGAAAAAAGTTGAAAAAAAAATTTTTTGGACTCAGTCATTTTTCTGCCGTTTATCATACTTTCAGATAGGGGAAATGTCAGTGAGCGTTCCGATTTCAGTTCCAGAGTGATTCGTCCAATGAGTCCTTGATATTTAGTCGTTTTCAGCCAATTTTCTGGATTTTTGAAAATTTCACTTTTTTGTGTAAATATCCACTAAATGAGGGAATAATATGTGTGAGGGTACCCCAGGAGAGTTCCAAATGTGTGTGCGTAGAATATATATCCCACGGGGGTAAAATTGAAAAAAGTTGAAAAAAATTTTTTTTTGGACTTAGTCATTTTTCCGCCGTTTATCAGACTTTCAGATAGTGGAAATGTCAGTGAGCGTTCCGATTTCAGTTCCAGAGCGATTCGCCGGATGAGTCCTTGATATTTAGTCATTTTCAGCCAATTTTCTGGATTTTTGAAAATTTCACTTTTTTGTGAAAATATCCACTAAATGAGGGAATAATATGTGTGAGGGTACCACAGGAGAGTTCCAAATGTGTGTGGGTAGAATATATATCCCACGGGGGTAAAATTGAAAAAAGTTGAAAAAAAAATTTTTTGGACTCAGTCATTTTTCTGCCGTTTATCATACTTTCAGATAGGGGAAATGTCAGTGAGCATTCCGATTTCAGTTCCAGAGCGATTCGCCCAATGAGTCCTTGATATTTCGTCGTTTTCAGCCAATTTTTCTGGATTTTTGAAAATTTCACTTTTTTGTGAAAATATCCACTAAATGAGGGAATAATATGTGTGAGGGTACCCCAGGAGAGTTCCAAATGTGTGTGGGTAGAATATATATCCCACGGGGGTAAAATTGAAAAAAGTTGAAAAAATATTTTTTTAGACTTAGTCATTTTTCCGGCATTTATCAGACTTTCAGATAGGGGAAATGTCAGTGAGCATTCCGATTTCAGTTCCAGAGCGATTCGTCCAATGAGTCCTTGATATTTAGTCGTTTTCAGCCAATTTTCTGGATTTTTGAAAATTTCACTTTTTTGTGTAAATATCCACTAAATGAGGGAATAATATGTGTGAGGGTACCCCAGGAGAGTTCCAAATGTGTGTGCGTAGAATATATATCCCACGGGGGTAAAATTGAAAAAAGTTGAAAAAAATTTTTTTTTGGACTTAGTCATTTTTCCGACGTTTATCAGACTTTCAGATAGTGGAAATGTCAGTGAGCGTTCCGATTTCAGTTCCAGAGCGATTCGCCGGATGAGTCCTTGATATTTAGTCATTTTCAGCCAATTTTCTGGATTTTTGAAAATTTCACTTTTCTGTGAAAATATCCACTAAATGAGGGAATAATATGTGTGAGGGTACCCCAGGAGAGTTCCAAATGTGGGTGGGTAGAATATATATCCCACGGGGGTAAAATTGAAAAAAGTTGAAAAAATATTTTTTTAGACTTAGTCATTTTTCCGGCATTTATCTGACTTTCAGATAGGGGAAATGTCAGTGAGCATTCCGATTTCAGTTCCAGAGCGATTCGCCCAATGAGTCCTTTATATTTCGTCGTTTTCAGCCAATTTTTCTGGATTTTTGAAAATTTCACTTTTTTGTGAAAATATCCACTAAATGAGGGAATAATATGTGTGAGGGTACCCCAGGAGAGTTCCAAATGTGTGTGGGTAGAATATATATCCCACGGGGGTAAAATTGAAAAAAGTTGAAAACATTTTTTTTTGGACTTAGTTATTTTTCCGGCGTTTATCAGCCTTTCAGATAGGGGAAATGTCAGTGAGCATTCCCATTTCAGTTCCAGAGCGATTCGCCCAATGAGTCCTTGATATTTCGTCGTTTTCAGCCAATTTTTCTGGATTTTTGAAAATTTCACTTTTTTGTGAAAATATCCACTAAATGAGGGAATAATATGTGTGAGGGTACCCCAGGAGAGTTCCAAATGTGTGTGGGTAGAATATATATCCCACGCGGGTAAAATTGAAAAAAGTTGAAAAAAATTTTTTTTTGGACTTAGTCATTTTTCCGGCGTTTATCAGACTTTCAGATAGGGGAAATGTCAGTGAGCGTTCCAATTTCAGTTCCAGAGCGATTCGCCCAATGAGTCCTTGATATTTCGTCGTTTTCAGCCAATTTTTCTGGATTTTTGAAAATTTCACTTTTTTGTGAAAATATCCACTAAATGAGGGAATAATATGTGTGAGGGTACCCCAGGAGAGTTCCAAATGTGTGTGGGTAGAATATATATCCCACGGGGGTAAAATTGAAAAAAGTTGAAAACATTTTTTTTTGGACTTAGTCATTTTTCCGGCGTTTATCAGCCTTTCAGATAGGGGAAATGTCAGTGAGCATTCCGATTTCAGTTCCAGAGCGATTCGCCCAATGAGTCCTTGATATTTCGTCGTTTTCAGCCAATTTTTCTGGATTTTTGAAAATTTCACTTTTTTGTGAAAATATCCACTAAATGAGGGAATAATATGTGTGAGGGTACCCCAGGAGAGTTCCAAATGTGTGTGGGTAGAATATATATCCCACGCGGGTAAAATTGAAAAAAGTTGAAAAAAATTTTTTTTTGGACTTAGTCATTTTTCCAGCGTTTATCAGACTTTCAGATAGGGGAAATGTCAGTGAGCGTTCCAATTTCAGTTCCAGAGCGATTCGCCGGATGAGTCCTTGATATTTAGTCGTTTTCAGCCAATTTTCTGGATTTTTGAAAATTTCACTTTTCTGTGAAAATATCCACTAAATGAGGGAATAATATGTGTGAGGGTACCCCAGGAGAGTTCCAAATGTGTGTGGGTAGAATATATATCCCACGGGGGTAAAATTGAAAAAAGTTGAAAACATTTTTTTTTGGACTTAGTCATTTTTCCGGCATTTATCAGACTTTCAGATAGGGGAAATGTCAGTGAGCATTCCGATTTCAGTTCCAGAGCGATTCGCCCAATGAGTCCTTGATATTTAGTCGTTTTCAGCCAATTTTCTGGATTTTTGAAAATTTCACTTTTTTGTGAAAATATCCACTAAATGAGGGAATAATATGTGTGAGGGTACCACAGGAGAGTTCCAAATGTGTGTGGGTAGAATATATATCCCACGGGGGTAAAATTGAAAAAAGTTGAAAAAAAAATTTTTTGGACTCAGTCATTTTTCTGCCGTTTATCATACTTTCAGATAGGGGAAATGTCAGTGAGCGTTCCGATTTCAGTTCCAGAGTGATTCGTCCAATGAGTCCTTGATATTTAGTCGTTTTCAGCCAATTTTCTGGATTTTTGAAAATTTCACTTTTTTGTGTAAATATCCACTAAATGAGGGAATAATATGTGTGAGGGTACCCCAGGAGAGTTCCAAATGTGTGTGCGTAGAATATATATCCCACGGGGGTAAAATTGAAAAAAGTTGAAAAAAATTTTTTTTTGGACTTAGTCATTTTTCCGCCGTTTATCAGACTTTCAGATAGTGGAAATGTCAGTGAGCGTTCCGATTTCAGTTCCAGAGCGATTCGCCGGATGAGTCCTTGATATTTAGTCATTTTCAGCCAATTTTCTGGATTTTTGAAAATTTCACTTTTTTGTGAAAATATCCACTAAATGAGGGAATAATATGTGTGAGGGTACCACAGGAGAGTTCCAAATGTGTGTGGGTAGAATATATATCCCACGGGGGTAAAATTGAAAAAAGTTGAAAAAAAAATTTTTTGGACTCAGTCATTTTTCTGCCGTTTATCATACTTTCAGATAGGGGAAATGTCAGTGAGCATTCCGATTTCAGTTCCAGAGCGATTCGCCCAATGAGTCCTTGATATTTCGTCGTTTTCAGCCAATTTTTCTGGATTTTTGAAAATTTCACTTTTTTGTGAAAATATCCACTAAATGAGGGAATAATATGTGTGAGGGTACCCCAGGAGAGTTCCAAATGTGTGTGGGTAGAATATATATCCCACGGGGGTAAAATTGAAAAAAGTTGAAAAAATATTTTTTTAGACTTAGTCATTTTTCCGGCATTTATCAGACTTTCAGATAGGGGAAATGTCAGTGAGCATTCCGATTTCAGTTCCAGAGCGATTCGTCCAATGAGTCCTTGATATTTAGTCGTTTTCAGCCAATTTTCTGGATTTTTGAAAATTTCACTTTTTTGTGTAAATATCCACTAAATGAGGGAATAATATGTGTGAGGGTACCCCAGGAGAGTTCCAAATGTGTGTGCGTAGAATATATATCCCACGGGGGTAAAATTGAAAAAAGTTGAAAAAAATTTTTTTTTGGACTTAGTCATTTTTCCGACGTTTATCAGACTTTCAGATAGTGGAAATGTCAGTGAGCGTTCCGATTTCAGTTCCAGAGCGATTCGCCGGATGAGTCCTTGATATTTAGTCATTTTCAGCCAATTTTCTGGATTTTTGAAAATTTCACTTTTCTGTGAAAATATCCACTAAATGAGGGAATAATATGTGTGAGGGTACCCCAGGAGAGTTCCAAATGTGGGTGGGTAGAATATATATCCCACGGGGGTAAAATTGAAAAAAGTTGAAAAAATATTTTTTTAGACTTAGTCATTTTTCCGGCATTTATCTGACTTTCAGATAGGGGAAATGTCAGTGAGCATTCCGATTTCAGTTCCAGAGCGATTCGCCCAATGAGTCCTTTATATTTCGTCGTTTTCAGCCAATTTTTCTGGATTTTTGAAAATTTCACTTTTTTGTGAAAATATCCACTAAATGAGGGAATAATATGTGTGAGGGTACCCCAGGAGAGTTCCAAATGTGTGTGGGTAGAATATATATCCCACGGGGGTAAAATTGAAAAAAGTTGAAAACATTTTTTTTTGGACTTAGTTATTTTTCCGGCGTTTATCAGCCTTTCAGATAGGGGAAATGTCAGTGAGCATTCCCATTTCAGTTCCAGAGCGATTCGCCCAATGAGTCCTTGATATTTCGTCGTTTTCAGCCAATTTTTCTGGATTTTTGAAAATTTCACTTTTTTGTGAAAATATCCACTAAATGAGGGAATAATATGTGTGAGGGTACCCCAGGAGAGTTCCAAATGTGTGTGGGTAGAATATATATCCCACGCGGGTAAAATTGAAAAAAGTTGAAAAAAATTTTTTTTTGGACTTAGTCATTTTTCCGGCGTTTATCAGACTTTCAGATAGGGGAAATGTCAGTGAGCGTTCCAATTTCAGTTCCAGAGCGATTCGCCCAATGAGTCCTTGATATTTCGTCGTTTTCAGCCAATTTTTCTGGATTTTTGAAAATTTCACTTTTTTGTGAAAATATCCACTAAATGAGGGAATAATATGTGTGAGGGTACCCCAGGAGAGTTCCAAATGTGTGTGGGTAGAATATATATCCCACGGGGGTAAAATTGAAAAAAGTTGAAAACATTTTTTTTTGGACTTAGTCATTTTTCCGGCGTTTATCAGCCTTTCAGATAGGGGAAATGTCAGTGAGCATTCCGATTTCAGTTCCAGAGCGATTCGCCCAATGAGTCCTTGATATTTCGTCGTTTTCAGCCAATTTTTCTGGATTTTTGAAAATTTCACTTTTTTGTGAAAATATCCACTAAATGAGGGAATAATATGTGTGAGGGTACCCCAGGAGAGTTCCAAATGTGTGTGGGTAGAATATATATCCCACGCGGGTAAAATTGAAAAAAGTTGAAAAAAATTTTTTTTTGGACTTAGTCATTTTTCCAGCGTTTATCAGACTTTCAGATAGGGGAAATGTCAGTGAGCGTTCCAATTTCAGTTCCAGAGCGATTCGCCGGATGAGTCCTTGATATTTAGTCGTTTTCAGCCAATTTTCTGGATTTTTGAAAATTTCACTTTTCTGTGAAAATATCCACTAAATGAGGGAATAATATGTGTGAGGGTACCCCAGGAGAGTTCCAAATGTGTGTGGGTAGAATATATATCCCACGGGGGTAAAATTGAAAAAAGTTGAAAACATTTTTTTTTGGACTTAGTCATTTTTCCGGCATTTATCAGACTTTCAGATAGGGGAAATGTCAGTGAGCGTTCCGATTTCAGTTCCAGAGCGATTTGCCCAATAAGTCCTTGATATTTACTGGTTTTCAGCCAATTTTCTGGATTTTTGAAAATTTCACTTTTTTGTGAAAATATCCACTAAATGAGGGAATAATATGTGTGAGGGTACCACAGGAGAGTTCCAAATGTGTGTGGGTAGAATATATATCCCACGGGGGTAAAATTGAAAAAAGTTGAAAAAAAATTTTTTTGGACTCAGTCATTTTTCTGCCGTTTATCATACTTTCAGATAGGGGAAATGTCAGTGAGCATTCCGATTTCAGTTCCAGAGCGATTCGCCCAATGAGTCCTTGATATTTCGTCGTTTTCAGCCAATTTTTCTGGATTTTTGAAAATTTCACTTTTTTGTGAAAATATCCACTAAATGAGGGAATAATATGTGTGAGGGTACCCCAGGAGAGTTCCAAATGTGTGTGGGTAGAATATATATCCCACGGGGGTAAAATTGAAAAAAGTTGAAAAAATATTTTTTTAGACTTAGTCATTTTTCCGGCATTTATCAGACTTTCAGATAGGGGAAATGTCAGTGAGCATTCCGATTTCAGTTCCAGAGCGATTCGTCCAATGAGTCCTTGATATTTAGTCGTTTTCAGCCAATTTTCTGGATTTTTGAAAATTTCACTTTTTTGTGTAAATATCCACTAAATGAGGGAATGATATGTGTGAGGGTACCCCAGGAGAGTTCCAAATGTGTGTGCGTAGAATATATATCCCACGGGGGTAAAATTGAAAAAAGTTGAAAAAAATTTTTTTTTGGACTTAGTCATTTTTCCGACGTTTATCAGACTTTCAGATAGTGGAAATGTCAGTGAGCGTTCCGATTTCAGTTCCAGAGCGATTCGCCCAATGAATCCTTGATATTTCGTCGTTTTCAGCCAATTTTTCTGGATTTTTGAAAATTTCACTTTTTTGTGAAAATATCCACTAAATGAGGGAATAATATGTGTGAGGGTACCCCAGGAGAGTTCCAAATGTGTGTGGGTAGAATATATATCCCACGGGGGTAAAATTGAAAAAAGTTGAAAACATTTTTTTTTGGACTTAGTTATTTTTCTGGCGTTTATCAGCCTTTCAGATAGGGGAAATGTCAGTGAGCATTCCCATTTCAGTTCCAGAGCGATTCGCCCAATGAGTCCTTGATATTTCGTCGTTTTCAGCCAATTTTTCTGGATTTTTGAAAATTTCACTTTTTTGTGAAAATATCCACTAAATGAGGGAATAATATGTGTGAGGGTACCCCAGGAGAGTTCCAAATGTGTGTGGGTAGAATATATATCCCACGCGGGTAAAATTGAAAAAAGTTGAAAAAAATTTTTTTTTGGACTTAGTCATTTTTCCGGCGTTTATCAGACTTTCAGATAGGGGAAATGTCAGTGAGCGTTCCAATTTCAGTTCCAGAGCGATTCGCCCAATGAGTCCTTGATATTTCGTCGTTTTCAGCCAATTTTTCTGGATTTTTGAAAATTTCACTTTTTTGTGAAAATATCCACTAAATGAGGGAATAATATGTGTGAGGGTACCCCAGGAGAGTTCCAAATGTGTGTGGGTAGAATATATATCCCACGGGGGTAAAATTGAAAAAAGTTGAAAACATTTTTTTTTGGACTTAGTCATTTTTCCGGCGTTTATCAGCCTTTCAGATAGGGGAAATGTCAGTGAGCATTCCGATTTCAGTTCCAGAGCGATTCGCCCAATGAGTCCTTGATATTTCGTCGTTTTCAGCCAATTTTTCTGGATTTTTGAAAATTTCACTTTTTTGTGAAAATATCCACTAAATGAGGGAATAATATGTGTGAGGGTACCCCAGGAGAGTTCCAAATGTGTGTGGGTAGAATATATATCCCACGCGGGTAAAATTGAAAAAAGTTGAAAAAAATTTTTTTTTGGACTTAGTCATTTTTCCAGCGTTTATCAGACTTTCAGATAGGGGAAATGTCAGTGAGCGTTCCAATTTCAGTTCCAGAGCGATTCGCCGGATGAGTCCTTGATATTTAGTCGTTTTCAGCCAATTTTCTGGATTTTTGAAAATTTCACTTTTCTGTGAAAATATCCACTAAATGAGGGAATAATATGTGTGAGGGTACCCCAGGAGAGTTCCAAATGTGTGTGGGTAGAATATATATCCCACGGGGGTAAAATTGAAAAAAGTTGAAAACATTTTTTTTTGGACTTAGTCATTTTTCCGGCATTTATCAGACTTTCAGATAGGGGAAATGTCAGTGAGCGTTCCGATTTCAGTTCCAGAGCGATTTGCCCAATAAGTCCTTGATATTTACTGGTTTTCAGCCAATTTTCTGGATTTTTGAAAATTTCACTTTTTTGTGAAAATATCCACTAAATGAGGGAATAATATGTGTGAGGGTACCACAGGAGAGTTCCACATGTGTGTGGGTAGAATATATATCCCACGGGGGTAAAATTGAAAAAAGTTGAAAAAAAATTTTTTTGGACTCAGTCATTTTTCTGCCGTTTATCATACTTTCAGATAGGGGAAATGTCAGTGAGCATTCCGATTTCAGTTCCAGAGCGATTCGCCCAATGAGTCCTTGATATTTCGTCGTTTTCAGCCAATTTTTCTGGATTTTTGAAAATTTCACTTTTTTGTGAAAATATCCACTAAATGAGGGAATAATATGTGTGAGGGTACCCCAGGAGAGTTCCAAATGTGTGTGGGTAGAATATATATCCCACGGGGCTAAAATTGAAAAAAGTTGAAAAAATATTTTTTTAGACTTAGTCATTTTTCCGGCATTTATCAGACTTTCAGATAGGGGAAATGTCAGTGAGCATTCCGATTTCAGTTCCAGAGCGATTCGTCCAATGAGTCCTTGATATTTAGTCGTTTTCAGCCAATTTTCTGGATTTTTGAAAATTTCACTTTTTTGTGTAAATATCCACTAAATGAGGGAATGATATGTGTGAGGGTACCCCAGGAGAGTTCCAAATGTGTGTGCGTAGAATATATATCCCACGGGGGTAAAATTGAAAAAAGTTGAAAAAAATTTTTTTTTGGACTTAGTCATTTTTCCGACGTTTATCAGACTTTCAGATAGTGGAAATGTCAGTGAGCGTTCCGATTTCAGTTCCAGAGCGATTCGCCCAATGAATCCTTGATATTTCGTCGTTTTCAGCCAATTTTTCTGGATTTTTGAAAATTTCACTTTTTTGTGAAAATATCCACTAAATGAGGGAATAATATGTGTGAGGGTACCCCAGGAGAGTTCCAAATGTGTGTGGGTAGAATATATATCCCACGGGGGTAAAATTGAAAAAAGTTGAAAACATTTTTTTTTGGACTTAGTCATTTTTCCGGCGTTTATCAGCCTTTCAGATAGGGGAAATGTCAGTGAGCATTCCGATTTCAGTTCCAGAGCGATTTGCCCAATGAGTCCTTGATATTTCGTCGTTTTCAGCCAATTTTTCTGGATTTTTGAAAATTTCACTTTTTTGTGAAAATATCCACTAAATGAGGGAATAATATGTGTGAGGGTACCCCAGGAGAGTTCCAAATGTGTGTGGGTAGAATATATATCCCACGCGGGTAAAATTGAAAAAAGTTGAAAAAAATTTTTTTTTGGACTTAGTCATTTTTCCGGCGTTTATCAGACTTTCAGATAGGGGACATGTCAGTGAGCGTTCCAATTTCAGTTCCAGAGCGATTCGCCGGATGAGTCCTTGATATTTAGTCGTTTTCAGCCAATTTTCTGGATTTTTGAAAATTTCACTTTTCTGTGAAAATATCCACTAAATGAGGGAATAATATGTGTGAGGGTACCCCAGGAGAGTTCCAAATGTGTGTGGGTAGAATATATATCCCACGGGGGTAAAATTGAAAAAAGTTGAAAACATTTTTTTTTGGACTTAGTCATTTTTCCGGCATTTATCAGACTTTCAGATAGGGGAAATGTCAGTGAGCGTTCCGATTTCAGTTCCAGAGCGATTTGCCCAATAAGTCCTTGATATTTACTGGTTTTCAGCCAATTTTCTGGATTTTTGAAAATTTCACTTTTTTGTGAAAATATCCACTAAATGAGGGAATAATATGTGTGAGGGTACCACAGGAGAGTTCCAAATGTGTGTGGGTAGAATATATATCCCACGGGGGTAAAATTGAAAAAAGTTGAAAAAAAAATTTTTTGGACTCAGTCATTTTTCTGGCGTTTATTAGACTTTCAGATAGGGGAAATGTCAGTGAGCATTCCAATTTCAGTTCCAGAGCGATTCGCCCAATGAGTCCTTGATATTTCGTCATTTTCAGCCAATTTTTCTGGATTTTTGAAATTTCACTTTTTTGTGAAAATATCCACTAAATGAGGGAATAATATGTGTGAGGGTACCCCAGGAGAGTTCCAAATGTGTGTGGGTAGAATATATATCCAACGGGGGTAAAATTGAAAAAAGTTGAAAACATTTTTTTTTGGACTTAGTAATTTTTCCGGCATTCATCAGACTTTCAGATAGGGGAAATGTCAGTGAGCATTCCGATTTCAGTTCCAGAGCGATTCGCCCAATGAGTCCTTGATATTTCGTCGTTTTCAGCCAATTTTTCTGGATTTTTGAAAATTTCACTTTTTTGTGAAAATATCCACTAAATGAGGGAATAATATGTGTGAGGGTACCCCAGGAGAGTTCCAAATGTGTGTGGGTAGAATATATATCCCACGGGGGTAAAATTGAAAAAAGTTGAAAACATTTTTTTTTGGACTTAGTCATTTTTCCGGCATTTATCAGACTTTCAGATAGGGGAAATGTCAGTGAGCGTTCCGATTTCAGTTCCAGAGCGATTTGCCCAATAATTCCTTGATATTTAGTCGATTTCAGCCAATTTTCTGGATTTTTGAAAATTTCACTTTTTTGTAAAAATATCCACTAAATGAGGGAATAATATGTGTGAGGGTACCCCAGGAGAGTTCCAAATGTGGGTGGGTAGAATATATATCCCACGGGGGTAAAATTGAAAAAAGTTGAAAAAATATTTTTTTAGACTTAGTCATTTTTCCGGCATTTATCAGACTTTCAGATAGGGGAAATGTCAGTGAGCATTCCGATTTCAGTTCCAGAGCGATTCGCCCAATGAGTCCTTGATATTTAGTCGTTTTCAGCCAATTTTCTGGATTTTTGAAAATTTCACTTTTTTGTGAAAATATCCACTAAATGAGGGAATAATATGTGTGAGGGTACCACAGGAGAGTTCCAAATGTGTGTGGGTAGAATATATATCCCACGGGGGTAAAATTGAAAAAAGTTGAAAAAAAAATTTTTTGGACTCAGTCATTTTTCTGCCGTTTATCATACTTTCAGATAGGGGAAATGTCAGTGAGCGTTCCGATTTCAGTTCCAGAGCGATTCGCCGGATGAGTCCTTGATATTTAGTCGTTTTCAGCCAATTTTCTGGATTTTTGAAAATTTCACTTTTCTGTGAAAATATCCACTAAATGAGGGAATAATATGTGTGAGGGTACCACAGGAGAGTTCCAAATGTGTGTGGGTAGAATATATATCCCACGGGGGTAAAATTGAAAAAAGTTGAAAAAAAAATTTTTTGGACTCAGTCATTTTTCTGCCGTTTATCATACTTTCAGATAGGGGAAATGTCAGTGAGCATTCCGATTTCAGTTCCAGAGCGATTCGCCCAATGAGTCCTTGATATTTCGTCGTTTTCAGCCAATTTTTCTGGATTTTTGAAAATTTCACTTTTTTGTGAAAATATCCACTAAATGAGGGAATAATATGTGTGAGGGTACCCCAGGAGAGTTCCAAATGTGTGTGGGTAGAATATATATCCCACGGGGGTAAAATTGAAAAAAGTTGAAAAAATATTTTTTTAGACTTAGTCATTTTTCCGGCATTTATCAGACTTTCAGATAGGGGAAATGTCAGTGAGCATTCCGATTTCAGTTCCAGAGCGATTCGTCCAATGAGTCCTTGATATTTAGTCGTTTTCAGCCAATTTTCTGGATTTTTGAAAATTTCACTTTTTTGTGTAAATATCCACTAAATGAGGGAATAATATGTGTGAGGGTACCCCAGGAGAGTTCCAAATGTGTGTGCGTAGAATATATATCCCACGGGGGTAAAATTGAAAAAAGTTGAAAAAAATTTTTTTTTGGACTTAGTCATTTTTCCGACGTTTATCAGACTTTCAGATAGTGGAAATGTCAGTGAGCGTTCCGATTTCAGTTCCAGAGCGATTCGCCCAATGAATCCTTGATATTTCGTCGTTTTCAGCCAATTTTTCTGGATTTTTGAAAATTTCACTTTTTTGTGAAAATATCCACTAAATGAGGGAATAATATGTGTGAGGGTACCCCAGGAGAGTTCCAAATGTGTGTGGGTAGAATATATATCCCACGGGGGTAAAATTGAAAAAAGTTGAAAACATTTTTTTTTGGACTTAGTCATTTTTCCGGCGTTTATCAGCCTTTCAGATAGGGGAAATGTCAGTGAGCATTCCGATTTCAGTTCCAGAGCGATTAGCCCAATGAGTCCTTGATATTTCGTCGTTTTCAGCCAATTTTTCTGGATTTTTGAAAATTTCACTTTTTTGTGAAAATATCCACTAAATGAGGGAATAATATGTGTGAGGGTACCCCAGGAGAGTTCCAAATGTGTGTGGGTAGAATATATATCCCACGCGGGTAAAATTGAAAAAAGTTGAAAAAAATTTTTTTTTGGACTTAGTCATTTTTCCGGCGTTTATCAGACTTTCAGATAGGGGACATGTCAGTGAGCGTTCCAATTTCAGTTCCAGAGCGATTCGCCGGATGAGTCCTTGATATTTAGTCGTTTTCAGCCAATTTTCTGGATTTTTGAAAATTTCACTTTTCTGTGAAAATATCCACTAAATGAGGGAATAATATGTGTGAGGGTACCCCAGGAGAGTTCCAAATGTGTGTGGGTAGAATATATATCCCACGGGGGTAAAATTGAAAAAAGTTGAAAACATTTTTTTTTGGACTTAGTCATTTTTCCGGCATTTATCAGACTTTCAGATAGGGGAAATGTCAGTGAGCGTTCCGATTTCAGTTCCAGAGCGATTTGGCCAATAAGTCCTTGATATTTACTGGTTTTCAGCCAATTTTCTGGATTTTTGAAAATTTCACTTTTTTGTGAAAATATCCACTAAATGAGGGAATAATATGTGTGAGGGTACCACAGGAGAGTTCCAAATGTGTGTGGGTAGAATATATATCCCACGGGGGTAAAATTGAAAAAAGTTGAAAAAAAAATTTTTTGGACTCAGTCATTTTTCTGGCGTTTATTAGACTTTCAGATAGGGGAAATGTCAGTGAGCATTCCAATTTCAGTTCCAGAGCGATTCGCCCAATGAGTCCTTGATATTTCGTCATTTTCAGCCAATTTTTCTGGATTTTTGAAATTTCACTTTTTTGTGAAAATATCCACTAAATGAGGGAATAATATGTGTGAGGGTACCCCAGGAGAGTTCCAAATGTGTGTGGGTAGAATATATATCCAACGGGGGTAAAATTGAAAAAAGTTGAAAACATTTTTTTTTGGACTTAGTAATTTTTCCGGCATTCATCAGACTTTCAGATAGGGGAAATGTCAGTGAGCATTCCGATTTCAGTTCCAGAGCGATTCGCCCAATGAGTCCTTGATATTTCGTCGTTTTCAGCCAATTTTTCTGGATTTTTGAAAATTTCACTTTTTTGTGAAAATATCCACTAAATGAGGGAATAATATGTGTGAGGGTACCCCAGGAGAGTTCCAAATGTGTGTGGGTAGAATATATATCCCACGGGGGTAAAATTGAAAAAAGTTGAAAACATTTTTTTTTGGACTTAGTCATTTTTCCGGCATTTATCAGACTTTCAGATAGGGGAAATGTCAGTGAGCATTCCGATTTCAGTTCCAGAGCGATTTGCCCAATAAGTCCTTGATATTTAGTCGATTTCAGCCAATTTTCTGGATTTTTGAAAATTTCACTTTTTTGTAAAAATATCCACTAAATGAGGGAATAATATGTGTGAGGGTACCCCAGGAGAGTTCCAAATGTGGGTGGGTAGAATATATATCCCACGGGGGTAAAATTGAAAAAAGTTGAAAAAATATTTTTTTAGACTTAGTCATTTTTCCGGCATTTATCAGACTTTCAGATAGGGGAAATGTCAGTGAGCATTCCGATTTCAGTTCCAGAGCGATTCGCCCAATGAGTCCTTGATATTTAGTCGTTTTCAGCCAATTTTCTGGATTTTTGAAAATTTCACTTTTTTGTGAAAATATCCACTAAATGAGGGAATAATATGTGTGAGGGTACCACAGGAGAGTTCCAAATGTGTGTGGGTAGAATATATATCCCACGGGGGTAAAATTGAAAAAAGTTGAAAAAAAAATTTTTTGGACTCAGTCATTTTTCTGCCGTTTATCATACTTTCAGATAGGGGAAATGTCAGTGAGCGTTCCGATTTCAGTTCCAGAGCGATTCGCCGGATGAGTCCTTGATATTTAGTCGTTTTCAGCCAATTTTCTGGATTTTTGAAAATTTCACTTTTCTGTGAAAATATCCACTAAATGAGGGAATAATATGTGTGAGGGTACCACAGGAGAGTTCCAAATGTGTGTGGGTAGAATATATATCCCACGGGGGTAAAATTGAAAAAAGTTGAAAAAAAAATTTTTTGGACTCAGTCATTTTTCTGCCGTTTATCATACTTTCAGATAGGGGAAATGTCAGTGAGCATTCCGATTTCAGTTCCAGAGCGATTCGCCCAATGAGTCCTTGATATTTCGTCGTTTTCAGCCAATTTTTCTGGATTTTTGAAAATTTCACTTTTTTGTGAAAATATCCACTAAATGAGGGAATAATATGTGTGAGGGTACCCCAGGAGAGTTCCAAATGTGTGTGGGTAGAATATATATCCCACGGGGGTAAAATTGAAAAAAGTTGAAAAAATATTTTTTTAGACTTAGTCATTTTTCCGGCATTTATCAGACTTTCAGATAGGGGAAATGTCAGTGAGCATTCCGATTTCAGTTCCAGAGCGATTCGTCCAATGAGTCCTTGATATTTAGTCGTTTTCAGCCAATTTTCTGGATTTTTGAAAATTTCACTTTTTTGTGTAAATATCCACTAAATGAGGGAATAATATGTGTGAGGGTACCCCAGGAGAGTTCCAAATGTGTGTGCGTAGAATATATATCCCACGGGGGTAAAATTGAAAAAAGTTGAAAAAAATTTTTTTTTGGACTTAGTCATTTTTCCGACGTTTATCAGACTTTCAGATAGTGGAAATGTCAGTGAGCGTTCCGATTTCAGTTCCAGAGCGATTCGCCCAATGAATCCTTGATATTTCGTCGTTTTCAGCCAATTTTTCTGGATTTTTGAAAATTTCACTTTTTTGTGAAAATATCCACTAAATGAGGGAATAATATGTGTGAGGGTACCCCAGGAGAGTTCCAAATGTGTGTGGGTAGAATATATATCCCACGGGGGTAAAATTGAAAAAAGTTGAAAACATTTTTTTTTGGACTTAGTCATTTTTCCGGCGTTTATCAGCCTTTCAGATAGGGGAAATGTCAGTGAGCATTCCGATTTCAGTTCCAGAGCGATTAGCCCAATGAGTCCTTGATATTTCGTCGTTTTCAGCCAATTTTTCTGGATTTTTGAAAATTTCACTTTTTTGTGAAAATATCCACTAAATGAGGGAATAATATGTGTGAGGGTACCCCAGGAGAGTTCCAAATGTGTGTGGGTAGAATATATATCCCACGCGGGTAAAATTGAAAAAAGTTGAAAAAAATTTTTTTTTGGACTTAGTCATTTTTCCGGCGTTTATCAGACTTTCAGATAGGGGACATGTCAGTGAGCGTTCCAATTTCAGTTCCAGAGCGATTCGCCGGATGAGTCCTTGATATTTAGTCGTTTTCAGCCAATTTTCTGGATTTTTGAAAATTTCACTTTTCTGTGAAAATATCCACTAAATGAGGGAATAATATGTGTGAGGGTACCCCAGGAGAGTTCCAAATGTGTGTGGGTAGAATATATATCCCACGGGGGTAAAATTGAAAAAAGTTGAAAACATTTTTTTTTGGACTTAGTCATTTTTCCGGCATTTATCAGACTTTCAGATAGGGGAAATGTCAGTGAGCGTTCCGATTTCAGTTCCAGAGCGATTTGGCCAATAAGTCCTTGATATTTACTGGTTTTCAGCCAATTTTCTGGATTTTTGAAAATTTCACTTTTTTGTGAAAATATCCACTAAATGAGGGAATAATATGTGTGAGGGTACCACAGGAGAGTTCCAAATGTGTGTGGGTAGAATATATATCCCACGGGGGTAAAATTGAAAAAAGTTGAAAAAAAAATTTTTTGGACTCAGTCATTTTTCTGGCGTTTATTAGACTTTCAGATAGGGGAAATGTCAGTGAGCATTCCAATTTCAGTTCCAGAGCGATTCGCCCAATGAGTCCTTGATATTTCGTCATTTTCAGCCAATTTTTCTGGATTTTTGAAATTTCACTTTTTTGTGAAAATATCCACTAAATGAGGGAATAATATGTGTGAGGGTACCCCAGGAGAGTTCCAAATGTGTGTGGGTAGAATATATATCCAACGGGGGTAAAATTGAAAAAAGTTGAAAACATTTTTTTTTGGACTTAGTAATTTTTCCGGCATTCATCAGACTTTCAGATAGGGGAAATGTCAGTGAGCATTCCGATTTCAGTTCCAGAGCGATTCGCCCAATGAGTCCTTGATATTTCGTCGTTTTCAGCCAATTTTTCTGGATTTTTGAAAATTTCACTTTTTTGTGAAAATATCCACTAAATGAGGGAATAATATGTGTGAGGGTACCCCAGGAGAGTTCCAAATGTGTGTGGGTAGAATATATATCCCACGGGGGTAAAATTGAAAAAAGTTGAAAACATTTTTTTTTGGACTTAGTCATTTTTCCGGCATTTATCAGACTTTCAGATAGGGGAAATGTCAGTGAGCATTCCGATTTCAGTTCCAGAGCGATTTGCCCAATAAGTCCTTGATATTTAGTCGATTTCAGCCAATTTTCTGGATTTTTGAAAATTTCACTTTTTTGTAAAAATATCCACTAAATGAGGGAATAATATGTGTGAGGGTACCCCAGGAGAGTTCCAAATGTGGGTGGGTAGAATATATATCCCACGGGGGTAAAATTGAAAAAAGTTGAAAACATTTTTTTTTGGACTTAGTCATTTTTCCGGCATTTATCAGACTTTCAGATAGGGGAAATGTCAGTGAGCGTTCCGATTTCAGTTCCAGAGCGATTTGGCCAATAAGTCCTTGATATTTACTGGTTTTCAGCCAATTTTCTGGATTTTTGAAAATTTCACTTTTTTGTGAAAATATCCACTAAATGAGGGAATAATATGTGTGAGGGTACCACAGGAGAGTTCCAAATGTGTGTGGGTAGAATATATATCCCACGGGGGTAAAATTGAAAAAAGTTGAAAAAAAAATTTTTTGGACTCAGTCATTTTTCTGGCGTTTATTAGACTTTCAGATAGGGGAAATGTCAGTGAGCATTCCAATTTCAGTTCCAGAGCGATTCGCCCAATGAGTCCTTGATATTTCGTCATTTTCAGCCAATTTTTCTGGATTTTTGAAATTTCACTTTTTTGTGAAAATATCCACTAAATGAGGGAATAATATGTGTGAGGGTACCCCAGGAGAGTTCCAAATGTGTGTGGGTAGAATATATATCCAACGGGGGTAAAATTGAAAAAAGTTGAAAACATTTTTTTTTGGACTTAGTAATTTTTCCGGCATTCATCAGACTTTCAGATAGGGGAAATGTCAGTGAGCATTCCGATTTCAGTTCCAGAGCGATTCGCCCAATGAGTCCTTGATATTTCGTCGTTTTCAGCCAATTTTTCTGGATTTTTGAAAATTTCACTTTTTTGTGAAAATATCCACTAAATGAGGGAATAATATGTGTGAGGGTACCCCAGGAGAGTTCCAAATGTGTGTGGGTAGAATATATATCCCACGGGGGTAAAATTGAAAAAAGTTGAAAACATTTTTTTTTGGACTTAGTCATTTTTCCGGCATTTATCAGACTTTCAGATAGGGGAAATGTCAGTGAGCATTCCGATTTCAGTTCCAGAGCGATTTGCCCAATAAGTCCTTGATATTTAGTCGATTTCAGCCAATTTTCTGGATTTTTGAAAATTTCACTTTTTTGTAAAAATATCCACTAAATGAGGGAATAATATGTGTGAGGGTACCCCAGGAGAGTTCCAAATGTGGGTGGGTAGAATATATATCCCACGGGGGTAAAATTGAAAAAAGTTGAAAAAATATTTTTTTAGACTTAGTCATTTTTCCGGCATTTATCAGACTTTCAGATAGGGGAAATGTCAGTGAGCATTCCGATTTCAGTTCCAGAGCGATTCGCCCAATGAGTCCTTGATATTTAGTCGTTTTCAGCCAATTTTCTGGATTTTTGAACATTTCACTTTTTTGTGAAAATATCCACTAAATGAGGGAATAATATGTGTGAGGGTACCACAGGAGAGTTCCAAATGTGTGTGGGTAGAATATATATCCCACGGGGGTAAAATTGAAAAAAGTTGAAAAAAAAATTTTTTGGACTCAGTCATTTTTCTGCCGTTTATCATACTTTCAGATAGGGGAAATGTCAGTGAGCGTTCCGATTTCAGTTCCAGAGCGATTCGCCGGATGAGTCCTTGATATTTAGTCGTTTTCAGCCAATTTTCTGGATTTTTGAAAATTTCACTTTTCTGTGAAAATATCCACTAAATGAGGGAATAATATGTGTGAGGGTACCACAGGAGAGTTCCAAATGTGTGTGGGTAGAATATATATCCCACGGGGGTAAAATTGAAAAAAGTTGAAAAAAAAATTTTTTGGACTCAGTCATTTTTCTGCCGTTTATCATACTTTCAGATAGGGGAAATGTCAGTGAGCATTCCGATTTCAGTTCCAGAGCGATTCGCCCAATGAGTCCTTGATATTTCGTCGTTTTCAGCCAATTTTTCTGGATTTTTGAAAATTTCACTTTTTTGTGAAAATATCCACTAAATGAGGGAATAATATGTGTGAGGGTACCCCAGGAGAGTTCCAAATGTGTGTGGGTAGAATATATATCCCACGGGGGTAAAATTGAAAAAAGTTGAAAAAATATTTTTTTAGACTTAGTCATTTTTCCGGCATTTATCAGACTTTCAGATAGGGGAAATGTCAGTGAGCATTCCGATTTCAGTTCCAGAGCGATTCGTCCAATGAGTCCTTGATATTTAGTCGTTTTCAGCCAATTTTCTGGATTTTTGAAAATTTCACTTTTTTGTGTAAATATCCACTAAATGAGGGAATAATATGTGTGAGGGTACCCCAGGAGAGTTCCAAATGTGTGTGCGTAGAATATATATCCCACGGGGGTAAAATTGAAAAAAGTTGAAAAAAATTTTTTTTTGGACTTAGTCATTTTTCCGACGTTTATCAGACTTTCAGATAGTGGAAATGTCAGTGAGCGTTCCGATTTCAGTTCCAGAGCGATTCGCCCAATGAATCCTTGATATTTAGTCGTTTTCAGCCAATTTTCTGGATTTTTGAAAATTTCACTTTTCTGTGAAAATATCCACTAAATGAGGGAATAATATGTGTGAGGGTACCCCAGGAGAGTTCCAAATGTGTGTGGGTAGAATATATATCCCACGGGGGTAAAATTGAAAAAAGTTGAAAACATTTTTTTTTGGACTTAGTCATTTTTCCGGCATTTATCAGACTTTCAGATAGGGGAAATGTCAGTGAGCGTTCCGATTTCAGTTCCAGAGCGATTTGGCCAATAAGTCCTTGATATTTACTGGTTTTCAGCCAATTTTCTGGATTTTTGAAAATTTCACTTTTTTGTGAAAATATCCACTAAATGAGGGAATAATATGTGTGAGGGTACCACAGGAGAGTTCCAAATGTGTGTGGGTAGAATATATATCCCACGGGGGTAAAATTGAAAAAAGTTGAAAAAAAAATTTTTTGGACTCAGTCATTTTTCTGGCGTTTATTAGACTTTCAGATAGGGGAAATGTCAGTGAGCATTCCAATTTCAGTTCCAGAGCGATTCGCCCAATGAGTCCTTGATATTTCGTCATTTTCAGCCAATTTTTCTGGATTTTTGAAAATTTCACTTTTTTGTGAAAATATCCACTAAATGAGGGAATAATATGTGTGAGGGTACCCCAGGAGAGTTCCAAATGTGTGTGGGTAGAATATATATCCCACGGGGGTAAAATTGAAAAAAGTTGAAAACATTTTTTTTTGGACTTAGTCATTTTTCCGGCATTTATCAGACTTTCAGATAGGGGAAATGTCAGTGAGCGTTCCAATTTCAGTTCCAGAGCGATTTGCCCAATAAGTCCTTGATATTTAGTCGATTTCAGCCAATTTTCTGGATTTTTGAAAATTTCACTTTTTTGTGAAAATATCCACTAAATGAGGGAATAATATGTGTGAGGGTACCCCAGGAGAGTTCCAAATGTGGGTGGGTAGAATATATATCCCACGGGGGTAAAATTGAAAAAAGTTGAGAAAATATTTTTTTAGACTTAGTCATTTTTCCGGCATTTATCAGACTTTCAGATAGGGGAAATGTCAGTGAGCATTCCGATTTCAGTTCCAGAGCGATTCGCCCAATGAGTCCTTGATATTTAGTCGTTTTCAGCCAATTTTCTGGATTTTTGAAAATTTCACTTTTTTGTGAAAATATCCACTAAATGAGGGAATAATATGTGTGAGGGTACCACAGGAGAGTTCCAAATGTGTGTGGGTAGAATATATATCCCACGGGGGTAAAATTGAAAAAAGTTGAAAAAAAAATTTTTTGGACTCAGTCATTTTTCTGCCGTTTATCATACTTTCAGATAGCGGAAATGTCAGTGAGCGTTCCGATTTCAGTTCCAGAGCGATTCGCCGGATGAGTCCTTGATATTTAGTCGTTTTCAGCCAATTTTCTGGATTTTTGAAAATTTCACTTTTCTGTGAAAATATCCACTAAATGAGGGAATAATATGTGTGAGGGTACCCCAGGAGAGTTCCAAATGTGGGTGGGTAGAATAGATATCCCACGGGGGTAAAATTGAAAAAAGTTGAAAAAATATTTTTTTAGACTTAGTCATTTTTCTGGCGTTTATCAGACTTTCAGATAGGGGAAATGTCAGTGAGCATTCCGATTTCAGTTCCAGAGCGATTCGCCCAATGAGTCCTTGATATTTCGTCGTTTTCAGCCAATTTTTCTGGATTTTTGAAAATTTCACTTTTTTGTGAAAATATCCACTAAATGAGGGAATAATATGTGTGAGGGTACCCCAGGAGAGTTCCAAATGTGTGTGGGTAGAATATATATCCCACGGGGGTAAAATTGAAAAAAGTTGAAAACATTTTTTTTTGGACTTAGTCATTTTTCCGGCGTTTATCAGCCTTTCAGATAGGGGAAATGTCAGTGAGCATTCCGATTTCAGTTCCAGAGCGATTAGCCCAATGAGTCCTTGATATTTCGTCGTTTTCAGCCAATTTTTCTGGATTTTTGAAAATTTCACTTTTTTGTGAAAATATCCACTAAATGAGGGAATAATATGTGTGAGGGTACCCCAGGAGAGTTCCAAATGTGTGTGGGTAGAATATATATCCCACGCGGGTAAAATTGAAAAAAGTTGAAAAAAATTTTTTTTTGGACTTAGTCATTTTTCCGGCGTTTATCAGACTTTCAGATAGGGGAAATGTCAGTGAGCGTTCCAATTTCAGTTCCAGAGCGATTCGCCGGATGAGTCCTTGATATTTAGTCGTTTTCAGCCAATTTTCTGGATTTTTGAAAATTTCACTTTTCTGTGAAAATATCCACTAAATGAGGGAATAATATGTGTGAGGGTACCCCAGGAGAGTTCCAAATGTGTGTGGGTAGAATATATATCCCACGGGGGTAAAATTGAAAAAAGTTGAAAACATTTTTTTTTGGACTTAGTCATTTTTCCGGCATTTATCAGACTTTCAGATAGGGGAAATGTCAGTGAGCGTTCCGATTTCAGTTCCAGAGCGATTTGGCCAATAAGTCCTTGATATTTACTGGTTTTCAGCCAATTTTCTGGATTTTTGAAAATTTCACTTTTTTGTGAAAATATCCACTAAATGAGGGAATAATATGTGTGAGGGTACCACAGGAGAGTTCCAAATGTGTGTGGGTAGAATATATATCCCACGGGGGTAAAATTGAAAAAAGTTGAAAAAAAAATTTTTGGACTCAGTCATTTTTCTGGCGTTTATTAGACTTTCAGATAGGGGAAATGTCAGTGAGCATTCCAATTTCAGTTCCAGAGCGATTCGCCCAATGAGTCCTTGATATTTCGTCATTTTCAGCCAATTTTTCTGGATTTTTGAAATTTCACTTTTTTGTGAAAATATCCACTAAATGAGGGAATAATATGTGTGAGGGTACCCCAGGAGAGTTCCAAATGTGTGTGGGTAGAATATATATCCAACGGGGGTAAAATTGAAAAAAGTTGAAAACATTTTTTTTTGGACTTAGTAATTTTTCCGGCATTCTTCAGACTTTCAGATAGGGGAAATGTCAGTGAGCATTCCGATTTCAGTTCCAGAGCGATTAGCCCAATGAGTCCTTGATATTTCGTCGTTTTCAGCCAATTTTTCTGGATTTTTGAAAATTTCACTTTTTTGTGAAAATATCCACTAAATGAGGGAATAATATGTGTGAGGGTACCCCAGGAGAGTTCCAAATGTGTGTGGGTAGAATATATATCCCACGGGGGTAAAATTGAAAAAAGTTGAAAACATTTTTTTTGGACTTAGTCATTTTTCCGGCGTTTATCAGCCTTTCAGATAGGGGAAATGTCAGTGAGCATTCCGATTTCAGTTCCAGAGCGATTAGCCCAATGAGTCCTTGATATTTCGTCGTTTTCAGCCAATTTTTCTGGATTTTTGAAAATTTCACTTTTTTGTGAAAATATCCACTAAATGAGGGAATAATATGTGTGAGGGTACCCCAGGAGAGTTCCAAATGTGTGTGGGTAGAATATATATCCCACGCGGGTAAAATTGAAAAAAGTTGAAAAAAATTTTTTTTTGGACTTAGTCATTTTTCCGGCGTTTATCAGACTTTCAGATAGGGGAAATATCAGTGAGCGTTCCAATTTCAGTTCCAGAGCGATTCGCCGGATGAGTCCTTGATATTTAGTCGTTTTCAGCCAATTTTCTGGATTTTTGAAAATTTCACTTTTCTGTGAAAATATCCACTAAATGAGGGAATAATATGTGTGAGGGTACCCCAGGAGAGTTCCAAATGTGTGTGGGTAGAATATATATCCCACGGGGGTAAAATTGAAAAAAGTTGAAAACATTTTTTTTTGGACTTAGTCATTTTTCCGGCATTTATCAGACTTTCAGATAGGGGAAATGTCAGTGAGCGTTCCGATTTCAGTTCCAGAGCGATTTGGCCAATAAGTCCTTGATATTTACTGGTTTTCAGCCAATTTTCTGGATTTTTGAAAATTTCACTTTTTTGTGAAAATATCCACTAAATGAGGGAATAATATGTGTGAGGGTACCACAGGAGAGTTCCAAATGTGTGTGGGTAGAATATATATCCCACGGGGGTAAAATTGAAAAAAGTTGAAAAAAAAATTTTTTGGACTCAGTCATTTTTCTGGCGTTTATTAGACTTTCAGATAGGGGAAATGTCAGTGAGCATTCCAATTTCAGTTCCAGAGCGATTCGCCCAATGAGTCCTTGATATTTCGTCATTTTCAGCCAATTTTTCTGGATTTTTGAAATTTCACTTTTTTGTGAAAATATCCACTAAATGAGGGAATAATATGTGTGAGGGTACCCCAGGAGAGTTCCAAATGTGTGTGGGTAGAATATATATCCAACGGGGGTAAAATTGAAAAAAGTTGAAAACATTTTTTTTTGGACTTAGTAATTTTTCCGGCATTCATCAGACTTTCAGATAGGGGAAATGTCAGTGAGCATTCCGATTTCAGTTCCAGAGCGATTCGCCCAATGAGTCCTTGATATTTCGTCGTTTTCAGCCAATTTTTCTGGATTTTTGAAAATTTCACTTTTTTGTGAAAATATCCACTAAATGAGGGAATAATATGTGTGAGGGTACCCCAGGAGAGTTCCAAATGTGGGTGGGTAGAATATATATCCCACGGGGGTAAAATTGAAAAAAGTTGAAAAAATATTTTTTTAGACTTAGTCATTTTTCCAGCATTTATCAGACTTTCAGATAGGGGAAATGTCAGTGAGCATTCCGATTTCAGTTCCAGAGCGATTCGCCCAATGAGTCCTTGATATTTAGTCGTTTTCAGCCAATTTTCTGGATTTTTGAAAATTTCACTTTTTTGTGAAAATATCCACTAAATGAGGGAATAATATGTGTGAGGGTACCACAGGAGAGTTCCAAATGTGTGTGGGTAGAATATATATCCCACGGGGGTAAAATTGAAAAAAGTTGAAAAAAAAATTTTTTGGACTCAGTCATTTTTCTGCCGTTTATCATACTTTCAGATAGGGGAAATGTCAGTGAGCGTTCCGATTTCAGTTCCAGAGCGATTCGCCGGATGAGTCCTTGATATTTAGTCGTTTTCAGCCAATTTTCTGGATTTTTGAAAATTTCACTTTTCTGTGAAAATATCCACTAAATGAGGGAATAATATGTGTGAGGGTACCCCAGGAGAGTTCCAAATGTGTGTGGGTAGAATATATATCCCACGGGGGTAAAATTGAAAAAAGTTGAAAACATTTTTTTTTGGACTTAGTCATTTTTCCGGCATTTATCAGACTTTCAGATAGGGGAAATGTCAGTGAGCGTTCCGATTTCAGTTCCAGAGCGATTTGGCCAATAAGTCCTTGATATTTACTGGTTTTCAGCCAATTTTCTGGATTTTTGAAAATTTCACTTTTTTGTGAAAATATCCACTAAATGAGGGAATAATATGTGTGAGGGTACCACAGGAGAGTTCCAAATGTGTGTGGGTAGAATATATATCCCACGGGGGTAAAATTGAAAAAAGTTGAAAACATTTTTTTTGGGACTTAGTCATTTTTCCGGCGTTTATCAGCCTTTCAGATAGGGGAAATGTCAGTGAGCATTCCGATTTCAGTTCCAGAGCGATTAGCCCAATGAGTCCTTGATATTTCGTCGTTTTCAGCCAATTTTTCTGGATTTTTGAAAATTTCACTTTTTTGTGAAAATATCCACTAAATGAGGGAATAATATGTGTGAGGGTACCCCAGGAGAGTTCCAAATGTGTGTGGGTAGAATATATATCCCACGGGGGTAAAATTGAAAAAAGTTGAAATCATTTTTTTTTGGACTTAGTCATTTTTCCGGCGTTTATCAGCCTTTCAGATAGGGGAAATGTCAGTGAGCATTCCGATTTCAGTTCCAGAGCGATTAGCCCAATGAGTCCTTGATATTTCGTCGTTTTCAGCCAATTTTTCTGGATTTTTGAAAATTTCACTTTTTTGTGAAAATATCCACTAAATGAGGGAATAATATGTGTGAGGGTACCCCAGGAGAGTTCCAAATGTGTGTGGGTAGAATATATATCCCACGCGGGTAAAATTGAAAAAAGTTGAAAAAAATTTTTTTTTGGACTTAGTCATTTTTCCGGCGTTTATCAGACTTTCAGATAGGGGAAATGTCAGTGAGCGTTCCAATTTCAGTTCCAGAGCGATTCGCCGGATGAGTCCTTGATATTTAGTCGTTTTCAGCCAATTTTCTGGATTTTTGAAAATTTCACTTTTCTGTGAAAATATCCACTAAATGAGGGAATAATATGTGTGAGGGTACCCCAGGAGAGTTCCAAATGTGTGTGGGTAGAATATATATCCCACGGGGGTAAAATTGAAAAAAGTTGAAAAGATTTTTTTTTGGACTTAGTCATTTTTCCGGCATTTATCAGACTTTCAGATAGGGGAAATGTCAGTGAGCGTTCCGATTTCAGTTCCAGAGCGATTTGCCCAATAAGTCCTTGATATTTACTGGTTTTCAGCCAATTTTCTGGATTTTTGAAAATTTCACTTTTTTGTGAAAATATCCACTAAATGAGGGAATAATATGTGTGAGGGTACCACAGGAGAGTTCCAAATGTGTGTGGGTAGAATATATATCCCACGGGGGTAAAATTGAAAAAAGTTGAAAAAAAAATTTTTTGGACTCAGTCATTTTTCTGCCGTTTATCATACTTTCAGATAGGGGAAATGTCAGTGAGCATTCCGATTTCAGTTCCAGAGCGATTCGCCCAATGAGTCCTTGATATTTCGTCGTTTTCAGCCAATTTTTCTGGATTTTTGAAAATTTCACTTTTTTGTGAAAATATCCACTAAATGAGGGAATAATATGTGTGAGGGTACCCCAGGAGAGTTCCAAATGTGTGTGGGTAGAATATATATCCCACGGGGGTAAAATTGAAAAAAGTTGAAAACATTTTTTTTTGGACTTAGTCATTTTTCCGGCATTTATCAGACTTTCAGATAGGGGAAATGTCAGTGAGCGTTCGGATTTCAGTTCCAGAGCGATTTGCCCAATAAGTCCTTGATATTTAGTCGATTTCAGCCAATTTTCTGGATTTTTGAAAATTTCACTTTTTTGTAAAAATATCCACTAAATGAGGGAATAATATGTGTGAGGGTACCCCAGGAGAGTTCCAAATGTGGGTGGGTAGAATATATATCCCACGGGGGTAAAATTGAAAAAAGTTGAAAAAATATTTTTTTAGACTTAGTCATTTTTCCAGCATTTATCAGACTTTCAGATAGGGGAAATGTCAGTGAGCATTCCGATTTCAGTTCCAGAGCGATTCGCCCAATGAGTCCTTGATATTTAGTCGTTTTCAGCCAATTTTCTGGATTTTTGAAAATTTCACTTTTTTGTGAAAATATCCACTAAATGAGGGAATAATATGTGTGAGGGTACCACAGGAGAGTTCCAAATGTGTGTGGGTAGAATATATATCCCACGGGGGTAAAATTGAAAAAAGTTGAAAAAAAAATTTTTTGGACTCAGTCATTTTTCTGCCGTTTATCATACTTTCAGATAGGGGAAATGTCAGTGAGCGTTCCGATTTCAGTTCCAGAGCGATTCGCCGGATGAGTCCTTGATATTTAGTCGTTTTCAGCCAATTTTCTGGATTTTTGAAAATTTCACTTTTCTGTGAAAATATCCACTAAATGAGGGAATAATATGTGTGAGGGTACCCCAGGAGAGTTCCAAATGTGTGTGGGTAGAATATATATCCCACGGGGGTAAAATTGAAAAAAGTTGAAAACATTTTTTTTTGGACTTAGTCATTTTTCCGGCATTTATCAGACTTTCAGATAGGGGAAATGTCAGTGAGCGTTCCGATTTCAGTTCCAGAGCGATTTGGCCAATAAGTCCTTGATATTTACTGGTTTTCAGCCAATTTTCTGGATTTTTGAAAATTTCACTTTTTTGTGAAAATATCCACTAAATGAGGGAATAATATGTGTGAGGGTACCACAGGAGAGTTCCAAATGTGTGTGGGTAGAATATATATCCCACGGGGGTAAAATTGAAAAAAGTTGAAAACATTTTTTTTGGGACTTAGTCATTTTTCCGGCGTTTATCAGCCTTTCAGATAGGGGAAATGTCAGTGAGCATTCCGATTTCAGTTCCAGAGCGATTAGCCCAATGAGTCCTTGATATTTCGTCGTTTTCAGCCAATTTTTCTGGATTTTTGAAAATTTCACTTTTTTGTGAAAATATCCACTAAATGAGGGAATAATATGTGTGAGGGTACCCCAGGAGAGTTCCAAATGTGTGTGGGTAGAATATATATCCCACGGGGGTAAAATTGAAAAAAGTTGAAATCATTTTTTTTTGGACTTAGTCATTTTTCCGGCGTTTATCAGCCTTTCAGATAGGGGAAATGTCAGTGAGCATTCCGATTTCAGTTCCAGAGCGATTAGCCCAATGAGTCCTTGATATTTCGTCGTTTTCAGCCAATTTTTCTGGATTTTTGAAAATTTCACTTTTTTGTGAAAATATCCACTAAATGAGGGAATAATATGTGTGAGGGTACCCCAGGAGAGTTCCAAATGTGTGTGGGTAGAATATATATCCCACGCGGGTAAAATTGAAAAAAGTTGAAAAAAATTTTTTTTTGGACTTAGTCATTTTTCCGGCGTTTATCAGACTTTCAGATAGGGGAAATGTCAGTGAGCGTTCCAATTTCAGTTCCAGAGCGATTCGCCGGATGAGTCCTTGATATTTAGTCGTTTTCAGCCAATTTTCTGGATTTTTGAAAATTTCACTTTTCTGTGAAAATATCCACTAAATGAGGGAATAATATGTGTGAGGGTACCCCAGGAGAGTTCCAAATGTGTGTGGGTAGAATATATATCCCACGGGGGTAAAATTGAAAAAAGTTGAAAAGATTTTTTTTTGGACTTAGTCATTTTTCCGGCATTTATCAGACTTTCAGATAGGGGAAATGTCAGTGAGCGTTCCGATTTCAGTTCCAGAGCGATTTGCCCAATAAGTCCTTGATATTTACTGGTTTTCAGCCAATTTTCTGGATTTTTGAAAATTTCACTTTTTTGTGAAAATATCCACTAAATGAGGGAATAATATGTGTGAGGGTACCACAGGAGAGTTCCAAATGTGTGTGGGTAGAATATATATCCCACGGGGGTAAAATTGAAAAAAGTTGAAAAAAAAATTTTTTGGACTCAGTCATTTTTCTGCCGTTTATCATACTTTCAGATAGGGGAAATGTCAGTGAGCATTCCGATTTCAGTTCCAGAGCGATTCGCCCAATGAGTCCTTGATATTTCGTCGTTTTCAGCCAATTTTTCTGGATTTTTGAAAATTTCACTTTTTTGTGAAAATATCCACTAAATGAGGGAATAATATGTGTGAGGGTACCCCAGGAGAGTTCCAAATGTGTGTGGGTAGAATATATATCCCACGGGGGTAAAATTGAAAAAAGTTGAAAACATTTTTTTTTGGACTTAGTCATTTTTCCGGCATTTATCAGACTTTCAGATAGGGGAAATGTCAGTGAGCGTTCCGATTTCAGTTCCAGAGCGATTTGCCCAATAAGTCCTTGATATTTAGTCGATTTCAGCCAATTTTCTGGATTTTTGAAAATTTCACTTTTTTGTAAAAATATCCACTAAATGAGGGAATAATATGTGTGAGGGTACCCCAGGAGAGTTCCAAATGTGGGTGGGTAGAATATATATCCCACGGGGGTAAAATTGAAAAAAGTTGAAAAAATATTTTTTTAGACTTAGTCATTTTTCCAGCATTTATCAGACTTTCAGATAGGGGAAATGTCAGTGAGCATTCCGATTTCAGTTCCAGAGCGATTCGCCCAATGAGTCCTTGATATTTAGTCGTTTTCAGCCAATTTTCTGGATTTTTGAAAATTTCACTTTTTTGTGAAAATATCCACTAAATGAGGGAATAATATGTGTGAGGGTACCACAGGAGAGTTCCAAATGTGTGTGGGTAGAATAAATATCCCACGGGGGTAAAATTGAAAAAAGTTGAAAAAAAAATTTTTTGGACTCAGTCATTTTTCTGCCGTTTATCATACTTTCAGATAGGGGAAATGTCAGTGAGCGTTCCGATTTCAGTTCCAGAGCGATTCGCCGGATGAGTCCTTGATATTTAGTCGTTTTCAGCCAATTTTCTGGATTTTTGAAAATTTCACTTTTCTGTGAAAATATCCACTAAATGAGGGAATAATATGTGTGAGGGTACCCCAGGAGAGTTCCAAATGTGTGTGGGTAGAATATATATCCCACGGGGGTAAAATTGAAAAAAGTTGAAAACATTTTTTTTTGGACTTAGTCATTTTTCCGGCATTTATCAGACTTTCAGATAGGGGAAATGTCAGTGAGCGTTCCGATTTCAGTTCCAGAGCGATTTGGCCAATAAGTCCTTGATATTTACTGGTTTTCAGCCAATTTTCTGGATTTTTGAAAATTTCACTTTTTTGTGAAAATATCCACTAAATGAGGGAATAATATGTGTGAGGGTACCACAGGAGAGTTCCAAATGTGTGTGGGTAGAATATATATCCCACGGGGGTAAAATTGAAAAAAGTTGAAAACATTTTTTTTGGGACTTAGTCATTTTTCCGGCGTTTATCAGCCTTTCAGATAGGGGAAATGTCAGTGAGCATTCCGATTTCAGTTCCAGAGCGATTAGCCCAATGAGTCCTTGATATTTCGTCGTTTTCAGCCAATTTTTCTGGATTTTTGAAAATTTCACTTTTTTGTGAAAATATCCACTAAATGAGGGAATAATATGTGTGAGGGTACCCCAGGAGAGTTCCAAATGTGTGTGGGTAGAATATATATCCCACGGGGGTAAAATTGAAAAAAGTTGAAATCATTTTTTTTTGGACTTAGTCATTTTTCCGGCGTTTATCAGCCTTTCAGATAGGGGAAATGTCAGTGAGCATTCCGATTTCAGTTCCAGAGCGATTAGCCCAATGAGTCCTTGATATTTCGTCGTTTTCAGCCAATTTTTCTGGATTTTTGAAAATTTCACTTTTTTGTGAAAATATCCACTAAATGAGGGAATAATATGTGTGAGGGTACCCCAGGAGAGTTCCAAATGTGTGTGGGTAGAATATATATCCCACGCGGGTAAAATTGAAAAAAGTTGAAAAAAATTTTTTTTTGGACTTAGTCATTTTTCCGGCGTTTATCAGACTTTCAGATAGGGGAAATGTCAGTGAGCGTTCCAATTTCAGTTCCAGAGCGATTCGCCGGATGAGTCCTTGATATTTAGTCGTTTTCAGCCAATTTTCTGGATTTTTGAAAATTTCACTTTTCTGTGAAAATATCCACTAAATGAGGGAATAATATGTGTGAGGGTACCCCAGGAGAGTTCCAAATGTGTGTGGGTAGAATATATATCCCACGGGGGTAAAATTGAAAAAAGTTGAAAAGATTTTTTTTTGGACTTAGTCATTTTTCCGGCATTTATCAGACTTTCAGATAGGGGAAATGTCAGTGAGCGTTCCGATTTCAGTTCCAGAGCGATTTGCCCAATAAGTCCTTGATATTTACTGGTTTTCAGCCAATTTTCTGGATTTTTGAAAATTTCACTTTTTTGTGAAAATATCCACTAAATGAGGGAATAATATGTGTGAGGGTACCACAGGAGAGTTCCAAATGTGTGTGGGTAGAATATATATCCCACGGGGGTAAAATTGAAAAAAGTTGAAAAAAAAATTTTTTGGACTCAGTCATTTTTCTGCCGTTTATCATACTTTCAGATAGGGGAAATGTCAGTGAGCATTCCGATTTCAGTTCCAGAGCGATTCGCCCAATGAGTCCTTGATATTTCGTCGTTTTCAGCCAATTTTTCTGGATTTTTGAAAATTTCACTTTTTTGTGAAAATATCCACTAAATGAGGGAATAATATGTGTGAGGGTACCCCAGGAGAGTTCCAAATGTGTGTGGGTAGAATATATATCCCACGGGGGTAAAATTGAAAAAAGTTGAAAAAATATTTTTTTAGACTTAGTCATTTTTCCGGCATTTATCAGACTTTCAGATAGGGGAAATGTCAGTGAGCATTCCGATTTCAGTTCCAGAGCGATTCGTCCAATGAGTCCTTGATATTTAGTCGTTTTCAGCCAATTTTCTGGATTTTTGAAAATTTCACTTTTTTGTGTAAATATCCACTAAATGAGGGAATAATATGTGTGAGGGTACCCCAGGAGAGTTCCAAATGTGTGTGGGTAGAATATATATCCCACCGGGGTAAAATTGAAAAAAGTTGAAAACATTTTTTTTTGGACTTAGTCATTTTTCCGGCGTTTATCAGCCTTTCAGATAGGGGAAATGTCAGTGAGCATTCCGATTTCAGTTCCAGAGCGATTCGCCCAATGAGTCCTTGATATTTCGTCGTTTTCAGCCAATTTTTCTGGATTTTTGAAAATTTCACTTTTTTGTGAAAATATCCACTAAATGAGGGAATAATATGTGTGAGGGTACCCCAGGAGAGTTCCAAATGTGTGTGGGTAGAATATATATCCCACGCGGGTAAAATTGAAAAAAGTTGAAAAAAATTTTTTTTTGGACTTAGTCATTTTTCCGGCGTTTATCAGACTTTCAGATAGGGGACATGTCAGTGAGCGTTCCAATTTCAGTTCCAGAGCGATTCGCCGGATGAGTCCTTGATATTTAGTCGTTTTCAGCCAATTTTCTGGATTTTTGAAAATTTCACTTTTCTGTGAAAATATCCACTAAATGAGGGAATAATATGTGTGAGGGTACCCCAGGAGAGTTCCAAATGTGTGTGGGTAGAATATATATCCCACGGGGGTAAAATTGAAAAAAGTTGAAAACATTTTTTTTTGGACTTAGTCATTTTTCCGGTATTTATCAGACTTTCAGATAGGGGAAATGTCAGTGAGCGTTCCGATTTCAGTTCCAGAGCGATTTGGCCAATAAGTCCTTGATATTTACTGGTTTTCAGCCAATTTTCTGGATTTTTGAAAATTTCACTTTTTTGTGAAAATATCCACTAAATGAGGGAATAATATGTGTGAGGGTACCACAGGAGAGTTCCAAATGTGTGTGGGTAGAATATATATCCCACGGGGGTAAAATTGAAAAAAGTTGAAAAAAAAATTTTTTGGACTCAGTCATTTTTCTGGCGTTTATTAGACTTTCAGATAGGGGAAATGTCAGTGAGCATTCCAATTTCAGTTCCAGAGCGATTCGCCCAATGAGTCCTTGATATTTCGTCATTTTCAGCCAATTTTTCTGGATTTTTGAAATTTCACTTTTTTGTGAAAATATCCACTAAATGAGGGAATAATATGTGTGAGGGTACCCCAGGATAGTTCCAAATGTGTGTGGGTAGAATATATATCCAACGGGGGTAAAATTGAAAAAAGTTGAAAACATTTTTTTTTGGACTTAGTAATTTTTCCGGCATTCATCAGACTTTCAGATAGGGGAAATGTCAGTGAGCATTCCGATTTCAGTTCCAGAGCGATTCGCCCAATGAGTCCTTGATATTTCGTCGTTTTCAGCCAATTTTTCTGGATTTTTGAAAATTTCACTTTTTTGTGAAAATATCCACTAAATGAGGGAATAATATGTGTGAGGGTACCCCAGGAGAGTTCCAAATGTGTGTGGGTAGAATATATATCCCACGGGGGTAAAATTGAAAAAAGTTGAAAACATTTTTTTTTGGACTTAGTCATTTTTCCGGCATTTATCAGACTTTCAGATAGGGGAAATGTCAGTGAGCGTTCCGATTTCAGTTCCAGAGCGATTTGCCCAATAAGTCCTTGATATTTAGTCGATTTCAGCCAATTTTCTGGATTTTTGAAAATTTCACTTTTTTGTAAAAATATCCACTAAATGAGGGAATAATATGTGTGAGGGTACCCCAGGAGAGTTCCAAATGTGGGTGGGTAGAATATATATCCCACGGGGGTAAAATTGAAAAAAGTTGAAAAAATATTTTTTTAGACTTAGTCATTTTTCCGGCATTTATCAGACTTTCAGATAGGGGAAATGTCAGTGAGCATTCCGATTTCAGTTCCAGAGCGATTCGCCCAATGAGTCCTTGATATTTAGTCGTTTTCAGCCAATTTTCTGGATTTTTGAAAATTTCACTTTTTTGTGAAAATATCCACTAAATGAGGGAATAATATGTGTGAGGGTACCACAGGAGAGTTCCAAATGTGTGTGGGTAGAATATATATCCCACGGGGGTAAAATTGAAAAAAGTTGAAAAAAAAATTTTTTGGACTCAGTCATTTTTCTGCCGTTTATCATACTTTCAGATAGGGGAAATGTCAGTGAGCGTTCCGATTTCAGTTCCAGAGCGATTCGCCGGATGAGTCCTTGATATTTAGTCGTTTTCAGCCAATTTTCTGGATTTTTGAAAATTTCACTTTTCTGTGAAAATATCCACTAAATGAGGGAATAATATGTGTGAGGGTACCCCAGGAGAGTTCCAAATGTGGGTGGGTAGAATATATATCCCACGGGGGTAAAATTGAAAAAAGTTGAAAAAATATTTTTTTAGACTTAGTCATTTTTCTGGCGTTTATCAGACTTTCAGATAGGGGAAATGTCAGTGAGCATTCCGATTTCAGTTCCAGAGCGATTTGCCCAATGAGTCCTTGATATTTCGTCGTTTTCAGCCAATTTTTCTGGATTTTTGAAAATTTCACTTTTTTGTGAAAATATCCACTAAATGAGGGAATAATATGTGTGAGGGTACCCCAGGAGAGTTCCAAATGTGTGTGGGTAGAATATATATCCCACGGGGGTAAAATTGAAAAAAGTTGAAAACATTTTTTTTTGGACTTAGTCATTTTTCCGGCGTTTATCAGCCTTTCAGATAGGGGAAATGTCAGTGAGCATTCCGATTTCAGTTCCAGAGCGATTAGCCCAATGAGTCCTTGATATTTCTTCGTTTTCAGCCAATTTTTCTGGATTTTTGAAAATTTCACTTTTTTGTGAAAATATCCACTAAATGAGGGAATAATATGTGTGAGGGTACCCCAGGAGAGTTCCAAATGTGTGTGGGTAGAATATATATCCCACGGGGGTAAAATTGAAAAAAGTTGAAAACATTTTTTTTTGGACTTAGTCATTTTTCCGGCGTTTATCAGCCTTTCAGATAGGGGAAATGTCAGTGAGCATTCCGATTTCAGTTCCAGAGCGATTAGCCCAATGAGTCCTTGATATTTCGTCGTTTTCAGCCAATTTTTCTGGATTTTTGAAAATTTCACTTTTTTGTGAAAATATCCACTAAATGAGGGAATAATATGTGTGTGGGTACCCCAGGAGAGTTCCAAATGTGTGTGGGTAGAATATATATCCCACGCGGGTAAAATTGAAAAAAGTTGAAAAAAATTTTTTTTTGGACTTAGTCATTTTTCCGGCGTTTATCATACTTTCAGATAGGGGAAATGTCAGTGAGCGTTCCAATTTCAGTTCCAGAGCGATTCGCCGGATGAGTCCTTGATATTTAGTCGTTTTCAGCCAATTTTCTGGATTTTTGAAAATTTCACTTTTCTGTGAAAATATCCACTAAATGAGGGAATAATATGTGTGAGGGTACCCCAGGAGAGTTCCAAATGTGTGTGGGTAGAATATATATCCCACGGGGTAAAATTGAAAAAAGTTGAAAACATTTTTTTTTTGGACTTAGTCATTTTTCCGGCATTTATCAGACTTTCAGATAGGGGAAATGTCAGTGAGCGTTCCGATTTCAGTTCCAGAGCGATTTGCCCAATAAGTCCTTGATATTTACTGGTTTTCAGCCAATTTTCTGGATTTTTGAAAATTTCACTTTTTTGTGAAAATATCCACTAAATGAGGGAATAATATGTGTGAGGGTACCACAGGAGAGTTCTAAATGTGTGTGGGTAGAATATATATCCCACGGGGGTAAAATTGAAAAAAGTTGAAAAAAAAATTTTTTGGACTCAGTCATTTTTCTGGCGTTTATTAGACTTTCAGATAGGGGAAATGTCAGTGAGCATTCCAATTTCAGTTCCAGAGCGATTCGCCCAATGAGTCCTTGATATTTCGTCGTTTTCAGCCAATTTTTCTGGATTTTTGAAAATTTCACTTTTTTGTGAAAATATCCACTAAATGAGGGAATAATATGTGTGAGGGTACCCCCAGGAGAGTTCCAAATGTGTGTGGGTAGAATATATATCCCACGGGGGTAAAATTGAAAAAAGTTGAAAACATTTTTTTTTGGACTTAGTCATTTTTCCGACGTTTATCAGCCTTTCAGATAGGGGAAATGTCAGTGAGCATTCCGATTTCAGTTCCAGAGCGATTCGCCCAATGAGTCCTTGATATTTCGTCGTTTTCAGCCAATTTTTCTGGATTTTTGAAAATTTCACTTTTCTGTGAAAATATCCACTAAATGAGGGAATAATATGTGTGAGGGTACCCCAGGAGAGTTCCAAATGTGTGTGGGTAGAATATATATCCCACGGGGGTAAAATTGAAAAAAGTTGAAAACATTTTTTTTTGGACTTAGTCATTTTTCCGGCATTTATCAGACTTTCAGATAGGGGAAATGTCAGTGAGCATTCCGATTTCAGTTCCAGAGCGATTCGCCCAATGAGTCCTTGATATTTAGTCGTTTTCAGCCAATTTTCTGGATTTTTGAAAATTTCACTTTTTTGTGAAAAGATCCACTAAATGAGGGAATAATATGTGTGAGGGTACCACAGGAGAGTTCCAAATGTGTCTGGGTAGAATATATATCCCACGGGGGTAAAATTGAGAAAAGTTGAAAAAAAAATTTTTTGGACTCAGTCATTTTTCTGCCGTTTATCATACTTTCAGATAGGGGAAATGTCAGTGAGCGTTCCGATTTCAGTTCCAGAGCGATTCGTCCAATGAGTCCTTGATATTTAGTCGTTTTCAGCCAATTTTCTGGATTTTTGAAAATTTCACTTTTTTGTGTAAATATCCACTAAATGAGGGAATAATATGTGTGAGGGTACCCCAGGAGAGTTCCAAATGTATGTGCGTAGAATATATATCCCACGGGGGTAAAATTGAAAAAAGTTGAAAAAAATTTTTTTTTGGACTTAGTCATTTTTCCACCGTTTATCAGACTTTCAGATAGTGGAAATGTCAGTGAGCGTTCCGATTTCAGTTCCAGAGCGATTCGCCGGATGAGTCCTTGATATTTAGTCATTTTCAGCCAATTTTCTGGATTTTTGAAAATTTCACTTTTCTGTGAAAATATCCACTAAATGAGGGAATAATATGTGTGAGGGTACCCCAGGAGAGTTCCAAATGTGGGTGGGTAGAATATATATCCCACGGGGGTAAAATTGAAAAAAGTTGAAAAAATATTTTTTTAGACTTAGTCATTTTTCCGGCATTTATCTGACTTTCAGATAGGGGAAATGTCAGTGAGCATTCCGATTTCAGTTCCAGAGCGATTCGCCCAATGAGTCCTTTATATTTCGTCGTTTTCAGCCAATTTTTCTGGATTTTTGAAAATTTCACTTTTTTGTGAAAATATCCACTAAATGAGGGAATAATATGTGTGAGGGTACCCCAGGAGAGTTCCAAATGTGTGTGGGTAGAATATATATCCCACGGGGGTAAAATTGAAAAAAGTTGAAAACATTTTTTTTTGGACTTAGTTATTTTTCCGGCGTTTATCAGCCTTTCACATAGGGGAAATGTCAGTGAGCATTCCCATTTCAGTTCCAGAGCGATTCGCCCAATGAGTCCTTGATATTTCGTCGTTTTCAGCCAATTTTTCTGGATTTTTGAAAATTTCACTTTTTTGTGAAAATATCCACTAAATGAGGGAATAATATGTGTGAGGGTACCCCAGGAGAGTTCCAAATGTGTGTGGGTAGAATATATATCCCACGCGGATAAAATTGAAAAAAGTTGAAAAAAAATTTTTTTTGGACTTAGTCATTTTTCCGGCGTTTATCAGACTTTCAGATAGGGGAAATGTCAGTGAGCGTTCCAATTTCAGTTCCAGAGTGATTCGCCGGATGAGTCCTTGATATTTAGTCGTTTTCAGCCAATTTTCTGGATTTTTGAAAATTTCACTTTTTTGTGAAAATATCCACTAAATGAGGGAATAATATGTGTGAGGGTACCACAGGAGAGTTCCAAATGTGTGTGGGTAGAATATATATCCCACGGGGGTAAAATTGAAAAAAGTTGAAAAAAAAATTTTTTGGACTCAGTCATTTTTCTGGCGTTTATTAGACTTTCAGATAGGGGAAATGTCAGTGAGCATTCCGATTTCAGTTCCAGAGCGATTCGCCCAATGAGTCCTTGATATTTCCTCGTTTTCAGCCAATTTTTCTGGATTTTTGAAAATTTCACTTTTTTGTGAAAATATCCACTAAATGAGGGAATAATATGTGTGAGGGTACCCCAGGAGAGTTCCAAATGTGTGTGGGTAGAATATATATCCCACGGGGGTAAAATTGAAAAAAGTTGAAAACATTTTTTTTTGGACTTAGTCATTTTTCCGGCGTTTATCAGCCTTTCAGATAGGGGAAATGTCAGTGAGCATTCCGATTTCAGTTCCAGAGCGATTCGCCCAATGAGTCCTTGATATTTTGTCGTTTTCAGCCAATTTTTCTGGATTTTTGAAAATTTCACTTTTTTGTGAAAATATCCACTAAATGAGGGAATAATATGTGTGAGGGTACCCCAGGAGAGTTCCAAATGTGTGTGGGTAGAATATATATCCCACGCGGGTAAAATTGAAAAAAGTTGAAAAAAATTTTTTTTTGGACTCAGTCATTTTTCCGGCGTTTATCAGACTTTCAGATAGGGGAAATGTCAGTGAGCGTTCCGATTTCAGTTCCAGAGCGATTCGCCGGATGAGTCCTTGATATTTAGTCGTTTTCAGCCAATTTTCTGGATTTTTGAAAATTTCACTTTTCTGTGAAAATATCCACTAAATGAGGGAATAATATGTGTGAGGGTACCCCAGGAGAGTTCCAAATGTGTGTGGGTAGAATATATATCCCACGGGGGTAAAATTGAAAAAAGTTGAAAACATTTTTTTTTGGACTTAGTCATTTTTCCGGCATTTATCAGACTTTCAGATAGGGGAAATGTCAGTGAGCGTTCCGATTTCAGTTCCAGAGCGATTTGCCCAATAAGTCCTTGATATTTACTGGTTTTCAGCCAATTTTCTGGATTTTTGAAAATTTCACTTTTTTGTGAAAATATCCACTAAATGAGGGAATAATATGTGTGAGGGTACCACAGGAGAGTTCCAAATGTGTCTGGGTAGAATATATATCCCACCGGGGTAAAATTGAAAAAAGTTGAAAAAAAAATTTTTTGGACTCAGTCATTTTTCTGCCGTTTATCATACTTTCAGATAGGGGAAATGTCAGTGAGCGTTCCGATTTCAGTTCCAGAGCGATTCGTCCAATGAGTCCTTGATATTTAGTCGTTTTCAGCCAATTTTCTGGATTTTTGAAAATTTCACTTTTTTGTGTAAATATCCACTAAATGAGGGAATAATATGTGTGAGGGTACCCCAGGAGAGTTCCAAATGTATGTGCGTAGAATATATATCCCACGGGGGTAAAATTGAAAAAAGTTGAAAAAAATTTTTTTTTGGACTTAGTCATTTTTCCGCCGTTTATCAGACTTTCAGATAGTGGAAATGTCAGTGAGCGTTCCGATTTCAGTTCCAGAGCGATTCGCCGGATGAGTCCTTGATATTTAGTCATTTTCAGCCAATTTTCTGGATTTTTGAAAATTTCACTTTTCTGTGAAAATATCCACTAAATGAGGGAATAATATGTGTGAGGGTACCCCAGGAGAGTTCCAAATGTGCATGGGTAGAATATATATCCCACGGGGGTAAAATTGAAAAAAGTTGAAAAAATATTTTTTTAGACTTAGTCATTTTTCCGGCATTTATCTGACTTTCAGATAGGGGAAATGTCAGTGAGCATTCCGATTTCAATTCCAGAGCGATTCGCCCAATGAGTCCTTTATATTTCGTCGTTTTTAGCCAATTTTTCTGGATTTTTGAAAATTTCACTTTTTTGTGAAAATATCCACTAAATGAGGGAATAATATGTGTGAGGGTACCCCAGGAGAGTTCCAAATGTGTGTGGGTAGAATATATATCCCACGGGGGTAAAATTGAAAAAAGTTGAAAACATTTTTTTTTGGACTTAGTTATTTTTCCGGCGTTTATCAGCCTTTCAGATAGGGGAAATGTCAGTGAGCATTCCCATTTCAGTTCCAGAGCGATTCGCCCAATGAGTCCTTGATATTTCGTCGTTTTCAGCCAATTTTTCTGGATTTTTGAAAATTTCACTTTTTTGTGAAAATATCCACTAAATGAGGGAATAATATGTGTGAGGGTACCCCAGGAGAGTTCCAAATGTGTGTGGGTAGAATATATATCCCACGCGGGTAAAATTGAAAAAAGTTGAAAAAAAAATTTTTTTGGACTTAGTCATTTTTCCGGCGTTTATCAGACTTTCAGATAGGGGAAATGTCAGTGAGCGTTCCAATTTCAGTTCCAGAGCGATTCGCCGGATGAGTCCTTGATATTTAGTCGTTTTCAGCCAATTTTCTGGATTTTTGAAAATTTCACTTTTTTGTGAAAATATCCACTAAATGAGGGAATAATATGTGTGAGGGTACCACAGGAGAGTTCCAAATGTGTGTGGGTAGAATATATATCCCACGGGGGTAAAATTGAAAAAAGTTGAAAAAAAAATTTTTTGGACTCAGTCATTTTTCTGGCGTTTATTAGACTTTCAGATAGGGGAAATGTCAGTGAGCATTCCGATTTCAGTTCCAGAGCGATTCGCCCTATGAGTCCTTGATATTTCGTCGTTTTCAGCCAATTTTTCTGGATTTTTGAAAATTTCACTTTTTTGTGAAAATATCCACTAAATGAGGGAATAATATGTGTGAGGGTACCCCAGGAGAGTTCCAAATGTGTGTGGGTAGAATATATATCCCACGCGGGTAAAATTGAAAAAAGTTGAAAAAAATTTTTTTTTGGACTTAGTCATTTTTCCGGCGTTTATCATACTTTCAGATAGGGGAAATGTCAGTGAGCGTTCCAATTTCAGTTCCAGAGCGATTCGCCGGATGAGTCCTTGATATTTAGTCGTTTTCAGCCAATTTTCTGGATTTTTGAAAATTTCACTTTTCTGTGAAAATATCCACTAAATGAGGGAATAATATGTGTGAGGGTACCCCAGGAGAGTTCCAAATGTGTGTGGGTAGAATATATATCCCACGGGGGTAAAATTGAAAAAAGTTGAAAACATTTTTTTTTGGACTTAGTCATTTTTCCGGCATTTATCAGACTTTCAGATAGGGGAAATGTCAGTGAGCGTTCCGATTTCAGTTCCAGAGCGATTTGCCCAATAAGTCCTTGATATTTACTGGTTTTCAGCCAATTTTCTGGATTTTTGAAAATTTCACTTTTTTGTGAAAATATCCACTAAATGAGGGAATAATATGTGTGAGGGTACCACAGGAGAGTTCCAAATGTGTGTGGGTAGAATATATATCCCACGGGGGTAAAATTGAAAAAAGTTGAAAAAAAAATTTTTTGGACTCAGTCATTTTTCTGCCGTTTATCATACTTTCAGATAGGGGAAATGTCAGTGAGCATTCCAATTTCAGTTCCAGAGCGATTCGCCCAATGAGTCCTTGATATTTCGTCGTTTTCAGCCAATTTTTCTGGATTTTTGAAAATTTCACTTTTTTGTGAAAATATCCACTAAATGAGGGAATAATATGTGTGAGGGTACCCCAGGAGAGTTCCAAATGTGTGTGGGTAGAATATATATCCCACGGGGGTAAAATTGAAAAAAGTTGAAAACATTTTTTTTTGGACTTAGTCATTTTTCCGGCATTTATCAGACTTTCAGATAGGGGAAATGTCAGTGAGCGTTCCGATTTCAGTTCCAGAGCGATTTGCCCAATAAGTCCTTGATATTTAGTCGATTTCAGCCAATTTTCTGGATTTTTGAAAATTTCACTTTTTTGTAAAAATATCCACTAAATGAGGGAATAATATGTGTGAGGGTACCCCAGGAGAGTTCCAAATGTGGGTGGGTAGAATATATATCCCACGGGGGTAAAATTGAAAAAAGTTGAAAAAATATTTTTTTAGACTTAGTCATTTTTCCGGCATTTATCAGACTTTCAGATAGGGGAAATGTCAGTGAGCATTCCGATTTCAGTTCCAGAGCGATTCGCCCAATGAGTCCTTGATATTTAGTCGTTTTCAGCCAATTTTCTGGATTTTTGAAAATTTCACTTTTCTGTGAAAATATCCACTAAATGAGGGAATAATATGTGTGAGGGTACCCCAGGAGAGTTCCAAATGTGGGTGGGTAGAATATATATCCCACGGGGGTAAAATTGAAAAAAGTTGAAAAAATATTTTTTTAGACTTAGTCATTTTTCTGGCGTTTATCAGACTTTCAGATAGGGGAAATGTCAGTGAGCATTCCGATTTCAGTTCCAGAGCGATTTGCCCAATGAGTCCTTGATATTTCGTCGTTTTCAGCCAATTTTTCTGGATTTTTGAAAATTTCACTTTTTTGTGAAAATATCCACTAAATGAGGGAATAATATGTGTGAGGGTACCCCAGGAGAGTTCCAAATGTGTGTGGGTAGAATATATATCCCACGGGGGTAAAATTGAAAAAAGTTGAAAACATTTTTTTTTGGACTTAGTCATTTTTCCGGCGTTTATCAGCCTTTCAGATAGGGGAAATGTCAGTGAGCATTCCGATTTCAGTTCCAGAGCGATTAGCCCAATGAGTCCTTGATATTTCGTCGTTTTCAGCCAATTTTTCTGGATTTTTGAAAATTTCACTTTTTTGTGAAAATATCCACTAAATGAGGGAATAATATGTGTGAGGGTACCCCAGGAGAGTTCCAAATGTGTGTGGGTAGAATATATATCCCACGGGGGTAAAATTGAAAAAAGTTGAAAACATTTTTTTTTGGACTTAGTCATTTTTCCGGCGTTTATCAGCCTTTCAGATAGGGGAAATGTCAGTGAGCATTCCGATTTCAGTTCCAGAGCGATTAGCCCAATGAGTCCTTGATATTTCGTCGTTTTCAGCCAATTTTTCTGGATTTTTGAAAATTTCACTTTTTTGTGAAAATATCCACTAAATGAGGGAATAATATGTGTGTGCGTACCCCAGGAGAGTTCCAAATGTGTGTGGGTAGAATATATATCCCACGCGGGTAAAATTGAAAAAAGTTGAAAAAAAATTTTTTTTGGACTTAGTCATTTTTCCGGCGTTTATCAGACTTTCAGATAGGGGAAATGTCAGTGAGCGTTCCAATTTCAGTTCCAGAGCGATTCGCCGGATGAGTCCTTGATATTTAGTCGTTTTCAGCCAATTTTCTGGATTTTTGAAAATTTCACTTTTCTGTGAAAATATCCACTAAATGAGGGAATAATATGTGTGAGGGTACCACAGGAGAGTTCCAAATGTGTGTGGGTAGAATATATATCCCACGGGGGTAAAATTGAAAAAAGTTGAAAAAAAAATTTTTTGGACTCAGTCATTTTTCTGGCGTTTATTAGACTTTCAGATAGGGGAAATGTCAGTGAGCATTCCGATTTCAGTTCCAGAGCGATTCGCCCAATGAGTCCTTGATATTTCCTCGTTTTCAGCCAATTTTTCTGGATTTTTGAAAATTTCACTTTTTTGTGAAAATATCCACTAAATGAGGGAATAATATGTGTGAGGGTACCCCAGGAGAGTTCCAAATGTGTGTGGGTAGAATATATATCCCACGGGGGTAAAATTGAAAAAAGTTGAAAACATTTTTTTTTGGACTTAGTCATTTTTCCGGCGTTTATCAGCCTTTCAGATAGGGGAAATGTCAGTGAGCATTCCGATTTCAGTTCCAGAGCGATTCGCCCAATGAGTCCTTGATATTTTGTCGTTTTCAGCCAATTTTTCTGGATTTTTGAAAATTTCACTTTTTTGTGAAAATATCCACTAAATGAGGGAATAATATGTGTGAGGGTACCCCAGGAGAGTTCCAAATGTGTGTGGGTAGAATATATATCCCACGCGGGTAAAATTGAAAAAAGTTGAAAAAAATTTTTTTTTGGACTCAGTCATTTTTCCGGCGTTTATCAGACTTTCAGATAGGGGAAATGTCAGTGAGCGTTCCGATTTCAGTTCCAGAGCGATTCGCCGGATGAGTCCTTGATATTTAGTCGTTTTCAGCCAATTTTCTGGATTTTTGAAAATTTCACTTTTCTGTGAAAATATCCACTAAATGAGGGAATAATATGTGTGAGGGTACCCCAGGAGAGTTCCAAATGTGTGTGGGTAGAATATATATCCCACGGGGGTAAAATTGAAAAAAGTTGAAAACATTTTTTTTTGGACTTAGTCATTTTTCCGGCATTTATCAGACTTTCAGATAGGGGAAATGTCAGTGAGCGTTCCGATTTCAGTTCCAGAGCGATTTGCCCAATAAGTCCTTGATATTTACTGGTTTTCAGCCAATTTTCTGGATTTTTGAAAATTTCACTTTTTTGTGAAAATATCCACTAAATGAGGGAATAATATGTGTGAGGGTACCACAGGAGAGTTCCAAATGTGTCTGGGTAGAATATATATCCCACGGGGGTAAAATTGAAAAAAGTTGAAAAAAAAATTTTTTGGACTCAGTCATTTTTCTGCCGTTTATCATACTTTCAGATAGGGGAAATGTCAGTGAGCGTTCCGATTTCAGTTCCAGAGCGATTCGTCCAATGAGTCCTTGATATTTAGTCGTTTTCAGCCAATTTTCTGGATTTTTGAAAATTTCACTTTTTTGTGTAAATATCCACTAAATGAGGGAATAATATGTGTGAGGGTACCCCAGGAGAGTTCCAAATGTATGTGCGTAGAATATATATCCCACGGGGGTAAAATTGAAAAAAGTTGAAAAAAAATTTTTTTTGGACTTAGTCATTTTTCCGCCGTTTATCAGACTTTCAGATAGTGGAAATGTCAGTGAGCGTTCCGATTTCAGTTCCAGAGCGATTCGCCGGATGAGTCCTTGATATTTAGTCATTTTCAGCCAATTTTCTGGATTTTTGAAAATTTCACTTTTCTGTGAAAATATCCACTAAATGAGGGAATAATATGTGTGAGGGTACCCCAGGAGAGTTCCAAATGTGCATGGGTAGAATATATATCCCACGGGGGTAAAATTGAAAAAAGTTGAAAAAATATTTTTTTAGACTTAGTCATTTTTCCGGCATTTATCTGACTTTCAGATAGGGGAAATGTCAGTGAGCATTCCGATTTCAGTTCCAGAGCGATTCGCCCAATGAGTCCTTTATATTTCGTCGTTTTTAGCCAATTTTTCTGGATTTTTGAAAATTTCACTTTTTTGTGAAAATATCCACTAAATGAGGGAATAATATGTGTGAGGGTACCCCAGGAGAGTTCCAAATGTGTGTGGGTAGAATATATATCCCACGGGGGTAAAATTGAAAAAAGTTGAAAACATTTTTTTTTGGACTTAGTTATTTTTCCGGCGTTTATCAGCCTTTCAGATAGGGGAAATGTCAGTGAGCATTCCCATTTCAGTTCCAGAGCGATTCGCCCAATGAGTCCTTGATATTTCGTCGTTTTCAGCCAATTTTTCTGGATTTTTGAAAATTTCACTTTTTTGTGAAAATATCCACTAAATGAGGGAATAATATGTGTGAGGGTACCCCAGGAGAGTTCCAAATGTGTGTGGGTAGAATATATATCCCACGCGGGTAAAATTGAAAAAAGTTGAAAAAAAAATTTTTTTGGACTTAGTCATTTTTCCGGCGTTTATCAGACTTTCAGATAGGGGAAATGTCAGTGAGCGTTCCAATTTCAGTTCCAGAGCGATTCGCCGGATGAGTCCTTGATATTTAGTCGTTTTCAGCCAATTTTCTGGATTTTTGAAAATTTCACTTTTTTGTGAAAATATCCACTAAATGAGGGAATAATATGTGTGAGGGTACCACAGGAGAGTTCCAAATGTGTGTGGGTAGAATATATATCCCACGGGGGTAAAATTGAAAAAAGTTGAAAAAAAAATTTTTTGGACTCAGTCATTTTTCTGGCGTTTATTAGACTTTCAGATAGGGGAAATGTCAGTGAGCATTCCGATTTCAGTTCCAGAGCGATTCGCCCTATGAGTCCTTGATATTTCGTCGTTTTCAGCCAATTTTTCTGGATTTTTGAAAATTTCACTTTTTTGTGAAAATATCCACTAAATGAGGGAATAATATGTGTGAGGGTACCCCAGGAGAGTTCCAAATGTGTGTGGGTAGAATATATATCCCACGCGGGTAAAATTGAAAAAAGTTGAAAAAAATTTTTTTTTGGACTTAGTCATTTTTCCGGCGTTTATCATACTTTCAGATAGGGGAAATGTCAGTGAGCGTTCCAATTTCAGTTCCAGAGCGATTCGCCGGATGAGTCCTTGATATTTAGTCGTTTTCAGCCAATTTTCTGGATTTTTGAAAATTTCACTTTTCTGTGAAAATATCCACTAAATGAGGGAATAATATGTGTGAGGGTACCCCAGGAGAGTTCCAAATGTGTGTGGGTAGAATATATATCCCACGGGGGTAAAATTGAAAAAAGTTGAAAACATTTTTTTTTGGACTTAGTCATTTTTCCGGCATTTATCAGACTTTCAGATAGGGGAAATGTCAGTGAGCGTTCCGATTTCAGTTCCAGAGCGATTTGCCCAATAAGTCCTTGATATTTACTGGTTTTCAGCCAATTTTCTGGATTTTTGAAAATTTCACTTTTTTGTGAAAATATCCACTAAATGAGGGAATAATATGTGTGAGGGTACCACAGGAGAGTTCCAAATGTGTGTGGGTAGAATATATATCCCACGGGGGTAAAATTGAAAAAAGTTGAAAAAAAAATTTTTTGGACTCAGTCATTTTTCTGCCGTTTATCATACTTTCAGATAGGGGAAATGTCAGTGAGCATTCCAATTTCAGTTCCAGAGCGATTCGCCCAATGAGTCCTTGATATTTCGTCGTTTTCAGCCAATTTTTCTGGATTTTTGAAAATTTCACTTTTTTGTGAAAATATCCACTAAATGAGGGAATAATATGTGTGAGGGTACCCCAGGAGAGTTCCAAATGTGTGTGGGTAGAATATATATCCCACGGGGGTAAAATTGAAAAAAGTTGAAAACATTTTTTTTTGGACTTAGTCATTTTTCCGGCATTTATCAGACTTTCAGATAGGGGAAATGTCAGTGAGCGTTCCGATTTCAGTTCCAGAGCGATTTGCCCAATAAGTCCTTGATATTTAGTCGATTTCAGCCAATTTTCTGGATTTTTGAAAATTTCACTTTTTTGTAAAAATATCCACTAAATGAGGGAATAATATGTGTGAGGGTACCCCAGGAGAGTTCCAAATGTGGGTGGGTAGAATATATATCCCACGGGGGTAAAATTGAAAAAAGTTGAAAAAATATTTTTTTAGACTTAGTCATTTTTCCGGCATTTATCAGACTTTCAGATAGGGGAAATGTCAGTGAGCATTCCGATTTCAGTTCCAGAGCGATTCGCCCAATGAGTCCTTGATATTTAGTCGTTTTCAGCCAATTTTCTGGATTTTTGAAAATTTCACTTTTCTGTGAAAATATCCACTAAATGAGGGAATAATATGTGTGAGGGTACCCCAGGAGAGTTCCAAATGTGGGTGGGTAGAATATATATCCCACGGGGGTAAAATTGAAAAAAGTTGAAAAAATATTTTTTTAGACTTAGTCATTTTTCTGGCGTTTATCAGACTTTCAGATAGGGGAAATGTCAGTGAGCATTCCGATTTCAGTTCCAGAGCGATTTGCCCAATGAGTCCTTGATATTTCGTCGTTTTCAGCCAATTTTTCTGGATTTTTGAAAATTTCACTTTTTTGTGAAAATATCCACTAAATGAGGGAATAATATGTGTGAGGGTACCCCAGGAGAGTTCCAAATGTGTGTGGGTAGAATATATATCCCACGGGGGTAAAATTGAAAAAAGTTGAAAACATTTTTTTTTGGACTTAGTCATTTTTCCGGCGTTTATCAGCCTTTCAGATAGGGGAAATGTCAGTGAGCATTCCGATTTCAGTTCCAGAGCGATTAGCCCAATGAGTCCTTGATATTTCGTCGTTTTCAGCCAATTTTTCTGGATTTTTGAAAATTTCACTTTTTTGTGAAAATATCCACTAAATGAGGGAATAATATGTGTGAGGGTACCCCAGGAGAGTTCCAAATGTGTGTGGGTAGAATATATATCCCACGGGGGTAAAATTGAAAAAAGTTGAAAACATTTTTTTTTGGACTTAGTCATTTTTCCGGCGTTTATCAGCCTTTCAGATAGGGGAAATGTCAGTGAGCATTCCGATTTCAGTTCCAGAGCGATTAGCCCAATGAGTCCTTGATATTTCGTCGTTTTCAGCCAATTTTTCTGGATTTTTGAAAATTTCACTTTTTTGTGAAAATATCCACTAAATGAGGGAATAATATGTGTGTGCGTACCCCAGGAGAGTTCCAAATGTGTGTGGGTAGAATATATATCCCACGCGGGTAAAATTGAAAAAAGTTGAAAAAAATTTTTTTTTGGACTTAGTCATTTTTCCGGCGTTTATCAGACTTTCAGATAGGGGAAATGTCAGTGAGCGTTCCAATTTCAGTTCCAGAGCGATTCGCCGGATGAGTCCTTGATATTTAGTCGTTTTCAGCCAATTTTCTGGATTTTTGAAAATTTCACTTTTCTGTGAAAATATCCACTAAATGAGGGAATAATATGTGTGAGGGTACCCCAGGAGAGTTCCAAATGTGTGTGGGTAGAATATATATCCCACGGGGTAAAATTGAAAAAAGTTGAAAACATTTTTTTTTTGGACTTAGTCATTTTTCCGGCATTTATCAGACTTTCAGATAGGGGAAATGTCAGTGAGCGTTCCGATTTCAGTTCCAGAGCGATTTGCCCAATAAGTCCTTGATATTTACTGGTTTTCAGCCAATTTTCTGGATTTTTGAAAATTTCACTTTTCTGTGAAAATATCCACTAAATGAGGGAATAATATGTGTGAGGGTACCACAGGAGAGTTCCAAATGTGTGTGGGTAGAATATATATCCCACGGGGGTAAAATTGAAAAAAGTTGAAAAAAAAATTTTTTAGACTCAGTCATTTTTCTGGCGTTTATTAGACTTTCAGATAGGGGAAATGTCAGTGAGCATTCCGATTTCAGTTCCAGAGCGATTCGCCCAATGAGTCCTTGATATTTCCTCGTTTTCAGCCAATTTTTCTGGATTTTTGAAAATTTCACTTTTTTGTGAAAATATCCACTAAATGAGGGAATAATATGTGTGAGGGTACCCCAGGAGAGTTCCAAATGTGTGTGGGTAGAATATATATCCCACGGGGGTAAAATTGAAAAAAGTTGAAAACATTTTTTTTTGGACTTAGTCATTTTTCCGGCGTTTATCAGCCTTTCAGATAGGGGAAATGTCAGTGAGCATTCCGATTTCAGTTCCAGAGCGATTCGCCCAATGAGTCCTTGATATTTTGTCGTTTTCAGCCAATTTTTCTGGATTTTTGAAAATTTCACTTTTTTGTGAAAATATCCACTAAATGAGGGAATAATATGTGTGAGGGTACCCCAGGAGAGTTCCAAATGTGTGTGGGTAGAATATATATCCCACGCGGGTAAAATTGAAAAAAGTTGAAAAAAATTTTTTTTTGGACTCAGTCATTTTTCCGGCGTTTATCAGACTTTCAGATAGGGGAAATGTCAGTGAGCGTTCCGATTTCAGTTCCAGAGCGATTCGCCGGATGAGTCCTTGATATTTAGTCGTTTTCAGCCAATTTTCTGGATTTTTGAAAATTTCACTTTTCTGTGAAAATATCCACTAAATGAGGGAATAATATGTGTGAGGGTACCCCAGGAGAGTTCCAAATGTGTGTGGGTAGAATATATATCCCACGGGGGTAAAATTGAAAAAAGTTGAAAACATTTTTTTTTGGACTTAGTCATTTTTCCGGCATTTATCAGACTTTCAGATAGGGGAAATGTCAGTGAGCGTTCCGATTTCAGTTCCAGAGCGATTTGCCCAATAAGTCCTTGATATTTACTGGTTTTCAGCCAATTTTCTGGATTTTTGAAAATTTCACTTTTTTGTGAAAATATCCACTAAATGAGGGAATAATATGTGTGAGGGTACCACAGGAGAGTTCCAAATGTGTCTGGGTAGAATATATATCCCACGGGGGTAAAATTGAAAAAAGTTGAAAAAAAAATTTTTTGGACTCAGTCATTTTTCTGCCGTTTATCATACTTTCAGATAGGGGAAATGTCAGTGAGCGTTCCGATTTCAGTTCCAGAGCGATTCGTCCAATGAGTCCTTGATATTTAGTCGTTTTCAGCCAATTTTCTGGATTTTTGAAAATTTCACTTTTTTGTGTAAATATCCACTAAATGAGGGAATAATATGTGTGAGGGTACCCCAGGAGAGTTCCAAATGTATGTGCGTAGAATATATATCCCACGGGGGTAAAATTGAAAAAAGTTGAAAAAAATTTTTTTTTGGACTTAGTCATTTTTCCGCCGTTTATCAGACTTTCAGATAGTGGAAATGTCAGTGAGCGTTCCGATTTCAGTTCCAGAGCGATTCGCCGGATGAGTCCTTGATATTTAGTCATTTTCAGCCAATTTTCTGGATTTTTGAAAATTTCACTTTTCTGTGAAAATATCCACTAAATGAGGGAATAATATGTGTGAGGGTACCCCAGGAGAGTTCCAAATGTGCATGGGTAGAATATATATCCCACGGGGGTAAAATTGAAAAAAGTTGAAAAAATATTTTTTTAGACTTAGTCATTTTTCCGGCATTTATCTGACTTTCAGATAGGGGAAATGTCAGTGAGCATTCCGATTTCAGTTCCAGAGCGATTCGCCCAATGAGTCCTTTATATTTCGTCGTTTTTAGCCAATTTTTCTGGATTTTTGAAAATTTCACTTTTTTGTGAAAATATCCACTAAATGAGGGAATAATATGTGTGAGGGTACCCCAGGAGAGTTCCAAATGTGTGTGGGTAGAATATATATCCCACGCGGGTAAAATTGAAAAAAGTTGAAAAAAATTTTTTTTTGGACTTAGTCATTTTTCCGGCGTTTATCATACTTTCAGATAGGGGAAATGTCAGTGAGCGTTCCAATTTCAGTTCCAGAGCGATTCGCCGGATGAGTCCTTGATATTTAGTCGTTTTCAGCCAATTTTCTGGATTTTTGAAAATTTCACTTTTCTGTGAAAATATCCACTAAATGAGGGAATAATATGTGTGAGGGTACCCCAGGAGAGTTCCAAATGTGTGTGGGTAGAATATATATCCCACGGGGTAAAATTGAAAAAAGTTGAAAACATTTTTTTTTGGACTTAGTCATTTTTCCGGCATTTATCAGACTTTCAGATAGGGGAAATGTCAGTGAGCGTTCCGATTTCAGTTCCAGAGCGATTTGCCCAATAAGTCCTTGATATTTACTGGTTTTCAGCCAATTTTCTGGATTTTTGAAAATTTCACTTTTTTGTGAAAATATCCACTAAATGAGGGAATAATATGTGTGAGGGTACCACAGGAGAGTTCCAAATGTGTGTGGGTAGAATATATATCCCACGGGGGTAAAATTGAAAAAAGTTGAAAAAAAAATTTTTTGGACTCAGTCATTTTTCTGCCGTTTATCATACTTTCAGATAGGGGAAATGTCAGTGAGCATTCCAATTTCAGTTCCAGAGCGATTCGCCCAATGAGTCCTTGATATTTCGTCGTTTTCAGCCAATTTTTCTGGATTTTTGAAAATTTCACTTTTTTGTGAAAATATCCACTAAATGAGGGAATAATATGTGTGAGGGTACCCCAGGAGAGTTCCAAATGTGTGTGGGTAGAATATATATCCCACGGGGGTAAAATTGAAAAAAGTTGAAAACATTTTTTTTGGACTTAGTCATTTTTCCGGCATTTATCAGACTTTCAGATAGGGGAAATGTCAGTGAGCGTTCCGATTTCAGTTCCAGAGCGATTTGCCCAATAAGTCCTTGATATTTAGTCGATTTCAGCCAATTTTCTGGATTTTTGAAAATTTCACTTTTTTGTAAAAATATCCACTAAATGAGGGAATAATATGTGTGAGGGTACCCCAGGAGAGTTCGAAATGTGGGTGGGTAGAATATATATCCCACGGGGGTAAAATTGAAAAAAGTTGAAAAAATATTTTTTTAGACTTAGTCATTTTTCCGGCATTTATCAGACTTTCAGATAGGGGAAATGTCAGTGAGCATTCCGATTTCAGTTCCAGAGCGATTCGCCCAATGAGTCCTTGATATTTAGTCGTTTTCAGCCAATTTTCTGGATTTTTGAAAATTTCACTTTTCTGTGAAAATATCCACTAAATGAGGGAATAATATGTGTGAGGGTACCCCAGGAGAGTTCCAAATGTGGGTGGGTAGAATATATATCCCACGGGGGTAAAATTGAAAAAAGTTGAAAAAATATTTTTTTAGACTTAGTCATTTTTCTGGCGTTTATCAGACTTTCAGATAGGGGAAATGTCAGTGAGCATTCCGATTTCAGTTCCAGAGCGATTTGCCCAATGAGTCCTTGATATTTCGTCGTTTTCAGCCAATTTTTCTGGATTTTTGAAAATTTCACTTTTTTGTGAAAATATCCACTAAATGAGGGAATAATATGTGTGAGGGTACCCCAGGAGAGTTCCAAATGTGTGTGGGTAGAATATATATCCCACGGGGGTAAAATTGAAAAAAGTTGAAAACATTTTTTTTTGGACTTAGTCATTTTTCCGGCGTTTATCAGCCTTTCAGATAGGGGAAATGTCAGTGAGCATTCCGATTTCAGTTCCAGAGCGATTAGCCCAATGAGTCCTTGATATTTCGTCGTTTTCAGCCAATTTTTCTGGATTTTTGAAAATTTCACTTTTTTGTGAAAATATCCACTAAATGAGGGAATAATATGTGTGAGGGTACCCCAGGAGAGTTCCAAATGTGTGTGGGTAGAATATATATCCCACGGGGGTAAAATTGAAAAAAGTTGAAAACATTTTTTTTTGGACTTAGTCATTTTTCCGGCGTTTATCAGCCTTTCAGATAGGGGAAATGTCAGTGAGCATTCCGATTTCAGTTCCAGAGCGATTAGCCCAATGAGTCCTTGATATTTCGTCGTTTTCAGCCAATTTTTCTGGATTTTTGAAAATTTCACTTTTTTGTGAAAATATCCACTAAATGAGGGAATAATATGTGTGTGCGTACCCCAGGAGAGTTCCAAATGTGTGTGGGTAGAATATATATCCCACGCGGGTAAAATTGAAAAAAGTTGAAAAAAATTTTTTTTTGGACTTAGTCATTTTTCCGGCGTTTATCAGACTTTCAGATAGGGGAAATGTCAGTGAGCGTTCCAATTTCAGTTCCAGAGCGATTCGCCGGATGAGTCCTTGATATTTAGTCGTTTTCAGCCAATTTTCTGGATTTTTGAAAATTTCACTTTTCTGTGAAAATATCCACTAAATGAGGGAATAATATGTGTGAGGGTACCCCAGGAGAGTTCCAAATGTGTGTGGGTAGAATATATATCCCACGGGGTAAAATTGAAAAAAGTTGAAAACATTTTTTTTTTGGACTTAGTCATTTTTCCGGCATTTATCAGACTTTCAGATAGGGGAAATGTCAGTGAGCGTTCCGATTTCAGTTCCAGAGCGATTTGCCCAATAAGTCCTTGATATTTACTGGTTTTCAGCCAATTTTCTGGATTTTTGAAAATTTCACTTTTTTGTGAAAATATCCACTAAATGAGGGAATAATATGTGTGAGGGTACCACAGGAGAGTTCTAAATGTGTGTGGGTAGAATATATATCCCACGGGGGTAAAATTGAAAAAAGTTGAAAAAAAAATTTTTTGGACTCAGTCATTTTTCTGGCGTTTATTAGACTTTCAGATAGGGGAAATGTCAGTGAGCATTCCAATTTCAGTTCCAGAGCGATTCGCCCAATGAGTCCTTGATATTTCGTCGTTTTCAGCCAATTTTTCTGGATTTTTGAAAATTTCACTTTTTTGTGAAAATATCCACTAAATGAGGGAATAATATGTGTGAGGGTACCCCCAGGAGAGTTCCAAATGTGTGTGGGTAGAATATATATCCCACGGGGGTAAAATTGAAAAAAGTTGAAAACATTTTTTTTTGGACTTAGTCATTTTTCCGACGTTTATCAGCCTTTCAGATAGGGGAAATGTCAGTGAGCATTCCGATTTCAGTTCCAGAGCGATTCGCCCAATGAGTCCTTGATATTTCGTCGTTTTCAGCCAATTTTTCTGGATTTTTGAAAATTTCACTTTTCTGTGAAAATATCCACTAAATGAGGGAATAATATGTGTGAGGGTACCCCAGGAGAGTTCCAAATGTGTGTGGGTAGAATATATATCCCACGGGGGTAAAATTGAAAAAAGTTGAAAACATTTTTTTTTGGACTTAGTCATTTTTCCGGCATTTATCAGACTTTCAGATAGGGGAAATGTCAGTGAGCATTCCGATTTCAGTTCCAGAGCGATTCGCCCAATGAGTCCTTGATATTTAGTCGTTTTCAGCCAATTTTCTGGATTTTTGAAAATTTCACTTTTTTGTGAAAAGATCCACTAAATGAGGGAATAATATGTGTGAGGGTACCACAGGAGAGTTCCAAATGTGTCTGGGTAGAATATATATCCCACGGGGGTAAAATTGAAAAAAGTTGAAAAAAAAATTTTTTGGACTCAGTCATTTTTCTGCCGTTTATCATACTTTCAGATAGGGGAAATGTCAGTGAGCGTTCCGATTTCAGTTCCAGAGCGATTCGTCCAATGAGTCCTTGATATTTAGTCGTTTTCAGCCAATTTCCTGGATTTTTGAAAATTTCACTTTTTTGTGTAAATATCCACTAAATGAGGGAATAATATGTGTGAGGGTACCCCAGGAGAGTTCCAAATGTATGTGCGTAGAATATATATCCCACGGGGGTAAAATTGAAAAAAGTTGAAAAAAATTTTTTTTTGGACTTAGTCATTTTTCCACCGTTTATCAGACTTTCAGATAGTGGAAATGTCAGTGAGCGTTCCGATTTCAGTTCCAGAGCGATTCGCCGGATGAGTCCTTGATATTTAGTCATTTTCAGCCGATTTTCTGGATTTTTGAAAATTTCACTTTTCTGTGAAAATATCCACTAAATGAGGGAATAATATGTGTGAGGGTACCCCAGGAGAGTTCCAAATGTGGGTGGGTAGAATATATATCCCACGGGGGTAAAATTGAAAAAAGTTGAAAAAATATTTTTTTAGACTTAGTCATTTTTCCGGCATTTATCTGACTTTCAGATAGGGGAAATGTCAGTGAGCATTCCGATTTCAGTTCCAGAGCGATTCGCCCAATGAGTCCTTTATATTTCGTCGTTTTCAGCCAATTTTTCTGGATTTTTGAAAATTTCACTTTTTTGTGAAAATATCCACTAAATGAGGGAATAATATGTGTGAGGGTACCCCAGGAGAGTTCCAAATGTGTGTGGGTAGAATATATATCCCACGGGGGTAAAATTGAAAAAAGTTGAAAACATTTTTTTTTGGACTTAGTTATTTTTCCGGCATTTATCAGCCTTTCACATAGGGGAAATGTCAGTGAGCGTTCCGATTTCAGTTCCAGAGCGATTTGCCCAATAAGTCCTTGATATTTACTGGTTTTCAGCCAATTTTCTGGATTTTTGAAAATTTCACTTTTTTGTGAAAATATCCACTAAATGAGGGAATAATATGTGTGAGGGTACCACAGGAGAGTTCCAAATGTGTCTGGGTAGAATATATATCCCACGGGGGTAAAATTGAAAAAAGTTGAAAAAAAAATTTTTTGGACTCAGTCATTTTTCTGCCGTTTATCATACTTTCAGATAGGGGAAATGTCAGTGAGCGTTCCGATTTCAGTTCCAGAGCGATTCGTCCAATGAGTCCTGGATATTTAGTCGTTTTCAGCCAATTTTCTGGATTTTTGAAAATTTCACTTTTTTGTGTAAATATCCACTAAATGAGGGAATAATATGTGTGAGGGTACCCCAGGAGAGTTCCAAATGTATGTGCGTAGAATATATATCCCACGGGGGTAAAATTGAAAAAAGTTGAAAAAAATTTTTTTTTGGACTTAGTCATTTTTCCGCCGTTTATCAGACTTTCAGATAGTGGAAATGTCAGTGAGCGTTCCGATTTCAGTTCCAGAGCGATTCGCCGGATGAGTCCTTGATATTTAGTCATTTTCAGCCAATTTTCTGGATTTTTGAAAATTTCACTTTTCTGTGAAAATATCCACTAAATGAGGGAATAATATGTGTGAGGGTACCCCAGGAGAGTTCCAAATGTGGGTGGGTAGAATATATATCCCACGGGGGTAAAATTGAAAAAAGTTGAAAAAATATTTTTTTAGACTTAGTCATTTTTCCGGCATTTATCTGACTTTCAGATAGGGGAAATGTCAGTGAGCATTCCGATTTCAGTTCCAGAGCGATTCGCCCAATGAGTCCTTTATATTTCGTCGTTTTCAGCCAATTTTTCTGGATTTTTGAAAATTTCACTTTTTTGTGAAAATATCCACTAAATGAGGGAATAATATGTGTGAGGGTACCCCAGGAGAGTTCCAAATGTGTGTGGGTAGAATATATATCCCACGGGGGTAAAATTGAAAAAAGTTGAAAACATTTTTTTTTGGACTTAGTTATTTTTCCGGCGTTTATCAGCCTTTCAGATAGGGGAAATGTCAGTGAGCATTCCCATTTCAGTTCCAGAGCGATTCGCCCAATGAGTCCTTGATATTTCGTCGTTTTCAGCCAATTTTTCTGGATTTTTGAAAATTTCACTTTTTTGTGAAAATATCCACTAAATGAGGGAATAATATGTGTGAGGGTACCCCAGGAGAGTTCCAAATGTGTGTGGGTAGAATATATATCCCACGCGGGTAAAATTGAAAAAAGTTGAAAAAAAAATTTTTTTGGACTTAGTCATTTTTCCGGCGTTTATCAGACTTTCAGATAGGGGAAATGTCAGTGAGCGTTCCAATTTCAGTTCCAGAGCGATTCGCCGGATGAGTCCTTGATATTTAGTCGTTTTCAGCCAATTTTCTGGATTTTTGAAAATTTCACTTTTTTGTGAAAATATCCACTAAATGAGGGAATAATATGTGTGAGGGTACCACAGGAGAGTTCCAAATGTGTGTGGGTAGAATATATATCCCACGGGGGTAAAATTGAAAAAAGTTGAAAAAAAAATTTTTTGGACTCAGTCATTTTTCTGGCGTTTATTAGACTTTCAGATAGGGGAAATGTCAGTGAGCATTCCGATTTCAGTTCCAGAGCGATTCGCCCTATGAGTCCTTGATATTTCGTCGTTTTCAGCCAATTTTTCTGGATTTTTGAAAATTTCACTTTTTTGTGAAAATATCCACTAAATGAGGGAATAATATGTGTGAGGGTACCCCAGGAGAGTTCCAAATGTGTGTGGGTAGAATATATATCCCACGGGGGTAAAATTGAAAAAAGTTGAAAACATTTTTTTTTGGACTTAGTCATTTTTCCGGCGTTTATCAGCCTTTCAGATAGGGGAAATGTCAGTGAGCATTCCGATTTCAGTTCCAGAGCGATTCGCCCAATGAGTCCTTGATATTTCGTCGTTTTCAGCCAATTTTTCTGGATTTTTGAAAATTTCACTTTTTTGTGAAAATATCCACTAAATGAGGGAATAATATGTGTGAGGGTACCCCAGGAGAGTTCCAAATGTGTGTGGGTAGAATATATATCCCACGCGGGTAAAATTGAAAAAAGTTGAAAAAAATTTTTTTTTGGACTTAGTCATTTTTCCGGCGTTTATCAGACTTTCAGATAGGGGAAATGTCAGTGAGCGTTCCAATTTCAGTTCCAGAGCGATTCGCCGGATGAGTCCTTGATATTTAGTCGTTTTCAGCCAATTTTCTGGATTTTTGAAAATTTCACTTTTCTGTGAAAATATCCACTAAATGAGGGAATAATATGTGTGAGGGTACCCCAGGAGAGTTCCAAATGTGTGTGGGTAGAATATATATCCCACGGGGGTAAAATTGAAAAAAGTTGAAAACATTTTTTTTTGGACTTAGTCATTTTTCCGGCATTTATCAGACTTTCAGATAGGGGAAATGTCAGTGAGCGTTCCGATTTCAGTTCCAGAGCGATTTGCCCAATAAGTCCTTGATATTTACTGGTTTTCAGCCAATTTTCTGGATTTTTGAAAATTTCACTTTTTTGTGAAAATATCCACTAAATGAGGGAATAATATGTGTGAGGGTACCACAGGAGAGTTCCAAATGTGTGTGGGTAGAATATATATCCCACGGGGGTAAAATTGAAAAAAGTTGAAAAAAAAATTTTTTGGACTCAGTCATTTTTCTGCCGTTTATCATACTTTCAGATAGGGGAAATGTCAGTGAGCGTTCCGATTTCAGTTCCAGAGCGATTCGCCGGATGAGTCCTTGATATTTAGTCGTTTTCAGCCAATTTTCTGGATTTTTGAAAATTTCACTTTTCTGTGAAAATATCCACTAAATGAGGGAATAATATGTGTGAGGGTACCCCAGGAGAGTTCCAAATGTGGGTGGGTAGAATATATATCCCACGGGGGTAAAATTGAAAAAAGTTGAAAAAATATTTTTTTAGACTTAGTCATTTTTCTGGCGTTTATCAGACTTTCAGATAGGGGAAATGTCAGTGAGCATTCCGATTTCAGTTCCAGAGCGATTCGCCCAATGAGTCCTTGATATTTCGTCGTTTTCAGCCAATTTTTCTGGATTTTTGAAAATTTCACTTTTTTGTGAAAATATCCACTAAATGAGGGAATAATATGTGTGAGGGTACCCCAGGAGAGTTCCAAATGTGTGTGGGTAGAATATATATCCCACGGCGGTAAAATTGAAAAAAGTTGAAAACATTTTTTTTTGGACTTAGTCATTTTTCCGGCGTTTATCAGCCTTTCAGATAGGGGAAATGTCAGTGAGCATTCCGATTTCAGTTCCAGAGCGATTCGCCCAATGAGTCCTTGATATTTTGTCGTTTTCAGCCAATTTTTCTGGATTTTTGAAAATTTCACTTTTTTGTGAAAATATCCACTAAATGAGGGAATAATATGTGTGAGGGTACCCCAGGAGAGTTCCAAATGTGTGTGGGTAGAATATATATCCCACGGGGGTAAAATTGAAAAAAGTTGAAAACATTTTTTTTTGGACTTAGTCATTTTTCCGGCGTTTATCAGCCTTTCAGATAGGGGAAATGTCAGTGAGCATTCCGATTTCAGTTCCAGAGCGATTAGCCCAATGAGTCCTTGATATTTCGTCGTTTTCAGCCAATTTTTCTGGATTTTTGAAAATTTCACTTTTTTGTGAAAATATCCACTAAATGAGGGAATAATATGTGTGAGGGTACCCCAGGAGAGTTCCAAATGTGTGTGGGTAGAATATATATCCCACGGGGGTAAAATTGAAAAAAGTTGAAAACATTTTTTTTTGGACTTAGTTATTTTTCCGGCATTTATCAGCCTTTCACATAGGGGAAATGTCAGTGAGCGTTCCGATTTCAGTTCCAGAGCGATTTGCCCAATAAGTCCTTGATATTTACTGGTTTTCAGCCAATTTTCTGGATTTTTGAAAATTTCACTTTTTTGTGAAAATATCCACTAAATGAGGGAATAATATGTGTGAGGGTACCACAGGAGAGTTCCAAATGTGTCTGGGTAGAATATATATCCCACGGGGGTAAAATTGAAAAAAGTTGAAAAAAAAATTTTTTGGACTCAGTCATTTTTCTGCCGTTTATCATACTTTCAGATAGGGGAAATGTCAGTGAGCGTTCCGATTTCAGTTCCAGAGCGATTCGTCCAATGAGTCCTGGATATTTAGTCGTTTTCAGCCAATTTTCTGGATTTTTGAAAATTTCACTTTTTTGTGTAAATATCCACTAAATGAGGGAATAATATGTGTGAGGGTACCCCAGGAGAGTTCCAAATGTATGTGCGTAGAATATATATCCCACGGGGGTAAAATTGAAAAAAGTTGAAAAAAATTTTTTTTTGGACTTAGTCATTTTTCCGCCGTTTATCAGACTTTCAGATAGTGGAAATGTCAGTGAGCGTTCCGATTTCAGTTCCAGAGCGATTCGCCGGATGAGTCCTTGATATTTAGTCATTTTCAGCCAATTTTCTGGATTTTTGAAAATTTCACTTTTCTGTGAAAATATCCACTAAATGAGGGAATAATATGTGTGAGGGTACCCCAGGAGAGTTCCAAATGTGGGTGGGTAGAATATATATCCCACGGGGGTAAAATTGAAAAAAGTTGAAAAAATATTTTTTTAGACTTAGTCATTTTTCCGGCATTTATCTGACTTTCAGATAGGGGAAATGTCAGTGAGCATTCCGATTTCAGTTCCAGAGCGATTCGCCCAATGAGTCCTTTATATTTCGTCGTTTTCAGCCAATTTTTCTGGATTTTTGAAAATTTCACTTTTTTGTGAAAATATCCACTAAATGAGGGAATAATATGTGTGAGGGTACCCCAGGAGAGTTCCAAATGTGTGTGGGTAGAATATATATCCCACGGGGGTAAAATTGAAAAAAGTTGAAAACATTTTTTTTTGGACTTAGTTATTTTTCCGGCGTTTATCAGCCTTTCAGATAGGGGAAATGTCAGTGAGCATTCCCATTTCAGTTCCAGAGCGATTCGCCCAATGAGTCCTTGATATTTCGTCGTTTTCAGCCAATTTTTCTGGATTTTTGAAAATTTCACTTTTTTGTGAAAATATCCACTAAATGAGGGAATAATATGTGTGAGGGTACCCCAGGAGAGTTCCAAATGTGTGTGGGTAGAATATATATCCCACGCGGGTAAAATTGAAAAAAGTTGAAAAAAAAATTTTTTTGGACTTAGTCATTTTTCCGGCGTTTATCAGACTTTCAGATAGGGGAAATGTCAGTGAGCGTTCCAATTTCAGTTCCAGAGCGATTCGCCGGATGAGTCCTTGATATTTAGTCGTTTTCAGCCAATTTTCTGGATTTTTGAAAATTTCACTTTTTTGTGAAAATATCCACTAAATGAGGGAATAATATGTGTGAGGGTACCACAGGAGAGTTCCAAATGTGTGTGGGTAGAATATATATCCCACGGGGGTAAAATTGAAAAAAGTTGAAAAAAAAATTTTTTGGACTCAGTCATTTTTCTGGCGTTTATTAGACTTTCAGATAGGGGAAATGTCAGTGAGCATTCCGATTTCAGTTCCAGAGCGATTCGCCCTATGAGTCCTTGATATTTCGTCGTTTTCAGCCAATTTTTCTGGATTTTTGAAAATTTCACTTTTTTGTGAAAATATCCACTAAATGAGGGAATAATATGTGTGAGGGTACCCCAGGAGAGTTCCAAATGTGTGTGGGTAGAATATATATCCCACGGGGGTAAAATTGAAAAAAGTTGAAAACATTTTTTTTTGGACTTAGTCATTTTTCCGGCGTTTATCAGCCTTTCAGATAGGGGAAATGTCAGTGAGCATTCCGATTTCAGTTCCAGAGCGATTCGCCCAATGAGTCCTTGATATTTCGTCGTTTTCAGCCAATTTTTCTGGATTTTTGAAAATTTCACTTTTTTGTGAAAATATCCACTAAATGAGGGAATAATATGTGTGAGGGTACCCCAGGAGAGTTCCAAATGTGTGTGGGTAGAATATATATCCCACGCGGGTAAAATTGAAAAAAGTTGAAAAAAATTTTTTTTTGGACTTAGTCATTTTTCCGGCGTTTATCAGACTTTCAGATAGGGGAAATGTCAGTGAGCGTTCCAATTTCAGTTCCAGAGCGATTCGCCGGATGAGTCCTTGATATTTAGTCGTTTTCAGCCAATTTTCTGGATTTTTGAAAATTTCACTTTTCTGTGAAAATATCCACTAAATGAGGGAATAATATGTGTGAGGGTACCCCAGGAGAGTTCCAAATGTGTGTGGGTAGAATATATATCCCACGGGGGTAAAATTGAAAAAAGTTGAAAACATTTTTTTTTGGACTTAGTCATTTTTCCGGCATTTATCAGACTTTCAGATAGGGGAAATGTCAGTGAGCGTTCCGATTTCAGTTCCAGAGTGATTTGCCCAATAAGTCCTTGATATTTACTGGTTTTCAGCCAATTTTCTGGATTTTTGAAAATTTCACTTTTTTGTGAAAATATCCACTAAATGAGGGAATAATATGTGTGAGGGTACCACAGGAGAGTTCCAAATGTGTGTGGGTAGAATATATATCCCACGGGGGTAAAATTGAAAAAAGTTGAAAAAAAAATTTTTTGGACTCAGTCATTTTTCTGCCGTTTATCATACTTTCAGATAGGGGAAATGTCAGTGAGCGTTCCGATTTCAGTTCCAGAGCGATTCGCCGGATGAGTCCTTGATATTTAGTCGTTTTCAGCCAATTTTCTGGATTTTTGAAAATTTCACTTTTCTGTGAAAATATCCACTAAATGAGGGAATAATATGTGTGAGGGTACCCCAGGAGAGTTCCAAATGTGGGTGGGTAGAATATATATCCCACGGGGGTAAAATTGAAAAAAGTTGAAAAAATATTTTTTTAGACTTAGTCATTTTTCTGGCGTTTATCAGACTTTCAGATAGGGGAAATGTCAGTGAGCATTCCGATTTCAGTTCCAGAGCGATTCGCCCAATGAGTCCTTGATATTTCGTCGTTTTCAGCCAATTTTTCTGGATTTTTGAAAATTTCACTTTTTTGTGAAAATATCCACTAAATGAGGGAATAATATGTGTGAGGGTACCCCAGGAGAGTTCCAAATGTGTGTGGGTAGAATATATATCCCACGGCGGTAAAATTGAAAAAAGTTGAAAACATTTTTTTTTGGACTTAGTCATTTTTCCGGCGTTTATCAGCCTTTCAGATAGGGGAAATGTCAGTGAGCATTCCGATTTCAGTTCCAGAGCGATTCGCCCAATGAGTCCTTGATATTTTGTCGTTTTCAGCCAATTTTTCTGGATTTTTGAAAATTTCACTTTTTTGTGAAAATATCCACTAAATGAGGGAATAATATGTGTGAGGGTACCCCAGGAGAGTTCCAAATGTGTGTGGGTAGAATATATATCCCACGGGGGTAAAATTGAAAAAAGTTGAAAACATTTTTTTTTGGACTTAGTCATTTTTCCGGCGTTTATCAGCCTTTCAGATAGGGGAAATGTCAGTGAGCATTCCGATTTCAGTTCCAGAGCGATTAGCCCAATGAGTCCTTGATATTTCGTCGTTTTCAGCCAATTTTTCTGGATTTTTGAAAATTTCACTTTTTTGTGAAAATATCCACTAAATGAGGGAATAATATGTGTGAGGGTACCCCATCAGAGTTCCAAATGTGTGTGGGTAGAATATATATCCCACGCGGGTAAAATTGAAAAAAGTTGAAAAAAATTTTTTTTTGGACTTAGTCATTTTTCCGGCGTTTATCAGACTTTCAGATAGGGGAAATGTCAGTGAGCGTTCCAATTTCAGTTCCAGAGCGATTCGCCGGATGAGTTCTTGATATTTAGTCGTTTTCAGCCAATTTTCTGGATTTTTGAAAATTTCACTTTTCTGTGAAAATATCCACTAAATGAGGGAATAATATGTGTGAGGGTACCCCAGGAGAGTTCCAAATGTGTGTGGGTAGAATATATATCCCACGGGGGTAAAATTGAAAAAAGTTGAAAAAAAAATTTTTTGGACTCAGTCATTTTTCTGCCGTTTATCATACTTTCAGATAGGGGAAATGTCAGTGAGCATTCCAATTTCAGTTCCAGAGCGATTCGCCCAATGAGTCCTTGATATTTCGTCGTTTTCAGCCAATTTTTCTGGATTTTTGAAAATTTCACTTTTTTGTGAAAATATCCACTAAATGAGGGAATAATATGTGTGAGGGTACCACAGGAGAGTTCCAAATGTGTGTGGGTAGAATATATATCCCACGGGGGTAAAATTGAAAAAAGTTGAAAACATTTTTTTTTGGACTTAGTCATTTTTCTGGCATTTATCAGACTTTCAGATAGGGGAAATGTCAGTGAGCGTTCCGATTTCAGTTCCAGAGCGATTTGCCCAATAAGTCCTTGATATTTAGTCGATTTCAGTCAATTTTCTGGATTTTTGAAAATTTCACTTTTTTGTGAAAATATCCACTAAATGAGGGAATAATATGTGTGAGGGTACCACAGGAGAGTTCCAAATGTGTGTGGGTAGAATATATATCCCACGGGGGTAAAATTGAAAAAAGTTGAAAAAAAAATTTTTTGGACTCAGTCATTTTTCTGCCGTTTATCATACTTTCAGATAGGGGAAATGTCAGTGAGCGTTCCGATTTCAGTTCCAGAGCGATTCGCCGGATGAGTCCTTGATATTTAGTCGTTTTCAGCCAATTTTCTGGATTTTTGAAAATTTCACTTTTCTGTGAAAATATCCACTAAATGAGGGAATAATATGTGTGAGGGTACCCCAGGAGAGTTCCAAATGTGGGTGGGTAGAATATATATCCCACGGGGGTAAAATTGAAAAAAGTTGAAAAAATATTTTTTTAGACTTAGTCATTTTTCTGGCGTTTATCAGACTTTCAGATAGGGGAAATGTCAGTGAGCATTCCGATTTCAGTTCCAGAGCGATTCGCCCAATGAGTCCTTGATATTACGTCGTTTTCAGCCAATTTTTCTGGATTTTTGAAAATTTCACTTTTTTGTGAAAATATCCACTAAATGAGGGAATAATATGTGTGAGGGTACCCCAGGAGAGTTCCAAATGTGTGTGGGTAGAATATATATCCCACGGCGGTAAAATTGAAAAAAGTTGAAAACATTTTTTTTTGGACTTAGTCATTTTTCCGGCGTTTATCAGCCTTTCAGATAGGGGAAATGTCAGTGAGCATTCCGATTTCAGTTCCAGAGCGATTCGCCCAATGAGTCCTTGATATTTTGTCGTTTTCAGCCAATTTTTCTGGATTTTTGAAAATTTCACTTTTTTGTGAAAATATCCACTAAATGAGGGAATAATATGTGTGAGGGTACCCCAGGAGAGTTCCAAATGTGTGTGGGTAGAATATATATCCCACGGGGGTAAAATTGAAAAAAGTTGAAAACATTTTTTTTTGGACTTAGTCATTTTTCCGGCGTTTATCAGCCTTTCAGATAGGGGAAATGTCAGTGAGCATTCCGATTTCAGTTCCAGAGCGATTAGCCCAATGAGTCCTTGATATTTCGTCGTTTTCAGCCAATTTTTCTGGATTTTTGAAAATTTCACTTTTTTGTGAAAATATCCACTAAATGAGGGAATAATATGTGTGAGGGTACCCCAGGAGAGTTCCAAATGTGTGTGGGTAGAATATATATCCCACGCGGGTAAAATTGAAAAAAGTTGAAAAAAATTTTTTTTTGGACTTAGTCATTTTTCCGGCGTTTATCAGACTTTCAGATAGGGGAAATGTCAGTGAGCGTTCCAATTTCAGTTCCAGAGCGATTCGCCGGATGAGTTCTTGATATTTAGTCGTTTTCAGCCAATTTTCTGGATTTTTGAAAATTTCACTTTTCTGTGAAAATATCCACTAAATGAGGGAATAATATGTGTGAGGGTACCCCAGGAGAGTTCCAAATGTGTGTGGGTAGAATATATATCCCACGGGGGTAAAATTGAAAAAAGTTGAAAACATTTTTTTTTGGACTTAGTCATTTTTCCGGCATTTATCAGACTTTCAGATAGGGGAAATGTCAGTGAGCGTTCCGATTTCAGTTCCAGAGCGATTTGCCCAATAAGTCCTTGATATTTACTGGTTTTCAGCCAATTTTCTGGATTTTTGAAAATTTCACTTTTTTGTGAAAATATCCACTAAATGAGGGAATAATATGTGTGAGGGTACCACAGGAGAGTTCCAAATGTGTGTGGGTAGAATATATATCCCACGGGGGTAAAATTGAAAAAAGTTGAAAAAAAAATTTTTTGGACTCAGTCATTTTTCTGACGTTTATCATACTTTCAGATAGGGGAAATGTCAGTGAGCATTCCGATTTCAGTTCCAGAGCGATTCGCCCAATGAGTCCTTGATATTTCGTCGTTTTCAGCCAATTTTTCTGGATTTTTGAAAATTTCACTTTTTTGTGAAAATATCCACTAAATGAGGGAATAATATGTGTGAGGGTACCCCAGGAGAGTTCCAAATGTGTGTGGGTAGAATATATATCCCACGGCGGTAAAATTGAAAAAAGTTGAAAACATTTTTTTTTGGACTTAGTCATTTTTCCGGCATTTATCAGACTTTCAGATAGGGGAAATGTCAGTGAGCGTTCCGATTTCAGTTCCAGAGCGATTTGCCCAATAAGTCCTTGATATTTACTGGTTTTCAGCCAATTTTCTGGATTTTTGAAAATTTCACTTTTTTGTGAAAATATCCACTAAATGAGGGAATAATATGTGTGAGGGTACCCCAGGAGAGTTCCAAATGTATGTGCGTAGAATATATATCCCACGGGGGTAAAATTGAAAAAAGTTGAAAAAAATTTTTTTTTGGACTTAGTCATTTTTCCGCCGTTTATCAGACTTTCAGATAGTGGAAATGTCAGTGAGCGTTCCGATTTCAGTTCCAGAGCGATTCGCCGGATGAGTCCTTGATATTTAGTCATTTTCAGCCAATTTTCTGGATTTTTGAAAATTTCACTTTTCTGTGAAAATATCCACTAAATGAGGGAATAATATGTGTGAGGGTACCCCAGGAGAGTTCCAAATGTGGGTGGGTAGAATATATATCCCACGGGGGTAAAATTGAAAAAAGTTGAAAAAATATTTTTTTAGACTTAGTCATTTTTCCAGCATTTATCTGACTTTCAGATAGGGGAAATGTCAGTGAGCATTCCGATTTCAGTTCCAGAGCGATTCGCCCAATGAGTCCTTTATATTTCGTCGTTTTCAGCCAATTTTTCTGGATTTTTGAAAATTTCACTTTTTTGTGAAAATATCCACTAAATGAGGGAATAATATGTGTGAGGGTACCCCAGGAGAGTTCCAAATGTGTGTGGGTAGAATATATATCCCACGGGGGTAAAATTGAAAAAAGTTGAAAACATTTTTTTTTGGACTTAGTTATTTTTCCGGCGTTTATCAGCCTTTCAGATAGGGGAAATGTCAGTGAGCATTCCCATTTCAGTTCCAGAGCGATTCGCCCAATGAGTCCTTGATATTTCGTCGTTTTCAGCCAATTTTTCTGGATTTTTGAAAATTTCACTTTTTTGTGAAAATATCCACTAAATGAGGGAATAATATGTGTGAGGGTACCCCAGGAGAGTTCCAAATGTGTGTGGGTAGAATATATATCCCACGCGGGTAAAATTGAAAAAAGTTGAAAAAAAATTTTTTTTGGACTTAGTCATTTTTCCGGCGTTTATCAGACTTTCAGATAGGGGAAATGTCAGTGAGCGTTCCAATTTCAGTTCCAGAGCGATTCGCCGGATGAGTTCTTGATATTTAGTCGTTTTCAGCCAATTTTCTGGATTTTTGAAAATTTCACTTTTCTGTGAAAATATCCACTAAATGAGGGAATAATATGTGTGAGGGTACCCCAAGAGAGTTCCAAATGTGTGTGGGTAGAATATATATCCCACGGGGGTAAAATTGAAAAAAGTTGAAAACATTTTTTTTTGGACTTAGTCATTTTTCCGGCATTTATCAGACTTTCAGATAGGGGAAATGTCAGTGAGCGTTCCGATTTCAGTTCCAGAGCGATTTGCCCAATAAGTCCTTGATATTTAGTCGATTTCAGCCAATTTTCTGGATTTTTGAAAATTTCACTTTTTTGTGAAAATATCCACTAAATGAGGGAATAATATGTGTGAGGGTACCACAGGAGAGTTCCAAATGTGTGTGGGTAGAATATATATCCCACGGGGGTAAAATTGAAAAAAGTTGAAAAAAAAATTTTTTGGACTCAGTCATTTTTCTGCCGTTTATCATACTTTCAGATAGGGGAAATGTCAGTGAGCGTTCCGATTTCAGTTCCAGAGCGATTCGCCGGATGAGTCCTTGATATTTAGTCGTTTTCAGCCAATTTTCTGGATTTTTGAAAATTTCACTTTTCTGTGAAAATATCCACTAAATGAGGGAATAATATGTGTGAGGGTACCCCAGGAGAGTTCCAAATGTGGGTGGGTAGAATATATATCCCACGGGGGTAAAATTGAAAAAAGTTGAAAAAATATTTTTTTAGACTTAGTCATTTTTCTGGCGTTTATTAGACTTTCAGATAGGGGAAATGTCAGTGAGCATTCCAATTTCAGTTCCAGAGCGATTCGCCCAATGAGTCCTTGATATTTCGTCGTTTTCAGCCAATTTTTCTGGATTTTTGAAAATTTCACTTTTTTGTGAAAATATCCACTAAATGAGGGAATAATATGTGTGAGGGTACCCCAGGAGAGTTCCAAATGTGTGTGGGTAGAATATATATCCCACGGCGGTAAAATTGAAAAAAGTTGAAAACATTTTTTTTTGGACTTAGTCATTTTTACGGCGTTTATCAGCCTTTCAGATAGGGGAAATGTCAGTGAGCATTCCGATTTCAGTTCCAGAGCGATTCGCCCAATGAGTCCTTGATATTTCGTCGTTTTCAGCCAATTTTTCTGGATTTTTGAAAATTTCACTTTTTTGTGAAAATATCCACTAAATGAGGGAATAATATGTGTGAGGGTACCCCAGGAGAGTTCCAAATGTGTGTGGGTAGAATATATATCCCACGGGGGTAAAATTGAAAAAAGTTGAAAACATTTTTTTTTGGACTTAGTCATTTTTCCGGCGTTTATCAGCCTTTCAGATAGGGGAAATGTCAGTGAGCATTCCGATTTCAGTTCCAGAGCGATTAGCCCAATGAGTCCTTGATATTTCGTCGTTTTCAGCCAATTTTTCTGGATTTTTGAAAATTTCACTTTTTTGTGAAAATATCCACTAAATGAGGGAATAATATGTGTGAGGGTACCCCAGGAGAGTTCCAAATGTGTGTGGGTAGAATATATATCCCACGCGGGTAAAATTGAAAAAAGTTGAAAAAAATTTTTTTTTGGACTTAGTCATTTTTCCGGCGTTTATCAGACTTTCAGATAGGGGAAATGTCAGTGAGCGTTCCAATTTCAGTTCCAGAGCGATTCGCCCAATGAGTCCTTGATATTTCGTCGTTTTCAGCCAATTTTTCTGGATTTTTGGAAATTTCACTTTTTTGTGAAAATATCCACTAAATGAGGGAATAATATGTGTGAGGGTACCACAGGAGAGTTCTAAATGTGTGTGGGTAGAATATATATCCCACGGGGGTAAAATTGAAAAAAGTTGAAAAAAAAATTTTTTGGACTCAGTCATTTTTCTGGCGTTTATTAGACTTTCAGATAGGGGAAATGTCAGTGAGCATTCCAATTTCAGTTCCAGAGCGATTCGCCCAATGAGTCCTTGATATTTCGTCGTTTTCAGCCAATTTTTCTGGATTTTTGAAAATTTCACTTTTTTGTGAAAATATCCACTAAATGAGGGAATAATATGTGTGAGGGTACCCCAGGAGAGTTCCAAATGTGTGTGGGTAGAATATATATCCCACGGGGGTAAAATTGAAAAAAGTTGAAAACATTTTTTTTTGGACTTAGTCATTTTTCCGGCATTTATCAGACTTTCAGATAGGGGAAATGTCAGTGAGCGTTCCGATTTCAGTTCCAGAGCGATTTGCCCAATGAGTCCTTGATATTTAGTCAATTTCAGCCAATTTTCTGGATTTTTGAAAATTTCACTTTTTTGTGAAAATATCCACTAAATGAGGGAATAATATGTGTGAGGGTACCACAGGAGAGTTCCAAATGTGTGTGGGTAGAATATATATCCCACGGGGGTAAAATTGAAAAAAGTTGAAAAAAAAATTTTTTGGACTCAGTCATTTTTCTGCCGTTTATCATACTTTCAGATAGGGTAAATGTCAGTGAGCGTTCCGATTTCAGTTCCAGAGCGATTCGCCGGATGAGTCCTTGATATTTAGTCGTTTTCAGCCAATTTTCTGGATTTTTGAAAATTTCACTTTTCTGTGAAAATATCCACTAAATGAGGGAATAATATGTGTGAGGGTACCCCAGGAGAGTTCCAAATGTGTGTGGGTAGAATATATATCCCACGGCGGTAAAATTGAAAAAAGTTGAAAACATTTTTTTTTGGACTTAGTCATTTTTCCGGCGTTTATCAGCCTTTCAGATAGGGGAAATGTCAGTGAGCATTCCGATTTCAGTTCCAGAGCGATTCGCCCAATGAGTCCTTGATATTTCGTCGTTTTCAGCCAATTTTTCTGGATTTTTGAAAATTTCACTTTTTTGTGAAAATATCCACTAAATGAGGGAATAATATGTGTGAGGGTACCCCAGGAGAGTTCCAAATGTGTGTGGGTAGAATATATATCCCACGGGGGTAAAATTGAAAAAAGTTGAAAACATTTTTTTTTGGACTTAGTCATTTTTCCGGCGTTTATCAGCCTTTCAGATAGGGGAAATGTCAGTGAGCATTCCGATTTCAGTTCCAGAGCGATTAGCCCAATGAGTCCTTGATATTTCGTCGTTTTCAGCCAATTTTTCTGGATTTTTGAAAATTTCACTTTTTTGTGAAAATATCCACTAAATGAGGGAATAATATGTGTGAGGGTACCCCAGGAGAGTTCCAAATGTGTGTGGGTAGAATATATATCCCACGCGGGTAAAATTGAAAAAAGTTGAAAAAAATTTTTTTTTGGACTTAGTCATTTTTCCGGCGTTTATCAGACTTTCAGATAGGGGAAATGTCAGTGAGCGTTCCAATTTCAGTTCCAGAGCGATTCGCCGGATGAGTTCTTGATATTTAGTCGTTTTCAGCCAATTTTCTGGATTTTTGAAAATTTCACTTTTCTGTGAAAATATCCACTAAATGAGAGAATAATATGTGTGAGGGTACCCCAGGAGAGTTCCAAATGTGTGTGGGTAGAATATATATCCCACGGGGGTAAAATTGAAAAAAGTTGAAAACATTTTTTTTTGGACTTAGTCATTTTTCCGGCATTTATCAGACTTTCAGATAGGGGAAATGTCAGTGAGCGTTCCGATTTCAGTTCCAGAGCGATTTGCCCAATAAGTCCTTGATATTTACTGGTTTTCAGCCAATTTTCTGGATTTTTGAAAATTTCACTTTTTTGTGAAAATATCCACTAAATGAGGGAATAATATGTGTGAGGGTACCACAGGAGAGTTCCAAATGTGTGTGGGTAGAATATATATCCCACGGGGGTAAAATTGAAAAAAGTTGAAAAAAAAATTTTTTGGACTCAGTCATTTTTCTGCCGTTTATCATACTTTCAGATAGGGGAAATGTCAGTGAGCATTCCAATTTCAGTTCCCGAGCGATTCGCCCAATGAGTCCTTGATATTTCGTCGTTTTCAGCCAATTTTTCTGGATTTTTGGAAATTTCACTTTTTTGTGAAAATATCCACTAAATGAGGGAATAATATGTGTGAGGGTACCCCAGGAGAGTTCCAAATGTGTGTGGGTAGAATATATATCCCACGGGGGTAAAATTGAAAAAAGTTGAAAACATTTTTTTTTGGACTTAGTCATTTTTCCGGCATTTATCAGACTTTCAGATAGGGGAAATGTCAGTGAGCGTTCCGATTTCAGTTCCAGAGCGATTTGCCCAATAAGTCCTTGATATTTAGTCGATTTCAGCCAATTTTCTGGATTTTTGAAAATTTCACTTTTTTGTGAAAATATCCACTAAATGAGGGAATAATATGTGTGAGGGTACCACAGGAGAGTTCCAAATGTGTGTGGGTAGAATATATATCCCACGGGGGTAAAATTGAAAAAAGTTGAAAAAAAAATTTTTTGGACTCAGTCATTTTTCTGCCGTTTATCATACTTTCAGATAGGGGAAATGTCAGTGAGCGTTCCGATTTCAGTTCCAGAGCGATTCGCCGGATGAGTCCTTGATATTTAGTCGTTTTCAGCCAATTTTCTGGATTTTTGAAAATTTCACTTTTCTGTGAAAATATCCACTAAATGAGGGAATAATATGTGTGAGGGTACCCCAGGAGAGTTCCAAATGTGGGTGGGTAGAATATATATCCCACGGGGGTAAAATTGAAAAAAGTTGAAAAAATATTTTTTTAGACTTAGTCATTTTTCTGGCGTTTATCAGACTTTCAGATAGGGGAAATGTCAGTGAGCATTCCGATTTCAGTTCCAGAGCGATTCGCCCAATGAGTCCTTGATATTTCGTCGTTTTCAGCCAATTTTTCTGGATTTTTGAAAATTTCACTTTTTTGTGAAAATATCCACTAAATGAGGGAATAATATGTGTGAGGGTACCCCAGGAGAGTTCCAAATGTGTGTGGGTAGAATATATATCCCACGGCGGTAAAATTGAAAAAAGTTGAAAACATTTTTTTTTGGACTTAGTCATTTTTCCGGCGTTTATCAGCCTTTCAGATAGGGGAAATGTCAGTGAGCATTCCGATTTCAGTTCCAGAGCGATTCGCCCAATGAGTCCTTGATATTTCGTCGTTTTCAGCCAATTTTTCTGGATTTTTGAAAATTTCACTTTTTTGTGAAAATATCCACTAAATGAGGGAATAATATGTGTGAGGGTACCCCAGGAGAGTTCCAAATGTGTGTGGGTAGAATATATATCCCACGGGGGTAAAATTGAAAAAAGTTGAAAACATTTTTTTTTGGACTTAGTCATTTTTCCGGCGTTTATCAGCCTTTCAGATAGGGGAAATGTCAGTGAGCATTCCGATTTCAGTTCCAGAGCGATTAGCCCAATGAGTCCTTGATATTTCGTCGTTTTCAGCCAATTTTTCTGGATTTTTGAAAATTTCACTTTTTTGTGAAAATATCCACTAAATGAGGGAATAATATGTGTGAGGGTACCCCAGGAGAGTTCCAAATGTGTGTGGGTAGAATATATATCCCACGGGGGTAAAATTGAAAAAAGTTGAAAACATTTTTTTTTGGACTTAGTCATTTTTCCGGCATTTATCAGACTTTCAGATAGGGGAAATGTCAGTGAGCGTTCCGATTTCAGTTCCAGAGCGATTTGCCCAATAAGTCCTTGATATTTACTGGTTTTCAGCCAATTTTCTGGATTTTTGAAAATTTCACTTTTTTGTGAAAATATCCACTAAATGAGGGAATAATATGTGTGAGGGTACCACAGGAGAGTTCTAAATGTGTGTGGGTAGAATATATATCCCACGGGGGTAAAATTGAAAAAAGTTGAAAAAAAAATTTTTTGGACTCAGTCATTTTTCTGGCGTTTATTAGACTTTCAGATAGGGGAAATGTCAGTGAGCATTCCAATTTCAGTTCCAGAGCGATTCGCCCAATGAGTCCTTGATATTTCGTCGTTTTCAGCCAATTTTTCTGGATTTTTGAAAATTTCACTTTTTTGTGAAAATATCCACTAAATGAGGGAATAATATGTGTGAGGGTACCCCAGGAGAGTTCCAAATGTGTGTGGGTAGAATATATATCCCACGGGGGTAAAATTGAAAAAAGTTGAAAACATTTTTTTTTGGACTTAGTCATTTTTCCGGCGTTTATCAGCCTTTCAGATAGGGGAAATGTCAGTGAGCATTCCGATTTCAGTTCCAGAGCGATTCGCCCAATGAGTCCTTGATATTTCGTCGTTTTCAGCCAATTTTCTGGATTTTTGAAAATTTCACTTTTTTGTGAAAATATCCACTAAATGAGGGAATAATATGTGTGAGGGTACCCCAGGAGAGTTCCAAATGTGTGTGGGTAGAATATATATCCCACGCGGGTAAAATTGAAAAAAGTTGAAAAAAATTTTTTTTTGGACTTAGTCATTTTTCCGGCGTTTATCAGACTTTCAGATAGGGGAAATGTCAGTGAGCGTTCCAATTTCAGTTCCACAGCGATTCGCCGGATGAGTTCTTGATATTTAGTCGTTTTCAGCCAATTTTCTGGATTTTTGAAAATTTCACTTTTCTGTGAAAATATCCACTAAATGAGGGAATAATATGTGTGAGGGTACCCCAGGAGAGTTCCAAATGTGTGTGGGTAGAATATATATCCCACGGGGGTAAAATTGAAAAAAGTTGAAAACATTTTTTTTTGGACTTAGTCATTTTTCCGGCATTTATCAGACTTTCAGATAGGGGAAATGTCAGTGAGCGTTCCGATTTCAGTTCCAGAGCGATTTGCCCAATAAGTCCTTGATATTTAGTCGATTTCAGCCCATTTTCTGGATTTTTGAAAATTTCACTTTTTTGTGAAAATATCCACTAAATGAGGGAATAATATGTGTGAGGGTACCACAGGAGAGTTCCAAATGTGTGTGGGTAGAATATATATCCCACGGGGGTAAAATTGAAAAAAGTTGAAAAAAAAATTTTTTGGACTCAGTCATTTTTCTGCCGTTTATCATACTTTCAGATAGGGGAAATGTCAGTGAGCATTCCAATTTCAGTTCCAGAGCGATTCGCCCAATGAGTCCTTGATATTTCGTCGTTTTCAGCCAATTTTTCTGGATTTTTGAAAATTTCACTTTTTTGTGAAAATATCCACTAAATGAGGGAATAATATGTGTGAGGGTACCCCAGGAGAGTTCCAAATGTGTGTTGGTAGAATATATATCCCACGGGGGTAAAATTGAAAAAAGTTGAAAACATTTTTTTTTGGACTTAGTCATTTTTCCGGCATTTATCAGACTTTCAGATAGGGGAAATGTCAGTGAGCGTTCCGATTTCAGTTCCAGAGCGATTTGCCCAATAAGTCCTTGATATTTAGTCGATTTCAGCCAATTTTCTGGATTTTTGAAAATTTCACTTTTTTGTGAAAATATCCACTAAATGAGGGAATAATATGTGTGAGGGTACCACAGGAGAGTTCCAAATGTGTGTGGGTAGAATATATATCCCACGGGGGTAAAATTGAAAAAAGTTGAAAAAAAAATTTTTTGGACTCAGTCATTTTTCTGCCATTTATCATACTTTCAGATAGGGGAAATGTCAGTGAGCGTTCCGATTTCAGTTCCAGAGCGATTCGCCGGATGAGTCCTTGATATTTAGTCGTTTTCAGCCAATTTTCTGGATTTTTGAAAATTTCACTTTTCTGTGAAAATATCCACTAAATGAGGGAATAATATGTGTGAGGGTACCCCAGGAGAGTTCCAAATGTGGGTGGGTAGAATATATATCCCACGGGGGTAAAATTGAAAAAAGTTGAAAAAATATTTTTTTAGACTTAGTCATTTTTCTGGCGTTTATCAGACTTTCAGATAGGGGAAATGTCAGTGAGCATTCCGATTTCAGTTCCAGAGCGATTCGCCCAATGAGTCCTTGATATTTCGTCGTTTTCAGCCAATTTTTCTGTATTTTTGAAAATTTCACTTTTTTGTGAAAATATCCACTAAATGAGGGAATAATATGTGTGAGGGTACCCCAGGAGAGTTCCAAATGTGTGTGGGTAGAATATATATCCCACGCGGGTAAAATTGAAAAAAGTTGAAAAAAATTTTTTTTTGGACTTAGTCATTTTTCCGGCGTTTATCAGACTTTCAGATAGGGGAAATGTCAGTGAGCGTTCCAATTTCAGTTCCACAGCGATTCGCCGGATGAGTTCTTGATATTTAGTCGTTTTCAGCCAATTTTCTGGATTTTTGAAAATTTCACTTTTCTGTGAAAATATCCACTAAATGAGGGAATAATATGTGTGAGGGTACCCCAGGAGAGTTCCAAATGTGTGTGGGTAGAATATATATCCCACGGGGGTAAAATTGAAAAAAGTTGAAAACATTTTTTTTTGGACTTAGTCATTTTTCCGGCATTTATCAGACTTTCAGATAGGGGAAATGTCAGTGAGCGTTCCGATTTCAGTTCCAGAGCGATTTGCCCAATAAGTCCTTGATATTTAGTCGATTTCAGCCCATTTTCTGGATTTTTGAAAATTTCACTTTTTTGTGAAAATATCCACTAAATGAGGGAATAATATGTGTGAGGGTACCACAGGAGAGTTACAAATGTGTGTGGGTAGAATATATATCCCACGGGGGTAAAATTGAAAAAAGTTGAAAAAAAAATTTTTTGGACTCAGTCATTTTTCTGCCGTTTATCATACTTTCAGATAGGGGAAATGTCAGTGAGCATTCCAATTTCAGTTCCAGAGCGATTCGCCCAATGAGTCCTTGATATTTCGTCGTTTTCAGCCAATTTTTCTGGATTTTTGAAAATTTCACTTTTTTGTGAAAATATCCACTAAATGAGGGAATAATATGTGTGAGGGTACCCCAGGAGAGTTCCAAATGTGTGTTGGTAGAATATATATCCCACGGGGGTAAAATTGAAAAAAGTTGAAAACATTTTTTTTTGGACTTAGTCATTTTTCCGGCATTTATCAGACTTTCAGATAGGGGAAATGTCAGTGAGCGTTCCGATTTCAGTTCCAGAGCGATTTGCCCAATAAGTCCTTGATATTTAGTCGATTTCAGCCAATTTTCTGGATTTTTGAAAATTTCACTTTTTTGTGAAAATATCCACTAAATGAGGGAATAATATGTGTGAGGGTACCACAGGAGAGTTCCAAATGTGTGTGGGTAGAATATATATCCCACGGGGGTAAAATTGAAAAAAGTTGAAAAAAAAATTTTTTGGACTCAGTCATTTTTCTGCCATTTATCATACTTTCAGATAGGGGAAATGTCAGTGAGCGTTCCGATTTCAGTTCCAGAGCGATTCGCCGGATGAGTCCTTGATATTTAGTCGTTTTCAGCCAATTTTCTGGATTTTTGAAAATTTCACTTTTCTGTGAAAATATCCACTAAATGAGGGAATAATATGTGTGAGGGTACCCCAGGAGAGTTCCAAATGTGGGTGGGTAGAATATATATCCCACGGGGGTAAAATTGAAAAAAGTTGAAAAAATATTTTTTTAGACTTAGTCATTTTTCTGGCGTTTATCAGACTTTCAGATAGGGGAAATGTCAGTGAGCATTCCGATTTCAGTTCCAGAGCGATTCGCCCAATGAGTCCTTGATATTTCGTCGTTTTCAGCCAATTTTTCTGTATTTTTGAAAATTTCACTTTTTTGTGAAAATATCCACTAAATGAGGGAATAATATGTGTGAGGGTACCCCAGGAGAGTTCCAAATGTGTGTGGGTAGAATATATATCCCACGGCGGTAAAATTGAAAAAAGTTGAAAACATTTTTTTTTGGACTTAGTCATTTTTCCGGCGTTTATCAGCCTTTCAGATAGGGGAACTGTCAGTGAGCATTCCGATTTCAGTTCCAGAGCGATTCGCCCAATGAGTCCTTGATATTTCGTCGTTTTCAGCCAATTTTTCTGGATTTTTGAAAATTTCACTTTTTTGTGAAAATATCCACTAAATGAGGGAATAATATGTGTGAGGGTACCCCAGGAGAGTTCCAAATGTGTGTGGGTAGAATATATATCCCACGGGGGTAAAATTGAAAAAAGTTGAAAACATTTTTTTTTGGACTTAGTCATTTTTCCGGCGTTTATCAGCCTTTCAGATAGGGGAAATGTCAGTGAGCATTCCGATTTCAGTTCCAGAGCGATTAGCCCAATGAGTCCTTGATATTTTGTCGTTTTCAGCCAATTTTTCTGGATTTTTGAAAATTTCACTTTTTTGTGAAAATATCCACTAAATGAGGGAATAATATGTGTGAGGGTACCCCAGGAGAGTTCCAAATGTGTGTGGGTAGAATATATATCCCACGCGGGTAAAATTGAAAAAAGTTGAAAAAAATTTTTTTTTGGACTTAGTCATTTTTCCGGCGTTTATCAGACTTTCAGATAGGTGAAATGTCAGTGAGCGTTCCAATTTCAGTTCCAGAGCGATTCGCCGGATGAGTCCTTGATATTTAGTCGTTTTCAGCCAATTTTCTGGATTTTTGAAAATTTCACTTTTCTGTGAAAATATCCACTAAATGAGGGAATAATATGTGTGAGGGTACCCCAGGAGAGTTCCAAATGTGTGTGGGTAGAATATATATCCCACGCGGGTAAAATTGAAAAAAGTTGAAAAAAATTTTTTTTTGGACTTAGTAATTTTTCCGGCGTTTATCAGACTTTCAGATAGGTGAAATGTCAGTGAGCGTTCCGATTTCAGTTCCAGAGCGATTCGCCGGATGAGTCCTTGATATTTAGTCGTTTTCAGCCAATTTTCTGGATTTTTGAAAATTTCACTTTTCTGTGAAAATATCCACTAAATGAGGGAATAATATGTGTGAGGGTACCCCAGGAGAGTTCCAAATGTGTGTGGGTAGAATATATATCCCAAGCGGGTAAAATTGAAAAAAGTTGAAAAAAATTTTTTTTTGGACTTAGTCATTTTTCCGGCGTTTATCAGACTTTCAGATAGGTGAAATGTCAGTGAGCGTTCCAATTTCAGTTCCAGAGCGATTCGCCGGATGAGTCCTTGATATTTAGTCGTTTTCAGCCAATTTTCTGGATTTTTGAAAATTTCACTTTTCTGTGAAAATATCCACTAAATGAGGGAATAATATGTGTGAGGGTACCCCAGGAGAGTTCCAAATGTGTGTGGGTAGAATATATATCCCACGGGGGTAAAATTGAAAAAAGTTGAAAACATTTTTTTTTGGACTTAGTCATTTTTCCGGCATTTATCAGACTTTCAGATAGGGGAAATGTCAGTGAGCGTTCCGATTTCAGTTCCAGAGCGATTTGCCCAATAAGTCCTTGATATTTAGTCGATTTCAGCCCATTTTCTGGATTTTTGAAAATTTCACTTTTTTGTGAAAATATCCACTAAATGAGGGAATAATATGTGTGAGGGTACCACAGGAGAGTTACAAATGTGTGTGGGTAGAATATATATCCCACGGGGGTAAAATTGAAAAAAGTTGAAAAAAAAATTTTTTGGACTCAGTCATTTTTCTGCCGTTTATCATACTTTCAGATAGGGGAAATGTCAGTGAGCATTCCAATTTCAGTTCCAGAGCGATTCGCCCAATGAGTCCTTGATATTTCGTCGTTTTCAGCCAATTTTTCTGGATTTTTGAAAATTTCACTTTTTTGTGAAAATATCCACTAAATGAGGGAATAATATGTGTGAGGGTACCCCAGGAGAGTTCCAAATGTGTGTTGGTAGAATATATATCCCACGGGGGTAAAATTGAAAAAAGTTGAAAACATTTTTTTTTGGACTTAGTCATTTTTCCGGCATTTATCAGACTTTCAGATAGGGGAAATGTCAGTGAGCGTTCCGATTTCAGTTCCAGAGCGATTTGCCCAATAAGTCCTTGATATTTAGTCGATTTCAGCCAATTTTCTGGATTTTTGAAAATTTCACTTTTTTGTGAAAATATCCACTAAATGAGGGAATAATATGTGTGAGGGTACCACAGGAGAGTTCCAAATGTGTGTGGGTAGAATATATATCCCACGGGGGTAAAATTGAAAAAAGTTGAAAAAAAAATTTTTTGGACTCAGTCATTTTTCTGCCATTTATCATACTTTCAGATAGGGGAAATGTCAGTGAGCGTTCCGATTTCAGTTCCAGAGCGATTCGCCGGATGAGTCCTTGATATTTAGTCGTTTTCAGCCAATTTTCTGGATTTTTGAAAATTTCACTTTTCTGTGAAAATATCCACTAAATGAGGGAATAATATGTGTGAGGGTACCCCAGGAGAGTTCCAAATGTGGGTGGGTAGAATATATATCCCACGGGGGTAAAATTGAAAAAAGTTGAAAAAATATTTTTTTAGACTTAGTCATTTTTCTGGCGTTTATCAGACTTTCAGATAGGGGAAATGTCAGTGAGCATTCCGATTTCAGTTCCAGAGCGATTCGCCCAATGAGTCCTTGATATTTCGTCGTTTTCAGCCAATTTTTCTGTATTTTTGAAAATTTCACTTTTTTGTGAAAATATCCACTAAATGAGGGAATAATATGTGTGAGGGTACCCCAGGAGAGTTCCAAATGTGTGTGGGTAGAATATATATCCCACGGCGGTAAAATTGAAAAAAGTTGAAAACATTTTTTTTTGGACTTAGTCATTTTTCCGGCGTTTATCAGCCTTTCAGATAGGGGAACTGTCAGTGAGCATTCCGATTTCAGTTCCAGAGCGATTCGCCCAATGAGTCCTTGATATTTCGTCGTTTTCAGCCAATTTTTCTGGATTTTTGAAAATTTCACTTTTTTGTGAAAATATCCACTAAATGAGGGAATAATATGTGTGAGGGTACCCCAGGAGAGTTCCAAATGTGTGTGGGTAGAATATATATCCCACGGGGGTAAAATTGAAAAAAGTTGAAAACATTTTTTTTTGGACTTAGTCATTTTTCCGGCGTTTATCAGCCTTTCAGATAGGGGAAATGTCAGTGAGCATTCCGATTTCAGTTCCAGAGCGATTAGCCCAATGAGTCCTTGATATTTTGTCGTTTTCAGCCAATTTTTCTGGATTTTTGAAAATTTCACTTTTTTGTGAAAATATCCACTAAATGAGGGAATAATATGTGTGAGGGTACCCCAGGAGAGTTCCAAATGTGTGTGGGTAGAATATATATCCCACGCGGGTAAAATTGAAAAAAGTTGAAAAAAATTTTTTTTTGGACTTAGTCATTTTTCCGGCGTTTATCAGACTTTCAGATAGGTGAAATGTCAGTGAGCGTTCCAATTTCAGTTCCAGAGCGATTCGCCGGATGAGTCCTTGATATTTAGTCGTTTTCAGCCAATTTTCTGGATTTTTGAAAATTTCACTTTTCTGTGAAAATATCCACTAAATGAGGGAATAATATGTGTGAGGGTACCCCAGGAGAGTTCCAAATGTGTGTGGGTAGAATATATATCCCACGCGGGTAAAATTGAAAAAAGTTGAAAAAAATTTTTTTTTGGACTTAGTCATTTTTCCGGCGTTTATCAGACTTTCAGATAGGTGAAATGTCAGTGAGCGTTCCGATTTCAGTTCCAGAGCGATTCGCCGGATGAGTCCTTGATATTTAGTCGTTTTCAGCCAATTTTCTGGATTTTTGAAAATTTCACTTTTCTGTGAAAATATCCACTAAATGAGGGAATAATATGTGTGAGGGTACCCCAGGAGAGTTCCAAATGTGTGTGGGTAGAATATATATCCCAAGCGGGTAAAATTGAAAAAAGTTGAAAAAAATTTTTTTTTGGACTTAGTCATTTTTCCGGCGTTTATCAGACTTTCAGATAGGTGAAATGTCAGTGAGCGTTCCAATTTCAGTTCCAGAGCGATTCGCCGGATGAGTCCTTGATATTTAGTCGTTTTCAGCCAATTTTCTGGATTTTTGAAAATTTCACTTTTCTGTGAAAATATCCACTAAATGAGGGAATAATATGTGTGAGGGTACCCCAGGAGAGTTCCAAATGTGTGTGGGTAGAATATATATCCCACGGGGGTAAAATTGAAAAAAGTTGAAAACATTTTTTTTTGGACTTAGTCATTTTTCCGGCATTTATCAGACTTTCAGATAGGGGAAATGTCAGTGAGCGTTCCGATTTCAGTTCCAGAGCGATTTGCCCAATAAGTCCTTGATATTTACTGGTTTTCAGCCAATTTTCTGGATTTTTGAAAATTTCACTTTTTTGTGAAAATATCCACTAAATGAGGGAATAATATGTGTGAGGGTACCACAGGAGAGTTACAAATGTGTGTGGGTAGAATATATATCCCACGGGGGTAAAATTGAAAAAAGTTGAAAAAAAAATTTTTTGGACTCAGTCATTTTTCTGCCGTTTATCATACTTTCAGATAGGGGAAATGTCAGTGAGCATTCCAATTTCAGTTCCAGAGCGATTCGCCCAATGAGTCCTTGATATTTCGTCGTTTTCAGCCAATTTTTCTGGATTTTTGAAAATTTCACTTTTTTGTGAAAATATCCACTAAATGAGGGAATAATATGTGTGAGGGTACCCCAGGAGAGTTCCAAATGTGTGTTGGTAGAATATATATCCCACGGGGGTAAAATTGAAAAAAGTTGAAAACATTTTTTTTTGGACTTAGTCATTTTTCCGGCATTTATCAGACTTTCAGATAGGGGAAATGTCAGTGAGCGTTCCGATTTCAGTTCCAGAGCGATTTGCCCAATAAGTCCTTGATATTTAGTCGATTTCAGCCAATTTTCTGGATTTTTGAAAATTTCACTTTTTTGTGAAAATATCCACTAAATGAGGGAATAATATGTGTGAGGGTACCACAGGAGAGTTCCAAATGTGTGTGGGTAGAATATATATCCCACGGGGGTAAAATTGAAAAAAGTTGAAAAAAAAATTTTTTGGACTCAGTCATTTTTCTGCCATTTATCATACTTTCAGATAGGGGAAATGTCAGTGAGCGTTCCGATTTCAGTTCCAGAGCGATTCGCCGGATGAGTCCTTGATATTTAGTCGTTTTCAGCCAATTTTCTGGATTTTTGAAAATTTCACTTTTCTGTGAAAATATCCACTAAATGAGGGAATAATATGTGTGAGGGTACCCCAGGAGAGTTCCAAATGTGGGTGGGTAGAATATATATCCCACGGGGGTAAAATTGAAAAAAGTTGAAAAAATATTTTTTTAGACTTAGTCATTTTTCTGGCGTTTATCAGACTTTCAGATAGGGGAAATGTCAGTGAGCATTCCGATTTCAGTTCCAGAGCGATTCGCCCAATGAGTCCTTGATATTTCGTCGTTTTCAGCCAATTTTTCTGTATTTTTGAAAATTTCACTTTTTTGTGAAAATATCCACTAAATGAGGGAATAATATGTGTGAGGGTACCCCAGGAGAGTTCCAAATGTGTGTGGGTAGAATATATATCCCACGCGGGTAAAATTGAAAAAAGTTGAAAAAAATTTTTTTTTGGACTTAGTCATTTTTCCGGCGTTTATCAGACTTTCAGATAGGGGAAATGTCAGTGAGCGTTCCAATTTCAGTTCCACAGCGATTCGCCGGATGAGTTCTTGATATTTAGTCGTTTTCAGCCAATTTTCTGGATTTTTGAAAATTTCACTTTTCTGTGAAAATATCCACTAAATGAGGGAATAATATGTGTGAGGGTACCCCAGGAGAGTTCCAAATGTGTGTGGGTAGAATATATATCCCACGGGGGTAAAATTGAAAAAAGTTGAAAACATTTTTTTTTGGACTTAGTCATTTTTCCGGCATTTATCAGACTTTCAGATAGGGGAAATGTCAGTGAGCGTTCCGATTTCAGTTCCAGAGCGATTTGCCCAATAAGTCCTTGATATTTAGTCGATTTCAGCCCATTTTCTGGATTTTTGAAAATTTCACTTTTTTGTGAAAATATCCACTAAATGAGGGAATAATATGTGTGAGGGTACCACAGGAGAGTTACAAATGTGTGTGGGTAGAATATATATCCCACGGGGGTAAAATTGAAAAAAGTTGAAAAAAAAATTTTTTGGACTCAGTCATTTTTCTGCCGTTTATCATACTTTCAGATAGGGGAAATGTCAGTGAGCATTCCAATTTCAGTTCCAGAGCGATTCGCCCAATGAGTCCTTGATATTTCGTCGTTTTCAGCCAATTTTTCTGGATTTTTGAAAATTTCACTTTTTTGTGAAAATATCCACTAAATGAGGGAATAATATGTGTGAGGGTACCCCAGGAGAGTTCCAAATGTGTGTTGGTAGAATATATATCCCACGGGGGTAAAATTGAAAAAAGTTGAAAACATTTTTTTTTGGACTTAGTCATTTTTCCGGCATTTATCAGACTTTCAGATAGGGGAAATGTCAGTGAGCGTTCCGATTTCAGTTCCAGAGCGATTTGCCCAATAAGTCCTTGATATTTAGTCGATTTCAGCCAATTTTCTGGATTTTTGAAAATTTCACTTTTTTGTGAAAATATCCACTAAATGAGGGAATAATATGTGTGAGGGTACCACAGGAGAGTTCCAAATGTGTGTGGGTAGAATATATATCCCACGGGGGTAAAATTGAAAAAAGTTGAAAAAAAAATTTTTTGGACTCAGTCATTTTTCTGCCATTTATCATACTTTCAGATAGGGGAAATGTCAGTGAGCGTTCCGATTTCAGTTCCAGAGCGATTCGCCGGATGAGTCCTTGATATTTAGTCGTTTTCAGCCAATTTTCTGGATTTTTGAAAATTTCACTTTTCTGTGAAAATATCCACTAAATGAGGGAATAATATGTGTGAGGGTACCCCAGGAGAGTTCCAAATGTGGGTGGGTAGAATATATATCCCACGGGGGTAAAATTGAAAAAAGTTGAAAAAATATTTTTTTAGACTTAGTCATTTTTCTGGCGTTTATCAGACTTTCAGATAGGGGAAATGTCAGTGAGCATTCCGATTTCAGTTCCAGAGCGATTCGCCCAATGAGTCCTTGATATTTCGTCGTTTTCAGCCAATTTTTCTGTATTTTTGAAAATTTCACTTTTTTGTGAAAATATCCACTAAATGAGGGAATAATATGTGTGAGGGTACCCCAGGAGAGTTCCAAATGTGTGTGGGTAGAATATATATCCCACGGCGGTAAAATTGAAAAAAGTTGAAAACATTTTTTTTTGGACTTAGTCATTTTTCCGGCGTTTATCAGCCTTTCAGATAGGGGAACTGTCAGTGAGCATTCCGATTTCAGTTCCAGAGCGATTCGCCCAATGAGTCCTTGATATTTCGTCGTTTTCAGCCAATTTTTCTGGATTTTTGAAAATTTCACTTTTTTGTGAAAATATCCACTAAATGAGGGAATAATATGTGTGAGGGTACCCCAGGAGAGTTCCAAATGTGTGTGGGTAGAATATATATCCCACGGGGGTAAAATTGAAAAAAGTTGAAAACATTTTTTTTTGGACTTAGTCATTTTTCCGGCGTTTATCAGCCTTTCAGATAGGGGAAATGTCAGTGAGCATTCCGATTTCAGTTCCAGAGCGATTAGCCCAATGAGTCCTTGATATTTTGTCGTTTTCAGCCAATTTTTCTGGATTTTTGAAAATTTCACTTTTTTGTGAAAATATCCACTAAATGAGGGAATAATATGTGTGAGGGTACCCCAGGAGAGTTCCAAATGTGTGTGGGTAGAATATATATCCCACGCGGGTAAAATTGAAAAAAGTTGAAAAAAATTTTTTTTTGGACTTAGTCATTTTTCCGGCGTTTATCAGACTTTCAGATAGGTGAAATGTCAGTGAGCGTTCCAATTTCAGTTCCAGAGCGATTCGCCGGATGAGTCCTTGATATTTAGTCGTTTTCAGCCAATTTTCTGGATTTTTGAAAATTTCACTTTTCTGTGAAAATATCCACTAAATGAGGGAATAATATGTGTGAGGGTACCCCAGGAGAGTTCCAAATGTGTGTGGGTAGAATATATATCCCACGCGGGTAAAATTGAAAAAAGTTGAAAAAAATTTTTTTTTGGACTTAGTCATTTTTCCGGCGTTTATCAGACTTTCAGATAGGTGAAATGTCAGTGAGCGTTCCGATTTCAGTTCCAGAGCGATTCGCCGGATGAGTCCTTGATATTTAGTCGTTTTCAGCCAATTTTCTGGATTTTTGAAAATTTCACTTTTCTGTGAAAATATCCACTAAATGAGGGAATAATATGTGTGAGGGTACCCCAGGAGAGTTCCAAATGTGTGTGGGTAGAATATATATCCCAAGCGGGTAAAATTGAAAAAAGTTGAAAAAAATTTTTTTTTGGACTTAGTCATTTTTCCGGCGTTTATCAGACTTTCAGATAGGTGAAATGTCAGTGAGCGTTCCAATTTCAGTTCCAGAGCGATTCGCCGGATGAGTCCTTGATATTTAGTCGTTTTCAGCCAATTTTCTGGATTTTTGAAAATTTCACTTTTCTGTGAAAATATCCACTAAATGAGGGAATAATATGTGTGAGGGTACCCCAGGAGAGTTCCAAATGTGTGTGGGTAGAATATATATCCCACGGGGGTAAAATTGAAAAAAGTTGAAAACATTTTTTTTTGGACTTAGTCATTTTTCCGGCATTTATCAGACTTTCAGATAGGGGAAATGTCAGTGAGCGTTCCGATTTCAGTTCCAGAGCGATTTGCCCAATAAGTCCTTGATATTTACTGGTTTTCAGCCAATTTTCTGGATTTTTGAAAATTTCACTTTTTTGTGAAAATATCCACTAAATGAGGGAATAATATGTGTGAGGGTACCACAGGAGAGTTCCAAATGTGTGTGGGTAGAATATATATCCCACGGGGGTAAAATTGAAAAAAGTTGAAAAAAAAATTTTTTGGACTCAGTCATTTTTCTGGCGTTTATTTGACGTTCAGATAGGGGAAATGTCAGTGAGCATTCCAATTTCAGTTCCAGAGCGATTCGCCCAATGAGTCCTTGATATTTCGTTTTCAGCCAATTTTTCTGGATTTTTGAAAATTTCACTTTTTGGTGAAAATATCCACTAAATGAGGGAATAATATGTGTGAGGGTACCCCAGGAGAGTTCCAAATGTGTGTGGGTAGAATATATATCCAACGGGGGTAAAATTGAAAAAAGTTGAAAACATTTTTTTTTGGACTTAGTAATTTTTCCGGCATTCATCAGACTTTCAGATAGGGGAAATGTCAGTGAGCATTCCGATTTCAGTTCCAGAGCGATTCGCCCAATGAGTCCTTGATATTTCGTCGTTTTCAGCCAATTTTTCTGGATTTTTGAAAATTTCACTTTTTTGTGAAAATATCCACTAACTGAGGGAATAATATGTGTGAGGGTACCCCAGGAGAGTTCCAAATGTGTGTGGGTAGAATATATATCCCACGGGGGTAAAATTGAAAAAAGTTGAAAACATTTTTTTTTTTACTTAGTCATTTTTCCGGCATTTATCAGACTTTCAGATAGGGGAAATGTCAGTGAGCGTTCCGATTTCAGTTCCAGAGCGATTTGCCCAATAAGTCCTTGATATTTAGTCGATTCCAGCCAATTTTCTGGATTTTTGAAAATTTCACTTTTTTGTGAAAATATCCACTAAATGAGGGAATAATATGTGTGAGGGTACCCCAGGAGAGTTCCAAATGTGGGTGGGTAGAATATATATCCCACGCGGGTAAAATTGAAAAAAGTTGAAAAAATATTTTTTTAGACTTAGTCATTTTTCCGGCATTTATCAGACTTTCAGATAGGGGAAATGTCAGTGAGCATTCCGATTTCAGTTCCAGAGCGATTCGCCCAATGAGTCCTTGATATTTAGTCGTTTTCAGCCAATTTTCTGGATTTTTGAAAATTTCACTTTTCTGTGAAAATATCCACTAAATGAGGGAATAATATGTGTGAGGGTACCCCAGCAGAGTTCCAAATGTGTGTGGGTAGAATATATATCCCACGGGGGTAAAATTGAAAAAAGTTGAAAACATTTTTTTTTGGACTTAGTCATTTTTCCGGCATTTATCAGACTTTCAGATAGGGGAAATGTCAGTGAGCGTTCCGATTTCAGTTCCAGAGCGATTTGCCCAATAAGTCCTTGATATTTACTGGTTTTCAGCCAATTTTCTGGATTTTTGAAAATTTCACTTTTTTGTGAAAATATCCACTAAATAAGGGAATAATATGTGTGAGGGTACCACAGGAGAGTTCCAAATGTGTGTGGGTAGAATATATATCCCACGGGGGTAAAATTGAAAAAAGTTGAAAAAAAAATTTTTTGGACTCAGTCATTTTTCCGGCATTTATCTGACTTTCAGATAGGGGAAATGTCAGTGAGCATTCCGATTTCAGTTCCAGAGCGTTTCGCCCAATGAGTCCTTGATATTTCGTCGTTTTCAGCCAATTTTTCTGGATTTTTGAAAATTTCACTTTTTTGTGAAAATATCCACTAAATGAGGGAATAATATGTGTGAGGGTACCCCAGGAGAGTTCCAAATGTGTGTGGGTAGAATATATATCCCACGCGGGTAAAATTGAAAAAAGTTGAAAAAAATTTTTTTTTGGACTTAGTCATTTTTCCGGCGTTTATCAGACTTTCAGATAGGTGAAATGTCAGTGAGCGTTCCAATTTCAGTTCCAGAGCGATTCGCCGGATGAGTCCTTGATATTTAGTCGTTTTCAGCCAATTTTCTGGATTTTTGAAAATTTCACTTTTCTGTGAAAATATCCACTAAATGAGGGAATAATATGTGTGAGGGTACCCCAGGAGAGTTCCAAATGTGTGTGGGTAGAATATATATCCCACGGGGGTAAAATTGAAAAAAGTTGAAAACATTTTTTTTTGGACTTAGTCATTTTTCCGGCATTTATCAGACTTTCAGATAGGGGAAATGTCAGTGAGCGTTCCGATTTCAGTTCCAGAGCGATTTGCCCAATAAGTCCTTGATATTTACTGGTTTTCAGCCAATTTTCTGGATTTTTGAAAATTTCACTTTTTTGTGAAAATATCCACTAAATGAGGGAATAATATGTGTGAGGGTACCACAGGAGAGTTCCAAATGTGTGTGGGTAGAATATATATCCCACGGGGGTAAAATTGAAAAAAGTTGAAAAAAAAATTTTTTGGACTCAGTCATTTTTCTGGCGTTTATTTGACTTTCAGATAGGGGAAATGTCAGTGAGCATTCCAATTTCAGTTCCAGAGCGATTCGCCCAATGAGTCCTTGATATTTCGTTTTCAGCCAATTTTTCTGGATTTTTGAAAATTTCACTTTTTGGTGAAAATATCCACTAAATGAGGGAATAATATGTGTGAGGGTACCCCAGGAGAGTTCCAAATGTGTGTGGGTAGAATATATATCCAACGGGGGTAAAATTGAAAAAAGTTGAAAACATTTTTTTTTGGACTTAGTAATTTTTCCGGCATTCATCAGACTTTCAGATAGGGGAAATGTCAGTGAGCATTCCGATTTCAGTTCCAGAGCAATTCGCCCAATGAGTCCTTGATATTTCGTCGTTTTCAGCCAATTTTTCTGGATTTTTGAAAATTTCACTTTTTTGTGAAAATATCCACTAACTGAGGGAATAATATGTGTGAGGGTACCCCAGGAGAGTTCCAAATGTGTGTGGGTAGAATATATATCCCACGGGGGTAAAATTGAAAAAAGTTGAAAACATTTTTTTTTTGACTTAGTCATTTTTCCGGCATTTATCAGACTTTCAGATAGGGGAAATATCAGTGAGCGTTCCGATTTCAGTTCCAGAGCGATTTGCCCAATAAGTCCTTGATATTTAGTCGATTTCAGCCAATTTTCTGGATTTTTGAAAATTTCACTTTTTTGTGAAAATATCCACTAAATGAGGGAATAATATGTGTGAGGGTACCCCAGGAGAGTTCCAAATGTGGGTGGGTAGAATATATATCCCACGCGGGTAAAATTGAAAAAAGTTGAAAAAATATTTTTTTAGACTTAGTCATTTTTCCGGCATTTATCAGACTTTCAGATAGGGGAAATGTCAGTGAGCATTCCGATTTCAGTTCCAGAGCGATTCGCCCAATGAGTCCTTGATATTTAGTCGTTTTCAGCCAATTTTCTGGATTTTTGAAAATTTCACTTTTTTGTGAAAATATCCACTAAATGAGGGAATAATATGTGTGAGGGTACCACAGGAGAGTTCCAAATGTGTGTGGGTAGAATATATATCCCACGGGGATAAAATTGAAAAAAGTTGAAAAAAAAATTTTTTGGACTCAGTCATTTTTCTGCCGTTTATCATACTTTCAGATAGGGGAAATGTCAGTGAGCGTTCCGATTTCAGTTCCAGAGCGATTCGTCCAATGAGTCCTTGATATTTAGTCGTTTTCAGCCAATTTTCTGGATTTTTGAAAATTTCACTTTTTTGTGAAAATATCCACTAAATGAGGGAATAATATGTGTGAGGGTACCCCAGGAGAGTTCCAAATGTGTGTGGGTAGAATATATATCCCACGGCGGTAAAATTGAAAAAAGTTGAAAACATTTTTTTTTGGACTTAGTCATTTTTCCGGCGTTTATCAGCCTTTCAGATAGGGGAAATGTCAGTGAGCATTCCGATTTCAGTTCCAGAGCGATTCGCCCAATGAGTCCTTGATATTTCGTCGTTTTCAGCCAATTTTTCTGGATTTTTGAAAATTTCACTTTTTTGTGAAAATATCCACTAAATGAGGGAATAATATGTGTGAGGGTACCCCAGGAGAGTTCCAAATGTGTGTGGGTAGAATATATATCCCACGGGGGTAAAATTGAAAAAAGTTGAAAACATTTTTTTTTGGACTTAGTCATTTTTCCGGCGTTTATCAGCCTTTCAGATAGGGGAAATGTCAGTGAGCATTCCGATTTCAGTTCCAGAGCGATTAGCCCAATGAGTCCTTGATATTTCGTCGTTTTCAGCCAATTTTTCTGGATTTTTGAAAATTTCACTTTTTTGTGAAAATATCCACTAAATGAGGGAATAATATGTGTGAGGGTACCCCAGGAGAGTTCCAAATGTGTGTGGGTAGAATATATATCCCACGCGGGTAAAATTGAAAAAAGTTGAAAAAAAAATTTTTTTGGACTTAGTCATTTTTCCGGCGTTTATCAGACTTTCAGATAGGGGAAATGTCAGTGAGCGTTCCAATTTCAGTTCCAGAGCGATTCGCCGGATGAGTCCTTGATATTTAGTCGTTTTCAGCCAATTTTCTGGATTTTTGAAAATTTCACTTTTCTGTGAAAATATCCACTAAATGAGGGAATAATATGTGTGAAGGTACCCCAGGAGAGTTCCAAATGTGTGTGGGTAGAATATATATCCCACGGAGGTAAAATTGAAAAAAGTTGAAAACATTTTTTTTTGGACTTAGTCATTTTTCCGGCATTTATCAGACTTTCAGATAGGGGAAATGTCAGTGAGCGTTCCGATTTCAGTTCCAGAGCGATTTGCCCAATAAGTCCTTGATATTTACTGGTTTTCAGCCAATTTTCTGGATTTTTGAAAATTTCACTTTTTTGTGAAAATATCCACTAAATGAGGGAATAATATGTGTGAGGGTACCACAGGAGAGTTCTAAATGTGTGTGGGTAGAATATATATCCCACGGGGGTAAAATTGAAAAAAGTTGAAAAAAAAATTTTTTGGACTCAGTCATTTTTCTTGCGTTTATTTGACTTTCAGATAGGGGAAATGTCAGTGAGCATTCCAATTTCAGTTCCAGAGCGATTCGCCCAATGAGTCCTTGATATTTCGTCGTTTTCAGCCAATTTTTCTGGATTTTTGAAAATTTCACTTTTTGGTGAAAATATCCACTAAATGAGGGAATAATATGTGTGAGGGTACCCCAGGAGAGTTCCAAATGTGTGTGGGTAGAATATATATCCAACGGGGGTAAAATTGAAAAAAGTTGAAAACATTTTTTTTTGGACTTAGTAATTTTTCCGGCATTCATCAGACTTTCAGATAGGGGAAATGTCAGTGAGCATTCCGATTTCAGTTCCAGAGCGATTCGCCCAATGAGTCCTTGATATTTCGTCGTTTTCAGCCAATTTTTCTGGATTTTTGAAAATTTCACTTTTTTGTGAAAATATCCACTAAATGAGGGAATAATATGTGTGAGGGTACCCCAGGAGAGTTCCAAATGTGTGTGGGTAGAATATATATCCCACGGGGGTAAAATTGAAAAAAGTTGAAAACATTTTTTTTTTTACTTAGTCATTTTTCCGGCATTTATCAGACTTTCAGATAGGGGAAATGTCAGTGAGCGTTCCGATTTCAGTTCCAGAGCGATTTGCCCAATAAGTCCTTGATATTTAGTCGATTTCAGCCAATTTTCTGGATTTTTGAAAATTTCACTTTTTTGTGAAAATATCCACTAAATGAGGGAATAATATGTGTGAGGGTACCCCAGGAGAGTTCCAAATGTGGGTGGGTAGAATATATATCCCACGCGGGTAAAATTGAAAAAAGTTGAAAAAATATTTTTTTAGACTTAGTCATTTTTCCGGCATTTATCAGACTTTCAGATAGGGGAAATGTCAGTGAGCATTCCGATTTCAGTTCCAGAGCGATTCGCCCAATGAGTCCTTGATATTTAGTCGTTTTCAGCCAATTTTCTGGATTTTTGAAAATTTCACTTTTTTGTGAAAATATCCACTAAATGAGGGAATAATATGTGTGAGGGTACCACAGGAGAGTTCCAAATGTGTGTGGGTAGAATATATATCCCACGGGGGTAAAATTGAAAAAAGTTGAAAAAAAAATTTTTTGGACTCAGTCATTTTTCTGCCGTTTATCATACTTTCAGATAGGGGAAATGTCAGTGAGCGTTCCGATTTCAGTTCCAGAGCGATTCGTCCAATGAGTCCTTGATATTTAGTCGTTTTCAGCCAATTTTCTGGATTTTTGAAAATTTCACTTTTTTGTGAAAATATCCACTAAATGAGGGAATAATATGTGTGAGGGTACCCCAGGAGAGTTCCAAATGTGTGTGGGTAGAATATATATCCCACGGCGGTAAAATTGAAAAAAGTTGAAAACATTTTTTTTTGGACTTAGTCATTTTTCCGGCGTTTATCAGCCTTTCAGATAGGGGAAATGTCAGTGAGCATTCCGATTTCAGTTCCAGAGCGATTCGCCCAATGAGTCCTTGATATTTCGTCGTTTTCAGCCAATTTTTCTGGATTTTTGAAAATTTCACTTTTTTGTGAAAATATCCACTAAATGAGGGAATAATATGTGTGAGGGTACCCCAGGAGAGTTCCAAATGTGTGTGGGTAGAATATATATCCCACGGGGGTAAAATTGAAAAAAGTTGAAAACATTTTTTTTTGGACTTAGTCATTTTTCCGGCGTTTATCAGCCTTTCAGATAGGGGAAATGTCAGTGAGCATTCCGATTTCAGTTCCAGAGCGATTAGCCCAATGAGTCCTTGATATTTCGTCGTTTTCAGCCAATTTTTCTGGATTTTTGAAAATTTCACTTTTTTGTGAAAATATCCACTAAATGAGGGAATAATATGTGTGAGGGTACCCCAGGAGAGTTCCAAATGTGTGTGGGTAGAATATATATCCCACGCGGGTAAAATTGAAAAAAGTTGAAAAAAAAATTTTTTTGGACTTAGTCATTTTTCCGGCGTTTATCAGACTTTCAGATAGGGGAAATGTCAGTGAGCGTTCCAATTTCAGTTCCAGAGCGATTCGCCGGATGAGTCCTTGATATTTAGTCGTTTTCAGCCAATTTTCTGGATTTTTGAAAATTTCACTTTTCTGTGAAAATATCCACTAAATGAGGGAATAATATGTGTGAAGGTACCCCAGGAGAGTTCCAAATGTGTGTGGGTAGAATATATATCCCACGGAGGTAAAATTGAAAAAAGTTGAAAACATTTTTTTTTGGACTTAGTCATTTTTCCGGCATTTATCAGACTTTCAGATAGGGGAAATGTCAGTGAGCGTTCCGATTTCAGTTCCAGAGCGATTTGCCCAATAAGTCCTTGATATTTACTGGTTTTCAGCCAATTTTCTGGATTTTTGAAAATTTCACTTTTTTGTGAAAATATCCACTAAATGAGGGAATAATATGTGTGAGGGTACCACAGGAGAGTTCTAAATGTGTGTGGGTAGAATATATATCCCACGGGGGTAAAATTGAAAAAAGTTGAAAAAAAAAATTTTTGGACTCAGTCATTTTTCTTGCGTTTATTTGACTTTCAGATAGGGGAAATGTCAGTGAGCATTCCAATTTCAGTTCCAGAGCGATTCGCCCAATGAGTCCTTGATATTTCGTCGTTTTCAGCCAATTTTTCTGGATTTTTGAAAATTTCACTTTTTGGTGAAAATATCCACTAAATGAGGGAATAATATGTGTGAGGGTACCCCAGGAGAGTTCCAAATGTGTGTGGGTAGAATATATATCCAACGGGGGTAAAATTGAAAAAAGTTGAAAACATTTTTTTTTGGACTTAGTAATTTTTCCGGCATTCATCAGACTTTCAGATAGGGGAAATGTCAGTGAGCATTCCGATTTCAGTTCCAGAGCGATTCGCCCAATGAGTCCTTGATATTTCGTCGTTTTCAGCCAATTTTTCTGGATTTTTGAAAATTTCACTTTTTTGTGAAAATATCCACTAAATGAGGGAATAATATGTGTGAGGGTACCCCAGGAGAGTTCCAAATGTGTGTGGGTAGAATATATATCCCACGGGGGTAAAATTGAAAAAAGTTGAAAACATTTTTTTTTTTACTTAGTCATTTTTCCGGCATTTATCAGACTTTCAGATAGGGGAAATGTCAGTGAGCGTTCCGATTTCAGTTCCAGAGCGATTTGCCCAATAAGTCCTTGATATTTAGTCGATTTCAGCCAATTTTCTGGATTTTTGAAAATTTCACTTTTTATGAAAATATCCACTAAATGAGGGAATAATATGTGTGAGGGTACCCCAGGAGAGTTCCAAATGTGGGTGGGTAGAATATATATCCCACGCGGGTAAAATTGAAAAAAGTTGAAAAAATATTTTTTTAGACTTAGTCATTTTTCCGGCATTTATCAGACTTTCAGATAGGGGAAATGTCAGTGAGCATTCCGATTTCAGTTCCAGAGCGATTCGCCCAATGAGTCCTTGATATTTAGTCGTTTTCAGCCAATTTTCTGGATTTTTGAAAATTTCACTTTTTTGTGAAAATATCCACTAAATGAGGGAATAATATGTGTGAGGGTACCACAGGAGAGTTCCAAATGTGTGTGGGTAGAATATATATCCCACGGGGGTAAAATTGAAAAAAGTTGAAAAAAAAATTTTTTGGACTCAGTCATTTTTCTGCCGTTTATCATACTTTCAGATAGGGGAAATGTCAGTGAGCGTTCCGATTTCAGTTCCAGAGCGATTCGTCCAATGAGTCCTTGATATTTAGTCGTTTTCAGCCAATTTTCTGGATTTTTGAAAATTTCACTTTTTTGTGAAAATATCCACTAAATGAGGGAATAATATGTGTGAGGGTACCCCAGGAGAGTTCCAAATGTGTGTGGGTAGAATATATATCCCACGGCGGTAAAATTGAAAAAAGTTGAAAACATTTTTTTTTGGACTTAGTCATTTTTCCGGCGTTTATCAGCCTTTCAGATAGGGGAAATGTCAGTGAGCATTCCGATTTCAGTTCCAGAGCGATTCGCCCAATGAGTCCTTGATATTTCGTCGTTTTCAGCCAATTTTTCTGGATTTTTGAAAATTTCACTTTTTTGTGAAAATATCCACTAAATGAGGGAATAATATGTGTGAGGGTACCCCAGGAGAGTTCCAAATGTGTGTGGGTAGAATATATATCCCACGGGGGTAAAATTGAAAAAAGTTGAAAACATTTTTTTTTGGACTTAGTCATTTTTCCGGCGTTTATCAGCCTTTCAGATAGGGGAAATGTCAGTGAGCATTCCGATTTCAGTTCCAGAGCGATTAGCCCAATGAGTCCTTGATATTTCGTCGTTTTCAGCCAATTTTTCTGGATTTTTGAAAATTTCACTTTTTTGTGAAAATATCCACTAAATGAGGGAATAATATGTGTGAGGGTACCCCAGGAGAGTTCCAAATGTGTGTGGGTAGAATATTTATCCCACGCGGGTAAAATTGAAAAAAGTTGAAAAAAAAATTTTTTGGACTCAGTCATTTTTCTTGCGTTTATTTGACTTTCAGATAGGGGAAATGTCAGTGAGCATTCCAATTTCAGTTCCAGAGCGATTCGCCCAATGAGTCCTTGATATTTCGTCGTTTTCAGCCAATTTTTCTGGATTTTTGAAAATTTCACTTTTTGGTGAAAATATCCACTAAATGAGGGAATAATATGTGTGAGGGTACCCCAGGAGAGTTCCAAATGTGTGTGGGTAGAATATATATCCAACGGGGGTAAAATTGAAAAAAGTTGAAAACATTTTTTTTTGGACTTAGTAATTTTTCCGGCATTCATCAGACTTTCAGATAGGGGAAATGTCAGTGAGCATTCCGATTTCAGTTCCAGAGCGATTCGCCCAATGAGTCCTTGATATTTCGTCGTTTTCAGCCAATTTTTCTGGATTTTTGAAAATTTCACTTTTTTGTGAAAATATCCACTAAATGAGGGAATAATATGTGTGAGGGTACCCCAGGAGAGTTCCAAATGTGTGTGGGTAGAATATATATCCCACGGGGGTAAAATTGAAAAAAGTTGAAAACATTTTTTTTTTTACTTAGTCATTTTTCCGGCATTTATCAGACTTTCAGATAGGGGAAATGTCAGTGAGCGTTCCGATTTCAGTTCCAGAGCGATTTGCCCAATAAGTCCTTGATATTTAGTCGATTTCAGCCAATTTTCTGGATTTTTGAAAATTTCACTTTTTTGTGAAAATATCCACTAAATGAGGGAATAATATGTGTGAGGGTACCCCAGGAGAGTTCCAAATGTGGGTGGGTAGAATATATATCCCACGCGGGTAAAATTGAAAAAAGTTGAAAAAATATTTTTTTAGACTTAGTCATTTTTCCGGCATTTATCAGACTTTCAGATAGGGGAAATGTCAGTGAGCATTCCGATTTCAGTTCCAGAGCGATTCGCCCAATGAGTCCTTGATATTTAGTCGTTTTCAGCCAATTTTCTGGATTTTTGAAAATTTCACTTTTTTGTGAAAATATCCACTAAATGAGGGAATAATATGTGTGAGGGTACCACAGGAGAGTTCCAAATGTGTGTGGGTAGAATATATATCCCACGGGGGTAAAATTGAAAAAAGTTGAAAAAAAAATTTTTTGGACTCAGTCATTTTTCTGCCGTTTATCATACTTTCAGATAGGGGAAATGTCAGTGAGCGTTCCGATTTCAGTTCCAGAGCGATTCGTCCAATGAGTCCTTGATATTTAGTCGTTTTCAGCCAATTTTCTGGATTTTTGAAAATTTCACTTTTTTGTGAAAATATCCACTAAATGAGGGAATAATATGTGTGAGGGTACCCCAGGAGAGTTCCAAATGTGTGTGGGTAGAATATATATCCCACGGCGGTAAAATTGAAAAAAGTTGAAAACATTTTTTTTTGGACTTAGTCATTTTTCCGGCGTTTATCAGCCTTTCAGATAGGGGAAATGTCAGTGAGCATTCCGATTTCAGTTCCAGAGCGATTCGCCCAATGAGTCCTTGATATTTCGTCGTTTTCAGCCAATTTTTCTGGATTTTTGAAAATTTCACTTTTTTGTGAAAATATCCACTAAATGAGGGAATAATATGTGTGAGGGTACCCCAGGAGAGTTCCAAATGTGTGTGGGTAGAATATATATCCCACGGGGGTAAAATTGAAAAAAGTTGAAAACATTTTTTTTTGGACTTAGTCATTTTTCCGGCGTTTATCAGCCTTTCAGATAGGGGAAATGTCAGTGAGCATTCCGATTTCAGTTCCAGAGCGATTAGCCCAATGAGTCCTTGATATTTCGTCGTTTTCAGCCAATTTTTCTGGATTTTTGAAAATTTCACTTTTTTGTGAAAATATCCACTAAATGAGGGAATAATATGTGTGAGGGTACCCCAGGAGAGTTCCAAATGTGTGTGGGTAGAATATTTATCCCACGCGGGTAAAATTGAAAAAAGTTGAAAAAAAAATTTTTTGGACTCAGTCATTTTTCTTGCGTTTATTTGACTTTCAGATAGGGGAAATGTCAGTGAGCATTCCAATTTCAGTTCCAGAGCGATTCGCCCAATGAGTCCTTGATATTTCGTCGTTTTCAGCCAATTTTTCTGGATTTTTGAAAATTTCACTTTTTGGTGAAAATATCCACTAAATGAGGGAATAATATGTGTGAGGGTACCCCAGGAGAGTTCCAAATGTGTGTGGGTAGAATATATATCCAACGGGGGTAAAATTGAAAAAAGTTGAAAACATTTTTTTTTGGACTTAGTAATTTTTCCGGCATTCATCAGACTTTCAGATAGGGGAAATGTCAGTGAGCATTCCGATTTCAGTTCCAGAGCGATTCGCCCAATGAGTCCTTGATATTTCGTCGTTTTCAGCCAATTTTTCTGGATTTTTGAAAATTTCACTTTTTTGTGAAAATATCCACTAAATGAGGGAATAATATGTGTGAGGGTACCCCAGGAGAGTTCCAAATGTGTGTGGGTAGAATATATATCCCACGGGGGTAAAATTGAAAAAAGTTGAAAACATTTTTTTTTTTACTTAGTCATTTTTCCGGCATTTATCAGACTTTCAGATAGGGGAAATGTCAGTGAGCGTTCCGATTTCAGTTCCAGAGCGATTTGCCCAATAAGTCCTTGATATTTAGTCGATTTCAGCCAATTTTCTGGATTTTTGAAAATTTCACTTTTTTGTGAAAATATCCACTAAATGAGGGAATAATATGTGTGAGGGTACCCCAGGAGAGTTCCAAATGTGGGTGGGTAGAATATATATCCCACGCGGGTAAAATTGAAAAAAGTTGAAAAAATATTTTTTTAGACTTAGTCATTTTTCCGGCATTTATCAGACTTTCAGATAGGGGAAATGTCAGTGAGCATTCCGATTTCAGTTCCAGAGCGATTCGCCCAATGAGTCCTTGATATTTAGTCGTTTTCAGCCAATTTTCTGGATTTTTGAAAATTTCACTTTTTTGTGAAAATATCCACTAAATGAGGGAATAATATGTGTGAGGGTACCACAGGAGAGTTCCAAATGTGTGTGGGTAGAATATATATCCCACGGGGGTAAAATTGAAAAAAGTTGAAAAAAAAATTTTTTGGACTCAGTCATTTTTCTGCCGTTTATCATACTTTCAGATAGGGGAAATGTCAGTGAGCGTTCCGATTTCAGTTCCAGAGCGATTCGTCCAATGAGTCCTTGATATTTAGTCGTTTTCAGCCAATTTTCTGGATTTTTGAAAATTTCACTTTTTTGTGAAAATATCCACTAAATGAGGGAATAATATGTGTGAGGGTACCCCAGGAGAGTTCCAAATGTGTGTGGGTAGAATATATATCCCACGGCGGTAAAATTGAAAAAAGTTGAAAACATTTTTTTTTGGACTTAGTCATTTTTCCGGCGTTTATCAGCCTTTCAGATAGGGGAAATGTCAGTGAGCATTCCGATTTCAGTTCCAGAGCGATTCGCCCAATGAGTCCTTGATATTTCGTCGTTTTCAGCCAATTTTTCTGGATTTTTGAAAATTTCACTTTTTTGTGAAAATATCCACTAAATGAGGGAATAATATGTGTGAGGGTACCCCAGGAGAGTTCCAAATGTGTGTGGGTAGAATATATATCCCACGGGGGTAAAATTGAAAAAAGTTGAAAACATTTTTTTTTGGACTTAGTCATTTTTCCGGCGTTTATCAGCCTTTCAGATAGGGGAAATGTCAGTGAGCATTCCGATTTCAGTTCCAGAGCGATTAGCCCAATGAGTCCTTGATATTTCGTCGTTTTCAGCCAATTTTTCTGGATTTTTGAAAATTTCACTTTTTTGTGAAAATATCCACTAAATGAGGGAATAATATGTGTGAGGGTACCCCAGGAGAGTTCCAAATGTGTGTGGGTAGAATATTTATCCCACGCGGGTAAAATTGAAAAAAGTTGAAAAAAAAATTTTTTTTGACTTAGTCATTTTTCCGGCGTTTATCAGACTTTCAGATAGGGGAAATGTCAGTGAGCGTTCCAATTTCAGTTCCAGAGCGATTCGCCGGATGAGTCCTTGATATTTAGTCGTTTTCAGCCAATTTTCTGGATTTTTGAAAATTTCACTTTTCTGTGAAAATATCCACTAAATGAGGGAATAATATGTGTGAAGGTACCCCAGGAGAGTTCCAAATGTGTGTGGGTAGAATATATATCCCACGGAGGTAAAATTGAAAAAAGTTGAAAACATTTTTTTTTGGACTTAGTCATTTTTCCGGCATTTATCAGACTTTCAGATAGGGGAAATGTCAGTGAGCGTTCCGATTTCAGTTCCAGAGCGATTTGCCCAATAAGTCCTTGATATTTACTGGTTTTCAGCCAATTTTCTGGATTTTTGAAAATTTCACTTTTTTGTGAAAATATCCACTAAATGAGGGAATAATATGTGTGAGGGTACCACAGGAGAGTTCTAAATGTGTGTGGGTAGAATATATATCCCACGGGGGTAAAATTGAAAAAAGTTGAAAAAAAAATTTTTTGGACTCAGTCATTTTTCTGGCGTTTATTAGACTTTCAGATAGGGGAAATGTCAGTGAGCATTCCAATTTCAGTTCCAGAGCGATTCGCCCAATGAGTCCTTGATATTTCGTCGTTTTCAGCCAATTTTTCTGGATTTTTGAAAATTTCACTTTTTTGTGAAAATATCCACTAAATGAGGGAATAATATGTGTGAGGGTACCCCAGGAGAGTTCCAAATGTGTGTGGGTAGAATATATATCCCACGGGGGTAAAATTGAAAAAAGTTGAAAACATTTTTTTTTGGACTTAGTCATTTTTCCAGCGTTTATCAGCCTTTCAGATAGGGGAAATGTCAGTGAGCATTCCGATTTCAGTTCCAGAGCGATTCGCCCAATGAGTCCTTGATATTTCGTCGTTTTCAGCCAATTTTTCTGGATTTTTGAAAATTTCACTTTTTTGTGAAAATATCCACTAAATGAGGGAATAATATGTGTGAGGGTACCCCAGGAGAGTTCCAAATGTGTGTGGGTAGAATATATATCCCACGCGGGTAAAATTGAAAAAAGTTGAAAAAAAATTTTTGGGGGACTTAGTCATTTTTCCGGCGTTTATCAGACTTTCAGATAGGGGAAATGTCAGTGAGCGTTCCAATTTCAGTTCCAGAGCGATTCGCCGGATGAGTCCTTGATATTTAGTCGTTTTCAGCCAATTTTCTGGATTTTTGAAAATTTCACTTTTCTGTGAAAATATCCACTAAATGAGGGAATAATATGTGTGAGGGTACCCCAGGAGAGTTCCAAATGTGTGTGGGTAGAACATATATCCAACGGGGGTAAAATTGAAAAAAGTTGAAAACATTTTTTTTTGGACTTAGTAATTTTTCCGGCATTCATCAGACTTTCAGATAGGGGAAATGTCAGTGAGCATTCCGATTTCAGTTCCAGAGCGATTCGCCCAATGAGTCCTTGATATTTCGTCGTTTTCAGCCAATTTTTCTGGATTTTTGAAAATTTCACTTTTTTGTGAAAATATCCACTAAATGAGGGAATAATATGTGTGAGGGTACCCCAGGAGAGTTCCAAATGTGTGTGGGTAGAATATATATCCCACGGGGGTAAAATTGAAAAAAGTTGAAAACATTTTTTTTTGGACTTAGTCATTTTTCCGGCATTTATCAGACTTTCAGATAGGGGAAATGTCAGTGAGCGTTCCGATTTCAGTTCCAGAGCGATTTGCCCAATAAGTCCTTGATATTTAGTCGATTTCAGCCAATTTTCTGGATTTTTGAAAATTTCACTTTTTTGTGAAAATATCCACTAAATGAGGGAATAATATGTGTGAGGGTACCCCAGGAGAGTTCCAAATGTGGGTGGGTAGAATATATATCCCACGGGGGTAAAATTGAAAAAAGTTGAAAAAATATTTTTTTAGACTTAGTCATTTTTCCGGCATTTATCAGACTTTCAGATAGGGGAAATGTCAGTGAGCATTCCGATTTCAGTTCCAGAGCGATTCGCCCAATGAGTCCTTGATATTTAGTCGTTTTCAGCCAATTTTCTGGATTTTTGAAAATTTCACTTTTTTGTGTAAATATCCACTAAATGAGGGAACAATATGTGTGAGGGTACCCCAGGAGAGTTCCAAATGTGTGTGCGTAGAATATATATCCCACGGGGGTAAAATTGAAAAAAGTTGAAAAAAATTTTTTTTTGGACTTAGTCATTTTTCCGACCTTTATCAGACTTTCAGATAGTGGAAATGTCAGTGAGCGTTCCGATTTCAGTTCCAGAGCGATTCGCCGGATGAGTCCTTGATATTTAGTCGTTTTCAGCCAATTTTCTGGATTTTTGAAAATTTCACTTTTCTGTGAAAATATCCACTAAATGAGGGAATAATATGTGTGAGGGTACCCCAGGAGAGTTCGAAATGTGGGTGGGTAGAATATATATCCCACGGGGGTAAAATTGAAAAAAGTTGAAAAAATATTTTTTTAGACTTAGTCATTTTTCCGGCATTTATCTGACTTTCAGATAGGGGAAATGTCAGTGAGCATTCCGATTTCAGTTCCATAGCGATTCACCCAATGAGTCCTTGATATTTAGTCGTTTTCAGCCAATTTTCTGGATTTTTGAAAATTTCACTTTTTTGTGAAAATATCCACTAAATGAGGGAATAATATGTGTGAGGGTACCACAGGAGAGTTCCAAATGTGTGTGGGTAGAATATATATCCCACGGGGGTAAAATTGAAAAAAGTTGAAAAAAAAATTTTTTGGACTCAGTCATTTTTCTGGCGTTTATCAGACTTTCAGATAGGGGAAATGTCAGTGAGCATTCCGATTTCAGTTCCAGAGCGATTCGCCCAATGAGTCCTTGATTTTTAGTTGTTTTCAGCCAATTTTCTGTATTTTTGAAAATTTCACTTTTTTGTGAAAATATCCACTAAATGAGGGAATAATATGTGTGAGGGTACCCCAGGAGAGTTCCAAATGTGGGTGGGTAGAATATATATCCCACGGGGGTAAAATTGAAAAAAGTTGAAAAAAAAATTTTTTGGACAGTCATTTTTCCGCCATTTATCAGACTTTCAGATAGGGGAAATGTCAGTGAGCATTCCGATTTCACGTCCAGAGTGATTCACCCAATGAGTCCTTGATATTTAGTCGTTTTCAGCCAATTTTCTGGATTTTTGAAAATTTCACTTTTTTGTGAAAATATCCACTAAATGAGGGAATAATATGTGTGAGGGTACCACAGGAGAGTTCCAAATGTGTGTGGGTAGAATATATATCCCACGGGGGTAAAATTGAAAAAAGTTGAAAAAAAAATTTTTTGGACTCAGTCATTTTTCTGGCGTTTATCAGACTTTCAGATAGGGGAAATGTCAGTGAGCATTCCGATTTCAGTTCCAGAGCGATTCGCCCAATGAGTCCTTGATATTTCGTCGTTTTCAGCCAATTTTTCTGGATTTTTGAAAATTTCACTTTTTTGTGAAAATATCCACTAAATGAGGGAATAATTTGTGTGAGGGTAACCCATGAGAGTTCTAAATGTGTGTGGGTAGAATATATATCCCACGGGGGTAAAATTGAAAAAAGTTGAAAACATTTTTTTTTGGACTTAGTCATTTTTCCGGCGTTTATCAGACTTTCAGATAGGGGAAATGTCAGTGAGCATTCCGATTTCAGTTCCAGAGCGATTCGCCCAATGAGTCCTTGATATTTAGTCGTTTTCAGCCAATTTTCTGGATTTTTGAAAATTTCACTTTTCTGTGAAAATATCCACTAAATGAGGGAATAATATGTGTGAGGGTACCCCAGGAGAGTTCCAAATGTGTGTGGGTAGAATATATATCCCACGGGGGTAAAATTGAAAAAAGTTGAAAACATTTTTTTTTGGACTTAGTCATTTTTCCGGCATTTATCAGACTTTCAGATAGGGGAAATGTCAGTGAGCGTTCCGATTTCAGTTCCAGAGCGATTTGCCCAATAAGTCCTTGATATTTAGTCGATTTCAGCCAATTTTCTGGATTTTTGAAAATTTCACTTTTTTGTGAAAATATCCACTAAATGAGGGAATAATATGTGTGAGGGTACCCCAGGAGAGTTTCAAATGTGGGTGGGTAGAATATATATCCCACGGGGGTAAAATTGAAAAAAGTTGAAAAAATATTTTTTTAGACTTAGTCATTTTTCCGGCATTTATCAGACTTTCAGATAGGGGAAATGTCAGTGAGCGTTCCGATTTCAGTTCCAGAGCGATTCGCCCAATGAGTCCTTGATTTTTAGTTGTTTTCAGCCAATTTTCTGTATTTTTGAAAATTTCACTTTTTTGTGAAAATATCCACTAAATGAGGGAATAATATGTGTGAGGGTACCCCAGGAGAGTTCCAAATGTCGGTGGGTAGAATATATATCCCACGGGGGTAAAATTGAAAAAAGTTGAAAAAAAATTTTTTGGGACTTAGTCATTTTTCCGGCATTTATCAGACTTTCAGATAGGGGAAATGTCAGTGAGCATTCCGATTTCAGTTCCAGAGCGATTCACCCAATGAGTCCTTGATATTTAGTCGTTTTCAGCCAATTTTCTGGATTTTTGAAAATTTCACTTTTCTGTGAAAATATCCACTAAATGAGGGAATAATATGTGTGAGGGTACCCCAGGAGAGTTCGAAATGTGGGTGGGTAGAATATATATCCCACGGGGGTAAAATTGAAAAAAGTTGAAAAAATATTTTTTTAGACTTAGTCATTTTTCCGGCATTTATCTGACTTTCAGATAGGGGAAATGTCAGTGAGCATTCCGATTTCAGTTCCATAGCGATTCACCCAATGAGTCCTTGATATTTAGTCGTTTTCAGCCAATTTTCTGGATTTTTGAAAATTTCACTTTTTTGTGAAAATATCCACTAAATGAGGGAATAATATGTGTGAGGGTACCACAGGAGAGTTCCAAATGTGTGTGGGTAGAATATATATCCCACGGGGGTAAAATTGAAAAAAGTTGAAAAAAAAATTTTTTGGACTCAGTCATTTTTCTGGCGTTTATCAGACTTTCAGATAGGGGAAATGTCAGTGAGCATTCCGATTTCAGTTCCAGAGCGATTCGCCCAATGAGTCCTTGATTTTTAGTTGTTTTCAGCCAATTTTCTGTATTTTTGAAAATTTCACTTTTTTGTGAAAATATCCACTAAATGAGGGAATAATATGTGTGAGGGTACCACAGGAGAGTTCCAAATGTGTGTGGGTAGAATATATATCCCACGGGGGTAAAATTGAAAAAAGTTGAAAAAAAAATTTTTTGGACTCAGTCATTTTTCCGCCATTTATCAGACTTTCAGATAGGGGAAATGTCAGTGAGCATTCCGATTTCACGTCCAGAGTGATTCACCCAATGAGTCCTTGATATTTAGTCGTTTTCAGCCAATTTTCTGGATTTTTGAAAATTTCACTTTTTTGTGAAAATATCCACTAAATGAGGGAATAATATGTGTGAGGGTACCACAGGAGAGTTCCAAATGTGTGTGGGTAGAATATATATCCCACGGGGGTAAAATTGAAAAAAGTTGAAAAAAAAATTTTTTGGACTCAGTCATTTTTCTGGCGTTTATCAGACTTTCAGATAGGGGAAATGTCAGTGAGCATTCCGATTTCAGTTCCAGAGCGATTCGCCCAATGAGTCCTTGATATTTCGTCGTTTTCAGCCAATTTTTCTGGATTTTTGAAAATTTCACTTTTTTGTGAAAATATCCACTAAATGAGGGAATAATTTGTGTGAGGGTAACCCATGAGAGTTCTAAATGTGTGTGGGTAGAATATATATCCCACGGGGGTAAAATTGAAAAAAGTTGAAAACATTTTTTTTTGGACTTAGTCATTTTTCCGGCGTTTATCAGACTTTCAGATAGGGGAAATGTCAGTGAGCATTCCGATTTCAGTTCCAGAGCGATTCGCCCAATGAGTCCTTGATATTTAGTCGTTTTCAGCCAATTTTCTGGATTTTTGAAAATTTCACTTTTCTGTGAAAATATCCACTAAATGAGGGAATAATATGTGTGAGGGTACCCCAGGAGAGTTCCAAATGTGTGTGGGTAGAATATATATCCCACGGGGGTAAAATTGAAAAAAGTTGAAAACATTTTTTTTTGGACTTAGTCATTTTTCCGGCATTTATCAGACTTTCAGATAGGGGAAATGTCAGTGAGCATTCCGATTTCAGTTCCAGAGCGATTCACCCAATGAGTCCTTGATATTTAGTCGTTTTCAGCCAATTTTCTGGATTTTTGAAAATTTCACTTTTTTGTGAAAATATCCACTAAATGAGGGAATAATATGTGTGAGGGTACCACAGGAGAGTTCCAAATGTGTGTGGGTAGAATATATATCCCACGGGGGTAAAATTGAAAAAAGTTGAAAAAAAATTTTTTGGGACTCAGTCATTTTTCTGGCGTTTATCATACTTTCAGATAGGGGAAATGTCAGTGAGCGTTCCAATTTCAGTTCCAGAGCGATTCGCCGGATGAGTCCTTGATATTTAGTCGTTTTCAGCCAATTTTCTGGATTTTTGAAAATTTCACTTTTCTGTGAAAATATCCACTAAATGAGGGAATAATATGTGTGAGGGTACCCCAGGAGAGTTCCAAATGTGTGTGGGTAGAACATATATCCAACGGGGGTAAAATTGAAAAAAGTTGAAAACATTTTTTTTTGGACTTAGTAATTTTTCCGGCATTCATCAGACTTTCAGATAGGGGAAATGTCAGTGAGCATTCCGATTTCAGTTCCAGAGCGATTCGCCCAATGAGTCCTTGATATTTCGTCGTTTTCAGCCAATTTTTCTGGATTTTTGAAAATTTCACTTTTTTGTGAAAATATCCACTAAATGAGGGAATAATATGTGTGAGGGTACCCCAGGAGAGTTCCAAATGTGTGTGGGTAGAATATATATCCCACGGGGGTAAAATTGAAAAAAGTTGAAAACATTTTTTTTTGGACTTAGTCATTTTTCCGGCATTTATCAGACTTTCAGATAGGGGAAATGTCAGTGAGCATTCCGATTTCAGTTCCAGAGCGATTTGCCCAATAAGTCCTTGATATTTAGTCGATTTCAGCCAATTTTCTGGATTTTTGAAAATTTCACTTTTTTGTGAAAATATCCACTAAATGAGGGAATAATATGTGTGAGGGTACCCCAGGAGAGTTCCAAATGTGGGTGGGTAGAATATATATCCCACGGGGGTAAAATTGAAAAAAGTTGAAAAAATATTTTTTTAGACTTAGTCATTTTTCCGGCATTTATCAGACTTTCAGATAGGGGAAATGTCAGTGAGCATTCCGATTTCAGTTCCAGAGCGATTCGCCCAATGAGTCCTTGATATTTAGTCGTTTTCAGCCAATTTTCTGGATTTTTGAAAATTTCACTTTTTTTTGTAAATATCCACTAAATGAGGGAATAATATGTGTGAGGGTACCCCAGGAGAGTTCCAAATGTGTGTGCGTAGAATATATATCCCACGGGGGTAAAATTGAAAAAAGTTGAAAAAAATTTTTTTTTGGACTTAGTCATTTTTCCGACCTTTATCAGACTTTCAGATAGTGGAAATGTCAGTGAGCGTTCCGATTTCAGTTCCAGAGCGATTCGCCGGATGAGTCCTTGATATTTAGTCGTTTTCAGCCAATTTTCTGGATTTTTGAAAATTTCACTTTTCTGTGAAAATATCCACTAAATGAGGGAATAATATGTGTGAGGGTACCCCAGGAGAGTTCGAAATGTGGGTGGGTAGAATATATATCCCACGGGGGTAAAATTGAAAAAAGTTGAAAAAATATTTTTTTAGACTTAGTCATTTTTCCGGCATTTATCTGACTTTCAGATAGGGGAAATGTCAGTGAGCATTCCGATTTCAGTTCCATAGCGATTCACCCAATGAGTCCTTGATATTTAGTCGTTTTCAGCCAATTTTCTGGATTTTTGAAAATTTCACTTTTTTGTGAAAATATCCACTAAATGAGGGAATAATATGTGTGAGGGTACCACAGGAGAGTTCCAAATGTGTGTGGGTAGAATATATATCCCACGGGGGTAAAATTGAAAAAAGTTGAAAAAAAAATTTTTTGGACTCAGTCATTTTTCTGGCGTTTATCAGACTTTCAGATAGGGGAAATGTCAGTGAGCATTCCGATTTCAGTTCCAGAGCGATTCGCCCAATGAGTCCTTGATTTTTAGTTGTTTTCAGCCAATTTTCTGTATTTTTGAAAATTTCACTTTTTTGTGAAAATATCCACTAAATGAGGGAATAATATGTGTGAGGGTACCCCAGGAGAGTTCCAAATGTGGGTGGGTAGAATATATATCCCACGGGGGTAAAATTGAAAAAAGTTGAAAAAAAAATTTTTTGGACATAGTCATTTTTCCGCCATTTATCAGACTTTCAGATAGGGGAAATGTCAGTGAGCATTCCGATTTCACGTCCAGAGTGATTCACCCAATGAGTCCTTGATATTTAGTCGTTTTCAGCCAATTTTCTGGATTTTTGAAAATTTCACTTTTTTGTGAAAATATCCACTAAATGAGGGAATAATATGTGTGAGGGTACCACAGGAGAGTTCCAAATGTGTGTGGGTAGAATATATATCCCACGGGGGTAAAATTGAAAAAAGTTGAAAAAAAAATTTTTTGGACTCAGTCATTTTTCTGGCGTTTATCAGACTTTCAGATAGGGGAAATGTCAGTGAGCATTCCGATTTCAGTTGCAGAGCGATTCGCCCAATGAGTCCTTGATATTTCGTCGTTTTCAGCCAATTTTTCTGGATTTTTGAAAATTTCACTTTTTTGTGAAAATATCCACTAAATGAGGGAATAATTTGTGTGAGGGTAACCCATGAGAGTTCTAAATGTGTGTGGGTAGAATATATATCCCACGGGGGTAAAATTGAAAAAAGTTGAAAACATTTTTTTTTGGACTTAGTCATTTTTCCGGCGTTTATCAGACTTTCAGATAGGGGAAATGTCAGTGAGCATTCCGATTTCAGTTCCAGAGCGATTCGCCCAATGAGTCCTTGATATTTAGTCGTTTTCAGCCAATTTTCTGGATTTTTGAAAATTTCACTTTTCTGTGAAAATATCCACTAAATGAGGGAATAATATGTGTGAGGGTACCCCAGGAGAGTTCCAAATGTGTGTGGGTAGAATATATATCCCACGGGGGTAAAATTGAAAAAAGTTGAAAACATTTTTTTTTGGACTTAGTCATTTTTCCGGCATTTATCAGACTTTCAGATAGGGGAAATGTCAGTGAGCGTTCCGATTTCAGTTCCAGAGCGATTTGCCCAATAAGTCCTTGGTATTTAGTCGATTTCAGCCAATTTTCTGGATTTTTGAAAATTTCACTTTTTTGTGAAAATATCCACTAAATGAGGGAATAATATGTGTGAGAGTACCCCAGGAGAGTTTCAAATGTGGGTGGGTAGAATATATATCCCACGGGGGTAAAATTGAAAAAAGTTGAAAAAATATTTTTTTAGACTTAGTCATTTTTCCGGCATTTATCAGACTTTCAGATAGGGGAAATGTCAGTGAGCGTTCCGATTTCAGTTCCAGAGCGATTCGCCCAATGAGTCCTTGATTTTTAGTTGTTTTCAGCCAATTTTCTGTATTTTTGAAAATTTCACTTTTTTGTGAAAATATCCACTAAATGAGGGAATAATATGTGTGAGGGTACCCCAGGAGAGTTCCAAATGTCGGTGGGTAGAATATATATCCCACGGTGGTAAAATTGAAAAAAGTTGAAAAAAAATTTTTTTGGACTCAGTCATTTTTCTGCCGTTTATCATACTTTCAGATAGGGGAAATGTCAGTGAGCGTTCCGATTCAGTTCCAGAGCGATTCGTCCAATGAGTCCTTGATATTTAGTCATTTTCAGCCAATTTTCTGGATTTTTGAAAATTTCACTTGTTTGTGTAAATATCCACTAAATGAGGGAATAATATGTGTGAGGGTACCCCAGGAGAGTTCCAAATGTGTGTGGGTAGAATATATATCCCACGGGGGTAAAATTGAAAAAAGTTGAAAAAATTTTTTTTTGGACTTAGTCATTTTTCCGGCGTTTATCAGACTTTCAGATAGGGGAAATGTCAGTGAGCATTCCGATTTCAGTTCCAGAGCGATTCGCCCAATGAGTCCTTGTTATTCAGTAATTTTCAGCCAGTTTTCTGGATTTTTGAAGATTTCACTTTTTTGTGTAAATATCCACTAAATGAGGGAATAATATGTGTGAGGGTACCCCAGGAGAGTTCCAAATGTGTGTGGGTAGAATATATATCCCACGGGGGTAAAATTGAAAAAAGTTGAAAAAATATTTTTTTTGGACTTAGTCATTTTTCCGGCGTTTCTCAGACTTTCAGATAGGGGAAATATCAGTGAGCATTCCGATTTCAGTTCCCGAGCGATTCGCCCAATGAGTCCTTGATATTTCGTCGTTTTCAGCCAATTTTTCTGGATTTTTGAAAATTTCACTTTTTTGTGAAAATATCCACTAAATGAGGGAATAATATGTGTGAGGGTATCCCAGGAGAGTTCCAAATGTGTCTGGGTAGAATATATATCCCACGGGGGTAAAATTGACAAAAGTTGAAAAAAAATTTTGGGGGACTTCGTCATTTTTCTGGCGTTTATCAGACTTTCAGATAGGGGAAATGTCAGTGAGCATTCCGATTTCAGTTCCAGAGCGATTCACCCAATGAGTCCTTGTTATTTAGTAATTTTCAGCCAATTTTCTGGATTTTTGAAAATTTCACTTTTTTGTGAAAATATCCACTAAATGAGGGAATAATACGTGTGAGGGTACCCCAGGAGAGTTCCAAATGTGTGTGGGTAGAGTATATATCCCACGGGGGTAAAATTGAAAAGAAAATTTTTTTGGACTTTATCATTTTTCCGGCGTTTATCAGACTTTCCGATAGGGGAAATGTCAGTGAGCATTCCGATTTCAGTTCCAGAGTGATTCGCCCAATGAGTCCTTGACATTTCGTCATTTTTCAGCCAATTTTTCTGGATTTTTGAAAATTTCACTTTTTTGTGAAAATATCCACTAAATGAGGGAATAATATGTGTGAGGGTACCCCAGGAGAGTTCCAAATGTGTCTGGGTAGAATATATATTCCACGGGGGTAAAATTGAAAAAAGTTGAAAACATTTTTTTTTGGACTTAGTCATTTTTCCGGCGTTTATCAGACTTTCAGATAGGGGAAATGTCAGTGAGCATTCCGATTTCAGTTCCAGAGCGATTCGCCCAATGAGTCCTTGATATTTCGTCGTTTTCAGCCAATTTTTCTGGATTTTTGAAAATTTCACTTTTTTGTGAAAATATCCACTAAATGAGGGAATAATATGTGTGAGGGTACCCCAGGAGAGTTCCAAATGTGTTTGGGTAGAATATATATCCCACGGGGGTAAAATTGAAAAAAGTTGAAAACATTTTTTTTTGGACTTAGTCATTTTTCCGGCATTTATCAGACTTTCAGATAGGGGAAATGTCAGTGAGCATTCCGATTTCAGTTCCAGAGCGATTCGCCCAATGAGTCCTTGATATTTCGTCGTTTTCAGCCAATTTTTCTGGATTTTTGAAAATTTCACTTTTTTGTGAAAATATCCACTAAATGAGGGAATAATATGTGTGAGGGTACCCCAGGAGAGTTCCAAATGTGTCTGGGTAGAATATATATCCCACGGGGGTAAAATTGAAAAGAAAATTTTTTTAGACTTTATCATTTTTCCGGCGTTTATCAGACTTTCAGATAGGGGAAATGTCAGTGAGCATTCCGATTTCAGTTTCAGAGAGATTCACCCAATGAGTCCTTGTTATTTAGTAATTTTCAGCCAATTTTCTGGATTTTTGAAAATTTCACTTTTTTGTGAAAATATCCACTAAATGAGGGAATAATACGTGTGAGGGTACCCCAGGAGAGTTCCAAATGTGTGTGGGTAGAGTATATATCCCACGGGGGTAAAATTGAAAAAAGTTGAAAAAAAATTTTTTGGGACTTAGTCATTTTTCCGGCGTTTCTCAGACTTTCAGATAGGGGAAATATCAGTGAGCATTCCGATTTCAGTTCCCGAGCGATTCGCCCAATGAGTCCTTGATATTTCGTCGCTTTCAGCCAATTTTTCTGGATTTTTGAAAATTTCACTTTTTTGTGAAAATATCCACTAAATGAGGGAATAATATGTGTGAGGGTACCCCAGGAGAGTTCCAAATGTGTCTGGGTAGAATATATATCCCACGGGGGTAAAATTGAAAAAAGTTGAAAACATTTTTTTTTGGACTTAGTCATTTTTCCGGCATTTATCAGACTTTCAGATAGGGGAAATGTCAGTGAGCATTCCGATTTCAGTTCCAGAGCGATTCACCCAATGAGTCCTTGTTATTTAGTAATTTTCAGCCAATTTTCTGGATTTTTGAAAATTTCACTTTTTTGTGAAAATATCCACTAAATGAGGGAATAATACGTGTGAGGGTACCCCAGGAGAGTTCCAAATGTGTGTGGGTAGAGTATATATCCCACGGGGGTAAAATTGAAAAGAAAATTTTTTTGGACTTTATCATTTTTCCGGCGTTTATCAGACTTTCAGATAGGGGAAATGTCAGTGAGCATTCCGATTTCAGTTCCAGAGTGATTCGCCCAATGAGTCCTTGACATTTCGTCGTTTTTCAGCCAATTTTTCTGGATTTTTGAAAATTTCACTTTTTTGTGAAAATATCCACTAAATGAGGGAATAATATGTGTGAGGGTACCCCAGGAGAGTTCCAAATGTGTCTGGGTAGAATATATATTCCACGGGGGTAAAATTGAAAAAAGTTGAAAACATTTTTTTTTTGACTTAGTCATTTTTCCGGCGTTTATCAGACTTTCAGATAGGGGAAATGTCAGTGAGCATTGCGATTTCAGTTCCAGAGCGATTCGCCCAATGAGTCCTTGATATTTCGTCGTTTTCAGCCAATTTTTCTGGATTTTTGAAAATTTCACTTTTTTGTGAAAATATCCACTAAATGAGGGAATAATATGTGTGAGGGTACCCCAGGAGAGTTCCAAATGTGTCTGGGTAGAATATATATCCCACGGGGGTAAAATTGAAAAAAGTTGAAAACATTTTTTTTTGGACTTAGTCATTTTTCCGGCATTTATCAGACTTTCAGATAGGGGAAATGTCAGTGAGCATTCCGATTTCAGTTCCAGAGCGATTCGCCCAATGAGTCCTTGATATTTCGTCGTTTTCAGCCAATTTTTCTGGATTTTTGAAAATTTCACTTTTTTGTGAAAATATCCACTAAATGAGGGAATAATATGTGTGAGGGTACCCCAGGAGAGTTCCAAATGTGTCTGGGTAGAATATATATCCCACGGGGGTAAAATTGAAAAGAAAATTTTTTTAGACTTTATCATTTTTCCGGCGTTTATCAGACTTTCAGATAGGGGAAATGTCAGTGAGCATTCCGATTTCAGTTTCAGAGAGATTCACCCAATGAGTCCTTGTTATTTAGTAATTTTCAGCCAATTTTCTGGATTTTTGAAAATTTCACTTTTTTGTGAAAATATCCACTAAATGAGGGAATAATACGTGTGAGGGTACCCCAGGAGAGTTCCAAATGTGTGTGGGTAGAGTATATATCCCACGGGGGTAAAATTGAAAAAAGTTGAAAAAAAATTTTTGGGGACTTAGTCATTTTTCCGGCGTTTCTCAGACTTTCAGATAGGGGAAATATCAGTGAGCATTCCGATTTCAGTTCCCGAGCGATTCGCCCAATGAGTCCTTGATATTTCGTCGCTTTCAGCCAATTTTTCTGGATTTTTGAAAATTTCACTTTTTTGTGAAAATATCCACTAAATGAGGGAATAATATGTGTGAGGGTACCCCAGGAGAGTTCCAAATGTGTCTGGGTAGAATATATATCCCACGGGGGTAAAATTGAAAAAAGTTGAAAACATTTTTTTTTGGACTTAGTCATTTTTCCGGCATTTATCAGACTTTCAGATAGGGGAAATGTCAGTGAGCATTCCGATTTCAGTTCCAGAGCGATTCACCCAATGAGTCCTTGTTATTTAGTAATTTTCAGCCAATTTTCTGGATTTTTGAAAATTTCACTTTTTTGTGAAAATATCCACTAAATGAGGGAATAATACGTGTGAGGGTACCCCAGGAGAGTTCCAAATGTGTGTGGGTAGAGTATATATCCCACGGGGGTAAAATTGAAAAGAAAATTTTTTTGGACTTTATCATTTTTCCGGCGTTTATCAGACTTTCAGATAGGGGAAATGTCAGTGAGCATTCCGATTTCAGTTCCAGAGTGATTCGCCCAATGAGTCCTTGACATTTCGTCGTTTTTCAGCCAATTTTTCTGGATTTTTGAAAATTTCACTTTTTTGTGAAAATATCCACTAAATGAGGGAATAATATGTGTGAGGGTACCCCAGGAGAGTTCCAAATGTGTCTGGGTAGAATATATATTCCACGGGGGTAAAATTGAAAAAAGTTGAAAACATTTTTTTTTGGACTTAGTCATTTTTCCGGCGTTTATCAGACTTTTAGATAGGGGAAATGTCAGTGAGCATTCCGATTTCAGTTCCAGAGCGATTCGCCCAATGAGTCCTTGATATTTCGTCGTTTTCAGCCAATTTTTCTGGATTTTTGAAAATTTCACTTTTTTGTGAAAATATCCACTAAATGAGGGAATAATATGTGTGAGGGTACCCCAGGAGAGTTCCAAATGTGTCTGGGTAGAATATATATCCCACGGGGGTAAAATTGAAAAAAGTTGAAAACATTTTTTTTTGGACTTAGTCATTTTTCCGGCATTTATCTGACTTTCAGATAGGGGAAATGTCAGTGAGCATTCCGATTTCAGTTCCAGAGCGATTCGCCCAATGAGTCCTTGATATTTCGTCGTTTTCAGCCAATTTTTCTGGATTTTTGAAAATTTCACTTTTTTGTGAAAATATCCACTAAATGAGGGAATAATATGTGTGAGGGTACCCCAGGAGAGTTCCAAATGTGTCTGGGTAGAATATATATCCCACGGGGGTAAAATTGAAAAGAAAATTTTTTTAGACTTTATCATTTTTCCGGCGTTTATCAGACTTTCAGATAGGGGAAATGTCAGTGAGCATTCCGATTTCAGTTTCAGAGAGATTCACCCAATGAGTCCTTGTTATTTAGTAATTTTCAGCCAATTTTCTGGATTTTTGAAAATTTCACTTTTTTGTGAAAATATCCACTAAATGAGGGAATAATACGTGTGAGGGTACCCCAGGAGAGTTCCAAATGTGTGTGGGTAGAGTATATATCCCACGGGGGTAAAATTGAAAAAAGTTGAAAAAAAATTTTTTGGGACTTAGTCATTTTTCCGGCGTTTCTCAGACTTTCAGATAGGGGAAATATCAGTGAGCATTCCGATTTCAGTTCCCGAGCGATTCGCCCAATGAGTCCTTGATATTTCGTCGCTTTCAGCCAATTTTTCTGGATTTTTGAAAATTTCACTTTTTTGTGAAAATATCCACTAAATGAGGGAATAATATGTGTGAGGGTACCCCAGGAGAGTTCCAAATGTGTCTGGGTAGAATATATATCCCACGGGGGTAAAATTGAAAAAAGTTGAAAACATTTTTTTTTGGACTTAGTCATTTTTCCGGCATTTATCAGACTTTCAGATAGGGGAAATGTCAGTGAGCATTCCGATTTCAGTTCCAGAGCGATTCGCCCAATGAGTCCTTGATACTTCGTCGTTTTCAGCCAATTTTTCTGGATTTTTGAAAATTTCACTTTTTTGTGAAAATATCCACTAAATGAGGGAATAATATGTGTGAGGGTACCCCAGGAGAGTTCCAAATGTGTCTGGGTAGAATATATATCCCACGGGGGTAAAATTGAAAAAAGTTTTTTTGCACTTAGTCATTTTTCTGGCGTTTATCAGACTTTCAGATAAGGCAAATGTCAGTGAGCGTTCCGATTTCATTTTCAGAGCGATCTTCCCAATGAGTCCTTGATGTTTAGTCGTTTTCAGCCAATTTTCTGGATTTTTGAAAATTTCACTTTTTTGTGAAAATATCCACTAAATGAGGGAATAATATGTGTGAGGGTACCCCAGGAGAGTTCCAAATGTGTGTGGGTAGAATATATATCCCACGGGGGTAAAATTGAAAAAAGTTGAAAAAAAATTTTTTGGGACTTCGTCATTTTTCTGGCGTTTATCAGACTTTCAGATAGGGGAAATGTCAGTGAGCGTTCCGATTTCAGTTCCAGAGCGATTCGCCCAATGAGTCCTTGATATTTAGTCGTTTTCAGCCAATTTTCTGGATTTTTGAAAATTTCACTTTTTTGTGAAAATATCCACTAAATGAGGGAATAATACGTGTGAGGGTACCCCAGGAGAGTTCCAAATGTGTGTGGGTAGAGTATATATCCCACGGGGGTAAAATTGAAAAGAAAATTTTTTTGGACTTTATCATTTTTCCGGCGTTTATCAGACTTTCAGATAGGGGAAATGTCAGTGAGCATTCCAATTTCAGTTCCAGAGCGATTCACCCAATGAGTCCTTGTTATTTAGTAATTTTCAGCCAATTTTCTGGATTTTTGAAAATTTCACTTTTTTGTGAAAATATCCACTAAATGAGGGAATAATACGTGTGAGGGTACCCCAGGAGAGTTCGAAATGTGTGTGGGTAGAGTATATATCCCACGGGGGTAAAATTGAAAAGAAAATTTTTTTGGACTTTATCATTTTTCCGGCGTTTATCAGACTTTCAGATAGGGGAAATGTCAGTGAGCATTCCGATTTCAGTTCCAGAGCGATTCGCCCAATGAGTTCTTGATATTTAGTCATTTTCAGACAATTTTCTGGATTTTTGAAAATTTCACTTTTTTGTGAAAATATCCACTAAATGAGGGAAGAATATGTGTGAGGGTACCCCAGGAGAGTTCCAAATGTGTCTGGGTAGAATATATATTCCACGGGGGTAAAATTGAAAAAAGTTGAAAACAATTTTTTTTGTACTTAGTCATTTTTCCGGCGTTTATCAGACTTTCAGATAGGGGAAATGTCAGTGAGCATTCCGATTTCAGTTCCAGAGCGATTCGCCCAATGAGTCCTTGATGTTTAGTCGTTTTCAGCCAATTTTCTGGATTTTTGAAAATTTCACTTTTTTGTGAAAATATCCACTAAATGAGGGAATAATATGTGTGAGGGTACCCCAGGAGAGTTCCAAATGTGTCTTGGTAGAATATATATCCCACGGGGGTAAAATTGAAGAAAGTTGAAAACATTTTTTTTTGGACTTAGTCATTTTTCCGGCATTTATCAGACTTTCAGATAGGGGAAATGTCAGTGAGCGTTCCGATTTCAGTTCCAGAGCGATTTGCCCAATGAGTCCTTGATATTTAGTCGTTTTCAGCCAATTTTCTGGATTTTTGAAAATTTCACTTTTTTGTGAAAATATCCACTAAATGAGGGAATAATATGTGTGAGGGTACCCCAGGAGAGTTCCAAATGTGTGTGGGTAGAATATATATCCCAAGGGGGTAAAATTTAAAAAAGTTGAAAAAAAAATTTTTGGGACTTAGTAATTTTTCCGGCGTTTATCAGACTTTCAGATAGGGGAAATGTCAGTGAGCATTCCGATTTCAGTTCCAGAGCGATTCTCCCAATGAGTCCTTGATATTTCGTCGTTTTCAGCCAATTTTTCTGGATTTTTGAAAATTTCACTTTTTTGTGAAAATATCCACTAAATGAGGGAATGATATCTGTGAGGGTACCCCAGGAGAGTTCCAAATGTGTCTGGGTAGAATATATATCCCACGGGGTTAAAATTGAAAAAAGTTGAAAACATTTTTTTTTGGACTTAGTCATTTTTCCGGCATTTATCAGACTTTCAGATAGGGGAAATGTCAGTGAGCGTTCTGATTTCAGTTCCAGAGCGATTTGCCCAATGAGTCCTTGATATTTAGTCGTTTTCAGCCAATTTTCTGGATTTTTGAAAATGTCACTTTTTTGTGAAAATATCCACTAAATGAGGGAATAATATGTGTGAGGGTACCCCAGGAGAGTTCCAAATGTGTGTGGGTAGAATATATATCCCACGGGGGTAAAATTGAAAAAAGTTCAAAAAAAAATTTTTTTGGACTTAGTCATTTTTCCGGCGTTTATCAGACTTTCAGATAGGGGATATGTCAGTGAGCATTCCGATTTCAGTTCCAGAGCGATTCGCCCAATGAGTCCTTGATATTTCGTCGTTTTCAGCCAATTTTTCTGGATTTTTGAAAATTTCACTTTTTTGTGAAAATATCCACTAAATGAGGGAATAATATGTGTGAGGGTACCCCAGGAGAGTTCCAAATGTGTCTGGGTAGAATATATATCCCACGGGGGTAAAATTGAAAAAAGTTGAAAACATTTTTTTTTGGACTTAGTCATTTTTCCGGCATTTATCTGACTTTCAGATAGGGGAAATGTCAGTGAGCATTCCGATTTCAGTTCCAGAGCGATTCGCCCAATGAGTCCTTGATATTTCGTCGTTTTCAGCCAATTTTTCTGGATTTTTGAAAATTTCACTTTTTTGTGAAAATATCCACTAAATGAGGGAATAATATGTGTGAGGGTACCCCAGGAGAGTTCCAAATGTGTCTGGGTAGAATATATATCCCACGGGGGTAAAATTGAAAAGAAAATTTTTTTAGACTTTATCATTTTTCCGGCGTTTATCAGACTTTCAGATAGGGGAAATGTCAGTGAGCATTCCGATTTCAGTTTCAGAGAGATTCACCCAATGAGTCCTTGTTATTTAGTAATTTTCAGCCAATTTTCTGGATTTTTGAAAATTTCACTTTTTTGTGAAAATATCCACTAAATGAGGGAATAATACGTGTGAGGGTACCCCAGGAGAGTTCCAAATGTGTGTGGGTAGAGTATATATCCCACGGGGGTAAAATTGAAAAAAGTTGAAAAAAAATTTTTTGGGACTTAGTCATTTTTCCGGCGTTTCTCAGACTTTCAGATAGGGGAAATATCAGTGAGCATTCCGATTTCAGTTCCCGAGCGATTCGCCCAATGAGTCCTTGATATTTCGTCGCTTTCAGCCAATTTTTCTGGATTTTTGAAAATTTCACTTTTTTGTGAAAATATCCACTAAATGAGGGAATAATATGTGTGAGGGTACCCCAGGAGAGTTCCAAATGTGTCTGGGTAGAATATATATCCCACGGGGGTAAAATTGAAAAAAGTTGAAAACATTTTTTTTTGGACTTAGTCATTTTTCCGGCATTTATCAGACTTTCAGATAGGGGAAATGTCAGTGAGCATTCCGATTTCAGTTCCAGAGCGATTCGCCCAATGAGTCCTTGATACTTCGTCGTTTTCAGCCAATTTTTCTGGATTTTTGAAAATTTCACTTTTTTGTGAAAATATCCACTAAATGAGGGAATAATATGTGTGAGGGTACCCCAGGAGAGTTCCAAATGTGTCTGGGTAGAATATATATCCCACGGGGGTAAAATTGAAAAAAGTTGAAAACATTTTTTTTTGCACTTAGTCATTTTTCTGGCGTTTATCAGACTTTCAGATAAGGCAAATGTCAGTGAGCGTTCCGATTTCATTTTCAGAGCGATCTTCCCAATGAGTCCTTGATGTTTAGTCGTTTTCAGCCAATTTTCTGGATTTTTGAAAATTTCACTTTTTTGTGAAAATATCCACTAAATGAGGGAATAATATGTGTGAGGGTACCCCAGGAGAGTTCCAAATGTGTGTGGGTAGAATATATATCCCACGGGGGTAAAATTGAAAAGAAAATTTTTTTGGACTTTATCATTTTTCCGGCGTTTATCAGACTTTCAGATAGGGGAAATGTCAGTGAGCATTCCGATTTCAGTTCCAGAGCGATTCACCCAATGAGTCCTTGTTATTTAGTAATTTTCAGCCAATTTTCTGGATTTTTGAAAATTTCACTTTTTTGTGAAAATATCCACTAAATGAGGGAATAATACGTGTGAGGGTACCCCAGGAGAGTTCGAAATGTGTGTGGGTAGAGTATATATCCCACGGGGGTAAAATTGAAAAGAAAATTTTTTTGGACTTTATCATTTTTCCGGCGTTTATCAGACTTTCAGATAGGGGAAATGTCAGTGAGCATTCCGATTTCAGTTCCAGAGCGATTCGCCCAATGAGTTCTTGATATTTAGTCATTTTCAGCCAATTTTCTGGATTTTTGAAAATTTCACTTTTTTGTGAAAATATCCACTAAATGAGGGAAGAATATGTGTGAGGGTACCCCAGGAGAGTTCCAAATGTGTCTGGGTAGAATATATATTCCACGGGGGTAAAATTGAAAAAAGTTGAAAACAATTTTTTTTGTACTTAGTCATTTTTCCGGCGTTTATCAGACTTTCAGATAGGGGAAATGTCAGTGAGCATTCCGATTTCAGTTCCAGAGCGATTCGCCCAATGAGTCCTTGATGTTTAGTCGTTTTCAGCCAATTTTCTGGATTTTTGAAAATTTCACTTTTTTGTGAAAATATCCACTAAATGAGGGAATAATATGTGTGAGGGTACCCCAGGAGAGTTCCAAATGTGTCTTGGTAGAATATATATCCCACGGGGGTAAAATTGAAGAAAGTTGAAAACATTTTTTTTTGGACTTAGTCATTTTTCCGGCATTTATCAGACTTTCAGATAGGGGAAATGTCAGTGAGCGTTCCGATTTCAGTTCCAGAGCGATTTGCCCAATGAGTCCTTGATATTTAGTCGTTTTCAGCCAATTTTCTGGATTTTTGAAAATTTCACTTTTTTGTGAAAATATCCACTAAATGAGGGAATAATATGTGTGAGGGTACCCCAGGAGAGTTCCAAATGTGTGTGGGTAGAATATATATCCCAAGGGGGTAAAATTTAAAAAAGTTGAAAAAAAAATTTTTGGGACTTAGTCATTTTTCCGGCGTTTATCAGACTTTCAGATAGGGGAAATGTCAGTGAGCATTCCGATTTCAGTTCCAGAGCGATTCTCCCAATGAGTCCTTGATATTTCGTCGTTTTCAGCCAATTTTTCTGGATTTTTGAAAATTTCACTTTTTGTGAAAATATCCACTAAATGAGGGAATGATATCTGTGAGGGTACCCCAGGAGAGTTCCAAATGTGTCTGGGTAGAATATATATCCCACGGGGTTAAAATTGAAAAAAGTTGAAAACATTTTTTTTTGGACTTAGTCATTTTTCCGGCATTTATCAGACTTTCAGATAGGGGAAATGTCAGTGAGCGTTCTGATTTCAGTTCCAGAGCGATTTGCCCAATGAGTCCTTGATATTTAGTCGTTTTCAGCCAATTTTCTGGATTTTTGAAAATGTCACTTTTTTGTGAAAATATCCACTAAATGAGGGAATAATATGTGTGAGGGTACCCCAGGAGAGTTCCAAATGTGTGTGGGTAGAATATATATCCCACGGGGGTAAAATTGAAAAAAGTTCAAAAAAAAATTCTTTTGGACTTAGTCATTTTTCCGGCGTTTATCAGACTTTCAGATAGGGGATATGTCAGTGAGCATTCCGATTTCAGTTCCAGAGCGATTCGCCCAATGAGTCCTTGATATTTCGTCGTTTTCAGCCAATTTTTCTGGATTTTTGAAAATTTCACTTTTTTGTGAAAATATCCACTAAATGAGGGAATAATATCTGTGAGGGTACCCCAGGAGAGTTCCAAATGTGTCTGGGTAGAATATATATCCCACGGGGGTAAAATTGAAAAAAGTTGAAAACATTTTTTTTTGGACTTAGTCATTTTTCCGGCATTTATCAGACTTTCAGATAGGGGAAATGTCAGTGAGCGTTCCGATTTCAGTTCCAGAGCGATTTGCCCAATGTGTCCTTGATATTTAGTCGTTTTCAGCCAATTTTCTGGATTTTTGAAAATTTCACTTTTTTTGTGAAAATATCCACTAAATGAGGGAATAATATGTGTGAGGGTACCCCAGGAGAGTTCCAAATGTGTGTGGGTAGAAAATATATCCCACGGGGGTAAAATTGAAAAAAGTTAAAAAAAAAAATTTTTAGGACTTAGTCATTTTTCCGGCGTTTATCAGACTTTCAGATAGGGGAAATGTCAGTGAGCATTCCGATTTCAGTTCCAGAGCGATTCGCCCAATGAGTCCTTGATATTTCGTCGTTTTCAGCCAATTTTTCTGGATTTTTGAAAATTTCACTTTTTTGTGAAAATATCCACTAAATGAGGGAATAATATCTGTGAGGGTACCCCAGGAGAGTTCCAAATGTGTCTGGGTAGAATATATATCCCACGGGGGTAAAATTGAAAAAAGTTGAAAACATTTTTTTTTGGACTTAGTCATTTTTCCGGCATTTATCAGACTTTCAGATAGGGGAAATGTCAGTGAGCGTTCCGATTTCAGTTCCAGAGCGATTTGCCCAATGTGTCCTTGATATTTAGTCGTTTTCAGCCAATTTTCTGGATTTTTGAAAATTTCACTTTTTTTGTGAAAATATCCACTAAATGAGGGAATAATATGTGTGAGGGTACCCCAGGAGAGTTCCAAATGTGTGTGGGTAGAATATATATCCCACGGGGGTAAAATTGAAAAAAGTTTAAAAAAAAATTTTTTAGGACTTAGTCATTTTTCCGGCGTTTATCAGACTTTCAGATAGGGGAAATGTCAGTGAGCATTCCGATTTCAGTTCCAGAGCGATTCGCCCAATGAGTCCTTGATATTTCGTCGTTTTCAGCCAATTTTTCTGGATTTTTGAAAATTTCACTTTTTTGTGAAAATATCCACTAAATGAGGGAATAATATCTTTGAGGGTACCCCAGGAGAGTTCCAAATGTGTCTGGGTAGAATATATATCCCACGGGGGTAAAATTGAAAAAAGTTGAAAACATTTTTTTTTGGACTTAGTCATTTTTCCGGCATTTATAAGACTTTCAGATAGGGGAAATGTCAGTGAGCGTTCCGATTTCAGTTCCAGAGCGATTTGCCCAATGAGTCCTTGATATTTAGTCCTTTTCAGCCAATTTTCTGGATTTTTGAAAATTTCACTTTTTTGTGAAAATATCCACTAAATGAGGGAATAATATGTGTGAAGGTACCCCAGGAGAGTTCCAAATGTGTGTGGGTAGAATATATATCCCAAGGGGGTAAAATTTAAAAAAGTTGAAAAAAAATTTTTTAGGACTTAGTCATTTTTCCGGCGTTTATCAGACTTTCAGATAGGGGAAATGTCAGTGAGCATTCCGATTTCAGTTCCAGAGCGATTCGCCCAATGAGTCCTTGATATTTCGTCGTTTTCAGCCAATTTTTCTGGATTTTTGAAAATTTCACTTTTTTGTGAAAATATCCACTAAATGAGGGAATAATATCTGTGAGGGTACCCCAGGAGAGTTCCAAATGTGTCTGGGTAGAATATATATCCCACGGGGGTAAAATTGAAAAAAGTTGAAAACATTTTTTTTGGGACTTAGTCATTTTTCCGGCATTTATCAGACTTTCAGATAGGGGAAATGTCAGTGAGCGTTCCGATTTCAGTTCCAGAGCGATTTGCCCAATGAGTCCTTGATATTTAGACGTTTTCAGCCAATTTTCTGGATTTTTGAAAATTTCACTTTTTTTGTGAAAATATCCACTAAATGAGGGAATAATATGTGTGAGGGTACCCCAGGAGAGTTCCAAATGTGTGTGGGTAGAATATATATCCCACGGGGGTAAAATTGAAAAAAGTTTAAAAAAAATTTTTTTTGGACTTAGTCATTTTTCCGGCGTTTATCAGACTTTCAGATAGGGGAAATGTCAGTGAGCATTCCGATTTCAGTTCCAGAGCGATTCGCCCAATGAGTCCTTGATATTTCGTCGTTTTCAGCCAATTTTTCTGGATTTTTGAAAATTTCACTTTTTTGTGAAAATATCCACTAAATGAGGGAATAATATCTGTGAGGGTACCCCAGGAGAGTTCCAAATGTGTCTGGGTAGAATATATATCCCACGGGGGTAAAATTGAAAAAAGTTGAAAACATTTTTTTTGGGACTTAGTCATTTTTCCGGCATTTATCAGACTTTCAGATAGGGGAAATGTCAGTGAGCGTTCCGATTTCAGTTCCAGAGCGATTTGCCCAATGAGTCCTTGATATTTAGACGTTTTCAGCCAATTTTCTGGATTTTTGAAAATTTCACTTTTTTTGTGAAAATATCCACTAAATGAGGGAATAATATGTGTGAGGGTACCCCAGGAGAGTTCCAAATGTGTGTGGGTAGAATATATATCCCACGGGGGTAAAATTGAAAAAAGTTTAAAAAAAATTTTTTTTGGACTTAGTCATTTTTCCGGCGTTTATCAGACTTTCAGATAGGGGAAATGTCAGTGAGCATTCCGATTTCAGTTCCAGAGCGATTCGCCCAATGAGTTCTTGATATTTCGTTGTTTTCAGCCAATTTTTCTGGATTTTTGAAAATTTCACTTTTTTGTGAAAATATCCACTAAATGAGGGAATAATATGTGTGAGGGTACCCCAGGAGAGTTCCAAATGTGTCTGGGTAGAATATATATCCCACGGGGGTAAAATTGAAGAAAGTTGAAAACATTTTTTTTTGGACTTAGTCATTTCTCCGGCATTTATCAGACTTTCAGATAGGGGAAATGTCAGTGAGCGTTCCGATTTCAGTTCCAGAGCGATTTGCCCAATGAGTCCTTGATATTTAGTCGTTTTCAGCTAATTTTCTGGATTTTTGAAAATTTCACTTTTTTGTGAAAATATCCACTAAATGAGGGAATAATATGTGTGAGGGTACCCCAGGAGAGTTCCAAATGTGTGTGGGTAGAATATATATCCCAAGGGGGTAAAACTTAAAAAAGTTGAAAAAAAAATTTTTGGGACTTAGTCATTTTTCCGGCGTTTATCAGACTTTCAGATAGGGGAAATGTCAGTGAGCATTTCGATTTCAGTTCCAGAGCGATTCGCCCAATGAGTCCTTGATATTTCGTCGTTTTCAGCCAATTTTTCTGGATTTTTGAAAATTTCACTTTTTTTGTGAAAATATCCACTAAATGAGGGAATAATATGTGTGAGGGTACCCCAGGAGAGTTCCAAATGTGTCTGGGTAGAATATATATCCCACGGGGGTAAAATTGAAGAAAGTTGAAAACATTTTTTTTTGGACTTAGTCATTTTTCCGGCATTTATCAGACTTTCAGATAGGGGAAATGTCAGTGAGCGTTCCGATTTCAGTTCCAGAGCGATTTGCCCAATGAGTCCTTGATATTTAGTCGTTTTCAGCCAATTTTCTGGATTTTTGAAAATTTCACTTTTTTGTGAAAATATCCACTAAATGAGGGAATAATATGTGTGAAGGTACCCCAGGAGAGTTCCAAATGTGTGTGGGTAGAATATATATCCCAAGGGGGTAAAATTTAAAAAAGTTGAAAAAAAATTTTTTGGGACTTAGTCATTTTTCCGGCGTTTATCAGACTTTCAGATAGGGGAAATGTCAGTGAGCATTCCGATTTCAGTTCCAGAGCGATTCGCCCAATGAGTCCTTGATATTTCGTCGTTTTCAGCCAATTTTTCTGGATTTTTGAAAATTTCACTTTTTTGTGAAAATATCCACTAAATGAGGGAATAATATCTGTGAGGGTACCCCAGGAGAGTTCCAAATGTGTCTGGGTAGAATATATATCCCACGGGGGTAAAATTGAAGAAAGTTGAAAACATTTTTTTTTGGACTTAGTCATTTTTCCGGCGTTTATCACACTTTCAGATAGGGGAAATGTCAGTGAGCATTCCGATTTCAGTTCCAGAGCGATTCGCCCAATGAGTCCTTGATATTTCGTCGTTTTCAGCCAATTTTTCTGGACTTTTGAAAATTTCACTTTTTTGTGAAAATATCCACTAAATGAGGGAATAATATGTGTGAGGGTACCCCAGGAGAGTTCCAAATGTGTCTGGGTAGAATGTATATCCCACGGGGGTAAAATTGAAGAAAGTTGAAAACATTTTTTTTTGGACTTAGTCATTTTTCCGGCATTTATCAGACTTTCAGATAGGGGAAATGTCAGTGAGCGTTCCGATTTCAGTTCCAGAGCGATTTGCCCAATGAGTCCTTGATATTTAGTCGTTTTCAGCCAATTTTCTGGATTTTTGAAAATTTCACTTTTTTGTGAAAATATCCACTAAATGAGGGAATAATATGTGTGAGGGTACCCCAGGAGAGTTCCAAATGTGGTGGGTAGAATATATATCCCACGGTGGTAAAATTGAAAACATTGGAAAAAAAAATTTTTTGGACTCAGTCATTTTTCAGGCGTTTATCAGACTTTCAGATAGGGGAAATGTCAGTGAGCGTTCCGATTTCAGTTCCAGAGCGATTCGCCCAATGAGTCCTTGATATTTAGTCGTTTTCAGCCAATTTTCTGGATTTTTGAAAATTTCACTTTTTTGTGAAAATATCCACTAAATGAGGGAATAATACATGTGAGGGTACCCCAGGAGAGTTCCAAATGTGTGTGGGTAGAGTATATATCCCACGGGGGTAAAATTGAAAAAAAAAATTTTTGGACTTAATCACTTTTCCGGCATTTATCAGACTTTCAGATAGGGGAAATGTCAGTGAGCGTTCCGATTTCAGTTCCAGAGCTATTTGCCCAATGAGTCCTTGATATTTAGTCGTTTTCAGCCAATTTTCTGGATTTTTGAAAATTTCACTTTTTTGTGAAAATATCCACTAAATGAGGGAATAATATGTGTGAGGGTACCACAGGAGAGTTCCAAATGTGTGTGGGTAGAATATATATCCCACGGGGGTAAAATTGAAAAAAGTTGAAAAAAAATTTTTTTGGACTCAGTCATTTTTCTGGCGTTTATCAGACTTTCAGATAGGGGAAATGTCAGTGAGCGTTCCGATTTCAGTTCCAGAGCGATTCGCCCAATGAGTCCTTGATTTTTAGTCGTTTTCAGCCAATTTTCTGTATTTTTTAAAATTTCACTATTCTGTGAAAATATCCACTAAATGAGGGAATAATATGTGTGAGGGTACCCCAGGAGAGTTCCAAATGTGTGTGGGTAGAATATATATCCCACGGGGGTAAAATTGAAAAAAGTTTAAAAAAAAATTTTTTTGGACTTAGTCATTTTTCCGGCGTTTATCAGACTTTCAGATAGGGGAAATGTCAGTGAGCATTCCGATTTCAGTTCCAGAGCGATTCGCCCAATGAGTCCTTGATATTTCGTTGTTTTCAGCCAATTTTTCTGGATTTTTGAAAATTTCACTTTTTTGTGAAAATATCCACTAAATGAGGGAATAATATGTGTGAGGGTACCCCAGGAGAGTTCCAAATGTGTCTGGGTAGAATATATATCCCACGGGGGTAAAATTGAAGAAAGTTGAAAACATTTTTTTTTGGACTTAGTCATTTTTCCGGCATTTATCAGACTTTCAGATAGGGGAAATGTCAGTGAGCGTTCCGATTTCAGTTCCAGAGCGATTTGCCCAATGAGTCCTTGATATTTAGTCGTTTTCAGCCAATTTTCTGGATTTTTGAAAATTTCACTTTTTTGTGAAAATATCCACTAAATGAGGGAATAATATGTGTGAGGGTACCCCAGGAGAGTTCCAAATGTGTGTGGGTAGAATATATATCCCAAGGGGGTAAAACTTAAAAAAGTTGAAAAAAAAATTTTTGGGACTTAGTCATTTTTCCGGCGTTTATCAGACTTTCAGATAGGGGAAATGTCAGTGAGCATTTCTATTTCAGTTCCAGAGCGATTCGCCCAATGAGTCCTTGATATTTCGTCGTTTTCAGCCAATTTTTCTGGATTTTTGAAAATTTCACTTTTTTTGTGAAAATATCCACTAAATGAGGGAATAATATGTGTGAGGGTACCCCAGGAGAGTTCCAAATGTGTCTGGGTAGAATATATATCCCACGGGGGTAAAATTGAAGAAAGTTGAAAACATTTTTTTTTGGACTTAGTCATTTTTCCGGCATTTATCAGACTTTCAGATAGGGGAAATGTCAGTGAGCGTTCCGATTTCAGTTCCAGAGCGATTTGCCCAATGAGACCTTGATATTTAGTCGTTTTCAGCCAATTTTCTGGATTTTTGAAAATTTCACTTTTTTGTGAAAATATCCACTAAATGAGGGAATAATATGTGTGAAGGTACCCCAGGAGAGTTCCAAATGTGTGTGGGTAGAATATATATCCCAAGGGGGTAAAATTTAAAAAAGTTGAAAAAAAATTTTTTGGGACTTAGTCATTTTTCCGGCGTTTATCAGACTTTCAGATAGGGGAAATGTCAGTGAGCATTCCGATTTCAGTTCCAGAGCGATTCGCCCAATGAGTCCTTGATATTTCGTCGTTTTCAGCCAATTTTTCTGGATTTTTGAAAATTTCACTTTTTTGTGAAAATATCCACTAAATGAGGGAATAATATCTGTGAGGGTACCCCAGGAGAGTTCCAAATGTGTCTGGGTAGAATATATATCCCACGGGGGTAAAATTGAAGAAAGTTGAAAACATTTTTTTTTGGACTTAGTCATTTTTCCGGCGTTTATCACACTTTCAGATAGGGGAAATGTCAGTGAGCATTCCGATTTCAGTTCCAGAGCGATTCGCCCAATGAGTCCTTGATATTTCGTCGTTTTCAGCCAATTTTTCTGGACTTTTGAAAATTTCACTTTTTTGTGAAAATATCCACTAAATGAGGGAATAATATGTGTGAGGGTACCCCAGGAGAGTTCCAAATGTGATGGGTAGAATATATATCCCACGGTGGTAAAATTGAAAACATTGGAAAAAAAAATTTTTTGGACTCAGTCATTTTTCAGGCGTTTATCAGACTTTCAGATAGGGGAAATGTCAGTGAGCGTTCCGATTTCAGTTCCAGAGCGATTCGCCCAATGAGTCCTTGATATTTAGTCGTTTTCAGCCAATTTTCTGGATTTTTGAAAATTTCACTTTTTTGTGAAAATATCCACTAAATGAGGGAATAATACATGTGAGGGTACCCCAGGAGAGTTCCAAATGTGTGTGGGTAGAGTATATATCCCACGGGGGTAAAATTGAAAAAAAAAATTTTTGGACTTAATCACTTTTCCGGCATTTATCAGACTTTCAGATAGGGGAAATGTCAGTGAGCGTTCCGATTTCAGTTCCAGAGCTATTTGCCCAATGAGTCCTTGATATTTAGTCGTTTTCAGCCAATTTTCTGGATTTTTGAAAATTTCACTTTTTTGTGAAAATATCCACTAAATGAGGGAATAATATGTGTGAGGGTACCACAGCAGAGTTCCAAATGTGTGTGGGTAGAATATATATCCCACGGGGGTAAAATTGAAAAAAGTTGAAAAAAAATTTTTTTGGACTCAGTCATTTTTCTGGCGTTTATCAGACTTTCAGATAGGGGAAATGTCAGTGAGCGTTCCGATTTCAGTTCCAGAGCGATTCGCCCAATGAGTCCTTGATTTTTAGTCGTTTTCAGCCAATTTTCTGTATTTTTTAAAATTTCACTATTCTGTGAAAATATCCACTAAATGAGGGAATAATATGTGTGAGGGTACCCCAGGAGAGTTTCAAATGTGTGTGGGTAGAATATATATCCCACGGGGGTAAAATTGAAAAAAGTTTAAAAAAAAATTTTTTGGGACTTAGTCATTTTTCCGGCGTTTATCAGACTTTCAGATAGGGGAAATGTCAGTGAGCATTCCGATTTCAGTTCCAGAGCGATTCGCCCAATGAGTCCTTGATATTTCGTTGTTTTCAGCCAATTTTTCTGGATTTTTGAAAATTTCACTTTTTTGTGAAAATATCCACTAAATGAGGGAATAATATGTGTGAGGGTACCCCAGGAGAGTTCCAAATGTGTCTGGGTAGAATATATATCCCACGGGGGTAAAATTGAAGAAAGTTGAAAACATTTTTTTTTGGACTTAGTCATTTTTCCGGCATTTATCAGACTTTCAGATAGGGGAAATGTCAGTGAGCGTTCCGATTTCAGTTCCAGAGCGATTTGCCCAATGAGTCCTTGATATTTAGTCGTTTTCAGCCAATTTTCTGGATTTTTGAAAATTTCACTTTTTTGTGAAAATATCCACTAAATGAGGGAATAATATGTGTGAGGGTACCCCAGGAGAGTTCCAAATGTGTGTGGGTAGAATATATATCCCAAGGGGGTAAAACTTAAAAAAGTTGAAAAAAAAATTTTTGGGACTTAGTCATTTTTCCGGCGTTTATCAGACTTTCAGATAGGGGAAATGTCAGTGAGCATTTCTATTTCAGTTCCAGAGCGATTCGCCCAATGAGTCCTTGATATTTCGTCGTTTTCAGCCAATTTTTCTGGATTTTTGAAAATTTCACTTTTTTTGTGAAAATATCCACTAAATGAGGGAATAATATGTGTGAGGGTACCCCAGGAGAGTTCCAAATGTGTCTGGGTAGAATATATATCCCACGGGGGTAAAATTGAAGAAAGTTGAAAACATTTTTTTTTGGACTTAGTCATTTTTCCGGCATTTATCAGACTTTCAGATAGGGGAAATGTCAGTGAGCGTTCCGATTTCAGTTCCAGAGCGATTTGCCCAATGAGACCTTGATATTTAGTCGTTTTCAGCCAATTTTCTGGATTTTTGAAAATTTCACTTTTTTGTGAAAATATCCACTAAATGAGGGAATAATATGTGTGAAGGTACCCCAGGAGAGTTCCAAATGTGTGTGGGTAGAATATATATCCCAAGGGGGTAAAATTTAAAAAAGTTGAAAAAAAATTTTTTGGGACTTAGTCATTTTTCCGGCGTTTATCAGACTTTCAGATAGGGGAAATGTCAGTGAGCATTCCGATTTCAGTTCCAGAGCGATTTGCCCAATGAGTCCTTGATATTTAGTCGTTTTCAGCCAATTTTCTGGATTTTTGAAAATTTCACTTTTTTGTGAAAATATCCACTAAATGAGGGAATAATATGTGTGAGGGTACCCCAGGAGAGTTCCAAATGTGGTGGGTAGAATATATATCCCACGGTGGTAAAATTGAAAAAATTGGAAAAAAAAATTTTTTGGACTCAGTCATTTTTCAGGCGTTTATCAGACTTTCAGATAGGGGAAATGTCAGTGAGCGTTCCGATTTCAGTTCCAGAGCGATTCGCCCAATGAGTCCTTGATATTTAGTCGTTTTCAGCCAATTTTCTGGATTTTTGAAAATTTCACTTTTTTGTGAAAATATCCACTAAATGAGGGAATAATACATGTGAGGGTACCCCAGGAGAGTTCCAAATGTGTGTGGGTAGAGTATATATCCCACGGGGGTAAAATTGAAAAAAAAAATTTTTGGACTTAATCACTTTTCCGGCATTTATCAGACTTTCAGATAGGGGAAATGTCAGTGAGCGTTCCGATTTCAGTTCCAGAGCTATTTGCCCAATGAGTCCTTGATATTTAGTCGTTTTCAGCCAATTTTCTGGATTTTTGAAAATTTCACTTTTTTGTGAAAATATCCACTAAATGAGGGAATAATATGTGTGAGGGTACCCCAGGAGAGTTCCAAATGTGTGTGGGTAGAATATATATCCCACGGGGGTAAAATTGAAAAAAGTTGAAAAAAAATTTTTTTGGACTCAGTCATTTTTCTGGCGTTTATCAGACTTTCAGATAGGGGAAATGTCAGTGAGCGTTCCGATTTCAGTTCCAGAGCGATTCGCCCAATGAGTCCTTGATTTTTAGTCGTTTTCAGCCAATTTTCTGTATTTTTTAAAATTTCACTATTCTGTGAAAATATCCACTAAATGAGGGAATAATATGTGTGAGGGTACCCCAGGAGAGTTCCAAATGTGTGTGGGTAGAATATATATCCCACGGGGGTAAAATTGAAAAAAGTTTAAAAAAAATTTTTTTTGGACTTAGTCATTTTTCCGGCGTTTATCAGACTTTCAGATAGGGGAAATGTCAGTGAGCGTTCTGATTTCAGTTCCAGAGCGATTTGCCCAATGAGTCCTTGATATTTAGTCGTTTTCAGCCAATTTTCTGGATTTTTGAAAATGTCACTTTTTTGTGAAAATATCCACTAAATGAGGGAATAATATGTGTGAGGGTACCCCAGGAGAGTTCCAAATGTGTGTGGGTAGAATATATATCCCACGGGGGTAAAATTGAAAAAAGTTCAAAAAAAAATTTTTTGGGACTTAGTCATTTTTCCGGCGTTTATCAGACTTTCAGATAGGGGATATGTCAGTGAGCATTCCGATTTCAGTTCCAGAGCGATTCGCCCAATGAGTCCTTGATATTTCGTCGTTTTCAGCCAATTTTTCTGGATTTTTGAAAATTTCACTTTTTTGTGAAAATATCCACTAAATGAGGGAATAATATCTGTGAGGGTACCCCAGGAGAGTTCCAAATGTGTCTGGGTAGAATATATATCCCACGGGGGTAAAATTGAAAAAAGTTGAAAACATTTTTTTTTGGACTTAGTCATTTTTCCGGCATTTATCAGACTTTCAGATAGGGGAAATGTCAGTGAGCGTTCCGATTTCAGTTCCAGAGCGATTTGCCCAATGTGTCCTTGATATTTAGTCGTTTTCAGCCAATTTTCTGGATTTTTGAAAATTTCACTTTTTTTGTGAAAATATCCACTAAATGAGGGAATAATATGTGTGAGGGTACCCCAGGAGAGTTCCAAATGTGTGTGGGTAGAATATATATCCCACGGGGGTAAAATTGAAAAAAGTTAAAAAAAAAAATTTTTAGGACTTAGTCATTTTTCCGGCGTTTATCAGACTTTCAGATAGGGGAAATGTCAGTGAGCATTCCGATTTCAGTTCCAGAGCGATTCGCCCAATGAGTCCTTGATATTTCGTCGTTTTCAGCCAATTTTTCTGGATTTTTGAAAATTTCACTTTTTTGTGAAAATATCCACTAAATGAGGGAATAATATCTGTGAGGGTACCCCAGGAGAGTTCCAAATGTGTCTGGGTAGAATATATATCCCACGGGGGTAAAATTGAAAAAAGTTGAAAACATTTTTTTTTGGACTTAGTCATTTTTCCGGCATTTATCAGACTTTCAGATAGGGGAAATGTCAGTGAGCGTTCCGATTTCAGTTCCAGAGCGATTTGCCCAATGTGTCCTTGATATTTAGTCGTTTTCAGCCAATTTTCTGGATTTTTGAAAATTTCACTTTTTTTGTGAAAATATCCACTAAATGAGGGAATAATATGTGTGAGGGTACCCCAGGAGAGTTCCAAATGTGTGTGGGTAGAATATATATCCCACGGGGGTAAAATTGAAAAAAGTTAAAAAAAAAATTTTTTAGGACTTAGTCATTTTTCCGGCGTTTATCAGACTTTCAGATAGGGGAAATGTCAGTGAGCATTCCGATTTCAGTTCCAGAGCGATTCGCCCAATGAGTCCTTGATATTTCGTCGTTTTCAGCCAATTTTTCTGGATTTTTGAAAATTTCACTTTTTTGTGAAAATATCCACTAAATGAGGGAATAATATCTTTGAGGGTACCCCAGGAGAGTTCCAAATGTGTCTGGGTAGAATATATATCCCACGGGGGTAAAATTGAAAAAAGTTGAAAACATTTTTTTTTGGACTTAGTCATTTTTCCGGCATTTATAAGACTTTCAGATAGGGGAAATGTCAGTGAGCGTTCCGATTTCAGTTCCAGAGCAATTTGCCCAATGAGTCCTTGATATTTAGTCCTTTTCAGCCAATTTTCTGGATTTTTGAAAATTTCACTTTTTTGTGAAAATATCCACTAAATGAGGGAATAATATGTGTGAAGGTACCCCAGGAGAGTTCCAAATGTGTGTGGGTAGAATATATATCCCAAGGGGGTAAAATTTAAAAAAGTTGAAAAAAAAATTTTTGGGACTTAGTCATTTTTCCGGCGTTTATCAGACTTTCAGATAGGGGAAATGTCAGTGAGCATTCCGATTTCAGTTCCAGAGCGATTCGCCCAATGAGTCCTTGATATTTCGTCGTTTTCAGCCAATTTTTCTGGATTTTTGAAAATTTCACTTTTTTGTGAAAATATCCACTAAATGAGGGAATAATATCTGTGAGGGTACCCCAGGAAAGTTCCAAATGTGTCTGGGTAGAATATATATCCCACGGGGGTAAAATTGAAAAAAGTTGAAAACATTTTTTTTGGGACTTAGTCATTTTTCCGGCATTTATCAGACTTTCAGATAGGGGAAATGTCAGTGAGCGTTCCGATTTCAGTTCCAGAGCGATTTGCCCAATGAGTCCTTGATATTTAGACGTTTTCAGCCAATTTTCTGGATTTTTGAAAATTTCACTTTTTTTGTGAAAATATCCACTAAATGAGGGAATAATATGTGTGAGGGTACCCCAGGAGAGTTCCAAATGTGTGTGGGTAGAATATATATCCCACGGGGGTAAAATTGAAAAAAGTTTAAAAAAAATTTTTTTTGGACTTAGTCATTTTTCCGGCGTTTATCAGACTTTCAGATAGGGGAAATGTCAGTGAGCATTCCGATTTCAGTTCCAGAGCGATTCGCCCAATGAGTCCTTGATATTTCGTTGTTTTCAGCCAATTTTTCTGGATTTTTGAAAATTTCACTTTTTTGTGAAAATATCCACTAAATGAGGGAATAATATGTGTGAGGGTACCCCAGGAGAGTTCCAAATGTGTCTGGGAAGAATATATATCCCACGGGGGTAAAATTGAAGAAAGTTGAAAACATTTTTTTTTGGACTTAGTCATTTCTCCGGCATTTATCAGACTTTCAGATAGGGGAAATGTCAGTGAGCGTTCCGATTTCAGTTCCAGAGCGATTTGCCCAATGAGTCCTTGATATTTAGTCGTTTTCAGCCAATTTTCTGGATTTTTGAAAATTTCACTTTTTTGTGAAAATATCCACTAAATGAGGGAATAATACATGTGAGGGTACCCCAGGAGAGTTCCAAATGTGTGTGGGTAGAGTATATATCCCACGGGGGTAAAATTGAAAAAAAAAATTTTTGGACTTAATCACTTTTCCGGCATTTATCAGACTTTCAGATAGGGGAAATGTCAGTGAGCGTTCCGATTTCAGTTCCAGAGCTATTTGCCCAATGAGTCCTTGATATTTAGTCGTTTTCAGCCAATTTTCTGGATTTTTGAAAATTTCACTTTTTTGTGAAAATATCCACTAAATGAGGGAATAATATGTGTGAGGGTACCACAGGAGAGTTCCAAATGTGTGTGGGTAGAATATATATCCCACGGGGGTAAAATTGAAAAAAGTTGAAAAAAAATTTTTTTGGACTCAGTCATTTTTCTGGCGTTTATCAGACTTTCAGATAGGGGAAATGTCAGTGAGCGTTCCGATTTCAGTTCCAGAGCGATTCGCCCAATGAGTCCTTGATTTTTAGTCGTTTTCAGCCAATTTTCTGTATTTTTTAAAATTTCACTATTCTGTGAAAATATCCACTAAATGAGGGAATAATATGTGTGAGGGTACCCCAGGAGAGTTCCAAATGTGTGTGGGTAGAATATATATCCCACGGGGGTAAAATTGAAAAAAGTTTAAAAAAAAATTTTTTTGGACTTAGTCATTTTTCCGGCGTTTATCAGACTTTCAGATAGGGGAAATGTCAGTGAGCATTCCGATTTCAGTTCCAGAGCGATTCGCCCAATGAGTCCTTGATATTTCGTTGTTTTCAGCCAATTTTTCTGGATTTTTGAAAATTTCACTTTTTTGTGAAAATATCCACTAAATGAGGGAATAATATGTGTGAGGGTACCCCAGGAGAGTTCCAAATGTGTCTGGGTAGAATATATATCCCACGGGGGTAAAATTGAAGAAAGTTGAAAACATTTTTTTTTGGACTTAGTCATTTTTCCGGCATTTATCAGACTTTCAGATAGGGGAAATGTCAGTGAGCGTTCCGATTTCAGTTCCAGAGCGATTTGCCCAATGAGTCCTTGATATTTAGTCGTTTTCAGCCAATTTTCTGGATTTTTGAAAATTTCACTTTTTTGTGAAAATATCCACTAAATGAGGGAATAATATGTGTGAGGGTACCCCAGGAGAGTTCCAAATGTGTGTGGGTAGAATATATATCCCAAGGGGGTAAAACTTAAAAAAGTTGAAAAAAAAATTTTTGGGACTTAGTCATTTTTCCGGCGTTTATCAGACTTTCAGATAGGGGAAATGTCAGTGAGCATTTCTATTTCAGTTCCAGAGCGATTCGCCCAATGAGTCCTTGATATTTCGTCGTTTTCAGCCAATTTTTCTGGATTTTTGAAAATTTCACTTTTTTTGTGAAAATATCCACTAAATGAGGGAATAATATGTGTGAGGGTACCCCAGGAGAGTTCCAAATGTGTCTGGGTAGAATATATATCCCACGGGGGTAAAATTGAAGAAAGTTGAAAACATTTTTTTTTGGACTTAGTCATTTTTCCGGCATTTATCAGACTTTCAGATAGGGGAAATGTCAGTGAGCGTTCCGATTTCAGTTCCAGAGCGATTTGCCCAATGAGACCTTGATATTTAGTCGTTTTCAGCCAATTTTCTGGATTTTTGAAAATTTCACTTTTTTGTGAAAATATCCACTAAATGAGGGAATAATATGTGTGAAAGTACCCCAGGAGAGTTCCAAATGTGTGTGGGTAGAATATATATCCCAAGGGGGTAAAATTTAAAAAAGTTGAAAAAAATTTTTTTGGGACTTAGTCATTTTTCCGGCGTTTATCAGACTTTCAGATAGGGGAAATGTCAGTGAGCATTCCGATTTCAGTTCCAGAGCGATTCGCCCAATGAGTCCTTGATATTTCGTCGTTTTCAGCCAATTTTTCTGGATTTTTGAAAATTTCACTTTTTTGTGAAAATATCCACTAAATGAGGGAATAATATCTGTGAGGGTACCCCAGGAGAGTTCCAAATGTGTCTGGGTAGAATATATATCCCACGGGGGTAAAATTGAAGAAAGCTGAAAACATTTTTTTTTGGACTTAGTCATTTTTCCGGCGTTTATCAGACTTTCAGATAGGGGAAATGTCAGTGAGCATTCCGATTTCAGTTCCAGAGCGATTCGCCCAATGAGTCCTTGATATTTCGTCGTTTTCAGCCAATTTTTCTGGATTTTTGAAAATTTCACTTTTTTGTGAAAATATCCACTAAATGAGGGAATAATATGTGTGAGGGTACCCCAGGAGAGTTCCAAATGTGTCTGGGTAGAATGTATATCCCACGGGGGTAAAATTGAAGAAAGTTGAAAACATTTTTTTTTGGACTTAGTCATTTTTCCGGCATTTATCAGACTTTCACATAGGGGAAATGTCAGTGAGCATTCCGATTTCAGTTCCAGAGCGATTTGCCCAATGAGTCCTTGATATTTAGTCGTTTTCAGCCAATTTTCTGGATTTTTGAAAATTTCACTTTTTTGTGAAAATATCCACTAAATGAGGGAATAATATGTGTGAGGGTACCCCAGGAGAGTTCCAAATGTGGTGGGTAGAATATATATCCCACGGTGGTAAAATTGAAAAAATTGGAAAAAAAAATTTTTTGGACTCAGTCATTTTTCAGGCGTTTATCAGACTTTCAGATAGGGGAAATGTCAGTGAGCGTTCCTATTTCAGTTCCAGAGCGATTCGCCCAATGAGTCCTTGATATTTAGTCGTTTTCAGCCAATTTTCTGGATTTTTGAAAATTTCACTTTTTTGTGAAAATATCCACTAAATGAGGGAATAATACATGTGAGGGTACCCCAGGAGAGTTCCAAATGTGTGTGGGTAGAGTATATATCCCACGGGGGTAAAATTGAAAAAAAAAATTTTTGGACTTAATCACTTTTCCGGCATTTATCAGACTTTCAGATAGGGGAAATGTCAGTGAGCGTTCCGATTTCAGTTCCAGAGCTATTTGCCCAATGAGTCCTTGATATTTAGTCGTTTTCAGCCAATTTTCTGGATTTTTGAAAATTTCACTTTTTTGTGAAAATATCCACTAAATGAGGGAATAATATGTGTGAGGGTACCCCAGGAGAGTTCCAAATGTGTGTGGGTAGAATATATATCCCACGGGGGTAAAATTGAAAAAAGTTGAAAAAAAATTTTTTTGGACTCAGTCATTTTTCTGGCGTTTATCAGACTTTCAGATAGGGGAAATGTCAGTGAGCGTTCCGATTTCAGTTCCAGAGCGATTCGCCCAATGAGTCCTTGATTTTTAGTCGTTTTCAGCCAATTTTCTGTATTTTTTAAAATTTCACTATTCTGTGAAAATATCCACTAAATGAGGGAATAATATGTGTGAGGGTACCCCAGGAGAGTTCCAAATGTGTGTGGGTAGAATATATATCCCACGGGGGTAAAATTGAAAAAAGTTTAAAAAAAATTTTTTTTGGACTTAGTCATTTTTCCGGCGTTTATCAGACTTTCAGATAGGGGAAATGTCAGTGAGCATTCCGATTTCAGTTCCAGAGCGATTCGCCCAATGAGTCCTTGATATTTCGTTGTTTTCAGCCAATTTTTCTGGATTTTTGAAAATTTCACTTTTTTGTGAAAATATCCACTAAATGAGGGAATAATATGTGTGAGGGTACCCCAGGAGAGTTCCAAATGTGTCTGGGTAGAATATATATCCCACGGGGGTAAAACTTAAAAAAGTTGAAAAAAAAATTTTTGGGACTTAGTCATTTTTCCGGCGTTTATCAGACTTTCAGATAGGGGAAATGTCAGTGAGCATTCCGATTTCAGTTCCAGAGCGATTCGCCCAATGAGTCCTTGATATTTCGTCGTTTTCAGCCAATTTTTCTGGATTTTTGAAAATTTCACTTTTTTGTGAAAATATCCACTAAATGAGGGAATAATATCTGTGAGGGTACCCCAGGAGAGTTCCAAATGTGTCTGGGTAGAATATATATCCCACGGGGGTAAAATTGAAGAAAGTTGAAAACATTTTTTTTTGGACTTAGTCATTTTTCCGGCATTTATCAGACTTTCACATAGGGGAAATGTCAGTGAGCGTTCCGATTTCAGTTCCAGAGCGATTTGCCCAATGAGTCCTTGATATTTAGTCGTTTTCAGCCAATTTTCTGGATTTTTGAAAATTTCACTTTTTTGTGAAAATATCCACTAAATGAGGGAATAATATGTGTGAGGGTACCCCAGGAGAGTTCCAAATGTGGTGGGTAGAATATATATCCCACGGTGGTAAAATTGAAAAAATTGGAAAAAAAAATTTTTTGGACTCAGTCATTTTTCAGGCGTTTATCAGACTTTCAGATAGGGGAAATGTCAGTGAGCGTTCCGATTTCAGTTCCAGAGCGATTCGCCCAATGAGTCCTTGATATTTAGTCGTTTTCAGCCAATTTTCTGGATTTTTGAAAATTTCACTTTTTTGTGAAAATATCCACTAAATGAGGGAATAATACATGTGAGGGTACCCCAGGAGAGTTCCAAATGTGTGTGGGTAGAGTATATATCCCACGGGGGTAAAATTGAAAAAAAAAATTTTTGGACTTAATCACTTTTCCGGCATTTATCAGACTTTCAGATAGGGGAAATGTCAGTGAGCGTTCCGATTTCAGTTCCAGAGCTATTTGCCCAATGAGTCCTTGATATTTAGTCGTTTTCAGCCAATTTTCTGGATTTTTGAAAATTTCACTTTTTTGTGAAAATATCCACTAAATGAGGGAATAATATGTGTGAGGGTACCACAGGAGAGTTCCAAATGTGTGTGGGTAGAATATATATCCCACGGGGGTAAAATTGAAAAAAGTTGAAAAAAAATTTTTTTGGACTCAGTCATTTTTCTGGCGTTTATCAGACTTTCAGATAGGGGAAATGTCAGTGAGCGTTCCGATTTCAGTTCCAGAGCGATTCGCCCAATGAGTCCTTGATTTTTAGTCGTTTTCAGCCAATTTTCTGTATTTTTTAAAATTTCACTATTCTGTGAAAATATCCACTAAATGAGGGAATAATATGTGTGAGGGTACCCCAGGAGAGTTCCAAATGTGTGTGGGTAGAATATATATCCCACGGGGGTAAAATTGAAAAAAGTTGAAAAAATTTTTTTTTTGGACTTAGTCATTTTTCCGGCGTTTATCAGACTTTCAGATAGGGGAAATGTCAGTGAGCATTCCGATTTCAGTTCCAGAGCGATTCGCCCAATGAGTCCTTGATATTTTGTCGTTTTCAGCCAATTTTTCTGGATTTTTGAAAATTTCACTTTTTTGTGAAAATATCCACTAAATGAGGGAATAATATGTGTGAGGGTACCCCAGGAGAGTTCCAAATGTGTGTGGGTAGAATATATATCCCACGGGGTTAAAATTGAAAAAAGTTGAAAATATTTTTTTTTGGACTTAGTCATTTTTCCGGCATTTATCAGACTTTCAGATAGGGGAAATGTCAGTGAGCGTTCTGATTTCAGTTCCAGAGCGATTTGCCCAATGAGTCCTTGATATTTAGTCGTTTTCAGCCAATTTTCTGGATTTTTGAAAATGTCACTTTTTTGTGAAAATATCCACTAAATGAGGGAATAATATGTGTGAGGGTACCCCAGGAGAGTTCCAAATGTGTGTGGGTAGAATATATATCCCAAGGGGGTAAAACTTAAAAAAGTTGAAAAAAAAATTTTTGGGACTTAGTCATTTTTCCGGCGTTTATCAGACTTTCAGATAGGGGAAATGTCAGTGAGCATTTCGATTTCAGTTCCAGAGCGATTCGCCCAATGAGTCCTTGATATTTCGTCGTTTTCAGCCAATTTTTCTGGATTTTTGAAAATTTCACTTTTTTTGTGAAAATATCCACTAAATGAGGGAATAATATGTGTGAGGGTACCCCAGGAGAGTTCCAAATGTGTCTGGGTAGAATATATATCCCACGGGGGTAAAATTGAAGAAAGTTGAAAACATTTTTTTTTGGACTTAGTCATTTTTCCGGCATTTATCAGACTTTCAGATAGGGGAAATGTCAGTGAGCGTTCCGATTTCAGTTCCAGAGCGATTTGCCCAATGAGACCTTGATATTTAGTCGTTTTCAGCCAATTTTCTGGATTTTTGAAAATTTCACTTTTTTGTGAAAATATCCACTAAATGAGGGAATAATATGTGTGAAGGTACCCCAGGAGAGTTCCAAATGTGTGTGGGTAGAATATATATCACAAGGGGGTAAAATTTAAAAAAGTTGAAAAAAAATTTTTTGGGACTTAGTCATTTTTCCGGCGTTTATCAGACTTTCAGATAGGGGAAATGTCAGTGAGCATTCCGATTTCAGTTCCAGAGCGATTCGCCCAATGAGTCCTTGATATTTCGTCGTTTTCAGCCAATTTTTCTGGATTTTTGAAAATTTCACTTTTTTGTGAAAATATCCACTAAATGAGGGAATAATATCTGTGAGGGTACCCCAGGAGAGTTCCAAATGTGTCTGGGTAGAATATATATCCCACGGGGGTAAAATTGAAGAAAGTTGAAAACATTTTTTTTTGGACTTAGTCATTTTTCCGGCGTTTATCAGACTTTCAGATAGGGGAAATGTCAGTGAGCATTCCGATTTCAGTTCCAGAGCGATTCGCCCAATGAGTCCTTGATATTTCGTCGTTTTCAGCCAATTTTTCTGGATTTTTGAAAATTTCACTTTTTTGTGAAAATATCCACTAAATGAGGGAATAATATGTGTGAGGGTACCCCAGGAGAGTTCCAAATGTGGTGGGTAGAATATATATCCCACGGTGGTAAAATTGAAAAAATTGGAAAAAAAAATTTTTTGGACTCAGTCATTTTTCAGGCGTTTATCAGACTTTCAGATAGGGGAAATGTCAGTGAGCGTTCCGATTTCAGTTCCAGAGCGATTCGCCCAATGAGTCCTTGATATTTAGTCGTTTTCAGCCAATTTTCTGGATTTTTGAAAATTTCACTTTTTTGTGAAAATATCCACTAAATGAGGGAATAATACATGTGAGGGTACCCCAGGAGAGTTCCAAATGTGTGTGGGTAGAGTATATATCCCACGGGGGTAAAATTGAAAAAAAAAATTTTTGGACTTAATCACTTTTCCGGCATTTATCAGACTTTCAGATAGGGGAAATGTCAGTGAGCGTTCCGATTTCAGTTCCAGAGCGATTCGCCCAATGAGTCCTTGATTTTTAGTCGTTTTCAGCCAATTTTCTGTATTTTTTAAAATTTCACTATTCTGTGAAAATATCCACTAAATGAGGGAATAATATGTGTGAGGGTACCCCAGGAGAGTTCCAAATGTGTGTGGGTAGAATATATATCCCACGGGGGTAAAATTGAAAAAAGTTTAAAAAAAATTTTTTTTGGACTTAGTCATTTTTCCGGCGTTTATCAGACTTTCAGATAGGGGAAATGTCAGTGAGCATTCCGATTTCAGTTCCAGAGCGATTCGCCCAATGAGTCCTTGATATTTCATTGTTTTCAGCCAATTTTTCTGGATTTTTGAAAATTTCACTTTTTTGTGAAAATATCCACTAAATGAGGGAATAATATGTGTGAGGGTACCCCAGGAGAGTTCCAAATGTGTCTGGGTAGAATATATATCCCACGGGGGTAAAATTGAAGAAAGTTGAAAACATTTTTTTTTGGACTTAGTCATTTTTCCGGCATTTATCAGACTTTCAGATAGGGGAAATGTCAGTGAGCGTTCCGATTTCAGTTCCAGAGCGATTTGCCCAATGAGTCCTTGATATTTAGTCGTTTTCAGCCAATTTTCTGGATTTTTGAAAATTTCACTTTTTTGTGAAAATATCCACTAAATGAGGGAATAATATGTGCGAGGGTACCCCAGGAGAGTTCCAAATGTGTGTGAGTAGAATATATATCCCAAGGGGGTAAAACTTAAAAAAGTTGAAAAAAAAATTTTTGGGACTTAGTCATTTTTCCGGCGTTTATCAGACTTTCAGATAGGGGAAATGTCAGTGAGCATTTCAATTTCAGTTCCAGAGCGATTCGCCCAATGAGTCCTTGATATTTCGTCGTTTTCAGCCAATTTTTCTGGATTTTTGAAAATTTCACTTTTTTTGTGAAAATATCCACTAAATGAGGGAATAATATGTGTGAGGGTACCCCAGGAGAGTTCCAAATGTGTCTGGGTAGAATATATATCCCACGGGGGTAAAATTGAAGAAAGTTGAAAACATTTTTTTTTGGACTTAGTCATTTTTCCGGCATTTATCAGACTTTCAGATAGGGGAAATGTCAGTGAGCGTTCCGATTTCAGTTCCAGAGCGATTTGCCCAATGAGACCTTGATATTTAGTCGTTTTCAGCCAATTTTCTGGATTTTTGAAAATTTCACTTTTTTGTGAAAATATCCACTAAATGAGGGAATAATATGTGTGAAGGTACCCCAGGAGAGTTCCAAATGTGTGTGGGTAGAATATATATCCCAAGGGGGTAAAATTTAAAAAAGTTGAAAAAAAATTTTTTGGGACTTAGTCATTTTTCCGGCGTTTATCAGACTTTCAGATAGGGGAAATGTCAGTGAGCATTCCGATTTCAGTTCCAGAGCGATTCGCCCAATGAGTCCTTGATATTTCGTCGTTTTCAGCCAATTTTTCTGGATTTTTGAAAATTTCACTTTTTTGTGAAAATATCCACTAAATGAGGGAATAATATCTGTGAGGGTACCCCAGGAGAGTTCCAAATGTGTCTGGGTAGAATATATATCCCACGGGGGTAAAATTGAAGAAAGTTGAAAACATTTTTTTTTGGACTTAGTCATTTTTCCGGCATTTATCAGACTTTCACATAGGGGAAATGTCAGTGAGCGTTCCGATTTCAGTTCCAGAGCGATTTGCCCAATGAGTCCTTGATATTTAGTCGTTTTCAGCCAATTTTCTGGATTTTTGAAAATTTCACTTTTTTGTGAAAATATCCACTAAATGAGGGAATAATATGTGTGAGGGTACCCCAGGAGAGTTCCAAATGTGGTGGGTAGAATATATATCCCACGGTGGTAAAATTGAAAAAATTGGAAAAAAAAATTTTTTGGACTCAGTCATTTTTCAGGCGTTTATCAGACTTTCAGATAGGGGAAATGTCAGTGAGCGTTCCGATTTCAGTTCCAGAGCGATTCGCCCAATGAGTCCTTGATATTTAGTCGTTTTCAGCCAATTTTCTGGATTTTTGAAAATTTCACTTTTTTGTGAAAATATCCACTAAATGAGGGAATAATACATGTGAGGGTACCCCAGGAGAGTTCCAAATGTGTGTGGGTAGAGTATATATCCCACGGGGGTAAAATTGAAAAAAAAAATTTTTGGACTTAATCACTTTTCCGGCATTTATCAGACTTTCAGATAGGGGAAATGTCAGTGAGCGTTCCGATTTCAGTTCCAGAGCTATTTGCCCAATGAGTCCTTGATATTTAGTCGTTTTCAGCCAATTTTCTGGATTTTTCAAAATTTCACTTTTTTGTGAAAATATCCACTAAATGAGGGAATAATATGTGTGAGGGTACCACAGGAGAGTTCCAAATGTGTGTGGGTAGAATATATATCCCACGGGGGTAAAATTGAAAAAAGTTGAAAAAAAATTTTTTTGGACTCAGTCATTTTTCTGGCGTTTATCAGACTTTCAGATAGGGGAAATGTCAGTGAGCGTTCCGATTTCAGTTCCAGAGCGATTCGCCCAATGAGTCCTTGATTTTTAGTCGTTTTCAGCCAATTTTCTGTATTTTTTAAAATTTCACTATTCTGTGAAAATATCCACTAAATGAGGGAATAATATGTGTGAGGGTACCCCAGGAGAGTTCCAAATGTGTGTGGGTAGAATATATATCCCACGGGGGTAAAATTGAAAAAAGTTGAAAAAATTTTTTTTTTGGACTTAGTCATTTTTCCGGCGTTTATCAGACTTTCAGATAGGGGAAATGTCAGTGAGCATTCCGATTTCAGTTCCAGAGCGATTCGCCCAATGAGTCCTTGATATTTCGTTGTTTTCAGCCAATTTTTCAGGATTTTTGAAAATTTCACTTTTTTGTGAAAATATCCACTAAATGAGGGAATAATATGTGTGAGGGTACCCCAGGAGAGTTCCAAATGTGTCTGGGTAGAATATATATCCCACGGGGGTAAAATTGAAGAAAGTTGAAAACATTTTTTTTTGGACTTAGTCATTTTTCCGGCATTTATCAGACTTTCAGATAGGGGAAATGTCAGTGAGCGTTCCGATTTCAGTTCCAGAGCGATTTGCCCAATGAGTCCTTGATATTTAGTCGTTTTCAGCCAATTTTCTGGATTTTTGAAAATTTCACTTTTTTGTGAAAATATCCACTAAATGAGGGAATAATATGTGCGAGGGTACCCCAGGAGAGTTCCAAATGTGTGTGAGTAGAATATATATCCCAAGGGGGTAAAACTTAAAAAAGTTGAAAAAAAAATTTTTGGGACTTAGTCATTTTTCCGGCGTTTATCAGACTTTCAGATAGGGGAAATGTCAGTGAGCATTTCAATTTCAGTTCCAGAGCGATTCGCCCAATGAGTCCTTGATATTTCGTCGTTTTCAGCCAATTTTTCTGGATTTTTGAAAATTTCACTTTTTTTGTGAAAATATCCACTAAATGAGGGAATAATATGTGTGAGGGTACCCCAGGAGTGTTCCAAATGTGTCTGGGTAGAATATATATCCCACGGGGGTAAAATTGAAGAAAGTTGAAAACATTTTTTTTTGGACTTAGTCATTTTTCCGGCATTTATCAGACTTTCAGATAGGGGAAATGTCAGTGAGCGTTCCGATTTCAGTTCCAGAGCGATTTGCCCAATGAGACCTTGATATTTAGTCGTTTTCAGCCAATTTTCTGGATTTTTGAAAATTTCACTTTTTTGTGAAAATATCCACTAAATGAGGGAATAATATGTGTGAAGGTACCCCAGGAGAGTTCCAAATGTGTGTGGGTAGAATATATATCCCAAGGGGGTAAAATTTAAAAAAGTTGAAAAAAAATTTTTTGGGACTTAGTCATTTTTCCGGCGTTTATCAGACTTTCAGATAGGGGAAATGTCAGTGAGCATTCCGATTTCAGTTCCAGAGCGATTCGCCCAATGAGTCCTTGATATTTCGTCGTTTTCAGCCAATTTTTCTGGATTTTTGAAAATTTCACTTTTTTGTGAAAATATCCACTAAATGAGGGAATAATATCTGTGAGGGTACCCCAGGAGAGTTCCAAATGTGTCTGGGTAGAATATATATCCCACGGGGGTAAAATTGAAGAAAGTTGAAAACATTTTTTTTTGGACTTAGTCATTTTTCCGGCATTTATCAGACTTTCACATAGGGGAAATGTCAGTGAGCGTTCCGATTTCAGTTCCAGAGCGATTTGCCCAATGAGTCCTTGATATTTAGTCGTTTTCAGCCAATTTTCTGGATTTTTGAAAATTTCACTTTTTTGTGAAAATATCCACTAAATGAGGGAATAATATGTGTGAGGGTACCCCAGGAGAGTTCCAAATGTGGTGGGTAGAATATATATCCCACGGTGGTAAAATTGAAAAAATTGGAAAAAAAAATTTTTTGGACTCAGTCATTTTTCAGGCGTTTATCAGACTTTCAGATAGGGGAAATGTCAGTGAGCGTTCCGATTTCAGTTCCAGAGCGATTCGCCCAATGAGTCCTTGATATTTAGTCGTTTTCAGCCAATTTTCTGGATTTTTGAAAATTTCACTTTTTTGTGAAAATATCCACTAAATGAGGGAATAATACATGTGAGGGTACCCCAGGAGAGTTCCAAATGTGTGTGGGTAGAGTATATATCCCACGGGGGTAAAATTGAAAAAAAAAATTTTTGGACTTAATCACTTTTCCGGCATTTATCAGACTTTCAGATAGGGGAAATGTCAGTGAGCGTTCCGATTTCAGTTCCAGAGCTATTTGCCCAATGAGTCCTTGATATTTAGTCGTTTTCAGCCAATTTTCTGGATTTTTCAAAATTTCACTTTTTTGTGAAAATATCCACTAAATGAGGGAATAATATGTGTGAGGGTACCACAGGAGAGTTCCAAATGTGTGTGGGTAGAATATATATCCCACGGGGGTAAAATTGAAAAAAGTTGAAAAAAAATTTTTTTGGACTCAGTCATTTTTCTGGCGTTTATCAGACTTTCAGATAGGGGAAATGTCAGTGAGCGTTCCGATTTCAGTTCCAGAGCGATTCGCCCAATGAGTCCTTGATTTTTAGTCGTTTTCAGCCAATTTTCTGTATTTTTTAAAATTTCACTATTCTGTGAAAATATCCACTAAATGAGGGAATAATATGTGTGAGGGTACCCCAGGAGAGTTCCAAATGTGTGTGGGTAGAATATATATCCCACGGGGGTAAAATTGAAAAAAGTTGAAAAAATTTTTTTTTTGGACTTAGTCATTTTTCCGGCGTTTATCAGACTTTCAGATAGGGGAAATGTCAGTGAGCATTCCGATTTCAGTTCCAGAGCGATTCGCCCAATGAGTCCTTGATATTTCGTTGTTTTCAGCCAATTTTTCAGGATTTTTGAAAATTTCACTTTTTTGTGAAAATATCCACTAAATGAGGGAATAATATGTGTGAGGGTACCCCAGGAGAGTTCCAAATGTGTCTGGGTAGAATATATATCCCACGGGGGTAAAATTGAAGAAAGTTGAAAACATTTTTTTTTGGACTTAGTCATTTTTCCGGCATTTATCAGACTTTCAGATAGGGGAAATGTCAGTGAGCGTTCCGATTTCAGTTCTAGAGCGATTTGCCCAATGAGTCCTTGATATTTAGTCGTTTTCAGCCAATTTTCTGGATTTTTGAAAATTTCACTTTTTTGTGAAAATATCCACTAAATGAGGGAATAATATGTGTGAGGGTACCCCAGGAGAGTTCCAAATGTGTGTGGGTAGAATATATATCCCAAGGGGGTAAAACTTAAAAAAGTTGAAAAAAAAATTTTTGGGACTTAGTCATTTTTCCGGCGTTTATCAGACTTTCAGATAGGGGAAATGTCAGTGAGCATTTCGATTTCAGTTCCAGAGCGATTCGCCCAATGAGTCCTTGATATTTCGTCGTTTTCAGCCAATTTTTCTGGATTTTTGAAAATTTCACTTTTTTTGTGAAAATATCCACTAAATGAGGGAATAATATGTGTGAGGGTACCCCAGGAGAGTTCCAAATGTGTCTGGGTAGAATATATATCCCACGGGGGTAAAATTGAAGAAAGTTGAAAACATTTTTTTTTGGACTTAGTCATTTTTCCGGCATTTATCAGACTTTCAGATAGGGGAAATGTCAGTGAGCGTTCCGATTTCAGTTCCAGAGCGATTTGCCCAATGAGACCTTGATATTTAGTCGTTTTCAGCCAATTTTCTGGATTTTTGAAAATTTCACTTTTTTGTGAAAATATCCACTAAATGAGGGAATAATATGTGTGAAGGTACCCCAGGAGAGTTCCAAATGTGTGTGGGTAGAATATATATCCCAAGGGGGTAAAATTTAAAAAAGTTGAAAAAAAATTTTTTGGGACTTAGTCATTTTTCCGGCGTTTATCAGACTTTCAGATAGGGGAAATGTCAGTGAGCATTCCGATTTCAGTTCCAGAGCGATTCGCCCAATGAGTCCTTGATATTTCGTCGTTTTCAGCCAATTTTTCTGGATTTTTGAAAATTTCACTTTTTTGTGAAAATATCCACTAAATGAGGGAATAATATCTGTGAGGGTACCCCAGGAGAGTTCCAAATGTGTCTGGGTAGAATATATATCCCACGGGGGTAAAATTGAAGAAAGTTGAAAACATTTTTTTTTGGACTTAGTCATTTTTCCGGCATTTATCAGACTTTCACATAGGGGAAATGTCAGTGAGCGTTCCGATTTCAGTTCCAGAGCGATTTGCCCAATGAGTCCTTGATATTTAGTTGTTTTCAGCCAATTTTCTGGATTTTTGAAAATTTCACTTTTTTGTGAAAATATCCACTAAATGAGGGAATAATATGTGTGAGGGTACCCCAGGAGAGTTCCAAATGTGGTGGGTAGAATATATATCCCACGGTGGTAAAATTGAAAAAATTGGAAAAAAAAATTTTTTGGACTCAGTCATTTTTCAGGCGTTTATCAGACTTTCAGATAGGGGAAATGTCAGTGAGCGTTCCGATTTCAGTTCCAGAGCGATTCGCCCAATGAGTCCTTGATATTTAGTCGTTTTCAGCCAATTTTCTGGATTTTTGAAAATTTCACTTTTTTGTGAAAATATCCACTAAATGAGGGAATAATACATGTGAGGGTACCCCAGGAGAGTTCCAAATGTGTGTGGGTAGAGTATATATCCCACGGGGGTAAAATTGAAAAAAAAAATTTTTGGACTTAATCACTTTTCCGGCATTTATCAGACTTTCAGATAGGGGAAATGTCAGTGAGCGTTCCGATTTCAGTTCCAGAGCTATTTGCCCAATGAGTCCTTGATATTTAGTCGTTTTCAGCCAATTTTCTGGATTTTTGAAAATTTCACTTTTTTGTGAAAATATCCACTAAATGAGGGAATAATATGTGTGAGGGTACCACAGGAGAGTTCCAAATGTGTGTGGGTAGAATATATATCCCACGGGGGTAAAATTGAAAAAAGTTGAAAAAAAATTTTTTTGGACTCAGTCATTTTTCTGGCGTTTATCAGACTTTCAGATAGGGGAAATGTCAGTGAGCGTTCCGATTTCAGTTCCAGAGCGATTCGCCCAATGAGTCCTTGATTTTTAGTCGTTTTCAGCCAATTTTCTGTATTTTTTAAAATTTCACTATTCTGTGAAAATATCCACTAAATGAGGGAATAATATGTGTGAGGGTACCCCAGGAGAGTTCCAAATGTGTGTGGGTAGAATATATATCCCACGGGGGTAAAATTGAAAAAAGTTGAAAAAATTTTTTTTTTGGACTTAGTCATTTTTCCGGCGTTTATCAGACTTTCAGATAGGGGAAATGTCAGTGAGCATTCCGATTTCAGTTCCAGAGCGATTCGCCCAATGAGTCCTTGATATTTCGTTGTTTTCAGCCAATTTTTCAGGATTTTTGAAAATTTCACTTTTTTGTGAAAATATCCACTAAATGAGGGAATAATATGTGTGAGGGTACCCCAGGAGAGTTCCAAATGTGTCTGGGTAGAATATATATCCCACGGGGGTAAAATTGAAGAAAGTTGAAAACATTTTTTTTTGGACTTAGTCATTTTTCCGGCATTTATCAGACTTTCAGATAGGGGAAATGTCAGTGAGCGTTCCGATTTCAGTTCTAGAGCGATTTGCCCAATGAGTCCTTGATATTTAGTCGTTTTCAGCCAATTTTCTGGATTTTTGAAAATTTCACTTTTTTGTGAAAATATCCACTAAATGAGGGAATAATATGTGTGAGGGTACCCCAGGAGAGTTCCAAATGTGTGTGGGTAGAATATATATCCCAAGGGGGTAAAACTTAAAAAAGTTGAAAAAAAAATTTTTGGGACTTAGTCATTTTTCCGGCGTTTATCAGACTTTCAGATAGGGGAAATGTCAGTGAGCATTTCGATTTCAGTTCCAGAGCGATTCGCCCAATGAGTCCTTGATATTTCGTCGTTTTCAGCCAATTTTTCTGGATTTTTGAAAATTTCACTTTTTTTGTGAAAATATCCACTAAATGAGGGAATAATATGTGTGAGGGTACCCCAGGAGAGTTCCAAATGTGTCTGGGTAGAATATATATCCCACGGGGGTAAAATTGAAGAAAGTTGAAAACATTTTTTTTTGGACTTAGTCATTTTTCCGGCATTTATCAGACTTTCAGATAGGGGAAATGTCAGTGAGCGTTCCGATTTCAGTTCCAGAGCGATTTGCCCAATGAGACCTTGATATTTAGTCGTTTTCAGCCAATTTTCTGGATTTTTGAAAATTTCACTTTTTTGTGAAAATATCCACTAAATGAGGGAATAATATGTGTGAAGGTACCCCAGGAGAGTTCCAAATGTGTGTGGGTAGAATATATATCCCAAGGGGGTAAAATTTAAAAAAGTTGAAAAAAAATTTTTTGGGACTTAGTCATTTTTCCGGCGTTTATCAGACTTTCAGATAGGGGAAATGTCAGTGAGCATTCCGATTTCAGTTCCAGAGCGATTCGCCCAATGAGTCCTTGATATTTCGTCGTTTTCAGCCAATTTTTCTGGATTTTTGAAAATTTCACTTTTTTGTGAAAATATCCACTAAATGAGGGAATAATATGTGTGAGGGTACCCCAGGAGAGTTCCAAATGTGTCTGGGTAGAATGTATATCCCACGGGGGTAAAATTGAAGAAAGTTGAAAACATTTTTTTTTGGACTTAGTCATTTTTCCGGCATTTATCAGACTTTCACATAGGGGAAATGTCAGTGAGCGTTCCGATTTCAGTTCCAGAGCGATTTGCCCAATGAGTCCTTGATATTTAGTCGTTTTCAGCCAATTTTCTGGATTTTTGAAAATTTCACTTTTTTGTGAAAATATCCACTAAATGAGGGAATAATATGTGTGAGGGTACCCCAGGAGAGTTCCAAATGTGGTGGGTAGAATATATATCCCACGGTGGTAAAATTGAAAAAATTGGAAAAAAAAATTTTTTGGACTCAGTCATTTTTCAGGCGTTTATCAGACTTTCAGATAGGGGAAATGTCAGTGAGCGTTCCGATTTCAGTTCCAGAGCGATTCGCCCAATGAGTCCTTGATATTTAGTCGTTTTCAGCCAATTTTCTGGATTTTTGAAAATTTCACTTTTTTGTGAAAATATCCACTAAATGAGGGAATAATACATGTGAGGGTACCCCAGGAGAGTTCCAAATGTGTGTGGGTAGAGTATATATCCCACGGGGGTAAAATTGAAAAAAAAAATTTTTGGACTTAATCACTTTTCCGGCATTTATCAGACTTTCAGATAGGGGAAATGTCAGTGAGCGTTCCGATTTCAGTTCCAGAGCTATTTGCCCAATGAGTCCTTGATATTTAGTCGTTTTCAGCCAATTTTCTGGATTTTTGAAAATTTCACTTTTTTGTGAAAATATCCACTAAATGAGGGAATAATATGTGTGAGGGTACCACAGGAGAGTTCCAAATGTGTGTGGGTAGAATATATATCCCACGGGGGTAAAATTGAAAAAAGTTGAAAAAAAATTTTTTTGGACTCAGTCATTTTTCTGGCGTTTATCAGACTTTCAGATAGGGGAAATGTCAGTGAGCGTTCCGATTTCAGTTCCAGAGCGATTCGCCCAATGAGTCCTTGATTTTTAGTCGTTTTCAGCCAATTTTCTGTATTTTTTAAAATTTCACTATTCTGTGAAAATATCCACTAAATGAGGGAATAATATGTGTGAGGGTACCCCAGGAGAGTTCCAAATGTGTGTGGGTAGAATATATATCCCACGGGGGTAAAATTGAAAAAAGTTGAAAAAATTTTTTTTTTGGACTTAGTCATTTTTCCGGCGTTTATCAGACTTTCAGATAGGGGAAATGTCAGTGAGCATTCCGATTTCAGTTCCAGAGCGATTCGCCCAATGAGTCCTTGATATTTTGTCGTTTTCAGCCAATTTTTCTGGATTTTTGAAAATTTCACTTTTTTGTGAAAATATCCACAAATGAGGGAATAATATGTGTGAGGGTACCCCAGGAGAGTTCCAAATGTGTGTGGGTAGAATATATATCCCACGGGGTTAAAATTGAAAAAAGTTGAAAATATTTTTTTTTGGACTTAGTCATTTTTCCGGCGTTTATCAGACTTTCAGATAGGGGAAATGTCAGTGAGCATTCCGATTTCAGTTCCAGAGCGATTCGCCCAATGAGTCCTTGATATTTCGTCGTTTTCAGCCAATTTTTCTGGATTTTTGAAAATTTCACTTTTTTTGTGAAAATATCCACTAAATGAGGGAATAATATGTGTGAGGGTACCCCAGGAGAGTTCCAAATGTGTCTGGGTAGAATATATATCCCACGGGGGTAAAATTGAAGAAAGTTGAAAACATTTTTTTTTGGACTTAGTCATTTTTCCGGCATTTATCAGACTTTCAGATAGGGGAAATGTCAGTGAGCGTTCCGATTTCAGTTCTAGAGCGATTTGCCCAATGAGTCCTTGATATTTAGTCGTTTTCAGCCAATTTTCTGGATTTTTGAAAATTTCACTTTTTTGTGAAAATATCCACTAAATGAGGGAATAATATGTGTGAGGGTACCCCAGGAGAGTTCCAAATGTGTGTGGGTAGAATATATATCCCAAGGGGGTAAAACTTAAAAAAGTTGAAAAAAAAATTTTTGGGACTTAGTCATTTTTCCGGCGTTTATCAGACTTTCAGATAGGGGAAATGTCAGTGAGCATTTCGATTTCAGTTCCAGAGCGATTCGCCCAATGAGTCCTTGATATTTCGTCGTTTTCAGCCAATTTTTCTGGATTTTTGAAAATTTCACTTTTTTTGTGAAAATATCCACTAAATGAGGGAATAATATGTGTGAGGGTACCCCAGGAGAGTTCCAAATGTGTCTGGGTAGAATATATATCCCACGGGGGTAAAATTGAAGAAAGTTGAAAACATTTTTTTTTGGACTTAGTCATTTTTCCGGCATTTATCAGACTTTCAGATAGGGGAAATGTCAGTGAGCGTTCCGATTTCAGTTCCAGAGCGATTTGCCCAATGAGACCTTGATATTTAGTCGTTTTCAGCCAATTTTCTGGATTTTTGAAAATTTCACTTTTTTGTGAAAATATCCACTAAATGAGGGAATAATATGTGTGAAGGTACCCCAGGAGAGTTCCAAATGTGTGTGGGTAGAATATATATCCCAAGGGGGTAAAATTTAAAAAAGTTGAAAAAAAATTTTTTGGGACTTAGTCATTTTTCCGGCGTTTATCAGACTTTCAGATAGGGGAAATGTCAGTGAGCATTCCGATTTCAGTTCCAGAGCGATTCGCCCAATGAGTCCTTGATATTTCGTCGTTTTCAGCCAATTTTTCTGGATTTTTGAAAATTTCACTTTTTTGTGAAAATATCCACTAAATGAGGGAATAATATGTGTGAGGGTACCCCAGGAGAGTTCCAAATGTGTCTGGGTAGAATGTATATCCCACGGGGGTAAAATTGAAGAAAGTTGAAAACATTTTTTTTTGGACTTAGTCATTTTTCCGGCATTTATCAGACTTTCACATAGGGGAAATGTCAGTGAGCGTTCCGATTTCAGTTCCAGAGCGATTTGCCCAATGAGTCCTTGATATTTAGTCGTTTTCAGCCAATTTTCTGGATTTTTGAAAATTTCACTTTTTTGTGAAAATATCCACTAAATGAGGGAATAATATGTGTGAGGGTACCCCAGGAGAGTTCCAAATGTGGTGGGTAGAATATATATCCCACGGTGGTAAAATTGAAAAAATTGGAAAAAAAAATTTTTTGGACTCAGTCATTTTTCAGGCGTTTATCAGACTTTCAGATAGGGGAAATGTCAGTGAGCGTTCCGATTTCAGTTCCAGAGCGATTCGCCCAATGAGTCCTTGATATTTAGTCGTTTTCAGCCAATTTTCTGGATTTTTGAAAATTTCACTTTTTTGTGAAAATATCCACTAAATGAGGGAATAATACATGTGAGGGTACCCCAGGAGAGTTCCAAATGTGTGTGGGTAGAGTATATATCCCACGGGGGTAAAATTGAAAAAAAAAATTTTTGGACTTAATCACTTTTCCGGCATTTATCAGACTTTCAGATAGGGGAAATGTCAGTGAGCGTTCCGATTTCAGTTCCAGAGCTATTTGCCCAATGAGTCCTTGATATTTAGTCGTTTTCAGCCAATTTTCTGGATTTTTGAAAATTTCACTTTTTTGTGAAAATATCCACTAAATGAGGGAATAATATGTGTGAGGGTACCACAGGAGAGTTCCAAATGTGTGTGGGTAGAATATATATCCCACGGGGGTAAAATTGAAAAAAGTTGAAAAAAAATTTTTTTGGACTCAGTCATTTTTCTGGCGTTTATCAGACTTTCAGATAGGGGAAATGTCAGTGAGCGTTCCGATTTCAGTTCCAGAGCGATTCGCCCAATGAGTCCTTGATTTTTAGTCGTTTTCAGCCAATTTTCTGTATTTTTTAAAATTTCACTATTCTGTGAAAATATCCACTAAATGAGGGAATAATATGTGTGAGGGTACCCCAGGAGAGTTCCAAATGTGTGTGGGTAGAATATATATCCCACGGGGGTAAAATTGAAAAAAGTTGAAAAAATTTTTTTTTTGGACTTAGTCATTTTTCCGGCGTTTATCAGACTTTCAGATAGGGGAAATGTCAGTGAGCATTCCGATTTCAGTTCCAGAGCGATTCGCCCAATGAGTCCTTGATATTTTGTCGTTTTCAGCCAATTTTTCTGGATTTTTGAAAATTTCACTTTTTTGTGAAAATATCCACAAATGAGGGAATAATATGTGTGAGGGTACCCCAGGAGAGTTCCAAATGTGTGTGGGTAGAATATATATCCCACGGGGTTAAAATTGAAAAAAGTTGAAAATATTTTTTTTTGGACTTAGTCATTTTTCCGGCATTTATCAGACTTTCAGATAGGGGAAATGTCAGTGAGCGTTCTGATTTCAGTTCCAGAGCGATTTGCCCAATGAGTCCTTGATATTTAGTCGTTTTCAGCCAATTTTCTGGATTTTTGAAAATGTCACTTTTTTGTGAAAATATCCACTAAATGAGGGAATAATATGTGTGAGGGTACCCCAGGAGAGTTCCAAATGTGTGTGGGTAGAATATATATCCCACGGGGGTAAAATTGAAAAAAGTTCAAAAAAAAATTTTTTTGGACTTAGTCATTTTTCCGGCGTTTATCAGACTTTCAGATAGGGGAAATGTCAGTGAGCATTCCGATTTCAGTTCCAGAGCGATTCGCCCAATGAGTCCTTGATATTTCGTCGTTTTCAGCCAATTTTTCTGGATTTTTGAAAATTTCACTTTTTTTGTGAAAATATCCACTAAATGAGGGAATAATATGTGTGAGGGTACCCCAGGAGAGTTCCAAATGTGTCTGGGTAGAATATATATCCCACGGGGGTAAAATTGAAGAAAGTTGAAAACATTTTTTTTTGGACTTAGTCATTTTTCCGGCATTTATCAGACTTTCAGATAGGGGAAATGTCAGTGAGCGTTCCGATTTCAGTTCCAGAGCGATTTGTCCAATGAGTCCTTGATATTTAGTCGTTTTCAGCCAATTTTCTGGATTTTTGAAAATTTCACTTTTTTGTGAAAATATCCACTAAATGAGGGAATAATATGTGTGAAGGTACCCCAGGAGAGTTCCAAATGTGTGTGGGTAGAATATATATCCCAAGGGGGTAAAATTTAAAAAAGTTGAAAAAAAATTTTTTGGGACTTAGTCATTTTTCCGGCGTTTATCAGACTTTCAGATAGGGGAAATGTCAGTGAGCATTCCGATTTCAGTTCCAGAGCGATTCGCCCAATGAGTCCTTGATATTTCGTCGTTTTCAGCCAATTTTTCTGGATTTTTGAAAATTTCACTTTTTTGTGAAAATATCCACTAAATGAGGGAATAATATCTGTGAGGGTACCCCAGCAGAGTTCCAAATGTGTCTGGGTAGAATATATATCCCACGGGGGTAAAATTGAAAAAAGTTGAAAACATTTTTTTTTGGACTTAGTCATTTTTCCGGCATTTATCAGACTTTCAGATAGGGGAAATGTCAGTGAGCATTCCGATTTCAGTTCCAGAGCGATTCGCCCAATGAGTCCTTGATATGTCGTCGTTTTCAGCCAATTTTCTGGATTTTTGAAAATTTCACTTTTTTGTGAAAATATCCACTGAATGAGGGAATAATATGTGTGAGGGTACCCCAGGAGAGTTCCAAATGTGTGTGGGTAGAATATATATCCCACGGTGGTAAAATTGAAAAAAGTTGAAAAAAAAATTTTTTGGACTCAGTCATTTTTCTGGCGTTTATCAGACTTTCAGGTAGGGGAAATGTCAGTGAGCGTTCCGATTTCAGTTCCAGAGCGATTTGCCCAATGAGTCCTTGATATTTAGTCGTTTTCAGCCAATTTTCTGGATTTTTGAAAATTTCACTTTTTTGTGAAAATATCCACTAAATGAGGGAATAATACGTGTGAGGGTACCCCAGGAGAGTTCCAAATGTGTGTGGGTAGAGTATATATCCCACGGGGGTAAAATTGAAAAAAAAATTTTTTGGACTTAATCTTTTTTCCGGCATTTATCAGACTTTCAGATAGGGGAAATGTCAGTGAGCGTTCCGATTTCAGTTCCAGAGCGATTTGCCCAATGAGTCCTTGATATTTAGTCGTTTTCAGCCAATTTTCTGGATTTTTTAAAATTTCACTTTTTTGTGAAAATATCCACTGAATGAGGGAATAATATGTGTGAGGGTACCCCAGGAGAGTTCCAAATGTGTGTGGGTAGAATATATATCCCACGGGGGTAAAATTGAAAAAAGTTAAAAAAAAAATTTTTTTGGACTTAGTCATTTTTCCGGCGTTTATCAGACTTTCAGATAGGGGAAATGTCAGTGAGCATTCCGATTTCAGTTCCAGAGCGATTCGCCCAATGAGTCCTTGATTTTTAGTCGTTTTCAGCCAATTTTCTGTATTTTTTAAAATTTCACTATTCTGTGAAAATATCCACTAAATGAGGGAATAATATGTGTGAGGGTACCCCAGGAGAGTTCCAAATGTGTGTGGGTAGAATATATATCCCACGGGGGTAAAATTGAAAAAAGTTGAAAAAATTTTTTTTTTGGACTTAGTCATTTTTCCGGCGTTTATCAGACTTTCAGATAGGGGAAATGTCAGTGAGCATTCCGATTTCAGTTCCAGAGCGATTCGCCCAATGAGTCCTTGATATTTTGTCGTTTTCAGCCAATTTTTCTGGATTTTTGAAAATTTCACTTTTTTGTGAAAATATCCACAAATGAGGGAATAATATGTGTGAGGGTACCCCAGGAGAGTTCCAAATGTGTGTGGGTAGAATATATATCCCACGGGGTTAAAATTGAAAAAAGTTGAAAATATTTTTTTTTGGACTTAGTCATTTTTCCGGCGTTTATCAGACTTTCAGATAGGGGAAATGTCAGTGAGCATTCCGATTTCAGTTCCAGAGCGATTCGCCCAATGAGTCCTTGATATTTCGTCGTTTTCAGCCAATTTTTCTGGATTTTTGAAAATTTCACTTTTTTTGTGAAAATATCCACTAAATGAGGGAATAATATGTGTGAGGGTACCCCAGGAGAGTTCCAAATGTGTCTGGGTAGAATATATATCCCACGGGGGTAAAATTGAAGAAAGTTGAAAACATTTTTTTTTGGACTTAGTCATTTTTCCGGCATTTATCAGACTTTCAGATAGGGGAAATGTCAGTGAGCGTTCCGATTTCAGTTCTAGAGCGATTTGCCCAATGAGTCCTTGATATTTAGTCGTTTTCAGCCAATTTTCTGGATTTTTGAAAATTTCACTTTTTTGTGAAAATATCCACTAAATGAGGGAATAATATGTGTGAGGGTACCCCAGGAGAGTTCCAAATGTGTGTGGGTAGAATATATATCCCAAGGGGGTAAAACTTAAAAAAGTTGAAAAAAAAATTTTTGGGACTTAGTCATTTTTCCGGCGTTTATCAGACTTTCAGATAGGGGAAATGTCAGTGAGCATTTCGATTTCAGTTCCAGAGCGATTCGCCCAATGAGTCCTTGATATTTCGTCGTTTTCAGCCAATTTTTCTGGATTTTTGAAAATTTCACTTTTTTTGTGAAAATATCCACTAAATGAGGGAATAATATGTGTGAGGGTACCCCAGGAGAGTTCCAAATGTGTCTGGGTAGAATATATATCCCACGGGGGTAAAATTGAAGAAAGTTGAAAACATTTTTTTTTGGACTTAGTCATTTTTCCGGCATTTATCAGACTTTCAGATAGGGGAAATGTCAGTGAGCGTTCCGATTTCAGTTCCAGAGCGATTTGCCCAATGAGACCTTGATATTTAGTCGTTTTCAGCCAATTTTCTGGATTTTTGAAAATTTCACTTTTTTGTGAAAATATCCACTAAATGAGGGAATAATATGTGTGAAGGTACCCCAGGAGAGTTCCAAATGTGTGTGGGTAGAATATATATCCCAAGGGGGTAAAATTTAAAAAAGTTGAAAAAAAATTTTTTGGGACTTAGTCATTTTTCCGGCGTTTATCAGACTTTCAGATAGGGGAAATGTCAGTGAGCATTCCGATTTCAGTTCCAGAGCGATTCGCCCAATGAGTCCTTGATATTTCGTCGTTTTCAGCCAATTTTTCTGGATTTTTGAAAATTTCACTTTTTTGTGAAAATATCCACTAAATGAGGGAATAATATGTGTGAGGGTACCCCAGGAGAGTTCCAAATGTGTCTGGGTAGAATGTATATCCCACGGGGGTAAAATTGAAGAAAGTTGAAAACATTTTTTTTTGGACTTAGTCATTTTTCCGGCATTTATCAGACTTTCACATAGGGGAAATGTCAGTGAGCGTTCCGATTTCAGTTCCAGAGCGATTTGCCCAATGAGTCCTTGATATTTAGTCGTTTTCAGCCAATTTTCTGGATTTTTGAAAATTTCACTTTTTTGTGAAAATATCCACTAAATGAGGGAATAATATGTGTGAGGGTACCCCAGGAGAGTTCCAAATGTGGTGGGTAGAATATATATCCCACGGTGGTAAAATTGAAAAAATTGGAAAAAAAAATTTTTTGGACTCAGTCATTTTTCAGGCGTTTATCAGACTTTCAGATAGGGGAAATGTCAGTGAGCGTTCCGATTTCAGTTCCAGAGCGATTCGCCCAATGAGTCCTTGATATTTAGTCGTTTTCAGCCAATTTTCTGGATTTTTGAAAATTTCACTTTTTTGTGAAAATATCCACTAAATGAGGGAATAATACATGTGAGGGTACCCCAGGAGAGTTCCAAATGTGTGTGGGTAGAGTATATATCCCACGGGGGTAAAATTGAAAAAAAAAATTTTTGGACTTAATCACTTTTCCGGCATTTATCAGACTTTCAGATAGGGGAAATGTCAGTGAGCGTTCCGATTTCAGTTCCAGAGCTATTTGCCCAATGAGTCCTTGATATTTAGTCGTTTTCAGCCAATTTTCTGGATTTTTGAAAATTTCACTTTTTTGTGAAAATATCCACTAAATGAGGGAATAATATGTGTGAGGGTACCACAGGAGAGTTCCAAATGTGTGTGGGTAGAATATATATCCCACGGGGGTAAAATTGAAAAAAGTTGAAAAAAAATTTTTTTGGACTCAGTCATTTTTCTGGCGTTTATCAGACTTTCAGATAGGGGAAATGTCAGTGAGCGTTCCGATTTCAGTTCCAGAGCGATTCGCCCAATGAGTCCTTGATTTTTAGTCGTTTTCAGCCAATTTTCTGTATTTTTTAAAATTTCACTATTCTGTGAAAATATCCACTAAATGAGGGAATAATATGTGTGAGGGTACCCCAGGAGAGTTCCAAATGTGTGTGGGTAGAATATATATCCCACGGGGGTAAAATTGAAAAAAGTTGAAAAAATTTTTTTTTTGGACTTAGTCATTTTTCCGGCGTTTATCAGACTTTCAGATAGGGGAAATGTCAGTGAGCATTCCGATTTCAGTTCCAGAGCGATTCGCCCAATGAGTCCTTGATATTTTGTCGTTTTCAGCCAATTTTTCTGGATTTTTGAAAATTTCACTTTTTTGTGAAAATATCCACAAATGAGGGAATAATATGTGTGAGGGTACCCCAGGAGAGTTCCAAATGTGTGTGGGTAGAATATATATCCCACGGGGTTAAAATTGAAAAAAGTTGAAAATATTTTTTTTTGGACTTAGTCATTTTTCCGGCATTTATCAGACTTTCAGATAGGGGAAATGTCAGTGAGCGTTCTGATTTCAGTTCCAGAGCGATTTGCCCAATGAGTCCTTGATATTTAGTCGTTTTCAGCCAATTTTCTGGATTTTTGAAAATGTCACTTTTTTGTGAAAATATCCACTAAATGAGGGAATAATATGTGTGAGGGTACCCCAGGAGAGTTCCAAATGTGTGTGGGTAGAATATATATCCCACGGGGGTAAAATTGAAAAAAGTTCAAAAAAAAATTTTTTTGGACTTAGTCATTTTTCCGGCGTTTATCAGACTTTCAGATAGGGGAAATGTCAGTGAGCATTCCGATTTCAGTTCCAGAGCGATTCGCCCAATGAGTCCTTGATATTTCGTCGTTTTCAGCCAATTTTTCTGGATTTTTGAAAATTTCACTTTTTTTGTGAAAATATCCACTAAATGAGGGAATAATATGTGTGAGGGTACCCCAGGAGAGTTCCAAATGTGTCTGGGTAGAATATATATCCCACGGGGGTAAAATTGAAGAAAGTTGAAAACATTTTTTTTTGGACTTAGTCATTTTTCCGGCATTTATCAGACTTTCAGATAGGGGAAATGTCAGTGAGCGTTCCGATTTCAGTTCCAGAGCGATTTGTCCAATGAGTCCTTGATATTTAGTCGTTTTCAGCCAATTTTCTGGATTTTTGAAAATTTCACTTTTTTGTGAAAATATCCACTAAATGAGGGAATAATATGTGTGAAGGTACCCCAGGAGAGTTCCAAATGTGTGTGGGTAGAATATATATCCCAAGGGGGTAAAATTTAAAAAAGTTGAAAAAAAATTTTTTGGGACTTAGTCATTTTTCCGGCGTTTATCAGACTTTCAGATAGGGGAAATGTCAGTGAGCATTCCGATTTCAGTTCCAGAGCGATTCGCCCAATGAGTCCTTGATATTTCGTCGTTTTCAGCCAATTTTTCTGGATTTTTGAAAATTTCACTTTTTTGTGAAAATATCCACTAAATGAGGGAATAATATCTGTGAGGGTACCCCAGCAGAGTTCCAAATGTGTCTGGGTAGAATATATATCCCACGGGGGTAAAATTGAAAAAAGTTGAAAACATTTTTTTTTGGACTTAGTCATTTTTCCGGCATTTATCAGACTTTCAGATAGGGGAAATGTCAGTGAGCATTCCGATTTCAGTTCCAGAGCGATTCGCCCAATGAGTCCTTGATATGTCGTCGTTTTCAGCCAATTTTCTGGATTTTTGAAAATTTCACTTTTTTGTGAAAATATCCACTGAATGAGGGAATAATATGTGTGAGGGTACCCCAGGAGAGTTCCAAATGTGTGTGGGTAGAATATATATCCCACGGTGGTAAAATTGAAAAAAGTTGAAAAAAAAATTTTTTGGACTCAGTCATTTTTCTGGCGTTTATCAGACTTTCAGGTAGGGGAAATGTCAGTGAGCGTTCCGATTTCAGTTCCAGAGCGATTTGCCCAATGAGTCCTTGATATTTAGTCGTTTTCAGCCAATTTTCTGGATTTTTGAAAATTTCACTTTTTTGTGAAAATATCCACTAAATGAGGGAATAATACGTGTGAGGGTACCCCAGGAGAGTTCCAAATGTGTGTGGGTAGAGTATATATCCCACGGGGGTAAAATTGAAAAAAAAATTTTTTGGACTTAATCTTTTTTCCGGCATTTATCAGACTTTCAGATAGGGGAAATGTCAGTGAGCGTTCCGATTTCAGTTCCAGAGCGATTTGCCCAATGAGTCCTTGATATTTAGTCGTTTTCAGCCAATTTTCTGGATTTTTTAAAATTTCACTTTTTTGTGAAAATATCCACTGAATGAGGGAATAATATGTGTGAGGGTACCCCAGGAGAGTTCCAAATGTGTGTGGGTAGAATATATATCCCACGGGGGTAAAATTGAAAAAAGTTAAAAAAAAAATTTTTTTGGACTTAGTCATTTTTCCGGCGTTTATCAGACTTTCAGATAGGGGAAATGTCAGTGAGCATTCCGATTTCAGTTCCAGAGCGATTCGCCCAATGAGTCCTTGATATTTAGTCATTTTCAGCCAATTTTCTGGATTTTTGAAAATGTCACTTTTTTGTGAAAATATCCACTAAATGAGGGAATAATATGTGTGAGGGTACCACAGGAGAGTTCTAAATGTGTGTGGGTAGAATATATATATCCCACGGGGGTAAAATTGAAAAAAGTTGAAAAAAAAATTTTTTGGACTTAGTCATTTTTCTGGCGTTTATCAGACTTTCAGATAGGGGAAATGTCAGTGAGCGTTCCGATTTCAGTTCCAGAGCGATTTGCCCAATGAGTCCATGATATTTAGTCGTTTTCAGCCAATTTTCTGGATTTTTGAAAATTTCACTTTTTTGTGAAAATATCCACTAAATGAGGGAATAATATGTGTGAGGGTACCACAGGAGAGTTCCAAATGTGTGTGGGTAGAATATATATCCCACGGTGGTAAAATTGAAAAAAGTTGAAAAAAAATTTTTTTGGACTCAGTCATTTTTCTGGCGTTTATCAGACTTTCAGATAGGGGAAATGTCAGTGAGCGTTCCGATTTCAGTTCCAGAGCGATTTGCCCAATGAGTCCTTGATATTTAGTCGTTTTCAGCCAATTTTCTGGATTTTTGAAAATTTCACTTTTTTGTGAAAATATCCACTAAATGAGGGAATAATACGTGTGAGGGTACCCCAGGAGAGTTCCAAATGTGTGTGGGTAGAGTATATATCCCACGGGGGTAAAATTGAAAAAAAAAATTTTTTGGACTTAATCATTTTTACGGCATTTATCAGACTTTCAGATAGGGGAAATGTCAGTGAGCATTCCGATTTCAGTTCCAGAGCGATTCGCCCAATGAGTCCTTGATATTTAGTCATTTTCAGCCAATTTTCTGGATTTTTGAAAATGTCACTTTTTTGTGAAAATATCCACTAAATGAGGGAATAATATGTGTGAGGGTACCACAGGAGAGTTCTAAATGTGTGTGGGTAGAATATATATATCCCACGGGGGTAAAATTGAAAAAAGTTGAAAAAAAATTTTTTTGGACTTAGTCATTTTTCTGGCGTTTATCAGACTTTCAGATAGGGGAAATGTCAGTGAGCGTTCCGATTTCAGTTCCAGAGCGATTTGCCCAATGAGTCCTTGATATTTAGTCGTTTTCAGCCAATTTTCTGGATTTTTGAAAATTTCACTTTTTTGTGAAAATATCCACTGAATGAGGGAATAATATGTGTGAGGGTACCCCAGGAGAGTTCCAAATGTGTGTGGGTAGAATATATATCCCACGGGGGTAAAATTGAAAAAAGTTAAAAAAAAATTTTTTTGGGACTTAGTCATTTTTCCGGCGTTTATCAGACTTTCAGATAGGGGAAATGTCAGTGAGCGTTCCGATTTCAGTTCCAGAGCGATTTGCCCAATGAGTCCTTGATATTTAGTCGTTTTCAGCCAATTTTCTGGATTTTTGAAAATTTCACTTTTTTGTGAAAATATCCACTAAATGAGGGAATAATACGTGTGAGGGTACCCCAGGAGAGTTCCAAATGTGTGTGGGTAGAGTATATATCCCACGGGGGTAAAATTGAAAAAAAAAATTTTTTGGACTTAATCATTTTTACGGCATTTATCAGACTTTCAGATAGGGGAAATGTCAGTGAGCATTCCGATTTCAGTTCCAGAGCGATTCGCCCAATGAGTCCTTGATATTTCGTCGTTTTCAGCCAATTTTTCTGGATTTTTGAAAATTTCACTTTTTTGTGAAAATATCCACTAAATGAGGGAATAATATGTGTGAGGGTACCCCAGGAGAGTTCCAAATGTGTCTGGGTAGAATATATATTCCACGGGGGTAAAATTGAAAAAAGTTGAAAACATTTTTTTTTGGACTTAGTCATTTTTCCGGCATTTATCAGACTTTCAGATAGGGGAAATGTCAGTGAGCGTTCCGATTTCAGTTCCAGAGCGATTTGCCCAATGAGTCCTTGATATTTAGTCGTTTTCAGCCAATTTTCTGGATTTTTGAAAATTTCACTTTTTTGTGAAAATATCCACTGAATGAGGGAATAATATGTGTGAGGGTACCCCAGGAGAGTTCCAAATGTGTGTGGGTAGAATATATATCCCACGGGGGTAAAATTGAAAAAAGTTAAAAAAAAAAATTTTTTGGACTTAGTCATTTTTCCGGCGTTTATCAGACTTTCAGATAGGGGAAATGTCAGTGAGCTTTCCGATTTCAGTTCCAGAGCGATTCGCCCAATGAGTCCTTGATATTTAGTCATTTTCAGCCAATTTTCTGGATTTTTGAAAATGTCACTTTTTTGTGAAAATATCCACTAAATGAGGGAATAATATGTGTGAGGGTACCACAGGAGAGTTCTAAATGTGTGTGGGTAGAATATATATATATCCCACGGGGGTAAAATTGAAAAAAGTTGAAAAAAAAATTTTTTGGGACTTAGTCATTTTTCTGGCGTTTATCAGACTTTCAGATAGGGGAAATGTCAGTGAGCGTTCCGATTTCAGTTCCAGAGCGATTTGCCCAATGAGTCCATGATATTTAGTCGTTTTCAGCCAATTTTCTGGATTTTTTAAAATTTCACTTTTTTTGTGAAAATATCCACTAAATGGGGGAATAATATGTGTGAGGGTACCCCAGGAGAGTTCCAAATGTGTGTGGGTAGAATATATATCCCACGGGGGTAAAATTGAAAAAAGTTAAAAAAAAAATTTTTTGGACTTAGTCATTTTTCCGGCGTTTATCAGACTTTCAGATAGGGGAAATGTCAGTGAGCATTCCGATTTCAGTTCCAGAGCGATTCGCCCAATGAGTCCTTGATATTTAGTCATTTTCAGCCAATTTTCTGGATTTTTGAAAATGTCACTTTTTTGTGAAAATATCCACTAAATGAGGGAATAATATGTGTGAGGGTACCACAGGAGAGTTCTAAATGTGTGTGGGTAGAATATATATATCCCACGGGGGTAAAATTGAAAAAAGTTGAAAAAAAATTTTTGTTGGACTTAGTCATTTTTCTGGCGTTTATCAGACTTTCAGATAGGGGAAATGTCAGTGAGCGTTCCGATTTCAGTTCCAGAGCGATTTGCCCAATGAGTCCATGATATTTAGTCGTTTTCAGCCAATTTTCTGGATTTTTGAAAATTTCACTTTTTTGTGAAAATATCCACTAAATGAGGGAATAATATGTGTGAGGGTACCACAGGAGAGTTCCAAATGTGTGTGGGTAGAATATATATCCCACGGTGGTAAAATTGAAAAAAGTTGAAAAAAAATTTTTTTGGACTCAGTCATTTTTCTGGCGTTTATCAGACTTTCAGATAGGGGAAATGTCAGTGAGCGTTACGATTTCAGTTCCAGAGCGATTTGCCCAATGAGTCCTTGATATTTAGTCGTTTTCAGCCAATTTTCTGGATTTTTGAAAATTTCACTTTTTTGTGAAAATATCCACTAAATGAGGGAATAATACGTGTGAGGGTACCCCAGGAGAGTTCCAAATGTGTGTGGGTAGAGTATATATCCCACGGGGGTAAAATTGAAAAAAAAAATTTTTTGGACTTAATCATTTTTACGGCATTTATCAGACTTTCAGATAGGGGAAATGTCAGTGAGCATTCCGATTTCAGTTCCAGAGCGATTCGCCCAATGAGTCCTTGATATTTCGTCGTTTTCAGCCAATTTTTCTGGATTTTTGAAAATTTCACTTTTTTGTGAAAATATCCACTAAATGAGGGAATAATATGTGTGAGGGTACCCCAGGAGAGTTCCAAATGTGTCTGGGTAGAATATATATTCCACGGGGGTAAAATTGAAAAAAGTTGAAAACATTTTTTTTTGGACTTAGTCATTTTTCCGGCGTTTATCAGACTTTCAGATAGGGGAAATGTCAGTGAGCGTTCCGATTTTTGTTCCAGAGCGATTCGCCCAATGAGTCCTTGTTATTTAGTAATTTTCAGCCAATTTTCTGGATTTTTGAAAATTTCACTTTTTTGTGTAAATATCCACTAAATGAGGGAATGATATGTGTGAGGGTACCCCAGGAGAGTTCCAAATGTGTGTGGGTAGAATATATATCCCACGGGGGTAAAATTGAAAAAAGTTGAAAAAATTTTTTTTTTGGACTTAGTCATTATTCCGTCGTTTATCAGACTTTCAGATAGGTCAAATGTTAGTGAGCGTTCCGATTTCATTTTCAGAGCGATTCTCCCAATGAGTCCTTGATATTTAGTTGCTTTCAGCCAATTTTCTGGATTTTTGAAAATTTCACTTTTTTGTGAAAATATCCACTAAATGAGGGAATAATATGTGTGAGGGTACCCCAGGAGAGTTCCAAATGTGTGCGTAGAATATATATCCTACGGGGGTAAAATTTTAAAAAGTTGAAAAAAATTTGTTTTGGACTTAGTCATTTTTCCGGCGTTTATCAGACTTTCAGAAAGGCGAAATGTCAGTGAGCGTTCCGATTTCAGTTCCAGAGCGATTCGCCCAATGAGTCCTTAATATTTAGTCGTTTTCAGCCAATTTTCTGGATTTTTGAAAATTTCACTTTTTTGTGAAAATATCCACTAAATGAGGGAATAATATGTGTGAGGGTACCCCAGGAGAGTTCCAAATGTGTGTGGGTAGAGTATATAACCCACGGGGGTAAAATTGAAAAAAGTTGAAAACATTTTTTTTTGGACTTAGTCTTTTTTCCGGCATTTATCAGACTTTCAGATAGGGGGAATGTCAGTGAGCGTTCCGATTTCAGTTCCAGAGCGATTCGCCCAATGAGTCCTTGATATTTAGTTGTTTTTAGCCAATTTTCTGGATTTTTGAAAATTTCACTTTTTTGTGAAAATATCCACTAAATGAGGGAATAATATGTGTGAGGGTACCCCAGGAGAGTTCCAAATGTGTGTGGGTAGAATATATATCCCACGGGGGTAAAATTTAAAAAAGTTGAAAAAAAATTTTTTTGGACTTAGTCATTTTTCCGGCATTTATCTGACTTTCAGATAGGGGAAATGTCAGTGAGCGTTCCGATTTCAGTTCCAGAGCGGTTCGCCCAATGAGTCCTTGATATTTAGTCGTTTTCAGCCAGTACATTGCCTACAAGTTGTATTCAACCCCCTGCAGATTTAGCTGGTTGACACATGCGGAATTAACTTGGCATTGTGACATTTGTACTGTAGATCAGCCTGGAAGTGGGAAATGCACTGCAGCAAATTTTGTTTTAGTTTTTTTTTTTTTTTTTTTTTAAACATTAAAAGTTAATTCAGAGTGTCATTTATTATTCAACCCCTCAAACCACAAGAATTCTGTTTGGTCCCCCTAAAGTATTAAGAAGTAGTTCAGGCACCAAGAATAATGAGCTTCACATGTGTGGATTAAAGATCTCTTTTGCCAGCCTTTTCTGACTATTTAAGACCCTCCCCAAACTTGTGAACAGCACTCAGACATGGTCAACATGGGAAAGACAAAGGAGCATTCCAAGGCCATCAGAGACAAGATCGTGGAGGGTCACAAGGCTGGCAAGGGGTACAAAACTCTTTCCAAGGAGTTGGGCCTACCTGTCTCCACTGTTGGGAGCATCATCCGTAAGTGGAAGGCTTATGGAACTACTGTTAGCCTTCCACGGCCTGGACAGCCTTTGAAAGTGTCCTCCCGTGCCGAGGCCAGGCTTGTCCGAAGAGTCAAGGCTAACCCAAGGACAACAAGGAAGGAGCTCCGGGAAGATCTCATGGCAGTGGGGACATTGGTTTCAGTCAATACCATAAGTAACGTACTCCACCGCAATGGTCTCCGTTTCAGACGAGCCCGTAAGGTACCTTTACTTTCAAAGCGTCATGTCAAGGCTCGTCTACAGTTTGCTCATGATCACTTGGAGGACTCTGAGATAGACTGGTTCAAGGTTCTATGGTCTGATGAGACCAAGATCGAGATCTTTGGTGCCAACCACACACATGACGTTTGGAGACTGGATGGCACTGCATACGACCCCAAGAATACCATCCCTAGAGTCAAGCATGGTGGTGGCAGCATCATGCTGTGGGGCTGTTTCTCAGCCAAGGGGCCTGGCCATCTGGTCCGCATCCATGGGAAGATGGATAGCACGGCCTACCTGGAGATTTTGACCAAGAACCTCCGCTCCTCATCAAGGATCTTAAGATGGGTCGTAATTTCATCTTCCAACAAGACAACGACCCAAAGCACACAGCCAAGAAAACCAAGGCCTGGTTCAAGAGGGAAAAAGTCAAGGTGTTGGAGTGGCCTAGTCAGTCTCCTGACCTTAACTCAATTGAAAACTTGTGGAAGGAGCTCAAGAATAAAGTCCACATGAGACACCCAAAGAACATAGATAACTTGGAGAAGATCTGCATGGAGAAGTGGGCCAAGATAACTCCACAGACCTGTGCCGGCCTGATCAGGTCTTATAAAAGATGATTATTAGCTGTAATTGCAAACAAGGGTTATTCCACAAAATATTAAACATAGGGGTTGTATAATAATTGACCCACACTTTTAAGTTTAAAATTTAATAAAATTCAACTGAGCAACATAACTTTTTGGTTTGTAAGATTTATGCTTCTGTTCATAAAACCTACTCTCGTTTGCAGTTTGAAGGCTCTAACTTATTTGCATCTTATCAAACCAGCTAAATCTGCAGGGGGTTGAATACTACTTGTAGGCACTGTATTTTGGATTTTTGAAAATTTCACTTTATTGTGAAAATATCCACTAAATGAGGGAATAATATGTGTGAAGGTACCCCAGGAGAGTTCCAAATGTGTGTGGGTAGAATATATATCCCACGGGGTTAAAATTGAAAAAAGTTGAAAACATTTTTTTTTGGACTTAGTCATTTTTCCGGCATTTATCAGACTTTCAGATAGGGGAAATGTCAGTGAGCATTCCGATTTCAGTTCCAGAGCGATTCGCCCAATGAGTCCTTGATATTTAGTCGTTTTCAGCCAATTTTCTGGATTTTTGAAAATTTCACTTTTTTGTGAAAATATCCACTAAATGAGGGAATAATATGTGTGAGGGTACCCCAGGAGAGTTCCAAATGTGTGTGGGTAGAATATATATCCCACAGGGGTAAAATTGAAAAAAGTTGAAAAAAAATTTTTTTTTGACTTAGTCATTTTTCCGACGTTTATCAGACTTTCAGATAGGGGAAATGTCAGTGAGCGTTCCGAATATTATTCCCTCAATAAATGGATATTTTCATGAAAAAGTGAAATTTTCAAAAAGTTTGAAAATTGACTGAAAACAACTAAATATCAAGGACTCATCGGGCGAATCGCTCTGGAACTGAAATCGGAATGCTCACTGACATTTTCCCTATCTGAAAGTCTGATAAACACCGGAAAAATTACTAAGTCCAAAAAAAACTTTTTTTTCAACTTTTTTCAATTTAACCCCATGGGATATATATTCTACCCACACACATTTGGAACTCTCCTGGGGTACCATTACACATATTATTCCCTCATTTAGCGGATATTTTCACAAAAAAGTGAAATTTTCAAAAATTCAGAAAATAGGCTGAAAACGACTAAATATCAAGGACTCATCGGGCGAATCGCTCTGGAACTGAAATCGGAAAGTTCACTGACATTTTCGCGATCTGAAAGTCTGATAAACACTGGAAAAATGACAGTCCAAAAAAATATTTTTTTTAACTTTTTTCAATTTTACCCCCGTGGGATATATATTCTACACACACACATTTGGAACTCTCCTGGGGTACTCTCACACATATTATTCCCTCATTTAGTGGATATTTTCACAAAAAAGTGAAATTTTCAAAAATTCAGAAAATTGGCTGAAAACGACTAAATATCAAGGACTCATCGGGCGAATCGCTCTGGAACTGAAATCAGAACGCTCACTGACATTTCCCCTATCTGAAAGTCTAATAAACGCCGGAAAAATGACTAAGTCCAAAAAAACCTTTTTTTTCAACTTTTTTCAATTTTACCCCCGTGGGATATATATTCCACCCACACACATTTGGAAATCTCCTAGGGTACCCGCACACATATTATTACCTCATTTAGTGGATATTTTCACAAACAAGTGAAATTTTCAAAAATTCAGAAAATTGGCTGAAAACTACTAAATATCAAGGACTCATCGGGGGAACCGCTCTGGAACTGAAATCGGAATGCTCACTGACATTTCCCCTATCTAAAAGTCTGATAAACACTGGAAAAATGACTAAGCCCAAAAAAAAAATGTTTTCAACTTTTTTCAATTTTACTCCTGTGGGATATATACTCTACCCACACACATCTGGAACTCTCCTGGGGTACCCTCACACATATTATTCCCTCAATTAGTGGATATTTTCACAAAAAAGTGAAATTTTCAAAAATTCAGAAAATTGGCTGAAAACAACTAAATATCATGGACTCATTGGGCGTATCGCTCTGGAACTGAAATCGGAACGCTCACTGACATTTCCCCTATCTAAAAGTCTGATAAACGCCGGAAAAATGACTAAGTCCAAAAAAAAAATTTTAGTACTTTTTTCAATTTTACCCCCTTGGGATATTTATTCTACCCACACACATTTGGAACTCTCCAGGGGTACCCGCACACATGTTATTACCTCATTTAGTGGATATTTTCACAAACAAGTGAAATTTTCAAAAATTCAGAAAATTGGCTGAAAACGACTAAATATCAAGGACTCATCGGGCGAATCGCTCTGGTACTGAAATCAGAACGCTCAATGACATTTCCCCTATCTGAAAGTCTGATAAACGGCGGAAAAATTACTAAGTCCAAAAAAAAAATTTTTTAAACTTTTTTCAATTTTACCCCCGTGGGATATATATTCTACCCACACACATTTGGAACTCTCCTGGAGTTCCCTCACACATATTATTCTCTCATTTATTGGATATTTTCACAAAAAAGTGAAATTTTCAAAAATTCTGAAAGCTGGCTGAAAACGACTAAATATCAAGGACTCATCTCGTGAATCGCTCTGGAACTGAAATCAGAACGCTCACTGACATTTCCCTTTTCTGAAAGTCTGATAAACGCCGGAAAAATGACTAAGGCCAAAAAAAAATGTTTTCAACTTTTTCCAATTTTACCCCTGTGTGATATATATTCTACCCACACACATTTGTAACTCTCCTGGGGTACCCTCACACATATTATTCCCTCATTTAGTGGATATTTTCACAAAAAAGTGAAATTTTCAAAAATTCAGAAAATTGGCTGAAAACGACAAAATATCAAGGACTCATCGCGCGAATCGCTCTGGAACTGAAATAGGAACGCTCACTGAGATTTCCCCTATCTAAAAGTCTGATAAACGCCGGAAAAATGACTAAGTCCAAAAAAACATTTTTTTAAACTTTTTTCAATTTTACCCCCGTGGGATATATATTCTACCCACACACATTTGGAACTCTCCTGGGGTACCCTCACACATATTATTACTTCATTTAGTGGATATTTTCACAAAAAAGTGAAATTTCCAAAAATTCAGAAAATTGGCTGAAAACGAATAAATATCAATGACTCATCGGGCAAATCGCTCTGGTACTGAAATCGGAACACTCACTGACATTTCCCCTATCTAAAAGTCTGATAAACGCCAGAAAAATTACAAAGTCCAAAAAAAAAATTTTTTAAACTTTTTTCAATTTTACCCCCGTGGGATATATATTCTACCCACACACATTTGGAACTCTCCTGGAGTTCCCTCACACATATTATTCTCTCATTTATTGGATATTTTCACAAAAAAGTGAAATTTTCAAAAATTCTGAAAGCTGGCTGAAAACGACTAAATATCAAAGACTCATCTCGTGAATCGCTCTGGAACTGAAATCAGAACGCTCACTGACATTTCCCTTTTCTGAAAGTCTGATAAACGCCGGAAAAATGACTAAGGCCAAAAAAAAAATGTTTTCAACTTTTTCCAATTTTACCCCTGTGGGATATATATTCTACCCACACACATTTGTAACTCTCCTGGGGTACCCTCACACATATTATTCCCTCATTTAGTGGATATTTTCACAAAAAAGTGAAATTTTCAAAAATTCAGAAAATTGGCTGAAAACGACAAAATATCAAGGACTCATCGCGCGAATCGCTCTGGAACTGAAATAGGAACGCTCACTGAGATTTCCCCTATCTAAAAGTCTGATAAACGCCGGAAAAATGACTAAGTCCAAAAAAACATTTTTTTAATCTTTTTTCAATTTTACCCCCGTGGGATATATATTCTACCCACACACATTTGGAACTCTCCTGGGGTACCCTCACACATATTATTACTTCATTTAGTGGATATTTTCACAAAAAAGTGAAATTTCCAAAAATTCAGAAAATTGGCTGAAAACGAATAAATATCAATGACTCATCGGGCAAATCGCTCTGGTACTGAAATCGGAACACTCACTGACATTTCCCCTATCTAAAAGTCTGATAAACGCCAGAAAAATTACAAAGTCCAAAAAAAAAATTTTTTCAACTTTTTCCAATTTTACCCCTGTGGGATATATATTCTACCCACACACATTTGGAACTCTCCTGGGGTACCCTCACACATATTATTCCCTCATTTAGTGGATATTTTCACAAAAAAGTGAAATTTTCAAAAATTCTGAAAATTGCCTGAAAACGGCTAAATATCAAGGACTCATCGGGCGAATCGCTCTGGAACTGAAATCGGAATGCTCACTGACATTTCCCCTATCTAAAAGTCTGATAAACGCCGGAAAAAGGACTGGGTCCAAAAAAAAAATTTTGTTCAACTTTTTTCAATTTTACCCCCGTGGTATATATATTCTACCCACACACATTTGGAACTCTCCTGGGGCTCCCTCAAACATATTATTCCCTCATTTAGTGGATATTTTCACAAAAAAGTGAAATTTTCAAAAATTCAGAAAATTGTCTGAAAACGCCTAAATATCAAGGACTCATCGCGCGAATCGCTCTGGAACTGAAATCGGAACGCTCACTGACATTTCCCCTATCTAAAAGTCTGATAAACGCCGGAAAAATGACTAAGTCCAAAAAAAAAAATGTATTACTTTTTTCAATTTTACCCCCGTGGGATATATATTCTACCCACACACATTTGGAACTCTCCTGGGGTACCCTCACACATATTATTTCCTCATTTAGTGGATATTTTCACAAAAAAGTGAAATTTTCAAAAATTCAGAAAATTGGTTGAAAACGACTAAATATCAAGGACTCATCGGGCAAATCGCTCTGGTACTGAAATCGGAACGCTCACTGACATTTCCCCTATCTAAAAGTCTGATAAACACTGGAAAAATGACTAAGCCCAAAAAAAAAATGTTTTCAACTTTTTTCAATTTTACTCCTGTGGGATTTATACTCTACCCACACACATCTGGAACTCTCCTGGGGTACCCTCACACATATTATTCCCTCAATTAGTGGATATTTTCACAAAAAAGTGAAATTTTCAAAAATTCAGAAAATTGGCTGAAAACAACTAAATATCATGGACTCATTGGGCGTATCGCTCTGGAACTGAAATCGGAACGCTCACTGACATTTCCCCTATCTAAAAGTCTGATAAACGCCGGAAAAATGACTAAGTCCAAAAAAAAAATTTTAGTACTTTTTTCAATTTTACCCCCTTGGGATATTTATTCTACCCACACACATTTGGAACTCTCCAGGGGTACCCGCACACATGTTATTACCTCATTTAGTGGATATTTTCACAAACAAGTGAAATTTTCAAAAATTCAGAAAATTGGCTGAAAACGACTAAATATCAAGGACTCATCGGGCGAATCGCTCTGGTACTGAAATCAGAACGCTCAATGACATTTCCCCTATCTGAAAGTCTGATAAACGGCGGAAAAATTACTAAGTCCAAAAAAAAAATTTTTTAAACTTTTTTCAATTTTACCCCCGTGGGATATATATTCTACCCACACACATTTGGAACTCTCCTGGAGTTCCCTCACACATATTATTCTCTCATTTATTGGATATTTTCACAAAAAAGTGAAATTTTCAAAAATTCTGAAAGCTGGCTGAAAACGACTAAATATCAAGGACTCATCTCGTGAATCGCTCTGGAACTGAAATCAGAACGCTCACTGACATTTCCCTTTTCTGAAAGTCTGATAAACGCCAGAAAAATGACTAAGGCCAAAAAAAAAATGTTTTCAACTTTTTCCAATTTTACCCCTGTGTGATATATATTCTACCCACACACATTTGTAACTCTCCTGGGGTACCCTCACACATATTATTCCCTCATTTAGTGGATATTTTCACAAAAAAGTGAAATTTTCAAAAATTCAGAAAATTGGCTGAAAACGACAAAATATCAAGGACTCATCGCGCGAATCGCTCTGGAACTGAAATAGGAACGCTCACTGAGATTTCCCCTATCTAAAAGTCTGATAAACGCCGGAAAAATGACTAAGTCCAAAAAAACATTTTTTTAAACTTTTTTCAATTTTACCCCCGTGGGATATATATTCTACCCACACACATTTGGAACTCTCCTGGGGTACCCTCACACATATTATTACTTCATTTAGTGGATATTTTCACAAAAAAGTGAAATTTCCAAAAATTCAGAAAATTGGCTGAAAACGAATAAATATCAATGACTCATCGGGCAAATCGCTCTGGTACTGAAATCGGAACACTCACTGACATTTCCCCTATCTAAAAGTCTGATAAACGCCAGAAAAATTACAAAGTCCAAAAAAAAAATTTTTTAAACTTTTTTCAATTTTACCCCCGTGGGATATATATTCTACCCACACACATTTGGAACTCTCCTGGAGTTCCCTCACACATATTATTCTCTCATTTATTGGATATTTTCACAAAAAAGTGAAATTTTCAAAAATTCTGAAAGCTGGCTGAAAACGACTAAATATCAAAGACTCATCTCGTGAATCGCTCTGGAACTGAAATCAGAACGCTCACTGACATTTCCCTTTTCTGAAAGTCTGATAAACGCCGGAAAAATGACTAAGGCCAAAAAAAAAATGTTTTCAACTTTTTCCAATTTTACCCCTGTGGGATATATATTCTACCCACACACATTTGTAACTCTCCTGGGGTACCCTCACACATATTATTCCCTCATTTAGTGGATATTTTCACAAAAAAGTGAAATTTTCAAAAATTCAGAAAATTGGCTGAAAACGACAAAATATCAAGGACTCATCGCGCGAATCGCTCTGGAACTGAAATAGGAACGCTCACTGAGATTTCCCCTATCTAAAAGTCTGATAAACGCCGGAAAAATGACTAAGTCCAAAAAAACATTTTTTTAATCTTTTTTCAATTTTACCCCCGTGGGATATATATTCTACCCACACACATTTGGAACTCTCCTGGGGTACCCTCACACATATTATTACTTCATTTAGTGGATATTTTCACAAAAAAGTGAAATTTCCAAAAATTCAGAAAATTGGCTGAAAACGAATAAATATCAATGACTCATCGGGCAAATCGCTCTGGTACTGAAATCGGAACACTCACTGACATTTCCCCTATCTAAAAGTCTGATAAACGCCAGAAAAATTACAAAGTCCAAAAAAAAAATTTTTTAAACTTTTTCCAATTTTACCCCTGTGGGATATATATTCTACCCACACACATTTGGAACTCTCCTGGGGTACCCTCACACATATTATTCCCTCATTTAGTGGATATTTTCACAAAAAAGTGAAATTTTCAAAAATTCTGAAAATTGCCTGAAAACGGCTAAATATCAAGGACTCATCGGGCGAATCGCTCTGGAACTGAAATCGGAATGCTCACTGACATTTCCCCTATCTAAAAGTCTGATAAACGCCGGAAAAAGGACTGGGTCCAAAAAAAAAATTTTGTTCAACTTTTTTCAATTTTACCCCCGTGGTATATATATTCTACCCACACACATTTGGAACTCTCCTGGGGCTCCCTCAAACATATTATTCCCTCATTTAGTGGATATTTTCACAAAAAAGTGAAATTTTCAAAAATTCAGAAAATTGTCTGAAAACGCCTAAATATCAAGGACTCATCGCGCGAATCGCTCTGGAACTGAAATCGGAACGCTCACTGACATTTCCCCTATCTAAAAGTCTGATAAACGCCGGAAAAATGACTAAGTCCAAAAAAAAAAATGTATTACTTTTTTCAATTTTACCCCCGTGGGATATATATTCTACCCACACACATTTGGAACTCTCCTGGGGTACCCTCACACATATTATTTCCTCATTTAGTGGATATTTTCACAAAAAAGTGAAATTTTCAAAAATTCAGAAAATTGGTTGAAAACGACTAAATATCAAGGACTCATCGGGCAAATCGCTCTGGTACTGAAATCGGAACGCTCACTGACATTTCCCCTATCTAAAAGTCTGATAAACGCCAGAAAAATTACAAAGTCCAAAAAAAAAATGTTTTCAACTTTTTCAATTTTACCCCTGTGGGATATATATTCTACCCACACACATTTGGAACTCTCCTGGGGTTCCCTCACACATGTTATTCCCTCATTTAGTGGATATTTTCGCAAAAAAGTGATATTTTCAAAAATTCAGAAAATTGGCTGAAAACGACTAAATATCAAAGACTCATCGCGCGAATCGCTCTGGAACTGAAATCAGAACGCTCACTGACATTTCCCCTATCTAAAAGTCTGATAAATGCCGGAAAAATGACTAAGTCCAAAAAAAAAATTTTTTAAACTTTTTTTAATTTTACCCCCGTGGGATATTTATTCTACCTACACACATTTGGAACTCTCCTGGGGTACCCGAACACATGTTATTACCTCATTTAGTGGATATTTTCACAAACAAGTGAAATTTTCAAAAATTCAGAAAATTGTCTTAAAACGACTAAATATCAAGGACTCATCTGGCGAATCACTCTGGAACTGAAATCGGAACGCTCACTGACATTTCCCCTATCTGAAAGTCTGATAAACGCCAGAAAAATTACTATGTCCCCAAAAAAATTTTTTCAACTTTTTTGAATTTTACCCCCGTGGGATATATATTCTACCCACACACATTTGGAACTCTCCTGGGGTACCCTCACACATATTATTCCCTCATTTAGTGGATATTTTCACAAAAAAAGTGACATTTTCAAAAATTCAGAAAATTGGCTGAAAACAACTAAATATCAAGGACTCATTGGGAGAATTGCTCTGGAACTGAAATCAGAATGCTCACTGACATTTCCCCTATCTGAAAGTCTGATAAACGCCGGAAAAATGACTAAGTCCAAAAAAAAATTTTTTTTCAATTTTACCCCCGTGGGATATATATTCTACCCACACGCATTTGGAACTTTCCTGGGGTACCCTCACACATATTATTCCCTCATTTAGTGGATATTTTCACAAAAAAGTGAAATCTTCAAAAATTCAGAAAATTGGCTGAAAACGACTAAATATCAAGGACTCATCGCACGAATCGCTCTGGAACTGAAATCGGAACGCTCACTGACATTTCCCCTATTTAAAAGTCTGATAAACGCCGGAAAAATGACTAAGTCCAAAAAAAAAATTTTATTACTTTTTTCAGTTTTACCCCCGTGGGATATATATTCTACCCACACACATTTGGAACTCTCCTGGGGTACCCGCACACATATTATTACCTCATTTAGTGGATATTTTCACAAAAAAGTGAAATTTTCAAAAATTCAGAAAATTGGCTGAAAACAACTAAATATCAAGGACTCATTGGGCGTATCGCTCTGGAACTGAAATCGGAATGCTCACTGACATTATCCCTATCTGAAAGTCTGATAAACGCCGGAAAAATGAATAAGTCCAAAAAAAATTTTTTTGAACTTTTTTTAATTTTACCCCCGTGTGATATTTATTCTACCCACACACATTTGGAACTCTCCTGGGGTACCCGCACTCATGTTATTACCTCATTTAGTGGATATTTTCACAAAAAAGTGAAATTTTCAAAAATTCTGAAAATTGGCAGAAAGCAACTAAATATCAAGGACTCATTGGGCGAATCGCTCTGGAACTGAAATTGGAATGCACGCTGACATTTCCCCTATCTGAAAGTCTGATAAACGCCGGAAAAATGACTAAGTCCAAAAAAAAAATTTTTCAACTTTTTTCAATTTTAGTCCCGTGGGATATATATTCTACACACGCACATTTGGAACTCTCCTGGGGTACACTCACACATATTATTCCCTCATTTAATGGATATTTTCACAAAATAGTGAAATTTTGAAAAATTCAGAAAATTGACTGAAAACGACTAAATATCGAGGACTCATTGGGTTAATCGCTCTGGAACAGAAATCGGAACGCTCACTGACATTTCCCCTCTCTGAAAGTCTGATAAACGCCGGAAAAATGACTAAGTCCAAAAAAAATTTTTTTTTAACTTTTTTCAGTTTTACCCCCGTGGGATATGTATTCTACCCACACACATTTGGAACTCTCCTGGGGTACCCGCACACATATTATTCCCTCATTTAGCGGATATTTTCACAAAAAAGTGAAATTTTCAAAAATTCAGAAAATTGGCTGAAAACGACTAAATATCAAGGACTCATCGGGCGACTCGCTCTGGAACTGAAATCAGAATGCTCACTGACATTTCCCCTATCTGAAAGTCTGATAAACGACGGAAAAATTACTAAGTTAAAAAATATATATTTTTCAACTTTTTTCAATTTTACTCCCGTGGGATTTATATTCTACCCACACACATTTGGAACTCTCCTGGAGTAACTTTACACATATTATTCCCTCATTTAGTGGATATTTTCACAAACAAGTGAAATTTTCAAAAACTCAGAAAATTGGCTGAAAACGACTAAATATCAAGGACTCATCAGGCGAATCGCTCTGGAACTGAAATCGGAACGCTGACTGACATTTTCCCTATCTGAAAGTCTGATAAACACCTGAAAAATGACGAAGTCCAAAAAAATTTTTTTTAACTTTTTTCAATTTTACCCCCGTGGGATATATATTCTACCCACACACATTTGGAACGCTCCTGGGGTACCTGCACACATATTATTACTTCATTTAGTGGATATTTTCACAAAAAAGTGAAATTTTCAAAAATTCTGAAAATTGGCTCAAAACGACTAAATATCAAGGACTCATCGGGCGAGTCGCTCTGGAACTGAAATCGGAACGCTAACTGACATTTCCCCTATCTGAAAGTCTGATAAACGCCGGAAAAATGACTGAGTTCAAAAAAAAATATTTTTCAACTTTTTTCAATTTTACTCCCGTGGGATATATATTCTACCCACACACATTTGGAACTCTCCTGGGGTACCCTCACACATATTATTCCCTCATTAAATGGATATTTTCATGAAAAAGTGGAATTTTCAAAAATTCTGAAAATTGACTGAAAACAACTAAATATCAAAGACCAAGTACTCATCGGGCGAATCGCTCTGGAACTGAAATCGGAATGCTCCCTGACATTTTCCCTATCTGAAAGTCTGATAAACACCGGATAAATGACAGTCCAAAAAAAAATTTTTTTTTTACTTTTTTCAATTTTACCCCCGTGGGATATATATTCTGCCTACACACATTTGGAACTCTCCTGGGGTAACCTCACACATATTATTCCCTCATTTAGTGGATATTTTCACGAATAAATGAAATTTTTAAAAATTCAAAAAATTGGCTGAAAACGACTAAATATCAAGGACTCATTGGCCGAATCGCTCTGGATCTGAAATCGGAACGCTCACTGATATTTCCCCTATCTGAAAGTCTGATAAACGCCGGAAAAATGACTAAGTCCAAAAAAAAAATTTTTTCAACTTTTTCCAATTTTACCCTTGTGGGATATATATTCTACCCACACACATTTGTAACTCTCCTGGGGTACTCTCACACATATTATTCCCTAATTTAGTGGATATTTTCACAAAAAAGTGAAATTTTCAAAAATTCAGAAAATTGGCTGAAAAAGACTAAATATCAAGGACTCATCGCGCGAATCGCTCTGGTACTGAAATCGGAACGCTCACTGACATTTCCCCTATCCAAAAGTCTGATAAACGCCGGAAAAATTACAAAGTCCAAAAGAAAAATTTTTTTACTTTTTTCAATTTTACTCCCATGGGATATATATTCTACCCACACATATTTGGAACTCTCCTGGGGTACCTGCACACATATTATTCCCTAATTTAGTGGATATTTTCACAAAAAAGTGAAATTTTCAAAAATTCTGAAAATTGGCTGAAAACGACTAAACATCAAGGACTCATCGGGCGAATCGCTCTGAAACTGAAATCAGAATGCTCACGGACATTTCCCCTATCTAAAAGTCTGATAAACGCTGGAAAAATGACTAAGCCCAAAAAAAAAATTTTTTCAACTTTTTTCAATTTTACTCCCGTGGGATATATATTCCACCCACGCACATTTGGAACTCTCCTGGTGTTCCCTCACACATATTATTCCCTCATTTAGTGGATATTTTCTCAAAAAAGTGAAATTTTCAAAAATTCTGAAAATTGGCTGTAAACGACTAAATATCAAGGACTCATCGGGCGAATCGCTCTGGAACTGAAATCGGAATGCTCACTGACATTTCCCCTATCTAAAAGTCTGATAAACGCCGGAAAAATGACTAAGTCCAAAAAAAAAATTTTAGTACTTTTTTCAATTTTACCCCCGTGGGATATTTATTCTACCCACACACATTTGGAACTCTCCAGGGGTACCCGCACACATGTTATTACCTCATTTAGTGGATATTTTCACAAACAAGTGAAATTTTCAAAAATTCAGAAAACTGGCTAAAAAAGACTAAATATCAAGGACTCATCAGGTGAATCGCTCTGGTACTGAAATCAGAATGCTCAATGACATTTCCCCTATCTGAAAGTCTGATAAAAGGCGGAAAAATTACTAAGTCCAAAAAAAAAATTTTTTAAACTTTTTTCAATTTTACCCCCGTGGGATATAAATTCTACCCACACACATTTGGAACTCTCCTGGGGTTCCCTCACACATATTATTCTCTCATTTAGTGGATATTTTCACAAAAAAGTGAAATTTTCAAAAATTCTGAAAGCTGGCTGAAAACGATTAAATATCAAGGACTCATCTGGTGAATCGCTCTGGAACTGAAATCAGAATGCTCACTGACATTTCCCTTTTCTGAAAGTCTGATAAACGCCGGAAAAATGACTAAGGCCAAAAAAAAAATGTTTTCAACTTTTTCCAATTTTACCCCTGTGGGATATATATTCTACCCACACACATTTGTAACTCTCCTGGGTACCCTCACACATATTATTCCCACATTTAGTGGATATTTTCACAAAAAAGTGAAATTTTCAAAAATTCAGAAAATTGGCTGAAAACGACTAAATATCAAGGACTCATCGGGCAAATCGCTCTGGTACTGAAATCGGAACGCTCACTGACATTTCCCCTATCTAAAAGTCTGATAAACGCCAGAAAAATTACAAAGTCCAAAAAAAAAATGTTTTCAACTTTTTTCAATTTTACCCCTTTGGGATATAAATTCTACCCACACACATTTGGAACTCTCCTGGGGTTCCCTCACACATATTATTCCCTCATTTAGTGGATATTTTCGCAAAAAAGTGAAATTTTCAAAAATTCAGAAAATTGGCTGAAAACGACTAAATATCAAGGACTCATCACGCGAATCGCTCTGGAACTGAAATCGGAACGCTCACTGACATTTCCCCTATCTAAAAGTCTGATAAATGCCGGAAAAATGACTAAGTCCAAAAAAAAATTTTTTAAAACTTTTTTTAATTTTACCCCCGTGGGATATTTATTCTACCCACACACATTTGGAACTCTCCTGGGGTACCCGAACACATGTTATTACCTCATTTAGTGGATATTTTCACAAACAAGTGAAATTTTCAGAAATTCAGAAAACTGTCTGAAAACGACTAAATATCAAGGACTCATCGGGCGAATCACTCTGGAACTGAAAATGGAATGCTCACTGACACATCCCCTCTCTGAAAGTCTGATAAACGCCGGAAAAATGACTAAGTCCAAAAAAAATTTTTTTTTAACTTTTTTTAATTTTACCCCCGTGGGATATTTATTCTACCCACACACATTTGGAACTCTCCTGGGGTACCCGCACACATGTTAATAAGTCATTTAGTGGATATTTTCACAAACAAGTGAAATTTTCAAAAATTCAGAAAATTGGCTGAAAACGACTAAATATCAAGGACACATCTGGCGAATCGCTCTGGAACTGAAATCGGAATGCTCAGTTACATTTTCCCTATCTGAAAGTCTGATAAACGCCAGAAAAATTACTATGTCCCAAAAAAAATTTTTTCAACTTTTTTGAATTTTACCCCCGTGGGATATATATTCTACCCACACACATTTGGAACTCTCCTGGGGTACCCTCACACATATTATTCCCTCATTTAGTGGATATTTTCACAAAAAAAGTGACATTTTCAAAAATTCAGAAAATTGGCTGAAAACAACTAAATATCAAGGACTCATTGGGCGAATTGCTCTGGAACTGAAATCAGAATGCTCACTGACATTTCCCCTATCTGAAAGTCTGATAAACGCCGGAAAAATGACTAAGTCCAAAAAAAAATTTTTTTTCAATTTTACCCCCGTGGGATATATATTCTACCCAAATGCATTTGGAACTTTCCTGGGGTACCCTCACACATATTATTCCCTCATTTAGTGGATATTTTCACAAAAAAGTGAAATCTTCAAAAATTCTGAAAATTGGCTGAAAACGACTAAATATCAAGGACTCATCGCACGAATCGCTCTGCAACTGAAATCGGAACGCTCACTGACATTTCCCCTATTTAAAAGTCTGATAAACGCCGGAAAAATGACTAAGTCCAAAAAAAAAATTTTATTACTTTTTTCAGTTTTACCCCCGTGGGATATATATTCTACCCACACACATTTGGAACACTCCTGGAGTACCCTCACACATACTATTCCCTCATTTAGTGGATATTTTCACAAAAAAGTGAAATTTTCAAAAATTCAGAAAATTGGCTGAAAACGACTAAATATAAAGGACTCATTGGGCATATCGCTCTGGAACTGAAATCGGTATGCTCACTGACATTTCCCCTATCTGAAAGTCTGATAAACGGCGGAAAAATGACTAAGTCCAAAAAAAAAATTTTTTTTTAACTTTTTTTAATTTTACCCCCGTGGGATATTTATTCTACCCACACACATTTGGAACTCTCCTGGGGTACCCGCACACATGTTATTAAGTCATTTAGAGGATATTTTCACAAACAAGTGAAATTTTCAAAAATTCAGAAAATTGGCTGAAAACGACTAAATATCAAGGACTCATTGGGCGAATCGCTTTGGAACTGAAATTGGAACGCACGATGACATTTCCCCTATCTGAAAGTCTGATAAATGCCGGAAAAATGACTAAGTCCAAAAAAAAAAATTTTTTTCAACTTATTTCAATTTTACCCCCGTGGGATATATATTCTACCCACACACATTTTGAACACTCCTGGGGTACCCTCACACATATTATTACCTCATTTAGTGGATATTTTGACAAAAAAAGTGAAATTTTGAAAAATTCAGAAAATTGGCTGAAAACGACTAAATATCAAGGACTCATCAGGCGAATCGCTCTGGAACTGAAATCGGAATGTTCACTGACATATACCATCTCTGAAAGTCTGATAAACACCGGAAAAATGACTAAGTCCAAAAAAAAAATTTTTCAACTTTTTTCAATTTTAGTTCCGTGGGATATATATTCTACACACGCACATTTGTAACTCTCCTGGGGTACACTCACACATACTATTCCCTCATTTAGTGGATATTTTCACAAAAAAGTGAAATTTTCAAAAATTCAGAAAATTGGCTGAAAACGACTAAATTTCAAGGACTCATTGGGCATATCGCTCTGGAACTGAAATCGGTATGCTCACTGACATTTCCCCTATTTGAAAGTCTGATAAACGCCGGAAAAATGACTAAGTCCAAAAAAAAATTTTTTTCAACTTTTTGAAATTTTACCCCCGTGGGATATATATTCTACCCACACACATTTGGAACTCTCCTGGGGTACCCTCACACATATTATTCCCTCATTTAGTGGATATTTTCACAAAAAAAGTGAAATTTTCAAAAATTCAGAAAATTGGCTGAAAACAACAAATTATCAAGGACTCATCGGGCGAATTGCTCTGGAACTGAAATCAGAATGCTCACTGACATTTCCCCTATCTGAAAGTCTGATAAACGCCGGAAAAATGACTAAGTCCAAAAAAAAAAATTTTATTACTTTTTTCAATTTTACCCCCGTGGGATATATATTCTACCCACACACATTTGGAACTCTCCTGGGGTACCCGCACACATATTATTACCTCATTTAGTCGATATTTTCACAAAAAAGTGAAATTTTCAAAAATTCAGAAAATTGGCAGAAAGCAACTAAATATCAAGGACTCATTGGGCGAATCGCTCTGGAACTGAAATTGGAACGCACGCTGACATTTCCCCTATCTGAAAGTCTGATAAACGCCGGAAAAATGACTAAACCCAAAAAAAAATTTTTTTTCAACTTTTTTCAATTTTACCCCCGTGGGATATATATTCTAACCACACACATTTGGAACACTCCTGGGGTACCCTCACACATATTATTACATCATTTAGTGGATATTTTCACAAAAAAGTGAAATTTTCGAAAATTAGCTGAAAACGACTAAATATCAAGGTCTCATTGGGTGAATCGCTCTGGAACTGAAATCGGAACGCTCACTGACATTTCCCCTATCTGAAAGTCTGATAAACGCCGGAAAAATGACTAAACCCAAAAAACATTTTTTTTTCAACTTTTTTCAATTTTACTCCCTTGGGATATATATTCCACCTACACACATTTGGAACTCTCCTGGGGTACCATCACACATATTATTACCTCATTTAGTGGATATTTTCACAAACAAGTGAAATTTTCAAAAATTCAGAAAATTGGCTGAAAACGACTAAATGTCAAGGACTCATCGGGCGAATTGCTCTGGAACTGAAATCGAAATGCTCACTGACAATTTCCCTATCTGAAAGTCTGATAAATGCAGGAAAAATGACTAAGTCCAAAAAAAAATTTTTTTTAACTTTTTTCAATTTTACACCCGTGGGATATATATTCTACCCACACACATTTGGAACTCTCATGGGGTACCCTCACACGCATTATTCCCTCATTTAGCGGATATTTTCACAAAAAAGTGAAAGTTTCAAAAATTCAGAAAATTGGCTGAAAACGACTAAATATTAAGGACTCATTGGGCGAATCGCTCTGGAACTGAAATCGAAATGCTCACTGACAATTCCCCTATCTGAAAGTCTGATAAACGTCGGAAAAATGACTAAGTCCAAAAAAAAAATTTTTTTAACTTTGAAAACAGCCATGGAATCATCCAGAGATAATCGGTAACGGTAAAAAAGAGACGTTTGCTTATTTAACCCCTTAAGGACCAGAGGTGGGGTCGCAGCTTTTGACCAGGTTTTGACCCCCAAAAACGCCTCCCAGCAGAATAGTCAGAAATATTCGGCATTGTATTTTCACCCTGAATCCAATGGCGCCATTTGCAAGTCTCTATCTATTTTACTCGCAAAGTTATGGGGGTGCAAACCAGGGGGCCCCCCTCCAGGGACCACTTTGGAGGGTCACAGCTCAGCCTGGTTTTGGGGTATCAAAGCCAAATTTTCAGGGGCTTTAGAGGAACACTTCAATAGTATGGGGCAATTTTTTCAAAAATGTTGGGGTCAACAGGGGCGGGGCCTATTTTGTTGCTGGGAAAACCACGCCCCCCCGCCCCCGTTGACCCCTGAAATCCTGAAAATATTGTTCCACACTCCTGAAGTCTTTCTACACACACCCTGCAAATATGGTGTCAATATCCCCAAATGGGGCCGAGATATAGCCCCCCAAATTTTAACCCCTTAAGCCCCGGAGCATTTTCCGGTTTTGCATTTTGTTTTTTTGCTCATCTTGTTCCCAGAGCCATAGCGTTTATAATTTTTGGTCAATATGGCCATGTAAGGGCTTATTTTTTGTGGGACGAGTTGTACTTTTCAACGCCTTTACTATTTTTACCATGTCATGTATGGAAAAACGGGAAAAAAATTCCAAGCGCCGTGAAATTGCAAAAAAAGTGCAATAACAGTGAGGTTTTTTTTTTTGTTTTTTAACCACGTTCACTGAATGCTACAACTGACCTGCAGCAGCGCTCACTGACCGGGAAGATAACAACATAAATTTCCCCTTTATGCATTTACTTATTTTATTTATTTATTTATTTTTTATTTTTTTCTTCATTTACTTTCTAGGCAGTTCAGAATGACAAAGACCTGTCCTATTTGTCACAAACCATCAAACCAACTTGCACAGCATCTACATCGACACTGTCTTAAAACGTGTGGAGTCAAGGAGAGGATGGAGGCTTGCTTTTTGGCCAGAAATAATCTTGCTCTCATAGCATCCAAAGGAACAACTATACATTATGATCATATAATGTCACTTGGATGCCTTGAAGCCGTCGTCCTCTTCCTAGAACATAGAGGATTCAAGATAATAGGCAAGCCGACAGTGGAAAGGACTACTGTCCAACACGAGGAGTCATCTACCAGCCAATCTGCTGCTCCAGTTGAGGAAGAGTTTCCAAGCCCCCCTGAGAATTTGTCAGCCACAACAGATCATGAGAAAATTGCCACTGGTGAAAGGACTGTCAGAAATGAGGAGGATCTGGCAGAGGAGGTAGAAAGTTCCTCCTCAGACCATTTGCCAGAGACTGCCACACACCCCCGACCCCGTTGACCCCTGAAATCCTGAAAATTTTGCTCAACACTCCTGAAGTCTTTCTACACACACCCTGAAAATTTGGTGTCGATATTCCCAAATGGGGCCGAGATATAGCCCCCCAAAATAGGCCCATTTAATGGTGCTTGCCCAGTGGTGGGGTCGCGGCTTTTGACCCGGTTTTGACCCCCAAAAACGTCTCCCAGCACAATAGTCTGTACCATGCTGCATTGTTTTTTCACCCTGAATCCAATGCTTGGGTGTCAGTTTGAAATATTAAAAAAAAAAATTTTGCCAAAAATTTCCTAAGCCCCGCACCCCCTTATAAAATTTTTGAAAAAAAAATATATTTTTTTTAATAACTCGAACTGACACCCAAGCATTGTTGTGGGGGTGATAAAACAGAGGCACATCAATTTTTAGGGTGATCCGAGCAAAGGGGACGGAGCTATGACCCTCCAAAATGGTACCTGGAGGGTGGCCCCTGTTTGCACCCCATAACTTTGCGAGTAAAATAGATAGAGACTTGCAAATGGTGCCATTGGATTTAGGGTGAAAAAACAATGCAGAATCTTATAGAATATTGTGCTGGGAGGCGTTTTTGGGGGTCAAAACCGGGTCAAAAGCCGCGACCCCACCCCTGGGCAAGCACCATTAAATGGGCCTACTTTGGGGTGCTATATCTCGGCCCCATTTGGGGATATCAACACCAAATTTTCAGGGTTGGTGTACAAAGACTTCTAGAATGTGGGGCAATATTTTCAAAAATGTTGGGGTCTAATGTTTAGCCCCCCAAATTAGACCCGTTTAATCGTGCTTTCCCAGGGGTGGGGTCGCGGCTTTTGACCCGGTTTTGACCCCCCAAAACGCCTCCCAGCACAATAGTCTGCAAAATTCTGCATTGCTTTGTCACCCTGAATCCAATGGCGCAATTTGCAAGTCTCTAGCTATTTTACTAGCAAAGTTATGGGGTGCAAACAGGGGGCCCCCTCCAGGGACCACTTTGGGGGGTCATTGCTCTGTCCCCTTTTGGGTGCAAACAGGGGGCCCTCTCCATGGACAACTTTGGGGGTCATAGCTCCGTCCCCATTGCTCAGATCACCCTAAAAATTGCTGTGCCTCTTAGTTATGACCCCCACAACAATGCTTGGGTGTCAGTTCGAATTATTTAAAAAAAAAATTTTTGCCAAAATTTCCTAAGCCCACCCCCCCCCCCCCCCTATGAAATTTTTGGCAAAAAAATATTTTTTTTAATAATTCTAACTGAAACCAAAGCATTGTTGTGGGGGTCATAACTAAGAGGCACAGGAATTTTTAGGGTGATCTGAGCAAAGGGAACGGAGCTATGACCCCCAAAGTGGTCCATGGAGGGTGCCCCCTGTTTGCACCCCATAACTTTGCGAGTAAAATAGCTAGAGACATGCAAGTGGCGCCATTGGATTCAGGGTGAAAAAACAATGCAGACTGTTAAACACTATTGTGCTGGGAGGCGTTTTTAGGGGTCAAAGCAGGGTCAAAAGGCGCGACCCCACCCCTGGGCAAGCACCATTAAACGGGCCTACTTTGAGGGGCTATATCTTGGCCCCATTTGGGGATATCGACACCAAATTTTCAGAGTGTGTGTAGAAAGACTTAAAGAATGTGGGCCATTTTTTTCCAAAATGTTGGAGTCCACGGGGCAGGGCCTATTTTGTTGCTGCGAAAACCACACCCCCCGTGGGGGGTCATAGCTCCGTCCCCTTTGCTCAGATCACCCTAAAAATTGCTGTGCCTCTTAGTTATGACCCCCACAACAATGCTTGGCTGTCAGTTCGAATTATTAAAAAAAAATTTTTGGCCAAAAATTTCCTAAGCCCCCCTTGTGAAGTTTTTGGCAAAATTTTTTTTTTTTTATAATTCGAACTGACACCCAAGCATTGTTTTGGGGGTCATAACTAAGAGGCACAGCAATTTTTAGGGTGATCTGAGCAAAGGGGATGGAGCTATGACCCCCCAAAGTGGTCCCTGGAGGGGGCCCCCTGTTTGCACCCCATAACTTTGCGACTAAAATAGCTAGAGGCTTGCAAATGACGCCATTGGATTCAGGGTGAAAAAACAATGCAGAATGATACAGACTATTGTGCTGGTAGGTGTTTTTGGGGGTCAAAACCGGGTCAAAAGCAGTGACCCCACCCCTGGGCAAGCACCATTAAAAAATTTTACCAAAAATTTCCTAAGCCAAATCCCCCTTATGAAATTTTTGGCAAAAAAATTTTTTTTTAATAATTCGAACTAACACCCAAGCATTGTTGTGGGGGTCATAACTAAGAGGCACAACAATTTTTAGGGTGATCTGAGCAAAGGGGACGGAGCTATGACTGCCCAAAATGGTCCCTAGAGGGGGCCACTTGTTTGCACCCCTTAACTTTGCGAGTAAAATAGCTAGATACTTGCAAATGGCGCCATTGGATTCAGGGTGAAAAAGCAATGCACATTGTTGCAGATTATTGTGCTGGGAGGCGTTTTTGGGGGTCAAAACCGGGTCAAAAGCCGAGACCCCACCCCTGGGCAAGCACCATTAAATGGGCCTTCTTTGGGGGGCTATATTTCGGCCCCATTTGGTGATATCGACACCAAATTTTCAGGGTGTGTGTAGAAAGACTTCAAGAATGTGGGGCAATTTTTTGAAAAATGCTGGGGTCAACGGGGCAGGGCCTATTTTTTTGCTGGGAAAACCACACACCCCGCCCGCATTGACCCCTGAAATCCTGAAAATATTGCCCATATTCTTATAGTCTTTCTACACACACCCTGAAAATTTGGTGTCGATATCCCCAAATGGGGCCGAGATATAGCCCCCCCAAATTAGGCCCGTTTAATGGTGCTTGACCAGGTGTGGGGTCGCGGATTTTGACCCGGTTTTGACCCCCAAAAACGCCTCCCAGCACAATAGTCTGTAACTTTCTGTATTGTTTTTTCACCCTGAATTCACTGGCGCCATTTGCAAGTCTCTAGCTATTTTACTCGCAAAGTTATGGGGTGCAAACTGGGGGCCCCCTCCAGGGACCACTTTGGGGGGTCATAGCTCCGTCCCCTTTGCTCAGATCACCCTAAAAATTACTGTGCCTCTTAGTTATGTCCACCACAACAATGATTGGATGTCAGTTCGAATTATTAAAAAAAAAAATTTTGGACAAAAATATTCTAAGCCCCCACACCCCCCTTATGAAATTTTTGGCAAAAAAAAATTTTTCTTAATAATTCGAACTGACACCCAAGAATTGTTTGTGGGGGTCATAACTAAGAGGCACAGCAATTTTTAGGGTGGTCTGAGCAAAGGGGACGGAGCTATGACCCCCCAATTGGTCCCTGGAGGGAGCCCCCGGTTTGCACCCCATAACTTTGGGAGTAAAATAGCTAGAGACTTGCAAATGGCGCCATTGAATTCAGGGTGAAAAAACAATGCAGAATATTCCCAACTATTGTGCTGAGGCGCGTTTTTGGGGGTCAAAACCGGGTCAAAAGCCGCAACCCAACCCCGGGGCAAGCACCATTACATGGGCCTATTTTGGGGGGCTATATCTCGGCCCCATTTGGGGATATCGACACCAAATTTTCAGGGTGTGTATAGAAAGGCTTCCAGAATGTTGGGCAATTTTTGCAAAAATGTTGAGTTCAACGGGACAGGGCCTATTTTGTTGCTGGGAAAACCACACCCCACGCCACCGTTGATCCCTGAAATCCTGAAAATATTGACCCCACATTCTTGAAGTCTTTCTACACACACCCTGAAAATTTGGTGTCGATATCCCCAAATGGGGCCGAGATATAGGCCCCCAAAGTAGGCCCGTTTAATCGTGCTTGCCAAGGGGTGGGGTGCGGCTTTTGACCCAGTTTTGACCCCCCAAAACGCCTCCCAGCACAATATTCTGTAACCTTTCTATATTATTTCGAACTGACAACCAAGCATTGTTATGGGGGTCATAATTAAGAGGCACAGCAATTTTTAGGGTGATCTGAGCAAAGGGGGCGGAGCTATGACCCCCCAAATTGGTCCATAGAGGGTGCCCCCTGTTTGCACCCCATAACTTTGCGACTAAAATAGCTAGAGAATTGCAAATGGTGCCATTGGATTCAGGGTGAAAAAACAATGCAGAATAAGCCCGACTATTGTGCTGGGAGGCGTTTTGGGGGGTCAAAACTGGTTCAAAGCCGCGACCCCACCCCTGGGCAAGCACCATTAAATGGGTCTAGTTTGGGGGGCTATATCTCGGCCCCATTTGGGGAAATCGACACCAAATTTTCAGGGTGTGTGTAGAAAGACTTCAAGAGTGTAGGGCATTTTTTTCAAAAATGTTAGGGTCAACGGGGCAGGGCCTATTTTGTAGCTGGGAAAACCACACACCCCGCCCCGTTGACCCCTGAAATCCTGAAAATATTGCCCCACTTTCTTGAAGTCTTTCTACACACACCCTAAAAATTTGGTGTTGATATCCCCAAATGGGGCCGAGATTTAGCCGCCCAAAGTAGGCCCATTTAATGGTGCTTGCCCAGGGGTGGGGTCGCGGCTTTTGACCCGGTTTTGACCCCCAAAAACGCCTCCCAGCACAATAGTCTGTAACATTATGCATTGTTTTTTCACCCTGAATCCAATGGCGCCATTTGCAAGTCTCTAGCTATTTTACTCGCAAAGTTATGGGGTGCAAACTGGGGGCGCCCTCCATGGACCACTTTGGGGGGTCATAGCTCCGTCCCCTTTGCTCAGATCACCCTTAAATTGCTGTGCCTCTTAGTTATGACCCCCACAACAATGCTTGGGTGTCAGTTCGAATTAATAAAACAAACATTTTTTTGCCAAAAATTTCATAAGGGCGGGGGGGGGGCGCTTAGGAAATTTTTAGCCCAAAATTTTTTTTTTTAATAATTCGAGCTGACCCCTAAGCATTGTTGTGGGGGCCATAACTAAGAGGCAGAGCAATTTTTAGGGTGATCTGAGCAAAGGGGACGGAGCTATGACCCCCAAAATTGGTCAATGGAGGGGGCCCCTGTTGCACCCCATAACTTTGCGAGTAAAGTAGGTAGAGACTTGCAAATGGCGCCATTGGATTTAGGGTGAAAAAAAATGCAGAATGTTGCAGAATATTGTGCTGGGAGGCGTTTTTGGGGGTCAAAACTGGGTCAAAACCCGCGACCCCACCCCTGGGCAAGCACCATTAAACGGGCCTAATTTGGGGGGCTAAATCTCTGCCCCATTTGGGGATATCGACACAAATTTTCAGGGTGTGTGTAGAAAGACTTCAAGAATGTGGGGAAATATTTTCAGGAGTCAACGGTGGTGTGGGGGTGGTTTTCCCAGCAACAAAATAGGCCCTGCCTCCGTTGATTTTTGAAAAAATTGCGCCACATTCTTGAAGTCTTTCTACACACTCCCTGAAAATTTGTTGTCGATATCCCAAAATGGGGCCGAGATATAACCCCCCAAAGTAGGCCCGTTTAATGGTGCTTGCCCAGGGGTGGGGTCGCGGCTTTTGACCCGGTTTTGGCCCCCAAAACCGCCTCCCAGCACAATAGTCTGTAGCATAATGCAATGTTTTTTCACCCTGAATACAATAGCGCCATTTGCAAGTCTCTAGCTATTTTACTCGCAAAGTTATGGGGTGCAAACAGTGAGCCCCCTCCAGGGAACATTTTGGGGGTCATAGCTTCGTCCCCTTTGCTCAGATCACCTTAAAAATTGCTGTGCCTCTTAGTTATGACCCACACAACAATGCTTGGGTGTCAGTTCGAATTAGTAAAAAACAAATGGGTGGGCCAAAATTTTCCTAAGCACCACCCCCATTATGAAATTTTTGGCCCCAAAATTTTTTTTTTATAATTCGAACTGACACCCAAGCATTGTTGTGGGGGTCATAACTAAGAGGCACAGCAATTTTTGGGGTGATCTGAGCAAAGGGGTTGGAGCTATGACCCCCCAAAGTGGTCCCTGGAGGGGGCCCCCCGTTTGCACCCCATAACTTTGCGAGTAAAATAGCTAGAGACTTGCAAATGGCGCCATTGGATTCAGAGTGAAAAAACAATGCAGAATGTACGCGTTTATTGTGCTGGGAGGCGTTTTTGGGGTCAAAACGGGGTCAAAAGCCGCGACCCCACCCCTCGGCAAGCACCATTAAACGGGCATACTTTGGAGGGCTATATCTAGGCCCCATTTTGGGATATCGACACCAAATTTTCAGGGAGTGTGTAGAAAGACTTCAAGAATGTGGCGAAATTTTTTCAAAAATGTTGGGGTCAACGGGGGCAGGGCCTATTTTGTTGAATCCATTGGCACCATTTGCAAGACTCTATCTATTTTACTCGCAAACTTATGGGGTGCAAACAGGAGGCCCCCTCCAGGGACCACTTTGGGGGTCATAGCTCCGTCCCCTTTGCTCAGATCACCCTAAAAATTGCTGTGCCTCTTAGTTATGACCCCCACAACAATGATTGGGTGTCAGTTCTAATTATTTAAAAAAAAAATTTGGCCAAAAATTTCCTAAGCCCCACCCCCCCTTATGAAATTTTTGGCCAAAATTTTTTTTTTTTAATAATTCGAACTGACACCCAAGCATTGCTGTGGGGTTCATAACTAAGAGGCACAGCAATTTTTAGGGTGATCTGAGCAAAGGGGACGGAGCTATGACCCCCCAAAGCGGTCCCTGGAGGGGGCCCCCTGTTTGCACCCCATAACTTTGCGAGTAAAACAGCTAGAGACTTGCAAATGGCGCCATTGGATTCAGGGTGAAAAAACAATGCGGAATATTACATAATATTGTGCTGGGAGGCGTTTATGGGGGTCAAAACCTGGTCAAAAGCAGCGACCCCACCCCTGGGCAAGCACCATTAAACGGGCCTATTTTGGGAGGCTATATCTCGGCCCCATTTGGGGATATCAACACCAAATTTTCAGGGTGTGTGTAGAAATACTTCAAGAATGTGGGGCAATTTTTTCAAAAATGTTGGGGTCAACGGGGCAGGGACTATTTTGTTGCTGGGAAAACCACACACCCCACCCCCGTTGACCCCTGAAATCCTGAAAATATTGCCCCACATTCTTGAAGTCTTTCTACACACTCCCTGAAAATTTGGTGTTGATAACCCCAAATGGGGCCGAGATATAGCCCCCCAAATTAGGCCCATTTAATGATTCTTGCCCAGGGGTGGGGTCGCTGTTTTGACCCGGTTTTGACCCCCAAAAACATCTTCCAGCACAATAGTCTGGAAAATTCTGCATTGTTTTTTCACCCTGAATCCATTGGCACCATTTGCAAGTCTCTAGCTATTTTACTCGCAAAGTTATGGGGTGCAAACATGGGGCCCCCTCCATGGACCATTTTGGGGGGTCATAGCGCCGTCCCCTTTGCTCAGATCACCCTAAAATTGCTGTGCCTCTTAGTTATGACCCCCACAACAATGCTTGGGTGCTGGGAGGCGTTTTTGGGGGTCAAAACCGGGTCAAAAGCCGCGACCCCACCCCCTTATGAAATTTTTGGCAAAAAAAATTTTTTTTTAATAATTTGAACTGACACCCAAGCATTGTTGTGGGGGTCATAACTAAGAGGCACAGCAATTTTTAGGGTGATCTGAGCAAAGGGGACGGAGCTATGAGCCCCCAAAGTGGTCCATGGAGGGGGCCCCCTGTTAGCCCCCCATAACTTTGTGAGTAAAATAGTTAGAGACTTGCCAATGGTGCCATTGGATTTAGGGTGAGAAAACAATGCAGGATGGTACAGACTATTGTGCTGGGAGGCGTTTTTGGGGGTCAAAACCGGGTCAAAATCCGCGACCCCACCCCTGGGCAAGCACCATTAAATGGGCATACTTTGGGGGGCTATATCTCGGCCCCATTTGGGGATATCGACACCAAATTTTCAGGGTATGTGTAGAAAGACTTCAAGAATGTGGGGCAATTTTTTCAAAAATGTTGGGGTCAACAGGGCAGGGCCTATTTTGTTGCTGGGAAAACCACACCCCTCACCCCCGTTGACCCCTGAAATCCTGAAAATATTGCCCCACATTCTTAAAGTCTTACTACACACTCCCTGAAAATTACAGTCCTGTGTGCAGCTCCTGTTGCTGAAATTGCTGGACTTAGCTCCAGGTCCCGGGGGCCAGGAAAAATCCTTTTTTTTTATCTAAATCCTCTTTTTTTTTTTCCTCCTTCACAATGTACAAATACCCATCTTATTAACCTTTTGGTGCCCCCCCCCAAAAAAAAAAAAAAAGTGTGCCTCTGATTCTTCAGACACAAATATATCTGTTGAAAATAGTCTGGTGTAGGCCAGAGAAATAGAAGTGTGGTTTTGCAGTTCTATGGGCCATTTGTATCTAAAAAAAACAGTTTGAGTGTGTCGCTCACTGTTCAGGAGGCAAATATATATATATTTTAAATAGCCTGGTATACACCAGTAAATTATTACTGTGGTTTTGATGTTCCACGGTAAAACATCTCTATTATCCTGTTTTTGGCATTTTTTGCTGTATAAAAATAATAAGTGTCTCCCTGATTTTTCAGACACAAATATATCTGTTGAAAATAGTCTGGTGTAGGCCAGAGAGATAGAAGTGTGCTTTTGCTGTTCCACGGTAAAAAATCTCTATTATCCTGCTTTTTGCATTTTTTGCTGTAAAAAAGAAAAAATAGTGTCTCCCTGATTTTTCAGACACAAATATATCTGTTGAAAATAGTCTGGTGTAGGCCCAAGAAATACAAGTGTGGTTTTGCAGTTCCACGGTACAAACCTCTGTATTATCCACTTTTGGGCCATTTGTATCTAAAAAAAACAGTTTGAGTGTGTCGCTCACTGTTCAGCCGCAAATATATATATTTTAAAAAGCCTGGTATACACCAGTAAATTATAACTGTGGTTTTGCTGTTCCACGGTAAAAAATCTCTATTATTCAGGTTTTGGTAGTTTTTTCCGTAAAGAAAAACAGTAGTGTCTCCTGACTGTTGTGACACAAAAATATATCTGTTGAAAATAGTCTTGTGTAGGCCCGACATCCCAGTGTGGTTTCACAGTTCCACGGGTCAAGTCGCTGTACTATCCAGTTTTGGGCCTTTGGTATCTAAAAAAAAAGCAGTTTGAGTGTGTCGCTCACTGTTCAGCCGCAAATATCTCTATTTAAAAAAGTGTGGTATACCCCAGTAAACAATAACTGTGGTTTTCCTCTTCCACGGTTCTAATCTACTCTTTATTACCCTTTTTCCATTGATAGTGCAAGTGTAAGCTATTTTACTTCATTTACAATGGGAAAGGCGCGTGGCAAGGGACGTGGAAGTGGACGTTCTGGTGATGGTTCGTGCAGAGGACGGGGCCGTGGCCAAGGTGAAAATGTGCCACAACCAACAGCCACATCTTCTCGCTCCCACTTCTTGACCGAATTACTAGGGAAGCACAGAACAACACCAGTATTGAGAACTGATCAGTGTGAACAGGTTATTAATTGGATAGCAGACAATACTTCCAGTTACCTGGGCACCACCACCTCTGGTCTGTCTTCCACACGGTCAACTCTTAGTAGTCGTGAGTCTCGACTGCATACCCCTCCTCACCCTGATGTTCCTTCCTCCCACCATGCCGAGTGTCGTCAGACAGCAAGTGATCCCACACTTGGACACTCTGAAGAGCTGTTCACTGGTCCATTTCCATATTTGGGCCCCTCGCCTGATACGCTTGAAGTGATGGAAGAGGAGATCCAATGTTGCAATGCCCAAATATTTGAACAGCCACGGCCACAGGAAGTCGACGTTGGCAATCTGTCACAAGAGGTGGACGATGACGAGACACAATTGCCAGGAAGTGAGGAGGAGGATCGTGGTGCGCAAGTAAAAGAGGAGGAGGTGGTGGATGATCTAGTAACTGACCCAACGTGGAAGGAGGACATGCAGAGTGAGGTCAGCAGCACACAGGGGGAGGGAGGCAGAGTACCCCAACAGGCAGGAAGAAGCAGTGTGGTGGCCGCAGACAGAAGGCAGGCAACCGTTCCCCGTAACACCAACACGAGGGACGTTGCCAGTACAAGCGGTAGGTCTTCCAGAGTCTGGAATTTTTTTAAAGACTCTGCTGATAACCCCAAAAAGGCCATATGTTCCATCTGCCATGCCAGCATCAGCAGGGGTGACAAAACTACCAGCCTGACCACCACCAGCATGATCAGGCACATGGCAGCAAAGCACCCGACTTTGTGGGGCGAAACCCAGGGTCCACGACCAGTGTCAGCGGGTGTCACCACTGCTTCTTCCACTGTTGTGCGTGCAATAGAAACCCCTGTTGTGTGTGCAAGGCAATCCCCTGTCCATACTGCATGTAAAGATGCCCCCTCCTCTCAGTCTTCACTTGTTATGGCAGTTTCTCAAGAAACAGCATCAACGTCCACGTCCACGTCCCACCGCAGCGTTCAATTGTCCATATCCCAGACCTTTGAACGAAAGCGGAAATTCGCAGCTAACGCCCCACAGGCCACAGTCCTAAATTCGCACATTTCACGACTGCTTGCATTGGAAATGCTGCCTTTTAGGCTGGTGGAGACGCAATCCTTCCGCAATCTTATGGCGGTGGCCGTCCCTCGGTACTCGGTCCCCAGCCGACACTATTTTGCCCGGTGTGCCATCCCCGCACTACACAAGCACGTGTCCCAAAGCATCTGCCGTGCCCTCAACAACGCAGTTACTGGGAGAGTCCACCTGACAACGGACACGTGGACAAGTGCTTGTGGCCAGGGACGGTACATCTCTCTGACGGCACACTGGGTAAACATAGTGGAAGCCGGGACCCAGTCGGACCTTGGGACGGAACACATCCTCCCCACACCGAGGACTGCGGGCCCTATGTCAGTCAGAGTTGCCCCCACAGTGTACAGCTCCTGCACATCCTCCTCCTCCTCCTTCTCCTCATGTTCATCCTCCATCTCAGATATCACCACATCAGTTACAAGCTGGAAGCATTGCAGTACTGCCTCCGCCAAGCGGCAACAGGCTGTGCTGAAACTCATAAGCTTAGGTGATAAACCTCACACTGCTTGTGAGTTGTGGACAGCTGTGAAAGAGCAGGCAGATCTGTGGCTGAGACCGCTGAACCTACATCCCGGCATGGTCGTGTGTGACAATGGCCGTAACCTGGTGGCGGCTCTGAGGCAAGGTGAGATCCCACACGTACCATGCCTGGCTCATGTGCTTAACCTCATGGTTCAGCGGTTTCTTAAATCGTACCCCGAGTTGCCAGATCTGCTCGTGAAAGTACGCCGCCTGTCAGCTCATTTTCGCAAATCGGCTACAGCTTCCGCCGCCCTTGCTGTGTTGCAGCAGCGTTTGCAGCTTCCGGCACACTGACTGGTGTGTGATGTCCCCACACATTGGAACTCTACCCTCCATATGTTGCAAAGGATTTGTGAGCAGAAGAGAGCAGTTGTGGAGTACCAGCTGCAACAAGGCCGTCGATATTCAGGTCAGACTCCACACATAAGACCTCAGGAGTGGACCTGGATGTCTGACATATGTACCATCCTGACAAACTTTGAGGAGGCCACCAAGATGGTGAGTGGCGATGACGCCATCATTAGTGTCAGCATCCCACTTGTCTGTCTTTTGCAACGCTCTCTGCAGAGAATTAAAGAGGAGGCATTGCAGCCAGAGTATGATGAGATGGATCAAGAAGCCGTAGCGGGCGATTACACACAGCCCAGCCTCATCTCATCCCGATGTGCATTGGGGGACAATGAGGGAGAGGAGGAGGAGGAGGAAGAACAGGAGCTGCTATCATGCGTTGTAGACGGTAGTACCTGTACAAGTGTCATACCGTCGGTTCAGCGTGGGTGGCCTGAGGACAGGGGGGAGGAGGAAGAGGAGGAGGAGGAGGAGAGCATGGTCATTCGTCATCTTGGTGAGGACACGGAAATCTTGCCCGTTACCAGTCTGGCACGCATGGCTGACTTTATGTTACGCTGCCTTAACCGTGACCCTCGCGTTGTCAAAATGTTGGGTGACAGTCATTACTGGTTGGTGACACTTGTAGACCCCCGCTACAAGGAGAACTTTCACTCTCTTATTCCTGAGGTGGAGAGGTCTACAAAAATGGGGCAATACCAGAAGGCCCTTGCTGCAGAACTCTTAAAAAAAATTCCCATCTGAACACGCTAGCGGCAGAGGTCACAGTTCGTTGCCCAACCAAGGCGTACAGGTGAGAGAGATGCAACTCCAATCCAGCAGAGGCAGGGGAACACTGTCAACTTTCTGGGACAGTTTTCTGACACCCGCCCAGCTTACAGGCCCTGAGGCGCGGGGTACTCTCACAAGGAGTGGAAAGTTTCAAAAGATGGTGAGGGAGTACCTTGCCGATCGTACCAGCGTCCTCCGTGATTCCTCTGTGCCTTTTAATTATTGGGTATCCAAGCTGGACACTTGGAATGAACTCGCTCTGTACGCCTTGGAGGTCCTGGCCTGCCCTGCCGCTAGCGTGTTATTGGAGCGTGTTTTTAGTGCCGCTGGGGGAATTATAACTGATAAGCGCACTCGCCTGTCAACTGACAATGCTGACAAGCTGACCCTTATCAAAATGAACAAGGGCTGGATTGGGCCAGACTTCTCATCACCACCAAATGACAGCAGAGTAACATAAAGTCAAATCCACTGTGTTATTTCGGGAGGTGTATTCACATGCACCGCTTCACACCCACACATGGGTATACGCTTCCTTGTTTCGGCTGTTTAATATTCTTCTCCTTATCCTCAGCCTCCACCACCACTATACCACCAGGGTGCCAGCATTGCAAGTTCCTCCATCCTTATTTTTGGCAGCTTTTGCTTGCAAGGCATAAGCAAATACTATGGTACACCCACTCCCCAATAATGGGACTTATGTTTGTAATATGCTGTACTGCATGGCTCTTGTAAGGGGCATTGCAAGTTGCTCCGTCCTAATTTTTGCCAGCTTTTGCTTGAAAAGCATAAGAAAATACCATGGGACACCCACTCGCCAATAATGGGACTTATGTTTGTAATATGCTGTACTGCATGGCTCTTGTAAGGGGCATTGCAAGTTGCTCCGTCCTAATTTTTGGCAGCTTTTGCTTGGAAAGCATAAGCAAATACTATGGGACACCCACTCCCCAATAATGGGACTTATGTTTGTAATATGCTGTACTGCATGGCTCTTGTAAGTGGCATTGCAAGTTGCTCCGTCCTAATTTTTGGCAGCTTTTGCTGGGAAAGCATAAGCAAATACTATGGGACACCCACTCCCCAATAATGGGACTTATGTTTGTAATATGCTGTACTGCATGGCTCTTGTAAGGGGCATTGCAAGTTGCTTCGTCCTAATTTTTGGCAGCTTTTGCTTGGAAAGCATAAGCAAATACTATCGGACACCCACTCCCCAATAATGGGACTTATGTTTGTAATATGCTGTACTGCATGGCTCTTGTAAGGGGCATTGCAAGTTGCTCCGTCCTAATTTTTGGCAGCTTTTGCTGGGAAAGCATAAGCAAATACTATGGGACACCCACTCCCCAATAATGGGACTTATGTTTGTAATATGCTGTACTGCATGGCTCTTGTAAGGGGCATTGCAAGTTGCTCCGTCCTAATTTTTGGCAACTTTTGCTTGGAAAGCATAAGCAAATACCATGGGACACCCACTCCCCAATAATGGGACTTATGTTTGTAATATGCTGTACTGCATGTGACGCGCCCCCTGGGCCGTGTGTACACGTGCGTGGGATACCCGGTGCCGGGTCTCTGGGGTCTGTAGTCTCCGTGGCGGTGACCCGGTCCCGTGGCTCAGGCTGGTCAAACCAGTGGCAGTCTTTCTTAGGTTTTGAGGTTAATTGTCCGACTGCGCCACCCGTGGATTGCGGTCAGGGAGTACCACCGCTGAGAGGCAAACCGCTGAGGCTGGTGTGTGCACAACATAGAATGGGATTACTCCCCTCGGGAGGAGTATAGCCTCAGGGCAGTGAGTGTGGATGATGGGGTGATGGTGCACGAGCGCAGCAGGAATGACTCAGAGTCTTTGCAGTGCAGTTCAGGGTCTTTACTGATGATTATAAGGTAGACCCTCCCAGGAGTACTGGCTAGCATAAGAGGCCTGGTTAGTCTGTGAGCAAGCAGGAGTTCCCCTGGCCAGGTGGAGTTGTAGGCCTCCCAGTCTGTCTGCACTCTTCCTGGCTACCTTGCTGTAAGCGGGTAGAAGTAGCCCACGTCCCTGAGTGTACCGTGTAGTGCTCACCCGTATGGCTGGTGACTTGGGGCCTTCTGTTAGCCTCCGCTCCACGACGGCGGTGCTGGTCCCTTGCTTGTGACTGAGCCTCCGGACTTCTATGGCCAGAGGACCTGAAATCCCCTGCCGGCTGGTTTCTGCTGCTGTATATATAAGTCCTCACAGCTTCGGACTCCTGTGTCCGGTTCCTATTGTCTTCTGCCAGGGTGAGCTCTGCTCAGCTTCCAGCCCCTGGTCTTTAGCTCCTAGCTCCTACAGAGCTACTTGCTGTCACTTTCCCTTGCTCTCACTCTGACTCTGACTGTTCTCTGACTCACTCAACCCCGCCCCAGATCCAGTTTATAAGGGCAGAATTCTCCCCTCCCAGGATTGGGGCAGGAGGATGTTGCATGTTTAAGGGATCCTGACCAGGAAACCTCCCACTTGCTCTCCGACGTAATATCTCTATTACTGTGGTGACCAGACCCCTGGGGTGCCACACATGGCTCTTGTAAGGGGCATTGCAGTTCCTCATAATTTTTGGAAAGCCTTCCATTCACTGCTTAGGCCAACAGTGCACAGGAGACCCAGTTGCTATAAATGGAAAAAAAGGTTTAGTTAACGCCCTCTGACCTCCATGTCATTTCCAAGGGGCATTGGAGTGGCTCGAAATTTTTGGTAGGCATTGCACTCACTGTATGCCCTATAACTGTGTAGCCGAACCGCTCCTTTTGTTACAGAAACATATCCTACAAGACATATCTGGTTGACTGGCCTGATATTGATGTGAATGGTCCCTGTTCCTCCTGCTCTTTCTCCTTTGCCACTACCTCATCCATCATTTATCACCTGAAGCTTTGTTTTAACGGGAGTCATAGAACTTGGATAGTAGCAGGAAAACATCCAGCAATCCTCGGAGGAGGTAGGATATGCGCCAAAACGCTGACCACCTCAGGCCTAGCCGCTACTACATACATGCGCTTGCATTACAACAAAACAAAGCAGATGCTAACTTCTATCATCCTCATCATGCTCCTCACCTTGGCACTCTCAACTCCCCTGATGGAGAAGCCAGGGCCCACCGGAGGAGTCTGATAGTCCGGTGGGCTCGGCCAATGCTGCCCTAAAGCAGGCCAGGCTAAGAAAAGTGTGGGAAAGGTTACCGGGACAAATAGGGGTGGCTGGGGACCGAGTATGGACACCCGGCCACCCCCTGGAGGCTGGGGAGCAAGCGGGGACACCCAGCCACCAGGCGGCTGGGGACTGAGTATGGATACCAGGCCGCCGATACAGCCATGGCGTGGTGGCCAGATTCCACCTCCACATGCCTAAAAGGCCCAATTTAAAGTGCAAGCAAGCAAGCAGTATGGTATTGCAGCCTGGGGGTGGGTGGGTGGCAGGCAGCATACTTGAGCTTGTATTGCAAGGAATGGGGGAGGTACAATTGAACACTGCCCTGTGACTAGAACTTGCATGGGGATAGTTGCAAGTCTGCATCTTCTGATGCGGTAAGGATCACTTATGATGGGCACACTTTTAGACAGTGACCTGCGAGTCAGAGATGCTTCCAGGGGTCTTCCCCATGCTGTTCCCTTGTCTTTTCAGCACTTTATGCATGTGTCACACAGCACATGGCCAGATAAGGTTGTAAAATGTTAAAATGACATTTCACGGTGAATGCATTTGTCATAGTTGAAAGCAATATAAAAGTGCAAAAACGCATAAAAAATGCTACTTGTGAACATAGCCGAAGGTGTGGAGAAGTATTTTTGTTTTTGGTCATTTATTTTAACTTATACACAAGTCTTTTCCCTGGAAAGGATGTTTCTTAACTAGTGTTGAGCATTCCGATACTGAAATATCGGGTATCGGCCAATATTCGCGGTATCGGAATTCCGATACTTAATTCCGATACTTTTACAATATCGAATACCGGAATTGGAAGTTCCCATAATGCCTGCGCTCTGCAGTGTCTCTGAAGTATGACAAGCTGGATGGCAGCGCTCAGCTGAGATCCAGCCTGTCATCAGAATGCCATCCCAGCGTGGGAGAATTCTCCTGATCGTTTAAAAGCCGGCGGGCGGTAAAAAGTCGCCGGCTTTTAAACAATCACACAGCCCAATACTGCTTCCCCGCAGCCTCCCACCCCGATCCTCCGCTCCCCTCGCCACCTCCCATCCCGATCGTAAGTTAGGAACGGGCGGGGAACGCAGCACCAAGGAGCGGGGAGCGAAGGACCCGGGCGGGGAAGCCGGCAGTGAAAAGACTTCACCGCCGGCTTTCCCGTTCTGTGCTTCGTTTTCCAGCCGGTTATTTCAAATGAACAGCTGAGGTATCAGGTGATGCTGATCAGCTGTTCATTTGAAGTAGCCGCGGTGCCCTCAGAGGGTTCACGTGAGTTCATGCTTGACTGCATTGCATGAACTAACATGAACTTTCCCACGGCCGCACAGGTCAGCCTCACCTCCCAGACGATCAGCCCGTCATGATTGGTGTGTGTGGGTGTCTGTGCGTGTGTCTGCGAGTGTGTGCGGGGTGTCTGTGCGTGTGTCTGCGAGTGTGTGCGGGGTGTCTGTGCGATGTCTGCGGGTGTGTGCGATGTCTGCGGGTGTGTGCGGTGTCTGTGCGATGTGTGCGGGTGTGCGCAGTGTCTGTGCGATGTCTGCGGTGTCTGTGCGATGTCTGCGAGTGTGTGCGGTGTCTGTGCGATGTCTGCGAGTGTGTGCGGTGTCTGTGCGATGTCTGCGGGTGTGTGCGGTGTCTGTGCGATGTCTGCGAGTGTGTGCGGTGTCTGTGCGATGTCTGCGGGTGTGTACGTGCAGGCAGACATAGGCCGATGTGACACTACTACTCCCATCGGCCTATGTCTGTCCCCCGTCCACTCGATGGGAGCAGTAGTTCCCATCAGCCTGATCCTGCTATTTAAATTGCCCTACTGTGTCCCCAATAAATTTTAAATACATGTCATTGGTGGCCAGTGGTTGCCTACAATAAATTAGTTCATACATTACCTGTCCCTGCCGATCGCCACCTAAAATAAACTAAAAAATAAAAAACTACACCTATACTCACCTAGACACCTAATTCCCCGAAGCCATCGATCTCCTGTAATAAAATATAAAATAGTAAACCACAACCTTATCCTTACCCCTCCGTAGTAGTCCATGAGTGTCCCACGATGATCTCCAGTTTAGAGCAGCCACATAGAATGTGACCGCTCTGAACCGCTGCCGCCGCTAGAATGATGGGGCCGTAAAGCAGCCCCGTCATTGCATAAGCGGGTTCGCCGGAGTTCAGGCAGCGCTGCTCCGGTTAGCTCCTTTACGGCCCTGCTGTATCGTGAGAAATTCCCACGGTACAGCAGTGCCGTAAAGGAGGTCTCCGGATCTGCGCTGCCTGAATGCACTCCGGTGACCTCAGTCAGTGGCTCCCGCTGCCGGGAGCGGACGTGTTCCCGGCAGTGTGAGCATACAGCAGCCATGCACAGCTGTCACCATCTTCAGATGTGACAGCTGTGCATGGGAGATCAGCGCAGGAATGTGGACAGGTAACTATTTTTTTTAGTAAACTAAGAATTAAATAAAATTGTGTGTTTTATTTCAAATAAATTATTTTTTTCTGGGTGTAGTGTGTTTTTTCTTTTTAACACTTTGTAGGTTAGTAATGGGGGTGTCTTATAGACGCCCATCATTACTAACCTGGGCTTCATGGCAGCTGGCGCTGACATGAACCCCAATCCTATTACCCCCTGCCACCGCACCAGGGCAGCGTGGAAGAGCGAGGCTAAGTGCCAGAGTTGGCGCATCCTATGGATGCGCCATTTCTGGGGCGGCTGACGGCTGGTGTTTCTAGCCTGGGAGGGGGCCAATATTCATGGCACCCTTCCTGGGCTATTAATATCAGCCCCCAGCTGTCTGCCTAGCCTTTGCTAGCTATTAAATAGGGGGTACCCCACGTCATTTTTTGGGAGGGGTCCCCCATTTTAATAGCTAGTAAAAGCTAGGTATTCAGCTGGGGGCTGATATTAGTAGTCTGGGAAGCTCCGTGGGTATTACCCACTTCCCAGGCTTCAAACATCTGCCCCAGCCGTCTGCTTAACCTCCGCTAGAGCCTAAAATTATGGGGGATCCCACGCCAATTATTTTTTTAAATAAATCCTTTATTTTAACACTAAATGACATTTGAGGAGTTAATAAAGATGCAGTCCCTAAATTATTATTTATTTTTTAATTAATTTTTCCCAAAAATTTTGACGTGGGCTTTGCCATAAATTTGTATGCCAGCCAAGTACAGCATCCAGCTTCTATGAACGCGCCATTTTCCGGGGTGGCTGTGGACTGCATTTTGCACCGGGGGGGGCAGAAAGCTTGGGCCTCGTTGCGCTGCAGATTCCATCCCCCAGCTGCCTAGTTGTACCTGGCTGGACACACAAATAGGGAGAAGCCCCACGTATTTTTTTTTTAAATTATTTCATGAAATTCATGAAATAATAAAGAAAAAAAGGGCTTCCCTATATTGTTGTGTCCGGCCAGGTACAAATAGGCAGCTGGTGGTTTGGCGCAGCCCGTTCCTGCCTGCTGTACCGGGCTGGACACAAATATAGTGCGAAGCCCCACGTCAATTTTTTTTTAATTATTTCAGGAAATTCATGAAATAATTTAAAAAAAATTGATGTGGGGCTTCGCCCTATATTTGTGTCCAGCCAGGTACAGCAGGCAGGAACGGGCTGCGCCCAACCACCAGCTGCCTATTTGTACCTGGCCGGACACAACAATATAGGGAAGCCCTTTTTTTTAAAAATTATTTCATGAAATAATTTAAAAAAAATTGACGTGGGGCTTCGCACTATATTTGTGTCCAGCCAGGTACAGCAGGCAGGAACGGGCTGCCCCCAACCACCAGCTGCCTATTTGTACCTGGTTGGACACAACAATATAGGGAAGCCCTATTTTTCTTAATTATTTCATGAATTTCATGAAATAATTTAAAAAAAAAATACGTGGGGCTTCGCCCTATTTTTGTGTCCAGCCAGGTACAACTAGGCAGCTGGGGGCTGGAATCCGCAGCGCAGGGAGGCCCAAGCTTTCTGGGCCGCACACCCTGCAAATTGCAGTCGGCAGCCACCCCGGAAAATGTTCATCTTCTGGCGCTGTACCCAACTCATCCAGGGCCCTGGTGAGGTGGCTCACTGGGTAATAAAGGGGTTAAGGCCAGCTTGGCATTATCAGCTGGCCCTAAGCCCGAAATTCATGGGGTCACGCCAATATTAGACATGATCACCATGAATTTCTAGTAAAGTATTTAAAAAAAACACAACACCCAGAAAAAAGTCCTTTAATTGAAATAAACACACAATTCTTTATTGTTCTAAATTAAACTATACTTACCATCACGCCCATTCCAGCTGAAGCCAACGATCTCCTGCAATAAAAGAAAAATAATAAAGCAACCACATCCTTACCTTTCCATGGTTCCCACGACAGCTTCAGCTCTGCTACATCGAGATGACAGGCTGGACCGCAGCAGAATGCTGCCATCCAGCCTGTCATCCCGCAGACACTGAGAAGAGCAGGCATGCTTGCGCTCCTCAGTGTCTCTCTGTGACGGCATAAAGATGAGCCGAGGTCATGTCCAATGAACTCGGCTCACCTCATGCACGTCACTGACAGCGTGGGAAAATTCTCCTGCACTCAGCGCTTCAGCGTGAGAATTTTCCCACGCTGTCAGTGACGTGAATGAGGTGAGGTCATGTCCAATGAACTCAGCTCACCTCATGCATGTCTGCCTATCCCTTTGCTCAGATCACCCTATAAATTGCTGTGCCTCTTAGTTATGACCCCCACAACAATGGTTGCGTGTCAGTTCGAATTATTACATTTTTTTTTTTGCCAAAAAGTTCATAAGGGGGGGGGGCTTAGGAAATTTTTGACAAAAAATATTTTTTTTAATAATTCGAACTGACACCCAAGCATTGTTGTGGGGGTCATAACTAAGAGGCACAGCAATTTTTAGCGTGATCTGAGCAAAGGGGACGGAGCTATGATCCCTCAAAGTGGTCCCTGGAGGGGGCACCCTGTTTGCACCACATAACTTTGCGAATAAAATAGCTAGAGACTTGCAAATGGCGCCATTGGATTCAGGGTGAATAAACAATGCAGAATGTTACAGACTATTGTGCTGGGAGGCTTTTTTGGGGGTCAAAACCGGGTCAATAGCCACGACCCCACCCCTGGGCAAGCACGTTTAAACTGGCCCAATTTGGGGGCTAAATCTCGGCCCCATTTGGAGACACCGACACCAAATTTTCAGGGTTTGTGTAGAAAGACTTCAAGAATGTGGGGCAATATTTTCAGGATTTCAGGGGTCAACGGTCGTGGGGGGTGTGGTTTTCCCAGCAGCAAAATAGGCCCTGCCCCCGTTGACCCAACATTTTTGAAAAAATTGCGCCACATTCTTGAAGTATTTCTACACACACCCTGAAAATTTGGTGTCGATATCCCCAAATGGGGCCGAGATATAGCCCCCCAAATTAGGCCCATTTAATGGTGCTTGCCCAGGGGTGGGGTCGCTTCTTTTGACCCGGTTTTGACCCCCCAAAACGCATCCCAGCACAATATTTTAGAACATTCTGCATTGTTTTTTCACCCTGAATCCAATGGCACCATTTGCAAGTCTCTAGCTATTTTACTCGCAAAGTTATGGGGTGCAAACATAACTTTGCGAGTAAAATAGCTAGAGTCTTGCAAATGGCGCCATTGGATTCAGGGTGAAAAAAATAATGCAGAATGTTACAGACTATTTTGCTGGGAGGCGTTTTTGGGGGTCAAAACCGGGTCAAAAGCCGCGACCCCACCCCTGGGCAAGCACCATTAAACGGGCCTACTTTGGGGGGTTAAATCTCAGCCCCATTTGGGGATATCGACACCAAATTTTCAGGGTGTGTGTAGAAAGACTTCAAGAATGTGGGGCAATATTTTCAGGATTTCATGGGTCAACGGGGGCGGGGGGTGTGGTTTTCCCAGCAACAAAATAGGCCCTGTCCCGTTGACCCCAACATTTTTGAAAAAATTGCCACACATTCTTGAAGTCTTTCTACACACACCCTGAAAATTTGTGGTCGATATCCCCAAATGGGGCCAAGATATAGCCCCCCAAATTAGGCCCATTTAATGGTGCTTGCCCAGGGGTGGGGTCGCGGCTTTTGACCCGGTTTTGACCCCCAAAAACGCCTCCCAGCAGAATAGTTTGAAACATTCTGCATTTTTTTTTTCACCATGAATCCAATGGCACCATTTGCAAGTCTCCAGCTATTTTACTCGCAAAGTTATGGGGTGTAAACAGGGGGCCCCCTCCATGGACCATTTTGGAGGGTCATAGCTCTGTCCCCTTTGCTCAGATCACCCTAAAAATTGCTGTGCCTCTTAGTTATGACCCCCACAACAATGCTTGGGTGTCAGTTCGAATTATTAAAAAACATTTTTTTTTGCCAAAAATTTCATAAGGGGGGGTGGGGAATTTTGGGCCAAATTTTTTTTTTTTAATAATTTGAACTGACACCCAAGCATTGTTGTGGGGGTCATAACTAAGAGGCACAGCAATTTTTAGGGTGATCTGAGCAAAGGGCACGGAGCTATGACCCCCCAAAATGATCCCTGGAGGGGGCCCGCTGTTTGCACCCCATAACTTTGCGAGTAAAATAGCTAGAGACTTGCAAATGGCGCCATTGGATTCAGGGTGAAAAAACAATGCAGAATGTTACAAACTATTGTGCTGGGAGGGGTTTTTGGGGGTCAAAACCGGGTCAAAAGCCGCAACACCACCCCTGGGCAAGCACCACTAAACGGGCCTGATTTGGGGGGCTAAATCTCGGCCCAATTTGGGCATATCTACACCAAATTTTCAGGGTGTGTGTAGAAAGACTTCAAGAATGTGGGCCATTATTTTCAGGATTTCAGGAGTCAACGGGGGGCGGGGGGTGTGTTTTTCCCAGCAACAAAATAGGCCCTGCCCTGTTGACCCCAACATTTTTTAAAAAATTGCCCACATTCTTGAAGTCTTTCTACGCACACCCTTTAAATTTGGTGTTGATATCCCCAAATGGGGCCGAGATATAGCCCCCCAAAATAGGCCCATTTAATGGTGCTTGCCCAGGGGTGGGGTCGCTTATTTTGACCCGGTTTTGACCCCAAAAACGCCTCCCAGCACAATAGTTTGTAACATCCTGCATTGTTTTTTCACCATGAATCCAATGGCGCCATTTGCAATTCTCTAGCTATTTTACTCGCAAAGTTATGGGGTGCAAACAGGGGGCCCCCGCCAGGGACCACTTTGGGGGGTCATAGCTCCGTCCCCTTTGCTCAGATCAATCACCCTAAAAATTCCTGTGCCTCTTAGTTATGACCCCCACAACAATGTTTGGATGTCAGTTCGAATTATTAAAAAAAAATTTTTTTTTGCCCCCTACTTGCCCCTAAATTTTGCCCCCTACTTGCCCCTAAATTTTTTTTTTGCCCCCTACTTTGGGGGGCTATATCTCTGCCCCATTTGTGGATATCGACACCAAATTTTCAGGGTGTTTGTAGAAAGACTTCAAGAATGTGGGGCAATTTTTTCAAAAATGGTGGGGTCAACGGGGCAGGGCCTATTTTGTTGCTGGGAAAACCACACCCCCTGCCCCGTTGACCCCTGAAATCCTGAAAATATTGCCCCACATTCTTGAAGTCTTTCTACGCACACCCTGAAAATTTGGTGTCGATATCCCCAAATGGGGCCGAGATATAGCCCCCCAAATTAGGCCCATTTAATGGTGCTTGCCCAGGGGTGGTTTCGCCGATTTTGACCCGGTTTTGACCCCCAAAAACGCCTCCCAGCACAATAGTCTGTAACATTCTGTATTGTTTTTTCACCCTGAATTCAATGGCGCCATTTGCAAGTCTCTAGCTATTTTACTCACAAAGTTATGGGGTGCAAACAGGGGGCTCCCTCCAGGGACCATTTTTGTGGGTCATAGCTCCGTCCCCTTTGCTCAGATCACCCTAAAAATTGCTGTGCCTCTTAGTTATGACCCCCACAACAATGCTTGTGTGTCAGATTGAATTATTAAAAAAAAAATTTTGCCAAAAATTTCCAAAGCCTAATGAAATTTTTGGCAAAAATTTTTTTTTTTTAATAATTCAAACTGACACCCAAGCATTGTTGTGGGGGTCATAACTAAGAGGCACAGCAATTTTTAGGGTGATCTGAGCAAAGGGGATGGAGCTATGACCCCCCAAAGTGGTCCCTGGAGGGGTCCCCCTGTTTGCATCCCATAACTTTGGGACTAAAATAGCTAGAGACTTGCAAATTGCGCCTTTGGATTCAGGGTGAAAAAACAATGCAGAATGTTCCAAACTATTGTGCTTGGAGGCGTTTTGGGGGGTCGAAACCAGGTCAAAAGTGGGTTCCCCACCCCTGGGCAAGCACCATTAAACGGGCCTACTTTGGGGGGCTAAATCTCTGCCCCATTTGGGGATATCGACACCAAATTTTCAGGGTGTGTGTAGAAAGACTTCAAGAATGTGGGGCAATATTTTCAGGATTTCAGGGGTCAACGGGACGGGGGGGTGGTTTTCCCAGCAACAAAATAGGCCCTGCCCCGCTGACCCCAACATTTTTGAAAAAATTGCCCACACATTCTTGAAGTCTTTCTACACACACCCTGAAAATTTGGTGTCGATATCCCCAAATGGGGCCGAGATATAGGCCCCCAAAGTAGGCCCATTTAATGGTGCTTGCCCAGGGGTGGGTTTGCGGCTTTTGACCCGGTTTTGACCCCCAAAAACGCCTCCCAGCACAATAGTCGGGAATATTTTGCATTGTTTTTTCACCCTGAATCCAATCCATTTGCAAGTCTCTAGCTATTTTACTCGCAAAGTTATGGGGTGCAAACCAGGGGCACCCTCCAGGGACCATTTTGGGGGGTCATAGCTCCGTCACCTTTGCTCAGATCACCCTAAAAATTGCTGTGCCTCTTAGTTATGACCCCCACAGCAATTCTTGGGTGTCAGTTCGAATTATTAAAAAAAAAGTTTTTTTTGCCAAAAATTTCATATGCGGGGTGGGGGGCTTAGGAAATTTTTGGCAAAATTTTCTTTTTTTTAATAATTCGAACTGAGACCTGAGCATTGTTGTGGGGGTCATAACTAAGAGGCACAGCAATTTTTAGGGAGATCTGAGCAAAGGGGATGGAGCTATGACCCCCCCAAAGTGGTCCCTGGAGGGGGCCCCCTGTTTGCACCCCATAACTTTGCGAGTAAAATAGCTAGAGACTTGCAAATCCATTGGATTCAGGGTGAAAAAACAATGCAGAATATTACAAACTATTGTGCTGGGAGGCGTTTTTGGGGTTCAAAACCGGGTCAAATGCCGCGACCCCACCCCTGGGCAAGCACCATTAAACGGGCCTAATTTGGGGGGCTAAATATTGGCCCCATTTGGGGATATCAAAACCAAATTTTCAGGCTGTGTGTAGAAAGACTTCAAGAATGTGGGGCAATATTTTCAATATTTCAGGGGTCAACGGGGGCGGGGGGCGTGGCAGTCTCTGGCAAATGGTCTGAGGAGGAACTTTCTACCTCCTCTGCCAGATCCTCCTCATTTCTGAGAGTCCTTTCACCTGTGGCAATTTTCTCATGACCTGTTGTGGCTGACAGATTATCAGGTGGGCTTGGAAACTCTTCCTCAACTGGAGCCACAGATTGACTGGTAGATGGCTCCTCGTGTTGGACAGTAGTCCTTTCCACTGTCGGCTTGCCTACTATCTTGAATCCTCTATGTTCTAGGAAGAGGACGATGGCTTCAAGGCATCCAAGTGACATTATATGATCATAATGTATAGTTGTTCCTTTGGATGCTATGAGAGCAAGATTGTTTCTGGCCAAAAAGCAAGCCTCCATTGTTAGAACTCTCTTGTTAGGTTTTTTCTATCTCGCTGGTCACATGACCTTTTTTGCCTATTTAATCCTGCTCCGCCCTCCTGGCCATGCTGGACTTCATTGTAATTTCTACTCTTAAGCTAGCCAGGTGCTTTGTAACCTTTCTCAGTCAGTTTAGCTAGGTCTTTGAACCTCTATGTTCTATGTTGTTTGTCCGTCTTTTTACTGCTACAATTTCTGCTAGGAGGTGTCCATCTTTCTCCCAGTCCCTAGTTCTTGTAGGGATCCCTCCCTCACATCTATAGGTCTTCGTTCAGACTAGCCGAGGACTTTAGCGGGTCTGATCGCAGGATCAGGCTCCCGGTTACATCGTAGGGATCCAGCTTAGTTCAATTGTAGGGACAGATCTCCTGTCTTTCCTTAGTGCTTGTAGCAGATCATAACAGTAAGTCCAGCCAAAAAATTTCTCTAAGGAAAGACTTCCAGTTTCCATCATGGTGTCGGTTCAGGATTTAGCTCAACGCCTGCAGGGACTCTCTCTGGAGGTGGCCGAGCTCCAGCAACACGTGAGTAGCTGTTCTGGAGCGCATTTTGTGGAGCCAAAGATACGTTTGCCTGATTTATCTTTTGACGAACAACAAGATTTTTTATTCCTTTAAAAATCCTTGTTTGTTGTATTTTCGTTTGAGACCCAGATCCTCTGGTGATGAATCACAGCGCATAGGGTTCATAATGTCACTTTTGCGCAAAGAACCTCAGGGATGGGCCTTTTCGCTCCAACCTAGTGATCCGTGCTTTAGATCAGTGGATAGTTTTTTTTCTGCTTTGGGGTTGTTGTATGATGATCCTGATCGTGTCTCATCAGCTGAGACTGAATTGAGACATTTGAGGAAGGGATCAGGTAATGTGGAAAATTATTGTACTCACTTCCGTTGGTGGTCTGCTCAGGTGGAGTGGAATGATTCAGCTCTGAAAAGTTTGTTTCTTGCTGGGCTAGGTGAAAGGGTTAAGGACCTGCTGATTGCTTATCCTACACCTGGAAACTTGCAGGAGGCAATGCAATTAGCTATACGAGTGGACAGGAGACTGCGTGCAAGGGTTAATGAGAGTAAATCCTCTGCCATGTCAGCTCCGAGTGTTGAGAGGGTCTGTACTGACATTGGAGAGCCGATGGAGATTGGGGCGATGTCACCTCACTCTCAGGAAAAAGACCGCAGGTTTTCTGAAGGTTTGTGCTTTTATTGCGGCAAATCTGACCATTTCATTAAGAACTGTGTGCTCCGTATGAACAAAGAAAAAAAAAGGTCAGTTACGCCCGTATAGCCTGTTTAAACACTAAGGGTGTATTTCTTTCTGCTACTACTGCTGCTCAGGAAGAATTAATTGAATTTTGAGTATTTGTGGATTGTGGTTCTACTCTGAATGTGATTGATGGGGGATTCTTGGAAAAACTTAAATTAAAACCCAAACCTTTGTCATCCCCTATTGCCGTGGTTTCTGTCGATGGCTCTCCCTTGAAATGTGTTACTCACAAGGTTTATGAATTTCCCCTCACTATTAATGGTATTCACCAAGAAAATTTGGATTTGGTGGTATTAAATAATTTGCCTTCTCGAGTAGTTTTGGGGTTACCCTGGTTAAAATTGCACAATCCTGTACTGGATTGGTCTACCAATGAAATTAAGTCCTGGAGCCCTAAGTGTTATGACAAGTGTTGTAACGGGCGCATTGCTGCTGTGGATAAAGGGGAATTACCTGTACCTATTCAGGATTTTTGGAAAGTTTTTTCTGAGGAGGAGTCGCAAATTTCGCCTCCCCATAGAGACTATGATTGTACCATTGAATTTGTCCCTGGAGCGACTCTTCCTAAAAGTCATTTATTTAATCTTACTATTCCTGAGAGAAAGTCTTTGGAGGAATACATACAGACGAGCTTGGCCGCCGGTCATATCGGACCTTCTAAGTCACCTGTGGCTGTTGGATTTTTTTTTGTTAAAAAAAAGGACGCCGGTTTACGTCCTTGTCTGGACTTTCGCGAGATTAATAAAATTACTGTACACAATCCCTACCCACTGCCATTGATTCCTGATTTGTTTAACCAGTTAGTGGGGGCCAAGTGGTTCTCTAAAATTGATCTCCGGGGTGCATACAATTTGTTGAGCATGAAGGAGGGTGATGAATGGAAGACTGCTTTTAACACTCCTGTGGGTCATTTTGAGAATCTGGTTATGCCTTTTGGTCTTACCAATGCACCAGCATTTTTTCAGAATCTTATTAATGACATCCTTAGACCTTTGATCGGCAAAAATGTGGTTGTGTATTTGGATGACATTTTGATTTATTCGCCGGATCTGGAGTCTCATTGGCGGAGCGTACGTGAGGTATTACAGTTATTGATTGACAATTCGCTTTTTGCTAAGCTGGAGAAATGTGAGTTCGCTGTACAGAGAATTAGTTTTTTGGGATACATTATCTCCAGCGAGGGCTTTGAGATGGACCCGGTGAAAGTTCAAGCTGTGCAGGAATGGCCTAGGCCTATTGGTTTGAAATCGATACAGAGGTTTTTGGGTTTCGCCAATTATTACAGAAAATTCATTAAAAAATTTTCTATTATTGTTAAACCACCAGGAAAGGTGCTAACACGGTTCAGTGGACTACTGAGGCCATTGAAGCTTTTGTGTTTCTAAAGGAGAGGCTTAGCTCTGCCCCCATCCTTATGCAGCCTGATGTGACTAGGCCGTTTTTGGTTGAAGTTGATGCTTCTTCTGTGGGGGTCGGTGCGGTGTTGTCTCAGGAAAACAAGGATGGAGTACATCCTTGAGCCTTTTTTTCAAAAAAATTTTCTGAGACTGAACTTAATTACGATATTGGTAATCGGGAATTGCTGGCTATTAAACTCGCATTTGAACACTGGCGTCATCTCTTGGAAGGTGCTGAATTTCCCATTCAGGTTTTCACTGATCATAAAAATCTGATCTATCTTGATGCTGCCAAGCGCTTGAATGCCCGTCAGGCTAGGTGGGCACTTTTTTTCTAGCGGTTTAATTTTTCCGTTACTTACATCCCGGGTACCAAGAATGTTAAAGCTGATACTTTGTCTCGCAGCTTTTCTCCCATGGTCGGTGCTGAGGAGGAGGAGAGCATTTTACAAGAAGGTGTTGTGATTGCTGCTTTGGACTCCGTTTTGGAGGATGAGATTCTTAAAGCTCAGGAGAATGCCTCATCTAACACTCCCCATGGGAGGTTGTTTGTGCCTAGGACCTTTAGGAGAGATTTGTTTGTTGAGTGTCATGAGTCTCGGTTGGCAGGTCATCCAGGAATTTCTGAGACCAAGAGACTTGTGGGTCGCAGGTTTTGGTGGCGTGGATGGCAGAAGGAAGTGATTAAGTGGGTGCGTCAATGTACTGTGTGTGCTAGATCTAAGTCTTCACATACTCCTGCTGCGGGGTTGCTTTGCCCTCTGGAGGTTCCTAGTGCACCTTGGACACATCTGGCCAGGGGTGGATTAAGAGTAGCAAGGGCCCCGGGCAGTTTAGAAGGCGCGGGGGCCCCCCCCCACACCTGATTTATCACGTGACCTGTCACATGATCCCCTGTGATAGATCATGTGATAGTTCACGGGAAATTAATTTGGCACAATATTAATTGTGCTGCCTCATCTGAGAGCAGCACAATATTGGTGCAGATACCCTGATTCCAGTGATGTGTCACTTTTTCAGCTGCTTGTTGTCATTTTGAGAAAATCACCGTTTTATCTGCTGCAGATCTAGCAGCTCTCTGAATGCTGCGCTCTGTATAGCCCCACCCACACCACTGATGGGCAGCTTTCTGCCCATGCTCAGTGTACACAGAAATCTACTGATCAGTGATGGGGGTGGGGTCCTACAGAACTTAATAGTCATCTAGTGAAAATTACCTTCTGACAAATCAATGATTTTATCAAAACAACACTAAGCAGCCCAGTAAGTGACACATTACTGGAATCAGTGCCTCTAACCCTACATTATGCTGCTCTCAGATTAGGTGGCAAAAACCTGATGACAGATTCCCTTTAAAGGAGCTGTAAACACAAAAAAGTTTGCATTAAAAAAATTACAAGCCATTTGTGAAATTAACTTTTTTTCATTGTTAATTCACATTAGACTGTATCTTCAACACTTTTGTCAGCAGGTCTTATTACAGACTCTGAATAGGGCAGCTCTCTCCCTCTCCCTCAGCAGAAAGCCACAGCATGGTTAAAAAACGGGATCTTTTATGATTTTCTCATAATAAATAAAAAAGGACATGCAAGTCCTCCAAACTATTTTCCGTTTCTCTATAGGGGAGGTCCTAAATCTTTCTTGTTCTTTAGTTGATCACATGTCAAAAAGGCAAAGCATTTACTATGAACTCGCCTAAAAAAATATACACTTGGAGAGTAATATCATCATCTGCATGTAAATATTCCTTGACTCTAAGGGCTCACTCACACTGTCGTATAACACGGCCGAATGCTATGTGATGTTTTATCGGATAGGACTCGGCCCTATGTTATACTATGGGATAGTGAAGATCTGCGATTATTGGCATGAGAAAATAATCTCATTCGATATTCGGACCATGTGCACCCATACAAGTCTATGGGTGCACGTAAAACATTGGACTGCACTCGGATGTCATCCAAGTGCAGTCCGATGAACACTCACAGAGACTATGGAGAAGATGGAGAAATTAAGTTCTCCATCTTCTCCATATCTGTGCTGCGAGAGAGTCGGATCACACTCTGTTGAAGCTCTGACAGAGTTTGAGCCGAGTGTCATTAGCATAATTGGCCCTATTCTCTTGCATGAGAGAATATATGGCTTAGTGAGTGGACCCTAAAACTGAATAGTAGTGACGAACTGGCACCTCACAAGCGGGATCCATGTAGCTCTCAGATGTCATGTAGGTAGGGCTTCATTCCATGGGGTTGGGCTTAATTTCAAGGTATATAAAAAAAATTGACTTCAAATAAAAATTAAATGAACACAAAAAGCACTAATTGAATTATTTTTTTCATATTTATGTTTGCAGCCCCTTTAAAAACCCTTTGAGGACCAAGGCACATATATGTCCCATAGTTTTAAACTGGAAAAAAATTTGATTGAATAAAATTTAAGGTCCTCGAAGGTTTAAGGAAGTCATAAATTCATATGAATACTTGCTCATACAATTGCACATGCCAAAAGATGAAGAAGAACAGAATCAAAAATATGACATTAAGTGGAGCACTTACAGGTATTCAAGGTGAAAGAGACCAGCAAAGGCATCATCTCGAATGACAGTAAATGAGTTAGAATTCAGCAAGCTGAAATAGAAGACAGCAGGTTAGAAGCGAACCAGACTTTATGGTGCTCAGAATTAGTCAAGCAGAATTTATTGAATGCTCTTGCAAAGCACTGAGACTCCCGCTGTGTATAGATGGCGCCGTGCGGCCTCCTGCTGTGTATAGATGGCGCCCTGCGGCCTCCCGCTGTGTATAGATGGCACCGTATAGATGGCTACGTGCGGCCTCCTGCTGAGTATACATGTATAGATGGCTACGTGCGGCCTCCTGCTGAGTATAGATGCCGCACGGCGCTCCCCCCAGAGATAGCAGGAGGCCGCACATCGCCATCTATACTCAGTGGGAGGCCGCACGTAGCCATCTATACACAGCAGGAGGCCGCACGGTGACACCTATACTCAGCGGGGGGCCGCACGTAGCCATCTATACACAGCGGGGGGCGCACGTAGCCATCTATATACAGCGGGGGACCGTGCAGCGCCGTCTATACACAGCGGGGGGCTGCACGTAGCCATCTATACACAGCAGGAGGCCGCATGGCGCCCCCACCAGAGACATCAGGAGGCCGCACGGCGCCAACTATACTCAGCAGGAGGCCGCATGCAGTCATGCACACACTATACAGACACGCATAAACACATTTGAAACACAAAAATACATACAAACAAACATCACACAATGACATCTGCCCACACACACACACACACAAACAGACAGACATCACACACACACACCTGCCCACACACACACACACCTGCCCACACACACACACACCTGCCCACACACACATCTGTGTGTGTGTATGTATAGTGTGTGTGTGTGTGTGTATAATGTGTGTGTATGTATAGTGTGTGTGTGTGTGTGTATAATGTGTGTGTATGTATAGTATGTGTGTGTCTGTGTGTTTAATTTGTGTGAGTGCATTTTTTTTTAAGTTAAAAACAACTAAAATGCATGTGGCATCAATGTCAAGACTCCAGATATAAGGGCCTATTCACACTGAATTTTGCAATGCATTCATCTCCTCTTTCCAGGCTTCTATCTAAATCCCTGAAAAATGGCATTCAGATGTGCCTTGACATAGCCATTGATTTGAACAAAGGCAAACTGAGGCTAAAGTCTGAATCTTTAGGCTTCATTTGCTCTGCTTTCAGATGTCTCATTTCAGACAGCACAATCCTGAATTTCAGGGATTCAGTTGTAAGCCTTGTGTAAAGACCTGAATGCAGCGCTGAATGTAGTGTGAATAGGACTTACATCCTACACCATCTCAGGGGATTGTTGTTATGGAGTATTGCCCCTGGGTGGCCGCAGTTATGACCACCACCAGGGCTCGCGGTCACCCTCCCTAGCTTTGGTATTCTGGGGAGCTGGTATAATGAATATCTGAGAAGAGCCCTAGAGAAGCAAGAACATTGGACAACCAAGAGGTGGTGGCCTCAAGTCAGGTGCAGTGTTCAACAGGGCAAGACTTTCTAACCTGCCCACACACACACACACACATACACATACACACACATCTGCCCACACACACACACACCTGCCCACACAGACACACACACACACCTGCCCACACAGACACACACACACACACCTGCCCACACACACACACACACACACATACATACATACACACACACACATACATACACACTCACCATCCCCTGGCTCCATTCCTCCTGCCTGCTCTCTCTCTTCTACGTTGCAGCAGTGCAGGCCAGGGCGCACTGCGTGACGTCAGAGCTAGGAGACACGGCCGCGCAAAGGGCTGGGTCTCCTAGCAGTGACGCGGCCGGGCCAGCACAGGGAAGTTAACTGCTGCAGTGCTGGCCCGGCCAATGAAGAAGTAGCGGCGGCGGCTGCTGGGGGAGCGGTCCGGGGCCCCCCCTCCCGCCACTGCTACTGGTATGTGCCGCGGTGGCCCGGCCATATAATGAGGGCAATCCGGCATTAGACACCCCGCCCGGAGCCGCGGGCCCCCTGCAGGCTCGGAGCCCCGGGCGGTCGCCCGGATTGCCCTCATTATAATCCGCCTATGCATCTGGCTATGGACTTTATTACTGACCTTCCCCCCTCTGAGGGTTTCACGGTCATCTGGGTGGTCGTGAACCATTTTAGCAAGATGTGTCACTTGGTTCCCTTCATCTAATTGCCCTGCGCTAAGACACTCGCTAAGGCCTTTGTCAAGGAAATTGTCAGACTCCATGGCGTTTCTACTGACATTGTTTCTGCTAGGGGACCTCAGTTCGTGGCTCGTTTTTGCCGTGCCTTTTGTGACAGATTGGGAGTTCATTTGTCATTTTCATCTGGATATCATCCTAAGTCTAATGGCCAGACAGAAAGGAAGAACCAGGATGTTGAGCAGCTCTTGCGTTGTTTTGTGGCAGACAATCAAGAGGGGTGGTCTGAGTTTCTGCCACTTGCTGAATTTGCTCTTAACAACCATACATCCTCTTCTGCTGGGTGTTCGCCTTTTTTTTGCTGTTCTGGGAGACATCCGTCTTTTGGGTCATTCTCCAAATTGGTGTCGGCTGTGCCTGAGGAGGAGAGTTTTTCCGGTGATTTGGAGAGAGTTTGGACGGATGTGCCTGGTAATCTTCAGGAGGCTAACAAAAAATCTAAGAGGTACTTTGATAGGAAACAGCAAGAGGTTTTCTTTGCTATTGGGGACATGGTTTGGTTGTCCTCTAAGAATATGCGGTGGAGGATTCCTTCTAAAAAATTGGGTCCCAAGTTTGTAGAGCCCTTTAAGGTGCTTCAGGTAGTTAACCAATCTGCTGTTAGGTTGGAGGTTCCCACCTCCTGGAAGATTAATCCGGTGTTTCATGTTTCTCTATTGAAAAAAGCTGATGCATCTAATAGAGACGCCACTGCCACTGTTCCTCTGGTGGTGGAGGACGGGGAATATGAAATTTCCCGCATCTTAAATTCTAGACGGTATAGACGGAGTTTGCAGTATCTCGTCGCTTGGAAGGATTTCGGTCCCGAGGATAACTCATGGGTGAGGGCGGATGATGTTTCTGCTTCCAGACTTGTCAGAGCATTTCACAGGAGGTTTCCTGATAGGCCTGGGCCTTGGGGATCCGGAGGATCCTCATAGAAGAGGGAGTACTGTTAGAACTCTCCTGTTAGGTTTTTTCTATCTTGCTGGTCACATGACCTTTTTTGCCTATTTAATCCTGCTCCGCCCTCCTGGCCATGCTGGACTTCATTGTAATTTCTACTCTTAAGCTAGCCAGGTGCTTTGTAACCTTTCTCAGTCAGTTTAGCTAGGTCTTCGGACCTCTATGTTCTATGTTGTTTGTTCGGCTTTTTACTGCTATAATTTCTGCTAGGAGGTGTCCATCTTTCTCCCAGTCCCTAGTTCTTGTAGGGATCACTCCCTCACATCTATAGGTCTTTGTTCAGACTAGCCGAGGACTTTAGTGGGTCTGATCGCAGGATCAGGTTCCCCGTTACATCGTAGGGATCCAGCTTAGTTCAATTGTAGGGACAGATCTCCTGTCTTTCCTTAGTGCTTGTAGCAGATCATAACATCCATCCTCTCCTTATCTCCACATGTTTTAAGACAGTGTCGATGTAGATGCTGTGCAAGTTGGTTTGACGGTTTGTGACAAATTGGACAGGTCTTTGTCATTCTGAACTGCCTAGAAAGTAAATGAAGAAAAAAGAAAAAATAAATTAATTAATAAAATAAGTAAATGCATAAAGGGGAAATTTATGTTGTTATCTTCCCGGATCTACGCAAAATAGCATCAATAAAAACGTCAGCTCGGAGTGAAAAAAATAAGCCCTAACCAGGCCCCAGATCCCAAAAAATGGAGACGGTACGGGTCTCAGAAAATGGCACCATTTTATTATTTTTTTTTTTTAGCAAATTTTGGAATTGTTTTTCACCACTTAAATAAAAAAGAACCTATACATGTTTGGTGCCTACGAACTCGAAATGACCTGGAGAATAATAATGGCAGGTCAGTTGTAGCATTCAGTGAACGTGGTAAAAAAAAAAAAAAAACCTCAGTAGTATTGCACTTTTTTTGCAATTTCACGTCGCTTGGAATTTTTTTCCCATTTTCCCGTACATGATATGGTAAAAATAGTAAAGGCTTTGAAAAGTACAACTCGTCCCGCATATTGACCAAAAAATAAAAACGCTATGGCTCTGGGAACAAGATGAGCAAAAAACGAAAATGCAAAAACGGAAAATGCTCCGGGGCTTAAGGGGTTAAATTTTGGGGGGCTATATCTCGGCCCCATTTGGGGATATCAACACCAAATTTTCAGGGTGTGTGTAGAAAGACTTCTGGAGTGTGGAACAATATTTTCAGTATTTCAGGGGTCAACGGGGGTGGGGGGCGTGGTTTTTCCAGCAACAAAATAGGCCCCGCCCCGATGACCCCAACATTTTTGAAAAAATTGCCCCATACTCTTGAAGTGTTCCTCTAAAGCCCCTGAAAATTTGGCCTCGATACCCCAAAACCGGGCTGAGCTGTGACCCCACAAAATGGTCCCTGGATGGGGCCCCCTGGTTTGCACCCCCATAACTTTGCGAGTAAAATAGCTAGAGACTTGCAAATGGCGCCATTGGATTCAGGGTGAAAAAACAATGCAGAAAATTCCCGACTATTGTGCTGGGAAGCGTTTTTGGGGGTCAAAACCGGGTCAAAAGCCGTGACCCCACCTCTGGTACTAAAGGGGTTAAATAAGCAAACGTCTCTTTTTTACCGTTACTGATTATCTCTGGATGATTCCATGGCTGTTTTCAACTTAGCCGCACCTTGAGCCCTTTGTTTCCCGCCAAAAACAGAGCCATACTATCGACAGCAGCCACATGGCGCAAGGGTGTGGCGCTATCGATAGGGTTTCTAGTTAGTCAAACCCGGGTCAAAAGCCGCGACCCCACCTCTGGTCCTTAAGTGGTTAATTAAGCAAACGTCTCATTTTTACCGTTACCGGTTATCTCCTGATGATTCCATGGCTGTTTTCAGCTTAGCCGCACCTTGAGCCCTTTGTTTCCCGCCAAAAACAGAGCCATACCATCGACAGCTGCCACATGGCGCAAGGGTGTGGCACTATCGATAGAGTTTCTAGTTAGTCAAACCCGGGTCAAAAGCCGCGACCCCACCTCTGGTCCTTAAGGAGTTAAATAAGCAAACGTCTCTTTTTTACAGTTACCGATTATCTCTGGATTATTCCATGGCTGTTTTCAGCTTAGCCGCACCTTGAGCCCTTTGGCTGCTGTCGATGGTATGGCTCTATTTTTGGCGGGAAACAGATGGCGCAAGAGTGTGGCGCTATCGATAGAGTTTCTAGTTAGTTCTAGTTCTCTTCCTCACTCACTCACTGACTGACTTTTTGGGGGGTCATAGCTCCGCCTGGTTTTGGGGTATCGAGGCCAAATTTTCAGGGGCTTTAGAGGAACACTTCAAAAGTATGGGGTAATTTTTTCAGAACTTGGGGGAGTCAAGGGAACCGCAGGGATGTGGCTTGAGTTTCGGCAAATGTGGGGTGCCCCCAAAACGCCCCCCAACATTTTTTACACCCCGGGCCCTACCCCTCCCTGTTTACACCACACACACACAACCTCACATACACTACAACACACACACCAACATGACATAGCCTCCTCCGCTGAGTACGCCCTAGACTGGGATGAGCGGTACGGGCGGGACATTTTGTGTGCTGTGTGCGTGTGTACAAAAAAATAATAAAGTTTCGATTTTTTTTACTGTGAGTGTACATGTGTGTGTACGTGTGTGAGTGCTTGGTGTAACCTTCTGCAGTCACGTGTGGGGGCTGTCAGGCGTAGGGGGCTGTCAGGCGTAAGGGGTGCACTCAGGCAGATGGGGCGCATGAGGGGGTGGTCAGGCGTAGGAGGGGGCTGAGGAGATGGAGGAGCCAGCAGCAGCAAGGGGGGTGATCACTGGGGCAGAAAGAGGGGCAGGAGCCGCCAGCAGCAAGGGGGGTAGGAGGCCGGCAGCATCAGGGGGGTGATCACTGGGTTTGCGGGGGGGGTGATCACTGGGATGGGGGGGTGAACACTGGGGACAGGGGGGGTGAACACTGGTGATGGGGGGGTGATCACTGGGGGGAGGGGGTGATCATTGGGAGGTGGGGGTGATCATTAGGAGGGGGAGTGATCACTGGGAGGGGGGGGATGGTGGGTGAGATCACTGGAACTGGGGGATGGTGGGTGTGATCACAGGAGCAGGGCATTTACACTGAGCCTGCTGCTGCCTGTGATCACAGTCCAACAAGCTGTCAGAAGGAGAGCAGCAGCTGGTGGATGAAGACGTGGGAGAGGGAGCAGAGGGAGCGGAGGTCGGGGTGCAGGTATGAAAGTGGAGGGGGGGTGGAGGTGGGATCGAGGGGAGTGGGGGAAATACTACCTGCTGCGAATCAGCGGCGGCGGATCAGCGGTGGCGGCGGTAGACAATCCACGGCGGCGGCAGTAGACGATCCACGGCGGCGGCAGGAGACGATCCACGGTGGCAGCAGAAGACGATCCACGGCGGCAGCAGCACAGGATCCACGGTGGCAGCAGCAGAGGATCCACGGCGGCAGCAGACGATCCAGGGGTGAATTATTAAAAAAAACATTTTGGGCCAAAAATTTCCTAAGCCATACCCCCCACCCCCGTAATGAAATTTTTTGAAATTTTTTTTTTTTTTAATAATTCGAACTGACACCCAAGCATTGTTGTGGGGGTCATAACTAAGAGGCACAGCAATTTTTAGGGTGATCTGAGCAAAGGGGATGGAGCTATGACCCCCCAAAGTGGTCCATGGAGGGGACCCCCAGTTTGCACCTCATAACTTTGCGAGGAAAACAGCTGCAGACTTGCAAATGGCGCCATTGGATTCAGGGTGAAAAAACAATGCGGATAGTTACAAACTATTGTGCTGGGAGGCGTTTTTGAGGGTCAAAACCGGGTCAAAAGCCGCGACCCCACCCCTGGGCATGCACCATTAAAAGGGCCTACTTTGGGGGGCTATATCTCGGCCCCATTTTTGGATATCGACACCAAATTTTCAGGGTGTGTGTAGAAAGACTTCAAGAATGTGGGACAATTTTTTCAAAAATGTTGGGGTCAAAGGGGCAGGGCCTATTTTGTTGCTGGGAAAACCACACCCCCGACCCCTTTGACCCCTGAAATCCTGAAAATATTGCCCCACATTCTTGAAGTCTTTCTACACACACTCTGAAAATTTGGTGTCGATATCCCCAAATGGGGCCGAGATTTAGCACCCCAAAGTAGGCCCGTTTAATGGTGCTTGCTCAGGTGTGGGGTCGCGGATTTTGACCCGGTTTTGACCCCCAAAAAAGCCTTCCAGCGCAACAGTCTGTAAAATTCTGCATTGTTTTTTCACCCTGAATCCAATGGCACCATTTGCAAGTCTCTAGCTATTTTACTCGCAAAGTTATGGGGTGCAAACAGGGGGCCTCTCCATGGACCACTTTGGGGGGACATATCTCAGTCCCCTTTGCTCAGATCACCCTAAAAATTGATGTGCCTCTTAGTTATGACCCCCACAGCAATGCTTGGGTGTCTGTGTGAATCATTAAAATAAATTTTTTTGGCCAAAAATTTCCTAAGCCCCCCCCTTATGAAATTTTTGGCAAAAAAAAAAAATTTTACAAAGACTTCAAGAATGTGGTGCAATTTTTTAAAAAATGTTGGGGTCAAAGGGGCAGGGCCTATTTTATTGCTGGGAAAACCACACCCCCACCACCGTTGACTCCTGAAATCCTGAAAATATTTTCAGAGGGTGTGTAGAAAGACTTCAGCATTGTGGGGCAATATTTTCAGGATTTTAGGGGTCAACGGGGGTGGGGGGCGTGGTTTTCCCCAAGACAAAAAAATAAGCGTCGACCCCAAAAATTTTGAATAAATTGCCCAACATTCTTGAATTGTTTCTACACACCCCCTGAAAATGTGGGGTCCATAGCCCCAAAGAGTGCTGAGTGGTTAACCCCCAAAGTGAACCAACCGCGCCCATAGGCGCCAATGTTAAATACGGTCAATTTGGGGGGTTATAGCTCAGCCAGATTTTGTGGTATCCAGGCTAAATTTTCAGGGGCTTTAGAGGAACACTTCAAGAGTATGGGGTAATTTTTTCAGAACTTGGGGGGTCATGGGGACCGAAGGGATGTGGCTTGAGTTCCGGCAAATGTGGAGTGCCCCCAAAACGCCCCCCAAAATTTATAAATCCCTGGCCCCCTAGAGAGAGTGTCCCGCTACCCCTCCTGAAAATTTGGCCTCGATACCCCAAAACCGGGCTGAGCTATGACCCTCCAAAGTGACCAAAGTGAGTCAACCGCGCACATAGGCACCAATGTTAAATACGGTAAATTTTGGGGATCATAGCTCAGCCCGGTTTTGGGGTATCGAGGCCAAATTTTCATGAGGTGTAGAGGGACACTCACTCTAGTGGGCCAGGGGTGTAAAAATTTTGGGGGGCGTTTTAGGGGCACCCCACATTTGCCGAAACTCAAGCCACATACCTGCGGCCCCCTTGACCCCCAATTTCTGAAATAATTACCTCATACTCTTGAAGTTTTACTCTAAAGCCCCTGAAAATTTGGCCTTGATACCCGAAAACCGGGCTGAGCTATGACCCCCCAAAATGACCGTATTTAACATTGGCACCTATGGGCGCGGTTTGCTCAGTTTGGGGGTTAACCACTCAGCACTCTTTGGGTCCATCAACCCCACATTTTCATGGTAGTGTAGAAAGACTTCAGCAGTGTGGGGCAACATTTTCAGGATTTTAGGTGTCAACGGGGGCGGGGGGCGTGGTTTTCCCCAGACAAAAAAATAAGCCCCGCCCCCGTCGACCCCAAAAATTTTGAAAAACTTTCCCCACATTCTTGAAATGTTTCTACAGACCCCCTGAAAATGTGGGGTCAATAGCCCCAAAGAGTGCTGAGCGGTTAACCCCCAAAGTGAGCCAACCGCGCCTCTAGGCGCCAATGTTAAATACGGTCAATTTGGGGAGTTATAGCTCAGCCCTGTTTTGGGGTATCCGGGCCAAATTTTCAGGAGATTTAGAGGAGCAAATCAAGAGTATGGGGTAATTTTTTCAGAACTTGGGGGGTCAAGGGGACTGCAGTAATGTGGTTTGAGTTTTGGCAAATGTGGGATGCCCCCAAAACACTCCCCAAAATTTTTACACCCCTGGCCCCCTAGATTGAGTGTCCCTCTACCCCTCCTGAAAATTTGGCCTTGATAACCCAAAACCGGGCTGAGCTATGACTCCCCAAATTGACCAAAGTGAGACAACCGAGCCCATAGGCGCCAATGTTAAATACGTTCACTTTGGGGGGTCATAGCTCAGCCCGGTTTTGGGGTATCAAGGCCAAATTTTCATGAGGGGTAGAGGGACACTCACTCTAGGGGACCAGTGGTGTAAAAATTTTGGGGGGCATTTTAGGGGCACCCCACATTTGCCAAAATTCAAGCCACATCCCTGCGGTCCCCTTGATAGCCCAAGATCTGAGAAAATTACACCACACTCCTGAAGTGTTCCTCTAAAGCCCCTGAAAATTTGGCCTTGATACCCCAAAACTGGGCTGAGCTATGACCCCCCAAATTGAGCGTAATTAACATTGGCGCCTACGGGCGCGGTTGGCTCACTTTGGGGGATAACCGCTCAGCACTCTTTGGGTCTATCAACCCCTCATTTTCAGGGGGTGTGTAGAAAAACTTCAGTAGTGTGGGGCAATATTTTCAGGAATTTAGGGGTCAATGGGGGTGGCGGGTGTGGTTTTCCCCAGACAAAAAAATAAGCCCCGCCCCCGTCGACCCCAAAAATTTTGAAAAATTGCCCCACATTCTTGAAGTGGTTCTACACACCCCCTGAAAATGTGGGGTCAATAGCGCCAAAGAGTGCTGAGCGGTTAACCCCCAAATTGAGCCAACCGCGCCCATATGCGCCAATGTTAAATATGATCAATTTGGGGGGTTATAGCACAGCCCGGTTTTGGGGTATCCAGGCCAAGTTTTCAGGGGATTTAGAGGAACACTTCAAGAGTATAAGGTGATTTTTTCAGAACTTGGGGGGTCAAGGGGCCCGCAGGGATGTGGCTTGAGTTTCGGCAAATGTGGGGTGCCCCCAAAACGCCCCCCAAAATTTTTACACCCCTGGCCCCTTAGAGGGAGTGTCCCTCTACCCCTCCTGAAAATTTGGCCTCGATACCCCAAAACCGGGCAGAGCTATGACCCCCCAAATTGACCAAAATGAGCCAACCGCGCCCATAGGTGCCAATGTTAAATGCGGTCACTTTGGGGGGTCATAGCTCAGCCCGGTTTTGGGGTATTGAGGCCAAATTTTCAGGAGGGGTAGAGGGACACTCACTCTAGGGGGCCAGAGGTGTAAAAATTTTGGGGGGCGTTTTAGTAGCACCCCACATTTGCCGAAACTCAAGCCACATCCCTGCGGTCCCCTTGACGCCACAAGTTCTGAAAAAATTATCTCATACTCTTGAAGTGTTCCACTAAAGCCCCTGAAAATTTGGACTGGATACCCCAAAACCGGGCTGAGCTATGACCTCCCAAAATGACAGTATTTAACATTGGCACCTAAGGGCGCGGTTGGCTCAGTATGGGGGTTAACTACTCAGCACTCTTTGGGGCCATCGACCCCACATTTTCAGGGTTGTGTAGAAAGACTTCAGCAGTGTGGGGCAATATTTTCAGGATTTTAGGTGTCAACGGGGGCGGGGGGCGTGGTTTTCCGCAGACAAAAAAATAAGCCCCGCCCCGTCAACCCTGAAAATTTTGAAAAAATTGCCCTACCTTCTTGAAGTGTTTCTACACACCCCCTGAAAATGTGGAGTTAATAGCCCCAAAGAGTGCTGAGCGGTTAACCCCCAAATTGAGCCAACCGCGCCCATAGGCGCCAATGTTAAATATGGTCAATTTGGGGGGTTATAGCTCAGCCCGGTTTTGGGGTATCCAGGCCAAATTTTCAGGGCATTTAGAGGAACACTTCACGAGTATGGCGTAATTTTTCCAGAACTTGGGGGGTCAAGGGGACCGCAGGGATGTGGCTTGAGTTTCGGCAAATGTGGGGTGCCCCCAAAGCGCCCCATAAAATTTTTACACCCCTGGCCCCTTAGAGTGAGTGTCCCTCTACCCCTCCTGAAAATTTGGCCTCGATACCCCAAAACCGGGTTGAGCTATGACCCCCCAAATTGACCAAAGTGAGCCAACCGCGCCCATAGGCGCCAATGTTAAATACGGTCATTTTGGGGGGTCATAGCTCTGCCCGGTTTTGGGGTATCGAGGCCAAATTTTCAGAAGGGGTAGAGGGACACTCACTCTAGGGGGCCAGCGGTGTAAAAATTTTGGGGGGCATTTTAGGGGCACTCCACATTTGCCAAAACTCAAGCCACATCCCTGCGGTCCCCTTGATCCCCCAAGTTCTTAAAAAATTACACCATACTCTTGAAGTATTCCTCTACAGCATCAGAAAATTTGGCCTTGATATTTCAAAGCTGGGCTGAGATATGACCCCCCAAATTGACCGTATTTAACATTGTCCCTATGGGCGCGGTTGGCTCAGTTTGGGGGTTAACCGCTCAGCACTCTTTGGGGCTATCGACCCCACATTTTCAAGGGGTGTGTAGAAAGACTTCAGCAGTGTGGCACAATATTTTCAGGATTTTAAGAGTCAACGGGGGCGGGGGGTGTGGTTTTCCCGAGAAAAAAAAAACAACCCGCCCCCGTCGACCCCAAAAATTTTTAAAAACTTTCCCCACATTCTTGAAGTGTTTCTACACACCCCCTGAAAATGTGGGGTCAATAGCCCCAAAGATTGCTGAGCGGTTAACCCCCAAAGTGAGCCAACCGCGCCCATAGGCGCCAATGTTAAATACATTAAATTTGGGGGGTTATAGCTCAGCCCGGTTTTGGGGTATACAGGCCAAATTTTCAGAGGATTTAGAGGAACACTTCAAGAGTATGGGGTAATTTTTTCAGAGCTTGCGGGGTCAAGGGGACCGCAGGGATGTGGCTTGTGTTTCGGCAAATGTTAGGTGCCCCCAAAACGCCCCCCAAAATTTTTACACCCCTGGCTCGCTAGAGTGAGAGTCCCTCTACCACTCCTGAAAATTTGGCCTCGATACCCCAAAACCGGGCTGAGCTATGACCCCCCAAAGTGACCAAAGTGAGACAACCGCGCCCTTAGGCGCCAATGTTAAATACGGTCATTTTGGGGGGTCATAGCTCAGCCCGGTTTTGGGGTATCGAGGCCAAATTTTCAGGAGGGGTAGAGGGACACTCACTCTAGGGGGCCAGAGGTGTAAAAATTTGGGGGGGCATTTTAGGGGCACCCCACATTTGCCGAAACTCAAGCCACATCCCTGCGGTCCTTTTGACCCCTCAAGTTCTGAAAAAATTAACCCATACTCTTGAAGTGTTACTCTAAAGCCCCTGAAAATTTAGCGTGGATGCCCCAAAACCGGGCTGAGCTGTGACCCCCCAAAGTGACCGTATTTAACATTGGCGCCTATGGGCGCGGCTGGCTCAATTTGGGGGTTAACCGCTCAGCACTCTTTGGGGCTATCGACCCCACACTTTTAGCGGTTGTGTAGAAAGACTTCAGCAGTGTGGGGCAATATTTTCAGGATTTTAGGTGTCAATAAGGGCGGGGGGCGTGGTTTTCCCCAGACAGAAAGATAAGCCTCGCCCCCGTCGAACCCAAAAATTTTGAAAAAATTGCCACACATTCTTGAAGTGCTTCTACACACCTCCTGAAAATGTGGGGTCAATAGCCCAAAAGAGTGCTAAGCGGATAACCCACAAATTGAGCCAACCGCGACCATAGGCGCCAATGTTAAATACGGTCAATTTGGGGGGTTATAGCTCAGCCCGGTTTTGGGGTATCCAGGCCAAATTTTCAGGGTATTTAGAGGAACAATTCAGCAGTGTGACGTAATTTTTTCAGATCTTGGGGGCTCAAGGGGACCGCAGGGATGTGGCTTAAGTTTCGGCAAATGTGGGGTGCCTCCAAAACGTCCCCCAAAATTTTTACACCCCTTGCCCCCTAGAGTGAGTGTCCCTCTACCCCTCCTGAAAATTTGGCCTCGATACCCCAAAACCGGGCTGAGCTATGACCCCCCAAAGTGACCAAAGTGAGCCAACCGCGCCCTCAGGCGCCAATGTTAAATACGGTTATTTTGGGGGGTCATAGCTCAGCCCAGTTCTGTGGTATCGAGGCCAAATTTTCAGGTGGGGTAGAAGGACACTCACTCTAGGGGGCCAGGGGTGTTAAAATGTTGGGGGGCGTTTTAGGGGCACCCCACATTTGCCGAAACTCAAGCCAGATCCCAGCGGTCCCCTTGAACCCTCAAGTTCTGAAAAAATTAACCTATACTTTTGAAGAGTTCCTCTAAAGCTCCTGTAAATTTGGGCTTGATACCCCAAAACCGGGCTGAGCTATGACTCCCCAAATTGACCGTATTTAACATTGGCGCCTATGGGTGCAGTTGGCTCAATTTGAGGGTTAACCGCTCAGCACTCTTTGGGGCTATCGACCCCACATTTTCAGGGGTTGTGTAGAAAGACTTCAACAGTGTGGGGCAATATTTCCAGGATTTTAGGCATCAACGGGGGCGGGGGGCGTGGTTTTCCCCAGACAAAAAAATAAGCTTCGCCCCCGTCAACCCCAAAAATTTTGAAAAAATTGCCCCACATTCTTGAAGTGTTTCTACACACCCCCTGATATTGTGGGGTCAATAATCCCAAAGAGTGCTGAGCGGTTAGCCCCCAAAATGAGCGAACCACGCCCATAGGCGCCAATGTTAAATACGGTCAATTTTGGGAGTTATAGCTCAGCCCGGTTTTGTGGTATCCAGGCCAAAGTTTCAGGGGCTTTAGAGGAAAACTTCAAGAGTATGAGGTAATTATTTCAGAAATTGGGGGCTCAAGGGGACCTCAGAGATGTGGCTTGAGTTTTGGCCAATGTGGGGTGCCCCCAAAACGCCACCCAAAATTTTTGCACCCCTGGACCCCTAGAGTGAGTGTCCTTCTACCCCTCCTGAAAATTTGGCCTCGATACCCCAAAACCGGGCTGAGCTATGACCCCCCAAAGTGACCAAAGTGAGCCAACCGCGCCCATAGGAGCCAATGTTAAATACGGTCAGTTTGGGGGGTCATAGCTCAACCCGGTTTTGGGGTATCAAGGCCAAATTTTCAGGAGGGGTAGAGGGACACTCACTCTAGGGGACTTGGGGTGTAAAAATTTGGGGGGGCGTTTTAGGGGCACCCCACATTTGCCGAAACTCAAGCCACATCCCTGCGATCCCCTTGACCCCCCAATTTCTGAAAAAATAAGCCAATACTCTTGAAGTGTTCCTCTAAAGCCCCTGAAAATTTGGCCTTGATACCCCAAAATCTGGCTGAGCTATGACCCCCCAAAATGACAGTATTTAACATTGGCGCCTATGGGCGCGGTTGGCTTAATTTGGGGGTTAACCGCTCAGCACTCTTTGGGACTATCAACCCCACATTTTCAGAGAGTGTGGAAAAAGACTTCAGCAGTTTGGGGCAATATTTTCAGGATTTTAGGGGTTAACCGGGGCGGGGGCGTGGTTTTCCCCAGACAAAACATAAGCCCCGCCCCTGTCGACCCCAAATTTTTTTAAAAAATTGCACCACATTCTTGAAATGTTTCTACACACCCCCTGAAAATGTGGGGTCAATAGCCCAAAAGAGTGCTGAGCGGTTAACCCCCAAAGTGAGCCAACCACGCCCATAGGCACCAATGTTAAAAACTGTCAATCTGGGGAGTTATAGCTCAGCCCGATTTTGGGGTATCCAGGCCAAATTTTCAGGGGCATTAGAGGAACACTTCAAGAGAATGGGGTAATTTTTCAAGAACATGGGGGCTCAAGGGGACCGCAGGGATGTGGCTTGAGTTTTGGCCAATGTGGGGTGCCCCCAAAATGCCCCCCAAAATTTTTACACCGCTGGCCCCCTAGAGTGAGTGTCCCTCTACCCCTGCTGAAAATTTGGCCTTGATACCCCAAAACCGGGCTGAGCTATGACCCCCCAAAATGACCAAAGTGAGCCAAACGCGCCCATAGGTGCCAATGTTAAATACGGTCACTTTGGGGGGTCATAGCTCAGGCCAAATTTTCAGGAGGGGTAGAGGGACACTCACTCTAGGGGGTCAGGGGTGTAAAAATTTTGGGGGGCGATTTGGGGGCACCCCACATTTGCCAAAACTCAAGCCACATCCCTGCAGTCCCCTTGACCCCCCAAGTTCTGAAAAAATTACCCCATACTCTTGAAGTGTTCCACTAAAGCCCCTGAAAATTTGGCCTGGATACCCCAAAACCGGGCTGAGCTATGACCCCCCAAAATGACCAAAGTGAGACAACCGCGCCCATAGGCGCCAATGTTAAATACGGTCACTTTGGGGGGTCATAGCTCAGCCCGGTTTTGGGGTATCGAGGCCAAATTTTCAGGAGGGGTAGAGGGACACTCACTCTAGGGGGCCAGTGGTGTAAATGTAGCACCCTGAGGACTCGGCTGCTACAGGGGTATTGCACCTCAAACCAGAGGTGTGGTATTCCACTCCCGGGTAAGGATGGAGTGTGGGACTGAGCTTAGTAGGCTGCATGCACTACATACATCCCATTTCCGGGGGACAGAACTACGGTACTCCCACCAAGTAGATGTGCAGGTACGACAGCGTCTGTCCCTGGCTGGAGTGGGAGGGGGGGTGGAACATCCCAGTAGTGTAGGGGCAGATAAGGGGAGTACTCTGGGTAAAGCTAGGAGCCCATTGGGTGCTGGTCACCTGGGCTCACACATAGAGGGAGTATATAAGGTGGGCACCAACTAGAAACAGGGTCAGTCAGTCGTGTTCAGCCTGAGGAGAAGCTGAAGGAGAGTTCAGCCAGGAGGGCTGACTAGGAGCTGTGGCTCCGGCTGGGCCCAGCTCCAGGGCCAAGTCTGTAGAGGAAAGGAGGAAGAAGAAAGGCCCAGAGACGCAGAGCCAGAGGGAACCCTGAGATCCCATGAGTGAGCTAAAAAAGGGTGAAGGGTTGGCAGAAGAGGGCACCGGATCCCAAGCTGGCGGAGGCAAAAGTAACCCTTAACCAGGAACCGGAGGTCGTGGTCAAGTTTTGCCACGACCCTCACCACATCCACCAGGAAGGTACACCAAGAGTAGGGTCAGGAAAGCCAGAGAAGGTTTTACCATAGAAGGCCCAAGGGAACCGGACAAAGGTGGATCCCTGGTGGGGACGGCCAGGAGAAAGAGAGAGAGAGGGAAGCTCAGGACCACGCTCCGGAACTACCTGGGGGTTGGCCGAGTCCAGGACCTGGTGGATGCAGCACGGCTCGGGTGGTCACTCAAGGCCAGAGTGACTGAAGGAACACCTGTGAGTAAAAACCCTGAAACTGCATCTCACGTCTCTGACTCTCCTTTCTGCACTATCACTACCCCCATCATCCGCACCAGCTGCCCTGAGGCCATACCCCTCCCGTTGGGGGTTATACCACCATCGCTGCACCCATACTACCGGCCTCAGCGGACTGTTCTGCAGCGGCGGCCTTGTGACCGCAAATCAACGGGTGGCGTAGTCGACACTGAAGCAACATCTACCAAGACTGCCACACACTTAGTTTGACCACCCTGGGCACGGACCGGGTCACCGCCACAAGGACTACTACCCCTATCCAGATCCGGCTCCGGGTATCCCTTGAACATGGCCCAGGGGGCGCGTCAACTTTGGCGTAGTCGGCAGGATCACGTGCCCGCAACTACCGGGTACTGCGTGCCTGAAGAAAAGTTTATATGTACCGTAAGAAGAAGTCTCCCGCCAATTCCGGAGGGTCCCCGCCATCGGCCGCCATCACGGGTCGTTTCCCGCCGGTTGCCCGCCATCTGCAGCTTGTTCCCGCCATCCACGGAGTTTCCCGCCACTGGGAGACGATTCCCGCCATCTGAGAAGATTTCCCGCCCTGGCAGAGCGGACGCCATTATGGGCGTGCTAGAGGGTGGCAAGAGGCCACCTCCCATCGTGGGTCAGGTCCAAGAATGGCGCCAAAAGCGAAGACCGCCCCCACCAGCAGAGACTGCAATGATTGAGATGTCCGTCAGCGTGGGGGGTCTGCACCTGGGACGGACAATCACGAAGTTGCCCCAGGACCGCCCTCAGTGTGGGCGGATGAAGAACAAAAGAGAGAGGATGGGTGCAGCCTGGAATAGTCTGGAGAGGTCGCACCCGGAGATGGAGGGAGAGTCAGGCAGCACCGACCCTGTGGTCAGGAGCCTGTTGCAAGCCACCACCCCACAAGACCTGGTGGAGATCCTGGCACGGCTCCCCCGAGACCGGGAGCGTGCACAGACCGCGCTGGAGGGCCTCGCACGGAGGATGGCCCAGGTGCAGCGAGAAACGCTGACTGAGTGGAGTAGGGAGATGGCCCAGCAGGCTGAAACCCGCCAGCGGAGCACGCCACCCGAGACGAGGAATCTGACCGCCTCTGAGGATGGTGCAGGAGGAATGAAGGCCGGAGACGACGCCGTGGAAGGAGCTGAAGAGACGGAGGCAGGTAAAGGGGACGTCACTACCCCAAGCCTAGAAACCGTGAGCCTGCCCCAGCTCCCCGTCGCAGAGCCCGAAATTCCCCCTACCGTGCCCGTCGCTGCACCGCCACCGCTCCAGACTAGGCCTCAAGCAGGAGCCGCGGCCACGCCCCCTGTGACGTCACGCGCCTCAACCCCGAGCGCGGCCAAGCAGGAGACGCCACCGGCCTGGTCGCAGGGCCGAGTACCCCCGGGCGCCGCAGTTCCAACAGAGCCCTCTATCTCCACCAAGCCACTGGCCTGGTCGCAAGGTCGAGTACCCCCGGGCGCCGCCGTCTCCACAGTGCCCTTTACCTTTAGAGCGCCACCGGCCTGGTAGCAAGGCCTGGTGAATCCGGGCGCCGCTACTACCATCGCGCCCTCAACCTCCACCGTGCTACCCTTGGGTGAAGACCTGTTCGCCCAGCACACTTGCCCGGATGGGCAGCCCTTTGAGTGGCCACCGGAGTACCTCCATCCCCGACTCCGGAAGGAATGGCCTCTGTGTGAGCCCCTGATTCCGGCTCCGGCGCCCGCCAAGATCGCCCCACTCCCGATGGAGGAGGCGCAGTTCGAATGGGACCCCACCGGAGAAAACCTCATTGGGTTCACCCATGAGACCCGGGCGGCCGCAGCCCAGCGAGCAGAGTGCTGCAGGCAACAGCTGGAGGTCTTCGACCGGGAACGGCGAGAAAGGCGGGTCCGCGAGGAGCGGCTGCAAGTACAGAGTGCGGAACAGAAAAGCCGGACCAGACGAAACCCCCGTGCAGCCCATGGTCCCCGCGCCACCGGGACCGTAATCAAGTTTCAACTGCAGCACGGTTGGGGTTTTATCCGGGACCACAGAACCCCCGGCGACGTCTTTGTCACCCGCAGGGACGTCGAGAGCCATCTGCCGGAGGGACACAGAGGACGTGATCTTTACCTGGGTGATGAGGTCACCTTCACCCGGCATCAATGTGCCAAAGGTCCATATGCTCTCCATGTGCACAGATTGACTGAGGAAGAGCTGCGGTTTGAGGAAGGACAAGAGGACCCGGACGGGTTTGAAGAATACCCTCAAGAAGGAGCAGGAGGATGCCGTTACTAAAGTACGGTACAGTGAAGCTGTAAATAGTTACCCGTAAGGGTACAAGAACTGTTACCAGTAAAGTATAGTCCCCGTTGGGACCAGCAAACTGTTACCCGTGTGTCCCTATCCCTTAACAGGCTGAGGACTGTGAACAGCCATTCCTTATCCCCACTGGCCGAGGACTGAGAGCGGCCATCCTGTATATAGTTGCGCTTCCTAAAGCGCCCCCTACCGGTTTTATAAGGAACTGTTTTTGTACTGTTGCACTTTTACCTGGTCACAAGTTGCACGGTGGCCAGGAATCAAGAACATTTTTAATGGAAAAGTTATATTGAAAATTTTATGCTGCTAGAGTAATAATATGTCTAATGTGCCAAAAGAGTTCCGGTGGCATTTGTCAGATGTTTTATTATGGCTAAGGAAAATGTTTTATACCTGTTGGTGTATGTTTAAAAAAAAAAAATTTTTGTATGTTTTATATTGTTTTGCTCTTTTACAGCCCGAGGACGTGCTGTGATTTACCAGGGGGGAATGTAGCACCCTGAGGACTCGGCTGCTACAGGGGTATTGCACCTCAAACCAGAGGTGTGGTATTCCACTCCCGGGTAAGGATGGAGTGTGGGACTGAGCTTAGTAGGCTGCATGCACTACATACATCCCATTTCCGGGGGACAGAACTACGGTACTCCCACCAAGTAGATGTGCAGGTACGACAGCGTCTGTCCCTGGCTGGAGTGGGAGGGGGGGGTGGAACATCCCAGTAGTGTAGGGGCAGATAAGGGGAGTACTCTGGGTAAAGCTAGGAGCCCATTGGGTGCTGGTCACCTGGGCTCACACATAGAGGGAGTATATAAGGTGGGCACCAACTAGAAACAGGGTCAGTCAGTCGTGTTCAGCCTGAGGAGAAGCTGAAGGAGAGTTCAGCCAGGAGGGCTGACTAGGAGCTGTGGCTCCGGCTGGGCCCAGCTCCAGGGCCAAGTCTGTAGAGGAAAGGAGGAAGAAGAAAGGCCCAGAGACGCAGAGCCAGAGGGAACCCTGAGATCCCATGAGTGAGCTAAAAAAGGGTGAAGGGTTGGCAGAAGAGGGCACCGGATCCCAAGCTGGCGGAGGCAAAAGTAACCCTTAACCAGGAACCGGAGGTCGTGGTCAAGTTTTGCCACGACCCTCACCACATCCACCAGGAAGGTACACCAAGAGTAGGGTCAGGAAAGCCAGAGAAGGTTTTACCATAGAAGGCCCAAGGGAACCGGACAAAGGTGGATCCCTGGTGGGGACGGCCAGGAGAAAGAGAGAGAGAGGGAAGCTCAGGACCACGCTCCGGAACTACCTGGGGGTTGGCCGAGTCCAGGACCTGGTGGATGCAGCACGGCTCGGGTGGTCACTCAAGGCCAGAGTGACTGAAGGAACACCTGTGAGTAAAAACCCTGAAACTGCATCTCATGTCTCTGACTCTCCTTTCTGCACTATCACTACCCCCATCATCCGCACCAGCTGCCCTGAGGCCATACCCCTCCCGTTGGGGGTTATACCACCATCGCTGCACCCATACTACCGGCCTCAGCGGACTGTTCTGCAGCGGCGGCCTTGTGACCGCAAATCAACGGGTGGCGTAGTCGACACTGAAGCAACATCTACCAAGACTGCCACACACTTAGTTTGACCACCCTGGGCACGGACCGGGTCACCGCCACAAGGACTACTACCCCTATCCTGATCCGGCTCCGGGTATCCCTTGAACATGGCCCAGGGGGCGCGTCATAAACATTTTGGGGGGCATTTTAGGGGCCCCCCCTTGCCGAAACTCAAGCCACATCACTGCGGTCCCCTTGAGCCCCCAAGTTCTTAAAAATTACACCATACTCTTGAAGTGTTCCTCTAAAGCCCCTGAAAATTTGGCCTTGATATCCCAAAACCGGGCTGAGCTATGACCCACCAAAGTGACCATATTTAACATTACATAGCTGATGTAGACCGATTTATCAAACGGTCTTATATACATAAAACTACACGTGGTGAAAAAAAAAAAAGAAAAGCCCGCTGTTATTCTACTGTTATCAACTACAAATGTTTTATCCCATGTGCTTTAATATAAATGTAATAATACATTTGGATCATTACATTTCAGAGGTCATTTTAATTATTTGTTCTATGGTTTTCATTTTATTTGCATAAGAGTGTAATTAGTCGACCAATAATTTTATTTAATCTATTTATAAATAATTTCACTGTCTCTCTGTAAACCGTTGGTTGGTCTTGGCGCCAAGAATAACAGCGGGCTTTTCTTTTTTTTTTTTTTTTTTCACCACGTGTAGTTTTATGTATATAAGACCGTTTGATAAATCGGTCTACATCAGCTATGTACCTGAGGAAGTGGACGGGACGTCCACGAAACGCGTAGTAATCGTAGCTTTTAACAATAAACTACAAGATTGTTTAATTATACAATCTCTCGTCATATTTCTTCACTACGGAGGAGCGCGGATTTTTTACCAGCACCTACTTCATCCTACTACAGACTACCTACAAGATCCCTAGGGATTCTGTGCTGTCTGCAGCCCTTCGTCACTAATTCTTACATGAGTTGTGCATTTCACAACTCATTAAGGTGAGCACATTTTCTTTTTACCCACTTGGTTGTTGTTGGATAACAGCGCTATTGCGCCCCTATCTTTCTACTTATTTTCAGTTACCACTGACTGGGCTGGGGACAGTTCAGTCTGGTCGTTCTTGGGAGCAGCATCAGCGGTTCTGTATCCACACTATGGAATATTTCAATAGCCGTATGTCATCTAGAGAACGGCTAATTAGACAAGCCATAGGAATTACCACCCGTATTCCTGAGGTAACATGTACTGAAAATACTGTAAACTTTAATGAGAATGATACCAGTATCATGAAAAACTTATTTCATGATCTTGAAGAAGCGCTCAAAGATGAACTACGATTAGAACTTGATATCCGTTTTCTAACCATTTACATGGAAGAAAAACTATGTCCACGGGGATTGAGGATTACAATGCCCCCACCGTTTCCTGAAGACAAACAGTTTAGTAACGAATGGACAACTATTTTAGACTCTTGCATGCAAAGTTTGCTAAAAAGCATCCACACAAAAAGGTCGGAACTATGTATAGCTACTACAAATAGTTTTTGAAACTGCTAGAAATTTATTAGCATTTGAAACACACCCTGATTTTGGGAAGATTAATAACAATATTACCACAACTATTCTGCAAAATGAACATGAAACCATTATAAAAAAAGCAAAAAAACTCCAAAGAGATAGGGATGACTATAAAAGATCTGTTAGTACTATAGTGCCGGTCCAATTAAGAGTAAAGACAGTGAGCCCTCCTAAGAGGATACATTCTCATGGATTACCCAAAAAAATAAAAACATTCTCCAATAGCAATTACCACAGGAGAAATAATAATAGCAAAGATAAGCACTATGCCCCGTTCAGTGCTCGTCAGAAGGAGCAATCTACTTCGGAGTACACAGAAAAAACAGCTGTGCCAACTCCATGTCCCTCCATAGAGATGGACAAAGTGACTACTGACATATCCATCACTATTGTCTCTCCTCAGAGAAATAGCATCAATAGAGGTGAACTTATCAGTTCTTCCCCTATTGACAACACAAAAACAACAGCAGCCCCCATATTGCCTGGGAATAACATACAAGACACTCCAGTTAATGGAAAACAATCTAGAATGGACACAGGGGTATACAAAGGTATCAATACTAATCCTATTCCCACATTAGTCCAGAAACCTGTTTGCACTGACAAGGGTCCTACCAAAACCCTTAACTCCTTTATAGCGTACCAGACACTGGCAAAAACTAAGAAAAATTTAGAGGATATAAAGATACAAATAAATCAAATACAGGAAGAGAGGAGAAGATCCCTCACAATGGTTAACAGTAATATGTCTCCAAATCATATGCCAGCAGACATCACAGATCTACTCAATTTATCATTACATTGCACTCCTATTACAATCACATCCTCTCCTTCAGAGGAAATAGAAAAATGGACTAATTCCATCAGTCCTAAAAATGACAATAGGATTCTGGTGGACAATACAAGGGTTGATAACTCCATCTGTGTCACAGATTTTTTACCCCAGGCTATGCCTCCAGGCCAGGAAACCATAGACCGGTTCTTCCACAGACTGGGAAAAAGAAAAAATCCCACAGAGGAGTTAGAGGAGGGACTAAACGCAAAAAGACTAACAAAAGAGAAAAAATATTAAAAGAAAAAGAAGGGAAATCCAATATCTATAACTTATCATCGTACACACTCGATGATGATGAGAAAAAATTATTATCCAAGGGTATGTCCTTCTGCCCTACCTACAAATCGAGAGATTTTGATATCTTTTTGGATTTACAGACTTTCATCAGGAAATTAACCCTAAAAATACATTTTATTACAAAACCAGACAAATATCCCGCAGAGGGAATTAATGATGGTATGGAGTGCTCCCCATCTAATAGGGCATGTCATGTTGACTTAAGAAAAAAATCAAACTTCTATCCTATAGAAAGTAAGAGTCACCAGATAGATACTTTTTGTGACATTACCCTGCAAGATCTCAAAGAAATAATTGCGGCACCACTGCCATCTAGAAATAACAACTTGAGCCGTAACGAAATTACTGCACTAAATAATCTAAGAAAGAATAAGAATATAGTTCTTAGATCGGCAGATAAGGGGGGGGGAATAGTCATCCAAGACTACAATGTATATGTGGAGGAAGCACATAGGATACTAAGTGACAATAATTATTACAGAGAAGTTTTTTCCAATCCACTCTTAAACATGATTCCCACATATAAGAAACTTTTCTCCAAAGCACGGGATGAGAACATTTTAAATGATAACGAAAGGAAATTCCTGACTATTCAGAGTCCATGCATGCCATTTTTTTATCATCTCCCTAAAATACACAAGGATACCAGAAACCCCCCTGGGAGACCCATTATATCGGGGATAGGCTCCCTTACATCCAATTTGGCTCAATACTTGGACGTGCTTTTACAACCCCACGTTAGAAACCTTAGAAGCTATCTCCAGGATTCTGCACACCTTTCAAATTAGTGCAAACCATCAGATGGGAAAAATCATATGTCTTTTTAAGCCTGGATGTATCTTCTCTATATACTAACATTGACATAGATATTGGTCTGTTGTGCGTGGAATACATCATTTCCAGAGATACTCGCCTGTCCTCCAACCATAGATCCTTTATTTTAGCAGGGCTCACTTTTATCTTGAAAAATAATTATTTTAATTTTCTGAAAAAAACTTACCAGCAGATTAAGGGAGTGGCAATGGGCTCTAAAGTAGCACCGACCTTCGCTAACATTTTTATGGGATTGTTTGAGCAAGTTTTTATCTTCCAGGGGATTTTTAATAAGGGGATCATCTTTTATAGAAGATATATAGATGACCTAATCTTCATCATTGACAGGAAAATTATAGACCCCACTACGTTTTTCTGCTTTCTCAACAATAACAATTGGGGTATTTCTTTTAATAAGGATAGTGGTGAAGAATCTATTAATTTTCTGGATCTTGTTTTATATGTAAAAGATGACAGAATTTTCACTAAAACTTATTTTAAATCAGTGGATACCAATAGTTACATCCATTTTTCCAGTGGACATTATAAAAAATGGCTTACTAATATTCCGCACAATCAATTCCAAAGAATCCGTAGAAACTGTACCACTGAAATAGATTATGACAAACAATCAGAGGTTCTGAAACAGAGATTTATACAGCAGAAATATCCCAAAGATTTGGTATTCAATTCATTCAAACAGGTGAGGGAAAAAAATAATCAAAGTTCATTACTGAGGGAACCAGCACGAAAAAAGAATGATATTTTTGAGCATGAACTATAATTCATCACCACATATAATCAACAACATAGGGAAATCAGAGAAATTCTTCAAAAAAATTGGCATATTCTTCAAAATGACCGTTTATTAAATCAGGTCTTACCAAGAAATCCCTCCATAATATTCAGGAGAGCACCTACATTAAGAAATATATTGGCTCCGAGTAAATTACGTAGGCAGGAACCAAATATTGTGGTAGAGGGAAAAAAACACTTAGTTACTAAATGTGGTAAGAAGAGCTGCATGTGTTGTAAATCCATTATACATTCCACTGATAATTTCACTTCGGTGGCCACTGGTGAAAATTTCAAAATGTCATATCCCATGTCATGTGAAACAGATTATGTGATATACGTTATTGAATGTAGTTGCCCTAAACAATATGTGGGCAGGACGACTCAGGCACTACATAATAGACTCAATTCACATAGACATAATATAACCACAGGATTCATGAAACATGGGCTGTCCCGACATATGGTCCTGCAACATAAGCAGGATTACAAGGATCTTAAGATCTTACCTATTGAACATGTTTTGCCTGACACCCCTAATAGGGTGCAATGTCTGAATCGGAAAGAAATTTATTGGATGTATAAACTCAACACTTTGAAGCCACAAGGGCTAAATGAAATCACAGAGGTTTTTATATGAATCTTGAGGTCAGTTATCACATATACCCATTATATACATTTCTAATTCAATTATATATCATATGTCCACCCCACCCCCCTTTTTTATTCCCAATGTATTCTGACACATGGCTCAAACCCCACAATTCCTACAACACAAAATTCGTTATCGTCCTTATTCCTGCCATACATATTATATATATTGATGATAACAGAACAGCAAGATTTCTAGCCTTGTAATTCAGCATACCAATTCCTTCCATGCATTTCCCGAGGTCTTCTACACTAACATCTATATACATATGCCACAGCACATAATAAGAACTAAGTATCTCAGCATTCTACAGTCACACAGCCATCTCCTCATTCCCCCACTCTTTCCTACAACCTCCCCCCTTTTATTTACAATGCTACTGATAACATACACAATATACCATTAGCAGACTAGTACGTCACACGGAGACTAGTTTGCATTTTCTTCTCTTCCTTTAGTTCCCTGTCCTCTGTCAGTCAGCCGACAAGGTGTGAGATCCAGCACAGTGATCTGGAAGATCTTATCTTCAATACATTGTAATATACCAATAGTTCAGGAGTTTACACACTTGTGGTCCACAGTTATCTCTCCATGCCCGTCCTCCCTCCTTCTCCCCCCTTCCTTACTGACAAACACCTCATACCTAATACACTAGAAGCAGGCTTGCACCTTCTGCCATTCCTTCAGCTCTTGGTTTTCTGCCTGTCAGCCAACAAGGTGTGAGGTCTGGAAGAGCGGTCTGGACGCTCTGATCTTTCACACATGATACAAAAGAGCCAGGACTTTGGGATCGCATACACTGCGGTCCTTGATCAACTACAAATGTTTTATCCCATGTGCTTTAATATAAATGTAATTATACATTTGGATGATTACATTTCAGAGGTCATTTTAATTATTTGTTCTATGGTTTTCATTTTATTTGCATAAGAGTGTAATTAGTCGACCAATAATTTTATTTAATCTATTTATAAATAATTTCACTGTCTCTCTGTAAACCGTTGGTTGGTCTTGGCGCCAAGAATAACATTGGACTTTTCTTTTTTTTTTTCTTTTTCACCACGTGTAGTTTTATGTATATAAGACCGTTTGATAAATCGGTCTACATCAGCTATGTACCTGAGGAAGTGGACGGGACGTCCACGAAACGCGTAGTAATCGTAGCTTTTAACAATAAACTACAAGATTGTTTAATTATACAATCTCTCGTCATATTTCTTCACTACGGAGGAGCGCGGATTTTTTACCAGCACCTACTTCATCCTACTACAGACTACCTACAAGATCCCTAGGGATTCTGTGCTGTCTGCAGCCCTTCGTCACTAATTCTTACATGAGTTGTGCATTTCACAACTCATTAAGGTGAGCACATTTTCTTTTTACCCACTTGGTTGTTGTTGGATAACAGCGCTATTGCGCCCCTATCTTTCTACATATTTAACATTGGCGCCTATGGGCGCAGTTGGCTCACTTTGGGGTTAACCGCTCAGCACTCTTTGGGGATATCGACCCCACAGTTTAAGGGGGTGTGTAGAAAGACTTCAGCAGTGTGGGGCAATATTTTCAGGATTTTAAGGATCAACGGGGGCGGGGGCGTGGTTTTCCCCAGAAAAAAAAATTAGCCCCGCCCCATCGACCCCAAAAATTTTGAAAAAATTACCTCACATTCTTGAAGTGTTTCTACACACTCCTTGAAGATGTGGGGTCAATAGCCCCAAAACCGGGCTGAGCGCTTAACCCAAAGTGAGACAACCACGCCCATAGGCGCCAATGTTAAATACGGTGAATTTGGGGGGTTATAGCTCTGCCCTGTTTTGGGGTATCCAGGCCAAATTTTCAGGGGATTTAGAGGAATACTACAAGAGTATGGGGTAATTTTTTCAGAACTTGGGGGTTCAAGGGGACCGCAGGGATGTGGCTTGAGTTTTGGCAAATGTGGGGTGCCCCCAAAACGCCCCCCAAAATTTTTACTCCTCTGGCCCCCTAGAGTGAGTGTACCTCAACCTTTTCTGAAATTTGGCCTCGATACCCCAAAACCGGGCTGAGCTATGACCCCCCAAAGTGACCAAAGTGAGCCAACCGCGCCCATAGGCGCCAATGTTAAATACGGTCACTTTGGGGGGTCATAGCTCAGCCCGGTTTTGGGGTATTGAGGCCAAATTTTCAGGAGGGGTAGAGGAACACTTACTCAAGGGGGCCAGGCATTTAAAAATTTTGGGGGGCGTTTTAGGGGCACCCCACATTTGCCGAAACTCAAGCCACATCCCTACGGTCCCCTTGACCCCCCAAGTTCTGAAAAAATTAGCCCATACTCTTGAAGTGTTCCTCTAAAGCTCCTGAAAATTTGGGCTTGATACCCAAAACCGGGCTAAGCTATGACCCCCCAAAGTGACCGTATTTAACATTGACGCCTATGGTCGCGGTTGGCTCATTTTGGGAGATAACCGCTCAGCAATCTTTGGGGCTATCGACCCCACATTTTTAGGGGGTGTGTAGAAAGACTTCAGCAGTGTGGGGCAATATTTTCAGGATTTTAGGTGTCAACAGGGGCGGGGGGCGTGGTTTTCCCAAGACAAAAAAATATGCCCCGCCCCCGCCGACCCCAAAAATTTTGAAAAAATTGCCCCACATTCTTGAAGTGTTTCTACACAAACCTTGAAAATGTGGGGTCAATAGCCCCAAAGAGTGCTGAGCGGTTAACCCCCAAAGTGAGCCAACCGCGTCTATAGGTGCCAAAGTTAAATACGGTCAATTTGGGGGGTTATAGCTCATCCCAGTTTTGGGGTATCCAGGCCAAATTTTCAGGGGCTTTAGAGGAACACTTCAAAAGTATGAGGTAATTTTTTCAGAACTTGGGGGTTCAATGGGACCGCAGGGATGTGGCTTGAGTTTTGGAAAATGTGTGGTGCCCCCAAAACGCCCCCCAAAATTTTTACACCCCTGGCCCCCTAGAGTGAGTGTCCCTCTACCCCTCCTGAAAATTTGGCCTTGATACCCTAAAACCGGGCTGAGCTATGACCCCCCAAAGTGACCAAAGTGAGCCAAACGCGCCCCTAGGCGCCAATGTTAAATACGGTCACTTTGGGGGGTCATAGCTCAGCCCGGTTTTGGGGTTTTGAGGCAAAATTTTCAGGAGGGGTAGAGGGACATTCACTCTCAGGGGCCAGGTGTGTAAAAATTTTGGGGGGCATTTTAGGGGCACCCCACATTTGCCGAAACTCAAGCCACATCCCTTCGGTCCCCTTGACCCCCAAGTTCTGAAACAATTACCCCATACTCTTGAAGTGTTCCTCTAAAGCCTCTGAAAATTTAGCCTTGATAGCCCAAAACCGGGCTGAGCTATGACCCCCCAAAGTGACCGTATTTAACATTGGCTCCTATGGGCGCGGTTGTCTCAATTTGGGGGTTAACCGCTCAGCACTCTTTGGGTCTATCGACCCCACATTTTCAGGGTGTGTGTAGAAAGATTTCAGCAGTATGGGGCAATATTTTCAGGATTTTAAGAATCAACGGGGGCGGGGGCGTGGTCTTCCCCAGAAAAAAAAATAAGCCCCGCCCCCATCGACCCCAAAAATTTTGGAAAAATTGCCCCACATTCTTGAAGTGTTTCTACACACCCCTGGAAAATGTGGGGTCAATAGCCCCAAAACTGGGCTGAGCGGTTAACCCCCAAAGGGAGACAACCACGCCCATAGGCGCCAATGTTAAATACGGTCAATTTTGGGGGTTATAGCTCTGCCCTGTTTTGGGCTATGCAGGCCAAATTTTCACGGGATTTAGAGGAATTCCTCAAGAGTATGGGTAATTTTTTCAGAACTTGGGGGTTCAAAGGGACCGCAGGGATGTGGCTTGAGTTTCTGCAAATGTGGGGTGGCCCAAAACGCCCCACAAAATTTTTACACCACTGGCCCCCTAGAGTGAGTGTCCCTCTACCTTTTTTGAAAATTTGGCCTCGTTACCCCAAAACCAGGCTGAGCTATGACCCCCAAAGTGACCAAATAGAGCCAACCACGCCCATAGGCGCCAATGTTAAATACGGTCATTTTGGGGGGTCATAGCTCAGCCCGGTTTTGGGGTAACAAGGCCAAATTTTCAGGAGGGGTAGAGGGACACTCACTCTAGGGGGCCAAGGGTGTAAAAATGTTAAGGGGCGTTTTAGGGGCACCCCACATTTGCCGAAACTCAAGCCACATTCCTGCAGTCCCCTTGACCCCCCAAGTTCTGAAAAAAATACCCCATACTCTTGAAGATTTCGTCTAAAGCTCCTGAAAATTTGGCCTTGATACCCCAAAATCGGGCAGAACTATGACCCCCCAAATTGACCGTATTTAACATTGGCACCCATGGGCGCGGTTGGTTCATTTTGGGGGTTAACCGCTCAGCACTCTTTGGGGCTATCGACCCCACATTTTCAGGGTGTGTGTAGAAAGATTTTGGCAGTGTGGGGCAATATTTTCAGGATTTTAAGGATCAACGGGGGCGGGGGGCATGGTTTTCCCCAGAAAAAAATAAGCCCCGCCCCCGTCACCCCAAAAAAATTTTGAAAAAATTGCCCCACATTCTTGAAGTGTTTCTGCACACACCTTGAAAATGTGAGGTCAATAGCCCCAAAGAGTGCTGAGCGGTTAACCCCCAAAGTGAGCCAAACACGCCCATATGCGCCAATGTTAAATATGGTCAATTTGGGGTGTTATAGCTCAGCCCGGTTTTGGGATATCCAGGCCAAATTTTCAGGGGCTTTAGTGCAACACTTCAAGAGTATGAGGTAATTTTTTCAGAAGTTGGGGGTTCAAGGGGACCGCAGGGATGTGGCTTGAGTTTTGACAAATGTGTGGTGCCCCCAAAATGCCCCCCAAAATTTTTACACCCCTGGCCCCCTAGAGTGAGTGTCCCTCTACCCCTCCTGAAAATTTGGCCTTGATACCCCAAAACCGGCCTGAGCTATGACCCCCCAAAGTGACCAAAGTGAGCCAAACGCGCCCCTAGACGCCAATGTTAAATATGGTCACTTTGGGGGGTCATAGCTCAGCCCGGTTTTGGGGTTTTGAGGCAAAATTTTCAGGAGGGGTAGAGGGACATTCACTCTCAGGGGCCAGGTGTTTAAAAATTTGGGGGGGCATTTTAGGGGCACCCCACATTTGCCGAAACTCAAGCCACATCCCTACGGTCCCCTTGACCCCCAAGTTCTGAAAAAATTACCCCATACTCTTGAAGTGTTCCTCTAAAGCCCCTAAAAATTTAGCCTTGATAGCCCAAAACTGGGCTGAGCTATGACCCCCCAAAGTGACCGTATTTAACATTGGCGCCTATGGGCGTGGTTGTCTCAATTTTGGGGTTAACCGCTCAGCACTCTTTGGGGCTATCGACCCCACATTTTCAGGGTGTGTGTTGAAAGATTTCAGCAGTGTGGGGCAATATTTTCAGGATTTTAAGAATCAACGGGGGTGGGGGCGTGGTTTTCCCCAGAAAAAAAATAAGCCCCGCCCCCATCGACCCCAAAAATTTTGGAAAAATTGCCCCACATTCTTGAAGTGTTTCTACACACCCCTTGAAAATGTGGGGTCAATAGCCCCAAAACTGGGCTGAGCGGTTAACCCCCAAAGGGAGACAACCACGCCCATAGGCGCCAATGTTAAATACGGTCAATTTTGGGGGTTATAGCTCTGCCCTGTTTTGGGCTATGCAGGCCAAATTTTCACGGGATTTAGAGGAATACCTCAAGAGTATGGGGTAATTTTTTCAGAACTTGGGGGTTCCAGGGGACCGCAGGGATGTGGCTTGAGTTTCTGCAAATGTGGGGTGCCCCCAAAACGCCCCCCAAAATTTTTACACCACTGGCCCCCTAGAGTGAGTGTCCCTCTACCTTTTTTGAAAATTTGGCCTCGATACCCCAAAACCAGGCTGAGCTATGACCCCCAAAGTGACCAAATAGAGCCAACCACGCCCATAGGCACCAATGTTAAATATGGTCATTTTGGGGGGTCATAGCTCAGCCCGGTTTTGGGGTAACAAGGCCAAATTTTCAGGAGGGGTAGAGGGAAACTCACTCTAGGGGGCCAAGGGTGTAAAAATTTTAAGGGGCGTTTTACGGGCACCCCACATTTGCCGAAACTCAAGCCACATCCCTGCAGTCCCCTTGACCCCCCAAGTTCTGAAAAAAATACCCCATACTCTTGAAGATTTCGTCTAAAGCTCCTGAAAATTTGGCCTTGATACCCCAAAATTGGGCAGAGCTATGACCCCCCAAATTGACCGTATTTAAAATTGGCGCCTATGGGCGCGGTTGGCTCATCTTGGGGGTTAACCGCTCAGCACTCTTTGGGGCTATCAACCCCACATTTTCAGGGTGTGTGTAGAAAGATTTTGGCAGTGTGGGGCAATATTTTCAGGATTTTAAGGATCAACGGGGGCGGGGGGCGTGGTTTTCCCCTGAAAAAAATAAGCCCCGCCCCGTCACCCCCAAAAATTTTGAAAAAATTGCCCCACATTCATGAAGTGTTTCTGCACACACCTTGAAAATGTGAGGTCAATAGCCCCAAAGAGTGCTGAGTAGTTAACCCCCAAAATGAGCCAAACACGCCCATAGGCGCCAATGTTAAATACGGTCAATTTGGTGAGTTATAGCTCAGCCCGGTTTTGGCGTATCCAGGCCAAATTTTCAGGGGCTTTAGAGCAACACTTCAAGAGTATGACTTAATTTTCTCAGAACTTGGGGGCTCAAGGGGACCGTAGGGATGTGGCTTGAGTTTTGGCCAATGTGGGGTGCCCCCAAAACCCCCCCAAAATTTTTACACCCCTGGCCCCCTAGAGTGAGTGTCCCTCTACCCCTCCTGAAACTTTGGCCTCTATACCCCAAAACCGGGCTGAGCTATGACCCCCCAAAATGACCAAAGTGAGCCAACCGCGCCCATAGACGCCAATGTTAAATACGGTCACTTTGGGGGGTCATAGCTCAGCCCGATTTTGGGATATCGAGGCCAAATTTTCAGGAGGGGTAGAGGAACACTTACTCTAGGGGGCAAGGCAAGTAAAAATTTTGGGGGGCGTTTTAGGGGCACCCCACATTTGCAGAAACTCAAGCCACATCCCTACGGTCCCCTTGACCCCCCAAGTTCTGAAAAAATTAGCCCATACTCTTGAAGGGTTCCTCTAAAGCTCCTGAAAATTTGGGCTTGATACCCAAAACCGGGCTGAGCTATGACCCCCCAAAGTGACCATGATTAATGAGTGGAACAGGCTGCCACGAGAGGTGGTGAGTTCCCCTTCAATGGACGTCTTCAAACAGAGGCTGGACAGACATCTGTCTGAGATGATCTAGCGAATCCTGCTTTGAGCAGGGGGTTGGACCAGATGACCCAGGAGGTCCCCTCCAACTCTACCATTCTATGATTCTATGATTCTATGAAATTTAACATTGACGCCTATGGTCGCGGTTGGCTCATTTTGGGAGATAACCGCTCAGCAATCTTTGGGGCTATCGACCCCACATTTTTAGGGGGTGTGTAGAAAGACTTCAACATTGTGGGGCAATATTTTCAAGATTTTAGGTGTCAACAGGGGCGGGGGGCGTGGTTTTCCCAAGACAAAAAAATATGCCCCGCCCACGTCAACCCCAAAAATTTTGAACAAATTGCCCCACATTCTTGAAGTGTTTCTACACAAACCTTGAAAATGTGGGGTCAATAGCCCCAAAGAGTGCTGAGCGGTTAACCCCCAAAGTGAGCCAACCGCGCCCATAGGTGCCAAAGTTAAATACGGTCAATTTGGGGGGTTATAGCTCAGCCCGGTTTTGGGGTATCCAGGCCAAATTTTCAGGGGCTTTGGAGGAACACTTCAAGAGTATGAGGTAATTTTTTCAGAACTTGGGGGTTCAAGGGGACCGCAGGGATGTGGCTTGAGTTTTGGCAAATGTGTGGTGCCCCCAAAATGCCCCCCAAAATTTTTACACCCCTGGCCCCCTAGAGTGAGTGTCCCTCTACCCCTCCTGAAAATTTGGCCTTGATACCCCAAAACCGGCCTGAGCTATGACCCCCCAAAGTGACCAAAGTGAGCCAAACGCGCCCCTAGGCGCCAATGTTAAATATGGTCACTTTGGGGGGTCATAGCTCAGCCCGGTTTTGGGGTTTTGAGGCAAAATTTTCAGGAGGGGTAGTGGGACATTCACTCTCAGGGGCCAGGTGTTTAAAAATTTTGGGGGGCATTTTAGGGGCACCCCACATTTGCCAAAACTCAAGCCACATCCCTACGGTCCCCTTGACCCCCAAGTTCTGAAAAAATTACCCCATACTCTTGAAGTGTTCCTCTAAAGCCCCTAAAAATTTAGCCTTGATAGCCCAAAATCGGGCTGAGCTATGACCCCCCAAAGTGACCGTATTTAACATTGGCGCCTATGGGCGTGGTTGTCTCAATTTTGGGGTTAACCACTCAGCACTCTTTGGGGCTATCGACCCCACATTTTCAGGGTGTGTGTTGAAAGATTTCAGCAGTGTGGGGCAATATTTTCAGGATTTTAAGAATCAACGGGGGTGGGGGCGTGGTTTTCCCCAGAAAAAAAATAAGCCCCGCCCCCATCGACCCCAAAAATTTTGGAAAAATTGCCCCACATTCTTGAAGTGTTTCTACACACCCCTTGAAAATGTGGGGTCAATAGCCCCAAAATTGGGCTGAGCGGTTAACCCCCAAAGGGAGACAACCACGCCCATAGGCGCCAATGTTAAATACGGTCAATTTTGGGGGTTATAGCTCTGCCCTGTTTTGGGCTATGCAGGCCAAATTTTCACGGGATTTAGAGGAATACCTCAAGAGTATGGGGTAATTTTTTCAGAACTTGGGGGTTCCAGGGGACCGCAGGGATGTGGCTTGAGTTTCTGCAAATGTGGGGTGCCCCCAAAACGCCCCCCAAAATTTTTACACCACTGGCCCCCTAGAGTGAGTGTCCCTCTACCTTTTTTGAAAATTTGGCCTCGATACCCCAAAACCAGGCTGAGCTATGACCCCCAAAGTGACCAAATAGAGCCAACCACGCCCATAGGCACCAATGTTAAATACGGTCATTTTGGGGGGTCATAGCTCAGCCCGGTTTTGGGGTAACAAGGCCAAATTTTCAGGAGGAGGAGAGGGACACTCTAGGGGGACAAGGGTGTAAAAATTTTAAGGGGCGTTTTACGGGCACCCCACATTTGCCGAAACTCAAGCCACATCCCTGCAGTCCCCTTGACCCCCCAAGTTCTGAAAAAAAATACCCCATACTCTTGAAGATTTCGTCTAAAGCTCCTGAAAATTTGGCCTTGATACCCCAAAATTGGGCAGAGCTATGACCCCCCAAATTGACCGTATTTAAAATTGGCGCCTATGGGCGCGGTTGGCTCATTTTGGGGGTTAACCGCTCAGCACTCTTTGGGGCTATCGACCCCACATTTTCAGGGTGTGTGTAGAAAGATTTTGGCAGTGTGGGGCAATATTTTCAGGATTTTAAGGATCAACGGGGGCGGGGGCGTGGTTTTCCCCTGAAAAAAATAAGCCCCGCCCCGTCACCCCCAAAAATTTTGAAAAAATTGCCCCACATTCTTGAAGTGTTTCTGCACACACCTTGAAAATGTGAGGTCAATAGCCCCAAAGAGTGCTGAGTAGTTAACCCCCAAAATGAGCCAAACACGCCCATATGCGCCAATGTTAAATACGGTCAATTTGGGGAGTTATAGCTCAGCCCGGTTTTGGCGTATCCAGGCCAAATTTTCAGGGGCTTTAGAGCAACACTTCAAGAGTATGACTTAATTTTCTCAGAACTTGGGGGCTCAAGGGGACCGCAGGGATGTGGCTTGAGTTTTGGCCAATGTGGGGTGCCCCCAAAACCCCCCCAAAATTTTTACACCCCTGGCCCCCTAGAGTGAGTGTCCCTCTACCCCTCCTGAAACTTTGGCCTCTATACCCCAAAACCGGGCTGAGCTATGACCCCCCAAAATGACCAAAGTGAGCCAACCGCGCCCATAGACGCCAATGTTAAATACGGTCACTTTGGGGGGTCATAGCTCAGCCCGATTTTGGGATATCGAGGCCAAATTTTCAGGAGGGGTAGAGGAACACTTACTCTAGGGGACAAGACAAGTAAAAATTTTGGGGGGCGTTTTAGGGGCACCCCACATTTGCAGAAACTCAAGCCACATCCCTACGGTCCCCTTGACCCCCCAAGTTCTGAAAAAATTACCCCATACTCTTGAAGGGTTCCTCTAAAGCTCCTGAAAATTTGGGCTTGATACCCAAAACCGGGCTGAGCTATGACCCCCCAAAGTGACCATATTTAACATTGACGCCTATGAGCGCGCTTGGCTCACTTTGGGGGATAACCGCTAAGCATTCTTTGGGGCTATCAACACCACATTTTCAGGGGGTGTGTAGAAAGACTTCAGCAGTGTGGGGCAATATTTTCAGGATTTTAGGGGTCAACGGGGGCGGGGGCATGGTTTTCCCCAGAAAAAAAAATAAGCCCCGCCCCCGTCTAACCCAAAAATTTTGAAAAAATTGCCCCACATTCTTGAAGTGTTTCTACACAAACCTTGAAAATGTGAGGTCAATAGCCCCAAAGAGTGCTGAGCGTTTAACCCCCAAATTGAGCCGACCACGTCCATAGGCGCCAATGTTAAATATGGTCAATTTGGGGTGTTATAGCTCAGCCCGGTTTTGGGGTATCCAGGCCAAATTTTCAGGGGCTTTAGTGGAACACTTCAAGAGTATGAGGTAATTTTTTCAGAACTTGGTGGGTCAAGGGGACCGCAGGGATGTGGCTTGAGTTTTGGCAAATGTGGGGTGCCCCCAAAATGCCCCCCAAAATTTTTACACCCCCGGCCCCCTAGAGTGAGTTTCCCTCTACCCCTCCTGAAAATTTGGCATCAATATCCCAAAACCCGACTGAGCTATGACTCCCCAAAGTGACCAAAGTGAGCCAACCGCGACCATAGGCACCAATGTTAAATACGGTCACTTTGGGGGGTCATAGCTCAGCCCGGTTTTGGGGTATCAAGGCCAAATTTTCCAGAGGGGTAGAGGGACACTCACTCTAGGGGGCCAGGGGTGTAAAAATTTTGGGGGGCATTTTAGGGGCACCCCACATTTGCCGAAACTCAAGCCACATCCCTTCGGTCCCCTTGACCCTCAAGTTCTGAAAAAATTACCCCATACTCTTGAAGTGTTCCTCTAAGGCCCCTGAAAATTTAGCCTTGATAGCCCAAAACCGGGCTGAGCTATGACCCCCCAAAGTGACCGTATTTAACATTGGCGCCTATGGGCGCGGTTGGCTCAATTTTGGGGTTAACCGCTCAGCACTCTTTGGGGCTGTCGACCCCACATTTTCAGGGTGTGTGTAGAAAGATTTCAGCAGTGTGGGGCAATATTTTCAGGATTTTAAGGATCAATGGGGGCGGGGGCGTGGTTTTCCCCAGAAAAAAAAAAAAAACGCCCCCATCGACCCCAAAAATTTTGAAAAAATTGCCCCACATTCTTGAAGTATTTCTACACACCCCTTGAAAATGTGGGGTCAATAGCCCCTAAACCGGCTGAGCGGTTAACCCCCAAATTTAGCCAACCACGCCCATAGACGCCAATGTTAAATACAGTCAATTTGGGGAGTTATAGCTCAGCCCAGTTTTGGGATATCCAGGCCAAATTTTCAAGAACTTTAGAGGAACACTTCAAGAGTATGAGGTAATTTTTTCAGAACTTGGGGGTTCAAGGGGACCGCAGGGATGTGGCTTGAGTTTTGACAAATATGGGGTGCCCCCAAAACGCCCATCAACATTTTTACACCCCTGGCCCCCTAGAGTGAGTGTCCCTCTACCCCTCCTGAAAATTTGGCCTTGATACCCCAAAACCGGGCTGAGCTATGACCACCAAAGTGACCAAAGTGAGCCAACCGCGCCCATAGGCGCCAATGTTAAATATGGTCAATTTGAGGGGTCATAGCTCAGCCCAGTTTTGGGGTATCGAGGCCAAATTTTCAGGAGGGGTAGAGGGACACTCACTATAGGGGGCCAGGCGTGTAAAAATTTTGGGGGGCGTTTTAGGTGCACCCCACATTTGCCGAAACTCAAGCCACATCCCTACGGTCCCCTTGACCCCCCAAGTTCTGAAAAAATTAGCCCATACTCTTGAAGTGTTCCTCTAAAGCTCCTGAAAATTTGGGCTTGATAACCAAAACCGGGCAGAGCTATGACCCCCCAAAGTGAAGGTATTTAACATTGACGCCTATGGGCGCGATTGGCTCACTTTGGGGGATAATCGCTAAGCACACTTTGGGGCTATCGACCCCACATTTTCAGGGGGTGTGTAGAAAAACTTCAGCAGTGTGGGGCAATATTTTCAGGATTTTAGGGGTCAACGCGGGCGGGGGCATGATTTTCCCCAGACAAAAAAATAAGCCTCGCCCCCGTCGACCCCAACAATTTTGAAAAAATTGCCCCACATTCTTGAAGCGTTTCTACACAACCTTGAAAATGTGGGGTCAATAGCCCCAAAGAGTGCTGAGCGGTTAAACCCCAAAGTGAGCCAACCGCGCCCATAGGCGCCAATGTTAAATACGGTCAATTTGGGGGGTTATAGCTCAGCCCGGTTTTGGGGTATCCAGGCCAAATTTTCAGGGGATTTAGTGGAACACTTCAAGAGTATGAGTTATTTTTTTCAGAACTTGGTGGGTCAAGGGGACCGCAGGGATGTGGCTTGAGTTTTGGCAAATGTGGGGTGAGCCCAAAATGCCCCCCAAAATTTTTACACACCTGGCCCCCTAGAGTGAGTGTCCCTCTACCCCTCCTGAAAATTTGGCCTCAATAACCCAAAACCGGGCTCAGCTATGACTCCCCAAAATGACCAAAGTTAGCCAACCGCGCCCATAGGCACCAATGTTAAATACGGTCACTTTGGGGGGTCATAGCTCAGCCCGGTTTTGGGGTATCAAGGCCAAATTTTCAGGAGAGGTAGAGGGACACTCACTCTAGGGGGCCAGGTGTGTAAAAATTTTGGGGGGCATTTTAGGGGCACCCCACATTTGCCGAAACTCAAGCCACATCCCTTCGGTCCCCTTGACCCCCAAGTTCGGAAAAAATTACCCCATACTCTTGAAGTGTTCCTCTAAAGCCCCTGAAACTTTAGCCTTGATAGCCCAAAACCAGGCAGAGCTATGACCCCCCAAAGTGACCGTATTTAACATTGGCGCCTATGGGCGCAGTTGGCTCAATTTGGGGGTTAACCGCTCAGCACTCTTTGTGGCTATCGACCCCACATTTTCAGGGTGTGTGTAGAAAGATTTCAGCAGTGTGGGGCAATATTTTCAGGATTTTAAGGATCAACGGTGGCAGGGGCGTGGTTTTCCCCAGAAAAAAAATAAGCCCCGCCCCCCTCGACCCCAAAAATTTTGAAAAAATTGCCCCACTTTCTTGAAGTGTTTCTACACACCCCTTGAAAATGTGGGGTCAATAGCCCCAAAACCGGGCTGAGCGGTTTACCCCCAAAGTGAGACAACCATGCCCATAGGTGCCAATGTTAAATACAGTCAATTTGGGGGGTTATAGCTCTGCCCTGTTTTGGGCTATCCAGGCCAAATTTTTAGGGGATTTAGAGGAATACTTCAAGAGTATGCGGTAATTTTTTCAGAACTTGGGGGTTCAAGGGGACCGCAGGGATGTGGCTTGAGTTTCTGCAAATGTGGAGTGCCCCCAAAACGCCCCCCAAAAATTTTGACACCACTGGCCCCCTAGAGTGAGTGTCCCTCTACCTTTCCTGAAAATTTGGCCTCGATACCCCAAAACCGGGCTGAGCTATGACCCCCAAAGTGACCAAATTGAGCCAACCACGCCCATAGGCGCCCATGTTAAATACGGTCACTTTGGGGGGTCATAGCTCAGCCCGTTTTTTTGGTATCGAGGCCAAATTTTCAGGAGGGGTAGAGGGACACTCACTCTAGGGGGCCACGGTTGTAAAAATTTTGGGGGGCGTTTTAGGGGCATCCCACATTTGTCGAAACTCAAGCCACATCCCTGCGGTCCCCTTGACCCCCCAAGTTCTGAAAAAATTACCCCCTACTCGAGATGTGTTCATCTAAAGCTCCTGAAAATTTGGCCTTGATACCCTAAAATTGGGCTGAGCTATGACCCCCCAAAATGACCGTAATTAACATTGGCGCCTATGGGCACGGTTGGCTCACTTTGGGGGTTAACCGCTAAGCACTCTTTGGGGCTATCGACCCCACATTTTCAGGTGGTGTGTAGAAAGACTTCAGCAGTGTGGGGCAATATTTTCAGGATTTTAGGTGTCAATGGGGGTGGGGGCATGGTTTTCCCCAGACAAAAACATAAGCCCCGCCACCGTCGACCTCAAATCTTTTGAAACAATTGCCCCACATTCTTAAAGTGTTTCTACACAGCCCCTAAAAATGTGGGGTCAATAGCCCCAAAGAGTGCTGAGCGGTTAACCCCCAAAGTGAGCCAACCGCGCCCGTGGTCGCCAATGTTAAATACGGTCAATTTGGGGAGTTATAGCTCAGCCCGGTTTTGGGATATCCAGGCCAAATTTTCAGGGGCTTTAGAGGAACACTTCAAGAGTATGAGGTAATTTTTTCAGAACTTGGGAGCTCAAGGGGACCGCAGGGATGTGGCTTGAGTTTTGGCAAATGTGGGGTGCCCCCAAAACGCCCCCCAAAATTTTTACACCCCTGGCCCCCTAGAGTGAGTGTCCCTCTACCCCTCCTGAAAATTTGGCCTCGATACCCCAAAACTGGGCTGAGCTATGACCCCCCAAATTGACCAAAGTGAGACAATCGCGCCATTAGGCGCCAATGTTAAATACGGTCAATTTGGGGGGTCATAGCTCAGCCCAGTTTTGGGATATCGAGGCCAAATTTTCAGGAGGAGTAGAGGGACACTCACTATAGGGGGCCAGGCGTGTAAAAATTTTGGGGGGCGTTTTAGGGGCACCCCACATTTGCTGAAACTCAAGCCACATCCCTACGGTCCCCTTGACCCCCCAAGTTCTGAAAAAATTAGCCCATACTCTTGAAGTGTTCCTCTAAAGCTCCTGAAAATTTGGGCTTGATATCTAAAACCTGGCTGAGCTATGACCCCCCAAAGTGAACGTATTTAACATTGATGCCTATGGGCGCAGTTGGCTCACTTTGGGGGATAACCGCTAAGCACTCTTTGGGGCTATCGACCCCAAATTTTCAGGGGGTGTGTAGAAAGACTTCAGCAGTGTGGGGCAATATTTTCAGGATTTTAGGGTTCGACGGGGGCGGGGGCATGGTTTTTCCCAGATAAAAAAATAAGCCCCGCCCCTGTCGACCCCAAAAAATTTGAAAAAATTGCCCCACATTCTTGAAGTGTTTCTACACAAACTTTCAAAATGTGAGGTCAATAGCCCCAAAGAGTGCTGAGTGGTTAAGCCCCAAAATGAGCCAACCCCGCCCTCAGGTGCCAATGTTAAATACGGTCAATTTGGGGAGATATAGCTCAGCCCGGTTTTGGGGTATCCAGGCCAAATTTTTAGGTGCTTTAGAGGAACACTTCAAGAGTATGAGGTAATTTTTTCAGAACTTTGGGGCTCAAGGGGACCGCAGGGATGTGGCTTGAGTTTTGGCCAATGTGGGGTGCCCCCAAAACGCCCCCAAAAATTTTTACACCCCTGGCACCCTAAAGTCAGTGTCCCTCTACCCCTCCTGAAAATTTGGCCTCGATACCCCAAAACCGAGCTGAGCTATGACCCCCCAAATTGACCAAAGTGAGCCAACCGCGCCCATAGGCACCAATGTTAAATACAGTCACTTTGGGGTGTCATAGCTCAGCCCGGTTCTGAAGTATCGAGGCCAAATTTTCAGGAGGGGTAGAGGAACACTCACTCTAGGGGGCCAGGGGTGTAATAATTTTGGGGGACGTCTTAGGGGCACCACACATTTGTCGAAACTCAAGCCACATCCCTGCGGTCCCCTTGACCCACAAGTTCTGAAAAAATTACTCTATACTCTTGAAGTGTTCCTCTAAAGCTCCTAAAAATTTGGGCTTGATACACTAAAACCGGGCTGAGCTATGACCCCCCAAAATGTCAATATTTAACATTGGCGCCTGCGGGTGGGGTTGGCTCACTTTGGGGGTTAACCGCTCAACACTTTTTGGAGCTATCGACCCCACATGTTTAGGGGTTGTGTAGAAAGACGTCAGCAGTGTGGGGCAATATTTTCAGGATTTTAGGTGTAAACGGGGGCGGGGGGCGTGGTTTTCCCCAGACAAAAAAATAAGCCCAGTCCCAATCGACCCCAAAAATTTTAGAAAAATTGCCCCACATTCTTGAAGTATTTCTACACACCCCCTGAAAATGTGGGGTCAATAGCCCTAAAGAGTGCTGAGGAGTTAACTCACAAAGTGAGCCAACCACGCCCATAGGCGCCAATGTTAAATAAGGTCAATTTGGGGAGTTATAGCTCAGCCCAGTTTTGGGATATCCAGGCCAAATTTTCAGGAATTTAGAGGAACACTTCAAGAGTAAGAGGTAATTTTTTCAGAACTTGGGGGGTCAAGGGGACCGCAGGGATGTGGCTTGAGTTTTGGCAAATATGGGGTGCCCCCAAAATGCCCCCCAAAATTTTTACACCCCTGGCCCCCTAGAGTGAGTGTCCCTCTACCCCTCCTGAAAATTTGACCTCGATACCCCAAAACCGAGCTGAGCTATGACCCCCCAAATTGACCAAAGTGAGCCAACCACGCCAATAGGCGCCAATGTTAAATACGGTCAATTTGGGGGGTCATAGCTCAGCCCAGTTTTGGGGTATCGAGGCCAAATTTTCAGGAGGGGTAGAGGGACACTCACTATAGGGGGCCAGGCGTGTAAAAATTTTGGGGGGCGTTTTAGTGGCACCCCACATTTGCCGAAACTCAAGCCACATCCCTACGGTCCCCTTGACCCCCCAAGTTCTGAAAAAATTAGCCCATACTGCTGAAGTGTTCATCTAAAGCGCCTGAAAATTTGGGCTTGATACCCAAAACCGGGCTGAGCTATGACCCCCCAAAGTGACCGTATTTAATATTGACGCCTATGGGCGCAGTTGGCTCACTTTGGGGGATAACCGCTAAGCATTCTTTGGGGCTATCGACCCCACATTTTCAGGGGGTGTGTAGAAAGACTTCAGCAGTGTGGGGCAATATTTTCAGTAAATTTTAGGGGTCAACGGGGGCGGGGGCATGGTTTTCCCCCAGACAAAAAAATAAGCCCCGCCCCCGTAGACCCCAAAAAATTTGAAAAAATTGTCCCACATTCTTGTAGTGTTTCTACACAAACTTTGAAAATGTGAGGTCAATAGCCCCAAAGAGTGCTGAGCGGTTAACCCCCAAATTGAGCCAACCGCGCCCATGGGCGCCAATGTTAAATACGGTCAATTTGGGGTGTTATAGCTCAGCCCGGTTTTGCGGTATCCAGGCCAAATTTTCAGGGGCTTTAGAGGAACACTTCAAGAGTATGAGGTAATTTTTTCAGAACTTGGGGGTCAAGGGGACTGCAAGGATGTGGCTTGAGTTTTGGCAAATGTGTGGTGCCCTAAAAAACGCCCTCCAAAATTTTTACACCCCTGGCCCCATAGAGTGAGTGTCCCTCTACCCTTCCTGAAAATTTGGCCTCAATACCCCAAAACCGGGCTGAACTATGACCCCCCAAAATGACAAAAGTGAGCCAACCGCGCCCATAGGCGCCAATGCTAAACACAGTCATTTTGGGGGTCATAGCTCAGCCCGGTTTTGGGGTATCAAGACCAAATTTTCAGTAGGGGTAGAGGGACACTCACTCTAGGGGGGCAGGGGTGTAAAAATTTTGGGGGGCGTTTTAGGGGCACCCCACATTTGCCGAAACTCAAGCCACATCCCTGCGGTCCCCTTGACCCCCAAGTTCTGAAAAAATTACTCCATACTCTTGAAGGGTTCCTCTAAAGCTCCTAAAAATTTGGGCTTGATACCCTAAAACCGGGCTGAGCTACAACCCCCCAAAATGACCGTATTTAACTTTGGCGCCTATGGGCACGGTTGGCTCACTTTGGGGGTTAACCGCTCAGCACTCTTTGGGGCTATCGACCCCACATTTTCAGGGCGTGTGTAAAAAGACTTCAGCAGTGTGGGACAATATTTTCAGGATTTTAGGTGTCAACGGGGGCGGGAGGCGTGGTTTTCCCCAGACAAAAAATAAGCCCCAAAAATTTTGAAAAAATTGCCACACATTCTTGAAGTTTTTCTACACAACCTTTGAAAATGTGGGGTAAATAGCCCCAAAGGTTGCTGAGCGGTTAACCCCCAAAGTGAGCCAACCGCGCCCATAGGCGCCAATGTTAAATACGGTCAATTTGGGGGGTTATAGCTCAGCCCGGTTTTGGGTTATCCAGGCCAAATTTTTAGAGGATTTATTGGAACTCTTCTAGAGTATGGGGTAATTTTTTCAGAACTTGGGGGGTCAAGGGGACCGCAGGGATGTGGCTTGAGTTTCGGCAAATGTGGGGTGCACACAAAATGCCCCCCAAAATTTTTACACCCCTTGCCCCCTAGAGTGAGCGTCCCTCTACCCCTCCTGAAAATTTGGCCTCAATACTCCAAAACCGGGCTGAGCTATGACCCCCCAAAGTGACCAAAGTGAGCCAACCGCGCCCATAGGCGCCAATATTAAATATGGTCAATTTGGGGGGTCATAGCCCAGCCCAGTTTTAGGGTATCAAGGCCAAATTTTCAGGAGGGGTAGAGGGAAACTCACTATAGGGGGCCAGGGATGTAAAAATTTTGGGGGGCGTTTTAGGGGCACCCAACATTTGCCGAAACTCAAGCCACATCCCTGCGGTTCCCTTGAACCACCAAGCTCTGAAAAAATTACCCCATACTCTTGAAGTTTTCCGCTAAATCCCCTGAAAATTTTGCCTTGATACCCCAAAACTGGGCAGAGCTATGACCCCCGAAATGGACCGTATTTAACATTGGCACCTATAGGGGCGGTTGGCTCAGTTTGGGGGTTAACCGCTCAGCTCTCTTTGGGGCTATCGACCCCACATTTTCAGGGGGTGTGTAGAAAGACTTCAGCAGTGTGGGGCATAATTTTCAGGATTTTAGGGGTCAACGGGGGCGGGGGGCGTGCTTTTCCCCAGACAAAAAAATAAGCCCCGCCCCGTCGACCCAAAAATTTTTGAAAAAATTGCCCCACATTCTTGAAGTGTTTCTACACACCCCCTGAAAACTTGGGGTCAATATCCCCAAAGATTGCTGAGCGGTTAACCCCCAAATTGAGCCAACCGCGCCCATAGGCGCCAATGTTAAATACGGTCAATTTGGGGGGTTATAGCTCTGCCCGGTTTTGGGGTATCCAGGCCAAATGTTCAGGGACTTTAGAGGAACACTTCAAGAGTATGGGTAATTTTTTCAGAACTTGGGGGGTCAAGGGGCCACAGGGATGTGGCTTGAGTTTCGGCAAATGTGGGGTGCTTCCAAAATGCCCCCCAAAATTTTTACACCCCTGACCCCCTAGAGTGAGTGTCCCTCTACCCCTCCTGTAAATTTGGCCTCGATACCTCAAAACCGGGCTGAGCTATGACCCCCCAAATTGACCAAAGTGAGCCAACCGCGCCCATAGGCGCCAATGTTAAATACGGTCACCCCATACTCTTGAAGTGTTCCTCTAAAGATTCTGAAAAGTTGGGCTTGATACCCCAAAACTGGGCTGAGCTATGACCCCCCAAACTGACTGTATTTAACATTGGCGCCTATGGGCGCGGTTGGCTCACTTTGGGGGTTAACCGCTCAGCACTCTTTGTGGCTATCGACCCCACATTTTCAGGGGGTGTGTAGAAAAATTTCAGCAGTGTGGGACAATATTTTCAGAATTTTAGGGGTCAACGGGGCGGGGGGCGTGGTTTTCCCCAGACAAAAAAATAAGCCCCGCCCCCGTCGACCCCAAAAATTTTGAAAAAATTGCCCCACATTCTTGAAGTGTTTCTACACACCCCCTGAAAACGTGGGGTCAATATCCCCAAAGATTGCTGAGCGGTTAACCCCCAAATTGAGCCAACCGCGCCCATAGGCGCCAATGTTAAATACGGTCAATTTTGGGGCTTATAGCTCAGCCCGGTTTTGGGGTATCCAGGCCAAATGTTCAGGGGCTTTAGAGGAACGCTTCAAGAGTATGGGTATTTTTTTCAGAACTTGGGGGGTCAAGGGGCCCGCATGGATGTGGCTTGAGTTTTGGTAAATGTGGGGTGCTTCCAAAATGCCCCCCAAAATTTTTACACCCCTGACCCCCTAGAGTGAGTGTCCCTCTACCCCTCCTGTAAATTTGGCCTCGATACCTCAAAATCGGGCTGAGCTATGACCCCCCAAAGTGACCAAAGTGAGCCAACCGCGCCCTTAGGCGCCAATGTTAAATACGGTCACTTTGGGGGATCATAGCTCAGCCCGGTTTTGGGATATCAAGGCCAAATTTTCAGGAGGGGTAGATGGACACTCACTCTAGGGGGCCAGGGGTGTAAAAATTTTGGGGGGTGTTTTAGGGGCACCCCACATTTGCCAAAACTCAACTCACATCCCTGCGGTCCCCTTGAACCCCCAAGTACTGAAAAAAATACCCCATACTCTTGAAGTGTTCCTCTAAAGCCCCTAAAAAATTTGGCCTTGATACCCCAAAACCCGGCTGGGCTATGACCCCCAAAGTGACTGTATTTAACATTGGCCCCTATGGGCGCGGTTGGCTCACTTTGGGGGTTAACCGCTCAGCACTCTTTGTGGCTATCGACCCCACATTTTTAGGATGTGTGTAAAAAGATTTCAGCAGTGTGGGCCAATATTTTCAGAATTTTAGGGGTCAACGGGGCGGGGGGCGTGGTTTTCCCCAGACAAAAAAAATAAGCCCCTCCCCCGTCGACCCCAAAAAATGTAAAAAAATTTCCCCACATTCCTGAAGTGTTTCTACACACCCACTGAAAATGTGGGGTCAATAGCCCCAAAGATTGCTAAGCGGTTAACCCCCAAAGTGAGCCAACCGCAACCATAGGCGCCAATGTTAAATACAATCAATTTGGGGGGTTATAGCTCAGCCGGGTTTTTTGATATCCAGGCAAAATTCTCAGGAAATTTAGATGAACACTTCAAAAGTATGAATTAATTTTTTCAGATCTTGGGGGGTCAAGGGGACCGCAGGGATGTGGCTTGAGTTTCGGCAAATGTGGGGTGCCCCCAAAACGCCCCCCAAAATTTTTACACCCCTGGCCCCCTAGAGTGAGTGTCCCTCTACCTTTCCTGAAAATTTGGCCTCGATACCCCAAAACCGGGCTGAGCTATGACCCCACAAATTGACCAAAGTGAGCCAACTGCGCCCTTAGGCGCCAATGTTAAATACGGTCACTTTGGGGGGTTATAGCTCAGCCTGGTTTTGGGGTATCGAGGCCAAATTTTCACGGGCTTTAGAGGAACACTTCAAGAGTATGGGGTAATTTTTTCAGAACTTGTAGGCTCAAGGGGACCGCAGGGATGTGGCTTGAGTTACGGCAATTGTGGGGTGCCCCCAAAACGCCCCCCAAAATTTTTACACCGATGACCCCTAGAGTGAGTGTCCCTCTACCCCTTCTGTAAATTTGGCCTCAATACACCAAAACAGGGCTGAGCTATGACCCCCCAAAATGACCGTAATTAACATTTTCGCCTACGGGCGCGGTTGGCTCACTTTGGCGGTTAACCGCTCTGCACTCTTTGGGGCTATCGACCCCACATTTTCAGGGGGTGCGTAGAAAGACTTCAAGAATGTGGGGCTTGTTTTTTCAAAAATGTTGGGGTCAATGGGGAAACGGCCTATTTTGCTGTTGGTAAAACCACACCCCCCGCCCCCGTTGACACCTGAAATCCTGAAAATATTGCCCCACATTCTTGACGTCTTTCTACACACACTCTGAAAATTTGGTGTCGATATCCCCAAATGGGGCCAAGATTTAGCCCCCCAAATTAGGCCCGTTTAATGGTGCATGCCAGGGGTGGGGTCGCGGCTTTTGACCTGGTTTTGACCCCCAAAAACGCCTCCCAGCACAATAGTTTGTAACATTCTGCATTGTTTTTTCACCCTGAATCCAATGGCGCCATTTGCAAGTATCTAGCTATTTTACTCGCAAAGTTATGGGGTGCAAACAGGGGGCCCCCTCCAGGGACCACTTTGGGGGTTCATAGCTCCGTCCCCTTTGCTCAGATCACCCTAAAAATTGCTGTGCCTCTTAGTTATGACCCCCACAACAATGCTTGAGAGTCAGTTCGAATTATTAAAAAAAAAAATTTTGGGCCAAAAATTTCCTAAGCCCTCCTCCCCCCTTATGAAAATTTTGGCAAAAAAAATAAATTAATAATTCAAACTGACACCCAAGCATTGTTGTGGGGGATCATAACTAAGAGGCACAGCTATTTTTAGGGTGATCTGAGCAAAGGGGACGGAGCTATGTCCCCCCCAAAAGTGGTCCCTGGAAGGTGCCCCCGTTTTACACCCCACAACTTTGCGAGTAAAATAGCTAGAGACTTGCAAATGGTGCCATTGGATTCAGGGTGAAAAAACAATGCATAATGGTACAAACTATTGTGCTGGGAGGCGTTTTTGGGTGTCAAAACTGGGTCAAAAGCCGCTACTCCACCCCTGTGCAAGCACCATTAAGTGGGCCTACTTTGGGGGGCTATATCTCAGCCACATTTGTGGATATCGACACCAAATTTTCAAGGTGTGTGTAGAAAGACTTCAAGAATGTGGGGCAATTTTTTCAAAAATGTTGGGGTCAACGGGGGCAGGGCCTATTTTGTTGCTGGGAAAACCACACACCCCGCCCCTGTTGACCCCTGAAATCCTGAAAATATTGCCCCACATTCTTGAAGTATTTCTACACACACCCTGAAAATTTGGTGTCAATAGCCCCAAATGGGGCCGAGATTTAGCCCCCCAAAATAGGCCCATTTAATGGTGCTTGCCCAGGGGTGGGGTCGCGGCTCTTTACTTGGTTTTGACCACCAAAAACGCCTCCCAGCACAATAGTCTGTTACATCCTACATTGTTTTTTCACCCTGAATCCAATGGCACCATTTGCAAGTCTCTAGCTATTTTACTCGCAAAGTTATGGGGTGCAAACATGGGGCCCCCTCCATGGACCAATGCATGGGTGTCAGTTTGAATTATTCAAAAAAAAATTTTTTGCCAAAAATTTCATAAGGATGGGGGCTTAGGAAATTTTTGGCCAAAATTTTTTTTTTAATAATTCACCCCTGGAACATCTGCTGCCGCCGTGGATCCTCTGCTGCTGCCCCCGTGGATCCTCTGCTGCTGCCGCCGTGGATTGTCTGCTGCTGCCACCGTGGATCGTCTGCTGCCGCCGCAGTGGATCGTCTGCTGCCGCCGCCGTGGATCGTCTACCGCCGCCGCTGCTGATCCGCCGCCGCTGATCCGCAGCAGGTAGTATTGCCCCCACTCCCCCCGACCCCCCCTCCCTCCACTTTCATACCTGCACCCCGACCTCCGCTTCCTTTGCTCCCTCTCCCACGTCTTCATCCGCCGGCTGCTGCTCTCCTTCTGACAGCCAGTGGACTGTGATCACAGACAGCAGCAGGCTCAGTGTAAATGCCTTGCTCCTGTGATCACACCCACCATCCCCCAGTCCCAGTGATCTCACCCACCATCCCCCCCTCCCAGTGATCACCCCCCCTCCTAATGATCACCCCCCACCTCCCAATGATCACCCCTCCCCCCAGTGATCACCCCCCCATCACCAGTGTTCACCCCCCCGTCCCCAGTGTTCACACCCCCGTCCCCAGTGTTCACCCCCCATCCCAGTGATCATCCCCCCCGCAAACCCAGTGATCACCCCCCTGCTGCTGCCGCCTCCTGCTCCCCTTTCTGCCCCAGTAATCACCCCCTGATGCTGCCGGCCTCCTATCCCCCTTGCTGCTGCCGGCTCCTGCCCCTCTTTCTGCCCCAGTGATCACCCCACTTGCTGCTGCTGGCTCCTCCATCTACTCAGCCCCCTCCTACACCTGACCAACCCCTCATGCGCCCCGTATGCCTGAGTGCACCCCCTACGCCTGACAGCCCCCTACGCCTGACAGCCCCCACACGTGACTGCAGAAGGTTACATCAAGCACTCACACACACACGTACACTCACACTAAAAAAAATCGAAACTTTATTATTTTTTTGTACACACGCACACAGCACACAAAATGTCCCGCCCGTCCCGCTCATCCCAGTCTAGGGCGTACTCAGCTGAGGAGGCTATGTCAGGTTGGTGTGTATGTTGTAGTGTATGTGAGGTTGTGTGTGTGTGTGGTGTATACAGGAGGGAGTAGGGCCAGGGGTGTAAAAAATGTTGGGGGGCGTTTTGGGGGCACCCCACATTTGCCGAAACTCAAGCCACATCCCTGTGGTCCCCTTGACCCCCCCAAGTTCTGAAAAAATTACCCCATACTCTTGAAGTGTTCCTCTAAAGCCCCTGAAAATTTGGCCTCGATATCCCAAAACCGGGCTGAGCTATGACCCCCCATAGTGACCAAGGTGAGCCAACCGCGCCCGTAGGTGCCAATGTTAAATACGGTCACTTTAGGGGGTCATAGCTCAGCCCGGTTTTTGGGTATTGAGGCCAAATTTTCAGGGGCTTTAGAGGAACACTTCAAGAGTATGGGGTAATTTTTTCAGAACTTGGGGGGGTCAAGGGGACCGCAGGGATGTGGATTGAGTTTCAGTAAAGGTGGGGTGCCCCCAAAACACCCCCCAAAATTTTTACACCCCTGGCCCCCTAGAGTGAGCGTCCCTCTACTTCTCCTGAAAATTTGGCCTCGATACCCCAAAACTGGGCTGAGCTATGACCCCCCAAAAAGTCAGTGAGTGAGTGAGTGAGGAAGAGAACTAGAACTAACTAGAAATTCTATCGATAGCGCCACACCCTTGCGCCATCTGTTTCCCGCCAAAAACAGAGCCATACCATCGACAGCAGCCAAAGGGCTCAAGGTGCGGCTAAGCTGAAAACAGCCATGGAATCATCCATAGATAATCGGTAATGGTAAAAAAGAGACGTTTGCTTATTTAACCCCTTAAGGACCAGAGGTGGGGTCGCGGCTTTTGACCCGGGTTTGACTAATTAGAAACTCTATCGATAGCGCCACACCCTTGCGCCATGTGGCTGCTGTCGATGGTATGGCTCTGTTTTGGCGGGAAACAAAGGGCTCAAGGTGCGGCTAAGTTGAAAACAGCCATGGAATCATCCAGAGATAATCGGTAACGGTAAAAAAGAGACGTTTGCTTATTTAACCCCTTTAGGACCAGAGGAGGGGTCGCGGCTTTTGACCCGGTTTTGACCCCCCAAAAACGCCTCCCATCGGTAACGGTAAAAAAGAGACGTTTGCTTATTTAACCCCTTAAGGACCAGAGGTGGGGTCGCGGCTTTTGACCCGGTTTTGACCCCTAAAAACGCCTCAAAGCAAAATAGTCGGGAATATTCTGCATTGTTATTTCACTCTGAATCCAATGGCGCCATTTGCAAGTCTCTAGATAGTTTATTCGCAAAGTTATCGGGGTGCAAACTAGGGGGCCCCCTCCAGGGACCATTTTAGGAGGTCACAGCTCAGCCCGATTTTGGGGTATCGAGGCCAACTTTTCAGGGGCTTTAGAGGAACACTTCAAGAGTATGGGGCAATTTTTTCAAAAGTGTTGGGGTCAATGGGGGCGGGGCATATTTTTTTGCTGTGAAAACCTACGCCCCCCCCCGCCCCCGCTGACCCCTACAATCGAGAAAATATTGTTCCACACTCCTGAAGTCTTTCTACACACCCTGAAAATTTGGTGTCAATATCCCCAAATGGGGCCGAGATATAGCCCCCCAAATTTAACCCCTTAAGCCCCGGAACATTTTCCGTTTTTGCATTTTCGTTTTTTGCTCATCTTGTTCCCAGAGCCATAGCGTTTTTATTTTTTGGTCAATATGGCCATGTGAGGGCTTATTTTTTGCGGGACGAGTTCTACTTTTCAAAGACTTTACTATTTTTACCATGTCATGTACGGGAAAACGGGAAAAAATTTCCAAGCGCCGTTAAATTTCAAAAAAAGTGCAATACCACTGAGGTTTTTTTTTTTTTTTTTTTTTTACCATGTTCACTGAATGCTACAACTGACCTGCCATTATTATTCTCCAGGTCATTTTGAGTTCGCAGACGTCAAATATGTATAGGTTCTTTTTTATTTAAGTGGTGAAAAACAATTCCAAAATTTGCTAAAAAAAATAAATAAATTAAATGGTCCATATTCCTAGACCCGTAGCGTCTCAATTTTTTGGGATCTGGGGCCATGTTAGGGCTTATTTTTTGCGCTCCGAGCTGATGTTTTTATTGATGCTATTTTGGGTAGATCCGATGTTTTGATTGTCCGTTATTGCACTTTATTGCAATTTTACAGCGACCAAAAAACGTAATTCTGGCGTTTAGAATTTTTTTCTCGTTACACTGTTCACTGATCGGATTAATTCTTCTCTTATATTGATAAATCGGGCGATTCTGAAGGTGGCGTTACCAAATATGTGTACGTGGGGGTTTTTTTTAATGATTTTATTTTGAATGGGGCAAAAGGGGGGTGATTTAAACTTTTATATTTTTTTATTTTTTTCATATTTTTTAAAACTTTTTTTTTTTCCCTTTTTGCTTGCTTCTGTAGTCTCCATAGGAGACTAGAAGAAGCACTCTTTTGAGCGGCTCTGCTACATGCAGGGGACGAGCAGATCCCTAGCATATAGCAGAAAGTGTCCTGTGCTATGAGTGCTGACCACTAGGTGGCGCTCATAGCGAAAGGATCATTACAACCACTGATGTCTGCTGCAGACCCAGGGTTGTCATGACCACCCATCGGCGACCCGCGAACATGTGACGGGGTCGCCGATGGGCGGGGTAAGTGACGCGCTTCCAGGAAGCGCTCGTTAAATGCCCCTGTCGCGATTCCACACGTGCCTGTTGCGTGCACATGTCATCTGTAATAATCAGCTGACATGTGCTCGGTTCAGTGCGGGCTCAGTGCAGCAGCCCTCACTGAACGGGAAGATAACAACATAAATTTCCCCTTTATGCATTTACTTATTTTATTAATTTATTTATTTTTTCTTTTTTTCTTCATTTACTTTCTAGGCAGTTCAGAATGACAAAGACCTGTCCAATTTGTCACAAACCGTCAAACCAACTTGCGCAGCATCTACATCAACACTGTCTTAAAACATGTGGAGTCAAGTAGAGGATGGATGTTATGATCTGCTACAAGCACTAAGGAAAGACAGGAGATCTGTCCCTACAATTGAACTAAGCTGGATCCCTACGATGTAACGGGGAACCTGATCCTGCGATCAGACCCGCTAAAGTCCTCGGCTAGTCTGAACGAAGACCTATAGATGTGAGGGAGTGATCCCTACAAGAACTAGGGACTGGGAGAAAGATGGACACCTCCTAGCAGAAATTGTAGCAGTAAAAAGATGAACAAACAACATAGAACATAGAGGTCCGAAGACCTAGCTAAACTGACTGAGAAAGGTTACAAAGCACCTGGCTAGCTTAAGAGTAGAAATTACAATGAAGTCCAGCATGGCCAGGAGGGCGGAGCAGGATTAAATAGGCAAAAAAGGTCATGTGACCAGCAAGATAGAAAAAACCTAACAGGAGAGTTCTAACAGTACTCCCTCTTCTATGAGGATCCTCCGGATCCCCAAGGCCCAGGCCTATCAGGAAACCTCCTGTGAAATGCTCTGACAAGTCTGGAAGCAGAAACATCATCCGCCCTCACCCATGAGTTATCCTCGGGACCGAAATCCTTTCAAGCGACGAGATACTGCAAACTCCGTCTATACCGTCTAGAATTTAAGATGCGGGAAATTTCATATTCCCCGCCCTCCACCACCAGAGGAACAGTGGCAGTGGCGTCTCTATTAGATGCATCAGCTTTTTTCAATAGAGAAACATGAAACACCGGATTAATCTTCCAGGAGGTGGGAACCTCCAACCTAACAGCAGATTGGTTAACTACCTGAAGCACCTTAAAGGGCTCTACAAACTTGGGACCCAATTTTTTAGAAGGAATCCTCCACCGCATATTCTTAGAGGACAACCAAACCATGTCCCCAATAGCAAAGAAAACCTCTTGCCGTTTCCTATCAAAGTACCTCTTAGATTTTTTGTTAGCCTCCTGAAGATTACCAGGCACATCCGTCCAAACTCTCTCCAAATCACCCGAAAAACTCTCCTCCTCAGGCACAGCCGATACCAATTTGGAGAATGACCCAAAAGACGGATGTCTCCCAGAACAACAAAAAAAAGGCGAACACCCAGCAGAAAAGGATGTATGGTTGTTAAGAGCAAATTCAGCAAGTGGCAGAAACTCAGACCACCCCTCTTGATTGTCTGCCACAAAACAACGCAAGAACTGCTCAACATCCTGGTTCTTCCTTTCTGTCTGGCCATTAGACTCAGGATGATATCCAGATGAAAATGACAAATGAACTCCCAACCTGTCACAAAAGGCACGCCATAAACGAGCCACGAACTGAGGTCGACCTATCAGAAACAATGTCAGTAGGAACGCCATGGAGTCTGACAATTTCCTTGACAAAGGCCTTAGCGAGTGTCTTAGCGCAGGGCAATTTGATGAAGGGAACCAAGTGACACATCTTGCTAAAACGGTCCACGACCACCCAGATGACCGTGAAACCCTCAGAGGGGGGAAGGTCAGTAATAAAGTCCATAGCCAGGTGCATAGGCGGATTATAATGAGGGCAATCCGGGCGACCGCCCGGGGCCCCGAGCCTGCAGGGGGCCCGCGGCTCCAGGCGGGGTGTCTAATGCCGGATTGCCCTCATTATAAGTCCGGTCCGCCGCGGCACATACCGGTAGCAGTGGCGGGAGGGGGGCCCCGGACCGCTCCCCCAGCAGCGGCCGCCGCTACTTCTTCATTAGCCGGGCCAGCACTGCAGCAGTTAACTTCCCTGTGCTGGCCCGGCCGCATCACTGCTAGGAGACACAGCCCTGTGCACGGCCTTGTCTCCTAGCTCTGACTTCACGCAGTACGTCCCAGCCTGCACTGCTGCAACGGAGAAGAGAGAGAGCAGGCAGGAGGAATGGAGCCGGGGGATGGCGAGTGTGTATGTATGTGTGTGTGTGTGTATGTATGTGTGTGTGTGTGTGTGGGCAGGTGTGTGTGTGTGTCTGTGTGGGCAGGTGTGTGTGTGTGTGTCTGTGTGGGCAGGTGTGTGTGTGTGTGTGTCTGTGTGGGCAGGTGTGTGTGTGTGTGGGCAGATGTGTGTGTATGTGTGTGTGTGTGTGTGTGTGTGGGCAGGTTAGAAAGTCTTGCCCTGTTGAACACTACACCTGACTTGAGGCCACCACCTCTTGGCTGTCCAATGTTCTTGCTTCTCTAGGGCTCTTCTCATATATTCATTATACCAGCTCCCCAGAATACCAAAGCTAGGGAGGGTGACCGTGAGCCCTGGTGGTGGTCATAACTGCAGCCACCCAGGGGCAATACTCCATAACAACAATCCCCTAAGGTGGTGTAGGATGTAAGGACCTATTCACACTACATTCATCGCTGCATTCAGGTCTTTACACAAGGCTTACAACTGAATCCCTGAAATTCAGGATTGTGCTGTCTGAACTGAGACATCTGAAAGCAGAGCAAATGGAGCTTAAAGATTCAGACTTTAGCCTCGGTTTGCCTTTGTTCAAATCAATGGCTATGTCAAGGCACATCTGAATGCCATTTTTCAGGGAAGCATGGAAAGAGGAGATGAATGCATTGCAAAATTCAGTGTGAATAGGCCCTTATATCTGGAGTCTTGATATTGATGCCACATGCATTTTACTTGTTTTTAACTTAAAAAAAAAAAATACACACACACAAATTATACACACACACACACTATACATACACACACATTATACACACACACACACTATACATACACACACAGATGTGTGTGTGGGCATGTGTGTGTGGGCAGGTGTGTGTGTGTGGGGGCAGGTGTGTGTGTGTGTGCGCATGTGTGTGTGTGGGCAGGTGTGTGTGTGTGTGGGCAGGTGTGTGTGTGATGTCTGTCTGTTTGTGTGTGTGTGTGTGTGTGGGCAGATGTCATTGTGTGATGTCTGTTTGTATGTATTTTTGTGTTTCAAATGTGTTTATGCGTGTCTGTATATGTTTGTGTGTGTGCATGCGGCCTCCTGCTGAGTATAGTTGGCGCCGTGTGGCCTCCTGATGTCTCTGGGGGGGGTGCCATGTGGCCTCCCGCTGTGTATAGATGGCTACGTGCGCCCACCCGCTGTGTATAGATGGCTACGTGCGGCCCCCCGCTGTGTATAGACGGCGCCGTGCGCCCCCCGCTGTGTATGGATGGCTACGTGCGCCCCCCGCTGTGTATAGATGGCAACGTGCGGCCCCCCGCTGAGTATAGATGTTGCCGTGCGGCCTCCTGCTGTGTATAGATGGCAACGTGCGGCCCCCCGCTGAGTATAGATGTCGCCGTGCGGCCTCCTGCTGTGTATAGATGGCTACGTGCGGCCTCCTGCTGAGTATAGTTGGCGCCGTGCGGCCTCCTGATGTCTCTGGGGGGGGCGCCATGTGGCCTCCCGCTGTGTATAGATAGCTACGTGTGCCCCCCCCGCTGTGTATAGATGGCGCCGTGCGCCCCCCGCTGTGTATAGATGGCTACGTGCGCCCCCCGCTGTGTATAGATGGCAACGTGCGGCCCCCCGCTGAGTATAGATGTCGCCGTGCGGCCTCCTGCTGTGTATAGATGGCTACGTGCGGCCTCCCGCTGAGTATAGATGGCGCTGTGCGGCCTCCTGCTGTCTCTGGGGGGAGCGCCGTGCGGCATCTATACTCAGCAGGAGGCTACACGTAGCCATCTATACATGTATACTCAGCAGGAGGCCGCACATAGCCATCTATACGGTGCCATCTATACACAGCGGGAGGCCGCACGGCGCCATCTATACAAAGCGGGAGGCCGCACGGCGCCATCTATACACAGCGGGAGTCTCAGTGCTTTGCAAGAGCAGTCAATAAATTCTGCTTGACTAATTCTGAGCACCATAAAGTCTGGTTCGCTTCTAACCTGCTGTCTTCATTTTCAGCTTGCTGAATTCTAACTCATTTACTGTCATTCGAGACGATGCCTTTGCTGGTCTCTTTCACCTTGAATACCTGTAAGCGCTCCACTTAATGTCATATTTTTGATTCTGTTCTTCTTCATCTTTTGGCATGTGCAATTGTATGAGCAAGTATTCATATGAATTTATGACCTACTTTAACCTTCGAGGACCTTAAATTTTATTCAATCAATTTTTTTTCCAGTTTCAAACTATGGGACATATATGTGCCTTGGTCCTCAAAGGGTTTTAAAAGGGGCTGCAAACATAAATACGAAAAAAATAATTCAATTAGTGCTTTTTGTGTTCATTTAATTTTTATTTGAAGTCCATTTTTTTTATATACCTTGAAATTAAGCCCTACCCAATGGAATGAAACCCTACCTACATGACATCTGAGAGCTACATGGATCCCGCTTGTGAGGTGCCTGTCCGTCACTACTATTCAGTTTTAGGGTCCACTCAATAAGCCATATATTCTCTCATGCAAGAGAATAGGGCCAATTATGCTAATGACACTCGGCTCAAACTCTGTCAGAGCTTCAACTGAGTATGATCCAATTCTCTCGCAGCACAGATATGGAGAAGATGGAGAACTTAATTTCTCCATCTTCTCCATAGTCTCTGTGAGCGTTCATCGGACTGCACTTGGATGACATCCGAGTGCAGTCCAATATTTTACGTGCACCCATAGACATGTATGGGTGCACATGGTCCGAATATCGAATGAGATTATTTTCTCATGCCAACAATCGCAGATCTGCACTATCCCATAGTATAACATAGGGCCGAGTCCTATCCGATAAAACATCACATAGCATTCGGCCGTGTTATACGACAGTGTGAGCGAGCACTTAGAGTCAAGGAATATTCACATGCTGATGATGATATTACTCTCCAAGTGTAAATTTTTTTAGGCGAGTTCATAGTAAATGCTTTGCCTTTTTGACATGTGATCAACTAAAGAACAAGAAAGATTTAGGACCTCCCCTATAGAGAAACGGAAAATAGTTTGGAGGACTTGCATGTCCTTTTTTATTTATTATGAGAAAATCATAAAAGATCCAGTTTTTTAACCATGCTGTGACTTTCTGCTGAGGGAGAGGGGGAGAGCTGCCCTATTCAGAGTCTGTAATAAGACCTGCTGACAAAAGTGTTGAAGATACAGTCTAATGTGAATTAACAATGAAAAAAAGTTAATTTCACAAATGGCTTGTATTTTTTTTAATACAAACTTTTTTGTGTTTACAGCTCCTTTAAAGGGAATCTGTCATCAGGTTTTTGCCACCTAATCTGAGAGCAGCATAATGTAGGGTTAGAGGCACTGATTCCAGTAATGTGTCACTTACTGGGCTGCTTAGTGTTGTTTTGATAAAATCATTGATTTGTCAGAAGGTAATTATCACTAGATGACTAGTAAGTTCTGTAGGACCCCACCCCCATCACTGATCAGTAGATTTCTGTGTACACTGAGCATGGGCAGAAAGCTGCCAATCAGTGGTGTGGGTGGGGCTATACAGAGCGCAGCATTCAGAGAGCTGCTAGATCTGTAGCAGATAAAACGGTGATTTTCTCAAAATGACAACAAGCAGCTGAAAAAGTGACACATCGCTGGAATCAGGGTATCTGCCCCAATATTGTGCTGCTCTCAGATGAGGCAGCACAATTAATATTGTGCCAAATTAATTTCCCGTGAACTATCACATGATCTATCACAGGGGATCATGTGACATGTCACGTGATAAATCAGGTGTGGGGGGGGGCCCGCGCCTTCTAAACTGCTCGGGGCCCTTGCTACTCTTCATCCACCCCTGGCCAGATGTGTCCAAGGTGCACTAGGAACCTCCAGAGGGCAAAGCAACCCCGCAGCAGGAGTATGTGAAGACTTAGATCTAGCACACACAGTACATTGACGCACCCACTTAATGACTTCCTTCTGCCATCCAGGCCACCAAAAACTGCGACCCACAAGTCTCTTGGTCTCAGAAATTCCTGGATGACCTGCCAACCGAGACTCATGACACTCAACAAACAAATCTCTCCTAAAGGTCCTAGGTGCAAACAACCTCCCATGGGGAGTGTTAGATGGGGCATTCTCCTGAGCTTTAAGAATCTCATCCTCCAAAACGGAGTCCAATGCAGCAATCACAACACCTTCTTGTAAAATGCTTTCTTCCTCCTCAGCACCGACCATGGGAGAAAAGCTGCAAGACAAAGTATCAGCTTTAACATTCTTGGTACCCGGGATGTAAGTAACAGAAAAATTAAACCGCGAGAAAAAAAGTGCCCACCTAGCCTGACGGGCATTCATTGGCAGCATCAAGATAGATCAGATTTTTATGATCAGTGAAAACCTGAATGGGAAATTCAGCACCTTCCAAGAGATGAAGCCAATGTTCAAATGCGAGTTTAATAGCCAGCAATTCCCGATTACCAATATCATAAATAAGTTCAGTCTCAGAAAAATTTTTTGAAAAAAGGCACAAGGATGTACTCCATTCTTGTTTTCCTGAGACAACACCGCACCGACCCCCACAGAAGAAGCATCAACTTCAACCAAAAACGGCCTAGTCACATCAGGCTGCATAAGGATGTCGGCAGTAGTGTTGAGCCACCCCCATAGTGTTCGAGTTCGGTTCGGTTCGTCGAACACCCGTGTGTTCGCCGAACTGTTCGTCGAACTGTTCGTCGAACACCTTCGAACACCGTTAAAACCAATGGCAGGCAAACAAAAACACATAGAAACACATAGAAAACACCTTCAAAGGTGTCCAAAAGCTGACAAACTGCTCAGAAGACACAACTAACACATGGAAAAGTGACAAGTACATATAGTCATGCGAAAAGAAAAGAGGTGGAGGAGTAAAAGGAGGGGGAGACACAGATATAGGCATGTCATGCCCTTCTAAAATCCAAAAAGTGAGAAGCGGACACGTTCAGTCCGCTCCTGCCCATGCCACCTCCGTGTCGCCGGGTTTCTGCCAGAGCCGCGGTGAACCCTGACGGCCAGCCCCCCTCTCCCAATACTGGTGCCTGTCCGCTGGTGGGTCGAGCGAGCCCCCCTGTGGTGGAGGCAGCTCTAAGCTTTTTAATTTAAATTGTCTCTCTAATTTGAATGAATACACTTTAAATCCATTTACAAGGATCTATTGGAGGGCAAGTCTCATGCCAGCAGCCGCGTAATTCCAGCTCCAGTAGCGTCCACTAAAGCTGCTGCAGTTAAAAAGCTTTTATAAGGATCGAGTTCGGCTGTCCACCGCAAGGCGTCCTACTGCCAGTCCCAGCCCCTATGCCTTGGAGTGCCTCCTGATGCTCTTCACTGAGTATCCCGCGGTCCCGAAGCATTTCCTTTGAAAAAATTAAGTGTCCAAACTACAGGTGGTGTAGCTTGCTTAACAGCCGGGATAATCCGCTGACTAGCAGACACTGCTACTAGGCACAAAGTATTTCCTGGGCTAGATGCAGTTAAAAATTTGTAATTAGATACTCTCGTTGGATGCTGAGAAAGCATTCCATAGAGTCTCCTGGCACGCCATATATGATTCTCTTAAAAAGCTTGGGGTAGGGGTCTAGGGGACCCTTTTATAGCCAAAATCACAGCCCTGTATCACAATACGTCACCTAGGCTGAAGATGAATGGAACTGTAGCACCCTGAGGGCTCGGTTGCTACAGAGGTATTGCACCTCACCCAGAGGTGTGATATCTCACTCTCAGGTAAGGATGGAGTGTGGATCAGGACCCCGACACCTGCATGCATTACACCACATTGCCGTGGGGCAGGGCGACCAATATGCCCCTGAGATGGGCACGACAGTCACTGACCCTGGCTGGAGTGGGAGGAGGGAACACTGAGGAAGGGGAACCCTGTAGTGCAGGAGCAGGGAGGAAGCAGTTCCTGGGTGCATTGATAAGGGAGTATAAAAGGTGGGCACCATATTAGTTCAGTGCAGAGAAGTCTGAGCAGAAGTGACAGGGAGCAGGGGCTCTGCATGAACTCTGCTCCGGAGGCGGGCCTAGTAACACAGGCCCAGGCCTGGAAGAGGGAGAAGGAAGGAAGAGGAGCGGAGAAGGCTCCAGGAATGAGGAACGAAGGGATCCCAGGGTTGCGGACGGGCGAGTCACCACCGCACGCCCGAATCCACCTGCGTAGAGGGGTCAGGCCAAAGGGGGAGACCGGTCCCTGAAACTAGTGGAGGCGGGAAACGACCCTCAGCTAGAAACCGGAGGCTGTGACATTTTATGTGGCGCAGCCCCTCGCTACACCCGCTAGGAAGGCACCACATAGGGTCAGGGAAACTGGTGCCAAGTTTACCAAGAGGAGGCCCGAGGCAGCCGGACAGAAGCGTTGGTAAGAAAGGCCAGACAAAGGACACACAAAGGGGGTCCTGTGAAGCGCTCCAAAGTTATCTGGGAGTTGTCTGAGCCCCTCACCTGGTGAGCACAGTACGACGTGGGCAGCCGTTACCTGCAGACGTGGTCTGGATAATAAGAACTGTGAGTAAAGGCCCTGGACTGCATCACTGACTCCGTGTCGTTACTGCTGCTGCCCTGCACCATCACCCCCATCCTCCGCATACACTGCCCTGAGGCTATACTCCTCCCATGGGGAGTTATGCTACGCTCTGCTGCACCCACAACACCAGCCTCAGCGGTCTGCCCTGCAGCGGCGGTTCACTCTGACCGCAATCCACGGGTGGCGTAGTCGGACATTTAAACATCAAAGCCACATAAATAGTTCCGCCACTGGTTTGACCACCCTGAGCCACGGAACCGGGTCGCCGCCACGAAGACTACAACCACCAGCATCCACCAAAAAGGGTCCGGCTCCTGGTGTCCCAAGGCCCAGGGGGTGCGTCAGAACATTTTCATCACCTTTCACAATCACCAATGGGACAAGGCAGGGATGTTCTCTGTCCCCTCTCTTATACATCCTAGTGATGGAGCACCTGCTCTCATCAATTCGCCATAACCCCAATATTAGGTGGATTGAGGTGGGAGGCACCGAGTACAAGTGCTCTCTATTTGCTGATGATGTCCTAGTATATATCACTCAATCACATATATCCATCCATGCTGTTATGGCGGAAATAGATCACTTTGTTACATGGTCAAATTTTAAAATCAATGCAGCGAAGTCTGAGGCCCTCGATGTCTCCCTCCCCAAATCCATATAGGATTCCATCCAGTCCAACTTTCCCTTTGCCTGGCCCTCACAGGGTATCAAATACTTAGGAATTCCTATTCATAGAGACCTCTCCCATCTATGTTATCTTAATTTTGGGTCCTTTATTGAACAACTCCATACAGACCACGGTTGGCAAGTTAGAACTGTAAGATTCACTACGTGAACCACTGGTGTTTTGTGGAAAAGCACATGTACACTGTGTTCCAAATTATTATGCAAAAAGTGTTTAGGAGTGATAAGGGAAGAATTTGTTTGTTTGTCAGTTAAACTCATTGATGGTGATGTGTGTCAGGGCTCTTTATATCACTGTAAGCAATTGCAGACACCTGTGCTAATTAGTTTGGCAGGTGTGTCCAATGAAAGGCAAGACTACTTAAGAAGGCTGGCTCACATTATTAAGCAGCCTACATTTTCTGCCAAAATGGGAAAGAAAAAGGATGTGTCGGCTGCTGAGAAGCAACAAATTGTGGAGTGTTTAGGTCAAGGCATGACTACAATCAACATTGTGCGATGATCAGGATGAAGTGTCTTGGCAATCAAGAAGTATGTAGCTGATTCACAGTACACACGCGTGCGTGCTGATAAGGGCAAATTGAGGACTCTTTCCTACAGGCAATTACGTGAGGTTAAAAGAGCAGCGGCAAAAAAGCCTTGTCATAGCAGCAGACAAGTTTTTGAAGCTGCTGGTGCCTCCAATGTCCCCCGAACACCAAGATGCAGGGTCCTTCAGAGGTTTGCAGCTGTGCATACGCCATCCTGTCGACCTCCTCTATCCACTTCACACAAGCAGAAACGGCTCCAGTGGGCCAAACATTACATGAAGACTGATTTCAAAACTGTTTTGTTCATGGATGAGTGCCGTGCAGCGCTCGATGGTCCAGATGGATGGAGTGGAGGATGGCTGGTTGATGGACATGACGCGCCCCTGGGCCTGTGCTGAGTAGCGTTGCGCACGCGGGGGCCTTACCCGGAGCCGGATCAGATGGGGGTAGTAGTCTCGTGGCGGTGACCCGGTCCGTGCCCAGGGAGTCAAACTGAGCGGCAGAGTTTAGCAGAAGATGGTACGGTGTTCGACTACGCCACCCGTTGAATGCAACTATGAAGCCGCCGCTGCAGGACAGACCGCTGAGGCCGGTGGTAAGGTCGTGCAGCGTAGCTGGTAGAACCCCCAACGGGAGGGGTATGGCCTCAGGGCAACCGACGTGTTTGAAGGGGGTAGCAGGAACCACTCAGAGACGGTGCGGTGTAGTTCTGGGTCTTTACTGGTGACAAAGTAGACCCTCCCGGAGTACTGGCTAGCGATCGGGGCCTGGTCAGTCCGTGAGCTGATGGGATCTCCCGTGGCCAGGCGGAGTTGTAGGCCTTCCCAACTAATCGTACTCTTCTGGCTACCTTGCTAGAGGCGGGTAAAAGTAGCCCACGTCCCTGAGTGTACCGTGTGGTGCTCACCCGTATGGCCGGTGACTCGGGGCCTTTTGGTAGCTTCCGCTCCACGTCGCGGTGCTGGTCTCTTGCGTGTGACCGTGCCTTCGGGTTTCTTGGCCAGAGGACCTGAAATCCCCTGCCGGGCGGTTTCTGCTGCTGGGTAAGGATTAGTCCCCACAGCCTCGGACTCCGGGTCCGGTAAGAACTCTTCAATCAGGGTGAGCTCTACAGCTTCCAGCCCCTGACCTCTTTTAGCACAGCTCCCACAGAGCTCCTGATCTTTCTTTCCTATAGCTGCTCCACTACAGACCAGACTGTGTCTCTGTCTGTGTTCTCTGCTCTTTCTCCTAACCCTGCCTCAGCCCTAGTTTTATATAGGGGAAGTTCTTCCCCTCCCAGGACTGGGCAGGAGGTGTGGCATGCATAGGATGTCTGACCAGGAAACCTCCCACCTGCTCACAGACGTAATATTGCTATTACTGTGGAAACCAGACCCCTGGGGTGCCACATTCCCCCCTAGTGAAATTTAGTACTCCGGGACTAAACATATTTTTGTAAAACATAACAAGTAAAAACAGAAACAGTACAATAAAGAAAAACACATTAGGATGGTCACGGCATGTCCGCAACTGGGTGCAGTCTTTGAAGAAAACAAAGGTGTCCATTTCACCAAGAGACCGGGAGCCGTAACCAGGTAGGGGTCTGCCCTACCCCGAGTCTTTAACAGTCTTAGTCCTTTCCTGGGTTACGCTCCAACATATGTACAAAGGATTCCGGATAATCCCTAAACGACACCTATAGAATAACTAAAAATACACAATTATTTACAAGTAACAGAAAACAGGTAAATACAAATAAACAGTCTAAACACTTAGATTCTCCAACGTACGGGCAACTGGCCTCTAGTGGCTCTAGTGGACCTACGGAGCTGACTGACTGGTCCTGAGCTACCAGGTGTAGGAGCTGTCAAAGATAAACTGGGCAGCTGTCTACGGGCTCTTTGGCTCACTAGGGGTACGGCAGGCTCACTATAAGCAGAGGGTTGATCCTCCTGATCTGCTTGTGTGGGGTCTTCTGCCTCCTGGACCGGCTGCTCTTCCAGCTCTACCTGTTTCTCCGTAGGTACTTGAGATGCTGGTTGGAGGAAGGTGAGGACGGGTACCACAACAGCGCCATTGACTTGAGTCCAAGACCGAGGGAAGTCTCCGAGCACAGTACTGACCATATCTTCCCTTTCCTCTGCGGGTCGAGGGTCTTCTTGTTCTTCTTCAGGGTCCCGTAGCTGTTCGGGACACTTCTTCAGGTGATCTCGGAATACAATGGCTGTGGCTTCTCCTCCATCCTTACTGATTATGCAGACTTTCGGGTTCTCATGGCTTGAGGGCAGTACGGTGTACGGGTCCTTCTCCCACTGGTCGTCCAACTTGTGGAGGCGTCTCTTCCTCTTCAAGACCTGCTCTCCAGGTACCAGGGGAACAGCGGGAGCATACTGGTTGTAAGTCTTCTCCTGTCTTTCTCTAGCTTGACAGAGACTTCGCTCCATGCTCTCCTGTACTTTCCTGTACTGCTGCTGCCTTTCTGTGTCCCAGTCTGCTTCTGGTGAAGTGTCCTCGGGTGTCAGGACTCCCATCTCCAGATCAACAGGAAGCTTACCAGGTCTTGCTCTCATTAGGTAAGCCAGGGTACAGTTGGTAGAACCTACCGGGATGTGGTTGTATAGGTCCACCAGATCAGGCAGTTTCTCAGGCCACAGACTGCGTTCTTCCAGGGGCAATGTTTTCAGAAGGTCTATCACCACCTGGTTCATTTTCTCACAGAGTCCATTGGTTTGCGGATGATAGGGTGTTGTTCTTATCTTCCGGCAGCCATACAGAGTGCAGAACTCCTGGAAGACTTCCGCTTCAAAGGCAGGTCCTTGGTCCGTCAGCACCTGCTCTGGGTATCCGTGTGGACGGCAGAAGTGCTGCTGGAAGGCTCTAGCTGCTGTTTGAGCCGTTAAGTCCTTGACCGGGACCACCACCAGGAACCGGGAGTAATGATCTACGATTGTGAGGGCGTAGACATACCCAGATCTGCTTGGAGCCAGTTTCACATGGTCCAGGGCTACCAGTTCCAGTGGCTGTCGGGTGATGATGGGCTGCAAGGGAGTCTTCTGGCTGGCACGGTCCTTCCTTCTAAGGTGGCACGGTCCACAGTCTCTGCACCACCTCTCGATGGTTCCCCTCATGCCTACCCAGTGGAACCGCCCGCGCAGCAGGAACTCCAGCTTCTTCCACCCGAAGTGCCCAGCTCCGTCGTGGTATGCCTCCAGTACCATAGCCGCGTCTCTTCTTGGCACCACTACTTGCCAGATCAGTTCATGCGTCCGGGAGTTAACCATTCTGCGGCACAACTTCCCCTTGTAAAGGAACAGTCGACTCTTCTCAATCCACAGTTGCTTGGCCTCCTCCGGAGCGTCTGGGTCAAGGCGGGCATCTGGCTGAGTCAGCATCTCCTTCACCAGTCGGACGGCGGGGTCACTGTCTTGCGTTTCCGCCCAGTTGTAATGAGGTAAGGGATTGAACGTAGCGGATTGCTTACTCCTTACACGGTGGGAATACTGGATAGTCCCATGACGGTGGAACGCGGGGAGTTCAACTTCTTCCAATTCCTCTGGATCTTCCCCTACGTCCGGTAGGTTTGGCATTCTGGACAGGGCATCCGCGTTGGTATTGGAGCGTCCTGCCCGGTATTTGATCGTGAACTCATAGTTGGACAGGCGGGCCATCCATCTCTGCTCCAGGGCACCGAGTCTTGCCGTATCCAGGTGTGTCAACGGGTTGTTATCCGTGTACACGGTGAACCGGGAAGAGGCGAGGTAGTGCTTAAAGCGTTCGGTGACTGCCCACACCACTGCCAGGAATTCTAACTTGAATGAGCTGTAATTCTCAGGGTTTCTTTCGGTGGGTCGCAGTTTTCGGCTGGCGTAAGCAATTACCCGTTTCTTCCCCTGCTGGATCTGGGACAGTACGGCTCCTAGCCCGATGTTACTTGCGTCGGTGTAGAGGATAAAGGGCTGGCTGCAATCCGGGTACGCCAGGATTTCATCCCCCGTGAGGGCCATTTTCAGCAGGCGGAAGGACTCTTCTTCCAGCTTCTCCCATCTGAAGGGCGGCTTCTGGTTCTTGGCCTTCCTGGACTGGCCTATCAGGAGGTCCTGCATAGGAGCTGCCTTTTTGGTGAAACCGGGAATGAACCTTCGGTAGTAGCCTACCAACCCGAGGAACTGCCGCACTTCCTTTACGCTGAAGGGGCTTGGCCACTCCTTAATTGCGGTGATCTTATCAGGGTCGGGAGCCACTCCGTCAGCACTCACCACGTGCCCCAGGTACTGCACCTTTGGTTTCAGGAGGTGACACTTGGAGGGTTTCACCTTTAGGCCGTAGTTTGCCAGGGCTTCGAACACTTCTGCCAGGTGTTTCAGGTGGTCCTCGTAGGTCTTGGAGTAGACGATGACATCGTCCAGGTATAACAGGACCGTCTCGAAGTTTCGATGTCCCAGACAGCATTCCATCAACCGTTGGAAGGTTCCTGGTGCGTTGCAGAGTCCGAACGGCATGCAGGTAAACTCGCTAAGTCCCATCGGGGTGGTGAATGCGGTCTTCTCCCGGTCCGCCTCTGCTACAGGAACCTGCCAGTACCCGCTAGTGAGATCCAAAGTAGAGAAGAAGTTAGCAGATTTTAAAGCAGCCAAAGACTCCTCTATCCTTGGTAAGGGGTACGCATCTTTGTGTGTGATACGGTTGATTTTCCGGTAATCTACACACATTCTCATGGTGTTGTCTTTCTTTTTAACCAAGACTAGTGGAGCTGCCCAGGGGCTACAGCTATCCCTGATTACCCCAGCCTCCTTCATGTCTCTAAGCATTCCCTTGGCGTGTTGGTAGTGTGCAGGGGGTACGGGTCGGTATCTCTCCTTTATGGGAGGGTCTCCCATGGGGATGTGGTGTTCTACCCCCTTTACTCGCCCGAAGTCTAACGGGTGTTTACTAAACACTCTCTCGTACTCTTGAACCACCCGATAGACTCCCTGTTTCTGGTGTGAGGGAGTGGAGTCAGTACCCAAATGTAGTTGCTGACACCAGTCCTCTATTGTTTTCTTAGAGCCGTTACCTTCCTCTGGTTGAGATGGAGGCAAGGGTTCCATGGCCTGTACAGAATTCTGGTTTATGGTGAACAATTTAGCTAGCGTGGCATACCGGGGCAGGTGTACTTCTCTCTTCCCGATGTTTATTATGCGAACGGGCACCCTCCCATGGCGTACATCAACCACCCCCCGTGCAGTCAGAATGGTGGGCCTACTGTCTGAGTAGACGGGTTCTACCATTGCTTGGTAGTCTCTACCTCTTAGACCAATAGCTGCCCGGCACCAAATCATCATTTCACTTTTTGGGGGCATGGCAATAGGGAAAGGGTCACACATTCTCACGCTTCCAATCTTACCACCGGAGAGTTCCACCTGTTGCCGCCGCATCAGTGCCCGGATCTCTTTTTGGAGCACTCGCTGCTGGCCGGAGCTGGCGTTCTTGGCAACCTGCTGTAAAATGAAAATCACCTCTGCAAGACAATTTTCAATCACATTAGTTCCTAGCGTTATCTTTGGGTGACTCTCGCGCTTGTCAATGTCTACAATGATCAGTCCCTGTGCTGCCAGTTCGACTCTACCGACTTTAATGGTCATCTCTTTGAATCCGATCTGTGGCACGGGTTGACCATTGCTGGCGATGATACTCAAGTCGTCGTCAGGGTAGCGGGTTATATCCGAGTCATTCCAGTACTGCTTAAAGAGCACGTACGGGATGGTGGTGACCTGTGACCCGGTGTCCAGTAGGGCACTCATAGGAATGCCATCCAGTACTACAGGCAAGACTGGACGTCCTCCCACGTATTTGTCACGCCAGTTTGACGGGCCTGGTGATCTTATTCCTGGGGGTTGGCCCTCTACCCCAGGTTGTGCCAGTTTAAAGGACAGTACCTTGCCATATGTCCGGGTTGATTGCAGCGGCGGCAGATGGGTTGTCCGTCCTCGTTGTATCGGTCGCTGGGTCTTCCTCTGGCCGGTGGGGTCCTCCTTGGTCGACGCCACGGGATGTCCTCCGGTCCGGATGCCAGCTGGATCTTCCCTGGAGTAGAAACCTGTAAAGACTGCACAGTTCTGGTTAGCGCAGCTACGCTTTTAGCTAGCTCTTGGACCTGATGGTGCAGGTCTGGAGCCGGGTCATTGTTCAAAGCCTGCGCATCAGCTCCCACAGGCCCTGCCGACAAGGGCGCCGCCTCCTGGTGGTAAGCGGTAGTAGGGCGCCTGTGGGCCACAACGCCACCCGGTGCCGGTTCTCGGAGCACCCGAATGGCTCTGTCCTTGAACTGTGCAAAGTCCAGATGAGGATCCTGTAAGGCCATTGCCCGCAACTGGGTTCGGTGGGCATTGCAATATAGTCCCTCTATAAATTGTTCGGTCAACAGCCTGTCCTCGTTTCCCACGCCGTCAGGGTCGGCCTGCTTAATGGCTCTCAGGGCCTCTTGTAGGTTTAGTGCATAGTCCCTTATATTCTCATGTGCTCGCTGTTTGCACCCGTAGAAACTAAGCTTTATCTCAGCTGAGGTGCGGGTATCAAAGGTGTCCTTCAGCCGGGTTAATATCCCTGCTACAGTCCTCCTCCCAGGTGGCCAGGACTTTACCTCCCTTTGGGCTGCCCCGGTTAGTTGGGCCACCAGGATGCTCACTTTTTGCTCTTCTGTGAGGGGGTACACCTGGAAGAGGCTATCCAGCTTTTCTCTAAAGTCATTCAGGGTATGTGACTCCCCTGAGTACTTCGGTAGCCAGGCTGCCCCCGGGATATAGGGCATAGTGAAAGGCATGACCGCAGCAGCGGTGGCGCTGGCGGTGGCTGCGGCAGTGAAGCTCTCCTCCGTATCCGACATCTTCCTCCCCCCTAGTGGACCGTGGCCTACCTTGCGATGATCCTCTTCCGTAGGCCGCGGCTCCGCAGTGGATCGTCAGGGTCGAGGACCTTCCGTCGCGCTCCTATGACGTCGGCGTCTGCTGGGCTCCTTCCAGGACCTTACGCAACGTCCGGACGTGAGGCGGGGCTTCAGTTCTCGCGGGCTTTTCGGAGTCCACGCCCCTCTTCTTCCCGCGCGGCGTCTTCAAGATGGCGTCCAACGGCGGGAAAACTCCACGGATGGCGGGAAGAAGGCAGAAGATGGCGTCCAACGGCGGGAAAACTCCACGGATGGCGGGAAGAAGGTAGAAGATGGCGTCGGATGGCGGGAATCTTCACCACAGGTAAGTTTAAAAGTCTCTTTTTCAGGCACGAAGTACCCGGTGGTTGCGGGCACGAAATCCTGCCGACTACGCCAAAAGTTGACGCGCCCCTGGGCCTGTGCTGAGTAGCGTTGCGCACACGGGGGCCTTACCCGGAGCCGGATCAGATGGGGGTAGTAGTCTCGTGGCGGTGACCCGGTCCGTGCCCAGGGAGTCAAACTGAGTGGCAGAGTTTAGCAGAAGATGGTACGGTGTTCGACTACGCCACCCGTTGAATGCGGCTATGAAGCCGCCGCTGCAGGACAGACCGCTGAGGCCGGTGGTAAGGTCGTGCAGCGTAGCTGGTAGAACCCCCAACGGGAGGGGTATGGCCTCAGGGCAACCGACGTGTTTGAAGGGGGTAGCAGGAACCACTCAGAGACGGTGCGGTGTAGTTCTGGGTCTTTACTGGTGACAAAGTAGACCCTCCCGGAGTACTGGCTAGCGATCGGGGCCTGGTCAGTCCGTGAGCTGATGGGATCTCCCCTGGCCAGGCGGAGTTGTAGGCCTCCCCAACTAATCGTACTCTTCTGGCTACCTTGCTAGAGGCGGGTAAAAGTAGCCCACGTCCCTGAGTGTACCGTGTGGTGCTCACCCGTATGGCCGGTGACTCGGGGCCTTTTGGTAGCTTCCGCTCCACGTCGCGGTGCTGGTCCCTTGCGTGTGACCGTGCCTTCGGGTTTCTTGGCCAGAGGACCTGAAATCCCCTGCCGGGCGGTTTCTGCTGCTGGGTAAGGATTAGTCCCCACAGCCTCGGACTCCGGGTCCGGTAAGAACTCTTCAATCAGGGCGAGCTCTACAGCTTCCAGCCCCTGACCTCTTTTAGCACAGCTCCCACAGAGCTCCTGATCTTTCTTTCCTATAGCTGCTCCACTACAGACCAGACTGTGTCTCTGTCTGTGTTCTCTGCTCTTTCTCCTAACCCTGCCTCAGCCCTAGTTTTATATAGGGGAAGTTCTTCCCCTCCCAGGACTGGGCAGGAGGTGTGGCATGCATAGGATGTCTGACCAGGAAACCTCCCACCTGCTCACAGACGTAATATTGCTATTACTGTGGAAACCAGACCCCTGGGGTGCCACAGACACCCCACGCAAACACGGCTACAGCGCCAACAAGGAGGAGGTGAAGTAATGTTTTGGGCTGGAATTATGGGGAGAGAGATTGTCGGCCCCTTTAGGATCCCTGAAGGCGCTAAAGATGAACTCCATAATGTATGTGGATTTTCTCAAACAGCACTTCCTGCCATGGTTCAAGAAGAAGAACCGTGTATTTCACAGCAAGATCATTTTTTTGCATGATAATGCACCATCTCATGCTGCACATAAAACATCTGAATCTCTGGCTGATATGGGCATAAAAGGGGACAAACTTATGGTGTGACCCCCATGCTCCCCTGACCTCTACCCCATTCAGAACCTCTGGAGCATCATCAAAAGGAGTGTCTATGATGGCGGGAGGCAGTTCACATCTAAGCAACAGCTCTGGGAGGGTATTCTGTCCTCATGCAAAACAATTGAAGCAGAAACCATCCAAAACCTGACAAATTCAATGGACGAGAGAGTTCAGAAGCTCCTTTCGAACAAGGGGTCCTATGTGAAAATGTAACATCACCTAGAATAAAGTTTTGAGTTGAAAACTGTTTGATTTCAGTTTCTAATAACCTGCTAATGCTTATAATTTCAAAAATGACCATTTTTTTGGTCTTTATTAAAATGAAAAGGTTGATCGAAAAGTTTGGGGGATCTAAGAGTGTGGCAACCCAGTAGTCATGATTACTTCGAATTCTGACAATATGAGGGTCATGTTGCAGGTAGTGCAGCAAGAAGGCACTTATGTGTCTTGCGCATCTCGGAGCCCCAAAATTATTTTCCGGGCTAGATGCAGCTAAAAATTATTATTAATTTTAAATCTGGTGGAGCTTAGTATAGATGGCCTAATGGGATAAGTGCTGCACACTGCTACAAAGCCCAAATTATTTTCCAGTCAAGATACAGATAAACATGATTAGTAATTTTAAATCTGGTGGAGCTTATTATAGATGGCCTAATAGAATCAGTGCTGCACACTGCTACAAAGCCCAAATTATTTTCCAGCCAAGATACAGATAAACATGATTAGTAATTTGAAAGCTTAAAACAGTTGGTAGGGTGATTTTAACCCATCATCAAGCTTTTACTCTCCCCAGGATGACACAGGGGTAGAAAAGTCGTTTCGGATCCATGATTTGTTCATCTTTATGAACGTAAGTCTGTCTACATTATCAGTGGAGAGCCGCGTGCGCTTATCTGTCAGCACACCACCAGCAGCGCTGAACACACGTTCAGACAGAACGCTGGCTGCGGGGCATGACAAGATCTCCAAGGCGTAAGTGGCTAGCTCCGGCCATTTATCCAGATTGGAAGCCCAAAAAGAGCAAGGGTCCAGTGACACAGTCATGGCTTCAATGTTTACTTGGAGATACTCCTGTACCATCGTCTCTAGGCGTTGACTATGTGTCAGACTTCTTGTCTCCTGTGGCCTTGCAAAGGATGGGCTAAAAAAGTGGTGAAATGATTCCGCAAAATTGATGTTACCAGCAGATACTGTGGTTCTGTTACGGTTTGAGTGCTGAACACTTGACGGTCCCACGGTTGGCAAGTTGGAACTGTGAGATTCACTACGTGCACCACTGGTGTTTTGTGGAAAAGCACATGTAAGATTCTGCAACAGTCTCTGCTGATACTCCTGCATGCGTGCATCCCTTTCTATGGCAGGAATAATTTCGGCAAATTTACTTTTGTACCGGGGATCTAACAGTGTGGCAACCCAGTAGTCAGGATTATTTCTAATTCTCACAATTCGAGGGTCATGTTGCAGGTAGTGCAGCAAGAAGGCACTCATGTGTGTTGCGCATCCAGGAGCACCAAGTCCCTGTTGTGTTGGTGGCGAGGTAACAATCATGCTTCCTTCCTCTGTCCTCTCCCCCCAACCTCGCACAACAGAAATGTGATCAAGGTCTCCCTCATCTGATGAGTCTTCCATCAGTTCGTCCTCCACTTCTTCCTGGGCTCCTGCACCTTCCTCACTAGTTTGGCTGTTACCATGCGCCCTGGTAAAACCATCTCCCCCACCCTCACATGCCTGCCGCCTTGGTGCTGCCGACCGTCTGGACCTTGCAGATGTTAGTGTGTCACCCTACCTGGATGCCACAAGTGTAATAAAGCTGTGTCTGAGAGCAAGGGGGAGGTTCTCTGGTCAGGGGAACATTAGCATGCAATGCCTCCTGTCTCAGGCCAGTAGGGGGAGCTGGCTGCCCCTATAAAAGCTGGTACTGAGAGCAGGGTTAGAGAGAACTGGATTGCCTGTCTCAGCTCTGAGACGTGTCCCAGAGTGGAGCAGGGACAGAAAGTTGATTGCACCTAAGAGGAAGTGTGGCAGTAGGAGAGAGCCACAAGCCAGAGACAAGAGGCGAGGAGAGCCTGTCTTGGCAGATAAAGACTTACTTTACCAGACTTTGGTGTCTGAGGCTGGAAGGATTCTACATCCCCCAGCAGAGAACAAGTCCGCAAGGGACTATACCTTCCTTGGCCTAAGAAGCCTGGAGGCCCTTCCACAACCGAAGGGACCAGTGAAGCCGTACAAGGCTGGGAGCAGAAAGGAACCCACGTCGCAGGCCATACAGGCGAGAAAGCACGGAAGCTCGGAAACGTGGGCTGTTACTGTAGCACCCTGAGGATTCGGCTGCTACAGGGGTATTGCACCTCAACCCAGAGGTGTGATATTCCACTCCCGGGTAAGGATGGAGTGTGGATCTGAGCTCGGTAGGCTGCATGCACTACACACATCCCATTTCCGAGGAGCAGACCGACGGTACTCCCACTTAGAAATGTGCAGGTACGACCGAGTCTGTTCCTGGCTGGAGTGGGAGGGGGGTGGTACATCCCAAGTAGTGTAGGGGCAGATAGGGGGAGCAGCCTGGGTAAAGTTAGGAGCTCATTGGGTGCTGGTCACCTGAGCTCAGACATAGAGGGTGTATATAAGGTGGGCACCAACTAAGAACAGGGTCAGATGCAGAGAACAAGTCAGCGAGCAGAGGAGAAGGAAAGACCCAGAGTGAGAGAGGAGAGAGAGAGACCCAGAGGCACAGAAGAAAAGGACTCCAAGATCCCAACTTAAATCCCCGGGTGAAGAGTCGGAATCAGGGTACCGGAACCCAAGCTGGTGGGGGTAAAAACATTCCCCAGCCAGAGACCGGAGACCGTGGGCAGCGTTTGCCACGGTCACCCACCACATCCACCCCGAAGGCACACCACATGAAGGGTCAGGGAACCCAAGGCCAAGGGTGTCCCAACAGAAGGCCCGAGGGAGCTGGACCTAGGTGGATCACTGGTGGGGACGGCCAGAGAACGGGACAGAAGGAGAGCTCAGGGCCACGCTCCGGACTTGTTTGGGGGTTGGCTGGATCCAGGACCTGGTGGACGCAGCACGGCTCGGGTGGTCACTCGAAGCTGGAGTGACCAGTACAACATCTGCAGTAAGTAAACACCCTTAACTGCACAACCCGACTCTGTCTTCACTGCCGTCTGCACTGCACCACCACAACCCCCATCCTCTGCACCTGTCCCCCCCTGAGGCTATACCCCACCCGTTGGGGGTTATACCATCTCAAGCTGCACCTGCACCATCAGCCTCAGCGGACCCTGCTGCAGCGGCGGCCACAGTGACCGCATCACAACGGGTGGCGTAGTCGACACAAAAGAACTCTTAATAACATCTGTAGGACTGCCACATAACACTGAGCTTGACGCCCTGGGCACGGGCCGGGTCACAGCCGCTCGGAGACTACAACCCCCCATCTGATCCGGTGCCGGGTATTCCCCTCAAAAAGGAATATGTCCCAGGGGGCGCGTCAACTTTGGCGTAGTCGGCAGGATTACGTGCCCACAACAACCGGGTACTGCGTGCCTGAAGAAAAGTGCAAGTTTACCTCAGAAAGAAGTCTCCCGCCGGTTCCGGAGGGTCCACGCCATCGGACCCCATCACAGGTCGTTTCCCGCCGATTGTCCGCCATTTCCAGCTTGTTCCCGCCATCTGCAGAGTTTCCCGCCACTGGGCGACGCTTCCCGCCAAATCCGAAGATTTCCCGCCTTGGAAGAGCAGTGGACGCCATTATGGGCGTGCCAAAGGAGGGCAAGAGGCCGCCTCCCATCGTGGGCCGGGACAGAAAATGGCGCCAAAAGTGGAAACCGCCCCCACCAACAGAGACTGTGATGCTAGAGGTGTCTGTCAGCGTGAAAGAACTACCCCTGGAGCTGACAGTCACCGAGTTGCCCCGGGACCGCCCTCGAAGTGGGAGGAGACGAAAGAAAAGAACGAAGATGGGTGCCGCCTGGAGCAGTCTGGAGCGAGCGCACCCGGAGGCAGGAAGCCTGGAGAGGAGCAGCAGAGAAGCTCACCCGGAGATGTCCAGAGAGCAGAGCAGCACCGGCCCGCTGGCCAGGAGCCTGCTGGAAGAAGAGCAGAGCAGCACCGACCCGTTGGTCAGGAGCCTGCTAGACACCACGACCCCACTAGGCCTAGTGGAGGTCCTTGCACAGCTCCCCCGAGACCGGGAGTGTGCACAGACTGCCCTGGAGGGCCTCGCACGGAGGATGGCCCGGGTACAGCGCGAGATATTGGCGGAATGGAGCCGGGAGATGGCCCAGCAAGCTGAGACCAGTCAACGGAGCACGCTACCCTGGAAGAGGAAACAGACCGCCTCTGAGGATGGCGCGGGAGGACGAAAGGCCGGAGACGGCGCCGAGAAGGGAGCCGAACGCATGGAGGCAGGTAAAGGGGACGTCTACACCCCAAGCCGGGACACCGCCCACCTGCCCCAGCTCCCCGTCGCAGAGCCCGAAAGTCCCCCTGCTGTGCCCGAAAACGCCATGTCACCGACGCAGACTAGGCCCCAACCGGAAGCCGCCGCCGCGACCCCTGTGACGTCACACGCCTCGACCCCGAGCGTGACCAAGCAGGAAGTACCACCAGCCTGGTCGCAAGGCCTAGTACCCCCGGGCGCCGCAATACCAACAGCGCCCCCTACCTCCGCGGAGCCTCCGGCCTGGCCGCAAGGCCAGGTAGCCCAGGGTGCCGCCGTCCTAACGGTGCCCTTCACCTTCCAGGTGCCCCAGGCCTGGCCGCAAGGCCTGGGCAACCCGGGCGCCACCACCACCGCGCCCGCACCCGTAAAACCAAGGGTGCCGCGTCTGGGAGAGGACTTGTTTGCCCAGCACACGTGGCCGGACGGGCAGCCCTTCATCTGGCCCCAGAAATATTATGAACTGGAGCACCAGAGGAGAGTTGGGGCCATGTGTGCACCCCTGATTCCGGCTCCGAAGCCCGTGGCACGGGTCTCGCCTCCTCTGGAAGAAGCCCAATTTGAGTGGGACCCCACCGGAGAAGACCTAATGGGGTTCACTCAGGAAACCAGGGCAGCTGCAGCGGAGCGTGCTGAGTGCTGCCGCCAACAGCTCGAGGACTTCGAGAGGGAGCGGAGAGAGAGGCGGGTCCGAGAGCAACAGGCCCAAGTACGGAGTGCCGAGCAGAAGAGCCGGACCAGGAGGGACCCCCGTGCAGCGCATTGTCCCCGCACCATCGGGACAGTGGTCAAGTTCAACCAGCAGCATGGGTGGGGCTTCATCAGAGACAACAACACCCCCGGCGACGTCTTTGTCACGCGCAGAGATGTGGAGTCCCATCTGCCGGAGGGGCACAGAGGTCGTGACCTTTATATCGGGGACGAGGTCACCTTTACCCGGCACAAGTGTGCCAAAGGACCTTACGCCCTCCATGTGCATCGCCTGACAGAGGAGGAGCTGCGGTGCGAGGAGGAAGAGCAAGAGGATCCGGACGGGTCTGAAGCTGAGATCCCCAAAGAAAGAGCAGGAGGAAGACGTTGTTGAGTACAGCGGAGTAGGTGCTGTAAATAGTTACCCGATCGGGTACCAAAGAAACTGTTGCTACATATATATAGTCCCCGTTGGGACCAGCTGATGTGAACTGTTTACCCGTTAACCCCTTAATCCCACAGGCTGAGGACTGTGAGCAGCCATTCCCTTTCCCTCCTTACCTGGCCGAGGACTGAGAGCGGCCAACTTCCCTTGTAAATAGTTGCGCGTCCTAAAGCGCCCCCTACCGGTTTTATAGGAAAACCAGTTTTTCTAAGAGACTGTCGCACTTTTCCCGGACACACGTTGCACAGTGTCCGGAGGAGGAGGAACCAGAAACAAGAGACGACGAGAATGTTATATGAAAAGTTTTATATATATCTAATGTTTTATATGTTTTATATGTTCATATGAAAAATTTTGTATGTTTTGGTGTTTTGTTTTACAGCCCGAAGACGTGCTGTGATTTACCAGGGGGGAATGTAGCACCCTGAGGATTCGGCTGCTACAGGGGTATTGCACCTCAACCCAGAGGTGTGATATTCCACTCCCGGGTAAGGATGGAGTGTGGATCTGAGCTCGGTAGGCTGCATGCACTACACACATCCCATTTCCGAGGAGCAGACCGACGGTACTCCCACTTAGAAATGTGCAGGTACGACCGAGTCTGTTCCTGGCTGGAGTGGGAGGGGGGTGGTACATCCCAAGTAGTGTAGGGGCAGATAGGGGGAGCAGCCTGGGTAAAGTTAGGAGCTCATTGGGTGCTGGTCACCTGAGCTCACACATAGAGGGTGTATATAAGGTGGGCACCAACTAAGAACAGGGTCAGATGCAGAGAACAAGTCAGCGAGCAGAGGAGAAGGAAAGACCCAGAGTGAGAGAGGAGAGAGAGAGACCCAGAGGCACAGAAGAAAAGGACTCCAAGATCCCAACTTAAATCCCCGGGTGAAGAGTCGGCATCAGGGTACCGGAACCCAAGCTGGTGGGGGTAAAAACATTCCCCAGCCAGAGACCGGAGACCGTGGGCAGCGTTTGCCACGGTCACCCACCACATCCACCCCGAAGGCACACCACATGAAGGGTCAGGGAACCCAAGGCCAAGGGTGTCCCAACAGAAGGCCCGAGGGAGCTGGACCTAGGTGGATCACTGGTGGGGACGGCCTGAGAACGGGACAGAAGGAGAGCTCAGGGCCACGCTCCGGACTTGTTTGGGGGTTGGCTGGATCCAGGACCTGGTGGACGCAGCACGGCTCGGGTGGTCACTCGAAGCTGGAGTGACCAGTACAACATCTGCAGTAAGTAAACACCCTTAACTGCACAACCCGACTCTGTCTTCACTGCCGTCTGCACTGCACCACCACAACCCCCATCCTCTGCACCTGTCCCCCCTGAGGCTATACCCCACCCGTTGGGGGTTATACCATCTCAAGCTGCACCTGCACCATCAGCCTCAGCGGACCCTGCTGCAGCGGCGGCCACAGTGACCGCATCACAACGGGTGGCGTAGTCGACACAAAAGAACTCTTAATAACATCTGTAGGACTGCCACATAACACTGAGCTTGACGCCCTGGGCACGGGCCGGGTCACAGCCGCTCGGAGACTACAACCCCCCATCTGATCCGGTGCCGGGTATTCCCCTCAAAAAGGAATATGTCCCAGGGGGCGCGTCATTACTCTATAAGGAGGGGATAGCCAGAAGGAGCGCAGAAAGCACGGTAGGCCTACACCCTCACCCTGACCAGGGCCAATTTCCCCGTTGCTCTCAGACATCCAGGTCCCCTCCTAACTGGGACTGTTTATGGGTCAGTTTGCCTGTTTCAGTAAAGACCCTGGACTGCAACCTGTTGTCTGTGTGCTCCTTGCTCCTCCAGCACTATCATCACTGGGACTCTCACTACCATCACTCCCACCATCCACTATACTGCCCTGGGGCCACACTCTTCCCGTGGGGAGTCACACTACCCTAGCTGCACACCTCATCAGCCCCAGCGGTCTGCAAGCAGCGGCGGTTCCTAATAACCGCAATCCACGGGTGGCGTAGTCGGACATAATTAATAACACATAACGGACTACCACTGGCCTGACCACCCTGAGCCACGGAACCGGGTTGCCACTACTACTCCCACCGTTTCCCTATTGCCCGGATCCGAGTGCCCCACGGCCCAGGGGGCGAGTCATTAGCCCTTCCGCATACAACTCCTCCTCCTCTACTTCCTCCACCTCCTCTTGTGCCACCACCTGACTCCAAATTCTGTTTTACATGTGCTCCAGCATGTAAATCACCGGAATAGTCATGTTGATAATGGCATCGTCAGCACTAAACATCTTCGTCGCCATTTCAAAACTGTGCAGAAGGGTGCATAGGTCCCTGATCTGAGACCACTCCTCCAGCGTGATTTGCCCCACCTCTGGATCTCGTTGGCCCAGGCTATACGTCAGAACGTATTGCACCAGGGCTTGTCGGTGCTGCCACAGTCGCTGCAACATGTGCAGAGTTGAATTCCACCGGGTAGGCACATCGCATTTTAGCCGGTGAAGTGGCAGGCCCAACGACTTCTGTAGAGATGTAAGTCGCTGAGCTGCGGGATACGAACGGCGGAAGTGAGCACACAGCGACCGTGCCCTCTGCAGAAGGCCATCTAGTCTGGGATAGTGGACTAAAAATTGCTGGACAACCAGGTTCAACACGTGAGCCATACAAGGCACGTGTGTGACATTGCCCCGGCGAAGGGCCGCACCCAGGTTTGCAGCATTGTCGCACACGGCCTTCCCTGGTTTCAGGTCCAGTGGAGACAACCATTCATGAAATTGGTTCTCCAGAGCTGACCACAACTCCTCAGCTGTGTGACTCACATTTCCCAGACATTTCAAAGTAAAAACTGCCTGATGACGTTGAGCCCTACTGCCAGCATAGTAAGGAGGTGTGCAGGATCCCTTCTGCGCAGTTAGAAAGCTTGTGGCATGACCAGACAGGCTTTGGGTGCAGGTGGAAGACCGAGAGGAGGTTGAGGAGGCAGAAGCAGTGGAGGAACTTTGACATAAAGAGGATTGACGCACAACTCGTGGGGACGGCAAGACTTGGACAGCAGCCCCTTGTCCTGCTGTCACCATAGTTACCCAGTGCCCAGTCAGCAACATGTAACGCCCCTGTCCATGCCTACTCGTCCAAGTGTCTGTGGTGAAATGCACCCTGTCACACACAGAGTTTCTCAAAGAAGTGGTGATGTTGTGTGTGACATGCTGGTGGAGCGCAGGCACACCTTTCTTTGAGAAGTAGTGCCGACTGGGCATCTGGTACTGGGGCACTGCGACGGACATAAGGTCTCGAAAATCCTCTGTGTCCACCAGGCGGAAAGGCAGCATTTCTGTAGCCAAGAGCTTGCAGATGGTGAAATTCAACCTCTTAGCTTTCTCATGGCTAGGAGGAAATGGTCTTTTACTTGTCCACATCTGAGGGACCGAGGGCTGGCTATTGTGCTTAGACGGGGTTGATAAGGGTGTCCCCGGCAAACTGCCGGTCTGTGAGGAAGATGCAGGCGGACATGTTAGGTTGCCTTGATCCAAAGGTGGTGCTATCGATGTCGGACAGCGCTCAACACCAGCTGGTGTTACCACCTCCAAAGAAAATGATGACCTGCCAATTACGCTGGCTGTTGCGGGTAAAGAGGTGGCAGGTCTGCGCCCCAAAACAGGTGTGACTGCTGTCCCCCCAGTCACAGAGGATGAAGAGGCCGCGGATGCACAAGATATGGCAGACGGTGGTTGGCCCGGCCGGCTAGGCCGCATTGTAGCACACTGAGCTTCCCACTGCAACTTATGCTTCATGTCCATGTGCCGGTTCATGCATGAAGTACTCAAACTATGTATTTTTTGGCCTCTACTTAGCTTTTGCTGACAAATGTTACAGATAACACGAGTTGGGTCATCTTTATCGATCTGAAAAAATGCCCAGGCTATGCAAGGCTTAGCACCTATGCGACCTGAAGAGCCACCACGACTTGTGGTGAGAGGCAGAGTTGTGTTTGAGGATGCAGTTGTTGACGTGCTTCCAGTACTACGTCTCTGTCCAGGAAGGCGCAACCTGACCTCGTCGTCACTAGCATCTTCCTCCACCTCCTCTGCTGACCTCATCTCTTGGCTGACTGTGGGTTGACAGTAAGTGGGATCTCCAACCTCATCATCATCACCCTGTGCGTTATCACACCCGTCGTCCTCAGAGCCAACCTGTTCCTGCCCTGACAAAAAACTAAAGTTGTCGCTCCAATCAGGTATTTGAGTCTCATCATCGTCTTCCTCATTGTCTCCACCAACAGGAGTTACAGTTTGGGAATGAGGGTCTACATTATGGTCAGAACCTTCTGCGTCTGGTCCTGGATCCGACTCATAAAGATTCTGGGCATCAGTGCAGATCATTTCCTCGTCTGGATTCACAGAAGCGCTGGAGTCGACCTCTGATTCCCAGGCTATAGTATGAGTAAACAGCTCTGCAGACTCAACCATCTGTTCTACCTCATACTCAGACGGGCAGCTGGAGATTTGGGAGCTGTGAGGAAGCAAGTGCGATTGGGGTGACACCTTTGAGAACTGGAGTATTTGTGATGTTGAAGTTGATGTGGAGGAGAGCCCACTTAAAGGAGCACTTGATATCCGTTGAAGCACCTGCTGTTTTTGTGCCTCATCTGGAATTTGTAGCGATTGGTGTGGCCGTAAGAAAGGGATCTTATCACATTGTCCGCTAAAAGAAGTAGACATTTTAGTTTGGCTGGAAGATGGTCTTTCTTCTGCAGATGTTACTGTTGCTTTAACACCTACCCCACGGACACAACCTTTTTTCCCCTTCCCAACACGCCTATTCCCCTTTCCACCAGCAGCAGACCTTTTTCCACTCATTTTGGTGGTTAACTAATTCACAACTCTGGAGTTGTTTGCACAAAAAAACAATGGATGGGAACCGAGCAGAGCTGAGTGGCCAAACTGTGGTATTAGGCCAAAACTATTGGCTGGGTTAGATGCAGAAAAAAATTATATTCAATTTGCAACCTGATGGAGGTCAGTATAGATGGACTAATAGAACAAGTCCCACACACAGCTAGAAGCCCAAATATTTTTTCAGAGGTAGATGCAGAAAAAAATTGTATTCAGTTTGCAACCTGATGGAGGTCAGTATAGATGGACTAATAGAACAAGTCCTACACACAGCTAGAAGCCCAAATATTTTTTCAGAGGTAGATGCAGAAAAAAAATATATTTAGTTTGCAACCTGATGGAGGTCAGTATAGATGGACTAATAGAGAAAGTCCCACACACTGCTAGAAGGCCAAATATTTTTTCAGAGCTAGATGCAGATATAAATTATTTTTAATTTGCAACCTGATGGAGGTCAGTATAGATGGACTAATAGAGAAAGTCCCACACACTGCTAGAAGGCCAAATATTTTTTCAGAGCTAGATGCAGAAAAAAATTATATTCAGTTTGCAACCTGATGGAGGTCAGTATAGATGGACTAATAGAACAAGTCCTACACACAGATAGAAGCCCAAATATTTTTTCAGAGGTAGATGCAGAAAAAAATATATTCAGTTTGCAACCTGATGGAGGTCAGTATAGATGGACTAATAGAGAAAGTCCCACACACTGCTAGAAGGCCAAATATTTTTTCAGAGCTAGATGCAGATATAAATTATTTTTAATTTGCAACCTGATGGAGGTCAGTATAGATGGACTAATAGAGAAAGTCCCACACACTGCTAGAAGGCCAAATATTTTTTCAGAGCTAGATGCAGAAAAAAATTATATTCAGTTTGCAACCTGATGGAGGTCAGTATAGATGGACTAATAGAACAAGTCCTACACACAGCTAGAAGCCCAAATATTTTTTCAGAGGTAGATGCAGAAAAAAATATATTCAGTTTGCAACCTGATGGAGGTCAGTATAGATGGACTAATAGAGAAAGTCCCACACACTGCTAGAAGGCCAAATATTTTTTCAGAGCTAGATGCAGATATAAATTATTTTTAATTTGCAACCTGATGGAGGTCAGTATAGATGGACTAATAGAGAAAGTCCCACACATTGCTAGAAGGCCAAATATTTTTTCAGAGCTAGATGCAGAAAAAAATTATATTCAGTTTGCAACCTGATGGAGGTCAGTATAGATGGACTAATAGAACAAGTCCCACACACAGCTAGAAGGACAAATATTTTTTCAGAGGTAGATGCAGATAAAAATTATTTTTAATTTGCAGCCTGATGGAGGTCAGTATAGATGGACTAATAGAGAAAGTCCCACACACTGCTAGAAGGCCAAATATTTTTTCAGAGCTAGATGCAGATATAAATTATTTTTAATTTGCAACCTGATGGAGGTCAGTATAGATGGACTAATAGAGAAAGTCCCACACACTGCTAGAAGGCCAAATATTTTTTCAGAGCTAGATGCAGAAAAAAATTATATTCAGTTTGCAACCTGATGGAGGTCAGTATAGATGGACTAATAGAACAAGTCCCACACACAGCTAGAAGGCCAAATATTTTTTCAGAGGTAGATGCAGATAAAAATTATTTTTAATTTGCAGCCTGATGGAGGTCAGTATAGATGGACTAATAGAGAAAGTCCCACACACTGCTAGAAGGCCAAATATTTTTTCAGAGCTAGATGCAGACAAAAAATTATTTTGAATTTGCAACCTGATGGAGGTCAGTATAGATGGACTAATAGAACAAGTCCCACACACAGCTAGAAGGCCAAATATTTTTTCAGAGGTAGATGCAGATAAAAATTATTTTTAATTTGCAGCCTGATGGAGGTCAGCATAGATGGACTAATAGAGAAAGTCCCACACACTGCTAGAAGGCCAAATATTTTTTCAGAGCTAGATGCAGGCAAAAAATTATTTTGAATTTGCAACCTGATGGAGGTCAGTATAGATGGACTAATAGAGAAAGTCCCACACACTGCTAGAAGGCCAAATATTTTTTCAGAGCTAGATGCAGACAAAAACTTATTTTTAATTTGCAACCTGATGGAGGTCAGTATAGATGGACTAATAGAGAAAGTCCCACACACTGTTAGAAGGCAAAATATTTTTTCAGAGCTAGATGCATAAAAAAATTATATTCAATTTGCAACCTGATGGAGGTCAGTATAGATGGACTAATAGAATGATGCTATGCCCAAAAGATTTTACTTCACTAGGTGCAGTAAAAAAATTGGTATTCTATACACAGGTGGTATATCTTGCAACACAGATAGGCTACTCCACTGACTAACACACTCTGCAATAGGCCAAAAAGGATTAGCTTTGCTAGATTCAGCCAAATGCTGTGAAAAAAGCTTGCACAGCACTGGCACAGACCTGCCTGGCAAAAACTGATAGGAACTGATGTAACCTAGTCCTGAAAAGGACTGCAATTACAATTAGTCTTTACTCCCACAATCTATCTACTTAAGAGCACAGACCTGCCTGATAAAAGTCGTAGGAAATGCTGTACCCTAGTCCTTAAAAGGATTGCAATCACAACTATTCCCTACTCCCAAGCTATCTGTAGATTTGTGCGAAAATTGGCTTGAAATTAACAAGGTATAGCGCACACAGCAACAGCGGTGCCGTCTAACACGCAGCTGCAGCAGTGAGAAAATGGTGGCGACGGGGAAAATGGCTTGGTCTTATAGGGCAAGGACATGTGACATACACTGCCAATGACACATGCCCTTGCTTGTGTGAAAAAAAGCACTTCGCTCCGTGTGTGCGCTGCTGATAGGCTGACAGATTGCACCTCCCCACTGTAAATGCGGGAAAGAAAAAAAAAAATGGAGATCTTCATTATTCCTGCAGAGATCCATCCCCTGCCCCTCCCCCCACCCCGCTGTACACTCAAACTGCGTATTAACATTAATTTTCATCATTACTGAGAAAAAATCCAGTTATGATTTTGGTGCACGAACAGTTATCGAACATAACCTCGAACAGCCGAATTTTTCTCAAATCGTTCGTGTTCGCCGAACGGCTCGAACACCGCCCAAAACAGCTCGAATTTGAGATTGGCGAACAGTTCGAGTCGAACAACGCTCATCTCTAGTCGGCAGAGCTGAACCTCTCCTTTAGAAACACAAAAGCTTCAATGGCCTCAGTAGTCCACTGAACCGTGTTAGCACCTTTCCTGGTGAGATCGGTCAGTGGTTTAACAATAATAGAAACATTTTTAATGAATTTTCTGTAATAATTGGCGAAACCCAAAAACCTCTGTATCGATTTCAAACCAATAGGCCTAGGCCATTCCTGCACAGCTTGAACTTTCACCGGGTCCATCTCAAAGCCCTCGCTGGAGATAATGTAGCCCAAAAAACTAATTCTCTGTACAGCGAACTCACATTTCTCCAGCTTAGCAAAAAGCGAATTGTCAATCAATAACTGTAATACCTCACGTACGCTCCGCCAATGAGACTCCAGATCCGGCGAATAAATCAAAATGTCATCCAAATACACAACCACATTTTTGCCGATCAAAGGTCTAAGGATGTCATTAATAAGATTCTGAAAAAAATGCTGGTGCATTGGTAAGACCAAAAGGCATAACCAGATTCTCAAAATAACCCACAGGAGTGTTAAAAGTAGTCTTCCATTCATCACCCTCCTTCATGCGCATCAAATTGTATGCCCCCCGGAGATCAATTTTAGAGAACCACTTGGCCCCCACTAACTGGTTAAACAAATCAGGAATCAATGGCAGTGGGGAGGGATTGCGTACAGTAATTTTATTAATCTCGCGAAAGTCCAGACAAGGACGTAAACCGCCGTCCTTTTTTTTTAACAAAAAAAAATCCAACAGCCACAGGTGACTTAGAAGGTCTGATATGACCGGCGGCCAAGCTCGTCTGTATGTATTCCTCCAAAGACTTTCTCTCAGGAATAGTAAGATTAAATAAATGACTTTTAGGAAGAGTCGCTCCAGGGACAAATTCAATGGTACAATCATAGTCTCTATGGGGAGGCAAAATTTGAGAATCCTCCTCAGAAAAAACTTTCCAAAAATCCTGAATAGGTACAGGTAATTCCCCTTTATCCACAGCAGCAATGCGCCCGTTACAACACTTGTCATAACACTTAGGGCTCCAGGACTTAATTTCATTGGTAGACCAATCCAGTACAGGATTGTGCAATTTTAACCAGGGTAACCCCAAAACTACTGGAGAAGGCAAATTATTTAATACCACCAAATCCAAATTTTCTTGGTGAATACCATTAATAGTGAGGGGAAATTGATAAACCTTGTGAGTAACACATTTCAAGGGAGAGCCATCGACAGAAACCACGGCAATAGGGGATGACAAAGGTTTGGGTTTTAATTTAAGTTTTTCCAAGAATCCCCCATCAATCACATTCAGAGTAGAACCACAATCCACAAATACCCAAAATTCAATTAATTCTTCCTGAGCAGCAGTAGTGGCAGAAAGAAATACACCCTTAGTGTTTAAACAGGCTATACGGGCGTAAATGACCTTTTTTTTTCTTTGTTCATACGGAGCACACAGTTCTTAATGAAATGGTCAGATTTGCCGCAATAAAAGCACAAACCTTCAGAAAACCTGCGGTCTTTTTCCTGAGAGTGGGGTGACATCGCCCCAATCTCAATCGGCTCTCCAATGTCAGTACAGACCCTCTCAAGACTCGGAGCTGACATGGCAGAGGATTTACTCTCATTAACCCTTGCACGCAGTCTCCTGTCCACCCGTATAGCTAATTGCATTGCCTCCTGCAAGTTTCCAGGTGTAGGATAAGCAATCAGCAGATCCTTAACCCTTTCACCTAGCTCAGCAAGAAACAAACTTTTCAGAGCTGAATCGTTCCACCCCACCTGAGCAGACCACTGACGGAAGTGAGTACAATAATTTTCCACATTACCTGATCCCTGCCTCAAATGTCTCAATTCAGTCTCAGCTGATGAGACACGATCAGGATCATCATACAACATCCCCAAAGCAGAAAAAAAACTATCCACTGATCAAAAGCACGGATCACTAGGTTGGAGAGAAAAGGCCCATCCCTGAGGTTCTTTGCGCAAAATTGACATTATGAACCCTGTGCGCTGTGATTCATCACCAGAGGATCTGGGTCTCAAACGAAAATACAACAAACAAGCATTTTTAAAGGGAAAAAAATCTTGTTGTTCACCAAAAAATAAATCAGGCAAACGTACCTTTGGCTCCACAAAATGCGCTCCAGAACAGCTACTCACGTGTTGCTGGAGCTCGGATACCTCCAGAGAGAGACCCTGCAGGCGTTGAGCCAAATCCTGAACCGACACCATGATGGAAACTGGAAGGCTTTCCTTACAGAAATTTTTTGGCTGGACTTACTGTTATGATCTGCTACAAGCACTAAGGAAAGACAGGAGATCTGTCCCTACAATTGAACTAAGCTGGATCCCTACGATGTAACGGGGAACCTGATCCTGCGATCAGACCCGCTAAAGTCCTCGGCTAGTCTGAACGAAGACCTATAGATGTGAGGGAGGGATCCCTACAAGAACTAGGGACTGGGAGAAAGATGGACACCTCCTAGCAGAAATTGTAGCAGTAAAAAGACGAACAAACAACATAGAACATAGAGGTCCGAAGACCTAGCTAAACTGACTGAGAAAGGTTACAAAGCACCTGGCTAGCTTAAGAGTAGAAATTACAATGAAGTCCAGCATGGCCAGGAGGGCAGAGCAGGATTAAATAGGCAAAAAAGGTCATGCGACCAGCAAGATAGAAAAAACCTAACAGGAGAGTTCTAACAATGGAGGCTTGCTTTTTGGCCAGAAATAATCTTGCTCTCATAGCATCCAAAGGAACAACTATACATTATGATCATATAATGTCACTTGGATGCCTTGAAGCCATCTTCCTCTTCCTAGAACATAGAGGATTCAAGATAATAGGCAAGCCGACAGTGGAGAGGACTACTGTCCAACACGAGGAGCAATCTACCAGACAATCTGCTGCTCCAGTTGACGAAGAGTTTCCAAGCCCACCTGAGAATCTGTCACCCACAACAGGTCATGAGAAAATTGCCACTGGTGAAAGGACTGTCAGAAATGAGGAGGATCTGGCAGAGGAGGTAGAAAGTTCCTCCTCAGACCATTTGCCAGAGACTGCCACGCCCCCCGCCCCCGTTGACCCCTGAAATCCTGAAAATATTGCCCCACATTCTTGAAGTCTTTCTACAAACACCCTGAAAATTTGGTGTTGATATACCCAAATGGGGCTGAGATTTAGCCCCCCAAATTAGGCCCGTTTAATGGTGCTTGCCCAGGGGTGGGGTCGCGGCTTTTGACCTGGTTTTGACCCCCCAAAACGCCTCCCAGCACAATAGTTTGTAACATTCTGCATTGTTTTTTCACCCTGAATCCAATGGAGCCATTTGCAAGTCTCTAGCTATATAACTCGCAAAGTTATGGGGTGAAAACAAGGGGCACCCTCCCGGCACCACTTTGGGGGGTCATAGCTCAGTCCCCTTTGCTCAGATCACCCTAAAAATTGCTGTGCCTCTTAGTTGTGACCCCCACAACAATGCTTGCGTGTCAGTTCGAAATATTAAAAAAAATAAATTTTGGCCAAAAATTTCCTAACCCCCCCCTCCCCCCCTTAGGAAATTTTTGGCAAAGAAAATGTTCTTTTAATAATTCGAACTAACATCCAAGCATTGTTGTGGGGGTCATAACTAAGAGGCACAGCAATTTTAAGGGTGATCTGAGCAAAGGGGATGGAGTTATGACCCCCCAAAGTGGTCCCTGTTAAATACGGTCATTTTGGGGGGTCATAGCTCAGCCCGGTTTTGGGGTATCGAGGCAAAATTTTCAGGAGGGGTAGAGGGACACTCACTCTAGGGAGCCAGGGTGTAAAAGTTTTGGGGGGCGTTTTAGGGGCACCCCACATTTGGCAAAACTCAAGCCACATCCCTGCGGTCCCCTTGACTCCCAAGTTCTGAAAAAATTACCCCATACTCTTGAAGTGTTCCTCTAAAGCCCCTGAAAATTTGGCCTTGATAACCCAAAACCGGGCTGAGCTATGACCCCCCAAAATGACCGTATTTAACATTGGCGCCTATGGGCGCGGTTGGCTCATTTTGGGGGTTAACCGCTCAGGTCCTAGGCGCAAACAACCTCCCATGGGGAGTGTTAGATGGGGCATTCTCCTGTGCTTTAATAATCTCATCTTCCAAAACGGAGTCCAATGCAGCAATCACAACACATTCTTGTAAAATGCTCTCCTCCTCCTCAGCACCGACCATGGGAGAAAAGCTGCGAGACAAAGTATCAGCTTTAACATTCTTGGTACCCGGGATGTAAGTAACGGAAAAATTAAACCGCGAGAAAAAAAGTGCCCACCTAGCCTGACGGGCATTCAAGCGCTTGGCAGCATCAAGATAGATCCCCACCCCCCTTATGAAATTTTTGGCAAAAAAAATAAAAAATTTAATAAATCGAACTGACACCCAAGCATTGTTGTAGGGGTCATAACTAAGAGGCATATCAATTTTTAGGGTGATCTGAGCAAAGGGGACTGAGCTATGACCCACTAAAGTGGTCCCTGGAGGGGTCCCCCTGTTTGCACCCCATAACTTTGCGAGTAAAATAGCTAGAGACTTGAAAATTGCACCATTGGATTCAGGGTGAAAAAACAATGCAGAAAGTACCGGTACATTGCGCTGGGAAGCGTTTTTGGGTGTCAAAACCGGGTCAAAATCCGTGACCACACCCCTGGGCAAGCACCATTAAACGGGCCTACTTTGGGGGGCTATATCTCGGTCCCATTTTGGGATATCGACACCAAATTTTCAGGGTGTGTGTAGAAAGACTTCAAGAATGTGGGGCATTTTTTTCAAAAATGTTGGGGTCAACGGCTCAGGGCCTATTTTGTTGCTGGGAAAACTACACCCCCCGCCCCCGTTGACCCCTAAAATGCTGAAAATATTGCCCCACATTCTTGAAGTCTTTCTACACACACCCTAAAAATTTGGTGTCGATATCCCCAAATGGGGCCAAGATTTAGCCCCCCAAATTAGGCCCGTCTAATCGTGCTTGCCCAGGGGTGGGGTCGCGGCTTTTGATCCGGTTTTGACCCCCAAAAACGCCTCCCAGCACAATAGTTTGTAACTTTCTGCATTGTTTTTTTCACTTTGAATCCAATGGCACCATTTGCAAGTCTCTAGCTATATAACTCGCAAAGTTATGGGGTGAAAACAAGGGGCACCCTCCCACCCCACATTTGGCGAAACTCAAGCCACATCCCTGCGGTCCCCTTGACTCCCAAGTTCTGAAAAAATTACCCCATACTCTTGAAGTGTTCCTCTAAAGCCCCTGAAAATTTGGCCTTGATAACCCAAAACCAGGCTGAGCTATGACCCCCCAAATTGACCGTATTTAACATTGGCGCCTAAGGGCGCGTTTGGCTCAATTTGGGGGTTAACCGCTCAGCAATCTTTGAGGCTATCGACCCCACATTTTCAGGGGGTGTGTAGAAAGACTTCAGCAGTGTGGGGCAATATTTTGAGGATTTTAGGCGTCAATGGGGGTGGGGGTCGTGGTTTTCCCCAGACAAAAAATAAGCCCCGCCCCGTCTACCCCAAAAATTTTGAAAAAATTGCCCCACATTCTTGAAGTGTTTCTACATACCCCCTGAAAATGTGGGGTCAATAGCCCCAAAGAGTGCTGAGCGGTTAACCCCCAAAATGAGCCAACCGCGCCCATAGGCGCCAATGTTAAATACGGTCAATTTGGGGGGTTATAGCTCAACCCGGTTTTGGGGTAGTAAGGCCATATTATCAGGGGCTTTAGAGGAACACTTCAAGAGTATGGGGTAATTTTTTCAGAACTTGCGGGGTCAAGGGGACCGCAGGGATGTGGCTTGAGTTTCGGCAAATGTGGGGTGCCCCTAAAAGGCCCCTCAAAATTTTTACACCCCTGGGCCCCTAGAGTGAGTGTCCCTCTACCTCTCCTGAAAATTTGGCCTCGATACCCCAAAACCGGGCTGAGCTATGACCCCCCAAAGTGAACATATTTAACATTTTGGTTGGCTCACTTTGGTCACTTTGGAGGGGGTCATAGCTCAGCCCGGTTTTGGGGTATCGAGGCCAAATTTTCAGGAGGGGTAGAGGGACACTCACTCTAGGGGGCCAGGGGTGTAAAAATTTTGAGGGACGTTTTGGGGGCACCCCACATTGGCCAAAACTCAAGCCACATCCCTGCGGTCCCCTTGAGCCCCCATGTTCTGAAAATATTAACTTATACTCCTGAAGTTTTCCTCTAAAGCCCCTGAAAATTTGGCCTGGATACCCCAAAACCGGGCTGAGCTATAACTCCCCAAATTGACAGTTTTTAACATTGGCGCCTATGGGATAGGTTGGCTCACTTTGGGGGTTAACTGCTCAGCACTCTTTGGGGCTATTGAGCCCACATTTTCAGGGGGTGTGTATAAACACTTCAAGAATGTGGGGCAATTTTTTTAATTTTTTGGGGGTCGACGGGGTGGGGCTTATGTTTTTGTCTGGGGAAAACCACGCCCCCGCCCCCGTTGACCCCTAAAATCCTGAAAATATTGCCCCACACTTCTGAAGTGTTTCTACACACCCCCTGAAAATGTGGGGTCGATACCCCAAAGAGTGCTGAGCGGTTAACCCCCAAAGTGAGCCAACCGCGCCCATAGGCGCCAATGTTAAATACGGTAATTTTGGGGGCTCATAGCTCAGCCCGGTTTTGGGCTATCAATCCCAAATTTTCAGAAGCTTTAGAGGAGCACTTCCAGAGTATGGGGTAATTTTTTTACAACTTGGGGGGTCAAGGGGACCGCAGGGATGTGGCTTGAGTTTTGGCAATTGTGGGGTGCCCCTAAAAAGCCCCCCCAAATTTTTACACCCCTGGCCCCCTAGAGTGAGTGTCCCTCTACCTCTCCTGAAAATTTTGCCTCAATACCCCAAAACCGGGCTGCGCTATGACCCCTCAAATTGACCGTATTTAACATTGGCGCCTAAGGGCGCGGTTGGCTCACTTTGGTCATTTTGGGGGGTCATCAAAGCTGAGCCCGGTTTTGGGGTATCAAGGCCAAATTTTCAGGAGGGGTAGAGGGACACTCACTCTAGGGGGCCAGGGGTGTAAAAATGTTGGGGGACATTTTGGGGGCTCCCCACATTTGCCGAAACTCAAGCCACATCCCTGCGGTCCCCTTGAACCTCCAAGTTCTGAAAAAATTACCCCACACTCTTGAAGTGTTCCTCTAAATCCACTGAAAATTTGGCGTGGATAACCCTAAACCGGGCTGAGCTATAACCCCCCAAATTGACCGTATTTAACATTGGCGCCTATGGGCGCAGTTGGCTCAGTTTGGGGGTTAACCGCTCAGCACTCTTTGGGGCTATTGACCCCACATTTTCTAGGATTGTGTAGAAACACTTCAAGAATGTGGTGGAATTTTTTCAAAATTTTTGGGGTAGACGGGGACAGGCCTTATTTTTTTTTCTAGGGAAAACCACGCCCCCTGCCCAGGTTCACACCTAAAATCCTGAAAATATTGCCCCACACTGCTGAAGTCTTTCTACATAAACCCTGAAAATGTGGGGTCGATAGCCCCAAAGAGTGCTGAGCGGTTAACCCCCAAAATGAGCCAACCGAGCCCGTAGGCGGCAGTGTTAAATACAGTCAATTTGGGGGGGTTATAGCTCAGCCGGATTTTTGGGTATCAAGGCCAAATTTTCAGGGGCTTTAGAGGAAAACTTCCAGAGTATGGGGTAATTTTTTCAGAACTTGGGGGGTCAAGGTGACCGCAGGGATGTGGCTTGAGTTTCGGCAAATGTGGGGTGCCCCTAAAAGGCCCCCCAAAATTTTAACACCACTGGCCCCCTAGAGTGAGTGTCCCTCTACCCCTCCTGAAAATTTGGCCTCAATACCCCAAATCCCGGCTGAGCTATGACCCCCCAAAGTGACCGTATTTAACATTGGTGCCTATGGGCGCGGTTGACTCACTTTGGTCATTTGGGGGGCCATTTGGGGATATCGGCACCAAATTTTCAGGGTGTGTGTAGAAAGACTTCAAGAATGTGGGGCAATATTTTCAGGATTTCAGGGGTCAACGGGGGCGGGGGGTGTGGTTTTCCCAGCAACAAAATAAGCCCTGCCCCGTTGACCCCAACATTTTAGAAAAAATTGCCCCACATTCTTGAAGTCTTTCTACACACACCCTGAAAATTTGGTGTTGATATCCCCAAATGGGGCCGAGATATAGCCCTCCAAAGTAGGCCCATTTAATGGTGCTTGCCCAGTGGTGGGGTAGCGGCTTTTGACCCGGTTTTTGACCCCCAAAAACGCCTCCCAGCACAATAGCCAGGAATATTCTGCATTGTTTTTTCACCCTGAATCCAATGGCGCATGTGCAAGTCTCTAACTATTTTACTCGCAAAGTTATGGGGTGAAACAGGGGGCCCCCACCAGGGACCACTTTGGGGGGTCATAGCTTTGTCCCCTTTGCTCAGATCACCCTAAAAATTGCTGTGCCTCTTAGTTATGACCCCCACAACAATGCTTGGGTGTCAGTTCGAATTATTAAAAAAAAATTTTTTTGCCAAAAAATTCATAAGGGGGGGGGGGGCTAAGGATCTCCATAGGAGACTAGTGGTTTTCCCAGCAACAAAATAGGCCCCACCCTGTTGACCCCAACATTTTTTAAAAAATTGCCCCATACTCTTGAAGTGTTCCTCTAAAGCCCCTTAAAATTTGGCCTCGGTACCCCAAAACCGGGCTGAGCTGTGACCCCCCAAAGTGGTCCCTGGAGGGGGCCCCCTGGTTTGCACCACCATAACTTTGCGAATAAAATAACTAGAGACTTGCAAATTGTGCCATTGGATTCAGGGAGAAAAACCAATGCAGAATGTTACAAACTATTGTGCTGGGAGGCGTTTTTGGGGGTCAAAACCGGGTCAAAAGCCGCGACCCCACCTCTGGTCCTTAAGGGGTTAAATAAGCAAATGTCTCTTTTTTACCGTTACCGATGGGAGGCATTTTGGGGGGTCAAAACCGGGTCAAAAGCCGCGACCCCCACCTCTGGTCCTAAAGGGGTTAAATAAGGAAATGTGTCACCCTGGCCTGGATGCCACAAGTGTAATAAAGCTGTGTCTGAGAGCAAGGGGGAGGTTCTCTATTCAGGGGAACATTAGCATGCAGTACCTCCTGTCTCAGGCCAGTAGGGGGAGCAGGCTGCCCCTATAAAAGCTGGTACTGGGGGCAGGGTTAGGGAGAACCGGATGACCTGTCTTAGGACTGAGACTTGTCCCAGAGCAGAGCAGGAACAGAAAGTTGTATTGCATCTAAGAGGAAGTGTGGCAGGAGGAGAGCCACAAGCCAGAGACAAGAGGCGAAGTGAGCCTGTCTTGGCAGATAAGGGACTTAATTTACCAGACTTTGGTGTCTGAGGCTGGGAGGATTCCACATTCTCCAGCAGATAACCAGTCCGCAAGGGACTGTATATTCCTTGGCCTAAGAAGCCTGAAGGCCCTGCAACAACAGAAGGGACCAGAAAAGCCGTACCTGGCCGGGAGCAGAAAGGAACCCACATTGGAGGCCATACAGGCGAGAGTACATGGAGAGCTCGGAAACGTGGGCTGTTACCCTATAAGAAGGAGATAGCCAGAAGGAGCGCAGAAAGCACGGTAGGCCTACACCCTCACCCTGACCAGGGCAAATTTCCCCATTGCTCTCAGACATCCAGGTCCCCTCCTAGCCGGGACTGTTTATGGGTCAGTTTACCTGTTCTAGTAAAGACCCTGGACTGCAACCTGTTGTCTGTGTGCTCCTTCGCGCCTCCAGCATTACCGGTACTGGGACTCTCACCACCATCACTCCCACCATCCATTATACTGCCCTGGGGCCGCACTCTTCCCGTGGGGAGTCACACTACCCTAGCTGCACACCTCATCAGCCCCAGCGGTCTGCATGCAGCGGCGGTTCCTAATAACCGCAATCCACGGGTGGCGTAGTCGGACATTATCAATAGCGCATCGCAGACTACCACCGGTCTGACCACCCTGAGCCACGGAATCGGGTTGCCACTACTACCCCCATCGTTCCCCTATTGCCCGGATCCAAGTGCCCCACGGCCCAGGGGGCGAGTCAGCTTTGGCGTAGTCGGCAGGATTGAAACCAACACGCCACAAAAGGGTATTGCGTGCCTAGAAAAGACTTTGCACTTACCTGAAAAGAGGTTTCCCGCCATCCGGAGCCGTTTCCCGCCATTTCCAGCCGTCTCCCGCCATCTTCCATCGGTTCCCGCCATCTTCAGCCATTTTCCCGCCATCGGACGCCATCTTCAGGACGCCACGCGGGAAGAAGAGGAGCGTGGATGTGCAAACCGCGCGAGATCCGAAGCTCCGCCCCACGCACCGACGCTGCGCAAGGTCCTGGAAGGGAGAGAGAGCGAAACCTACCACCAGGAGGCAGCACCCTCCCCTATGGACTCTGTGGGGACTGATGCACAGGCCCTGAACCAAGCCCCGTCGAAAGACCTGCACCACCAATTCCAGGAGCTGACCAGGAGCGTTGCGGCGTTGACCAGGACCGTCCTGGGGTTGCAAGTGGACCCGTCAAGACCCATCGAGCTGGCTTCAAGTCCGGAGGATGTCCCGTGGCGTCGACAGAGGAGGATCCCGTCGTTCCGAGGGAGGCCCACAGACCGCTATGCAGAGGATGGACAGCCCATTTGCCGTCGATGCAACCAGCCCGGACACATTTCCAGGTACTGTAATTTAAACGGGTCCAACCTGGGGCAGAGGGCCAACCCCCAGGCATAAAATCACCAGGCCCTTATAATTGGCTTGATAAGTACGTTGGGGGGCGCCCGGTTTTACCTGTGGTGCTGGACGGTATCCCCATGAGCGCCATGCTGGATACTGGGTCGCAAGTAACCACTATCCCTTATGTACTTTTTAAGCAGTATTGGACTGATGCTGATATCACACGGTATCCAGACAGTAACTTGAGCATCATCGCCAGTAATGGCTTACCCGTGCCGCAGATGGGGTTCAAGGAGATGACCATTAAAATTGGTAAAGTTGAACTACCGGCACAGGGAGTAATTATTGTGGACATTGACCGACGTGAAAGTCACCCTAAAATAACTGTGGGTACTAACGTAATTGAAAATTGTCTTTCAGAGGTAATTGTAATTCTACAACAGGTGGCGGTGAATGCTAGTTCCAGCCAACAGAGAGTCCTCAACAAGGAGATAAAAGCCCTGATGAGACGGCAACAGGTAGAACTGTCTGGTGGTGAGATCGGTAGCGTAAGACTGAGAGACCCATTCCCCTTTTCCATGCCTCCCAAAAGTGAAATGATGATCTGGTGTCGGACTGCAATCGGGTTGAGAGGTAGAGACTACCAAGCCATGGTAGAACCAGTGTACTCAGACAGCAGGCCCACCATTTTGACAGCCCGGGGGGGGGGTTGATGTCCGTCATGGGAGGGTGCCCATCCGCGTCCTCAACATTGGGGAGAGGGAAGTACACTTACCCAGGTACGCTACACTCGCCAAACTGTTTGTTGTCGAACACAAAGCTATCAGGGCCGTGGAACCCTTGCCTCCATCTCCTCAGGCGGAGGGTAATGGCTCCCAGAAACAAAAGGAGGACTGGTGCCAGAAACTCCATGTGGGTGCTGACTCCACTCCCCTGCACCAAAAACAAGGAGTCTACCGGGTGGTACAGGAGTACGAGAGAGTCTTTAGTAAGCACCCGCTAGATTCGGCAGAGTAAAAGGGATAGAACACCACATCCCCACAGGGAGCCACCCACCGATAAAAGAAAGACACCGACCTATACCCCCTGCACATTATCAGAACGTAAAGGGCAGGCTAAGAGAAATTAAGGAAGCTGGGGTCATTAGAGATAGCTGTAGCCCCTGGGCAGCCCCCTTGGTCCTGGTGAAAAAGAAAGACGGCACCATGAGAATGTGCGTGGACTATAGACAAATCAACCGTATCACCCACAAAGATGCATACCCGCTGCCTAGAATAGAGGAGTCTTTAGCCGCACTAAAATCTGCTAACTTCTTTTCTACTTTGGACCTTACTAGCGGGTACTGGCAGGTTCCTGTGGCAGAGGCTGACAAGGAGAAGACGGCCTTCACCACCCCGATGGGACTGAGCGAATTCAACTGTATGCCTTTCGGGCTCTGCAACGCGCCAGGGACCTTCCAGCGGCTGATGGAATGCTGTCTAGGGCACCGAAACTTCGAGACGGTCCTCCTTTACCTGGACGACGTGATCGTCTATTCGAAGACCTACGAGGACCATCTAAAGCACCTGGCCGAGGTGTTCGAAGCCCTGGCAGGCTATGGCCTGAAGGTGAAACCATCGAAGTGTCACCTGCTGAAACCAAAGGTCCAGTACCTAGGGCACGTGGTAAGTGCGGAAGGAGTAGCCCCCGACCCTGACAAGGTCACGGCAATCAAGAGCTGGCCAAGCCCCTCCAACATCAAAGAGGTGAGACAGTTTCTCGGGTTGGTAGGCTACTACCGAAGGTTCATCCCCGGGTTCACTAAGATGGCAGCTCCTATGCAGGACCTCCTGATCGGACAGTCTAAGTCCAGAAGTCAAAAGCCACCCTTCAAGTGGGATAAACCGGAAGAGGAGTCCTTCCGCCAGCTAAAGATGGCCCTCACGGGGGATGAGATCCTGGCCTACCCTGATTATGGCCAGCCTTTCATTCTCCACACAGACGCCAGTAATGTGGGACTGGGAGCCGTACTGTCCCAAAACCAACAGGGCAGAGAACGGGTGATCTCTTATGACTCGCCCCCTGGGCCGTGGGGCACTCGGAACCGGGCGATAGGGAGACGATGGGGGTAGTAGTGGCGACCCAGTCCCGTGGCTCAAGGTGGTCAGACCAGTGGCAGTTTTTTAGATGTTTTAAGAGATGTCCGACTACGCCACCCGTGGATTGCGGTTATTAGGAACCGCCGCTGCAGGGCAGACCGCTGGGGCCGATGATGTGTGCAGCTGGGATGGTGTGACTCCCCACGGGAAGAGTGCGGCCCCAGGGCAGTGTAATGGGTGGTGGATGGTGGGAGTGATGGTGGTGAGAGTCCAGTACCGGTAATGCCGGAGGAGCGAAAAAGCACACAGACAACGTACTGCAGTCCAGGGTCTTTACTCACGGTTAACATCCGAGTCACTTCTGCAGGGAATGACTGCCCGAGCAGTGCTGCGTCCACCAGGTGAGGGGCTCGGTCAACTCCCTGACAGCTCAGGAGTATGGCTCAAGACCCCCTTTTGTCCTTTCTCTGGCCTGCCTCACCAGTGACCCACTTTTGTCCAGCTACCGCGGACTTGTGCGGTTAAACGTGGGCCCTGTCCTCCGCTGTCCTATATGGTGCCTTCCTAGCAGGTTTGATGAGGTGTCGCACCAATAAATGATCACGACCTCCGGTCTTTGGCTGAGGGTTGTTTCTCCTCCACCAACTTAGGATCCGGTACCCTTAATCTGCCTGCCCTGCACCCTGGATTCTCATGGGTTCTTAGGGTCCCTTCCACCTTCTTGTTCCTGAGCCCTTCTGTTTCTTCCTCTCTTTCTTTGCTGTTCCTTTCTGTTTCTGTTCCTTTCTGTTCTTGTTCCTTTCTGTTCCTGGCCCTCTCCTCAGGCCTGCCTCATGGAGCTGGGCCCAGACTGAGCCACAGCTCCCTGTCAGCCCTCTCCGGCCGAACTCCTCTCTCTTCTCCTCCTGCTTGAACTGACCCAGAACTAAGACGGTGCCCACCTTTTATACCTCCCTCTAGAAACATGAGCCCAGGTGACCAGCAACCAATGGGCTCCTGCCTACGCTCAGGAACCAACCCCTATCTGCCCCTACATCACTGGGTATTCCACCCCCCTCCCCACTCCAGACAGGGACATAGTCGGTCGTGCCTGCACTTCTGTCTAGTGGGAGCACCGTTGAGCTGTCCCTCGGAAATGGGGTGTGTGTGCTGTATGCAGCTAACTGAGCCCTGGTCCATACTCCATCCTTACCTTGGAGTGGAATACCACACCTCTGGCAGAGGTGCAATACCCCTGTAGCGGCCGAGCCCTCGAGGCGCTACACATACGCCAGTCGGAAGCTGAGGCCCACCGAGAGGAACCCGGAGAATTACAGCTCCTTCAAGCTAGAAATCTTGGCGGTGGTGTGGGCCGTGACGGAACGCTTCAAGCATTACCTGGCCTCCGCAAAGTTCACCGTGTACACGGACAACAACCCGTTGACACACCAGGACAATGCAAGACTGGGTGCCCTGTAACAGCGGTGGATGGCCCGTCTCCCCAACTATGACTTCGTGATCAAGTACCGGGCAGGCAAAACCAATGCCAACGCGGACGCCCTATCAAGAATGCCTCACTTACCTGAAGGTGATGAAGACCCAGAAGAGCTGGAGGAGGTAGAACTCTAACAACCGTGATGATCAATTCCCTACCTCACCACAGCTGGGCCGAGACACAAGATAGTGACCCTGCAGTCCGCCTGGTGAAAGATCTGCTGACCCGGGAAGACGCCCGCTTAGATCCGGACGCCCCAGAGGAAGCCAAGCAGCTATGGAAAGAGAAGAGCAAGCTGTTCCTCTACGAAGGCAAGTTGTGCAGAAGGATTGTCAACCACCGGACGCACGAGCTGACCTGGCAAGTCGTGGTCCCAAGGCGGGATGCAGCTATGGTCCTGGGGGCTTACCATGACAGAGCAGGGCACTTCGGTTGGAAGAAACTGGAGTTCCTGCTGAGAGGAAGGTTCTTTTGGGTCGGCATGAGAGGAGCTGTAGAAAGATGGTGCAGAGACTGTGGCCCTTGTCACCTGAGGAGGAAGGACCGCACCAGCCAGCAGACACCCTTGATGCCCATCGTCACCACGCAGCCTCTTGAGCTGGTATCTCTGGACCACGTCAAATTGGCTCCCAGCCGGTCAGGATACATCTATGCCCTGACAATCGTGGACCACTATTCCCGTTTTCTAGTGGTGGTCCCGGTAAAGGACTTGACAGCCCAAACAGCGGCCAGAGCCTTCCAACAATACTTCTGCCGTCCACACGGGTATCCGGAACAGGTCCTGACAGACCAGGGTCCAGCGTTTGAGGCTGAAATCTTCAAGGAGTTCTGCAACCTCTATGGCTGCAAGAAGATTCGTACGACGCCTTACCACCCACAAACCAACGGGATGTGTGAGAAGATGAACAACATAGTCATTGATCTCCTGAAGACGTTGCCCCTGGAGGAACGCAGCCTGTGGCCAGAAAAACTGCTGGACCTGATAGACTTTTACAATCATATCCCGGTGAATGCTACCAACTGCACCCCGGCTTACCTGATGCGAGCCAGACCGGGTAAGCTGCCCGTAGACCTGGAGATGGGAGTCCTAACGCCTGAGGACACCTCCCCGGATGCAGACTGGGATACAGAAAGGCAACTGCAGAACAAGAAGGTACAGGAGAGTGTGGAGAGGAGCCTGGCCCAGGTGAGAGAAAGGCAAGAAAGACTCTTCAACCAACACGCCCCTGCTGGTCCCCTAGAACCTGGTGAGCAAGTCCTAAAGCGAAAAAGAAGGCTACATAAGTTGGACGACCAGTGGGAAAGGGAACCCTACACCGTACTGCAGTCTGATCACGACAACCCGAAGGTGTGCGTGATCACCAAGGACGGAGGAGAAACCACTAGCACCGTCTCCAGAGACCACCTCAAAAGATGCCCCGAGCAACTCCGTAGTGCAGAAGAGGATCAGAGTGACCTTGAACCCGCAGAGGACAAGGAAGAAATGATCAGCACCGTTCTCGGAGAGTTCCCTCAGTCCTGGACTCGCATAAATGATGCCATAGTGGTACCGGTCCTGCATTTCCTGCAACCGGCACACAAACAACCAACACCAGAGCCGGAAGGTGAAGAGGAGCAAGCGGTTCCATAGGCCGAAGAGCCTGTACCAGAAGCCCAGGAGAGTCAACCCTCTGCTGACAGTGAGCCTGCCATGCCTGCGGTAAGCCAAAGAACCCGCAGACAGCTGCCTGCCCTACCTGTACACCCAGCTGGTAGCTGTACCCCTAACGTTAGTGGGGAAAGCCAGGTCGGTCCACCACCAGACAGTGGGTTAAGGAGATCAACCAGGAGCACAAAGGGGCAGATACCCGCTCTCTGGAAAATATAGAGTGTACTAAAATTGTAAATAACCCTGTTGCCAAATGTTGAAATGTTTGCAAAGTTACACGCATGTTTGGTAATTCTGTGTTTCAGTTTCTTGCAGCTACCGTAAGGACTCACAGGTTATGGACTTTTTATAACCGGGACCTTGTATGGACTGCATTCGGGGCCTAACCCAGGGACGAACTAAGACTGTAAAGGACTTGGGGTAGGACAGACCCCCACCTGGTTAAGGCTCCCCGTTGTGCTGGTGATATGGACACCCGGTCACAGACCACACTGTGACCTTAAGAACTCAATCTGTGCGTCGTTTGTCTATTAATGTTTTATAGTCATGTATATTATCCTTGTTTATTGTTTAGTCCCGGAGTACTAAATTTCACTAGGGGGGAATGTGTCACCCTGGCCTGGATGCCATAAAATGTAATAAAGCTGTGTCTGAGAGCAAGGGGAAGGTTCTCTAGTCAGGGGAACATTAGCATGCAATGCCTCCTGTCTCAGGCCAGTAGGGGGAGCTGACTGCCCCTATAAAAGCTGGTACAGGGGGCAGGGTTAGAGAGAACTTGACGACCTGTCTCAGGACTGAGACTTGTCCCAGAGCAGAGCAGGGACAGACAGTTGTATTGCACCTAAGAGGAAGTGTGGCAGGAGGAGAGCCACAAGCCAGAGACAAGAGGCGAAGTGAGCCTGTCTTGGCAAATAAAGGACTTAATTTACCAGACTTTGGTGTCTGAGGCTGGGAGGATTCCACATCCCCAGCAGATAACCAGTCCGCAGGGGACTGTATATTCCTTGGCCTAAGAAGCCTGAAGGCCCTGCCACAACAGAAGGGACCAGCAAAGCCGTACAAGGCTGGGAGCAGAAAGGAACCCACGTCGCAGGTCATACAGGTGAGAATACACGGAGAGCTCGGAAACGTGGGCTGTTACCCTATAAGGAGGAGATAGCCAGAAGGAGCGCAGAAAGCACGGTAGGCCTACACCCTCACCCTGACCAGGGCCAATTTCCCCATTGCTCTCAGACATCCAGGTCCCCTCCTAGCCGGGACTGCTTGTGGGTCAGTTTACCTGTTCTAGTAAAGACCCTGGACTGCAACCTGCTGTCTGTGTGCTCCTTGCTCCTCCAGCACTATCAGCACTGGGACTCTCACTACCATCACTCCCACCATCCACTACACTGCCCTGGGGCCGCACTCTTCCCGTGGGGAGTCACACCATCCCAGCTGCATACATCATCAGCCCCAGCGGTCTGCCTTGCAGCGGCGGTTCCTAATCACCGCAAATCCACGGGTGGCGTAGTCGGACATTGTTAACAGCACGTAGCAGACTACCACTGGCCTGACCACCCTGAGCCACGGACCGGGCAGCCACTACTACCCCCATCGTTCCCTATTGCCCGAATCCGACTGCCTCACGGCCTAGGGGTCGAGTCACAAGCGTCTCTTTTTTACCGTTATCGATTATCTCTGGATGATTCCATGGCTGTTTTCAACTTAGCCGCACCTTGAGCCCTTTGTTTCCCGCCAAAAACAGAGCCATACCATCGACAGCAGCCACATGGCGCAAGGGTGTGGCGCTATCGATAGAGTTTCTAGTTAGTCAAACCCGGGTCAAAAGCCGCGACCCCACCTCTGGTCCTTAAGGGATGAAATAAGCAAACGTCTCTTTTTTACCGTTACCGATTATCTCTGGATGATTCCATGGCTGTTTTCAGCTTAGCCACACCTTGAGCCCTTTGGCTGCTGTCGATGGTATGGCTCTGTTTTTGGCGGAAAACAGAAGTCGCAAGGGTGTGGCGCTATCGATAGAGTTTATGGTTAGTTCTAGTTCTCTTCCTCACTCTCTCACTGACTGACTCTTTGGGGGGTCATAGCTCAGCCCGATTTTGGGGTATCGAGGCCAAATTTTCAGGAGGGGTAGAGGGACGCTCACTCTAGGGGGCCAGGGGTGTAAAAATTTTGGGGGGCACCCCACATTTGCCGAAACTCAAGCCACATCCCTGCGGTCCCCTTGACCCCCCAAGTTCTGAAAAAATTACCCATACTCCTGAAGTGTTCCTCTAAAGCCCCTGAAAATTTGGCCTCGATACCCCAAAACCGGGCAGAGCTATGACCCCCCAAAGTAGGCCCGTTTAATGGTGCTTGCCCAGCGTTGGGGTCACGGCTTTTGACCCGATTTTGACCCCCAAAAACGCCTCCCAGCACAATAGCAGGGAATATTCTGCATTGTTTTTTCACCCTGAATCCAATGGCGCCATTTGCAAGTCTCTAGCTATTTTACTCGCAAAGTTATGGGGTGCAAACAGGGGGCCCCCTCCAGGGACCACTTTGGGGGGTCATAGCTCCATCCCCTTTGCTCAGATCACCCTAAAAATAGCTGTGCCTCTTAGTTATGACCCCCCCACAACAATGTTTGGATGTCAGTTCGAATTATTAAAAAAAAATAGTTTTTTTCCAAAATTTTCATAAGGGGTGGGGGCTTAGGAAATTTTTAACCAAAAAATTTTTTTTTAATAATTCGAACTGACAGCCAAGCATTTCTGTGGGGGTCATAACTAAGAGGCACAGCAATTTTTAGGGTGATCTGAGCAAAGGGGACGGAGCTATGACCCCCCCAAAGTGGTCAATGGAAGGGGCCCCCTGTTTGCACCCCATAACTTTGCGAGTAAAATAGCAAGACTTGCAAATGGCGCCATTGAATTCAGGGTGAAAAAACAATGCAGAATGTTACATGCTATTGAGCTGGGAGGCGTTTTTGGGGGTCAAAACCCGGTCAAAAGCCGTGACCCCAGCCCTGGGCAATCACCATTAAACGGGCCTATTTTGGGGGGCTAAATCTCGGCCCCACTTTGGGATATCGACACCAAATTTCAGGGTGTGCGTAGAAAGACTTCAAGAATGTGGGCAATATTTTCAGGATTTCAGGGGTCAACAGGGGCGGGGGGTGTGGTTTTCTCAGCAACAAAGACTTGAAAATGGCGTCAATAGATTCAGGGTGAAAAAACAATGCAAAATGATATAGAATATGGTGCTGGGAGGCGTTTTTGGGGGTCAAAACCGGGTCAAAAACCGCGACCCCACCCCTGGGCAAGCACCATTAAATGGGCCTAATTTGGGGGGCTATATCTCGGCCCCATTTGGGGATATCGACACCAAATTTTCAGGGTGTGTGCAGAAAGACTTCAAGAATGTGGGGAAATATTTTCAGGATTCCAGGGGTCAACGGGGGCGGAGTGTGTGGTTTTCCCAGCAACAAAATAGGCCCTGCCCCGTTGACCCCAACACTTTTGAAAAAATTGCCCCACATTCTTGAAGTCTTTCTACACACACCCTGAAAATTTGGTGTCGATATTCCCAAATGGGGCCGACATATAGCCCCCCTAATTAGGCCCATTTAATGGTGCTTGCCCAGGGGTGGGGTCGCGGCTTTTGACCCAGTTTTGACCCCCAAAAACGCGTCCCAGCACAATAGATGGTAACATTCTGCATTGTTTTTTCACCCTGAATCTAATGGCACCATTTGCAAGTCTCTAGCTATTTTACTCGCAAAGTTATGGGGTGCAAACAGGGGGCCCCCTCCATGGACCATTTTGGGGGGTCATAGCTCCGTCCCCTTTGCTCAGATCACCCTAAAAATTGCTGTGCCTCTTAGTTATGACCCCCACAACAATGTTTGGGTATCAGTTAGAATTATTAAAAAAGGAGGGGGTTAGGAAATTTTTGGCCCAAAATTTTTTTTTAATATTTCGAACTGACACCCCAGCATTGTTGTGGGTGTCATAGCTAAGAGACACAGCTATTTTTAGGGTGATCTGAGCAAAGGGGACGGAGCTATGACCCCCCAAAGTGGTCCCTGGAGGGGGCCCCTTGTTTGCACCCCATAACTTTGCGAGTAAAATAGCTAGAGACTTGCAAATGGCGCCATTGGATTCAGGGTGAAAAAACAATGCAGAATGTTGCAGACTATTGTGCTGAGAGGCGTTTTGGAGGGTCAAAACCGGGTCAAAAGCCGTGACCCCACCCCTGAGCAAGCACCATTAAACGGGCCTACTTTGGGGGGCTAAATCTCGGCCCCATTTGGGGATATCGACACCAAAATGGGGCCGACATATAGCCCCCCAAACTAGGCCCATTTAATGGTGCTTGCCCAGGGGTGGGGTCGCGGCTTTTGACCCAGTTTTGACCCCCAAAAATGCCTCCCAGCACAATAGATGGTAACATTCTGCATTGTTTTTTCACCCTGAATCTCATGGCACCATTTGCAAGTCTCTACCTTCAAGGCATCCAAGTGACATTATATGATCATAATGTATAGTTGTTCCTTTGGATGCTATGAGAGCAAGATTATTTCTGGCCAAAAAGCAAGCTTCCAAGGGTATGTGTAGAAAGACTTCACGAAGGTGGGGCAATATCTTCAGGATTTCAGGGGTTAACGGGGGCGGGGAGTGTGGTTTTCCCAGCAGCAAAGTAGGCCCTGCCTGTTAGAACTCTCCTGTTAGGTTTTTTCTATCTTGCTGGTCACATGACCTTTTTTGCCTATTTAATCCTGCTCCGCCCTCCTGGCCATGCTGGACTTCATTGTAATTTCTACTCTTAAGCTAGCCAGGTGCTTTGTAACCTTTCTCGGTCAGTTTAGCTAGGTCTTCGGACCTCTATGTTCTATGTTGTTTGTTCGTCTTTTTACTGCTGCAATTTCTGCTAGGAGGTGTCCATCTTTCTCCCAATCCCTAGTTCTTGTAGGGATCCCTCCCTCACATCTATAGGTCTTCGTTCAGAGTAGCCGAGGACTTTAGCGGGTCTGATCGCAGGATCAGGTTCCCGGTTACATCGTAGGGATCCAGCTTAGTTCAATTGTAGGGACAGATTGTAGCACCCTGAGGACTCGGCTGCTACAGGGGTATTGCACCTCAAACCAGAGGTGTGGTATTCCACTCCCGGGTAAGGATGGAGTGTGGGACTGAGCTTAGTAGGCTGCATGCACTACATACATCCCATTTCCGGGGGATAGAACTACGGTACTCCCACCAAGTAGATGTGCAGGTACGACAGCGTCTGTCCCTGGTTGGAGTGGGAGGGGGGTGGAACATCCCAGTAGTGTAGGGGCAGATAGGGGGAGTACTCTGGGTAAAGCTAGGAGCCCATTGGGTGCTGGTCACCTGGGCTCACACATAGAGGGAGTATATAAGGTGGGCACCAACTAGAAACAGAGTCAGTCAGTCGAGTTCAGCCAGGAGGGCTGACAGGGAGCTGTGGCTCCGGCTGGGCCCAGCTCCAGGGCCAGGCCTGAAGCAGAGAGGAAGAAGAAAGGCCCAGAGGCATAAGACCAAGAGGGAACCCTGAGATCCCACGAGTGAGCTAAAAAGGGTGAAGGGTTGGCAGAAGAGGGCACCGGATCCCAAGCTGGCGGAGGCAAAAGTAACCCTTAACCAGGAACCGGAGGTCGTGGTCAAGTTTTGCCACGACCCTCACCACATCCACCAGAAAGGTACACCAAGAGTAGGGTCAGGAAAGCCAGAGAAGGTTCTACCATAGAAGGCCCAAGGGAACCGGACAAAGGTGGATCCCTGGTGGGGACGGCCAGGAGAAAGAGAGAGAGAGGGAAGCTCAGGACCACGCTCCGGAACTACCTGGGGGTTGGCCGAGTCCATGACCTGGTGGATGCAGCACGGCTCGGGTGGTCACTCAAGGCCAGAGTGACTGAAGGAACACCTGTGAGTAAAAACCCTGAAACTGCATCTCACGTCTCTGACTCTCCTTTCTGCACTATCACTACCCCCATCATCCGCACCAGCTGCCCTGAGGCCATACCCCTCCCGTTGGGGGTTATACCACCATCGCTGCACCCATACTACCGGCCTCAGCGGACTGTTCTGCAGCGGCGGCCTTGTGACCGCAAATCAACGGGTGGTGTAGTCGACACAGAAACAACATCTACCAAGACTGCCACACACTTAGTTTGACACCCTGGGCACGGACCGGGTCACCGCCACAAGGACTACTACCCCTATCTAGATCCGGCTCCAGGTATCCCTTGAACATGGCCCAGGGGGCGCGTCAACTTTGGCGTAGTCGGCAGGATCACGTGCCCGCAACTACCGGGTACTGCGTGCCTGAAGAAAAATTTATATGTACCGTAAGAAGAAGTCTCCCGCCAATTCCGGAGGGTCCCCGCCATCGGACGCCATCACGGGTCGTTTCCCGCCGGTTGCCCGCCATCTGCAGCTTTTTCCCGCCATCCACGGAGTTTCCCGCCACTGGGAGACGGTTCCCGCCATCTGAGAAGATTTCCCGCCCTGGCAGAGCGGACGCCATTATGGGCGTGCCAGAGGGTGGTAAGAGACGACCTCCCATCGTGGGCCTGGTCCCAGAAGAGCACCAAAAGCGGAAACCGCCCCCACCAGCAGAGACTGCAATGGTAGAAATGTCCATCAGCGTGGGGGGACTGCCCCTGGGACGGACAATCACGAAGTTGCCCCAGGACCGCCCTCAGTGTGGGCGGATGAAGAACAAAAGTGAGAGGATGGGTGCAGCCTGGAAGAGTCTGGAGAGGTCGCACCCGGAGATGGAGGGAGAGTCAGGCAGCACCGACCCTGTGGTCAGGAGCCTGTTGCAAGCCACCACCCCACAAGACCTGGTGGAGATCCTGGCACAGCTCCCCCGAGACCGGGAGCGTGCACAGACCACGCTGGAGGGCCTCGCACGGAGGATGGCCCAGGTGCAGCGAGAAACGCTGACTGAGTGGAGTAGGGAGATGACCCAGCAGGCTGGAACCCGCCAGCGGAGCACGCCACCCGAGATGAGGAATCTGACCGCCTCTGAGGATGGTGCAGGAGGAATGAAGGCCGGAGACGACGCAGTGGAAGGAGCTGAAGAGACGGAGGCAGGTAAAGGGGACGTCACTACCCCAAGCCTAGAAACCGTGAGCCTGCCCCAGCTCCCCGTCGCAGAGCCCGAAATTCCCCCTACCGTGCCCGTCGCTGCACCGCTACCGCTCCAGACTAGGCCTCAAGCAGGAGCCGCGGCCACGCCCCCAGTGACGTCACGCGTCTCAACCCCGAGCGCGGCCAAGCAGGAGACGCCACCGGCCTGGTCGCAGGGCCGAGTGCCCCCGGGCGCCGCGGTCTCCACAGTGCCCTTTACCTTTAGAGCGCCACCGGCCTGGTCGCAAGGCCTGGTGAACCCGGGCGCCGCTGCCACCACCGCGCCCTCAACCCACAAAGTCCTACCCTTGGGTGAAGACCAGTTCGCCCAGCACACTTGCCCGGATGGGCAGCCCTTTGAGTGGCCACCGGAGTACCTCCATCCCCGACTACGGAAGGAAAGGCCTCTGTGTGAGCCCCTGATTCCGGCTCCGGCGCCCGCCAAGATCACCCCGCTCCCGTTGGAGGAGGCCCAATTCGAATGGGACCCCACCGGAGAAAACCTCATTGGGTTCACCCACGAGACCCGGGCGGCCGCAGCCCAGCGAGCAGAGTGCTGGCAGCAACAGCTGGAGGTCTTCGACCGGGAACGGCGAGAAAGGCGGGTCCGCGAGGAGCGGCTGCAAGTACAGAGTGCGGAACAGAAAAGCCGGACCAGACGAAACCCCCGTGCAGCCCACGGTCCCCGCGCCACCGGGACCGTAATCAAGTTTCAACTGCAGCACGGTTGGGGTTTTATCCGGGACCACAGAACCCCCGGCGACGTCTTTGTCACCCGCAGGGACGTCGAGAGCCATCTGCCGGAGGGACACAGAGGTCGTGACCTTTACCTGGGTGACGAGGTCACCTTCACCCGGCATCAGTGTGCTAAGGGACCATATGCTCTTCATGTACACCGACTGACCGAGGAAGAGCTGCGGTTTGAGGAAGGACAAGAGGACCCAGACGGGTTTGAAGACTACCCGCGGGAAGGAACAGGAGGATGCCGTTACTAAAGTACGGTACAGTGAAGCTGTAAATAGTTACCCGTAAGGGTACAAGAACTGTTACCTGTAAAGTATAGTCCCCGTTGGGACCAGCAGACTGTTACCCGTGTGTCCCTATCCCTTAACAGGCTGAGGACTGTGAACAGCCATTCCTTATCCCCACTGGCCGAGGACTGAGAGCGGCCATCCTGTATATAGTTGCGCTTCCTAAAGCGCCCCCTACCGGTTTTATAAGGAACTGTTTTTGTACTGTTGCACTTTTACCTGGTCACAAGTTACACGGTGGCCAGGAATCAAGAACATTTTTAATGGAAAAGTTATATTGAAAATTTTATGCTGCTAGAGTAATAATATGTCTAATGTGCCAAAAGAGTTCCGGTGGCATTTGTCAGATGTTTTATTATGACTAAGGAAAATGTTTTATACCTGTTGGTGTATGTTTAAAAAAAAAAAAATTTTGTATGTTTTATATTGTTTTGCTCTTTTACAGCCCGAGGACGTGCTGTGGTTTACCAGGGGGGAATGTAGCACCCTGAGGACTCGGCTGCTACAGGGGTATTGCACCTCAAACCAGAGGTGTGGTATTCCACTCCCGGGTAAGGATGGAGTGTGGGACTGAGCTTAGTAGGCTGCATGCACTACATACATCCCATTTCCGGGGGACAGAACTACGGTACTCCCACCAAGTAGATGTGCAGGTACGACAGCGTCTGTCCCTGGTTGGAGTGGGAGGGGGGTGGAACATCCCAGTAGTGTAGGGGCAGATAGGGGGAGTACTCTGGGTAAAGCTAGGAGCCCATTGGGTGCTGGTCACCTGGGCTCACACATAGAGGGAGTATATAAGGTGGGCACCAACTAGAAACAGAGTCAGTCAGTCGAGTTCAGCCAGGAGGGCTGACAGGGAGCTGTGGCTCCGGCTGGGCCCAGCTCCAGGGCCAGGCCTGAAGCAGAGATGAAGAAGAAAGGCCCAGAGGCATAAGACCAAGAGGGAACCCTGAGATCCCACGAGTGAGCTAAAAAGGGTGAAGGGTTGGCAGAAGAGGGCACCGGATCCCAAGCTGGCGGAGGCAAAAGTAACCCTTAACCAGGAACCGGAGGTCGTGGTCAAGTTTTGCCACGACCCTCACCACATCCACCAGAAAGGTACACCAAGAGTAGGGTCAGGAAAGCCAGAGAAGGTTCTACCATAGAAGGCCCAAGGGAACCGGACAAAGGTGGATCCCTGGTGGGGACGGCCAGGAGAAAGAGAGAGAGAGGGAAGCTCAGGACCACGCTCCGGAACTACCTGGGGGTTGGCCGAGTCCATGACCTGGTGGATGCAGCACGGCTCGGGTGGTCACTCAAGGCCAGAGTGACTGAAGGAACACCTGTGAGTAAAAACCCTGAAACTGCATCTCACGTCTCTGACTCTCCTTTCTGCACTATCACTACCCCCATCATCCGCACCAGCTGCCCTGAGGCCATACCCCTCCCGTTGGGGGTTATACCACCATCGCTGCACCCATACTACCGGCCTCAGCGGACTGTTCTGCAGCAGCGGCCTTGTGACCGCAAATCAACGGGTGGCGTAGTCGACACAGAAACAACATCTACCAAGACTGCCACACACTTAGTTTGACACCCTGGGCACGGACCGGGTCACCGCCACAAGGACTACTACCCCTATCTAGATCCGGCTCCGGGTATCCCTTGAACATGGCCTAGGGGGCGCGTCATAAGTCCAGCCAAAAAATTTCTCTAAGGAAAGACTTTCAGTTTCCATCATGGTGTCGGTTCAGGATTTGGCTCGACGCCTGCAGGGACTCTCTCTGGAGGTGGCCGAGCTCCAGCAACACGTGAGTAGCTGTTCTGGAGCACATTTTGTGGAGCCAAAGGTACGTTTGCCTGATTTATTTTTTGGTGAACAACAAGATTTTTTTTCCTTTAAAAATGCTTGTTTGAGACCCAGATCCTCTGGTGATGAATCACAGCGCATAGGGTTCATAATGTCACTTTTGCGCAAAAAACTCAGGGATGGGACTTTTCTCTTCAACCTAGTGTTCCGTGCTTTAGATCAGTGGATAGTTTTTTTTCTGCTTTGGGGTTGTTGTATGATGATCCTGATCGTGTCTCATCAGCTGAGACTGAATTGAGACATTTGAGGCAGGGATCAGGTAATGTCGAAAATTATTGTACTCACTTCCGTCGGTGGTCTGCTAAGGTGGGGTGGAACGATTCAGCTCTGAAAAGTTTGTTTCTTGCTGAGCTAGGTGAAAGGGTTAAGGATCTGCTGATTGCTTATCCTACACCTGGAAACTTGCAGGAGGCAATGCAATTAGCTATACGGGTGGACAGGAGACTGCGTGCAAGGGTTAATGAGAGTAAATCCTCTGCCATGTCAGCTCCGAGTCTTGAGAGGGTCTGTACTGACATTGGAGAGCCGATGGAGATTGGGGCGATGTCACCCCACTCTCAGGAAAAAGACCGCAGGTTTTCTGAAGGTTTGTGCTTTTATTGCGGCAAATCTGACCATTTCATTAAGAACTGTGTGCTCCTTATGAACAAAGAAAAAAAAAGGTCAGTTATGACCGTATAGCCTGTTTAAACACTAAGGGTGTATTTCTTTCTGCTACTACTGCTGCTCAGGAAGAATTTATTGAATTTTGGGTATTTGTGGATTGTGGTTCTACTCTGAATGTGATTGATGGGGGATTCTTGGAAAAACTTAAATTAAAACCCAAACCTTTGTCATCCCCTATTGCCATGGTTTCTGTCGATGGCTCTCCCTTGAAATATGTTACTCACAAGGTTTATGAATTTCCCCTCACTATTAATGGTATTCACCAAGAAAATTTGGATTTGGTGATATTAAATAATTTGCCTTCTCCAGTAGTTTTGGGGTTACCCTGGTTAAAATTGCACAATCCTGTACTGGATTGGTCTACCAATGAAATTAAGTCCTGGAGCCCTAAGTGTTATGACAAGTGTTGTAACGGGCGCATTGCTGCTGTGGATAAAGGGGAATTACCTGTACCTATTCAGGATTTTTGGAAAGTTTTTTCTGAGGAGGAGTCGCAAATTTTGCCTCCCCATAGAGACTATGATTGCACCGTTGAATTTGTCCCTGGGGCGACTCTTCCTAAAAGTCGTTTATTTAATCTTACTATTCCTGAGAGAAAGTCTTTGGAGGAATACATACAGGCGAGCTTGGCCGCCGGTCATATCAGACCTTCTTAGTCACCTGTGGCTGTTGGATTTTTTTTTGTTACAAAAAAGGACGGCGGTTTACGTCCTTCTCTGGACTTTTACGAGATTAATAAAATTACTGTACGCAATCCCTACCCACTGCCATTGATTCCTGATTTGTTTAACCAGTTAGTGGGGGCCAAGTGGTTCTCTAAAATTGATCTCCGGGGGGCATACAATTTGTTGCGCATGAAGGAGGGTGATGAATGGAGGACTGCTTTTAACACTCCTGTGGGTCATTTTGAGAATCTGGTTATGCCTTTTGGTCTTACCAATGCACCAGCATTTTTTCAGAATCTTATTAATGACATCCTTAGACCTTTGATCGGCAAAAATGTGGTTGTGTATTTGGATGACATTTTGATTTATTCGCCGGATCTGGAGTCTCATTGGCGGAGCGTACGTGAGGTATTACAGTTATTGATTGACAATTCACTTTTTGCTAAGCTGGAGAAATGTGAGTTCGCTGTACAGAGAATTAGTTTTTTGGGCTACATTATCTCCAGCGAGGGCTTTGAGATGGACCCGGTGAAAGTTAAAGCTGTGCAGGAATGGCCTAGGCCTATTGGTTTGAAATCGATACAGAGGTTTTTGGGTTTCGCCAATGATTACAGAAAATTCATTAAAAATTTTTCTATTATTGTTAAACCACTGACCGATCTCACCAGGAAAGGTGCTAATACGGTTCAGTGGACTACTGAGGCCATTGAAGCTTTTGTGTTTCTAAAGGAGAGGTTCAGCTCTGCCCCCATCCTTATGCAGCCTGATGTGACTAGGCCGTATTTGGTTGAAGTTGATGCTTCTTCTGTGGGGGTCGGTGCGGTGTTGTCTCAGGAAAACAAGGATGGAGTACATCCTTGTGCCTTTTTTTCAAAAAAAATTTCTGAGACTGAACTTAATTACGATATTGGTAATCGGGAATTGCTGGCTATTAAACTCGCATTTGAACACTGGCGTCATCTCTTGGAAGGTGCTGAATTTCCCATTCAGGTTTTCACTGATCATAAAAATCTGATCATATCTTGATGCTGCCAAGCGCTTGAATGCCCGTCAGGCTAGGTGGGCACTTTTTTTCTCGCGGTTTAATTCTTCTGTTACTTACATCCCGGGTACCAAGAATGTTAAAGCTGATGCTTTGTCTCGCAGCTTTTCTCCCATGGTCGGTGCTGAGGAGGAGGAGAGCATTTTACAAGAAGGTGTTGTGATTGCTGCATTGGACTCTGTTTTGGAAGATGCGATTCTTAAAGCACAGGAGAATGCCCCATCTAACACTCCCCATGGGAGGTTGTTTGTGCCTAGGACCTTTAGGAGAGATTTGTTTGTTGAGTGTCATGAGTCTCGGTTGGCAGGTCATACAGGAATTTCTGAGACCAAGAGACTTGTGGGTCGCAGTTTTTGGTGGCCTGGATGGCAGAAGGAAGTGATTAAGTGGGTGCGTCAATGTACTGTGTGTGCTAGATCTAAGTCTTCACATACTCCTGCTGCGGGGTTGCTTTGCCCTCTGGAGGTTCCTACTGCACCTTGGACACATCTGGCTATGGACTTTATTACTGACCTTCCCCTCTCTGAGGGTTTCACGGTCATCTGGTTGGTCGTGGACCATTTTAGCAAGATGTGTCACTTGGTTCCCTTCATCAAATTGCCCTGCGCTAAGACACTCGCTAAGGCCTTTGTCAAGGAAATTGTCAGACTCCATGGTGTTCCTACTGACATTGTTTCTGATAGGGGACCTCAGTTCGTGGCTCGTTTTTGGCGTGCCTTTTGTGACAGGTTGGGAGCTCATTTGTCGTTTTCATCTGGATATCATCCTGAGTCTAATGGCCAGACAGAAAGGAAGAACCAGGATCTTGAGCAGTTCTTGCGTTGTTTTGTGGCAGACAATCAAGAGGCGTGGTCTGAGTTTCTGCCACTTGCTGAATTTGCTCTTAACAACCATACATCCTCTTCTGCTGGGTGTTCGCCTTTTTTTTGTTGTTCTGGGAGACATCCGTCTTTTGGGTCATTCTCCAAATTGGTATCGGCTGTGCCTGAGGAGGAGAGTTTTTCCGGTGATTTGGAGAGAGTTTGGACGGATGTGCGTGGTAATCTTCAGGAGGCTAACAAAAAATCTAAGAGGTACTTTGATAGGAAACGGCAAGAGGTTTTGTTTGCGATTGGGGACATGGTTTGGTTGTCCTCTAAGAATCTGCGGATGAGGATTCCTTCTAAAAAATTGGGTCCCAAGTTTGTAGAGCCCTTTAAGGTGCTTCAGGTAGTTAACCAATCTGCTGTTAGGTTGGAGGTTCCCAACTCCTGGAAGATTAATCCGGTGTTTCATGTTTCTCTATTGAAAAAAGCTGATGCATCTAATAGAGACGCCACTGCCACTGTTCCTCCGGTGGTGGAGGACGGGGAATATGAATTTTCCCGCATCTTAAATTCTAGACGGTATAGAGGGAGTTTGCAATATCTCGTCGCTTGGAAGGGTTTCGGTCCCGAGGATAACTCATGGGTGAGGGCGGATGATGTTTCTGCTTCCAGACTTGTCAGAGCGTTTCACAGGAGGTTTCCTGATAGGCCTGGGCCTCGGGGATCCGGAGGATCCTCATAGAAGAGGGGGTACTGTTAGAACTCTCCTGTTAGGTATTTTCTATCTTGCTGGTCACATGACCTTTTTTGCCTATTTAATCCTGCTCCGCCCTCCTGGCCATGCTGGACTTCATTGTCATTTCTACTCTTAAGCTAGCCAGGTGCTTTGTAACCTTTCTCAGTCAGTTTAGCTAGGTCTTCGGACCTCTATGTTCTATGTTGTTTGTTCGTCTTTTTACTGCTACAATTTCTGCTAGGAGGTGTCCAACTTTATCCCAGTCCCTAGTTCTTGTAGGGAACCCTCCCTCACATCTATAGGTCTTCGTTCAGACTAGCCGAGGACTTTAGTGGGTCTGATCGCAGGATCAGGTTCCCCGTTACATCGTAGGGATCCAGCTTAGTTCAATTGTAGGGACAGATCTCCTGTCTTTCCTTAGTGCTTGTAGCAGATCATAACATCCATCCTCTCCTTGACTCCACATGTTTTAAGACTGTGTCGATGTAGATGCTGTGCAAGTTGGTTTGACGGTTTGGGACAAATTGGACAGGTCTTTGTCATTCTGAACTGCCTAGAAAGTAAATGAAGAAAAAAAGAAAAAATAAATAAAATAAGTAAATGCATAAAGGGGAAATTTATGTTGTTATCTTCCCGTTCAGTGAGGGCTGCTGCACTGAGCCCGCACTGAACCGAGCACATGTCAGCTGATTATTACAGATGACATGTGCCCGCAACAGGCACGGGTGGAATCGCGATCCACCCGCGGCTGTTAACATGTTAAATGCCGCTGTCAATCTCCGACAGCGGCATTTAACAAGCGCTTCCTGGAAGCGCGTCACTTACCCCGCCCATCGGTGACCCCGTCACATGATCGCGGGTCGCCGATGGGTGGTCATGACAACCCTGGGTCTGCAGCAGACATCAGTGGTTGTAATGATCCTGTCGCTATGAGCGCTACCTAGTGGTCAGCGCTCATAGCACAGGACAATTTCTGCTATATGTAAGGGATCTGTTCGTCCCCTGCATGTAGAAGAGCCGATCAAAAGAGTGATTCTTCTAGTCTTCTATGGAGACTACAGAAGCAAGCAAAAAGTGAAAAAAAAAAGTTTTAAAAAATATGAAAAAAAAATATAAAAGTTTAAATCACCCCCCTTTCGCCCCATTCAAAATAAAATCATTTAAAAAAAAGCCCCACATACACATATTTGGTATCGCCGCGTTCAGAATCACCCGATTTATCAATATAAGAGAAGAATTAATCCGATCAGTAAACAGTGTAATGAGAAAAAAATTCTAGACGCCAGAATTAAGTTTTTTGGTCGCTGTAAAATTGCAATAAAATGCAATAACAGGCAATCAAAACATCGGATCTACCCAAAATAACATCAATAGAAACTTCAGCTCGGAGCGCAAAAAATAAGCTCTAAACTGGCCCCAGATCCCAAAAAATAGAGACGCTACGGGTCTCGGAAAATGGCACCATTTTATTTATTTTTTTTTTAGCAAATTTTGGAATTGTTTTTCACCACTTAAATAAAAAAGAACCTATACATGTTTGATGTCTACGAACTCGAAATGACCTGGAGAATAATAATGGCAGGTCAGTTGTAGCATTCAGTGAACGTGGTAAAAAAAAAAATTAAAAAAAATTCAGTGGTATTGCACTTTTTTGAAATTTCACGGCGCTTGGAATATTTTAACCGTTTTCCCGTATATGACATGGTAAAAATAGTAAAGGCATTGAAAAGTACAACTCGTCCCGCAAAAAATAAGCCCTCACATGGCCATATTGATCAAAAAATAAAAACGCTATGGCTCTGGGAACAAGATGAGCAAAAAACGAAGATGCAAAAACGGAAAATGTACCGGGGCTTAAGGGGTTAAATTTGGGGGGCTATATCTCGGTCCCATTTGGGGATATTGACACCAAATTTTCAGTGTGTGTAGAAAGACTTCAGGAGTGTGGAACAATATTTTCAGGATTTCAGGGGTCAACGGGGGCGGGGGGGGCGTGGTTTTTCCAGCAACAAAATAGGCCCCGCCCCCGTTGACCCCAACATTTTTGAAAGAATTGCGCCATACTCTTGAAGTGTTCCTCTAAAGCCCCTGAAAATTTGGCCTCGATACCCCAAAACCGGGCTAAGCTGTGACCCCCCAAAGTGGTCCCTGGAGGGGGCCCCCTAGTTTGCACCCCAATAACTTTGCGAATAAAATAGCTAGAGACTTGCAAATGGCGCCATTGGATTCAGGGTGAAAAAACAATGCAGAATATTCCCGAATATTGTGCTGGGATGCGTTTTTGGGGGTCAAAAGCCGCGACCCCACCTCTGGTCCTTAAGGGGTTAAATAAGCAAACGTCTCTTTTTTACCATTACCGATGGGAGGCATTTTTGGGGGTCAAAACTGGGTCAAAAGCCGCGACCCCACCTCTGGTCCTAAAGGGGTTAAATATCAAACGTCTCTTTTTTACCGTTACCGATTATCTCTGGATGATTCCATGGCTGTTTTCAACTTAGCCGCACCTTGAGCCCTTTGTTTCCCGCCAAAACAGAGCCATACCATCGACAGCAGCCACATGGCGCAAGGGTGTGGCACTATCGATAGAGTTTCTAGTTAGTCAAACCCGGGTCAAAAGCCGCGACCCCACCTCTGGTCCTTAAGGGATTAAATAAGCAAACGTCTCTTATTTACCGTTACCGATTATCTCTGGAAGATTCCATGGCTGTTTTCAGCTTAGCCGCACCTTGAGCCCTTAGGCTGCTGTCGATGGTATGGCTCTGTTTTTGGCGGGAAACAGATGGCGCAAGGGTGTGGCGCTATCGATAGAGTTTCTAGTTAGTTCTAGTTCTCTTCCTCACTCACTCACTGATTGACCCTTTGGGGGGTCATAGCTCAGCCCGTTTTGGGGTATCGAGGCCAAATTTTCAGGAGGGGTAGAGGGACGCTCACTCTAGGGGGCCAGTGGTGTAAAAATTTTGGGGGGCATTTTGGGGGCACAACACATTTACCGAAACTCAAGCCACATCCCTGCGGTCCCCTTGACCCCCCAAGTTCTGAAAAAATTAACCCATACTCTTGAAGAGTTCCTCTAAAGCCCCTGAAAATTTGGCATCGATACCCCAAAACCGGGCTGAGCTATGACCCCCCAAAATGACCGTATTTAACATTGGCGCCAATGGATGTGGTTGGATCACTATGGTCACTTTGGGGGGTCATAGCTCAGCCCGGTTTTAGGGTATCGAGGCCAAATTTTCAGGGGCTTTAGAGGAACACTTCAAGAGTATGGGGTAATTTTTTCAGAACTTGGGGGGGTCAAGGGGACCGCAGGGATGTGGCTTGAGTTTCGCCAAATTTGGGGTGCCCCCAAAACGCCCCCCAACATTTTTTACACCCCTGACCCTACCCCCCCCCTGTATACACCACACACACACAACCTCACATACACAACAACACACACACCAACCTGACATAGCCTCCTCAGCTGAGTACGCCCTAGACTGGGATGAGCGGGACGGGCGGGACATTTTGTGTGCTGTGTGCGTGTGTACAAAAAAATAATATAATAAAGTTTTGATTTTTTTTAGTGTGTATGTACGTGTGTGTGTGTGTGTGAGTGCTTGGTGTAACCTTCTGCAGTCACGTGTGGGGGCTGTCAGGCGTAGGGGGCTGTCAGGCGTAGGGAGTGCACTCAGGCACACAGGGCGCATGAGGGGGTGGTCAGGCGTAGGAGGGGGCTGAGTAGATGGAGGAGCCAGCAGCAGCAAGGGGGGTGATCACTGGGGCAGAAAGAGGGGCAGGAGCCGGCAGCAGCAAGGGGGGTAGGAGACGGCAGCATCAGGGGGTGATTACTGGGGCAGAAAGGGGAGCAGGAGGCGGCAACAGCAGGTGCGTGATCACTGGGTTTGCGGGAGGGATGATCACTGGGATGGGGGGTGAACACTGGGGACAGGGGGGTGAACACTGGGGACGGGGGGGTGAACACTGGTGATGGGGGGGTGATCACTGGGGGGAGGGGGTGATCATTGGGAGGTGGGGGGTGATCATTAGGAGGGGGGTGATCACTGGGAGGGGGGGATGGTGGGTGAGATCACTGGGACTGGGGGATGGTGGGTGTGATCACAGGAGCAGGGCATTTACACTGAGCCTGCTGCTGCCTGTGATCACAGTCCACTGGCTGTCAGAAGGAGAGCAGCAGCCGGTGGATGAAGACATGGGAGAGGGAGCAGAGGGAGCGGAGGTCGGGTGCAGGTATGAAAGTGGGGAGGGGGTGGAGGGGGGGTCGGGGGAGTGGGGGCAATACTACCTGCTGCGGATCAGCAGCGGCGGATCAGCTGCAGCGGCGGTAGACGATCCACAGCGGCGGTAGCAGACGATCCACGGCGGCGGCAGCAGACGATCCACGGCGGCAGCAGCAGAGGATCCACAGTGGCAGCAGCAGAGGATCCACTGCGGCAGCAGACGATCCAGGGGTGAATTATTAAAAAAAAAATTTTGGCCAAAAATTTCCTAAGCTTACCCCCCTTATGAAATTTTTGGCCAAAAAATTTTTTTGGATAATTCGAACTGACACCCAAGCATTGTTGTGGGGGTCATAACTAAGAGGCACAGCAATTTTTAAGGTGATCTGAGCAAAGGGGACGGAGCTATGACCCCCCAAAGTGGTCCCTGGAGGGGGCCCCTTGTTTGCACCCCATAACTTTGCGAGTAAAATAGTTAGAGACTTGCAAATGGCGCCATTGGATTCACGGTGAAAGAACAATGCAGAATATTATAGACTATTGTGCTGGGAGGCGTTTTTGGGGTTCAAAACCGGGTCAAAAGCCGCGACCCCACCCCTGGGCAAGCACCATTAAACGGGCCTAATTTGGGGGGCTAAATCTCGGCCCCATTTGGGGATTTCGACACCAAATTTTCAGGGTGTGTGTAGAAAGACTTCAAGAATGTGGGGCAATATTTTCAGGATTTCAGGGGTCAATGGGGGCGGGGGGGTGGTTTTCCCAGCAACAAAATACGCCCTGCCCCGGTTGAACCCAACATTTTTGAAAAAATTGAGCCACATTCTTAAAGTCTTTCTTCACACACCCTGAAAATTTGGTGTCGATATCCCCAAATGGGGTCGAGAAATAGCCCCCCAAAGTAGGCCCGTTTAATGGTGCTTGCCCAGGGGTGGGGTCGCGGGTTTTGACCCGGTTTTGACCCCCAAAAACGCCTTCCAGCACAATAGTCTATAACATTCTGCATTGTTTTTTCACCCTGAATCCAATGGCGCCATTTACAAGTCTCTAGCTATTTTACTCGCAAAGTTATGGGGTGCAAACAGGGGACCCACTCCACGGACCACTTTGGGGTGTCATAGCTCCGTCCCCTTTGCTCAGATCACCCTAAAAATTGCCATGCCTCTTAGTTATGACCCCCACAACAATGCTTGGGTGTCAGTTCTAATTATTAAAAAAACATTTTTTTGCCAAAAATTTCATAAGGGGGTGGGGCTTAGGAAATTTTTGACCAAAAAATTTTTTTTTAATAATTCGAACTCACACCCAACCATGGCTGTGGGGGTCATAACTAAGAGGCACAGCAATTTTTAGGGTGATCTGAGCAAAGGGGACGGAGCTATGACCCCCCAAAGTGGTCCCTGGAGGGGGCCCCCTGTTTGCACCCCATAACTTTGCGAGTAAAATAGCTAGAGACTTGCAAATGGCGCCATTGGATTCAGGGTGAAAAAAACAATGCAGAATATTCCTGACTATTGTGAAATTTTGTGAAATTTTTGGCCAAAAAATTTTTTTTTTATAATTCGAACTGACACCCAAGCATTGTTGTGGGGGTCATCACTAAGAGGCACAGCAATTTTTAGGGTGATCTGAGCAAAGGGGACGGAGCTATGAACCCCCAAAGTGGTCCCTGGAGGGGGCCCCCTGTTTGCACCCCATAACTTTGCGAGTAAAATAGCTAGAGACTTGCAAATGGCGCCATTGGATTCAGGCTGAAGAAACAATGCAGAATGTTACAAACTATTGTGCTGGGAGGCGTTTTTGGGGGTCAAAACCGGGTCAAAAGCCACGACCCCACCCCTGGGCAAGCACCATTAAACAGGCCTACTTTGGGGGGCTATATCTCGGCCCCTTTTGGGGATATCGACACCAAATCAGGGTGTGTGTAGAAAGACTTCTGGAGTGTGGAGCAAAATTTTCAGGATTTCAGGGGTCAACGGAGGCGGGGGGCTGGCAGTCTCTGGCAAATGGTCTGAGGAGGAACTTTCTACCTCCTCTGCCAGATCCTCCTCATTTCTGACAGTCCTTTCACCAGTGGCAATTTTCTCATGATCTGTTGTGGCTGACAGATTCTCAGGGGGGCTTGGAAACTCTTCCTCAACTGGAGCAGCAGATTGGCTGGTAGATGGCTCCTCGTGTTGGACAGTAGTCCTTTCCACTGTCGGCTTGCCTATTATCTTGAATCCTCTATGTTCTAGGAAGAGGACGACGGCTTCAAGGCATCCAAGTGACATTATATGATCAGAATGTATAGTTGTTCCTTTGGATGCTATGAGAGCAAGATTATTTCTGGCCAAAAAGCAAGCCTCCATCCTCTCCTTGACTCCACACTTTTTAAGACAGTGTCGATGTAGATGCTGTGCAAGTTGGTTTGACAGTTTGTGACAAATTGGACAGGTCTTTGTCATTCTGAACTGCCTAGAAAGTAAATGAAGAAAAAAGGAAAAAATTAATAAATAAATAAAATAAGTAAATGCATAAAGGGGAAATTTATGTTGTTATCTTCCCGGTCAGTGAGGCCTGTTGCACTGAGCCCGCACTGAACCGAGCACATGTCAGCTGATTATTACAGATGACATGTGCCCGCAACAGGCACGGGTGGAATCGCGATCCTCCCGCGGCTGTTAACATGTTAAATGCCGCTGTCAATCTCCGACAGCGGCATTTAACGAGCGCTTCCTGGAAGCGCGTCACTTACCCCGCCCATCGGCGACCCCGTCACATGATCGCGGGTCGCCGATGGGTGGTCATGACAACCCTGGGTCTGCAGCAGACATCAGTGGTTGTAATGATCCTGTCGCTATGAGCGCCACCTAGTGGTCAGCGCTTATAGCACAAGACCATTTCTGCTATATGCAAGGGATCTGCTCGTCCCCTGCATGTTGCAGAGCCGATCAAAAGAGTGCTTCTTCTAGTCTTCAAGTCTCCTATGGAGACTACAGGAGCAAGCAAAAAGTGAAAAAAAAAGTTTTAAAAAATATGAAAAAAAATAAAAAAATATAAAAGTTTAAATCACCCCCCTTTCGCCCCATTCAAAATAAAATCATTAAAAAAAAAAAACACATACACATATTTGGTATCGCCGCGTTCAGAATCGTCCTATTTATCAATATAAGAGAAGAATTAATCTGATCAGTAAACAGTGTAACGAGAAAAAAATTCTAAACCCCAGAATTTTTTTTGGTCGCCGTAAAATTGCAATAAAATGCAATAACGGGCAGTCAAAACATCGGATCTACCCAAAATAGCATCAATAAAAACTTCAGCTCGGAGTGAAAAAAATAAGCCCTAACCTGGCCCCAGATCCCAAAAAATGGAGACGCTACTTGTCTCGGAAAATGGCACCATTTTATTTATTTATTTTTTTAACAAATTTTGGAATTTTTTTTCACCACTTAAATAAAAAAGAACCTATACATGTTTGGTGTCTACGAACTCAAAATGACCTGGAGAATAATAATGGCAGGTCAGTTGTAGCATTCAGTGAACGTGGTAAAAAAATAAATAAATAAAAAACTCAGTGGTATTGCACTTTTTTTGCAATTTCACGGTGCTTGGAAATTTTTTCCCGTTTTCCCATACATGACATGGTAAAAATAGTAAAGGCGTTGAAAAGTACAACTGGTCCCGCAAAAAATAAGCCCTCACATGGCCATATTGACCAAAAAATAAAAGCGCTATGGCTCTGGGAACAAGATGAGCAAAAAACGAAAATGCAAAAACGGAAAATGCTCCAGGGCTTAAGGGGTTAAACTTTGGGGGGCTATATCTCGGCCCCATTTGGGGATATCGACACCAAATTTTCAGGGTGTGTGTACAAAGACTTCAGGAGTGTGGAGCAAAATTTTCACTTGCAAATGGCGCCATTGGATTCAGGGTGAAAAAACAATGCAGAATATTCCCGAATACTGTGCTGGGAGGCATTTTGGGGGTCAAAACCGGGTCAAAAGCCGCGACCCCACCTCTGGTCCTTAAGGGGTTAAATAAGCAAACGTCTCTTTTTACCGTTGCCGATGGGAGGCGTTTTTGAGGGTCAAAACCGGGTCAAAAGCCGCGACCCCACCTCTGGTCCTAAAGGGGTTAATTAAGCAAATGTCTCTTTTTTACCGTTACCGATTATCTCTGAATGATTCCATGGCTGTTTTCAACTTAGCCGCACGTTGGGCCCTTTGTTTCCCGCCAAAAACAGAGCCATACTATCGACAGCAGCAACATGGCACAAGGGTGTGGCGCTATCGATAGATCTTCTAGTTAGTCAAACCCGGGTCAAAAGCCGCGACCCCACCTCTGGTCCTTAAGGGGTTAAATAAGCAAATGTCTCTTTTTTACCGTTACCGATTATCTCTGGATTATTCCATGGCTGTTTTCAGCTTAGCCGCACCTTGAGCCCTTTGGCTGCTGTCGATGGTATGGCTCTGTTTTTGGCGGGAAACAGATGGCGCAAGGGTGTGGCGCTATCGATAGAGTTTCTAGTTAGTTCTAGCTCTCTTCCTCACTCACTCACTGACTGACTCTTTGGGGGGTCATAGCTCAGCCCGGTTTTGGGGTATCGAGGCCAAATTTTCAGGGGCTTTAGAGGAACACTTCAAGAGTATGGGGTAATTTTTTCAAGAACTTGGGGGGGGTCAAGGGGACCGCAGGGATGTGGCTTGAGTTTCGGCAAATGTGGGGTGCCCCCAAAATGCCCCCCAAAATTTTTTACACCCCTGGCCCTACCCCCCCCACCGGTATGCACCACACACACACAACCTCACATACACTACAACACACACACCAACCTGACATAGCCTCCTCAGCTGAGTACGCCCTAGACTGGGATGAGCGGGACGGGCGGGACATTTTGTGTGCTGTGCACGTGTGTACAAAAAAATAATAAAGTTTGATTTTTTTTAGTGTGAGTGTACGTGTGTGTGTGTGTGTGTGAGTGCTTGGTGTAACCTTCTGCAGTCACGTGTGGGGGCTGTCAGGCGTAGGGGGCTGTCAGGCGTAGGGGGTGCACTCAGGCACACGGGGCGCATGAGGGGGTGGTCAGGCGTAGGAGGGGGCTGAGTAGATGGAGGAGCCAGCAGCAGCAAGGGGGGTGATCACTGGGGCAGAAAGAGGGGCAGGAACCGGCAGCAGCAAGGTGGGTAGGAGGCCGGCAGCATCGGGGGGTGATTACTGGGGCAGAAAGGGTAGCAGGAGGAGGCAGCAGCAGGGGGGTGATCACTAGGTTTGCGGGGGGGATGATCACTGGGATGGGGGGGTGAACACTGGGGACAGGGGGGTGAACACTGGGGACGGGGGTGTGAACACTGGTGATGGGGGGGTGATCACTGTGGGGAGGGGGTGATCATTGGGAGGTGGGGGGGTGATCATTAGGAGGGGGGGTGATCACTGGGAGGGGGGATGGTGGGTGAGATCACTGGGACTGGGGGATGGTGGGTGTGCTCGCAGGAGCAGGGCATTTACACTGAGCCTGCTGCTGCAGGATTTCAGGGGTCAACGGGGGCGGGGGGTGTGGTTTTCCCAGCAACAAAATAGGCCCTGCCCCGTTGACCCCAACATTTGTGAAAAAAATGCCCCACATTCTTGAAGTCTTTCTACACACACCCTGAAAATTTGGTGTCGATATCCCCAAATGGGGCCGAGATATAGCCCCCAAAATAGGCCCGTTTAATAGTGCTTGCCCAGGGGTGGGGTCGCGGCTTTTGACCCGGTTTTGACCCCCCAAAAACGCCTCCCAGCACAATAGTCTAAGAGATTCTGCATTGTTTTTTCACCCTGAATCCAATGGCGTCATTTGCAAGTCTCTAGCTATTTTACTCACAAAGTTATGGGGTGCAAACAGGGGGCCCCCTCCAGGGAACACTTTGGGGGGTCATAGCTCCATCCCCTTTGCTCAGATCACCCTAAAAATTGCTGTGCCTCTTAAAATGAAATGGGGGGTAGAAGTGGCTGTTATCAGGTACTTAGCAAAACTTGGACTTGGGCCCCACCTGCATGTTGATCAGATGTATGAGCCCTTGTACCATTCTAGATTCTATAAAGACCTATGCGTTCGTTTTCCCCCTTCCCCATATAATGTCTCCCATCCTGGTTCTCTTCCTGGGATAATGTGCCCCATCCTGGTGCCTTTTCTGGGATAATGTTCCCCATCCTTGTCCCCTCCTGGGGTAATGTGCCCCATTCTGGTCCCATTCCTGGGATAATGTGCCCCATGCTGGTCCCCTTCTTGGGATAATGTGCCCCATGCTGGTCCCCTCCTGAGGTAATGTGCCCCATTCTGGTCCCATTCCTGGGATAATGTGCCCCATCCTGATCCCCTTCCTGGGATAATGTGCCCCATGATGGTCCCCTTCCTGGGATAATGTGCCCCATGATAGTCCCCTTTCTGGGATAATGTGCCCCATGCTGGTCCACTCCTGGGATAATGTGCCCCATGATGGTCCCCTTTCTGGGATAATGGGATAATGTGCCCCATGTTGGTAACCTTTCTGGGATAATGCGCCCCATGCTGGTCCACTCCTGGGATAATGTGCCCCATGATGGTCCCCTTTCTGGGATAATGGGATAATGTGCCCCATGATGGTCCCCTTTCTGGGATAATGGGATAATGTGCCCCATGTTGGTAACCTTTCTGGGATAATGCGCCCCATGCTGGTCCACTCCTGGGATAATGTGTCCCATCCTGGTCCCCTTCCTGGGGTAATGTGCCCCATCCTGGTCCCCTTCCAGGGGTAATGTGCCCCTTCCTGGGGTAATGTGCCTCATCCTGGTCCCCTTCCTGGGGTAATGTGCCCCATCCTGGTCCCCTTCCTGGGGTAATGGGCCCCATCCTGGTCCCCTTCCTGGGGTAATGCGCCCCATCCTGGTCCCCTTCCTGGTATAATGTGCCCCGTTATGTTCTTTTCCAACACATCAAAAAAAAACATGATTATTCTCACCTTACTCTGCTCCCATGATGCACGGTATCCCCTTCTACAGCTGGCACAGGAGCAGGCAGCTGATTTTGGTGCCCCTGCCATGGTGGATTACGCTATTGTCATGCGCCCCAATCAAGGGTCCCGGTGCTGCATTCTCGGACTCACATCCAGCTGAAATAGTCGCTGGTGTCAGCAGGCCCCCTCCACCTCTGGGCCCCGGTGCAGCTGCACCGGTGTTATGTCCATCCATCCATCCATTTAATTTCAAATTCAGGAACAAATAAATACACATTAGTTTTGCCAAATCACTTCTACAGTAGGGAATAAGGATACTGACTGTGGGGATGATGGATGGGTAATCTACAATCCAATATCTATCATCTATCTATCTATCTATCTATCTATCTATCTATCTATCTATCTATCTATCTATCTATCTATCTATCTATCTATCTATCTAAAAATAGAAAAAATAGAAACAGCACCAGCAATAAAGTTCGGGTGGCAAGCCTCCCAGGTTGATACCAAGCCTTATGTATATAGTCAATAAAAATGGAGGCAGGACACCATTTAAAAAAAGTCAAAACGTTACTTTTTAATGGCCCATAACAGCGACGTTTGGCTCTGGGTGCGATCCGTTCTTATTCATCAATAAAGTGAACATATTGAACCTTATATAGGATAACAATTACAGATAATCTACTATATAATTGTCTTATCCCGTCTGTCTGTCTGTCTGTCTGTCTGTCCAGGAAATCCCGCGTCGCTCATTGGTCCGGCAGAATTCTGAAAAAAGATGGCGGCCGTTAGCGGCTCATCTGCGGGACGGAGCTCAGTGGCGATGCAGCCGGGAGATGACCGGCACAAGGAGCTCATCTCCCGGCCAGTACCACAGAAGGACCCCGACCGCCGGACTCATCTGCGGGACGGAGATGCAGCCGGGAGATGAGCGGCGAGAGGCGCTCATCTCCCGGCCGGTAGCAGCGGAAGGACCGCCGGCGTCGCTGACCTCCATGCGGAAGGGAGGACCGAGGAGCGGCGGGTCGGGATACTTCTGCTGCGAGCGCCCGCTCATGTCCCGGGTTCTCGCAGCGGAAGTACCCGCACAGGCAGCGCCGCTCCCCGATCCTCACCAAGACGATTCGATGATTGGTCACGGTCTTCGGACCCGACCAATCACTGATCTTACCGCAAAAGTTAAACACCGCTGTGCTGATTGGTCGCGGACACTGCCCGCGACCAATCACCGATTTCGGCGCCAAATTTAAATATCGGCAGCGACCAATCAGCACAGCGGTGTTTCAATGTGGAGCCAAGATTGGTGATTGGTCGCGGCCGATATTTAAATTTGGCGCCCAAATCGGTGATTGGTCGCGGGCAGCGTCCGCGACCAATCAGCACAGTAGTGTTTAACTTGGGCGGCAAGATCAGTGATTGGTCGCGGGCCAAGACCGCGACCAATCACCGATTTGTGCGTCACATTTAAATAGCGGCCGCGACCAATTGGATGTCAGCGCCGCTCCCCGGTCCTCCCTTCACACCCTAGCCGCATGGATGTCAGCGGCGCCGCCTGTGCGTTTACTTCTGCTGGGAGAACCAGAGACAGGAGCGGGCGCTCGCAGCAGAAGTATCCCGACCCGCAGCGCCGCTCCCCGGTCCTCCCTTCACACCCTAGCCGCTGATGTCCCCACAGTATCTGCATGGTGTTACAAAGGTCCGGACATTTGTGTTAAAAATCGCTGATTGGTCGCTGGCGCTGCCTGCGACCAATCACCGATTTGGGCGCCAAATTTAAATATCGGCCGTGACCAATCAGCACAGCGGTGTTTAAATCTGGAGCCAAGATCGGTGATTGGTCGCGGACGATATTTAAATTTGGCGCCCAAATCAGTGATTGGTCGCGGGCAGCGTCCGCGACCAATCAGCACAGTAGGGTTTAACTTTGGCCGCAAGATCAGTGATTGGTCGCGGGCCAAGACCGCGACCAATCACCGATTTGTGCGGCACATTTAAATAGCAGCCGCGACCAATTGGATGTCAGCGCCGCTTCCCGGTCCTCACTTCACGCCCTAGCCGCATGGATGTCAGCGGCGCTGCCTGTGCGGATACTTCTGCTGCGAGAACCAGGGACATAAGCAGGCGCTCGCAGCAGAAGTATCCCGACCCGCAGCGCCGCTCCCCGGTCCTCCCTTCACACCCTGTCCGCTGATGTCCCCACAGTATCCGCATGGTGTTACAAAGGTCCGGACATTTGTGTTAAAAATCGCTGATTGGTCGCTGGCGCTGCCTGCGACCAATCACCGATTTGGGCGCCAAATTTAAATATCGGCCGCGACCAATCACCGATCTTGGCTCCACATTTAAACACCGCTGTACTGATTGGTGGCGGACGCTATTTAAATGTGGCGCCAAAATCGGTGATTGGTCGCGCCCAGCGTCGGCGACCAATCAGCACAGCGGTGTTTAAATGTGGAGCCAAGATCGGTGATTGGTCGCGGCCGATATTTAAATTTGGCGCCCAAATCGGTGATTGGTCGCGGGCAGCGCCAGCGACCAATCAGCGATTTTTAACACAAATGTCCAGACCTTTTTAACACCATGCAGATACTGTGGGGACATCAGCGGCTAGGGTGTGAAGGGGGACCGGGGAGCGGCGCTGCAGGTCGGGATACTTCTGCTGCGAGCAGTCGCTCATGTCCCGGCTTCTCGCAGCGGAAGTACCCGCACAGGCAGCGGCGCTCCCCGGTCCTCACTAATACGATTCCGCTCCCCGCTCCTCACCATTACGATTCGCTGATTGGTCGCGCTCTCCGCACGTGACCAATCAGTGATCTTGGCGCTAAAGTTAAACACCGCACTGCTGATTGGTCGCGGCCGCTGCCCGCGACCAATCACCGATTTGGGCGCCACATTTAAATAGCGGCCGCGACCAATCACCGATCTTGACGCCACATTTAAACACTGCTGTGCTAATTGGTCGCGGACGCCAGCCGCAACCAATCAGCGAGCTTGGCGCCAAATGTAAACAACGCTCTGCTGATTGGTCGCGACTAATCAGCGATTTTGGTGCCAAATTTAAACACGCTCTCCAGTCCTCACTAACACGGTTCGCCGATTGGTCGCGGCCGCCGCCCGTGACCAATCACCGATATTGCCGCCAAATTTAAACACCGCTTTGCTGATTGGTCGCGGTTGCCGAACGCGACCAATCAGCGATTTTGGCGCCAAATTTAAACACCGCTCTGCTAATTGCGCCCGGTCGGCCGCATACATATTCTAGGATACCCGATGCGTTAGAATCGGGCCACCATCTAGTAGTAACAATAATTACATACTGTACAATGGAAGCATATCTCATAGCAAAAATATGATATACAAAGAGTGAATAATAATTCAAGTATACACCATCAAGTTAAAGTGTCTGTGCTGTGTCAAAAACATACAAAATACATAAAAAATATGAATTATTATTTAGGCGCAGCTGTACATGATTGATCCCTTGAGGACTCTCCCAATATAGTTTATCAGATAAGCGCTGACATCGGCGTCCTGCTGTGTATAGTGCGCATGTAAAAAAAAAGAGGAATTAAAAAGCAAGTGCTTCGCACATATGCAAGCATGCTCTGCGGTTTACCAGTGCCATGTTGGTGAAGGAAAGACTAAGAATCATTCGCGCATGAGCAAAAAAGGCGCAGGCGATATAGCGCTATTGATCACTACCAGGAATGCAGGGCAGTCGCCTATGAACAACTTTTCAGCCTACCCCAGCTTCATAAATTATTAAAAAAAGCTGTTTATTTATTTTTTATTTCTGGCTGTGCTTTTAAGATGCATACATTCTAATAGAGGACAATTTTTATTTCATCCCGATCCTCATATGCAGAGTGCTTATTATTTGACTTAGGACTAATCCAATATTAACCCCTTAATGACCGCCAATATGACTTAAAACTGACCTGCGATATAAGAGACTAGCATCCTCTGACGGGTGACAATCCAGCAGCTGTACGCTATAGCTGACAACTTGCTGCATTAGCCATGATCAATGTTAGCACAGACCATAGCCGTTTAACCCCTTAAATACTGCTGGCAATAGTGACTACAGCATCTAGATGGTTAAGAGAGTGTGGGGGTTTCATCTTTAACCCCACCAGCACCCTGAGATCTTGAATATTTCTATTCTATTTGTTTCTATTGTATATAATATCTATCTATCATTTATCTATCTATCTATCATTTATCTGTTTATCTATTGTCATGCACATTGTAGGTAAGACAAAGTGCAACACGAAGGGATGAGGGGAAGGGAGCCCGGACACTAGGGAAAGGGGAAGTGGAGACCCCCAGGCTGATCTAATATCACCCTGTCTCAACTAATATCCCTGTATTGGTTCCTGTATTAGGAACATGAAAAATGGCTATTTTATATTTCAAATCCATATTGAAATATAAACCAGACATATCAGCATGTGTATATGTCTTACCTCAAGTAGACTAGGGGTCATTAGTTCAGACATACTAAAGCATTAGGTTAAGTTTGCTGAGGTTTAATCTTTATTACTGAAGGGAATTAGCTTTTGTATAGGCTGTGTTTGCTAGAACCAGAGACAGACGATTGCACAATATTGTAAATAAAACTACAGATATATGGCTTAAGATGGAGAAGCTTATTATAGTACCAAAAATATAAGTGGCTATCTGAAACCCATTGTGATGTATCCAACCTTTAATCAATATTCTAATTATATATTCTGTGTTAAGGTATACTTTATCAGTGAATGTATCTCACTGATACATAGCTTCTTAACACAATATACTGTCTGGGAAGAAAACCTTGTTCTGATTTATAACCCTGTGTAGCATTTACTCTTATCATGTGTAAACATTCTGACAAAAGGAGAATGGTCCGTGAACAGGTCCTGTCCGGCATTGTTAATCTGTGATAGCTGGCCACTATCACGGGATTTGAATGGTGGACAACAACCTATGAACTTTCATGCTTACGTAATATTAGGATGGGTAAGCCTTTTCTAAAAAGTATAAAGCTGTTGAAGAATTCAGTTGTGGCAGAAGCATTGTAGACCTTTGAAGAGGACGCTCTTCAAAGTGTAGGGGGACCTAGGACGCATTCTCTGCCCATCGCTGAGCGCTTCTCCAGCTGAAGTTTCCGGACAGATGATGTATATGCTACTAGGGAAATCTTTTTTCTTCTTCTATCCAATAGTAAGTATGTAACATTTATAAATATTTAGCCTTAGTAACCTTTAATCTACAAAAGTGTACGCAATATCATAATATCATACAATTCCTTTGATTCTGTATTTTATCTTGCAAATTAACTATTATAAATAAAATTGTGTTATATTACAAGTGGTTGCCTTCTTTAAAACCGTATCCGAACCTTATTGCCAAAAACTTGGCAATACACAATTTGGCGTAGTCGGCAGGATACGCAGAAGACTCAGAAGTTCTTTTTATTGGAAAGTAGAAGGGACTCTGTGTGATAGTGTGATATTGCGTAAAACAGGCCTCTCTTTAAGAAAAAAGAGGTTGTGTTTCTGTAGAAATTCCAGGGTGGGAGCAGGCTCCTTACCATAGTTTGGCCAAAGAGTGGTCGCAATGTGTTGGATTAAGTGAATCATGGGACAAATGTTTGAATGATGCTGAACCCGATGATGTGGTTGCATGCTTGCAAAAAGTGAGAGTGGAAAAAAAACAGGAATTGGGTGCTGTGAGCAGGAGAGGATGGATTTTGTTACATTCTTATAGGAGGCAGCATGAGGAAAGGCTTCAATTGCTGCAAAGAATGCAAGTATTAGAACAGCAAAGGTGTGAAATGCAGAGTACTTTGACAGTGGTGCAATGTCAGAATAGGCTGCTAATGGATAAATGTGATGGGTATCAACATGTCGCAGAAAAGGCAGCTGTACGTGTAGCTCAGTACAAATATAAAAAGAGACGGGGTAAAGTGAATAAGAAAAAGGTGGCTTTAGCCATAGCCAAGGCTGGGGTTCAGTGGGATCCCGATCAATGGGATGGTGATGTGTGGGATTCCACTGACTCTGATTTTGAACAGGATGAGTACTTCAATGAGCAGAGGGAGATTGATCCTCCTGCTGACTCAGTGAAGGCGCATCCTATACATCGCAGACGGATCATAGACACCCCTGCAGGTAGACAGCAGAGAGATGTGATGGAAGATTTCAGTCAACAAGAACTCAATGACCTTCATGATCGTTTTTCCCAAAAATCTAATGAATCCTTGATTACCTGGGCAGTTAGGTTATGGGAGACAGGAGCCCATGGGGTGCGGCTGGATATGGTAGATGGTCCAAAGTTTGTGCAGCTGAGTCATGAACCTGTAGTGAAGGAAGCATTCCGCACACTGCAGATTCGGTAGCCCCATGTAGTCTGCAGTATGCTGGATGTTGTGGCTGTGGCATTACAGCCTAAATATCCATCTGAAGCAAATTGGCCCCCTAATGAGAAGCCATGGTTTACTTTAAAAGACTGTTCTCAGATGCTAAAGGAAGAAGTTATGAAAAATGCCATTTCTGCAGATACATATGACACTTACATGGATGTCCTTGTCAGTGTGTCTGTCAGAAATCGTATAATTAGGGCTGCTCCTCCATCTTATAAACATATAATGATGACCCTGATGGTGAATCAGACTGGGAAAACTATCTCTAACACCTTAGAGGCAATCCGACAGTTGGGAGATTTGGGCCCCAAGCACAGTGGTAACTTTACGTCTGGGGAGCAGCATAGAGAGTCCAAAGGCAATAATAGTGGTTTCCGCACCTCACGTAAGGATATGTTTACTGCCTTACTGAAAGATGGGGTTCCAAAGGAGAAAATTGACGGGATCGGTACAGATGAAATGTGGAAATTATACCAAAAGCGAGGGCTTCATAAAAAATCAGGAAGTTCACAAAATAAAAAGGTGACAGTAAAAGATTCTGAATCTCCATAGCGTGGGCGTAGTAGGACACGAAGGGAGAGAGGGCCCACTCCGTCTTCGTCGCCAGTAAAATCCACTGCGCCAGGGTTTGAGGATCTTTATGCTGAAGTAAAGTCAGCATTATGACAGGAGCTTAAAACCTGGCGAGGGAAGTCAACTTCTTCTTCCCCAGGGGTTTCTCAGTCAAAAGGAGACACGAGTGATTGACTCTGTGGCCGAGCCCTCCATCTTGATAAGCGCCCTCATGTAAATTTGGTCATTAATTGGAAAAATAAAAATAGACAGTGTGTAAAAGCTTTAGTGGATACGGGGGCAGAGGCCAGCTTGATTTATGGCAATCCTAAACAATTCAAAGGAAGAAAAGTAATAATCACAGGATTAGGGGGCAAACAAATAGAGGCAGTGCAAACTAAAGTGTCATTAAAAATAGGGAACCTGCCTACAGCAATGTACAGTGTGATGGTTGTCCCTATTCCAGAATATATAATTGGGATTGATATACTGAAAGGAATGACATTGCAATTACCGGATGGTAAGTATCAATTCGGGGTGCCCCCCTCAGTGACCGCTAGACCTTCTCAGCTATCAGTGAGGCCTTTCATTAAAGTGGCCCCAGTGATGGTTGGGAAAGTGAAAATGCCTCCAGTGGAAATCCCTCCCAGCTCAAAGGTAATTAGCATGAAACAGTACAGAATCCCAGGGGGGGAAAGGAGATCAGCGGGACAGTTCAGGATTTGTTGGATGTGGGTGAGCGTGTACCTGTGACCACTGAATGGAACAATCCTGTCTGGCCAGTGAAAAAGAGTGATGGTTCATGGAGAATGACTGTGGATTAAAGGGAGTTAAAAAAACACACCCCTCCCCGCACAGCCGCAGTAGCTGACACTATCACTTTAATTGAACAAATACAGAGACACAAAGGGACTTGGTATGGGGTGATAGATTTGGCTAATGCTTTCTTCACCATACCAATTGATGAAAAATACTGGAATCAGTTTGCTGGAAGGGAAGACAATATACTTTCACACGTCTTCCCCAAGGGTGGATACACAGTCCAACCATTTGTCACAGGGTAGTGGGAGAACACCTGGAGGTGAGTTTATCCTTCCATCACACATGCAGATATCTCATTACATTGATGACATTATGGTGCAGGGAGAGACAGAAGAGGAAGTGGCCCAGCAGTTAAATGCTCTGATGGAACACATGAGGAGTAAGGGATGGGAGATTAATCCTAAAAAGGTGCAGAGACCTGCACAAACAGTGAAGTTCCTTGGTATCCAATGGAGCAAGGGACTCAGGGAAATGACCCCACAGGCGAGGCAAAAGATTCTTGATTTTGCCATTCCCAGAGATAAAACACAGACACAACAATTTATAGGACTTTTTGGATTTTGGAGACAGCACATTCCACACCTCGGTCAAATACTCACACCCCTCTACAAGGTAACAAGGAAAAAATATCAGTTTGAATGGGGTAAAGAGCAACAGGCAGCATTTGAACAAGCAAAGGAAGCAGTACAAAAGGCATTGGATCTGTGGCCAGTGTTGGATGATGAGCCTATGGAATTGAATGTGTCAGTACAGGAAAGGTATGCTAATTGGAGTCTGTGGCAAAAACAGGGGAGAAACAAAGTACCCTTAGGGTTTTGGAATAGAAAATTACCTGACGCGGCCCAGCGCTATACTCCTTTTGAATGCCAGTTATTGGCGTGTTATTGGGAATTAATTGACACAGAACAGTTGACAATAGGACATGAGGTAGCAATCAGACCAGAAATTCCAATCATGCAGTGGATATGTAGTACCCCAAAAACCCATTGCATAGGGCATGCCCAGGAATCGTCACTAATAAAATGAAAATGGTATATTCAGGATGGGGCAAAACCAGGAGTTAGTGGGATTGCAACATTGCATGAGAAAATAGCTAATGTCCCAGTAGGACTTCAGCAGCAGGAGTTAGAGAGGTCAATTCAGGAATCACCTGTGGTATGGGGGGTTCCTGTAACGGGTCTGGGAGGTGGAACCTCTAACCAACGATACAAAGGGGCAGTCCTTGTAAGGAAGCGGGTGGCTCCCAGGGTAGGCGGGCAGGTAGTCACGGCAAGTGACGGGGACAGTCTCTGGGTAGAAGGGCAGGAGGTCACGGCAAGTGACGGGGACAGTCTCTAGGTAGAAGGGCAGGAGGTCACGGCAAGTGACGGGGACAGTCTCTGGGTAGAAGGGCAGGAGGTCACAGCAAGTGACGGGGACAGTCTCTTGACAGGCGGGTGGTCACGGCAAGTGACGGCTAAGCCTCCAGATAGGCTAGCAGGCGGGTAGCAGGTGGACGCTCCCAGGTGAGCGAGCAAGAGTCTCTGGACAGGCAGGTGGTCACAGCAGGTGACGGCAGAGCCTCCAGGTAGGCTAGCAGGCAGATAGCAGGTGAGCGCTCCCAGGTGAGCGGGTAAGAGTCTCAGGACAGGCAGGTGGTCACAGCACGTGACGGCAGAGCCTCCAGGTAGGCTAGCAGGCAGGTAGCAGATGAGCGCTCCCAGGTGAGCGGGCAATCAGATCCATAGACAGACTGTCAGGGCTGGTAGGCAGACTGTCGGAACGCAGGAATGCAAGTAGAAAGACAAGTAACAGGCAGGTATCAAGCAGGAATCTGGCAGGTAACTGGCAGGTAACTGGTAACGGGACCTGAGGGCTGAAGCAGAGTGATAGGCTATGCAACAACATTGCTCAGGCACCTCCATTTTGGAGGAGGTGCCTTATATATGGTGAGGTCCTCCGGCCATTGGCCGGGGACTCCTTAGGACGGCGCGCGTGGCCCCTTTAAGAGAGGGGGAGCGCGCGCGCGCCCTAAGCACAGTGGCCGGGAAGCAGCGCGTGCTGCCAGCAGAGCGGGAGGAGGACGCCGGGCACGGAGCGGAGAGGTTAGGGGAACAGCGTCCCAGCCTAGCAGGAGGCAGGGACGCCGACGCTACAGTACCCCCCCCCCTTTAGGCCCCCCCTTTTTTAGGCCAGACAGAAATTTATCAAGGATGAGAGGGGCATGGATGTTCCCCCGGGGCTCCCACGTTCTCTTCTCAGGACCAAACCCCTTCCAATCCACTAGAAAAAAGGTCTTTCCTCTTACCCTTTTGGTGGCCAGAATGTTCTCTACCTCAAACTCGTTTTCAGCGGAAACCGGAGCAGGAGGCGTACCTGTAGACTTGGAAAAAGAGTTAAGTACCACGGGTTTGAGGAGAGATACATGGAAGGAGTTAGGGATCCGCAAGTTGGCCGGGAGTTTCAATTTATAGGCCACTGGGTTGATTTGTTTGATAACTTCCAGTGGGCCGATGAACCGAGGCCCTAACTTGTAGGAAGGAATCTTGAGCCGGACGTACTTGGACGAGAGCCAGACTTTATCTCCAGGACGGAATTGTGGAGGATCCAGGCGTTTTTTGTCAGCGTGTCTTTTCATCCGCTCGGACGACTGAAGGAGTGCGGATCGGGTACTCTCCCAAATGGAGGAGAATTCGCTAACGAGAGATTCCGCAGCCGGATTGTCCACCGAGGTGGAGACGGGAAATGGGATCCGAGGATGCTGACCGAAGACTACAAAAAACGGGGATTTGGAGGAAGATTCGCTCTCGTGATTATTGTAAGAGAACTCGGCCCATGGTAGGAGATCCACCCAGTCCGAATGGTGGGCATTAACGAAGTGCTGGAGGTAACTGGTCAGGATCTGATTGATCCGCTCCACTTGACTATTGGACTGTGGGTGGTAAGCGGAGGAGAAGTCCAGGGTGACTTCCAGCAGCTTACATGTGGCTCTCCAGAAGCGTGAGGTGAACTGAACCCCACGATCCGACACGATGTGGAGGGGCAGGCCATGGAGACGGAAGATGTGGCGGATAAAGTCTTTAGCCAGCTCGGGTGCAGACGGGAGGCCCGGCAGGGGAATGAAGTGAGCCATCTTGGAAAAGCGGTCAGCGACCACCCAAATGACCGTACAACCGGCAGAGACAGGGAGATCCATTATAAAGTCCATAGCTATATGCTGCCACGGGGCAGCAGGTACTGGAAGAGGAAGGAGGCGACCGGCTGGCAGATGTCTCGGAACCTTGTTGCGGGCGCAGGACACACAGGCTGAAACAAAGTCTATTACGTCCTTGTGCAGGGTAGGCCACCAGTAATGCCGGGTAATAAGCTGGAGGGTCTTTTTCTGACCGGCGTGGCCAGCTAGCTTAGAAGAGTGACCCCAGTGTAGGATCTTCTTCCGATTAGGTACTGTTACGAACGTCTTACCGGGAGGGAGACGATTTAGATTCACGGGGGCCACCTGCATTACTCTGGCAGGATCAATGATGTGCTTAGGCTCCTCCTCTAGATCAGACACCAGGAAGGATCGGGACAAGGCGTCAGCTTTGATGTTTTTGTCTGCCGGGCGAAAATGAAGAACGAAATCAAAGCGGGCAAAAAACAAGGACCACCGGGCTTGGCGCGGGTTAAGTCTCTGGGCGCTCTGGAGGTAAGCCAAGTTCTTGTGGTCCGTGTAAATAATTACCGGGAGAAGAGCCCCCTCGAGCAGGTAACGCCACTCCTCCAGTGCCAGCTTAATGGCCAATAACTCTCGGTCTCCTATAGAATAATTGCGCTCAGAAGGGGAGAAGAGTTTGGAGAAGAAGCCGCAAGTTACCATTGTTCCGGAAGATGACTTTTGGGTAAGTACCGCTCCGGCTCCAGAGGAGGAGGCGTCCACTTCCAGGAAGAATTGTTTGTTGCCGTCCGGACGATGCAGCACCGGGGCGGAAGAGAAAGCCTGTTTTAAGGAAAGAAAGGCTTCCTCTGCTTCGGGCGGCCATTCTCTGGGATTAGTGCCCTTACGGGTGAGCGGAGAGATTGGGGCAGTCCGGGAAGAGAAGTGCGGAATGAAGAGGCGGTAGTAGTTGGCGAAGCCCAGGAACCGCTGAATAGCCTTCAACCCCTCTGGTCGGGGCCACTTCTGGATGGCAGACAGTTTCTCAGGATCCATCCGTAGGCCGGTCTGAGAGATAATGTAGCCCAAGAACGGAAGCGAGGTCTGCTCAAAGAGGCACTTCTCATATTTAGCGTAGAGGTGGTTCTGCCTGAGCCTGAGCAGGACCTGACGAACATCCCTCCGGTGAGTGAGAAGATCCGGAGAGAAGACCAAGATGTCGTCCAGGTACACCACTACGCAGGAGTAGAGAAGGTCCCGGAAGATGTCATTGACCAACTCTTGAAAGACGACCGAAGGGTATTACCAAGTATTCATAGTGGCCGTCCCGGGTGTTGAATGCCGTCTTCCATTCATCCCCCTGACGGATACGGACCAGGTTATATGCCCCACGGAGGTCCAGCTTGGTGAAGATTCTAGCCCCCCTCAGACAGTCAAATAATTCCGGAATGAGCGGAAGGGGGTATTTATTCTTCACCGTGATCTGGTTAAGGCCTCTATAGTCTATACAGGGACGGAGTGAGCCGTCCTTCTTTTTGATGAAGAAGAAGCCTGCTCCCGCCGGGGAGGTCGATTTCCGGATAAATACCCGGGCCAGATTCTCCTCAATATATTCAGACATGGACCGGGTCTCAGCAGCGGACAAAGGGTAAATATGCCCACGGGGAGGAGTAGCGCCGGGCATCAGGTCGATTGGGCAGTCGTATGGTCTATGAGGGGGTAATGTCTCTGCCTCCTTTTTATTAAAGACGTCCGCATAAGACCAATAGGGAACCGGAAGACCAGGTAGATTGGCTGGGGTAGGAGAAGGACGGACAGGATGGACGGGAACTAAACAAGTCTTATGGCAGTCCTGTCCCCAGCGAAGGACTTCTCCGGTCTGCCAATCAAGCACGGGTGCATGTTTCTGAGGCCAAGGTAGGCCTAGCAAGAGGGCGTGAGAGAGTCCAGGCAGAACATGAAAGAAGATGCTCTCTGAGTGCAGCATTCCCACCTGCAGGGTTATGGATTCGGTGGTGAGTTGGATGGGATGTGGTAAGAGGCCCCCATCTACGGCAGCGACAGATAAGGGTACAGCTAGAGGTTTGGTGGGAATGCGGTATTTCTCTACCAGGGACTGAGAAATGAGATTTCCGGCAGCTCCAGAGTCAAGTTGGGCTAGTTCAAAATAACGGTTCTCCCCGCAGATGATAGAGACCGACAGCAACAGAGATGGAGAGGGTTTACTCTTATCTAGGACGACCTCTCTGAGCGATCCTAGACACAGGCGTTTCCCGACCTCTCCGGGCAGGAACGGATCCGGTGCTCCTTACTGCCACAGTAGAAGCAGCTCCCCTCGGCTCGGCGTAACTCTTGACGGGTCTTGACCATCTTGGTCTGGTCGACCTGCATAGGCTCGGGGTGAGTGCGCCTGGGGAGTAACGGGAGAATTGACGGGTTTCTGGAAGGCAGGGGCTAGACGTGGAAACCTCCTCTCACGGGTGACCTCTTTGGCGCGCTCCTGGAACCGGATGTCTATCCGGGTGGCAAGAGTTATTAAGTCGTCGAGAGTGGTAGGAATGTCCCGACCGGCGAGTTCATCTTTAATACGGCCGGACAGACCCTCCCAAAAGACAGACACCAGGGCGTCGTTATCCCAGGCCAGCTCCGAAGCAAGGGTACGGAACCGTATGGCCATGATACTTAAAGGTCATCACACTTACTTTAAGAGTTTATGATCCATGCCGAGTTTACTAGTCTGTTTTTTTTTTTTGTTTTTTTTTTCCCTGCACTTTATGGTCTCCTGTTGTCTTTTAAGCTAGTGATTGATTGTTAATGAGTTAAATCTGTGCAGATCTAAGCAGATACGTCCCTATATATTGAGACTTAGTTAAGGGGCAGCATTTATGCGGGGGCATTTATGCATATATCATTTATGCATACTTTATCGAAGTGCCATAATTTAGCAAAGTGCCCTGGCAGTTAGAAAATGGCAGTTGGACAGGGCAGGAGACAGGTAAGACATGCAAGACAAACCAACAAACTTGCTTACAGGTCATCTTTTTGGCAAACAGTATTCACCATTTGTATCTGTGCCATTTATTTTCTGGTTGCTACAATCATCCACATTCACCGTTCTCCCACAAATGCGGCACACTTCATCCATATTAATCCCTCACTCCTCTCTTCTCCTATGTACAGTTGTCATGCTCTCTTCACAATGTTATACCACGCAGATCCATTCATTCCCACCATACAACGCAGGAAACGCTCTCACAAATCACTCAATCATCTGCTCACTCTCTGTATCTTCCTTCTATTAGTCGCAGGTGATATTTCTCCCAACCCAGGACCCTCCAGTAATAATAACACTAACTCTTTCCCTGTTACATTCAGAAACCCTGCTAATCTCATTAATATTCCCTGCATATCTTCTGTCTCATTCAACTGTGCCCTTTGGAATGCACGCTCAGCTTGTAATAAACTCTCTTACATCCATGACTTTTTCCTCTCTAATTCCCTCAACCTTCTGGCTCTCACTGAAACCTGGATCCAGCAGTCGGACACCACCGCCGCTGCAGCTCTCTCCTATGGTGGCCTACATTTCTCTCATACCCCGCGACCTGACAACAGATCAGGTGGAGGTGTTGGTCTGCTTCTTTCAACAAAATGTACTTTTCAGGTTATCCCCCCTGTACCCTCCCTTATCTTCCCGTCCTTTGAGGCCCACACAGTCAGACTCTACCGGCCCTTCTCCCTGCGAGTGGCGGTTGTCTATCGCCCCCCAGGTCCCCCCCGTCAATTCCTGGATCACTTTGCTGCCTGGCTTACAAATTTTCTATCCTGCAACATCCCCACGATAATCATGGGAGACTTTAACATCCCAATTGGCGATCCTCTTTCCCCATCTGCCACGCATCTTTTATCATTAACCTCCTCCTTCGGCCTTTCACAGCTTGCTAATTCTCCTACACATGAGGACGGGAACACATTGGACCTGATCTTCTCCCGGCTTTGCTCAGTACATGACTTTACTAACTCTCCCCTTCCACTCTCTGACCATAATCTTCTTTCATTCTCTGTCAAGAACTGTGACTCTACTCAAGACACTCCCACCGTCCACACTTATAGAAATTTACGCGCCATTAACACCCAGAAATTTATAAAAAGGTTGCAATCATCATTGGCCCCAATCTCCTCCCTCTCATGTCCCGACTCTGCATTGAAGCATTATAACAAAATAATGCTATGCGCCCTGGATGAAGCCGCACCTCCTACACAAAGAACAATTCGGCATAGACGGCGACAACCCTGGCACACGCCTCAAACACGTCTTCTCCAGAGGTACTCCAGGTGCGCTGAACGGCTGTGGAGAAAATCAAATCTGCCCGAAGATTTCCTCCACTATAAATTTATGCTGAAAACATATAACTCTGCCCTTCACCTCTCCAAACAAACCTACTTTAACAACCTCATCATCTCACTTTCCAATAATCCTAAACGACTCTTTGACACGTTTCATTCTCTCCTCAATCAAACAGCACAGGCCCCGACCACCGACCTCAGCGCTGACGATCTGGCTAACTATTTCAAAGAAAAAATTGACCATATCCGACAGGAAATTTTCTCCCAATCCCCAAATGTTATGCATGCTCCCCCCCGCCACATTGTATCTTGCTCATTTTCTGACTTCGAACCAGTCACGGAAGATGAAGTGATCAGGCTCCTTGCATCTTCTCGCCCTACCACCTGCACCAGCGACCCTATTCCCTCACATCTCCTTCAGTCCCTTGCTCCAGCTGTCACCTCTCACCTAACTAAAATTTTCAACCTTTCCCTCTCATCTGGTATCTTTCCCTCTTCTTTTAAACACGCCAGCATACAACCATTACTTAAAAAACCATCCCTCGACCAGAACTGCACGGCCAACTACAGACCTGTTTCCAATCTTCCCTTTATCTCTAAACTCCTGGAACGCCTGGTCCACTCCCGTCTAATCCGCTATCTCTCAGACAACTCTCTTCTTGACCCTTTACAATCTGGTTTCCGCTCTTTACATTCTACTGAAACTGCCCTCACTAAAGTCTCTAATGATCTACTAACAGCTAAATCTAATGGTCACTACTCCCTGCTGATTCTCCTGGATCTCTCTGCAGCATTCGACACTGTGGATCATCAGCTCCTCCTCACTATGCTCCGCACTATTGGCCTCAAGGACACGGTTCTCTCCTGGTTCTCCTCTTATCTCTCTGACCGCTCCTTCTCTGTGTCTTTTGCCGGCTCCTCCTCCTCCCTACTTCCTCTTACTGTCGGGGTTCCTCAAGGATCAGTCCTAGGCCCCCTTCTTTTCTCCTTATACACCGCTCCTATTGGACAAACAATCAGTAGATTCGGTTTTCAGTACCATCTCTATGCTGATGACACCCAATTATACACCTCTGCTCCGGACATCACCCCTGCATTACTACAAAAGACCAGTGATTGTCTTTCTGCTGTGTCTAACATTATGTCCTCCCTCTACCTAAAACTGAATCTGTCAAAAACTGAACTACTCGTCTTTCCTCCCTCCATTAATCTACCTGTGCCCGATATTGCCATCTCCGTTTGTGGCTCAACCATTACTCCCCAGCTACAAGCCCGCTGTCTTGGGGTCATTTTTGATTCAGATCTTTCTTTCACTCCTCACATCAAATCACTCGCTCGTTCATGTCATCTACACCTCAAAAACATCTCAAGAATCAGGACTTTTCTCACCTTTGACTCGGCAAAAACTCTTACTGTCGCTCTTATTCATTCTCGTCTTGACTATTGCAACGCTCTACTAATCGGTCTCCCTCTTACTAAACTCTCCCCTCTCCAATCCGTCCTGAACGCAGCAGCCAGGATCATATTCCTCGCCAACCGCTACTCAGATGCCTCTTCCCTGTGCCAGTCATTGCATTGGTTGCCCATCCAATATAGAGTTCGTTTTAAACTTATCACGCTTACCCACAAAGCGCTCCATGCTTCAGTACCCCCCTACATCTCCTCCCTTGTCTCAGTCTACCACCCTACACGTGCCCTCCGTTCTGCAAATGACTTGAAACTAAAATCCTCCATAATCCGAACTTCCCACTCCCGTCTCCAAGATTTCTCGCGTGCTGCGCCAATTCTCTGGAATGCACTACCCAGGACAGTTCGATTAATTCCCAATACCCACAGTTTCAAGCGAACCCTAAAAACACATTTCTTTAGACTGGCGTATCACCTAAACACACTCTGTCCATCCCAGCTTTCCCCCATATTAAAATCTTCTTCAACTTCGGGTTCAAACCAACCATGCACATAAAAGCCTCTGTCAGGACTGCACACATACTGGCTGGCGACCAGTCCATGTATTATTATTTATCCTATTCAGTATATCAAGGCTGCATTATACAATATATGTACTTTTTACCTTTTGTGTCTCCCCCACTTCCTCATAGACTGTAAGCTCGCGAGCAGGGCCCTCACTCCGTTCGATATGAGATATGCTTATTCTGTATTGTCTGTATAAGTCCCCCCTAAAATTTGTAAAGTGCTGCAGAATATGTTGGCGCTATAAAAATAAACTATTATTATTATTATTATTATTATTATTATTGGCCCACGGTGAGATTTCCTTGACGCAGGCGTAGCAGAGATGATGCGGATGAGGTCTTCCGTCCTGGTTCGTCGAAGACTTTCCGGAAAGCCGTGAGAAAGGCTGGCAGGTTGGACACCAGGGGGTCTCCTCTCTCCCATAGAGGATTTAGCCAAGTAAGTGCCTCTCCCGTGAGATGGGACATGATGAAGGCTACTTTGGCTCGGTCAGTGGAAAACTGGTGTGCCAACAGTTCGAAGTGCAGAGAGCACTGGTTAATGAAGCCCCGTGCCTGGCTGGGATCTCCGCCAAAACGAGGAGGAGCGGAGAGGCGGGGACCGGGAAGAGATGCCATGGTGTTGATGGGCTGCAGCGGTGCCGGGGTAGTAAGTGTGCGTGTGGAGGCAGCTCCCGAAGAGGTAGACAATGTGTCCAGGCGGGAGTTAACACTACGCAGGTGACTCAGGATGGACTCCTGTTGGGACCTCTGACGGGAAAGTTCATGACACAAGTCCGAGAGCGAGGGAGCTTGGGTGCCACCGGGTTCCATGGCCAAAGCAAACTGTAACGGGTCTGGGAGGTGAAACCTCTGAGCAACGATACAAAGGGGCAGTCCTTGTAAGGAAGCGGGTGGCTCCCAGGGTAGGCGGGCAGGTAGTCACGGCAAGTGACGGGGACAGTCTCTGGGTAGAAGGGCAGGAGGTCACGGCAAGTGACGGGGACAGTCTCTTGACAGGCGGGTGGTCACGGCAAGTGACGGCTAAGCCTCCAGATAGGCTAGCAGGTGGGTAGCAGGTGGACGCTCCCAGGTGAGCGGGCAAGAGTCTCTGAACAGGCAGGTGGTCACAGCAAGTGATGGCTAAGCCTCCAGGTAGACTAGCAGGCAGGTAGCAGGTGGACGCTCCCAGGTGAGCGGGCAAGAGTCTCTGGACAGGCAGGTGGTCACAGCAGGTGATGGCTAAGCCTCCAGGTAGACTAGCAGGCAGGTAGCAGGTGGACGCTCCCAGGTGAGCGGGCAAGAGTCTCTGGACAGGCAGGTGGTCACAGCAGGTGACGGCAGAGCCTCCAGGTAGGCTAGCAGGCAGGTAGCAGGCGGACGCTCCCAGGTGAGAGCGGGTAAGAGTCTCAGGACAGGCAGGTGGTCACAGCACGTGACGGCAGAGCCTCCAGGTAGGCTAGCAGGCAGGTAGCAGGCGGACGCTCCCAGGTGAGCGGGTAAGAGTCTCTGGACAGGCAGGTGGTCACAGCACGTGACGGCGGAGCCTCCAGGTAGGCTAGCAGGCAGGTAGCAGGCGGACGCTCCCAGGTGAGCGGGTAAGAGCCTCTGGACAGGCAGGTGGTCACAGCACGTGACGGCAGAGCCTCCAGGTAGGTTAGCAGGCAGGAAGCAGGCGGACGCTCCCAGGTGAGCAGGTAAGAGTCTCTGGACAGGCAGGTGGTCACAGCACGTGACGGCAGAGCCTCCAGGTAGGCTAGCAGGCAGGTAGCAGATGAGCGCTCCCAGGTGAGCGGGCAATCAGATCCATAGACAGACTGGCAGGGCTGGTAGGCAGACTGTCGGACCGCAGGAATGCAAGTAGAAAGACAAGTAACAGGCAGGTATCAAGCAGGAATCTGGCAGGTAACTGGTAACGGGACCTGAGGGCTGAAGCAGAGTGATAGGCTATGCAACAACATTGCTCAGGCACCTCCATTTTGGAGGAGGTGCCTTATATATGGTGAGGTCCTCCGGCCATTGGCCGGGGACTCCTTAGGACGGCGCGCGCGGCCCCTTTAAGACAGGGGGAGCGCGCGCGCGCCCTAAGCACAGTGGCCGGGAAGCAGCGCGTGCTGCCAGCAGAGCGGGAGGAGGACGCCGGGCACGGAGCGGAGAGGTGAGGGGAACAGCGTCCCTGCCTAGCAGGAGGCAGGGACGCCGACGCTACAGTTCCTTTTGAACAATTGAGTCCTGAACAGCGGAAACATGATTGGTTCACTGATGGGTCATCCAGGTATCGAGGTAACCATCTAGTGTGGAAGGCGATGGGGTACAAGCCAGTAAGCAACCGGATGTTAATCACCACTGGTGAAGGGAAGAGTAGTCAATATGCAGAACTTTATGCAATTTACAGTGTTTTGAGACAGGAGTCACTGAGTGAATTTTATTTGTATACGGATTCATGGTCTGTGGCAAATGGATTGACTACATGGTTACCAACTTGGGCTCAGAATGATTGGAAAATATACAGCAAAGAAGTGTAGGGGAAAGAATTGTGGCAAGACATCTGGGCAATTGTGCAAAGAATTAAAGTGACTGTGTTTCATGTTGACGCTCATTGTGCTTCAGATACCCTGGAAAGACTTTTCAATACAATAGCAGATGAACATTCCAAAATATCAGTTGCTGATGCCAGTGAGGAACCGGACTCAGCTGAAAAATTACTTGGATTGGCTCAGTGGGCACATCAGAAATGCGGACATCTTGGAGAAAAAGCCACTTATCAGTGGGCACAAACCAGAGGGGTGCCCATCAGGTTAGATGTAATCAAGGAAACAATTATGAAATGTCCAGTATGTCAACATTCACAACAAAGGCCTGTCCCCCATGTTGTTAGGGGTCAAATAGCCCGAGGTAAACTACCTGGACAAATTTGTCAGGTAGATTACATCGGCCCCCTTCCACAAGATGGAGGGTGTGTGTATGTATGCACGGCCGTGGATACATACTCAGGGTATATGAAGGCTTGTCCGTGTAAAACGGCCAATGATAACAGTACCATTAAAACCATGGAAACCATAATATTATATTACGGTATTCCATTGCAAATTCAGAGTGACAATGGTAGTCACTTCAAGAACAGGAAGGTCGCAGAGTTCTGCTCAGAACATAATATTGAGTGGATCTTTCATATCCCATATTATCCTCAAGCCGCAGGATTGGTGGAGCGGATGAATGGGCTATTGAAAGAACAGTTGAAGAAATTGGGAAACGGAAACTACAAAGGGTGGAGAAAACATTTAAGTGAAGCCCTTAACATTCTTAATAACAGACCAGTTGGAGAACAGGAAACACCGTTAATGAGAATGATTACCCCCAATTTACAGATCATGCCTTTAAAAGCTACTACCACAGGACAGGCAGTTCTCTATTGTGAGCTAGAGCCAGGGGCTCTGGGACTTTATAGGGCCACCCCACAGGCAGCAGGACTAGATTTACACTCTCATGAGGAAATTAGATTAGAAATAGGGGTGGTAAAGGCAATCAGAACTGCTATAGGATTACAAATGCCTCCTGAGCATTTTGGTTTTATAGCTCCAAGATCAGGTTTGGCCCTGAGAGGAATTCAAGTGATGGGAGGAGTGATAGATCAGGATTATCAAGGTGAAATCAAGGTACTCCTGTTGAATAGTGGGGATAGTGACTTGTTGATCCAAAAAGGAGACAGGATAGCTCAATTATTAATTTTGTCTATCAAGAAAATGAAAATAATCAAGGGAACAGCTCCTACAATAATAACAGTTGGAGGAAATAGAGGTTTTGGCTCCACTCATTCTCTGAATGATGGTGCAAAAATCTGGATGAAGCAACCTGGAGATAAAGGTCCTCCAGAACCTGCAGAGGTGATCGCCCAAGGGGCAGACAATGTGTTAATAGTGATGAAGCCAGGACAAGAGAAGTGGGAACATGTTCCTGCAGACAGGTGTTTTCTCAGAGACTAATGTATATATTTCCATTTTAGATTCAAAATTGGAGATTGTGGATGATCGGTGTTACAGGCATGGTCCTTTTGGTCTCTGTCACTACCCAACCGTTATACAGAAGGGGAAAAGAAACGCCGGACGAGGAGAATGAGGCTTTATGGAAAATTAAGCAGAATTTATGGAGTTATTTGGCGCAACTGACAAACATGAGCCATTTTTGTATGGCAAAGACTGCTACGGCTACAAATGTGTTAGAAACTTGTCTGGTAGCTATACCAACCCCCTTACGACTGTGGACCAAATTGATAGGGGGATTTATCCAAGATGAGGAGGTGGAAGAAGGAGATGTGCTTCAGAATTATACATACAACCTGTATTACGCTTGTATAAACTGTACTGGAGAAGATTTTATTACTGAAGATATGATCACTATAAAGACTCAAAACATTGCATCTGCTGAGTTATGTTATCAAATGAATTGCGACCAAAATAAAATAGGTAAATGCCAGCAAATGAAAATAGAAAGAAAAACAGGGAATAATGAGATTGATATTATTTGTAGTTCCCATACAGGTAAAGATTGTAAGAAAATAAGGTCGGGGAAAAATATGAAGTGTAATAATACAGTAATTTCCCCCTCATACATACAACATGTAAAATTGCCCAAGGGGTGGATGTTTTCTTGTGGGAATATAACTTTTAATTATATTCCGGCCAATATAACAGGGGGGCCATGTGTTATCTCTAGATTAGGTTTAATGATGTATCCTTTATTCCCATCTCATAAAATTAAGGGTTCCAAAAGGGGATTTTCTCGCTTATCAGAAAATTGTAATTATAATGTAAATTTATTAACTGAATCAGAAATTCTAGGAATATATTTGACAATGGTAGGATCCCCTGTCATAATGGCATATTCTGCCCATACTGTAAGTAGATTATCTTGTCTTGTGGCTAGATCAATAAATATTACTAGTAGAGCCTTAGAGAATATATTATTGGATATACAAAGTTACTGAAAAGCAATTTTACAAAATAGGGCAACTATAGATTGTTTGTTGTTAATTCATAATCATGGATGTCAGGAGTTTGATGGGATGTGTTGCTTTAATGTCTGATCACAGCCAAGATTTGCAGTCTCAAATAGATCAGTTACAGGATGATGTTAATCACGTCACACAAAGTAATGGTAAATGGTGGGACTGGTTATTTTCCTGGCTGCCTGATTTTGGGTATTTATGACTCGCCCCCAGGGCCGTGGGGCACTCGGATCCAGGCAATAGGGAAACGATGGGAGTAGTAGTGGCAACCCGGTTCCGTGGTTCAGGGTGGTCAGGCCAGTGGTAGTCTGCGATGCTCTATTGGTAATGTCCGACTACGCCACCCGTGGATTGCGGTTATTAGGAACCGCCGCTGCATGCAGACCCCTGGGGCTGATGAGATGTGCAGCTAGGGTAGTGTGACTCCCCACGGGAAGAGTGCGGCCCCAGGGCAGTATAATGGATGGTGGGAGTGATGGTGGTGAGAGTCCCAGTACCGGTAGTGCTGGAGGCGCGAAGGAGCACACAGACAACAGGTTGCAGTCCAAGGTCTTTACTAGAACAGGTAAACTGACCCATAAACAGTCCCGGCTAGGAGGGGACCTGGATGTCTGAGAGCAATTGGGAGATTGGCCCTGGTCAGGGTGAGGGTGTAGGCCTACCATGCTTTCTGCGCTCCTTCTGGCTATCTCCTCCTTATAGGGTAACAGCCCAAGTTTCCGAGCTCTCCGTGTACTCTCGCCTGTATGGCCTGCAACGTGGGTTCCTTTCTGCTCCCGGCCTGGTACGGCTTTCCTGGTCCCTTCTGTTGTGGCAGAGCCTCCGGGCTTCTTAGGCCAAGGAATATACAGTCCCCTGCTGACTGGTTATCTGCTGGAGAATGTGGAATCCTCCCAACCTCAGACACCAAAGTCTGGTAAATTAAGTCCTTTATCTGCCAAGACAGGCTCACTTCGCCTCTTGTCTCTGGCTTGTGGCTCTCCTCCTGCCACTCTTCCTCTTGGTGCAATACAACTTTCTGTCCCTGCTCTGCTCTGGGACACGTCTCAGTGCTGAGACAGGTCATCCAGTTCTCCCTAACCCTGCCCCCAGTACCAGCTTTTATAGGGACAGCCTGCTTCCCCTACTGGCCTGAGACAGGAGGTACTGCATGCTAATGTTCCCCTGAGTAGAGAACCTCCCCCTTGCTCTCAGACACAGCTTTATTACACTTGTGGCATCCAGGCCAGGGTGACACATTCCCCCCTAGTAGAATTTTAGTACTCCGGGACTAAACAATAAACAAAGACAATATACATGACTATAAAACATTAATAGACAAACGACGCACAGATTGAGTTCTTAAGGTCACAGTGTGGCCTGTGACTGGGTGTCCATATCACCAATACAACGGGGAGCCTTAACCAGGTGGGGGTCTGTCCTACCCCAAGTCCTTTACAGTCTTAGTTCATTCCTGGGTTAGGCTCCAAACGCAGTCCATACAAGGTCCCGGTTATAAAAAGTCCATAACCTTTGAGTCCTTACGGTAGCTGCAAGAAACTGAAACACAGAATTACCAAACATGCATGTAACTTTGCAAACATTTCAACATTTGGCAACAGGGTTATTTACAATTTTAGTACACTCTATATTCTCCAGCGAGCGGGTATCTGCCCCTTTGTGCTCCTGGTTGACCTCCTTAACCCATTGTCTGGTGGTGGACTGACCTGGATTTCCCCACTAGCGTTAGGGCTACAGCTACCAGCTGGGTGTACAGGTAGGGCAGGCAGCTGTCTGCGGGTCCTTTGGCTTACCGCAGGCATGGCAGGCTCACTGTCAGCAGAGAGTTGACTCTCCTGGGCTGCTGTTTCAGACTCTTCTGCCTCTGGAACCGCTTGCTCCTCTTCACCTTCCGGCTCTAGTGTTGGTTGTTGCTGTGTCGGTTGCAGGAAATGCAGGACAGGTACCACTATGGCATCATTTATGTGAGTCCAGGACTGAGGGAACTCTCCGAGAACGATGCTGATCATTTCTTCCTTGTCCTCTGCGGGTTCAAGGTCACTCTGATCCTCTTCTGCACTACGGAGTTGCTCGGGGCATCTTTTGAGGTGGTCTCTGGAGACGGTGCTAGTGGTTTCTCCTCCGTCCTTGGTGATCACGCACACCTTCGGGTTGTCATGATCAGACTGCAGTACAGTGTAGGGTTCCCTTTCCCACTGGTCGTCCAACTTATGTAGCCTTCTTTTTCGCTTTAGGACTTGCTCACCAGGTTCTAGGGGACCAGCAGGGGCGTGTTGGTTGAAGAGTCTTTCTTGCCTTTCTCTCACCTGGGCCAGGCTCTTGTCCACACTCTCCTGTACCTTCTTGTACTGCAGTTGCCTTTCTGTATCCCAGTCCGCATCCGGGGAGGTGTCCTCAGGTGTTAGGACTCCCATCTCCAGGTCTATGGGCAGCTTACCCGGTCTGGCTCGCATCAGGTAAGCCGGGGTGCAGTTGGTAGCGTTCACCGGGATATGATTGTATAAGTCTATCAGGTCCGGCAGTTTTTCTGGCCACAAGCTGCGTTCCTCCAGGGGCAACATCTTCAGGAGATCAATGACTATATTGTTCATCTTCTCACACATCCCGTTGGTTTGTGGATGGTAAGGAGTTGTCCGAATCTTCTTACAGCCATAGAGGTTGCAGAACTCTTGGAAGATTTCAGCCTCGAACGCTGGACCCTGGTCTGTCAGGACCTGTTCCGGATACCCGTGTGGACGGCAGAAGTATTGTTGGAAGGCTCTGGCCGCTGTTTGGGCTGTCAAGTCCTTTACCGGGACCACCACTAGAAAACAGGAATAGTGGTCCACGATTGTCAGGGCATAGATGTATCCTGACCGGCTGGGAGCCAATTTGACATGGTCCAGAGCTACCAGCTCAAGAGGCTGCGTGGTGAAGATGGGCCTCAAGGGTGTCTTCTGGCTGGCACGGTCCTTCCTCCTTAGGTGACAAGGGCCACAGTCTCTGCACCATTTTTCTACAGCTCCTCTCATGCCGACCCAAAAGAACCTTCCTCTTAGCAGGAACTCCAGTTTCTTCCAACCGAAGTGTCCAGCTCTGTCATGGTAAGCCCCCAGGACCATAGCTGCATCCCGCCTTGGGACCACGACTTGCCAGGTCAGCTCGTGCGTCCGGTGGTTAACAATCCTTCTGCCCAACTTGCCTTCGTAGAGGAACAGCTTGCTCTTCTCCTTCCATAGCTGCTTGGCTTCCTCTGGGGCATCTGGATCTAAGCGGGCGTCTTCCTGGGTCAGCAGATCTTTCACCAGGCGGACTGCAGGGTCACTATCTTGGGTCTCGGCCCAGCTGTGGTGAGGTAGGGGATTGATCATCACAGTTGTTAGATCCTCCTCCTTCACGCGGTGAGAGTATTGAGCGGCTCCATACCAGTGAAACGCGGGGAGTTCTACCTCCTCCAGCTCTTCTGGGTCTTCGCCACCTTCAGGTAAGTGAGGCATCCTTGATTGGGCGTCCGCGTTGGCATTGGTTTTGCCTGCCCGGTACTTGATCACGAAGTCATAGTTGGAGAGACGGGCCATCCACCGCTGTTCCAGGGCACCCAGTCTTCCGTTGTCCAGGTGTGTCAACGGGTTGTTGTCCGTGTACACGGTGAACTTCGCGGAGGCCAGGTAATGCTTGAAGCGTTCCGTCACGGCCCACACCACCGCCAAGAATTCTAGCTTGAAGGAGCTGTAATTCTCCGGGTTCCTCTCGGTGGGCCTCAGCTTCCGACTGGCGTACGCGATCACCCGTTCTCTGCCCTGTTGGTTTTGGGACAGTACGGCTCCCAGTCCCACATTACTGGCGTCTGTGTAGAGAATAAAAGGCTGGCCGTAATCAGGGTAGGCCAGGATCTCATCCCCCGTGAGGGCCATCTTTAGCTGGCGGAAGGACTCCTCTTCCGGTCTATCCCACTTGAAGGGTGGCTTTTGACTTCTGGACTTAGACTGTCCGATCAGGAGGTCCTGCATAGGAGCTGCCATCTTGGTGAACCCGGGGATGAACCTTCGGTAGTAGCCTACCAACCCGATAAACTGTCTCACCTCTTTGATGTTCGAGGGGCTTGGCCAGCTCTTGATTGCCGTGACCTTGTCAGGGTCGGGGGCCACTCCTTCCGCGCTTAGCACGTGCCCTAGGTACTGGACCTTTGGTTTCAGCAGGTGACACTTTGATGGTTTCACCTTCAGGCCATAGCCTGCCAGGGCTTCGAACACCTCGGCCAGGTGCTTTAGATGGTCCTCGTAGGTCTTCGAATAGACTATCACGTCGTCCAGGTAAAGGAGGACCGTCTCGAAGTTTCGGTGCCCTAGACAGCATTCCATCAGCCGCTGGAAGGTCCCTGGTGCATTGCAGAGCCCAAAAGGCATACAGTTGAATTCGCTCAGTCCCATCGGGGTGGTGAAGGCGGTCTTCTCCTTGTCAGCCTCTGCCACAGGAACCTGCCAGTACCCGCTAGTAAGGTCCAAAGTAGAAAAGAAGTTAGCAGATTTTAGTGCGGCTAAAGACTCCTCTATTCTAGGCAGCGGATATGCGTCTTTGTGGGTGATACGGTTGATTTGTCTATAGTCCACGCACATTCTCATGGTGCCGTCTTTCTTTTTCACCAGAACCAAGGGGGCTGCCCAGGGGCTACAGCTATCTCTAATGACCCCAGCTTCCTTCATTTCTCTTAGCATGCCCTTTGCGTTCTGATAATGTGCAGGGGGTACAGATCGGTGTCTTTCTTTTATTGGTGTGTGGCTCCCTGTGGGGATGTGGTGTTCTATCCCTTTTACTCTGCCGAAGTCTAGCGGGTGCTTACTAAAGACTCTCTCGTACTCCTGTACCACCCGGTAGACTCCTTGTTTTTGGTGCAGGGGAGTGGAGTCAGCACCCACGTGGAGTTTCTGGCACCAGTCCTCCTTTTGGTTCTGGGAGCCATTACCCTCCGCCTGAGGAGATGGAGGCAAGGGTTCCACGGCCCTGATAGCTTTGTGTTCGACAACAAACAGTTTGGCGAGTGTAGCGTACCTGGGTAAGTGTACTTCCCTCTCCCCAATGTTGAGGATGCGGACGGGCACCTTCCCATGACGGGCCTGCTGTCTGAGTACACGGGTTCTACCATGGCTTGGTAGTCTCTACCTCTCAACCCGATTGCAGTCCGACACCAGATCATCATTTCACTTTTGGGAGGCATGGAAATGGGGAATGGGTCACTCAGTCTTACGCTACCGATCTCACCACCAGACAGTTCTACCTGCTGCCGTCTCATCAGGGCTTTTATCTACTTGTTGAGGACTCTCTGTTGGCTGGAACTAGCATTCACCGCCGCCTGTTGTAGAATTACAATTACCTCTGAAAGACAATTTTCAATTACGTTAGTACCCACAGTTATTTTAGGGTGACTTTCACGACGGTCAATGTCCACAATAATCACTCCCTGTGCCGGCAGTTCAACTTTACCAATTTTAATGGTCATCTCCTTGAACCCCATCTGCGGCACGGGTAAGCCATTACTGGCGATGATGCTCAAGTTACTGTCTGGATACCGTGTTATATCAGCATCAGTCCAATACTGCTTAAAAAAGTACATAAGGGATAGTGGTTACTTGCGACCCAGTATCCAGCAAGGCGCTCATGGGGATACCGTCCAGCACCACGGGTAAAACCGGACGCCCCCCCCAACGTACTTATCGCACCAATTATAAGGGCCTGGTGATCTTATGCCTGGGGGTTGGCCCTCTGCCCCTGGTTGGACCCGTTTAAATTACAGTACCTGGAAATGTGTCCGGGCTGGTTGCATCGACGGCAAATGGGCTGTCCATCCTCTGCGTAGGGGTCTGTGGGCCTCCCTCGGAACGACGGGATCCTCCTCTGTCGACGCCACGGGACATCCTCCGGACTTGAAGCCAGCTCGATGGGTCTTGACGGGTCCACTTGCAACGCCTGGACGGTCCTGGTCAACGCCGCGACGCTCCTGGTCAGCTCCTGGTCTTGGTGGTGCAGGTCTTTTGACGGGGCTTGGTTCAGGGCCTGTGCATCAGCCCCCACGGGGTCCATAGAGGAGGGCGCCGCCACCTGGTGGTAGGTGAGAGCAGGGCGCCGGGGGTTTATAGCGCCACTGGTTGCAGATTCACGGAGCACCCTTATGGCCCTGTCCTTAAATTGGGCAAAAGTCAGGTCAGGCTTCTGAAAGAACATGAGGCGCAGTTGGGCCCTGTGGGCGCTAGACAGCAGACCTTCTATGAATTGTTCTGTTAGCAGCTTATCCGTTTCCTGCACACTGCCAGGGTCAGTTTGTTGAATAGCCCTCAAGGCTTCCTGTAGATTTAGGGCATAGTTCTGATGCTGTCCTGTGCCCGCTGCTTACATCCATAGAACCTCATTTTAATTTCAGCGGAGGTACGTGTGTCAAAGGTACCCAGCAGCCTGGCCAGAATACCCTTCACGGTTTTTTTCTCCTCAGTGGGCCATGATTTTACCTCCCTCTGGGCTGCGCCAGTTAACTGCCCTGTTAGTATGCTGACCTTCTGTTCCTCTGTCAGGGGGTAGACTTGGAATAAACTGTACAGCCTTTCCTTAAAGTCAGTAAGGGCATGGGGCTCCCCTGAGTACTTGGGCAGCCAGGCCGCTCAAGGGATGTAGGGCAGGGAAAAGGGCATCACCGCTGCTGCAGCCGCGTTGGTGGTAGTGGGCGCCTCTGTGTCCGACATCTTCCTCCCCCCTAGTTAAGCGTGGCCTACCTTCCGACGATCCTCTTCTGTAGGCCGCGGCTCCGCTGCTGCTGCTCTGGACGAGGACCTTGCGTCGCGTCCTGATGACGTCAGCGTCGCTCTCTCTCCCTTCCAGGACCTGGTGTAGCGTCGTTGCGTGGGGCGGAGCTTCGGATATTGCGCGGTTTGGACGTCCACGCCCCTCTTCTTCCCGCGCGGCGTCCTGAAGATGGCGTCCGATGGCGGGAAAACGGCTGGAGATGGCGGGAACCGGCGGAAGATGGCGGGAGACGGCTGGAAATGGCGGGAAACGGCTCCGGATGGCGGGAAACCTCTTTTCAGGTAAGTGCAAAGTCTTTTCTAGGCACGCAATACCCGTTTGTGGCGGGTTGGTTTCAATCCTGCCGACTACGCCAAAGCTGACTCGCCCCCAGGGCCGTGGGGCACTCGGATCCGGGCAATAGGGAAACGATGGGAGTAGTAGTGGCAACCCGGTTCCGTGGCTCAGGGTGGTCAGGCCAGTGGTAGTCTGCGATGCTCTATTGGTAATGTCCGACTACGCCACCCGTGGATTGCGGTTATTAGGAACCGCCGCAGCATGCAGACCGCTGGGGCTGATGAGGTGTGCAGATAGGGTAGTGTGACTCCCCACGGGAAGAGTGCGGCCCCAGGGCAGTATAATGGATGGTGGGAGTGATGGTGGTGAGAGTCCCAGTACCGGTAGTGCTGGAGGCGCGAAGGAGCACACAGACAACAGGTTGCAGTCCAGGGTCTTTACTAGAACAGGTAAACTGACCCATAAACAGTCCCAGCTAGGAGGGGACCTGGATGTCTGAGAGCAATTGGGAGATTGGCCCTGGTCAGGGTGAGGGTGTAGGCCTACCGTGCTTTCTGCGCTCCTTCTGGCTATCTCCTCCTTATAGGGTAACAGCCCAAGTTTCCGAGCTCTCCGTGTACTCTCGCCTGTATGGCCTGCAACGTGGGTTCCTTTCTGCTCCCGGCCTGGTACGGCTTTCCTGGTCCCTTCTGTTGTGGCAGGGCCTCCGGGCTTCTTAGGCCAAGGAATATACAGTCCCCTGCTGACTGGTTATCTTCTGGAGAATGTGGAATCCTCCCAGCCTCAGACACCAAAGTCTGGTAAATTAAGTCCTTTATCTGCCAAGACAGGCTCACTTCGCCTCTTGTCTCTGGCTTGTGGCTCTCCTCCTGCCACACTTCCTCTTAGGTGCAATACAACTTTCAGTCCCTGCTCTGCTCTGGGACACGTCTCAGTGCTGAGACAGGTCATCCAGTTCTCCCTAACCCTGCCCCCAGTGCCAGCTTTTATAGGGGCAGCCTGCTCCCCCTACTGGCCTGAGACAGGAGGTACTGCATGCTAATGTTCCCCTGACTAGAGAACCTTCCCCTTGCTCTCAGACACAGCTTTATTACACTTGTGGCATCCAGGCCAGGGTGACACATTTACGCTATATTTTAGGAGTAATTTTTGTAATAATTTGTGCATGTATTACTTTATGTTGCTGTATACAATGTATTCCTTCTTTGTTATCTCTATGTCGCTCATCTGTTGAAGTTATTCCTTTGGGATATGGCGTTGGATATAAATAATATATGGTTTCAGATAACCAAGGGTGGATTGTATTATGAACATAAAAAATGGCTATTTTATATTTCAAATCCATATTGAAATATAAACCAGACATATCAGCATGTGTAGATGTCTTACCTCAAGTAGACTAGGGGTCATTAGTTCAGACATACTAAAACATTAGGTTAAGTTTGCTGAGGTTTAATCTTTATTACTGAAGGGAATTAGCCTTTTGTATAGGCTGTGTTTGCTAGAACCAGAGACAGACGATTGCACAATATTGTAAATAAAACTACAGATATATGGCTTAAGATGGAGAAGCTTATTGTAGTACCAAAAATATAAGTGGCTATCTGAAACCCATTGTGATGTATCCAACCTTTAATCAATATTCTAATTATATATTCTGTGTTAAGGTATACTTTATCAGTGAATGTATCTCACTGATACATAGCTTCTTAACACAATATACTGTCTGGGAAGAAAACCTTGTTCTGATTTATAACCCTGTGTAGCATTTGCTCTTATCATATGTAAACATTCTGACAAAAGGAGAATGGTCCGTGAACAGGTCTTGTCCGGCATTGTTTATCTGTGATAACTGGCCACTATCACGGGTTTTGAATGTTGGACAACAACCTATGAACTTTCATGCTTACGTAATATTAGGTTGGGTAAGCCTTTTCTAAAAAGTATAAAGCTGTTGAAGAATTCAGTTGTGGCAGAAGCATTGTAGACCTTTGAAGAGGACGCTCTTCAAAGTGTATGGGGACCTAGGACGCATTCTCTGCCCATCGCTGAGCGCTTCTCCAGCTGAAGTTTCCGGACAGCTGATGTATATGCTACTAGGGAAATCTTTTTTCTTCTTCTCTCCAATAGTAAATATGTAACCTTTATAAATATTTAGCCTTAGTAACCTTTAATCTACAAAAGTGTACGCAATATCATAATATCATACAATTCCTTTGATTCTGTATTTTATCTTGCAAATTAACTATTATAAATAAAATTGTGTTATATTACAAGTGGTTGCCTTCTTTAAAGCCGTATCCGAACCTTATTGCCAAAAACTTGGCAATACAGTTCCTCACCAATCGCCAAACAGGAAACCTAAGCCCTGTATATCCCTAGAGCTAGGAACTGGAGAGGGAAGGGGGGATGAGCACTGGTCAGTCCGCACTGTAAACTAAAGACAACAAGGGAGACAAACACAGGGGGCAGAAACTTAGCTTGAGCAGACTCCAGAGAGATTACACCAAACGTCCTCCGAAGCACCAGAGAGGAAGTAATCAGACTGCAATAGCTCCAAGCCTTCACAAAGGAACATGTGAATATCACCGGCACCTCCCTGCAGCAAACTGAAAGTATTTAAACACCCAGGCTAGGGTGTTAATCAGAGCAGGAGGGAGATAGCCGCTGGGTCCTAAAGTAAGACAGATTTAAGAAGACATCTGTAATGCCAAACGAAGTGATCTTCTGCAACCAGCAGCAGAACGACTGACTCTTATATCTGACACACCCGTGACAGTACCCCCCCCCCCCTTCTACACGTGGCCTCCGGACACTCAGGACCAGGTTTCTCAGGATAAAAGGTGTAGAATGAAAGAACCAGCCTGGGACCATTCACCTCTGATGCTGAAAACCACATCCTTTCCTCTGGACCATAACACTTCCAGTGCAACAAGTATTGTAGGGAACGACATTGGAGATGAGAATCTACAATCCTCGTAAACTGAAACTCCAGATTACCATCAACCATTATTGGGGGCGGCGGTAGAGGTGACGACTCAAGAGGTTCCACATATTTCTTGAGTAGAGACCTGTGAAAGATATTGTGGACCTTAAAGGCCTGAGGTAGCGCAAGACGTAACGCTGCTGGGTTAATGATGGCGGTTATTTTATAGGGACCAATAAACCTAGGTCCCAACTTCCAAGAAGGAACTTTCAACTTGATATTCCTGGTAGACAACCACACAAAGTCATACACATTCAGGTCTGGACCTGGCAAGTGTTTTCTGTAAGTCATACCTTTGTATCTGTCTCCCATGATCTTCAAAATACTCAGAACCCCCTGCCATACCAAGGAGAGCGACGAAGCAGGACTCAGGAACTCCCGAAGCTCCTCCCCAATTAAAAGTACCAAACTGTGGATGGTAACCGTATGCACCAAAGAACGGTGACCAGCCAGTAGATTCTTGACGATGATTATTAAGGGCAAATTCTGCCAGCAGTAAGTAGGATGCCAAATCCTCCTGGTTTTCGGAGACAAAACACCTGAGGTAAGTCTCTAAATTCTGATTAACGCGCTCGGTCTGTCCATTCTTCTGAGGATGGGAGGCAGAGGAAAAGGACAGCTGTACCCCCAGTCGAGAACAGAATGCTTTCCAGAACTTGGAAACAAACTCGGTCCCCCGATCTGATACCACGTCGGAGGGAACTCCGTGAAGCTTCACAATCTCATTTATAAACACCAGAGCAAGAGTCTTGGCATTTGGAAGTGCAGGTAAAGCGATGAAGTGAACCATTTTACTGAACCTATCTACAACCACCAAAACCACCGTTTTGCCTGCAGAATCTGGTAGGTCAGTAAGAAAATCCATGGACAAGTGTGTCCATGGCCTGCTAGGGATAGGTAGCGGAAGAAGAGTACCAGACAGATGGGTATGCGATACTTTAGAACGTGCGCAAATACTACAAGCAGCTACGTGTTTAATCACATCCCGATGCAACCCCAGTCACCAAAAATGACGAGAGAGGAGGTCCGTGGTTGCCTTACCACCTGGATGACCAGCAAGCACAGAGTTGTGATGTTCCCTACGCAAATACTACAAGCAGATACTGTACGTGTTCAACCACATCCCGATGCAACCCCAGTCATCAAAAACGACGAGAAAGGAGGTCTACGGTTTCCTTACCTCCTGGATGACCAGCAAGCACAGAGTTGTGATGTTCCTTAATTACTTTGCGGCGCAGATTAGATGGTACAAATAAGCTTCTTGAAGGGCAGGAGGCAGGGGCATCCCTCTGGGCTACCTCACCCTGCAGTTCAGGGTACAATGCCGAAATTACTACCCCCTTCGGGGCAGGATTACTGCCCCTTCGGGGCAGGATTCTCGTGGTCACCACCACCATGAAAGCTCCGGTACAAAGCATCAGCCTTGACATTTTTGACCCCTGGACGAAAAGTGACAACAAAATTGAAACTAGTAAAAAACAGGGACCATCTAGCTTGCCTAGGGTTGAGACGTTTAGCTGATTGAAGATATGACAGGTCCTTAGGGTCAGTAATAACAGTAATAGAATGGACAGCCCCATCCAACCAATGTCGCCATTCTTCGAATGCCAATTTGATCACCAAAAGTTCCCTATTACCCACTTCATAATTTCTCTCAGCTGAAGACAATTTATAAGAAAAGAAAGCGCATGCATGCCATTTACCAGGGGACAGATCCTGAGACAACACAGCTCCAACCCCCACCTCCAACACATCAACCTCAACAATAAAGGGTTGGGAAACATCGGGTTGACTGAGTATAGGTGCAGTGGCAAAACAGTTTTTTAAGCAGGAAAAAGCCTGCAGGAGGTATCTGACCATTTGGAAAAATCAGACCCCTTCCTAGTCATGCCAGTAAGGGGTTTCACAATTACTGAATAATTTTGGATGAATTTCTGGTAAAAAATAGTAAAGCCCAGAAAATGTTGTAGAGCCTTCAGGTTCTCAGGACGGTCCCAATCAAGGATCCATCCGAAAACCCAAACATGACAACAGGTACCCCAAAAACTACACCTCCTGGATGATGAAAACACATTTTTCTAGTTTGGCATATAGTTTATTATTTTTTAATATCTGGAGCTTATCATGCCGCCGATGTGTCTCAAAATCATGTGAGTAAACCAAAATATCGTCCAGATAGACCACCACAAACCTCCTCACCAAATGATGGAAAATGTCATTTATGAAATGCTGGAACACTGAAGGTGCATTGGTCAGACTAAAAGGCATAACCAGACTCTCAAAATGCCCTTCAGGGGTACTGAATGCTTAGCTCCCACAACCTGGCTGAACAAATCTGGAATCAAAGGAAGAGAGTATGGATCTCGGATGGTAATTTGATTTAATTCCCAGAAATCTAAATAGGGACCTAGACTGCCATCTTTTTTCGTCACGAAAAAGAACCTTGCTGCCACGGGCGAAGACGAGGATCTGATATGTCCCTTCTCCAGACTTTCCGCAATGAAATCCTTCATGGCTTATCTCTGAGGGCCATAAAGATTATACAGTCTGGACTTTGGTAGTTTAGCTCAGGGGGTCAGGTTAATAGGACAGTCATATGCACAATGAGGAGGCAAATCCTGACACCCCCTCTCAGAAAAAAACGTCTTTAAAACCAGACAGAAAAGTAAGTAATATTTCTGTAGAGATAGTAGCAAGGGAAATATCTAAACAGTTCTCATGGAGTAATCTCCCCATTCAATGATCTCCCTGGCTTGCCAATCCACCAACGGATTATGCTTCACCAACAAGGGTAGACCCAAAACAATTGAGGTGGGGAGCCCATGCAGGACATAGCAAGGGATTATCCCACGATGAACTGACCCCACCCTCAGTTTTACATTATGTACAATCTGAGTTAGAGCTTTCTGTGCAAGTGGTGCTGAGTCGATGATGAAGATGGGAAAGGGCTTAGCTAAATTACAGCAAGCAAGATAATGAGTTCTCACAAACTCAGCATCAACTATGCTGACTCCAGCTCCACTGTCAACAAACACAGAAATTTTCTCGGTTTTGCTCTCCAGCACCACCTCTGCTGTCAGGACAAACCGGGAACTGCAGGTTGACAATAAATGCACCCTTGCTTATCCAACTATAGATTACCAAGGGTTAATCGAGTTTCCTTTTGCTTAGGAATCGAAGGGCAGGCCCCAATAAAATGTCCCCTTTTTTCCACAAAAAAAAGTATGCCTTTTTTTTTGTGAATCTCCAGGGAAATGTACGATGGAGAGGCACCCCCAACTGTATGGGTTTCTCCACCTCCCCCAGTACTGGTTCACTGCCAGACCGCTCCCCTGGCAAAGGGTCTTAACCCCGATAAAAAGGCCCCGTAGAAGGTGGTCTCACCTGCCTATCCCGAAGTCTTCTATCAACACATATAGCCAACGACATGGCAGTCTCCAAGGAATCAGTGGTTTCATACACTGCCAAAGCATCTTTCAACCTTTCAGTAAGGCACTGACAAAATTGACTTCTAAGGGCTGAGTCATTCCATTTTCCATTTGAAATCCGTTGCCCATCTACGGAATTCCGAACTGTACATCTCCACTGACCGATTCCCCTGCTGAAGGCGATGTAGCCTAGACTCAGCCAAGGCGACTCGGTCAGGGTCATCATGGATGAGGGCCAGGGCCCCAAAAAAACCTTCCACAGATTGGAGAAAAACTGAATCCTGCAGCAAAGAAAAAGCCCAGGATTGAGGATCTCCCTGCACCAGTGAGATCACAATTCCCACACGTTGCTCCTGACTTCCGGAGGAGTAAGGAAGAAGTTTAAAGTACAGTTTGCATGCCTCCTTGAACACAAAAGAATTGTCACTACCTCCTGAAAACCTGTCAGAGAGGGCAACCTTGGGTTCAGGCTGGACTGGCCTACCTGCAGAGACCCCAACATTAGCGACCTGCAGCCGCTGTTGCTGCTGCTGAACCTCACAGCAGAGGTCAGTCACCTCTAGTGACAGACAGCACAGCTGCTCTGCCAGCTCTGCAACCGAATCCATAATCAAAGGAGAGAAAAAAAACTCACCCGAAAAAAACAACACACAAATAAAACCACGTGTCAGTTTTTGTTTTTTTTCCTAAATATGCACAGCCAGTGACAATGACGCACCCCTTGGGCCGTGGGGTACCCGGTGCCGAGCCGGTAGATGCTGGGGGAATGTCACAGTGGCAGGGGTTATGTATAGGGGATTTATAGAGTTTTTATAGAGTTCGTGACGCCACCTGTGGAATGCAGCTAAAGGGAGCCGCCGCTGTGGAGCAGTCCTCTGGAGCAGCAAGAAACACAGAAACAAGGAAGTGCAGTCCTCAGGGTCTTTACTCACGGTTATTGCAGTCCAAGTTACAGAAGTCAAAGTAACTTCCGTGCCGTGCTGCGTTTACTCAGTGAGGGGCTCAGTCCACCCCCAGGTAACTCCGGAGTACATAGCAGGACCCCCTTCTGTGTCTTCGCTCTGGCTGTCTCCCTGAACCTCATACCAAGTGTCCCAGTCCAGTATCTGCGGGCCTTGGCGGGCGACGTCTGTTCCGTCCCCTGGGTCCTATATAGCTAAACTCCTGGAGAGACTGGTATGGACGATTGGCTACAGGACATAAAATACTGCAGCCTCCGGTTTCTAGTTAAGATGTACAGTCTTCCGCTAGTTGAGGGACCGGTTCCCTTTATGCAGCCTGACCCCTCCACCTCCCGGTAGATGCGGGCGTACGGGTGGCCTTCTGCACGGCCCGTACCCCTAGGGTCCCTTCTTCTGGTTCCTGGAGCCTTCCTGCTCCCTCTCCTCTCTTCTCTCCTTCCTCTCAGACTTGGGCCTCACTGTCTAGGCCCGTCTCTGGAGCAGAGCTCCTGCAGAGCCTCTGCTCCTATCACTTTCCTCCTCACAACTAATCTGTCTTTATAAAATGGCTTCCCATTTTATATCTTCCTCTCCTGTGCTCCCCTGGGCTGCTTCCTCCACCCACACCCACTACATAGTTCCCCCCTCTCTGGGTTCCCCCCACTCCAGCCAGGAAAGGGGCTCAGCAAGTACGTGGGAGGCATCTTGCCCCTCCTGCTGGCCTGGAGTGGTATGTTGGATGCAGGTGTTAGGGTCCTGAGCGGTACTCCTTCCTTACCTGAGAGTGAGATGCCACATCTCTGGCTGAGATGCAACACCTCTGTGGTGACCGAACCCTCAGGGGCGCCACAATAATGTCACACACAGTGTAGGTAAGACAAAGTGCAACACAAAAGGATGAGGGGAAGGGAGCCCAGACACTAGCGAAAGGGGAAATGAAGACCCCTAGGCTGATCTAATATCACCCTGTCTCTGCTACGGTCCCTATATTGGTTCCTCACAAATCGCCGAACAGGAAACCTAAGCCCTGTATATCCCTGGATCTAGGCCCTTGATAGGAAAGGGGGAAATGAGCACTGGTCAGCCCCCACTATAAACTAAAGATAACAAGGGAGACAAACACAGGGGGCAGAAACTTAGCTTGAGCAGACTTCAGACAGATTACACTAAACTTCCTCTGAAGCACCAGAGAGGAAGTAAGCAGACTGCAATAGCTCCAAGCCTTCACAAGGGAACATGTGAATATCACCGGCACCTCCCTGCAGCAAACTGAAAGTATTTAAAGGGAATCTGTCACCCCGTGGGCGATATCATACCTCTAATATGGGCATACAGGGTATAGAAAAGTAAATCTATACTTACCTGTATGGCCCATAGTAGAGGTCTGATTGCAGAGAAAAGTGGTTTTATAAACTCTGTTTTACACAGGCTTGCACAGTGACTTCCCAGCGCCTGCACAATAGAACCCTGCGGCACAGTGCACAGAGAGACGGGGTCGGGATGAAGCAAAGTGCGCTCTATGTGAGCTCTATGTGAGCGGCGTTTTGCGCATGCCCGGGAAGTCAGGGAGCACAGTGCACGTCACAGGGCCCTGTGACGTGCAGGAGAGGGGGTGAATATGATAATTAAGCATATAGGTGGGGATTTCGGGGCATAATAAACAGGCTGGGATTTCTTGGCGTCCCCTGGACGCCAAGCCTGTGCAAAATGGAGTTTATGAAAACACTTTTTGTCTGCAATCAGACCTCTGCTATGGGCCATACATGTATAGATTTACTTTGCTATACCCAGTATGCCCATAGTAGAGGTCTGATATCTCCCAGGGGGTGACAGATTCCCTTTAAACACCCAGGCCAGGGTGTCAATCAGAGCAGAAGGGAGGTAGCCGCTGGGTCTTAAAATAAGACAGATTTAAGAAGACGTCTGTAATGCCAAACAAAGTGACCTTCTGTAACCAGCTGCAGAACGACTGTCTGTTACATCTGACAGCTCAAACGAGAGAACACATGAGGGAAGAAGACAGCACAGGGGTGGAGAGAGAGAGCAGACAAGTGGGAGAGCACATGGGGTACACAGGTCAAAGAAGAGATCACAGGAGAGGAGAAGACAGCAGATGGGGGAGAGAGAAACCGCACAGGGGGGAGAGAGACAGAGCACAGGAGGGAGAGAGCTCAAACGGAACAGCACATGAGGGGAGAACACAGCACAGAAAGGAGAGAGACAGTAGACAAGGGGGATAGCACATGTGGTAGACAGGTCAAAGAAGAGATCACAGACAGGAGAAGTCAGCACATGGGGGAAAGAGAGAGTGGATAGGTGGGTGAGCACATGGGGGGGGGAGATTCTCAGCGCTGCAAAGCCTGCCCCCATCGTGACATCACCGCCCTCCCGATGCGAGAGCATCAGCCTCCATCTAGTTACATAATATTCATGTGAGCGGGGAGATGGATCAGGACAACAGCCGTTTTGCGCCTATCCAAGCGCTTCTGAGGGTCCATCTCCCCGATCCCCCTGGATTGTCCTGCCACAAGAAATAAAGGACTCTGTTTTTAATTAAATGGTGGGTGCTGATTTTTCTATTTTTTCTATCGATCATATGAATTTGTGAATTTTTTTCTTGCCCCACCGTTTGAATAATTGTGAAGGTATGCTCTTATACAACAGGTATTCTCTTTAGCTGATGATGTGTTGGTGCCATTTTTCTTTCATAAATTGGATATTACATAATATGCTTTCACAGTTTGTAATATGTAAAGACATATTGCAAACTGTTTTAATTCACCCTTCCCAGGTCCAGCACTGAGTCTTCGCTGCTGCTCCTAGGGTCATGTTGATGGCACCACAGCCAATAATTGAGGTCAGCGGCTCTTCTGAGTTGGTGACAATAACAGACATTAGGAAGATCAACTTTCCTCTTTACTCTCCAAATCACACCTCACCACCTGTAAACTTGACCCAATCCCGTCCTATCTCATCCCAAACCTTTCCACTATCTTCATCCCACCCCTAGCCCACCTCTTCAATCTGTCACTAACAACTGGTATCTTCTCTTGATGCTTCAAACATAGCTCAATCACACCAATCCTCAAAAAGCCCTCCCCTGACCCATCCTCTCTGACTAGCTATCGCCCCATATCACTTCTCCCCTATGGCTCAAAACTACTGGAACAACACATCCATTCTGAGCTGTCCTCCCACCTCTCCTCCTGCTCCCTCTTCGACCGCCTACAATCTGGTTTCCGACCACATCATTCTACTGAAATTGCCCTGACTAAAGTCACCAACGACCTACTAACCGCCAAATCTAAGCGACACTACTCTGTCCTCCTCCTCCTAGACCTGTCATCTGCCTTCGACACAGTGGACCATTCCCTCTTACTACAAACTCTCTCATCTCTTGGCATCACAGACTTGGCCCTATCCTGGATCTCCTCATACCTAACAGACAGGACATTCAGTGTCTCCCACTCACACACCACCTCCTCATCTCGCCCCCTATCTGTTGGTGTCCCCCAAGGTTCAGTTCTATGACTCCTGCTCTTCTCCATCTACACCTTAGGCCTGGGACAGCTCATAGAGTCCCATGGGTTTCATTATCACCTCTATGCTGATGACACACAGATCTACCTCTCTGGACCCGATATCACCTCCTTACTAACCAAAATCCCACAATGTCTGTCCGCTATTTCATCCTTCTTCTCTGCCAGATTTCTAAAACTTAACATGGACAAAACAGAATTCATCATCTTTCCACCCTCTCATTCAACCCCCCCCAACTGACCTATCTATCAACGTCAATGGCTGCCCACTCTCCCCAGTCCCTCAGGCTTGCTGCCTTGGGGTAACCCTGGACTCTGAACTCTCCTTCAAACCACATATCCAAGCCCTTTCCACTTCCTGCCAACTCCAACTCAAAAATATCTCCCGGATCCGCACATTCCTCAACCATGAATCTGCAAAAACACTAGTGCACGCCCTCATCATCTCCCGCCTTGACTACTGCAACCTCCTGCTCTGTGGTCTCCCTTCCAACACTCTCACACCCCTCCAATTCATCCTAAACTCTGCTGCCCGACTAATCCACCTGTCCCCCCACTATTCCCTGGCCTCTCCTCTCTGTCAATCTCTTCACTGGCTCCCCATTGTCCAGAGACTCCAGTTCAAAACCCTAACCATGACATACAAAGCCATTCAAAACCTGTCTCCTCCATATATCTCTGACCTAGTCTCCCGCTACATACCCGCACGCAACCTCCGATCCTCACAAGATCTCCTTCTCTACTCCCCTCTAATCTCCTCCTCCCACAATCGCATACAAGACTTCTTCCGTGCTTCCCCCCTACTCTGGAACTCTCTACCCCAACACATCAGACTCTCGTCGACCGTGGAAACCTTCAAAAAGAGCCTGAAGACCCACCTCTTCCGACCAGCCTGATGTTTTGGTCACTTTTGAATGTTGGTTGTGCTTTCACACTCCTGGTAGCATGAGACGGACTCTACAGCCCACAGAAGTTGCTCAGGTAGTGCAGCTCATCCAGGATGGCACATCAATGCAAGCTGTGGCAAGAAGGTTTGCTGTGTCTGTCAGCGTAGTGTCCAGAGGCTGGAGGCACTACCAGGAGAGAGGCCAGTACACAAGGAGACGTGGAGGGGGCTGTAGGAGGGCAACAACCCAGCAGCGGGACCGTTACCTCCACCTTTGTGCAAGGAGGAACAGGGGGAGCACAGCCAGAGCCCTGCAAAATGACCTCCAGCAGGCCCCAAATGTGCATGTGTCTGCAGTAACCACCACTCCACCAATACCGCTGCACAACCAGCTCTACCCTCACCTACTGTATCCTCACCCATCCCTTGTAGACTGTGAGCCCTCAAGGGCAGGGCCTCACTCCTCCTGTACCAGTCGCCGTCACATTGTGTTCAAGATTATTGCAATTGTTCTAGTATGTATACCCCTTTTTCACATGTAAAGTGCCATAGAATAAATGGCGCTATAATAATAAATAATAATAATAATAATAATTAGGAGCAACTGCAGAAACTCAGTGCAGGACCTGGGGAGGGTGAGTGAAAACTGTTTGTTTTTGTTTTTAAAAATAAACTGCAGCCAGGGGACAGGGATTTTCCAAACCATAAAAACCCTTTAAAAAAAACGAAATGAGGAATCCAGGCCTATGTATAACAGATTGATGTGCTACTTAAAGGGATTTTCCTCTTTCATGAAACTTCTCCCCGCAGGCACAGTTAGGTGTAAAAAGCAATATGTGCTTTATTTACCCTCCCCAGATCGAGTGCTGTGTCCATTGCCGCTGCCCCGGTCTCTGTTGTTTCACTGAAGAGGTGACATCACGTCAAAAGCGCTGCTATCAATCACTGACCTTGAGCAACCAGTGTAGACAGCATTTGCCGCTGGGCAAGATGTGTGTGAGTGACATTGGGGCCCTACATCAAATCACTGACTGAGGAGGGACAGAGAGAAGTTACTAAAAGAAAGTGATTTTTCATGCCAAGTGGTAGAGGGCAGATTGTCCTCATGTGATTGGTGCCTGGAAGGCCTGGCATTGCAGTATGTGATAGTTAGAATCATAGAATCATAGAATCATAGAATGGTAGAGTTGGAAGGGACCTCCTGGGTCATCTGGTCCAACCCCCTGCTCAAAGCAGGATTCACTAGATCATCTCAGACAGATGTCTGTCCAGCCTCTGTTTGAAGACATCCATTGAAGGGGAACTCACCACCTCTCGTGGCAGCCTGTTCCACTCATTAATCACCCTAACTGTCAAAAAGTTTTTTCTAATATCTAATCTGTGTCTCCTCCCATTTAGTTTCATCCCATTGCTTCTAGTCTTTCCTTGTGCAAATGAGAATAAAGATGATCCTTCTACAATGTGACAGCCCTTGACATATTTGTAGACAGCTATTAAGTCTCCTCTCAGTCTTCTTTTTTGCAAGCTAAACATTCCCAAATCCTGCAACCGTTCCTCATAGGACATGGTTTGCAGACCAGTCACCATTCTGGTCGCTCTTCTCTGAACTTGCTCCAGTTTGTCTATGTCTTTTTTAAAATGTGGTGCCCAAAACTGTACACAGTATTCCAGATGAGGTCTGACCAAAGAGGAGTAAAGACCGATAATGACTTCACGTGATCTAGACTGTATGCTTCTGTTAATACATCCCAGAATTGTATTTGCCTTTTTTGCTGCTGCATTACACTGTTGACTCATGTTCAGTCTATGATCTATTAGTATACCTAAGTCTTTTTCACATGTACTGTTGCTTAGCTCTATTCCTCCCATTCTGTATATGCTTTTTTCATTTTCATTGCCCAGATGTAGTACTTTGCATTTTTCCCTGTTAAAAACCATTCTGTTGGTTGCTGCCCACTGCTCCAGTTTATTTAGGTCTTTTTGAATCCTCTCTCTCTCTTCTCTAGTATTAGCTATCCCTCCTAGCTTTGTGTCATCAGCAAATTTAATCAGTTTACCCTCAATTCCTTCATCTAAATCATTGATAAAGATGTTGAACAATACAGGTCCCAGGACGGAGCCCTGTGGTACCCCACTTGAGACATTCATCCAGCTGGATGTGAAGCCATTTACAACCACCCTTTGAGTCCGATCACTAAGCCAGTTATGAATCCACCTAACAGTTGCCTGGTCCATTGCATACTTGGTCATTTTTTCAATAAGGATGGTGTGAGATACTTTGTCAAATGCTTTGCTGAAGTCAAGATATACTATATCTACAGCATTTCCCTGATCCACCCAGTCAGTGATTCTGTCATAGAAGGAAATTAAGTTAGTCTGACATGACTTGTTAGTTACAAACCCATGCTGACTCTGGTTAATCACTTCATTCTTATCCATGTACTTACATACATGTTGTTTAATAATTTGTTCAAAGATCTTTCCTGGTATAGAAGTCAGACTCACCGGCCTATAGTTCCCTGGGTCCACCTTCTTCCCCTTTTTGAAGATAGGAACAACATTTGCTCTTCTCCAGTCTTCTGGGACTTCTCCTGTTCTCCAAGAATTTTCAAAGATTATGGAGAGTGGTTCTAAAATTTCTTCTACGATCTCCTTCAGTACTCTGGGGTGTAACTCATCTGGACCTGGAGACTTGAACTCATTTATGTTAGCTAAATATTCCCTCACAATCTTTCTGTTTACAGATAACTTGGATTCCTCTATTCCTTTAAAAGGACAGTGAAGATCAGTTGATGTTACATTTTCTTTCTGAGAGAAAACAGATGCAAAATAGGAATTAAAAAGTTCGGCCTTCTCAACATCCTCTCTTACCATTTCTCCATTTTCATCCTGTAAAAATCCTATAGCATCTTTGACTTTTCTTTTACTTTTGACATACCCCCAAAATCCTTTTTTATTGCTTTTGACATCTCATTGCAAGCCTTAATTCATTGTCAGCTTTAGCTAACCTGATACGTGCCCTGCATGATCTGCAGACTGCATTATAATCTTCTTTAGATATGCCTCCCTCTTTCCATTTAATAAACATTTCTTTCTTTCTTTTTAGCATGTGTTTAAGTTCTGTGTTCATCCATCCTGGTTTCCTTAAATGCTTAGGTATTGGCTTGTCCATCTCTGGTGTGACTGTGAGCTAGAGAAAATAGAGTCTTCTTCCTCAGTAGAGGTTGATGGGCTGGAGCTTCTTCTTCATAATGAGGTGTTGGTGGGCTGGAGGCCAGAGTGTCTTCTTCATCATTAGGTGTCGGTGGGCTGGAGTTTCGTCTTCATCAGGGAGTGTTCGTTGGCTGGAGGTGAGAGGGTCTTCTTCATCAGTAAGTCTTGATGGACGGGAGCCCAGAGGGTCTTCTTTATCAGTAGAAGTTGATGGGCTGGAACTTCTTCTTCATCAGGAAGTGTTGGTAGGCTGGAGGCCAGAGAAGTTTCTTCATCTCAAGAAGGTCAGTGCAGTAGTAGGTTGGAGTTGTGTTGTGTCTGGGAAGGTGCAGATTGCAGGGCTAATGTGGAGTGCCTGTTTTGAGAGGGGTCTACAGCCTGTCAGAGGGGACTGATGTCAAGTTAGTAGAGGATGATTGGCCGCCATGTAGCCTGTAAGGTGGACGGGATGAATTGCTCCTGCTGTGTAGTGAACTGACAGAGAGTGGTAAGAGGGGTTAGTTAAGGGCTCAAAGGAATGGAGTTGGGTACTGAAGTGACCACCCGAAGTGAATCTCAACAGACAAGAATAGGACCACCTCCCAGTCTTTATTGGAACCATCAAGTTTTGCACCCAAATGTGTGTGTTGTGTGCACTGGATGATGTCTTGTTCCAGTCTCCTGACCGCTGCAGACAATTGCAGGCTCAGAAGTCTAACTGGATGATATCACTTTCTTTCCTATCAGAGGACACTTGAGCAGCCTCCGCTGGATCCACTGGGCTTATAACCAGTAAGTACGGTAAATATTTTTTTGCCTTTTGAAAAAAATATTTTACAGCACACTTGCCAACTATCCCAAATTTTCCAGGACTGCAAATTAGGGACCATCCCAGAATAGAAATGGTTTATGCACAACCTGCCCCTAGAGTGGACATGCACCAACAAGCCAGGGGCGTTCCTGCCCTGGGGGCTCAGCTTAAACATCCGTGTGCTACCAACACTAAAGTTGTTGCATTAAAGTCAACCCTTTAAAGGGAACCTGACAGCTGATAGGTACTGAACGAACCAAGGGTTTGGGTGACTAGTCCAAGAGGCCTGTCCCTGGTGGCTTCTTCCCACCCTGCTACCTTTGAATGACTGGTCTATCCCTATACACACATAGGCAGCATGTATAAGGTGTCAGTTTCTCTTTAAGGCTCAGACTACAGTCTAACTGCTCTGATCAGAGCCAGCTTCGGTCGCGCAGTTTATCCTCTTAGATGCCGCTTTCAATTATGAAAGTATCATTTAAAGATTACTCTTCATCAATGGATTTTATTGGATAGCACATGTAAATACAAGCACTTTTGCAATTTACTCCTTATTCAAATTTCAGTATACCTTCATTAGGGGGTACACCGAAACGCGCGTAGGGGTGGGCATATATCGTTGATGCAGTTGGTCATGCAGGTGTCACAGGTTTATCAAGTGTGACAGACAGTCGCTCTGGATTCGGCTGTAGCAGGTCACTGCACATGGCATTGAAGACGCCTTCTTGATTCTCTCATCTCTGTAGTGTAGTGATATCCTTCTTCCTTTAGGACCCAGCAGCGACCTCCACCTTCTGCTGCTAATTGACACACCCTTGCTTGGTAGTTAAAAACTCTGTGTCTCTAGAGAGACGCTGGTGATAGTTCTATGTTCCTCTGTCCATGCCTAGAGTACTAGTAGTTGGCTAGTTTATTCTTGGATTTCCCTTGGAGGACAGTTGGCGTTATCTCTCTGGTGTTGTCTCAAGCTAAGTGTATTCCCTTTGTTTGTTTACCTTGTTGTCTTTAGTTACAGTGGGACCTGACTAGTGTTCATCCCGTACCCTCCCTATCTAGGGCCAAGCTCTAGGGACATTCAGGGATTAGGTTTCTGCTCGGCGATAGGTTCGGAACCTATATAGGGACAATAGGGTAGTCAGGATGATATTAAATCTGCCTGGGGTTCTCCACTCCCCCCTTTTGCTAGTTGTTGGGCTCCCTTTCCCCACTTCCCATCGTTGTACACTTTTTCCTTCCCTCACCTTGCGTGACAACAGGCCTAGGCCACAGGCTCAGGTATATATCCCCTCCTTCATTATATTTTTATACATTTTGTATTTGGTTTTATATGTTGAAGTCCACTTTTGCCTTATCAGATTGTTGTTGCTTGACCATTCTTATGCTTCCCCATATAAGGCTTATTATACGATCGACTTGCACTTGCACTTCAGTACAGTCATGGCCAAAAGTATTGAGAATGAGACAAATAGTAATTTTTCCAAAGTTTACTGCTTCATTTTTTGTAATGGCAATTTGCATATACTCCTGAATGTCAAAGAGTGATCAGCTTAACAGCAATTACTGTACTTGCAAAGTCAATATTTGCCCAGAAAATGAACTTTAACCCCCAAAACACATTTCAACATCATTGCAGTCCTGCCTTAAAAGGAGCAGCTAACATCGTTTTAGTGATTGATCCATTTACACAGGTGTGGGTGTTGATGATGACAGGGCTGGCAATCAATCAGTCATGATTAAGTAAGAATGACATCACTGGACACTTTAAAAGGAGGCTGGTTCTTGGTATCATTGTTTCTCTTCAGTTAACCATGGTTATCTCTAAAGAAACACGTGCAGCCATCATTGCACTGCACAAAAATGGCCTAACAGGGAAGAGTATCGCAGCTACAAAGATTGCACCTCAGTCAACAATCTATCGCATCATCAAGAACTTCAAGGAGAGAGCTTCCATTGTTGTCAAAAAGGCTCCAGGGCGCCCAAGAAAGACCAGCAAGCACCAGGACCGTATCTTAAAACTGTTTCAGCTGCGGGATCGGACTACCAGCAGTGCCGAGCTTGCTCAGGAATGGCAGGAGGCTGGTGTGAGTGCTTCTGCACGCACTGTGAGGCGGAGACTCTTTGAGCAAGGGCTGGTTTCAAGGAGGGAAGCAAAGAAGCCACTTCTCTCCAGAAAAAACATCAGGGACCGACTAATATTCTGCAAAAGGTACAGGGAGTGGACTGCTGAGGACTGGGGCAAAGTCATTTTCTCTGATGAATCCCCTTTTCGATTGTTTGGGACATCTGGAAAACAGCTTATTCGGAGAAGAAGAGGTGGGCGCTACCACCAGTCTTGTCTCATGTCAACTGTAAAGCATCCTGAAACTATTCATGTGTGGGGTTGCTCCTCAGCCAAGGGAATCGGCTCACTCACAGTCTTGCCTAAAAACACAGCCATGAATAAAGAATAGTACCAGAATGTCCTCCAAGAGCAACTTCTCCCAACCGTCCAAGAGCAGTTTGGCGCCCAACAATGCCTTTTCCAGCATGATGGAGCACCTTGCCATAAAGCAAAGGTGATAACTAAATGGCTCATGGAACAAAACATAGAGATTTTGGGTCCATCGCCTGGAAACTCCCCAGATCTTAATCCCATTGAGAACTTGTGGTCAATCATCAAGAGACGGGTGGACAAACAAAAACCAACAAATTCTGGCAAAATGCAAGCATTGATTATGCAAGAATGGACTGCTATCAGTCAGGATTTGGTCCAAAAGTTGATTGAGAGCTTGCCAGGGAGAATTACAGAGGTCTTGAAGAAGAAGGGGCAACACTGCAAATATTGACTTGCTGCATTAACTCATTCTAACTGTCAATATAACCTATTGGTACTCATAATATGATTGCAATTATATTTCTGTATGTGATATAAACATCAGACAAACACTAATAAAAACCAGAGGCCAGCAGATCATGTGAAAATATAATTTTGGTGTCATTCTCAAAACTTTTGGTCATGACTGTATATACAATACATGTGTCATGGCTATATGAGGACATAGAGAATAGATGTATCATCTTTGACCAGCATTTTACAATTTATATGGGAATTTTTTGCACTTTTATATATATAGGCATGTCTGTAAGCTGGTAGACTAACTAATTCATGACTGGGGATCCATATTGCTTGTCAGTACCATATTACTTTATAGAGTCACAAACATAGCAGCCCCAGGATACTATATTGACCTAACATACAGGCATACCATTTGACAGCAAGTCCTATCCTATCACTATTTTCTCATTATTCTTGTGCTATTTCCCTTCTTTACATTTATTATTTTTATTTATTCCACATCATATGCGATTCCTGTAGTTTTCTTTGCATATCCACTGCTTACAATATTTATTATTTCATAATAAAATTTTCTTTTTATAACATTGACATGACCAGATCTCAATTTCTTCTTTCAATTTGTGAATTTCTTACCGAGGGCGAGGGTCTTTTGTATCTGTGGTCCAATACATATATACTGTACATACATATTTAGGATACATGCAATTATGTATCTACTAACATGAACATCACTACTGTATGAATATACTGTATATACAGTACAGACCAAAAGTTTGGACACACCGTATCATTTAAAGAAATTTCTGTATTTTCATGACTATGAAAATTGTACATTCACACTGAAGGCATCAAAACTATGAATTAACACATGTGGAATTATATACTTAACAAAAAAGTGTGAAACAACTGAAAATATGTCTTATATTCTAGGTTCTTCAAAGTAGCCACCTTTTGCTTTGATGACTGCTTTGCACACTCTTGGCATTCTCTTGATGAGCTTCAAGAGGTAGTCACCGGAAATGGTTTTCACTTCACAGGTGTGCCCTGTCAGGTTTAATAAGTGGGATTTCTTGCCTTATAAATGGGGTTGGGACCATCAGCTGTGTTGTGCAGAAGTCTGGTGGATACACAGCTGATAGTCCTACTGAATAGACTGTTAGAATTTGTATTATGGCAAGAAAAAAGCAGCTAAGTAAAGAAAAACGAGTGGCCATCATTAATTTAAGAAATGAAGGTCAGTCAGTCCGAAAAATTGGGAAAACTTTGAAAGTGTCCCCAAGTGCAGTTGCAAAATCCATCAAGCGCTACAAAGAAACTGGCTCACATGAGGACCGCCCCAGGAAAGGAAGACCAAGAGTCACCTCTGCTTCTGAGGATAAGTTTATCCAAATCACCAGCCTCAGAAATCGCAGGTTAACAGCAACTCAGATTAGAGACCAGGTCAATGCCACACAGAGTTCTAGCAGCAGACACATCTCTACAACAACTGTTAAGAGGAGACTTTGTGCAGCAGGCCTTCATGGTAAAATAGCTGCCAGAAAACCACTGCTAAGGACAGACAACAAGCAGAAGAGACTTGTTTGGGCTAAAGAACACAAGGAATGGACATTAGACCAGTGGAAATCTGTGCTTTGGTCTGATGAGTCCAAATTTGAGATGTTTGGTACCAACCCGTGTCTTTGTGCGATGCAGAAAAGGTGAACGGATGGACTCTACATGCCTGGTTCCCACCGGGAAGCATGGAGGAGGAGGTGTGATGGTGTGGGGGTGCTTTGCTGGTGACACTGTTGGGGATTTATTCAAAATTGAAGGCATACTGAACCAGCATGGCTACTACAGCATCTTGCAGCGGAATGCTATTCCATCCAGTTTGCGTTTAGTTGGACCATCATTTATTTTTCAACAGGACAATGACCCCAAACAGGCTGTGTAAGGGCTATTTGACCAAGAAGGAGAGTGATGGGGTGCTACGCCAGATGACCTGGCCTCCTCAGTCATCATACCTGAACCCAATCAAGATGGTTTTGGGTGAGGTGGACCGCAGAGTCAAGGCAAAAGGGCCAACAAGTGCTAAGCATCTCTGGGAACTCCTTCAAGATTATTGGAAGTCCATTTCCGGTGACTACCTCTTGAAGCTCATCAAGAGAATGCCAAGAGTGTGCACAGCAGTCATCAAAGCAAAAGATGGCTACTTTGAAGAACCTAGAATATAAGACATATTTTCAGTTGTTTCACACTTTTTTGTTAAGTATGTAATTCCACATGTGTTAATTCATAGTTTTGATGCCTTCAGTGTGAATGTACAATTTTCAAAGTCATGAAAATACAAAAAAAATCTTTAAATGAGAAGGTGTGTCCAAACTTTTGGTCTGTATATATATATATATATATATATATATATATATATATATATATATATATATATATATATATACATACAGTGGGGAAAATAAGTATTTGATACTCTGCCAATTTTGCAAGTTTTCCCACCTACAAAGAATGGAGAGGTCTGTAATTTTTATCGTAGGTACACTTCACCTGTGAGAGACAAAATCTAAAAATAAAAACCAGAAAATCACATTGTATGACTTTTACATAATTAAATTGCATTTTATTGCATGAAATAAGTATTTGATCATCTACCAACCAGCAAGAATTCTGTCTCTCACAGACCTGTTAGTTTTTCTTTAAGAAGCCCTCCTACTCTGCACTCATTACCTGTATTAATTGCACCTGTTTAAACTCGTTACCTGTATAAAAGACACCATGGCCAAGACCAAAGAGTCGTCTAAGGACACCAGGAACAAAATTGTAGACCTGCACAAGACTGGGATGCGCTACAGGACAATAGGCAAGCAGCTTGGTGAGAAGGCAACAACTGTTGGCACAATTATTAGAAGATGGAAGAAACAAAAGATGACTGTCAATCTTCCTCGGTCTGGGGCTCCATGCAAGATCTTGCCTCGTGGGGTAAGGATGATTCTGAGAAAGGTCAGGAATCAGTCCAGAACTACATGAGAGGACCTGGTCAATTACCTGAAGAGAGCTCGGACCACAGTCTCAAACATTACTGTTAGTAATGTTAGTAACACACTACGCCGTCATGGATTAAAATCCTGCAGGGTACGCAATCTCCCCCTGTTCACGCCAGCACATGTCCAGGCCAGTTTGAAGTTCGCCAATGACCATCTGGATGATCCAGAGAAGGCATGGGAGAAGGTCATGTGGTCAGAGGAGTCCAAAATAGAACTTTTTGGTATCAACTCCAATCAGCGTGTTTGGAGGAGGAAGAAGGATGAGAACAATCTAAGAACATCATCCAAACCGTGAAGCATGACTCTGGAACTCTCTGGGAGAGGAAGTGGTGATGTCCAACTCACTTAATGAGTTCAAGAGAGGCCTGGACGCCTTTCTTGAGAACAATAAAATTACATCTTATGCTTAGTGATAGTTAATTAATCCAGGGATTTAATCTGACTGCCAGATTGGAGTCGGGAAGTGAATTTTTCCTCAATGATGTAAATTGGCCTATACCGCATGGGGTTTTTTTGCCTTCCCCTGGATCAACGCTGCGGAATAGCAGCAGTGCACAAGAAATAGGCTGAACTGGATGGACGCTTGTCTTTTTTCGGCCTTATAAACTATGTATACTATGTATACTATGTGGGGGAAACATAATTTGGGGTGCTTTTCTGCAAAAGGGACAGGACAACTGCACCGTATTGAAGAGAGGATGGATGGGGTCTTGTATCGCAAGATCTTGTCTAACAACATCCTTCCCTCAGTAAGAGCATTGAAGATGGGTCGTGGCTGGGTCTTACAGCATGACAATGACCCGAAACACACACCTAGGGCAACTAAGGAGTGGCTCCATAAGAATCATTTCAAGGTCCTGGAGTCGCCTAGCCAGTCTCCAGACCTGAACCCAATAGAAAATCTTGGAAGGGAGCTGAAACTCAATGTTGCCCAGCGACAGCCCCAAAACCTGAAAGATCTGTAGAAGATCTGTATGGAGGAGTGGGCCAAAATCCCTGCTGCAGTTTGTGCAAACCTGGTCAAGAACTACAGGAAACATCTGACCTCCGTAATTGCAAACAAAGGTTTCTGTACCAAATATTAAGTTCTGTTTTTCAATTGTATCAAATACTTATTTCATGCAATAAAATACAAATTAATTATGTAAAAATCATACAATGTGATTTTCTGGTTTTAATTTTTAGAGTTTGTCTCTCACAGGTGAAGTGTACCTACGATAAAAATTACAGACCTCTCCATTCTTTGTAGGTGGGAAAACTTGCAAAATCTGCAGTGTATCAAATACTTATTTTCCCCACTGTATATATATATTTCGGTATTTTGATGCTTATTCTTAATTCAGAGAAGTGGTAGATCGGCAACAGAGAAAACTGTGATTTTATACAAATCTGTATCAAGCAGCTCAGTAAGTGATACATCACTGAAATCAGGGTCTCTGCCCCACATCATGCAATGCTAAGATTACATAGCAATAACCTTCTGACAGATTCCCTATAAGAGGTTGGAAATGTGGGGGTATCCAATCTGATGCCCATCAGTTCCACTACAACACAACTGCAGGCTGCCGTTGGCATTGTCATGGCAGCCATGGGCCTTCTGAGATGCCCCATGTCTACCATATTTGTACACCTATGTACAAGGATATCCTAGGCACCATAGAGATCCTTATAAAAATCCAACAAAATGTTGCTCTATTTTTGTCTCCTCACTGCTATGATGTTTTCTATATTTTGGAATAAAGATTGGATTTTTATAAGGATGTCTATGGAGTCTCAGATATCTTTGGATTTGCTGCGGTTTGTGGACCTGGAGGAAGGCCCTGCCGAGTAGCAAATACTCCTCAATGGTGCATGGGAATTAAATACTGGACTGAGTATACATCTGGGCACGTCTGGGGCGGGCCTCATAGGAAACCTTAGCTTTTACAAATCACTGCAATGTTACAGAATATTGTACAAGTGACGGCATATTCAATAAGGATGTAAAACAAATAAAAATATATATATAAAGTCCATACCACCCCCCCCCCCTTTAAATAAGTTATAACATTAACATATTTGGCATTGCCGAGTGCGTAACTGTCCAAACTAATAAAATATTGCAATGTTTATCCCGTGCGGTGAGCGCAGAAATTGAAAAAATGGGACGGCAGTTTTACTGTTTATTGGTCATTTTGCCTCCCAAAAAGTGGAGTAAAAATAAATTAGAAAATCGTACAGATCCCAAAATGGTGATGATAAAAACTACAAGCCCTGATACAGCCCTGTCAACCACAGACGTCACCGCTGTGCCCGGGTAGGTGACCTATGGCACAGGGGTGGACATATCAGGTCTACAACCTGGGGCCCAAGGGGTAAGGGGCCACATCCACCTCCATAGCAGGGGGAATTGTGCATTATGAGGAGCTCTTGGGCTGCAGAGGGCCCATATGCTGCTGTTACACAGGGGCTGACTGTGTCCTCCAGTACTATGGCAGATATGGAATCAGCCAATTACTGGTGGGCAGAGATAATATATTGGGGTCCCCCCACCGACCACCTCTAAGCCTTCAGTGCCCCTCTAACTGTGGATTTTTTTTTCAGGCGGAACTTAAGTGCTTATTTCCAAGTTTCCGGGGGGAGGACTGGAATGGCACAAGCGGTCCGGTTGCTATGGGGGCAAAACGGAAGTGACGTCAGAATTTGTTGACAGCGGAGCCCGAAGGATGCCCTGTGAGCAGGAGGAGGAGGATCGGTTGTGAGGACGGCCCGGAACCGAGCTGGAGGCTCCGGAGCTCAGGATAGCGGAGCCCCGGGAGGTTTACAGCAGGTTCCGTGAGGGATCCGGCCCGGAGGAGGACAGGACGCGGCGGCACACCGGACTGCTGTTACATGGTGAGGACATGTCCTCCTGTGATATTATCGCCCCCGGCTGCCGGTCTGGTGCCTGGGGTATCACAGCCACTGCACCGCATACTCTGGGAGATGTCACTCCTTCTCCTAGGAAAGCTGGGTGACAACCAGTATGCCTCCATTACCGCTCCTGCTCAGGTTGTCAGCCAGCTCTCCCCGCCTCCTGAGTGGTAAATCTGCCCCAGCTCTCATATCTGCAATATCTCTACATTAGTGGGTGGGTTTCACATTCAGGAGTCCAGGAAAGCTGGGTGACAACCACTATAGTCAGAATTACCAGTGGTGTACAGGTTGTCATCCCCGACCCCTGCACATTACATCATCCATGTAGCCTTCACTCTCATAATTCTGTATACAAAGGTGCATATGACATTCAGGAGTCCAGGAAAGCTGAGTGACAACCACTATAGTCAGAATTACCAGTGGTGTACAGGTTGTCACCCCGACCCCTGCACATTACATCATCCATGTAGCCTTCACTCTCATAATTCTGTATACAAAGGTGCATATGACATTCAGGAGTCCGGGAAAGCTGGGTGACAACCAATATAGTAACAACTAAAGTGCCCACAGAAGTTGTCACCCCCAGTAAATTATTGATGTAGCCTAGGCTCTTACAGTACTGTGAAAAGGTGAATTTGTCATTGAGGGGTCCAGGAAAGCTGGGTGACAACCACTGTAGTCACAATTACCAGTTATGTACAGGTTGTCACATCCCAATCCTGTACAGTAAATCACTGATGTATCCCTCACGCTCATAGTACTGTATATATTGGTGAATATGTCATTCAGGAGTCCGGGGAAAGCTGAGTAACATCCAATATAGTCAGAATTACAAGTGCTATAGAGGTTGTCACCCCGACTCCTGTATGGTAAATTATTCATGTAGCCTTCACTCTCATAGTTCTGTACAAAAAAGTGCATCTGGCATTCAGGAGTCTGGGAAAGCTGGGTGACAACCAATATGGTTACGATTAAAGTGCCCACAGAGGTTGTCAGCCAGCTTTCCCGACACCTGTATGGTAAATCTGCCTAGATGTGCAGCAATGTAGTCTCTACCCCTAGACAAATATTTAGAGATCTGGGAAAGCTGAGTGACAACTAATAAAGCAATCATCACCGATTCTGCAGAGGTCGTCACCAGCGTTTCCCAATACCTTAATGTTAAATCTACCTAAAGGTTCATTGCTCTAAGTAGACAGGTTTGCCATTTAGAAGTCTGGGAAAGCTGAGTGACAACCAAAATAATCAATATTACCAGTGCGTAGAGTTTGTCCTCAGCTTTACCTGACTCCTGACTGGTAAATCTACCTGTTTGTGCATTGATGCATCCTGCACTCTCATAGCACTATATAAATAGGTGGCTATACCATTCAGTGATCTGGGAAAGCTGAGTGACAACCTGTATGGCTATGATTAAAGCTTCCACAGAGGTTGTCATCCAAGCTTTCCTGAATGGTGAACGTACCTGGATGTGGATGGATAACCCTCCCTATCCTTACTGTAAGTAAATGGTCTGGGAAAGCTGAGTGACAAATAATATAGGAATCATTACATGTCCTACAACAGTTGTCTCTCAGTTTGCCACAAACCATATATATTGGTCTCCTAAATAGTAAATCTGCCTAGATGGACGCTTCCTCCACTCTCATATCACTGCATAAGTAGATAGATGTGACATTCAGGAATCTGGGAAAGCTGTGTGACCTCCCATATGGCCATCATTACCAGTGCCACAGGGGTTGTCTGCAAGAGGCGCGTCGATGTGTTCCTCATTTCTATATGTTATTCAGGAGTCTGGAAAAGCTGGGTGACAACCAATATGTCCATGATTACAGGTTCTGTACATCTTACATGGAGTGATATGAAGCCTCCTGAGAAAGCGCCTCCCTTTGATGTCCTGTGGATGGCGCTGCTAGAGATCAGCGTTGTGTAACCTGATTGCAGACCAGTCCTCCCGCTCTATGGATACCGTGTATCTCTCCTGCTGCTAAAGTAAAAAAATGGCTTTATGAGGGGATCGCTACTTAAGCAATTCTCCTGTGCAGTGGTGTCAGGGGATCAGCATCCGCTCCCCTTTCTTTATGAAATGCGTTCGCTGTCTCTCAGAATTCCCTTGTTCCCTGGTTTATGAGCTGCGTGATTCCCCTGTAATCTGCTGTACATGTGATAACGCTGATGGTTTCGCCTTCAGTTTGCAGATGATTTGATAAGTGTCATTGAGCCTGGAGCTTCTTCTTACATTGGAGAATTGCATGACCGGCAATCCCCTAGGGAGGTCCGGTACTAGACAAGCAGAGTGCAGGCTGTATCCTGTGTGTATTGTTGGGAATCGGCGGGAACCTGAATCTCCCTTATAGCTGCTCTGTTATTGGACCAGAGACTTGCGGACCCACTATGATCCCGGGGGTCTGGATGCTGTATATTGCGCCGTGCTGTTCCTCTTCATCTACTTGATTGTCCTGCGCTCTCCCCGTCCGCTTGATGGTCCCCTCTGTTCATCTATGGCTGTAGAGAGCGCGAGCATCGTCCGGGGCAGTAGACTAGGGTGCCAGTGTTGCCATGCACCATGGTATCGATGCCCATGAATGCATTTATGCATCCATCAGACAGTTCTGAGGAGCGATCGCACAGTACTGGTGACACAAAGGAAGTGATAGCGGCCGGCAGCACTCGCTTCCTCATTAACGTCACTGACTGATTACTGCTTACTATTGTGTCCCGCACTAGCAGAGCTTGCAATCTAATTACAAAGCCCCTGTAATATCTATTTGATTCCCTCCACCGGTGAAGGCGATTGTCTTGAATCATAGCACCACCATAGACCGTATCTATGCACTTATATATGCCAGGTCGCAGACCCAGGGAAGGGGCAAGCCCTACTCCCCTATATCTTTTATGCAGGTGGTCTTTTTTATTACCTTTGGCTCACTGCCACTAAACCAGGGGGGCTCTCTTTAGCGCACGAGTGTCTACACCCAGTATACAGCTGGCTGCACGCTCCTGACAAGGTTTGCTTTATACCTACAGAGCGACACATCCATGTCCCAGAAGAGTTAACCTTGGAGGAGGGCATCATCGTCCTGGTGCCCGTTCTATCCAGCAGGCTTGTCCCTTACAGCAACGCAGCAAGATGGCAACAGACAGCCCAGAATCTCTCATGACCATCTGCACAGACTTCTGCCTCCGAAACTTAAAGGGGACACTCTGCTACCTCTTAGACAATGACGTCCTCCGCCTACATCCAGATATCTTCCTGCCCAGCGAGATCTGCGACCGACTAGTCAACGAGTAAGTAACGGAGTGGCCATTGCTGTGCCTATTGATTGTGGGTAGGACTGGCAGCTCTTGTGGTCAGAGATGTCCTTAAAGGGGTTGTCCAGGACTTAATTATTGATGACCTATGCTTAGATTTGGGGGGCCGTCACCCCAACAATCATCTGTTTGCAGCTTCTGCTGCTGTAGGAAGTACAGGGCGTATGGAGCCAGAACAGCACATGTTGTGGTCGTTATCGGGTACTGCAGCTCAGCTCCCTTTGAAGTGAATAGGATCTGCAGTACCCAAGAACGGCCAGTATACAGTGTGCAAAGCTGCGTTGTTCTGGCTCCGTACATAGCAGCTCCCGCACTGGCCGGATGTGCACAATCAGTAGATCGAAAGGGCTCTCAGGGTGGGTCATTAATATCTCACACCTGGATAGCCCCTTTAAATTATGGTATGTGACTACCTATATATGACCGAGACCTTTTTCATTTATCAGATACATCGAGCTGGTGAACGCAGACAGCGGTTTTGAGCCCCACGAGAGTTTCTTCACTTTATTCTCCGAACCGCAGAGCACGAGACTCACCCGCCTGCACCTTAAGGAGGACATCGTCCAGGACCAAGATCTGGAAGCCATCGCTAAACAAGTGAGCACAGCCGTATCTGTGTCTTTCTCGCGTCTTAGAAACTGGCAGGTGACAAAGGGCGTCCTTATCTCAGGTCTATTTGCGTTTACTCCATGTCCTTGATTCAGATACAGGAAACCGCTTCCACCGCACGGCAATGTGATCTGTGAGCGCGGTTTACATTGCTCTTGTGAGGGGAATCATTTGATCCGGGGGTAATCCGTGCGCCTGTATTGTGTGACCCGCGTTGGTTTGGCTTGTACGTCTGCATATTAATGCTGTTGTCATTGAGAGCTGTAACTTTAGGTTAGTGAGGTTGCAGGGCCATGGTGTCCGGTTTCTGTGCTTACTCTATATCTGAGTCACTGGGTATACATGGCTACTTATTCCCTGGAGAGGCCTCCCCCTATTGTTAGGATCAGTAGGGGGGACAGACTTTACACCTTTTTTTTTTTCTCTTAGGCAAAGTCTGTTGTCTGAGTGAGACCTGAACATTTTCCAAACAAAAAAGCGCAATTCCACAATTGTTTTTTTTTTTTTTTTATTTACCTTGTTCACTAAATACTAGAACTGACCTGGCATTAAAGGGGTTGTCCACTACTATTTAAAATGCCCCCAATGGATGTAAACTGTGGAGAGAAGATTTTTTCTAATTACCTTGCGTTGTGTTTATTGCCTGTGAGCGGCGCTATCGCTGACCGCTCACAGGCATCACGTGACCCCCGGGTGCAGCCGACTCTGGTTTCCGCTGATGTCACATCAAGTCAGGTGTGACCCACTGACTCGCTCCCCACTGATTGATGGGCTGTGGGTGGGGTTTCCCGAGTGTCACAGCCCAGCATCCACCATGTGCTTTCCCAATGAATGCAGGAGAGGGAAAGCACGCATTGCATGCTGGGATGTGACGCGTGGAGTAACCCCACCCACAGCCCGTCAATCAGCAGAGAGCTCGTCACTGGGTCACGCCTGACTTGACGTGACATCAGCGGAAACCAAACATCATCGTCTTGTCTTTTTTTATTTAAGTGGTTTAAAAATAATTCGGAAATTTGTAAAAAAAAAAAAAAAAAAAAACACAAAAAAAAACATTTTTGCTTTTGTCGCATTTTTCTGCGACCTGTAACGTTTTCATTTTTCTGGCTGTGGAGCTGTGCGAGGTCTTATTTTTTGCACCCTGAGCTGACATTTTTAATGATACCATTTGGGGGTAGATACAATGTTTTGATTGTGCCTTAATTGCATTTTATTGCAATTTTGCGGCAGCCAAAAAACCCCATAATTCTGGCCTTTTGAATTTTTTTTTATCGTTTACCGGTAGGGTTAATTTATTTTATATTTTGATAGATGGGACTTTTATAAATGCAGCAATACCGAATATGTGTATTTTTTATTTTGTTATATTTTTAATGGGGCAAAAGGGGGTGCTTTGAACTTCTGTGTTTTTTTTTTTGTTTTTTTTTTCCTATATTTTTAAAAAAGTTTTTTTGACTTTCTACTGTAATAGTTCCCTTAGGGGACTTGAAGCTGCGATCGTCTGATGCTATACATAGCAGTGCATCAGCTCTTCTGCACCCTCGGCTAATAGAGGCACATGATGGCTAATTAAATCAGCCATCATGTCCGGGGAAAGATGTGGGCTCGGTGTGTGAGCCTGCATCACGTCTGGCATATGACGGTACTTCACATGTCGGTAAGAGGTTAAGGGGGTATTGCAGGAGTAGACATCTATGGCCGATCTTATCCATGAATGTTGGGTGACTGCTGGCTGAATACCCCTCCTTATCAGGTACTTTATTACAATGGTTTTCTTAATTTCCTCAGGACCTAGTTGAATTGTATCTTACTAACTGTGAGAGGCTGACGGCCCGGAGTCTACAGACCCTGGTGAGTTTCCGCTCCACCCTGGTGTCACTGAGCCTGTTTGGCTGCAGCAGTATCTTCTTTGAGGAGGAACACCTGGGTCGCTACGATGACTCTGACTGTCTGGTGAACCCCAGCCGTCAGATCCTGTCCCGGGACTTCACCTTCCAGGGTTTCCGAAATCTGCGCTTCTTAAACCTTGGCTCCATCACCAAAGGGGTGGATGTGGAGATGATGCTGCGCCCCCTCATGTGCCTGAAAGCTCTAAACCTGTCAGGAATCCAGATGAATGACATCAGCTTTCTGACCCAGTGGAAAGACACGTTGGTGTCGCTAATCGTGTACAACATGGACCTATCTGACGATCATGTCCAAGTCCTTGTGCAGCTGCAGAAACTCAGGTAAGTTGGAGGTTGGAGCCATCGGTGATGAAATGGTATTTCAGAAAGGCTCTGCCCTGTTTCGCAGCTCTACCTTTATCTACTGGAAATAAACTTCTTCCAGTTTCTTATGTGTGCTATAAAGTAATTGTCCTGTCAGAAAATTCTTGCTGTCATTACTTGCTGCTGTGTGAATATAATAGAGAAGTTTCAGCATGGTTTATCATACAGGGAGAGACAAGGAGGCAGTACTATCAGTGCCTATAAAAAATAAAAAATATACAAGGAGATCCATGGATACAGTATCTATTTGTTTCTATATAATTTACAAGTAGAAACGGGGTAGTACTATCTGTGAGGAAGTGAAGATGGATCCAGCTCAACACACAAGGCAATTGATTAAAATTCAACAATCTTTATTGGCAAATCCTTTTAAAAAATTAGTAGGAAAAAACAAAAAATGGACATCTCAGACGACAAAGCATATATTATGGGGTGGTGTGTATAAAAAATGCCATATGCGTTTCGAGTGAAAAAAACTCTTGAACACTTAGCCAGTAACTTAGTACTATCTGTGCCTACACCATTTAACTGGGAAGCAATGCTATCTGTGCCTACATGGCTTACATCTAGAGACAGGGACACAGTGCTATCTGTGTCTACATAGCTTACACCTAGAGACAGAGAAGCAGTGCTATCTGTGCCTATATGGCTTACATCTAGAGACAGAGAAGCAGTGCTATCTGTGCCTATATGGCTTACATCTAGAGACAGAGAAGCAGTGCTATCTGTGCCTATATGGCTTACATCTAGAGACAGGGAAGCAGTGCTATCTGTGCCTACATGGCTTACATCTAGAGACAGGGACACAGTTCTTTCTGTGCCTACATGGCTTACACCTAGTGACAGGGAAGCAATGCTATCTATGCCTACATAGCTTACATCTAGAAACAGGGACACAGTGTTATCTGTGCTTACATCTAGAGACAGGGAAGTAGTACTATCTGTGCATACATGGCTTACACCTAGTGACAGGGAAGCAATGCTATCTGTGCCTACATAGCTTACATCTAGAAATAGGGACACAGTGTTATCTGTGCCTACCTGGCTTACATCTAGAGACAGGGAAGCAGTGCTATCTGTGCCTACAGGGCTTACATCTAGAGACAGGGAAGCAGTGCAATCTGTGCCTACATGGCTTACATCTAGAGACAGGGAAGCAGTGCAATCTGTGCCTACATGGCTTACACCTAGAGACAGAGAAGCAGTGCTATCTGTGCCTATATGGCTTACATCTAGAGACAGGGAAGCAGTGCTATCTGTGCCTACATGGCTTACATCTAGAGACAGGGACACAGTTCTTTCTGTGCCTACATGGCTTACACCTAGTGACAGGGAAGCAATGCTATCTGTGCCTACATAGCTTACATCTAGAAACAGGGACACAGTGTTATCTGTGCCTACCTGGCTTACATCTAGAGACAGGGAAGCAGTGCTATCTGTGCCTACAGGGCTTACATCTAGAGACAGGGAAGCAGTGCAATCTGTGCCTACATGGCTTACATCTAGAGACAGGGAAGTAGTACTATCTGTGCCTACATGGCTTACACCTAGTGACAGGGAAGCAATGCTATCTGTGCCTACATAGCTTACATCTAGAAACAGGGACACAGTGTTATCTGTGCCTACCTGGCTTACATCTAGAGACAGGGAAGCAGTGCTATCTGTGCCTACAGGGCTTACATCTAGAGACAGGGAAGCAGTGCTATCTGTGCCTACATGGCTTACATCTAGAGACAGGGAAGTAGTACTATCTGTGCCTACATGGCTTACACCTAGTGACAGGGAAGCAATGCTATCTGTGCCTACATAGCTTACATCTAGAAACAGGGACACAGTGTTATCTGTGCCTACCTGGCTTACATCTAGAGACAGGGAAGCAGTGCTATCTGTGCCTACAGGGCTTACATCTAGAGACAGGGAAGCAGTGCTATCTGTGCCTACATGGCTTACATCTAGAGACAGGGAAGTAGTACTATCTGTGCCTACATGGCTTACACCTAGTGACAGGGAAGCAATGCTATCTGTGCCTACATAGCTTACATCTAGAAACAGGGACACAGTGTTATCTGTGCCTACCTGGCTTACATCTAGAGACAGGGAAGCAGTGCTATCTGTGCCTACAGGGCTTACATCTAGAGACAGGGAAGCAGTGCAATCTGTGCCTACAGGGCTTACATCTAGAGACAGGGAAGCAGTGCAATCTGTGCCTACATGGCTTACATCTAGAGACAGGGAAGCAGTGCTATCTGTGCCTACAGGGCTTACATCTAGAGACAGAGAAGCAGTGCTATCTGTGCCTACCTGGCTTACATCTAGAGACAGGGAAGCAGTGCTATCTGTGCCTACAGGGCTTACATCTAGAGACAGGGAAGCAGTGCTATCTGTGCCTACAGGGCTTACATCTAGAGACAGGGAAGCAGTGCAATCTGTGCCTACATGGCTTACACCTAGAGACAGAGAAGCAGTGCTATCTGTGCCTATATGGCTTACATCTAGAAACAGGGACACAGTGTTATCTGTGCCTACCTGGCTTACATCTAGAGACAGGGAAGCAGTGCTATCTGTGCCTACAGGGCTTACATCTAGAGACAGGAAAGCAGTGCTATCTGTGCCTACATGGCTTACATCTAGAGACAGGAAAGCAGTGCTATCTGTGCCTACCTGGCTTACATCTAGAGACAGGGAAGCAGTGCTATCTGTGTCTACATGGCTTACATCTAGAGACAGGAAAGCAGTGCTATCTGTGCCTACATGGCTTACATCTAGAGACAGGAAAGCAGTGCTATCTGTGCCTACCTGGCTTACATCTAGAGACAGGAAAGCAGTGCTATCTGTGCCTACCTGGCTTACATCTAGAGACAGGAAAGCAGTGCTATCTGTGCCTACATGGCTTACATCTAGAGACAGGGAAGCAGTGCTATCTGTGCCTACATGGCTTACATCTAGAGACAGGGAAGCAGTGCTATCTGTGCCTACATAGCTTACATCTAGAGACAGGGAAGCAGTGCTATCTGTGCCTACGTGGATTACACCTAGAGACAGGGAAGCAGTGCTCTCTGTAACTACATGGCTTACATCTAGAGACAGGGAGGCAGTGCTATCTGTGCCTACATCACTTATAGTTAGATAGCATGAGGCAGTGCTCCTTTTGTGCCTGTTTGACCGCTGCTCGCACACTAGAACGTTTACCCTTTGGTTGCAGCCATACTAGCATCTTGCTTCTTGGTTACGTGTGGTCGTACCTTCCTCTCTTCTAGGCACCTGGATATTTCCCGGGACAGACTTTCCAGTTACTACAAGTTCAAACTTACCTGCAAGGTGCTGAGCTCATTTGTGCGGAACCTGGAAGACTTGGTCTCTCTGGACATTTCTGGTCATGTGATGCTGGAGAACTGCGCCATGTCCAAGATGGATGATGAGTTGGGTCCTCCCAGGTGAGACATAAACAGACCAACTTTCTTATCAATCATCAACCTGTGTTAAAGGGCCTTAAAGGGGTAGACCAACATGTGTTCCTTCTGCATTAGAAGGTAAGAGGCGCTATTGATCTGGTGTCCGTTGACTTCTCACCACTTCTCGTGCAGTCCTGGCAGGTATTGTGCAGCTGTCCTGTATATGCCTGGCAAGTGACTGATTGGTCGCCACATCAGCATCACAATAGTGAGAGGGTCTGGTTTATGCCTTTAAATGTATTTCTTCACGTCCCCTTATTTAAATGGTTATCCGTTTGTCTTGTCTCCATGCAGCACTGACCCAAATAAGAGCAGTATCATCCCTTTCCGATCTCTGAAGAGGCCGTTGCAGTTCCTGGGTCTCTTTGAAACCTCTCTCTGCCGCCTAACACACATCCCAGCCTACAAGGTAAAGTCTACATCACACTTTTCAGATATAAGCATCACCGGTAATCAGATGATCACATTGATGGGGAAGTTACTCTCAGCCATTCATTTCTCCTGCAGTGGCCTCTGCTGGACAAATATGGTATTACATGGTGCCTATTAGTGGCTCTCTGCTGAGGCTAATACAGATGGGGTTCTGAGCGGCAGAGCATATGCACACCCCCTTATAAGCCATATTGTCATCGTGAATCAACCCCTTTAATTCACAGTATTAATTCCTTACTGAATTAATGCCTAATATTCTGTTTCTTACAGGTGAGTGGAGACAAGAACGAGGAGCAAGTGCTGAATGCCATTGAAGCATACACAGAACATCGTCCTGAGATAACCTCCCGTGCCATTAACCTTCTGTTTGACATTGCCCGTATAGAGAGATGCAACCAGCACTTGCGAGCCCTACAGGTACCCACTCCACAGCATGCCATGCCCTCATCAATATCATCTTCCCATATGTAGTATATATATATCTATATATTCCATATGGGCTGACATGCTGAAGCCTTTACCCTCCTCCTTGTGTAGTTGGTGATTGCAGCTCTGAAGTGTCACAAGTACGATAAGACCATTCAGGTTACCGGGAGTGCAGCCCTCTTCTACTTGACTAACGCGGACTACCGCAGCGAGCAAAGTGTCCGGCTCCGGAGGCAGGTTATCCAGGTGGTGCTGAACGGCATGGAGTCATACCAAGAAGTCACAGTAAGTCATTTCCATTATTACAAAGCTTTTTATTTTCTGATTTTACACAAAGTAATCCAAACCCACATGATCAGACTACACACAGGTTTTGTTTGTAGTCTGTTACCATGGAAACACCGTCTGTTTTTACCGCCTTGATTTGCAGCACTACTGCAGTATTTGCATCTGGCAGTGCTACAATATGAACAGTCAAGCCGATGGATGTGAAAGAGGATTTGCCACTTGCTCAGAAAATTTCAGTTACATACTTTAAAATCCCTGAGCTCCCCTGATTCTGCCATTTTTTTTTTCCATTTTGCACTGAGTCTCTCCATTGCAGAGATATTCACATTTGTTTCTTCTGGAGCGCAGTTTGTGAAATTTCTGTTTTGCAGTTTAACTGAGCGTTTCTTCAGTCCACCCTGGGGCGCATGCGTTCACCAGTCCCTCCAAGATTCTGCTAATCACAGCTCAGACACATCTGAGACTGATACATCAGCTGCTGAGCTGTGATTGGCAGCATTTGGGAGGAATTTGTGAACATGCGCACCCCCAGAGAGGACTCAGAAGAAACGCCCAGTTGGACTGGAAATCAGATATTTCACATACTGCGCTCCAGAAGAAACAAATGTTAATATCTCTGCAATGGAGCGACGCAGAAAAAAACAGAAAAGAGCGGAAGAATCAGGGGAACACAGGGATTTTTTTTTAGAAGAAGTGACAGGTCCTCTTTACACAGCTTGTCTACTTTTGAGGCTTTTTTTGCTTAAATGCATGTATTTTTGGCTAACAATCATTTTTTGCAATTGGGTTCAATTAAAAATTTTGCACCGTTTGTCTTCTGTAGCCTCAGTGTTGCACCTTTTTGCAGTTGTGATGTCGTCTCATGTATTATTCACCATTCATGTGACCGCTGCAGCCGGTTACTGGCCTCAGCCCACCGCGTGTCGAACATGCAACGTGATTGATGGACTAGATGTCATTGCTGGAGCTGCAGCGGGATTCATCACATATAGAATAGGTTCAGTGCATATGTGACGGCTATTTCTCTATTTTATAGCATTTCCTATTCTATCGCGAGTTTTAGAAAATCCCTGAAAACCCCTTTATAAAAAAAAAAAAAACTTGCTTATTCATGGCAGGTGTTATGTACGGGGGCAATTTACATCAGAAAATATTGCAGAAAAATGCGGCTCAACTTGTCTTTCCTGTTCTCAACCTCCACGTCGTCTACATATATAAATAATACGAGTTACATGACGGTGATCACAGCTACAGGGTCAAATCTAAAAGTCACAGACTTCTACCCTGGGTTATAATGGTATCTGTGACAAGGTTCTCTTCAATGATGGGAGTGGCTTCTCACTGCTATAAACATTCAGAAATAAAAAATAATCCTTGTTGTAGCCTCCTATGTCTTTTTTTTTGCACTGTGAACACAGCCTACACTGCAGCTTATTTTCCTAAACTCTGGGGTACAGGCTGTGTTCACATCTTGCTGTCGTATGGCTTCATTTGTTGCTACTGATTGGATAAACTTGCTTCTAATCGTATCAATGGCTTCTCCAGGTGCAGAGAAACTGCTGCCTGACGCTGTGTAACTTTGGCATCCCCGAGGAGCTCGAGTTCCAGTACCAGAGGGTAAATGAGCTGCTGCTGAACATCCTCATCCCGACCCGGCAAGATGAGTCCATCCAGAGGATTGCAGTTCACCTCTGCAATGCCCTAGTCTGCCAGGTGGACAATGACCACAAGGAGGCGGTGGGGAAGATGGGCTTTGTCATGGTGAGTGAGGAACATTGAAAACGTAATTCCACCGTTAAATTTCCTTTTGGTTTCACCATTAAACTCTTTCCTTTCATTTTTATAGACTATGTTGAAACTGATTCAGAAGAAGCTGCAGGACAGGACAGTAAGTAGTGTGGATCCTTCCTGCTCTCCTGTGTTTGGTGCACCTCTTTTTCCATAGGTTCAGTCTAGTATGGCGGCTCACTTCCATTCCTATGTATAGGGCCGAGCTGCACTACTGGATCAAGCCCATGGACAAAAGTGGAACTTTTTTATTTATTTTTTTATTTCAGATAACCCCTTTAACCGGACCACCCCTGCTTAATCAATTCAAGACCTAAATAAAAACAAACAAACATTGGATACTCACTGGTGCTGCAGCGCCATTCCAGCGAGGTCAGCACCACTGTTTCCAGTGGTGAAGTGACTTTTTTTGTGCTTCGTTGGCCGCCTGTTACTATTCTATCATCATCATTAAGGAATATTAATGAGCGCCCACTTATTGGCTGCAGCCGGCACGTAACACAACAATCTCACATCACCGCTGGGAACAATGGTGCAACCATCGCTGGAACTGTGCCACAGCAGCAGTGAGGATCCATTGTTTTTATTTTCATTCGAGTCCTGAATTGATTAAACTATGGTGGTTCGGTAGTGGACAACCCCTTTAAGTTCATATGCTCTACATCCACTTCTAAAAAGTAAAGGGGTTTTCTTATCTTGTATTGTGACGGTAAATTCCTTGTATATGCCATCACTTTATGATCGGCCGGATCCGATCTCACCTCTGGAACTCCACAGATCCTGAGAAGGAAGGAACAGCAGTGGTATTTTAGTGGTGCGCCCGCTTCACTTTTTTATTTTGCTTTTCTGTATTTATACCACCCGCTGTGTAGGGAATTGTAGCCCATTAACCCCTTATCACTCAGTGACGTACTATTACAGCATGATGAGGGTGCGTGTGTATCGACTTGGCTCGGGAGTTGTGTTATACAGCCAACACCTCCTTCTAAAATCAGTTACCGACGCCGGCTCTGATTACCGCTGTTTAATCAAATAAAATCAAAATTTCTGTTTTTCTGTCTCCACACTTCCTCTTAGTGCAATAAAAATCAATGAAAACATTTAATATACCCCAAAATTATACCACAATGAATGCCATAAAAACAACCCCCCCCCACCACAAAAAAAAAAAAAATTGGGGGGGATTGCCATTTTTTTCACCATTTAAACACGTGGTTTTCCAGTCCAATTATATGTCAAAATAAATGGTGTCATTCAAAACTATAATGTGTCCCACAAAACAAGAGCCCTCAATGAGGCTGTGTCCCCAAAAAAGTTATGCTTTTTGACGGAAGAAGAGGAAAAAAATTAAAGCGCAAAACCAAAAACTGTGCCTTATTAAGGGTTTAATGGGGCCGGCTGCAGCCCCCCGCACGCTAGGCGGCTTGGAGCACCAATGTGCAGGTAAAGCTGAGAAGGGAGCACTGTTCTATGTAAGCCCTTTGGGCGCTTCTGTCTTAGGATCGGCGGTGGTCCCAGACTTCGGACCCCCTCCATGATAATAAAGTGATGGCATGTCCTGGGGATATATCATCACTTCACATCCTTTTAATAAAGGATGAGGCCTTTGCTAGTAGGTAAGGGCGGCTTCATTGCCTCTGGTTTTCATCGGCAGTGTGACCAGGTGATGGAGTTTTCCTGGAGTGCCCTCTGGAACATCACAGATGAGACTCCTGATAACTGCGAGATGTTCCTGAATTATGGCGGCATGAAGCTGTTTCTTGACTGTTTACGGGTAAGCGTTCCTGCTGTGTTCCCCCGCCTTCATTGCAGCCATTATTGGGCTTCGGATAGCCTTTACCACTCGTTTCTTTGCCACCCACAGGAATTCCCGGAGAAGCAAGAACTGCATCGTAACATGCTGGGACTTCTGGGGAACGTGGCGGAGGTGCGGGAGCTCCGTCCACAGCTGATGACGCCACAGTTCATCACCGTTTTCAGGTACAGGCCTTCACCTTGGTCGTGTGGTTCGGCGTCACTGCTTGTGTCCCGTGTGACCTTGTGCTTTCCTCCTGCTATCAGCAATCTCCTGGAAAGCAAAGCTGATGGGATTGAAGTCTCGTACAATGCCTGTGGGGTGCTGTCACACATCATGTTTGATGGTCCTGAAGCTTGGTTCATTACAGAGCCCACGCGCCAGGAGGTGGAGGAACGCATGTGGCAAGCCATTCAGAGCTGGGACATAAGCTCCCGAAGAAACATTAACTACCGGTCAGAGACACCGCTAATGTATCTTGTACTACAATCCCCTCTTCTGTATAGCGCTATTCTCTATCATAATGTCCTGATTTAGAGCCACTTAAAAAGTCAATAAATTTGTCCTTTTATTAGTTTATGCAGCCAGGATTTCTTTTTTTCTGATACATAGCGCCAAATTCCCATAGTTATAGTGTTAAAATTCTGATAACCTTCAGCCACCACTAGGGGGAGCTTACTGCATATGCTTATATACTAAGCAGTGTGCAGGAAGCTCCCCCTAGTGGTGGCTGCAGGTAACCAGAATTTCATAATTTAATCCCTTTCCGACTTCCGTCATTGTACAGCACAGGTCGGGTATGGAGCCGGCACAGGAGCTTATATGGATAGGGGTTGTCTTGATAGGTCCATTCACTGACACACAGCAGGGTTATTACATTGTTCCTATTGATATAGGGAGCGACTCCCATAATAACATTATATTAGGCAATAATGCACTTCCCTTATATAATAGATCTTTACTTGGTGCCGATTGATGCTAACCTGGCATTAAGGCAACGTAGCGTGGCACATTGGCTCTCCCTTTTCATATGAAGGATTGTTGCCCACTTATAATACCGCCAGAATTCACCTGAAATATGAGTAATGATTTGTAATGTCCTTGTGTCTGTTTTTGAAGGTCATTTGAGCCAATTCTCCGGCTTTTGCCCCAGCACGTGTCTCCTGTGAGCCAGCACTGGGCGACGTGGGCCCTGTACAATCTGGTATCAGTGTATTGTAAGTATCCCATCTTCTTGCATCGAGAGTCAGTATAATGTCTGGAATACATTTTTCCCTCTTTTTTTTCCCCCCTTTAGCAGACAAGTACTGCCCCCTGTTGATCAAGGAAGGAGGACTTCCTCTGCTATTAGACGTGCTCAAAATGACCACTACGCGACAAGAAACCAAGGATATGGCGAGGTATTTACACAGCTCCAGTACCCTGCAGCAGCGGACGTAAGGAATTAAAGGGGTTGTCCAGCATTAGAAAAATATGGCTGCTTTCTTTCAAAAACTGCACCACCCCTAACCAGGGCTTGTGTTGGGCATGGCACCTAGCCCCATTAAAGGGAATGAAGCTGTGCTGCCGTCCCAGACACAACCCATGGTTACAGTCATTTACATCACCTCTACATCCAATCACAGGAGGTTTTTTTTTTAACAGATTCATTTTATTAAACATTTTTCATATAATTACAATGCAATATTTTTTTTTTTTACAAATTCATGAAAAACGATTTACTGATTTGTGAGAGGCCGATGACTTGGGCATCACTGACCAAACCAATAGGAAAGGGCTTCAGCAATAGTAAAGATGCCTATAGTGACGGCAGTAGATATTCAGCTCCCCTCTTTTAGCCAGAGCGGCAGTGTGGTCAATTAACAATAATTTATCTACCAATCTATCTTATCTTTCTGTCACAAATTGTCTCATTGCTTTATTACTTTCTGCTATTTGTAATAAACCAATTAAACAAGAACAGTGTACATAGCTGAAGACAACTGATAGAACAAGTCGTTTCTGCTAATTCAGCACAAATGCCACTTTTACTGACTACTAAAGTGTCAAGATTATTCACCCCCTTTATGACAAGTGTCTTTAGTACTTAGTAGAGACCGTCTGGCTGTTATGACCTGCTGTAAACGTTATGTGTAGCCAGACACCTGCTTCAGGCAGTGTTCCTGGGGAATTTATCCAATTCCTGGAAGGCAATGAACTCCAGGTCACTAATATTCTTCGATTCCTCACATCTTAATAAAGATTTTCTATGGGGTTTAAGTCAGGCGACTGTGACAGCCGCTCTAGAATCTTCCAGGACGTCTTCTGAATCTAAGCCTTGGTGAACTGTGAGGTATCCCTGGGATCATTATTCTGTTGGAAAGTCCAATAAGGCCCAAGCTTCAGCTGCTCACAGAAGGCATGACGTTTTCACCTAAGATTTCCTGATGCTTGATTAAATTTAGCTTTTCCTCTATACGCTACAGGATACCAATGTTAGAGAAAGCAAAACAGCCCTAGAGCATCATTAAACCCCGCTATGTTTCACTGTAAGCATCACTAAGCCACCGCACTGCTTCACTGTAGGTATCACTGAGCCACCACCATGCTTCATTGTAGGTATTACTGAGCCTCCACCATGCTTCACTTTAGGCATCACTAAGCCACCGCACTGCTTCACTGTAGGCATCACTGAGCCACCACCTTGCTTCACTGTAGGCATCACTAAGCCAACGCTCTACTTCACTGTAGGTATCACTGAGTCCGCCATGCTTCACCGTAGCCATTACCTAGCCCCGTCGTGCTTTACTAAAGCCATTACTGAGCCTCAGCCATGCTTCACTGTAGGCATCACTGAGCCCCCTCCATGCTTCACTGTAAACATCACCTAACCCCTGCCATGCTCCACTATATGCATCTCCAAGTCACCGCACTGCTTCACTGTAGCCATTATCGAGCCCTCGCCATGCTTCATTGTAGCCATTACTGAGCCCACGCCATGATTCACTGTAGGCGTCACTCAGTCAACGCACTATGTCACTGTAGACATCACTGAACCCCTGCCATGTTACACTGTAGACATCACTGAGCCCCTGCCATGCTTCAGGGCACACATCACTGAGCCCCTGCCTTGTTACACTGTAGACATCACTGAGCTCCCGCCATGTTACACTGTAGACATCACTGAGCCCCTGCCATGCTTCAAGGCACACATCACTGAGCTCCCGCCATGTTACACTGTAGACATCACTGAGCTCCCGCCATGTTACACTGTAGACATCACTGAGCTCCCGCCTTGTTACACTGTAGACATCACTGAGCTCCCGCCATGTTACGTTGTAGACATCACTGAGCTCCCGCCATGTTACGCTGTAGACATCACTGAGCTCCCGCCATGTTACGCTGTAGACATCACTGAGCTCCCGCCATGTTACACTGTAGACATCACTGAGCTCCCGCCATGTTACACTGTAGACATCACTGAGCTCCCGCCATGTTACACTGTAGACATCACTGAGCTCCCGCCATGTTACGCTGTAGACATCACTGAGCTCCCGCCATGTTACACTGTAGACATCACTGAGCTCCCGCCATGTTACACTGTAGACATCACTGAGCTCCCGCCATGTTACACTGTAGACATCACTGAGCTCCCGCCATGTTACACTGTAGACATCACTGAGCTCCCGCCATGTTACGTTGTAGACATCACTGAGCTCCCGCCATGTTACACTGTAGACATCACTGAGCTCCCGCCATGTTACACTGTAGACATCACTGAGCTCCCGCCATGTTACACTGTAGACATCACTGAGCTCCCGCCATGTTACGCTGTAGACATCACTGAGCTCCCGCCATGTTACGCTGTAGACATCACTGAGCTCCCGCCATGTTACGCTGTAGACATCACTGAGCTCCCGCCATGTTACGCTGTAGACATCACTGAGCTCCCGCCATGTTTCAACAAGACATGCATAATAAAATCAATAAAAAAGGGGAGATGGAAAACGAAGTCTCCAGGTAGCAGAGGGACGCAAGTCGTGGTAATTATGGCATTTTGATGTTTAGAAGTGTTGTTTTCTATCACTTGATGACTGGTGCACGGTAGCAATATTTTCTTAGACACTCCTGTTGCTTATGTGTTTGGCATGGATTACTTGACATCACCACATTGGTGTAACTGATATACTTCTGTCATCTTCACGCATTAGCAAAGGATTGTCTTACAACCGTGATTCCTCCTAACACCATTATTTGGAGATGTTAGTGCACATTGTTGATTTAAGTCACAGCAAGATTTAAAGGGGTATTCCCATCTCCAAGATCCTATCCCAATATGAAGTAGGTGTAATAATAATAATATTAGCAAATACCCCCAATTAGAAATGTAGTATAGATTTTCTGATTCGCTATGTCTCTTCCCTCATGTGCAGGCATTGCGGGACCTTAGGTATCCATGGTTACGACCATAAGCACTTAGCTAACTGTCACGATATCAGTGGTCGTAACCGTGGATACCTAAGGTCCTGCAATGACTGCACACGAAGAAAGAGACATAGCGAATCAGAAAAACTATACTACATTTCTAATTGAAGGTATTTGCTAATATTATTATTATTACACCTACTACATGTTGGCATAAGATATTGGAGATGGGAATACCCCTTTATTTAACTAATTTTTACGTTTATGTCAGCACTATATTGCATAATTGGTACTTTATTTAAACGTGAATTACTGAACATTTGGGACACACACACACATATTACAGGTCTAGGTTGCTACTGTTTTTTGCACTGACAATACTGAATGTGTATTGAACACTATCCGGGCTACTGAGCAATACAAATATCTATAATATAACCGGGGATGCGTGTGTCTGTCTGAAGCCTCGATAAACTGCGCATGCGTGACGCGCAGTCTGGCTCCAGACATAAGAACGCATAGAGCCGTTACAGGTAAGAGTAGTCTATGGCGCCGGAGATCGCGGTATGTGTAGACACTGAACGCATACCGCCATCTCCGGCGCCATACTTACCTGACCGGGAGGAGCGTTGCCGCGGCGCCTCTCTTCGCCGGAGACCGGGGCAGGAGTGAGGCGTCGGATTGGCGCACGCGCATATCGCTATCCGGCGCCATTTTACTGAAAACACATTTACAGTGTGTCTTCAGCAAAATGGCGCCGGACAGCGCGGTGCTCCGGCGCCACACTCCTCACCCGGCCTTCGGCAGAACAGAACGCAGCAGCGCTGGAGCACAGAGAAGAAAGGTGAGTATAAGTGTTTATTTTTTTGTATGTGTGTACAGTGTGAAAGGGATGAGGGGGCCACACATACCAGGATTGGGGGGTGAGGGGACCACACATACCAGGATTGCAGGGTGAGGGGACCATGCATACCAGGATTTGGGGGTGAGGGGTACCACACATACCAGGATTGGGTGGTGAGGGGTACCACGCATACCAGGATTGGGGGGTGAGGGGTACCACGCATACCAGGATTGGGGGGCAGCACATACCAGCATGGGAGACCATATACCAAAAATACATATATATGTATGTATGTGTATCTGCATGTACATCTTGCTCTACATGAACTCATTTGAATATCACTTCTTGTATAAAATTACTTATTATATTAATGCCACCTGTGACTTGCTACCTATAGTGACTTCGTTTTCCATCTCCCCTTTTTTATTGATTTTATTATGAATGTCTTGTTGAATATTTGTTAAAGAAAATTGTCTTTTTTATATATATATTTATATGGGAGTTCTTTTTCGGCTCTAGCTTAATGCCCCACTCCCATAGACTTTTTTGGCCTTTTCTGGTTAATAATCACCAGTCCCCACCATGCTTCACTGTAGGCATCACTAAAGCCAATGCACTACTTTACTGTAGGCGTCACCTAGCCCCAGTCATGCTTCACTGTAGGAGTCACTGAGTCCCCACTATGCTTCACTGTAGACATCACAAAGCCCCACCATGCGTCACTGTAGGTGTCACTGAACCCCTGCCATGTTTCACTGTAGGCATCTCTGAGCCACCGCACTGCTTCACTGTAGGCATCACCGAGCCCCCGCCATGCTTCAATGTAGCCATTACCGAGTCCCCATTATGCTTCACTGTAGCCATTAGAGTCCCGCCATCCTTCACTGTAGACATCACCGAGCCCCTGCCATGCTTCACTGTAGGCATCTCCGAGCCACCACACTTGCTTCACTGTAGGTATCACTCAGTCAACGCACTACGCCACTGTAGACATCATTGAGCCCCCGCCATGCTTCAGGGTAGACATCACCGAGCCCCTGCCATGTTACACTGTAGACATCGCTGAGCCCCCGCCATGCTTCGGGGTAGACATCACTGTGCCCCCGCCATACTTCACTGTAGGCATTACTGAGCCATCACCATGCTTTACTGTAGGCATCACTAAGTCAATGCACTACTTTACTGAAGGCGTCACTGAGCCCCCGTCATGCTTCACTGTAGGCGTCACTGTACCTGCTGCCACCAGGTCTTGCTGCAGGTCTTTTGCAGTCACTTGAGGCTTTTTGACCACCTGCCTCCTCAGGACTCTGGTGGTAGCTGGTGATAGCTTCCTCTTTCTGCTACGTCCAGGCCATGGCAATCATCTCTTCTCTTAACTTTTTGAACAACCCAATAATCTTAGTGACCTGGAGGCCAATGCCCATGAGGAATACGGCAAGACTCCTCAGGAACGCTGCAGAAGCCAGTGTCTGGTTATGGATCACATTCACAGCAGGTCATAACAGCCAGAAGAGCTTTACCAAGTACTATAGACGCCTGTCATGAAGGGGTGAATGAGTCTGAAGCTGCAGTAGTTAGTACTCTCATATCCATCCATCTCATATCTTATCTTTTTGGATTTTTTTCAGGAAAGTGATTGAACATTGTAGTAGTTATAATGAAGAGAGCATGGACACATTACTATAAAGAAGCTGACGGCAGCCACAAGTATCCGTCTGTGCCCGTCTCCACAGGGAACACTTGTATCCACCCCCATCACAGGGGGAGCCACGTGTGCCCCCAGTACCGCCTGGCACCAGAGAGAACTTACTTTGCACAAAAACTATTGTTATTGGTGTTTTATTTGTATCTTTTTGGTGTGTGGCTAAAGCTACGACGGCCACCAGGTAAGACTGCGCCCACAGGTGACCCAACCTGTTGTGTAGACTTCGGGCAGGAGACGTGGGCAAACCATAAAGCCACCAAGAAGATGGGTGGCTCACACCAGCTACACTCCATGATGCTAGATGCTAGAAAGATTGATGTGCCCTTTATACTTCCAGTTGTCGCCATGGGCAGAGTTCACCAACTTTAAAGCATGGCAATTTTAATGCCCAACTATGTGACCACATCCCTGCCAGCCGCCGGATTATTGAGAGCGTAAGCAGAACAACCGCTCACACTACAGGACCCAATGGGCTTGTAATTGGTGGTCCGCACCTTGCTCCTCCAGAAAACACTCTGTGGTGCCACCTATAGGTGACATTTCAAGAAGAATCAATTCCTTCCAATAGCCAAATACGTAAAGTGTTTTGTGACATGGAAAAACCTCACTTCCGAGCGGGTGGCACATGACGAAAGCGCCAAGGGAATCGCCAGGTCCGAACGCCATACGAGAAGCCTGAGAAGAACATCACAGAGCAGAAATTGTACACGGCCGCTGCCAATGATTCCTCCGCACGGGCACCACATGCCGATCTCACGCCGGCCTAAGCCAAATCGTATAATTACCACTGACTGTAACCTGTTCTGTCTTTTTGTTGGTATTTTCAGTAATTAATTACGACATTGCCATATAGCCACGTCATAATCATGGGATCAGATAGCACGGATGTTTGCCGTGAGTAGACCTGCATGGAGTAGTGACTATAGGGGACAAAAACAGCTGAGCCCAGTCCTATATGGGACACGGTGCAAAAATAACAGCTGCTTACCCTTAAAGGAATTGTCCAGGATGAGAAACCATGCCACTCATGCCCATAGGCTGTTTGCGGTATTGCATTCCCTTGAATGGAGCTGAGCTGTAATTCCCTTGGATAAGAGTGGCACTTTTTTTTTCATAACCTTGGACACTCCCTCTGCCTGCACAACTTGGGGTCTGTTCACATTGGGGTTTTTTTGCTTCCGTCCTGGGCATCTGTCCACGACATATACCACCAATCTATGTCCGTGGTATATGTCGCCCATAGAAATGTATACCATGGTATTCTGGAAATACACATTTCTTTCCTATACTTAGGATGGGCCACCAGTGTGATCTGCCCCCCACAATCAGCAGTAAAATAGGGCACCGTGCTTTTTTGAGCCCCTTCACAGCAGCCCATCTGTACATACAACTGGTACCGCACTTCAGCCCCATTATCTTCGGTGGGGCCGAGCTGCAGTACCAGATACAGTTGCATGTACCCCACTATCCCCCCATTATGTCAATTTGGTGGTGGTCCTGGGGCTCAGACTCCGTGAACCCATACACATTAGGGAATAGTCAACTGAGCTGGCCAGCTGCAGGAGCAGGCAACAATCTCATGTGTATATGGGTGTCCTGGACTCTCCCCGTAGGCAGATATTGGGGAAAAGAAGGATCAGGCATGTGGAATTTTGATACCCAAGCCTTTTTTTCTCAGCTGAGATGAGCCGCCGCCAGAGATTTCCAGCAGTGGCCTAATTGCCTTTCACTGTTGAAAACATATGTATGCTCAGCCAAACTGACAGTGCATGTGTATGGGGGGTGATGGATGGAATAGCTAAGAAAACCCCTATAAATCTGCAGAGCCAGGGAAACCAGTGACCACCGTGCTGCCGCTGGGTTCTGCTTTACTAGATCCTTGCAGACCGCTCCCTGTATCTCAGCTCCCTGTATCTCAGCTCCCTGTATCTCAGCTCCCTGATGTAAAACTTCATAGCAACTTATTTATTTTTTTAAAGAGCAATAATGTTCCAAGGTTTAATACCAAAATAACCTAATCCCTTGCATCCGTTTGATATGGTGAAGCATACCGTATCTTTATATGCCCATTATCGGAGCTGTGTCTAGTGTTTGGCTATCCAAAGCAACTGAGAACATTGAATCACGTCGCAGTTGGTGAGCAATAGAATTAAAGGAGGTGTACGTGCTAAAAAAAATATAGCCTGATATTCCCCCTCCTGCGAAACAGCGCCTCTTCAGTCCATAGGCTGTGTGTGGTATTGCAGCATTCAAGGTAATGGACCAGAGCTGCGATAGCAGGAATAGCCTTTAGGGAAAAAATGTCTCTATAACTGGTATTGCAGCTTCACTTCATTCTCTCAAATACTGCAATACTGGATACAGCCTGTGGGCAAGAGTGGCGCTGTTTGTGAAATGTCATGCAATATAAAATTACATGAAATAGACAAAACTAACATAATATGCCCCAAAAGTGGGGTACCTTTCAAGGGGACACACCCCATTGTATCATGCAGAGGTGTTAGGCTGAATAGGAGTCAATGGCACCAGATAGCCATATACAACACTTACGCCATTTTTTGGCATCCGCTAATCTGCCGATACGCGGTGCAGCTGATGCGTGCCGTCATAACCAATATGGCTGTAATGGATTATTACTCCGGTCTGGAATTATGTACCGTGTTTTCTGTTTGACTTCTCTTTTGAACACTTCCCCATTTTAATCTTTTTTTGCACATCTTCTGAAGTGTTCCTTAGAGAGTCCGCATCAGTGTCTTCCCTACATGGACTGGCAATAGCGAAGGAAAATAAACCAGGGACTTGTGGAAAATGCTCACGTTTATATCGTGCCTGGGGCCGAGGCCCGGAGCGGAGCAGGACCACCCCTGCTGGTTTTGTATTACCGATTCCTTTTGGACATTATCTAGCCATAGATATCCAGCTGCTTATTTGTGGCAATCATCCTCTGCAGGCGTCCTGGACACCTATACACTCACCACATTGAAGTTTGGGAATCACTCCGCCATACTGATTTTTTTGTGCTAGATCCACTTCTTAACTTTTTTATTAATTCAGCTGACTTATGTTCCAGGCCCTTCCTTTTCCCCCTCCCCTTCCCTTTCCTTTTCCCCTTCCCTTTCCAACCTTCCCTTTCCCCCCTTCCCTTTCCCCCTCCCTTTCCTGTCCCTTACCCCCCTCACCCTTCTCCACCTCCCCTTTGCACCCCCCCCCCTCCTCCGCACATTAACTTTGTGTTGGTAATTTATATAGGTGTTGGATCTGGATTAGGTCCTGTTACCTCCTGCAGGGGCACAGCTCAGTGAACCATTGGGGTCAGTACGGCCTGATGTAAGTTAGTTGGTGCCTCGTGTTTTGTAAAAGCCTCAACTGATGACCTGAATTAATAAAAGTCCCATGTGAAAAGGAACGGCCCTTGTGTGGTGTATTTGCGACCTCCGCTCCAATCAACAGGGGCTCTGCTGACCCCGTTCCTGGGATTACTGGGCGTCCCTTATCCAATAAATAGGCGATAATTTCAATCTTTGGAAAACCCTTTTTAACCTCTTTTGGCTATGGCCAATTTTCATGTTTGCAATTTCGACTTTTCCTTCCCTTCTTATAAAAGTTGTAACTTTTTTCTTAAATTTTTTCTGGCTTAGCCATAGAAGGGATTCTTTTTTTGTATTTTTAATGATATCGTTCATTTTACCATATAATGTACTGAAAAAAACAAACAATTCCAAATGATGTGAAATGGTGAAACATTCCACCATTGCTTTTTTGGGTTTAGTTTTTATGGTGTTCATTGGTAAAAAATGACTCTCCAGGTTCGGCAACTAAAAAAAAAAGCCAAATTTTGAGGTTTCAATAATTTTTTTGTGCATCGTTGGCAAATAATTTTATATTCTCATACATCAGACTTTTGCAGACATGGCGATAACAAATAAGTTTATTGATTTAATTTTTTTTATTTTTATATGGAGAAACAGGGAAGAGATTCCAAATTTTGGACTTTTTTAAGCTTTTAATACACGTAAAACCTTCATGACATTTTAATTTATCTTAGCCCCCGCACTCCTCACAAAATGGCCACAGACTTCTCCCCACATTCCCCACCTTTCTCACAGAATACTCCCCACATTCCCCACCTTTCTCACAGAATACTCCCCTTGGTCCCCACCTCTCTCACAGACTGCTCTCCATGGGCCCCATGTCTCTCATAGACTGCTCCCCACTTCTCTCGCAGCCTGCTCCCCTTGGTTCCCACTTCTCTGGCACACTGCTCCCCTTACTCTCCACTTCTCTGGCACACTGCTCCCCTTGCTCTCCACTTCTCTGGCACACTGCTCCCCTTGCTCTCCACTTCTCTGGCACACTGCTCCCCTTGCTCTCCACTTCTCTGGCACACTGCTCCCCTTGGTTCCCACTTCTCTGGTACACTGCTCCCCTTGGTTCCCACTTCTCTGGTACACTGCTCCCCTTGCTCTCCACTTCTCTGGCACACTGCTCCCCTTGCTCTCCACTTCTCTGGCACACTGCTCCCCTTGCTCTCCACTTCTCTGGCACACTGCTACCCTTGCTCTCCACTTCTCTGGCACACTGCTACCCTTGCTCTCCACTTCTCTGACACACTGCTCCCCTTGCTCTCCACTTCTCTGGCACACTGCTCCCCTTGCTCTCCACTGCTCTGGCACACTGCTCCCCTTGCTCTCCACTGCTCTGGCACACTGCTCCCCTTGCTCTCCACCGCTCTGGCACACTTCTCCCCTTGCTCTCCACCGCTCTGGCACACTGCTCCCCTTGCTCTCCACTGCTCTGGCACACTGCTCTCCCCTTGATCTCTGCTGCTCTGGCACACTGCTCCCCTTGCTCTCCACTGCTCTGGCACACTGCTCCCCTTGCTCTCCACTGCTCTGGCACACAGCTCCCCTTGCTCTCCACTGCTCTGGCACACTGCTCCCCTTGCTCTCCACTGCTCTGGCACACTGCTCCCCTTGCTCTCCACTGCTCTGGCACACTGCTCCCCTTGCTCTCCACTGCTCTGGCACACTGCTCCCCTTGCTCTCCACTGCTCTGGCACACTGCTCCCCTTGCTCTCCACGTCCCTGCCACACTGCTCCCCTTGCTCTCCACGTCCCTGCCACACTGCTCCCCTTGCTCTCCACTTCCCTGCCACACTGCTCCCCTTGCTCTCCACGTCCCTGCCACACTGCTCCCCTTGCTCTCCACGTCCCTGCCACACTGCTCCCCTTGCTCTCCACGTCCCTGCCACACTGCTCCCCTCGCTCTCCACGTCCCTGCCACACTGCTCCCCTCGCTCTCCACGTCCCTGCCACACTGCTCCCCTCGCTCTCCACATCCCTGCCACACTGCTCCCCTTGCTCTCCACTCCTCTGGCACACTGCTCCGCATGGTACCCACTTCTCTTGCAGACTGCTCCGCATAGTACCCACTTCTCTCGCAGACTGCTCCGCATGGTACCCTCTTCTCTCGCAGACTGCTCCGCATGGTACCCGCTTCTCTCGCAGACTGCTCCGCATCATCCCCACTTCTATCGCAGACTGCTCCAGGTATCTGGTATTTTCACTTTAGAAGGGGGCTACTTCAATTAGAAAAGGTTGTTCAGGTAGTGGACAACCCCTATTGAGTCATTGTAAAGGGTTTATCCCTATTAAAAAAAAACAACTTTGGCCTGTAGGCTTAGTTACCTGTAAAAAAAAAAACCTGCTTTAATTACTCTCCCTGGGTTGAGTGCCGATTCTCAGCCTCTACATTGGTCACGTTGATAGCGGTACAGCCAATCACTGCTGATGTAAACAGCACAAGCTGCTGATTTCATTTTATGGGTAAACTGTTTTAGGTAGGAAACGTCTTTAATTTCTTGGAAAAGGGGTAAAAATGATTATCCGGGAGGAGTCTGGAAGAGGACAGAGGCGACTGGAGGAAGGAGTCTGGAAGAGGACAGAGGCGACTGGAGGAAGGAGTCTGGAAGAGGACAGAGGCGACTGGAGGAAGGAGTCTGGAAGAGGACAGAGGCGACTGGAGGAAGGAGTCTGGAAGAGGACAGAGGCGACTGGAGGAAGGAGTCTGGAAGAGGACAGAGGCGACTGGAAGGAGGAGTCTGGAAAAGGACAGAAGCGACTGGAAGGAGGAGTCTGGAAAAGGACAGAAGCGACTGGAAGGAGGAGTCTGATGGAGGACAGAGGAGTCTGGAGGGAGGAGTCTAGAGGACAGGTGACTGGAGGTAGGAGTTTGGAGAAGGACAGGTGTTTGGAGGAGGATAAAGGTGACTGGAGGGAGGAGTCTGGAGGAAGACAGAGGCGACTGGAAGGAGGAGTCTGGCGGAGGACAGAGGCGACTGGAGGAAGGAGTCTGGAAGAGGACAGAGGCGACTGGAGGAAGGAGTCTGGAAGAGGACAGAGGCGACTGGAAGGAGGAGTCTGGAAAAGGACAGAAGCGACTGGAAGGAGGAGTCTGGAAAAGGACAGAAGCGACTGGAAGGAGGAGTCTGATGGAGGACAGAGGAGTCTGGAGGGAGGAGTCTAGAGGACAGGTGACTGGAGGTAGGAGTTTGGAGAAGGACAGAGGTGTTTGGAGGAGGATAAAGGTGACTGGAGGGAGGAGTCTGGAGAAGGGCAGAGGTGACTGGAGGAAGGAGTCTGGAGGAGGACAGAGGCGACTGGAAGGAGGAGTCTGGCGGAGGACAGAGGAGCCTGGAAGGAGGAGTCTGGAAGAGGACAGAGGCGACTGGAAGGAGGAGTCTGGCGGAGGACAGGTGACTGGAGGAGGACAGAGGTGACTGGAGGGAGGAGTCTGGAGAAGGACAGAGGTGACTGGTGGAAGGAGTCTGGAAGAGGATAGAGGCGACTGGAAGGAGGAGTCTGGCGGAGGACAGGTGACTGGTGGGAGGAGTCTAGAGGAGGACAGGTGACTGGTGGGAGGAGTCTAGAGGAGGACAGAGGTGACTGGAGGGAGGAGTCTAGAGGACAGGTGACTGGAGGGAAGAGTCTGGAAAAGGACAGAGGTGACTGGAAGGAGGAGTCTGGCAGATGATAGAGGAGTCTGGCAAAGGACAGAGGTGACAGGAGGGAGGAGTCTGGAGGAGGACAGAGGCGACTGGAGAGAGGAGTCTGGAAGAGGACAGAGGCGACTGGAGGAAGGAGTCTGGAAGAGGACAGAGGCGACTGGAGGAAGGAGTCTGGAAGAGGACAGAGGCGACTGGAGGAAGGAGTCTGGAAGAGGACAGAGGCGACTGGAGGAAGGAGTCTGGAAGAGGACAGAGGCGACTGGAGGAAGGAGTCTGGACGAGGACAGAGGCGACTGGAGGAAGGAGTCTGGACGAGGACAGAGGCGACTGGAGGAAGGAGTCTGGAAGAGGACAGAGGCGACTGGAGGAAGGAGTCTGGAAGAGGGCAGAAGCGACTGGAAGGAGGAGTCTGATGGAGGACAGAGGAGTCTGAAGGGAGGAGTCTAGAGGAGGACAGAGGTGACTGGAAGGAGGAGTCTGATGGAGGACAGAGGTGACTGGAGGGAGGAGTCTAGAGGACAGGTGACTGGAGGGAAGAGTGGAGAAGGACAGAGGTGACTGGAAGGAGGAGTCTGGCAGATGATAGAGGAGTCTGGCAGAGGACAGAGGTGACAGGAGGGAGGAGTCTGGAGGAGGACAGAGGTGACTGGAGGGAGGAGTCTGGAGAAGGACAGGTGACTGGAGGGAGGAGTCTGGAGAAGAACAGAGGTGACTGGAGGGAGGAGTCTGGCAGATGATAGAGGAGTCTGGCGGAGGACAGAGGTGACGAGGGAGGAGTCTGGAGAAGAACAGAGGTGACTGGAGGGAGGAGTCTGGAGGAGGACAGAGGTGACTGGAGGGAGGAGTCTGGAGAAGGACAGAGGTGACAGGAAGGAGGAGGCTGGCGGATGATAGAGGAGTCTGGCATAGGATAGAGGTGACAGGAGGGAGGAGTCTGGAGGAGGACAGAGGTGACTGGAGGGAGGAGTCTGGAGGAGGACAGAGGTGACGAGGGAGGAGTCTAGAGAAGAACAGAGGCGACTGGAGGGAGGAGTCTGGAGGGAGGAGTCTGGAGGAGGACAGAGGTGACTGGAGGGAGGAGTCTGGAGAAGGACAGAGGTGACTGGAAGGAGGAGTCTGGCGGATGATAGAGGAGTCTGGCGGAAGACAGCGGTGACTGGAGGGAGGAGTCTGGAAGAGGACCGAGGTGACTAGAGGAGGACAGCGGAGTCTAGAAGAGAACAGAGGAGTCTGAAGGGAGAAGTGTGGAAGAGGACAGAGGAGTTGGAAGAGAGGAGTGTGGAAGAGGAGTGATATGTCTGGAGGAGGACAGTGGAGTCTGAAGGTAGGAGTCTGGAGGACAGAGGAGTCTTAAGGGAGGAGTCTGGAGGAAGACAGCGGAGTCTGGAGACGTGTGGACTCTGGAGGACTGGGGAGTCTGAAAGGAGGAGTCAGGAGGAGGATAGGAGTCTTAAGGTAGGAGTCTGGAAGAGGACAGTGGAGTCTGGAGGACAGATGTGACTGGCAGCAGCTCACATAGAGATCAGAGCAGCGCTTGGCTGGGTGTTCCTGTGTATGGAGGATTAAATATGCAAGTTGCATTTTCAGGGATGAAGAGTACTAGAACTCTATACTCCTGATGCAAGCAGCAATCCTACAAGTCACAATCAACCCTTTAATGAGTTGTGCAATATGACTTAGGATAAAAGCCAAATCAGAATCTCAATTTGCAGACACGGTGTTTCGGGCTGTTGGCCCTCATCAGTGCAAAGTATGAGAACTGATTTGGCTAGATGAGAGGCTCTGGACTGAGGTCTAAGGGGCAATGCTTCTCCTTGTGGAGAGTGACATATCTGCTCCTGCACGTCAAGGTAAGGAGGCTTATTCGCTGTGCAATGTTCCTCTGGCCTCTCATCTAAGCAAATCAGATGTAACTTTGTACTGACGAGGGGCAACAGCCCCAAAACACTGTGTCTGCAGACTGAGATTGTGATTTGGCTTTTATCCTAAGTTATATTGCAAAGCTCATTAAAGGGTCGATTGAGACGTATAGGATCGCTGCTTCCAACAGGTGGCGCTATAGAGTTCAAGTCCTCTTCTTCTTTGAAGAGACAATTTGCATGTGTATGGAGGAGTCAGTGGACAGAACTCGGTCGCTTTCTAACGTACAGGGGGCTTTAGGTCCCTACATATGACAGCGGGGTCCGTATGTGGCGGCCTCCTCATGGTGAGCAGTGTATCCCGTATTTATATAAGGTGTGGTACAGTATGGAGCGCGGCGGCTGGCATTATTCTTTGTGTGCCTCTGCTATGAGACCTCTTTTATACAGTAGCACTGATTTTTACCTGACACGCTATTGGACAGCGCTACACGTGATCCACATCTTCCGGCTGCAGCTGGCCAATAGTAATTCACAGCCTGGGGTCCGCGCCTCCGCTGTTACCATGGAAACACACTTCCGCGTTCCACAGGCCGCTCGCGGCTTCCGGGTTGGTTTCTCCGGCCTCCGGGCCTGGGTCTTAGAGCCGTCATGTTCTACACGGTGTGGGGCTTCGGGTGCGGGATCAGGACGGTGCACACGCTGCTGACGTGCGGGGTGACTCTGCTGCTGCTCCTGCACCACACCGGTCAGTACGTGCCGCATTCCTCTACCACGTGCCCTGTCTGCAGTCCTTTCATATCCTGGGAAAGCTGGGTGCCAATATGGCCGCCACTCCGGCTCCTGCAGGGCGGGCACCTGCTTTCCCCTCATTCCTGGCTGTGCTGGGGACTTGTCTTTTCCTCTGTTCTCTGAGGCGGTGAGGACGGGGCGTTATTCATAATTCTCACCATTCTGGGAAATACACGTTTTCATCGCTTTATATTACATTTGGGCTCCATGTGTAGCGCCCGACCCCTGGAGAGCCCGAACCTCGGAGTGAGAGCCCAACACCCCCAGAGAGAGCGCCCGACCCCCCACCACCGGACAGCCTGACGCCCCCTCCATCCCCCAGAGCGCCCGACCCCCGGTGAGCCCAAACCCCGGAGAGCCCGACCCCTAGAGCGCCCGACTCCCCTGGAGAGCCCGGGGGTGAATGTTCTGTACAGGATAAATAATTGTGTATTTTCGCACCGTTCCGGGCTTGGCGGTTGGCATCACCATTGTGTGAACTGGCCTCTACATTTCATTATTCCCGAGCTGAGAATAAGAAGGGATTAAAGGGATATTCCCGAAATAAGTCATCTCCCCATCCATAGACTATGGGTATTGTGCTGATCTCCGGGGGACCACCGGCTGCAACCCACCGATCCCGAGAGCAGCTGGAGCCCAGTCCTGGATGAGGTGGAGATTCCGGTGATTGCAGAATAATATTATTATTATTATTATTAATAAAACATCAATTCTATTAAAAACCTAAACAAGGAATAAACCAAAAACACTAAGCCAATTCTGTATAACCATAATATGGGTCACACGTTGCTGCCCAGAGAGAACCGCCACCAAATCCTCTCCAGAGGGCGGACAGCAGGACGGGGGCATCAAGGGCACAAATAGGGGGCGACTAACGGGCCAAATCAGAACCAGTCTGATGACAAAGTGACCTATATCAGTCCCGCAGACACTTGCCACTGAGGTTGGTACCCTAACAGTCTATATAGCGCCCCCACTCAGCGATGGCTGCAGATGTGCACATACAGGATTGATGCTCATCTTATACAGATCCCCCTGTATCCAGAGACCACCTCTGCTGGCTCCATCCCCGCGGTTCCTGTCGGAGGCTCCAGGTCTCATTGCGTTTCCCCATTGGTAACTTGGGTTGATCAGGAGACATAGGTGCAGGCTCCATATCCAGAAATCGTGACCTGGAAGTGGGCGTGTCCACGGGCAACATAAACCGCCCCTCTAAGTGTAAACCAGGCTGCACCAGGGATTAAAGGGGATATCCAGTACTGAAAACTCTATATTTACATCAGAGCAGGTACTGTGATAAAGGGAGAAAAATTACAGTTACTTTTTAAATTGCCTTATAAATGACTTTTAACTCCATCTCTGCGGCAGTCTTTGGGGCAATCATGTGCCACACATCCACAGTCTCTGGCCTAATCTGGGATTTTTTGTATGAGACTGCTGAGGCTGGTGATTGGCCGCAGCGGTCACTTGAATGTTACAGTGGGAGATTTCCACAGCAAAGTTAATAAGAACTGTCAGGGATCACCATGGGGGAGAAGAATTAAATGTTGACTAGTTGTTAATTTTTTTATTTTAGCACATTCCCTAATTTCATACATTTAACAAAAAAAAATAAATCCTTGGATTTTCCCCTGAAAAATAAACTGTAGCTGTCTGGAGCCACCACTAGAGGGAGCCTGGGACCTTACTGCATACTGGTATGGTAGTGAGATCAGTGAATGCAGTGAGCTCCCCCTTGTGGCAGCTGCTGGAATTTCTCTATCCCAGTGGCCATTCGGGGGGGATTGGAGCTCTGTAAAATGAAGTGACCACAGAGGACTCCTTACATACTGCTGGTGTTTGAAGCTTTGCTTTCTTTTAACCCTTTCTTCTTTTTTTTCAGATCTCTCTTCCCAAGAGAATGTCTGGATCCATCTGCAGCCGCTCGTGTTTGTGTTGATGGTCACATGCTCCACGGCGCTGTATTATGGAGTGTCGCTCATGGACCCGGGCTATGTGCTTTCAGACTGTGATGAGAAGGTATAACCCTTGTGTGTTGCTGTATGACCTTGTGAATGCAGCTGAGCCTCAGCCCACTAATATATCTGTCGTCTGTCAGTATCCTCTCTCCGCAGAGAACGACAGGCAGGAGAAGACGTCGCTGAGCCCCGGCGCCGTGAGGATGAGACGCTGTGGATATTGCTTTTTAAAGGTGCAGTTCCCCCTTCCCTTTATGATATTTATTGGGCCTAATGCGATCACAAAATTTTGCTGGCTCTAGTCCCCACTAGAGGGAGCTCCTTACATATAACTGTATGCAGCTAATGGGAGCTGTGTAACTGCATACAGTGAGCTCCCCCCTAATGGTGGCACCAGGCAGCCAGAATATTATTATTTAATGACACCCCTGGGTTAGAAATGTTAGTTTTCACAATTTCCATTTTATATCTCAAACCAATTTCCAAGGAGTTCCTTTTACTTTAAAGTAGTAGTTTCCCAGCTGTTAAAAAAACACCATCTCCCTGCGGATGTAAGGGCATGCTGGGAATTGTAGTGTGAATTGGAGATCACTGCTTTAAAGGAGTGTGTCGTTTGTTTGTGTGTATGTTAATATACACTGCTCAAAAAAATAAAGGGAACACTTAAACAACAGAATATAACTCCAAGTGAATCAAACTTCTGTGAAATCAAACTGTCCACTTAGGAAGCAACACTGATTGACAATCAATTTCACATGCTGTTGTGCAAATGGAATAGACAATAGATGGAAATTATTGGCAGTTATCAAGACACCCTCAATAAAGGAGTGGTTCTGCAGGTGGGGACCACAGACCACATCTCAGTACCAATGCTTTCTGGCTGATGTTTTGGTCACTTTTGAATGTTGGTTGTGCTTTCACACTCGTGGTAGCATGAGACGGACTCTACAACCCACAGAAGTTGCTCAGGTAGTGCAGCTCATCCAGGATGGCACATCAATGCGAGCTGTGGCAAGAAGGTTTGCTGTGTCTGTCAGCGTAGTGTCCAGAGGCTGGAGGCGCTACCAGGAGACAGGCCAGTACACCAGGAGATGTGGAGGGGGCCGTAGGAGGGCAACAACCCAGCAGCAGGACCACTACCTCCGCCTTTGTGCAAGGAGGAACAGGAGGAGCACTGCCAGAGCCCTGCAAAATGACCTCCAGCAGGCCACAAATGTGCATGTGTCTGCACAAACGGTTAGAAACCGACTCCATGAGGGTGGTATGAGGGCCCGACGTCCACAGATGGGGGTTGTGCTCAAAGCCCAACACCGTGCAGGACGCTTGGCATTTGCCACAGAACACCAGGATTGGCAAAGTCGCCACTGGCTCCCTGTGCTCTTCACAGATGAAAGCAGGTTCACACTGAGCACATGTGACAGACGTGACAGAGTCTGGAGACACCGTGGAGAGTGATCTGCTGCCTGCAACATCCTTCAGCATGACCGGTTTGGCAGTGGGTCAGTAATGGTGTGGGGTGGCATTTCTTTGGACTGCCGCACAGCCCTCCATGTGCTCGCCAGAGGTAGCCTGACTGTCATTAGGTACCGAGATGAGATCCTCAGACCCCTTGTGAGACCACATGCTGGTGCGGTTGGCCCTGGGTTCCTCCTAATGCAGGACAATGCCAGACCTCATGTGGCTGGAGTGTGTCAGCAGTTCCTGCAAGATGAAGGCATTGAAGCTATGGACTGGCCCGCCCGTTCCCCAGACCTGAATCCGATTGAGCACATCTGGAACATCATGTCTCGCTCCATCCACCAACGTCACGTTGCACCACAGACTGTCCAGGAGTTGGCGGATGCTTTAGTCCAGGTCTGGGAGGAGATCCCACAGGAGACCATCCGCAACCTCATCAGGAGCATGCCCAGGCGTTGTAGGGAGGTCATACAGGCACGTGGAGGCCACACACAATACTCAGCCTCATCAGGAGCATGCCCAGGCGTTGTAGGGAGGTCATACAGGCACGTGGAGGCCACACACAATACTCAGCCTCATCAGGAGCATGCCCAGGCGTTGTAGGGAGGTCATACAGTCACGTGGAGGCCACACACAATACTCAGCCTCATTTTGACTTGTTTTAAGGACATTACATCAAAGTTGGATCAGCCTGTAGTGTGTTTTTCCACTTTAATTTTGGGGGTGACTCCAAATCCAGGCCTCCATTGGTTAATAAATGTGATTTCCATTGCTGATTTTTGTGTGATTTTGTTGTCAGCACATTCAACTTTGTACAGAACAAAGTATTCAATGAGAATATTTCATTCATTCAGATCTAGGATGGGTTATTTGAGTGTTCCCTTTATTTTTTTGAGCAGTGTGTGTGTGTGTGTATATATATATATATATATATATATATATATATATATATATATATATATATATATATATATATATATATATATATATATATACATATGGTTTTCAAAGCTTATTCATGCATATAGAGCTATTGTGCAGCGCTGCTTGCTGTCAGTGAATGGTAACATTCTTGATGAAGACTGAAGAACAAAGTTTATTTTTAAAGATGTTAAATAAAAATGAACAGTAACTGGGCGTTGTCCTGGGCCTCGCTGACACATCTTCATGCATCTGATCAGGAGGGATGCTGATCCCCGGCAGTGTGATACGTCATTATGGCCATTGATGTCGTTTTTCTGGAAAAAGTCCCTTAAATTAATCTCGTCTCATCCCACAGCAGCCGATGAGGGCTCGACACTGCAAATCCTGCCAGCGCTGTGTGCGGAGATACGACCATCACTGCCCATGGATTGAGAACTGTGTAGGGGAGAAGAACCATCGAGTCTTCATCTTGTACTTGGCTCTTCAGCTGCTGGTGCTGCTCTGGGCCGTCCACATCGCATGGTAAGAGAAAAGGACATCCCATACCCACATTACATATCCCAGATTACATCCCGTGGTGATACATTTATGTACACAGTGACTGCACCAGCAGAACAGTGAGTGCAGCTCTGGAGTATAATACAGGATGTTACACAGGATCAGTAATGTAATGTATGTACACAGTGACTGCACCAGCAGAATAGTGAGTGCAGCTCTGGAGTATAATACAGGATGTAACTCAGGATCAGTAATGTAATGTATGTACACAGTGACTGCACCAGCAGAATAGTGAGTGCAGCTCTGGAGTATAATGCAGGATGTAACTCAGGATCAGTAATGTAATGTATGTACACAGTGACTGCACCAGCAGAATAGCGAGTGCAGCTCTGGAGTATAATACAGGATGTAACTCAGGATCAGTAATGTAATGTATGTACACAGTGACTGCACCAGCAGAATAGTGAGTGCAGCTCTGGAGTATAATACGGGATGTAACTCGGGATCAGTAATGTATGTACAGTGACTGCATCAGCAGAATAGTGAGTGCAGCTCTGGAGTATAATACAGGATGTAACTCAGGATCAGTAATGTAATGTATGTACACAGTGACTGCACCAGCAGAATAGTGAGTGCAGCTCTGGAGTATAATACAGGATGTAACTCAGGATCAGTAATGTATGTACAGTGACTGCATCAGCAGAATAGTCAGTGCAGCTCTGGAGTATAATACAGGATGTAACTCAGGATCAGTAATGTAATGTATGTACACAGTGACTGCACCAGCAGAATAGTGAGTGCAGCTCTGGGGTATAATACAGGATGTAACTCAGGATCACTATTGTAATGTATGTACACAGTGACTGCACCAGCAGAATAGTGAGTGCAGCTCTGGAGTATAATGCAGGAGGTAACTCAGGATCAGTACAGGATCAGTAATGTACAGGATCAGTAATGTATGTACACAGTGACTGCACCAGCAGAATAGTGAGTGCAGCTCTGGGGTATAATACAGGATGTAACTCAGGATCACTATTGTAATGTATGTACACAGTGACTGCACCAGCAGAACAGCGAGTGCAGCTCTGGAGTATAATACAGGATGTAACTCAGGATCAGTACAGGATAAGTAATGTAATGTATGTACACAGTGACTGGAGCAGCAGAATAGTGAGCACAGCTCTGGAGTATAATACAGGATGTAACTCGGGATCAGTAATGTAATGTATGTACACAGTGACTGCACCAGCAGAATAGTGAGTGCAGCTCTGGGGTATAATACAGGATGTAACTCAGGATCAGAACAGGTTAGAGTGGGATGTAAAAGTTTGGGCACCCCTGGTCTAAATTACTGTTATTGTGAACAGTTAAGCAAGTTGAAATGATTTCTAAAAGGCCTAAAGTTACAGATGACACATTTGCTTTGTATTTTAGGCAAAAAAAATCTATATATATTTTCATCTTTCACATTTTAAAAATTATGAAAATGGGCCGATGCAATAGTTTGGGCACCCTTGGAGATTTGTTGCTTAGGTAACTTTGACCAAGTTTTCAGACCTTAATTAGCCTGTTAGGGTTATGGGTTGTTCACTATCATGGTTAGGAAAGGCAAGGTGATGCAAATTTCCCATCTTTATAAAAACCCAGCCTCCTCCTTATCCTTTTTATTTCATTTTTTTTCTTGTTTAAGAAACATCTTTCTACAGGATCTTGTCAAATGACCTGTACAGACACAGATGGCAGATAATCTGCTACATACCTACAGCCGTCACTAGGGGGAGCTTCCTGCATTCTGAATTAGTGTGCAGTAAGCGCCCTCTAGTGGCTGCTGTTGGTATTCAGCATGGTTTATCTGCAGAGGAGCTGGAGCTTTGTCCTACAGTGGGGCAGGATTTTGATCTATGCAGATCGTAGATAATAAAGCAGTGTGTAATCCTGGATATCCACTGTGACGTAGGTGTGAATACCACAGGCGGGCACTACCCACGTGCCAGCACCTTGCTACGTTGCACTCTCCTGGATGATGTGAATAGACGTTTTCTTTGTACAGGTCCGGACTTCACCCTGTAGGGACCTGGGGCGAGTGGCTGCGCACCAACATCTTCTTGCTGGCAGCGTTGGTTGTGATGGTGGTCTGCACCGTGGTGGTGAGTCTGCTGCTCGTCAGCCACATGTACCTCATCTCCTGCAACGTCACCACCTGGGAGTTCATGTCCCACCATCGCATCGCCTACCTGAAGCAGTGCGACCCCGACACTAACCCCTTTGACCGAGGCCTCATCCGGAACTTGTGGAGCTTCTTCTGTACGTGCGGTAACGTGGTCTGGGAACGGGTTTATTTCAGAGACACCATTAACACAGTGTGAACCTGGACCAGAGATGGGGAAAGAACAAGCTGACCCCTAAGTGAAGGGGTTGGATAACACTGAGCATGCCCCTTGGTTATTGCTGTAGGGTACCCTCGCCACCTCTACCCACTAGTATTGACCATGGCGCCTCTGAGGACACATCAGACCCCGCTGTAAACGGACAGAATAATAGCCAAAGACCAGTACAGATGGGGGCGGCACTGCTATGCATCCAAAAACAGTGTTCACAGCCCTATGTGTTTCCATAGTTCCGTATTACAAACTACCTGTCCAGTATGATCCTGCAAGACGAGAGAACACGCGGCCTGGAGGACCCTCCACTGCAGGATCAGTTTGGTTGAGGTCTGTTCTTACCCTAGAGACACAGAAATCCGCAGAGGAGCTGTGTACACAAAACCATGCTGTAGTCAAGTCTCATTCATTAACATTGGTGGAATATGTTGAAAAGGGGATTTTCAAGTGTTTGAGACCAATCGAGAGCCATTCTGGTAAGAAATCAGTCGTGAGGAAGATGAGATCTGGAAGCTGACTTTACGGCTTTTTGTTTCACAGTAGCCATAGACGTATACAGGGGGTCGTTGTCTAACTTTGCCCCCTATACAGTTCTGGGAGGTCCATCCATCATGGACCCTGCTCATCTCTGCCAGACAGCACTATGGCTCTTATATTCCCACTATGTGACGGCAGGACCCCCGTGTCTGCGCCTCCAGTCTCTCTCTTGGTAGAGAAGTCTATACTGTGTAAGACGCTGCCCGGCGATGAGGCCGGAGAACGGCACTGATTATTTTTATAGATTTGTGCTGCCAGGTTTAGAATTGATTTAATAAAGACTTTACCTATATTTTCTGTCTTGTGTGTGAACAAAGGTCGGCAAGATATTCCACATAGAACACACAAATCCTTGACTGGGGTATTATCTTGTTAAAATTGCAAAATTCTTATTAAAAATCCTGTGTTTTTGGGAACAGAGGGACTTTTAATTTTATAGTTTGCTGCTAGTTGTCCAGGTTCCCGACCACCGCTGCAGACAATCAGTGGGCACTGGCAGTGCTGACAAGCTCTTCGGTTTAGAGCTTGTAAGTGCTGCTATAATGCTGGCCGGATGCAGACTGCCTCAGTCCTCTTCTGCTTGCAGCAGAGGAGGACACACAGTTCAGACCCGCAGTCACCATCCTTGCAGGTCTGAACTGAATCTTCGGGAGTGCACCGCCACCTGCCGAGCAGGAAGCCGGGAGGTAGAGGAGCAGTGCGCTTCTGCAGAACTTTCATGAGACAACCCTAATCACTATTCGGAGGTCATGAAAGCTTTAGGTCTGACCCCCGGGATCCCAATCGATCATAAGTCCCATATCTCACCCCTCTGTGTGTGACTGGACCAGTAGTGCACCTGACCACATGGAGACTTAGAGACCCCCATTCTTATGACTGGCGTGGGTCCCAGCTGTAAGAACCCTATTGATTAAACATCAGGGATTTTTGCCTCCTTCCAGAAATATCTCTTCTCCTGTCCATGGACTATATGTGGTCCTGCAGCTCAGGCTTAGGAGGCGCAGTAGTACCTCACACAACCCGAGGGTAGCGCTGTTTTTATAATCTTTACAGAAGCGGGTTGCAGCCAAACATCACATCTCAGGTTTATTAGTGCACAGGACGGTGCGATTCCTCCAGACACGTCAGCGGTCAATATTGCGTTATGTATTTAAAAGTCCTCCCTGTGTCTTTTAAAGGGGCCGCGCGCCTGATTATCAGGTCACCAAAAATAAAAACACACAATACCGATCTCTATATATTACTATCATACACGTGACGCCAGCGGTCACCCCCACCCTCCTAGGAGTTTTCTTCTGTTACATTTTCCTTCATTTGTACACTTGTCCTCCTCCCTGGACAACGTCAGGGGTAACGAAATGTATGGATTTAATTAAAGGGGCGGTTGGAAATCTCACACAGCTATTTTCCATAAGTCTGTAAAGTCTTTTAATGACTGAGTGACTCAGCCATCATGGCCGCCAATCGCCCGGCAGCGCAGGTCTCTAGAACATCCCTTTGGCACAGAGATCAGCAGCTGTCGTAAAGCTAAGATCTGGTCCAGATATCGGTGTCACGGCTTCTGCGCCCCAAGAAGAAGGTCTGAGATAAAGTCAAAGTCCTGGAAGAGAACGTGGTCCGCAGCGGTCAGGGGACGAGGGTCGTCAGACGGAGACAGCACAGGTCTCTGCCCGGTGAATTCTTCATCGAAGTTTCGGACGTCAAAGGGGTCATTTAAGGCCGGTACGAAGGGCGGCTGCAGCCTGCGGGCGAACAGGGCCCCCCAGTCTATCTCCTGTATTGGGGCAAACAGACGGAAGGTCAATGGTGGAAGAGCTAAAGAATTCAGTAGTTTATATTGCTGAGGTTGTAAAGGGGCTATAAAACTATGGGGTACGCTCTACTCGCTGTTATCAGCCATGAGTGGGAACAAAGTGACTATTTTATCACTGATCCCATTGAATAATAAAGGCTCCCTGCTTTAGGTGATAGAGGATACATCTCAGTACCTGGTAGAACGGTTGTGTCTTTATCTCTTCTGCATCCCCAACTCCGGCCCCGAGACGGCGATCTGGCGTTTTACGAAGTAACTGAAAAAAAAAACGAAGTTAAAGGGGTTCACACCATCCCCCTAAAATATGACAACACTTATTTCCTTAGTCCTAAATAGCTCCATCTTCAAGTGATCTGAAATACTCTGTGCTGCTGTGGACCCTGCCGGTTCCTGCCGCATTAACAGGTTGGTTTCTCGGACATCAGCCCCCTCCGCACCGGCTGCCGTCACTCAGCAGCTGTGATGGGTCCGAGCTTCTCTAATGTATAGTGTCCATTAGAATAAATCCCATACAGCCCCCCGGCCTTACACCCCGGTGTAGTTCTGCTATTGGATGCCTGATGTCATACTAGGCGTGAGATAATGCCCAGCCAGCCCATACAGGAGACTAGCCGCCATCTGTCACCCACCTTCCGTATAATGTTGATGGCCTCGGTGGCCAGGAAGCGTGGGTAGCGCACTTCTTCATTCACGATACTGTCAAACACCTCCTCTTCATCGTCACCAGGGAACGGGCACTAGAGTCAGCCAGAAATGACAGAGCGGGCATTATATAATGCTGGCGGTTGTGTGGAAGGAGGAGGCGGCGTAACATGGCTGGGTAGTGGGCAAATCTCATCCGTAGTGCCCAAGAGAAAACATCCAAAACCAGATGCCAACCAGCAGGTGAGACTATAGCAGGGAAGTAGGGTGTTTAACAAGTGCAGTACCACAAGCTGGCATCATCGTGGGTGTAACAGCAGGCATTATTTGCCATGGCACCTTGCTATGAGCGCTGCAGTGTGGGACATTGCCCAAGCACAGGGCGGCAGATCTCCTGGGTCAGGTCTTCTCACCTCTCCTACCAGCATCTCGTAGATCAGCACGCCCAGCCCCCACCAGTCCACAGCATGCGTGTACGACGTGTCTGTAAGAACCTCGGGTGCCAGGAACTCTGGCGTGCCGCAGAAGGTGCTGGTCCTGTCGCCATATCCCATACCTGAGAGACAATGTAAGAGAAGGGGAGGGGGTGAGAAATTATCTGTAAAATGGCCATACACAATGTCTGAAAAACGCAGATTTCTGCGGCACTGGATGACTGTGTTTGGGGGTCTCCGGACACAGACTGGCATGTTGCACAGGGGCACAGACGAGCGAGCATGTTGCATTGCAATGCTCGATCCATTGCTCTCAGGAGAGATAAACCGACATCAGAGGCGTTTGTCAGCGGCTCATTCCCCTCTCCCCATCAAAAACACATGCCAGCTCAGCTGTACCGAGTGCATGTGTATAAGGGATATGTCCGAAGGAATAGCTGACGGATAAATGCTCCTGAACGTGTACGGCCGGCCTCACCTTCCTTACAGAGCCCGAAATCTGCAATCTTCACAAAGCCGCTGGCGTCCATCAGTAAGTTATCCAGCTTCAGGTCTCTGAATTGGAAGCAGAAGGTTAAAACATTTCTTGCATATATCAGATATCATCACGTAGAGCCGACCAGAAAGCCATCCATGTGCTGACCTTTAATGGATGCACTATGGGAAATGCTTAGTATAACACTACATCTACCACAAGGCATCGCAGCACAGTATACGGGGCCGACGCCGGGCTGCAGCGGGGCCGACCGTGACATATGAGGTCATGAAACCTGATCTAGTGAATTATGACCATCTACAACAGGTGCAGACATCACGTAGATTCAGCAGGCGTTCATACCTGTAAATGATATTTTTCTGGTGCAGGAATTGGAGCCCCAGGACCACACAGGCGGAGTAGAAGCTGCCAGAAGAGAGGGTGTTAGTGACAGATGACAGACATGGCGGACGGAGGATGTCCTGCACATTATCTACCGTGCTGCGGGTTGTGGGAAGACGTTTGCATGTATGTGCATCATCAGATCTCCGCCCGGCATGTACTCCATGACAAAACAAGCGTGTTCTGGGGTCTGGAAGCATCCAAACAGGTTCACCAAGAACGGGTGCCCGGATGAATTCACCACCTCAAAGATCCGCTTCTCACACTGCAGACTGAATAGAAAGGGGCACAAAAAATGGTTATCATCAAGGTGGAGTGTGACAGGTGGCCTAGATGTGTCACCCCATGTATCACCAGAGGGGCACTGGGCACGTCATCCCGCACACATGCATCTCCAGCAGGCACAGGACAAGTCATCCCGCACACATGCATCTCCAGCAGGCACAGGACATTTCATCCCGCACACATGCATCTCCAGCAGGCACAGGACATTTCATCCCGCACACATGCATCTCCAGCAGGCACAGGACACGTCACCCCGCACACATGCATCTCCAGCAGGCACAGGACACGTCACCCCGTACACAGGCATCTCCAGCAGGCACAGGCCACGTCATCCCGCACACATGCATTACATGTACCAGTATTGGACACATCACCACACAGGGATATACAAGGATATACCTGTGAGGGTCACCCATATCCAGAGAACTGCAACTGAAGGCCTCCAGACACTTTAGAGTCTAGGTGGGCTTAACACATAACGATCTTGGTGGGACTAACTGACCGTCTAATGCGTATGGAGGCCACCTGACTGCCTTGACAGATTACATCAGGGCAGACAAGGATTGGCCATGTTGAATTTTGGCGGCCGATCCTTTTGTTCTTCTACAGTCACGGCCGGTGTTCACCTTTCAAACTCGTCTCTGCTCACGATCTCTCGCTTCTTCAGCGCTTTGATGGCGTACAGCTTTCCTGTCCTCTTATATTCCACCAGCAGAACCTAGAAAACATGGAGCAAATGCACATTATATAATACTCCATCTATTAGTGATTGAGACGCTCAGCGCTATGAGACTCAGACAGAAACGGAGGGAGGACAGCCGCCGGCCCTGCTGATTGCTTGCTATAAGGTCAGTGCTTAGAATCTCGTTTCCAGTCCTGTCTAGTAACTTCCACAACCAAGTGTGGAGAGGACAGGGCAGACGACGCGACGGGCAGACGTGAAGAGCATGCGGCTGTCTCCATATGACGAGTGGACACTTGTACCCTGACACCGCTCACACCGCATGCACCAAGCTCCTGCTTATAGCTACGTAGTTATAATAGCAATAGTGGGATCCCACATTACTAAACAAGGATTTGCACAATTGAAAGGACTTTTGGTAGAGTTCCCCTTTATTTCTCCAGTCAACGCCAGCAGACCATTACTGCAAGACCGGTCTCTTTGCAACTGTAGGTGATCCAATATGCAAATGCCGCCCATTATTTTACACGCAAAAGACGTGGTGCCATTTAGGCGGCTTCTTTACATAACCAAATCAGACTACAATGAGCTCCTGAGAGCGATCATTCCCCGGGCTCTGGACGGCTGGAAACTTGTATATGTGATATGACAGAGACAACACCGTGCACAGGACAGGCCGCAATGTACAGAGACGACTAATCATCCAACATCCAAGGAAATTCCAAAAATTGTCCCTATATCAGTATCCTGCAGACCGGCTGATCATTGGATGTGTATGGGGAGCTCCTGACTCTCCCCCAACAATGTGATGGATCGGGAAGGTAGACAAGTGTGGCGCTGTTTGAAGAAAAAAGGAGCCATGAGGCCGTCACCAACATTCCCTGACGCTTACCTTGCCAAAATGTCCCCTCCCTAGCACAGAAACGCAGGAGAAGTCATCCATCTGCAGCGTCTTTTTCCTGTAAGCAGAACATGCACAGATACGATGAGCAGCAACTTCCAGGCTTTTTTGCTTTCATATCTGATGCACCCTCAACAAACTGCAGCCCCCCCTACGGGCAGAAGAGACCAAAGTCTAAACCGCACTGTCACCAAAATCTGGACATGTCAGAGAGGGAAAAAAGTCAGAAGTGTTGATTTGTAGGGTCCGAGTCTATCGAATCTACAGAAAGCAGCTTGCGGCATTTCAGAACAGGGATCGGTTGGTTCCCAGAAGTCTAACCCCACCGATCCACAAGTGGTCACCAATCCTTTGGACCCATTAAAGATGCTATATATTACCTGAGAAGCTTCTGGGGCTCCGCAGCAGTCGGTGTGCTGCCGTCATCCGAGTGGATGCGCTTTATGGACTAAAACAGAAAGATGGTTATTTAAAATAAAAATAAAAAAAATTCAGAAATTTAGAGATGACAAAAGGAGGACGTCCATATAAAATCATTTCCCGACATGTCGTAGGAAAACATTAGAATCTGGATTTCTGTGAATATCCAATATGAAGGGGCAATGGCATGTACAAAACCGCCCAGACCCCTTTGGTTTTCCTTAAAGATCTCGGGAAATTTCCAAAATGATGTTCACAAAGGTTGTGCTAAAGACTTCTAATGACAAGAAGAAAAGGTGCCGAGGGGATGGGGGATGCCCTGCCGGCCTCCATAGCACGACTTTTCGGGAATGGGAGGCAGGTACACAGTCCTGGCTTGTAATGTCGTTATCTGCCGTCTACAGGACATGTTATAGGATAATGCTTCTAGGTGTGACCCATTATATGGCCGGTGGGGTCCACTGGCTGAGGCTTTCTCGTTATAGGGTCCGCAGCGCACACACCTTTACAGGCCCCTTACAAGAGTCTGGAGGAGTCACTTCTTTTTCCATCTCCAGTGGAAGGAACACCCGGGGAGGTTTGGGTGGGGGCTTCACTGAAGGGTCGTCATTGAAGGTCAATTTCTTTATGGGGAAAGTGCTGCAAGGAAGACAGATAAAAAGAAAGCGCACCATGTGAATTATTACCAAGAACTTGGCTGGTTTTGGTATCAGAGACCAGGGAGCAAGGAGCCGCCACCTTGTGCTACCCATTTCATCGCAATCAGCACCCACAAAATGACAGAAGTCCAATGAGGCTTCAAGCAATCTCAAAAAACTGTTTTGCTTGAGTACCAGGAACCTCAGGTCGCTAAAGACGCCCTACATCACTTGCTTCATAGCTGAGGATCTCCAACTGTTATAGGACTACAACTCCCAGGATGCCCTGGGAGCTGAGAGTTGTAGTCTCAAAACAGCTGGAGATCACACATCTAGGTTATTCCTGTAAATGTCGGTACTTCAGGAAGAAAACAACATGGCGGTAAGAACTCACCTGTCTGCACAACAAGCCTGGGCATCGGCTGTACTGGGTAGGGGAGGGCTAAGTGTGGTCATGGTGCCACATGGAGGGAGGATGCTCATCATCAGTCGGCCCCACGTGGCAAAATTTATGTTCATTTGAGTGGCCCGGAGGAAATCCTTTCCTAAAAAGAAAAAAAGAATGATTACTCAAAAGGAGTCATTCTAGACACGACGTATCCATGGCATAGCTGATAATGTACGTCTGAAGGGGTCTGACTACATAACTGAGAATGAGGGGTCCGAAGTTCCCAGTGTAAATGGAGCGGTGCTGAGCATATGTGACCGCTTCATTCACCGCCTATAGGATCAGTGGTCGCACATGCACAGTGCCATCTCGTCACATCTTGGGTCCCCTGTGCTTGTGATCAATGGAGGTCCCTGTGGTCAGACCCCCTGCCATCATATTTATAACCTACCCAGTGGGGAAATCTGTAATGGACACAAGTAGCCGCATCCTATGGGAGGGAGAGGACACGTACCTTTCTGCTTCGGGAATATGCGCTTTTGCCTCTGTACTTTTCCCCTCCTCTCAATCACAGGGTTGCAAAACATCATCTGAAACATAAAAGGAGGTTAAAAGACCACCCACCACCTATACGGCAGTTATATCTCATGCTGGGACAGCTGGGTGCTAGCCAATATGGCCGACATTACTGCTCGTCACCCAGATCTGCAAGAGGGGTAGTGACAGATCATAGTGCACCAATGGTTACCGGGGGCCACTGCCTACACCGAGCGGCCATGCACGAGTGATAAATGATAGCGACTGACTAGAATAAGACGAGGATGCCTGGCGTGGGCCAAGACCCCATGTGGGAATTTACTGCAGCTTTGTAGATCCCATGACTTGGTTACCTCAGCAAACAGCATGCCTTGTGGCTCCAGCTGCAGGCACAGCCCGTGCCGCTCGTTGTCCAAGAAGTCCTCTAAACGGACAAAGCGGATTGCGCACAGCTCCCGCCAGTCTCGCCAATGGATGGACAGCTCCAACTCCCGAGACTACGGGAGGAAAAGAAAACCATTAACAGACATAGAGCCAGCAATCATAAAGCCACTGGTGCAGCTCGTGCCACCATCACAGCCCTGACCCATGGCAAGGACTGGAATATCTGGCACCAAGACATTGGCAACGGATCCTTAGAACCTGCACGTTGCTCGGTGAGGCCTCCATAGATCATCCCACATAGCCGGGAGCACAACCGCAAGATCTGCCGCATAGCGAGAGGCCCCCCACCGCATATAGAGCCCTCCCCCGCTGAAAGACAGGTTCTTCTGCTGCTACCATCAACTCCAGCAACAGACATGTCCTTCTCTGCCCGTCAGCAGTAATAATATTATGGCCGATGTAGATATAGAAGAGCCATGGAGTCGGGACTTACCCGTTCTAGCTCGATGGTGAATCTTTGGTCCCAGCACTGGTTGTGAACTGGGCCCCAGTTAGTATGAGTGACTGGCTTGTTATCAACCTTCAGGACGCACATCACCTCTCCTATGGGAAATACCTTGGTTAGTGGGTCCCATTATGCTTATTTAGAGAACTGGGGGGGGGGGGGCGGGGGATCTGAGTGTCACCTTATATCTCTATGACCAAACAGTGATCTCCAACCTGTTGCAAAACTACAACTCCCAGCATGCCGGCTGTCAGGGGTTTGAGAGAATTGTAGTTTTGCAACACCTGGAGACCATAGCAGTAAAAATATAGATCTGGGAGGCATTAACCTTTGGGAACCAATACAAAGAAACCCAAAACCCATCTTGTTGGGGCTTCCAGATATTTACCACAGATCTCGTCTGACCGCAGGTATCTTGCAGATCCGCCCCGGCCATGACTGCTCCCTCCAGTCCGGTAACGCATGAAGTTTTTTGCCTCGTTAGGACTTCCATGACTCGGCGTCGCTCGAGATCGCCCAGGAACAGACTCCAGCAGACCCTGACAGCCCAAGATGTGGATCTCCAGAGTTCCTGTGAAGAGGAAGACATTCCCTTAGTAATCCTTATCTCCATTACTGCCCCCCCCCCCCATCCCGTGACTCCCCAGGGTACCAGTCAGTGCTGTTGGTTTAATGAGAGGGGTGAGGGCTTGGCGCAGACTTTGCTCTTTTCCCCAGACCCCTCCGGAGGTCGGACAGTTCTGCAGGTCTTGCTTGATGAGTGGCTGTTTGGGATGTCCGGTTGGAAGCTCCGCCAGGCAGCGCTCCAGAGACAGGCGGAGGAGGTCAATCTTCTGGCTGGACTCGTGCAGCCGCGACTGAGCCTGAAGACAAGAGACCAAGACGTGACAGAAGTGACTGAAGACTGGAGTCACACATGCTGGTCGTGATAATGTCAGGAGAATGGAAACATGAAGACAAGGCGAATATCCATCCAGCCTGCTGGAGCCACAAAATAATAATAATAGTATTGAAAGAAAACCGCTGCATAAAAAAATCCCAGTGTATTGAAAAATAAAAGGAGGCGAAAATCAACAACACAACATCACTAAATTGCATAAAAAAAATCCCAAAAGACAAACACTGCATTAAAAAAAAAAACTATGCAAAAAAAAAAACAACTTTGCATAAAAAGTGCTGCATTAGACAAAATAGCACTTAAAAAAACACTATACAGAAAAAAAGCACCACTAAAACAGCATAAAACAAAACATTGCATTCAATAAAGCAATTAAAAAAAAAAGCAAAACTCATTGCATAGTAAAAAAAAGAAAAAACACATCCGCGCATTAGCGTCAGTGCACATGATGCATGTTTGCTCTTGAAAGTTTTGTTGCGGAATGTTCTGCAGCTGTAAGGCCACGTTCACACATTCAGTATTTGGTCAGTATTTGTAAGCCAAAACCAGGAGTGGGTGAGATATACAGAAGTGGTGACGTGTTTCTATTATACTTTTCCTCTGATTGTTCCTCTCCTGGTTTTGGCTTATAAATACTGATGTAAAAATACTGACCACATACTGAACGTAGCCTTAAAATGAAAAAGATGAAAAAAAAAAAAAAAAAAAAAAAAAAAACCACACATTGGCCAGTTTTAGAAGTTTCCACATAAAAATAATCAGCAAATCTGCACGTTTCTCTTCTAAAGGCTGCTCTGTTACAAATACAGCGCCACCCCCGTTTAGAGGGGGTGTATGGTATTGCAGCTCAACCCTATGTACATTAGGACCTGAGCTGCAGTACCAGACTCAGCCAGTGGACAGGTGTGGCGCTGTTTCTGGATGTTTTTCTCATGCTGTATGACCCCCTTCATATTGATAAAACAGGGACCAACACTTCACCCTCCTCCATTAATCACCTCTGCCAAAGCCTTGCGATCCTGCACTTTGTGTCCTCCCAGTAGTTTTACCACGTTCTTTGCTCCCTCTGCGACCGCGGCCTCCACCCGTAGGTGGCGCCGCAGCTCCTCCAGTCGTAGCTCTAGTGGAGGGAGGGTGTCTGTGTCATGGAGCTCCGATGCCGACCCCGGGGACTGCGTCAGCTTCACAATCTGCATGCGCAGCAATTCTGTTTTTATCCGGCTGTCTTGAAGCATCTGCTGGGCCGTGCCCAGGAGCTTCCGGTCCTGGAATAGATGGCATATTCAGTGGTGTACCCACCATAGAGGAGACCACGGCACCGCGGTGAGGCCGGCACTGAGCTGCCCCAGCTATACATTCATAACAACATTGTGCTCACTTATAGCCACCACTAGGGGGAGTGCACTGCACATTTATACAGCTGTTTAGAGCCACATATGCAGCGCCATCTAGTGGTGGCTGCAGGATGTCAGAATTATCATTGATTTCTATGGCTGTAATGAGGCAAGTAGAGGATTTGGAGCGGTGAGACAGGAATCAGGATATCTATACATTTTGTAGCGGCCGTGTTTGGTACTGTGGCTCAGTCACATTTAAGTGAATCAGACTGAGCTACAGTACTGGGCACATCCACTACAATATGTATGGTGCAGCGCCAGATAAATAGGCCACAGCCCCATTAACCAGCTGATAAGATGGGGTGATGCGAGTCAGACCACCAGCATTCTCAGATTGATGACTTATCCGAAGAAATCTCTATTAATATTACAGTCCTGGAAAAAACCCTTGAAGCTTCAAATGAAGGTGGATTGTCCCTTTAAGAGATTGCCCCGGCATAGCTTCAGCCCTTAGTTCTGCTGCTGGTTAGGTTTTAGGTGATGACGATACAACTACATTCCCATCAGCAGCGCAACACTTCACTGATAAGGAGATGATGGACAGGCCTGACCGGCGCCCCCCGGGGGAAACGCCCAGCAGCCTCATCTGTGCGAGGCCGAATACCAGCTCAACTAGCAAGAAGTATGTGTAATGCAAGGGCGCCGAGCATTCCTGACATTACAACATACACCCGAGAGGGGCCCCCGGTACCACCACAACCACCGCGGAGTGACAAACCAGACCCCCATCTGCTCCATAGAGCGGGCACCGCCGGAAAGTGAGGAAGATACTTATTCCTGTGCTTCACTCCCTCATATACCAGCTCACGTCACAATTATACTCCAGAGCTGCACGGTTATTTGCATTTCCCGAGAATCTGGTTATACACCTGACTGAGCAGACGTCCGTGTTACTCGGGGCCGGTTCTCACCTTGGAGGCTCCAGTAGAAAACATCTGTATGATGTTCTCCGCTCCCTGCTTCACCTTGTGCTCGATGTGCAGCTGCCTCTTCAGGGCGTCCACCCGCCGCTGCCTTGGGTCGAGGCTTTGATCGAATATACAGTGATCGGGAGAAATCATCCCATCTGAAAACAGAACAGAAATCCTACATTACGCCTCATTGCACAGACAAAACTTTCCCGTGACCCAGAACGGAAAATCTGCTCCATTATAGAAGTATAAATCTCCAACCACTGGGGGAACAGCACCACTCCTGTTCACAGGTCATTTGTGGTATTACAACTCGGCTCTGTTCACTAAGCTGCAATACCAAACACAACCTGCACAAAAAAGTGGTGCCGTTTCTTTGGAAATAGAGTAACCCAACCCATTTGTTCTCCCTCCTGCCTTGTTTGCTGTCCTTCTCCATGATGACGATGCGGCCGTTGAGCTCCTGCAGTTGGCGGTGCAGCTCCTGTAAGCGGCGGTTGGAGGTCTTCAGCTGGCTCTCCACGTGGCTCTGGTGTTTCTTATCCGTGGACACTTTGCGTAAGTTCTCAGCCCCTTCCTTTATCTTCAGCTCCCTCTGGATCTCCCGTTTCAGTTGTTCCCGAGAGTCCTCCAGTTGCTGCTGGAACCCCGGATCCAAGATCAGCGATCCTCCATTCCTGATCTCCATCCTGTGGCTCACCTGCGGGTGACAATGAAGGGGTTAACAGCCAGGGCAGACGACTCGAATACACCTGTAACGCCCCAGGGCGACAGGAAATGAAGACGTACACCTGACTCCCCGGCATGATGAGAGTCCTACTCCTGCCTGTGTGTAGGGGAAGAAAAGTTATTAAAAAAAAAAAAAAGAGAGTTTGGAAAAGTTTACAGACGAGTCGTCATTTCCTGAATGCGGCTGAGTCAGATCGTCCAGGAGAGACTCCAACCTCAGGAGGTACAAAGGGGCAGTGTCCCGAAATACCTACCCCCTATGTAGAGCCAGGAAGCTGAGATAGGGGGCGCTGGAGTCAGGGTTACTGTATAGCAGCGGTACTCATCCCTGCGAGACCGGCGGCACGTCCGGACTGAATAGGAACGCCGCAGAATTAACCCCCTCCAGTCACACTGCTCTGCAGCTATAGTGAGACTACAACTTCCAGCATGCCCTGAGGTTGCAAACTTCTACAGTTAACAATCAAAAGCGGAATATATTGGCCACAACTGCGTAAGGAGGGAAGGGGAAGTGGGGGGCACTGGGCCAGCCATCTGTGCCCCTAATAATCTCAGATCCCTGCGCACAAGAGACACGAGCCCACCGGAGAGAAGAAAGAGAAATGGAGAAAGCAGAAGAAAACAAATCTGGTGAACGGAGCACAACGACCCGAGACAGGTGCAACAAAGGACCAAAGCATGCGCTCTGTATACACACATAGTGTTTTCCTCACCTTGCGTGACAATAAGTGCAACACGAGGCGAAGGAAGCCCAAACACTAGGGAAAAGGAGAGTGGAGACCCCTAGGCTGATCTAATATCATCCTGACTACCCTACCGTCCCTATATAGGTTCCACACCTATCGCCGAGCAGGAACCTAAACCCCGAATGTCCCTAGAGCTCAGCCCTAGATAGGGAGGGGACAGGGTGAGCACTAGTCAAGCCCCACTACAAACTAAAGAAAACAAGGTAGACAAAGGGGATACACTTAGCTTGAGCAGACACCAGAAAGATATCGCCAATTGTCCTCCAAGGGCACCATAGAAGAAACTAGCGAACTGCTAGTGCTCCAAGCCAACACAGAGGTACATAAACCTATCACCAGCACCTCTCTGGAGAAACAGAGTTTTTAACTATCAAGCAAGGGTGTGTCAATCAGCAGCAGAAAGTGGAGGTAGCTGCTGCGTCCTAAAGGAAGAAGGATACAATAACACCAAAGAGATGAGAGGATCAAGAAGGCGTCTGCAATGCCAAGCACAGTGACCTTCTGCAGCCGGCTCCAGAGTGACTGTCTCACATGACACACCCGTGACAGTACTCCCCCTTCTATGAGTGGCCTCCAGACACTCAGGACCAGGTTTCTCAGGATAAGAGGTGTGGAATGAACTAAACAATCTGGGGCATTCACCTCTGATGCCGAAACCCACATCCTTTCCTCTGGACATAACCCTTCCAGTGCACCAAGTATTGTAGAGAACGATGCTGGAGGCGAGAATCTACAATCCTCAAAATCTGAAAATCCAAATTACCATCAATCATTATTGGGGGCGGTGGCAGGGGAGAGGACTCAAGAGGTTCCACATATTTCTTGAGCAGCGACCTGTGAAACACATTATGGATCTTAATGCCCTGAGGTAGCTCAAGACGAAACGCTGCTGGGTTAAAGAAGTTGTCCACTACTTTATAATACCCCCCCAATGTATCCCCCTGGGGCCCTTAAGACTTTTTGTAAATACCTTTATGTTGCTGACAATGCCTGTGAGCGGCGCTATCGGTGGCCGCTCACAGGCATCATGTGACCCCCCACACTGACGTCACGACAAGTGAGGCATGACTCAGCGCTGGGGTCCCCGCGGTGGCTGCTGGGTTGTGGGCGGGGTTACCCCACCGCATCACACCCTGCATCCACTGCGCTCTTTCCCAATGAATGGGGAGAGGCAGAGTGTGCGGCGGATGCCGGGTGTGACGTTCGGGGGTAACCCCACCCACAGCCGGGCATCCACCTGGAACCAGGAAAATCGTGACCCCTGGCTGCTGCCAGCACTTGTTGTGACATCAGTGGATGTCAGAGTCGGCTGCAGCCGGGGGTCACGTGATGCCTGTGAGCGGCCAGTGATAGCGCCACTCACAAGCATTATCTGCAATGGAAGGTATTTACAAAAAGTCTTAGGGGCCCCGGGGGAGTAATATAAGTACTGGACAACCCCTTTAATGACGGCGCTTATTTTATAGGGACCAATAAACCTAGGTCCCAGCTACCAAGAAGGAACCTTCAACTTGATATTCCTAGTAGACAACCACACAAAGTCATTCACATTCAGGGTTCTGGCGAGCGTTTCCTGTCAGACATACCTTCGTACCTGTCACCCATGATAATTAAATTACTCAGAACCCCCTTCCACACCGAGGAAGCAAAACGTTCCTCCGAAGAAACTCCTGTAGCTCCTCCCCCACTAAAAGTACCGAACTGTGGGTGATAACCGTATGCACCAAAGAACGGTGACCGGCCGGTAGATTCTTGACGATGATTATTAATGGCAAATTCTGCCAGTGGTAAGTAGGATGCCCAATCCTCCGGATTTTCAGAGACAAAACACCTGAGGTAGGTCTCATTAGTTCTGATTAACGCGCTTTGTCTGTCCATTCGACTGAGGGTAGAAGACAGAGGAAAAGGACAGCAGCACCCCCAGTCGAGAACAGAATGCCTTCCAGAACTTAGAAACAAACTGGGACCCCCGATCTGACACCACATTGGAGGGAACCCCGTGAAGCTTCACGATCTCATTTATAAACACCTGAGCAAGAGTCTTTGCATTGGGAAGTGCAGGTAAAGCAACGAAGTGAACCATTTTACTGAACCTATCTACAACCACCAAAACCAGCGTTTTGCCTGCAGAATCTGGTAGGTCAGTAATAAAATCCATGGACAAGTGTGTCCATGGCCTGCTAGGGATAGGTAGCGGAAGAAGAGTACCAGACAGATAGGTATGCGATACTTTAGAACGTGCGCAAATACTACAAGCAGCTACGTGTTTAATCACATCCGGATGCAACCCCAGTCACCAAAAATGACGAGAGTGGAGGTCCGTGGTTGCCTTACCTCCTGGATGACCAGCAAGCACAGAGTTGTGATGTTCCTTAATTACTTTTCAGCGCAGATTAGATGGTACAAATAAGCTTTTTGAAGGGCAGGAGGCAGGGCCGTCCCTCTGGGCCATCTCACCCTGCAGTTCAGGGTACAATGCCGAAATGACTACCTCTTTCTGTAATATTGGGGCAGGGTTCTCATGGTCACCAGCACCAGGCAAGCTCCGGGACAACGCATCAGCCTTGACATTTTTGACCCCTGGACGGAAAGTGACAACAAAATTGAACCTAGGTGCAGTGGAAAGTGATTCTTTAAAGGGGAAAAAAAGCCTAGAGGGAGGCCTCAGACCATTTGGAAAAATCAGACCCTTTTTAGTCATGTCAGTGAGGGGTTTCACAATTACTGAATAATATTGGATACATTTCCGGTAAAAATTAGTCATACCCAGAAAACATTGTAGAGCCTTCAAGGTTCTCGGGACGGTCCCAATCAAGGACAGCACGGATCTTCTCCGGATCCATCCGAAAACCCGAAGAGGACAACAGGTACTCCAAAAACTGCACCTCCTGAACAGCGAAAACACATTTTTCGAGTTTTAGTTTGTTCTATCTTAATATCTGAAGCACCTGTCTAACATGCCCCCGATGTGTCTTAAAATCAGGTGAGTAAGCCAAAAGAACGCCCAGATAGACCACCAAATGATGGAAAATATAATTTATGAAATGCTGGAACACCGCAGGTGCATTGGTCAGACTGAAAGACAAAGCCAGACTTTCGAAATGCCCTTCAGGGGTATTGAACGCTGTCTTCCATTCGTCCCCTTCCCTGATTCTAACCAGATTGTAGGCTCCCCTTAAATCCCACTTGGAGAATACCTTAGCTCCCACAACCTGGCCGAACAAATCAGGAATCAGAGGAAAAGGGTATGGATCACGGATGGTAATTTGATTTAATTCCCGGAAATCTAAACAGGGACGTAGACCGCCATCTTTTCACGAAGAAGAACCTTGCTGCCACAGGCGAAGATGAGGGTCTGATATGTCCCTTCTCCAGACATTCCGCAATGAAATCCTTCATGGTTTGTCTCTCAGGGCCAGAAAGATTATACAGTCTGGACTTTGGTAGTTTAGCTCCGGGGGTCAGGTTAATAGGACAGTCATATGCACGATGAGGAGGCAATTCCTGACACCCCCTTTCAGAAAAAACATCCTCAAAACCAGTTAAAAATACAGGGGAGGTCTCTGTAGAGACAGTAGGAAGGGAAATATCTAAACAGTTCTCATGTTCTCATGGCAGTAATCTCCCCACTCAATGATCTCCCTGAATGGCCAATCCACCAACGGATTATGTTTCACCAACCAGGGTAGACCCAAAACAATTGAGATGGGAAGACCATCCAGGATATAGCAAGGAATTATCTCACAATGGACTGACCCCACCCTCAATTTTACATGTACAATCTGAGTAAATGCTTTCTGTGCAAGTGGTGCTGAGTCGATGGCAAAAACAGGAATGGTCTTAGCTAAAGTACAGCAAGCAAGACCATGAGTTCTCACAAACTCAGCATCAACCATGCTGACTCCGGCTCCATTGTCAACAAACACAGAAATTTTCTCAGTCCTGCTCTCTAGCACTACCTCTGTTGTCAGGACAAAGCGGGAACTGCATGTTGACTACAAACACACCCCTTGATTATCCAACTCCAGACTACCAAGGGTTAATCGAGTTTTATTTTGCTTAGGAATCAACAGGCCCCAATAAAATGTCCCTTTTTTCCACAAAAAAAAACACAGGCCTTTCTTTTTGCAGATCTCAGGGGAAATGTATGATGCAGAGGCACCCCTAACTGCATAGGTTCCTCCACCTCCCCCAGTACTGGTTCACCGCCAGACCGCTCCCCTGGCAAAGGGGCATTACCCTGAAAAGAAGGCTCCGGAGAAGGTGGTCTCACCTGCTTATCCCGAAGGCGTCTATCAAGACGTATCGCAAACGACATGGCAGCCTCCAAGGACTTCGGGGTTTCATACACTGCGAATGCATCTTTCAGTCTTTCAGTAAGGCCCTGACCAAATTGGCTTCTGAGAGCCGGGTCATTCCATTTGGTATCAGTTGCCCATCCACGGAATTCAGAGCTGTACGTCTCCACTGACCAATTCCCCTGCTGAAGACGACGCAGCCTGGACTCAGCCAAGGAGATTCGGTCAGGATCATCATAGATGAGGGCAAGAGCCCCGAAAAAACCCTCCACAGTCTGGAGAAAAACTGAACCCTGTGGCAAAGAGAAAGCCCAGAATTGAGGATCTCCCTGCAGTAGTGAGATTACAATCCCCACTCGTTGCTCCTCACCTTCAGAGGAGTAAGGACGAAGTTTAAATTATAACTTGCAAGCTTCCTTGAACACAAAAAAACTTGTCCCTACCTCCTGAAAACCTGTCCGGGAGGGCAATCTTGGGTCGAGGCTAGGCAGGTCTACCTCCAGAGACCTCCACATTAGGAGACTGCAGCTGCTGCCATTGCTGCTGAACCTCAAACTGAAGGTCAGTCACCTCCAGTGACAGACAGCACAGCTGCTCTGCCAGCTCTGACATGGGATCCATAAACTAAGGGAGAAGGGAAAAAAAAAGAAAAATCAAGTTTTCTTTTTTATGCACGGCCAGTGATAATGTCACGCAAGGTGAGGGAGAGACTAAGTGCAACACAAAGGGAAGAGGGGAAGGGAGCGTGGAGACCCCTAGGCTGATCTAATATCACCCTGCCTACCCTACCGTCCCTATATAGGTTCTGGCCCCTATCGCCGAGCAGGAACCTAATCCCTTAAAGTCCCTAGAGCTTGGTCCTAGATAGGGAGGGGACAGGGTGAGCACTGGTCAAGCCCCACTACAAACTAAAGATAACAAGGTAAACAAACAAAGGGGATACACTTAGCTTGAGCAGACACCAGAGAGATAACACCACCTGTACTCCAAGGTTACCAGAGAAGAAACTAGCTGACTACTAGTGCTCCAAGCCTGCACAGAGGTACATAAAACTATCACTGGTGCATCTCTGGAGAAACAGAGTTTTTAACTACCAAGCAAGGGTGTGTCAATCAGCAGCAGAAGGTGGAGGTCGCTGCTGGGTCCTAAAGGAAGAAGGATACAATAACACCAAAGAGATGAGAGGATCAAGAAGGCGTCTGCAATGTCAAGCACAGTGACCTTCTACAGTTGGCTCCAGAGCGACTGTGTCACACCTGTGACATATATACACACACATCACACAGACAAGTGCGCACATATTATACACACACATACAAGTGTGCGCACATGTCATCTACATATATATATATATATACACACACACATACATACATACATATACACACAAACAAGTGTCCGCACATATTATACACACACATATGTGTATATAACATGTGCACACGCTTGTCTGTGGTGTGTGTATGTGTATATACACTGCTCAAAAAAATACAGGGAACACTCAAATAACACATCCTAGATCTGAATGAATGAAATATTCTCATAGAATACTTTGTTCTATACAAAGTTGAATGTGCTGACAACAAAACCACACAAAAATCATCAATGGAAATCAAATTTATTAACCAATGGAGGCCTGGATTTGGAGTCACCCCCAAAATTAAAGTGGAAAAACACACTACAGGCTGATGCAACTTTGATGTAATGTCCTTAAAACAAGTCAAAATGAGGTTCAGTATTGTGTGTGGCCTCCACGTGCCTGTATGACCTCCCTACAACGCCTGGGCATGCTCCTGATGAGGTTGCGGATGGTCTCCTGTGGGATCTCCTCCCAGACCTGGACTAAAGCATCCGCCAACTCCTGGACAGTCTGTGGTGCAACGTGACGTTGGTGGATGGAGCGAGACATGATGTCCCAGATGTGCTCAATCGGATTCAGGTCTGGGGAACGGGCGGACCAGTCCATAGCTTCAATGCCTTCATCTTGCAGGAACTGCTGACACACTCCAGCCACATGAGGTCTGGCATTGTCCTGCATTAAGAGGAACCCAGGGCCAACTGCTCCAGCATATGGTCTCACAAGGGGTCTGAGGATCTCATCTTGGTACCTAATGGCAGTCAGGCTACCTCTGGCGAGCACATGGAGGGCTGTGAGGCCCTCCAAAGAAATGCCACCCCACACCATTACTGACCCACTGCCAAACCGGTCATGCTGAAGGATGTTGCAGGCAGCAGATCGCTCTCCACGGCGTCTCCAGACTCTGTCACGTCTGTCACATGTGCTCAGTGTGAACCTGCTTTCATCTGTGAAGAGCACAGGGAGCCAGTGGCGACTTTGCCAATCCTGGTGTTCTGTGGCAAATGCCAAGCGTCCTGCACGGTGTTGGGCTGTGAGCACAACCCCCTTCTGTGGACGTTGGGCCCTCATACCACACTCATGGAGTCGGTTTCTAACCGTTTGTGCAGACACATGCACATTTGTGGCCTGCTGGAGGTCATTTTGCAGGGCTCTGGCAGTGCTCCTCCTGTTCCTCCTTGCACAAAGGCGGAGGTAGCGGTCCTGCTGCTGGGTTGTTGCCCTCCTACGCCCCCCTCCATGTCTCCTGGTGTACTGGCCTGTCTCCTGGTAGCGCCTCCAGCCTCTGGACACTACGCTGACAGACACAGCAAACCTTCTTGCCACAGCTCGCATTGATGTGCCATCCTGGATGAGCTGCACTACCTGAGCAACTTCTGTGGGTTGTAGAGTCCGTCTCATGCTACCACTAGTGTGAAAGCACAACCAGCATTCAAAAGCGACCAAAACATCAGCCAGAAAGCATTGGTCCCCACCTGCAGAACCACTCCTTTATTGAGGGTGTCTTGATAATTGTCAATAATTTCCATCTATTGTCTATTCCATTTGCACAACAGCATGTGAAATTGATTGTCAATCAGTGTTGCTTCCTAAGTGGACAGTTTGATTTCACAGAAGTTTGATTTACTTGGAGTTATATTCTGTTGTTTAAGTGTTCCCTTTATTTAGTTTTGAGCAGTGTGTGTGTGTATATATATATATATATATATATATATATATATATATATACACGTACACTTGTTTGTATGTATGTGTATATATACTCACACACACAAAGTGTATGCACATGTTATATACACACACAAATATATATACATACATACACACACACAACACTGAACATGTTATATTATATATATATCTATATGCGCACGTGTGTGTATATGGGACTTGTATATGTGTGTGTGTATATGGGACTTGTATATATGTGTGTGTGTGTGTGTGGGACTTGTATATGGGACTTGTATATATGTGTGTGTGTATATGGGACTTGTATATATGTGTGTGTGTATATGGGACTTGTATATATGTGTGTGTGTGTGTGTATATGGGACTTGTATATGTGTGTGTGTGTGTGTGTGTATATGGGACTTGTATGTGTGTGTGTGTGTGTGTGTGTGTATATGGGACTTGTATGTGTGTGTGTGTGTGTGTGTGTGTGTGTGTGTGTGTGTATATGGGACTTGTGTGTATGTATTATATATATCTCGGACTTGTCTCATATACAATCACACATATACAAGTCCCATATGCACACACACACGTCCTGTATACTCAAACACATTATTTATATACACTCACACATTAATATTTGTGTCCTGAACACACACGTGTATATACCCTTTCCGTATACATAGCTACACATGATCCGTGTACCCCCAGCAGTGCAATCATGTGACCAAACAGGTCTCCACACAGGCGGTTGGAGTGCACACATACCTACATACCATATATAATGGGAGCAGTCACTATTACATGCCCGCCCTGCAGAGCACAGACCCCGCTCACCTGCGACCCCCCGGCCATCTCCCTCCGGACACCGGACCCTCTCCGCCCGCACTCACTCCGGTGACTTCAACCTTCCCGGGGAAATCGACTCCGCCCAGTGGAGAACACAGTGTACTGCAACTGGAGACCTGCGCCATCTAGCGAGAGTTCAATCAGTAACGGTCGAAAACAGAGCAGTGAGCAACAGCGGCATCTCGTGGGCAGTCTAAAAATGACTAATCTGGTTGAGAGCAGTAACGACGCACAGTGGACGGAAAGAGAACTGCAGGACTAATCACATTATAATAGCTTTAGGAGATTATCATTTTCTATTATATATCTAGCGGCCACTTAGCATCGAAATAGCACAGAATGGAGTAAAATCTCCGCATACATTATAATAGGCGACATAGATGTGTTTGACGTGGTCTCTGTAATATTAGAAGACTGGAAAAGGGTGAAATCTGAAAAGTGCTGACAGATTCCCTTTAAGACTGTTTTGACGCCATTGAAGTCACGGCAGCCAATCACAGCGCAGTTTCCATTTTTACCAGGCTGGTTCAGGCATGAAAGCTGAGCTGTGATTGGTTGCTATGGGTAACGAGGCCTGTTTTTCTGATAGTTTTAATCAATGGGGCCTAATAGGTTATAGATTTTAATACAAATGGGCGGCAATGATGAATGGCCTCTCTCTTCTGTTCTTTAAGGGGTCTCCATGTTGAGTTTAGCAAGCGATATGCATACCTCCCAACTTTTGAAGAACAGAAAGAGGGACACGTTATTTTGGCCACACCCCAATCCACGCCCATTTACCATTTCTTTCTCCCCTGGCAGGAGGAGTTGTCAGAGGGGCACTGGTAATGAGGGGCATTCAGCAGACGCCCGAGACTGCAGGGTGCAGACCCAAATCCAGGACTGTCCGCTGTATCCGGGACGGTTGGGACTAGAGATGAGCTGATGGATTCCTGGGTCTCTGGTCCAGCATCCAGGTCAGTGTTACCTGGCGGCTGGACGGGAGGCCGTGAATCTCTGCTCCAGCGTCCCCGGCGGCTTTTGATCACCCAGGGCAGCGCGACGTCATCTTTGCGTCCTGCTCATCTCTAGTTGTGGATTATTTTTTGTTCCCTCATTCACAGTCGGAGCCGCCAGAACGTTCTCATCTTTATGTAGCTTCCTTATACGACATCTTTTGTTTTTTTTTTGTGTGTGTGTAAGGCCGTGTTCACACAGTGCAGAAAATACTGTGTTTTTTCTTTTCTGCAGGATCCGCACCAAACTCCACAATAAGAATCTTTTCTGTACGGTTAAAAAGAGTTAAAAACTTTGCTTCATATCTGCCCCAAAATCGCATCAAGTAAGCGGGAAAACGCATAAAAGAAATGCAGCAAACACGCCATAATCACAGAAGATTGTTACTGCGTTGTCTGGTGTGGACACCTGCAGAAAAAAATCAGCAGAAAGAACGCAGCATTTACGCCACGTGTGAACACGACCTCAGCATTACCATTTTATTACATTTTTACAGGTTTAATAGAGAAAAATCTAAATGATGCCATTTTTTTAATGTCATTTACCGATCCCCGTAAATAATCTGATCGCTGTGTTGTGCGAGTCGTTACAATTACAGGGACACCAAATATGTCCGTGTTATTTGCTGATTTGTGATGTTTATTATTTAAAAATAAACGCATTCAAAATATTTAAAAAATGTCATTATCAAGTGTTTTTCATTACTGTTTGTTTAGTAATTTTATAAGATGAAAAAATCTCTTAGGGTATGTGCACCCGATCCGGAGCCGCTGTGGGTTTATGCAGCGTCAAACCCGCAGTGACCAGATGTTACAGCACAGTGGATGTTATTTCTAGAAATCCCATGTCCACTATGTGTATCTGGGCACCTGCGGATCACCCGCGGACACGGACATGCGGCGCGTCTTTCCAGACCGCAGCATGTCAATTTCTCTTGCAGGTCCGCATTTGGGCTTTCCCCATAGACCTAACCTTTATGAAGAAAGTCCGCAAGTGAAAAAAAAAATTGCACCGTTCATTTGCATATTGAGCGGAGGCTATTCAGCAGCGTCTCGGCCGCAGGCGGGTACCCATCGTGGGCACATACCCTGATTCTCCCTGTTTTTTTCAGTACTATCAACCTAGTCATATTCTGCAGTACAGATCAAGAACATGGCATTCTGCTTACTCCACTACTAGAGCTTGTGGCTCAGCACAATAAAGCTCCCATCTATCTGTAATGTGAAGGTTGTGGGCTCAAGACCTGAGTAGATGCACTAATACATTAAAAAAAAAATTGTAAGTGCTTATTATTTTTAATACTTTTAGGCTACATTACCACGATCAGGAACAGCAGCGCTTTGGACGCAACATATTCTCGCTGCGTCCAAAACGCTGCATTATAATCACGCAGGTAAATCCGCCTGTGATCACTGAACCATGTGGAGTTACTGCATCTAATGACATTTTATTGTGGAAATTTCATAGTGGAGACCAACATCTCTGCAACAGAAATTGACATGCTGCAGCTTGTAAATCCGCGCCGCGGGTAAGTTTATGCAGTGTCAAATAGAAGCACAGTGGGCGTGGGATTTCTATAAATCCATCCACTGTGCTTGTAATGTAGAATGCAGTGTTTTGGACGCAGCGCAGATGAGCTGTGTCCAAAATGCTGCTATTCCTGATCGTGGGCTCATAGCCTTATAGGAACAAGATAAATATTTTTCTTTACCTCAGAATACAGGCACCATAAAAATACATTGTTATATATACAATGTATTTCTATGGAGATATATACTGTGCTTCTGGATTCATTGCAACGTAGAGTCAAGATAACCAAATTCTCCTATCTTTATCATTGGGAAGCACGTTGACACTGTGATGAGAGTTCGAGTCCTGGGTGAGACCTGATGAGAGGAGGTGAATATATAATTTAATTTATGCACTGAGAAGAGATGATCGCCCCGCCCCCGAGGAGGTGGAGCTACGGAGTGATGAGAACGTGGGAGAGAGAGGTAAGTATAGAAGCCGGTAGAACAGCTGAGCCGTGACGGGACGCGGGACTGAGCCCTCAAAGCAGGACAGTCCCGCCAAAAACGGGACGGTTGGGAGCTATGGATATAGTCTACAAATTGTTCATTCAAACGGTGAGGATGCAATTTTAGGGCTCAAGGCCGTATGTTACGTATATTACGACTAGTCATTCCAAAGTGCCTGCACTGTATATAAGAGGCAGCAGTGGTGTGTGTACCTGCACAGTATATACAGTCATGGCTGAAAGTGTTGGCACCCTTGAAATTGTTCCAGAAAATGAAGTATTTCTCCCAGAAAATTATTGCAATTACACACGTTTTGTTATACACATGTTTATTTCTATTGTGTGTATTGGAACAACACAAAAAAAAATAGAAAAAAAAGCACATTGGACATAATTTCACACAAACTCCAAAAACGGGCTGAACAAAATTGTTGGCACCTTTCCAAAATTGTTGGTAAACAACTTTGTTTCAGGTATGTGATGCTTGTTCAAACTCACCTGTGGCAAGTAACAGGTGTGGGCAATATGAAAATCACACCTGAAACCAGATAAAAGGGGAGAAGTTGACTCAATCTTTACATTATGTTTCTGTGTGTTTCACACTAAGCATGGAGAACAGAAAGAGAAGAGAACTGTCTGAGGACGGGAGAACCAAAATTGTTGAACAATATCAACAATCTCAAGGTTACAAGTCCATCTCCAGAGATCTTGATGTTCCTTTTTCCACATGTTAGCAGGAAACCAAATGCAACACACAAAAGGCAGGAGGAGGGAACAGTCAATGAATGATTTATTTCTTCCCGATACAGCGGGAATTCACAGTGGTCAGGGAACAGTTAATAATATGAACATTGTAAACATACAATGAATTTTAGAATACAATTTGAATAACAGAAAAGTCTCCCAGTAAATATAATGGTGCCTTCCTATAAGGGTGGTACACCTATTCCTGGGGAGCTACTACGTTAGCTCTTCCTGCAACAATGGCCCTAGCGGGGCTCACCGGGTTTTCCCGCTAGGCCGCAAGTCCTTCTAACAAAGTCCATCAAGGAACGTTGAGCTTCCTGTGTACCAATAGATCCCCACCCCACCTGTTGTCCTAACCCAGGCCGACCCCTGTACCGTACGTTATTGCTGGAAGTGATGGCCCGGCTCACTTGTCTCGTCCTTCTGTAACCACAGGTGTCCTCCTCTGGTTGACGTCTCCTCGCGAATCTTTGGTGCTTGACCGACGGCGGGTGTCTCCTAGGCTTGGGGAAGAGACAGCTGGGTCCCAGCTCTCGATGATCATCGTCTGGGCTCTGGATCTTGACCAGTGCAGGGCGAAAGTTCTGATCGTGATTGGCGCAGTCTGGGCTCTGGGTCTTGACCGGCGCACGTCTCTGGCCCACATCCGCACTGCTCCTCTCCTTGGTGCCAAATCCTGCTGTGGTTTGGCGAGCAGGACTTTTATATCCGGGAACTCCATCGTAGAAGGCACCTGACCGGGTCGCGCACATGAATTTGCTCCCCTTGCAACTCTTCTGGTGCCGGTTGATTCTGCATAGTTTCGTCCAGCCAGCAGATGGCGGTCTTTCCTCACTAATGCCACATCACGCAGGGGCTCTTAAGGGGTACCATCTCTTCCTCTTACATTCCTCCCATCTTTTAGCTCACAAGTTCTCGGGCAAGTAGAATCCTTGAGGGTTCGAAGTTTCCCCAAGGGTAATCCAATTTCTGCCAATAGTGGGGCGCACTCTCGGGTTTTCTGCTGTATCTGTGACCAAACAAATTTGCCTTGTGTATACTGGCTGGGGAGAATACCGGCGTTGGCACGCTCGGTCCTGCGGGGTTCTTTCTGTAGGGGCATTTCTGGAATACTTGGAGACCCAGTCACTGGGGTTCGTAGGTCGACCCTTGGTTCGTTCTCTGTACCACTCGAGAGTGGCATCGGCAACTGCGGTGATCCCAACAGTACCGTAATCCAGCCTTACTCATCTCCTAGGACTTCCTTTTGGGGGCCTCGGACAATCCGGTTGGGGACCTCATCTCAGTGGGCTCTTGCACTTTAGAGGAAAAAGGACGCAGCATATTCCGGTGTAACACTCAGGGTGGTGCTCCCTCATCACCCTCGGATCTGACCTCATAGACTAGGTTATCCGGGTGAACCTTCCTCACTACCTGTTAGTGTACTGCTTCCCAGTGGTGATCCAGCTTATTCTTGGATCCCTTGGCCCATACTAGCACATGGTCTCCTGACTGGAGCTGTTCGCCTGACGTCGGGGGCCGACCTCGGTATTCCACCTCCCGAAACAACTTCTGCTGGACAAAACACCTTACTGTCTGAAGTCGGTGCCGGTGTTCTCGGATCCAGGTACACGGACTACTGCTCAGGCAAGGGTTTTCCGAGTCAAGCTTCAGTTCAGTAATCTCCCATCCACTCTGCCCAAACAGCAGCATATAGGGGGTGTAACCGGTAGTCGAGTGGACTCAAATGTTGTAGACCCACACCAACTCACAAACTAATTCGGGTCACTTCATCTTCTTGTCCTCTTCCAAGATCCGCAACATTTGTAACAAGGTACGATTGAAGCGTTAACAGGCCCTGTTTCCCTGTGGGTGATATGGCTTATCAGTCCCGTAGAGATGATGCAGCTCATCCATTACTGGCCCCTGGAAGCAGGCCACTTAGTCGGAATGAATCCTCTTCGGGCACCCATATATGTGAATGAAGTCCCAACAGATGGCCCTGGCTGCGGCCTCTGCTGTCTGGTCCCAAGTTTGGGACACCACCACGAACTTGGTGAAGTGGTTGATCATCACCAATCAGTATTCATAGCCATTGTGAGATGTCCCAATCATCAACATTTCCAAGGGCACAGAGGTTCGGATGGCTTGAATAGGGGCCCTCTGTTCTAGGGATTTGTTAAGCTTCGCACTGACGACATCTTCATCAGTCCTCTTCGACTGCCTGTCACAGTTGAGGCCAATACACCAGCCTTTGCAACCACCGAAAGGTGTTCTTCACACCAAAGTGAGCGCCTCTTTCATGAGCTTCTTTAGCTAACTGCACCACCAATGCCTCTGGAGCCACCACTTGCCAGGTGACATCAAACTCTCGAGGAAGCTGGATTCTTCGACACAGCAAGGCATTCTTCAAAAAGAGCCTTTCTGACTGGCCCAAGATCTGCAGGGTGCTCGTGGATAAAGTAGTCCTATCCTCCTGGCCGGGCCTTTGTCCTAGGGCAACCCACTTCCTCAGCTTCGCTATTTCGGAATCGGACTCCTGCAAGTGTATCCACTCATCTCTGGAACAACCCAGAATTAGGGTGGGTCTGGACGCTTCTCTAAACTCTTGGGTGGTTATCACAGCAGCGGCAAACTGTTTGAAGTCCCAAATCCCGTCACCTTCGAGTTCTTCATCCACATCTCTGTTTGGGCCTGCCTGAGTGACTCGGGACAAAGCATCTGCATGTGTGTTCTGAGATTTGGACCAATAGGAGATCTTGTACTGATATTTGGACATTCTCGCAACCCACCTCTGTTCCAGTGTGCCCAGCTTCACATTCGCCAGTTGAGCCAGGGGATTGTTATCCGTTCACACTTGTATTTCTGACCCTGACAAGTACTCTGCAAATTTTGCAGTCATAGTCCACACAATCGCCAGCAATTCTAGCTTAAACGAACTATAGTTGTCTGGATTCTTTTCAGGCTCTCTCAGCAGCCGGCTGGCATAAGCGATCACCTTTTCTCTTCCTTCCTGCACCTAGGCCAGTACCCTTCCTAGCCCGTACAGGCTTCCATCAGTGTACAGCATGAAGGGCTGACAGAAGTCAGCGTAAGACAAGATAGGAACATCCATCAGAGCCAACTTCAATGCCTGAAAAGGTTCCTCTTGTCTAAGACCCCACTGGATTGACTGCCACTTGGCTCCCCCTGACGTTTGTAGTAGCAACTCGTTAAGCGGGGCGAAGTTTTTTATGAATCTGCGGTAGTATCCAGCCAGTCCCTCAGCTCTCTCAGGTTGGTGGGCCACCTCTGCACTGCAACCACCTTCTCCGTGGTGGGGTATACTCCGGTGCTGGAAATAGTGTGTCCCAGATATTCAATTTCCCGCTTGAACAAGTGACACTTCCAGGGTTTGACTTTCAACCCATGTCTTTTAAGTCGCTCCAACACTTGTTCTAGCCGGATAAGGTGATCTTCGAACGTGGAGGAGTAAATGATGATGTCATCAAGATATATCAGGGTCGCTTCAAAGTTTAGAACCCACAAACATCTCTTCATCAGATGTTAGAATGTTCCTGGTGCATTTATCAGCCCGAAATGGAGAATGATGGCTGTCTTCGGGCAATCTTCAATGGCCACCGGGACTTGCCAGTAGTCGCTGGCTAGGTCGAGGAAGGAGAAGTACTAGGCCTTTGCCAGAGAGGATAGGGATTATTCGATCCTGGGTAGGGGGTAAGAGTCCTGCACAGTGCAAGCGTCCAGCCGTCGGTAGTCCATGCAGAACCTCAGCGTACCATCTTTTTTCGAACTAACACAATAGGGACTCTGGCTTTCGCGGATCACACCATTGCGCAGCATGTGCGATAGCAGTTCTTTCAATTCCTGGTACATCTGAGGCGGGATTTGTCCATACCTCTCTCAAATGGGAGCAGTGTTCCCGTGGGGATCTCATGCTGTATAGCCTGGGTACACTCAAAGGCAACTTCATGTCGTGCAAACACTCCTCGATATCTCTGCAGTAACTGTTCAACTTGTCCAGCTTGTTTCGAGGAGAATTCTGTGAGATTTGCCTCCATTTGATCCAAGACATGGCGACCGGCTAGTGGCTTGCTACAGTCCTTTTGACCATCGAGTGACACCGCCAAGGTCCATGGGTCTCCTCCTACAGGCGTTAATTCTATAGTACTGGCTCTGGTGAGATTTTATGGCATTACACAAATTTGAGCTACTTCTTGTCGGGGCGTCAACTGCAAACTTGCTCAACTCAAGTTTATACAACGCACGGGTACACATCCCTGTCGTACAGTGGCCAAGGTGCGGGCAAACAATAGTACGTAGATCACTTCTTCCCCCACTATTGGTTCAATTTGGACATCCACCCCTTCCAAGGATACATGAGCCAGTACTGGCATAGTGAGTACATTTTGCCCTGCTGGCAGAGTCACTGTGGCTTCTGGGGATATCAGCACTTTGCTGTGGTGCTGGGAGGCGGCAGGTAACTTCTGGATTTGGCTGACTCGCACGAGCTCCTGGAACACCTTCTTCCTGGCTGGGTCACGAGTGGCACGGGTCCAGCAGCTTCTGTCTGGGCCGTAGGCCAGGAACTGCCCCACTTCCTTTAACACATTCATCCCCAGAGTTACGATGGGTCCTCCTCCTCCTCCGGAGCCCTTTTTCCGCACTATCCCTTTTCAGTCCAGGTCTTTCCCACACACTTGCACAGACATCCACACTACTCCAGCCCCTGGAATGGGCAATTGGTTGGCCACCACTAATAGAATGGTGGGCTCTTTCCTGGAGCGGACAACTTAGGGAAAGTGAATCTGAAAGTATTCTTCAGGCATAGTGGTCACCTGGGACCCCGTGTCCATCAAGCAGCAGATGATCTGCCCATTAAATTCAGCCCAGGTAATGGGTCTCTCAGAGACAATATTTTCAGAGTCTTCAACTCTTCCTTCTGGGGCTTGGAACCCCACGGTGTGCTCCTCGACCGTGGAGTGCGTTAGTTTAAAGGACGCCCCCTTCTCTCCCAGTTTGGGCAGTCTTGTGATATATGTGCCATTCAACCACAGGTCAAGCATTCTGCCACGCGTTCTACTGATGGGCTGCAGATGCGGTGTGGCGGGGCACATGGGAAGCAGCTTTCCTGTTCTAACTTACCTTCACATCGAGCCATGGGGGCAGGCAGGACGACGCTAGCGGGGATTCCCTTGATACTATGCAGCTCACCTCAGATATCACGTATTTCCTGACGTATCTCCCTGGCCCATTCGGGCTCGGCATGTATTGGCCCAGGGGTGGCCAACTTCATGGCTTCGTACCACACCTGTCAGGACAGGGACTTTTCGTTCTAGGACCCGGGCTTCGGCTCCAACTTTTAGAAAGCTCAGATCCAGGTTCACTCGTAGACACCCCTTTAAGGTCTTTCTCTGGTAGGGGTCCCTCAGTCCGGCAACCAGTTGGTTCCGCAGCACTTCATCCAATGGCCCCAACCCTCTGTACCCATCTTGGGTGTTCTTAGTGATATGGGCCGTCACTTCCTGCAGCGCATTTACATACTGAGCTACAGTCTCACTTTCCCCTTGGACCCACCGAAACAAACGCATGCGGAGGTGCCCTAAGTCCATGGTGTCACCGTGCATGTCCTCTAAGATTTTAATCACTTTGACCACAGTATCATGGCTGGCGGTACATGACTGTCTGTCGGGCTTCTCCTTCAAGGGCCAGAAGGGCTACCTCGGCCTCTACGGTGGGGGTCCATGCTCAGCATGCTCTTCAGTCTTTCTACCCAATCCCACAGTTATACACTGCTTCCCATGAATTTCAGAAGATTGCTGTGCATAGCCCCTAGGGGTATATTTCCCCTGACGGACTCGGTCACTGACTGGTTTGCCATCTCTGTGCTTCAGTGTTGCATCCAGCCGACTATGCCACATATAAGCAGGAGACCGTAAGAAACGCACAAAAGACACAAGTCAGGAACAGTCAATGAACGGTTTGGTGCTTTACCGACGGAGGGTGTCTCCTAGACCTGAGGAAGAGAGAGCTGGGTTCTGGCTCTCGACGGACGTTGTCTGGGTTCTGGATCTTGACCGGTGTGCGGCGAAGGTTCTGATCTTGACCGGCGCAGTCTGGGCTCTGGGTCTTAACTGGTGTAGTTGGGTCTTTGGCTTTCTTGCTACTGCGCAAGAATCATATTGTTGGAGGAAAAAAAAGTTTGTCTGCAGCAAAATGGCGCTGCCGGCGGCGCTTGCACAGTAGCATCTATTGGCAAGCGATAGATGCTAGTGCGGCACCCTTTTGATGGATGAATTTTTTTTTTTTTTTAGAAACCCACAATTCTATATAGTATGTAAAATAGGAGGCAGGTGTATGCCTTCTGACAGTGACCTGTCAGAAGGCATACAGTTGAATATGTAAGCAGAGCACCACATAAAGACCCCCCCACCAACACACAGGCTGCCCAAAGCACGAGAATCTCATTATCTCAACCCTGAAAATAAAGATTACACAAGAACCACAGCACGGATTTCATCAACCAAGGTATCATTTTAATCAGTGTAACAGTGCCCACCTGACAGTGTATGTAGTTTACTTTGCAAAATCCTGCTGACAGGTCCGCTTTAAGAACAGAAATGTCAAGGAAGGATGGGAAATTTTGAAAAATTAGATTCTGAAAGCACAATCGATAACAATCTCTAAAAGAGGGAAGAATAGGAAGCATTTAAGTAAACCAGGATGGATGAACACAGAACTTAAACACATGCTAAAAAGGAAGAAAGAAATGTTTATCAAAAAGAAAGAGGGAGGGATATCTAAAGACGAATATAATTCTGTCTGCAGAACCTGTAAGGCACACATCAGGTTAGCTAAAGCTGATAATGAATTAAGGCTTGCAAGAGATGTCAAAAGCAATAAGAAAGGATTTTGGGGGTATGTCAAAAATAAAAGAAAAGTCAAAGATGCTATAGGATATTTACAGGATGAAAATGGTAAAGTGGTAAAAAATAATGCTGAGAAGATCGAACTTTTAAATTCCTATTTTGCATCTGTTTTCTCTCACAAAGTAAATATAACATCAACTGATCTTCACTGTACTATTGAAGGAATAGAAGAATCCACACTATCTATAAACAGAGAGACAGTGATGGAAAACTTAGCTAACATAAATGAATTCAAGTCTACAAATCCAGACAGGGCCGCCATCAGGGCATTACTGCCCTTACTGCTGTATGGGGCCCCATGAGCAGCAGTACAGAGGGGGGGGCCCTCCTCTTGTGCTTCTGTTCACAGGGCCCTATACTGTAGCAAAGTGCCGAGCGCCGGGGTGCCGCCGCGGCTCACACCTTGGCGCTAAGTGCCTTGCTGGAGCTGCAAAGCGACGCAGCTCCCTACAACTTCTCCTGACTTCTGGTCAGGTAACAGCGCGTACGCGCCGTCACCTGACAGAAGTTAGGAGAACCCGGTGGAGTACCTCTCCTGGCGCAGGGGCCCTAGGAGTGCTCACAGCCTTCAACACTGAACGGCTGTGCAACAGCTCCAAAGGTGTCCCTCCTCCCCTGAAGAGCACATGGGGAATTTTGAGTGGAGGGTGGGAAGAGCGCATGGGGAATTTGGAGTGGAGGGTGGGAAGAGCGCATGGGGAATTGGGAGCGGAGGGTGGGAAGAGCGCATGGGTAATTGGGAGTGGAGGGTGGGAAGAGCGCATGGGGAATTGGGAGTGGAGGGTGGGGAGAGCGCATGGTGAATCTGGAGTGGAGGGTGGGAAGAGAGCATGAGGAATTTGGAGTGGAGGGTGGGAAGAGTGCATGGGGAATTGGGAGTGGAGGGTGGGAAGAGTGCATGGGAAACTGGGAGTGGAGGGTGGGAAGAGCTCATGGGGAATTTGGAGTGGAGGGTGGGGAGAACGCGTGGAGAATTGGGAGTGGAAGGTGGGGAGAGCACGTGGAGAATTGGGTGTGGAGGGTGGGGAGAGCACGTGGAGAATTGGGTGTGGAGGGTGGGGAGAACACGTGGAGAATTGGGAGTGGGGGGGAGTAAATGATGATGAATAGAGGGTGGGAGTGGGGAGAGCATGGACATGACATAATGAATTGGGGCAGAGGGAGAATGTAAATAGACGGATTTTGGTAAGACCTTACCTGTAAAATCCTTTTCAGCGAAGGAAGGAAGGGAGACACAGATCCATTACTAGTGGGTAGGCGGAGCCGCAGAGGATAGTTCACCTCAGATTTATAAAAAGTGACGACCGGCCCCTCCAGCCTAGGCTCCTCCTACTCCCATGTCCTTCAGTCCGTACACAAGCTAAGGAAGAGCAGATAACACCAGCGGAGCAACACAACCTCGAGAACAGGTTATGCATATAGTAGAAGAAACCACACAGTCCCAGGTACTACTCACTGGACCTGACAACTGCGATGAGCTGGCAATGCTGGAACAGAGCCTTTGCGCGCCAACCCCAGTCCCGATGACTGCCATCAGAGAGGGGTCGCGCCGCATCTGAAAAACTATAATAAACTTCTACCATGGGAGGGTGCTGTGTCTCCCTTCCTTCCTTCGCTGAAAAGGATTTTACAGGTAAGGTCTTACCAAAATCCGTCTTTCAGCAGCAGAAGGGAAGGAAGGGAGACACAGATCCATTACTAGTGGGACGTCCCAAAGCAGTCCAGAACTCAAGGGTGGGAAACAGTGGCAGAATCACCAACACCCCAACAACTTAGGCAAGCGCGCAACAAGCGCCAAAACTAGATAAAGAGATAACCTAAACCATCGCCGCCTGCAGGACCCTACGTCCTAGGGCCGCATCAGGGAAGCACTCACGTCCACCTTATAAAATTTTGTAAAAGTGTGAACGAAGCGCCAGGTAGCTGCCCGGCAGAGTTGAGCTGCCGAGGCCCCTTAGTGAAAGGCCCACGACGACCCCACAGCTCTAGTGGAGTGAGCTCGAACCTTAATAGGGCAAGGCTCGCCTCTGAGCCGGTATGCCTCTAGGATAGCCGACCGTATCCACCGAGCTATAGTGTCTTTGGAAGCCCGCTGACCACGCCGGCGACCAGCAGGAATCACAAAAAGAGAGTCCGACTTCTGAAACCCTTGCGTGATTGAAAGATAAAACTTCAAAGCCCGCACCAAATCCAACGAGTGCAAGGCCCGCTCCTTTGAATTCCTCGGTTCTGTACAGAGTGAGGGCAACACGATGTCCTGATTAACATGGAAACGTGACACCACTTTAGGCAGAAAGTGACAACGGTTGCGAAGCACCACACAATCCGAGTGGAATTCCAGAAAAAGGGGGCGAGCAAGACAGTGCCGCCAATTCAGAAACCCTTCTCAAAGAGGTGACCGCCACCAGAAAGGCCACCTTCCAAGAAAGCAAAAAAAGCGTAGCAGAATCCATAGGCTCAAAAGGTCTGTGTTGAAGAGCCTCCAAGACTAGATTAAGCCGCCAAGGAGCCACAAACTTCTTCCGAGGCGTGTTACCCCGCGAAAAAAGGAACGCACATCCCTGCGCGAGGCAATAGCCTTCCGAAAAAGCAAGGATAGAGCAGATACCTGACCCCGCAAGGTACTGACTGCCAGACCCTTGTCCAATCCATATTGCAGGAAGGCCAATAAGTTGGGAATGGAAAAAACCCTCGGGTTTCTTGAAGATCCAGAACACCACGAAAAGAAGGCCTCCCAAGTTTTGTGATAAACCTTAGTCGTAGCAGGCCCTCTGGCCGCTCGCAGAGTGGCAATGACCTCGGCTGAAAACCCTTGACGGGTCAAGATTTCGGTCTCAAGAGCCACGCCGTCAAACGAAGAGACTTCATGCCCGGATGACGAATGGGGACTTGGGTTAACAAGTCCGGGCGAAGAGGTAGTGGAAACAGAGGTGCTGCCAGAAGCGACACCAGCGTTGAACACCACACCCTCCTCGGCCAATCTGGCGCCACCAAAATTGCCAAGATTCGCTCGAGTTTGATCCGTCTGATCACCAGAGGTAGTAAAGATACCAGTGGAAATACGTAGATCAGCTCAAACTGGTCCCACGGGGCTACTAGAGCATCCACCGCCACGGCCTCCGGGTCCTTGTACCTGGACATGAACGTCGGAATCCTGGCGTTCAGCCTGGATGCCATCAAATCCACTTCGGGAGTTCCCCAACAGGAGCACAGCAGTGCAAACACTTCCGGATGAAGACTCCATTCTCCCGGATCCACTTGCTCGCGACTGAGAAAATCCACTGTGATTTTCCGCACTCCTGGAATGTGAATCGCGGAGATGACTGGAACCCTGGACTCGGCCCATAACATGATCCGAGAGACCTTCATCATGAGTCTGGAACTCCTCGTCACGCCTTGATGGTTGATATATGCGACCGCTGTCGCATTGTCCGCACTCAAAGGGACCGTCCAATGGCGGAGGCAGAGAAAAATCGCCCTCAACTCCAGGATATTGATCGGCAGAGAAGACTCTTCTGACGACCAGACTCCCTGAATCCAGAGATCGTTCCAAACTCCCCCCCAGCCCGTCAGGCTGGCATCGGTGGTTATGACCGACCACCGTGGAAGGAGGAAAGATTTCCCCAGGGATAACACCTCCGGACGTAACCACCATCCGAGAGACTCTCGCACCCTGCGGGAGATAATGACACTGCGATCCAGCGAAGCCGGCGATCGATCCCAACGGGTCAGAATGAGATCTTGGGGACCCCTGGAATGAAATTGAGCAAACGGTACCGCCTCCATTGTCGCCACCATCAGACCCAGAAGGAGCATACACCTTCGAAGGGACATTGCCGTCGTCGAACTCATGGCTTGAACCTGGTGACGAAGGTTCGCTTGTTTGTCCGGAGGCAGGGACACCACTGCCCGTACCGTGTCGAAATGCATTCCCAGGAACAGGATTGACTGTGACGGCTCCAGAGATGACTTCTTCCAATTGACCAGCCACCCGAAGTCTTCCAGGTGCTGAAGGGATAGATCGCGAGCTGTCACCGCCTCCTCCGCTGTGGATGACACTATCAACAGGTCGTCCAGGTAGGGAAGAATCGTAACCCCTTGTCTTCGGAGAATCGCCATAAGTGGCGCCAGAATTTTTGTAAAAACCCTGGGCGCCGAGGCCAACCCGAACGGCAGGGCCACAAACTGATAATGAGCCTGACCTATGGCAAAACGCAGGAAGCGCTGGTGGGCCCTTCCAATCGGGACATGCAAATAGGCGTCGCGGATGTCGATTGACACCAAAAAATCGTACTGTGACAGGGCCGCCACAACAGAGCGAAGAGATTCCATGCGGAACTTCCGGGTCCGGACATGAAGATTCAACTCTTTAAGATCCAGAATGGGGCGAAACTTGTCCTCCTTTTTGGGAACCACAAAGAGGTTGGAGTAAAACCCCCTTCCCCGGTCCTCCGGTGGAACCGTAACCTCGGGTGAGCACCTGGCGTCAGTCCGCCTTAGCGGGCTTTTTGTCAGTTTCCCGTTTGTCTTGACGGAAATTCTGTTTCCAGGGAGTACGGTATTTTTGAGAGGTCTTCTTTCAGGAAGACGAGGGACGACCCGATCCCCAAGAGGGCTGACCGAACCGTCCCCTGGGCCGAAAGGACCGACGACCACCACCGACACTAGAGTTGTCAGACGTTGACGCCGCTGCTCTCCGCTGCGGCAAAGCCGTATCCTTTGCTTTGGCCTTAGCAATCAGCTCCGTGAGGTCAGAACCAAAAAGCTGACCGCCCTTGTACGCCAGACTCAGCAAACCTTGCTTGGATACAGCGTCTCCAGTCCACTGCTTAAGCCACAGCGCTGACTGTGACGGCCGAGGATTGCGCTCTGGACAGAACCGAAGTAGTATCCAGAACTGCGTCTCTGCCATATCGGGCCGCCTCTTCCAACAACTGGATGAGCCTTTCTACCTCCGATAACGGGGTCCCATCTTGCCACGCCGTCCGTAGCTGATCCAACCACCGCAGAGACGCCTCACCAGCACACATGGCTCCTAAAGACGCTCGGAATCCATGACACACGGCCTGGTAGATGGATTTCGCCGCTAACTCTGTCTTTCTGTCTAGCGGATCCTGCAGACTCACCTTCCCTTTAACAGGAAGCAGAGAAGATTTGCTCAGCTGAGATAAAGGAACGTCCACCTCAGGAGAGGGGACCCAATTAGCGACAGTCTCCGTGGGACAGGGGTACAGAGCATCAAAAAATCCGTGTCCCCTGAAAACGCTTATCCGGACACAGGCGTTCTTTCTCCACCGCCTCGCTAAGCTCATCGAGTGATGGCAGAGTCGACCGAGTCCGACGCGACTCCTGAAACAGCCGGGCCGACTTCGTCAGAATCGGAGATCTCCCCAGCAGAGCTTGTCGGAGTTTCTGAGGCCTCCGTCTCGCTGTGCGGAGGGGACAGTACCGGCCTGTGGCGCTTCTAGCCACGAGAAGTCTGTTGGGATATAGCTGATACCCAATGACCTAGAAGGCCAGACAGGCTATCAATGGAGCGAGTGAGCGCCTCCACTTTAACATCACTGAGCCCCCCGACCAGCGTTAAACTTGACGCCGTCGAGGACTCCTGCGTGTCAGATACGCAAGACAGATCCTGAAGCGGACCTGGGAGGCGGTCCGCGCCTTCTGGACCCTGATCCGACATGCCCTCACACAGAAATTTGAAAGGCCGAATAACCCCTTAAAGGTGTGGTCAGTAACTAGGACAGAGTGATCCAGTACCACAGCCTGTTCTTCCCAGGGGAAACCAAGCGCTGAAGGGTTACAGCTCCTCTAGGAGAGAAAGCTACCCCAGCTGCCCGACAGAGCAAGGTTTAAGGGTTAACTGCCTTTGAGGGGTTAATACTGCAGACCGCGGACAACCTCTGCTTTTTTAAAAGAGGTGTGCGAGCCCCAGAAATACCTCAGCTGAGAGGTAACAGCGGCAGGTACAGCACAGTCTGACTACCTTAACAGGGTTGCAGAGAGGTGCCCCGCGCTGCGGAGGTGAGAGAGGAACCTTCTGCCTTAAAGACAGAAGCAACTCACCCAGCTGGCCGCGGTGACTGCTCTTCCCGGTCGGAATGAGGGAGAGAGAGACGAGAGACGAGCTAGGAGCAGGAGGACGCCGCTCGGTATGGCCACCGCGCATGAAGAAGCCGAAAGAGGAAGAGGCGGGAACCGCTCCGGCGCGCGCTTAGAGCGCTTCCTGCCCGCGAAAGACAGGCAGCCGAGGAGACGCAAGGCCACGCCCCCCGCCGCCGTTCAAAAAAACGCGCGGCTTCTCCGTCCTCCGCTCCCGCTCGTCTGACACCTCACTGCAGGGATTCCACCTGCGGATAAAAAGAAAAAAAAGCAGTTACCGCATTGATTAAAGTAACAGCGGCTGCCGCAGCAGCCGCTGAAGGACTCATACATACTAAGCACTTACCCAGCTCAGCGCCACAGGGACCCCCAGGGATGTGTGGCGCCGTGGCCCTTAGATTCCCCGACGGCGGAGCGCGCAGGGACCCCACAGGCGCGGTTAGCGTCTCCGCCAGGAAGCGCCCTGTATCCCCCGGGGCCAGCAGGGTTCTGCGGGGACCGCCTTAGGGGGTACGCAGATCCGCCAAGGGAGGGGTGGGGGTCCCAGCAGCGCTGAGCCCCACTGAGACCTCTAGACCACGGGGGGTCCAGGTCTCCGGGATAAAAATAAAAAAATCTTCTGAGGAGCTGCAAAGGCAGCAACTATCCTCCGCGACCTCAAATTTTAAACTGGAGAATCATGGGAGTAGGAGGAGCCTAGGCTGGAGGGGGCGGTCGTCACTTTTTATAAATCTAAGGTGAACTATCCTATGGGGCTCCGCCTACCCACTAGTAATGATTCTGTGTCTCCCTTCCTTCCCTTCTGCTGCTGAACTAATGAATCGGGGAAGCAGGAGGTAGAGTAGGGGCATTGAGGATGCAGGAGTGTGACTGGTAATAAATTGGGGAAAGAGTACAGGTTCTAATTCATTTATATATTTATTAGGTGGGGAAGTGGCTATTTATAGTTAGTGGGGGGCACAGTGGTGGATTACAATTTATATTTGGAATGGTGGGTTGCATAATAACTAACAATATATTAATGGTGGGTGTACATCTGTATTCAGCTGTGTAATGTAAAAGTTGGGGAATGTGCTCTAGATAACTGTGTTATTTTATGCAGAGATGAGTCCTGGCTGGAAGAAGTGATGGCGGTCTGCGCTGGATGAAGGAGAAAAGCGAAGATGAAGGACTTCACCTAGAGACGTCACTGGTGAGTCAGTGTGTTACCTGTACACTGACACTATATACTATTTACAGAGCTCCTGTGTATGTCACTGGTGATCCCTGTACTACCTGTACACTGACACTATATACAGAGCTCCTGTGTATAATGTCACTGGTAATCCCTGTACTACCTGTACACTGACACAATATACAGAGCTCCTGTGTATGTCACTGGGTATCCCAGTATTACCTGTACACTGACACTATATACAGAGCTCCTGTGTATAGTGTCACTGGTGATCCCTGTATTACCTGTACACTGACACTATATACAGAGCTCCTGTGTATAATGTCACTGGTGATCACTGTATTACCAGTACACTATACAATGTATACAGAGCTTCTGTGTATAATGTCACTGGTGATTACTGTATTACCTGTATAATGACACTATATACAGAGTTCCTGTGTATAATGTCATTGGTGATCACTGTATTACCTGTACACTTACATTATGTATAAACAGTGTATAATGGCACTTATGGTAATATTAGTATTGTGTTTTTTTATTAATGCTCAGTATTGTAGTATTCGGTCACTATGTGGTGGTTAATATGTGGTTCAGTCATGGTGTGATAGTTTTTGTCCTTTATATGTGGTATTATTTGGTCACTATGTGGTGGTAAAATGTGGTCTGGCCATGGTGTGGCAATTTTTGTCCCTTGTATGTGGTATTATTCGATCACTATGTGGTGGTAAAATGTGGTCTGGTCATGGTGTGGTGGTTTTCGTCTCTTGTATGTGGTGGTAATATGTGGTCTGGTCATGGTGTGGTGGCTTTTGTCCCTTGTATGTGGTATTATTCGGTCCCTATGGTGGTAATATGTGGTCCGGTCATGGTGTGGTGGTATTTGATCCTTGTATGTGATATTATTGGTCATTTTAAAAAATGTATATGACACATTTCCTTAAATAAAAATAAATAAAAATATACCTAAAAAGAGTATTGGATATTTTAAGAAATGTTTAATAGGTTAGAGTAGAGTAGGATCCGGCCAGAAAAGTCTACCTTGTCGTGGTGGCAGTTTTAAAAATCTTTTGGCCAAAACAAAAGCTGATGGCTATGTGTGTGATCTGGTGTTCACTGGGAACTGTTAATGTGTGATTGGTGAGGACGTGGTAAAGAAGTGTAGTTTTTTCAAGAGTGGGCGGTGGGACTGCGGAAGGTTCAAGGGAAGGAGGTGGAGCCTGGGCAAAGCCTCAAGGGGGGCCCAAAAATGTTGCCAGTATGGGGCCCTGAAATTCCTGGTGGCGGCTCTGGGTCCAAATGAATTACATCCTAGGGTACTGCAGGAGATAGCAGAAGAAATTATTGAACCGCTCTCCATAATCTTTGAAAATTCTTGGAGAACAGAAGTCCCAGAAGACTGGAGAAGAGCGAATGTTGTTCCTATCTTCAAAAAGGGGAAGAAGGTGGACCCAGGGAACTATAGGCCTGTTAGCCTTACTTCTATACCAGGAAAGATCTTTGAACAAATTATTAAACAACAAGTACTGTATGCACATACCTTTATGAGAATTAAGTGATTAACCAAAGCCAGCATATGGGTTTATAACTAATAAGTCATGTCAGACTAACTTAATTTCCTTCTATGACAGAATCACTGACTTGGTGGATCAGGGAAACACAGTAGATATAGTACAGGTGCATCTCACTAAATTAGAATATCATCAAAAAGTTAATTTATTTCAGTTCTTCAATACAAAGTGAAACTCCTATATTATATAGAGTCATTACAAACAGAGTGATCTATTTCAAGTGTTTATTTCTGTTAATGTTGATGATTATGGCTTACAGCCAATGAACAAAAGTCATTATCTCAGTAAATTAGAATACTTTATTACAACAGCCTGAAAAATGTTTTTAAAATCCGAAATATTGGTATACTGAAATGTATGTTCATTAAATGCCCTCAATACTTGGTCGAGGTTCCTTTTGCAGCAATTACTGCATCAATGCGGCAATGTGACATGGAGGCGATCAGCCTGTGGCACTGCTGAGGTGTTATGGAAGCCCATGTTGCTTTGATATGTGTATATACAGGGCTTGCTGTGTACCTGCCCTGTATATAAGAGACAGCGGTCGTATATACCTGCCCTGTATATGAGACAGCGGTTGTGTATACCTGCCCTGTATATAAGAGACAGCGGTCGTGTATACCTGCACTGTGTATACAGTGGTGGTATGTACCTGCCCTGTATATAAGAGACAGCGGTCGTATATACCTGCCCTGTATATAAGAGACAGCGGTCGTGTATACCTGGACTGTATATATGAGGCAGTGGTGGTATGTACCTGCCCTGTATATAAGAGAGCGGTCGTATATACCTGCCCTGTATATAAGAGACAGCGGTCGTGTATACCTGGACTGTATATATGAGGCAGCGGTGGTATGTACCTGCCCTGTATATAAGAGAGCGGTCGTGTATATACCTGCCCTGTATATAAGAGACAGCGGTCGTGTATACCTGGACTGTATATATGAGGCAGCGGTGGTATGTACCTGCCCTGTATATGAGACAGCGGTCGTGTATACCTGAACTATGTATATGAGGCAGCAGTGGTGTGTACCTGCCCTGTATATAAGAGACAGCGGTGGGTGTATCTGCACTGTATATGAGGCAGCGGTGGTGTGTACCTGCACTGTATATGAGGCATTGGTGGTGTGTACCTGCACTGTATATAAGCACACACATCTCTATAAATGATACTGCTGAGATGAAAGCTTAGTCCCAACACCTGAGACTGTAATTATCCTACCAGTGTTCAGTTTCCTCCTGGGTATTTAGTTTTCTGCCACTAAGGGCCATCACTGCAACATGCAAGTTCATCTACCAGGAATTTCTTCTGAAATCTACCAGGGCACCAGGGAAATGCACAGTAGTTGCCCCAAAAACAGTGTAGATGTACTATTTTGAAGTAATCTATTTTATGTCCCACACAGCCATTCTTAAAGGGGTTCTTCACTACTGAACCCAAGGCCAGTTTAATAAAAAAAATAATGAAATGATACTCACCTCCTGGGCAGACACCGCTCCTCAGGGACTGCTGAGTCTGCTGGGATCAACATACGGCAGGGGAATCCCTTAAGCACTGCAGCCAAACAGTGGCAGCTGATAGTCAGCGGCATTCTCTTTTATCTCAAGAGGATGAAGGAGCGCTATCAGTCCGAGGTGTATCTTTCTTTTTGTTGTTGCTTTTATTTTATATCTGAGCCCATTAGTGCAGCATGGTCCGGTAGGGGATAACACCTTTAGTTTTATGTGCGCAGTGTCAGTTTAAGTGTTCAGAGCAGAAACTCAACGTTTTTGAGTTTTGAAGACATTGCAGTTTCTTCTCCAAAAACTCTTTGTTTACACATGGCCTAAAAATAAAGACAGTTGACAAATCTGAGCTTACACTGCCAAGATCCCTTGCTGATAATATCCACAGAGAACATCCGAGCCCCCAACTGAGGGCTGATAACTCAGGCAATAGGGCATGTGCTTGGGAATACCTTTAATACTGAAGGTCTGGATTAGGACCCCAATTTATTTCTTGGATCAGATTTGTATTCTTGGAATCGAAAAGGGAGATCGTGTATTAAAGGGTCATCTCACAGAGACATTGTGTTGGGAGGGGCACATAGCAGGGATGGACCCAATCTTCCCTTCTTTTCACAATGGCTAAAGGACCAGTATCAGCAACCAAATTAAAAAGGGATCAGTTTTTTGTTCTTATTTTATTCCCGATGCCTCCCAGAGTATTCCAGTTTTTGTTCATTTTAAATCCACCATATAGTTCTGGAGATATGGGCCTTTTTATATTTGGTGCCTCATTGTATGCCCTTACAATGGGTGTGGCTCTCAGGGTAATTATGCAGAGCAGCCTAAAGACACACCCCCAAGGATGTCAGCCACGCCCCATAAAAGTAAGCACCAAATAAAAAAGGCCCATATGTCTGGAACAATATGGTGGATTTAAAACCCCCCAAAAAACATTATGTAATTTTATATGTATAATATATCACATGTTCTAACAGCTGTGTACAAATAATTAACTTTTGTTGGTGGGTAACTGTTTTTTTGCTGGCAGGGAGGAGAGTGGTTTGGAATCTGTAAAATGTTTAACATCTGGTGTAAGATGCACCAGGATAATCTTTTAGACTTCAAGTGAGCTGAAATATCTATCCTAAATTATAGTAACTATCAGGCCATGGTTCTCTCATCTCCTTTGATATGAAAATCCAGGCTGGTACAAAAACAAAAAGAAATGAACCCTAATTTATCAAAGTGTTTACACCAGAAATGTGGGGTTGGATGCTTTGAAGTTACAAAAAGGTGTGTAACAAAGTTGGGCACAAACTTTGCAAATTCTCAAGCTTCAGCTGCCTCTTCTGAAACAGAGCATGCGCACTCATCTATTATGAGTCGTGGTGTACCTTAAGATTTGTGGCCTACTAGTCATTGACTGGATACATATCTGTGGTGAGGCACAAGACACTTTTATAATGCAGCTGATTCAATAGGAGACCTCAGGTGCCTGTGACCACCACGATCCCTCATCAACACTAGCGTGATCAAGGCAGGTCTTGATGAATTGGGGCAATCATTTTTATTTTATCACTACATTCCTATGTATTATTTTTACATGTCAGAAATCCAGTATATGCAGTGACTTGCAGCAAATATAGTATTAGACATACCTCTTAGAAGTAAAATTCAGGAAGTAAGCAATATGCGCTAAAATATGCATTACTTACGCTTTATTCAGGACCGTGTTTGTGTTTTTTTCTATGGTTCCCCTTCTCTATGGTGAGGAGGTGGGATTGCAATAAGGCAAACTTTGCTTTAAGTTCACCGTTGTCAGACGATATAGGGCACATTTATCTGGCAGGGACTTGGCTGCAGTTAATATACACATTAGGTCGGGTTCAGATAGCATTACATCACAATCTAAATAGACCACAATGGCCGGACAAACCTTCACCTCAAAGGCATAGATGTGGCTATAAAGGAGAAGCATAGTGTTGGCGTCCGTATACAGACCTACCTATGACTAGCTACAGCTGGCCTATAATTTCTGGATTTTGAGGAGGTCCCACATTGCATATTTTTTTACCCTTGTAATATAGTGTATAATCCATAAACCTACATGTAAGAATTGCCAATTTTGCTGCAGCACAAGTATATGCCACACCTGAGCTATTATGTAGGACTATAATCCATGTCCCTGCCCTGCAATATACTTTCTGCAGTTAGTCTTGGTGCCCATTGCAGTAATTGTTAAATGCAAGTATGTTAATCTTCATGAATCCAAGGTCAATGCCTATATAATTACCCCTTCGGATCACATTGCAATCATAGCCCTCCGTTACGATTACCCGCTCATTCCCTCATTAACGTGTGCAAAAAGTGGAGATGTCCATAGACACCTTATCTATCCCGATACCCATGTGAGGAAACCTCCGGGATGGTATAAAATGTGACAGGCAATGTACAGATCACACCAATTACTTTATTTGTAGTGTTGATTGACAGGCAGAAATCTGACAGCAAATATGTAAGAATTATAACAGACTAGGAATCAGATTAAGTGCCTAAACACACCTTGGCCAAGCAAATTACAAAAAAAAGTTTGTTTTTTTACCACAAAAACTCCATTCTAGACGGAGCAGAGGTGCTGACTGTATACCGCTGACAACCAGCGCCATGCGCCTCTTGGCTTTGCTTGGCTGGTAAGTTTGGAGGTTACTACAAAATGCCCTGTATCAAAAAACATTAATTATAAGTCTGGAAGATAGGAAGAAGAGGGTCGGGGGAAAACACAAAAAAATGACAACAAATGAGGGTGTGAACATACAGGCAGGGAAGAAGGCGGCATCCAAGTGAAAACCAGTAGTCCCTTTGTGTACACATTTAGTTTTATTGTAACAAAGCAACTTGTACACTTTAACGTTTAAAACTGAGCATTTTTGTCTTTATCCAGAGGAAAAAAAAAAAAGAAAAAGTTTGTTAAAGTCCGTTTCTAATATTTTCCTGCAGGGGCCTGTAGAGGGGAGGCGCCTGAAGGATATCAGAGCCGAGAGCCACCAGATTTTTATTTTTTGCTTGTTTTAAAAGTGTCTTAAATTGCATGGATGTCTTCAAAAACATCACAAACATGCCAAAAGAGAAAAAGCCATATTTCCAAAATGCCCAACCTAGCCCACCCGCCCCCTCCATGTTGTCTCTGAAAACCCCCCCACTTTCTAACCCACCCCCAGTTTTTATATTTTTTTTTAACCTTTTTTTCATTATTTTGTAAAGAAAAAAAAAATAGACTGATACATGTTGGTAAATGCTATGTGTCCATATTCACATGGAAACAGTGTAATCTCTGAGCCCAATATACACAGGAAGGGAGGGGAGGAAAAAAAGTAAGTGAAAAGGCTAGACTGCTGCTATACACTATCACAATGTCCCGGGATCCTCCGCACCCCCACCAGCAGTGGCGGGCAGAGGGGCATCTGGGTCCCTTACACCATAAGATGGTACAATGTATATTATTTATTGAATGAAGAATGACTAGTGAACAGAAACAGGTTTAGAGATTTTGACTGTATTTTTACTCAGTTCTCACCTCTCCCCCCAAAAATAAAAGTTATGAATCATGGTATAAAGAGGGGAGGGGGGATGGGAAGAAAGGACCAAGAACAAGGCGACCGAGCACACAAAAAATATAAAAAAAAAAAAAAGAAGGGATAAGAAATCGAGGGAGGGAAAGGGGAAAAAAAAACAAAAAACAGCATCTTGCTCCCAGGGACTGGATGAAAAATAAAAAAAGGGTGGAAAAAAAAAAAGGGTGGAATCCAAACATTGCAATCTTAATCATCTTCGCCTTCATCTTCCTGTAGAGACAAAACAAATAGGCCTCAGTATATAAAGGATAAATAGTAGCCATAATTACTTATCAGAACTACTGAGACTGTTTTACTTCTCACACCCCCAAAGAGGAATAAAGTGTGGCCACCCATTTGCTGGACATGAATGGAGGTGTTGCATCTCCTGGTATATTGGGAGGGTGTGCCGTAAATGTGTGATTGATGCAGATCTCAAGAACAGGGCCCTGTCACACGCCGTCAGGAATGGAGAGTTCTTTACAGCGTGACAGGGCCCTGTTCTCGAGATCTTCATCCATCACACATTTACAGCACACCCTCCCAACATACCAGAAGATGCAACACCTCCATTAATTTGTGTCCAGCAGAAATAGTTCAAATTGCAAAGAAAAAAAAAACACCCTCCCTTGGTAAGCTGGCATGTTTCAGGCTTTACAACAATGAATTTGCATGCATATAGTAAGTGAAAAGATTTTACGTACATACCTCGGCTTCTTCTCCCTCTTCGTCTTCATCATCGTCCTCTTCTCCTTCAACCTCATCTTCATCCCCTTCCTCGTCAATATCTTCCAATCCTTCTTCCTCTTCGTCATCATCGTCTTCTTCCTCACCCTCGCCTTCTTCATCCTCCATGTCAGGAACCTTTGATAAAAGGCGACGTACACAGATTAGCATAATCAAGTCTCAAACCTTTAGGAAGAATCTTTATTAAAAGAAAAGGTGCAGCTGCTACTCACCAGGTAGTACTGTAATGGATTTGGCCAGATGTCATCCTTTATGACCTCTCCTAACTCATCTGCGCCGGCATCTGAATGATCTGTGAACCAAGTGAAGAAGCTTTCTGGCTCTTCGTGCTGCCGCTTTCGGCTGGCTTTGTTCTGTGTTTGGCTGGAACGTTTTGTCAAATCCTATATGAAGAACCGCAGCGTTAGAACAATGGTAAAATTTCTTAATTTAATAGGACAGTAGAAAGTTAAAATTGCTTAAAGTTGTTCCTAGACCAAAGAAATATTGCCGCTTGATTCCAGAAAGAGCTCATTGAGAATAAGTAGTGTTGCTAAAAAGAAAAACAAAAAGCTGTGTGGCATGAAATACATTTCTTTTAATACCCCATCTGGATGCATTTGCCAGACACGGGGCCTAAGCTTTACCAGCAAGTTACAGAATGTAAACTCCACGTTTGATGCAACTGCGATAAAGTTTTGCATCTAAAGTCCATAAAATAATCCACACTTATCCCATTGCTACTTCTGAATTGACTCGATTGTAATAATCCTGCAGCAAATGTCCACACAAGTATAAAGTAGTGATCTTGGGAAGCAGGAGACTTTTTCGACCATATTCACAACTGATAACAGGAAGCAATAGCCTACACGTAAGAGGAAGTGACTAAAACCAAAACACATCTAATACACAAGGGACAATGTCACCGTAGTAGAAGCAATGAGGCAAGACACGTACCTTTCCAGCTTTCCATTTAATCTCTGTAGACTTTGAGGAGGGGTCTCCGCTTTCATTTAAGTGGAACTCTTTAGAGAGAACTTTGTTTTCGAAGTAAGGATTCTCGTCAAAATTCTGTAAAATAAACAAGAATGGTCACTATCGCTCATTCACGCAATTGTCTGACACTTCCATAAAGAAATGTGAAAACACAACTTACAAAATCTATTCTGTATCCAGATTTTATGTCCTCGAACTCTGTCACTTCCACCCTGGTCAGATAGTGAAGGGCTTCTTCATCTTCTTCACCCAAGAGCGCAGAGACTGCACATATACATTAGTTATTTACAGACTTTAACCTCAGCAGTAAAAAGAAAATATATTTATACTGGTATTGTAGCTCTATTACTAGTATGGGATTCAGCTGCAATACCAGCAACAGCCTATACACACACGTGGCGCTATTATATACAATGCATGAAAATTGCCATGTGGACATTATGTATTTAGGCTATGTGCCCTATTTAGGCTATTCTGCATGTCCTCTCCCGGATAAACGCACGCGGAATTCCGCACGCGTTTATCGCGTGATTTCCACATGCGGAATTGCCTTGCGTTTTTTATTGCATTGCAAAGGCAATTCTGCTTGTGGAAAAGCAAAATTAATGAACATACTGCGGATTTTTCCCTACAGCATGGGCATTGAACTTGTGTAATCACATTTGGGACCATGGGGGGCGGATAACATGGCGTTTCACAAACGTTTACGCCACTATTCCTTTATATCAGGTTTAATAAATCTACCACCTTTCCTCAATTTAGGCACAAGTCCATTTACAGTACAGTTAAGGCTGGGAGTCGTAGTACTTGCAGGTAGTACTACCATGTGATGATTCCCTGGACAATCATAACCATATAATTCTCCATTCTTACCTTGTGGGTGGTTGACAAATGTCGTGACCCAAAAGTTTGGGATTTTGGCGATCAATTCTGACCTCTTCTGAAAGAATGGCTGGCGGAGTTTGTTGTATTTCTGTTCTACTTTCAAGATTTCCTCGCTGGCTTGTTCATTCAGTCTAGAAAAAGAAGAACACTGGGATTAATAGGGAAACAAATGAAAAGTAAAAATGGGCGTACAGGACAAGCGACAGCAAACGGATCATTCCTTATCCAGCACTGAACATCGATCACTGATGAGCAGGTTCTGGATTCTGCCTAACAGGTAAGTGATGGTCGTAGAAGAGGTACCAGTACCACTGCTAGGCTGAAGTCTGAACTGCTGAACAGAGCAGTGATCCGGACATTCTGTGGGTTACATGCCATCCCTCAAACACTTGGACACTAACTGATCAAGCAGACGTACCTGTCTATTTCATTCTGTACTTCGTCAATATGCTCGATTGCTTCCTGTTGCTCTTTTTCTGGAAAATAAAAAAAGTAGAGTTAGTTTTGGTGACCTTGTGCATTATACATCGTTATTGGCCTCTAAACAGCCACATTATGCACCCAAAGGAAAATGTTTACAAATTGCAAGAAAGCAGCACATGGAGATCAGAAGTGGTCTTGAAAAGGTTACCGGGCTTCTTATCAAGCCGCCCCTTATCCATGTGCTGCATTAGTTGGGAGATCCAAGTAGGGGGAAGCGTGCACCTACTGATCCTCCGCGCATTACACGGCCTATGCTGACTAACCTGGCAGGCAAGAAACTTTTAAAGTGAAGAGGAGCCAGGATCAAGTCACCTGAAAGCTCCTCTTCCTACACCGCCTCATACACACACTGTGCTGCAGGGCGAATTCAGATGTCTGACACAGCCTGAGTATGGGACGACCTGATATAGGACCACAAGGCTGCAGAACTGGGGTCAGGAGACCCCCGACCAGTCTGTACTCACACAATGGTTCACAGAGCAGAAAAGCTGCTGCCAGTTTACTCTGGCAGCCACTTATCCGCTGGAAAAACAAGGATCAGGAATTGATAGATTTTTTTAATTTATTTTGTTATTTCTTTAAAGAGTTGGAAGGATCTCCTACACACAAGCCGGTCACCAGATCCCACAGAATTAGTGAGGTTGGCCTATGTTTCTACAGTGGGCTGTCATGGCCAGGGGTGTGGGGGGGAGCTCTGCAAAACTACATTACAGCAAGACTTAAGGCGACAGGCCTGGCCTAACAATACTTTTAGGGAACATATATAAATACCCCCCTCCCCCATGCATTTCTTTGTATGGAATAAAGCAGTTAAAAAAAATAAAAAAACAATAGCAGACAGGTCACAGATTTTAAAGTCCACTTTTGCAGCAGCGGAGCAGATCCTGACCCGATGGATTCACCATATGGAAAGCATTAAGGAAAGACTTTATAATCGATTGATAAAGTTTGTTGAAAATAAAAAAAAAAATAATCAAATTGTGGATCGTACCAAAAATCCTGTCAGGAGGGGGTGATTTTTTTTTGTAACGCGTTCTGGGGACAGAACACGCGGGATCCGGAGGGCAGGACTAGTAAACACCGGTCACACACGTGGGATGACTGCGATGGCGGAGGAGGGGGGGGGCGGAAGAGGCCTGCTCACTACAGCGGGAAGGACAAAACCCACAGGCCGCGGGGACCCACGTGGAGGCGGCGAAGCTAGGCCACGGCCTGGGGCGCTCCAGGCGGGTGCAGAGAGGCGCAGCGCCCCGGGGCCGCCGCCTCCACCTCCCGCGGCCTGCGCCATGCGGATCCGGACGGAAGCATCATGGCGGAGGACAATGAAGCCGCGGGCTGGTTCCTGCGCAGCGCGGAGATATCACCCCCAGAGCGGCCCCGACCCGTCCCGACCGCCGCGACGCTGAGCGCCATTCCCCCGCAGGCGAGCGCCGCCGCCCGGGATCCCCAGGGCCTCTCCCGCTGTGCCCCGGCGAGCCCGCCTTCCGCCGCGGAAAATGGCCGCCCACCCCCCCTCCTACCCAGCACACAGCGGCCGCGTCTCTCACCTGAGGTCTCGTCCGCTCCGTCGTGGTTGGAGTTCACCTCCTTTTTACTAAGTTTGGCCGCCGGCGCCGACATGTTGGGAGTGCGGGGAGAGAAAGAGGCGAGGAGCGCGGAGAAGGGAGAGGAGGTGCAGGCTCAGGCCTGGCGGGCTGGCGGCAGGAGGAGGCGACAGGAAACTCCTCGGTGAGGCGGTGCAGGGACCGCTCCTGGGACGGAACACCGCGGTAGTATGCCCCTCTCCTAGTGGCTGCTGTGCGGAGAAGAGCGACGACCTAGAGCGGGAGAGAGAGAGCGGGGAGCGCGATGGCCGCTGCTGTGTGAGGTAAATCTCGCTCCCGACCAATGTGTGTGAGAGAGAAAGGAGGGGGTGGGAGGGACGCACTGCGCTCGGCACCAACACTCGCTCCCGCTCTAGACGGTACCACCTCCCAGCAAAGGGGTGGTAGCTAACCAACAGGGCGGGAAGTACAACCGCTCTGTACGCAGCAGCTCCGCCCACTTCCCCCTTCACTTATCATACGAGGGTGGGGCGACCCGAAGACGTGGGGGTTGTCTTGGGAGCGTCAGGAGCGTTACCGCAAGCCTATTGGACAAGAGACAGCGTCATTGAGTCACGTGCGCGGTGGGCGGGGAGAGCTCTAGGCTTGTGAATGCGCTTTCAGTTCCCGCCGCACGCCGTGTGGAGTGGGTGTGTGTGAGGAGGCTCCGCCCAAACCCCGCACCCGTGGCCTTGCCACCCATTCAGTGCCAGAGCCGTAGTCCTAATATGTTATGGGGGGGGGGGTGGATAACAGTTGTCAGGCCTGTGTTGTCGGTAGTCATGGAAACTCCTACTAAATTGGGATTTTATCAGTTTGACGGCTGGAGCTCTGGCCCTGTGTTACCTGCACCTGGTGGCTTCATAACAACTGGAGCACATGGTGCAGAGCGGAGGCCTGCAGGCTGCTCAATGGGGCCCGTCCCCAGAGACATTACAATGCTTTATTATTAATGTTATTATTTGTAGATTTTATTTGAAATTGTATAAATATGTTTTATTTTTTGACATGGGGGGGGGGGGGTTGAACCTGCTATTTTTTCTTTTTACATTCTCACATTGTGGGGGGGGGGGGGGGTTGCACCTGCGATCGATAATACAATACACTGTAATATTGTAAAATCACCCCTGGCTTCACAGCAGTGCAAAATGGCAGACAGTGATCCTTCAGCACCCCCCCACCCATCAGCGCCCTCACCCCCTGCAAATTTTGTCGGGGCGTGTCAGAGCCCACCAAGAACAGCCCAGAACTGAGGATTCCGCTTCATCGCTGAGATCTTTTTGCATAATTTTTTTGACAGCACTATAGACACTTGTGGCCTCTGAAGACCCTGTGCACACACTCCCCACCCCCCCCCCCTTCCTAAATTCTGCCCCCACCGTCAGCGGAGGACCTATTGTTAAATGTCTCTTGGCAGCCTTAGAAAATGGGCCCCTTTTTGCAGAGGCGGGGGGCGGGGTGTCATGCTATAGTTCTGTGGTCTATGGGGAACTGATCGGCCAAAACAATGGCAATTATTTTCATTACGTATTGATTAAATATATAAAATAAATATTTATCCGGTGTCTAAAAGTTCATAATGCGACACTGAAGACGGCAGAGCTTAGAGACGGGGATGTCAGAAAAGCCCCTCTATTAGGTGTACACGCTGTAATAGAGGAAGGGGTTGTCAGTTCATCCGAATGGGGTTGTATCTGATTCACACATCCATATTCGGAGCGGCCGCAGGTTTTCTGCCCAAACTCGTCAGCCATATAGGAATACATGAGTTCAGGTTAGCAGATCGGCAGCCGATCTGTGAAACACAGATATGTGAACACAGTCTTAGATTGTCAGCAGATCCTGATGTCTGCGTTGTACTTCGGAAAGGAACAATCAGAGGAAAAGTATAATAGAAACTCGTCACCCCTTCTATATTTATCACCCACTCCTGGTTTTGACTTACAAATACTGATGTAAAATACTGACCAAATACTGAACGTGCCTTAGAGCAATAATATTCCTGGGAATATCACACTTTATGATTTTATTTGATTGCAATCATTGTACACGAAGGCTGACAACTGACACGTCTGTGACTGGTGATCCAAAATTTAGGGAATATCTCTGGCTAAATAGGAGCATTTGCTATAAGGAGGGGCAAGAGCCTGGGGGCTGAGGGGCCCGAAGACCCTCTGACAAAGACACAAGAATTATTAATGGCACTTGTTAGGTGGTACATCACAGATTTAGTATCTATTTCATGTATATATACATTATATCGATACGGACAGATGTGTTGGTATACACCTATATGAGATTTACCAAATCCCTTTCTATATCCATAGAAAATAATATGGAGCTGCACCTCTGCAGATATAACAGCTAGGAAGTATTTCTACAAGATTTTGGAATTTTTGCCCCTTCATCCAGAAGAGCATTTGTGGGGTCAGACCCTGGTGATGGGGGGAGGCCGGGGTCACAATCCCTGTTCTTGGATGGGGCTGAGGTCCAGGCTCTGTGCGGCCGCTCATGTTCTCCCCTCCATGTCTGTATGGAGCTTGTGCACTGGGCGCAGTCATGGGGAACAGAAAAGGGTCTTCCCCAAACTGCTCCCACAAAGCTGGAAGCTACATTTGTCCACAATGTCTTGGCTGAAGCATTAAGATTTCCCTTCCCTGGGACTAAGAGGCCGAGGCCGCCCCCTGATAACAGCCCATAGTATTATCCTCCTCCACCATCTGTACAGCAGGTATAATGCAATCAGGGGGTAACGTTGTCCTGGAATCACCAAACCCAGACTCCTACATCAGACGCCGGATAGAGAAGTGTGATCCATCACTGCACAGAACATGTCTCCTCCAGAGTCCAGTGGTGGCGGCTTTACACCACTCCATCTGACGCTCAGCATTGTGCTTGGTGATGTACGGCTGCATGCAGCTGCTCGGCCATAAAGCTCCCGGCGGTGGCGCAGTGATTGTGCTGATGTTATAACAGAGGAGATCTGGACTCTGCAATTATGGAATCAGTGGAGCGGTGGTCTTTTCTGCCCTCTGCTCCTCAGCACTCGGCCCCCCGCTCTGTAAAATTACAGGGTCTCCACTTTGTGACTGAGTTGCTGCAGTTCCTTCCACTTCTCAATAATATCACTCACAGGTGATGGGGAAGATTCATGAACGGACTTGTTACCCCGGTGGCTCCTATTACAGGACCGCGCTGGTATCAGGGAGCTCTGCACCACTGGCCGCTCTGTCACGTTAGTAAAGGCATATAGCATGGCGGGGAGCAGGAGGTCATACATTGGGGGAAAGGGGGGGGTGTTATAAACCAGGGGACGAGGAGCCGGAGATAATACACTGAGGGGCTGGATGTTATACACCGGGGGGATGAGGGGCTGGATGTTATACACCGGGGGGATGAGGGGCTGGATGTGAGGAGCCAGAAATTATACACTAAGGGGCCGGAGGTTATACACTGGGGGGTGTGGGGCTGGAGGTGAGGGGCCGGGGGTTATACACCTGGGGGGGAGGGGCCAGAGGTTATACATCGGGGGGTGAGGGGTCGGGGGTTATACATGGGGGGGGGGGTGAGGGACCGGAGGTTATACATTGGGGGGTGAGGGACTGGAGGTTATACATCGGGGGGTGAGGTGTCGGAGGTTATACATCGGGGGGTGAGGGACTGGAGGTTATACATGGTGAGTGAGGGGCCAGGGGTTATACATCGGGGGGGTGAGGGACCGGAAATTATACAGGGGGGTGAGGGACCGGAAATTATACATCGGGGGGTGAGGGACCGGAGGTTATACATCGGGGGGTGAGGGGTCGGGGGTTATACATTGTGGGGTGAGGCGCCGGGGGCTGTACATCGGGGGGTGAGGGACCGGAGGTTATATATCGGGGGGTGAGGGACCGGAGGTTATACATCGGGGGGTGAGGAGCTGGGGGTTATACATCAGGGGGTGAGGAGCCGGGGGTTATACACCGGGGGGTGAGGGGCTGGGGGTTATACATCGGGGGGTGAGGGCAGAGCTGTGGAGTCAGTAAGTGAAGACTCCGACTCCTCAATTTCCATGCCACCGACTCCATGACTCCACGACTCCCTCATACATGGCTCGTATTTAAGTGATAAATTTACTGTAGCACAGATTAATCTCAGCTAAAAGTCTAGACCCTTAGATCAGGAATAGGACAGACATTTACAGGACAGTGCATAACTTTCCCAAATTCTTATGAAAAATATTCCCCACAAACTGCATTGAACTACTGTACCCAATTTATTATATATTTTAGGAGTATGAGTTGGTCCATTTTATACCGACTCCACCAAAATGGATACACGACTCCGACTCCACAGCCCTGGGTGAGGGGCTGCATGTTTTACAGCGGAGGGTAATGGGACCGGATGTAATAAAGTGTGGGGGGGGGTCATATGGTATACGCCAGGGGCAATGGGGCTGATTGAGCAACTGGAATTCAGTGATTAAGGCATGTCTTGTACTCTTGTCTATATACAGTGTGCTTATAGTGCGGTGTATATAAATACCACAAATCTTATTCCTTGGTTACAATTCCATCTGTAACTTCTTCTTTTGCTCACTGATGTCTCTCGTTACTTTTACTTCATGGTATAGAATGGTGATGTAATTTGTTACATCATTGCTCTGTGGCGCTGCAGCTGTGGACTGAGGGGTTAATCCCTAATTATGAGCAGAATTATACAATTTCTGCCCCTTTAAAGGGGATGTTCATTCCTAAGATATTGATGGCCTATACTTAGTCTTCAATATGAGATCTGTGAGGGTCCTGCAGCCCACGTTTGCAGCTCCTGCGTCGGCCAGATGTGAAGAGTTTGCAGAGCCGAAACAGCCAAGCACCATGCAGTGTGCTGCAGGTGAAATTTATGATGGGGTGGGGTCTAAGGTCTGTATTGGTTTAGAACGTCTGGTCCGAGGTCTGTATTTATTTAGGGTTCTGGTGTGGGGTCTGTATTTATTTAGTGTTCTGGTTTGGGGTCTGTGTTTATTTAAGGTTCTGGTTTGGGGTCTGTGTTTATTTAGGGTTCTGGTTTAGGGTCTGTGTTTATTTAAGGTTCTGGTTTGGGTCTGCATTTATTTAGGGTTCTGGTTTGGGGTCTGTGTTTATTTAAGGTTCTGGTTTGGGTCTGCATTTATTTAGGGTTCTGGTTTGGGGTCTGTGTTTATTTAAGGTTCTGGTTTGGGTCTGCATTTATTTAGGGTTCTGGTTTAGGTCTGTATTTATTTAGAATCTGTTCTATGGCCTGCATTTGTTTTGGGGGTTTGGTCGGGGGCTTCTCTTCATTTTGAGGATCTGGTTTGGGGTCTGCATTCATTTAGAGTCTGGTCTGTAGCTTGTATTTGCTCAGTGGGTCTGGTCTGGGGTCGGTATTAGTTTAGGGGGTCTGTATTTGTTTGGAAGGTGTGTTCTGGAGTCTGAATTGGTTTACTGGATCTGGTCTGGGATTTGAATTTGTTCAAGTTTTTTTTTCTGGGGGTCTGTATTTGTTTAGGGGGTCTTGTGTAGAGTATAATATTTTAGGAGGTATGGGGTCTGTGTTTATTTAGAGTCTGGTCTGTAGCCTGTATTTGTTCATTGGGTCTGGTCTGGGATATCAAGTGATTTAGGTGGTATGTTTTTATTTAGGAATGTGTTCTGGGGTCTGTATGTGTTTAGTTAGCCTGGTGTAGAGTCTGTATTTATTCAGGGGGCTCTGGGTGGGGTCTGTATTTATTTAGAAGATCTGAGTTCTGTATTTATTTAGTCTGGTTGGTATCTTGCATCTGTTCATTGAGTCTGCTCTGGGGTCTGTATTGGTTTAGGGGATCTGTATTTGTTTACAAGGTATCATTTGGTTTAGGAGATCTGGGGTCTGTATTGGTTTAGGAGGTTTGGTCTGGTGTCTGTATTGGTGTAAAAGGCGCGGTCTATGGTCTTTATTGATTTGGAAGTTTGGTCTGGTGTCTGTATTGGTGTAAAAGGCTCAGTCTATGGTCTTTATTGATTTTGGAGGTTTGGTCTGGTGTCTGTATTGGTGTAAAAGGCTCGGTCTATGGTCTTTATTGATTTTAGAGGTTTGGTCTGGTGTCTGTATTGGTGTAAAATGCTCGGTCTATGGTCTTTATTGATTTTGGAAGTTTGGTCTGGGGTCTGTATTTGTGTAAAAGGCTCAGTCTATGGTCTTTATTGATTTAGGAGGCTCAGTCTGGGGTCTGTATTGATTTATGAAGCTCGGTCTGGGGTCTGTATTGATTTATGAAGCTCTGTCTAGGGTCTGTATTAGTTTAGGAGGCTTGGTCTAGTGTCTGTATTGGTGTAAAAGGCTCCGTTTATGGTCTATATTGATTTTGGAGGTTTGGTCTGGTGTCTGTATTGGTGTAAAAGGCTCGGTCTATGGTCTTTATTGATTTTGGAGGTTCGGTCTGGTGTCTGTACTCGTGTAAAAGGCTCGGTCTATGGTCTTTATTGATTTTAGAGGTTTGGTCTAGTGTCTGCATTGGTGTAAAAGGCTCGGTCTATGGTCTATATTGATTTAGGAGGCTCAGTCTGGGGTCTGTATTGGTTTAGGAGGTCCCGGATTTGAGTTGCTTTAGGAGGTTTGGTCTGGTGTGTGTATTTGTGTAAAATGCTCAGTCTATGGTCTATATTGATTTAGGAGGCTCAGTCTGTGGTCTATATATTTAGGAGGTTTGGTCTGGGCTCTGTATTGGTTTAGGAGGTCTGGTCTGGGCTCTGTATTGGTGTAGAGGGTCTGCAGTCTGTATTAGTTCAGTGGGTCTGGTGTTCCGTCTGTATTTAGTCCGGGGTCTGTATCTGTGTCTGGTCTACAGTCTGTAATTATTTAAGAGGTCTGCTCTGCAGTATGTATTAAGGTTGGTCTGGGGTTTGGTCTTTAGGCCATACTCATTTTGGGGTCTATTGAAGCTGAGAATAAAAGGTGTTGTTCAGAAACAGTGCCAGTCCTGCCCATAGGCTGCGACCTATATTGCAGTTCGCCCCAAATAGGATTCATGATACCATACAGTCATTATACCCTATATTGCCTTGGGCGTAGTAGACAATGCCCATTCACATGGGTAAAAATCAGAATAGATTTAGTACTTGCCTATAAATTGGAAGCAGTGGAGTCACAACTCTTGGCTCAGGTCGGGTCTATTATATAGGGAACAACAATTGAGGCCCTTGTTCTGCAAACTTACAATCACAATGGACACCCTCCGTGCGCACTCAATGGTGTCACTGACGAACCCTTTTGCACCATAAAAATACAAGAATACAATGGAGGGATAGAAAGATCACTTAGGGTTCGATGGGAATTTAGGTTCGGTCTAGTTGAACCGCAGAAAGACCCATGTGATGGGTCCAGGTACACTATAACTTTGGGTTTCCCAGGATTCAGGGTGCTTTGGCGTTCTGCAGATCCAACCTGGGCTTTAATTATTCACTATCATACAGATAGTTATGGGGGTCGTCTAAAAGTTTTTTTGTTATTTTGTCGGGCAGGAAAGTTATGACACTTGGCAAAGCACTTTATTTAGGGATTTGTCTTCACTCATGTAAAAAAAATTTATGTAAAAAGCTTCTAAATAACTACTTTTCCTTGATCTTCAGCTGCACTGATATCAGACTGTACTCATTTGGAGTACTGATGATGGCAGTGATGGGTCAGCAAATGTGTCTCACTATCTCTGGGGGTTAGATGCTCCAGGAGAGTGTTCTGATTAGAATTTATGGATGTCCTGGGGAAGAAAGGAGGCATCTCTTGCCTGGGACCCTCATATTTTGGTCAGAATAACAATTTCTGAAAAACTAATACAAGGAGGCCATGTAATACTATATTTTCTGACTGAAAAAGGGATGTCAGGAGCCGGTAGTGGGGCCTTGGGCAACAAGGCTTTACGGTGATTAAGGCGCATATTCATCTTGCTGTTTCTTCTCCCCGCTCCATTATTCACCTGTGTTGTCTGAGGCTCGGCGCAGGAGGTGCGGAGATGTCCTGCACCAGGACAAACAAATCACAGAGCGGAAATCTGCTCTGCAAATCGTTGGAACGGGGCTAGGAGAATATTATTTTTCTTAGTATAGGCACCATACTAGTGGGGAGGGCATCACTGTGTGTGGGGGACACACATTGGGGGCATTGTAATGTGAGTGGGTGCATCATTGTGTGTGGGGTATTGTGTATGGGGGGTGAATTACAAGCATGATAATCTGAGTGAGTGCTTCATTGGGGACACTGGAGGCATCATATGTGTGGGGGAATTGGGGGCATCATAATGTGTGTAATGGAGAATTGGTAGCATCATAGTATGTGTGGGGTCATCATTGTGTGATGGGCACTGGAGGTATCAATATGTGTGTAAAGGGAAAATTTGGGGACACCATAATGTGTGTGTGGGGTTCTCTGGGGACATAATTGTATGGGGTGGCATTGTGGGGCTTTACAATATGTTAAGGGGGCACAGTAAAGACAGCCCTCTAGGGGTTGCACTGTGGGGGCATCATACTGTAAGTAAATGGGCACTGTAGGGCCATCATTGCATGCGTGGAGTATTATACTGTGTGCATGGGCGGTGTGGGGAAATTGTACAGCGTGGCAGCCATAAAGCAATATTACACTGTGATAATGGTAAGGGGAGGTGTGCTGATGCACTACGCTTTGCCTGGCGATATCTTGTGTCATGTCGGTCTCTGAGATCATATATGTACATGTGATGTCATGCACTCGCAATTTCATAATTGCAAAAGATCCAAATCGGTTGAAGCCTTTGGAAATCATTGCACAATCTGATCACGGTTAACGAGTGCAAGTTTGCAACGCAGTTTTGAATGAGATCACCATAGCAACGCATATTAAGCCTAGATTCTGGGTGGAGTTATCGGCTTCCATAGTTGAGGATATGGTTGGATTTTATTGTCTTTATTACATGTATTATTACTGGACAATGTATTTACAGGCACTTGTGCTACATAATCTAAACTGAACCACGTGAAAGTAATAATGGAGGCTGCAGTACTAAATGGACCCCTGTGGCTTGAAATTACCCATCATGCTCTAGCTCTGTCACATGGCAAAATCTATCAAGCGCCATGTTTGTTACTGGCACGCATTTCTCAGCCAAGCGCCCGATAATCTCATTTAAAGCAATTTTTTCTCTCATGAACTTGTCGGTGGATTTAAGGACTTCGGTGTTTTAACACTCAACGTGTCCATCTCGATACAGCTACTCGGTTCCTATAAGTCTGCCCATTTTAAAGATGGCAACCGGTGTGTCACTAGAGGTGACTTTCTTCAATGGCGTACCTAAAACGCGTAGTTATGCACATATCGCTTGTCCTGTTGATGTATTGCTTCTATCTGCATTTCAGAAGTCTTCAGTTTTCAGATGAAGAATAAAATTTGGAATAACCTGGTGTGGAGGCGTTAGGCGTTGCAAGATGTCGCGCCTGTGACGTCATCAGCCGCGCCGCTAGTACCAGCTTGTGGTTGCCGAGGTAACGCGAGTGAGCGGTGACCGCCGGTGACCCGCTCGGACCATGAGCTTTGTAGATGAGGTCGCGGATGTGGTGTCGGCGGAGTCTGTGTGGAGGAAATCTCAGGGGGCGAGATGTGACTCCGTGAGTTACTCCTGTCACCAGGACTGTGGGCCATTTGGGGGGAGACCCCATCATAGCACCCCCATAACAGCCATAGTGACACATAATAGTGATAGTCAGAGACCCCCATAACGACACCAGCCACAGTGACCCATAATAACGACGGAGGACCCCCGTACCTGTACCGGCTGAAGTAACCGATCATTGTGTCTGTCTGGTGCACCTAATAGCCACAGCCGTAACCCCCCATACAGCTATGTTTATGTATATAGAGGTGTTATCAGTTATTGTACAGGAGGAGGAGGTGAGCTGTGACATCACCTATTGTGAATGGTGGATCCTGTGTTACCTACTGTATATAGAGGTGATATCAGTTATTGTACAGGAGGAGGAGGTGAGCTGTGACATCACCTATTGTGAATGGTGGATCCTGTGTTATCTACTGTATATAGAGGTGTTATCAGTCATTGTACAGGAGGAGGAGTAGGTGAGCTGTGACATCACCTATTGTGAATGGTGGATCCTGTGTTATCTGCTGTTTATAGAGGTGTTATCAGTCATTGTACAGGAGGGGGAGGAGGTGAGCTGTGACATCACATTGTGAATGGTGGATCCTGTATTATCTACTGTATATAGAGGTGTTATCAGTCATTGTACAGAAGGAGGAGGTGAGCTGTGACATCACCTATTGTGAATGGTTGACCCTGTGTTATCTACTGTATATAGAGGTGTTATCAGTCATTGTACAGGAGGAGGAAGTGATTTGTGACATCACCTATTGTGAATGGTGGATTCCGTGTTATCTACTGTATATAGAGGTGTTATCTGTCATTGTACAGGAGAGGAGGAGGTGAGCTGTGACTTCACTTATTGGAAATGGTGGATCCTGTGTTATCTACTGTATATAGAGGTGTTATCAGTCATTGTACAGGAGAGGAGGAGGTGAGCTGTGACATCACCTACTGTGAATGGTGGATCCTGTCTACTGTATATAGAGGTGTTATCAGTCATTGTACAGGAGAGGAGGAGGTGAGCTGTGACATCACCTATTGTGAATGGTGAATCCTGTGTTATCTACTGTATATAGAGGTGTTATCAGTCATTGTACAGGAGGGGGAGGAGGTGAGCTGTAACATCACCTATTGTGAATGGTGGATCCTGTGTTATCTACTGTATATAGAGGTGTTATCAGTCATTGTACAGGAGGGGGAGGAGGTGAGCTGTGACATCACTTATTGTGAATGGTGGATCCTGTGTTATCTACTGTATATAGAGGTGTTATCAGACATTGTACAGGAGGAGGAAGTGATCTGTGACATCACCTATTGTGAATGGAGGATCCTGTGTTATCTACTGTATATAGAGGTGTTATCAGTCATTGTACAGGAGGGGGAGGAGGTGAGCTGTGACATCACATTGTGAATGGTGGATCCTGTATTATCTACTGTATATAGAGGTGTTATCAGTCATTGTACAGGAGGAGGAGGTGAGCTGTGACATCACCTATTGTGAATGGTTGACCCTGTGTTATCTACTGTATATAGAGGTGTTATCAGTCATTGTACAGGAGGAGGAAGTGATTTGTGACATCACCTATTGTGAATGGTGGATTCCGTGTTATCTACTGTATATAGAGGTGTTATCTGTCATTGTACAGGAGAGGAGGAGGTGAGCTGTGACTTCACTTATTGGAAATGGTGGATCCTGTGTTATCTACTGTATATAGAGGTGTTATCAGTCATTGTACAGGAGGAGGAAGTGAGCTGTGACATCACCTATTGTAAATGGTGGATCCTGTCTACTGTATATAGAGGTGTTATCAGTCATTGTACAGGAGAGGAGGAGGTGAGCTGTGACATCACCTACTGTGAATGGTGGATCCTGTCTACTGTATATAGAGGTGTTATCAGTCATTGTACAGGAGAGGAGGAGGTGAGCTGTGACATCACCTATTGTGAATGGTGAATCCTGTGTTACCTACTGTATATAGAGGTGTTAACAGTCATTGTACAGGAGGGGGAGGAGGTGAGCTGTGACATCACATATTGTGAATGGTGGATCCTGTATTATCTACTGTATATAGAGGTGTTATCAGTCATTGTACAGGAGGGGGAGGAGGTGAGCTGTGACATCACCTATTGTGAATGGTGGATCCTGTCTACTGTATATAGAGGTGTTATTAGTCATTGTACAGGAGAGGAGGAGGTGAGCTGTGACATCACCTATTGTAAATTATGGATGCTGTGTTATCTACTGTATATAGAGGTGTTATCAGTCATTGTAAATGAGGAGGTGAGCTGTGACATCACCTATTGTGAATGGTGGATCCTGTGTTATCTACTGTATATAGAGGTGTTATCAGTCATTGTACAGGAGGAGGAGGTGAGCTGTGACATCACCTACTGTGAATAGTGAATCCCGTGTTATCTACTGTATATAGAGGTGTTATCAGTCATTGTACAGGAGAGGAGGAGGTGAGCTGTGACATCACCTACTGTGAATAGTGAATCCTGTGTTATCTACTGTATATAGATGTAACACAACTGATTTAAACATTAGGTCTTTGTGACGAGGTGACGAGATGTTCCCTTTCAGTGGGTCTTCTGTGGGTTCTCTGCTTCTGTATCTCTCCAGCTGCCACATACTTCGATCTGGTGTTCACGTGTAGATCAGACACTGGAGACAGTTACTGATGAGAGTGATTACATTCGGTGTACGGCGCTGCAGAATATGGTGGTGCTAGATCTGATTTCCATATCAGTTCTATTTCCTTCTGTATAAGTGATATATGTGTGTTTCTCTCTTTCTTTAGAGAAGCTGCCAGACTCGTCTTATTGCCAGTCTGGAGTCCTCTGTGCAGGTGCATGAAGCCATTGAGGCCGGCACACAGACCGAGTGGAAGCCGGACCAGCGAGTTCTAGATGTCGACCTTGGACCTCTTCTCGATTACCCTGATGTAGGACAGTTCCTGAAACGCGTGGAAGACAACATGATCCGAGAGCTGAAGAAGAACTGGAGAAGTCATGCTTTCGATGGCTTTGAAGTGACCTGGGAGGAACAGAATCCACAGGTAATTAAAAAGGGTTTTCCTGAACTTGTATCTCGATGACTTATCCACAGGACGTATCCACAGGATAGGTAATCAGTATCACATTGGTAGGGGTCCGACACCCAGCACCCCCACAGATCTGCCACTTGCAGCAGAGGTGGTGGCCTGATGTATGTAGTAGCCGTTCTCTAGTACTGTGCCTCAGCTCCTATTCATTTCCTTAAGAGTTGAGCTGCAAATAGCTGTTCATTGTGGTGCCAGGTGTTGGCTGACCTGATATTGAAGGGAACATGTCATCTGATTCATGCTGCTTAAACCACAGGCAGCATGAATCAGAACCTGGCTGATGATTGCAGCCTGGGACATATTTCTCTAAAATGCCGGGGACCATAGCCAGAGACAAGACTAGTCGGGTGCCGTCACCGGCCTGGGCTTTGACAGGTTTCTTCTTCTTGTACATATAGATAGACCTGTCAATCACCTACAGCTGCGCTGTGAAGAGCTGTCCGGGGTGGGCCGGACTAGTCTCTTCTCCTGCCAGATCCGCTAACTATATTTTTCTTGAAGCTGCTCAGTCATGCACCCAGACTCTGATTCATGCTGCCACGGTTTTTACAGCATGAATTAGATGACATGTGAATGAGGCCTTAGATAACATGTGGCTGACAGCCATCACTCCCGACGCCCCGTACACATGAACACACGGATTGGCTGAGCTTCCATAGCTCTCTGTGAGGACAGGGAGGTAAGTTGCCAAAAGACTCATCTGCCAGCGACTTATCCACTTGGCAAACTAAAGGATGAAGTGTGTGAATTCAAGCTGTTTGTCCCTTATCTCCCCTGAAGAGTTGGGGGGCCGGTGCTGGGACTTGGGTGCCCCATACACAATAGATAGCTGCCGGCCGAACGAACCTCTATCTGTCGTCTCCGGGTTTCTCTTATGAGAGAGCTGCTGTCCGTTTCCTCTAGCGGCAACGTACCTTTCTGAGAACGAAAGGATAAGGCACTCCAATATTGGCCATGCCGGCTCCTTATCTGACCCAGCATAATCTGTCAGGGAAGAGTTCGGGGGCCTCCATACACATTACACTGTCGACCGAGCCACCGATGTTAGTCTGATGTGTGCGGGGGCCTTTACACTAAGATAAGACCATAATAGTAAAGAAAAGTCTACTTCTCAGTGTATAGTAATGGGCTTTCTTATCCCTATGCCATCCTCACTGTATCATGTAAGATTAGAAGATGAAACTGGTAGTTTATCTCCCCGGGCACCGCCAGTCGTCAGCTGCCCATACACAGTTGATTAATGTTTTCTGAACCAAACGGCTGATTGAAGGTTTGGGCTGATGTTCTTGGGGAAGATACGCCAGTACTAGAGGTGTCTGGCTGCGGCTTTCTGCCCTTTTCCCATTCAGAACACATGCACACTCAGCCGAGTCGAGCGTGCATAAGTACGTACTTGGTAATTGATAGGAATATCTGTATAGGGCCTGGGAATGACCAAGAACCTCTGCTGCCTATAAGTGACATCTTTTCATCTCTCCTTCCTCATTTATATATACAGGTGTCCTGCTTGCACAGTCTACAGTATCCTGATGCCGTGGCTGAAAATCTCCAAGTCACCAGTGTTACCTGGAACTCCACAGGATCTGTCATTGCCTGTTCCTACGGCAGGTGAGGTACTGATATCTGAGACACAGCTGTTGTCTAGGATGGCAAGTGTTACAGGCCATAGACATCGTCTTTTAGGTTGCACCCATTATGCTTCTGTTGCCTACACGTGTAGCAATACATTGCAAGCTGCTTCATGCTGATCAGGGTCAGTCCTGAGAGCTGGGACATCCTGTCATTTCCATCTCCAGACCTTAACATGGATCTATGTCAATTTGTAATCTAATTAAACTAGAATTAAGCTTAGATTTATGATCAGGAGAAAGCAGGAAAGGCTGGAGATTGATCTGGGTGATGAACTCCGCACAGCATCCTGCAGTTTTCACAATTTTAATGATTTGCTGCTTGTTTTCTCTGCAGTAAAACAAACCATTCCTTTTACTTGGAGGGATGCTGCCGGCTCACTTCTGGCTTTCTATTTTGGTTTCCTCTTTGCCATCTTCAGGTTAGGAGATGGAGACTGGAGCTCTGAGAAGTCCTACGTGTGCACGTGGAATCTGGACCGACGAGGCTTTGACCCCAATCGCCCCGATGTTGTCCTAGATGTGGCCAGTTCAGTCATGTGTCTGGCATTTCATCCCTCCAGGCCGTCCCTTATAGCCGGTAGGTGCAAATGTATGACACTTGGGTTTACATTGTGGATGTAAGTGTTGCCCCCTACAGCTGTCGTCCATGATTGCCACTCAACTGGGAGGATAAAAACTGATTTGCAACCTACAGATGTAGTGGAGCTGAATTTGTAATTTCGATTGATTCTTTAATGGGGTTTGAGACAAACCCAGCTCTGCTGCATTAGTTTCTGTACATTAGCCCTATCTCTCCCTCTTGTCAGGTGGTCTCTTTAATGGAGAGGTTCTAGTGTGGGACACAAGTCGTGCAGATGATCCGCTCATTGGAAGAACTGGGCTCTCAATAGACAGCCATATGGACGCCGTCTACCAGGTATTGATGGACGTTAATATGACATCTTTATCTGTGTGTACTGTAAGGTTAGACACACAAATCTGTCAATTATCCCGCAGGGGATGAGAGTCTGCACAGCTGTGGTCACATATTTTCTATAGACACTGTTCAGTTTCCATCCGCTGTCGTTTGACAGGTTCGATGGCTTCAGGAGGTCCCACAACCTCAGCGGCTGCAGGTCCTGAGTGTTTCTTCTGATGGGAAGATCCTTGTGTGGCAGATGGAAAAGGAGGGACAGCTCGTACTGCACAATGGATTCGCTCTGGTCACTCAGCAAATGGCCAGCAACTCCCGGATAAGCAAGGTAGTGTACAAGACTCGTGGGCCTGTCCTCGTCGGGTATTGGAGGGGTCTTCAGCTAATGGGTTACTCCCTTCTTATAAGGTGACGAAATATTGCTCAGATATACATCTATTGTGTAAAGCTGGGTACTCACAGATCGTCTTCTCCAGGAAATTGCAATGCTAAAACGTCTCTTCCCGCTCTTTTCCTTGGGGGACGCAGAAGACTGGTGGCATAGGCAGCTGCAGACCCTAAACCTAAAGCTTACATGGCCGTCCTGTGCCCTCAGGAGTAGCGCATTACTACAGCCATCCGCAACTTCCACAATAGGCCGCACTCTGCTTCTTTTCCTCATCATCACAGGCAGCGATCGTTCTACAAATGCCACTCCATAGGTGGTGTCTTTGTGTTATACAGGTCACCCTCCTAGATGGCGCCACTGATGTTCCTACACTGTTATTATGAGCATAAAATGTCTGCATTGCACCCTTCTGTGGGCGGAGTGGTGTGTAAGTGACCAAGAGTGGATCCCCCACCTCCCAACTCACAAAGACGACCATTTGCGAACCCTCAATTCAGCAGGAGACAAAGAGAAAACACCTTCCTTCATACCCAGCTTTCCTGGCGCTCTCGTACCCATGCCTCCACTTTGGTCTATATGACAGTCCCACCTTGATTCAGCTCTGGTGGGCGGGTGTTCACATACTTCTTAAAGATGTCTGGCTTTCTCACATCTTTACTCTTGGGTCTGGGAGGTTGTCTTTTCAGGCAACATCAAATGCTCCAACATTATCGCCACTCTTGATTTTTACCATCTCCCTCTCGCACTTCTCGCCTGTTGTCAGCTATTGTACACGCTATACGACAGGAGGGAGGGATTGTTCCTCGTCACCGAATCAAATGTTTTTGGGATTTTTATGCAAACCTTTTTATGGAATCCAGGAGGGACAGATCTGTTTGTTGAGGAGCTTAAGGTCCAGGATTGAACAGATATGGTCGGGTCTATCACTTCTACAATGAGTCCCTGAGATCAGTGACCGTCTCCGTGGAACAAGGGCAGTGTCTCTTCAGTGGAGATAATGGATGTGGACTTACATGTCCCCATCACTCTTTCTCATCAGCATTTTATAGTCCATTCCCCCATTTCTAGATTGTGGCTCTTCCATTCAGTGTTGCGACTGCTTCCTTGGTGTTCACTAGACTTCCCTAAGGCAGGGGGTCCGCACACACTGGAGGGGGTCTTCAGCCTTTGTATGCAGGTTTATGCTGGCTCTGATGCTTTCTTGATGAAACCTCTTTCTGGAATTGTTGGCTCACCTGATCCTTCTTCTCCTAATGGTCTGTCGCTCTTTCATCCTTCCGCAAACCCTCATTCCTTCCCCTCCATTGGCTTGTCCTTTTCATGGACATGATCCACCAAGGTTGGGGAGACAAATCGTCACTTCTCAGTAACATTCTGGAGCCCCACGACCGTATCCACACAGATAGTGCAATAACTCAACCATCAGGGCAGAACCTACAGTGTAAAGCCATGATGGAAAGACCTGGATCCTCACATGGGGAGATATTTGCACCCCGGATGCCTCTCTGGGTCGCAGGGTTTTGCTGGCCTCAGACATTTATCATTGCCCAGTAATGCTGGTGACAGATGGCGGCAGACCTAGCTATATCTCACTGTAGAGTTATGTAAATCTTGGCTTTTCCCACATTAGATGTATCTGTGACGCGTCCTTGTACCCTTGCAGCATGGCCGTGGGGACACCGCAGTGGGGGTGACGTGCCTTTCCACTTCACATTTCGATCCGAGTATCTTCATCGTCGGAGTAGAAGGTGGCTACTTGATCAAGTGCTCTATGGCCGTCCAGACCACGGCCCTAACCAGCATGCCTTCCTCTATTCCGCTGAGGGCCCCGGCTCAGTTTACCTTCTCCCCCCACGGAGGACCTGTCTATTGTGTGGACTGCTCACCTTTCCACAGGTAAGAAACATTGCATAAGATTAAGGTCGCACTAGACTTCCAGAGATCATTATTTATGAATTATTAAGTCAGGCCCTGTCCGTCTGCTGCATTAGGTCACACCGGGGAGACAGAAGATTGTAGGTTTCTGCTGCTGCCACTAGGAGGCAGACACTTAGGAAAGCGTGGAGCTCTGGTGACACAGGCCGCAGGTCCTGCAGACACCGATATCATCATATAGTGCAGAATTCACAGCACACAAACCCCCTGCTCCTGCACATCTTATGTGCTTGTTTTTCTTCTTTCCCCCGTAAGTGGGAAACAGGGATGACAATGTGTTCCCAAATGTGGAGGGTGAACACTGCCTCCTCTCATGTGCTACTCATCCCTGACTTTTTTTCAGCAATAGGTTATCCTTGTAAAGGATGGAGTTTCCCTTGTTCCCGCTCTGTGTCCTCCACTGCTTCTTTTTCTATGGTCAGTCCCTGCTCTTTTTTCCAAGACTCCTCTATTTTCATCAGCCATTCCTCTCTTTTCCTACTGATTTCTCAGCTGCTCACTTCCCTGTTTGCATTGTGTATGGGGTCTTTCGTCTAGCTGGGGTCTCCGACTGTCTCCTTTCATGCTTTCAGTATAGAGTGGGAAGTTCTGGATGTGAGCTCCTCTCCTCCTCTACAGGGTGAAGACTTATCTCTAGAGCAGGAGTGGGCAATTCATTTTCCCAAGGGGCCACCTGAGAGACCGTGACTGTTGTGGAGGGCCGAACCAATAGACTGAAATTAATTCTGCTCAGTATTATGTTAATTACAATTATTATTAATATAAAATAATTATATCACTTAATGTTGAGCAGAATTAAGTATGCTAATACAGTATAGGGGGGGGGGGGGGGAGTATTAACTCATACACAGCCTCTCTATATACCGTATGAGCCCCCACATAGCCTCCTATATACAGAATGTGTCCCACAGTCTCCCTATATACAGCGTAAGCCTCCATAGTCTCCCCTTATACAGCATGAACACTCAAATAGCCTCTTAGCTACAGCATGTTCCCCTATATACAATGAGCCACCACAAAGCCCCCCACAGACTCCTATATAAATACAAATATCCCATACACATGGGAAAAAAAAAAACAAAACACCGCCACAGTCACCTCGCTCCCGTTGACCTGGTGTGCTGCGCTCTCAAATACACAGCTGACGTAATGAAATGACATCATAGTGGCTATGGCTCACACGCTGATTGGCAGCAGATGGAACCGGCTTCGGCCCCCGCCTGTACAACCTAGGGTGCGCTCTCTACATGAGCGACACATGGAACACGCTCATGTGATTGAGCTCTTGCTTTCTCCTTTCATCATTTTAAAACAGCCTTCACCAAGGATTAGTGGCATCTAAGGCTTCTATAGATCCCCGGGTCAGGATGGCCATGGGCAAGGTGCATCATGGCAAAGGAAATACTCCTCTTTCCAAGTCACGTCTCGCTCCACCAGTACAGTGGGGACCTCGTTAGTGCTACCACGGGACCATTAATTGGTCTTCTCATCAGTTACTAAATTTCAGAGGGTGCACACTTTGCATCCTCAGATAATTTTTGCACAAAAATTGTGACTTTCGGTGTTTCAGTTTCTCCCAACTGTGCCGAAATGGGCAAAGCTGTTTTGGGACGCCACATCACCCCACTTGTCAGATATCCAGATTCTTGAGTAGGCGTGCACCATGAGCGGAGTGTCTGACTCCACCATGCCTCATCAGGATTGGTGAGAAAAAGCGCAAGTCTTGGTCAATCATGTCTGCCCCCCTAGTGGCAGCAGCGTATACCATGGTGTCTCACGATGCTCCTGGAGGTATATATTACACCTCTATATCCCAATCTTGTCTATAAACAGCAGCTGTTATTTTTTTTTACCACCATCACGCTCGGGCTGTCCTTGTAGGAATATCTTCCTTAGTGCGGGCACAGATGGACACGCTCACCTGTACTCCATGCTTCAGGAGAAACCGCTGACTTCTCTGCAGCTCTCCCAGAAATATCTCTTTAGCGTTCAGTGGTCTCCAGTGCGCCCTTTGGTTTTCGCAGCAGCTTCTGGAGAAGGTAAGAGGAATTATTCATGTCTAAGGAGGTTGTACACCATTAAATTATTTGGCGAATTTCTATACACTTCGGTCATTGATGTCTTGGGGTTGTAGATATGCTGTGAGCTTAGTCACATGGCCAATGATCGGAGTATTGCAATGCACCATAGTGATGGAGAACATGCGGACAACGGGGCCCTTGCCGGGTCATAATGTGACCATACCTATTTAGTGAGACTTTTTTCACGACTTGTGTCGTGGGAACTTGCAGGTTGCGCCACGTTCTCACCAGGATGTATTGTACTATTGCCATACTGCAGTATTTGGCCGGCGATGAATCTTTCAGCCCTAATCTCAGATAACTGAACTCTGTCCACAACATAACTTTCAATTATTCTGCCAAAAGGTGAAGTTCTGCTCTTTGATTTTGGAAAAAGCTCTCAAAAGCCATCACTCAGCATAAAGCAGACATCCGATGAGAAACCAGTTCACTGCCTGGAGTTCAACCGAGCACAGACCCGGCTCCTGGCAGCCGGAGACGGCAGCGGGGTGGTGAAAATATGGCAGCTGAGCTCTGACTTCACGGAGCAAGGAGCCCGCGAGATGACCTTACTGGAGGAGCTGGCCGGGGCGGTCACAGACTGATCCTTCGGCATTACATCCATCCTATACATTTATACCAGTGTAAATAAAGTCTTATTTATGGGAGACAAGATTTGATCTCTGTATATGTCATAGGGGGTAAGAGTGCTGGATTCACACACCATTACTTTGCTATAAAGGGTTGTTATGGAGTGTGGGAATAATCCAGGACCACCCTAGGTTCTGCTGTAGGGAAAATGTGTTCGAGCTGCAATGCCACACACAACCCATGGCCTGTTGTGGCACTTTTTTTTTTTTTTTTTCCTTAATTCTAGTTTAGAATATGAATGGGTAAAGACAAAGGCTTCACATGATAGAGCCGAAGTAGTGCAGACACGAGACGGTGAATAACTAGCATTTATTAAAGCACACTGCTCATATCGCTTCTTCAGATGGCTAAGACAATGACAAGACAGTGAGGGCAGAGGATCGCAACGAGGACGACATGCACAGCCAGAGTCCGCAGGCACAAGCAAGGGGCTTTAATAGGGTTACGTCAGTTCACGAATAGCGAGCGCGTGAATTCCACGTAGTCGTACGCGGAGGGCAGCTCCCGGCCCTTACTGTCCATGTAGGGTTTCATGTGCGAGATGCAGTAATCTGCCTGTTCACGTGTGAGGTTCTGAAAAGGAACAACATGGAAGTTAGGGACGGGTTCAGCAGTATCACCCTGCAAGGCTTAGGGGACAGTCAGACGGTTGTCATGTGGGGGCATTGTACTGCAACAGACCCCCACCGGGTTATCATCCCTGCCATACTGGTGATGAGCCAAGACTTGTGATCATAACACATTATAAAATGCCTTGTGTGAACAATGTCTTAACAGAGTGAAGAACTGTCCAAGACACTGCAGTGAAGAGGCTGATAGAAAGTAGTAGTAAGCCATTATCTAGGGTAATGAGCTATAGAGGGGTCCAAAGTGGAGACCCCCTACACACCAATGTATAAAAGAAGCCCGGAAAACTATAAAATCTCATGGGAGATATTAAAAACTAACAAAATCAGAAAACATACAGGTCTTGCTCTGGTCACATGACTACTTAAGCCTGTGATTGTTAATCACCGGATCACTGCAGCCAAACAGGACATAATCTCTTAGGGCATGTTCGCACATGGTTTTTCTTGTTTTTTTTATTTTATTATTAAGACGAATGAACCAGCACAGTCTTTTCAAGAGGTAGACATTTCCACAAACGCTAGTATTTCTCTGAAGTGTCTTGGCTTTGTCCTTCTCATTGAACTCTATAGTAAAGTACGGAGTGGCTTCAGAACACAAAATGCCCAAAGAATAGACAGCACTTACTGTGACCACTCTTACAGTCCAGACCACCCCCCCACAGGGCAGCCTGCAGTGGATTCACAGGGTGACGAGATACAAGTAGGCCTCATTTTTAATCCATGCATGAGACCTGAAGTTTTTCCGGAGATTGGAAAACTCCGTTATAGAGTTAATCTATAGGATACACCATAGACATCACCAGTCCTCCCAATCCTAATATATTGCTGAGCGCTGGGGATTTGACCCCTGGGCCCCTGCCATTTGCAGACCTCCGCGCTGTATAGACAGACATCTAGTGTCCTCACCTGATATAGCTCTTCCTTGGTGACGTACGGTTTCTGCTCGGTGCTGAGCGCTCGGAATGCACTTTCAATCTCCTCGCTGGACTTGACATTCTCGGTTTCCCGGCTGATCATGAAGGCCATGTACTCCTGTAAGGACACGTGTCCGTCTCTAAAGGAAGAACAAAGCACGGGTCATGAGTAGAGATTAACAGCACTAATCCTTAAGTGCTCATTCCCCACTTCTAGGACACTGACCTGTTGGGATCTACAATGTCTAATATGTTTTCAAACTCTGGATCAGGTTCTCCCTCTTCCACCATCGGAAGGTCGTACCCAAGAGACCTCAGGCAAGACTTGAACTCCTGGTGATTGAGACGGCCGGACTTATCCTTGTCGAAGTGCCTGGAGGATGTGAAAGATGGTGGAACGTAAAGGAAATGACGCATGCGGAGAACGATAAGACGTCGCCATAGAGCTTACTCACTTGAACATCATGCTGAATTCTTTCAGTGCGTCTTCTGTGACTCCCGTTGTGTTTCTAAGGATAGAAAAGGGCAATTATCCACATATAGACCTAGAACAGAACTATTGTATACTGTAACGAGAAAAAGGGCTGAGGGATGGATGGACGACAGCAAAATATTCACGGACTTGTCCATTATCTGCCGCACAGACATAATAATCGATGTGCAATGAATTTCTTTAACCATGAAAGCTACTGCGACTCTTCCGATTAAACCATGCCAACGATTTTGTGGCACCCCAGATGTAGATAACACCATCCACTGGAAATAAACTGGTTCGGATATCCAGCTACTACAGGAAATCTTACCAGAAGACTCAAAGGGAACCACGGACAGCATGACATCCAGACTGCGCTCACTGGGCAGCTCAATCTGGCTCCAGCCCGCTTGCCATGATTGACAGGTCTCTCCCAATATGCAAAAAGTGACAGGCCTGTCCATCTTGGTGCGGAAAAAGCTTCACCCTTCCGCCACAGGCCAATGGCCACACATCAAAAACTGTTGATCCTTAGAAATATTAAAATCTGCGCTATTGTCACCACCATGGGAAGCCTAAAACCTTAAAGGAGTCAGTGCAGCGTTCAGCCGATTACAGGCCTCACTATACAGGGCGCTGCCTTCTCACCTCGCTTGGATCTGCTGCTCCAGGTTGTGTTGCATCCTCATGCCCAGCTGATCCAGTTGGTCCCACTGCTGCGCCAGCCCCACCGTACTGTGCTCTGTGTACTTGTTATCCAATATCAGAGCCTCCTCCATTGCGGCTCCGAGGTCTTCGATCTTCTTCAGCTGACTCCTCATCGCACGGATCTCTTGATGCTTCCTCTGGGGTGAAACAAAAAACAAACAAGTCAGACTTAACAAAAATAATTGTGAATGAACCACAACCACAAAGCAATAGCCTTCAAATGCTTCACAAACCTTAGTGGCTTCCAGCTGAGACTCCAGCGTGCCGGACTCCTCCACCATGCAAGACCTGTAGGAGACAAAGATCAGTGAGCACACGTGATGGGTGCGTTCATGTAGATGCCTTACAGTTAACATGACACACTTTAGCCATTGTGCCATGTTAACAATAAGGTTGGCAGAGCTCAGACAGATCCATGCCAAGCGCTGCTCTGCCACCACACACCGGACCAGTGTAGAAGAGCCAAAAAGTGCCCAGATGCTAAGAAAGCCTCTCTCTAGATCAGCCGCGCTACAGGTTAGTGAGCAGTCACTAGGTGTCTTCAAAACCAAGATGGAGACCGAGAACCAGAGTAGCCTTATGGCATTCATATACTCACTCCAGCCAATCAGGTGCTGGGCTACCAAACCGTGGTGGGTGCAAATAACTGTCAGTGCAAGATGTGGGGTAACAGACCACAGCACACGGTGCCCATCGTTACTATGGTGGAGGGGGATACCGCACCCTGGAAGCCATGGATTCCACCTCATCCTATGCGGTCATGCCAGCAATGACCATGTAATTGCCACTGGGCACTACAGACCGCTACAACTATGGGCTCTAAACAATAAAAGGGGCATTTTTACCTTACACATTTATGTCATATCCACAAATTAGGGTCCCACACCTATGTCCAGGCAGAAAAAGAACAGAGGTGGCAGCCCACACCATTCACTTCTGCCGAAGTTGGGATTGTCCAGTGAAAAAAAGTTATCACCCATCTATGGGATAGGGTATACATCACTGATCGCGAGGGGAAACCACAGGGACTCACACCGATGGGGATAAAAATTCCCCATTCTAAAGTGGGGCAGCAGATCAGATTACCAACCCCCCCACTCCATTCATTCTCTATGGGGCTGATGGACAAAGCCAAGTGCAGACCATTAGGAAATACATGGGGCGACGGTCGGACCGGCGAGCTGCTGCTCCATTCTCTCAGGAATGATCAAACCCCCAATCAATAAGGCATCACCTACTCTATGGATAGGTGAGAACTTGATTTTACTGGACAACCCCTTTAAAAGGAGTCACGGGCCAGTGTGCATTCAGTAAATATGCCAGAAACGTCTAAGATGTAAAAATTCCCTTGTTTAATTCCCTTAAGACATTTTTTTTAAACAAAAAAAGTCTCCCAAAAGGGCAGTTCTTACTGTAAGTGTATGGCAAGCTTAAAGGGGTTTCCCAAGAGGCATCGTGAGGAAAGATAATCCATATTGATTCTCCTGCCCCCCCAATGATCTGAATGAAGGGGCCATGCTGCACCAGAACGGTCACAGCGCTGTACAGCATATAGTGGCTGTAATTGGTACTGCATATCCATGGCATTTAAATGATGGGAGAAAGATCACAACCTCCTTCTCTCAGAAAACTTGTCAAGTCAGAAATTTTGATTCATGGAGGTTCAGGTGCGGAGAGCCCCACCGATGGTAGGGCCACAAGAGCTCAGCCAAGTGCTCTCCTTGTCACAGACTGAATAGAAAGTCAGAGAAATTTATAGCAGGGCCTGGCTGAGCGCTTCTGCCCCTCAGTTTTCAGCTTATGATCAGGATGATTGCAATAGATTTACATTGGAGATACAGGTCTCGGCGCATCGCTTGTAGACCGCAGCAGTCATCCTACGCTAGCGGTGCAGGGAGGTGAACACTCCATTGCAGCAGTCCACGGCCGTGTGAGTTAGTAAAGAAAAGCATCACAGAGTGCCACAGAACACCAGTGGAAAAAGTAATAAGAGGAAAAGGCAACCTTCCAGAGAGATCATCACCAACTTCATACTGATACACACGTATGACTCTGCGATAGGCTATGCTAAAGAAGAGAGACCCAATGGTGAATTCCCCACACACCACACCAGGTCACATCCTTACAACGATGCAGTATAAGAATCCCCCACAATGTGGGGCCGACTGGAGGCAACACAACTATATCGTCATGCGCAAATGCTAAGAAGCCCCTGTAATGCGGCATCAGGACTCCCTGCAGAGTACCGACTGCTGCGCCAGTATTCAGCATCCACAGAGTAGATGGAGACAGACTTCCCCATAGTCCTGCAGACTGTAAATTATATCTTATTGTCCGGCGCCGCTCACTTCCACATCAGGAGGCGAGTCATACTGATGGCGTCACGTCTCTTCATGCCTGCTGGGACACGCTTGCATCCCGGTAGGCATATGTAAACGTAACGCCATCAGCGCTGCTCACTTGCCAAGGCAAAACTGTGCGGGGCCAAAAAAAACTTTTGAAAATGTATATATGAGGCATTGAAGAAGCAGATTTCTGGATGCCATAACCCCAGCATTTAATTGTGGAGGAAGCAGGCAGCAAGTGATGAATTCCTCTACAGCAGCCCTGTCACCTGGGTATGGAGCATTACAAAGAATCGCCCTTTAGAACGGCACCATTAAAATATTTAGCTTGCCTTCAGTCTTCGTACACGTCACATGAAATACAGACACCCCACAATCACCGCACATGTGCAGAAAGCTAAAAAAGTGCATCACAAAATCTCAAAAATACTAACCCGTCCAGTAGGTAGGTCCTATGGATAGAGGCAAATGAAGGTAGCAGCAGACAGATCGGGAAAAAAACACACAAAAAGGTGAAAAAAAGCATCACAGATTTACAATACATTGCAACATCTCCAGATTACAGAATAGACAAACTAAAAGATGGACACAGGATGAAGAACAGAGGCGGCGTGCAGTAACCTGGTCTCCTGGATCCACTGGTGGAATGCGTTGGCGTGTTGTGCAAATTCCTGGCGCAGTTTGTCGTTTTCTTCCTGTCTTCGTTGTTCCTTTTGTAGCTCCAGTTCTCGCTCCTGAACAAATTAGTAAAAGAGCCTCAGTGTGCTCCCGACAACCAGAAAGGAAGATTCGCTCTCGCTTTTTTTTTTAAGACGTTTTATCATTTTTACCTTTATAATCTTCTGCAGGTTGCGCCAAGTCTCTTCCAATGCCTCCATGGTGAACCATGTGTAAGGATTGGATGCCACACGATAGCTCTTGATCTGTCGGTCCAGTTCGGCAAGTTGGTTGAAGTCAGTCTGCGCGGAGCTGAGAGAGTTTCGGAATGCGTCGTGTGCCTCGCGCAGCGCCTTGATTTCTTCCAGGGAATTACAGCGGACTGGATCGGTCAGGTCCTCCTCCGCGTTCTCGAACCAGCTGTTGAAAGCAGACGCCTTCTTGGCAAATGTCAAGAACAAGTCTTCGACCTAAAAAAAAACCAAACAAGCAAAAAAAAAAAATCACTAAACTGCTCCTGAACGTTAAGAGGATCTCTTACGGATTTGCCTCCCCAAATCCTTTACCATAACATAGGCTGGCAAATTACCAAATTCGGCATATGTACTCGCCTTTCGGTAGTGCTCCTGAGCCTCCAGAAGCTTCTTCTTACGAGCAGCAGAGTTGTCCAGCAGTTGGTTCCATCTCTTCATGAGAGACGCATGGCGGGACTCAATGGCCCTGGACTGCACGTGCTTGGCTGCAAGTAACTGGTCTTTCAGCGCAGTGATGTTGGTGATGCCCTCCTGCTGGAATGCCTGAAGACCGGCATCGAATGTTTCCTGAACAAAAGGAAATCGCATGTATTAATCGGCGTACCATAATATAATCACATAACCCAGGAACATGCACGTTAAGATGGCTCACCTGCTTCGTGAGTAATGTCTGCACCGAGGACAGGTCCCTGCCATAGTCATCGGTCTTCAGGCTGTTCTCCTTCTCACCTACAGACCAGAGGAGATATTAGACCATGTGTAATCATTTGATCAGTGCACCATACAAGTATCCGTAATTCTCACCGATCCAGGACTCCACCACATCTGCTTTCCAGTTAAACTGAAGGAAGGCAGAATTCTCATCGAGTTTAGCCTTGCGCTGAGCAGCCGCCTTCTCCAGTTCTGACACTTTTCCGCGAAGACCCTGCATCTTTGCAGTTATATTATCCACATGATGATTATTCTAGGAAGAAGAAAGTAAAATTGGATTGGCAAAGATGGCAAGCAGCCGCTTGATTATACGCCTGCTGCAAGTCAACAGTCTCACCTTCTGGATGAGCTCTTCGCCATTGGCACAGACATCATGAACTCTGTCCTTGTGGACTGTGAAATCTGTCTCAAATGCCTCGTGCTTTTTCAGCAATCCCTGGGAAATGAAGACACGGAAAGGTTAATATTTTCACAGCAGGCTTTTTGGGCTTTTCATACAAGTTATATTATGGCCGACTCACCTGTATGGCAGCCAGAGTATCGCCGTAGTCTTCACTGGCCACAAGCGTCATCTTCTCGTTAATCCAGGCTTCTTCCTCCTCCACATTGGCAACAAACTGTTGATACTCAAGAGACTCCTCCAGCCTCTGACCCCTGTAACCCCAACCAGATTACTATAAAAATGGCAGGAGACCGTGTATACAGTCCCATCTGCTGGTAGCAACTGGGAAGAAGAGCTCTCACCTGGCTGATGCCTGCTGCTTCAGCTCCTTCCAGTGCTCCACAAACTGGGCCAGCCTTTGCTGAATTTCATCCTTCCCAATAGTATTGTCATCAGACAGCTTCTTACCGGTTTCCAGCACACCCTAAAACAACCAAAAAGACCTCTAAGACTTTGCTTCTTGCCATACTAACACATTTTAACAAGTTTCCGTAGCGGAGAGCAATCCTTCACCTACCTGAATGGCCGGCTCATGAGCAGCAAGCTCCGCTTCCAACCTCTTGTGTTTCTTCCTCAGATTCTGCACGCCCGTGAGATCTCGGCCGTAGTCATCAGATCCAACCAGCAGCTTCTTTTCTCTGAAAGCGATAAGCGCGTCATACAGACTGTAGTTGGACTCTTTTGACCTGGTCCAAGGACTTCACTACAATCCTACCCTGGAAATCTGCACTTACTTGATCCAGGACTCCTCATCGTCAAGGTCTCTGAAGAACTGATGAAGGCGATGAGACTCATTCAGCCTGCCGCGGCGGGCGGACGCCATGCTTTTAATGCGCTGGAAGCGGTCGTTGATGGCATCACGCTTGTCCTTTACTTGGGAGGTGTCGAAGGCGCTGCTGGTCATCAGGCTGTCCGCTTGTCCATTTAGATCCTTCAGACGATCCTGGAGACGATTAAATAGGACCATGAGCCTCCAAATTCTACATTTTTTTGCTTCTCCACATTTTAAAGCTGTAGATAAAAGCTCACCTCATGGGCCGAGATGTCGGCTTCCAGCAGTTGATGTTTCTTCAGCAGGTTATTGACAGATGCCAAGTCCTTTCCATAGTCCTCGGAGGCAAGCAGGGCCTCCACCTGGTGACAGCGAGACCAATGTCAATGGTCTGACCGTGCATTAATCCATTATATCTACCTGGAGCACATATCCATCCCTCTTACCTCTGTGAGCCAAAAGTCAAAGTCCTTGATGCCGGTATTGAAGTTTTGCTGTTTGTTGGCTTCCTTCAATTTCTGGCTCTTTTCGGCAGATTTGTGAACCAAAAATTGCCATTGATCTGCAAGTGCTGCTAAACGAGCCTGAAAAATCATGGTGAAGTTAATAGGGTTAACTCGGGAGTGCAAGGTCATTGTTGAAAGGGGTGGTTCACTTTGGACAACCTGGTGCCTTTCCAGTTAAGCCGCTCACCTTCACGGCATCCTCACTGCCAGCGCAGGCGCCGCGATCAATGAGAGAGTTGCCCATATCGATGACTCCACGAATACGGTCTGCGTTGGCATGAAGTTCTGCCTCAAAGGCCTGGTGTTTCTGATGTTTGCTCTGTTGGACGAGAATCTACAAGTCACTTGACATCTAAGACAGTAATTGAGTCCCAATATAGGAACAAGCCTACACATTGTTAACCATCAAACTCGCTCCTTGTAGAACAGGTTTCCTTGGTCCCACAACCAGGTACAAGATTTTCAGGTCGCTGCTTGGTGGGTTTTTAGAAACCCATAAATGTAGAGGGAAAATGGCTATTATATTAGATGTGTATGGACCAGGGAAAGATGTGAGGAGTTCTTAAAAGTCCACAAAGCCCAAGAGATGCAATGAAGACACAAAACATTACTATCTACATGAAGAAGGAAAAAACGGGACATAACACAAAATGACCAGACTGGGACTGAACACGTTCTGCATGAGGTACAGGGCACACAGACCAGTACGGTATTCAGAGACTGGAACCTCAGACTGGTCACCAGTCCATTAGGGCGGATATGGAATTTTTACCATATGTTTTAGTCAAGTCAGACTATGTATAGGAGATATAGGCAACCACTATGGACTCAGGGCTGTCAAATAATGTCCCAAATAGTGGATGGAGGCAACACTATGGACTCGGGCCCCTAAACTATGCTCTAAACCGTGTCCTAGACTATTAAATTTAGCTTATACCCATCGGGCTGTTTGAACTAAAATTCAATTTGTGAACAGTGGGTACCCAACAAAAGAATCCTCCTAGCATGATGGGGGTGATCCTTTAATAATCAAATTTAGAAAGCACTTATGGATTCTAAATGTTCCTATAGGAGTTCTGCAACAATGGCTCGGTCATCCCTGGGTGGAGGACCCTGTATCAGGTTCATGCAGAGTGTGTCTTACTGAGAAGATGAAACAGACCCCGTGGTAATACCAGCCACATCTAACCACTAGAACAAAAGCAAAAACCAAAACAACCGGGTGGTTAAATGGAATGAGAAACACATTGTCATGTTATAAGGAGCAAGGGAGCACAGGACAGAAGGGGACGCCGCCTGACCACTTACCAGCAGTTTGGAAAGCTATAAAACAGATTAAAAAGAGAAGGCATTGAGTACATGAAGCTTAAACCGTGCAACTACAATAATGGCAAATTCTGGTTTACTAAAGTGTTTATTCATTTTTTTTTTTAAAGGGATTGTCTCACTAAGATAATGCTGGCGCACATGCACTGTAATGGGCTGCACTCATGGCAATCATCCCATCAGTTATAGGAGAGGTCACCTTCATGAGACAACCCTCTAAGGCATCTGTACAATGTGCGACCAGTGCTTAAGTAGTAAGATCAAATATCACCGATATATATATAAGGAAACTACAACATTCAAACTGAAAGTGTACATTATATAATATCTATCCATCTTTATATTACATACAGTATATGGAGAAAATATGTACCCCCCCCCCCATCCACCTACAGGGGCTTTTCTGACCTCCCATCCTACACCCATAGACATAATACAGAGTCACCCCTCTGCAGATATAACGGCTCCCACTCTTCTGGGAAGGATTTCTACAGGATTCTGGAGGCGTCTGTGGGAATTTTTGCCCCTTCATCCAGAAGAGCATTTGTGAGGTCAGACCCGGATGTTGGGGGGGAGGCCGGGGTCACAACCTCCATTATGGGAACAGGCTGAGGTCTGGGCTCTGTGCTACCACTCATGTTCTCCCCCCATGTCTGTATGGAGCTTGTGCACTGGGCGCAGTCATGGGGAACAGAAAACTGTTCCCACAAAGCTGGAAGATGCAATTGTCCACAATGTCTTCTGCTGAAGCATTAAGATTTCCCTTCACTGGAACTAAGAGGCCGAGGCCGCCCCCTGATAACAGCCCATAGTATTATCCTCTTCCACCATCTGTACAGCGGGCACAATACAGTCAGGGGGTAACGTTCTCCTGGAATCACCAAACCCAGACTCCTCCATCAGACGCCGGATAGAGAAGTGTGATCAATCACTGCACAGAACATGTCTCCTCCAGAGTCCAGTGGTGGCGGCTTTACACCACTCCATCCGCCGCTCGGCATTGTGCTTGGTGATGTACGGCTGCATGCAGCTGCTCCCGGTGGGGGCTGATGTTTGTGCTGATGTTATACCAGAGGAGGTCTGGACTCTACAGTTATGGAGTCAGAGCGTTGGTGACTTTCCTGCCCTCTGCTCCTCAGCACTCGGCCCCCCGCTCTTTAAAGTAGCGGGGTCTCCACTTCGTGGCTGAGTTGCTGCGGTTCCTTCCACTTCTCAATAATATCACTCACAGGCGATGGGGGGAAGATTTAGGAGGAAGAAATGTCATGAACGGACTTGTTACCCCAGTGGCTCCTATTAGGAATCTGCACCACCAGTCATTAGGTCACGTTAGTAAAGGCAGATGGCATGGCGGGGGGCCAGAGGTTCTACACCGAGGAAATTTAACTGAAGGAAAAACTAGAACTCAATGATTAAGACGTGGGACCCAATACTTATCTTCATATAGCATAACACTTAAAAAAAAAAAAAATAATTATCAAGGATTATCTCCATTCCAGCCTTTTATGGATTACTGGGGGTGAAGCTATGGAAACAGCCGGGAGCAGCTGAGCTTTACTGTGGCCATAATTCCCACTTATTTCCCAGGGAATGAAAGACACGGTGTGGCATCCGCTCCGGGCTGATTCTGTAGCGTCGCCTCCAGTGGTAGGAGGTGGATGAGATTATTCCAGCATGAAAAGCCAACATGGCAATAACCCATTAACCACCTCATCACATCTAGAACCTGCTGTTATTATCTGGCCCCCTCTGTCCTATAAATCACATTCAGATACCTGTCCTCACCACGTAAACCACAAAATCCCAGTTTTCCACCCACCTGGATGTTTGTGGGATCTTTGTAGGACTCGTCGCTGGCAGTCTGCAGCTTCTCACTAATCCAAGCTTCAATCTCATCTACATCTCTGCTGAACTGCTGCAGAGTCTGAGATTCCCCCAGTTTGGATCTCTTCTCGATCATCTGAGCCTTGAGACGGCGCCACCTGCCAGAAGCAGAACAGAAAGCAAATGGTTAAGCGACTGTTCACATTTGCATTACCGTCCTGTCAGAGGTCTCAGTCGCTCAGCAGGAACAATGGCTCAGCCCGCAATACAGACTTACCGGTCCAGGACCTCATTGCGACGAGAAGCTATATCTCCCTTGGCATAATGTTCAGCCGATATTAACTGATCCGCGAAGGCCTGCAGAGCAGCAATCTTCTCTTCCTGAGAGACATACCCATTGTAGAGGTTAGCGAACTGTGGTCCCCTTCTCTGTTGGCAGTGGCCGGGTCACACATTACCTGCACATTGATTGCCTTGTCGAAGTCTTCATGTTTCTTGATGAGTGCCTCCACGCTGTCCAGAGAATCCCCTTTGTCTTCAGTGTTGAGGAAGGCTTCACGTGCGGCCATCCAGTTCTCCGCCTGCTCACAGTCTCTGTTAAACAACTAAGGGAAAAAAAAATGGAAAAGTGTTAAAGGATGAAGGAAACAGAACAGAGGAAGAAATAGTAAAGTGGCGTGGGGTTACCTGGAGCTCTAGGCACTGATCCAGCATCATCCTGCGCTGCACCCAGGCCTTTTCCAAGCTTGCACGCTCCTGGTCCAGTATATCCAGCTTCTCTTTGATTTCAGGACTGGCGTAATGGCCTCGTGCTAGAAGCTGCTGCCCAAACTGCTCAAATGCCTGGAAAGTGCCAGCTCTGGCATCGATCTCTGTACGGTGCTCCTGAGGGAACAAATACCAATGTGTAAAGGTCATTCATTGATGCAAAGGCCGATACATCTAAATTTGGAGAAGTAGTAATGTCCTTAAAAGGGATACACCATCACTTACTAATCTGGAAATAGCCCTTTAAGAGTGTTCTGCCATATAGTACTACAGAGACAGCAGAAGTGTTTCATCTGCACCGATCTATGGACTGAAGAGTACAGTACTACTGACCTGGTGTCTCTCCAGCAGAGCTTCTGCTCCTGTGACATCCTTTGCAAGTTCATCCGATGATACCAAGCCGCGAATTCCATTAATCCAGGACATGAGGTCCCTAAAATTAGAGAGATTGGTCTAATGCAGATGTCTCTGACCTCAATCTCTCCAGCTGTACTAAAACTAACTTCCAGCGTGCCAAGGAGACACGAGATGGCGTCCAATATTGACATTTATGCCAGACTACGGTTAGCTGTGCGGTTTCCTTACCTGAAGTCACTGAGGAATCGCTGCAGGTCATGAGAATCTCCCAGCTTCTCCTTCCGTTTGTCCGCACGTTTGCCAAGGCTGTTCCAAGCTTGGTTGAGCTCTGTGCATTTCTCCTGAATGTCCTCGGCGGATTCTGGGTGGGATTGGATCAGGCGCTCAGCAGTCTCTCCCAGGGAGTTCACCTAAGGACGGAGGTGTTAGAGAAGGGACCCTCTGATGAATATTCAGGGTGGGCATCCTCTGCGGAGCAAGGTCTCACCTTATCACCCAGTGCAGCAAGGTCTCTCTCGAATCCCTCGTGTTTGCGCTGCAGAGCCTGGACACTGGCCAAATCGTGCCCATAGCTGTCAGTGTTCAGCGCCTGGTTCTTCTCTTCGATCCATTCTTTAGTCTCATCAGCATCCCTACAAAAGGTATTTAAAGCCGCGTATAACTGTATCGTAACAGCCGGGATATCATTCACAATCATCGGGTCCTTGCCTCTTACCGGTGGAATCGCTGCACTTCATGGGCACTGCCCAGCAATTGGCTCCTCTCCTCTGCCAGCTGCTGAAGGGAGCGCCAACGCTCATTCAGATCCTAAAGGACCAGAAAGAGAATAAAAGTCATGTCAGCGAGCCAGGACCAGAGTATTGGAGTTGTACTGAAGCTTCAGGTCTTACCTTGATGGAGTTGAAAGTGGCCACTGAATGCACAACTGTCCGCACAGCCTGTAATACATATATACACATATGACGTTACAACTAGGACATACAGAGAATGGAGATCTAACAGGCTGGGGACATGGCAGGCTCCTACCTTCCATGGTGAGGCTCCTTTGTTGTCTGCTTCGTCCTACAGGAGTAAAGGAAGACAATTATAAGAATAAGTTGTGAATGACGCCCACACTGAAGCACACACTTGACAACTTAACAAGTTGTGAATGACTACTTACTTTTGGCATGCTACCGTACACCTCCTAATAGGAAAGAGATGAAAAATAAAATGTTACTCCCCAGGCGGAGATGACAGTGCCTTCAATAGGACATAACTGAGTCGGCAACATCTTACCTGTTGCTGCACAGCTTGCACCTCTTCTGTTATGAGCCCTTCAGACTCCAGGTCATCTGCCACCTTGTTGATATCCTTCAGACGGGATTCATTAGCCTTCAGATCCTGAGGGACAATAGTCAGATTTTCATTAGTGGCGTGTGTGACCGGAGGAGCCATGGTGTTAATTGTAAGAGGATAAAAAGAAGAGAGCGTTTGCGATGGCACCCCATGTGCCAGTCTAAGGCTGTACCAATTCCAATGATATCAAACATGTAAGATTACCTTCTGGAAATCATCAAACTTCTTCTGCAGCACCTCCACCTGCTCCAGGTCCGCTCCCACCTCCTCGTTGGTGAGCGCCGCTTCCTTCTCGTTGATCCATTGCTGCAGCTCATTCGCCTCACGGAACAACATGAACTTCTTACAACTTTTCTCCAGCATGTCTTTGCGCTTCTCTCCCACTTCCAATATGTTCTGGTATCTACAGACAGAGTGAGCGTGGTCAGGTGCCTGTGTACAGCACATCTATGGAGCATGAGCTTCGGGGACAAGACATGGTATCATTGCAGGAGCAAACACCTCGTCACGAGACTGAAGAGCTACAGCAGAAAAGCGACCCGCCAACTATATGTTAGGCTGTGTGCCCACTATGCATTTAAGTGTTTCCGCAGCGGCAATTCTGCTGCAGAAATGCTCAAAAAACGCTTGGTAGAAGGTCTGCCATGTTCCCCAATGATAATCCGCATATGCTGTGCACATTCTGCGGAAAAATCCGCCACACTACCAATTATTTTGCGTAATCGCAGCGTTTTTGCCGCCATTGACTTGCATTGAATCACTTAATATCCACATGACTACATGTGCACATGCTGATATTAAGCGATTCAATGTGCGGATGGTACCTGGGTTTGGAGAAGAGGAGACTCTCCTCCAGACCCGGGTACCATAGAACCTGTAAAAATTTTTAAAAAAAATATACATTATACTCACCTTCTGATGGCCCCCGGTTTCCATAGCGATGCGTTCTGGCTTCCCGGCAGCTCGCAATGGTCTAAAAGGACATGCCAAGACGTCATTTAGTCATGTGACTAAATGACGTCATGGCAGGTCCTTTTAGACAACCGCGAGACACCGAGAAGACTGGACGCATCGGATAAGGAGACCAGGGGCCATCGGAAGATGAGTATATGTTTATTTTTTACCATTTTTATTCTTCTTTTTTTTAACTAACTTTGTCACACTATATAAATCCATGCCGTTTGCATGGATTTATATAGTGTGACCAAGTTGTCAAGCACTTTCCAAGTGATGCTAAAATCGCTTGGAAAGCGCTTGACAACCCGCATGCGAAAATCGCATGATCAAAATGCTTAACATCCGCTTGTCCCTGGCAGGAAAAACGCATGTACAATCCGCATGCGTTTTTTCTGCCAGGGAGATGCAGAAACGCTCAGGAAAAAATCCAGAGCATTTCTGCATCGTGGGCACATAGCCTTACTATACACTTCCCATGTAAAGTCACTAGACCTGGAGCCTCCGCTCTGCTGCTTACCTGTCCTATCAGTAGCTCATTCGCCTCTTCTCCAGCATGGCCTCCATAGAGGTATAGGGGGCACTGTGAGAAGTCTGACCCACACCTTCCTTGTCCTACTGTTGGTGTGGGGCCTGACAGTGCTGGCCACAGGCAGGGGAGGCTCAGACTTTCTACAGCAACACCCATGCCTCAACCGCAGACATTATGGAGAATCAGAGAACGGCTACTGATATTACAAAGTGAGGCAGCAAGTATGGGAAACTTATAGTGACACTTAGGTTCAGAGTGGAGGATTGCTGCAAATGGGCTTTCTGCTTTCAGAAAATCCATCCCCCTGGATTTTTCCCATCCATCCCCCTGGATTTTTCCCATCCTCCCCAAGTCTAGCACAGACTCTGTCGCAGAAGCCAATCAATGAGTTCAGAGGCTGTCCAAGTAGACGGCATAAACCATCTGTAGGGCTGTCGATGAGACATCAGCTCTGCAGGAAACAGCAGATACAGAGCAGCGAAGACTCAGTGCTGGACCAGAGGAGGGTAAGTGCAGTTTGTATTTTTTATTTTTAAAGACCAACTGCAGCCGGGGGACAGAAAACCTCTTTAAGGCTGTGTTCACACGATGCGTATTTCATGCGTTTCCGCGGCGTTTTTGCAGTTGCGTAAACGCCGCGGAAACGCATGAAAAACGCATGGTAGAAGGGCAGCAATGTTCCCCAATGGAAATCCGCATGTGCTGTGCCCATGATGCGGATTTTTCCGCAGCGTTAACGCTGCGGTCAAAAATCCGCAGCATGTCAATTAATTTTGCGGAAACGCGGCGATTTCGCCGCCATTGACTTGCATTAGAACGCGCCAATTCCGCAAGACAGCATTTGTACTTGCGTAATTGGTGCGTTCTAATGTGCGGATGGTACCCGGGTGTGGAGGAGAGGAGAGTCTCATCCACACCCAGGTACCATTAAAAAAGCTGTAAAAAGAAGAATAAAATAAAAAATAAATGTATTCTTACCATCTGTCGGCCCGCGCAGCGCTCCCGCTTGGTTCCCGGCACTTGCAGTGAGTTGTAGGACCTGCGGTGACGTCAGAGTCATGTGACGGGTCACGTGACGCTGACGTCGGCAGGTCTTTCAATTCAAAGTTGCCGGCAGCCGGGAGAACGGAGTGAGCGGGACAGCGCGGGCCATCGGAGGTAAGTATATACACTCTCTCAGTTCACACTGTATAAATCCATGCTGTTTGCATGGATTTATACAGTGTGACCTAGTTATCAAGCACTTTCCAGGTGATGCTAAAATCGCCTGGAAAGCGCTTGTCAATCTGCATGCGGAAACGCATGTGAATCTGCATGTGGATCCGCATGTATTCTGCAGGAAAAACGCATGCACAATCTGCATGCGTTTTTTCTGCCAGGGAGATGCAGAAATGATGCAGAAATTTTCTGCTTCATTTCTGCATCGTGTGCACATACCCTAATACTGAATATTCCAGACACCAGAAGGGCCCGGGATTCTGCGGCTGGTACTATGTGCCGGCACTCAACATGCCCCTCTTTTGGCATGGATGCCGGCAAAGCCCCCAGATGGATCAGTTTGGCAAGTCCTTATCTAGGGGACTGCAAATCGCACCAACTAAGCGGGCGTTATGTGCCCCAGTACCATGGTCAAATAGCTGTCAGGAGACGACTCCGTTTTTGTTAAGCCCTGTTGTGGTCATCAGTAGTCACCAATGGCTGAAACCAATCATAAAATCTAGAGAACGGGTGACGGTGGAACAGGTCTACTCACAGTTCGGCAACCTGATTCATGCGCAGAGACACACTGCCAGCTTCCTTAGATACATGAGTCCTGCACAGACGAGAAGGGAGCACAGCAAAAAGGCATGCAGACAATTAGTGATTACCAACAGGCGGGAGGGAGGGTGCTGCTCCATCAGCGAGCCGTATTAGAGGGAGTGCAGGGGGTCACAGATTACAGGGCGGTCCACCTCTACCGGTGCCTAGGTGGTCTCTCCGCATAGTACAGAGGTGTCTACCATCACAGCTGCTATATCTATGCCCTCAGAGGGTAGCTTTCCACATTAGCCAAGGGTCAGCCAAACCCGCTGACATTCCCGTTTAGGGAGGATCGTATGGCTCATGTTCCATTAGATATGGGAGTCCCAATAGTTAACCCCCCACCAGTCTATGAATCCTCTGATAAGTATTTTCAGTTTTCTGTAAAGTATGGCTGGGTAGATAAATGCTGTAATACTAAACCAGTAGAAGTGGACATGCCCTTTAAAAAAGGTTTTAATTATCATAAAACAGGTGACCAGGGTCCAGACAGCTGTATAAAAGAAGTATTACCCCACTGCGGGATTAAGTCTGATCTGCAGTACCGATCACTGACTGAATACCAGGGAAGGCGCTGTTGTGGACGTCACCGATTAGCCATGTTGTTTCATGACTCATACACTTCTTTTATACAGCTTTAAATCAGCCCCAGAAATGATTGTCTGAAGGTGCAATGTTACTTCTTATCAAATCACACAGAAGAATCAATGACATCAGATATTAATCTGTGCAGTGATTATGGGGGCAGAGGAGGAGAACGGTGCCAGAAGTTACATCACAGAGGAGAGAAGAGTAAATCTGAACGTGTTGGTGATTGATGAATATTATTACATGCGAGAGTCAAGGTGACGGAGGGCAATGATCTATATGACGTGTGCAGAGAAAGCAGAGAACGCAGGCGCTCCGACACTTCCTGTCCGCGCCATCACATGACCTGTACAAATACATATTCTACGGGTGCGCCGGGCACTTACTGGCCATCGATCTGCTCCTGTCGCAGGGCAATGCTTCCATGTTCCTCCAGCAGGTTCTCCCGAGAAGCCGACTGTGCTGGATCCAGCTTCTTCACATACGCAGCGGGCACAAAGCCCTGACGATCGTTCACCTCCACCTTCCACCAATCCTGGAAGACACAAAACATAGTGAGTGGTGTTCTATGGTAGACGGCCACTTAAAGGGGTTGTCCATGCTTGGTAAAGGGTTCTACAAAACAGCGCCAAATCTGTCAACAGGCTGCATCTGGCACTGCAGCTGTCCCATTCCATGTTTTTTCCTTTTGCTGTGGTTTGGCAGCAGCTTACCTTATTAGTGCTGTTCAGCAGAGTCAGGATGTCTCCTTTCTTCATTGTCACCTCCCGTGGGCTCTTCTCTTGATAATCGTACAGAGCCAGAACCAACTCCTTGCCAGTCTCGTCATCTGTTGGTGCCACTTGTTGCTAAATATCAATAATGAAGTCCGTCAGTAGGAATCTCGCACTGCGTAACAACATTTCCACCGCTGACTGTATTGCCGTAGTCCCGGTCTTGGGCACTACTGATGAGCGCAGCACTTTCCTTGTACATACCCTACAAGCCTGGGCCTGCTCCCTCAGCCCTTGGATGCTGCTTCCATAGGCCCGCAGATCAGACATCAGGGCTTCGTGTTTCTTCAGCAGCGCCTGCAGGGAGGATGGCGACATTAATAATCCAGGTATACACACTATACGGTATATAGTGCTGGATGTGGCAGGAGCTCATACCTCGGCAGAATCTTCATCTTTGCCGTAGTCCGTGCTCCCAACGATTGGCTCCTTCTCCCTCATCCACGATTCGGCTTCATTTGCATCTGCAAAGTATTGCTGAGCCTGCAAGGAGTCCTCCAGGTCCTGACGGCGCTGAGACGCCTTATTTCTGAGGGACAACCACTTGTCATTCAGTTCCTTCAGCTTCACCTTCACTTCATCAGCTGCAAAGTGTCCTGGGAATTAGAGAAAAAGTCAACAAAAGAATTGTAAAGATCACAGACATCTTATAGGGGTTTACCGGGATCAGAATACTGACGGTCTATGCTTAGGAGAGGCCATCATTATCAGATCAGTGGAAGTCTGACCCACATAACCCCAGACGATCAGTTGTTTTATAGGGCCAAGTACTGCAGCCTCTCCACTGTACGGAGAGGACTGAGAATACAAAGTGAAAGGGACAACACTACAAATCCCAGCACAGCCGCTACTACATGTATGCAGACGGTGCAATCTAACCGATAAGGAGCTAAGTGTTTTGCCATGTTCTGCAGCCCCTATAAACAGGTGATTGGCGGGAGGGGGGATGGGACTTGAAGCAACCTGATATTTGTGGCCTAGTCTAACAGGCCATAATATTGTGATCATTAAAATCCCTTTAAATGCAGCATGTACATCCAATACAAGCATTTAAAATAGCTTTACCCCTTTTCACTGTCAACAGTGCAGCCCATCACAGAGTAGCTGCAGTGCTGTTGAAGCAAAGCCACCACTGCCTCCTATACAATCACCAGAACAGTGGCGTAGACTCCGCACTGGATCTGGGAAGGCGATTTAATTTTTATAGCAGCTTTTAACAAGAAGATGAAAAGGGGAAACCTTGTTTGAACAAATCTTTTAATACTCTGCACTGCATATTTAAAAGAGGTTCTCCACCCTGGACAATCCCTAATTCCTAAAAAGTCTCTTGGCATCAAGCTGATCATATGATCTCAGTAGTGAAATATAATCTGGAGGGAATCCAGTAGTGTTTTAGTTCCCTATAGCGCCACGACAGGAGAAGTGGTGCATTACATTGTTCTATCACTTTTCTACAAGTAAGATGCAATTACCTTCAGTGATCATATTATTTCCTTTCTGGGTGACGGCCTTAATACGAGGCTCGTGTCCAGCGATCTCAGCCTGCAGAGCTTGGTGCTTCTTCAGCAAGTTCTGAACACCAATCAAGTCTTTGCCTGGAGACAGAAGGACAAGACGCGTCAGTAAATTTTGACCCCACGAGTACAAGGCAGGTTATCGGCCAGAATAACAGCACCTTACCCCTGTTGGTGGAGGCTGCGATCGGTTCTTTTTCCCTTATCCAGGTTTCCTCATCTTCGATATCACGGAAAAGCTGCTGCAGACGCAGAGAGTCGGACAGTTTCTCCTTGCGAGCGACCATGGGTTCCTTTAAAGCGTCATACCTCGCAACCAAAGCCTCTTGCTTCTTTTTGATATTGTCTGCATCGAAATGACCGGCATCCTGGAACTGGCGCGCCTGGATGGTAATGCCATCTATACGGTCCTGTGTGGATAACACAACCGTTCTCTCAGGTCTAAGGCTAGATATACAATTCCCTGACTAGAACTGGTAACAGCGATCACATATAGGAGTCAATAGCGTAAAGGAAGCCACCACAGAGATGTACTAAGTACCTGGTGAGCGGCAACATCGGCCTCCAGCAGAGCATGTTTCTTCTGAAGGTTCTGCACGTTGGTCAAGTCCTTGCCGTAATCATCGGACGCCAAGTGTCCCTCCACCTCATACAGCCACAGCTCGATGTCTTCCACATTTCGGTTGAACTGTTGCTGCTGGTTCGCCTCGCGCAGTTTGACACCTGTGTAAAGACGTTGCCATGATAGCGGCCATTTCTACCAAACACCTTCCCTGTTCAGATGACGGGCAGGTCCTCACCTTTGAGATCTGTGGCCTCCAGCAACCTCTTCCACAGGGTGATCACTTCATTCATACGCGCCGCCACCTCATCAGATGCATAATGGTTCATGTCGATTAACTTCTGGCCAGAGTTTTCCAGTGCATCGATGCGGCTTTGATTAGCAGAGAGTTCAGCCTCAAAAGCTTGGTGCTTCTGGACCTTACCCTGAAGATTGGATGGATCCTGAAGGAAGCAATTAGAAAGTTCAGAGCGGTAAGTGACGCAGCAGCAGATTAGATAATATGATGGTTGAAGATCACCCATCAGACCTCACCTTGTGGGCCTCATCAGTGGCCGTCTTCATCTTCTCATTAATCCAGCTCTTCAGCTCATCAGAGTCCCTGAAGAACTGCTGCAGGTGGAAGGAGTCCGCCAGCTGGGTGCGGCGATACAGAGCCCGCTCATGGAGGGCATTGCGGCGGTTTAGGAGCTGCCAAGACAATTTGTGTGACAATATATTATATTTATGTGTAATATTAAAAAGGAAGGACCCACCTGAGAATTAGAGGAAATACTGCTTCTTACCGCGTCTCTCCGTGTGGCAACATCGTCCATTGCATAGTGGTTATTCTGAATCAGCTTTGTGGCAAATTCATCCAGAGCCTAAAAAAGTAGAGAAATTACATAAACCCCCGAACATCTCCCATTTTCTAACACTTTTCTATATTCCTCACACAACTAACAGAATAATGTGAATCTCAGACGTGATCCCAAGCAGAAGCCATTCTAATATATTGCATATTGTACAGTCTAAGGCACAGGAGAGGCTATAGACGGCACCCTGTGCAGCAGCATGCATGTCACAGGCCAAGGTAGATAATTTGATAATACCATGTAATCAGACAGGAAGAATCCTGCAACAGATTATACTGACAATTTCATACCGTGATTTTCTCCTCCTGGGCGCTAAGAGATTTTTCAAAATCTTCATGTTTCTTCAGAAGGGCTTCGACACTGTCCAAAGAGTCTCCCAAATCCTCGTTTAACAGAAAAGCCTAAAAAAAGTACATACCAGGAGGTGAAGAACAGACCTTTATGTGGGAGATACCTAGACATTATGGGTGACTGAAGCCTCGCACCTCTTGTTTGCTCATCCAGTTGTCTACTTGCTCGGTGTCTCGGTAAAAAAGCTGAAGGTCCATGCACTGCTCGTACTGCTGCCTGCGGAGGTCCCACAGCTCCAGGAGGGAAGTTCTCTCCTCTGCCAAGATGGTGATCTAGGAGTAAAAGGGATTTACGGCCATTATAAGCAAACTTAAACCCGCTACCTATCCTCAGAATGAAGGGCCTGATTATCTTCCTGTGCACAGCAAGAGATATGGAAGCGTCACTGTGCAAGAAAAAAGCCAAAAGGAACCCCGGTTCTCGAGATGGTCCTATGTCTGAACCCCCAGATCATAAGGTAGTGACAAATCCTAATAGTTCGTCACAACGTTATGATAGGTGACTACTACTTTTAGTGATTATATATAAACCCTCCAGGAACCCCATTTTATTGGCTGAATACCTTCTCTCTGACTTCCTCAGATGCGTAATGTCCAGCGTTCAGCAAGGCTTGTCCAGCAGCGTCCGCAGCTTTAAAACTGTCTTCATGAGCATCAATTTCACCCTGTATTTAGGAAGGAATCAAGTGGTTAACCACATCTTTATAAAATCAGGAACAGATGTTGTGGACTAAATGTTGTCTGGTTGAAGAGATTACAGCTCCCCAGTGACCACAGTGCACAATACTGATCCCTACAGAGACTACAATGGAAAATACAGCCCCTAGCACTTTGCCCTCCTGCCTTAACAAATGTGCAACCTTCAAATCAATGTCAGCATTACTGTTCCTTTGGGTTCACGTTCACCATCAGCATTTACCTTATGCTCCTGGTGTCTATCAAGAAGAGCCTCAGCTCCAGCCACATCATTGGCGAGCTCGTCAGCATTGATGAGGGCCTTCATTTCGGTCACCCAGCTGGTCAGGTCTCTAAAATCTGCTAAGAACCTCTGCAATCTGAGAAGAAAATATGGACACAATGAATGACCCAACGACGTCCAATACAGTCTGCCATTTATTGTGCAAGTCGAAGATGGATCACTTACTTGTAGGAGTCATTGAGACGGGTGTGACGTTCTGCAGCCAATGTCCGGATCTGCTCCCAATTTGTAAGGAGCTCTTCCCCCTTCACTTGGATTTGGGGTGCATTCTGGGGGTGCGACTGCTGCAGGCGATCTGATTCAGAGCGCAAAGCTTTCACCTGGTAATCAGAGAAATTAGTGAAACCTCACTGCTTACTACTTCTTTCTGATGGTCTCTTACAGTGTAGAGTATTTGGGGTGTACATACCTTCTCCTCTAGGGCTGCAAGGTCTCTTTCCAGGCCCTCGTGCTTGCGCAAAAGTGCTTGCACACTGGCCAAGTCTCGGCCAAAGTCATCGGATGCCATCAGCTGCTCCTTCTCTCTGATCCAGCCAATGGTTTCATCTACATCTCTGCAGACAGGAATGGAGAAGGCAAAGTGAGAACTGACTGCAGTGGGCTACAGAGATGACAGAATTCACAGCCTGACCCAGCAGCACATGGCAATATCACGTATCCACAGGCAGAGCTGCATAGTAAATAAACCCTGCTGTGGACCTGTTAAATCGCTGGACTTCTGCAGCTCCAAATAGCTTCCCCTGTCTCTGCAGTGCCAGCCCCTTCAAGCGCTGCCAGTTCGCATTGACTTCATCTTGTTTGGTCTTGATTAATTCCAGCTCCGGATGCTCCTCCTGGGGACAGAAAGAAAACAGGCCAATGAAACCTGTCCCAGCTCCCTAGACAAACTAAGTTTTATCAGGGGGGTAATTACCTGGGCCAACTTGCCGGCAAACTGGTTGACTTCATTCACCCTTTCCTCATGAGCCGCCAGGTCAGTCTGAAACTCTTCAAACTTTTTCTGCAAAACTTCAACGTGTTCAAGATCTTGTCCCAACTCCTCGGAAGTCACAATGGCCTCCTGGTATGGTGAAAACAACAAGGTACAGTTCAAGCAGCAGCATAATGGTGTAAAACTCAATGTCCTATAGACAGGTTAGGTCAGAGAACACTATAGGGGTCCATCAACTCCCCTCCTTTATGGGACTGCACCTGTGTCATCAACATAGGGAACAGTGAGTGGCCAATGTGCAGTGACCGGGAAGCCCTATGATCAACAACTGATGGATAAGTCTAAGGATAGACCATTAGCCTTTAGGACCTTCTGGGAGGGGTGTTGGACCCCTATGATCAAACATTGATGGATAAGTGTAAGGATAGACCATTAGCCTTTAGGACCCTTCCCTTGGCTCCATACCTTGTCATTGATCCAGTCCAGGACGTCCTCACATTCTCGCAGGTACTGGACCAGCTTTTGTGCCTGCTGGAGCTTGATCCCCTTTTCTTGCATTTTCAGAAGCAGCAGCTCCCACAGACGGTGCAGCTCGACTAGACGCGTCTGTGGTATAAGAACAAGAACGCGATTAGTGGCCGCATTCATCATACTGTGAGTTTGCTCACAAAAGCGACAGGATTACATATTCCTGCGGAGAAGAAGCCGAAAAACTCAAACAAGTCAGGAAATAAGAGGAAAGAGAAAAAAAAATAATAAAATCAATCTGTATTTTAAGAGCATAAACTCGTGAGCACCATCTTGTTCTGTACAGGAAAGTGGATATAGGATTTTATTTTGCACCCGAGTGTGTAATATGCTGCGGAATATGGGGGCGCTACATAAGCAAAACAGAATAAATAAGGGCTCATGAAAATGGCCAAGCCATAACAGTTTCTATGATGCTACACTATAGATCTGCAGGCACTCCATGTGCCGAAATATGGTGCAGAGTAATGGAGATATCTACAATCAGATGCAAAAGGGATCCTATGGGTGCGTATTACACCCGGCATCCCCATAGGTACACCATGTGTGGAGCCAGAACAGCACATCTCCATACACTGTTTTGTGGCTATTCTTAGCTACTGCTACCCCTATTCACTTCAATAGGAGCAGAGATGCAGTACCAGAGAATGGCCACTACACAGTGTACGGAGCTGGGCTGTTCTGGCTCCATACACTTTACACCTGGCTGCACTGGAAGCTGCAAACAGCTGAGTGATGGGGGATGTTGGGTGTCATACCCTCACCAATCTGATATTGATGACCTGTACTAAATCATTGGTAATTAATAGCCAAATCTCGGACCAACCTTTAATGTCACATGTTCCTACTGGAGTCAATTACAAATCGAACACTATATTAGGGCTGTACATATGACACTATTAGGGAATTGATGTTTGAGCAATTATGTGCCCCCTGGATATCGGGAGCTGGAATAGAAGGGAGAACACTGTAGGAAGCAGTTTGCAGCGGAGGGATCCAGAGATAGAGATCATGCAGTAGCAAAGAAACTCATCACTGCAGGTCCAGACGCCTCCACCTACGCGCATGTGAGACCCAACTTGTACACTGGTCACTATGGGTCGCTGTGCGGTCCGGTACGGCGTGAAAGACTAAACCACAAATATGCGTGTCACACAGGTATCGCCACGTCTGGCATCAGCGCAAATAACAGACTACTCACTGATGGATCAGTCGCCATTACAGGGAGAAAATTTAAAAAGGGGCAATCACAAGAGGGTCATTGTGTAAGGTATTCACCATGGAGTGAACAATATCCATGGGCTCCATAGGGGGCTTGTAACAAATGAACTTTGCTAATTTTGGATGTCCCCTCACCCAAAAAAAAAAAATTAATAGGATAGGGGATAACTTTCTGTTTGCAGGGAACCCCAGCACGAGGCTCGTCTCTAATCAATGTGTATGGGACGTCAGGAAATAGAGCGCTGCACTTGGTCATTTCCAGCAGTCCTATAGCCAATGAATGGAGTGGAGATCCAGTCTGAGGATCACTGGGGGTCCAAGGGGTCAAACAATGATCAGGATGTCATCCCTTTTCCTACGGATAGGGAATAGGTGGGTTTCTTTTGAGAATTACTCTTTACAGCAGACCTGTCCATTCTCCAGATATGTCCATTTTGGCAAATACTTGCATTCACAAGGAAATGCAATGCTTGATTATCTTTTGCCTCAACTGCTTTGTGCCGGTCCCCTGTTATTCCGCCTGGAAATGTATGACTAAATTGACAAATGGGCGTTACCAGGTTCTGGTGTGTCCCTAAATCACCACTGTCAAAATTTGGTCCAAGTTACCTGCGGTGGTTACTTACTCTGATGGTCTCGGATGCAAAGTGGGACTCAGAAATCATATCGTTTCCGGTGTTGTCCAGTTTTACAATGGCTCCAGCGTTGGCCTGTACTTCTGCCTCAAAGGCCTGGTGCTTCTGCAGTTTCCCCTGTAAGCAGATAAACCTTATATTAAAGCTTCTTCCATTGTTACACTGCAGCATATCCCCCCAATAACATACGGAGACTCCACTGTCCTGATGCGCAACCCCCTTGCTGTACATTACAGCTCTAGTTGGCCAATCCACCTCTGCAGATCATCTCACCTGGAGGTTAGTTGGATCTTTATAGTTCTCGTCGGATGCGATCTGGAGTTTTTCCTGGATCCATTTCTCGAGCTCGTCAGCGTCGCGCTGAAAGAACTGGAAACGGTAGGAGTCCTCAAGCTTTGCCCGGCGGAGTGTGGACAGCTCCTTGAAGCGCAGGTATCGGTCCAGAACCTGCTGGCGTCTCTCCTGGATGTCATCCGCTGTCTCCAGCACTTTCACCCCACTTGAATCCATTTTCTGAAAGAAAGTTCTAGTAAGTCAGTGAATAACATTTAGGAAACCTGCATTACTACAGAATTAAAGGTGTTTTACGAGGCATCTCCACACCTGCTGCAAAACTATTACTGCCACCATCCCAAAGCACAGTGCCGCAGTGATAAAGTCACGGGATCCATATTGCAAAATACACAAAAAAGGTTTTTAAAGAAAAGCTAAATGTGCCTCCTATACAATATCGTAAATAGCGGAGATTTTAACTTTAATTTTTTATGTGATCTGTCCTCGGAGAATAAAATGCATCTTTATGACGGATGAATTACATAAGCAATAGAAAAGCACTTCTACCATCCGGCTGCACTAGAGCTGCGTACATCATCTCTATGCCCCTGATTGTGGATATTTTGGGCTTTTTACCTAATAAAGCTGTCAGGAGCACTGCTGCAGGAGGCGACAATGGAGCTGGACAGATGGGAAGCCTTGAATTCCTGCAGCGGACAGCCACACCTAGAACCAGCTCCCCTCCCCCCACAGCTTCGCTATGGCTTCAGCTTCTTTCTTGCTCCCATTTCCATGCTGGATAGATCTGGAACGTTCCCAGCTGCATTCCTCGCTGTTATCACATAGGGGAAAGCAGCCAGACAGCAGCTGACATGATCGCTGGTGAAACTGGAGCCAGAGGTCTATGTAATGAAGTTTAGGCATCAGCCCTCGGACCCTGCGGTGTAATAGCTGCGGCCCACCCATAAAATCTAATGCATGTCTAAGGAAATCTCAAGCCAATGCAATGGTGGAAAAAAATCATCAAATCTGAGGGCAAGACTATATGCAATGGGTGGGAATAAAAGCAAAACCGGCATGGAAGTTGCAGCAACACTTTAGAGGGGGCTGGCCTCCATATAATTTAGCTCTTTGCCAATCCTGCCAAAAACAGTGGCCTCGGCACACGTTTATCTTATGTATATTGGCAGCTTATACTATAGATGGGCAATATATTGCAGACACATAGAAAAAGGATAATTTGGCCGACCGATGTTCCTCATCGTTAATACACATGCACGTTCAGTGTTCCTGAGCATACATTTACAACATGGGCAAAAACCACTGCCAGATACCTTATCTCTAACGAGAACAAGGGATTGGTCATGTTGAAATCGAACATGCCCGATCCGGCGCTTCCCTCCCAACGGTGGAGAGATGGGTGGCTCCGTGTACATTATATAATATCTAGTCAGCCATTCAGATTTTTTTTCCGGTTCTCTTGACTATAATTTCACGTGGACAGACATCTTAGAAGACGTTCATGCAAACGTATTGTACGGCCCGTATACACACCACAGCCTGCAATGAATGCCAACCAACCACAGGTCTCCAGACCCAAGCCAACCCCCTTATGAGATATAAATACCACTGTTAGTTTGTAGGCACTCTCAGCAGTGGCCGTATGATACATTTGTGTGAACAAAGTCTTAAAAGCTAGCCTCATATTCTAGATGGCTGTCAGGAGAATGAACTATTCCTGTAGGTAGGCACATTGCTCGGCCAGAAGGAATGGGAATTTTCGACTTCAACATGTCTGACTCTCCTTTCTCCAGATATCCGCCAAGGAGGAAAGTGGTCAGGTCACCTTCATACACATTAGATGGTTGGAACACATGGCCGATCTGACATTCACAGTCTGGGTATAGACGGATCTGCGGATTGCCCGTGTTGATGTTTGATGTGTGACAGCAAATTTGCCCATCTCTGTAGATCTTTCTATTGACCTCAGAAGTACAACCAAATTAGGTAGGCACTAGCATCAAACTACTGGGCGCTTGGGTCACCTATCCCTAGTAATATTGCACCCCTTCCCGGGATTATATCCCAAAGTGTTCACCTATGAAGGTACCTATACTGGGAGGGGGGGGGGCGGCATTGCAGGGCAGGATGTACAGGGGCATCTAGAGCCCACTTTTTGGGAGTTCGGCTTCTGTGCTTTCCCGGACTCTCAGCAAGTCTGCCTAATTCTAGGAACACGAGGCTTGTGGTTTCACCTTTCCACTAATAAGTTTATTTGCTCCGCTGTCTCCAGGGTTGTATATGGTGGGCCTGTTCTCAGGCCCAACCCTGTGAAATTTGCAGCAATGGGCCCCATCCTCTGGAGCACGGTTTCCTGATGGTTTGCATTGTGTCAGTGCGCCTGGAATGTGGAGGAAGGACGTGCGCAGTTTTCTACCAGGATAAACACTGGATAAATTCCAATCATTCCCCCCTCTCACTTCTAGGAAAGCTGTGTGACTGCTACAGCCACCATTACCCAGCTTTCCCACAGTACTGAAAGGTAAACAGTCCTAGTCCAGCACATAACTAGGCGGATAACTACTCAGCAAACTGGGTGACAAACCCTGGAGGAGTAGTTGCCAGTCAGGACTCATGGAAAGTTGGGTGACAACTCCTATAGCAGCTGGAATACACGTCATACAACTTTCCATTATCCAATACAAGTACAAAATGGCAGAAAAAAAGTTTAACAACTTATCATAAAGGGATAAAGGGGTTTAAAAGCATAAGCTCTTTGGCCAACAGGCTCGAGATGATGGGCATTAGAAAGATGTAGGAAATGGACTAATGATAGTGGTTTGCGAAGCTCTGGGATGTTCTGAGGCAGCTGACCGCCCCGGCCCCCATAATGGTATTAACGGGATAAAAGGCTATCTGTGACAGTCAGCAGAGCTGCTCATTGTTCTGAAGTGCTATGGGGCATCACTAATGGCCGGATCTATCCTGCAGCAGATCAGCTGGCGTCACTATCTGTCCGATGCCAAAAACCTGCCCAGCAGAATCGTTCTGCAGACGCCCAACCAGCAGAGGACTGCCGCAGCCTCCTGCAGCCAGAATACTAACAACCTCAGTGCAGATGCCTGCAGACACCCGGCGATGCAGAGCACAGCGTTACCGCAAAGCAAGATCCTCAGAAAGCATTCACCCAGTCAGGACCACCCTGCTAGGTCTGCATTTATATCATGCATAATGCAACTGCATCACCAAAGCGGCACTGAGCAGTAAGTAGGGTACAAGATGGAAGTTATTCTCCAGCAGAAGGGAACCAGACACTCAGGTCATCTGGAAATGCTGCAAGACATTGCCCATTCACCTACTGAGGCGCCACCCACCTAGGAGTCTTGGTAGCCATTTTCTGTTCAGAGAGGAACCCCCCCCCCAATTAGTTGTATAGATCTTCATTAAAGGGGTTGTTCAAGAATATTCATTGATGATCCTATCGTGGAGCTAAGGATTGGATTGTTAGATTGGAATCCCCCCACCCCTCAGCAGAACATAACTCGCTGCACCTGGATATACATTGAAGAGACCCCCACTTTATGCATGTTAGAGTATTTTGGCAGTCACACTCCCACATTCATTGTAAGGCCACGGCCCCACTATCCGTATTCGGTCAGTATTTTTTCTCAGGAGTGGGAGCCAAAACCAGGTGAGGAACAATCAGAGAAAAGGTATAATAGAAACAAGTCACCAATTCTGCATTTATCACCCACTCCTGGTGATAGTGGGGCCGTGGCCACAGGCTCACTCATCATTGCATCTTTAAGAAAAGGGAAAATGTCATCATTGCCTGTAATTATTTTTTATAATTCATATTCCTGCCTATTCCCAGTAAGGACCTTTGCTCTGCGCCGTCACGTCGGTATTTATGCCAGGGCCGCCCCGATCCGAGGCTGGAGGGCCCTGATAACACTGCGTGCAGCTCATCGTCACCATATTACTGCAGGATCCATCATAGGGGAGCGGACGCCGGATGCATGCCCCTCCCGGCTGCACCTCACTGATAACACCAGAATCTGCCAGACCTCGTGCTGGGTTTTCCCTTTGCCGAAAAACAAGTTACACTGCGTCACCATCACGTCTAGTATGGTATAGAGGACAGTCGCTTAGTGGCCCCTAAAAGTGGCCACGCCTGACCCCTGGGACGCCACTTCTATACCATACCTTCCCTGACGTCTTCCAAGAATTGCATCAGGTCTGATCGGGCAACACTGTCAAAGTGGGAGAAGTGAGCGTCAGCCCCATATACCGTAACGGGGAGTCGCTCAGCAGCACATGAAGAGATTCTCCCATTCATTGTGTACACAGCACCACTGCAAACAATGCAACCAACACGGCTCATCAGGGAGGAAAACGGGTGTAAGGACTAAGGGTGAACGGTATCCGATTCAATGACCATATGCTGTGGCTGCCAAAGCATGCTGGGAAAATAAATAGATAAATATATATTTTATTACACATATCATGCATTTATATACCCCCAGGGCCTCACCCTCGGGGTATATAGACCGAGTACACAGTCTTTTTGCCAGCTGCCATTAGGCATAATTCACACTATAATGACCATTTTACTACCCGCTCATTCCTCATTGCTATGCGGAGGACACAGGACAAGGCATCTTAACTGCCTGATAAAAGACATTCCTGCGGCGATATTTATAGAGCGGCAATGCAGGCACTTTGCACTTTCTGCTGGCAGCGCGGGGTGTGCGGCTCCCAGTATGTCTCACAATGGTGTGAGTGAGGCGCTAGATCGGCCCACCACGCTTCCTGTACTGCAATTTTACCTCCTGCCATATAAAACAAAAATCATTAGGCCTCAGTTATTAAAACTGTCTGTTGCCCATAGCAACCAATCACACAGCAGCTTTCATTTTACCAGAGCAGTTTAAAAAATGAAAGCTGGACTGTGATTGGTTGCTAGGGGCAACAGCTGGTTTTTATTTTACTCAGTCTTTATTGCCACCAACATGGTCGCCATTACACCTCTCTCTCAGCCTCCTCATGCCCACACATTGATATCTCCCGCTGATATACATTGGTGCAGATCTCCACCAGATCACTATTACAATTTGCATTAGGGTTGTCCCCCACACAGAAAGTTAGAGGAACCATATTGGCCTCCATCCAATCTTGTAAGACTCCTCCCCTAACCAAGAAAATTTGCCATTCAGAACTCTAGAAAGCTGGGTGACAACCATTGTGAGAAAAATAATGGCGGCCATATTGGCTTCCAGAATCCTAGCAACTGGAAAAATGAATGCTAGATTTTGATTGGGAAATTTGTGGCTACCAGATTTTTGTATTTATCCTATCTTTTTAATCAATAAGAGATCCTGGGGGATAGAGATCTCTTCCTGTATTCCATGTCAGTCATCCCTTTCCCTCCTCTCAATAACTCGTCAGCCTGAAGTGGCTGATAACAGAGAACACCACGCTACACTTAGGATTGCTGCTCTGCTTAGTCACTGACTACGTCCGCATGAGCTTATTACATGTCCGAAACTGCAAGTTTGAGCCGCAAAACTGATTTCCTCTATCTTGGTGGCCCGAGACGATGCGGCGCTGGTTGGACGGGATCACTTCAAGGTTGCAGTGTGTGACTGATGCAGGTCGAGGCCAGGCAAGGAGAATAGCTTGCTAAAGCAAAACATGGCTGCTTCATTGAGAAGGTTCCTGACCAACTCTGAACAAAGGCGGCGATTTTACAGAAGGATCTATGATCACATGTGAGGACTGCTAGATGGAAATGGATTCAGAAGGAACTGCATCAAAATGGCGGTTAATAAAGTGGTGCTTGCAAGAAAAAGCAGAGTCGAGTTTGCCACTTAAAGGGTTATTCCCATCTTCATAGATGAATATTGCTGGACAGACTTTCACAATTTATTGTTTATTAAAATTTGCATCCATTCTTGAGATATTAACACTTGTTTACAGCTCGTTGCCTAGGAGACCGACCACCTCTGTCGTGTAACTTGTAAGCACTGCGCTGAACATGGCAGGGATTAGGAGGTAACAGTGCGCTCCAGTGATCCTGGCCAGCTTCAAAAGAGCGCTCATAAGCTCTTTTCTCTTGCGCTTGTAAGCACTGCACATGTTTTGCTGTTTAGCAGCGTTGGTCAGTCTCCAAAGCAACGAGCTATAAAACAAAAGTGTTAATATCTCAAGAACGGCTGAAAATTTTTAAAAAACAGTTAATTGCAAAATTGCTTGTATTTGCAAGTACTATCCACCTATGAAGATCGGAATAACCTTTTAAGACCCATTTACAACCCAGATAACAATAGTGGACAGATTTGCTACATGGACCTTTACAGAAATTCATCACAATAAATAAGAAATGGAGCTAAAGGTTAAGTGACATTCAGCTCTGCTGCATCTGCATACACGTTGGTCTTTATTACATTACTTTCTGGTGCAGAAGACAAGAAATCAGCGAGTCTGCAGAGATCCAAATCCTGAGGACTGCAGAACCTCCCTGTAATAAATCTGACCCGGTGCCAGATGCCGCACCTTCTATTCTGCTGCATCAGAACCAGGGCATCTTATCTGACAGGCCTGATGTCTTAAGGCCTCTCTCCTAAAGCTGCTAGAATCAGTGTCTGCAAGCTGTTCGGACACTACAACTCCCATCATGCCCTGACAGCTACACATCCTGTTTTAGACTGTAAGCTCTTGCACAGTACCACACTGTCGCCTATGTTTTTATAACACACCACCCTACAGCATAGGAAACGAAAAGCAATCCTCCCATCCACAGTTTCTCATGCTGGTAAATCTCATAGGACTTTCATGACAACTCATACACAGCTTTTCCAGAGCCCTGAATGGTAAATGTGACTAATAAACATCCTGCAAGGCAATTTTGTTGCACAGGGGCCTGAGGAAAGCTGGGTGACCACGCTTGTAGGAACTTAATTGAGGTCTTTTGATAGTCACCCAACTTTCCCCAGGATCATAATTTAATGCTCTTAAATGAGATTGAACACGATTATTGGTAAATATTTGGCTTGCATAAATCCCAGCATCTGGTTTACAACGCTGACCACAAACTTCAAGTGCTACTACTCATTCAATAATAATGCAATGACATTACAATACGGGTGTAATGCCATCCGAAAAAGAACAGAGAGGAGCATGGTGACGCAAGGCTTGCCGTACACACAGTCATGCAAATACAGTACAGATTCACGCCAAGACCACACGATATAAAAGTCAACCTCAAAAGAAGGGGGAAAAGAAAAAAGGCAAAGCGTAAAAGTATTTATAGAAATGCAAAAACCCATCACTGCAAGCACGGCACACCCGGGTACCTGGACTCGGATCTTACGGAGAGACAACATGGCGCCAGACAAGTCTAACCCTTTAAAAACAGGACAGGTCATTGTAACCAGAGATCATCACCAATCACATTGCCACTCATTTTGCCTGCAGGGCACCATCATTAGGTTTGCCAGGATGGTCCATTTATACGCTGGCACGGTGCCGGCTATCTGGACTCATTAGCAATCTATTGCGCTCCCTCAGGAAATCACTAGAATTAACTTTGCTGCATTGTCAGGTCATTTCTGGAGTTACCTGGGGTGCGCACATTTACTAGTTTCTGCCTGCACTGCGTCAGTCATGCAGTTGAAAAGTTAAAGGGACAGAAGCACCCAATGAGTTGACCGTAGACTACCATAGTAAGAGAAAACCATAAGCCATGCTGTATATGTGCCTTTTCCCCAGCATATGATGGGTGCATGCGGCCTACGGGCTTATCAAAGTATCTGTTCTGGCCATGCAGATAAAGATCGCTGTATGCCGCTGCATAATGCAGGTGAATGGGATCGCATTGCAACCCGCAGGGTACTGCAACAAGTACGTCCCAAAGAGTCGGAACAAATAGGATTTTTTTTGCAACATTTTTGGATCCAAATTTGACCCCATTCGCCTGCAGTACCCTGTGATGTCACAACATACATTAATCTTTGGCCGGGTAGCCCCAGCTTTATAATTGCAAGGATTTTTTTTTTTGCCCTTAAAGGGGAAATGCTCTTTATGTAATCCCCTCCGCCACTAGAATATTTGAGGTTAGCACCTTTCATTGAAATGCGTTAGTGGTGTGTAAGACTAGACATTGGAGTAAACTTAAGCACTTGCCAAGACGGAGCAGATGGGGGTCACACAGCGAGGGCAGCTGGCTGGAGCACAGATATCTGTGCATGCCTGGAATCCTTAGCATGCAGGGCATGTGTGCATGGCGAGAAATTAACTCCACACACACAGGGTTAGATAATGCGGCCTTCGCTGGACAAAGACTATGCAATGTTCTGAAAATGAATAGAGCCACTTTAGGAAATTGCATGATTAGCAATTCCCTACATTTGAGTGACAATGCAACCCAACCCATGATACCGTCTGCATAATGCAAGCAGTGACCCAAATAGCTGCCAACAGAGGTACAATGCTGGCGAACATTTACCTCCCTACAAGTTATTATTAGATCTAACTCTGTAATGGGCGAGACTGGGTAAAATAACGAATATTAGGGTGTTGCTTATTATGCAATTGCCTATTTTAACAACTTACAACCAATGCATCATCTAAATATAGCAGATTTTAAATCAAGATGGGTCCATAGAAGTCTCCAGCTATTGCAAAACTACAATTCCCAGCATGCCATGACAGTCAGCAGCTGTCAAGGTATGCTGAGGTTTGTAGTTTTGAAATCAGTGGAAAGCGAATACCCCCTTTTTTTTTCTTGTGCGGATTGACAGATGATTAGAAATGAAAGTGTGTCTGAGCACAATGACCTTGTAACAATAAAATCCCCATATTCCCGAAGGGCAGAGTACGCATCTGGGTGGGTGGGTCGGTATGAGAGTTCAATCCGGAAAAGGTCCTCGTCCGGGGAAATGACTTGGGCTCATATTTTTCCTGAATGACATTCCTGCAGCTAACGCCCTACTACACCCAGACGTAGGACGCGGCGGCCTGCCTGTGGAGACAACAGCAACAATGCGACACAAGAAGCAGCTGGGTGGGTAGGGGTTAAACGCTTCTCCCAGCTCCAAGCAGCCTTGGTAACAGGATTAAAAATGTATGCACCAGTGGTGGCCATGGGAGAGAAACAGGAGTGTTTACATGGGAAAGCGAGATATTTAAAGGGCACCAGACGGTTCAGTCCATATTTGGTTTTTACAGCCATTGTTTTCTAGTTTGTCCACCCCCCTCTCACCCTGTCATTGATAGAGGGGGCTGTCCTGCATGGTGGGCAATGAGCACCCAATCCGTAGTCCCAGTCTAGGAAAATCGGGGCAGCATCAATAGCCGTCACTTGTTTTCAATGAAGATGGTGGCCATAGTAAAGCTTATTACAAGCCAATAACCCTTTACAGGAAGTAACGATGGAACAATGTATCAAAAATATGAAACATTTAGATGGGAACACAAAACAGTAAATAATACACATAAGAGAAAACATCATCGATGTATCCTAACACCCCCTATAAGACCGGTCATCCCACAATATGAGCTCTACAATCGCCCATCAGACGCCTCCCATTCATCTCTACACCAGGCGATGCCGCATACCGTGGCGTTACCGCGTCACACCCACATCGATTAACCCCTGATCTGACAGGCATGGTGTCAAAAACACCCTGGGCGCAAATAGGAATAATTTTAATTTTTTTTTTAAATTAATGCACAATTATATATTAGCTGCAAATTATATAGTTTGCAAAAATATTCATATAGTCGCTGTGTATGAGTGCTAGGTGTATCAGGAGCAGCAGCACTGGGCATGGAAGGGTTAAAAGCAAGCACTAGAGGGTAAGCAGGCACGACCATTATTGAGGGTGGTACTGTGTATTGTCAATAGCCTGCAGTGGTATACAGTGCGTCTGCAGGCAGGGGAGATGTGGGGGCAGCAGGGTGGGGGAGAGGGGTGCGGCCTCACCAGTTCTGAGGGCGTTTTGCACTCCAGCTTCCTCACTCCTACTCTCCGGATCTTCGTCTGAGCGCTTCGGCGGTTTCTCGCTTCCTTTTATACTCGGGGCCCCGAAGCGCTGACGTCACCCTGCGCAACCTCTCCGGAAAAACACGAAGGTAAAGCCGAGTTGTACAAGACACGCCCACTACTCCAAACGTGACTGCTGCTCCTGCACGAAGATGAACGAAGAATACCGGATATTGCCGAAGGCTTAAAGCATGAAATGGCTCGTTTTAGAAAGTAGAAAAATGGCGGCTTCAAGGAATTGATCTGTTCTATGAACCTAGGTCCGGCTTTTGAAGTAGTGGAAATGTTCTGCCGAATAGCAATTCTGAATTAACTTAAGCACCATCTTTAAAATAGGAAGTTCTTTACAATTTTTGGTAAAGGTGTAGGAGCTGTCCCTGTGACTTGTAGGGTCTGATCAGAAAATTTTAGGGCAGGACTTAGGTCATAATAGTAGGGGAAGAACGGTCTAAGTTATGGCGTAAAATATGACGTCTGCTGCCATCAAACGACAACGCAATGCTGAATCGGCCTCCATATTGTTCCTAAAAGGGCAAAGAGATTTCCACAGAGGCTGCTGCGCCCTACTGAGTCCAGGAGCTGCAACAACCCGAATCTTCCCACCAGGGAGTGTCTGGACCCCACCGCACCCGAACTATCAGAAAATGACATGTCAGTAACAGAAGGTGTCCGGGGTGGAGACGTCCACCATGCTGAGATCAGTCCTGGAAGTCGGACTCATAAGTGACGGTGTGGACCCCGTCGTCAGTGTCCGAGAACAGCGCTGGGCTTTCTCTACTTCACGGAGCAAACGTGTCCTGACAGTGCAGCTCCTCTATAAAGGGGCAAACCCCACCCGAGACAGTATATACCACAAATATCTGATGATAAGTGGGTGTAGGCTCTACTTTTTAAGATTCCCATAAGGAAAGCACTAAAATAGCCATATCTCATTCTCTGGGAGGATTCTTAGAATACGTCCATAGTTTTATTGAAAAATTCATATATCTATAAAGAAGCAGTGTCCCTCCTCCCTGCAGCTGCTGAATGTCCACCCATCTAGCCTGAATGTCAGCTCCTCAGTGTCCCTCCTCTCTGCTGCTGAATGTCAGCTCCTCAGTGTCCCTCCTCCCTGTTGCTGAATGTCCACCCATCTAGCCTGAATGTCAGCTCCTCAGTGTCCCTCCTCCCTGTTGCTGAATGTCCACCCATCTAGCTTGAATGTCAGCTCCTCAGTGTCCCTCCTCTCTGCTGCTGAATGTCCACCCATCTAGCCTGAATGTCAGCTCCTCAGTGTCCCTCCTCCCTGTTGCTGAATGTCCACCCATCTAGCCTGAATGTCAGCTCCTCAGTGTCCCTCCTCCCTGTTGCTGAATGTCCACCCATCTAGCCTGAATGTCAGCTCCTCAGTGTCCCTTCTGCCTGCCTACAGCCACTTAGCCTGAACAGTTAATAAGTGTCCCTCCTCCCTTCTGGATCTTAACCTACCTAGTCTGAATGTCAGCTCCTCAGTATCCCTCCTCCCTGCTCCTGAATATCCACCCATCTAGTCTAAATGACAACTCCTCAGTGTCCCTCCACCCTGCTGCTGAATCTCAACCCATCTAGCCTGAATAATGACTCAATCGTCCCTCCTCCCTTGCTGAATCTTCCCACCTAGTCTGATTGACAGCTACTCCTGCTGCAGAGATCTCACATTTTTTAGTACAAGCTGCAGATAGTATTGGGAAATCTAGTAACAGATCAGCTTTACATCTAAAAGCCTGGCTACCTGCAGCCGCCACTAGAGGGCTCTTTCTGCACATGGTATTGCTCTTGAACACAATGATTAACTAGTCTGCAGTAAGCCCCCTCTAGTGGTGACTGCAAGCAACAGATCTGACCGATATAGATAGAATGAATCAGCACAAAACGTCCCACCCAATAATGACCTGATAAGCACAGCAGTCAACCATGGCTGCAGAAATATATATATATATATATATATATATAATATATATATATATATATATATATAAATAAAATTGAGGATGGGGGCAGCAGGGGTCTCGGTAATCTGAGTCAGCACATTAGGAGCCATTAAAACGGTTGAGGAGATCACTACATGCCATCAATCATTCATTACAACTGCATCTTATAATGCATAAATTTATATTGCATGAGACATCTGCAGAGATGGCAGAATAATCGCTGGTTCACATTTTATACTGCATTTCCCTACAGTTCATGTCTGGCATCGTAGCTTAGGTCCATTAAAGTGAATGGTGCAGAGCTGCAATACCACACCCAACCTGTGAGACAGGGGTGGAGCTGTTTTTAGAAGAAAGCAGCCATATTTTCCTAATCTTGAACAATCCCTTTAAATACAAGTGCATCTCACTAAATTAGAATATCATCAAAAAGTTCATTTATTTCAGTTCTTCAATACAAAAAGTGAAACTCATTATATAGAGTCATTACACACAGAGGGATCTATTTCAAGTGTTTATTTCTGTTAATGTTGATGATTATGGCTTACAGCCAATGAAAACACAAAAGTCATTATCTCAGTAAATTAAAATAAATTAACAAAAAACACCTGCAAAGGCTTCTTAAGCATTTAAAAAGGTCCCTTAGTCTGTTTCAGTAGGCTCCACAGTCCATCCATGTATTGTAATGGTCATTCATTGCCATAGCGGTCGTGTAATGCTACGTTTTTATATCAAAACACCAGAAGATTCATGGTTTTATTATTTTACAGGGGATGTGTCCACTCTTCTGACTTGAGTTTTATTACATAATTGTGTTCCTCATAATAGAACTTTTTTTTCTATTGCTACTCCATGTTGAGCCGTTCTTCTGTTATTGTTCCTAGAAATGTTTGAATAAATTGACAAATGGGTGTTCCCAGTTGTGGGTGTGTTGTTGCACAGTCTGACATGATCCAATCAATGCTGGCCTTATAACATAGTATAGGGACACATGTTTTTAATAAACAGAATAGCAAATTCATACGTTACAAGGAGGAATAACTGAGGGACAAACCACAAGATGCTCTAGAAAATGTTATTTCTTGGGGAATACAACCGGGTCCTCGTTAAAGTAATATAACAAAAAATTAATAAAAATAATAAATTTCTTATAATGTAATGACACTTTGGAATAAATTGTTACATTTTTTTCGGGATTTTTCAAGTATTTTACCCATTGCGATTTCATAAAACTAAAAGCCGACAATGTCACAGATGAAAAACAAAATTAGGAGTTGCCACAGATGGAAAAAGATAAATATAGAAAAATGAGCCTCTCCACCCATTCAAAGACCACAGATTCCCCCCCAAAAATGACAGATACAATAATTACTAAAAGCTTTTATTTACAGATTTGTACAATATTTGAGGCTGACAGACTTGGCCAGTAATGGAGCAGACATGCGAGCCAATGAAGAGGGCAGCGAGGGGAGGAATACCATACAACGAGCAGCTACTCAGCCAGTCTTAAAGGGATTCTACAAAGCTGGGATCACAAATGCTTTTTTTTTGGGAGCAAAAGCCGAAGTGGATCTAAAAGAAATGGGAAATCTAATAGGAGGGACTGATGTTTCCCTTTTCTGTTGGATCTGGTTTGGCTTATACACGGCCTGTGCGGCTCCGGTCTTGGTGAATCCCTTTAATTAAAAAAAAAAAAAGCAGCAGAATACAGTAATCGTCACAAACACATAAAAACATTAACCATCTTTCTAACAACTTTAGATAGTTTGAAAACTTTTTCCAAAGATTCCGCACCTTTATAAGTGTATCCAGCCATGTTCACATGCAGAATCTTTGCACGACTGTCTCATTCATCTGCTGCATTTGAACATAACCTTAAAGAGTTATTCCTGTCTTCATAAATAGGTTTCGTCAGATAGAGCTTGCAAGTACAAGTACATTGGCGATTTACTGCTTATTCAAATTTTCATCCATTCTTGAGTTATTAACGTTTTTCTCTTGTTTACGGCTCGTTGCCTTGGAGACCGACCACCGCTGCTAGACCACAGAACATGTGCATTGCTTACAAGTTCTTTTCTATTTGATCGCTGAATCTTAATCCCGGCCAGCTTCAGCGCACGGCTTACAAGTGAAACAGCAGCAGCGGTGGTCGGTCTCCGAGGCAACAAGCTGTAAACAAAAGAAAAAAATAAAGTGTTAATAACTCAAGAACCGTTACGAATTTTAATAAGCAGTAAATTGCAAAAGTGCTTGTTTTTACATGCACTATCCATCTATGTAACCCTTTAAAAGGTGTATTCCTATTGTTTAAAGTGATGGCATATTGCCAGGATATGGAATCACTTAATGATTACTGGGATTGTCAACTCTGTGACCCCATTGATCGTGAGAATGAATGTATAGGAAAAAAACGGTGAGACGGACACAGTGCTTAAATAGAGCCTGACCGCAGGAGGTATTGAGGGTGCTTTATCAGCCGTGCGTGTATCTAGACTAGTCCGATAGCGCTGATAAAGCGCTCCGAATACCTTCTAAGGATTTAACGTGGCGTCAGGTTCCCTTTAAGCTGTGCTGCGTCCCCTTCCTTCTCAGGGTTGGGAAGACTTCCACAGGTTGCACCCACAGCGATCATTAAATGATGGCCGATCCTAGCAATACGCCATCACTAAGATGCGAATATCCATTTAATGTTGGCCTATACAGAGGCCTATGGGGGGGGGGGGGGGGGACAGAAAGTCGATAAAAAGAAATAATTAAAATCAATAGGATCACAAATTGTCCCCTATATATTTGGCATCCTGATCTCCCTTATCCAGGATCATCTATAAAAAGACAATTTTTCGTAAGGATAACAGAAAATAATAAAATAAAGTCCTAATGTTTAAAACAGATGAGAATATACATGTATCATTGTATATAGACAATGGCTGAGAGCTGCATGATCAAGTCCTCCAGAATGAAGGCTGCAGGTATCCTACGGGCAAAGGGATATCCCTCCGTCGTAACGCTCCCTAAAATGCAGAAAAAAAAGCCTTTATAGTAATGGTGTAATGGGCCCATGCATTAGCCACAAAGCTAGACAACTTGCCTCTAAGAAGGCATTGAGTCGAGACACCGCGCCCATTTCTGTAGTTGTGGTGATCTTCCCGATCCTGCAGGAGAAAGAGCGTTGTACAGATGTAATGGCGCCATATAATGCACAGCGTAGGGAGCCTGCAAAGCTATTCATTGGGATCGCTCACTTCTGCATAGGGCAGGGAGAGGCAATATGATCCGTTGGTGGCTTGTGAGGACTGGAGTTGGGGTAACATGGCTATACATCCGCTGATTCAGCTTCTATACACTTACTGTGGAAAATACTGCTCCTTGATTAAAACTAAAAGTTTCCAGAACTGATCCTGGTATTGTTTCATCATGGCGTTGCCACATACCTGCGGGTGTAGAAAGAAATCATTACCGAAATAGTCATTGCTCAAAGCATTACAAAAGGCGCATGAAAGGCCAAAATTGGAAAGAAAAAAAAAAAAAAAAAGATTTTTATATATATATATATATATATATATATATATATATATATATATATATATATATATATATATATATATATATATATATATATATATATATATATATATATATATATATACAGTCATATGAAAAAGTTTGGGCACCCCTATTAATCTTAAGCTTAATGTTTTATAAAAATTGGTGTTTTTGCAACAGCTATTTCAGTTTGATATATGTAATAACTGTTGGACACAGTAATGTTTCTGCCTTGAAATGAGGTTTATTGTACTAACAGAAAATGTGCAGTCTACATTCAAACAAAATTTGACAGGTGCATAAGTATGGGCACCTCACCAGAAAAGTGACATTAATATTTAGTAGATCCTCCTTTTGCAAAAATAACAGCCTCTAGTCGCTTCCTGTAGCTTTTAATGAGTTCCTGGATCCTGGATGAAGGTATTTTTGACCATTCCTCTTTACAAAACAATTCCAGTTCAGTAAAGTTTGATGGTCGCCGAGCATGGACAGCCCTCTTCAAATGATCCCACAGATGTTCAATGATATTCAGGTCTGGGGACTGGGATGGCCATTCCAGAACATTGTAATTGTTCCTCTGCATGAATGCCTGAGTAGATTTGGAGCGGTGTTTTGGATCTTTGTCTTGCTGAAAGATCCATCCCCTGCGTAACTTCAACTTTATCACTGATTCTTGAACATTATTGTCAAGAATCTGCTGATACTGAGTGGAATCCATGCGTCCCTCAACTTTAACAAGATTCCCAGTGCCGGCATTGGCCACACAGCCCCAAAGCATGATGGAACCTCCACCAAATTTTACTGTGGGTAGCAAGTGTTTTTCTTGGAATGCTGTGTTTTTTTGCCACCATGCATAACGCCTTTTTGTATGACCAAACAACTCAATCTTGGTTTCATCAGTCCACAGGACCTTCTTCCAAAGAGAAATTGGCTTCTCCAAATGTGCTTTTGCATACCTCAGCCAACCCTGTTTGTGGCGTGCTTGCAGAAACGGCTTCTTTCGCATCACTCTCCCATACAGCTTCTCCTTGTGCAAAGTGCGTTGTATAGTTGACCGATGCACAGTGACACCATCTGCAGCAAGTTGATGCTGCAGCTGTCTGGAGGTGGTCTGAGGATTGTCCTTGACTGATCTCACCATTCTTCTTCTCTGCCTTTCTGATGTTTTTCTTGGCCTGCCACTTCTGGCCTTAACAAGAACTGTCCATGTGTTCTTCCATTTCCTTACTATGTTCCTCACAGTGGAAACTGACAGGTTAAATCTCTGAGACAGCTTTTTGTATCCTTCCCCTGAACAACTATGTTGAATAATCTTTGTTTTCAGATCATTTGACAGTTGTTTTGAGGAGCCCATGATGCCACTCTTCAGAGGAGATTCAAACAGGAGAACAACTTGCAAGTGGCCACTTTAAGTAGCTTTTCTCATGATTGCATACACCTGGCTATGAAGTTCAAAGCTCAATGAGGTTACAAAACCAAAAAAAGTGCTTTAGTAAGTCAGTAAAAAGTAGGTAGGAGTATTTAAAACAGGAAAATGATAAGGGTGCCCATACTTATGCACCTGTCTATTAGTACAATAAGCCTCATTTCAAGGCAGAAACATTACTGTGTCCAACAGTTATTACATATATCAAACTGAAATAGCTGTTGCAAAAGCACAAATTTTTATAAAACATTAAGCTTAAGATTAATAGGGGTGCCCAAACTTTTTCATATGACTGTATGTATATATATATATATATATATATATATATATATATATATATATATATATATATATATATATATATATATATATATATATATATATATATATATATATATATATAAATATAATCAAATTATTCATATGTTATTATAAAAATTTTCATTCATACATTATATACCTATTTATAATAACATATTAACAGTATACCGTGGCATATAAAAAGTTTGGGCACCCCTGGTGAAAATTACTGTTATTGTAAACAGTTAAGCAAGTTGAAGATGAAATGATCTCTAAAAGGCCTAAAGTCATAGATGACACATTTCCTTTGTATTTTAGGCAATATATATATTTATTTATTTTCATCTTTTACATTTTAAAAATTACAAAAATGAAAATGGGCCGATGCAATAGTTTGGGCACCCTTGGAGATTTGTGTTCTCCGATAACTTTGACCAAGGTTTCAGACCTTAATTAGCCTGTTAGGGTAATGGCTTGTTCACCATCATCGCTAGGAAAGGCCAGGTGATGCAAATTTCTCAGCTTTATAAAAACCTCCTCTAACCTTGTGCCAAAGCAGGAGAAGATAGCAAAGCGGTTTAAGTTGCTCTTTCCTTAGTTTATAATGTAATTAAGAAATGCCAGTTACCAGGAACAGGGGAGGTCAAGATAAGGTCTGGAAGACCAATATTCTTGATTCCAAACATAACACCATCTGTGAAAAAGCTGAAGTTGAAAAGAGGATGGCTTCTACAAATGGATAATGGTCCTAAATATACGTCAAAATCCACAATAGATGACCTCAAAAGGCACAAGCTGAAGGTTTTACAATGGCCCTCACAGTCCCCTGATCTGATCATCATTGAAAATCTGTGGCTAGACCTCAGAATAGCAGAGCATGCAAGACGACCAGGAATCTCACAGAACTGGAGGAATTGGATGAAAATCCCTCAAACAAGAATTGAAAGACTCTTGTAAAAGCTTTTTGTAGCCAGACAAGCAGCAATACTTGCAAAAGTGGGTGTTACTAGGTACTAGACATAATGGTGCCCAAACTTTTGTACCAGCCCATTTTCTTTTTTGTCATTTTTAATATGTAAAAGATGAAAATATATATATTTTTTGCCTAAAATACAGAGGAAATGTGTAATCTTTAGGCCTTTTAGAGATCATTTTATCTTCAACTTACTTAACTGTTCATATACAGTACAAACCAAAAGTTTGGACACACCTTCTCATTTAAAGATTTTTTCTGTATTTTCTTGACTATGAAAATTGTACATTCACACTGAAGGCATCAAAACTATGAATTAACACATGTGGAATTATATACTTAACAAAAAAGTGTGAAACAACTGAAAATATGTCTTATATTCTAGGTTCTTCAAAGTAGCCACTTTTTTGTTAAGTATATAATTCCACATGTGTTAATTCATAGTTTTGATGCCTTCAGTGTGAATGTACAATTTTCATAGTCAAGAAAATACAGAAAAAATCTTTAAATGAGAAGGTGTGTCCAAACTTTTGGTCTGTACTATAATATATATCACAGTGGTGGCCAAAAGTATTAGCACCCCTGCAATTCTGTCAGATAATACTCAGTTTCTTCCTGAAAATGATTGCAATCACAAATTCTTTGGTATTATTATCTTCATTTAATTTGTCTTCAATGAAAAAACACAAAAAGAATTGTCCTAAAGCCAAATTGGATATAATTCCACACCAAACCTAAAAAAGGGGGTGGACAAAAGTATTGGCACTGTTTGAAAAATCATGTGATGCTTCTCTAATTCGTGTAATTAACAGCACCTGTAACTTACCTGTGGCACCTAACAGGTGTTGGCAATAACTAAATCACACTTGCAGCCAGTTAACATGGATTAAAGTTGACTCAACCTCTGTCCTGTGTCCTTGTGTGTACCACATTGAGCATGGAGAAAAGAAAGAAGACCAAAGAACTGTCTGAGGACTTGAGAAACCAAATTGTGAGGAAGCATGAGCAATCTCAAGGCTACAAGTCCATCTCCAAAGACCTGAATGTTCCTGCGTCTTCCATGCGCAGTGTCATCAAGAAGTTTAAAGCCCATGGCACTGTGGCTAACCTCCCTAGATGTGGACGGAAAAGAAAAATTGACGAGAGATTTCAACGCAAGATTGTGCAGATGGTGGATAAAGAATCTCGACTAACATCCAAACAAGTTCAAGCTGCCCTGCAGTCCGAGGGTACAACAGTGTCAACCCGTACTAACCGTCGGCGTCTGAATGAAAAGGGACTGTATGGTAGGATACCCCACTTCTTACCCAGAGACATAAAAAAGCCAGGCTGGAGTTTGCCAAAACTTACCTGAGAAAGCCTAAAACGTTTTGGAAGAATGTTCTCTGGTCAGATGAGACAAAAGTAGAGCTTTTTGGGAAAAAGCATCAACATAGTGTACAGGGAAAAAAAGAAGAGGCATTCAAAGAAAAGAACACGGTCCCTACAGTCAAACATGGTGGAGGTTCCCTGATGTTTTGGGGTTGCTTTGCTGCCTCTGGCACTGGACTGCTTGACCGTGTTCATGGCATTATGAAGTCTGAAGACTACCAACAAATTTTGCAGCATAATGTAGGGCCCAGTGTGAGAAAGCTGAGTCTCCCTCAGAGGTCATGGGTCTTCCAGCAGGACAATGACCCAAAACACTTCCAAAAGCACTATAAAATGGTTTGAGAGAAAGCACTGGAGACTTATAAGGTGGCCAGCAATGAGTCCAGACCTGAATCCCATAGAACACCTGTGGAGAGATCTCAAAATGGCAGTTTGGAGAAGGCACCCTTCAAATATCAGGGACCTGGAGCAGTTTGCCAAAGAAGAATGGTCTACAATTCCAGCAGAGCATTGTAAGAAACTCATTGATGGTTACCGGAAGCGGTTGTTCGCAGTTATTTTGGCTAAAGGTTGTGCAACCAAGTATTAGGCTGAGGGTGCCAATACTTTTGTCTGGCCCATTTTTGGAGTTTTGTGTGAAATGATCAATGATTTGATTTTTGCTTCATTCTCTTTTGTGTTTTTTCCTTGCAAGCAAATTAAATGAAGATAATAATACCAAAGAATTTGTGATTGCAATCATTTTCAGGAAGAAACTGAGTATTATCTGACAGAACTGCAGGGGTGCCAATACTTTTGCCCACCACTGTACATACATACACACACATATGCCTATATATTCCTAGTATCACCTACCTCCAAGAAATCCAACAGCAAAGTAGCCGTTAAGTCGGTCAGAGGATCCATGTTCACCATCTGTGCCAACCAATGCCAACCTTGATTTAATCCATGTGGATGGTTCTAGAAGATAAAGGCAACCTGGTGTTACCAAGTAAGTGATTACATCGCCCGTCTTATACCTTAGATGTGCGCCATTGCATGTATGATGTGTGGGGTCTATAGTTCTATTTGACATTTGCGGGACGTTTTCCTGAATGTGACGCATCCATGAAATGTGAACAGACCCCTTTGCTTAGTGAGCATTTTCCTAAAGGTCCCAGACATACTAGAGTAACGCTGGCAGAAGCTGCCGACAATCTTCTATGTATGGAGGCCTCCCGACTCTCCTCCGACAGACCATGTTCTCTGGGAGATAAGCGGCTGCTTGAGGATGTGTTATCCGCTGACTCTTAGCAATGGATCAGTTAAACACGGATGAAACTTGGATGGAAGACTGAAGTACAATGTCTGTCCATGTTCAGAGTCACATGGATCGGATAAACAGGTCAGATTATAAAACAGATACATGGGAACATATCCATAAAACTGTGTGATATCTGGAAAAACAGATGTGTACAACGTATGTGTGAATAGAGCCCAAGCGGGTTTCCATCATATGACTGATGCGGCACTGCATTGTGGGTCAGGTTATGGCTGTTCAGTATGACACAAATGTGAACAGAGCCTAAGAGGTTAATGGGATCTGAATGTTTGACCCCATCTGACCCTACCTACAGACAATATATACTGGCCGGGCGATCCTGCTGACTGTACAATAGTGGCCAGATCCAGCTAATCTAATTCAATGTGAGCCGTCAGACGTTGGCATGAGATCAGACTGGGAGAAATAAAAATATTCCTGTCCCAAAGATGAGCAAAGCCAGCAGAGGTTTCTGGCAGCAGCTCCTATCCCATCAATAGCATTAAAGGGGATAATTCCCCAAATGTATGATCACTGCCATGCCTGCCAGTCACAAGAACTGGGGGTCCCCAAATTCTGTGTGAATGGATCAGAAGCGGGCATGCTCCATCCATGTCTACGGGAGCAGTAGTGTGCACGTGAGTTCACTGCTCCTGTAGACTGTAAATGGAGCGGTGATCGCACTATTCACACAGAGGATTTTTGGACCCCTATAATTATGATCAGTGGTGACCTTTGTGCTAGGACCTCAAGGGAACCCAAGAAAAGAAAACAAGACCCCCATACCCAGAAGAAAAGTGCCAGCACATGCAGTCAACCCACTCTTCAAAATAATATGCAACACGGGAAAGGGGAGGGAGAGTCCGCTCACCATGTTCAGTCACACCTGGAGGAGTCGCCTTGGTCCGGGTCAAGATAAAAATGCAAGAAAATAACAGATTCTCCAGCGATGGTAAAGTAGTAAGAGTAAAATTTTACCTTTATTTGTGAGTTTAAAAAGAAGGCATTCTCAATAACCACCGGAGACAAAAACCAACGCGTTTTAGCATTTAGCCTTAGTCATGGTATCCAGAATGCAGTTTTTTAAACTCACAAATAAAAGGTGAAGTTTTACTCTTACTACTTTATCATCACTGGAGAATCTGTTTTTCCTTTCAATATAATATGGGATGCTTAGTTGTTTATATCACCCCCATAGGCTAATGGAAAGTGACAAAGTACAGTCACTTCTCTACTGGAGACTCCGATTGTCGCAAAGATTTAAGAGAAGTTGAACCCGTCCCCAACATGTGTGCCATAAACACCTCTTGAAAGTCCTATATTCCCTTGTAAAAGGTACACACCTCTTGACTTGTCCCAAAGGGCCAACGGACTTGCATGATGGCAGCGTTCAGGCGAATCATCCCCGACATTCGTTTCAGGAAGGGCTCTTGTGCTTCTACCTTCGAGTCCTCCAGTTTATACCCCAGCAGCCTGAAGAAAATCACGGATGCAGGAAAAATCACAGCTGGTGGGGAATATGTGGCTACTAAAGTGGACAGACAGCTCTATGAAACACATGCTACCGACGACAGTGCCCGACCAGGGAGGCCGGGCGACGACAGTGCCCGACCAGGGAGGCCGGGCGACGACAGTGCCCGACCAGGGAGGCCGGGCGACGACAGTGCCCGACCAGGGAGGCCGGGCGACGACAGTGCCCGACCAGGGATTACCCAGGACGCCACCCTCACATACAGGAGACCAGCTGGATCAGTGAACATGAAGATTTATTAGGCACAACGCATTTCTGGGACGACCCGTCCTCTTCATCAGGTCAGTATGGAATAAAGCCTTTTCTCAGTGCTTTAAATAAACCTCCACTGATGTGATTGGTTGGTCAAATATGGAGACCTTCTGGATGTAAAGTGGCCAATGTGAATATCCATTGTTCAGCCTCTGTACGTGATCTGCGCTAGTCTCAGGTGGATGCTCCAGAATAGCGAGGTGCAAATTGTCTGGATGTTTTTGACGGTATATTAGAAAGAGTCTAGACTGTGGTTAGTTATCCCTTGTTGTATATTATACCTGTGGCTGTTCATTCAGTTGTGAGCAGTGCGTCCCACGTATAGGAGATCACAATCGATATGGATAGAACTTGGTATGTGGAGGAAGGTTTGCGTATTCTGAACGATGGTAAATATCATTAGAAATTTAATTCAGATCCAACCTCAATATTTGGGTACGTATAATGAAATGGTTAAGAAAGCCCTTGGTGGGAACATTCTGAACAAGAAGAAGGACTTCTTGAATGTTAAACATATTCAGATGCCTGTTTTTATATTGTATACCTAAGATTCACAAGAGTTTATCACATCCCCCTGGGCATCCTCTTATTTTGGGAGTTAGATCTATCACAGCCATATTGTCCCATTATACTGACTTATTTCTACAGAAATATGTCACACAACTCAATTCCCACATCTGGGATTCATCCCATTTGATATTGGAGCTTAAAAATCTTCCCTCTATCTCAGTGTGTATTTTTTTCACGTTGGATGTGAGTTCGTTATACTCCAATATTGATCACCAACTGGGTTTGGCTGTGGTACAATTCTATTTGGGTCAGGACAGTGATATTCCGGATTACCAGAGAGAATTCCTGTTAAGGGGCACAGTCTTCATACGTAACCATAACATCTTTTGAGGGTGTGACCCACCGGCAGACCAGGGGCTCCGCCATGGGGACGACATTCACGCCCAGCTATGTGAATCTATTCATGGGGCAATTCAAGGCCCTTCATATTGGGCGGTCCCCCTCTGCCAGTGGGTCACACAATCTTTTACAGAAGGTTTATTGAGGATTTGATATTTATCTGGACTGGTACCCGGGCTGAGGCTCAAATCTTCATAGACAATTTGAACAAAAACGCATGGGGGCTTGAATTTACATCCACATTTGAGGAAGACTATATTGAATTTCTGGATCTAACCATGCTCAAAAATGGTGATGGGGAGATATACATGTCCCCCCATTTCAAAAAGGTGGACTGGAATAGCTATCTAGACTACACGAGTGGGCATCTCCCCAAGTGGATATAGAATGTGACATATGGAAAATCCTGGCGTATTCGAAAAAAAATGTACAAGATATGAGGATTTCCGCAAAGAAGCATTCATCTTGGATAGGAAATTCAGTAAAAAGGGTATCCTAAGGGGATTGTTAAGGATGTCTGTAAGAGAACGAAAAATCTCCACCAAATGGATAGCTTAAACAAAATGAGGGTAGAGGGCATGGAAAAGAAAGGGTCTAAAATACCTGTAAAAAGGACAATAAGTATAGGTACAGCACGTTCAATAGATCCCATAGGGCTGTTGGGAATCTATAAAGAAAATATTGGTTCATCCTGGGAAACGCTCCTGTCCTCTCAGTAGATTTACTTAAGAACCCCAGTATAGTATTTAGGAAGAATAGGAGTATATAAAATCCCATCATCCCTACCCGAATCAGTGGTGGCGAGAAATTCTCCAATCCCCTTGTATCATCCTCTGAACGTAATTGGATATATAGGTGTGGGAACGTGAAATGTCTTTTTTGCACCATGCTGAGGCATACTAGTAAGAATTTCCAATGGAGGGTGACAAGAAGTTTTTAATGTCAACCAATATCTGACTTGAAGCACGCCCTTTGTCGTCTACCTGTTGGAATGGGATTGCGGTCTTCAATACGTGGGACCACGCAGCCCATCCACAACTGAATGAACAGCCACAGGTATAAGATAAAAAATGGGATAACCAACCACAGTTTATCTAGACTCTTCCTAATAGACCATCAAAAACATCCAGAGAATTTGCACCTCGCTATTCTGAGCATATACCTGAGACCAGCACAGATCACGTAGAGGCTGAACAATGGAGAATCCTTCTGGATAGATTTACATCCAGAAGATCTAAATATCCGTATGGAGCACACACCTTAGTATAACTCTGGCATTAAGGAATTGCACTGTTAATATAATACATTGGCTGTATTTAATAATGCATTACAAACAAATCCCATATCTTGTGCTCCGGCCGAAGGGCCCCCCAGGGAATGTGATCACATTAGGTATTTATCTGCATCTTTTCTTTTAATTGATCTCTTTTAACCCCTTTAGGACCAATGACGGACACAGCACGTCGTGTGTGGGTGTCAGTTCCTGCTCCTTGCCATGCTATGTCCGTCATGATTTTGAGCTGTCACTGCGTGTAAACATGCAGCGAGTTCAGTGCCGGCAGATGAGAGGCCTTGGGAAGAGGTGCGGGACCCATGCAGTCAGTCCCCTCACCCAGATTGACTGACCGATCGCAGTATGATCGCACAGAAGGTGCTGAAATATCAGCACCTCCTACCCGATCAGAGCAGGAGCTCGGCGCTGCCAGTGGCCAAGCTCCTGCACTAACAGCCAGGAGCGGTGCTGGCACCACCCCTGGCTGTTAACCCCCTAAATGCTGCAATTTAGCGCAATCGTAACATTCGGGAGGCAGGCAGGCAGGACGGGAGCTCCCTCTGTCTTCAGATTGGCGCGCCCCTGTGACGTCATCGCGGGGGCTCGACTGTTGCCATGGTGACCTGGGGTCGTTATCACAACCCCTGGCTTTAGGGTAAGCTACGGAAAGCTTCTGAGACCATGCTCATAATATGGTCTCAGAAGCTTACTGTACAAGTATAATGTACTGCAATGCATGATACCTGTGAAAAAAAATGGAAAAAGTCAAAAGTCTCATAGAGGGAATAAGTAAAAAAAAAAGTTTTAAAAAAAGTAAAAATATTAAAAAATATATATTAAAATATTACAATAAAACACATTTTTATGTAAAAAAATAAAAACAAAAAAGTACACATATTCACATATTTGGTATTGACGCGTCTGAAATGACCGGATCTATAAACGTGTCACACTAGTTAACTCCTTCAGTCAACGCCGTAAAAAACATGGCAAACAATGCTTTATTATCATACCGCTGGAACAAAGTGGAATAAAACACAATCTAAAAGAAGAATGTAAATAAAAATGGTAGCGCTGAAAACGTCATCGTCCCACAAAAAACAATCCACCATACAGCTCCATGAGCGGAAAAGAGTAGTTACTTACCGGTAACGAAATTTCTCGGAACCCATGACGGCACCACGGAGAGAGGGGATCCGCCCTTCAAGGACAGGAAACCTACAGATAAAAAGGGCGGCACCTCTCTCCCGCATCAGTTGGTTTACAGAGCACCGAGAGGACCGCCAGGTTAGTAACACCAAATATGGCATTTTTATTTATATATATTATATATGTATTTTTTTTTTTTTTTTTTTTTCAGACACACCCTGTGACTAAACAACAGGTAGTAACGATTGTGCACACCCATGTGTAAGAAAAAAGGGGGAGGGAATGTACAGGTGCCGTCATGGGTTCCGAGAAATTTCGTTACCGGTAAGTAACTACTCTTTCTCTTTCCCCATGACGGCACCACGGAGAGATTGCAGAGCAGTGAAGATTAGGGAGGGACCACCGCTTCCAGAAACCTTCTGCCAAAGGTAAGATCTGAAGACGATGTTAGATCCAGCCGGTAGTGTTTAAAGAACGTGGAGGGAGAAGACCAGGTCGCCGCTCTACATATCTGTTCGATTGAAGCTCCGGCCTTCTCCGCCCAGGAGGCTGCCACTGCCCTCATCGAGTGAGCCCTTAAGCCCACCGGCGCTGTTTCCCCGCTTGAGGAATAAGCCAGGGAAATAGCTTCCCTTATCCACCTTGCCAGGGTTCCTTTGGAAGCTTTCTGTCCCTTCCGAGATCCCTGGAAGCACACAAAAAGAGCCCTGTCCTTCCTACACTCCCCCGTGTGGCCTCTAAATATTGCATAATGCACCTCCTGACGTCCAAGGTGTGAAGGGCCTCTTCCCCCTTGTTTTTTGGGGCTGCGCAGAAGGAAGGGAGGGTAACCTCCTGTGACCTGTGAAAAAAGGGACCCCACCTTAGGAAGGTACACAGGGTCGGTCCTAAGCGTCACTCTGTCGTCTAGTATTTGTGTAAAAGGGGGTCCTGCGGATAGTGCTTGGATGTCACTAATGCGGCGAGCCGAGGTGAGGGCTACCAGAAGGGACAAGGTTTTAAGGGACGCTTCCCCTAGAGGTTCAAAGGGGCTCTGGTCAGGGCTGAAAGAACAAGATTTAAATCCCACGGAGGAGCCTTCCGGGAGGGGTTGGGCCTGGATCTATGAGATGCTCTGATGAACCTGGAGACCCATCTATCCCTTGCCAGGTTGCAGTTATACAGGGCTCCCAGAGCTGCCACCTGAACCTTCAGCGTGCTCGTGGCCAACCCCAGCTCCAACCCCCTCTGAAGGAACTCCAGGATGGTAACCACGGGGGCCTCCCCCACTATATCCGTACCTGCAAAGGAAAGGAATTTCTTCCAAGTTTTCCCGTAGAGCCTAGTAGTTACAGGTTTCCTACTCTGCAGCAAGGTAGAGATTAGATTGGGGGAAAACCCTTTATCCCTCAAAAGTGACCTCTCAAATTCCAAGCTGTCAAGTGCAGGTTTGTTACCTGCGGGTGGAGTACTGGACCCTGAGACAGCAGGTCCGGAACTTCCGGAAGGACCCAGGGGTCGGAGACGGACATGATCCTCAGCCAGGAAAACCAAGGCCTTCTTGGCCAGAATGGGGCGATCAGGATCGCATTCGCCTCGTCTTCCCTGATCTTCCTCAGAACTGCCGGAATGAGAGCAATCGGAGGAAAGGCATATACTAGCTGGTGGCCCCATGGAATCAAAAAAGCGTCTAGTGCTACTGGGTTCCCCCTGGGGTCGATCGAGCAAAACGTGTCCACCTTTTTGTTTTTCCAGTTGGCGAATAGGTCTATACATGGGATTCCCCAAGCCCTCGTGATTTTATTGAACACTAGCTGGTTCAACTCCCACTCGCCCTGTCTCAACTGGGTCCGGCTTAGGAAGTCCGCCGTGACGTTCATTGACCCTTTTATGTGCAGAGCTGATAAGGACTCTAGATTCCTCTCTGCTACGTGGAGGATGGAGCTTGACGCCTGAAGAAGGGAGATGGACCGGGTACCCCTCTGGTGATTTAGATATGCCACCACTACTCGGTTGTCCGAGAACACTCTCACGTGGTGACCTTTTAACACGTTTAGAAATTCCAAGAGGCCATACTTCACCGCCAGAAGTTCTTTCATGTTGGAGGAAGAACCTTCCACCCCCTTTGCCCAGACTCCCTGAGCCACTCGGTCCTCTAGATGAGCCCCCCACCCCCTGGGGCTTGCATCTGTCGTCAGAATCTGGGGTGACGGTATTGTCCATGGGACGCCCCTGCCTAGATTTTCTTTCTTTGTCCACCATGTTAGGGAAAGTAAAGTTTTTGAGGATAAGGTCAGTCGACCTTCTAAGTGCCCTCTTAGAGATTTTTCCGCCCTCAAAATCTCCCATTGTAAGACCCTGGTGTGCAACTGAGCCCAGCGGACCCCCGGGATGCAGGCAGTCATAGAAACGAGGAGGGACATTGCTCCCCTTAGTGTCATAACCGGATGCTTCCTCACATAGGACACACGGGCTATCATATTTTGGACTTTCTCTTCCGGAAGACGGCATTCCTGACTTCTTGAATCTAACAGGATACCTAAGTATTCCTGTAGCTGAACTGGCTCCACTCTGGATTTTTTTAGATTTAGAAGCCATCCCAAACTTGTCAAAGAATCCATGACTACTGCTAGCTGGTCTTTGCAGTGGCTGAACGAGTTGCCTATAACCAGTAGATCGTCCAGGTATGGGACTATTAGGATGTTCCTCTCCCTCAGATGAGCCATGACTTCCGACATCACTTTCGTGAAGACTCTGGGGGCTATTGCTAACCCGAAGGGAAGGGCCCCATACTGGAAGTGTCTGATTGTGCCCCTTATTGGTATAGCTACCCTCAGGAATTTCTGGTAGTCCCTGTGAATGGGGACATGATAGTAGGCGTCTTTTAGGTCTAAGACCGTCATGAAACAGCCTGGAAACAGTAATTTCACACAAGTTTTTATTGACTCCATCTTGAAAGGTTGTATATTTAGAACCTTGTTTAATTTCTTCAGGTTTACGATAGTCCTGAGTATACCATCCGGTTTTCTCCTGAGGAATAGTGGGGAGTAAAACCCCTCGCCTGCCTCCTGAGCTGGGACCTCCTGCAGGACTGCTCTGTCCACTAGGTCTAGGACTTCCTGTTCTAGAGCCAACTGCTCTACCGCTGAGGACCTTATGGGGGTTACTGTGAAATTTCCTCGGGGAGTGGAGAGGAACTGGAGTTTTAGCCCAGATTTTATCAGGCCCAAAATCCAGCCCACATTTGAAATCTTTTCCCAGGCTGGGAGGAAATGGAGCAGCCTTCCCCCCTGGGGCTGCGTTTCATTGGACGGGCTTCTTGCTGTCACTAAAGGGCCTGTTGAACATAAACCCCTTGGCTTTCTTCTGTCTCCTATCTTCCCACCTGTCCTGATCTTTGGGGGGCCTCTTTCGCATGAATTTTTTGCTCCGAAAACCCTTCCTGAATGATGAACCGGAGAGGACCGGAAATCGTTTTTTGTCATCCCCGGCTTTAACCAGGATGTCATCTAGGGTAGATCCGAACAAAAATTCCCCTTCACACGGGATGGAGCACAGTTTGGATTTTGTTTGGAGGTCGCCTGGCCAGCATTTGAGCCATAGGGCCCGTCTAGCTGCATTTGAAAAACTCCCTGCTCTGGCTGCCAGTCTGACGGAGTCGGCTGAGGCGTCCGCCAGAAAAGCCGCTGCGCCTTTTATCACAGGGATGGCCCCTATAATATCCTCCCTTGAAGCCTTGTCTTTTAGCTGAGATTCCAGCTGGTCCAGCCAAACCATCAAGGATCTGGCTGTGCAAGTGGCTGCCACTGCAGGTTTTAACCCCCCCCCTGCCGCTTCCCAGGCTCCTTTCAGAAAGGAGTCCGCTTTTTTGTCCATAGGGTCTTTCAGTACCCCCATGTCTTCAAACGGCAGGGAATATTTTTTAGAGGCTTTGGCTACCGCCACGTCAATTTTTGGCGCTTTATTCCAGAAAGAGCATACAGGGTCCTCAAAGGGGTATTTCCTTTTTGGGGTCAACAACCCTTTTCTCTCTGGCTTCTTCCATTCTCTCTTAATCAGGTCGTGTACCTGATCATTAAGAGGGAAGGATCTCTTTCTTTTCTGACCTAAGCCACTGAACATTATCTCTTGGATGGACTTTTTGGGATGAGGGTCTACAAACCCCATGGTGGACCTAACTGCTTTGATTAAGCCATCTGTTCCGTCTATAGGGAAACAGTTACGACCACCGTCCTCTGAAGATGAGGAAGCAGATGATGAACCGGATGATTCAGATACCGCAACTTCCTCATCTGATTTACTAGACTCTGACTCTGGGGAAAGGTGCCTAGTTTTTTTATGCTTCTTCCCCCCCTTTTGGAGGGATTTAAAGGTATCTTCGACTTGTGATTTTATCAGGGATCTGAGCTCGGTAGCAAACTTAGGGGTCTCCTCACAGATGGTTTGCTCGATGCATGAGCTACATAGTCTCTTTTGCCATGTGGTGGGTAGATCTGCTGCGCAAAGTGCGCAGGCCCTGTTTTTAAACTTTGCCGTGCTCTTCCTTCCCTAAGAAGAAAAGAGAGGGGGGAGGGTCCAAATTACAATTGAACTTTCACGAAGATCACTTACCGCCTATACGAAAGAGAGAGAGGGAATACCGCATTCGAAGAGGAACCTGCTCTGGTAGCTGGGTCTTTCGCCGAGGCTGATGCCGTGCCGGAATCTTTGCCACGCTGCCGGACCGACCGCTTCCTCCGTCACCTTGAATATGTTGACGCGGAGGGCCGCTGGAGGGTCCTTTCGTGCGTTTCCTCTGAGGCGATGGTGATGGAGATGGTGAGTGGGGGCGCAGGGACTGCACCTCCTGGGGCTCCTGGTCACTCATACTGCTGATTTTCACGTATGCCAGGAAGCATTTTTCCTTTGCTTCCCTGGCAATTTAAGCTATGCAGGTGACCGCCCCCTCCCCCTCCAACACCGATGTGGGGAGCGCCCCCCTCTGGCCAGGGCACCGCTGTGTCCTCCATGTTAGGCCTTTCCCGCGCGCGCGTTTGAACTCGCCGCTCCTGCGGCCGCGTCACTTCCGGCGCGCGCGCGTGGGGGAGCATCGGTGTTCGCGCGCACCCGCCCAAACGCCGAATCGCTATCCTGCAAGCATGCGGGGCGCGCGCTGCACAAGGCCCAGACCCTGACCCAGGGCTCAGGCCTACTCCCAACCCGAGCCCTGAGCCTCCTATACTTACCGCCTGGGCCCGACGCCACAGGAGACCGCGGCTTGCTTCGCGTCTCCCTGCCACCCTAGAGGCCCGCTGACCCCAGCTGTGGCGCTTCAGGACACCGCACCAGCCGAGGCAGGGAACCCCCGCTGCCTGAGCCGGACTGGTCGGGCCTGGTAAGTAAAATCTTCTTTCTTCTTTTCTTCAGGATTTCATCCGTAGGTCCCTGTCAAGGACAGGAAACCAACTGATGCGGGAGAGAGGTGCCGCCCTTTTTATCTGTAGGTTTCCTGTCCTTGAAGGGCGGATCCCCTCTCTCCGTGGTGCCGTCATGGGGAAAGAGAAAATAAAAAGTTACAGCTCCCAGCATACAGCGATGCAAAAATAATTATTTTTTCTATAAAAGTTATTATGTAAAAGCATAAAAAACATTTGAAAAAAATGACAAAATGTGGTATCGCTGTAATTGCACTGACCTGAACAATAAAGCTGCCTTATCAATTTTATCACATGCGGAACAGCATAACAAAAAAAAAAAACAATTGAATCGCTGTTTTTTGTTCATTCTGCCTCCCAAAAATCAGAATAGAAAGCGATCAAAAAATGTCACATGTGCCCAAAAAAAGGCAACATTAAAAGTCAACTCATCCCGCAAAACACAAGTCCTCACGTAACTGTCAGCCGAAATATGGAAAAATTATAGCATTAAAAAAAAAAAAAAAAAAAAAAAAAGTGTCTTTTAGTGTGTGACAGCAGCCAAACATAAAAACCTGATATAAATCTGGTATCGCTGTAATCGCACCGACCCGAAGAATAAAGTAATCTAATCACTTATACCGCACGAGGAACGGCGTAAAAAATAAATAAAACCAATTCTTCACCTGCTGTTGATTTGTTCATTCTACTTCCCAAAGATCGAAGTATGGCGCAGCTCATAGTTATCCTGCTCTCTGCACTGAGCACTTACACCGGGGTTTCCGTGTAAATCTTCGTGATTCAGACAGAACCCCAGGAGGAACATTCCCTGTAATGAGGCAGATGGAGGCACCGTGGACGCCATCTGGCCTGTGATTCGGTGGTGTATGTCTTTTTAGGCGTGCATAAAAGCGCAGTCAGCCACAGTTTTGTACCATTCTGAAAAGCCGGATACCACCAAATAAAAGCCACACGGAGTCCAGAGTAAGCAAAAGTAAAAGACAGCGTCCATACCAGGGTGTTCAGTTGCAAAAGAGGTTTTTATTCCACCATTCCAAAACACAACGTTTCAACCCTGTGTGGGTCTTTGTCAAGACCCACACCGGGTCGAAACGTTGTGTGTTTTGGGATGGCGGAATAAGCACCTCTTTTGCAACTGAACACCCTGGTATGGACGCTGTCTTTTACTCTTGTATGCTGATATTTCAAGTGGGTTCCTTGATGATTATGGACATGAGTCCCTTGCAGTGAGTGCTGCTGACCACCATCTTTCCTGGAGTCCAGAGTAACTCTGCTGCCTCATCATAGTTAATGGATCACTCGGGGGTTTCATCTGAAGCACGTCACTCAGAAAGTTAGATGAAGACCCCGATGTAAGTGCTCAGTGTAAAGAACAGGATAAGTGTGATCCCAAACGTTATGTAAAATGTTCCTAACAAAAGCTTCGACTCCATTCACAAAAAAAATCCCCACCCAGGTCCATCATCTGTTAACAGAAATATAGGTGGTTTTCACGTTACTGGTAGTACAAAGGCTCTGGAAAAGCGCTATGGCTCCTCACCCCCCAAAAGAAATCCAACAAATTATGCGCTCCCAAATCCAAATGCACCCGTGTGCCTAAACCACATTTAGCATCCACATGTTTGGCAGGGGTCTAATTTCCAAAATGGGGTCACATGAGGGGGGGGTTCTACTCTTCTAGCACTTAGGGGCTCTGTATATGGCATCTGCAAACTATTCTAGGAAAAAAATTATGTTTCAAAAATTGTGCTTATGTACAATAGACATGTTGGAAATGTTACTTATTAACTATTTTGTGTGACAGATCCCTCTGGTTTAAGGGCATGAGGATTACATTTTTGAAAATTGTGGCATTTTTCGCCAAATTTCCGATATTTTCACAAATAATCGCAAGTCATATCGAACAAATTTTACCACGATCATGAGGTACAATATGTCCCGAAAAAATCTCAGAATCAGGGGGATCCGTTGAAGCGTTCCAGAGTAATTACCTCATAAAGTGACAGTGGTCAGATTTACAAAATGAGGCCCGGTCATTAACCTACAAAGTGGCTCAGTCCTTAAGGGGTTAAGGGATTTGTATCGGTGTCATTTTATGCATGTTTTAACTATTTTACATATTTGATTAATCACATCAGTACTATTTTTTTTTAAAGCACTGAGATAAGCGTTTATTCCATACTCACCTGATAAAGGGGACGGGTGGTCCCAGAAACGCCTTGTGCCTAATAAATCTTCATGTTCACTGATGTTCACTGATTTGGCTGGTCTCCTGTATGTGAGCGTGGCACCCTGGCAAATCGCCCACTACTCCCATCATCTCTCCTTTGATATCATGGATAGGCAGCAGTCTGATCTTTTTTTGCTGTGCACTCTAGGAGGCATTTACATAGTATAAGAAATCTGCCAGCACTGTGTGTGCCGACACTTCTCCCCCACACCTATAACATAGTGGGATGCTAGTCCTTACATAAAACCCCCTTTATAAACCCACTTTTCCATGCCTTTTATCAGAAAAGAGAGGAGGACCTGTGGAGGACTGCTCAGAATTTGAGATTACGGTCTGGAGTACATATCACTCGTGTTACACAGATTAGTAACCCAGCCCACTAACAGAAATGTGAACCCGAGGCCAAGTGCCACTCTGACATTGTTCTTACCTCTGATACTCCTCTATGGGAGTTCCTGCCTTATAGACAGGGTAATAAGGCACAGCATAAGGACAGTTCTTGTACAGGATAGCAAGGAATAATTCCCCCACTTTGGGATGTCGTTCCCATAGACCTGAGGCCACGAACGCAATAGGAAAGGCGGATTTATGATTAGACGCCACTTCCTCTGCCCCTAGATTCTGTGGATACAAGACTAGTGTTCAATATACATATATACACACCATATATTTTACCCAAACATGACTGTATGTTTCCAGAGACAGCGCACACTCGTGCGTCAATTGTGTGGCATTGGGGGACAGCCCAATTCATGTAAACATGAGGTTGAACAGCATTACCACCCACAGCCTATGGACAAGGGAGGCGCTGTTTTTTTTTTATTTTGTTTTCTTAACTTTCATCTAAACCTTATAATACATTCAAAGAAAGCTGAAGCCATCATCCAACAGGTCTTCTGCCGAATTACTCACCACTAACTTCTCCGCCAATTTTAAAGACACAAAGTCGAGACTCAGGGGATGCTGAGATAGACGAATTGTCCGCCCTAAATTGACGGCTGGCTTACCCATCAGGAAATTATTCACCTTGTCAAACAAGTCCCTCAAAACAGATCCTGAAGGGGGCGAAGGAAAACAGATCACAAAAGCTTTAATACTTCGGCTTCATTAATGATTTCAGTATTAGTAAGCACAACTTAAAAATAAAGAACTGCGTCAGCCTTCGCAGATTATACATGGTGTGAACGCACCTGACACGCTGGATATTTGGCTGAGGGGGACGGTAGCGGCCCTCTGGAGAAGAGCCCTGATCTTTTTTGTCTGGAGGAATTGAGGATACAATTAAATGAATGATGTAAAAACTTAAGATATTAATAAAAGGCTAAATATGAGGAGGGCTCTGGGTACCTGAGGATCTTCGCACGTGGCAAGATCTTCACAGACTTTCTGACACTGCTCCAAGACTTTCTGCAGCTGCAGGAATCTCTGCAATGTCACCTTGGAAGCATTGTGCTGAAGTCCTACCAGTAAGATATTATAGGTTAATCGGGCATTTTATCCTGTAATTCAGAAGTGACACCAGAGTGAAAGTAGTAAAGCCCCAGAACAGATACTGCAGAACATGGAGACCATACACGACATTCGCTCACCGTCTTGGGCTTACATTTAATACAAGGCATCTGGAAACCTGTAGCAAAACCCTCAGCTGTGAGTAATAAAGGGGTATTCCTATCTTTAGGGCACGCAATCACTTTTTAACTGATTAAAGTCTGGCCACTGGTACCCCACTGGTCCTGAGAATGGAGGGGCTGCAGCACCAATTCAGCCCTACGGCCCCTTCTCTGTTCTTCCCTGCAGACACTGTATAGCAGGGATGTCAAATGCAAATACACACAGGGCCAAAGTAACAAGCTTCGACATGTGGGCCAACCATGATATTTATTAAACAAAAAGTCTACAATTGAGGATGTTTTTTCCTTATCATCAAATATAACAATGAACTTTTTCATACGCAAAGAAACTTAAAGGGGCTGTCCCACAAACAAAGTACATTTTAATTAATAGATCTTAAAATAAAATATTGGAATAATATATGTTATGTAAGAGCAGTAAAAAGCACATGGTTCAATGGCCTAATTAAAATATGTAACAAAGGATAAAAAACCTTGAATAATGCAGATAATTAAAGTTTAATGAAAACAAAAGTGCCTCCAAATACAGTATGATACCCCCACAGTACCCTCCACACACGGTATGACGACCGTACTGTACCCACCCTCCACATCCCCCCCAACAAAGAATGGTGACCCCATCACAGTATGATTTTCCAAATGTAATCCCCACACAGCTCTCCATACAGTATAATGGCCCCCCACATAGTCCTCCATACAGTATAATGGCCCCCCACATAGTCCTCCATACAGTATAATGGCCCCCCACATAGTCCTCCATACAGTATAATGGGCCCCGAATACAAAAAAATAAATACTCACCTCTGCCCTTTCCCCCACTGCTCTGGTCTCTTCATGAGGTCTTCAGATTCTCTGCACATCTCAGTACAGTGGGCACGTTGTAATGACGTCATCGCGTCCACTGCGCTGAGACATCAGATGCAGAGTGGGAATGATGGGAGAGGAAGGGTCAGCTGACGGTCCCTCCTCCATCATGGCTTTCAACTGTACCGGTATCCAAGATGCCGATAAAGTTGAATGTGTGATGCCAGGCAGGCACCAAATATACTCGGGGGACCCACCCTGTGGGCCAGAGTTTGACATATGTGCTGTACAGGGACTGCAGTTTTCCCCCATTCACTTTCATAGAGCTTTGCTGCAGTTTCCCCGCACAGCAGGAGGCCGGGTGGTGGCTTTGACTCTGCACTGTGGGCTCTCCATACTCTGGATGAGTGGGCGTTCCAGAGTTCGGGACCCCCCACTAATCATTATCTGGTAGTGTATCCTAACGATATGTCATCACGTTACGAGACTGAATCGCTCTCATAGTTAATGCATTGGGTTTTTAGCCTTTGGATGATTTCTACTCACTGACAGAATTGCAAGAACAGGGAGAGATCCACAGGTAAAATGTATTAAGAAGTTGCAGAACTTTCCATTTTACAATACCCTGGGACTGAGCAGTAAGTAGGTCACAGGACAGTAGATGATTGCTGGGAAAGACCCCTGTAAGTTGCACTTGCCTTCCTGCTTAATCTGCCGGTGGACCTGTGCTGGCGCTGGGGTCTGTGGCGCTGCCTCTTGCTGCTGTCGTAGCAGTTCAGCCTGTTTCTGCTTCTCTTTGGCAGCTTCTTCTTCCGCCTTCTTTCTCTCCTCCGCTGCAGCCAATTCCTTCTCTATGGTGCTGGCCAACATCTGCATCTCCTGCAGGGAGCGTTCACCAAGACTCACATCTTCCTGAGTGGGGAAACCTCTCTGGAGGAGAAAGACTCCGATCAGGGTCGTTATATGTAAAGATTCGCCACTGATGATTGCCCTAAACCCCTGACTTGGAGCATATGGCTCATGGGGTCAGCCTGGCATCATGGCCTCTTTATTACAAGGGGTGATATTTCAATGTATATTAATACACATTTTGCATGAGAATCCATATTACCTCACTACTAGAGCGAACGACGGAGGATAAAATGCCGCATATCTGGTTCCCCCGTTGGCCGTAAGCAGAGAGGTCCACGCGCAGAGCTTCCTGCTGCTTGTAATCCAGTTGAATTTTCTGGATGAGCTGCAGCGCCTCTTCCTGTAAAGAGCACAGGCGCCGCATCCTCTCGCGACCGTCCTCCTGCCGGATCCGCTCCATTTCCTGCTGACGTTGCTGTTCGGCTTCGCGAAGCTTCAAAGTCAGGAGCTGAAAGAATTGGAGAAAAGAAGTTACAGACTGGAGACACACAGAGATGTAGTGTGATAGTGGTCTACAGTCTGGGGAGCTCTAGTTAAAGGGGCATTTCACTTATCGACTGACTAGGTGATGACTCTTAAAGGGGTATTCACTTTATGGGACCCCTGAGGATTAAGGGGATGCAGCGCTGGTGTAGTGTTGCATCCTTATCTATGTTTTTCCCTGCACCGCGGTGCATCAAATGAATGGGGCTTCATAAGCCAGAAGGGGGACGCACCACTAAACCAGCACCGCAGCGCCCCTCATTCTCAAGATTGTTGGGGATCCAATAGGTCAGACTCCAACTGATTGCAATTCATGGCGTGTACTAGTGAGACACCAAAAGGATTATGGACACCAATGGAAAAAGAACAATGGTGCAGCAAAGGTGCTAGGGATTTATCACTCTTTAAGATGGAATACCCCTTTAAATCAATTAGAGTCTGTTTGTTGCCAAAGAAGTCATTCCTCCACCCTGGAGGAGTTTGCATAGGGTGGTGGTCAAACATGCATGACGCCACAACTCCATAGGATTAATCTGCTCCAGTCTCTGGATAGTTTCCATTAGGATGTATACTTTACAATATTCACAGAAGTTATTGGGCTTTTAATTCACTTTCCCCATTAAAAGCTTGAAACTGTCACACGGCACTGACCTTTGCTCTATGACGATGCTCCTCCTTTAGCTTTTCTTGCTGTCCCAAGGCCTCCTTAGAGCTTCACAAAAAAAGAGCAGGGTGCAGACTAGTTATGGACCCTCCCGATCCTATATAACGCCACATAAGACAATGCCGGTGGTATTCTCCCTCACCCCTTCTCCAGTTGTTCCAGCAGCTGATTCTTCTCCTGTCTCTGCTCCAACTCCATCCTCTCTTCAAAGCGCTTCAGCTGCTCAACGGACTTTTCAGCTATAGATTTGCTAAACTGGTCGCACATGTCAACACGAGATTGCATTTCTGCCTTAAAAACGAAGGCAAGAATTAGGATGCAAAATTAAGATTTTTGGTACTTACTGGAAAATCTCTCTCGCAGTCTTCATTGGGGGAAACAGAAGCTGTGGGTTAGTCTGCTGCCACCTGGTGGCTGACACTGTAACCTGCTCCTCCCCAGCAGCCTATACCTCGCCTGCTGGCATCAGGCCTCCTCAGTTTCGTGAGAAAGCAGTAGAAGCAAAAAGAATTTTAAAAAAAATCTCCAAATATCGCCTCACCACCTATGAACTTGACCCAATCCTGTCCCACCTCATCCAAAACCTTACAACACAGTCTTCATCCCAACCTTAACCCACCTCTTCAACCTGTCACTAACAACCGGTGTCTTCCCCTCATGCTTGAAACACGCCTCAATCACACCAATCCTCAAAAAGCCCTCCCCTGACCCATCCTCTCTGACTAACTATCGCCCCATATCACTTCTCTCCTCTATGCCTGAAAACTACTGGAACAACACTTCCATCTTTAAATATCCTCCCTCCTCTCCTCTGCTTCCTCTTTGACCGCTTACAATCAGGCTTCTGACTGCATCACTCCACGGAAACTGCCCTGACTAAAGTCACCAACGACCTACTAACTGCCAAATCCAAGCAAGACTACTCTGTCCTCCTTCTGGACCTGTCATCTGCCTTCGACACAGTGGACCATTCCCTCTTACTACAGACTCTCATCTCTAGGCATCAAAGACTTGGCCCTAACAGACCGGACATTCAGTGTTTCCCACTCACGCACCACCTCCTCATCTCGCCCCCTATCTGTCGGTGTCCCCCAAGGATCAGTTCTAGGACCCCTACTCTTCTCCATCTACCACCTTCAGCCAGGGACAGCTCAGAGTCCCAAGGCTTCCTGTATCACCTCTATGCTGATGACGCACAGATCTACCTCTCTGACATCACCTCCTTACTAACCAGAATCCCACAATGTCTGTCTGTTATCTCATCCTTCTTCTCTGACAGATTTCTAAAACTCAACATGGACAAAACAGAATCTATCATCCCTCCCCCCCCCCCCACCATCTCACGCTACTCCCCCAACTGACCTATCCATCAAAGTCAATGGTTGTCCACTGTCCCCAGTCCTGTAAGCTCGCTGCCTTGAGGTAACCCTGGATTCTAATCTCAACCATCCCTTGTAGATTGTGAGCCCTCGTGGGCAGGGTCCTCGCTCCTCCTGTACCAGTCAGTGACTCGTTTTGCTCAAGATTATTGTACTTGTTGTTTGCTAAGTATACCCCTTTTCACGTGTAAAGCGCCATGGAATAAATGGTGCCATACTAATAAATGATAACCGGAGTGCCCCACTGCAGACAGATCTGCCAGAATACATCTGGGTGCCGTGCCCTGTGCCCATTCTCCTGTGGCTACCTGTGGGCTGCTTAAAAAGTCTGCTGCCCAGTTGTCTACCTCGGGTATGTGCACTGCTGAGATCACTGGTATTCTGTTCTCCACCCACTCCAGAACTTTTGCGACCTCTGACATGGCAATCAAGCTCCGTGTTCCACTCTGATGATTGATGTGGCATTGTCTGACTGAACCCGATGAACTAGTAACCCTTAGAGTAGAAGCTGCCCATAATGCAGTGCTAGGCAGAAGGCCCCGAGCTCCAATACGTTGATTGGGAGAAGCCTTTCACGGCCGTCCCAAGCTCCATGAAAAGTACAAAGTGGCAAAAGACTGCCCCCCATTAACGAAGAATGGCATACGTTGTCAGGACCAGCCACTGAATGGGGTGAAAGTGGTGACGGTAATCACCACCCAAGAGACTGAAGGCTGTGAAGTGGAAGGCGAACGAGGCGATCCAGAGACTGTACCAACAGGACAGAATGGCGCTCTGTAGGGGTCTTAAATGAAACTGCACAAATAGGACTGCGTCGAACAATGCCATCATCTTGACCAGGACCCTCAAGCAGAACCGGAGGGAATGTTTCCTAGGTCGCCTCAACGTCTGAATGGCGAACTGCGGGACTGGTCTCTTCATCTCCGGGAGGAACACCGATGCTTGAATCTTGTCGAATATCATCCCCAAAAACCGTAATCGCTGCACTGGGACCGGAGACGGCTTCGTCCTGCTGACAATCCATCCAAAAAGAGCTAGGGAGTCTGGGATGACCTGAAGGCTCTCAGGATTCTGTGCACAGGAAGTCGCTTTGATAAGAATGTGGTCTAAGTAAGGGATCACCACCACCTCTCTGGTACGAAGCAGTGCCATAACTGGGGCTAAGACCAAACCGAAAGGGAGGGCCACAAATTGAAAATGATCCTGGCAGACCGCAAAGTGAAGGAACTGTTGATGATCAGGGAAGATAAGTATGTGAAGTTAAGTATCTTAAATGTTTCTTGAGGACAGAAATTCCCCAGGCTCAATGGATGTAATGAACGAATGGAGGGACTCCATCTTGAAGTGGTGCCGCCGAATCCACTTGTTCAGTCGCCTTAGATCTAGAATGGGTCGCACCAAGTCGTCCTTCTTGGGAATGATGAATAGGTTTGAGTAGAACCCCTGAAACATTCTGTAGGAGGAATCCTCATAATTACCCCTGCCCAAAGCAGGGAAGATATTGCCTGATTGAACTGCCTTGGGGGACAAAATCTGAAAAACCCATCACTCGAAAGGTTAACAAATTCAATTCTGTAACTAGAGGAGACAACCTCTCTGACCCAAACATCACTGATCACACTCAGCCATTCCTCCTGGAAGAGTAGGAGATAGCCATTCCTCCTGGAAGAGTAGGAGATGGCCACTCACTTGGGAGGAGTCCCTGAGTGGGGTCTTCTCGTAATACATTGATACTAGAACCAGAGGGCTTACCTCCAGGACCCTGTGGACATCATTATTAAGTCATCTCTGGTAAGCCACTAAAACAGTGATTCTCTGTCATTGGAAATCGGCCGCCCCACCTTCTATGGAAGAATAGTGCTAAAATAGCCTTAACCCACCGCATGGAAACCTTCCTCGCTCAGACTCAACTTGAAAAGAACTATACGGCCACTCAATGGTTTCACTGGGAGGCCTTTCTTTCTTCACCCTTGTACAGAAATATGCTGAAATAAGGCACATCCGGTCCATTGTGTTTTCCCTGGGCCCGTCCACCCCCCTTTTTATTTACTCATTTTATCCCTAATCATCCCATTATACAGTTAGGTCCATATATATTTGGACAGAGACAACATTTTTCTAATTTTGGTTCTAGACATTACCACAATGAATTTTAAACAAAACAATTCAGATGTAGTTGAAGTTCAGATTTTCAGCTTTCATTTGAGGGTATCCACATTAAAATTGAATGAAGGGTTTTGGAGTTTCAGCTCCTTAACATGTGCCACCCTGTTTTAAAAGGGACCAAAAGTAGTTGGACAATTGACTCCGAGGCTATTTCATGGACAGGTGTGGGCAATCCCTTCGTTATGTCATTCTCAATTAAGCAGATAAAAGGCCTGGAGTTGATTTGAGGTGTGGTGCTTGCATTTGGAAGGTTTTGCTGTGAAGTAAACATGTGGTCAAAGGAGCTCTCCCTGCAGGTGAAACAAGCCATCCTTAAGCTGCAAAAACAGAAAAAACCCATCCGAGAAATTGCTACAATATTAGGAGTGGCAAAATCTACAGTTTGGTACATCCTGAGAAAGAAAGAAAGCACTGGTGAACTCATCAATGCAAAAAGACCTGGGCGCCCACGGAAGACAACAGTGGTGGATGATCACAGAATAATCTCCATGGTGAAGAGATACCCCTTCACAACAGCCAACCAAGTGAACAACACTCTCCAGGAGGTAGGGGTATCAATATTCAAATCTACCATAAAGAAGACTGCATGAAAGTAAATACAGAGGGTTCACTGCATGGTGCAAGCCACTCATAAGCATCAAGAAGAAAAAGGCTAGACTGGACTTTGCTAAAAAACATCTAAAAAAGCCAGCACAGTTCTGGAAGAACATTCTTTGGACAGATGAAACCAAGATCAACCTCTACCAGAATGATGGAAAGAGAAAAGTATGGCGAAGGCGTGGTACAGCTCATGATCCAAAGCATACCACATCATCTGTAAAACACGGTGGAGGCAGTGTGATGGCGCGGGCATGCATGGCTGCCAGTGGCACTGGGTCACTAGTGTTTATTGATGATGTGACACAGGACAGAAGCAGCCAAATGAATTCTGATGTATTCAGAGCCATACTGTGTACTCAGATCCAGCCAAATGCAGCCAAACTGATTGGTCATCGTTTCATACTACAGATGGACAATGACCCAAATCATAAAGCCAAAGCAACCCTGGAGTTTATTAAAGCAAAGAAGTGGCATATTCTTGAATGGTCAAGTCAGTCACCTGATCTCAACCCAATTGAGCATGCATTTCACTTGTTAAAGACTAAACTTCAGACAGAAAGGCCCACAAACAAACAGCAACTGAAAGCCACCGCAGTGAAGGCCTGGCAGAGCATCAAAAAGGAGGAAACACAGCGTCTGGTGATGTCCATGAGTTCAAGACTTCAGGCAGTCATTGCCAACAAAGGGTTTTCAACCAAGTACTAGAAATGAACATTTTATTTACAATTATTTAATCTGTCCAATTACTTTTGGTCCCTTTTAAAAACAGGGTGGCACATGTTAAGGAGCTGAAACTGCTAAACCCTTCATCCAATTTTAATGTGGATACCCTCAAATGAAAGCTGAAAGTCTGAACTTCAACTGCATCTGAATTGTTTTGTTTAAACTTCATTGTGGTAATGTCTAGAACCAAAATTAGAAAAATGTTGTCTCTGTCCAAATATATATGGACCTAACTGTATGTATCATTCCTTCCATTCGTTTCATGGTGTTACTAGGTCCTCAAGTCCAAACTTTAGAACCAAACTCCCCCACCTTCTTTCTTTTTTCCCTTTCTTCTCCATCCCTACCCATTCTTTCCTCTCCGTGTTTATTCTCCTTTTACATGTCAACTGTGATTTACGGTTTATTCAAGAGGCATAATGTAGCCTCTCCTTATTCTTGTTGATGCATCTATCATCAGTTGAACTGGACATGTATAATCTCATTATGCTTGTCTCTTGAAAAGTTCTAATAAAATTCTAATTTTGAAGAAAAAGGTTAAAAAGCCACACGTTTACCCCCTCCTAAAAAAAAAAAAAAAAAAAAAAAGCCTGCTTGAGTGGAGAAGGGACGGCCACCAGCCTAGAGATGAGTCTACAGCTGATACAAGATTCTCTACCATCTGCCCTAACCTTCCCACCTGGTAGGGGTCCAGACCTGACTCCGAGCTGGTACTCTGGTCTGACTGTTGTAGGGAGTGTACCTTCTGAGAAGGGGAGAAGGATCATGTACGCCCTCTCCAGTAGATAGAAGGCGACTTGGACGAAGAACTGAACCGTGGCCGCTTGGATCGCCGCCCTTATTGGCCACGCTGGTGTGGAGGAGCTGGAAGGTCTGACTTACCTGCAGCGGTGGCCAGAGCCCCAGGGGAGGTAGAGGTCACCGGCAATCGTTGCACAATTATAACCAGCATTCTTGACATCCTGGTTAGGTCGGCTACTTACTGAGCTAAAGCCCAGGCCCAGACGGTGGGGGCATGTTTCTCACCAGTCACGTAAGTCCCTTGAGCAGATATCAGCCAGGGAGGTGGAGGAGAAGACCATGCGGCAAAATAGGCTACAGACTGACAGGTGGAAAACTTGCTGTTAAAGGCCACACACACAAGAGGTAACTAGGGCAGGCTGAGCCGATGAGTGTGCACGGTCCTCTCTAGACTGACATTATGAGAGAGAGGAATAGACGGTAAGGAGAGAGGATATAGCAAGTGAACGGTGAGGGAAAACTGCTGAGCTGTCAGACAGGTCAGCCACCAAGCAGCAACAGCCTATGCGTTCCACGATCCGCCGAGAGGTGTGTTCCGGTGAAATCCTAAACACCCGTCAATTGTGCCCCCCAACCTGGGGAGGGAGGAAGGAAGAAGTACATGGTACCAGACCTCCAGTTTAAGTAATGCCCCCAAAATGGCGTTGTCGTCTAGGAACCGGAAAGGGGGCAGCCTGGGAGGGTAGATGTAGGGCAGCAAGACTGGATCAAGAATGAACCACAATGTGGATTCCACCCCTGTGACTAGATAGGCCACACGGTCCATCCCATTGGCTACGATGATTGGTTGGAGGGTGGGAACAGCTGCAGGGCCTGCCCTCAAATGATTGGTCGATCACTATCACCGACAGTTCTGATTGGCCCACAGACTTCACAAAGGCGGTCACGGTCATTAGCTGCAGAAGCAACTGCCCTGATTGGCTGTCTCGGCGTGCACGCTGCACAGCGACACTGGGGATGGAGCCGAGCAGCAATATTCAATGCGCGATCTGCACTGCCTGCCGGTGAAAGCATCTGGCCCTCACAACACCGTGCGCAAACCCACGCCGATCTCAAAGCCCACACCCGACGCAAGAAGGGGGATGGGAGAAAGGGGAAGATAGAAAATAATCCAGAATGTGAGACAACTGCATGGGGGGAGTGGGAAAGCCCTAAAAAACAATCAAGGGAAGTAGGCACAATGCAGGGTTGCAGCAGGTACACACTCACCTGTCCTGAAGAACCTCTTCATATGTTACGTCTTCCGTTCCATGCAACATGCGCTATGGTGGGCGGACAGGCAGGAGACACATGGCTGAAGGACCAGCAGCCCAGCACCTGATCGCTGACTGCGTCAAGGTACATGGTCCAGCCAAACCGACGTGAGAGGATACAGACTGAACAATACAGCCTGTACTCTGTGTCACTACGTGGGTGAAACAGAGTGCACAATTACACTGTGTTACTCTCCAAGCGTTCCATCGGAAAAATAGAAAGCGAAAAGGTGAACGCCTAACCTAAGAAGGCTTAAGACCTGAGACTCAGTCCCCTGTTGTCTCCAACTGACATTAGAGAAATCTGAGGAGACCTGATGCTGGCAGGCGAGGTATAGTCTTCTGGGGGAGGAGCCAGTTTGCATTTAGGATGTTATTATAGTGTCTGCCTCCAGGTTTCTGTGTCCTCCAATGAAGCCGGAGATATAGAGATAAAAAGTGCCCGTCCCCGGCATAAAAAGTTAACGAGACTTACTAGGATATTGATAACCTACCAAAACGAATTGTAGGACCCTGGTCCAGAAGTCACATCGGTGGTCCGTGACTGCCAAGCCAGAGCCCTGCCGGCATCCCCAGGCCTCTTCTGATTAGTAAGCCCAATACGAGGTCACGTATGTGTCGCAACAATAACGTCACTCTAGGTGAACCAATCAGACCAAACCAATGACCATCGACGTGACCGCTGGTTCAGGGCTCTGTAAATCATTTTGCCCAATTCTATAAACCTAAACTTAGAATTGGTGGGCATAGGACAACTGTCCCCCCACAATCAATCAGCTGGGGCGCCCCCTACATTGTTTACCATACGCATTTATTAATGGCTGTGCCTGATATTGCAGCTCGGTCCTATTCATTTGGGTAGAACTGAGCTGCAATAAGCAGATAGTGGAGGTTCCTGAAAGTTGGCGGATACTGGAGGGGTTGTATAGCATTAGAAAACTATAGCTGCTTTTTTCTAGAAATAGCGCCACACCATTGGTTGTATCTGGTATTAGCCCCACTCAAGTGATGGGGCTGATCAGCAGTACCACGCAACCTGTAGACAGGGGTGGCGTTGTTTCTGCAGAAACTCCATCATCAATCGAACATCTTCCTATAAACCCACCTTCACTTTCTCCTCTTGTGCTTTCTCAAACAATATTATACTGCCTTCCACTTCCATGACTTTTTCCATCCGCAGTTTTGACGACAATTCCACTTCTGTAAGTGACTGTTCGGAACGCGGCGTCTCCTGAGAAGGTAGGATAGTAAGAACTAGAAAGTTCAAGGGCAGAAACAGCAGGGGTCATAATGATTGCCTTACCGATTCTTTGCGTGTGATGGACACAGAGTCATCTTGGGGCGATGTCCTCTTGGTGGAATCGTCTGGTTCTGAGCCGTTGACGATATGATCCAGGACCCAAGCAGCGTATTCGGATAACACCACTGTAGACTCATTGATACCCAGAGAATTCTAAAAGGCAAATGCAAGAGAAATAATTAGAAAAGTTAAAAGGGTTGTGATTAACAGCACCTCATTTGTCTTCAGGGTGTGTGCGGTATTACAGCTCAGCACCATTCATTTCAAGAAAACTAATACCAGACACAACCCATGGACAGATATAATGCCATTTCTGGGAAAAAACAAACAAAACCAAGATTTCTAATAAGTCATATGGAGCAATGCAAATTTAAAAGTGACTGTCTACTCTTGTCAAGCCTTCTCCTTATTCCTGGCATTAGATCCTTTCATATTAGCTAGAGCAAAGATTCAATGCAAAGTTCCGCTGACTACCAGAACGCTGCTCACCCACACTGATCGCCTTTGGGAGGTGAGCTGTGCTGCTGATGACATTGCACCTTCCTGTCAGGACACCTAGGCTGCGAGTCCACGATCCATAATAGCAGCGTTTTGGACGAAGCTCACTTGTGCTGCGTCCAAACTGCTGTGTTGTATGTTAGTAGCACAGTGGATGGATTTATAGAAATCCCATGCCCACTGTGCTTCTATTTAAAGCTGCGTAAACTCACCAACGGTGAGGATTTAGGAGCTGCAGCATGTCAATTTCTATTGCAGAGGCGCAAGTCTCCGCAACAGGAACTTCCCCAATAGAATGAATAGGATGCGGTAACTCAGCATTGTTTAAAGAACACATGCGGATTACTTGTGTGATGGGACGCAGTGCTTTGGACACAGCAAAAATACGCTACATCCAAAGCGCTGCTATAGCCTGATCGTGGGCACGCTCCCTTACACAACAGGAAGGTGTCAATGGGTCTGTCCTTTTCTACTTAACCCCTTCCAGCTACATGCCGTTAGGTCCGGGAGTAGGGAGAGGATTCAGGAATGGAGTCCACCCCGCTCCTCACAGTTGCAGATTTCGGCTGTGTTTTACACAAAGACCTCAGTTGTCAAACATGTACCCATTGTACTGACTGAGTGTCCATAATAAAAACATTTTCAATGGCATCAATAGGCTATAACTTTTTTATTTTACATTGTAATGGCTAAGAGAAGCTTTGCAATATATATATATATTTTTTTGCATACAAGAAAATCACTAATGAAACGCTGATGGCAACAGTGAACATGTGGACCAAACACTGATGGAAATCAGTCCCTTTATAATGAGAAAGATCACTAATGTCTGAATTAGACCTAAAGGTCAATGTCAATCACTGACAATGACGATACTGTTTAGGCATCAACGCCCCCTTCCCTTGCGGGGAGCCGATGGGCTGCATTCACCAGAGAAGTGTATGAGAACATAGTCACCATGTTACAGCAATTATAAAATCTGCAAACTATTGACACAGTCTTTGGATTCGGTAAGCGGCAGCGCTTCTAAACGTTTCTCCGGGGCTGGACAACCCCTTTATCCTATAAGATGAAAGCTGCAAAGCAGCAGACGCTGCTCTAAAATGAGATGAAAAGTTATCAAAACACAAAATGTACCCAAATCTGGTATGTAAGGGGCTGTCCACTACTCAGTCAACTGCTACGTTTACTCCCAGTAAAATAATATCTATACTCACCTCCGCGATGTTGGCGTCGACCCTCGCTGTCCTGCAACCCCTGCCGTCAATCAGTGCTGGCTTTACTTTCCTCCTCTATGGACATAACTGACATTGGGAGGGCGTGAGAAGGCGGCAACAGTTCTCATTTTCTCTGGATTTCTTGATTTGTTCTTATGGGGGAGAGTGAAGCCAGCGCTGATTGGCCCCAGTGATCGCGTGACATAATGTCACATGATCCCAGGGGGTGCATTGGAGGTTAGTATAAATGTAAATATTTTACTTTAAGGGGAAAACATAAGGATTGAGAAGGTGTTGTCCCAGTAGTGGACAACCCCTTTAATTAAAAAAAGAAATTCAGCTTAGCCTGCGGCCCACCTCCGAGCTCCAGCCTCTATTATACTGCAGCCTCCCCTTAGGAGAGTTCCTCAGAGCCTCCAGGGTCTCCCAGTCCCGCCTGCTCGGCATTGCAGCAGATCCCGGTAAGACACAGCCACACAGGAGAACAACTTCCGGGACACGCCTTTCTGCTTCCGGGTCGTGACTCCCCCAAACCAGGAAACCGAACGCGTCTTCGAGTGTTGTCAGGACAACAGCCGTTTAAAAGTACCGCCCCCTTCCTCTACCGGCACCAATCAGAGGACTTGTTCATTTGGGACGACATTTGAAGTAAGCAATGATTGCCTGAGGGGGCGTGTCCAGGAACAAAGCTGAGCCGCAGAGCTGCTGACCCTGATGGGATTCTAATAGTGGGAGAAACTGGTTTCGTGGTGGTCGCTGCTAAAGATGCCGCCGCCATTGGTAAGAGCGAAGCTGCTCCTGGGCAATAAGTTATTGTTTTTCCATAGTAGAGAGGTTACAGCTCTCAGCAGTCCTGATAAATAGTATTGTGGGTATTCTATGACTTGTAGTCCCACAGCGCCTGCCGCTTACACCTTCATTATTTTTCTAATGTTTGCTCCCCAGTCTGCAAAACTACAACTCCCAGCATGCCCAGGACCTCTACAGACACCCTCCCAGTCTGTAGCGCATGGGGCATGCTGGGAGATGTAGTTTTACGTCCGCTGCAGTGTAAAGCGCATTCTCCTATGGGCAGTTAATTGTGTTATTCACCATTTCCAGAGCTCCGCTTGCTGCTTGTAGACTCGTGACGCATCTGACCCTGCACCGGCCGCCAACAAGACCGGCTCTTGTTTTTCAGTCTTTGGATTTAAACCCTGATGTTTTCATTCACTAACAGCAAAATGGTGGAAGCAAAACCCGTTACTGGCTCTGCAAAACTACAACTCCCAGCATGCCACAGGCTGTCGTGAACTTGTAGTGAATTCATTTGCTGGTCTCTAGGTTCCAGCCTCTGGAATGTTCACATCACTGACAGCAAGCAGAGGTCTGGGGGGGAAGCAAGCAGAGCACTTAACATTGCGCAGTGTGCAATGGAGAACATTCCTGAAGAACGTAAAGGGAGCCACTCCGGGCGCCAAAATGTATACACCATCCCCCACGTTGTATATGCCACCCCCCCACGCTGTATATGCCACCCCCCCACGCTGTATATGCCATCCCCCGCTCTGTATATGCCGCCATTGCCCCCTGCGCTGTATATGCTGCCACCCCCCCCGCGCTGTATATGCCCCCCTACCCCCCCGCGCTGTATATGCCCCCCTACCCCCCCGCGCTGTATATGCCCCCCTACCCCCCCGCGCTGTATATGCCCCCCTACCCCCCCGCGCTGTATATGCCCCCCTACCCCCCCGCGCTGTATATGCCCCCATACCCCCCCGCGCTGTATATGCCCCCATACCCCCCCGCGCTGTATATGCCCCCATACCCCCCCGCGCTGTATATGCCCCCATACCCCCCCGCGCTGTATATGCCCCCATACCCCCCCGCGCTGTATATGCCCCCATACCCCCCCGCGCTGTATATGCCCCCATACCCCCCCGCGCTGTATACGCCCCCATACCCCCCCCGCGCTGTATACGCCCCCATACCCCCCCCCGCGCTGTATACGCCCCCATACCCCCCCGCGCTGTATACGCCCCCATACCCCCCCGCGCTGTATGCGCCCCCATACCCCCCCCGCGCTGTATACGCCCCCATACCCCCCGCGCGCTGTATACGCCCCCATACCCCCCGCGCGCTGTATACGCCCCCATACCCCCCCCGCGCTGTATACGCCCCCATACCCCCCCCCCGCGCTGTATACGCCCCCATACCCCCCCCGCGCTGTATACGCCCCCATACCCCCCCCGCGCTGTATACGCCCCCATACCCCCCCCGCGCTGTATACGCCCCCATACCCCCCCCCGCGCTGTATACGCCCCCATACCCCCCCCCGCGCTGTATACGCCCCCATACCCCCCCCGCGCTGTATACGCCCCCATACCCCCCCCGCGCTGTATACGCCCCCATACCCCCCCCGCGCTGTATACGCCCCCATACCCCCCCCCCGCGCTGTATACGCCCCCATACCCCCCCCCGCGCTGTATACGCCCCCATACCCCCATGCGCTGTATATGCCTCCCGCACTGTATACACCACCCCCCCCACACACACACTGTATATGCCGCCCCCCACACTGTATACGCCCGGTGTGGTGAGCTCCAGCATCACTCGGCCTCTCCCACATTAGGGAGCGGTTTGGCTTCGGGATCAGACAGTTGTAAGAAGCATCGGTAACTATAGGGACAGTTTACAGTGGAGTCTCCAGGGATCACTGCAGTCAGTACAGCACAGGAGACGGCTCCTCAGCACCCGACGACACGCTGCCATTATATCTGACATCTCCTATAGTGAGTGCTCCAGGGGTGCTGGTTCTGACGAAAGATCTGGGGGTGCTGGTTCTGATGCAACAGATCCAGATTTACCAGCAATGCTCCATGGGGAAAAATAAGCATGCACATCAGCTCCCAGGGCCGCAGCACTTTCTCCAGCCCAGTTGACTACAGATGGGATTCTGTTCTGATCCAGATCTTCGGAGTAGATGCAAATAAGCTTGTGGATTTGCACAGATGAATTTCAAGCAAAATCTGCAAATTTTGAAATTCCCCATTAAGAGCTTCAGTGTCAGGCCGGAGCTGTTTTATAGCAGTCTGTGTTTGCTGCTTTGGTACAGGCTGTCATAGACTGCAGCATGTTGCCTTATTTATGGAGGAATGTGATACATGGTATTGTGATACGTGTGATAAATTGCTATGCAAGCGCATGCTCTGTTATGAGAAAAAGATGGTACATCCAAACACTGGGTCCTCATAAAAATTCTTCTTTATTGCAAATCCATAATGACCCAGTGCTGGATGTTCCTTCCTTTTCTCTTCATTGTTCCTTGCTATACTACAAGACCGTCCGTGCAGAGGAGATCCTCGGTCCATGGATGAGCTGAATACCAGGTTACCGCAAGGTTTCCTATGACCTTTATGCTCTGTTATGTTATGTTGCTGTAGTCTCTAGGATTTCCGGTGGAATTGAATTTATTTTTTTAATTATTTTTTTTTTTTCAGAAAACAATCCACCAGAGAGCAATGAAGAACCGCTCCCCGTCTCCACCACTGCACGTCCACGTAGACGAGAGCACTCCTGTACACGTCCATGTTAAGAAGGGTCCCAAAATCTCCTCCAAAGTACAGGTAGGACACCCACTACCAGGACAACATTTCACTTCTTTAAATATGTATGCGGTGAGCTCCCCCTAGTGGTAGAGTTTTATTATTTAAAGGGATTCTCCATAACTAAAAATTTGTTGGCTTATCCTAAGTATCTTCCAGCATCTCCGCCAATCAGCTGATTCAAGTGGCCGTGGTGCTCCCTCCATAGTTTACCCTGCACAACTTTGTACTACTAGTATCACAGTTCTGAGAAGCCGATCCCCCATTCAAGTGGATGGAACATGCATCATATCTATCAGGGCTGCTGCTTTATAATATTTTTTGATTCTGGTAATAGAAAGGGACCAAAAGCAAAATGAAGAGCGACGTGGGAAACTTACGACGAAGTGTTAAGGTAAAGACCAGAGTCCCTTGGATCCCCCCAGGAAAGACGTCTATGCGGGATGCCGGCTTCAAGTGGGAGGTAAGTGATTGCCAGGTAAATGTAGAGGGCTAGAGAGGGTTAACCTTTTCCCGCTGCAGCCAATCTTATTTTTTTCCCTCCCCTTCTTCTTAGAGCCATAACTTTTTTATTCTATGTATGGGGCTGTTTTCCAAAGCAGAAGTTGTAGTGAAGGCCGCTGATCGGACCTCGACTGCAATTTCTGTGACTATAACTGGTGCAGCAATTATAAAATCCCATCCAAATTAATCTTGCCCAGGGTTTGACCCATCGTTTGGAGATCACCCCCCCAGACATGGAGAAGATGATGTCCGCTCTGCGTATGAGCGACCTGTCCACCGACGAGGAGGAGTACATGCGCGGCAAGATCAACTCCTACGAAAAGAAGATTGACAGCCTGATGTGTGAAGTGGGCACCCTGAAGAACGAGGTAAGGAGACTGGCAAGGGGCGGTCGCCGCGCTGCATTGGCACAAGGACAACAATGCGGACTCTGCAACCTGCAGGTGCAGCAGCAGAAAAGGGACCACTCAACTGAGCGATATGAAGAGCGACTAGCAGCGTCCAAGCGGGCACTGAGCGCCAGGAACGATGAGCTGAACGAGGTGTCGCTGGAGCTGGCAGAGACTGAAAATGAAAACTCCCGTCTGAGGAGGAGCATTGACCGGATCAAGGAGGAGACCGACATGAGCTTGTAGGTATTAAGGGATTGCGGATCAATGGGGATCCTCACCGATCCCGAGATCAGAGCCTTGTCTGATGGAGCAATGGCTGCCGGTGCATGTGTGCTGCCTCTCTGTCTATGAGCGAGTACGGTACTTGACAATCTCCAGCTGTCATGTAGAGACTTGATTGGGCCCCAAGGGGTGTTTCACAGCCCTTTTCTTGGAATCAGAGGGGTGACCCCGTCCAATACCCATCTAAGGTATATTACCGTTTAAATGGCGCTGCAAAGGAATGTCAGTGGCTATACGGAGGGGGTAGCATAGTGCCAAGGCTCCCAGTGAGATTTCAGGGTGATGATGGGATGTCATGGCGGCTGCTTAATGCACCCATGGGTGCCAGCTTCATAGGAGAATGCCACCGACTATGTAATGTAGTATTGCAGTATATAAAACAAGTGGTTAAGGTTGTAAAGATCACAGGTCAACGCCATGAAGGGGACTGCAAAAAGAAGTAAATATGTTTTTAAATTAAAAAAAATATAGAAACATTTAAATCACACCCCCTTTTAAAAGAAAAGAAAAATCAAATCAAAATGTCACAGAACACAAAATGGTATTAAAAAAATGTTATTTGCCACCTAAAAAACAGGTCATCAGTTATAAAACAAACTGAACAAACCTTAGCTGCTGGGCCGGTCAGAAGAGAGCCGTGCAACATATTGACAATCAATGTATAACGTTATGGCATCATAAAGTACAAGAATTAAACATTAAGAACTTTTTATCATACCAAAGTATAAAAGGGAAGGGGTGATGACAACAGATTAATCATATCAATATGTTGTAAAATATAACATTTCAGTTCAAAAAAAATTTATGGTTTAAAAAAATAAGAGAGCCGCGCACATTGTTATGGCAGGGCCAATCATTAGCCGCAGAACGGGGTTTGGGGATCAGAATGTAAACCACAATGTTTGCAGTCACTGACAGCAAGCAGAAGATTTTGAGAATTGACAGAAAGTGAACTAGAAGATTGCAGACACTCATGACAGCAAGATTGACATGACCAGTGTGATGGCTGACGGAGCGTGTCTGCCCCTCCATAGGGGGCCCTACAGATCCCCCAATATAATATCTATTGTATTTTCTATCCAAAACTTCAGGCGGGAGAAGCAGCAGCTGCAGCAAGAAAAGTCGCATCTGCTGTCAAAACTGGTGGAGGCTGAGATGGACGGGGCCGAGGCTGCGAGACAGGTTGATCTGCTGCGGGACACCATTAATCAGATGAGACACGTAGGTGATGAGTAGATCACACGGCATTTGTATGGCGGTCCCCCAGATGAAGCCCCCCACCCAAATTCTGAGGACCCCTATTCTTTGCAGGAGAAGAGAATGACGAGTACGGACTTCAACCTCCTCACCCGGCAGAAGGAGACCCTGCTGGAAAAGCTGAACACGTTTGAGGAGACGAACCGGTCACTGAGGACCCTGCTGAGAGAACAGCACTGCAGGGAGGTGAGCAACACAAAGGGCGCCTCCTGGTGGCCATGTGAGCAATGCACGGCAGCCATAGGGGCTAAGCATCTATAGGAACACAAGGTGACTCTGTGACTAGCCAGAAGCGCATAGCTGCTCATGGACAACCCCTCTAATTAGTGTCTTTTTGGCCCCTGCATACGTGAGCCTGCCAGGTAAATGGTGGCGGCATAAAGAGTATAGATTGTTCTGATATATTCTTAATTTCTTCTTTTTTTTTTTTTTTAATCAAATCATTTTTATTAAGATTTTAAAGTCATTTACAGCGTTTATAACAACAAACAACACATCACTTATTCTTAGATGCTCCAAAAAAAGGGGGTTATAAATATATGTAACAAAATGATATCTAGTCCAGCTCTGCAAACACCAACAGATCTGTATATCCAACCTGTTATTCAGTTCCATCAATCCTCCATACATTTTCTATACTTGATGGCATATGTATTCTTAATTTCCAACAGACAGAGACTCATCGACTACTGGAGCAGAAGGAGCTGTTACTGAGGAAGCTGTCAGACGCAGACACGGAGCGAGCGGTACGGACACTGCCCTCTGCTGGGGAACTAAAGGGAGTGACACTGCCAGCAGTCCGGGGGCGCTGGGATTCCCCACTACCATTGGCAGAAATCTAGAACTGTGTGTGTAATGTATATAAGCTATCCGCAGGTAGTTAACCCCTCCCTGACTGCATTTTTAATTTTTGCTCTTCCATTTTTTTCCTCTTCTTCCAAGAACTATAACTTTTTTTTTTTACTGTACTGTCAACATAGGCATGTGAGATTTTTTTTTTTTTTTTGCGGGACGATTCGTCATTTTGAATGACACCATTCAGTTCACCGTTTAATGTACTGAAAAAAAAAAACAGAAAAAATTCCAAGTGCAGTGAAAAAAACAAAAGCAAAAAAGCTTCCACCATTGTTTTGTTTTTACAACGTTCATCGTACAGTAAAATTGACCCGATAACGCGATTATTCAGTTCAGGACGATCACAGTGATACCAAACTTATTATTATTATTTATTATTTTTATTTAATTTTTTTTTTTGTATAATTTAAAAAAATCTGAACTTTTTCGAAGACCCGTAACTTTAATTTTTCGTTCATGCAGCTGTGTGAAGCTATTTTTTTTTTTTTTTTTTTGCGTGGCGAGCTGGTATTGTCATTTAATACCACTTTGTGGTACATACAACAGTTTGCATGTTTTTGGGAGCAATTAAGTTGTTTTTCTTTGTGGTTTGTCATGTCATGGCACCGATACACATAGACCTCATCATCTGATAACAGCAGCATCTGATTTGTTAGCAGCAATCAGATCTGGCTCTGGTCTCTGCTGTTAGACGCAGGTGCTGGCTGTATAACACAGCTGACACCTGCCCTATAAGGGCCAGTGCTCACTCATACATATGCACATGTACGTCAGTGTGTGAGAAGGGGATAAATTGCCCTTAATGGAGTGAGCACTTAGGATACGTCTGCTGCTAAAGATGGAGAATATACACCCTGACTCAATTATGTTGAGCACCAGCTAAGACCCTCATGTGTACATTAAGACCACCTCTAATCCCTGCTGTACTCCCTTAGCATCTCCAGCTGAGACTCCATGAGAGGGAGAAAGAGTTGGAAGACCTCAGGATACAACTGAAGACAGAAAAGGTTTGAGGAATATTCCCACGTGTCTATCGGCGAGGCAAGCGGATTGGGGCAGTTGCTCCTTTTAGTTCTGATTTATTCATTTATCCATAGGATTTATGTAGGACATCGACTGAATTTACCAAGTCTGTAGAAGCAACGAGGGCTCACCTACAGGGGCAGCTACGGAGTCGGGAGGCGGAGAATAATCGACTGTCCGTCCAGATGAGGGTAAGACGGCAGCCCCAGGTTTACCCTATTGGGGTATATGTAATGCAATGTAGTGAAAGGAGGCCACATTGGTGGCCTATAACTAATACACTTAAAGGGACAGGGGATAATTGTTAGAACGATCAGGGAACGATCAGTCCCTTATTCTGGTAGTCAGTGGGGGTCCTAGTGGTGGGACCCAAACTGATCTAACAATTGTCACCTATCCCATTGATGGTTTTTCTAGCCTGGAGTACCCCTTTAACCAGTCATTTGGTTTCAGAACATGGAGCACAATGAAGTCCGACATAAGGAAGAACTTGAACTGCTGACGGCACAAATCAATGAACTGCGGCACAAACTGGAGTCCGACAAGGAGGGTCTGAAGAAATCGGCTCGTGCCCAGAAGCATCGGGCAGAGAAAAGTGAGGAGACCGTGCAGCTGCTTAATAGTCAGCTCCTGGCAAAGGCGAGTACCAGTCAGTGTCATTGTGTGAACGGGTGAGGCCCCGCCTCTGGGACTCCCATCATTGTCCCTACTGGGTGTCATAGTGTCTGTAGGTCGCATGAGCTCAATGCCACCATTTTTTATGACAGGACACCGAGCTTTCTTCAGCTCTATCAAGTATTGACTCCTTGAAGAGCCGTTGTAACGTCCTGACGAAAGAGAGGAGTCAGTTGGAGTCAGAGATCGCCCTGCTGAATGAGTAAGACGGGCGGCAAATGCTGGGCACTTTATCCTGGCCAACTATAGATGTCTATAGACTGCAAGAAGGCAATGCTGCTGCAGAAGACCAGATGCACAGACACCAGTATAAACCCCTGGCTCCGTACTGGAAATAAACACGTTCCTCCACATTCAGAAGAAAAAAAATCATTATTATGCAGGACCGGGCCATATAATCGTTCTTTTCAATCACTTTATTACTGGTGTTTGGAGTTAATCCACAGCACCGGCCTCCCTAGTCTGTGCTGCACTAATGTAGGCAGCGTCCTGGTTGTCGCTGTTTGCTCCCGACTTCGGTGTTTGAACCAGCGCTGCAAGATCCTATGACGCTCGCTCCACACTGAAGACGCAGCCGAGCAGGACACGGCCTAGGTTAGTGCAGCGTGGACTAGAGTGGTCGGTAGTGCAGATTAACAGCAAAACTCTCTAATAAAGTGATTTAGAAAAATGATTATATTGCCCGCTCCTGCACTATGGTTTTCTTTCCTTTGAATATGGAGGTACGCTTTAAAGGGGTTATCCAGAACTTTTATTATTTTTGTGTATGGGGCTAAGAACAAATGAACAGGTAGCTGCTAACCTGCCTGTTCTGTCGGGGACGATCTCTCTCAGCTCAGCCAGCGTTTTCCTTGCTTCATTTTACCCCTCGTCAACAAAGTGGCACCTTATCTGCCGGTGTGCTATGTGAAGGGGGCGTCACTGCTGATACCATGCTGATTGATAGCCGGCCCCCTCAGTTAGGCAGTGCGGAGTCGGCTGTCAATCAACATGACATCGGCAGAGACGCCCCATCACCAGAGCGGAAGAGAAGACCCTACTCTGACATGAGGTCACCGGAAGTCGCAGCATCCCTGGCAGGAGCTGCCCATGACCGCTCTGAGCCGGCGGAGATCCGCGCCATGCAACTACCTGCCTGCAAGTTTTCAGCCCCTTATGGAAAAATATTGAAAGTTCCAGATAAACCCTTTTAGTGGGGTGTAATCTACCCAAGTTGTGACATCAGATGTGAATGTGTCCTGTGTTCACAGCCACATGAGCCAAATGTTAGAAGAAAAGCAGCATGGCGAGCAGAAGTCACGCTCCGACCGGGAATCTGTACTAGACCGGCTGCACCAGCAGACAGCAGAGAACACTAGCCTCCGCCTGGAGTATGAGAAGCTCAAGGTCTGTTACTAGAAGGAAAAAAATGCATTTTGTGTCCCTTTGTTTTAGCTTTCAATGGCGTCTCACACCAAACATTTGTCTCAGTGATCTGACCTGATTGAGCATGTGTGTCCTCCAGCAGTGAGCTCATTGGGTGGATGCGCACATTGTTATACACTTTAAACACCAGGTGGCGCCATACTATGAGTAAATCACATAACTTTGTGTTCCTCCAATCACAAAGCTGCTTTTCCCAGCGGTCACATGACCTTTACATCACGTGACCATTACAATCAAGCAGCGGCCTCTGATCGGCTGCGGCCTTTACATACTCTTCGATGGAATACTGAAGCTGTTCAGCGTTGATTGGCTGCAGCGGTCACATAATATAACAATGTCCTATGACTGTCGAGGCATACAGGGCAGTGATCGGAGGAATTGTGCTGATCTAGTAATGATGGAAGTCATGGTAATGTCGCTGTGTTACTGTCATCTAGGCACAACTAACCACGGTGGAGGAGAAGCTGACTCTGGCTCACAGCGAGGTGCAGCAGCTGAAGAGCTCTCTGCGGCAGTATGAGGGGCTGGTAGACACCTACAAGGATCAGGTTTGTTCCCCCTGGGTTTATAGTAATGGTTGATAATCTGCCAGGAGTGAACAAGTCCCTAATATACACTATGTAAACCAATACTGATCGTACCACGTACCATAGCATGGACCAACTAACCATACATCTGAGGTCCCATGTCCAAGCTGCCCATCCGCCCATGTCCAATCTTTAAAGACCCCACTAATTCTCTCCTATAGATGGAGAAAACTCGTCAGGAGGCTGATCAGATGTGCGTTCGGCTGGAAAGATCGGACATGGAGAATAAGAACATGAAGGAGGAAATGACCATGGAGTTAGAGCAGGTATAAGTGATTCATCTAAAGGGGTTGGAATGGCTTACCAAGCATGGCTTCATTTTTCTAAAACACAGCGCCACCCGTCTACAGGTTGGGTGTGGGATTGTAGCTTTAAATGTTTTTCTCCTTCCCCCATAACGGCACCACGGAGAGAGGGGATCCGCCCTTCAAGGACAGGAAACCTACAGATAAAAGGGCGGTACCTCTCTCCCGCATCAGTTGGTTTCCTGTCCTTGACGGGATCCTACAGTTCCGGAGGAGGCATACCTGTGGGGTGCCAGAAGATGGACGTCGTGGGATGCCAGGCCCAGCCAGTCCGATCCAGGCACCGGGGGTTCCCTGCCTCGGCTGGTGCGGTGCCCTGATGCGCCACCGCTGGGGTCAGTGGGCCTTTAGGGTGTGCAGGGGGGGGGGGGTCCAGACGAAGAGGACAGGGCCTGTCGGGGCCCGCCGAGGTGCTGTGCTGGACCCCCCAGGTTGCGGCAGGTGGGAGCGTGTCACGGCCCGGCGGCGTTCCTTTGAACTTCCGGGTCTGCCGCTCGAGCGCGCCGGGCGGCCCCGGATGGCGCAGCGCCACAGTGCATGACTTGGGTAGCCAAGAGAATGCCAAGAGTGTGCAAAGCAGTCATCAAAGCAAAAGGTGGCTTCTTTGAAGAACCTAGAATATAAGACATATTTTCAGTTGTTTCACACTTTTTTGTTCAGTATATAATTCCACATGTGTTAATTCATAGTTTTGATGCCTTCAGTGTGAATGTACAATTTTCATATTCATGAAAATACAGAAAAATCTTTAAATGAGAAGGTGTGTCCAAACTTTTGGTCTGTACTGTATATATATATAAATAAATATACGCTATATTAAAAAAAAAAAAGTGACCAGGAGCTGCTGGAGGAGCAAGAGCTGCATCCTCAGTCGCCACCACCACCACCAACCCAGCAAAAGAAGAAGCTGGAAGAAATGGAGGCACCAGGACCGTAACAGTGGAAGCGAGCACTCCGGCAGATCGTCGCAGCGCAGCAAAGACTCCACCTCAGCATCTTCCAGGAGGACTCAGTCTACAAAGATGGCTCCACCTCCTGAACCGGTACCCGCTCTTCCGTCTGGTTGGTAAGTGATCTTCGTGAAAGTCCACTTTTGTAACTAGGGACCCTCGCTCTCTCTCTTTTTGTCTTTTATTAGGAAAGAAAGAGTACGGGGAAAACAAAGAATAGGACCTGTGCACTATGCACAGAAGCCTTACCCACTACTTGGGATAAGAGACTCTGCAGCTCCTGCATTGAGCAAACTAGATGCGAGGGAACCCCGAAATGTGCCTCTGAACGTAGAGATCTAATTAAGTCGCAGGTCGAAAATACCATTAAATCCTTTGGGGGGGGGGGGGGTAAAAGGTTAAAAAAAAACTAAAAACCATATCCCCCGAGTCCGGAAAATGGCGGAGATTCGGACACATCCATCTCTTCATCTTCCTTGTCTACAGATAGAGGAGGACGGAGCTGCTTCCCTATCGAGGAAACAGATAGCCTCATTAAGGCAGTCAGGTCTGCCATGGGGTTACCAGATCCCCGGCCCAAAATATATATGCAAGACGTACTGTTCAGCGGTCTAGAGCAAAAAAAAGAGGAGATCTTTTCCACTAAATGAGCATGTTCACTCTTTGATTAAGAAAGAGTGGAAAAGTCCAGAGAGGAAGGGCTTTCTTTCTCATAAACGAAAGTACCCGTTCGAGGACCCTGCATGTTCCTTTTGGGAGAAAGCGCCAAATCTGGACGTCGCCATAGCCAAAGCCTCAAAGCAATACTCCCTTCCATTTGAGGACATGGGCGTCTTAAAAGACCCCATGGATAAAAAAGCAGACACCTTCCTAAAGGGTTCCTGGCATACTCCGTCAGATTAGGTGCTAGAGCGACACGGCTTGCTAATGCGGCCAGACGAGCCCTCTGGCCCGGGGATCTACAGATTAAATCAAGATTGTGCTCGCACTTGATGACATCTTGGAAAAAACAGGGGACAATAAGAAACGGTTCCCTATCCTGTCTAACACCGCTTACAGAAAACCTTTTCGGAGTAAAAGGTTTTATCCTTAGAAACCCCCCTAAAGAGCAGGATAGGTGGGAAGACAGGAGAAGGAAGACCAAAGGGTTCCTATTTAACAAACCCCCCCCCCCAACGATAGCCTCCCCCCCCACCCAGGGCAAATCCTCATTGGGGGGGGGGCTTTCTGCTATCAGGCTTTCTCCCGGCCTGGGAGTTAATATCCGAAAGCTCATGAATTCTGAGCCTAATACAATCGGGCCTGAAACTCCAGTTCCTCACATTCCCTCAACAAAACTTTGTCGTGACCCCCGAAAGGTCCTCAAACGAGGAGCAGCTGGCCTTGGAGCAGGAAATCCGGGGACTGGTAGGGAAGGCAGTCCTTCAGGAGGTCTCGGGGTGGAGGGGGGGGGGGGTTAGGGTGGAAGGCAAGGGCTTCTATTCTCTGTTATTCCTGAGGAAAAAAACAGATGGAACGTACAGGACGGTTGTAAATCTAAAAAAGCTGAACAAACTTTTGAAGGTGGAAGCCTTCAAAATGGAAACAATAAAATCATCAGTAAAAATGCTGTTTCCCGATTGTTTCATGGCCGTCTTGGATTTAAAAGACTCTTATTATCACGTCCCGATACACAAAGACCACCGGAAGTTCCTCAGAGTATCAGTTCCTATGGGTGGAGAGGTCAGACACTATCAATATACGGCCCTCCCATTCGGCATGGCCATAGCCCCAAGGGTTTTCACCAAAGTTGTTGCAGAGGTAATGGCTCATCTAAGGGAACAGAACACTCTGGTCGTCACATACCTAGACGACTTCCTGGTAATAGGCAGCTCCTTCCTAGACTGCAAATCCCATCTGGGAAATGTCATGGATTCTTTGACTCTCTTAGGGTGGCTTTTGAATCTGGAAAAATCCAAAACATAACCATGCCAGATACAGGAATACCTAGGCATCGTGCTGGATTCAAAAAGACAAGAGTGTTGTCTCCCCCCAGAGAAAATTCACAAAATCATAAGCCAGATATCACGGGCAAAGTCCCACCCGTGTATGTCCCTACGGAAAGCCATGTCCCTTCTAGGCTCCCTGACAGCATGTTTCCCGGCCGTCCAATGGGCTCAAATACATACCAGGATCCTACAGTGGGAAATCCTAGAGGCAAAAAAAATCCCTAAAAGGGCATTTAGAAGGGCAGCTAACGCTATCTGCAGAAACCACACTTTCCCTAGAGTGGTGGGGGAACGTAGACAATCTAGCCTGGGGGATCCCTTGGACAATCCCGACACCTCAAATCCTGACCACAGATGCAAGTCCCGGCGGCTGGGGGGCTCACCTCAACAACCTTGTAGCTCAGGGGGTCTGGGCAGAACGCCTAAAGCTAGTGTCCTCAAACATGAAGGAGCTCCTAGCAGTAGAGCGGGCCCTCCGGGAATTCATGCACACACTACAAGGACACCACTTGAGGGTGTTTTCAGACAACCGAGTAGTAGTGGCGTATCTGAACCACCAGGGGGGTACACGGTCCCATTCCCTACTGCAGGCGACAGAGGTCATCTTTCGCTTAGCCGAGGAGAACTTACAATCCCTATCAGCCCTACACATAAAAGGGATAGAAAATCGCACCGCAGACTTTCTGAGTCGGACACCGCTAAAGCAGGGCGATTGGGAGTTAAGTCAGTCAGTTTTTCGGCAGATTTTACAAATGTGGGGACATCCCTCCATAGATCTGTTCGCCAGCAATCGGAACAAGAAAACACATTCTTTTTGCTCCCTAGATCCCAAAGGGAGCCCCGTAGCCGTGGATGCCTTCTTGATCCTGTGGAGTTACTCTCTAGCTTACGCTTTTCCTCCGACCGCTCTGATTCCAGCTGTTCTGAGGAAAATCAGAGGAGAGAAAGCGAGGGTAATCTTGATAGCCCCCTTTTGGCCAAAGAGGGCGTGGTTTTCGTGGCTGAGGATGTTATCAATCTCCGACCCATGGGTTCTTCCGGAGCTTCCGGACCTTCTTTCTCAGGGTCCGGTTCTCCATCCTCGGGCTTCAAACTTACACTTGACAGCCTGGAATTTGAGAGGGCTCTTCTGAAGGACAAAGGTTTCTCCCCAAATCTTATCACCACGCTACTTCAAAGTAGGAAACCTGTGACCACCAAACTGTACGGGAAAACCTGGAAAAAATTCCTTTCAGTCTCAGGTTCCAGGTTGGGTGGGGAGGTTCCATTGACAGCTATCCTGGAATTCTTACAGAGGGGTTTGGAGCAGGGTCTTGCCACAAGTACCTTAAAAGTTAAGTTGCGGCCCTGGGAGCGCTCTACAATTTTGATCTGGCTAGGGATAGATGGGTATCTAGGTTCATTAAAGCATCATCTAGATCCCGACCCATCCCATCCCGAAATACTACACCCTGGGATTTAAACTTGGTCCTTTCAGCTTTAACGGAGGCCCCTTTTGAACCTCTGTCGGAAGCATCCCTAAAAAATTCTGTCCCTCAAAACAGTACTCTTGGTAGCTCTCACATCTGCACGTAGGGTTAGTGATATTCAGGCCCTATCGGCAGGCCCCCCCTTCACACAAATCTTGGGGGATAGGCAGGGTCGGTTTTCAGAGTAACCCTATCTGCCAAAAGTGGCGTCAAGATTTCACAGGTCCCAGGAAATCACCCTCCCTTTTTTCTGCCCCAACCCTAGGAACACAAAAGAGAGGGTCTTGCATACACTAGACGTCAGAAGGTGCCTAATCTGATACCTAGAGACGACACGAGTGTAGGGAGGATAGTTCTCTCTTTGTTCTTTTCTGGGTACTCGTAAGGGGAAGAAAGCTTCTAAGGGCACGCTGGCCAGATGGATAAGGGAGGCCATCACACTATCGTACTCCTCATGTGGGGAAGCTGCCCCAGAGAAACTGAAGGCCCACTCAACAAGAGCGGTGGCAGCCTCCTGGGCGGAGAAGGCCGGTGCCACAATAGAGCAGATATGTAGAGCGGCAACCTGGTCTTCCCCCTCTACCTTCTTCAATCACTACAGGCTAGACTTAATCTCTTCTTCAGACCTTACTTTCGGGAGAAGGGTTCTGGAAGCTGTGGTCCCCCCCTAATGAGTCACTTCTCTGTAATTCTCTCCGTGGTGCCATCATGGGGTAAGGAGAAAGACGTAGTTACTTACCGGTAACAGGATTTCTCAGAGCCCATGACGGCACCCGTACATTCCCTCCCTTCACGTGTGGGTGCGCACACTTATTAGTTACCTGTTGTAGCCACGTGGTGTCTCTAATGAGTTCTTAAATTGTAAAATTTTGTGTTACTAACCTGGCGGTCCTCTCATGCTCTGTAAACAACTGATGCGGGAGAGAGGCACCGCCCTTTTATCCGTAGGTTTCCTGTCCTTGAAGGGCAGATCCCTTCTCTCCGTGGTACCGTCATGGGCTCTGAGAAATCCCGTTACCGGTAAGTAACTACATCTTTTTTCCAGTTTCGGAAAACCCGTCCCTAAGCAAGGCAAACAAACTACGCTTTACTCCTGGGGTCCAGCACCAGTCCCAAGAAGGAGGCGGCACTCTGCAGGGAATAGAGCCAGAGTGACAGAGGCTTCAGATCTACCATAGCTCTTCAGCTTCATTTGCATATAAAGTCAAATTCTGATTTCTCAGTAACGTACTGACCATGTGAAGGTATTGCTGGTCTTGTCTTTGAAAGGGAAAGGCAGCCATGTTTTCCTAATTCTGGATGACTCTTTTTAGTAGTGATGAGCGAGCGTGTTTATTTTATTCCCTTTCGCCGAGGACGCTCGGGTGCTTTCTGAGTATCTTTGGCGTGCTCGCATATTAAGTTTGAGTCTCTGCGTCTGCATTCGAGTTCCTGCGCCTGCATGATTTATGGCTGTTAGTCAGGCTGCACACGTGAGGATTCCCTAACAAACAGACAATCCCTGCATGTGTTGAGGCTGACTAACAGCCATAAATCATGCAGACGCAGGGACTCAAACTTAATACATGAGCACACCGAAGATACTCGGAAAGCACCCGAGCATGCTTGGCGAAAGGGTTAATTAAACGAACAAGCTTGCCCATCACTACTCTTTAGGTAACATTCAATTCTTTACCTGCTAGTGTATAACTTCTAATATAAGGTACACGTGCAGTCCTACATGTGCCATCTCTGCAGTGTGTTGGCTACAAGCCTCCCATGAGGGCCAGGGCATTCGGCTCATATTGGCCAGACAGCTTAGGGACAAGGCCGACTGCACTGCACCCTTAAGCCGCATTCACAAATCGGCCGAGGGTCTTCTGACCCGAACTCAACAGCCTCATAGGCCTATAGGAAGCTGTCCAGGTCAGGAGATCCCCGGCCGGTTCGTGTATCACAGACCGTGAGAGACAGATGTGTGAATGCGGCCTTATACAGAGACCAACGCTGTCACCATAACCTAAAGCCCCATATGCCCCCTCCCTCCCAATGTGTATGGGGGCAATGTCAACAGCTGACTGTTATGTAAGGTGTATGGGCATTGTAAGACTTTGGAGGTACAGTCTGGACACAAACACTGGGGCTTCCTTTTGCATAATCCGATGTGTTCTGGGCAATGGTGGACACAGACGCCATGGAGGATGGGACATTTACAGTTTTCCTACTACCAGATTATTTCCGTTCATGAAGATATTAAGTTATCTTATTACTAGTAACAATACTAAGGCATCGGGCAGATGATCAGCGCCAGCTACTGAACATTACAGGATTCGCCCAAAACAGATGTTTCCAGGAGGCCTCATACTTTTTTTTTTTTTTTTTTAAATATGGCGACTTGTGAATTCTCCAACCTAGTAAAATGATTGGATCTGATGTCAATTCTCTGCACTTCTGTGCCGTCCATCTACAACATGTATTAAAGGGGTTCTCCGGCAAAGTTTAGGATGGGTCCTCTCTTTATAACTGTCCTCCACTCCGGCCAAGACATGGACCCCCCTCTACTAATGGTGTATATGGAAATGGATTTACAACCCGTGTAATTGAGCCAGACCTATAGCTGGATTTGGGATATGAAGCGACATGAATCTCCGGGACCAGGCATGGCCACCTCTTACACCACGGCGGGATCCAACTTCTTGGTGTCTGTGTCCACCAGTTTCCAGAATCGTGCCCGTAGACTAGCCTTTTCCCTGCATGTAGGTGTATCTCAAAGTAGCCTCCCCCTTGTCTTCAGATTCACCGAAAATTTCAGAATCGTTTGGAGGAACTGGAAAAGCTACCAGAGATGCTGAAGATGACGGAGCTGAAGCTTCAGGACTGTCAGGACCAGCTGCAGGGGTACGAGCAGAAGAATGCCGAGCTGTCCTCCATCATCTCCGATCTGCGGATTCTGGTAAGGAACCGGCTGTGCGGTGAAGATGCTGGAGAAGCAAGGTGGACTTCTGCTAGGAAAGGAGGCAAAATCTCAGTTATCGTACAGTACCGGACAATCAGCCTCTGGATTAGCAAACACCAGACAGAGAATTTAGGAGGTGGACCAACAGATAGAGGCGTCTCGGAGAGCTGGCTGACAACCAAGAACCTCCAGTGTAAGCTGACAATGAATACAGATGGCTCTACCTTTTGTTTATGTTGTAGATAGAGCAGCAAGGAGACAAGATGGAGTCCACGAGAGATCGCTATCAGTCTGCAATGGAGGAGAATAAACTTCAAGCTCTAAAACTGGAAGAGTTAGAAAGGTAAGTGATCTGTAAGATGGAGGTGCCGGGTATCAGTACTCTGCCTACTGCGAGACCCGACCTATGAGCATCAGAGAGGACCCCTGTGTCCTATACGGCCCCCCCAACCTGCACCAGATATGACACAGACCCAGCAAGGGTGTTGCACACTTGCCCGCATGGCTAAACTGTACATGATGCTCTTCTGGTAAAGGAGACTGGACGACTCTGGAGCTCAGAATCGGGAACTTCTACAAGTCGTGGCCAAACGAGAAGAGACTATTCGTCAGAACCAGCTGCGCCTGGAGGAGAAAACCCGGGAGTGCACGTCTCTATCTCGCCAGTTGGAGACGGCCATTGAGGATTCCCGTAGACAGGCAAGTAGGGACACTTACAACTGTTCACCCGGCACCTGTGCTTGGTTTGTACTCTTGGCGCTGCAGAGCCGTTCAGTGCACCTTCCTGCCTATTTGTTTTACATCTATCACCCCCTTCTCTGGCTCCTGTAAAGCCAAAGCTGTCAATCAAGGATGAGGAGGGCTGAGATGGAGTGGAAAACAAGGTGGAGCGAAAGCGCACTGAACTGTTTGGCCACACCAAGGGTGCACTGATCATCTGTGCTTGGTTTGATCAGTCATTTTTTGCAGTCATACTCCCTTTCAAAATCTGTGCACCTTGCATTCGGGCTTTAGGGCAGACATATTCATCATAAGCACCCTTTTTAGCTTTATATGGGTGAACAGGGGCCTATGGTTACTTTATGCATATGGGCTATGAATATATACAAGGGGAGTAAGGTGTCGGCACTGCATTGAGCAATCCATATAGAAGATAGCAGTGGCATATCATTTTCTAAGCCCTAATGGAAAACCCTACATACTTTTTTTTTTAGGTAGAGCAGACCAGGGAGCGAGCCTCATCCAAAGAGAGTGTAACTCAATCCAAAATCCTGGACCTAGAGACGCAACTGAGCAGAACCAAAACGGAAGTAAACCAATTCCGCCGCAGCAAAGAAGACGTAAGTTGTGTGTTCAGCATAATGTGAATGTCACAAAGGTGGTGGTCTGCGGACCACCAGTGTCTACGAGGAGCCCTAACCGCAGTGCTGTGGCCATACAAAATGGATAAATGACCATCTAAAGTGTACGGGGGTATCCTAAGCTCTGCAACAACGCAGGTGGAAAAGAGTCGGTGATGTTGCATTTCAACATGTCTGATCCTCTTTTACATTGGAGACGTGTATGTGTCAAGACATTTATGGCATATCCTATAGATCTATAATAATTCTAGAATTATTATTGGACTATTTTCCTTTTGAACACATTTTTTGAGGTGTGCGAACCTTTGATACTTTTCTGATATCCTATAGATCTGCTATAAATGTCTAAGATTGGAACATCCCTATAAAGGAGTTACACCCGGTTAGGAAAAAAATGATGCAGTTTCTGGAAGAAACAAGCCACCTCGGTCAATCTGTTGTCTGGTTTTGCAGCACAGATACATTGAAGTAAATGGGACTAAGTTGCAGTACCACACTAAACCTGTGGACATGTGTGGCACCATTGTCAGAAGAAGGCAGTCATGTATTTGTAATGGGTGGACCTCTTAAGTGGATGAATTTGGGAAGAATAGCTGACAGCCAATTGTGAATGTTCAGCAGACCGCTATCCTGTGTTTATGGGCAGTTTTACTCTCGTAGTCTCTTTGTGGTATGTTCTCCGCTGCAGACAGGCCGCGTTGATCGATGCAGCGGTATTTATGTTGAGTGAGAGCCGGATATTTCACTCTTTAAATCGCAAAAGGGTAAAACTCGAACCGACGTCCGCAGCATAAATTGTTATTTTTTGGGACGTTTTTAGCTACGTGTCCATGTAATTTCTTAAACTCTCCCACACTATGCCAACACTGTAAAATGCAGACCGTGGAAAATCCACATGGAATGTACATTTTTAAAAGGGATTGTCCTGTGAAAACTAGCAGGAAAGGTGAATACTTGCTAATCAGTGGGTGTGCGACCATCACAACGGGACAGAGTGGAGCGGCAGTGCGCACGCTCGGCCACCGCTGCAGCCACTTCATCTAGCTCCTTTATAAGAAGGGACACCTGTGATTTGATGGGTCGATAAAGATTATGGGTAATTATAAGATCCCGTGCATCTATGGCAGATGCTGACTATGGGATTTACAGGGCCTTATTTCTTATGTGAATCTTTAGCCCTTTTCAGTTTCAATGAGACCATAGCAAAGATTTCATTTAACCCTTTGTGATCCTGACCCCTCTCCCTCTTCCTATCCCTCTTTACCGTATGGCTGGTGCAGTGGAGACAGTACTGGAAGGTGACAACCTGTGTGCTGTATACGAGCCGTACCTGGTGTTCCTATAGATGTTTGCTGTGTGCAGTGGTTTTTGGTTTATTTTTTGAGGTTTTGGCTCATTTACAAGATCCCATTGTGATACCTCTTCTCCTGTCCAGGCTGAGCGACGCTTTCAGAGTCGCTTACAGGATCTAAAAGACCGACTGGAACAGTCCGAAAGCACCAACCGCAGCATGCAGAACTACGTCCAGTTCCTGAAATCCTCATATAACAATGTTTTTGGGGAGGCCGCTTTATCCAGCTCCCCGATCCGTCCTCGCACCCCTCTGTGAAGAAGTCTAAACCTCATCAAAGGGGTCGGATGGAATGGAAAGCACGACGGTCCCGCGAATCGGGTGAGATCTGTACAGTCCATGGATCACAGGACATCGTCTAAAGAACAAACTCCGGGGCTCAAAGTCAGACTAGAAACCCTCCTAATTTACATACGAGTTGAATTTTTTTATATTTCTCCTTTTATGTGTGTAAATCCAGGCCTTCAGCACTCGGCGGTTTTCATTCACTACTGTCCACGCTGAACATATGATCTCGTGTAACAAGGTAAAGGTGTTATCTGAGCACCAGATTTCAGCTTTTTTTATTTTATGGCAATTACAAAATTGAAGAAGAGATCTGATCAGTTAGAGGAATTAATACAGGAAGGTCGCTGTACACTGTCTGAAGGGTTTTTCTCATTAATTGGGGTCCTGGGACCATACTCCCCATATTTCTCATTCCAAGGGGGGTTTAAAGCTCAGGCCAATGGCGTTTTTAGAATGTTTTTTTTCACATCTATAATCTTCATCAGTTGTCTTGATTTTTAACTCTGATGCTACCCGAAAACCATCAACAAGCAGGGGAGCTGCAGATCGGAAGGCGTAATGAGCCGGCTTCACCCATGGGTCATTCACCATCTGCGTATGGAGCGGCCCGTGGGTCTCCTGACTCGCATAAGCATATATGGCACTGTCGCGTTTGGGGCCGTACTTAAACACTGAAGGTCGGACGTGTAGAGTCGGCCTCATGGCATTGTCCATGGTTGTCCTGTGAATATCTAGTTCTGCAGGATTACTGTCTTCTGATTGAGGCTGTTACCAGATTCACTAATAGGCCACACAAAGCCACTGTGAATATTTAAAGAAACTAATCAGGTGTCCTTAAAGGGATCTCCGCTTTGTACATTCATTCAGGAGTCCTGTAACAATCAAAGTCTTCTCTGCTGAGAACCCCAGTGATCGCTGCAGAAATCTAGCAAGAAGTCTTTAGTTTCCCTACAGCGACACTACAGGACAAGTGAAGCATTACACGCACAGGTTGTCTGTGTGATACAGGACAGGACTGGTCCTCTAGAGCGAGACACCCACCGCTCTCCACCGGTCAGGAGATTGGGATCATGAACACAGGCCTTTCCTCTAATACCTTATGGGGTAAAGGGACTGGACACCCCATACAGGCTAAATGCCAAGCCCCCAGGACAATTTTACTGGGTTTGCATTGTGTTTTATACCTTTTTTTTTTTTTTTTTGCTATTATTTATGAAAAGTGTTACAATAATGATTTATATTCACATTTGCTGTGTTAACCACAAAACCGGACATGCGGCAATAAACTATTTTGTATGAATTGTAACACAAGTGAATATTTGCTTTTTTTTGAGTAGCAGATTATCAGGATGTTCTCTTTTTTTGATCTATGGCTGTCTGGATAATGGAGAATATTTCATAACACGGCTCAGATCGGCTATCACCGACGGCCGTGGGTCAGACTGTTACCTGGACAGGGCAGATACAGAGATATCAGTCACTCCATCACATTCCCATTAGTGTCACACGCTGGTATACCGTCTGGTGGGAACACATTACACACAGTTTTAAATCAGCACAAATCTGTTTAATCATAAATAAAAAAAAAATTCTAAAACAACCAAAGAAATAAGTAAAACTTTTATGACTTCACACTTAAAGGGGTTGTCCAAGGCTTAGATACTGGTGACTTTCCCTTAGGATAGGAGCTAGGTTACTACACCGTGTACTGAGCTACTGTATCTGATAACAGCTGATCGTGGCGGTACCAGGCGTTGAACCACCGCCGTTCTGATACTGATCATCTATCCTTCAGATATCAAAGTCCTGGACAATCCCTTTAAAGATATTGCAAAAGTAATATAATCACTGCAAATTATTGATGAAGCCTGTATTAAGACTTGAGTGTGGTATTTAGGACGTCATTAATGAAAGTTACCTAAATTTTAGGCACCGCGGCTGGCCAGTGCCATGCATAGGATGTCCTCAGAGGAAAATTGGCTTCCACATCTATTAAAGGGATTGTCTGGTTTTTCAAAAAGAGCATCTCTTACGAAGGAGACCATTGCTGCAGAGATGCAGCACCAATGATGTTGTACCCAGAGACTTACCCCCAATTTTAAATGCAGATTCGAAACTATATGTGCAAAAAACTTTGACTAATTACAAATGAAAAATTTTTGCTAATTAAAATCAGTGAAGTTGAACCAGGTGAGGACTGCCATGTCGAGGCCTTCCAACCAACTCATTTGGTGATATCCCTTTAATACGACCACAGGAGTCACTTGTGCGTCACTACCTGGATTTAACAAATAACTGTAACCTTGTGGGGCAGAGTAAAAAACGTTTCGACTCTGATCAATGATGTGAAGCCCTTAAAGCACAGAAATGTCCCAATATCATGTCCTCAAGTGTCATCTCATGGTGACGTTGGGTGGTCCTGAATGGCGTTGGTCATCCTCTGGTACCAGGGCTTGATCTTGGTGTTTGCCATCATATCATCAAATGACTGTAGACCTTCCATGACTCTCAGGACCCCATAAACAGCCTGCAGGGAAGAAGAAGAGGGTCCCCAGGCTGAAAGCATTAGTTACCCCCACAAAGAACATATTTAATTAAGGTCACCATACATATTAGACTTATGTCGGCCGATATCAGCTAACAGTCTAATGTAGATGGGGGGCCTCCAGACTCTCCCCCAACAGAAGAGAAGAGACAGGCATGTCGGATTTCTAACGTCTAATCCTTTTGTGTGCCAGAAGAAAAGCCGCTACCAGAGGGGAGTCTGGCAGCAACTTTCTCAAAGAGATGAATGATCGTTCCGCTGACAGCCACCTGACTGCTATCGAATGTGAATGGGGGCCTTTGAGTAAGGGACAGAAGTTGGTCTTACCAGATCTGCCAGATTTGGTTGTGAGCCTCCCAGGAATTTTCTATGTTTTCCCACAGCTGCCACCCAGGTATTGGCGGCTCTGTACAGATCCTGACGGACATCATCTTGTAGGTTGTGTCTGCGAGGAGATAAAAGTAATTCAAGGGTCTTAGCATTCTCTGTGCTCCCAGCAAAAATGTGTAAGCCCCAATTGACCGGATGAGGCCATAGAGAATCCTTTTGGCCTCAATCTGATGGGTAACCAGCGGCATATCATTTAACTGCACAGGAAAGTGAAGTACATAGTGGGTTCCTTCTGTACTAGGAAGCACAAAAAAAAAGCCGTATACAACCTTTTCACAGTGGGTCTCGATGAGTGAAGGAAGCCACGGTATGGCCTGTATTGCACACTTGAAGTCCAATGATAGGCTTAAATGTAATATATACAGTGTATAACCACCTCACCTCTGCAAATAAGGGTGCAGCAGTGGAGGCAGATGTTATTCCTTATTAAAGGGGTTGTTTCCTGAAGACCTAATGGGGCATAAGGATATCAAAGAAGGGGGGAAGTCCTCCTATAAAACAGAACTGAGATGCTCCTGTTCTGGCGATCTTGAACTGCATTGTATCTCAAAGCCGGTCATGTAATTCCACACTTCTCCTAGAGTGGGCGCTGCAGGAAAATACCTGACTGGCCACAGCTTCCCCTAGAAAAATCTGCAGTGCGCGAGGAACGGGACCCAGGGCAATCAGAGGATTGATGACCGATTGATAAGAGTGCTGAATATGTAACACACACCTGCTCTTTAGTCTTTTGCCAATAAAAAACATAGCGGTTGCACCCATGTATTTGGCGAAGATGCCTTCCACTGAACCAAAGTTCCCTTCACGAACAATGTAGTCAAATGAGGCCAGTGCCTCTCCGGGGGTCCGGTAAACATTAGGAGAGATGAGATGAACCAGCCAGTCATCTGCCCACTGACGCCATTTCATTTCCTCCCTGCAAGAAAGAAAGATTTCTGACGTCTTACCTAGAACAGCAGAACTGTGATGGCGGCTACAGCGTTACTCTAGGGGCCCCATGCCTGGCACATATGGGCACTGCTATATAACCAACACAGTCTCATGGCCGCTGATTACACACAGCCAGGTTGTGTTTGCTCTGACAATTTCTAACACTCACTTCTGGGACTCTTTGGACTCGTACAGACGCTGTGTCTCCTGTTCGTTCAGCATGAGCCAGTATCGGTTCTGGTACTCGGTCACCTCCTTCCCTTTCTCATTCGTCACCTTTATACCCGGATAGTAAGATATAATCTCCTCCAGGCTTTTCCTTCATTAAGATAAAAATACTGACAAGTAAAAAAAAAAAAAAAAGAAAAGAAAAATTCATGAAGAAAACACAAAGCTGACATGACGTTTTGCAACTGGGAACTATTAGTCCCTCTGTTCTTACCCAGACACGAGGAAAGTTTTCACTGCGCTGATGATCACTGAGGAGTCGTTTAATTGCTGATGGAAAAACGAATGAATAAGTGATGAAAACGTGCTGCCCCCCTCCCAAAGTGACCACTGACAGTCATAAGATATGGTGCCTTGTACACTACACAGACCAAAAGAATATGGCCGGCACTCAAAGGGCAGAACGCCCCTGCAATGCTCCTACCAATGGCGCTGCCTTACGAAAATGGCAATTTATTTTTTTAAAAACATGTAATGGGAAAAATCCTCTTAGGGCAAGTTCACACGGCATCATTTAGACACTGAGTTTTCCAAGGCGAAGCTGCATTTTCTTAAATTGGCTGCATCTTCATTCTTGTAGTGGCTTTAAGGCTATATGCCCACGATGAGGAGCCGCTGTGGGTTTGATGCTGAGTGTTTATGCAGCGTCAAACCCGCAGCGGCCAGATGTTACAGCACAGTGGATGGGATTTCCAGAAATCCCATGTCCACTATGCATCTCCGTACACCCGCAGAAACTGACATGCAGTGCGTCTTTCAGACCCGCAACATGTCAATTTCCCTTGCTTGTGAGAAAAAAAAATTGCAGCCGCTCATTTGCATAATGAGGGCGGAAGCTGCTCGACTGTTCCGTAGCGTCAGGGCCACAGCAGCTCTAGATCGTGGGCACATACCCTAACTCTATACTCTCATTATAGATAGTGTGCAGCTTCCCAGGGAAAGCCGCCCAAAGAGTCAGCATGTCACTTCTTTTAACAGCTTCGCGGTTGACAAACTCTGAAGTGGCTAAAAGAAGTGACATAAAACTGAACTTGTGCACAGCGACATTGTTTTGACATTACTGTGCACCATGTCCATTTTAAGGGGAGCTTTTTCATGCAAAATCTGCCTGAAAAAGACGCTGTGTGCACACACCCTTAGGCTGAACTTGGACTGTGAAAGACGACATATTAATGCATCCTGTGTACAAACCGTGGTGTCCGGACTGGCTGTGGGTCTCCTAACCCAAACTCAACAGCTTTATATAAGCCAATGAGGCATGTGAGTTTGCAGACAGTCTGGAAAATAAGTTTCATGCAGGAACATATAAATGCAGCCTTACATTATATGTTTGGCACATGCGCCAGCATATGTACATCAAATCCATGGCTTCTCAAACACCGGATGGGAGTCCACGAGGGGCTGTTGTAGCCTTCATTGAGCTTCATATTTCATACAGAGTCACCATGTTTCCCTGCTCGTGCAGGCGCTCACGTGACAGTGCTGAGAAAAGCCACTTACCAATGTGGAAGCAGCATTGGTGATGAGAATGGGGACTTTTCTGTAGCTGGAGAACTTAATCTCTTTTCGGAGGACGGGGTTCACCTCCACAATCTCATAGGGCAGCTGGTGGTAATCGAGGAACGCGCGGACCTTACTGCAGAAGGGGCACGTCTTGTACTGGTAAAGTGTGAGCTGTAGACCTCCGGAGTCCTGAGAAAAGACAATATTAGATTAACAGTTGCACATACTGCATGGGTAGCACAGATCATCCTTAAAGGGTTATTCCCAAAACTGCTAGCTGTGCCCTGATCGCTGGAGCTCCGACCATTGGGACCCCCAGAGATACTGAACACGGAGCCTCGTCCTCAGAACAGCGATGGTGCACATGCCCGACCTGTGGTCCATTCACTATACATGGGACTGCTGGGGAATGCTGAGCGCAGCGCTCCCGTAGACGATGAATGGAGCAGACGTCGGGGATGTGCAGCATCGCTGTTCTCAGTATTCCTGGGGGTCCTGATGGTCGGACCTCTAGCGATCAGGGCACAGCTTTCAATTTTGGGATGGGAATGATTCTTCATTGAATGACCTCAACCTGACCTTTATAAATACAGAGAATATATCAGTTCATGTAGTGTGTATGAGGTCTGATTCTCCCCCCATAGCAGTAGGATGGGACGGTCCTGTGGGGCAATCAGTGTCTTATTCAGGTTCCCATACACAGCACATGCACACCCGGCAGAGCGGAGCATACATGAGTACCACCAGCGCCCACACCCGGGACCAGGAAACGTCAGGAGCCGGGATGGGGGTATAATGTACCAGGCAATAGCTAGAAAAGCAATTCCCCAGCACTGTATGGAGGATTTCTATGACTTTCCTATAACATCTTCTCATACCTGCGCCTCGTCCTCCGCTCTCTCCTCCTCTAAGGAATATTTTAGGGTCTGTATCACCCCAACTGCACCCCCGAAGGCAAACAGCAGCCCCCACATCTTCCTGCCCCCTCTCCCTGCCTCCTGCCATATCCCAGCAGCCCTGTACCCGCGCCAGGAGCTGTACTGGAAACAGACCCAGCTCTGCTGTGCGGTCAGGGGCACAAAACCCCCCTTTATATGGCTCACTGGGTAAGAAAACCGGCTAAAGCTCCTGACCCCGGCTCCACTGCCTCTAACTACCGCCCCAACCCCCATCTGCCCCGCTAGTCGCCATGACAGCCTGCCCAACTCCCGGACCCTGTGCGCCGCCATCTTGCCCACTTCAAAGAACCCCACCCCTTCCTCAGTAGAAGAAAAAAAGCGAACCAATCAGAATGCGGAACGCACCATACGTCACAGCCGGCAGCGGTATATAAGGATGTAGTCACATGACTAGCAGTCACATGACGAGGTGGCTGTGATCATGTCGGGACCTAACGGGGATCCGCAGGTTCCTCTGGGCGAAGTGTCCGCGGAGGAAGGTGAGCCTGTACCTGCTTAGTAACCCGCTGCTCGTCTCCTGCTGGGAGTTGTAGTTGTACAATGCCTGCTTATACGTGCCACTGGCAGCCTGGCCATGTCCTGTTTACCCATAAACACCCTCCTGTAATGCAGGCTGCAGGTCTGGTTCCAGGCTGGCACACACTGGTTGGGGGGGGGGGGGGGGGGTTGTGTTGTTTTTTTTTTTTTTTAAACATCTTCTCTTGCTTATTTTTCAGACTACGCCGCCTTGGACTTTATGTTGGACCAGATCAACTTCTGCTTGGATCACTTGGAGGAGAAAAATGATCTCCTGCACGCTCAGCTTCAGGATCTTCTAGAATCCAACCGTCAGGCCCGACGTGACTTCCAAGAACAGCTACATCGGAATGGACCGAGTGGGCCGTCGCAGCAGAGTGAAGGGGTATAACCTCCATACAATACCAGCGAGCGTCCTGTATTTCTACAACATGGCAGTTTCTTGCCCGAATAGACTGAAGACCCTAATTTATTACATATAATGTAGAAAATTTTCTGAACATGTTTTTCTTAGGGCTGCCTCTAGGGGGCGCTATATGGTAGTACAATGTTGTAATACTGTTATCTGTGAAGGGGGGGCCCTTACTATTCTTAAAGCATTTTAACATATGGCCGGTTTCATTTAGGCTTTTTTTTTTTTTTTTTTTTTAAAGTGAAGCTGTGGATTCAGATCATGGGGTGTTACGATCAGTCGCAGTGGATGCAACTGGGCCCATGCAGCAGGGGGGGGGGGGGGGGGGGGGGGGGGGGCTAGCTGACACCAGCACATCTTTCTATTGGATGTGCGTCAGAAGACACACATTCTGCTGAAATATATTATGGTGCAGGGACCTACCAGTTCCTTGCACTGCGATACACACTGCTAACCAATCAGAGGCCGGCAGCTGACTTCTGCATGCCCATCACGGGCGGCTCATAGGTGTGGCAGTCATGGCAAGCACATGACATCAGTGCCAAGTCAGCTACTGGCTTCTGCACAGGCTTTAGCAGTGGATGCTGCACGGCGGGGGAACAGAGAAAGGTAAGAAGAATCTTACTACATAAAGAGCTTAATGTTGAGGTGAGTCAGAGAAAAACATCAGCTGACGTTGTACCGTATATACTAGAGAATAAGCCGACTTTTTCAGCACATTTTGTCCTGAAAAAGCCCCCCCCTCCCTCGGCTTATACTCAGTATATACATTCCAGTGGGGGGGTAGCCCCTGCTATAGATACGCGTGTCCGCTGCTAAAGGTAAATGAATATTCACTCTTCTCCACGCCCATGGGAGTGGAGAAAAGTGAATATGCATTTTCTTTAACAGCAGGCACAGAGGAGCACTGAGCTGTGATTGACAGTGCCCGCTATTAAAGAAAATGCATATTCACCCCTCTCCACGCACATAGTCCCGGCGGGGAGAGGAGTGAATATCCCCTCAGCTCACCTCGGCGTCTGAAGGCGCATGGCAGTGATGTCATGCGTTGCTCAGATGCTGGCATCAGCTGCTGATATACAGGACGCAGCAGATGTGAGGAAGGAAGGGGAGTATAAGTGTTTATTTTTTTTCATGTGTGCCATACATACCAGGACTGAGGATGAGGGGGCCATGCATAACAGGATTCAGGATGAGAGGCCATGCATACGTCTACTTCAGTAGGCCAGAGGAGCATCATACAGAGAGATTCATATTCTCTGAAACAAGGCCAAGAAAGGAAAAATTCTGCCACGTTATGTAAACTTTTGAACACAACTGTATAAGGGGTTGTCCAACTTGACATAAAAAAAAAAAGTGGTAACCTGAATGATCAGCCTCCTCTCCAGCACTGGTGCATTTTGGGTAAGCCCTATGATCCTTACTTCCCCAGCCCACAGAAACTAACTACTTAACCAATCATTTGCCTGATGGACAGCACTGCAGGGGGAAGTAAAGACTTGGAGCAGCGGTAGTTGGGGATAGAGGAAGAAAAAAAAAAAACAAAAAAAACACCCTTTGGTGAAGGAGGTCAAGGTTGAATCCAAACCAAAGAGGCCTCTTACTTGGCCACATAAAGTGTTCCGCTTTGCACTGATGAGGGGCAAACACCCCAAATAACACCCGATATCTGTAAATGGAGTGCCTGGTTTTGCTTGTTATCCAAACTCATATGGCAAAGCTTGGTACAAGGTCACTATTGACTTTTTGGGATTACTACACCCAATAGGTTGCACTAGAGTTCTTGTTCTCCTAGTCTTTGAAGAGGATATTTGCATATTTAAATTCCCAGAGGAGCATTGCGTGGCCTATAAGTCTCCTTACACCAACTTGGTGCTCTGCACATGAAGAAACATGATCCCCTTAAGACCCACTTTAAAGCAGTTATATCAGTCTCCTACGGACTCCAAGCTAAAACAAATTTCACAGCCTGCAGGATGAGCAAATACTTATCTGGTTTCCCCCTCCTAGTGGCAGCAGCTGTAACCCAAAGGTATTCTCCCAATGGTACAGACAAGAAATGCATCTCATATAGCATGAAAGTGTTGACTCAACCCAACAATGCAGCAATTAGGCCAAGGGTTGGGCTTCGCTATCAGGTCATCACTGGGAAAAGCTGAAAGTAGCCCAACCATGTGTGGCTGAATTGTCCAGCACAATTCACATTAGGAGACACTCTAATGGCACATACAGCTGTTTTCTTGATGGGATGGTCTCTTTGTTAAAGGGTCCTGTGATTATAGCGACTGTCACTGGGACCCTAACCCTATAAGACAGCTGATACAAGATCAGTTCCATTGCAGTATCATAACGGGAGAGGGACAGATATATATATATATTATATATATATATCTGCCCTCCTTGATGGATAATGGATGGTGGTTGTGATATGTAGTTATTCTTGTAGGTCCCAAACAAGTTTAAAAAAAAATAGCAGTAAGAAATATTAGGAAGAGAATTAACCACATAAGACAGGGGGTAGAAGTTAACATCACACTTTTAATTGAAATCTAAGTCATAATCGTAACAAATGAGATCATGGTGGAAGTGGAATTGTCCAACTCGGGCTTCCAGCTATGGCCTTTATATTCCTGACCCTACTCTAGTATACAATGACAGTCAGGACCATGTGAACAGATGCAGCAGTGACGGCCTCTGCAGAGTCTATTGTGCCAGATCAGGAGCACTCGGATTTGTTTTAGTGCCTTAAAGGCCGCCTGTATGTCAGGGAATTGCCTAACTAGCTATTACATAATCTGTAGACTGATAATACACAGCTTTTACAGCCGCTTGTCCCCACTACTCTATAAAGTACAGGGTGCTCTAAACAGCAAGCAATATTCCTCAGGATTCACAGCGGATTATTATGCACTGTGCATTTCTGAAGCCAATCTTATACCGCACCAAAGAATCAGAAATAAAAAAAAAAAATAAAATACAATTATTCAAAGCCCATCGGCATCTCTGCAAAAATCCCAGATTTAAAAATAAATAAAAAATCCAACCATTTTGAGCGTAGTGCACCTGTGCAGACCGACTTGTTTGTCTGTGTGGTAAGACGACAAAGCAACCTTGTGTAGTCCGGTCAGTCAGTCGTGTGTTTCTTCACTCCCTGCCTCCCAATTTTGACCATACATCAACTCTTGTCACCATGGAGACACATCAGTCTGCACCAGAGCTGAGTGCACAAAATAGCAGGACTTTATGGTTCTTTTTTAATTACTCCCACTTGTAAAATAAGCTGTATCAATCAGATTCTGCCTGTAAGGGGTGAATATAGTTTTGACATTTTGAACCGTAGAAACTTTCCCTTTCAGATAACCAAGGCCACTCATTTGCGCTCTCTGACGCAATCCTTCCTCAAACTACCTAGATGCTCTGGTCACGGCATCGTATGGGGTTAGACAGTTGGGATCAGAGTCACTTCTGATCTCAGCCGCTTCAGTGAGATGTCATCTATACATCACAACAACAGATGAGCTAATCGCTTCCTGCAGCCCCAGGCCTTGATCCAGGTCAGGATCTGCGCTATATGCATTACCTTTCGGGTTCCCCGGGGCTGTGTTTAAATTTAATGGCCTGGCGTGATATCTGTGAGGTGCACAGGTAACGACGTGCCAGCCTGGCGAATCATAAGCCAATCTGCAAGAACCTTCACACAGCTCCTGGCCAGGGGCAGAGAGCACGGACCTGGACCTGGGGTTGAGCCAAGCGATCTGCTCATCTCTAATCACAGCTGAAACCCGCCAGCCACTGCGCGTCCATTTTCAGCAATGCCCTGCCACAATGGACACAGTTACATCCTGTTGCAGGAAGGGGGTTAAGTAATTGCTGTTTATGCGTATCCCTAATAGTCAAACATGAATCTATAGGTTTTAAAGGAGTCATTGACTGCTTGCCAGATGCAGATGCTGCCGCTTACATAGTAAAAGAACCAGGATGACTACATGACTATATGGTGTACTATACTTCTGTGATCCTAGCTACTCAGGCTCGATATAGGAGTGACGTTCTTCCTGTAGAGAACACGTACACCCGGTCATTACTATGGAGCACAATCACTAGACGGCTGATAGATGGGAGCTCTGTCCTATCCTGGCTGCACGCAGCAGCGCCTAGCCTCAGCCTAGGGCAGCGCAGCAGCGCCTAGCCTCAGCCTAGGGCAGCGCAGCAGCGCCTAGCCTCAGCCTAGGGCAGCGCAGCAGCGCCTAGCCTCAGCCTAGGGCAGCGCAGCAGCGCCTAGCCTCAGCCTAGGGCAGCGCAGCAGCGCCTAGCCTCAGCCTAGGGCAGCGCAGCAGCGCCTAGCCTCAGCCTAGGGCAGCGCAGCAGCGCCTAGCCTCAGCCTAGGGCAGCGCAGCAGCGCCTAGCCTCAGCCTAGGGCAGCGCAGCAGCGCCTAGCCTCAGCCTAGGGCAGCGCAGCAGCGCCTAGCCTCAGCCTAGGGCAGCGCAGCAGCGCCTAGCCTCAGCCTAGGGCAGCGCAGCAGCGCCTAGCCTCAGCCTAGGGCAGCGCAGCAGCGCCTAGCCTCAGCCTAGGGCAGCGCAGCAGCGCCTAGCCTCAGCCTAGGGCAGCGCAGCAGCGCCTAGCCTCAGCCTAGGGCAGCGCAGCAGCGCCTAGCCTCAGCCTAGGGCAGCGCAGCAGCGCCTAGCCTCAGCCTAGGGCAGCGCAGCAGCGCCTAGCCTCAGCCTAGGGCAGCGCAGAAGCGCCTAGCCTCAGCCTAGGGCAGCGCAGAAGCGCCTAGCCTCAGCCTAGGGCAGCGCAGAAGCGCCTAGCCTCAGCCTAGGGCAGCGCAGAAGCGCCTAGCCTCAGCCTAGGGCAGCGCAGAAGCCTAAGGTTCTCAAGCGCTTGCAATATCCTACGTTGTGCTGTGTATCCTCCGTTGTGGACTCACAGGAGCAGAAACCAGAGAGACATTAGTTGACATGCAATCAATACTTTTGACCTATGGCCACACCAGTCTGGACTTAGAGAAATGGGATGTGCTGCTGGAGAAAAAAAAATGCTATCAAATTTGACTTTTTACCAAAGCTGTAGTGGGAAAAAAAACAATACAGTGCATCCTATCATCATATATAAAAATGTAAGGTTTGGGGTTAAGCTGTCCTTTAACTAAAGTGTTGCATCGCACAGGAACTTCAGCAGTTGATTATCTGACTCTGCGGAGCGAGGTCGGTCTGCAGGTCGATGACGTTTCATCGCTATAGAGAGTTTCCTCATCTTCAGCTTCGTCTTCCTTCTGGTCTAGAAACATTTCTTGATCCAGCAAAAAGCTGGAATCTTCCTCGCTCGTACCGATGACCGCATCAAAGGCGGATTCCGAGTCGCCACACTTGCTATTTACGGAGGTCCCTCCTCTGGCGTCAGGCGCACTTGCTGCTTTGATGCCACCACCTTGCAGTAGAGGGTCTGAGCCTTCATCTGTCTGATCAGCAATGGTTGCCTCACCCAGATTTCCACTTTCATCCTCCTGGACAGATAGTGTGTCTTGTAATGCCATGCAGCTCTTTTTCTCCGCTTTGGATCTCTAGAAACAAAGTGGTGCATGAATTAGTAAGGTATTAACATGGGGAGAGTCCAAACTAGACTTGTGGGAAAGACCCAGAAAAATATCCACACAAAGTGGATTAATTTAGATTCCCCAATGTACAATTCTCTATTTGCTTGGCCGAGCCAAAGCAAGTCCTTAAAAGGCCGGTTGGCAATGCCAAAAGTACCCAATTATGGCGTGTCTGGCATGGTCACCCAAAGAAACTGCAGGTGGTTTGTATGACTAGACCACCAGCACTTAATCTAAAAGAAGGATCCTCTTTTTGGCACTTTTTAAGTCCATGTGTCATCCTCCACCCCCTTAGTCTTGCATTGGTGAAAATGGACACTGTATAATGCCCAAAGTGTTCCCTGAAAGGGACGGTTGTATCTTGTGTAGGAGCAGACTGCTCCCGGTTTCCTGTTTGACAGTTCGGTCCAGCGGCCCAAACAGCACTGTACTATGCTACAAGCAGAGGCTTCAGAGCAGCGCTCACAAGCCCTTTATAAAAATGCTTCTCCTATGCCTTCATGGTTTACCATTCTTTCAGCAGAATTGCTTACATTTATGCCAATTTTCAGGTCAGGATTCCCCATCTCAGCAGATAACTCTGTGTAGGTACGTTCTCTGGCAGGATTCATGGAAAAGTAAAATGAGGCTGTTCATCAAATCTGATGAAATAGTTATATTTTCTCTCCATCAAAGCAATACAGAGCTTGGCAGAATCCAATGGATCCCATTACAAATCATCAGGGCCCATCCGGCTCCACTTGTCAATCATGTGACAGAACCGGCACATTGCTGTAGATTTATTTATATACAGAAGCAACAGTGCCGAGTCGAATGCTGCGTTCACACATCCTTGTGTCACAGTCCTGGAGTAACAAACCGGCCATGAGTCTCCCAATCCAAACAGCCTCATAAGCATATATGAGACGGTCAAGGTCAGGAGACCGCGGTCGGTCCATGCATCACGACACATGGATGTGTGAATCCTTCCTAAACTGGAAATAGAAGACTAAAAAGACTAATAATCTGTAGTTAGGATTATCAAGTGCTATGTGCAATGGAGGAAGTATTCTGCGTTACCAGTACGCTCTAACGACTGCGCAAAAGCTATTAATTCAGGAAGCAGATGTAGAGCGCCGTACGGTGGGAGGGACGTAAGCAAGAGGAAAGATGATCCGAAAAGCCATGTGATGACATACGACACACAGTGATCTAGAACAACAGCTAAGGACACTCAATAGGGTGTTCATGTGACAGCAGAGACAAGAGAGCGGGTGGAACAAAACAACAGAAGCCAGGCCATGCAACAGGAGAAGGGTCTAACCTGGACGTTCTGAAAATGCACCAGGGACTTGCAGTGTGTGAGCCGAGCAGCAGAGTCACTAGGATAGAATTTGTGACACAGCCTGCAGAGATGACCCGCGACGGGGACCATATAATCCAGGCCTGCGAAACGGGAGGGCAAATCACAGAATGGATATCAAAAGGGGGAAACACAAAATAGAGAACAGAGCAGAGAGCATGATGGAGGGAACCGGAGCAGGGGTATGACAGGATGGATGGAGGCGTCACAGACAACAAATGCACAGAATTAAGAGCTGGTGGTAGAGAACAGTGGTAGAGGATAGTTCCAGCGGGAAACGAGCAGACGATAGGAGGACGTTGTCTGGAAGCGTAGGGAAGGAAGCCATGTGGATAATGGAACGCTTCCCTGGATAAAGCTCGCTCTGAACCTCCAATCCCGGGATGCTTACACCCAGGAATAGGTCTGCGACTCACCATAGGCCGTATCTGCCTTGTATTCTTCTTCTTCGTGATCGGAAATATTGTCCTCTACCTTTTCCTGTAAGAAAACAGCTTGCTCAGCTATGCGCTTATTCAAATTGGTTAATAGCAATACAATATGGATGTGACTAAAACAAAAATGTTTTAAACGACCCTTTAGTATTTAGCCAAACCCCATTAGGTCACAGGGACATCAGATGGGATTCATGCCACCGTGGATAACATGATCCTCTTCGGTCTTTACTCCTCTTTGGTCAGACCTCATCTGGAATACTGTGTACAGTTTTGGGCACCACATTTTAAAAAAGACATCGACAAACTGGAACAAGTTCAGAGAAGAGCGACCAGAATGGTGACTGGTCTGCAAACCATGTCCTATGAGGAACGGTTGCAGGATTTGGGAATGTTTAGCTTGCAAAAAAGAAGACTGAGAGGAGACTTAATAACTGTCTACAAATATGTCAAGGGCTGTCACATTGTAGAAGGATCATCTTTATTCTCATTTGCACAAGGAAAGACTAGAAGCAACGGGATGAAACTAAATGGGAGGAGACACAGATTAGATATTAGAAAAAACTTTTTGACAGTTAGGGTGATTAATGAGTGGAACAGGCTGCCACGAGAGGTGGTGAGTTCCCCTTCAATGGACGTCTTCAAACAGAGGCTGGACAGACATCTGTCTGAGATGATTTAGTGAATCCTGCTTTGAGCAGGGGGTTGGACCAGATGACCCAGGAGGTCCCTTCCAACTCTACCATTCTATGATTCTATGATCAGAGACTCATTTGATGTAATAGTGGAGGGTTTGCCCAGGAAATTATTAAGTGACATAACCTCAGAGAGAAATATTCCAGAATTCTTTTTGTCATCCATTGTCAGTATACTGAATGCTAGTAAAAAGGACGGACACTGTTGTACCTGCATCACCGACTCTGGTTCGGCCGACAACTAATCTTCCCAACCCCTCAGCTTAACAAGCTGCTGCCAGACACCCCTGCCACTGGCTGACCACCCTCAATAACAACAACAACAAAAAAAATCGGCACGTTCAGATTTGACAAGTCGGGTCCTTCTTTGACCCTGATGTCTGCAGGGAGAGTTGGGATCCCCTTTCATAAAATGGTCATTCATCCAGTTCATCTATTGTGTATAGGCTTCTTAAGTGATGCTAAATCCACAGCAGTGGTTTACAATCTATGGCTCACTTTCTTGTCTAGATACTACAACTCCCATCATGCCAAAACAGGTGCAAGCTGAGAGTTTAATAGGTGGGAAACTAGACAAACCAGAGATCGACAGTAAGGAATATAACCTTAAGGTTGTGCTGGCGAGTCCCACACAAGGACACATGTCTGTTAAAGAGGAGATTTCTATTCTTTTTACCAGGAGACATTCTGTGTCCTCAGAAATGTCATCAGCGCTGATGCCCTCTTCATCATCATCGCCATCATCCTCATCCTCCTCAAAACAACCTACGGCGTCCACTGTGATCAGCTCCTCCGACTCCTCTGGACTCCATGTTTCTTTTTCACGAAGCTTCACATGTAAAAGATCGCAAGTAAGAAATTAGTAAACAATATAATGTAGGGAGAAAAAAATGCTGCACACGTGGCATTTTACCTCTTGAGACTTCTGCTTGTGCTCGGGAGACTTCATGTGCTCCACAAACTTGCGAGGAGTCTTGAAGTGGCGACTGCAGACGCTGCAGAATGGCCTCAAGGACCGTTTAGCCATCTAAAAGAAGAGAAATCCTGTTCAATATGGATTCGTGTACCAACACACAGTATGACTGATAGCAGCATTCAGAGGACACCGCCTTTCCCAGGTCCCATTAGAGGAGCTGCAGAAGGGTTACGCTCTCTTCAGTCTTGGCCAACCACGACCACGTGGCTGCATAGTTTTCATGGCTGTCCGAACAGCCTCTGCACCACTTCTTTCTATAGGCCCTAGTAGGTCAGATAAACGTCTTATAGACCCTATTCTATGAGCCAGAATGAAGAACAGCTACACATCAGTAGCTTCCACTATGGGGGTCCGAACCCACCCACGTATTTCATAATACAGTCCCCCTGTGTTTGCCCCTGCAGATGAAACATGGCCAGAGGCTACTTTCCCCAGTGATCAGCGAATCTTTGGGTCGTCTTCATGAAGGGGACCCCTTTACGTCATTACATTCAGCAATACTCTGAGATATCTGTACTGTAACCCATCAGTCCTCCATGTTGTAAATGGACCATTTAGGAGCACTCAGACCCCTTTGGGGGCCTTCGTTCTAGTGACTGGTGATCGATGTTCACTGTAGGATGAACCCCACAGACCTAAATGAATACCTTGTGTTCCTGCGTCCGGCGATGTTTGATGAGGTCACAGCTGAAGTGAACCTGGCAGACGTTGCACCACCTCATCTGCTTCTTCTTACTGGAAGAGAAAGTCAATGATTATTTTTAATGGAATCAGACCCTTGCATCACTCCGCACTCATTGTGTCTTCGATGTTGGCACAGTCGTCTCTACAATCATTACGTTTAAGCCATGAAAGATGGATGTTGGGATTAATAGGGCCGATTTTCCCACGCACACAACACCTTCCCTAATCGGTGTTAGGTCACTATAAAGCGGATTAAATCCGTACCTCTATTTTTTCAATAGTTAATTCCATTCCCGAGTAATCACTTTTCTCATTCTTATTATGTAGAATGAGCCACACGTGCAGGGGGCTGGCCCCGCACCTACAGCTCTCTGGGCTCTCCCCCACTTTCTCCACTCTTTTCTTTGAGATCTACCTCCCTCACTTCATTCCCCAGGGCGGCCATGCGCAGATCGGTAGTTCGACTCCAAGCCTCATCAGGACTTGACCGGAGAGCTGCAAGTGCAAGGCCAAGCCCACTTCACTTGCAACTCATTACACCCACTTGAGAGATTAGATCACTTGGGAAGTACTAAAACCTGCTGACAGGTTCCCCTTAACAGGCTTTCTAATGATTAGGGTAGGGCCAGAAGGTGCCACGGTTTTGGCGAATTGCTGGATGATTACACAGCCGTGCGACCATTGGCCAGCTGTGGGTAGACAGAGAATCGGACGCCACACAGTCTGGCCCTACAGCTAGGTGATGGCCAAAGTAGGTCCAGCTGAAATCCTCAGTAATCAGAAGCCATCACTGTGGAAATCTGCAGGGGAAACATGTCATTACCTGTTGTCCAATGGCTCTCCGAACTAAAACTTGATCCGGCAATCACCCGAGGACCACACTGCGGTGCCCACCATTTTGCAACCATGGGTCCCCCACCAGTGACTAAGGTCTGGGCCGTGTGCGGCAGCCAGACTGTGAGGGTCTTATCCCAAAAGACAGGGTGCACCCCACCACACACTTGACAGATATGATAGGCCATGTAAGACTGGCAGAATAACCCGGCACCACTCACACATCTCTGCTGCCCACATCGCCCTGACCATCCTTTGCAGTGGGGAGTAGTGTGACCAGGCAGGCATTGCTGACATGCTGGATATCCTGGATCTTTTTGTGATGTTGTGCGGTCACCAGATGAGACTGGAAATTCTGAAATGGATATAAAGTTTACCAGTGAAGATTAGTGACCATGACATAACCTGCAGTGTCACATCACCAGGATGGGCTCCTACCTGCAGGCTGTGGTAGCTTGTTTTGCAAATATAGCAGCAGAACCTCGGTCCGCTGGGCATCGAGCTGCCAGATGTACGGCCCTTTTCGCCACATGCCGGCTGCAGAGCTGTGGTACGACTCTCACTGCGAACCTGGATGGTGACTTTCAAAGCACGGCCACCGCTTATACCCTGGTCAGGAGGAAATTGCGCATAAGACATGAAAGACGCACATGTGACACCTTTAATTGTCCGCTGCACCGACCTCTGCAGACTGTGACTGCACACTGCGCTCTTCAGCAACATCATCTGCATCTGCTGTCGTCCCTGTAACAAGACAACCCCAATGTGAATCTGTCAGAGACTAATCAAACATGGGAACCAGTAACCCAGTAGAAATCCCCCCCCCCCCTATGATGTGCAGATCGTGTCACGTTACCTTCTGCAGCGAAGCCCGCCTCATCTGTACCAGTCTCGGAGCTGTCAGAACAGACACAGTGATCAGAAATCATACTATAGAAGGACACCACTGTACATTGAATAAATACAGAATCACACATTTTATGAAAGATGGGCATTGTTCTGTAGGATCTGTCTATTCCACCTTATATACGCAATCAGAATTGGTCTCCATCTCTGGATGACTTACTGAACGGTTAGGTCTCATGTACTCTACCGTAATATGGCTCTATTTGTTAAGCCTCAATAGGCTTTCAATTCTGCAACATCCTGCCATACAGAAACCCCATAGGACAGCACACAATATGGCTATGGCCCCGCAGGGCTCTTTATGCTGCAGTACATGCGGCTCATGTCAAGTGCACAAGAGCGGACCTTCCCTTTTAAACGACTGCCATCTGTGATTTCCCCAAGTTTCCCATTTCAACACTTTCACAACCCTGCTCTGGATTGCAGCACATATCTGCACCTAGAATTACTTTATTCATACAGGACGTTAAAGAGTTGTCCACCTCTGGAGATAAAAGTATGTATTTTGAGCTAAAAACAATTTTTTTGCAATTCGGTTTCATTAGTACTTTTGCACAGTTTGTCTTTTACAGTCATTATTTCCTGGCACATTCAGCTGTAAAACTGTAGGGGACGCGGCACACAAACAAGGCTACACCGCCCTCATTCTCAGGATCGGGGATGCATCCGAGAAACACGGCATCACTTACAGAGATAGAAATATGCCTTAAACATGTCCCACCGATAAGAGGCACCAGGGTAATCTTTAGAGGGTGGGAGAGCCAAAAGCTTTGTGATCTAATATGATATGCATGAGCAGCTGTTAAGACCAGGGCACAGAATATATATGGACACATATACCGGAACCCCAGAGGAGATGGGACAATGAGGAGGAGGGTGTTACAGCAGGTTGTCAGCTCCTTTGGCATTACCTCCTTGCTCTCTTGGCTGAAGGTTCAAGTGGGTCGGTATTGCTGCATTCTGTTAGATTTTCGTTGTCTGCAATGACAAGCCAAAAGAAGAATGTTAGCCCCCTAAAGAGACCGTGGGAAAAGAAATAGTGTACAGTCACTGTTTTTCAGCCTAAAGGACCAGTAACGCCACGTACCTATACAATAATTGGGGTCTAAGGATTTGTCTAAAGGTTTAGTATGATGAGCACAAACTTTATAAGGTCCCGCACCAACGATACCTGCAAGGGAGTACTATGTGTGCATAACCCCTGGACCCCCAACACGCAGGACCAAGTATGAGCACTATCTTGTCTCAATTAACTTTTGTAAAAGTAACCTGTTAAATACCTTTAAAGCAGGAGCAGGACTGTGGACACGAATGTTAGATGAGTGATAGGACCCAAACTAGGTCAGGCCTAATGTTTGGCATATGCAATGGGAAAGCTCCAGATACCTTGTATATACTGAACATATTTATAGCCCCCATTCAGGCAAGGTATGCCAAGCTGGTACGCATCCTCTTTGTATGATAAAGAGCATAAACTATTACATATTAAGGTTATACAGTAACATAATAACATAGTTTTTAAGGTTGAAGGAAGACTAAGTCCACCTAGTTCACCCCATAGCCTAACATGTTGATCCAGAGGAAGGCAAAAAAAAAACTGTGGCAAACACTAAGCTCCACATTCCCTACTCCATACGACAATCAGACTAGTTCCCTGGATCAACGCCCTATCAAGGAATCTAGTATATATAACCTGTAATATTATACTTTTCAAGAAAGGCATCCATGCCCTTCTTAAATTTTAGTAGTGAATCAGTCATTACAACATCATGCGGCAGAGAGCTCCATAGTCTCACTGCTCTTACAGTAAAGAATCCCCGTCTGTGATTATGATTAAACCTTCTTTCCTCCAGACGTAGAAGATGCCCCCTTGTCCCTGTCTCTGGCCTCAGTAGAAAGGTCTTTGTACTGTCCCACCATATACTTGTACATAGTAATAAGATCACCCCTAAGCCTTCGTTTTTCCACAGTAAATAACCCCAAGTGTAATAACCTGTCTTGGTATTGCAGACCCCCCAGTCCTCTAATAACCTTGGTCGCTCTTCTCTGCACCCGCCCTAGTTCAGCTATGTCTTTCTTATACACCGGAGACCAGAACTGTACACAGTATTCTAAGTGTGGTCACACTAGTGACTTGTATAGAGGTAAAATGATGTTCTCCTCATGAGCATCTATGCCTCTTTTAATGCATCCCATTATTTTATCTGCCTTTGCAGGAGCAGCCTGACACTGGCCACCAGACGTGAGCTTGTCGTCCACCAATACACCCAGGTCTTTTTCAGTTACAGTTTTGCCCAGTGTTTTATAATTAAGCATATAATTATACATTTATTTCCTCTGCCCAAGTGCATTACCTTACATTTATCCCCATTAAAGCTCATTTGCCATTTATCAGCCCAAGCTTCTAGTTTACATAGATCCTCCTGTAATATAAAATTGTCCTCCTCTGTATTGATTACACTGCAGAGTTTAGTGTCATCTGCAAATATTGAAATATTACTCTGTATGCCCCCTACAAGGTCATTAATAAATATGTTAAAAAGAAGGGGGCCCAATACTGACCCCTGTGGTACCCCACTGTTAACGGAGACCCAGTCTGAGTGTTTTCCATTAATAACCACCCTTTGTTTCCTATCACTCAGCCAATTCTTAACCCACATACATATATCCCCATTGTTCTCATTTTATGTATCAACCTTTTGTGTGGAACCGTATCAAAAGCTTTTGAAAAGTCCATATACACAACATCCACTGCATTTCCTTGGTCCAGTCCGGAACTTGCCTCCTCATAAAAGCTGATCAGATTAGTTTGACAGGAACGGTCCCTCGTAAACCCATGTTGATATTGGGTCATGAGGCTATTCTTCTTCAGATACTCTAGTATAGCATCTCTTAGGAAACCCTCCAGGATTTTACCCACACTAGAGGTTAAGCTTACCGGCCTATAATTTCCAAGTTCGGTTTTTGTCCCCTTTTTGAATATTGGCACCACATTTGCTATACGCCAGTCCTGTGGTACAGACCCTGTTATTATGGAATCTTTAAAGATTAAAAATAATGGTCTATCTATGGCGTTCCTTAATTCCTGCAGTACTCGCGGGTGTATCCCATCCGGGCCCAGGGATTTGTCAACTTTAGTGATTTTTAGACGCCGCCGTACTTCCTGCTGGGTTAAGCAAGTGACATTTAATGGAGAATTTTAGTTATCACTAATCATGTCTTCTGTCATGCAATTTTCTTGTGTAAATACGGTTGAAAAAAAATCATTTAGCATATTGGCTTTTTCCTCATCCTCATCCACCATTTCACCCCGACTATTTATAAGGGGGCCAACACTATCATTTTTTAGTATATTACTATTTATGTAGTTAAAGAATATTTTGGGGTTATTTTTACTTTCTCTGGCAATGATTCTCTCTGCCTCAATCTTTGCTGCCTTGATTTGTTTTTTTTCCAGAATTTATTTAATTTTCTATATTTATTTAATGTCTCATCACTACCTACTTGCTTTAGTTCTCTAAATGCTTTCTTTTTGTCACTTATTGCGCCCCTTACAGCTCTATTTAGCCATAGTGGTTTCCTTCTATTTCTAGCATGTTTATTCCCAAAGGGTATATATTGTGCACAGGTCCTATTCAGAATGTTAATAAATGTCTCCCATTTGCTTTGTGTAGCTTTATGTCTCAGGATATCGTCCCAGTTTATTGCACTAAGATCATCTCTTAACCGTTGGAAATTTGCCTTCCTGAAGTTTAGTGTCCTTGTAACTCCTCTACTACACATCTTATTAAAGGTTACATGAAAACGTATTATTTTGTGATCACTATTACCCAAGTGACCCCCAACTCGTATATTTGATATGCGGTCTGGTCTATTGGTTAATATTAGGTCTAGCAGTGCCCCCCTTCTTGTTGGGTCCTGAACCAGTTGTGAAAGGTAATTGTCTCTCATAGTTGTCAAAAACCTATTACCTTTGCTTGAACTACATGTTTCTGTCCCCCAATGTATTTCAGGGTAGTTGAAGTCCCCCATAATAATGACTTCTCCTTGAGTCGCTGCTTCATCTATTTGCTTTACGAGAATATTCTCCGCTACTTCCATTATTTTTGGAGACTTATAACAAACCCCTATCAGTAATTTATTATTTTCCCCCCTCCCCTTATCTCCACCCACAGGGACTCTACATTTTCATTAGATTCACATATATCCTCCCGCAAGACAGGTTTTAAGGATGATTTTACATATAAACACCCCCCCCCCCCCCTCGCTTGTTTGTACGGTCATTTCTGAACAGACTATAGCCCTGTAAATTAACTGCCCAGTCATGGCTCTCATCCAGCCATGTCTCAGATATCCCCACCATATCATAATTATTTTCCAACAAAATTAATTCTAATTCCTCCATTTTGTTGGTGAGACTTCTGGCATTAGTGTACATGCATTTTATGTATCTTTCTGTACCTCTATTCCGTCTTACTTTATTGACTGTTCTAACCCCACCCCCAATTTCTTTATTTGTGCCCAGGTCACTATCTGCACTATCTTCCCCACCTATAAAATGAATACCCTCCCCCCAATCCCTAGTTTAAAACATTCCTCCAACCTTCTAGCCATTTTCTCCCCCAGCACAGCTGTACCCTCCCCACTGAGGTGCAGCCGGTCCCTAGCGTAGAGTCTGTAGCCAACTGAGAAGTCGGCCCAGTTCTCCAGGAACCCAAATCCCTCCTTCCTACACCAGTTCTTGAGCCACTTATTTATCTCCCTAATCTCCCATTGCCTCTCTGGCGTGGCACGTAGTACCGGTAGTATTTCAGAGAATACCACCTTGGAGGTCCTTGCTTTCAGCTTGCAGCCTAATTCCCTGAAATCATCTTTAAAGGACCTTCCACCTACCTCTAACTTTGTCATGTGTGCCAATGTGCACCATGACCACTGGGTCCTCACCAGCCCCTCCCAGTAATCTGACAACCCGATCAGCGATGTGCCGGACTCGAGCGCCAGGTAGGCAGCACACTGTTCTACGATCACTGTCTTTGTGACAGATTGCCCTATCTGTTCCCCTAATAATTGAGTCCCCCACTACCAGCACCTGCCTGGCCTGCCCTGCTCTCCTATTTCCCTCCTTACTGGAGCTGACACTCCTCCGGCTTTCAGGGCACATGCCTTGCTGCAGCAGTGCTACCCCTGTTCCGTCACTCCCCTCATCTGCCAACTTTGCAAACTTATTGGGGTGTGCCAGATCAGGACTAGCCTCTCTGGCACTCTTCCCTCTACCATCCCTTCTAACTGTCACCCAACTAGCGACCTCACTGTCCTGCAGCTACCGACTACCACCCTCCCCCACATCTACCTCAGTGAGCAGCAGACTCCTTTCCATGTTGTCAATGGATCTCAGTGTTGCCAGCTGCTCATTTAGATCCAGTATCTGGGCTTCCAAACGCACAACGTGCACACATCTCGCGCAGCAGTAAGCAACCCCGACCGACTGTTCAAGGAATGCATACATGTGGCAAGATGTACACTGGATAGCATTGTCAATAATGGAGCTAATTTCCTAATGGGGATTGCAATAGACAGAATGCTAAGTAAAAAGAAAAGTAAAGAATTAATGAAATACAGACAGCAATTCAGTCCAAAGTCCTCCCTTCCAAACTCCCTGAATCCAAAGTCACTGAAAAACAAGTCACACACTTACTTTCGTTCGCACGTACGCTCCGGACACACTCCGCTCGTTCACACTCGCAAACTAAGAGATTTAAAGAGTTTTGTTTGTTTTTTCCCTTTTCCAGCAATGCACCCTTCACCTCAATGCACTTCCAGTAAGTCCGGGTTTAGACGGTTGTATATAGACAACAATACCAGAACCAACTGCAGGTCTCCTGACCCAATTTGCAGCCTCAAAGACATATATGAGGCTGCATATAAGGGGTTAAGAGACCCGCGGTCAGTCCGAGCATTGTGGTCCATATAGAAACCATGAAACAAGATAGTGTGAACCCATACTTAAAAAAAATGATACTTCATCACGTGAGCAGGGCACATCTGTAGTACCAGGGACGGTGTCATGGTGGGTAAATCTTAGGGACCCCGACAGACGCCCTGACCTATTGTTACTAGCCCTTTGTTTGCTATACCTTATGGAGAACATGTTGGACGGCTTGGAAAATCTCAGATCTCAGAAGTAATATCTCTCTACTACACCTGAATTAAATGACTCCCAGGATCCATGGACACACCAGTCTCTTTCTCAGAGGCGGCAGTATTGTGCCTACTCACTGACCTGAGTTCAGACTTTCATCCGCTTCTGACGCAGTTGGTGGGAGTTCCGTGCTGCCCCTCTCAGCGTTCGGATCTTTGGTGTATTTCCCTGGCGCAGACGAGCCGTGGTCACCACCCCTCTTGGCATCAGTATTCTTGTAGTGATCCTACAATAAGAACGATTTGCATCTTTTTACATGATAGAATATAAAAGGTTAAAGTTTACTAGGTGTCAAATTCATCTGTCCCGCAGAACATATGGGCAGTCATCTCAAGTCAAACTTATTTTTCTAAACAGGTCCGAAGTTCTGTGTGAAGTCATTTAGTTTTTCTGCTACGTTGTGCCAAATCCCCTGACTACACCGACTTAATTACAAAAAATTCTGGCTACTTGCAGCCACCACTAGGGGGCGCTTACTGTGTACAGTTTTATTGCAAGGCTCAAAGGGATTGTCTTGTGATACCATATTGATGACTTCTCCATAAGATGGGTAATCATTATGGGATCTGACAGCCAGCACTCCTACAGATCAGCTGAAACCAGCTCTGGCATGGGCTGGATGCAATCACATGGTACTGAGCTTTTCTGCAGCACCCAGCAGAGGCCACTACACACTGAATGCATCTACACTCTGCTCCATGTGTTTACATCTGTCCACTGCAAATAAGGACCGATCCGTGATTATGTCAGACCCCCTGGATCTCATTAACCTGATCTTATGGATGGGTCATCAAAGCATCTGCCGGCATCCAAAATCTTGTGTTTTAAGGCTATGTGCCCACGATGCAGAAATGCTGCATATTTTTTCCGCTTCTCCCTGGCAGGAAAAACACATGCGAATTTTACATCCATTTTTCCTGCCAGGTAGAAGGGTTTGCCAAGCGTTCTTCACATGCATTCCTGCATGTGGGTTATCAAGCGCTTTTCCAAGCGATTTTAGCATCACTTGGAAAAGTGCTTGACAAATTGTTCACACTATATAAATCCATGTAACCGGCATGGATTTATATAGTGTAACCAAGTAATAGTTAAAAGAAAAGAATAAGAATGGTAAAAAATAAAAGATTATTCTTACCTTCCGATGGCCCCCGGTATTTTCTCCGCTCCGTCTGGTCTGTTGTATGGGTCACGGTGGTGTGAAGGACCTGCGGTGACGTCATTGAGTCATGTGACAGGTCATTCGACCGCCGACGACAGCTGTCGCGTGACCTGTCACATGACTCAATGACGTCATGGCAGGTCCTTCACACCACCGCGACCCATACAACAGACCGGACGCATCGCTATGGAGACCGGGGGACATCAGAAGGTGAGTATAATCTTTATTTTTTATTTTAAATTCTTTTTTTTTTTAACGGTTCTATGGTACCCGGGTGTGGATGAGAGTCTCCTCTTCTCCAAACCCGGGTACCATCCGCACATAGAAACGCATATTATCCGTGTGTGTAAATGTGCTGACACGGATATTATGCGTTTCAATGCAAGTCAATGGTGGCAATTATGCTGCGTGTCCACAAAATTAATGGACATGCTGCGTATTTTTCCGCAATGATAATCCGCAGCGGAAATTTCCGCAGCATGTGCACAGCACATGCGGATTATCATTGGGGACCATGGGGCACGTATTAGCAAGCGTTTTTTAAGCGTTTTCGCTGCTGAAATTCCGCGGCAAAAACACTTGAAAAATGCATAGTGGGCACGCAGCCTAACACTACATAGAGGATTTAGCTTCAGGTCGTCTTAGAAATTATACTAATGACGGCTGAATTTGGAATGATTTGCTGACCATCTAATGTATATTGGGGTCAAAAGACGCTCTCCCAACAGATTATGTAAAAAAAAAAACAGTGGGAATGTTGCGTTTCACCACTTGTTCTTTCGGGTGCAGCAGGAGATAAGGCACCCATAGCGGTGTCCATCAGTCCCTTCTCTCTGAAACACATGCTTGATTGACTGAACGGGGTGTGCATGTGAATGGTGGGGATGGGGGGGGTCTTAGGAATAGCCATCAGATGAACATATGTACTATGCTTTGGTGTTTAGACTTTTACTGCAAATCATCATGGGCCTGACATAACACAAGTCTACTTGGCTGCAGATAGGAGGCTAGGCGTACCTTGTGATACACACGCGGCTGCTGGAAAGGCATGTGCGGGAACGTCATGCTCTGAGCTTTCACCGTTACACCCATTGGAGGAATACCCAGGATGGAGTGTCTTGCAGCTGCGGTAAAAAATGGAGGCATCGGCGGAGGGGCCACCATGCTAAGACCACGAAGGTTACCTACAAAACAATTCACAAATCTTCATATATAATAATTGCTGTATTGCAGGAATTCTCCCATTATCATCACAGGCAGGATTACAGTGATATGTGCTCTGCATGCACACCACCTCCCCACTCAAGACCGGGCTCTACAGTGCCCCAATCCTGTGGGGTCCCCACGATCAGCTAGTTACCCCCCCCATCTTACCTCTGGAATACCTTTTAATAGCAGTTCATAATCATGCAAAGAAAATTAAAACCATATGAAGAAATAAACACCATCTAGATTTAATGGGCGATTATAATCTAGGCGATGGCTTACACTCTCCTTGTGTTCTCATAGGTAGGTCACTGTCCTAATTATAGGAATGCTTAACATAGAGGGGATCAGACCATTACAAATAACCCGAAAATGATGCAATCTACATGCAGACATGGAAAGAATTGAGAAAGGGCGCATGTCGCCCCTTAGCAATGGGCATGAATAGGAAGCTTACCTTGCATCTGCTGCATCAGCAGAGCGCGCTGTATCATGGGATGAGTATTGAGAAGCCGGGCAGGATTGGCAGCCCGCAGGTTCAGCATCTGCTGCGGTTGCTGGTGCTGCACTGGGTTTGGCATTGGCCTGTTCAAAGACTGTATTAGTATGGAGAAGCATTATATGGCAGGCAGTGACTGGCAGCAGGCTATGCTTACCTGGGCGCTGCATGCTGGGCGGGCAGTGGGTGCTGTGCGCTCTGCGGATGGTGCGCTGGCTGCTGCACCGTGTGCTGCTGCTGCTGCAGGAGGTGCTGGAGCTGAATGAGCTGCTGCAACTGCTGCTGGTTGTTAAACATCTTAAACAAGCAAAGGACCTAGGACAACAGAGAAGAGCTGATCCTTCACATCAGTGGGGAGATCAAAAGTCTTGGAGGTCAGACCCCCTCTGATCCCCAGAATAAAATAGACACAGTCCTGCAGCCTCCTACTCAGATTCTCCTGCACAGCGGAAACCCGACCACCCAGCTGTAGGAGGAACAACAACCAGGATATGTTGTAATTCCCCTACATAGCATGGGGGACGCTGTACTGTAGACACACTGGTGCTGCAGCCCAAAAATTGGCTCCTTATGATCATTAAGTCTACATTATGCCATCACTTTAAGATGGAAGAACCCCTATAAGGAAATTAATTGCTACATAAGGCAGCATTGCCATTCAGGGTTCTGGAAAAGTCAGGTACCGGCCCTTATAAAGTAATGGGGTCATTTGGGGTCTTAAACTGCTCCTCAGAGACAGAAAAGTAAGAAGCTGACAGTTCGGCCCACACCTGCCGCTAAGTGGTCCCCACGGGAAGACGCTGCGGTGAATCCCTTCTATAAGGAGATTGCCTCTTCAGAGAGGAAGAGACCTAGAACTCTAGTGCCACCTACAGGAAGTAGCAATCCTAAAATCAATAGTGACCCTTTAACGAGTCTTATCACAACTTAGGATATAAGCCAGAACCAGAAACTCAATTTGCACACACTGTGTTTCGGAGTACTACCCCTCGTCAGTGCAAAGTGTGAGATCTGGTTTGAGTGGGTGAGAGGCGTCAGACCGGTATCTAAGGGGTAACATTTCTCCTTGCGGAGAGTGACATGTTAAGCATGTCAAGGAAACTGCAGGTAAATTATTCATCGGGAAGGATGAAATGTATGTTTGCCGGCAGACTATGGGGGGCATTAATACGACATAGCAAGGACCCCATAACGTGTTGGGGAAGAAAATCAGATTAATACTGTGGGGGGGGGGGGGAGATAGTGATGCACATGATGGAGCCCCCCAGTCATTCTCTGTATAAGGCTTCACATGGAGGGGGAAGAGTACCCTAATACTTACAGAAGTGCCCACTTACTCTCCAGCAACATAGATGCCGATCACTTCCATGTAAGCCACCTACCTCTAGAGCGGCAGCCTGGCATGAATTATGCACGTCCAGCTCTTATTACATGCCAGCCATCAGCTGCCGACCTCTTCCCTGTAATACATAGATTGCCGGAGACATGGCAGAGCGGTGCCACTGCTCATGGGCAGCACATGGGGTGACTAATATGACATCTTATGTATGTGCCACCCACAATGCCCTTTATCTCATATCTGTGTGCCACCCCCAATGACCATCTCATGTAACGTCACATAAGAGCTGGGTGTGGCGATATGTTACATGAGATGGGCACTGAGGGCGGCACAAAAACACTACTCACCATGAAAAAGGATAGTGCCCTTCTCATGTTACCTGCCACTTCATCCAACCCTCATTATGTGATAAGTTGTGAGAGATTGGCACCGAGGGCGGCACATACAACATTACCACATCCACCAGACATTATACATTAGATGGGCACTGAGGGCGGCACATACAATATTACCACATCCACCAGTCATTATACATTAGATGGGCACTGAGGGTCAGCACATACAATATTACCACGTCCACCAGTCATTATACATTAGATGGGCACTGAGTGCGGCACATACAATATTACCACGTCCACCAGTCATTATACATTAGATGGGCACTGAGGGTCAGCACATACAATATTACCACATCCACCAGTCATTATACATTAGATGGGCACTGAGGGTCAGCACATACAATATTACCACGTCCACCAGTCATTATACATTAGATGGGCACTGAGGGCAGCATATACAATATTACCACGTCCACCAGTCATTATACATTAGATGGGCCAGTCATTATACATTAGATGGGCACTGAGGGCGGCACATACATCCACCTTTTGCCATTCTGTGCCCATCCATTGCAGGACTTAAGCAATCTACTCTGTGTATGTAACATTACAGGTGTGGGCATTTAGGGTGGCACACACATTGTGAGAGATGGCTGTACGTGCCACCCCTAGTGTCCATCTCATGCAGCATACACCTATCATTATGTAACCACTGGCATTGTTTGCCACCCTCAGTGCCCATCTGACATCTCATGCCCCCACCCCCTCATTACGCAGTATGTCACACGAGGGGGGCACTGAGGGTGGCACATACATGTGGCATGGTGAGGGGTGGATGCATGTGCCCCCCTGAATAGCCACCTGTCCTTATGTAACAAGCATGTGCCAACCTCAGTGCCCACCACACGTAACATGCCACCAATCATATCCTGCCATTATGCCACCCTGTGTGCTGCAGCCCCATCTCACCGGCTAATGCTGAGCGTTAATCCCCGTGCAGTGCTCCGCTTCCCCCGGACAGCCGGTCCTCCCCGCAGCCCCCAGGCCTCCTCCTCTCCTGCACCACAGCGCAGACAATGGCGCGGACCATCGCGCACTGTACAGCGCGCCCTCTGCCGGCCGGAGGTCGGACGTGCGCAGCTCACACTTGTTTATTTAGGATTTTAGCACAAGGACACAAATGGGTTAAAACAAATGGCGTCGCATGAAGAGAAAGTGTTAATGATGCGGTCTAGGTGATGATGACCCCTCCTCTACTATAGTCTGTGGCTATGAGCCCCCAACGTGCCAAACACCAACTCCCAGCAAGCCCTGCCAGTGCCCAGGTCAGATAATACTGCAAAACTACAGCCCCCTGGGAACAGTGTCCTGCAACCAGATCGCCGCTCTATGGCATTGCTGCAAGGTCTAAAATGTGCAGCTCCACCCTCTATAAAGACCAGCTATTGAAGGGTTAAAAAGGGTGTCCCCAGAGGCCCTCACCCTCCGCAGAATGGGGGTCTGTGCTGTTGTCATCACTTTTGATGGGAAAACGCACGACCAGTGGCAGCCACCCTCCATGTATTCTCCCCCCAGATGTGGGGGCCAGCGGCCGCCATCCTCCGTGTATTCACCACCCAGATGTGGGGGCCAGCGGCAGCCACCCTCCATGTATTCTCCCCCCAGATGTGAAGGCCAGCGGCAGCCACCCTCCATGTATTCACCACCCAGATGTGGAGGCCAGCGGCAGCCATCCAACATGTATTCACCACCCAGATGTGGGGGCCAGCGGCAGCCACCCTCCATGTATTCACCACCCAGATGTGGGGGCCAGCGGCAGCCATCCAACATGTATTCACCACCCAGATGTGGGGGCCAGCGGCAGCCACCCTCCATGTATTCTCCCCCCAGATGTGAAGGCCAGCGGCAGTCACCCTCCATGTATTCACCACCCAGATGTGGAGGCCAGCGGCAGCCATCCAACATGTATTCACCACCCAGATGTGGGGGCCAGCGGCATCCACCCTCCATGTATTCTCCCCCCAGATGTGGGGGCCAGCGGCAGCCACCCTCCATGTATTCTCCCCCCAGATGTGAAGGCCAGCGGCAGCCACCCTCCATGTATTCACCACCCAGATGTGGGGGCCAGCGGCAGCCATCCAACATGTATTCACCACCCAGATGTGGGGGCCAGCGGCAGCCACCCTCCATGTATTCACCACCCAGATGTGGGGGCCAGCTGCATCCACCCTCCATGTATTCTCCCCCCAGATGTGGGGGCCAGCGGCAGCCACCCTCCATGTATTCTCCCCCCAGATGTGAAGGCCAGCGGCAGCCACCCTCCATGTATTCACCACCCAGATGTGGGGGCCAGCGGCAGCCATCCAACATGTATTCACCACCCAGATGTGGGGGCCAGCGGCAGCCACCCTCCATGTATTCACCACCCAGATGTGGGGGCCAGCGGCTGCCATCCAACATGTATTCACCACCCAGATGTGGGGGCCAGCGGCATCCACCCTCCATGTATTCTCCCCCCAGGTGTGGGGGCCAGCGGCAGCCATCCAACATGTATTCACCACCCAGATGTGGGGGTCAGTGGCAGCCACCCTCCATGTATTCACCACCCAGATGTGGGGGCCAGCGGCAGCCATCCAACATGTATTCACCACCCAGATGTGGGGGCCAGCGGCAGCCACCCTCCATGTATTCTCCCCCCAGGCGTGGGGGCCAGCGGCAGCCATCCAACATGTATTCACCACCCAGATGTGGGGGCCAGCGGCAGCCACCCTCCATGTATTCTCCCCCCAGGTGTGGGGGCCAGCGGCAGCCATCCAACATGTATTCACCACCCAGATGTGGGGGCCAGCGGCAGCCACCCTCCATGTATTCTCCCCCCAGATGTGGGGGCCGGCGGCATCCACCCTCCATGTATTCTCCACTAGATGTGGGGGCCAGCGGCAGCCATCCTCCGTGTATTCACCACCCAGATGTGGGGGCCAGCGGCAGCCATCCAACATGTATTCACCACCCAGATGTGGGGGCCAGCGGCAGCCACCCTCCATGTATTCTCCCCCCAGATGTGGGGGCCAGCGGCAACCACCCTCCATGTATTCGCCACCCAGATGTGGGGGCCAGCGGCAGCCACCCTCCATGTATTCTCCCCCCAGGTGTGGGGGCCAGCGGCATCCACCCTCCATGTATTCACCACCCAGATGTGGGGGCCAGCGGCAATCACCCTCCATGTATTCTCCCCCCAGATGTGAAGCAAGCGGCAGTCACCCTCGCATGTATTCTCCACTAGATGAGGGGGGCCAGCGGCAGCCATCCTCCGTGTATTCACCCAGGTGTGGGGGCCAGCGGCAACCACCCTCCATGTATTCTCTCACCAGATGTGGGGGCCAGCGGCAGCCACCCTCCATGTATTCTCCCCCCCAGATGTGGGGGCCAGCGGCATCCACCCTCCATGTATTCTCCACCAGATGTGGGGACCAGCGGCCGCCATCCTCCGTGTATACACCACCCAGATGTGAGGGCCAGCAGCAGCCACCCTCCATGTATTCTCCTCCCAGGTGTTGGGGCCAGCGGCATCCACCCTCCATGTATTCACCACCCAGATGTGGGGGCCAGCGGCAACCACCCTCCATATATTCTCCCCCCAGATGTGGGGGCCAGCGGCAGCCACCCTCCATGTATTGTCCCCCTAGGTGTGGGGGCCAGCGGCATCCACCCTCCATGTATTCACCACCCAGATGTGGGGGCCAGCGGCAACCACCCTCCATGTATTCTCCCCCCAGATGTGAAGGCCAGCGGCAGTCACCCTCCATGTGTTCTCCACTAGATGTGGGGGCCAGCGGCAGCCATCCTCCGTGTATTCACCACCCAGATGTGGGGGCCAGCGGCAGCCATCCAACATGTATTCACCACCCAGATGTGGGGGCCAGCGGCAGCCACCCTCCATGTATTCTCCCCCCAGGTGTGGGGGCCAGTGGCAACCACCCTCCATGTATTCACCACCCAGATGTGGGGGCCAGCGGCAGCCACCCTCCATGTATTCTCCCCCCAGGTGTGGGGGCCAGCGGCATCCACCCTCCATGTATTCACCACCCAGATGTGGGGGCCAGCGGCAACCACCCTCCATGTATTCTCCCCCCAGAAGTGAAGGCCAGTGGCAGTCACCCTCCATGTATTCTCCACTAGATGTGGGGGCCAGCGGCAGCCACCCTCCATGTATTCTCCCCCCAGATGTGGGGGCCAGCGACAGCCACCCTCCATGTATTCTCCACCAGATGTGGGGGCCAGCGGCAACCACCCTCCATGTATTCTCTCCCCAGATGAGGGGGCCAGCGGCATCCACCCTCCATGTATTCTCCCCCCAGATGTGGGGGCCAGCGGCAGCCATCCTCCATGTATTCTCCACTAGATGCTAGAAGTGGGGGCCAGCGGCAGCCATCCTCCATGTATTCTCCACTAGATGTGGGGGCCAGCGGCAGCCATCCTCCATGTATTCTCTCCCCAGGTGTGGGGGCCAGCGGCATCCACCCTCCATGTATTCACCACCCAGATGTGGGGGCCAGCGGCAGCCACCCTCCATGTATTCTCTCCCCAGATGTGGGAGCCAGCGGCATCCACCATCCATGTATTCTCTCCCCAGATGTGGGGGCCAGCGGCGTCCACCCTCCGTGTATTCTCCCCCCAGATGTGGGGGTCAGCGGCATCCACCCTCCATGTATTTTCCCCCGAGATGTGGGGGCCAGCGGCATCCACCCTCCATGTATTCTCCCCCCAGATGTGGGGGCCAGCGGCAGCCACCCTCCATGTATTCTCCACTAGATGTGGGGGCCAGCGGCAGCCACCCTCCATGTATTCTCCCCCCAGATGTGAAGGCCAGCGGCAGCCACCCTCCATGTATTCACCACCCAGATGTGGGGGCCAGCGGCAGCCATCCAACATGTATTCACCACCCAGATGTGGGGGCCAGCGGCAGCCACCCTCCATGTATTCACCACCCAGATGTGGGGGCCAGCGGCTGCCATCCAACATGTATTCACCACCCAGATGTGGGGGCCAGCGGCATCCACCCTCCATGTATTCTCCCCCCAGGTGTGGGGGCCAGCGGCAGCCATCCAACATGTATTCACCACCCAGATGTGGGGGTCAGTGGCAGCCACCCTCCATGTATTCACCACCCAGATGTGGGGGCCAGCGGCAGCCATCCAACATGTATTCACCACCCAGATGTGGGGGCCAGCGGCAGCCACCCTCCATGTATTCTCCCCCCAGGCGTGGGGGCCAGCGGCAGCCATCCAACATGTATTCACCACCCAGATGTGGGGGCCAGCGGCAGCCACCCTCCATGTATTCTCCCCCCAGGTGTGGGGGCCAGCGGCAGCCATCCAACATGTATTCACCACCCAGATGTGGGGGCCAGCGGCAGCCACCCTCCATGTATTCTCCCCCCAGATGTGGGGGCCGGCGGCATCCACCCTCCATGTATTCTCCACTAGATGTGGGGGCCAGCGGCAGCCATCCTCCGTGTATTCACCACCCAGATGTGGGGGCCAGCGGCAGCCATCCAACATGTATTCACCACCCAGATGTGGGGGCCAGCGGCAGCCACCCTCCATGTATTCTCCCCCCAGATGTGGGGGCCAGCGGCAACCACCCTCCATGTATTCACCACCCAGATGTGGGGGCCAGCGGCAGCCACCCTCCATGTATTCTCCCCCCAGGTGTGGGGGCCAGCGGCATCCACCCTCCATGTATTCACCACCCAGATGTGGGGGCCAGCGGCAATCACCCTCCATGTATTCTCCCCCCAGATGTGAAGGCAAGCGGCAGTCACCCTCCATGTATTCTCCACTAGATGAGGGGGGCCAGCGGCAGCCATCCTCCGTGTATTCACCCAGGTGTGGGGGCCAGCGGCAACCACCCTCCATGTATTCTCTCACCAGATGTGGGGGCCAGCGGCAGCCACCCTCCATGTATTCTCCCCCCCAGATGTGGGGGCCAGCGGCATCCACCCTCCATGTATTCTCCACCAGATGTGGGGACCAGCGGCCGCCATCCTCCGTGTATACACCACCCAGATGTGAGGGCCAGCAGCAGCCACCCTCCATGTATTCTCCTCCCAGGTGTTGGGGCCAGCGGCATCCACCCTCCATGTATTCACCACCCAGATGTGGGGGCCAGCGGCAACCACCCTCCATATATTCTCCCCCCAGATGTGGGGGCCAGCGGCAGCCACCCTCCATGTATTGTCCCCCTAGGTGTGGGGGCCAGCGGCATCCACCCTCCATGTATTCACCACCCAGATGTGGGGGCCAGCGGCAACCACCCTCCATGTATTCTCCCCCCAGATGTGAAGGCCAGCGGCAGTCACCCTCCATGTGTTCTCCACTAGATGTGGGGGCCAGCGGCAGCCATCCTCCGTGTATTCACCACCCAGATGTGGGGGCCAGCGGCAGCCATCCAACATGTATTCACCACCCAGATGTGGGGGCCAGCGGCAGCCACCCTGCATGTATTCTCCCCCCAGGTGTGGGGGCCAGTGGCAACCACCCTCCATGTATTCACCACCCAGATGTGGGGGCCAGCGGCAGCCACCCTCCATGTATTCTCCCCCCAGGTGTGGGGGCCAGCGGCATCCACCCTCCATGTATTCACCACCCAGATGTGGGGGCCAGCGGCAACCACCCTCCATGTATTCTCCCCCCAGAAGTGAAGGCCAGTGGCAGTCACCCTCCATGTATTCTCCACTAGATGTGGGGACCAGCGGCAGCCACCCTCCGTGTATTCACCACCCAGGTGTGGGGGCCAGCGGCAACCACCCTCCATGTATTCTCTCACCAGATGTGGGGGCCAGCGGCATCCACCCACCATGTATTCTCCCCCCAGATGTGGGGGCCAGCGGCATCCACCCTCCATGTATTCTCCACCAGATGTGGGGGCCAGCGGCAGCCATCTTCCGTGTATTCACCACCCAGATGTGAGGGCCAGCGGCAGCCACCCTCCATGTATTCTCCCCCCAGGTGTTGGGGCCAGCGGCATCCACCCTGCATGTATTCAACACCCAGATGTGGGGGCCAGCGGCAACCACCCTCCATGTATTCACCACCCAGATGTGGGGGCCAGCGGCAGCCATCCAACATGTATTAACCACCCAGATGTGGGGGCCAGCGGCAGCCACCCTCCATGTATTCTCCCCCCAGGTGTGGGGGCCAGCGGCAGCCATCCAACATGTATTCACCACCCAGATGTGGGGGCCAGCGGCAGCCACCCTCCATGTATTCTCCCCCCAGGTGTGAGGGCCAGCTGCAGCCATCCAACATGTATTCACCACCCAGATGTGGGGGCCAGCGGCAGCCACCCTCCATGTATTCTCCCCCCAGATGTGGGGGCCAGCTGCATCCACCCTCCATGTATTCTCCACTAGTTGTGGGGGCCAGCGGCAGCCACCCTCCATGTATTCTCCCCCCAGGTGTGGGGGCCAGCGGCAGCCATCCAACATGTATTCACCACCCAGATGTGGGGGCCAGCGGCAGCCACCCTCCATGTATTCACCACCCAGATGTGGGGGCCAGCAGCAGCCACCCTCCATGTATTCTCCCCCCAGATGTAGGGGCCAGCGGCATCCACACTCCATGTATTCTCCACTAGATGTGGGGGCCAGCGGCAGCCATCCTCCGTGTATTTAACACCCAGATGTGGGGGCCAGCGTCATCCACCCTCCATGTATTCACCACCCAGATGTGGGGGCCAGTGGCAACCACCCTCCATGTATTCTCCCCCCAGATGTGGGGGCCAGCGGCAGTCATCCTCCATGTATACTCCACTAGATGTGGGGGCCAGCGGCAGCCACCCTCCGTGTATTCACCACCCAGGTTTGGGGGCCAGCGGCAACCACCCTCCATGTATTCTCTCACCAGATGTGGGGGCCAGCGGCATCCACCCACCATGTATTCTCCCCCCAGATGTGGGGGCCAGCGGCATCCACCCTCCATGTATTCTCCACCAGATGTGGGGGCCAGCGGCAGCCATCTTCCGTGTATTCACCACCCAGATGTGAGGGCCAGCGGCAGCCACCCTCCATGTATTCTCCCCCCAGGTGTTGGGGCCAGCAGCATCCACCCTGCATGTATTCACCACCCAGATGTGGGGGCCAGCGGCAACCACCCTCCATGTATTCACCACCCAGATGTGGGGGCCAGCGGCAGCCATCCAACATGTATTAACCACCCAGATGTGGGGGCCAGCGGCAGCCACCCTCCATGTAGTCTCCCCCCAGATGTGGGGGCCAGCGGCAGCCATCCAACATGTATTCACCACCCAGATGTGGGGGCCAGCGGCAGCCACCCTCCATGTATTCTCCCCCCAGGTGTGGGGGCCAGCGGCAGCCATCCAACATGTATTCACCACCCAGATGTGGGGGCCAGTGGCAGCCACCCTCCATGTATTCTCCCCCCAGATGTGGGGGCCAGCTGCATCCACCCTCCATGTATTCTCCACTAGTTGTGGGGGCCTGCGGCAGCCACCCTCCATGTATTCTCCCCCCAGGTGTGGGGGCCAGCGGCAGCCATCCAACATGTATTCACCACCCAGATGTGGGGGCCAGCAGCAGCCACCCTCCATGTATTCTCCCCCCAGATGTAGGGGCCAGCGGCATCCACCCTCCATGTATTCTCCACTAGATGTAGGGGCCAGCGGCAGCCATCCTCCGTGTATTCACCACCCAGATGTGGGGGCCAGCGTCATCCACCCTCCATGTATTCACCACCCAGATGTGGGGGCCAGTGGCAACCACCCTCCATGTATTCTCCCCCCAGATGTGGGGGCCTGCGGCAGTCATCCTCCATGTATACTCCACTAGATGTGGGGGCCAGCGGCAGCCATCCTCCGTGTATTCACCACCCAGATGTGGGGGCCAGCGGCATCCACCCTCCATGTATTCACCACCCAGATATGGGGGCCAGCGGCAACCACCCTCCATGTATTCACCCCCCACGTGTGAAGGCCAGCGGCAGTCACCCTCCATGTATTCTCTACTAGATGTGGGGGCCAGCGGCAGCCATCCTCCATGTATTCACCACCCAGATGTGGGGGCCAGCGGCAGCCACCCTCTATGTATTCTCCCCCCAGGTGTGTGGGGGGTGACAGCGGCATCCACCCTCCATGTATACACCACCCAGATGTGGGGGCCAGCGGCAGCCATCCTCCATGTATTCTCCACTAGATGCTAGAAGTGGGGGCCAGCGGCAGCCATCCTCCATGTATTCTCCACTAGATGCTAGAAGTGGGGGCCAGCGGCAGCCATCCTCCATGTATTCTCCACTAGATGTGGGGGCCAGCGGCAGCCATCCTCCTTGTATTCTCTCCCCAGGTGTGAGGGCCAGCGGCATCCACCCTCCATGTATTCACCACCCGATGTGGGGGCCAGCGGCAGCCACCCTCCATGTATTCTCTCCCCAGATGTGGGGGCCAGCGGCATCCACCCTCCATGTATTCTCCCCCCAGATGTGGGGGCCAGCGACATCCACCCTCCATGTATTCTCCCCCCAGATGTGGGGGCCAGTGGCATCCACCCTCCATATATTCTCTACTAGATGTGGGGGCCAGCGGCAGCCACCCTCCATGTATTCTCCACCAGATGTGGGGGACAGCAGCATCCACCCTCCATGTATTCTCCCCCCAGATGTGGGGGCCAGCGGCATCCACCCTCCATGTATTTTCCCCCCAGATGTGGGGGCGAGCGGCATCCACCCTCCATGTATTCTCCCCCCAGATGTGGAGGCCAGCGGCAGCCACCCTCCATGTATTCTCCACTAGATGTGGAGGCCAGCGGCAGCCATCCTCCATGTATTCTCTCCCCAGATGTGGGGGCCAGCGGCAGCCATCCTCCATGTATTCTGCCCCCAGATGTGGGGGCCAGTGGCAGCCATCCTCCATGTATTCTCCCCCCATATGTGGGGGCCAGCGGCAGCCACCCTCCATGTATTCTCTCTCCAGGTGTGGGGGCCAGTGGCATCCACCCTCCATGTATTCACCACCAAGATGTGGGGGCCAGCGGCAGCCACCCTCCATGTATTCTCCCCCCAGGTGTGGGGGCCAGCGGCATCCATCCTCCATGTATTCACCACCCAGATGTGGGGGCCAGCAGCAGCCACCCTCCTAGTATTCTCCCCCCAGATGTGGGGGTCAGCGGCATCCACCCTCCATGTATTCTCCCCCCAGATGTGGGGGCCAGCGGCAGCCACCCTCCATGTATTCTCCACTAGATGTGGGGGCCAGCGGCAGCCATCATCCATGTATTCTCTCCCCAGATGTGGGGGCCAGCGGCAGCCATCCTCCATGTATTCTCCCCACAGATGTGGGGGCCAGCGGCAGCCACCCTCCATGTATTCTCCCCCCAGATGTAGGGGCCAGCGGCATCCACCCTCCATGTATTCTACCCCCAGATGTGGGGGCCAGCGACAGCCACCCTCCATGTATCCTCCGCCATATGTGAGGGCCTGTGGCTGCCATCCTCCATTTATTCTCCCAGATGCGGGGTACAGGGGCAGTCATCCTCCATTTATTCTCCGCCCAGATGTGGGCTCCAGCGGCAGCCACCCTCCATGTAATCTCTGCCCAAATATTGGGGCATGCGGTGGCCACCCTCCATGTATTCTCCGCCAGACGTGAGGACCAGCGGCAGCCACCCTCCATGTATTCTTCACCCAGATGTGGGGGCCAGCGGCAGCCATCCTCCATTTAATCTCCGCCAGATGTGGGAATCAGCTGCAGCCACCCTTCATGTATTCTCCCAGATGCGGGGCAGCGGCAGCCACCCTCCATGTATTCTCCACCAGATGTGGGGGCCAGCGGCAACCACCCTCCATGTATTCTCTCCCCAGATGAGGGGGCCAGCGGCATCCACCCTCCATGTATTCTCCCCCCAGATGTGGGGGCCAGCGGCAGCCATCCTCCATGTATTCTCCACTAGATGCTAGAAGTGGGGGCCAGCGGCAGCCATCCTCCATGTATTCTCCACTAGATGTGGGGGCCAGCGGCAGCCATCCTCCATGTATTCTCTCCCCAGGTGTGGGGGCCAGCGGCATCCACCCTCCATGTATTCACCACTCAGATGTGGGGGCCAGCGGCAGCCACCCTCCATGTATTCTCCCCCCAGGTGTGGGGACCAGCGGCAGCCACCCTCCATGTATTCTCTCCCCAGATGTGGGAGCCAGCGGCATCCACCATCCATGTATTCTCTCCCCAGATGTGAGGGCCAGCGGCGTCCACCCTCCGTATATTCTCCCCCCAGATGTGGGGGTCAGCGGCATCCACCCTCCATGTATTTTCCCCCGAGATGTGGGGGCCAGCGGCATCCACCCTCCATGTATTCTCCCCCCAGATGTGGGGGCCAGCGGCAGCCACCCTCCATGTATTCTCCACTAGATGTGGGGGCCAGCGGCAGCCATCATCCATGTATTCTCTCCCCAGATGTGGGGGCCAGCGGCAGCCATCCTCCATGTATTCTCCCCACAGATGTGGGGGCCAGCGGCAGCCACCCTCCATGTATTCTCCCCCCAGATGTAGGGGCCAGCGGCATCCACCCTCCATGTATTCTCCCCCCATACATGGGGGCCAGCGGCATCCACCCTCCATGTATTCTACCCCCAGATGTGGGGGCCAGTGACAGCCACCCTCCATGTATCCTCCGCCATATGTGAGGGCCAGCGGCATCCACCCTCCATTTATTCTCCGCCAGATGTGTGGGCCTGTGGCTGCCATCCTCCATTTATTCTCCCAGATGCGGGGTACAGGGGCAGTCATCCTCCATGTATTCTCCGCCCAGATGTGGGCTCCAGCGGCAGCCACCCTCCATGTAATCTCTGCCCAAATATTTGGACATGCGGTGACCACCCTCCATGTATTCTCCGCCAGACGTGAGGACCAGCGGCAGCCACCCTCCATGTATTCTTCACCCAGATGTGGGGGCCAGCGGCAGCCATCCTCCATGTAATCTCCGCCAGATGTGGGAATCAGCTGCAGCCACCCTTCATGTATTCTCCCAGATGCGGGGCAGCGGCAGCCACCCTCCATGTATTCTCCACCAGATGTGGGGGCCAGCGGCAACCACCCTCCATGTATTCTCTCCCCAGATGAGGGGGCCAGCGGCATCCACCCTCCATGTATTCTCCCCCCAGATGTGGGGGCCAGCGGCAGCCATCCTCCATGTATTCTCCACTAGATGCTAGAAGTGGGGGCCAGCGGCAGCTATCCTCCATGTATTCTCCACTAGATGTGGGGGCCAGCGGCAGCCATCCTCCATGTATTCTCTCCCCAGGTGTGGGGGCCAGCGGCATCCACCCTCCATGTATTCACCACTCAGATGTGGGGGCCAGCGGCAGCCACCCTCCATGTATTCTCCCCCCAGGTGTGGGGACCAGCGGCAGCCACCCTCCATGTATTCTCTCCCCAGATGTGGGAGCCAGCGGCATCCACCATCCATGTATTCTCTCCCCAGATGTGGGGGCCAGCGGCGTCCACCCTCCGTATATTCTCCCCCCAGATGTGGGGGTCAGCGGCATCCACCCTCCATGTATTTTCCCCCGAGATGTGGGGGCCAGCGGCATCCACCCTCCATGTATTCTCCCCCCAGATGTGGGGGCCAGCGGCAGCCACCCTCCATGTATTCTCCACTAGATGTGGGGGCCAGCGGCAGCCATCATCCATGTATTCTCTCCCCAGATGTGGGGGCCAGCGGCAGCCATCCTCCATGTATTCTCCCCACAGATGTGGGGGCCAGCGGCAGCCACCCTCCATGTATTCTCCCCCCAGATGTAGGGGCCAGCGGCATCCACCCTCCATGTATTCTCCCCCCATACATGGGGGCCAGCGGCATCCACCCTCCATGTATTCTACCCCCAGATGTGGGGGCCAGTGACAGCCACCCTCCATGTATCCTCCGCCATATGTGAGGGCCAGCGGCATCCACCCTCCATTTATTCTCCGCCAGATGTGTGGGCCTGTGGCTGCCATCCTCCATTTATTCTCCCAGATGCGGGGTACAGGGGCAGTCATCCTCCATGTATTCTCCGCCCAGATGTGGGCTCCAGCGGCAGCCACCCTCCATGTAATCTCTGCCCAAATATTTGGACATGCGGTGACCACCCTCCATGTATTCTCCGCCAGACGTGAGGACCAGCGGCAGCCACCCTCCATGTATTCTTCACCCAGATGTGGGGGCCAGCGGCAGCCATCCTCCATGTAATCTCCGCCAGATGTGGGGGCCAGCTGCAGCCACCCTTCATGTATTCTCCCAGATGCGGGGTACAGCGGCAGCCACCCTCCATGTATTCTCCCCCCAGATGTGGGGGCCAGCGACAGCCACCCTCCATGTATTCTCCACCAGATGTGGGGGCCAGCGGCAACCACCCTCCATGTATTCTCTCCCCAGATGAGGGGGCCAGCGGCATCCACCCTCCATGTATTCTCCCCCCAGATGTGGGGGCCAGCGGCAGCCACCCTCCATGTATTCTCCACTAGATGCTAGAAGTGGGGGCCAGCGGCAGCCATCCTCCATGTATTCTCCACTAGATGTGGGGGCCAGCGGCAGCCATCCTCCATGTATTCTCTCGCCAGGTGTGGGGGCCAGCGGCATCCACCCTCCATGTATTCACCACTCAGATGTGGGGGCCAGCGGCAGCCACCCTCCATGTATTCTCCCCCCAGGTGTGGGGACCAGCGGCATCCACCCTCCATGTATTCACCACCCAGATGTGGGGGCCAGCGGCAGCCACCCTCCATGTATTCTCTCCCCAGATGTGGGAGCCAGCGGCATCCACCATCCATGTATTCTCTCCCCAGATGTGGGGGCCAGCGGCGTCCACCCTCCATGTATTCTCCCCCCAGATGTGGGGGCCAGCGGCATTCACCCTCCATGTATTCTCCACCAGATGTGGGGGCCAGCGGCAGCCACCCCCCATGTATTCTCTAACCAGATGTGGGGGCCAGCGGCATCCACCCTCCATGTATTCTCCCCCCAGATGTGGGGGCCAGCGGCATCCACCCTCCATGTATTCACCACCCAGATGTGGGAGCCAGCGGCAGCCACCCTCCATGTATTCTCTCCCCAGATGTGGGGGCCAGCGGCATCCACCCTCCATGTATTCTCCCCCCAGATGTGGGGGCCAGCGGCAGCCATCCTCCATGTATTCTCCACTAGATGCTAGATGTGGAGGCCAGCGGCTTCCACCCTCCATGTATTCTCCACTAGATGTGGGGGCCAGCGACAGCAATCCTCCATGTATTCTCTCCCCAGGTGTGGGGGCCAGCGGCATCCACCCTCCATGTATTCACCACTCAGATGTGGGGGCCAGCGGCAGCCACCCTGCATGTATTCTCCCCCCAGGTGTGGGGACCAGCGGCATCCACCCTCCATGTATTCACCACCCAGATGTGGGGGCCAGCAGCAGCCACCCTCCATGTATTCTCTCCCCAGATGTGGGAGCCAGCGGCATCCACCATCCATGTATTCTCTCCCCAGATGTGGGGGCCAGCGGCGTCCACCCTCCATGTATTCTCCACCAGATGTGGGGGCCAGCAGCAGCCACCCCCCATGTATTCTCCAACCAGATGTGGGGGCCAGCGGCATCCACCCTCCATGTATTCTCCCCCCAGGTGTGGGGGCCAGCGGCATCCACCCTCCATGTATTCACCACCCAGATGTGAGGGCCAGCGGCAGCCACCCTCCATGTATTCTCTCCCCAGATGTGGGGGCCAGCGGCATCCACCCTCCATGTATTCTCCCCCCAGATGTGGAGGCCAGCGGCATCCACCCTCCTTGTATTCTCCACTAGATGTGGGGGCCAGCGGCAGCCATCCTCCATGTATTCTCTCCCCAGGTGTGGGGGCCAGCGGCATCCACCCTCCATGTATTCACCACTCAGATGTGGGGGCCAGCGGCAGCTACCCTCCATGTATTCTCCCCCCAGGTGTGGGGACCAGCGGCATCCACCCTCCATGTATTCAGCACCCAGATGTGGGGGCCAGCAGCAGCCACCCTCCATGTATTCTCTCCCCAGATGTGGGAGCCAGCGGCATCCACCATCCATGTATTCTCTCCCCAGATGTGGGGGCCAGCGGCGTCCACCCTCCATGTATTCTCCCCCCAGATGTGGGGGCCAGCGGCATCCACCCTCCATGTATTCTCCACCAGATGTGGGGGCCAGCGGCAGCCACCCCCCATGTATTCTCCAACCAGATATGGGGGGGCCAGCGGCATCCACCCTCCATGTATTCTCCCCCCAGGTGTGGGGGCCAGCGGCATCCACCCTCCATGTATTCACCACCCAGATGTGAGGGCCAGCGGCAGCCACCCTCCATGTATTCTCTCCCCAGATGTGGGGGCCAGCGGCATCCACCCTCCATGTATTCTCCCCCAGATGTGGGGGCCAGGGGCAGCCACCCTCCATGTATCCTCCGCCAGATGTGAGGGCCAGCGGCATCCACCCTCCATGTATTCTCCGCCAGATGTGAAAGCCAGCGGCAGTCACCCTCCATGTATTCTACACCCAGATGTGGGGGCCAGTGGCAGCCATCCTCCATGTATTCTCCCAGATGCGGGGTACAGGGGCAGTCATCCTCCATGTATTCTCCGCCCAGATTTGGGCTCCAGCGGCAGCCACCCTCCATGTATCCTCCCCTCAGATGTGGGCTCCAGTGGCAGCCACCCTCCATGTAATCTCTGCCCAGATATTGGGGCATGCGGTGGCCACCCTCCATGTATTCTCCGCCAGACGTGAGGGCCAGCTGCAGCCACCCTCCATGTATTCTTCACTCAGATGTGGGGGCCAGCGGCAGCCATCCTCCATGTAACTCCGCCAAATGTGGGGGCCAGCTGCAGCCACCCTTCATGTATTCTCCCAGATGTGAGCTCCAGCGGCAGCCATCCTCCATGTATTCTCCTCCCAGATGTGGGGTCTAGCGGCGGCCACCCTCCACGCAGATATAGGGACCAGTGGCAGACAATCTCCATGAATTGTTTGCCCAGATATTGGGGCATGCGGCGGCCACCCTCCATCTATTCACCCCCGAGATGTGTGTGAGGGCCTGCGGCATCTGCCAAGATGTGAGGGCCTGCGGCAGCCACCTTCCATGTACTCTCCGCCCTGATATGGGGCCATGCAGTAGCCACGCTCCATCTATTCTCCACCCAGATGCGGGGGCCAGCGGTAGCCACCCTCCATGTATTGTCCACCCAGATGTGGGTGTAAGGGGGTGACAGACGCTGTCATGCTCCTCTCCCTTACTAAACAGTTTTTGTTGTTTGTGGGTCTCTTGTCTTCTTGTGACAGTAGTGTAATGAAATGTATAATGTTATTTATATATAGTATATAGGGAAAGCATAGCATATTGCCTAGTGTTTAGTTATGAATTGATAGGAATATTGGGGCTGATAGGCAGCGGTGGCCTACTAGTATATAGAAGATAAGGCAGAGTTTAGAGTATAGGAAGTTTAGTGCACGTTATAAGTGGGTGAATATGGCAGTTCATTGTTGAAGGAAGAAGTTTGCCCAGCGACCAGTGGAGTCGGTTGCTGATTGGTCCAGTTAAAAAAGGGGGAGGAGTTTGGGCCAGAGGGGAGCAACAGTTTTTCCTGTCAGGAATCAGTTCTGTCAGAGATGTCGTATGTAGTATCGGCGTCTCTGCCCCCTGACAGGCAGAGATGCCGTCCCTCTTACCGCCGCGATCCCCGCCCGGCGTCTTCTGGCTCTCCTGCTGCTACTGCTGCCGGCGCTCGCAGCTTCCCAGGCACCGTGCATAGGGCACGCTTGCGCTCCCTCCCTCTTAAAGGGGCCGCGCGCGCCGATCTAAGGAGTCCCCGGCCAATGGCCGGAGGACTTCTCATATAAAAGGCACCTCCTCCAAAATAGAGGTGCCCGTGCAAGGTTGTAGCTTTGTGTTCTAAACTCTGCTTCAGCCCTCAGGTCCCGCTGCTAGTCTGACTACCAGTCCAGTACGCCAGCCTGACTACCAGTCCGCCAGCCTGACTACCTGTCCAGTCCGCCAGCCTGACTACCAATCCAGTCCACCAGCCTGACTACTAGTCCAGTCCGTCAGCCTGACTATCTGTCTCCACCAGCAAGTGCACTCTCCAGCCCGATGGTCTGCCTACGGTCTAAACCCACCAGTCTGTCTATGGGCCAGTCTTGCCTGTCTACCCGGAGAACATACCAGTTACCTGCCATGCCTACCAGTCAGCCTACCTGGAGGCTCCTGCCAGTTACCCGTGGAGTCTGCCAGTCCGTCTACCCGGATCACCCGTTAGCCTGCCTGCCGTGCTCTTCTGCTGTACCGATCAGTCCCTGCCTTCTGTCCCGTGGGAGTCACCTGCTCTCATACAAGGACTGGTCCGGAGTAGCACCTGGTCCCTCTGCTCGGTCCTTCCCTGGTTCACGGAGTCGATTGAGCCGCCGTGCGACCTTGGTCAGTCCGAGTTGATACCTAGTTATGCCCCTCTGGTCCCTACTTGCACCGCAGCACAGAGGTTCCACCACCCGGATCTGTAACAGTTTGCACGGGCCATGGAACCCGGTGGCCCCCAGGCTCCTTCGCTTGCTGACCTGTACCAGGAGGTTTCTCATCAGAGATCCCAACAGGAAACCATACTGACCTACCTGCGGTCTGTCAACTCTCGCCTGGACACTCTGTCTGTCCCACCAGTGCCCACCTCGAGTCGAGCGACACCCACTCCGTCAGCGCCTCTGCCTACCAGTACCACGGCATCCAGCTCAGGACCCCGGCTCTCTGCGCCTCCTCTTTTTGGGGTTACCCCATCTTATTTCGGGGTTTTCTGAACCAGTGCATTCTGCACTTTGAACTACTGGCACATCAGTTTCCCTCCGACCGGGCCAAGGTGGCGTTCATCATGTCTCACCTCACCGGGGAAGCATTGGCATGGCTAAACCCTCTATGGGAGAGAGGGGATTCCCTGGTGTCCGACCATCCGGCTTTCCTCTCTGCCTTCCGGAGGGTCTTCGATGAGCCCGGACGAAGGACTTCTACTGCCTCCTCATTGCTCCGTCTCCGCCAAGGGAGTCTCATCGTGGGCCAATATGCCATACCGTTCCGTACCCTTGCTTCTGGCTGAACCATTGACAGTCGCTTCCGTGGATGGATGACTCCTTCCAGTGACTATCTTGCTTGTCACTGAGCCCGTAACCCTTCAGGTGGGAATGCTGCACTCGGAGAGGATCTCCTTCCATGTGCTATCCGGACTCTCTCACTCCCTTTTGCTAGGTCTACCCTGGCTACAGAGACATGAACCCGTTCTGAATTGGCAATCCGGTGAGGTGCTCTGTTGGGGGCAGGATTGCCATGAGACCTGCCTGGTTCCGGTTCGCCCGGTTCATCATCCGTCTTCTCCGGCTAATTTACCTGGTCTACTGGCACCTTACTGGTCCTATGCAGATGTCTTCGACAAGAAGGAAGCAGAGACATTGCCACCTCATAGGCCATATGATTGCCCTATCGACCTGGTACCCGGTGCCACTCCACCTCGTGGGCGTATCTACCCTTTGTCGTTGGCCAAAACCCGGGCCATGTCGGAGTACATCGAAGAAAATCTGGCTAGAGGATTCATCCAGAAATCTACCTCCCCGGCTGGAGCTGGATTCTTCTTCGTAAAAAAGAAAGACGGTTCACTACGCACCTGCATTGATTATAGAGGACTCAACCTGATTACTATCAAAAATAAATACCCCCTGCCGCTCATCTCTGAGCTGTTCGACCGCCTTAATGGCGCAAAAATCTTTACCAAGCTCGATCTTCGTGGGGCGTATAACTTGGTCCGGATCCGCCAAGGAGACGAGTGGAAGACGGCTTTCAATACCCGGGACAGCCACTATGAATACCGTGTGATGTCCTTCGGCCTCTGTAATGCTCCAGCCGTCTTCCAAGATCTAGTTAACGACATCTTCCGTGACCTCTTATATTCTTGCATGGTGGTGTACCTGGATGACATCTTGGTCTTCTCTCCGGATCTTCCCACACACCGGAGGGATGTTCGTCAGGTCCTGCTTAGGCTCAGGCAGAATCACCTATATGCAAAATTTGAGAAATGACTCTTCGAGCAGTCCTCTCTTCCGTTCCTGGGCTATATTATCGCTAAGACAGCTCTACGGATGGACCCCGAGAAGGTCTCTGCCGTCTTAAAGTGGCCCCGTCCGGAGGGGTTGAAGGCGATTCAGCGATTCCTGGGCTTCACTAACTATTACCATCTCTTCATCCCACATTTCTCTTCCTGGATTGCACCCATCTCTGCGCTCACCAGTAAGGGAGTAAATCCTAAGGAATGGACGTCTGAAGCGGAGGAGGCCTTCCTTTCCTTAAAACAAGCCTTCTCTTCTGCCCCGGTGCTGCACCATCCGGATTGCAACAAACAGTTTTTTCTGGAGGTTGATGCTTCCTCTTCCGTAGCCGGAGTGGTGCTCACCCAGAAATCTCCGTTCGGGAGAATGGTAACCTGCGGCTTCTTCTCCAAGCTCTTCTCTTCGTACGTGCGCAACTATTCCATAGGAGAACGAGAATTTCTAGCCATCAAATTGGCGCTGGAGGAGTGGCGTTACCTGCTTTAGAGGGGGCTCTGCATCCGGTGGTCATCTACACTGACCACAAAAGCCTTGCATATCTACAGAATGCCCAAAGACTCAATCCGCGTCAGGCCCGGTGGTCTTTGTTCTTCGCCCGCTTCAACTTTCCCCTACTTTACCGCCCTGCGGACAAGAACGTTAAAGCCGACGCCTTGTCCCGATCCTTCCTGTCTTCCGATCTAGAGGAGGAGCCTATGCATGTCATCGATCCCTCCAAAGTGATGAATGTGGCTCCCTTGGACCTGTCTCGTCTCCCACCTGGTAAGACATTTGTGGCAGTTCCGGATCGTAAGAAGGTTCTTCACTGGGGTCATTCGTCTAAACTAGCCGGCCATGCTGGCCAGAAGAAGACCTTCCTGCTCATTACCCGGCATTACTGGTGGCCTACCCTGCTCAAGGATGTGGTAGACTTCATCACGGCCTGTTCGTCCTGTGCTCGCAACAGGGTTCCCAGACATCTTCCAGCCGGCCATCTCCTGCCTCTTCCCGTACCTGCTGCCCCGTGGCAACACATTGCTATGGACTTTATGACTGATATCCCTGTTTCTGCCGGTTGTACTGTCATTTGGGTGGTCGCTGACCGCTTTTCTAAAATGGCCCACTTTATCCCTCAGCCTGGTCTCCCGTCTGCATCTGTGCTGGCTAAGGACTTCATCCATCACATCTTCCGTCTTCACGGCCTACCCCTCCACATTGTGTCTGATCGCGGGGTCCAGTTTACTTCGCTCTTCTGGAGAGCTATGCGTAAGCTGCTGGATGTCACCCTGGATTTCTCCTCTGCTTACCATCCACAGTCCAATGGCCAAGTGGAACGTATCAACCAGATCCTTACCAGCTTCCTCCGGACACTTCGTCAACGCTCACCATACCGATTGGGCAGAGCTCTTACCATGGGCCGAGTTCTCCTATAACAACCATGAGAGCGAATTTTCTTCCAAGTCCCCGTTCTTTGTGGTCTACGGTCAAGATCCCTGGATTCGGTTTGCCGTCTCCGCTTCAGTGGACAACCCTGCTGCGGAGTCTCTGGTCATCAAATTTTCCACCATTTGGGAGGACACTAGATCCGCACTTCTTCAATCCTCTGAGCGGATGAAGAGACATGCCCACAAGAGACGTCTGGACCCACCTCAATTCCGTCCGGGAGACAAGGTTTGGCTCTCCTCCAAACATGTTCGTCTCAAAATACCCTCCTATGAGCTGGGTCCACGGTTCATCGGTCCATTTGAAGTCCTCAAGCAAATCAATCCAGTGGCCTACAAGTTAAAACTCCCGGCCACCTTACGGATTCCCAACTCCTTCCACGTATCTCTCCTCAAACCAGTTGTTCTTAATTATTTTTCCGACGATCCAGGTGCCTCCCCAGCTCCGGTCTCCGCTGAGGACGTCTATGAGGTAGAGAACATTCTGGCCACCAAGAGAGTAAGAGGAAAAACCTTTTTTTCTGGTGGATTGGAAGGGGTTTGGCCCAGAGGAGAGAACTTGGGAACCCAGGGAGAACATCCACGCCCCTCTTCTCCTTAAAAAAATTCTTTCAGACCTAAAAAAGAGGGGGTGTAAAGGGTGGGGGGTACTGTAGTATCGGCGTCTCTGCCCCCTGACAGGCAGAGACGCCGTTCCCCTTACCACCGCGCGCCGTCATAAGGAGTCCCCAGCCAATGGCCGGAGGACTTCTCATATAAAAGGCATCTCCTCCAAAATGGAGGTACCCGTGCAAGGTTGTAGCTTTGTGTTCTAAACTCTGCTTCAGCCCTAAGGTCCCGCTGCTAGTCTGACTACCAGTCCAGTCCGCCAGCCTACCAGTCCAGTCCGCCAGCCTACCAGTCCAGTCCGCCAGCCTGACTACCAGTCCAGTCCGCCAGCCTGACTACCAGTCCAGTCCGCCAGCCTGACTACTAGTCCAGTCCGCCAGCCTGACTACCTGTCTCCGCCAACAAGTACACTCTCCAGCCCGACGGTCTGCCTACGGTCCAAACCCGCCAGTCTGTCTATGGGCCAATCTTGCCTGTCTACCCGGAGAACATACCAGTTACCTGTCGTGCCTACCAGCCAGCCTACCTGGAGGCTCCTGCCAGTTACCCGTGGAGTCTGCCAGTCCGTCTACCCGGATCCCCCTTTAGCCTGCCTGCTGTGCTCTTCTGCTGTACCGGTCAGTCCCTGCCTTCTGTCCCATAGGAGTCACCTGCTCTCATACAAGGACTGGTCCAGAGTAGCACCTGGTCCCTCTGCTCGGTCCTTCCCTGGTTCACGGAGTCGATTGAGCCGCCGTGCGACCTTGGTCAGTCCGAGTTGATACCTAGTTATGCCCCTCTGGTCCCTCCTTGCACCGCAGCACAGAGGTTCCACCACCCGGATCCGTAACATCGTAGTTAATGGTAACTTTAAAGTATGTGCTGGAGGAAGACTGAGGAGACGTTCAGGGCCAGTGGGCTGAAGGTCAGGAAACATGCAGTGAGAAGAGAGGACACAGGAGAAGCAGACTAAGCGTGGAGCCTTAGGAAGTACGAGGAGCACACTAAAGGGTAGTACACTGTGTGCAGAATTATTAGGCAAGTTGTATTTTAGAGGATTATTTTTATTATTGATCAACAACTATGTTCTCAATCAACCCAAAAGACTCATAAATATTCAAGCTTAATATTTTTGGAAGTTGGAGTGTTTTTTTTTTTAGATTTGGCTATCTTAGGAGGATATCTGTTTGTGCAGGTAACTATTACTGTGCCCAATTATTAGGCAACTTAATAAAAACCAAATATAATCCCATCTCACTTGTTTATTTTCACCAGGTAAACCAATATCAGTGCACAAAATTTAGAAATAAACATTTCTGACATGCAAAACCAAAAACCAAAAAAATTTGTGATCAATATAGCCACCTTTCTTTATGATGACACTCAACAGCCTTCCATCCATAGATTCTGTCAGTTGCTTGATCTGTTTTCCATCAACATTGCGTGCAGCAGCCACCACAGCCTCCCAGACACTGTTCCGAGAGGTGTACTGTTTTCCCTCCCTGTAGATCTCACATTTTATGATGGACCACAGGTTCTCTATGGGGTTCAGATCAGGTGAACAAGGGGGCCATGCCATTATTTTTTCTTCTTTTAGACCTTTACTGGCCAGCCACGCTGTGGAGTAGTTGGATGCATGTGATGGAGCATTGTCCTGCATGAAAATCATGTTTTTCTTGAACGATACCAACTTCTTCCTGTACCACTGCTTGAAGAAGTTGTCTTCCAGAAACTGGCAGTAGGTCTGGGAGTTGAGCTTCACTCCATCCTCAACCCAAAAAGGTCCCACAAGTTCATCTTTGATGATACCAGCCCATACCAGTACCCCACCTCCACCTTACTGGCGTCTGAGTCGGAGTGGAGCTCTCTGCCCTTTACTGATCCAGCCTCTGGCCCATCCATCTGGCCCATCAAGAGTCACTCATTTCATCAGTCCATAAAACCTTTGAAAAATCAGTCTTAAGATATTTCTTGGACCATTCTTGACGTTTTATCTTATGTTTCTTGTTCAAAGGTGGTCGTTTTTCAGCCTTCCTTACCTTGGCCATGTTCCTGAGTATCGCACACCTTGTGGTTTTTGATACTCCAGTAACGTTGCAGCTCTGAAATATGGCAAAACTGGTGGTGAATGGCATCTTGGCAGCTTCACGCTTGATTTTCCTCAATTCATGGGCAGTTATTTTGCACCTTTTTTGGCCAACATGCTTCTTGCGACCCTGTTGGCTATTTGCCATGAAACGCTTGATTGTTCTGTGATCACGCTTCAAAAGTTTGGAATTTTCAAGACTGCTGCATCCCTCTGCAAGACATCTCACAATTTTGGACTTTTCAGAGCCAGTCAAATCTGTCTTCTGACCCATTTTGCCAAAGGAAAGGGAAGTTGCCTAATAATTAAGCACACCTTATATAGGATGTTGATGTCATTAGTCAACACCCCTCCTCATTACAGAGATGCACATCCTCAGATTTACTTAATTGGTAGTTGGCTCTCAAGCCTATGCAGCTTGGAGTAGGACGACATGTATAAAAAGTATCATGTGATCAAAATACTCATTTGCCTAATAATTCGGCACACAGTGTATATACAGTATGCGGACCTTCGCCACTTTGTTCAGTGGGATGCTGAAACAGCAGAATAGTGGCTCAGGAATCATGAAAACTGTATTGGAAGAAGAAGGCATTGCAGAGGCTGAGGTAACAGGGAATGCAGGGAGAGCTCAGGATGAGCAACATAACATGTGCTGTACTGTATCTGCTACTGAAACTGTGACTGCTGTATCTGTGACCAGAACTGAACAAAAGAAGTTGAGTAAAGTTGTTTTTTTATATAAAAAGAACAGAGTGTGCAAGTGATTATTTGCATTCAACTTCTGGACTCCTGAAGAAGATGGAGAAGCAACAGAAAACTGTAAGTGTTTTACATGACATGGAAAGCACAGGACAAACCAGACATTATCTTTTATTTGTGGGCGGTCAGGATGAGAATGCAAATGCACAACAACTGCAGTCCCTCGCCACTACTACCACCCTGTACCCCTCACAAAATGGGCTCCAGCGGCAGCCATCCTCCATGTATCCTCCCATATGTGGGCTCCAGCAGCAAGCACCCTCCATGTATTCTCCTCCCAGATGTGGGGGCCAGCGGCAGCCACCCTCCATGTATTCTCCCAGATGTGGGCTCCAGCGGCAACCACCTTCCATGTATTCACCACCCAGATGTGGGGTTCAGCGGCAGCCACCCTCCATGACTTCTCCTCCCAGATATTGGGACATGCAGCAGCCACCCTCCATCTATTCTCCATCCAGACATGAGGGGCAGTAGCAGCCACCCTCCATGTATTCTCTGCCCAGATGTGAGGGCCAATGGCGGCTACACCCTCTGTAGTCTCCCAGATGTGGGGGTCAGCGGTGGCCACTCCCCATGAATTCTCTGCCCAGATGTGGGGCCAGTGGCAGCGACGCCCAGATGTGGGGGCCAGTGACAGCCACCCTCCATGTATTCTACGCCCAGATGTGGGGGCCAGTAGCAGCTACCCTCCATGTATTCTCTGCCCAGATGTGGGGGCAGCAACAGCCACCCTCCATGTATTCTCTGCCCAGATTTGGGCTCAAGCAGTGGCCCCCCTGCATGTATTCTCCGCCCAGATGTGGGAGCCAAGAGCAGCCACCCTCCATGTATTCTCCGTCTAGACGTTGGGGCCAGTGGTGGCCACCCTCCATGTATTCTCCTCCCAGATATAAGGGCCAACGGCAGCCACCCCCCATGTATTCTCTGCCTAGATGAGTGGCCAGTGGCAGCCACCCTCCATGTATCCTCCCAGATGTGGGCTCCAGCAGCAAGCACCCTCCATGTATTCTTCTCCCAAATGTGGGAGCCAGCTGCATCCACCCTCCATGTATTCTCTGCCCAGATGTGGACTCAAGCAGTGTCCACCCTGCATGTATTCTCCGCCCAGATGTGGGGGCCAAGAGCAGCAAGCACCCTCCATGTATTCTCTGCCCAGATTTGGGCTCAAGCAGTGGCCACCCTGCATGTATTCTCCGCCCAGATGTGGGGGTCAGCGGCGGCCACCCTCCATGTATTCTCCACCCAGATGTGGGGGCCAAGAGCAACAAGCACCCTCCATGTATTCTCTGCCCAGATTTGGGCTCAAGCAGTGGCCACCCTGCATGTATTCTCCGCCCAGATGTGGGGGTCAGCGGCGGCCACCCTCCATGTATTCTCCACCCAGATATGGGGGCCAAGAGCAGCCGCCCTCCATGTATTCTCCACCGAGATGTGGGGGCTAGTGGTAGCCACTCTCCATGTATTCTCCGTCTAGATGTTGGGGCCAGTGGCGGCCACCCTCCATGTATTCTCCGCCCAGACGTAAGAGCCAACGGCAGCCACCCCCCATGTATTCTCTGCCCAGATGTAGCGGCCTGTGGCATTCACCCTCCATGTATTCTCTGCCCAGATGTGGCAGCCAGCGGCATCCACCCTCCATGTATTTTCCCAGATGTGGGAGCCAGTGGCATCCACCCTCCATGTATTCTCTGCCCAGATGTGGGAGCCAGCGGCAGCCACCCCCGTGTATTCTCTGCCCAGATATTTGGACTATCTGCATCCACCCCCCATATATTCTCTGCTCAGATGTGGGGGCCAGCGGCAGTCACCCTTCATGTATTCTCCACCCAGATGTGGCGGCCACCCTCCATGTGTTCACCCAGATGTGGGGGCCAGTGGTGGCTACCCTCCATGTATTCTCCGCCCAGATGTAAGGGCCAATGGCAGCCACCCCCCAATGTATTCTCTGCCCAGATGTGGGGGCCAGCGGAAGCCACCCAATGTATTCTCTGCCCAGATGTGGTGGTCAGTGGCATCCACCCTCCATGTATTCTCTGCCCAGATTTGGGGGACAGCGGCATCCTCCTTCCATGTATTCGCCCAGATGTGGGGGCCAGCGGCAGCCACCCCACCCCATGTGTTCTCGGCCTGGATGTGGGGGCCAGTGGCATCCACACCCCATGTATTCACCACCCAGATGTGGCGGCCACCCTCCATGTGTTCACCCAGATGTGGAGGCCAGTGGCGGCCACCCTCCATGTATTCTCCGCCCAGATGTAAGGGCCAATGGCAGCCACCCCCCAATGTATTCTCTGCCCAGATGTGGGGGCCAGCGGAAGCCACCCCATTTATTCTCTGCCCAGATGTGGGGTCCATTGGTATCCACCCCCCATGTATTCTCTGCCCCGATGTGTAGGCCAGCGGCATCCACCCTCCATGTATTCTCCCAGATGTGGGAGCCAGCGGCATCCATCCCCCAACTATTCTCTGCCGTTATGTGGAGGCCAGGGGCAGCCACCCTCCATGTATTCTCTGCCCAAATGTGGGGGCCAGCGGCATCCACCCTCCATGTATTCTCTGCCAAGATGTGGGGGCCAGCGGCAGCCACCCTCCATGTATTATCCGCCCAGATGTAGGGGTCAGTTGCAGCCACCCTAAATGTATTCTCCGCCCACATGTGGGGGCCAGCGGCGGCCACCCTTCATGTATTCCCCGCCCAGATGTGGAGGCCAAGAGCAGCCATCCTCCATGTATTCTCCTCCCAGATGTGGGGGCCAGTGGCAGCCACCCTCCATGTATTCTCCACCCAGATGTAGGGGCAGCAACAGCCACCCTCCATGTATTCTCCACCCATATTTGGGCTCCAGCAGCGTCCACCCTCCATGTATTCTCTGCCCAGATGTGGAGGCCAAGAGCAGCCATCCTCCATGTATTCTCCACCGAGATGTGGGGGCCAGTGGTAGCCACCCTCCATGTATTCTCCTTCCAGATGTGGGGGCCAGCGGCAGCTACCCCCCATGTATTCTCGGCCCAGATGTGGGGGCCAGTGGCATTCAACCCCCATGTATTCTCTGCCCAGATGTGGGGGCCAGCGGCAGCCACCCTCCATGTTTTATCTGCCCAGATGTAGGGGTCAGTTGCAGCCACCCTAAATGTATTCTCCGCCCAGATGTAAGGACCAATGGCAGCCCCCCCATGTATTCTCTGCCCAGATATGGGGGCCAGTGGCAGCCACCCCCCATGTATTCTCTGCCCAGATGTGGGGGCCAGCAGCATCCACCCTCCATATATTCTCTGCCCACATGTGGGGGCCTGTGGCAACCATCCTCCATCTATTCTCCGCCCAGATGGTGGGGCCAGCGGAAGCAACCCCCCATTTATTCTCCGCCCAGATGTGAGGGCCAGCAGCAGCCACCCTCCATGTATTCTTTGCCCAGATGGGGGAGCCAGCGGCAGCCACCCTCCATGTATTCTCCGCCCAGATGTCGGGGCCAGTGGCAGCCACCCTCCATGTATTCTCCGCCCAGATGTAGGGGCAGCAACAGCCACCCTCCATGTATTCTCCACCCATATTTGGGCTCCAGGAGCGTCCACCCTCCATGTATTCTCCGCCCACATGTGGGGGCCAACGGCGACCACCCTTCATGTATTCCCCGCCCAGATGTGGAGGCCAAGAGCAGCCATTCTCCATGTATTCTCCACCGAGATGTGGGGGCCAGTGGTAGCCACCCTCCATGTATTCTCCTCCCAGATATGAGGGCCAGTGGCAGCCACCCCCCCCATGTATTCTCTGCCCAGATGTGGGGGCCAGCAGCATCCACCCTCCATATATTCTCTGCCCACATGTGGGGGCCTGCGGCAACCACCCTCCATCTATTCTCTGCCCAGATGGTGGGGCCAGCAGAAGCAACCCCCCATTTATTCTCTGCCCGGATTTGGGGGCCTGCGTCAGCCACCCTCCATGTATTCTCCTCCCAGATGTGGAAGTCAGCGTTATCCACCCCCATGTATTCTCCGCCCTTATGTGGGGGCCAGCAGCCAGCACCCCCCCATGTATTATTCGCCCAGATGTGGGGGCCAGTGACATCCACCCTCCGTATTCTCTGTCCAAATGTGGGGGCCAGCGGCATCCACCCTCCATGTATTCTCCTAGATGTGGGGGTCAGTGGCATCCACCCTCCATGTATTCTCCTAGATGTAGGGGCCAGCGCTAGCCACCCTCCATGTATTCTCTGCCCAGATGTGGGCACCAGTGGCATCCACCCTCCATATATTCTCTGCCCAGATGTGGGGGCCAGTGGCGGCCACCTTCCATGTATTCTCTGCCCAGTTGTGGGGGCCAGCGGCCACCACCCCCCCATGTATTCTCCACCCAGATGTGGGGGCCAGTGGCATCCACACTCAAAGTATTCTCTGCTCAGATGTGGGGGCCAGCGGCATCCACCCTCTATGTATTCTCCTCGTAGATGCAGGGGCCAGCGGAAGCCACCCTCCATGTATTCTCTGCCCAGATGTGGGGGCCAGCGGCAGCCACCCCTCTATGTATTCTCTGCCCAGATGTGGGGGCCAGCGGCATCCATCCTCCATATATTCTACGCCCAGATGTGGGGGCCAGCAGCATTCACCTTCCATGTATTCTCCTCCCAGATGTGGGAGACAGCGGCATTCACCCCCATGTATTCTCTGACCAGATGCGGGGGCCAGCGGAAGTGACCTTCCCAACCCCCCCTTGTATTATCCTCCTAGATGAGGGGGCCGGCAGCGGCTACCCCCTCTCCCCATGTATTATGTGCCTGAATTAAGGAATTGGCTCCTATTGCTGCTTTTTAACCACCTAAATGCTGCAGTCAATCTCAATTGATCAAATCATGTCAGGTTAAAGTGTTCTCAGGGTCTAAGAGCAAAAAAAAAAATAAGAAAATAAAACAATAAACATATTTGACATTTCCATGACAAGGGGGTCCAGAAGCTTTTAATTATGCCACTGGCAGTGAAGGGGGTATCTGGAAACATCCCTGTGGTGTAGGGTGTATGTGATATATAACATGTAGTGCTGTTCCTTTGTGACAGTGGATAATAATGACTCCGAGCAGAGACGGCTATGCGATTATCGGAGCTGGGTGACTGCAGATCCGTGGTCAGTGCCGGTATGAGATCAGTACAAAGCTCCTCGGCCCAGGATCCACCATCTGCTGTCCTCGGATGACCAGATGGCCATATGTAGCCTTTACTCTTAGCTCAGAAAACAGAAGCATTTCACTTCTTTGCATTCCTGAGCCAAATGCCCCCACATAAATTCATTTAATCAAAGTACCCCAAGGATAAGATCATACACTACAGCACAAGCACAATGCCAGGACCCCCTACCTACACCATTGGAGGTTTCGCATAGCCGGCATCTTATAGTGACTTCATTACGCCTCCTGTGTCGAGCTTCAAGCATCATGAACAGGTTGGGAAGTTGAGCATAGAGCTAACTGCTCCCTGTTCCACCATTTTTTTCATCTGTATCTGCGTCCTAAAGATGCCGATATAGTTGACACACGTTAACTTCTCAGGACACAACACCAACCTCTCTTGGGTCACAGTGCCAACCTTACGGGACACAGCACCAAACTCTGGGGCCAGCTTCCCAAATCCGGGCGGGTTGGTTGTGAGGCATGATTCTGACACCGTAGGCTTAGAATCGTTCACAGGTTTTCGCTTTTAATATCCCTTGTACTTCACATTGATTGTCTGATTGAGGTCATTAGTAGATATTATTCTCTAAGAATCCCAATACTATCTAGGTTCCCTACACAGGAGCAGAGCGATCAAGGTTGCACGGGGCGCAACTGCAACCAAGCCCAGGCCCCCATATCCAGACATCTACACTCTGATAAAAATGATCCTGAGAAGAGTTATGACACTTACTTGCATAGAATAGCGCCACTCGGGAAGTGTATAGCAATGTGGATCTCCATTTATTAAAGGAGTGTTTTGCAACGTAGGTCCTCAATATCCAATCAGTGGTAGGGGGTTGACAACCACCCCCATAATCAGCTGTTTGCAGCTGCAGCATCGGACAGATGTACACAGTGTACACCTGTCACGGGTGTGTCAGGTGTAATAGACACTCGCTCTGGATCTGGCTGTAGAAGGTCACTGCGCTTGGCATTGGAGACGGCTTCTTAATCCTTCTTCCTTTAAGACCCAGAGGCAACCTCCCTCCTGCTGTTAATTGACACACCCTTGTAGGGGAGTTAAAAACTCTCAGTTTGCTGCAGGGAACCACCGGTGATACTTCTATTTACCTTTGTTCATGTGTGGCGCCACTGGGGTTCGGTCGCCACAGGGGTACTGCATCTCACCCAGAGGTGTGGTTTCTCACTCTCAGGTAAGGAAGGAGTACAGCTCAGGACCCTAACACCTGCATTCACTACACCACATTTCCGGGGGACAGGGCAAGATTGCTCCTACGGGAGAGCACAGTCCCTGGTCCCTGGCTGGAGTGGAGGGAACCACCTAGAGAGGGGGAACTATGTAGTGGATGGGGTGGAGGACGTAGATCCTGGGAGCACTGGAGTAGGAGCATATATAAGGGAGGAACCATCTTAGATCAGTGTTCAGTCAGAGGAGGAGAAGTGACAGGAGCAGAGGCTCTGCATGAGCTCTGCTCCAGAGGCGGGCCTAGTCAGGAGGCCTGAGCCTGGGAGGAGAAGAAAGGAGTGGGAGCAGGAAGGCTCCAGGAACCGAAGGGACCCTAGGGGCACGGGCCGTGCAGCAAGCCACCCGTACGCCCGCTGCTACCAGGAGGTAGAGGGGTCAGGCCAGATAGAGGGAACCGGTTCCTCAACTAGCAAGAACTACAAGGTTCAACTAGGAAACCAGAGGCTGCAGCACTTTAAGTACCGCAGGCCATAAGTCCACACCAGTCCACTAGGAAGGTAGCCACATAGGACCCAGGGGACGGAACACACGTCGCCCACAAAGGCCCGAGGATACCAGATAGAAGTGTCACTAGGTGTGAGGTGCAGGAAGAAGGCCAGAGAGAGGACACACAGAAGGGGGTCCTGCTAAATGCTCCGGAGTTACCTGAGGGTTGGCTGAACCCCTCACTGCGTGAACACAGGACGCCGTGGGCCTTGCACTGGCGCCTGTAACTGGAACTGCTATAATCGTGAGTAAAGACCCTGGGACTGCACTATCTGACTCCGTGTTATTACTGACTACCTGCACCATAACCACCATCATCTACACACGCTGCCCTGGAGCTACACTCTTCCTGTGGGGAGTTATACCACCTTTGCTGCTATACCACCAGCTTCAGAGGACTGTTCCGCAGCGGCGGCCTCATTAGCCGCACTCCACAGGTGGCGTAGTCGGACATTATATAAACAACCTATACACATAGACTACCCTTGGATTGACCGCCTGGGTCACGGACCGGGTCATCGCCACAGTGACTACAATCCCCCAGCGTCTAACCGGCCCGGCTCCGGGTACCCCACGGCCCACGGGGCGCATCACATGCTTGGAGCATTAGCTGTTGGCTGACTTCTTCTCTGGTGCCCTTGGAGGACAGTTGGCGTTTCCCCTCTGGTGTCTGCTCAAGCTAAGTTTATCTCTTTTGTTTGTCTACCTTGTTGTCTTTAGTTTGTAGTGGGGCTTGACCAGTGCTCACCCCTCCACCTCTCTATCTAGGGCCAAGCTCTAGGGACATACAGGGTTTAGGGTCCTGCTCGGCGATTGGTGTGGAACCTATATAGTGATGGTAGGGTAGGCAGGGTGATATTAGATCTGCCTAGGGGTATGCTCTCCCCCTTTCCCTAGTGTTTGGGCTTCCTCCCCCTCTTCCCTTCATGTTGCACTTAGTCTTTCCCACACCTTGCATGACAACACCACAGCTCCACATACTAAGGAGTGGCCATTCTCAGGTACTACCGCTCAGACCCTATTGAAGTGCATGGTATACCTGGAGACCATGTGGACAATGGCATGAAGAGACCTTCAAGAGGGAACGTCACACTGGTCTCACTCCTGGGTCTATGGTGTGGGGTGGTATAATATACAATAGCCGGACTCCTCTAGTCCATTCCACATGCACTAACAGAGGCGTTACATTGATTTGGTTGTAGGACCAGTGTTGCGGCCATTTTTCCAAAGTGTGCAAGGACCCATTTTTCTGTACGACAATGCCAGGCCGCATGTTTCTCTTGCTATTTTGAGCAACCTGCATGGCCTAAACGTGCTACCATGGCTGCAGCATCTCCAGACTTGTCTCCGACCCTGCACATCTGGGACATCATTGGTCGGTGATTACACAGGAGCTGCCAGCAGTGGATCTTGATGATTTTCATGCTCAAGTGCATTCCGAGGCAGAAACTTCCACAGATGACCATGAACACCCTTCACTGATAGCTGCCGAGGCTGTAAATGCATAGATTTCTGCACGTGGCTCATACTGAGTAAATTGAGATGTTTTGAAAATGTTGTTTCCATTTTTTCATCATTCACAGATCAGTAACCTGTCTATCAGTCCTGTGATTTCCATAACTCCATGACTTTTCCTTCTGGGTGCTGCAATTTCAATGTTGAAGGATATATTTATGCCTCCGCACCCCTTCCAGGGAATTGGGGGAGCATATGGGGCAAGTGCATTGCATTAGATACTGGATTCCTGGCACCAACAAGCCACTAAGCCAAATTGCACTTATACAGGGCGTCTACGACTCTGACGGAGTTTTTTGGGGGGGATTTAAATGAGCCATAGAGTGCAATTACACAAGAAAATAAAGCACAGAGTCCATTTTTTGATCTCCATTAGTGTAGTTGATTGTAGTTGGGGAAATTTTTTTATATATATATATATATATATATATATATATATATATATATATATATATATATATATATATATATATATATATAAATTAGGATAAATGTATGAAATATGTAGATATATTAATAAAATATGGGGATAAATATATAAAACATAAGAATAAATAGATAAAATATGGGGTAAAAAATAAGGATAAAGATTGTGTATATAAAGATTAAGTGTATATAAGATTTAAGTATATAAAATATGGGTACAAATACATTAAATATATATAGATATATATAAAACAGAAATATATAAAATATAAGGATGAATAGATAAAATATGAGTATATAATATATATATACAGTGGTGGCCAAAAGTATTGGCACCCCTGCAATTCTGTCAGATAATACTCAGTTTCTTCCTGAAAATGATTGCAATCACAAATTCTTTGGTATTATTATCTTCATTTAATTTGACTTCAATGAAAAAAACACAAAAAGAATTGTCCTAAAGCCAAATTGGATATAATTCCACACCAAACCTAAAAAAGGGGTTGGACAAAAGTATTGGCACTGTTTGAAAAATCATGTGATGCTTCTCTAATTCGTGTAATTAACAGCACCTGTAACTTACCTGTGGCACCTAACAGGTGTTGGCAATAACTAAATCACACTTGCAGCCAGTTAACATGGATTAAAGTTGACTCAACCTCTGTCCTGTGTCCTTGTGTGTACCACATTGAGCATGGAGAAAAGAAAGAAGACCAAAGAACTGTCTGAGGACTTGAGAAACCAAATTGTGAGGAAGCATGAGCAATCTCAAGGCTACAAGTCCATCTCCAAAGACCTGAATGTTCCTGTGTCTTCCGTGCGCAGTGTCATCAAGAAGTTTGAAGCCCATGGCACTGTGGCTAACCTCCCTAGATGTGGACGGAAAAGAAAAATTGACGAGAGATTTCAACGCAAGATTGTGCGGATGGTGGATAAAGAACCTCGACTAACATCCAAACAAGTTCAAGCTGCCCTGCAGTCCGAGGGTACAACAGTGTCAACCCGTACTATCCGTCGGCGTCTGAATGAAAAGGGACTGTATGGTAGGATACCCAGGAAGACCCCACTTCTTACCCCGAGACATAAAAAAGCCAGGCTGGAGTTTGCCAAAACTTACCTGAGAAAGCCTAAAACGTTTTGGAAGAATGTTCTCTGGTCAGATGAGACAAAAGTAGAGCTTTTTGGGAAAAAGCATCAACATAGAGTGTACAGGAAAAAAAAAGAGGCATTCAAAGAAAAGAACACGGTCCCTACAGTCAAACATGGCGGAGGTTCCCTGATGTTTTGGGGTTGGTTTGCTGCCTCTGGCACTGGACTGCTTGACCGTGTGCATGGCATTATGAAGTCTGAAGACTACCAACAAATTTTGCAGCATAATGTAGGGCCCAGTGTGAGAAAGCTGGGTCTCCCTCAGAGGTCATGGGTCTTCCAGCAGGACAATGACCCAAAACACACTTCCAAAAGCACTATAAAATGGTTTGAGAGAAAGCACTGGAGACTTCTAAGGTGGCCAGCAATGAGTCCAGACCTGAATCCCATAGGACACCTGTGGAGACATCTCAAAATGGCAGTTTGGAGAAGGCACCCTTCAAATATCAGGGACCTGGAGCAGTTTGCCAAAGAAGAATGGTCTACAATTCCAGCAGAGCATGGTAAGAAACTCATTGATGGTTACCGGAAGCGGTTGTTCGCAGTTATTTTGGCTAAAGGTTGTGCAACCAAGTATTAGGCTGAGGGTGCCAATACTTTTGTCTGGCCCATTTTTGGAGTTTTGTGTGAAATGATCAATGATTTGATTTTTGCTTCATTCTCTTTTGTGTTTTTTTCCTTGCAAGCAAATTAAATGAAGAGAATAATACCAAAGAATTTGTGATTGCAATCATTTTCAGGAAGAAACTGAGTATTATCTGACAGAATTGCAGGGGTGCCAATACTTTTGGCCACCACTGTATATACAGTTAGGTCCATATATATTTGGACAGAGACAACATTTCTCTAATTTTGGTTCTAGACATTACCACAATGAATTTTGAACAAAACAATTCAGATGCAGTTGAAGTTCAGACTTTCAGCTTTCATTTGAGGGTATCCACATTAAAATTTAGGAGTTTCAGCTCCTTAACATGTGCCACCCTGTTTTTAAAGGGACCAAAAGTAGTTGGACAATTGACTCCGAGGCTATTTCATGGACAGGTGTGGGCAATCCCTTCGTTATGTCATTCTCAGTTAAGCAGATAAAAGGCCTGGAGTTGATTTGAGGTGTGGTGCTTGCATTTGGAAGGTTTTGCTGAAAAGTAAACATGTGGTCAAAGGAGCTCTCCATGCAGGTGAAACAAGCCATCCTTAAGCTGCAAAAACAGAAAAACCCATCCGAGAAATTGCTACAATATTAGGAGCGGCAAAATCTACAGTTTGGTATATCCTGAGAAAGAAAGAAAGTACTGGTGAACTCATCAATGCAAAAAGACCTGGGCGCCCACGGAAGACAACAGTGGTGTATGATCGCAGAATAATCTCCATGGTGAAGAGAAACCCCTTCACAACAGCCAACCAAGTGAACAACACTCTCCAGGAGGTAGACGTATCAATATCCAAATCTACCATAAAGAGAAGACTGCATGAAAATAAATACAGAGGGTTCACTGTGACGCGCCCCCTGGGCCGCGCGTGTGTGGGGATACCCGGAACCGGACCCGTTGCGGATGCTGGGGGTTGTAGTCCTTGCGTGGCGGGGACCCGGTCCCGTGGCTCAGGGTGGTCAACTCAAATGGCAGTCTACTTATAGGGTTTTGTGATATTAAATGTCCGACTACACCACCCGTGGATTGCGGTCAGAGTGAACCGCCGCTGCAGGGCAGACCACTGAGGCTGATGTTGTGAGGGCAGCAGGAAATAGTATAACTCCCCACGGGAGGAGTATAGCTTCAGGGCAGCAAGTGGAGATGTTGGGGGTGATGGTGCGCGGGAGCAGCAGTAATGACACAGAGTCCTGTAATGCAGTCCAGAGTATTTACTCACAGTTCTTTATCCACGTTACTACAGCTGGTCATAACGTCCCTCGTCGCACTGTATTCACCAGGTGAGGGGCTCGGCCTACTCCCAGATAACTTTGGAGCGTTTCACATGACCCCCGTTAAGTGTCCTTTCTCTGGCCTGTCATACCCCGCCAGTGACCTCGCTTCTGTCCGGCTGCCTCGGGCCTTCTCTGGTAAACTTTGGCGCCAGTTTCCCTGACTCTATATGGTGCCTTCCTCACGGGTATAGAGAGGGGCTGCGCCACATGAAATGTCACAGCCTCCGGTTTCTAGCTGAGGGTAGTTCCCCGCCTCCACTAGTTTCGGGCACCTGTCTCCCCCTTTGGCCTGACCCTTCTACGCAGGTAGATTTGGGCGTGCGGTGGCGACTCGCCGGTCTGCACCCCTGGGGTCCCTTCGTTCCTTGTTCCTGGAGCCTCCTCCGCTCCTCTTTCTTCCTTCTTCCTCCTCCAGGCCCCGGCCTACTCTCAGGCCTGCCTGCGGAGCAGAGCCCATGCAGAGCCTCTGCTCCCAGCTACTGAGCTGACTGACTTCCCACTGACTTCTCTTCGAACTAAGATGGTGCCCACCTTTTATACCTCCCTCTAGGTGCACCCAGGAACTGCCCTCTCCCTCCTATGCACTACAGAGTTCCCCCTTCCTCGGTGTTCCCTCCCCCCACTCCAGCCAGGGACAGGGACTGTCGTGCTCTACTTGGAGCATATCGGTCGCCCTGCCCCCCGGAAATGTGGTGTAATGCATGCAGGTGTCGGGGTCCTGATCCACACTCCACCCTTACCTGAGAGTGAGATATCACACCTCAGGATAAGGTGCAATACCTCTGTAGCAACCGAGCCCTCGGGGTGCTACAACTGCACGGTGCAAGCCACTCATAAGCATCAAGAATAAAAAGGCTAGACTGGACTTTGCTAAAAACATCTAAAAAAGCCAGCACAGTTCTGGAAGAACATTCTTTGGAGAGATTGAAACCAAGATCAACCTCCAACAGAATGATGGAAAGAGAAAAGTATGGCAAAGGCGTGGTACAGCTCATGATCCAAAGCATACCACATCATCTGTAAAACACGGCGGAGGGTGACTAGTGGGTCACTAGTGTTTATTGATGATGTGACACAGGACGGAAGCAGCCAAATGAATTCTGATGTATTCAGAGCCATACTGTGTGCTCAGATCCAGCCAAATGCAGCCAAACTGATTGGTCGTCGTGTCATACTACAGATGGACAATGACCCAAAACATAAAGCCAAAGCAACCCAGGAGTTTATTAAAGCAAAGAAGTGGAATATTCTTGAATGGCCAAGTCAGTCACTTGATCTCAACCCAATTGAGGATGCATTTCACTTGTTAAAGACTAAACTTCAGACAGAAAGGCCCACAAACAAACAGCAACTGAAAAGCACCGCAGTGAAGGCCTGGCAGACCATCAAAAAGGAGGAAACACAGCGTCTGGTGATGTCCATGAGTTCAAGACTTCAGGCAGTCATTGCCAACAAAGGGTTTTCAACCAAGTACTAGAAATGAACATTTTATTTACAATTATTTAATCTGTCCAATTACTTTTGGTCCCTTTTAAAAACAGGGTGGCACATGTTAAGGAGCTGAAACTCCTAAACCCTTCATCCAATTTTAATGTGGATACCCTCAAATGAAAGCTGAAAGTCTGAACTTCAACTACATCTGAATTGTTTTGTTTAAAATTCATTGTGGTAATGTCTAGAACCAAAATTAGAAAAATGTTGTCTCTGTCCAAATATATATGGACCTAACTGTATATATATATATATATATATATATATATATATATATATATATACACACAACATATAAATATATGAAATCTATGGACAACTATATATAGACTATAAATATATAAAATATGGAGATAAATATATAAAAAATAGATAGATAGATGTGTAAAATATAAGGATGAACAGGTAAAATTTGAGTATCTATAATATAACGCTACAAGCGTCCCTCTGTCTGAAGCCTCTATAGACTGCGCAAGCGCGACATGCAGTCTGGCTCCAGACAGAAGAACGCTTGGAGCCGTTACAGATAAGAGGAGTGTATGGCGCCGGAGATCGCGGTATGTGTAGACACTGAACGCATACCGCCATCTCCGGCGGCATACTTAGATACTTACCTGACCGGGAGGAGCGTTGCCGCGGCGCCTCTCTTCTGCCCGGAGACCGGGGGCGGAGTGAAGGCATCGGAATCGGCACATGCGCATAGCACTATCCGGTGCCATTTTACTGAAGACACATTTGCAGTGTGTTTTCAGCAAAATGGCGCCGGACAGCGCAGTATGGGCACGTGCGTATTCCGGCGCCGCACTCCTCCCCCGGCCTCCGGCAGAACGGGACACAGCAGCGCTGGAGCACAGGGAAGAAAGGTGAGTATAAGTGGGTTTTTTTGTATGTGTGCAGCGTGAAAGGGATGAGGGGGTACAATGCATACCATACCAGGATTGGGGGGTGAGGGGGCCACACATACCAGGATTGGGGGGTGAGGGGGCCACACATACCAAGATTGGGGGATGAGGGGGCCACACATACCAGGATTGGGGGATAAGGGAGACACACATACCAGGATTGGGGGATGAGGGGGCCACACATACCAGGATTGGGGGATGAGGGGGCCACACATACCAGGATTGGGGGATGAGGGGGCCACAGATACCAGGATTGGGGGATGAGGGGCCACACATACCAGGATTTGGGGGTGAGGGGGCCACACATACCAGGATTGGGGGGTGAGGGGTGCCATGCATACCAGGATTGGGGGTGAGGAGTGCCATGCATACCAGGATTGGGGATGAGAGGTGCCATGCATACCAGCATTGGGGATGAGGAGTACCATGCATACCAGTATAGGAATGCGGGGTACCATGCATACCAGGATGATGGATGGGGTGTCATGCATACCAGGATGAAGGGTACCATGCATACCAGAATAGGGATGAGGGGTACCATGCATACCAGAATAGGATTATGTGGTGCCATGCATACGAGGATTGGGGGATGAGGAGTGCCATGCATACCAGGATAGGAATGAGGGGGCCATACATACCAGGACGGGGATGAGGGAGCCATGCATACCAGGATGAGGGGTTGGGTGCCATGCATATCAGGATTGGGGGATGATGAGGCCATACATACCAGGATTGGGGGATGAGGGGTGCTATACATACCAGAAATGGGATGAGGGGTGCCATGTATACCAGGAAGAGGGGTACCATACATACCAGAATAGGGATGTGGGGTGCCATGCATACCAGGATAGGGATGCTGTGTACCATGCATACCAGGATTGGGGGTGAGGGGTGCCATACATACAGGATTGGGGGTGAGGGGTACCATGCATACAGGAGTGGGGGTGAGGGGTGCCATGCACACCAGGATAGGGATGAGGGCATCACATAACAGGATGGAGGAACAGGATTGGAGAGCACAAATACCAGGATGGGGTCAGCACATACCAGCGTGGGAGACTATATACCAATAAAAATGCTTGCCACCCGGGCGTAGAACGGGCTCAATAGCTAGTATATATACAGTATATATATATATATATATATATATATATATACATATATATATTATAACGTATAAATATATAAAGTATACGGACAGCTATATATAGAATATAAATATATAAGATATGTGGATAACTGTATAAAATATAAGAATATTACATAACATACACAACTCCCTACATGGAAGTCGCCCAAGGCATTGACATTAGTAACCTGCGCCCTCTGGTGGCTGAAGACGCTCATTTCAGTTTCTATGCGCTGGAGCTGTCAGTCATTGCCATTACAGCGGTAGCGCACGCCCTCTAGTGGCCGAAGACTGTAACTTCAGTTTAAATCCCCCAGGATCTGCTTGCTAGATGCGCCTGAGTTGGCAGTCTGGAGAAGCGAAAGGAGCAGAGGAGGAGAAGCAGGACCGTGTAAGATCAGAGGGTCCTGCACATTCCCCCCCTCCCATAATCACCGGGGACAAGGTGTGAGAGGCTTGTAGAGCGACAATCACACACACTGACACAGCCAGGGAGCGACAGCAGCCTTCAAGATGGGCAACCGAGGGATGGAAGAGCTGATTCCGCTGGTTAACCGGCTCCAAGATGCCTTTTCAGCCATCGGACAGAATGCAAACCTAGATCTGCCCCAGATTGCTGTGGTTGGGGGTCAGAGTGCTGGAAAGAGCTCAGTGCTGGAGAATTTTGTGGGCAGGTAAGAAGCATTGCAGCTGATGTGTTTACATCATTCATTGCAGGCTGGATTAGAGCAGCCACAAAGCAGATCTCCATGATGATGGCTGTGCCCTGGAGGTACCATAGCCCCAGTCCAGTGCTGCCATCATCCCTGCAATGAATAATGAAGCAGATGCAGAATATGACACCTCCGGGTGCATTCACCTTGAGCCATGGACATGGATGCAGCCCCATGATGACCCGTGCGCATCCATAGACACATGTATAGATGATTTATCATCGCACTCAGATCTGTTACTTTTGCATCTGTGATTATTATATATTTTTTAATTAGAATATATGATTGAGGCGAAGGGTTAATGTGCATAGAGAAAAAAATGGAGGAGGTGCTGAGGAATACAGTACAGTATGTCACCGCAATGGAGGAAAAGGGAGGGGGCTCCGAAAACCAATGTCATCTGTTTACAGTCACAGCTTAGGGTTTTTTTTTTCCTATGCATTGAACAATGCCGATACCTGTAGGATATAACGTCCTCCATGTACAGGGTGATGTCCAGCAGAGGACATTGCAGTTAATATGGAGGGTGGGGAGCAGCAGCGTTCAATGGGGCATCACAGTAAATCACAGTGAACGACGTGCCATAGGATTGGCGCCATAGATCAGTACAAGTGTGCGTCCGCTGCTCTCAAGGTGACACGCCAATGTGCATCACTGTCACACCAGTGGGGACCATATAGTCACCCGCCACCATATTGTCATCACCAAACAGGATCTTCTGTAGGATTTGTAGATGGACACTAAACACACTGAGCAGTATAAACACGACTGTGCACATAAAGGCACGGTACAACCCCTGGGTGTATGCCTATAGGTGTGCATGTCGCTATAATGCTCCCTCGTGGGCATCATGGCTGTCAGGGCCCAAGCAGAGCAGTGATGGGTTAAGTAGGATTATACTCTGGCAAGGTGCGGGCTCTGGGGAGAGGACAGATGGCACCTGCAGCGTAGTCCTGTGTCACCAAGTGTACCATGTATGTACGATGTGTGCCGCCTGCTCATATGTACGTGCTATTACACCCGGCATGTCTGTCTGTCTATGTATTCATACCCCCCAATCGTTACAGACAAGAAAGAGGGACACAAATATATAGCTCTCCCCGGCAGCTTTTATATGCCCCCACAGTACATTCCCCTCTATGGTGTACCCCCACACACGCACAGCTCTGCTACATCAATACACAAATAGCTCTGCTACATCAATACACACATAGCTCTGCTACATCAATACAAACACATGCACACACACAGCTATGCTACACCAATACACACATACGAACACATACACAGAGCTCTGCTACATCACTACACACATACCTCTGCTACATCACTACACACATAGCTCTGCTACATCACCTCGAACATACCTCTGCTACATCACTACACACACATAGCTCTGCTATCTCAATACACAAACATAACTCTGCTACATCAATACAAACACATATAGCTTTGCTACGTCACTACATACATAGCTCTTCTACATCAATACACACACATAGCTCTGCTATGTCAATACAAACACATACAGCTCTGCTACATCAATAATCTTCCCATACACACACAGCTCTGCTACATCAAGAAATAAATATATAAAAACATGTTATCTGTGTCCTGCTCCTCTTCCCTTTACTTCACTGTCAGTCACGTGACCAGAAACTGTCACATGACCTAAGGGTTGTGACAAGACCGTTGGTCTTTACAAAGACTGCACAGTGGAGGAAGGAGCTTTCTACTCTTTCCTCCACCATTATATTCACCTGGGTCTGTGACCTTAGGACACAGACACAGCTGATGTCAGGACACATCCCTGACCTCCTGGGACAGCTGCCCTAATTCGGGACAGTCCCGCTGGATTTGGGACGGTTGGGAAGTATGATGTACAGTATCTCTTATAATGCCAGGTTTATGTCATATAAAAAAAAATCATACCAAGAAGAACAATTTCAGAACTTTCTCCACCTTTAATATTGTCCATAATCTGCACAATCCAGTTGAAAAATAAACTAAAATAACTTAGATGGGGAAAATAAAAATAACAAACCTTAAATAATGTGGTTGCATAAGTGTGAACACCCTCTTATAATTGGAGATGTGGTTGTGTTCAGAATAAGACAATTGCATTTAAACTCGTGTTTTGTAGTAGTCAGTACATGGCCGCCATCATTTACAGGGGTTCTGAATAATCCCATAGAAAGTTTAGCTGTTCTAGGACTATTTTGCTGACAACACAGCAAAGGGATCTGTTTGTTGAAAGTTATCATTCAGGAGAAGGGTACATTAGATATACCATGGATCAAAGAGAAGATTGTCATTAAGAAGTCACTTAAATTTGGCACAACAGGTACATTACCTAGAACTGGCCATTCCTCAAAAAATGATGAAAAGACAAGAAGAAAATTGGTTCGGGAGGCTGCCAAGAGGCTACAGTAACATTAAAGGAGCTGCAGTAATATCTGCTAAGTACAGATTGTGTACTGCATGTGATAGTAATGTCCTATATTCTTCATATGTCTGGCCTGTGGGGTAGGGTGGCAAGACAGAACCCTTTTCTTATAAAGAAAAACATCCAAGCCTGGCTATGTTTTGCCAAAACCTACATCATGTCTGCTGAAAGCATGTGGGAAAACAAGTTATGGTTTGATAAGACCAAAGTTTAATTGTTTGCCTATAATTCCAAAAGGAATGTTTGGCGCCAAGCCATTGCTGCACATCACCAAAAGAACACCATACCCACAGTGAAGCAGGGTGGAGGCAGCTTTATGCTTTCGGACTGTTTTTCGGCAGCTGGAACTCAGGCTTTAGTCAAGGTGGAGGAAATTATGAACAGTTCCAAATATCAGTCAATTTTGCAGCAAAATCTTCAGGCCTCTGCTGAAAAACCTAAAATGAAGAGGAATTTCACCTTCCAGCACAAAAACAAAAGTGACCTCCAAATCAGCATAAGGATGACTTCACGAGAAGATGATGAGAGTTGCGGCTCAGCCAGAGTACAGACCTGAAAACAATGGAAAATCTATGGGTGACATGAAGAGGGCGCTGTACACAGGCGATGCCCCCTCAGTCTGACAGATGTGGAGCTACTGCAAGTGAGAGTGGGCAAAGGTTGCCAATTCTAGATGTGCCATGCTGATAGATTACGACCCAAAAAGAGTGAATGCTGTCATAAATTCAAAGAGTACTTCAACAAAGTATTAGATTAAGGGTGTGAATACTTATGCAACCACATTATTTTACTTCTTCTTTTTTTCCACCTGAAAAGATTTCAGTTTATTTCTCTTCTCAGTGTGATTTTTCTAACATTAAAAAAAGGGATCACATACGCGAAGTATGAACAAGGCCGTACATGTATGATCCCTGCAGATTTCTGCATATGGAAAGCTAATGAGTCTCTGATGCAGTGATGTCAGCTCCTGGCCTCATCACATAACGGTAGTTTGTCTGGGATTTGTAGTGATCCTTGATATATACAGCGTGCACCATCTCAGAGCTGTTCCTCCTGCAGGGTTCTCATACATGGACACATACGGCAGCTCTGGCTGAGACTTGCAGCAGTGGAGTGTGGCGCTCGCCGCTGTCGTCTCTTGCTTTGCCCGAGGGTCAATAGACTTTTTTTTTTGCGGCATCTCGTATTAAAAAGTCACCGCAAAACAAGAGGCTCATGAGCTGTAATACCACTGGCACCCGCCTCCTACAGCAGCGGCCATTGTTAGCTCTGATCGCTGCTGTTAACCATTTAGTTGCCTCCTACAGCTACATTTATGATGTTCAATCCTGGTGAGGCATCCATTCGTGCTCCCATGGCCCCCTCCTCTAGAACAATATCATGAGGTGCCAAAGGGTTGCAATGGCATGTGGGTGATGCCTTAGGCCACCACATCGCTGCCATCTTTGCGTCCCCGGGAGTATTGTAATATAAAAAAAGACACAAAAAAAGATTTTTCTTCACAAAGTTCTAAATATTTTTTTAAAACACTACAATCATAAAAGACTTAAAAATTAGCCACGTCCAAACCCTATCTATTAATGAGAGGGTCATAGGTCAGCAATAAAAGGTGAATGTAGTGATAGTCCTGAGCCTAAGACAAAGTGGAGAGGTAACGGGGAAGATGCAAGAAGGCAGCAGCCGGGATATACAAGCATTCGGTCATTCTGCACAGCTGTAACCCTATGTGTGCCAGATTGGGTTATTTACCATCATTGCCCCCCAGGTGCTCTGTAAGGAGGGGGGTTTCCCTAAATGTATCCTATTGATTCATTTCCACTACTGACATTGGTGAATGACCACAAATTATTGTAATAATCGTCCTGATCAAATCAGATAATCACAATCATCAATAATACGGAAGGAATCTGCATCTGCAGGGACACGGCCAGAACTAAGGGGGCACCCCGAAACTGAAGGGACCTCCAAAATCAGGGTCTAGTAATGTATATAGTGTATACAGCGATGTCTAGCAATGTATATAGTGTATACAGTGAGGTCTAGTAATGTATATAGTGTATACAGCGATGTCTAGTAATGTATATAGTGTATACAGGGAGGTCTAGTAATGTATATAGTGTATACAGTGAGGTCTAGTAATGTATATAGTGTATAGAGCGAGGTCTAGTAATGTATATACTGTATACTGGAGGGTCTAGTAATGTATATACTGTATACAGTGAGGTCTAGTAATGTATATAGTGTATACAGCAACGTCTAGTAATGTATATAGTGTATACAGTGAGGTCTAGTAATGTATATAGTGTATAGAGCGAGGTCTAGTAATGTATATACTGTATATAGTGAGGTTTAGTAATGTATATAGTGTATACAGTGAGGTCTAGTAATGTATATAGTGTATACAGTGAGGTCTAGTAAGGTATATACTGTATACAGCGAGGTCTAGTAATGTATATATTGTATATAGTGAGGTCTAGTAATGTATATATTGTATACAGTGACGTCTAGTAATGTATATATTGTATATAGTGAGGTCTAGTAATGTATATATTGTATACAGTGAGGTCTAGTAATGTATATAGTGTATACAGTGAGGTCTAGTAATGTATATACTGTATACAGCGAGGTCTAGTAATGTATATATTGTATATAGTGAGGTCTAGTAATGTATATACTGTATACAGTGACGTCTAGTAATGTATATACTGTAAAGAGTTAGGTCTAGTAATGTATATAGTGTATACAGAGGGGTCTAGTAATGTATATAGAGTATACAGTGGGGTCTAGTAATGTATATAGTGTATACAGCGAGGTCTAGTAATGTATATACTGTATATAGTGAGGTCTAGTAATGTATATAGTGTATACAGAGGGGTCTAGTAATGTATACACTGTATACAGTGAGGTCTAGTAATGTATATAGTGTATACAATGAGGTCTAGCAATGTATATGCTGTATATAGTGAGGTCTAGTAATGTATATAGTTTATACAGAGGGGTCTAGTAATGTATATACTGTATACAGTGAGATCTAGTAATGTATATACTGTATACAGAGGGGTCTAGTAATGTGTATACTGTATACAACTACAGTGCTGGCCAAAAGTATTGGCACCCCTGCAATTCTGTCAGATAATACTCAGTTTCTTCCTGAAAATGATTGCAATCACAAATTCTTTGGTATTATTCTCTTCATTTAATTTGTCTTCAATGAAAAAAACACAAAAAGAATTGTCCTAAAGCCAAATTGGATATAATTCCACACCAAACCTAAAAAAGGGGGTGGACAAAAGTATTGGCACCCTTTGAAAAATCATGTGATGCTTCTCTAATTCGTGTAAGTAACAGCACCTGTAACTTACCTGTGGCACCTAACAGGTGTTGGCAATAACTAAATCACACTTGCATCCAGTTAACATGGATTAAAGTTGACTCAACCTCTGTCCTGTGTCCTTGTGTGTACCACATTGAGCATGGAGAAAAGAAAGAAGACCAAAGAACTGTCTGAGGACTTGAGAAACCAAATTGTGAGGAAGCATGAGTAATCTCAAGGCTACAAGTCCATCTCCAAAGCCCTGAATGTTCCTGTGTCTTCCGTGCGCAGTGTCATCAAGAAGTTTAAAGCCCATGGCACTGTGGCTAACCTCCCTAGATGTGGACGGAAAAGAAAAATTGACGAGAGATTTCAACGCAAGATTGTGCGGATGGTGGATAAAGAACCTCGACTAACATCCAAACAAGTTCAAGCTGCCCTGCAGTCCGAGGGTACAACAGTGTCAACCCGTACTATCCGTCGGCGTCTGAATGAAAAGGGACTGTATGGTAGGATACCCAGGAAGACCCCACTTCTTACCCCGAGACATAAAAAAGCCAGGCTGGAGTTTGCCAAAACTTACCTGAGAAAGCCGAAAACGTTTTGGAAGAATGTTCTCTGGTCAGATGAGACAAAAGTAGAGATTTTTGGGAAAAAAGCATCAACATAGAGTGTACAGGAAAAAAAAAAGAGGCATTCAAAGAAAAGAGCACGGTCCCTACATTCAAACATGGCGGAGGTTCCCTGATGTTTTGGGGTTGCTTTGCTGCCTCGGGCACTGGACTGCTTGACCGTGTGCATGGCATTATGAAGTCTGAAGACTACCAACAAATTTTGCAGCATAATGTAGGGCCCAGTGTGAGAAAGCTGGGTCTCCCTCAGAGGTCATGGGTCTTCCAGCAGGACAATGACCCAAAACACACTTCCAAAAGCACTATAAAATGGTTTGAGAGAAAGCACTGGAGACTTCTAAGGTGGCCAGCAATGAGTCCAGACCTGAATCCCATAGAACACCTGTGGAGAGATCTCAAAATGGCAGTTTGGAGAAGGCACCCTTCAAATATCAGGGACCTGGAGCAGTTTGCCAAAGAAGAATGGTCTACAATTCCAGCAGAGCATTGTAAGAAACTCATTGATGGTTACGGGAAGCAGTTGTTCGCAGTTATTTTGGCTAAAGGTTGTGCAACCAAGTATTAGGCTGAGGGTGCCAATACTTTTGTCTGGCCCATTTTTGGAGTTTTGTGTGAAATGATCAATTATTTGATTTTTGCTTCATTCTCTTTTGTGTTTTTTCCTTGCAAGCAAATTAAATGAAGAGAATAATACCAAAGAATTGTGATTGCAATCATTTTCAGGAAGAAACTGAGTATTATCTGACAGAATTGCAGGGGTGCCAATACTTTTGGCCAGCACTGTATGTCTAGTAATGTATATAGTGTATACAGTGAGATCTAGTAATGTATATACTGTATACAGCTAGGTCTAGTAATATATATAGTGTATACAGTGAGGTCTAGTAATGTATATAGTGTATACAGGAAGGTCTAGTAATGTATGTAGTGTATATAGTGAGGTCTAGTAATGTATATAGTGTATACAGTGAGGTCTAGTAATGTATATAGTGTATACAGTGAGGTCTAGTAATGTATATACTGTATACAGCGATGTCTAGTAATGTATATATTGTATACAGCGAGAGCTAGTAATGTATATAGTGTATACAGTGAGGTCTAGTAATGTATATAGTGTATACAGCAAGGTCTAGTAATGTATATACTGTATACTGCGAGGTCTACTAATGTATATAGTGTATACAGGGGGGTCTAGTAATGTATATAGTGTATACAGCAAGGTCTAGTAATATATATAGTGTATACAGTGAGATATAGTAATGTATATAGTGTATACAGGGAGGTCCAGTAATGTATATACTGTATACAGCAAGGTCTAGTAATGTATATAGTGAACACAGCGAGGTCTAGTAATGTATATACTGTATACAGCTAGGACTAGTAATGTATATAGTGTATACAGCAAGGTCTACTAATGTACAGTACAGACCAAAAGTTTGGACACACCTTCTCATTTAAAGATTTTTCTGTATTTTCATGACTTTGAAAATTGTACATTCACACTGAAGGCATCAAAACTATGAATTACCACATGTGGAATTATATACTTAACAAAAAAGTGTGAAACAACTGAAAATATGTCTTATATTCTAGGTTCTTCAAAGTAGCCACCTTTTGCTTTGATGACTGCTTTGCACACTCTTGGCATTCTCTTGATGATCTTCAAGAGGTAGTCACCGGAAATGGTCTTCCAACAATCTTGAAGGAGTTCCCAGAGATGCTTAGCACTTGTTGTCCCTTTTGCCTTCACTCTGCGGTCCAGCTCACCCCAAACCATCTTGATTGGGTTCAGGTCTGGTGACTGTGGAGGCCAGGTCATCTGGCGTAGCACCCCATCACTTTCCCTCTTGGTCAAATAGCCCTTACACAGCCTGGAGGTGTGTTTGAGGTCATTGTCCTGTTGAAAAATAAATGATGGTCCAACTAAACGCAAACCGGATGGAATAGCATGCCGCTGCAAGATACTGTGGTAGCCATGCTGGTTCAGTATGCATCAATTTTGAATAAATCCCTAACAGTGTCACCAGCAAAGCACCCCCACACCATCATACCTCCTCCTCCATGCTTCACGGTGGGAACCAGGCATGTAGAGTCCGTTCACCTTTTCTGCGTCGCACAAAGACATGGTGGTTGAAACCAAAGATCTCAAATTTGGACTCATCAGACCAAAGCACAGATTTCCACTGGTCTAATGTCCATTCCTTGTGTTCTTTAGCCTAAACAAGTCTCTTCTGCTTGTTGCCTGTCCTTAGCAGTGGTTTCCTAGCAGCTATTTTACCATGAAGGCCTGCTGCACAAAGTCTCCTCTTAACAGTTGTTGTAGAGATGTGTCTGCTGCTAGAACTCTGTGTGGCATTGACCTGGTCTCTAATCTGAGCTGCTGTTAACCTGCGATTTCTGAGGCTGGTGACTCGGATAAACTTATCCTCAGAAGCAGAGGTGACTCTTGGTCTTCCTTTCCTGGGGTGGTTTCTCTGTAGCGCTTGATGGTTTTTGCAACTGCACTTGGGGACACTTTCAAAGTTTTCCAAATTTTTCGGACTGACTGACCTTCATTTCTTAAAGTAATGATGGCCACTCATTTTTCTTTACTTAGCTGCTTTTTTTTTGCCATAATACAAATTCTAACAGTCTATTCAGTAGGACTATCAGCTGTGTATCCACCTGACTTCTGCACAACACAACTGATGGTCCCAACCCCATTTATAAGGCAAGAAATCCCAATTATTAAACCTTACAGGGCACACCTGTGAAGTGAAAACCATTTCCGGTGACTACCTCTTGAAGCTCATCAACAGAATGCCAAGAGTGTGCAAAGCGGTCATCAAAGCAAAAGGTGGCTACATTGAAGAACCTAGAATATAAGACATATTTTCAGTTGTTTTACACTTTTTTGCTAAGTATATAATTCCACATGTGTTTTTTCATAGTTTTGATGCCTTCAGTGTGAATGTACAATTTTCATATTCATGAAAATACAGAAAAATCTTTAAATGAGAAGGTGTGTCTATACTTTTGGTCTGTACTGTATATACTGTATACTGCTAGGACTAGTAATATATATAGTGTATACAGGGGGGTGTAGTACTGTATATGTGGCACCCCAGAGGGTCCGGTTGCCACAGTGGTATTGCCTCCTTCAAAAGAGGTACTGCCATGCCTGGAAGCAAGCAGGGGTCCTTTTAGTCAGGTACACTACACATGCAGCACTTTCCTGACTCCAGACCAGCAAGGGGAGACCCCTCCCCTTGGCAACTGGGATCTGGGGGCGGGATTAGTTAGTCTCAGTTTCAGGAGTTGAGTTTAGGACATTGAGGAGAGAGGAGCTAGGGACTGGAGCTGAGGAATCTCGTCCTAGCTGAAATACACAGAGGACCGGACACCGGAGTCCGAGGCTGTGGGGCACTGCAGGCCCAGCAGCAGATACCGTAGTGCAGGAGATTGCAGGTCTCCTGGCCCCATCAAACGCCCGGAGGCTCAGCAGCACAAAGGGACCAGCACCGCCAAGGAGGAGCGACGCATGCACAAGGCCCGAGCTGCCAGCCATACGGGTAAGCACAGCACGTCACACTCAGGGACGTGGGCTACAACACAGCTACAAGCAGCAAAGCCAAAGAGTATAGTGAGAAGGGCAGGCCTACAACTTCACCTGGCGAGGAGGACTCTATGTTTGCTTCCAGGCTAACCGGACTCTTACTTCTAGCCAGTACTCCAGTCCAGGCCTGTCTAAATTGCCATCAGTAAAGACCCTGGGACTGCACTATACTGACTCTGTGGTTATTACTGACTCCCTGCACAATAACCACCATCATCCAACCACACTGCCCTGAAGCTAACTCTTCCTGTGGTGAGTTATACCACCCTTGCTGCAAAACCATCAGCTTCAGAGGACTGTTCCGCAGCGGCGGCCTCCATTAGCCGCATTCCAGAAGTGGCGTAGTCGGACATTATAAAACCTATATATAATTTCCCCTTGGATTGACCGCCCTGGGTCACGGACCGGGTCACTGCCACTGTGACTACAACCCCCAGCATCTACCGGCCCGGCACCGGGTACCCCACGGCCCAGGGGGCGCGTCATATATAGTGTATACAGCAAGGTCTAGTAATGTATATAGTGTATATAGCGAGGTCTAGTAATGTATATGACGCACCCCTGGGCCTGTGTCGCGCAGCGTTGCGCACGCGGGAGCTTACCCGGAGCCGGATCTGTTGAGGGTTGTAGTCTCGTGGCGGTGACCCGGTCCGTGCCCAGGGAGTCAGACTAAGTGGCGCTGTATTAGCGGTAGATGTTGGACGACTACGCCACCCGTTGAATGCAGCGAAGGAGCTGCCGCTGCAGGGCAGACCGCTGAGGCCGGTGGTAGGATTGTGCAGCGTGATAGTATCACCCCCAACGGGAGGGGTATGGCCTCAGGGCAGCCGACGTGGATGATGGGGTAGCAGGAATCACTCAGAGACGATGCGGTGTAATTCAGGGTCTTTACTGGTGATAAAGATAGACCCTCCCGGAGTACTGGCTAGCGATCGGGGCCTGGTCAGTCCTTGAGCAGATGGGATCTCCCCTGGCCAGGCGGAGTTGTAGGCCTCCCAAACTGACTGTACTCTTCTGGCTACCTTGCTAGAGGCGGGTATAAGTAGCCCACGTCCCTGAGTGTACCGTGTGGTGCTCACCCGTATGGCCGGTGACTCGGGGCCTTCTAGTGGCGTCCGCTCCACGACGGCGGTGCTGGTCCCACGCGTGTGACCGTGCCTTCGGGTTTCTTGGCCAGAGGACCTGAAATCCCCTGCCGGGCGGTTTCTGCTGCTGGGTAAAGATTAGTCCCCACAGCCTCGGACTCCGGGTCCGGTGATAGCTTCTCAGTCAGGGCGAGCTCTGCAGCTGCCAGCCCCTGACTCCTTATAGCACTGCTCCCACAGAGCTCCTGATGTTCTTTTCCTATATCTGCTTCTCTTCTCTGTCTCTACTTCTTCTCTACTCACTAACCCTGCCTCAGCCCTAGGTTTATATAGGGGAAGTTCTTCCCCTCCCAGGACTGGGCAGGAGGTGTGGCATGCACAGGATCCCTGACCAAGAGACCTCCCACCTGCTCTCAGACATAACATTGCTGTTACTGTGGAAACCAGACCCCTGGGGTGCCACATTTATACTGTATACAAAGTGGTGTAGGAATGTATATAGTGTATACAGTGAGGTCTAGTAATGTATATAATGTATACAGTGAGGTTTAGTAATGTATATAGTGTATATAGGGGTCTAGTAATGTATATACTGTATACAGCAGGGTCTAGTAATGCACATAGTGTATACAGCGCGGTCTTGTAATGTATATGCTGTATATAGTGAGGTCTAGTAGTATATATACTGCATATAGTGAGGTCTAGTAATGTATATAGTGTATACAGAGGGGTCTAGTAATGTATATGCTGTATATAGTGAGGTCTAGTAATGTATATAGTTCATACAGCGAGGTCTGGTAATGTATATACTGTATACAGAGAGGTCTAGTAATGTATATAGTGTATACAGCGAGGTCTAGTAATGTATATAGTGTATATAGGGGTCTAGTAATGTATATAGTGTATACAGAGGGGTCTAGTAATGTATATGCTGTATACAGCGAGGTCTAGTAATGTATATAGTTCATACAGCGAGGTCTAGTAATGTATATACTGTATACAGAGAGGTCTAGTAATGTATATAGTGTATACAGCGAGGTCTAGTAATGTATATAGTGTATATAGGGGTCTAGTAATGTATATACTGTATACTGGAGGGTCTAGTAATGGATATAGTGTATACAAAGGGGTCTAGTAATGTATATAGTGTATACAGTGAGGTCTAGTAATGTATATAGTGTATACAGTGAGGTCTAATAATGTATATAGTGTATACAGCGAGGTCTAGTAATGTATATAGTGTATATAGGGGTCTAGTAATGTATATACTGTATACTGGAGGGTCTAGTAATGTATATAGTGTATACAAAGGGGTCTAGTAATGTATATAGTGTATACAGTGAGGTCTAGTAATGTATATACTGTATACAGAGAGGTCTAGTAATGTATATAGTGTATACAGCGAGGTCTAGTAATGTATATAGTGTATATAGGGGTCTAGTAATGTATATACTGTATACTGGAGGGTCTAGTAATGTATATAGTGTATACAGCGAGGTCTAGTAATGTATATAGTGTATATAGGGGTCTAGTAATGTATATAGTGTATACAGGGAGGTCTAGTAATGTATATAGTCAGTGTCGCAGTGGGGTGTCTGGGGCCCACAGGAGGAATTGATCCTCGGGGCCCACCCTACAGCTATATGCAAATACCTTTTAGCTGCTGTCCCCGTTATAGAGGAGCGTCTGCTGTAAATCACAGGCGGCTATACTGTGCACATACTATAACTGGGATTTACCATTACGGTAGTTTGCATTAAAGGGCTTCTTTGGTTAAAACAAGTTATCACCGATCCATGGGATCCACAGGATCGGTGATCACTTACTGATCGTTTGGGTCTGAACATTGGAAAATGCAGCTATCGGAAGTATGGGGAAGTTTTATCCCTTATCCCCCATTTTAAAATGCAGCGGCAGGTTGGACATCTGACCGCAGCTCCATTCATTCGCTTTGGGGCTTCCAGAAAAAAAACAAGAACAGCCACTGAGGGAATGAATGGATCAGTGGTCAAGTCGCACATGAGCTCCAGTCTAATGGGGATAAAAGCTCCACATTCTGAATGCAGGTCCTAGCATTCAGATCACCACTAATCAATAACTTATCACTTATCCTGTGGAGAGGTGATTACTTGTTTTCCCCGTAGAACCCCTGTAAGTGCATCTTGTTCCAAATATTTAATCACTAATGGAAATAAAGAATCGTCTCCTAATTAATATCAGAGAGAACAAATGACCCCCATACACAACAAAATCCACTATACCAACACCAATAGTACCACATACAAGGGAGAAATACCACCACACCGTGACCAGACCACATATTACCACCACATAGTGACCGAATAATACTACATACAAGGGAGAAATACCACAACACCGTGACCAGACCGGATATTAACAGCATATAGCATCCAAATAATTCCCCATCATTGCTCTCCCCCACCTTGTCCATCATTGCTCTCCCAACCTTCTCCATCATTGTTCTCCCCCACCTCCTCCATTATTTTCATATCTCCTCCATCATCATTGCCATATCTCCCCATCATCATTGCCATATCTTCCCCACCTCCTCCATCATCATTGCCATATCCCCCCCACCTCCTCCATCATCATTGCCATATCCCCCCCACCTCCTCCATCATCATTGCCATATCTCCCCCCACCTCCTCCATCATTATGGCCATATTTCCCCCACCTCCTCCATCATTATGGCCATATTTCCCCCACTTCCTCCATCATCATTGCCATATCTCCCCCCACCTCCTCCATCATTGCCATATCTCCCCCCACTTCCTCCCTCATCATTGCCATATCTCCCCCACCACCTCCTCCATCATCATTGCCATGCTTTCCCCACCTCCTCCATCACCATTGCCATGCCATATATCTCCCCACCTCCTCTATCACCATTGCCATGCCATATCCCCCCCACCTCCTCCATCACCATTGCTATGTCTCCCCCCCACCTCCTCCATCACCATTGCCATGCCATATCCCACCCACATCCTCCATCACCATGCCATACATATCTCCCCACCACCTCCTCCATCACCATTGCTCTACCTCATCTCCTTCCACCTCCTCCATTATTGTTGCTCACCCTGATTCCCCCCCCCCCCACCTCCTCCATCACTACTGTGTTAGTTATAACAAAAAGAAATACTTTCCCTCTCTGCTCATTTACCCGCAGCATCGTCCTCGGCTTTCTGCCCGGCATCTTTCTCCCTGACACAGGCCCGCGCTGCATGGTGACGTCATCAAGCAGCGTGAACCTGTGTCAGGGAGAAAGCGGCGGGCAGGAAGCACAGGACGGATCCCTCTGCTCCGCTGCCATTTTCCTCCCGTCAGCAGTGGAGCTGGAGCGATTGCATCACTCCCTGCCCGCCGCACACTATGAGGGCAATCTAGCCATGGGCCCCCCGGAACCTGGGGTTCCACGAAGCAGCCAGATTGTCCTCATCAGCTGCACTGCAAGGGCCACCCCTCCACCTTCGGGCCCTCTTGCAGGTGCACCGGCGGCCATGTTAACCAGCGGGCTCCGTGCATCCTGCTCAGGGGCCCGCCGATGACCCGGGCCCACCGGAGAATTCTCCGGTGTCCTGGTGCCCCAGTCCGACCCTGTACATAGTGTATACTGCCATGTCTAGTAGTATATAGTGTACATAGGGAGTCTATTAATGCATATACTGTATACAGTGAGGTCTAGTAATGTATATAGTGTATATAGGGGGGTGTAGTAATGTATATAGTGTATATAGCTAGGTCTAGTATGTATATAATATAAATAGCGAGGTCTTATGTATTTTCACCCTACTGAGTACTCAGAACACCGAGCCCCTATGTAAGAGCAGATCTCCCTCTGGTGAGCCGTTCTCCTCCTGGTATTACATGGTCGGCCATTATACACGATGGGCCTAGGTTGCTCCGTAGATAAGCAGACCTGACCTCATAGGTGCTACTGTGGCGCCCTTCGGCACACTGGTGCCACAGAACCCAGAAGGGTGCATGGATGGACTTCTCCACAAGAGGCCCTCACACATTCACGCACCTCCACCCTACCACCTCACACCACTAGAGGGAGCCCGTTAGGGATATATATAGGGAGGGTGGAGCCAGGCAGCTCAGTTAGTTCAGTGAGTTTTAGTCAGTCAGACTAAGAGAGAGAGTTCCTACTCAGACACAGAGGGGGACAGAGCTGAGAGCTGAGCAGAGAGTGTGCTGACGCTCAGAGAGCAGCGAAGAGGCAGCACGCTGGCTGCTGTGCTTAGGCGAGCCAAGGCCTACAGCACGAGTGAAGGCCTAGGACCACCGGAACCCCTGGAGGACTACAGGTCCCAGGTTTACCAAACGCTGACTACAGTACCAGGGCTAGGAGTCACGGAGGCCCCAGCGTCCAGGGAGAGTGATCTCCAAGAGAAGGCCCTACCACCAGGTCAGCAGGCGCAAGGAGAGACAGTAACCAAGCTAGGCCTAGCTCCAGGCAGGTCAGAAGCTTAGCGAGTAAAGCCACGGATCAGGAGGCCCTATACCCGCTCCCTGGGGAGAGTCCAAAAGTGCACCCTTCGTCTGGAGTACTCTGGACCGTGCCTGCATCATCACCAGTAAAGGTACTGAAGCTTACCCCTGTGTGAATGTCCGTCTTTCCTCTGGGACCGTCCTGCCGTCTCTCACCAGCATCCAGCATCTAGTCCTACACTGCCCTGAGGCCTGCTCCACCTGTGGGGAGCCGTTCTAACCAAGCTGCCCAAACACCTGCCTCAGAGGACTGTCGCAGCACTGGTAATCCTTACCAGACACCACAGGTGGCGTCACGAACTTATTACAAACACTTTAAATCTCCTATAAATATCCCCCTTTTTGGTGACCGCCCTGGGCCACGGACCGGGCCTGCCACCGTGATATCTCCAACCGGCATCTAGAGGCCCGGCTGCCGAGTACCCCACGGCCCTGGGGGCGAGCCACTACTATGGAAACTGGTGTCAGGATGTCATCTCCGATAATCCATTTCCAGGCAAACGACAGAGAGAATGTCATGTCCCCAGCCGTTATAGTGCAGTGTTATAGAGACTGGTGACGCGCCTCCTGGGCCGTGGGGTATTCGGCAGCCGGGCCTCTTACGGATGCCGGTATGGGGAATATCACGGTGGCTGGCCCGGTCCGTGACCCAGGGCGGTCAGTAAAAAGGGGGATAGGGATATTTATAGGGGATTTGGAAAGTTTGTGACGCCACCTGTGGAATGCGGCTAAGGGGAGCCGCCGCTGCGGAGCAGTCCTCTGGAGCTGGTGTTACGGCAGCAGGGATGGTGTGGCTCTCCACAGGTAGAGCTAGCTCCGGGGCAGTGTAGGAGTAGATGGGGGATGCTGGGGAGAGACGACAGGACGGTCCCGGAGGAAAGACGGACACTCATACGGGGGTAAGCTTCAGTACCTTTACTGGTGATGATGCAGGCATGGTCCAGGGTACTCCGGACGAAGGGTGCACTTTTGGACTCTCCCCAGTGAGCGGGTATAGGGCCTCCTGATCCGTGGCTTTACTCGCTAAGCTTCTGGCCTGCCTGAAACTAGGCCTAGCTTGGTTACTGTCTCTCTCCTTGCACCTGCTGACCTGGTGGTAGGGCCTTCTTTTGGAGATCACTCTCCCTGGACGCTGGGGCCTCCGTGACTCCTAGCCCTGGTACTGTAGTCAGTGTTTGGTAAACCTGGGACCTGTAGACCTCCAGGGGTTCCGGTGGTTCCTACTGGGTGTAAAGGGGTCCCTGTAGGCGCGGACCCGGTGTCCGGTATATATATCGGGGTGAGCCTGGTATGCTCCTCTGCCCCCTCGCTACTTTTTCCTTCTCCTCTCGCCTTCGGCCCACTTAAGGCCCTCACTAGGCCTTCACACGTGCTGTAGGCCTTGGCTTGCCTAAGCACAGCAGCCAGCGTGCTGCCTCTTTGCTGCTCTCTGAGCATCAACACGCTCTCAGACCCTCTCTGTCTGACTTCTCACAACTCACTGAGCTGCCTGGTTCCACCCTCCCTATATATATCCCTAACGGGCTCCCTCTACTGGTCTGAGGTGGTAGGGTGGAGGTGTGTGAATGTGTGAGGGCCTCTTGTGGAGAAGTCCATCCATGCACCCTTCTGGGATCTGTGGCACCAATGCGCAGCAGGGCGCCACACTGGGATGTAATAGAAATCACCTCTATGTACCCCCCAGATGCCCCGTGGTGGGCTTGTGCTGCAATGTAAAGTATGTAGAATAGGTGGATGGATCACAAAGTACTTAAAAAGGACCTGTCCAGAGAAACCATTATGTAATTTTTTATCTGGTGCATATTCTGCTGTTTTTCTTAATCAAACGTATTGCAGTATATAATACAAGTGACTGAAAAGGTACTCCAAAAAAAGGAAAACAAAATAAATAAAATAATAATAATAATACAAAAACCATAAACGTTATTAAATAGGAATAATAAAAAATATATATATACATATTATCGTTGTATCTGTAAAAGTCTAATCTATCAAAATATAAAATTATTTAACCTATGAGCTTTATTACATAAAACAATGTGAAATGAAAAAAATTGACATTTTCAATTGAAGCACCTATCCCAAAAATGTAATAAAAAACAATTAAAATGTAATATATATATATATATATACATATATATATAAAATTATATAATAAAAAAATTATACAAAGTTCTGATTATTTTTTAAGAAATATATATATATATATATATATATATATACACACGTGTATTTTTAAAGTACTGACTTAGTAAAACACATAAAAAATTGTTTTTCATTACATATCATTTTCTTTTTATATACCATTTTTTTTTCTTTATTATATGCATCAATTATTGTTATATTTGCACATATTTAAAAAAATACTAAAAAGTACTACACGGTTGGTACCACCATAATCATACTGACCTGCAGAATCATGTCACCAGGTCATTTTTACTTCTCAATGAACGCCGTAAAGACTACATTCCCCCACCCCCCACCCCCAAAGAAAATGGAAATGGCGGAATTGTGGTTTTTTTTTTCATTATTCTGTTTCACTTTGAACTTTTTTCCCCGTCTTCCATTACATTAGATGGTAAAGCGAATGGTGTCATTCAAAAGTACTGCTCATCCCATAAAAACAACCCCTCATACGTCTGTGTCGGTGGAAAAATAAATAAGTTATGGCTCTTGACAGAAGGGGGAAGAAAGAACGAAAATGCAAAAACGAAAACTGGCCACATCATTTAGCTCTTTCTTCACACCCCCATCATCTTCCTCTCACGTTGATGGCGGCTGCTCTCACTTTTCCTTGCAGCACCCTCGCTGTGACACTTATCTGTAATGACAGTATCACTGCCCTCTTTCTACTTTGCTGACTTGTTTCCATGGAAACTGACCATTTTTTACTCCCCCATCCTTCTGGGAAGGAAGCAAGCGTCTTTTCCTTACAGCCCGGCCATGTTATTGGCTGGGAGGCACTCATGTCTGATTCATGGGATTTTTTGGGGGTGGGGGGGATGCTGCTTATCCTCAGGCTGCTCATATTATGGTGGTTTTCACCATGATTACTTTGCAGATAATCTGCTCCCGCAGGCCGCGGGCCCTCAGTATATTGCCATTTTATAAACTTTATTGATAAAATATGTTCTAATCAATTTCGGATAGAGAGTGTGAGTACTGTAGACTTATTAGTGGTCAAAGTAGTAATTAAAATGTCAGAGCTGGGGTTTCAATGACATCATTTACACCCAAATTGACTAATCACCGCTTATACATCCGTGAGTCATTCTCTTTGGCGCACTCAAAGCCGCTACAAGGAGCATCTATTGCTATAGAGAACCTGAAATATTATTCAAATCAGTCATTATTTTTTTTTAGGAATGGTGTAATACTTAATTTTCCCTGTGGGGGCACTGCAGGCAAATTAAACCCTTGCTACCAGATTCCATTGTTTTCCAGTGACATAAAAAATTATCCTTTTTACGTTTTGCAGGCCGACAGATGGCAAATGTAATTACGCAATTTTTTTTACTTAAATGGGTAATCTGGTATAGAAACCCCTTTTTTAATTTGCTATTGGATTGCCGAGTCATTTACTTTAGTCACGTTTTCTAGTGGCATCAAGATTGTATGACAAATGTGCCAAATCATGCCGTTTTAGTTCATTTTATTTGAAGGGGTAGTCTTGTTTAAAAAGATTGGTGAATTTTGACTTAGTAGAGGAGTTTCCTCTTTCACAACCACTACAAGAAGCATCTATACCTGAAATGCCTATATATTACACAGATTGCTATTTGTTTTATAAGAATGTTGTAATGCTTCTTTTCTCCTGTGGGGGCACTGCAGGAAAATTAAACAGTTGCAGCCTGATTTACTACTAATCAATGTGTTATTCAGCAAGAGAAAATCTTATAATTTACCTATTATCAATAGTGTTGAGTGAGTAGGTTTGATTAACTCTTTTAGCGAGCACGCTTGGGTGCTCGCCGAGTATTTTGGCGTGCTTGGCATGTCTTTTACTGTTGCTGTGCTGCAAGTGCCACAGCTGTTAGACATCTGTGACACATGCAGCGATTAACTGTTTGACAGTCAATCTCTGCATGTGTCACAGCTGCCTAACAGCCGTGATACTTGCAGCCTACTTTTTCTCTTTCACCGCGTAAGCGCCGCTGATGAGATTACTGATGGGATTACTCCTCTCATCAGCGGCGATTGCGCTTATTGTTAATAGTGACAGCAGGCGTCAACTGATGGGGGTAGAAGTCTCCTCAGCCGGCACCTGTGACCCGCAGTAAGCTTTTTTACCGCGGGTCACTGTCACAGCTGCAGGATCACGCTGACATCTGACAGCGTGATCCCGCAGCGCTGTGACCGGTGGTAACGATGTTACCGCCGATCACAGCCCCTGTTTCCCGCACTATTGCGCAGATGATAGCGTGGGAAACCAGGGATGTTCGTGTTCGGGCCGACTTTTGCCGATTTTTGCGCATAATGCTTGGGAATCCGAACACGAATCCGAATGAGGAACGTTTGTGCCAAATTTGGAAAAAACTAACGTGTTCGCTCATCTCTAGTTACGAGCCTGACCCCTTTAAGTAAAAATATGTATTCAACACCTCTTTGGTACCTGTAATGGCTGCAATGTGTGTCACCAATGTTATTGCAAGACACCTAGCAACTAATGAAGAAATGGCTGAATTGACTCTGGAAGCACTGGAGGATGACTTAGGAGCAAATATTCCCAGTTTCTTTCAAGAGGGGGGACCCTCTAGTGATGACATGTTTGCGATGTCTGGGTTGGTCATCCGTTCGGCTCACCAGTATCGGTATTTACAGACATTTACATCATTGACAGATTGGGGCCCGGGCTTATTATTCTGAGCGGTTAGGACCTGGAACAGAAATGTCATCGCAGGATGTACGAACTCCGCCAGCAACGTTTCTGCACCTAGGTCCTTCATCTCCTCAAACAATGATTTGCAGTTTCCATGTATGTCGTTCTGGTAAAATGGTGTCGAAATAATTACTTCTTGTTGACAGACTAATAAAGCTGCAAAGTTCAGCGGGACTGAGTTATAGGACGGGGGAAAGTACGGCCTGGGTCAAAAGTGGGAAATTGTGAGAAACTGTGGTCATAAATGTCTTCATTTTTTATTGTTTAATGTAAATATATGTATATACATATACAGGGCCTTGAAAAAGTATTCCTACTCATGGACTTTTCCCACATTTTATTCACATTACACCCACAATCTTATAGGTATTTTATTGGGATTTTGTGTGATACTAACACTAAGTAGCCAGTGTTTGTGAAGTCTAAAGGAAATGATAGATGGTTTACTAATTATTTAAAAAATATAAATCTGAGAATTGTGACATGCATTTGTATTCAGCCCCCTGAGTCAGTACTTTGTAGGACCACCTTCCGCTGCAATTACTGCTGCAGTCTTTGGGGGTCTGCCTCTCCAACTTTGCACATCTACAGGTGACATTTTTGCCCCTTCTTCTTTGCACCCTCGCTCTCGCTCAGTGAGATTTGGATGGAGACGTCTGTGATCAGCAATTTTCATGTCTTGTCACAGATTCTCACTGGGATTTAGGCCTGTATTGTGACTGGACCGTTCACACACATAATCCTTTGATCTAAACCATCCATTGTAGCTGTAGCAGGATGTTTAGGGTCGTTGTCCTGCTGGAAGGTAAGAATGATCTTCTTTTTGTTGTTTTTTTTTTAATGTGTTAGAGAAGAACAGAACCTTATACCAGGAAGGGGACCAGGATAGGACACATTATACTATGTTGGAGCCCAGGATGGGGGACATTACCCAATGAAGGAGACCAGGACGGGGCACATTATACCATGAAGGGGACTAGGACAGGGCACATTATTCCAGGAAGAGGGCCAGGATGGGGCACATTATAATTGGATGGGGAACATTATACTAAGAAGGTGCCCAGATTGTAAGACATCCCAGAAAGGGACCCAGTATGGTGGACATTATAGCAGGAAAGGGACCAGGATGGGGGACATTATACCATGAAGGAGACCAGTGTGGGGGACATTATACCAAGAAGGAGGCCAAGTTGGAAGACATTATCCTAAGAAGGAGACCTGGACTGATGACATTATTGCTGGAATGCACAGGATAGGGGTATTATACCAGGAAGGGGCAAGGATGGGGACATCATTGTATGGGGGTGAACAGATGTGTCTATATAGGATCTAGAAAGCTACAAGGGTCCATACATGTGATAAACATGCAGTTGGGGACTCAGGTCAAAATATTGCTAAGTACCTGATAGTATCCTCTCCCACTCCCCATTTCATTATAAGTCCCTGATAGCATCATTATGAATTAGGGGGTTGGAGAAGATGGTATCAGGGACTTACAATTAGTGTGTGTGAGCGGGGGGAGGACACACGACAGGAACTAAGGCTATGTGCACACGTTCAGGATTTGTAGCAGAAAATTCTGCTGAAAATCCTGATGTGTTGCCAGGAAAAAAATGCTGCGTAAAATAAAATGACTGCTGATAGGGCAGCATCTGACCAGAAGACCAATCCATCAGCTCCTCCATCAGAAAAGAAGCTTTCCCATGCTCCATCAGTAGTCATTGCATTATATATCTAACAGGAGAGGATGGTATGTAATAAAGAGCAGGGCGCTATAAATAACAAAAGTAAGAGAATCTGATACATAAGGAACAAGAGAGGGCACTATGTAATAAGGGGGAGTAATATACATAATAAGAGAGGGCACTATGTAATAAGGGGCGATTATATACATAATAAGAGAGGGCACTATGTAATAAGGGGCGGTAATATACATAATAAGAGAGGGCACTATGTAATAAGGGGCGGTATTATACATAATAAGAGAGGGCACTATGTAATAAGGGGTGGTAATATACATAATAAGAGAAGGCACTATGTAATAAGGGGCGGTAATATACATAATAAGAGAGGGCGCTATGTAATAAGGGGCGGTAATATACATAATAAGAGAGGGCACTATGTATTAAGGGGCAGTAATATACATAAGAGAGGGCACTATGTAATAAGGAGCGGTAATATACATAATAAGAGAGGGCACTATGTAATAAGGGGCGGTAATATACATAATAAGAGAGGGCACTATGTAATAAGGGGCGGTATTATACATAATAAGAGAGGACACTATGTAATAAGGGGTGGTAATATACATAATAAGAGAAGGCACTATGTAATAAGGGGCGGTAATATACATAATAAGAGAGGACACTATGTAATAAGGGGCAGTAATATACATAATAAGAGAGGGCACTATGTAATAAGGAGCGGTAATATACATAATAAGAGAGGGCACTATGTAATAAGGGGCGGTATTATACATAATAAGAGAGGACACTATGTAATAAGGGGTGGTAATATACATAATAAGAGAAGGCACTATGTAATAAGGGGCGGTAATTTAGATAATTAGAGAGGGCATAAAAAGACAGGGGCACAAACATTTATTGCATAGGGGCCCCAAGCTGTCAGTGTCCGCCCCTGTGTACATTGTCTGGGCTCTGGATTTGGACGGATCATCATAACTCAGAACGACAGTGTCTAAATGAGTTTATGGAGTTTCCTCCTTAGGCCACGGCCCCACTATCAGTATTCGGTCAGTATTTTTTCTCAGGACTGGGAGCCAAAACCAGGTGAGGAACAATCAGAGGAAAAGGTATAATAGAAACAAGTCACCAATTCTGCATTTATCACCCACTCCTGGTTTTGGCTCCCACTCCTGAGAAAAAATACTGATAGTGGGGCCGTGGCCTTAAACTCATTCCCTGGCTTCTTTTTCTTCCGTCATTATACTATAGATATAGAAGAACAATATGAAATGCAAAATAATGCAAATGTATGAGGTGATAGAGAACATAGTGCAGCATTGTTCTTAGATGAAGAGTCTCGCCTCGTGATTGCTGGAATATGACTGAACCAGGAGTAAAATGTGCATGACAATTGATTTGCAATGTAAAATTATTAACAGCTCTGTTATTCTTCTGTTATTCAGTAGAAGAAGCTCTCAATTAATTCAAAATGTATTTAAAGAGGACCTGTCACCAGGTCAGAAGTAAACTGTTTTTCCTCTTATTTTATCCCTGCTGCTCCTCTGGGTATTCCTTTGTTACAAAATATTCTCCTTTGGTCTCATCTGACCCCAGCACTTTTTTTCCACATGCTTGCTGTGTCCCCTATAGGACTTTTTGCAAACTAAAAACATGACTTCTTATGGCTTGCTTTCAAAAGTGGTTTTCATCTTGCTGCTCTTCCATAAAGGCAACCTATATTTGGATAAAAAAAATCCAAAACCACTTGCAATAATATAAAACAGATTTTTATTTAAAAAAATTATTAAAACCCAAATAACATTTCTACAAAAAGGTGAAAAAGGTATTCCAGAAGTTGTGGATACACGTGGTCTAGGATGTGATCCTGTAGTGATCTGTTTGTAGTATGTAGAATCACAACAAAAGAGTGCCATAAAAATGAATGGCACCCATTTCTCACACCTATTGAGGAATGGGAAAGTTTTCAGCAGAAAAGGGAAACCTGAAAAAGGTAAAAAAAAAATTTGAAAAGATATTTTTTGAAAAAAGTTTTTTTTAACTCATAGTATATAAACATATGTGTATTTGGGTATGGCTAGTTTATGTAGAAGGACAAGTGTTCTCGGGCCTCAAAATCTACATTTGTATAGAGTATAAGTTACACCAAAGTAATGCCCCATATCCATGAGGAGGAGAGATCATTAGAGATCATTATTGTTCAGGACTTACCCATTTGTAATCCTGCTATACCCAGACCACCGCCACAGCATACACCCCGACGTGCGTTTTGCACTCTGATGGGCTTTCTCAAGGGGAGTGTCCTTCCATAAAGGCTTGATTTGTGGAGTATACGACTAAGGCTATGTTCACACGTTGCGTTTTTGGTGCGTTTTTTCCCGCAGCAAAACCTGTTCTCTTGGCAGTAAAGAAGCAACGTAAAAAAAAAGCAGGTTTTGATGCGTTTTTGCTGCATTTATTACTGCGTTTTTGTCAGTGTACATTTGTTTCTTGTGCATGCTGATAAAGTTTAGTGCAAAAAAATAACCTGATTCAATTTACTCAGGTTTTGGCAACAAAAACACAGCAAAACCTGATACCTGCTTTTTTTGCTGCGTTATTGCACTACTTATTGCTTTCAGTGGGTGAAAAACGCTGCAAAAACCCTGAAAAAAAATGCTGAAAGAAGTGACATGCTGCATTTTGCAAAAACACAGCACTTTGACAAAACAGGAAAGAAAAAAAAACAAGGTGTGTGTGAGATTTCTGAAATGTCATAGATTTTTCTGGTACTGTAAAACGCTGCAGAAAATTTGCATAAAAAAAATGCACAAAAAAAACGCAAAAATGCCATGCTTGAACATAGTCTAAGAGTTTTCTTGTGGACAGATTCTCCCACCTGAGCAGTGGATCTCTGCAGCTCCTCCACAGTGACCATGGACTTCTTGGCTGCTTCTCTAGTTACTTCTCTCCTTGCTTGGGATGTCAGTTTAGGTGGACAGTCATGTCTTGGTAGGTTTGCAGTTGTGTCATACTCTTTCCATTTATGGATGATGGATTGAACAGTGCTCCATGAGATGCTCAGAGCTTGGGCTATTTTTTTATAACCTAACCCTGCTTTACTCTTCTCCACAACTTTATCCCTGACCTGTCTGGTGTGCTCCTTAGTTTTCATGATGCTGTTTGTTCTGTAATGTTTACACGTAAACCTCTGAGGTCTTCACAGAACAGCTGTAGTTATACTGAGGATAAAATACACCCAGGTGGACTCAATTTACTAATTATGTGACTTCTGGAGGCAAGTGGTAACTCAGGATTTTTTTAGGGGTATCAGACTACAGGGGCTAAATACAAATGCATGTGACAATTTTAGATTTATATTATTAAAATATTTATAAAACCATCTATCATTTCCACTTCACAAATACTTGCTACTTTGTGTTGGTATCATATAAAATCCCAATAAAATACCTTTCAGTTTGTGGGTGTAACGTGAAAAAATGTGGAAAAGTTCACTTGGTATGAATACTTTTTCAAGGCACTGTATATGTGTATATATATATATCATATATCCATATCCAGCGCCGGCTCCAGGTTTTTGCAGGCCATTGGGTCACAGAGTGACAGATTCCCAGTGGGCCACTCTTCGTTTTCAATTTTTCCTTTTTGCCTTCTGGGAATGATCACTTTTTTTATTTTTTGGTTGACAGCGCTGTATCAGGGCTTCTTTTTAGTAACATGAGCTGTAGATTTTATCATTACCATTTTGGGGTCTGTACGACTTGCTGATCCTATTATTATTATTTTTTTTGTGTGGGGGAGTCTCCAAGAAACAGAGATTCTGTAATTTTTTTTTGTTTGTTTCGGCGTTTACTATATGGGATAAATATTCTGATATTTTATTCATTTGAACAGTTACACACACAGTGATACCAAATATGTTAATTCTTTTTATTTTTTAGATTTTATTTACCTTCCAGGAAAAAGAGGAATGGAGCAATATGCATTTTTAGGAGTTTTTTTCTTTATTTTTTTATGCATTGGTCTTTTATATTTACATTTTTGATTGCTTACTCTAGCGATCACAGTATTGTAAATTTACCGATCTCCTATGAAAGCCAGCCACAGGCATCATAGGTGTCAGATAGTGCTTGTACACACAAGCACTTTTGCAATTTACTGCTTATTATAATTTTCAGTCATACTTGAGATATTAATACTTTTCTTTTGTTTATTGCTCGTTGCCTCGGAGACCGACCACTGCTGCTTGTCAGCAAAACATGTGCAGTGCTTACAAGCTCTTTTCTATTGAGTTGTTTTAAGCTGTCCAGGATCGCTGGGGCGCAGTTACCCCCTGATCTCCACCTGCTTAAGGACAGTGCTTTTAACTGAAACTGCAGCAGTGGTCGGTCTCCTAGGCAACAAGCTATAAACAAAAGAAAAGTGTAAATATCTTAAGAACGGCTGCACATTTTAATGAGCAGTAAATTTATTTATTTATTTTACTCACTTATATAGCACCATTAGTTCCACAGTGCTTTACAGACATCATCACTGTCCCCATTGGGGCTCACAATCTAGATTCCCTATCAGTATATGTCTTTGGAGTGTGGGAGGAAACCCACACAAACACAGGGAGAACATATAAACTCCTTGCAGGTGGGATTTGAACCCAGGACCCCAGTGCTGCAAGGCTGCAGTGCTAACCACTGAGCCACCGTGCTGTAATTTGTGAAAGTGCATCTTTCTACTTACATTTTAAAGGTATAATTTTAATCAGTGTAATGTCACCCACCTGACAGTGTCTGTGGTTTACTGAGCACAATCCTGCTGACAGGTGCTCTTTAAAAGTGTTGCATGGCTATTTTTTCACTATTATATCATCAAACAAAGCAAAAATTATTTATTTGACTAACTTAGGTTTCAATGAAATATGATGCTGGTCAGACACAAACCCACAACCTTTGAATGTGTATAAGACTTTAGAGGTCTAATGTGCTGTCAATTGTGCCACCGGGCCAGGTCCCAGCATCTTGTAAGGAGTCAATGTGAAAATGCAAATGTTAAAAGCACATTCAAAAGAAATCCATGTCAGGAGTCCATGCTTTTTTTTACTACAAAGTATTCAGATCTGATGTACTTTCTGAACAGATCTAAAATATATATTTAAAAAAAAAAATCCATGTGAACAGGGCCGGTTCCAGGTTTTTCTGGGCTCCGGGCGAAAGAGTCTCAGTGGCCCCTTTAACACATATCACGATTCATGATGCATGCACAGATACCGAAGACAAATATATATATATGACTCGCCCCCTGGGCCTAGTGTGGACGTGTGTGGGTTACCCGGAGCCGGGTCTCTGGGGATTGTAGTCTCCGTGGCGGCGACCCGGTCCCGTGGCTCAGGGTGGTCAGGCCGATGGCAGTCTTTTAGGGGTTTTAAGTTAATTGTCCGACTACACCACCCGTGGATTGCGGTCAGGGTGTACCGCCGCTGCGAGGCAGTCCGCTGAGGCTGGTGTGGTGTGCGCAGCAAAAGATGGGATAACTTCCCATGGGAGGAGTATGGCCTCAGGGCAGTGAATGTGGATGATGGGAGTGATGGTGCGCGGGCGTCCCAGCACTAGTAGTGCTGGTGCGGCGATGAGCAGGAATGACTGCAGAGTCTTTGCAGTGCAGTTCAGGTTCTTTACTGGTGATATTAAGGCAGACCCTCCCGGGAGTACTGGCTAGCATAAGGGGCCTGGTCAGTCTGCGAGCAAACAGGAGTTCCCCTGGCCAGGTGGAGTTGTAGGTCTCCCCGTCTATCTGCACTCTTTCTGGCTACCTTGCTGTAAGCGGGTAGAAGTAGCCCACGTCCCTGAGTATACCGTGTGGTGCTCACCCGTATGGCTGGTGACTTGGGGGCCTTCTGTTAGCCTCCACTCCTGGATGGCAGTGCTGGTCCCTTGCTTGTGACTGAGCCTCCGGGCTTCTATGGCCAGAGGACCTGGAATCCCCTGCCGGCTGGTTTCTGCTGCTGGGTGGATATCAGTCCCCACAGCCTCGGACTCGGACTCCGGTGTCCAGTTATCAGATTCTTCTGCCAGGGCGAGCTATATCTCTGCTTAGCTTCCAGCCCCTGGTCTCCTGGTCTTCTGCTCCTAGCTCCTACAGAGCTCCTGCTGTAACTTTCCCTCTCCATGCTCTGACTCTACTAATCCCGCCCCCAGACCCAGTTTATAAGGGCAGATTCCTCCCCTCCCAGGTCTGGGCAGGAGGTGTTGCATGCTTAGGGCTCCTGACCAGAGAAACCTCCCACTTGCTCTCAGACGTAATATTCCTATTACTGTGGCTACCAGACCCCTGGGGTGCCACATATATATAGTACAATGCTGAATATTTCACTTCTTACATTACATGAGTGATATCTATTGTAAATTCTACAATAACTCAGAAACTCAGAAAAATTTTTTTTGTTTGTTTCGGCGTTTACTATATGGGATAAATATTCTGATATTTTATTCATTTGAACAGTTACACACACAGTGATACCAAATATGTTAATTCTTTTTATTTTTTAGATTTTATTTACCTTCCAGGAAAAAGAGGAATGGAGCAATATGCATTTTTAGGAGTTTTTTTCTTTATTTTTTTATGCATTGGTCTTTTATATTTACATTTTTGATTGCTTACTCTAGCGATCACAGTATTGTAAATTTACCGATCTCCTATGAAAGCCAGCCACAGGCATCATAGGTGTCAGATAGTGCTTGTACACACAAGCACTTTTGCAATTTACTGCTTATTATAATTTTCAGTCATACTTGAGATATTAATACTTTTCTTTTGTTTATTGCTTGTTGCCTCGGAGACCGACCACTGCTGCTTGTCAGCAAAACATGTGCAGTGCTTACAAGCTCTTTTCTATTGAGTTGTTTTAAGCTGTCCAGGATCGCTGGGGCGCAGTTACCCCCTGATCTCCACCTGCTTAAGGACAGTGCTTTTAACTGAAACTGCAGCAGTGGTCGGTCTCCTAGGCAACAAGCTATAAACAAAAGAAAAGTGTAAATATCTTAAGAACGGCTGCACATTTTAATGAGCAGTAAATTTATTTATTTATTTTACTCACTTATATAGCACCATTAGTTCCACAGTGCTTTACAGACATCATCACTGTCCCCATTGGGGCTCACAATCTAGATTCCCTATCAGTATATGTCTTTGGAGTGTGGGAGGAAACCCACACAAACACGGGGAGAACATATAAACTCCTTGCAGGTGGGATTTGAACCCAGGACCCCAGTGCTGACCACTGAGCCACCGTGCTGTAATTTGTGAAAGTGCATCTTTCTACTTACATTTTAAAGGTATAATTTTAATCAGTGTAATGTCGCCCACCTGACAGTGTCTGTGGTTTACTGAGCACAATAACCAGTGAATCGCTCCACACAGTATACTGGCCCCCATATAAGGCTCCATACAGAATACTGGTTCCCCCCCCCATATAAACTACCATGCAGGCTGTTCCCCCACATAATGCCCCATGCAGGATATCACTTCTCCCACCCCCCCATATAATGCCCCATGCAGGATGTCACCCCCCCATATCGACTAGAACTCAGAACCTTTAAATGTCTACACTGCACTAGAAGCCCAATGCACTTATCCATTGCACCACAGAGCCAGCTGGCAGCATCATTCAAGCGTCAATCTGAAAATGCAAAAAATTTTAATTTTTCTAACCACAAATGCAAAATGCAACAATTTAGAAAAATGCTTTTTAGTGTCACACAACAACTTTAAGTGGCGTTGTAACTTTTAAGTTCACCATACGCAAAATACAACTCTGATGGGACTCGAACCTATGAATGTCTACACTGCTGAGTCCTGCTGAAAATGCTAGAACTCTAAAGCACTATTCACACAGTGTTTTGTTTGCTGTTATTTTTTTCTTCAGAAAAGAAGCTGCGTTTTACAATATCTGCAAAAGCTGAGAGATTTCTGAAATCTCATGAACACGCTTGCTTTTATTTTTTCCTGATCGAATTTGAGAACTGCAGCGTTTTAGATATTTGCAGCGTGTCAAATCTTCTAATGTGTTTGCAGATTTTTTTTCCTGTATAAAAAGAAATGAAAAAGTGCAAAAACGCTGCAAAAAGGCAGCAATCATGTTTTACTGCATTTTGGTGAATAAAACTAACTTTATTAAATATTAAACAATAAAACGCAAAAAAATGCTGCAGAAATCTGTGTTTTGCCAAGACAAAAAGTTTTGGCTGCAGAAAAAACGCTTCCAAAAGCTACATGTGAACATAGCCTTAGAGGACATTTAAGCCTAAATGGATGTCAGGAATCCATGCTTTTTTCTTACAAGCTGTTCAGACGGCTTTTTTTCCCCACATTTTTTTCTTGCAGCCTTTTGACTTTTCGGTGTCATATTTTGAGTGGATTCAACAAGGAATCTGTATCAAAGAAGTTATGTATCGGAAAAAATCTCACTGTATGAACAGCAATGGGAATTTCTCATTGAAACCAATAGGAAAAGAATTCAGAGAGCACTTGGAGCAGTTTTTGATGTAGATTCTGAAGTGTATCCATTGTTCCACAGAGCCGGCTGGCTTACACTGTTTAAGTGTCAATGTGTAAATGCAAAAATTTTAATTTTTTTCGAATCAGAAATGGAAAATGCAAAAAATTTGAAATTTTTTTTTAGTGTCATACAACCCCTTTAAGTGGCTTTGCAATTTTTAGGTTCACGATACACAAAATACGACTCTGATGGGACTCGAACCCACAACCTTTGAATGTCTACACTGTACTAGAAGTCCAATGTGCTATCCATTGCGCCACAGAGCCAACTGTCCTCACCTCTTAAAGAGACTGTACATGCAACATAACAACCACTAATGTTTCAAGGTACACATTTTGGAATTTGGAAATTTGTCACAGATTTGGGGTCACATATTGTCACTTTGACAGCAGAAAATTTTTACCATTCAATCTATTCTTTTGCTTGGCTCCAAGCTATAAGTAAAAACTCTTCGGAATGAGTTACATTATATTTATTTTATATCCTGCAACTTCCAGATTGTCTAAATCATCAACTGGGATGAAATTGCATTTTTTAAAAAGCTTTAGAATTTTTTGTTTCATCAATTGCAAAAGTTGACTCGGGTGGGACTTGACCCCACAACCTTTGAATGGTGACATCTCTCTAGAAATCCAATGTGCTAGAGCCGGCTTACCTGCATGCTTTCACGTGTCAATGTGAAAATGCAAATGTTAATACCACATTCAAAAGAAATCCTGACAGGCACACCTCACACATATTTGTTCCCCCTCCTCTCCAAGTCGGCAGGGGATCCCCCTCCCAGGACCTTCCTATCTGTAGGTGCTGCTTGAAACCCCCCCCCCCACTCAGCCTTACCTCCCTCCTTGCAGAGAGCAGGTGACCCCCGTGGCCTCTCGGGCTCATTGCACCTGAAGGTTCTCACTTTTGTGTCACATATTGTCACTTTGACAGCAGAAATTTATTTTTTTACCATTCAATCTACTATAAGTAAAAACTCCTCAAAATAAGTTACATTATTTTTATTTTATATCTTCCAACTTACTTGAATCATCAACTGGGATGAAATTGCCTTTTTTAAAAGGATTTGGAATATTTTGTTTCATCAATAGCAAAATGCGACTCTGGTGGGACTCGAACCCACAACCTTTGAATGTCTACAAGACCCTAGAAGTCCAATGCGCTATCCATTGCGCCACAGAGCCAGCTGTCTGCACTGTTCAAGCGTCAATGTGTAAATGCAAAGATTTTAATCCTTTGCTAATCACAAATGGAAAATGCAATAAATTAGAAAAGTGCTTTTTAGTGTCATACAACCCCTTTAAGTGGCTTTGCAATTTTTAGGTTCACCAGACATGGGCGTACCCAGAATCAAAACCAGGGGGGGCAAGCCATGGTCACAGATACCGAAGAGAAATATATATATAGTACAATGCAAAGATTTCACTTCTTACATTACATGAGTGATATCTATTGTAAATTCCACAATAGCTCAGAAACCAGCGAATCGCTCCACACAGTATACTGGCCCCCATAAAATGCTCCACACAGTATACTGGCCCCCATAAAATGCCCCATACAGGATACTGGTCCCCATATAACGCTCCATAGAGGATACTGGCCCCCATATAACGCTCCATACAGAATACTGGCCCCCATATAACGCTCCATGCAGAATACTGGCCCCCATATAACGCTCCATGCAGGATACTGGCCCTCATATAACGCTCCATGCAGGATACTGGCCTCCATATAACCTCCATACAGAATACTGGCCCCCATATAACGCTACATACAGAATACTGGCTCCTGTAACGGGTCTGGGAGGTGGAACCACAGAGCAACTATACAAAGGGGCAGTCCTTGTAAGGAAGCAGGTGACACCCAGGGAAGGCAGGCAGGCAGTCACTGCTAGTGATGGGGACAGTCTCTGGGTAAGAGGGCAGGAGGTCACGGCAAGTGACGGGGACAGTCTCTGGGTAAGAGGGCAGGAGGTCACGGCAAGTGACGGGGACAGTCTCTTGACAGGCGGGTGGTCACGGCAAGTGATGGCTAAGCCTCCAGGTAGGCTAGCAGGCAGGTAGCGGGTGGACGCTCCCAGGTGAGCGGGCGAGAGTCTCTGGACAAGTGGGTGGTCACAGCAAGTGACGGCAGAGCCTCCAGGTAGGCTAGCAGGCAGGTAACAGGTGGACGCTCCCAGGTGAGCGGGTAAGATACTCTGGACGGGCAGGTGGTCACAGCACGTGACGGCAGAGCCTCCAGGTAGGCTAGCAGGCAGGTAGCAGGTGGACGCTCCCAGGTGAGCGGGTAAGATACTCTGGACGGGCAGGTGGTCACAGCACGTGACGGCAGAGCCTCCAGGTAGGCTAGCAGGCAGGTAGCGGGTGGACGCTCCCAGGTGAGCGGGCGAGAGTCTCTGGACAAGTGGGTGGTCACAGCAAGTGACGGCAGAGCCTCCAGGCAGGCTAACAGACAGGTAACAGGTGGACGCTCCCAGGTGAGCGGGTAAGATACTCTGGACGGGCAGGTGGTCACAGCACGTGACGGCAGAGCCTCCAGGTAGGCTAGCAGGCAGGTAGCAGGTGGACGCTCCCAGGTGAGCGGGTAAGATACTCTGGACGGGCAGGTGGTCACAGCACGTGACGGCAGAGCCTCCAGGTAGGCTAGCAGGCAGGTAGCAGGTGAGCGCTCCCAGGTGAGCGGGTAAGATACTCTGGACGGGCAGGTGGTCACAGCACGTGACGGCAGAGCCTCCAGGTAGGCTAGCAGGCAGGTAGCAGGTGAGCGCTCCCAGGTGAGCGGGCAGACGGATCCATAGACAGACTGGCGGAGCTGGTGGGCAGACTGTCGGACCGCAGGAATAACAGCAGATAGACACGAGTCAGGCAGGTATCAGACAGGAAACTGGCAGGTAACTGGCAGGTAACTGGTAACGGGACCTGAGGGCTGAAGCAGAGTGATGAACTATGCTACAACATTGCTCGGGCACCTCCATTTTGGAGGAGGTGCCTTATATATGGGAGGTCCTCCGGCAATAGGCCGGGGACTCCTTAGGACGGCGCGCGCGGTCCCATTAAGAGAGGGGGAGCGCGCACGCCCTAAGCACACTGCCGGGGAAGGAGCGCGTGCCGGAGGATGCCGCGCCAGGAGCGGGGAGCGAAGCGCCGGAGGACGCCGCGCCAGGAGCGGGGAGGTGAGAGGGACGGCGTCTCTGCCTAGTATGGGGCAGAGACGCCGATGCTACAGTACCCCCCCCCCCTTAGGCCCCCTCTTTTTTTGGCCAGAAAGAAATTTTTCAAGGAGAAGCGGGGCGTTGATGTTCTCCCTGGGTTCCCAAGTTCTCTCCTCAGGACCAAACCCCTTCCAATCTACCAGAAAAAAGGTCTTTCCTCTTACCCTCTTGGAGGCCAGAATACTCTCTACCTCAAAGACGTCATCAGCGGAAACCGGAGCAGGAGGGGCACCTGGATTATTGGAAAAAGAGTTAAAGACAACGGGTTTGAGGAGAGATACGTGGAAGGAGTTGGGCATCCGTAGGGTGGCCGGGAGTTTTAATTTGTAGGCCACAGGGTTAATTTGCCTGAGGACTTCGAAGGGACCGATGAATCGAGGGCCCAACTTGAAGAAGGGTACTTTGAGCCGCACATGTTTGGACGAGAGCCAAACCTTGTCTCCCGGACGGAAATGAGGCGGATCCAGACGTCTCTTATCAGCATATCTCTTCATCCGCTCAGAGGACAGAAGAAGAGCGGACCTGGTACTCTCTCAAATAGTAGAAAATTCGCTGACAAGAGACTCCGCAGCAGGGTTGTCCACAGAAACGGAGACAGGAAGTGGAATCCGGGGATGTTGGCCACCGACTATAAAGAACGGGGATTTGGAAGAGGATTCGTTCTCATGGTTATTGTAAGAGAACTCGGCCCATGGTAGGAGATCCACCCAGTCCGAATGGTGTGCATTAACGAAGTGCCGGAGGTAACTGGTCAGGATCTGATTGATCCGCTCCACTTGACCATTGGACTGTGGGTGGTAAGCGGAGGAGAAGTCCAGGGTGATGTCTAGCAGCTTACATGTGGCTCTCCAGAAGCGTGAGGTGAACTGAACCCCACGATCCGACACGATGTGGAGGGGCAGGCCATGGAGACGGAAGATGTGGCAGATAAAGTCTTTAGCCAGCTCGGGTGCAGATGGGAGACCAGGCAGGGGAATGAAGTGGGCCATCTTAGAAAAGCGGTCAGCGACAACCCAAATGACTGTACAACCGGCAGAAATAGGAAGATCGGTGATAAAGTCCATAACTATGTGCTGCCAAGGAGCAGCAGGCACGGGAAGGGGCAGGAGATGGCCAACTGGTAGATGTCTGGGAACTTTGTTACGGGCACAGGATGAGCAGGCCACGACGAAGTCTACCACGTCCTTACGCAGGGTAGTCCACCAGTAATGCCGGGTAATGAGTTGGAAGGTCTTCTTTTGGCCAGCATGGCCAGCTAGTTTAGAAGAATGTCCCCAGCGAAGAACCCTCTCCCGATCTGGTACAGCTACAAACGTCTTACCGGGTGGGAGACGAGTCAGATCCAAGGGGGCCACATTCATCACCTTGGAGGAGTCGATGATGTGTGTAGGCTCTTCCTCTTGATCGGAGGACAGGAAGGACCGAGACAAGGCATCAGCTTTGACGTTCTTGTCCGCCGGACGGAAATGAAGAATGAAGTCGAAGCGGGCAAAAAACAACGACCACCGGGCCTGGCGAGGATTAAGTCTCTGGGCATTTTGGAGATATGCCAGGTTTTTGTGATCCGTGTAGATAATTACCGGGTAGAGAGCCCCTTCAAGCAGATAGCGCCACTCCCCCAGTGCCAATTTGATGGCTAGCAATTCACGGTCTCCTATGGAGTAGTTGCGCTCAGACGAGGAGAAGATTTTGAAGAAGAAGCCGCAGGTTACCATTCTCCCGGTAGAAGATTTCTAGGTGAGTACCGCTCCGGCTCCGGAGGAGGAGGCATCAACCTCCAGGTAGAATTGTTTATTACAGTCCGGACGGTGCAGGACGGGAGCAGAGGCGAAGGCTTTCTTTAAGGAAAGGAAGGCCTCCTCGGCTTCAGGCGACCATATCTTGGGATTTGACCCCTTACGGGTAAGCGCAGATATGGGAGCAGTCCGAGACGAGAAGTGTGGGATGAAAAGACAATAGTAATTAGCGAAGCCCAGGAATCGCTGTATCGCCTTCAAACCTTCAGGACGAGGCCATTTTAGAACGGAAGAGAGCTTCTCGGGATCCATTTGCAGACCAGTCTGGGAGATGACATAGCCCAAGAACGGTAGGGAGGTCTGGTCGAAGAGGCACTTCTCGTATTTGGCATAGAGGTGGTTCTGCCGAAGCCTAAGCAGGACCTGACGAACATCCCTTTGGTGTGTGGGGAGATCCGGAGAGAAGACCAAGATATCTTCCAGGTATACCACTACGCAGGAGTACAGGAGATCACGGAAGATGTCGTTGACCAGCTCTTGAAAGACAGCGGGGGCGTTACAGAGACCAAAGGGCATCACAAGGTACTCATAGTGACCGTCCCGGGTATTGAATGCCGTCTTCCACTCGTCTCCTTGACGGATACGGACCAGGTTATATGCTCCTCATAGATCCAGCTTGGAGAAGATCCTGGCGCCCTTGAGACGGTCAAACAATTCGGAGATGAGCAGCAGGGGGTATTTGTTTTTTACTGTGATGAGATTGAGTCCTCTGTAGTCAATACAGGGACGTAGCGAGCCGTCTTTCTTTTTGACAAAGAAGAATCCGGCTCCAGCCAGGGAGGTAGATTTTCGGATAAATCCCCTAGCCAGATTCTCTTCAATGTACTCAGACATGGCCCGGGTCTCGGCTGCAGACAACGGGTAGATACGCCCACGGGGAGGAGTGGTGCCAGGTACCAGGTCGATCGGGCAGTCATATGGCCTATGGGGTGGCAACGTCTCTGCTTCCTTCTTACTGAAGACGTCCGCATAGGGCCAGTAAGGAGCCGGGAGACCTGGTAAATTAGTTGGAGTAGGCGGAGGGCGAGCTGGGCGGACCGGAACCAGGCAGGTCCTATGGCAGTCTGGACCCCATCGGAGTACTTCACCGGATCGCCAGTTCAATACGGGTTCTTGTGTCTGGAGCCAAGGTAGACCTAGCAACAGGGAGTGAGAGAGTCCGGACAGCACATGGAATGAGATTTCCTCAGAGTGCAGCATTCCCACCTGCAGGGTTATGGGTTCAGTGACGAGCAGGATGGTCTCCGAGAGAAGTCTTCCATCCACGGAGGCGACTGACAATGGCTCAGCCAGAGACTTGGTGGGAATACAGTATCTCTCTACCAGAGACTGGGAGATGAGGTTTCCAGCAGCTCCAGAATCCAGGTGGGCGAGTTCAAAGTGACGGTTCTCTCCCCAAGCAATAGAGACCGGTAAAGTCAGAGACGGAGAGGGCTTACTTTTGTCTAGGATGACCTCTCCGAGCGGTCCTAGACACTGGCGTTTCCCGGCTTTTCCGGGCGGGAACGGATGAAGTGCTCCATACTGCCACAATAGAAACAGCTTCCCTCGGCTAGGCGAGATTCTTGGCGAGATCTGACCATCTTGGTCTGGTCGATCTGCATAGGTTCAGGCGAGTGCGCCCGCGGAGTGACTGGTTGAGAGGCAGGTCTCAGGGAAGTAGGAGTAGAGCGAGAAAAGTCTTTCTCCCAGGTAGTCTCTTTGGCACGTTCTTGGAACCGGATACCAATCCGGGTAGCTAGTGACACCAGGTCATCCAGAGTGGTAGGAATGTCCCGACCAGCTAACTCGTCCTTAATCCGACCGGAAAGACCCTCCCAGAAGACGGACACCAGAGCCTCATTTTCCCAGGCAAGCTCAGAAGCGAGGGTGCGGAACCGTATGGCATATTGGCCCACAGTGAGACTCCCTTGGAGACGTAGCAGAGAGGAGGCAGAAGAGGTTTTCCGTCCAGGTTCATCGAAGACTTTCCGGAAAGCAGCGAGGAAAGACGGCAGGTCGGACACCAGGGGATCCCCTCTCTCCCACAGGGGATTTAGCCATGCCAGTGCCTCCCCAGTGAGATGGGACATGATGAAGGCCACCTTGGCCCGGTCGGAGATGAACTGGTATGTCAATAGTTCAAAGTGCAGGGTGCACTGGTTTATGAAACCCCGAGCTAAAGTAGGTTCGCCGGCAAAGCGTGGAGGTGCCAGAAGCCGAGGTCCATAGTTGGGTACCATGAAGGGACTGGATTGCGGTACCGCAGGAATGGGCACGGCTGGACCAGAGGTAGACAAAGACGAGTCACACAATGCGCCTAGACGAGAGTTAACGGACCGTAGATAGGACAGTACCACTTCCTGCTGAGTTTTCTGACGTAAGACTTCCTGGTGCAGATCAGAGATCTGGGGGCCACCGGGTTCCATGGCCCGAGCAAACTGTAACGGGTCTGGGAGGTGGAACCACAGAGCAACTATACAAAGGGGCAGTCCTTGTAAGGAAGCGGGTGACACCCAGGGAAGGCGGGCAGGCAGTCACGGCTAGTGACGGGGACAGTCTCTGGGTAAGAGGGCAGGAGGTCACGGCAAGTGACGGGGACAGTCTCTGGGTAAGAGGGCAGGAGGTCACGGCAAGTGACGGGGACAGTCTCTGGGTAAGAGGGCAGGAGGTCACGGCAAGTGACGGGGACAGTCTCTTGACAGGTGGGTGGTCACGGCAAGTGATAGCTGAGCCTCCAGGTAGGCTAGCAGGCAGGTAGCGGGTGGACGCTCCCAGGTGAGCGGGCGAGAGTCTCTGGACAAGCGGGTGGTCACAGCAAGTGACGGCAGAGCCTCCAGGCAGGCTAACAGACAGGTAACAGGTGGACTCTCCCAGGTGAGCGGGTAAGATACTCTGGACGGGCAGGTGGTCACAGCACGTGACGGCAGAGCCTCCAGGTAGGCTAGCAGGCAGGTAGCAGGTGGACGCTCCCAGGTGAGCGGGTAAGATACTCTGGACGGGCAGGTGGTCACAGCACGTGACGGCAGAGCCTCCAGGTAGGCTAGGAGGCAGGTAGCAGGTGAGCGCTCCCAGGTGAGCGGGCAGACGGATCCATAGACAGACTGGCAGAGCTGGTAGGCAGACTGTCGGACCGCAGGAATAACAGCAGATAGACACGAGTCAGGCAGGTATCAGACAGGAAACTGGCAGGTAACTGGCAGGTAACTGGTAACGGGACCTGAGGGCTGAAGCAGAGTGATGAACTATGCTACAACATTGCTCGGGCACCTCCATTTTGGAGGAGGTGCCTTATATATGGGAGGTCCTCCGGCAATAGGCCGGGGACTCCTTAGGACGGCGCGCGCGGCGGTCCCATTAAGAGAGGGGGAGCGCGCGCGCGCGCCCTAAGCACACTGCCGGGGAAGGAGCGCGTGCCGGAAGCAGCGGGGAGAGAAGCGCCGGAGGACGCCGCGCCAGGAGCGGGGAGGGAAGCGCCAGAGGACGCCGCGCCAGGAGCGGGGAGGTGAGAGGGACGGCGTCTCTGCCTAGTACGGGGCAGAGACGCCGATGCTACAGCTCCCATATAATGCTCCATACAGGATACTGGCCCCCATATAATGCTCCATACAGAATACTGGCCCCCATATAACGCTCCATACAGAATACTGGCCCCCATATAACGCTCCATACAGGATACTGGCCCACATTAAATGCTCCATACAGAATACTAGCCCCCATAAAATGCTCCATACAGAATACTGGCCCCCATATAACGCTCCATACGGAATACTGGCCCCCATATAACGCTCCATACGGAGTACTGGCCCCCATATAACACTCCATACAGGATACTGGCCCCCATATAACGCTCCATACAGAATACTGGCCCCCATATAACGCTCCATACAGAATACTGGCTCCCATATAACGCTCCATACAGGATACTGGCCCCCATATAATGCTCCATACAGAATACTGGCCCCCATATAACGCTCCATACAGAATACTGGCCCCCATATAACGCTCCATACAGGATACTGGCCCCCATATAATGCTCCATACAGAATACTCGCCCCCAAAAAATGCTCCATACAGAATACTGGCCCCCATATAACGCTCCATATGGAATACTGGCCCCCATATAACGCTCCATACAGAATACTGGCCCCCATATCACTCCATACAGGATACTGGCCCCCATATAACGCGCCATACGGAATACTGGCCCCCATATAACGCTCCATACAGGATACTGGCCCCCATATAACGCTCCATACAGGATACCTTTCAGGGACCTAGGTAGGAAGCTTAGGGCAAGGACCTCCAAGGTAGTTTTCTCAGAAATACTACCAATCCCGCGAGCTACACAGGAGCGCCAACGGGAAGTTAGGGAGGTGAATAAGTGGCTAAAGAGTTGGTGCAAGGCAGAAGGGTTTGGGTTCATGGAGAACTGGGCCGACTTCGCGGTTGGCTACAGGCTCTACCGTAGGGACGGGCTGCACCTCAATGGGGAGGGTGCAGCGGTGCTGGGGAAGAAGATGGCTAATAGGTTGGAGGAGTTTTTAAACTAGAGACGGGGGGGGGGACCAAGGAAATAGGTGGGATGTGAGGCAAGCAAGGGGGAAGGGGAGAAGTGAATATAATGAGGGTGGAGAGGGGGGTGGGGATAGTACAGTTAGATCGTTAGAGAAGAATAGGATGCTAAATAACCCCAAAGTTTTATCTTGCATGCTGACCAACGCAAGAAGCCTGACCAATAAGGCGGATGAGCTGCAGGCGCTTATATCGGAGGAGAGGTATGACATCGTAGGTATAACAGAGACTTGGCTAGATGATAGCTACGACTGGGCGGTAAATTTATTAGATTATAGTTTATTTAGAAGGGACCGGAAACAGGGGAAAGGCGGAGGAGTCTGCTTATATGTAAAGTCATGTCTAAAACCCAGACTAAGGGAAGATATAGGAGAGGGAGAAGAGGGGGTCGAGTCCATGTGGGTAGAGATAGAGGGAACTAAAAATAATAATAAAATATTACTGGGGGTCTGCTATAAGCCACCAAATATAACAGAGGAGAATGAGAATCTGCTATTAGGACAAATAGACAAAGTAGCAAAACATAATGAAGTGATTGTAATGGGGGATTTCAACTACCCGGATATTGACTGGGAAACAGAAACCTGTAGATCTCAGAAAGGAAAAAGGTTCTTGACAAATATTAAGGATAATTATCTCTCCCAACTAGTGCAGGAACCAACGAGAGGGAAGGCCGTGTTGGACTTAATATTGACTAATAGGCCTGATAGAATAACTGAGGTACAGATAGGGGGGCACCTAGGTAATAGCGACCATAATATTATCGACTTCAAAATGCCCTTCAGTAGGGTTATCAATAAGGGAACAACAAAAACATTAAACTTTAGGAGGGCGAAGTTTGATCAGCTGAAAGAAAACCTTCAACTTATTGACTGGGACAAAGTTCTTAATCAAAGGAATAGGAATAGTAAATGGGAAACCTTCAAAAGAATTCTGAATACTCAGTGCGAGAGATATATACCGTATGGGAATAAAAGGGCCAGAAATAAGAGGAAACCAATATGGTTGAACAAGAACGTAAAAGGGGCGTTGAATAGCAAAAAAGAGGCATTCAAGAGATTAAAACAGGAAAACAGTAAGGAGGCACTAATGTGTTACAAGGAAAAAACGAGAACCTGTAAAAAACAAATAAAAATAGCGAAGGAGGAAACAGAGAGACGTATTGCTAGGGAAAGTAGATCAAATCCCAAACTGTTCTTTACGTATATAAATAGTAAAAGGATTAAATCGAATAATATTGGACCGATAAAAAGTGAGGAAGGCAAAATCATAGAGAAAGATGAGGATAAAGCTAATCTATTAAATAATTTTTTTTCGACAACTTTCACAAAGGAAATAGAACTAACAGGAGAAATGAGAAGTGACAAACTTAATCCTCCACTAAGTATGACTAATCTAACCCAAGCTGGGGTACAGAAACGCCTCAGTAACATTAAAATAAACAAATCACCAGGACCTGATGGCATACACCCACGGGTACTAAGGGAACTAAGTAATGTGATAGACCGACCGTTATATCTTATATTTAAGGACTCTGTTGAGACTGGGTCTGTACCACTTGATTGGCGACAGGCGAATGTAGTGCCAATATTCAAAAAGGGAGCGAAAAGTGACGCCGGAAACTATCGGCCGGTGAGTCTGACGTCCGTTGTGGGCAAAATTTTTGAAAGCTTCATTAAAGAGGCAATTACGGAGCATCTTGATGCTAATAATCTTTTAATCCCGAACCAACATGGATTCATGAGGAATCGCTCCTGCCAAACAAACCTGATTGACTTCTACGAGGAGGTTAGCTCTCGAGTAGATCAGGGGGAACCAGTGGATGTCGTGTATCTCGACTTCTCAAAAGCGTTCGATAGCGTGCCACATAATAGGTTGGTATACAAAATGAGAATGATGGGGCTGGGGGAAAATGTCTGCAAGTGGGTAGCTAACTGGCTAAAGGATAGAAGGCAGAGGGTGGTTATAAATGGAATATTCTCAGATTGGGTAAGCGTCACTAGTGGGGTACCACAGGGATCTGTACTAGGCCCAATGTTATTTAATATCTTTATTAACGACATAGTCAAAGGGATAAATAGTAAAATATCAATATTTGCAGATGACACAAAGTTATGTAAAACAATTAATACAAAAGAGGACAGTGCAGACCTACAGAGGGATTTGGATAAGCTGGGTAGGTGGAGCATTAAATGGCAAATGAGGTTTAACGAGGAGAAATGTAAGGTCATACATATGGGAAGGAAAAATGGAAGTCACCAGTACTCACTGAATGGGAAATAATTGGGGAATTCAGAGATGGAGAAGGACTTGGGCATCTTGATTGACAGCAAACTAAATTGGAGTGCCCAAAGTCAGGCCGCTGCTGTAAGGGCAAACAGGGTAATGGGATGTATCAGAAGAGGTATAGCTGCAAAGGAGGAGAACATTGTTCTTCCACTGTACAAAGCACTGGTCAGACCACACTTGGAATACTGTGCTCAGTTATGGGCCCCAATATATAGAAAGGATATAAATGAGCTTGAAAAGGTACAAAGGAGGGCAACAAAATTAAGAAAGGGAATGGAGGGACAGCAATACCCAGAGAGGTTGGCAAAACTAGGACTATTCAGCCTGGAAAAGAGAAGGTTGAGGGGTGACATAATAAATGTGTACAAATATGTTAGGGGACAGTGTAGAGATCAAGCCCGGGATTTGTTCAAAAGGAGGGATATTACGGTAACAAGAGGGCATTCACTAAGGCTGGAAGAGAAAAGGTTTCAGCACCAGCATAGGAAGGGGTTCTTTACGGTAAGAGCAGTGAGAATATGGAATTCACTGAGTGAGGAGACGGTAATGTCGGATTCACTACACCAGTTCAAGCGGGGACTGGATGCATTTCTAGATACCAGGCAGATTTCAGCATATACTTAAAAATAAAATAGTAGGTTGATACAGGGATTTATTCTGACTGCTGGTTTCAGAGTCGGGAGGAAATTTTTCCTCAGGTGAAGATTGGCCAAATCATTTGGGATTTTTGCCCTCCTCTGGATCAACTTTAGCAATTACAGAACTAACAGGTCGAACTTGATGGACGCAAGTCTTTATTCGGCTTTACAAACTATGTTACTATGTTACTGGCCCCCATATAACGCTCCATACAGAATACTGGCCCCCATATAACGCTCCATACAGAATACTGGCCCCCATATAACGCTCCATGCAGGATACTGGCCCCCATATAACGTTCCATGCAGGATACTGGCCCCCATATAACGCTCCATACAGAATACTGGCCCCCATATAACGCTCCATGCAGAATACTGGCCCCCATATAACGCTCCATGCAGGCTTTTCCCCACACATAATGCCTCATGCAGGCTGTTCCCCCCCACATAATGCCCCATGCAGGCTGTTCCCGCCCATATAATGCCCCATGTAGGATGTCACCGACCCCTTATAATGCCCCATGCAGGATGACACCCCCCCCCTTCCTTATAATGCCCCATGCAGGATGTCACACACACACCCCTCCCTTATAATGCCCCATGCAGGATGTCACACCCCCCCTCCCTTATAATGTTCCATGCAGGATGTCACCCCCCCCCTTATAATGCCCCATGCAGGATGTCACCCCCCATTATAATTCCCTTATGCAGGATGTCACCCCCCCTTATAATGCCCCATGCAGGATGTCACCCCCCCCTTATAATGCCCCATGCAGGATGTCACACACCCCACCTCACCCCCCTCCCTTATAATGCCCCATGCCTCCATACAATGAAAAAAAAAAAATCAAATACTCACCTCACGTCTCACCTGCTTCCGCTGCTCCGGACTCCAGCGTCGCCGGCCTCATCCTGCTCTGCGCTGTGACTGCTCAGGAGAGAGCGCGGTGTAATGACGCAGAGGAATGGGGAGGGGTGGGTGTTGTGCCGGGGCCCTGGGCGGGCGGGGGGGAGCGGGCGCTGACGGTGAGGGGCCCCCCCGCCTGCTCAGGGCCCCGGCATTTGCCTGGGTGCTGACGCCGGCCCTGGTGTGCGGCGTGCGTCCCTGCTTCTAGCCCCAAGGTGGGTACGCCCATGTCACCAGACACAAAACATGACTCTGGTGGGACTTGAGCCCACAACCTTTGAATATGTACTACCACTAGAAGTCCAATGCACCACAGAGGCGGCTGTCTGCGCAGCCTAAAGATACAGTACATGCAACGTTACAACCACTAATGTCTCCTGTGTGGAGGACCATGGCGAGTTTCTTACACTGTGAAGAACCATGGTGAGTGCCTTATACTGTGTGGAGGACCATGGCGAGTTCATTATACTCTATGGAGTGTGGAGAGGTGTGGGGCCATTATACTGCGTGGAGGGCTGTGTGGGGGTCACAGTTGGGGGATCATACTGTGTTGGGGTCACCATACTTTGCTTTGGGAGTTGAGGTGGGGTACAGTAGGGTCATTATACTGTGCATGTGGAGGAATTCAGCATGGGGGGATCATACTGTGTTTGGGGGGCACTTTTGTTGGCATCATACTTTATGGGGGCAATGAAATAGGAATCTAGGACAGAAGGAGGAAAATTACTATGTAAAGACTGGAAAGTTGTGAGATCTGCTCTTCTGTGACCCCAACAATTACTTACATTTTATTTTGGGGGGGGGCCCAATTAGCACTTTTGCTCTGGGGCCCCATGATTCCTATGTACGCCCCTGATGGCAGCGCTAAATTTTAAAAAGGTTTTAAAAAGGTTTGAATAATGAGTGACCTGCAGAAGAAGCAGAGGAGGTTGGTGGGGGGCAGAGAAGCAGAAGAAGACCCTGCCCCCACGTCTCACCCCAAAGCACAGAAGACGTCATTTTATGAAAACTTCACAAGGTGAGTATTCAGCAGCCACTGAGCGGATCCCTTCACATCAGATTAATCAGCATCACAGCGCCATTATGGCCGTGTCTTTAGTTTATACTTCTAAATCCTGCTGACAGGTTCTCTTTAAAACCAATAGGAAGAGAATTCAGAGAGCACTTGAAGCTGGTTTTGATGCAGATTCTGAAGTGTGTCCAAATCCATATATATAAAAACAATCAGTGTGAACATTCCCCAAGGCAGTATGCACACAGACTTTTTCTAGGATTTTTTTAATCTTTTCAGTAGTATATGACCCCTTTAAGTGGCATTGCCACACACAAAATGTGACTCTGGTGGGACTTGAACCGACTGCCCTCACAGCTTAAAGATACAGTACATGCAATGTAACAATCACTTATTTCTCAAGGTAGACATTTTGGAATTTGGAAATTGGTCACACAGATTTTGTGTCACATATTGTCACGTTGACAGCAGAAAATGTTTTTTTTACCATTCAATCTACTATAAATAAAAACTCATGAAAATGACTTACATTATTTATATTTTATATCCTCCAACTTCCACAATGTTTGAATCATCAACTGGGATGAAATTGCATTTTTTAAAAGGATTTGGAATTTTTTGTTTCAACAATTGCAAAATATGACTCTGGTGGGACTTGTACCCACAACCTTTGAATGTCTACAAGACCCTAGAAGTCCAATGTGCTATCCATTGCGCCACAGAGCCGGCTGTCTGCACTGTTCAAGCGTCAATGTGTAAATGTAAAAATGTTAATTTTTTTCTAATCACAAACGCAAAACGCAACAAATTAGAAATATGCTTTTTAGTGTCATACAACCCCTTTAAGTGGCGTTGCAATTTTTAAGTTCTCCAGACACAAAATATGACTCTGGTGGGACTCAAACCTTTATTATCGTAAACCCCTTTAAGAGTATTTGCAATTTTTAGATTCTCCATTGGAAATACTTTTTTTTGTTGTTTTCAATGGTGATATAATATTAGACAACCTCTTCAGCTGTATACGACCACTCAAAGAGACATAATGTACATGCAACGTAACAACCACTAATTTCTCAAGGTAGACACTGTGGAATTTGGAAATTTGGAAATAGGTCACACAGATTTTGTGTCACATATTGTCACTTTGACAGCAGAAATTTATTTTTTACTATATCTACTTATCTACTTTACTATATCTACTTATCTACTATAAGTAAAAACTCCTCATAAGGAGTTACATTATTTATATTTTATATCTTCCAACTTACTTGAATCATCAACTGGGATGAAATTGCATTTTTTAAAAGGATTTGGAATTTTTTATTTCATCAAATGCAAAATGTGACTCTGGTGGGACTCGAACCCACAACCTTTGAATGTCTGCATCTCTCTAGAAGTCCAATGCGCTATCCATTGCGCCACAGAGCCAGCTGGCTATATCATTCAAGCATCAATGTGACAATGCAAAAATGTTTAAATTTTTTCTAACAACAAATGCAAAATGCAACAATTTAGAAAAATGCTTTTTAGTGCCATACAACTCCTTTAAGTGGATTTACATTTTTTAGGTTCACCAGACACAAAACTGGTGGGACTTGAACTGACAACCTTTGAATGTCTACACTACACTTGGAGTTGGTTTCTAACTGCTTGTGCCAACACATGCACATTTGTGGCCTGCTGGAGGTCATTTTGCAGGGCTCTGGCAGTGCTCCTCCTGTTCCTCCTTGCACAAAGGCGGAGGTAGCGGTCCTGCTGCTGGGTTGTTGCCCTCCTACGGCCCCCTCCACATCTCCTGGTGCACTGGCCTGTCTCCTGGTAGCGCCTCCAGCCTCTGAACACTACGCTGACAGACACAGCAAACCTTCTTGCCACAACTCGCATTGATGTGCCATCTTGGATGAGCTGCACTACCTGAGCAACTTCTGTGGGTTGTAGAGTCCGTCTCATGCTACCACGAGTGTGAAAGCACAACCAACATTCAAAAGTGAGCAAAACATCAGCCAGAAAGCATTGGTACTGAGATGTGGTCTGTGGTCCCCACCTGCAGAACCACTCCTTTATTGAGGGTGTCTTGATAATTACCAATAATTTCCATCTATTGTCTATTCCATTTGCACAACAGCATGTGAAATTGATTCACAATCAGTGTTGCTTCCTAAGTGGACAGTTTGATTTCACAGAAGTTTGATTTACTTGGAGTTATATTCTGTTGTTTAAGTGTTCCCTTTATTGAGCAGTGTAAGTAAAAACTCCTTGAAATTAATTACATTATTTTTTATCCTCCAACTTCCAGATTGTTTGAGTCATCAACTGGGATGAAATTGCCTTTTTTTTTTAAAGGATTTGGAATTTTATGTTTCCTCAATTACAAAATGCAACTTTGGTGGGACTAGAACCCACAACCTTTGAATGTCTACAAAACCCTAGCAGTCCAATGTGCTACCCATTGTGCCACAGAGACAACTACTGCATCATTAAAGCGTCAATGTGACAATGCAAAGATATTTTTTTTTCCAGCCACAAATGCAATAAATTAGAAAAATGCTTTTAGTGTCATACAACCCCTTTAAGTTGTGTTGTAACTTTTAAGTTTACAATACGCAAAAGAAGACTCTGCAGGGACTTGACCCCACAACCTTTTAATGTCTACACTGTACTAGAAGTCCAATGCGCTATCCATTGCACCGCAGAGGTGGCTGCTGGATCCTGCTGAAAATGCTAGAACTCTAAAGCTCTATTCACACAATGTTTTGTTTGCATGTATTTTTTTCTGCAGAAAAGAAACTCAGTTTTACAATATCTGCAAAAGCTGAGAGATTTCTTAAATCTTATGCACATGCTTGTTTTTTTTTTTCTTGACTGAATTTGAGAACGTCAGCATTTTTGATATCTGCAGGGTGTCAAATCTTCCAATTTGTTTGCAGAGTTTTTTTCACACATAAAAAGCAATGAAAAAGTGCAAAAACGCTGCAAAACGGCAGCAATCATGTTTTACTGCATTTTGGTGAATAAAACTAACTTTATTAAACATTAAACAAAAGAACGCAAATAAAAGCTGCAAAAAACTGTGTTTTGCCAAGAGAAAAAGTTTTGGCTTCTGAAAAAACGCTTCCAAAAGCTGCATGTGAACATAGCCTTAGAGGACATTTAAGCCTAAATGGATGTCAGGAATCCATGCTTTTTTATTACAAGCTGTTCAGACGGCTTTTTTTCCCCACATTTTTTTCTTGCAGCCTTTTGACTTTTCAGTGTCATATTTTGAGTGGATTCAACAAGGAATCTGTATCAAAGAAGTTATGTATCGGAAAAAATCTCACTGTATGAACAGCAATGGGAATTTCTCATTGAAACCAATAGGAAGAGAATTCAGAGAGCACTTGAAGCAGTCAAGCAGTTTTTGATGTGGGTTTTGAAGCGTATCCAAATATATATAATATATATATATATATGTAGCACCCCGAGGACTCGGCTGCTACAGGGGTATTGCACCTCGAACCAGAGGTGTGGTATTCCACTCCCGGGTAAGGATGGAGTGTGGAACTGAGCTCAGTTAGCTGCATGCACTACACTCACCCCATTTCCGGGGGACAGACCAACGGTACTCCCACCAGATAGATGTGCAGGTACGACAGCTTCTGTCCCTGGCTGGAGTGGGGGGGGGGAGGAACATCCCAGTGGTGTAGGAGCAGAGAGGGGAGGGACTCTGGGCAGAGGTAGGAGCCCATTGGGTGCTAGTCACCTGGGCTCGGGTGTCAGAAGGGAGTATATAAGGGGGGCACCATCTTAGGACAGGAGTCTGTTAAGAGAGGAGCTCAGCCAGAGAGGGCTGACAGGGAGCTGTGGCTCAGTCCGGGCCCAGCTCCAGAGTCAGGCCTGGAGTGGAGGCCTGAAGTAGAGAGACAGAGGAAGGGGAAAGAACAGGAACGCCAGGAGAGGCCCAGAGACGCAGGAGAAGAGGGAACCCTGAGATCCCACGAGCTAACGGGTGAAGGGTTGGCAGAACAGGGTACCGGATCCCAAACTGGTGGAGGCCAAATATCCTCAGCCAGGAACCGGAGGTCGTGGACAAGTTTTGGCGCGACCCCTCGCCATATCCACCAGGAAGGCAAACCACGTATAGGGTCAGGGAAGCCGGGAAAGGTTTCACCACCAGAAGGCCCGAGGGAGCCGGACAAAGGTGGATCCCTGGTGGGGACGGCCAGTAGGAAGGAGGAGAGGGGAGCTCAGGACCACGCTCTGGAATTGCCTAGGAGTTGGCCGAGTCCCGCACCTGGTGGACGCAGCACGGCTCGGGTCGTCATCACCTGCAGGACTGACGTTAATAACAACTGTGAGTAAAGCATTGAAAGCCGCAATCAGTCTCTGTGTTCTATCGCACCACCAGCACGATAGGTACCGGGACGCTCTCACTATCACTCCCTTCTCCCGTACCAGCTGCCCTGAGGCTATACCTCTCCCGTTGGGGGTTATACCACCATAGCTGCACATATATACCACCGGCCTCAGCGGACTGTTTTGCAGCGGCGGCCTTGTGACCGCAAATCAACGGGTGGCGTAGTCGGACACTAATACCATCATACCAATAACCGCCACTTGGTTTGACCACCCTGGGCACGGACCGGGTCCCCGCCACTCGGAGACTACAACCCCCATCGGATCCGGCTCCGGGTATTCCCCCGCGCACACGTGCGCCGCACTGCAACATGGCCCAGGGGGTGAGTCAACTTTGGCGTAGTCGGCAGGATCTCGTGCCCGCAACCACCGGGTACTGCGTGCCTGAAGAAAAGTGCATATATACCTCAAAAAGGAGTCTCCCGCCAATTCCAGAGGGTTCCCGCCATCGGACGCCGTCCGGAGTAGTTTCCCGCCGTTTGCCCGCCATTTGCAGCCTTTACCCGCCATCCGCGGAGTTTCCCGCCATCAGGAGACGATTCCCGCCATCTGAAAAGGTTTCCCGCCCTGGCAGAGCGGACGCCATTATGGGCGTGCCAGAGGGTGGCAAGAGACCACCTCCCATCGTGGGCATGGCCCCAGAGTGGCGCCAAAGGAAGAGACCGCCCCCACCAGCCGAGACTACAATAATGGAGATGTCCATCAGAGTGGGGGGTCTGCCCCTGAAACTGACTGTCACTAAGATGCCCCGGGACCACTCCCAATGGGGGCGGATAGGGAATAAAGCTGAGAAGATGGGTGCGGCCTGGAGGAGTCTGGACAGATCGCACCCGGGGATGGAGGAAGAGTCGAGCAGCACCGACCCCGTGGTCCGGAGCCTGTTGCAGGCCGCCACCCCAGAAGGCCTGGTGGAGATCCTGGCACAACTCCCCAGAGATCGGGAGCGTGCACAGACCGCGCTGGAGGCCTTGGCCCGGAAGATGGCCCGAGTACAGCAGGAAGCACTGGCCGAATGGAGAAGGGAGATGGCCCAGCAGGCTGAAACCCGCCAGCAGAGGACGCCACCCGCAACGTGGGGCATGTCCGCCCCTGAGGATGGTGCAGGAGGGACGAAGGCCGGAGACGACGCCGCGGAGGGAGCTGCAAGGATGGAAGCAGGTAATGGGGACGTCATCACCCCGTGCCCAGTAGCCGTAAGCCTGCCCCAGCTCCCCGTCGCAGAGCCCAAAGTCATACTCACCGCGCCCGTTGCCGCACCGCCGCTGCTCCAAACTAGGCCTCAAGCGGCAGGAGCCGCGGTCGTGCCCTCTGTTACGCCACGCCCCTTGACCCTGAGCGCGGCGAAGCAGGAAGTGCCACCGGCCTGGTCGCAGGGCCTGGTGAACCCGGGCGCTGATGCCCCTCCAGCGCCCTCTTCCTCAACGGTGCCGTCCTTTGACCCAAATAGGATTCCCCCGGCCTGGTCGCAGGGCCGAGTACCCCCGGGCGCCGCGGTCTCCACAGCGCCCTCTACCTCCACTGTGCCGCCGGCCTGGTCGCAAGGCCGGGTACCTCCGGGCACCGCTGCCCCCACAGCGCCCTCGACCTCCACAGTGCTGCCCCTGGGCGAAGATCTCTTCGCGCAGCATACTAGCCCGGACGGGCTGCCCTTCGTGTGGCCACCGGAGTACATCAACCCCCGACTCCGGAGGGAACGGCCCCTGTGTGAGCCTCTGATCCCGGCACCGGCGCCCGCCAAAATTGTCCCGCTCCCGTTGGGAGACGCCCAATTCGCATGGGATCCGACCGGTGAGGACCTCATGGGGTTCACCAAGGAGACCCGGGCGGCCGCAGCCCGGCGTGAGGAGTGCTGCCGTCAACAGCTGGAGGTCTTTGGGAGAGAACGGCGAGAGAGGCGAATCCGCCAGGAACAGCTGCAGGCCCAAAGCGCGGAGCAGAAACGCCAGGCCCGACCAAACCCCCGTACGGCCCACGGTCCCCGCGCCACCGGGACCGTAATAAAGTTTCAACTGGAGAACGGCTGGGGCTTTATCCGGGATCACCGAACCCCCGGCGACGTCTTTGTCACCCGCAGGGATGTTGAGAGCCACCTGCCAGAGGGACACCGTGGACGTGACCTCTACCCGGGTGATGTGGTCGCCTTCACCCGGCATCAGTGTGCCAAAGGACCGTACGCCCTTCACGTACACCGGCTAACCGAGGAGGAGTTGCAGGATGAGGAAGACCAAGAGGACCCGGACGGGTCTGAAGACTACCCTCAGGAAGGAGCAGGAGGACGTCGTTACTAATGAACGGTAACTGAAACTGTACATAGTTACCCGTCAGGGTACCTGACCTGTTGCTGATTGGAGTGTGGTCCCCGTTGGGACTAGCGTGGAACTGTTTCCTGTGTGCTCCTATCCCTAACCAGGCTGAGGACTGTGAGCAGCCACTTCCTTATTCCCCACTGGACGAGGACTGAGAGCGGTCACCCTGTAAATAGTTGCGCTTCCTAAAAGCGCCCCCTACTGGTTTTATAAGGAACTGTTTTTCTATCACGAAATTAGTGACTGTTGCACTTTACCTGGTCACAAGTTGCACGGTGGCCAGAGATCAAGAACGTGTTGGTCAAGAATGTTTTATATGAAAAAGTTTTATATGATGCTAAAAGAGTTAATGGTATTTTATAAGTGTGTGCAGAAAGTCTGATAATGTTTCCGTAATGTTTTATACCTGTAACGTTAAGAAGAACAGAGTACCTCCCATAAAGGGATGAGTTCATAGTTGATATGTCTTACATGCAAGTGTACACTTTAAAATTATTGTATGTTTTATATTGCTTTTACTCTTTTCCAGCCCGAGGACGTGCTGTGATTTACCAGGGGGGAATGTAGCACCCCGAGGACTCGGCTGCTACAGGGGTATTGCACCTCGAACCAGAGGTGTGGTATTCCACTCCCGGGTAAGGATGGAGTGTGGAACTGAGCTCAGTTAGCTGCATGCACTACACTCACCCCATTTCCGGGGGACAGACCAACGGTACTCCCACCAGATAGATGTACAGGTACGACAGCTTCTGTCCCTGGCTGGAGTGGGGGGGGGGAACATCTCAGTGGTGTAGGAGCAGAGAGGGGAGGGACTCTGGGCATAGGTAGGAGCCCATTGGGTGCTAGTCACCTGGGCTCGGGTGTCAGAAGGGAGTATATAAGGGGGGCACCATCTTAGGACAGGAGTCTGTTAAGAGAGGAGCTCAGCCAGAGAGGGCTGACAGGGAGCTGTGGCTCAGTCCGGGCCCAGCTCCAGAGTCAGGCCTGGAGTGGAGGCCTGAAGCAGAGAGACAGAGGAAGGGGAAAGAACAGGAACGCCAGGAGAGGCCCAGAGACGCAGGAGAAGAGGGAACCCTGAGATCCCACGAGCTAACGGGTGAAGGGTTGGCAGAACAGGGTACCGGATCCCAAACTGGTGGAGGCCAAATATCCTCAGCCAGGAACCGGAGGTCGTGGACAAGTTTTGGCGCGACCCCTCGCCATATCCACCAGGAAGGCAAACCACGTATAGGGTCAGGGAAGCCGGGAAAGGTTTCACCACCAGAAGGCCCGAGGGAGCCGGACAAAGGTGGATCCCTGGTGGGGACGGCCAGTAGGAAGGAGGAGAGGGGAGCTCAGGACCACGCTCTTGAACTGCCTAGGAGTTGGCCGAGTCCCGCACCTGGTGGACGCAGCACGGCTCGGGTCGTCATCACCTGCAGGACTGACGTTAATAACAACTGTGAGTAAAGCATTGAAAGCCGCAATCAGTCTCTGTGTTCTATCGCACCACCAGCACGATAGGTACCGGGACGCTCTCACTATCACTCCCTTCTCCCGTACCAGCTGCCTTGAGGCTATACCTCTCCCGTTGGGGGTTATACCACCATAGCTGCACATATATACCACCGGCCTCAGCGGACTGTTTTGCAGCAGCGGCCTTGTGACCGCAAATCAACGGGTGGCGTAGTCGGACACTAATACCATCATACCAATAACCGCCACTTGGTTTGACCACCCTGGGCACGGACCGGGTCCCCGCCACTCGGAGACTACAACCCCCATCGGATCCGGGTATTCCCCCGCGCACACGTGCGCCGCACTGCAACATGGCCCAGGGGGTGAGTTTTATATATATATATATATATATATATATATATATATATATATATATATATAAACAATCAGTGTGAACATACCCCAAAGCAGTGTGCACGCAGAGTTTTTCTATGAGTTTTTGGGAGCAGAAACTGAGCAGAAACTATCCAAATCCTCCTCCAGTTCGAAAATAGATCATAAAAAACTTTGAGTTTCTGCTCGGTATCTAGGAGTAATATTTCTCCTTGCAGAGAGTGACATGTTAAGCATGTCAGATGAGGAGACTTTTAAAGTCGCAATGCTTATCTTGGAAATATGCAAATTGTCTCTTCAGAGAGGAAGAGGACTAGAACTCTAGCGCCACCTACAGGAAGTAGCAATCCTAGATGTCATTAGTGACCCTTTAAAGAGCCTTATCACATGACTTAGAATATAAGCCAGAACCAGAAACTCAATTTGCAGACACTGTGTTTCGGAGTACTACCCCTCGTCAGTGCAAAGTGTGAGTTCTGGTTTGGCTGGGTGAGAGGCGTCAGACAGGTATCTAGGGGGTAATATTTCTCCTTGCGGAGAGTGACATGTTAAGCATGTCATGGTGAGGACTTTTAAAGCCAGCAAAAAGATCCTGTGTGCACATAGCCTAAGAGAGTGCCTGCGGTTCTTTGTTTGGAAGTTGCATAGTCAGAGTGCTTGGACTACCCACCAAACATGTATTCATTAACTTAGTTTTTTAAAAGCATTTTCTGATATTAAAACAGTTCTTCCTAATATATCATCTTGGATAAATAAGCTTTTTCCTAATTTACATTTATTAATAAAAGTGCACCCTCTGGTCTATACTGCTCCCTGGACCACTTGGTCCAGCTCTCAAACGCCAACCAGTTCTAATCCCCCATTTATCCTGGATTTCCCAGGACACTCTGGGCCAAAGTGGGTGGAGCTCTGTAAACCCACCCAAAAGTAGGAGATCTCGGGCAGACTGGGGGCGTTACCCAGGAGGCCGTGCTTTCCCGGATCACGTCATTGGAAGTAATAATCCTCAGTGATCAGATATCAACAGAAGGTTACATTGTTTTTAATCTAAATCAGGAAAATGCTTTTTTTTTCATTGACGATGAGATATTACTGACAACCTTCAGGATCATACAACACCTTTAAGTGAATTTGCAATTTTTAGATTCATCATAAGAAAACACTTTGTTTCATTTTCAATGGTGATATATTATTAGATAACTTTTTACGCAGTGTACGACCCCCTTAAGGAGACATAACGTACGTGCAACTTATCAACAACTAATGCCACACACACAAAACACAACTCGGCTGGGACTCAAACCCACAACCTTCGAATGTCTACGCTACACGAGAAGTCCAATGCGCTATCCTTTGCGCCACATAGCCAGTTGTCCTCACCACAGAGAAAGGAGAGTCTCGGAATATAAACTAATTGTGACCTTTGAAACCTTCAGAGCAGGAATTAATGTGTAGCATAGATTTATGTCATTCTACATCAACTAAGGAATGTGCCCATCAGACTTGTGGGGTCATCACAACACTACACCAAACAATAAAACTTTCACAGTCCTTATCTATGAACTGTTAAAATATTTACAGCCAGAAATTTTATCTCTCCCATAGTAATAGCTCTGCTTTTCATCACCTGTCTCATCTATTGCATTATTTCAGTGCTCTATTGTGCATAAATATGTGACTCTTCAGATTTTGTGTTATACTAGCCTGATGAAGAGACCTGCGTAGTCTCGAAAGCTTGCAACCTGTTACCATCTTTTCTATTAGCCATTAAAAGGTATCAACCACTGAGGACTCTCAAATCTAAATATTTTTCTATCTACTGGCTAACACGGTACAAAAATATATATGTATATATTTTTTTCCCTGTAAGCTATAATCAAAAACTCCTTGAAATTAGTTATATTTTTTTTATTTGATATCCTCCAACGTGTAGACCAGTGTTTCCCAAACTCCAGTCCTCACGGCCCCCCACAGGTCATATTTTCAGAATCTCCTTAGTATTGCACGGGTGAGAGAATTCCTGATGCCTTGCTGATACTGCAATCACCTGTGCAATACTAAGGAGATCCTGAAAACACGACCTGTGGGGGGCCATGAGGATGGGGTTTGGGAAACACTGGTCTAGATTGTTTAAATCATCAACTGGGATAAAATTGCATTTATTAAAATATTTTGGAATTTTCTTTTTTCAATTGCAAAATGTGACTCTGGTGGGACTTGAACCCACAACCTTTGAATGTCTACCTCTCTCTAGAAGTCCAATGCGCTATCCATTGCGCCACAGAGCCAGCTGACCATAAACTGTAAGGGGTAAATTTATGACAGGCAGCAGACCTCCATGGACATGTGCTAAAAGTAGTGCATAGTAGTATAAATATAACATTACCAAAAATAGCACATAGATAATAGTAACAAATGGTGTGCATATATAGTAGTGCCATATAGAATATTATAAAAATATAGTGTATGCATGATAGTGCCAAATGTAGTGCATTGATAATAGTGCCAAACAGAATGCATGCTTAATAATACACAACATAGTGCATATGTAATATGTAAAGTGCAATGGAATAAATGGTGCTATAATAATAATAATAATAATATGTAATAAAGATAAATGTAGTGCAAAACAAAATGCATATAGAATATTACCAAACAGCGGATAGATAATACTACCAAATGGTGTGCACATATAGTAGTGTCAAAAATAGTACATAAATAATAATACACAACTTAGTGCATATATAATAAAGCCAACTGTAGTGCATACAAAGTAGTGCAAAGCAAAATGCATAGCAGGGGCAAAACATAGGGCATATATAATACTCCCAAACAATGCATGCATAATAGTACATAGCGCAGTGCATATATAATACTGCCGTGCATATATAATACTGCTAAACAATGCATCAACAATAGTACACAGCGTAGTGCATATATAATACTGCTAAACAGTGCATCCATAATACTACACAGTGTAGTGCATATATAATACTGCTAAACAATGCATCCATAATATTACACAGTGTAGTGCATATATAATACTGCTAAACAGTGCATCCATAATAGTACACAGTGTAGTGCATATATAATACTGCTAAACAATGCATCCATAATACTACACAGTGTAGTGCCTATATAATACTGCTAAACAGTGCATCCATAATAGTACACAGCGTAGTGCATATATAATACTGCTAAACAATGCATCCATAATATTACACAATGTAGTGCATATATAATACCGCTAAACAATGCATCCATAATACTACACAGTGTAGTGCATATATAATACTGCTAAACAGTGCATCCATAATATTACACAGTGTAGTGCATATATAATACTGCTAAACAGTGCATCCATAATATTACACAGTGTAGTGCATATATAATACTGCTAAACAGTGCATCCATAATAGTACACAGTGTAGTGCATATATAATACTGCTAAACAGTGCATCCATAATAGTACACAGCGTAGTGCATATATAATACTGCTAAACAATGCATCCATAATACTACACAGTGTAGTGCATACATAATACTGCTAAACAATGCATCCATAATACTACACAGTGTAGTGCATATATAATACTGCTAAACAGTGCATCCATAATATTACACAGTGTAGTGCATATATAATACTGCTAAACAGTGCATCCATAATACTACACAGTGTAGTGCATACATAATACTGCTAAACAATGCATCCATAATACTACACAGTGTAGTGCATATATAATACTGCTAAACAGTGCATCCATAATATTACACAGTGTAGTGCATATATAATACTGCTAAACAGTGCATCCATAATAGTACACAGTGTAGTGCATATATAATACTGCTAAACAGTGCATCCATAATAGTACACAGCGTAGTGCATATATACTACTGCTAAACAATGCATCCATAATACTACACAGTGTAGTGCATACATAATACTGCTAAACAATGCATCCATAATACTACACAGTGTAGTGCATATATAATACTGCTAAACAGTGCATCCATAATATTACACAGTGTAGTGCATATATAATACTGCTAAACAGTGCATCCATAATAGTACACAGTGTAGTGCATATATAATACTGCTAAACAGTGCATCCATAATAGTACACAGCGTAGTGCATATATAATACTGCTAAACAGTGCATCCATAATACTACACAGTGTAGTGCATACATAATACTGCTAAACAATGCATCCATAATACTACACAGTGTAGTGCATATATAATACTGCTAAACAATGCATCCATAATACTACACAGTGTAGTGCATATATAATACTGCTAAACAATGCATCCATAATACTACACAGTGTAGTGCATATATAATACTGCTAAACAGTGCATCCATAATACTACACAGTGTAGTGCATATATAATACTGCTAAACAGTGCATCCATAATATTACACAGTGTAGTGCATATATAATACTGCTAAACAGTGCATCCATAATATTACACAGTGTAGTGCATATATAATACTGCTAAACAATGCATCCATAATACTACACAGTGTAGTGCATATATAATACTGCTAAACAGTGCATCCATAATACTACACAGTGTAGTGCATATATAATACTACTAAACAGTGCATCCATAATATTACACAGTGTAGTGCATATATAATACTGCTAAACAATGCAACCATAATATTACACAGTGTAGTGCATATATAATACTGCTAAACAGTGCATCCATAATATTACACAGTGTAGTGCATATATAATACTGCTAAACAGTGCATCCATAATATTACACAGTGTAGTGCATATATAATACTGCTAAACAATGCATCCATAATATTACACAGTGTAGTGCATATATAATACTGCTAAACAATGCATCCATAATACTACACAGTGTAGTGCATATATAATACTGCTAAACAGTGCATCCATAATACTACAAAGTGTAGTGCATATATAATACTGCTAAACAGTGCATCCATAATATTACACAGTGTAGTGCATATATAATACTGCTAAGCAATGCATCCATAATAATACACAGTGTAGTGCTTATATAATACTGCTAAACAATGCATCCATAATACTACACAGTGTAGTGCATATATAATACTTCTAAACAGTGCATCCATAATAGTACACAGTGTAATGCATATATAATAATACTGCTAAACAGTGCATCCATAATATTACACAGTGTAGTGCATATATAATACTGCTAAACAGTGCATCCATAATACTACACAGTGTAGTGCATATATAATACTGCTAAACAGTGCATCCATAATAGTACACAGTGTAGTGCATATATAATACTGCTAAACAATGCATCCATAATACTACACAGTGTAGTGCATATATAATACTGCTAAACAGTGCATCCATAATATTACACAGTGTAGTGCATATATAATACTGCTAAACAGTGCATCCATAATATTACATAGTGTAGTGCATATATAATACTGCTAAACAGTACATCCATAATAGTACACAGCGTAGTGCATATATAATACTGCTAAACAATGCATCCATAATATTACACAATGTAGTGCATATATAATACCGCTAAACAATGCATCCATAATACTACACAGTGTAGTGCATATGTAATACTGCTAAACAGTGCATCCATAATATTACACAGTGTAGTGCATATATAATACTGCTAAACAGTGCATCCATAATATTACACAGTGTAGTGCATATATAATACTGCTAAACAGTGCATCCATAATATTACACAGTGTAGTGCATATATAATACTGCTAAACAGTGCATCCATAATAGTACACAGCGTAGTGCATATATAATACTGCTAAACAGTGCATCCATAATACTACACAGTGTAGTGCATACATAATACTGCTAAACAATGCATCCATAATACTACACAGTGTAGTGCATATATAATACTGCTAAACAATGCATCCATAATACTACACAGTGTAGTGCATATATAATACTGCTAAACAGTGCATCCATAATACTACACAGTGTAGTGCATATATAATACTGCTAAACAGTGCATCCATAATATTACATAGTGTAGTGCATATATAATACTGCTAAACAGTACATCCATAATAGTACACAGCGTAGTGCATATATAATACTGCTAAACAATGCATCCATAATATTACACAATGTAGTGCATATATAATACCGCTAAACAATGCATCCATAATACTACACAGTGTAGTGCATATGTAATACTGCTAAACAGTGCATCCATAATATTACACAGTGTAGTGCATATATAATACTGCTAAACAGTGCATCCATAATATTACACAGTGTAGTGCATATATAATACTGCTAAACAGTGCATCCATAATATTACACAGTGTAGTGCATATATAATACTGCTAAACAGTGCATCCATAATAGTACACAGCGTAGTGCATATATAATACTGCTAAACAGTGCATCCATAATACTACACAGTGTAGTGCATACATAATACTGCTAAACAATGCATCCATAATACTACACAGTGTAGTGCATATATAATACTGCTAAGCAATGCATCCATAATAATACACAGTGTAGTGCATATATAATACTGCTAAACAATGCATCCATAATACTACACAGTGTAGTGCATATATAATACTTCTAAACAGTGCATCCATAATAGTACACAGTGTAGTGCATATATAATAATACTGCTAAACAGTGCATCCATAATATTACAGTGTAGTGCATATATAATACTGCTAAACAGTGCATCCATAATACTACACAGTGTAGTGCATATATAATACTGCTAAACAGTGCATCTATAATAGTACACAGTGTAGTGCATATATAATACTGCTAAACAATGCATCCATAATACTACACAGTGTAGTGCATATATAATACTGCTAAACAGTGCATCCATAATATTACACAGTGTAGTGCATATATAATACTGCTAAACAGTGCATCCATAATATTACATAGTGTAGTGCATATATAATACTGCTAAACAGTACATCCATAATAGTACACAGCGTAGTGCATATATAATACTGCTAAACAATGCATCCATAATATTACACAATGTAGTGCATATATAATACCGCTAAACAATGCATCCATAATACTACACAGTGTAGTGCATATGTAATACTGCTAAACAGTGCATCCATAATATTACACAGTGTAGTGCATATATAATACTGCTAAACAGTGCATCCATAATATTACACAGTGTAGTGCATATATAATACTGCTAAACAGTGCATCCATAATATTACACAGTGTAGTGCATATATAATACTGCTAAACAGTGCATCCATAATAGTACACAGCGTAGTGCATATATAATACTGCTAAACAGTGCATCCATAATACTACACAGTGTAGTGCATACATAATACTGCTAAACAATGCATCCATAATACTACACAGTGTAGTGCATATATAATACTGCTAAACAATGCATCCATAATACTACACAGTGTAGTGCATATATAATACTGCTAAACAGTGCATCCATAATACTACACAGTGTAGTGCATATATAATACTGCTAAACAGTGCATCCATAATACTACACAGTGTAGTGCATATATAATACTGCTAAACAGTGCATCCATAATATTACACAGCGTAGTGCATATATAATACTGCTAAACAGTGCATCCATAATACTACACAGTGTAGTGCATATATAATACTGCTAAACAGTGCATCCATAATACTACACAGTGTAGTGCATATATAATACTGCTAAACAGTGCATCCATAATACTACACAGTGTAGTGCATATATAATAATACTGCTAAACAATGCATCCATAATACTACACAGTGTAGTGCATATATAATACTGCTAAACAGTGCATCCATAATACTACACAGTGTAGTGCATATATAAAACAGTGCATCTGACGCGCCCCTGGGCCTGCTGTGTCGCGCAGCGTCTCGCGCACGGGGGCTTACCCGGAACCGGATCAGATGAGGGTTGTAGTCTCCGAGTGGCGGGGACCCGGTCCGTGCCCAGGGAGTCAGACTCAGTGTGTGGCAGTCTTGATAGATGTTATTTGAGTGTCGACTACGCCACCCGTTGATTTGCAGCTATGGAGCTGCCGCTGCAGGGCAGACCGCTGAGGCCGGTGTAGAATTGTGCAGCGTGATAGTATAACCCCCAACGGGAGGGGTATGGCCCCAGGGCAGCCGACGTGGAAGATGGGGGTAGCAGGAACCACTCAGAGACGGTGCGGTGTAATTCAGGGTCTTTACTGGTAACAACGATAGACCCTCCCGGAGTACTTGCTAGCGAACGGGGCCTGGTCAGTCCTTGAGCAGATGGGATCTCTCCTGGCCAGGCGGAGTTGTAGGCCTCCCAAACTGACTGTACACTTCTGGCTACCTTGCTAGAAGCGGATATAAGTAGCCCACGTCCCTGAGTGTACTGTGTGGTGCTCACCCGTATGGCCGGTGACTCGGGGCCTTCTATTGGCTTCCGCTCCACGATGGCGGTGCTGGTCCCACACGTGTGACTGTGCCTTCGGGTTTCTGGGCCTGAGGACCTGAAATCCCCTGCCGGTCGGCTTCTGCTGCTGGGTAGGAGTTAGTCCCCACAGCCTCGGACGCCGGGTCCGGTAAGAAAGCTTCTCAGTCAGGGCGAGCTCTGCAGCTGCCAGCCCCTGACTCGTAGTAGTATTGCTCCCACTGAGCTCCAGCTGTTTCTTCCTATGACTGTCTCTTGTCTCTACTCTCCTTGACTCCTAACCCTGCTTCAGCCCCGGGTTTATATAGGGGAAGTTCTTCCCCTCCCAAGATTGGGCAGGAGGTGTGGCATGCACAGGATCCCTGACCAAGAGACCTCCCACCTGCTCGCAGACGTAATATCTCTATTACTGTGGCAACCAGACCCCTGGGGTGTCACATTCCCCCCTAGTGAAATTTAGTACTCCGGGACTAAACATATTTTAGAAAAAACATAACAAGGTATAAACAATAATAGTGCAATAAGGAAAACATATAAAGATGGTCACGGCGTGTCCGCAACCGGGTGCAGTTTTGAAAAGCAAGGTGTCCATTTCACCAAAACAGGGAGACGTAACCAGGTAGGGGTCTGTCCTACCCCGAGTCCTTAACAGTCTTTAGTCCGTCCTGGGTTACGCTCCAACTATGTACAAGGATTCCCGGTAAATCCACCAAGGACTCCTACAAATAACTAGAAACACAAAATTATACACAAGTAACAATACACAGGTAAACATAAATAAAACAATTTATACACTTCAAATCCTCCACCGTGCAGGTAACTGGCCTCTAGTGGCCCTAGTGGACCTACGGAGCTGACTGCCTAGCCCTGAACTACAGGGTGTAGGAGCTGTCAAGGGTAAACTGGGCAGCTGTCTACCGGCTCTTTGGCTCACTAGGGATATGGCAGGCTCACTGCAAGCAGAGGGTTGATCCTCCTGGTCTGCGGGTGTGGGGTCTTCTGCCTCCTGGACCGGCTGTTCTTCCAGCTCTACCTGTTGCTCCGTAGGTGCTTGGGATGCTGGTTGGAGGAAGGTGAGTACGGGTACCACAACTGCACCATTGACTTGAGTCCAAGACCGAGGGAAGTCCCCGAGCACAGTACTAACCATATCTTCCCTTTTCTCTACGGGTCGATGGTCTTCTTGTTCCTCTTCAGGGTTCCTCAGTTGTTCGGGACACTTCTTCAGGTGGTCCCGGGATACAATAGCTGTGGTTTCCCCTCCGTCTTTACTGATGGTACAAACCTTCGGGTTCTCGTGGCTTGAGGGCAGTACGGTGTACGGGTCCTTTTCCCACTGGTCGTCCAACTTGTGGAGCCGTCTCTTCCTCTTCAAGACCTGCTCTCCGGGTACCAGGGGAACAGCGGGAGCATACTGGTTGTAAGTTTTCTCTTGTCTTTCCCTAGCCTGACAGAGACTTCGCTCCACGCTCTCCTGTACTCTCCGGTACTGCTGCTGCCTCTCCGTGTCCCAGTCTGTTTCTGGTGAAGTGTCCTCGGGTGTCAGGACTCCCATTTCCAGGTCAACAGGTAACTTACCAGGTCTTGCCCTCATTAGGTAAGCCGGGGTACAGTTGGTGGAACCTACCGGGATGTGGTTGTATAGGTCCACCAGATCGGGCAACTTCTCAGGCCACAGACTGCGTTCTTCCAGGGGCAACGTTTTTAAAAGATCCATTACCACCTGGTTCATTTTCTCACAAAGTCCATTAGTTTGCGGATGGTAGGGTGTCGTCCTTATCTTCCGGCAGCCATACAGATTGCAGAATTCCTGGAAGACCTCCGCTTCAAAGGCAGGTCCCTGGTCCGTCAGCACTTGGTCCGGGTACCCGTGTGGACGGCAAAAGTGCTGCTGGAAGGCTCTAGCTGCTGTTTGAGCCGTTAAGTCCTTGACGGGGACGACAACCAAGAACCGGGAGTAATGATCCACGATGGTTAACGCGTAGACGTAGCCACTTCTGCTTGGGGTCAGTTTTACATGATCCAAGGCTACCAGTTCCAACGGTTGCCGGGTGACGATGGACTGCAGGGGAGTCTTCTGGCTGGCACGGTCCTTCCTTCTCAGGTTGCACGGGCCACAGTCTCTGCACCACTTCTCAATGGTTCCCCTCATGCCTACCCAGTGGAATCGCTCGCGCAGCAGGAACTCCAGCTTCTTCCACCCGAAGTGTCCAGCTCCATCGTGGTATGCCTCCATCACCATGGCTGCGTCTCTTCGTGGCACCACTACTTGCCAGAGTAGTTCATGCGTCCGGGAGTTAACCATTCTGCGGCACAACTTCCCCTTGTAAAGGAACAGTCGACTCTTCTCTGCCCATAGTTGTTTGGCTTCCTCCGGAGCGTCTGGTTCAAGGCAAGCCTCCGGGCGAGTCAGCATCTCCTTCACCAGTCGGACGGCAGGGTCGCTGTCTTGCGTTTCCGCCCAGTTGTAGTGAGGTAAGGGGTTCAACGTAGCAGCCTGCTTACTCCTTACCCGGTGGGAATACTGGATAGTCCCATGACGGTGGAACGCAGGGAGTTCAACTTCTTCTAGTCCCTCCGGATCTTCTCCTTCGTCCGGCAGGTTGGGCATCCTGGACAGGGCATCCGCGTTGGTATTGGAGCGTCCGGCCCGGTATTTGATTGTGAACTCGTAGTTGGACAGACGGGCCATCCACCTCTGCTCCAGGGCACCGAGTCTTGCCGTGTCCAGGTGTGTCAACGGGTTGTTATCCGTGTACACGGTGAACCGGGAAGAAGCGAGGTAATGCTTAAAGCGCTCGGTGACTGCCCATACTACGGCCAGGAACTCTAGCTTAAATGAGCTGTAATTCTCGGGGTTCCTTTCGGTGGGTCGCAGTTTTCGGCTGGCGTAGGCGATTACTCGTTCCTTCCCCTGCTGGATCTGGGACAGTACGGCTCCTAGCCCGATGTTACTGGCGTCGGTGTAGAGGATAAAGGGCTGGCTATAATCCGGGTACGCCAGGATTTCGTCCCCCGTGAGGGCCATCTTCAGCTGGCGGAAGGACTCTTCTTCCAGCTCCTCCCATTTGAAGGGCGGCTTCTGGTTCTTGGCCTTCCGGGACTGGCCTATCAGGAGGTCCTGCATAGGTGCTGCCTTTTTGGTGAAACCGGGAATAAACCTTCGGTAGTAGCCTACCAACCCGAGGAACTGCCGCACTTCTTTTACGCTGGAGGGGCTTGGCCATTCCTTAATTGCGGTGATCTTATCGGGGTCGGGAGCCACTCCGTCAGCGCTCACCACGTGTCCCAGGTACTGCACCTTTGGTTTCAGGAGGTGACACTTGGAGGGTTTCACCTTTAGGCCGTAACTCGCCAGAGCTTCGAACACTTCCGCCAGGTGTTTCAGGTGGTCCTCATACGTCTTGGAATATACGATGACATCGTCCAGGTACAACAAGACCGTCTCGAAGTTTCTGTGGCCCAGACAACACTCCATTAGTCGTTGGAAGGTTCCTGGTGCGTTGCAGAGTCCGAACGGCATGCAGGTGAACTCGCTAAGTCCCATCGGGGTGGTGAATGCGGTCTTCTCCCGGTCCGCCTCTGCTACAGGAACCTGCCAGTACCCGCTAGTGAGATCCAAGGTAGAGAAGAAGTTAGCAGATCTTAAAGCAGCCAATGACTCCTCTATCCTTGGTAAGGGGTACGCATCCTTGTGTGTGATATGGTTGATTTTCCGGTAATCTACACACATCCTCATGGTGTTGTCTTTTTTTCTGACTAAGACTAGTGGAGCTGCCCAGGGGCTACAGCTATCCCTGATCACCCCAGCCTCCTTCATGTCTCTAAGCATCCCCTTGGCGTGTTGGTAGTGGGCAGGGGGTACGGGTCGATACCTCTCTTTTATAGGAGGATGGTCTCCCGTGGGGATGTGGTGTTCTACCCCCTTGACTCGCCCGAAGTCTAACGGGTGTTTACTGAACACTCTCTCGTACTCTTGAACCACCCGATAGACTCCTTGTTTCTGGTGTGCGGGAGTGGAGTCAGTACCCAGATGTAGTTGCTGACACCAGTCCTCCATGTTTTTCTTAGAGCCGTTACCTTCCTCCGGGTGAGATGGAGGCAAGGGTTCCACAGATTGTATAGAATTCTGGTTAATGGTATATAATTTAGCTAGCGTGGCATACCGGGGCAGATACACTTCCCTCTCCCCGATATTTATTATGCGAACGGGCACCCTCCCATGGCGTACATCAACCACCCCCCGTGCTGTCAAAATGGTGGGCCTACTGTCCGAGTAAACTGGTTCTACCATTGCCTGGTAATCCCTACCTCTCAGACCAATAGCTGCCCGGCACCAAATCATCATTTCACTTTTTGGGGGCATGGCAATAGGAAAAGGGTCACACATTCTTACGCTACCAATCTCACCGCCGGAGAGTTCCACCTGTTGCCGTCGCATCAGTGCCCGGATCTCTTTCTGGAGCACCCGCTGCTCGCCGGAGCTGGCGTTCTTGGCAACCTGCTGTAAAAGGAAAATCACCTCTGCAAGACAATTTTCAATTACATTAGTTCCTAGAGTTATTTTTGGGTGACTCTCATGTTTGTCAATATCTACAATGATCAGTCCCTGTGCTGCCAGTTCGACTCTACCGATTTTGATGGTCACCTCTTTAAATCCGATCTGTGGCACGGGCTGGCCATTGCTGGCGATGATACTCAAGTCGTCGTCAGGGTAGCGGGTAATATCCGAGTCATTCCAGTACTGCTTAAAGAGCACGTACGGGATGGTGGTGACCTGTGACCCGGTGTCCAGTAGGGCACTCATGGGAATGCCATCCAGTACCACAGGCAAGACTGGACGTCCTCCCACATATCTGTCGCGCCAGTTCGATGGGCCTGGTGATCTTTTTCCTGGGGGTTGGCCCTCTACCCCAGGTTGTGCCCGTTTAAAGAACAGTACCTTGCCATATGTCCGGGTTGATTGCAGCGGCGGCAGATGGGTCGTCCGTCCTCGCTGTATCGGTCACTGGGTCTTCCTCTGGCCGGTGGGGTCCTCCTTGGTTGACGCCACGGGATGTCCTCCGGTCCGGATGCCAGCTGGATCTTCCCTGGGGTGGAAACCTGTAAAGACTGCACAGTTCGGGTTAGCGCAGCAACGCTCTTAGCTAGCTCTTGGACCTGATGGTGTAGGTCTGGAGCCGGGTCATTGTCCAAAGCCTGCGCATCAGCTCCCACAGGCCCTGCCGACAAGGGCGCCGCCTCCTGGTGGTAAGTAATAGCTGGGCGCCTGTGGGTCATAACGCCACCCGGTGCCGGCTCTCGGAGCACCCGGATGGCTCTGTCCTTGAACTGTGCAAAGCCCAGATGGGGATCCTGTAAGGCCATCGCCCGCAACTGAGTTCGGTGGGCATTACAATACAGTCCCTCTATAAATTGTTCGGTCAACAGCCTGTCCTCGTTTCCCACTCCATCAGGGTCGGTCTGCTTAATGGCCCTCAGGGCCTCTTGTAGGTTTAGTGCATAGTCCCTTATACTCTCATGCGCTCGCTGCTTGCACCCGTAGAATCTAAGCTTAATCTCGGCTGAGGTGCGGGTATCAAAGGTATCCTTCAGCCGGGTTAGTATCCCTGCGACAGTCTTCCTCCCAGGTGGCCAGGATTTTACTTCCCTTTTGGCTGCCCCGGTTAGTTGGGCCACCAGGATGCTCACTTTTTGCTCTTCTGTGAGGGGGTACACCTGGAAGAGGCTATCCAGCTTTTCTCTAAAGTCATGCAGGGTATGTGACTCCCCTGAGTACTGGGGTAGCCAAGCGGCTCCCGGGATATAGGGCATGGTGAAGGGCATAACTGCAGCAGCGGTGGCGCTGGCGGGGGTTGAGGCAGTGAAGCTCTCCTCCGTATCCGACATTTTCCTCCCCCCTAGTGGACCGTGGCCTACCTTGCGATGATCCTGTTCCGTAGGCCGCGGCTCCGCAGTAGATCGTCAGGGTTGAGGACCTTCCGTCGCGCTCCGGTGACGTCGGCGTCTGCTGGGCTCCTTCCAGGACCTTACGCAACGTCCGGACGTGAGGCGGGGCTTCAGTTCTCGCGCGCTTTCGAAGTCCACGCCCCTCTTCTTCCCGCGCGGCGTCCTCAAGATGGCGTCCAATGGCGGGAAAACTCCACGGATGGCGGGAAGAAGGCCGAAGATGGCGCCGGATGGCGGGAAACCTCACCACTGGTAAGTTTGAACAGTCTTTGCTTTTCAGGCACGCAGTACCCGGTGGTTGCGGGCACGAAATCCTGCCGACTACGCCAAAGTTGACGCGCCCCTGGGCCTGCTGTGTCGCGCAGCGTCTCGCGCACGGGGGCTTACCCGGAACCGGATCAGATGAGGGTTGTAGTCTCCGAGTGGCGGGGACCCGGTCCGTGCCCAGGGAGTCAGACTCAGTGTGTGGCAGTCTTGATAGATGTTATTCGAGTGTCGAATACGCCACCCGTTGATTTGCAGCTATGGAGCTGCCGCTGCAGGGCAGACCGCTGAGGCCGGTGTAGAATTGTGCAGCGTGATAGTATAACCCCCAACGGGAGGGGTATGGCCTCAGGGCAGCCGACGTGGAAGATGGGGGTAGCAGGAACCACTCAGAGACGGTGCGGTGTAATTCAGGGTCTTTACTGGTAACAACGATAGACCCTCCCGGAGTACTTGCTAGCGAACGGGGCCTGGTCAGTCCTTGAGCAGATGGGATCTCCCCTGGCCAGGCGGAGTTGTAGGCCTCCCAAACTGACTGTACTCTTCTGGCTACCTTGCTAGAAGTGGATATAAGTAGCCCACGTCCCTGAGTGTACTGTGTGGTGCTCACGCGTATGGCCGGTGACTCGGGGCCTTCTATTGGCTTCCGCTCCACGATGGCGGTGCTGGTCCCACACGTGTGACCGTGCCTTCGGGTTTCTGGGCCTGAGGACCTGAAATCCCCTGCCGGTCGGCTTCTGCTGCTGGGTAGGAGTTAGTCCCCACAGCCTCGGACGCCGGGTCCGGTAAGAAAGCTTCTCAGTCAGGGCGAGCTCTGCAGCTGCCAGCCCCTGACTCGTAGTAATATTGCTCCCACTGAGCTCCAGCTGTTTCTTCCTATGACTGTCTCTTGTCTCTACTCTCCTTGACTCCTAACCCTGCTTCAGCCCCGGGTTTATATAGGGGAAGTTCTTCCCCTCCCAAGACTGGGCAGGAGGTGTGGCATGCAAAGGATCCCTGACCAAGAGACCTCCCACCTGCTCTCAGACGTAATATCTCTATTACTGTGGCAACCAGACCCCTGGGGTGTCACACATCCATAATACTACACAGTGTAGTGCATATATAATACTGCTAAACAGTGCATCCATAATACTACACAGTGTAGTGCATATATAATACTGCTAAGCAATGCATCCATAATTAGTGTTGAGCGATACCTTCCGATATCAGGAAATATCGTATCGGATTGGATCGGGCCGATACCCAAAAAGTATCGGATATCGCCGATTCCGATACCGGAAACCAATGCAAGTCAATGGGACACAAATATCGGAATGAAAATAAACCCTTTCTTTCCTTGTAGGTTAATTCTACATGAAGGAAAACAACTAAGAATAATGTAGAATGACATGAAAAGCCGGCAATTCATCAGCGGCATTCACCGGTACCCGACAATTTACAACAGAAAGAATAGAGCTTCACACATAGATTAGATAGATAGAAACATGTCAGTCACATATATATGAAGTACTGTGACAGTGTTGCTTACTGTACTTGTCATTTAGTGTAAAGGATTTATTTTAAAAAATATTAGTGTTTTCGTGCACCGTCTCTTTAAGAAAGCCGGCCGGCAATTCAGCATCTGTACCCGACAATTTATAATAGACAGAATAGAGCTTCACACATAGATTAGATAGATAGAAACATGTCAGTCACATATATATGAAGTACTGTGACAGTGTTGCTTACTGTACTTGTCATTTAGTGTAAAGGATTTATTTAAAAAAATATTAGTGTTTTCATGCATCGTCTCTTTAAGAAAGCCGGCCGGCAATTCAGCAGCGGTACCCGACAATTTATAACAGACAGAATAGAGCTTCACACATAGATTAGATAGATAGAAACATGTCAGTCACATATATATGAAGTACAGTAATAGTGTTGATTACTGTACTTGTCATTTAGTGTTAAAATAAAGGATTTATTTAAAAAAAAAATGGCGTGGGGTTCCCCTTAATTTTAGGCTCTAGCGGAGGTTAAGCAGACAGCTGGGGCAAATGTTTGAAGCCTGGGAAGGGGGTAATACCCACGGAGCTTCCCAGGCTACTAATATCAACCCCAGCTGAATACCTAGCCTTTACTAGCTATTAAAATGGGGGAACCCCCCAAAAAAAATAACGTGGGGTCCCCCCTAATTTAATAGCTAGCACAGGCTAGGCAGACAGCTGGGGGCTGATATTAATAGCCCAGGAAGGGTGCCATGAATATTGGTCCCCTCCCAGGCTAGAAACACCAGCCGTCAGCCGCCCCAGAAATGGCGCATCCATAGGATGCGCCAATTCTGGCACTTAGCCTCGCTCTTCCCACTGCCCTGTAGCGGTGGCAGTGGGGTAATAGGGCTGGGGTTGATGTCAGCTTATAATGCCAGATGACATCAAGCCCAGGTTAGTAATGGAGAGGCGTCTATAAGACACCCCCATTACTAACCCCATAGTCAAAGTTAAAGAAAAACACAAACACCCAGAATAAAGTCCTTTAATTGAAATAAACACACAATTCTTTATTGTTCTAAATTAAACCATACTTACCATCACGCCCATTCCAGCTGAAGCCAACGATCTCCTGCAATAAAAGTAAAATAATAAAGCAACCTCATCCTTACCTTTCCATGGTTCCCAGGACAGCTCCAGCTCTGCTACATCGAGATGACAGGCTGGACCGCAGCAGAACGCTGCCATCCAGCCTGTCATCCCGCAGACACTGAGAAGCGCAGGCATGCTTGCGCTCCTCAGTGTCTCTCTGTGACGTCATCCAGATGAGCCGAGTTCATGTCCAATGAACTCAGCTCACCTCATGCACGTCACTGACAGCGTGGGAAAATTCTCCTGCACTCAGCGCTTCAGCGTGAGAATTCTCCCACGCTGTCAGTGACATACATGAGGTGAGGTCATGTCCAATGAACTCAGCTCACCTCATGCACGTCACTGACAGCGTGGGAAAATTCTCACGCTGAAGTGCTGAGTGCAGGAGAATTTTCCCACGCTGTCAGTGACGTACATGAGGTGAGCTGAGTTCATTGGACATGACCTCGGCTCATCTGGATGCCGTCACAGCCAGACACTGAGGAGTGGAAGTATGCCTGCTCTTCTCAGTGTCTGCGGGATGACAGGCTGGATGGCGGCGTTCTGCTGCGGTCCAGCCTGTCATCTCAATGTAGCAGAGCTGAAGCTGTCATGGGAACCATGGAAAGGTAAGGATGATGTTGCTTTATTATTTTTCTTTTATTTCAGGAGATCGTTGGCTTCAGCTGGAATGGGCGTGATGGTAAGTATGGTTTAATTTAGAACAATAAAGAATTGTGTGTTTATTTCAATTAAAGGACTTTATTCTGGGTGTTGTGTTTTTTTTAAATACTTTACTAGAAATTCATGGTGGTCATGTCTAATATTGGCGTGACCCCATGAATTTCGGGCTTAGGGCCAGCTGATAATGCCAAGCTGGCCTTAACCCCTTTATTACCCAGTGAGCCACCGCACCAGGGCCCTGGATGAGTTGGGTACAGCGCCAGAAGATGGCGCTTCTATGAACGCGTCATTTTCCGGGGTGGCTGCGGACTGCAATTTGCAGCGGGGGTGGCCCAGAAAGCTTGGGTCTCCCTGCGCTGCGGATTCCAGCCCCCAGCTGCCTAGTTGTATCTGGCTGGGCACAAAAATAGGGCGAAGCCCCACGCATTTTTTTTTTTAATTATTTCATGAAATTCATGGAATAATTAAGAAAAAAAGGGCTTCCCTATATTGTTGTGTCCGGCTAGGTACAAATAGGCAGCTGGTGGTTGGGGGCAGCCCGTTCCTGCCTGCTGTACCTGACTGGACACAAATATAGGGCGAAGCCCCACATAATTTTTTTTTAATTATTTCATGAATTTCCTGAAATAATTTAAAAAAAATTGACGTGGGGCTTCGCACTATATTTGTGTCCAGTCAGGTGCAGCAGGCAGGAACGGGCTGCCCCCAACCACCAGCTGCCTATTTGTACCTGGTTGGACACAACAATATAGGGAAGCCCTTTTTTTCTTAATTATTCCATGAATTTCATGAAATAATTAAAAAAAACAAAACGTGGAGCTTCTCCCTATTTTTGTGTCCAGCCAGGTACAACTAGACAGCTGGGGGATGGAATCTGCAGCGCAGGGAGGCCCAAGCTTTCTGCCCCCCCGCTGAAAATTGCAGTCTGCAGCCGCCCCGGAAAATGGCGCGTTCATAGAAGCTGGATGCTGTACCTGGCTGGCATACAAAAATATGGCGAAGCCCACGTCAAAAGTTTTGGGAAAAATTAATTAAAAAATAAATAATAATTTAGGGACTGCATCTTTATTAACTCCTCAAATGTCATTTAGTGTTAAAATAAAGGATTTATTTAAAAAAAAAATGGCGTGGGATCCCCCATAATTTTAGTCTCTAGCGGAGGTTAAGCAGACGGCTGGGGCAGATGTTTGAAGCCTGGGAAGGGGGTAAAACCCACGGAGCTTCCCAGGCTACTAATATCAGCCCCCAGCTGAATACCTAGCCTTTACTAGCTATTAAAATGGGGGACCCCCCCAAAAAAATGACGTGGGGTCCCCCCTATTTTAATAGCTAGCAAAGGCTAGGCAGACAGCTGGGGGCTGATATTAATAGCCCAGGAAGGGTGCCATGAATATTGGCCCCCTCCCAGGCTAGAAACACCAGCCGTCAGCCGCCCCAGAAATGGCGCATCCATAGGATGCGCCAATTCTGGCACTTAGCCTCGCTTTTCCACGCTGCCCTGGTGCGGTGGCAGGGGGTAATAGTGGTGGGGTTCATGTCAGCGCCAGCTGCCATGAAGCCCAGGTTAGTAATGATGGGCGTCTATAAGACACCCCCATTACTAACCTACAAAGTGTTAAAAAGAAAAAACACACACTACACCCAGAAAAAAATAATTTATTTGAAATAAAACACACAATTTTATTTAATTCTTAGTTTACTAAAAATAATAGTTACCTGTCCACGTTCCTGCGCTGATCTCCCATGCACAGCTGTCACATCTGGAGATGGTGACAGCTGTCATGGCTGCTGTAAGCTCACGCTGCCGGGAACACGTCCGCTCCCGGCAGCGGGAGCCACTGACTGAGGTCACCGGAGTGCATTCAGGCAGCGCAGCTCCGGAGACCTCCTTTACGGCACTGCTGTACCGTGGGAATTTCTCACGATACAGCAGGGCCGTAAAGGAGCTAACCGGAGCAGCGCTGCCTGAACTCCGGTGAACCCTTACGGCCCAGTCATTCTAGCGGCGGCAGCGGTTCAGAGCGGTCACATTCTATGTGGCTGCTCTGAACTGGAGATCTTCGTGGGACACTCGTGGACTACTACGGAGGGGTAAGGATAAGGTTGTGGTTTATTATTTTATATTTTATTACAGGAGATCGATGGCTTCGGGGAATTAGGTGTCTAGGTGAGTATAGGTGTAGTTTTTTATTTTTTACTTTATTTTAGGTGGCGATCGGCGGGGACAGGTAATGTATGAACTAATTTCTTTTAGGTAACCACTGGCCACCAATGACATGTATTTAACATTTATTGGGGACACAGTAGGGCAATTTAAATAGCAGGATCAGGCTGATGGGAACTACTGCTCCCATCGAGCTGATCCTGCTGGCAGGAATGGACGGGGGACAGACATAGGCCGATGGGAGTAGTAGTGTCACATCGGCCTATGTCTGCCTGCACGCACAGACACCGCGCACACCCGCACAAACATCGCACAGACACCCCGCACAGACACCCCGCACACACACCCCGCACACATCGCACAGACACCGCACACACCCGCACAAACATCGCACACACACCCCGCACACACACCCCGCACACACACCCCGCACACACACTAATCATGACGGGTCTGGGAGGTGAGGCTGACCTGTGCGGCCGTGGGAAAGTTCATGTGAGTTCATGCAGTCAAGCATGAACTCACATGAACCCTCTGAGGGCACCGCGGCGACTTCAAATGAACAGCTGATCGGCATCACCTGATACCTCAGCTGTTCATTTGAAATAACCGGCGGGAAAGCGCAGCACAGAACGGGAAAGCCGGCGGTGAAGTCTTTTCACTGCCGGCTTCCCCGCCCGGGTCCTTCGCTCCTTGGTGCTGCGCTCCCCGCCCGGTCCTAATTTACGATTGGGATTGGAGGTGGCGAGGGGAGCGGAGGATCGGGGTGGGAGGCTGCGGGGAAGCGAGTATGGGGCTGAGTGATTGTTTAAAAGCCGCCGGCTTTTAAACAATCAGGAGAATTCTCCCCCGCTGGGATGGCATTCTGATGACAGGCTGGATCGCGCTGCCATCTAACTTGTCATCCTTCACAGACACTGCAGAGCGCAGGCATTATGGGAACTTCCGATTCCGGTATTCGATATTGTAAAAGTATCGGAATTAAGTATCGGAATTCCGATACCGCGAATATCGGCCGATACCCGATATTACAGTATCGGAATGCTCAACACTATCCATAATGATACACAGTGTAGTGCATATATAATACTGTTAAACAATGCATCCATAATATTACATAGTGTAGTGCATATATAATACTGCTAAACAGTACATCCATAATAGTACACAGCATAGTGCATATATAATACTGCTAAACAATGCATCCATAATATTACACAATGTAGTGCATATATAATACTGCTAAACAATGCATCCATAATATTACACAATGTAGTGCATATATAATACCGCAAAACAATGCATCCATAATACTACACAGTGTAGTGCATATATAATACTGCTAAACAGTGCATCCATAATATTACACAGTGTAGTGCATATATAATACTGCTAAACAGTGCATCCATAATATTATACAGTGTAGTGCATATATAATACTGCTAAACAGTGCATCCATAATATTACACAGTGTAGTGCATATATAATACTGCTAAACAGTGCATCCATAATATTACACAGTGTAGTGCATATATAATACTGCTAAACAGTGCATCCATAACATTACACAGTGTAGTGCATATATAATACTGCTAAACAGTGCATCCATAATATTACACAGTGTAGTGCATATATAATACTGCTAAACAGTGCATCCATAATATTACACAGTGTAGTGCATATATAATACTGCTAAACAGTGCATCCATAATATTACACAGTGTAGTGCATATATAATACTGCTAAACAGTGCATCCATAATAGTACACAGCGTAGTGCATATATAACACTGCTAAACAATGCATCCATAATATTACACAATGTAGTGCATATATAATACCGCTAAACAATGCATCCATAATACTACACAGTGTAGTGCATATATAATACTGCTAAACAGTGCATCCATAATATTACACAGTGTAGTGCATATATAATACTGCTAAACAGTGCATCCATAATATTACACAGTGTAGTGCATATATAATACTGCTAAACAGTGCATCCATAATAGTACACAGTGTAGTGCATATATAATAATACTGCTAAACAGTGCATCCATAATATTACACAGTGTAGTGCATATATAATACTGCTAAACAGTGCATCCATAATAGTACACAGTGAAGTGCATATATAATAATACTGCTAAACAGTGCATCCATAATATTACACAGTGTAGTGCATATATAATACTGCTAAACAGTGCATCCATAATATTACACAGTGTAGTGCATATATAATACTGCTAAACAGTGCATCCATAATATTACACAGTGTAGTGCATATATAATAATACTGCTAAACAGTGCATCCATAATATTACACAGTGTAGTGCATATATAATACTGCTAAACAGTGCATCCATAATAGTACACAGTGAAGTGCATATATAATAATACTGCTAAACAGTGCATCCATAATATTACACAGTGTAGTGCATATATAATACTGCTAAACAGTGCATCCATAATATTACACAGTGTAGTGCATATATAATACTGCTAAACAGTGCATCCATAATATTACACAGTGTAGTGCATATATAATACTGCTAAACAATGCATCCATAATACTACACAGTGTAGTGCATATATAATACTGCTAAACAGTGCATCCATAATACTACACAGTGTAGTGCATATATAATACTGCTAAACAGTGCATCCATAATATTACACAGTGTAGTGCATATATAATACTGCTAAACAGTGCATCCATAATATTACAGTGTAGTGCATATATAATACTGCTAAACAGTGCATCCATAATATTACACAATGTAGTGCATATATAATACTGCTAAATAATGCATCCATAATACTACACAGTGTAGTGCATATATAATACTGCTAAACAGTGCATCCATAATACTACACAGTGTAGTGCATATATAATACTGCTAAACAGTGCATCCATAATATTACACAGTGTAGTGCATATATAATACTGCTAAACAGTGCATCCATAATATTACACAGTGTAGTGCATATATAATACTGCTAAACAGTGCATCCATAATATTACACAGTGTAGTGCATATATAATACTGCTAAACAGTGCATCCACAATATTACACAGTGTAGTGCATATATAATACTGCTAAACAGTGCATCCATAATATTACACAGTGTAGTGCATATATAATACTGCTAAACAGTGCATCCATAATAGTACACAGTGTAGTGCATATATAATAATACTGCTAAACAGTGCATCCATAATATTACACAGTGTAGTGCATATATAATACTGCTAAACAGTGCATCCATAATATTACACAGTGTAGTGCATATATAATACTGCTAAACAGTGCATCCATAATATTACACAGTGTAGTGCATATATAATACTGCTAAACAGTGCATCCATAATAGTACACAGCGTAGTGCATATATAACATTGCTAAACAATGCATCCATAATATTACACAATGTAGTGCATATGTAATACCGCTAAACAATGCATCCATAATACTACACAGTGTAATGCATATATAATACTGCTAAACAGTGCATCCATAATATTACACAGTGTAGTGCATATATAATACTGCTAAACAGTGCATCCATAATATTACACAGTGTAGTGCATATATAATAATACTGCTAAACAGTGCATCCATAATATTACACAGTGTAGTGCATATATAATACTGCTAAACAGTGCATCCATAATAGTACACAGTGAAGTGCATATATAATAATACTGCTAAACAGTGCATCCATAATATTACACAGTGTAGTGCATATATAATACTGCTAAACAATGTATCCATAATACTACACAGTGTAGTGCATATATAATACTGCTAAACAGTGCATCCATAATACTACACAGTGTAGTGCATATATAATACTGCTAAACAGTGCATCCATAATGTTACACAGTGTAGTGCATATATAATACTGCTAAGCAGTGCATCCATAATACTACACAGTGTAGTGCCTATATAATACTGCTAAACAATGCATCCATAATACTACACAGTGTAGTGAATATATAATACTGCTAAACAATGCATCCATAATACTACACAGTGTAGTGCATATATAATACTGCTAAACAGTGCATCCATAATAGTACACAGCGTAGTGCATATATAATACTGCTAAACATAGTGACTATTTTTTCCACTGTATATCAGTTTGCATTTTTCTTTTGTTCCAAAGAATATTCCATTTCCAGAAAACTTTGACAGATCACAGTCATCATTTATAGCTCTGCTCCTTCATTGTCAGCTGATAATGTGTGCGGTGACCACATGATGAGTAATAATACAATATAATATAAGAGGAGCCATACACAGGTCGCTACATATTATATATACTGCCCACAATGTACTATGCCATTATTACAGTTAACCCCTTTGTGTCATGAGCAGTTAGACCTTTATGGTGCAGTGATAAAGTATTTTTTATTAGCACTATTTTGATATACATATAATGTATTGAAAAGTTTGAATTTTTGAGGGAGAGGAGGATTTTGCTATTTGGCTTTTGTTTTTTTCTTCAGATGGCTCTGCAAAATGTGTAATGAATTAGGCAGGGCTCATAATCTGTATGTAAAAGCCTCTATAAATGACATAAATCTGGTTGCTTGCAGTCACCACCGGGGGAGAGGGAGCTAGCTGAAAATGGCTTTATGGATCTGTATGCAGTGAGCTCCCCCTAGTGGCTGCTGAAGATAACCAATAAATTAACAAGGGGTCCTCGTCGGCCATGGGCTCGAAAGCAGCGGTGTTCCTTGCTTCAATAGTTTGTACATCACTGGCACTATATATATATATATATATATATATACAGTGCCTACAAGTAGTATTCAACCCCCTGCAGATTTAGCTGGTTGACACATGTGGAATTAACTTGGCATTGTGACATTTGTACTGTAGATCAGCCTGGAAGTGGGAAATGCACTGCAGCAAATTTTATTTTTATTTATTTATTTTTTTAAAAAACGTTAAAAGTTAATTCAGCGTGTCATTTATTATTCAACCCCTCAAACCACAAGAATTCTGTTTGGTCCCCCAAAAGTATTAAGAAGTAGTTCAGGCACCAAGAATAATGAGCTTCACATGTGTGGATTAAAGATCTCTTTTGCCAGCCTTTTCTGACTATTTAAGACCCTCCCCAAACTTGTGAACAGCACTCAGACATGGTCAACATGGGAAAGACAAAGGAGCATTCCAAGGCCATCAGAGACAAGATCGTGGAGGGTCACAAGGCTGGCAAGGGGTACAAGACCCTTTCCAAGGAGTTGGGCCTACCTGTCTCCACTGTTGGGAGCATCATCCGTAAGTGGAAGACTTATGGAACTACTGTTAGCCTTCCACGGCCAGGACAGCCTTTGAAAGTGTCCTCCCGTGCCGAGGCCAGGCTTGTCCGAAGAGTCAAGGCTAACCCAAGGACAACAAGGAAGGAGCTCCGGGAAGATCTCATGGCAGTGGGGACATTGGTTTCAGTCAATACCATAAGTAACGTACTCCACCGCAATGGTCTCCGTTCCAGACGAGCCCGTAAGGTACCTTTACTTTCAAAGCGTCATGTCAAGGCTCGTCTACAGTTTGCTCATGATCACTTGGAGGACTCTGAGACAGACTGGTTCAAGGTTCTATGGTCTGATGAGACCAAGATCGAGATCTTTGGTGCCAACCACACACGTGACGTTTGGAGACTGGATGGCACTGCATACAACCCCAAGAATACCATCCCTACAGTCAAGCATGGTGGTGGCAGCATCATGCTGTGGGGCTGTTTCTCTGCCAAGGGGCCTGGCCATCTGGTCCGCATCCATGGGAAGATGGATAGCACGGCCTACCTGGAGATTTTGGCCAAGAACCTCCGGTCCTCCATCAAGGATCTTAAGATGGGTCGTAATTTCATCTTCCAACAAGACAACGACCCAAAGCACACAGCCAAGAAAACCAAGGCCTGGTTCAAGAGGGAAAAAGTCAAGGTGTTGGAGTGGCCTAGTCAGTCTCCTGACCTTAACCCAATTGAAAACTTGTGGAAGGAGCTCAAGAATAAAGTCCACATGAGACACCCAAAGAACCTAGATAACTTGGAGAAGATCTGCATGGAGGAGTGGGCCAAGATAACTCCACAGACCTGTGCCGGCCTGATCAGGTCTTATAAAAGACGATTATTAGCTGTAATTGCAAACAAGGGTTATTCCACAAAATATTAAACATAGGGGTTGTATAATAATTGACCCACACTTTTATGTTTAAAATTTAATAAAATTCAACTGAGCAACATAACTTTTTGGTTTGTAAGATTTATGCTTCTGTTCATAAAACCTACTCTCGTTTGCAGTTTGAAGGCTCTAACTTATTTGCATCTTATCAAACCAGCTAAATCTGCAGGGGGTTGAATACTACTTGTAGGCACTGTATATATATCCTATATACAAGGCATTGTAAAATATTTAGACCCCTCTTTTTCAGCCTGTTACTGACAGTCTCCTTCCACAGTCTTGCGCTGTCTTTTTCTGTGCTTTAATCCGGCTTTACCGCAGGTGCAGATTGATGCTGCGCACAACAAGATTACTTTACCAAATAGCCTGGGATTATGCAGTCACCATCCCTGCTCATCTTTGTGAGCTCACAGGTTAAAGGGAACAGCACCTTAATAACATATCCTTTTATAACTGCTTCTCATCATATAGCAGCTAAAATAGTCTGCGTGTCATATAGTCTATTGAATTTATGGTGTAATTCTTCATTTCCCCTGTGGGGGCGCTGCAGGGAAATTATACACATGCTACTGAGTTTCCCCACAAAAGGCAACATGAGTTGGACTAAAGTGGACAACCCCTTTAAAATATAATATATGTCATTTTTATATATGGTGTAAATGCCGCTGTTCTCCCGAATCCGGCATAGTTTTTCTTTTGTCCCTGCTCCTTTCCATACCTGAGACATGGTCTCCACTTCCCTACATATCAATTTAGTCTTTTTAATCTAAGTGGGTGTGGTCCAGATGAAGACGCCCACAGAGAAGAGTTGAAGACCACACCCAGTTGCTTTCCAAGACTAGATTTATATACAGGGAAGAGGAGGCCGTATCTCAGGATCAGAGATGCGCAGGAAAAAAATAAAAACATCGCCGGATTCAGGAGAACAGCGGCATTTACACCAAGTTAAACAATTCCATATTTATGGCAAATAAAAGGTCCCCTTTAAGGAGTCTTTTTTTGGGGCTGTTTCTAAGCAACAGATCCACTGGCATGAATTGTCATGGCCTTACTGTGTCACCCATGTTGTTAAAAGCCATACTCCAAAAAGGAAGATGGTTTACTGTCCTTACAGCTGCAGCAGAGAATGCAATGCAAGTTTGATTAGATTTTCTCTACCTGACCCTTACTTCTTGGTATGTGGAGATGCATAAACCTGCATAGGAGCTGTGTACACATTACGGTAGGTTATTTATATTGAAGACCATTGCAACTTTTTAATTTTTTTTTGCATGCAGTGAAGCAATAAAAATGATTACAAGCGTGCACATAGCATCTATTGCATTTTTCTCTGTCTGCAGCACCCATCGTTCACACTCCTGACGAGCTGCAGGCAATAATTATTGAGTGGGTTGTGTGAGTAGTCAGGGATCCAGCACCATACGACGAACTCCTGCGTTATCAATTAAGTTGCAGATGGTAGAAATGTATCCCTTTATGTGATCATTACTCTATATTAAACGGGTATTCATTATTGGAACAAGCAGTTCTGCAATGTAAAATATGGGGGAGGGATCATAAATAAGTATCTACCGAGATTACAAATCTTTTTCTATCTATTTCAGGGATTTCCTGCCCCGTGGATCTGGAATTGTCACCCGTAGACCACTGGTTCTGCAGCTGGTGAACAGCCCTACAGGTGAGAAAAATAAAAGCACAAATTATTGCTCCGTGGATTGATTCAAAGCTGTGGTCCTCCATGAACTATGCTGCCAGTTCTTATAATCTCCTGCTCACTAGTACCAACCTGTTTCCCATCCAGGCTTGGACTGACCCACAGGAGAACAGGAGAATCCTCCGGTGGGCCACCACTCTCTTATATGACCAGTACTTTTGTGACATGCAGAAGTAGTGCTGTTGCAGAGTGTGACATGCAGAAGTAGTGTTGTTGCTTCAAAAGCATCCAGCAACTATTAGAAGTAACACAAGCACAGGAGACATGAAGTGTTGTGCTCCAGAACCATCCAGTAACTAGAGCGGTTAACACAGTCACAGGAGACAAGGAGGGTTTTAGCAGAGCCTCAGGGGGATTGTGGGGAAGTTGTTTACTGTCTGGCCGGAGCCAAAGAGAAAGGTGGTATATGATCTGCATCTCACAGAAGGCAAGGGAACAGAATTCAGGTCAGGAGGGAAGCTAAACACAGGTCAGATAGACTCCCTGAGCTAACAGTGCGGAGTATTATCGGCCAGGAAGATAAGGATTGGATTGAATCCTGTCATAGGGATCATCTCCCTCATCAACCCTCCCCCCCTCCATCTCCATGCAGGATAAAGAATGCTGTGTACTATTGTGTCCTTGTGAAGGAAAAGCCTGTGGTTGCTTATGCACAGAAGTGTGCTGTACTGTGCTACCGGATAATAGACTCTGTACTGCTGTGCTGCAAAGAAGACTGTACTGTTATTACTGGAGCCTGTTGCTCAAAGAGACATTTGCCTTGCACTGGCCGTGCCTCATTAAATGTTACTGTTCTACCGTTTATGAAGACTCTTGTCAGATGTGTCTGGTGAGCAACTGAATCTATCGTGTTCCTGAGAGAAGTTGCAGCCTATGGTCGCCCTGAGTAACGGTTCCCCCAGGATTCCAACGAATTCTGGGGTGTAATTCCAGATGAATTACACCCCAGAGTACTGAAGGAGATCGTAGAAGAAATTTTAGAACCACTCTCCATAATCTTTGAAAATTCTTGGAGAACAGGAGAAGTCCCAGAAGACTGGAGAAGAGCAAATGTTGTTCCTATCTTCAAAAAGGGGAAGAAGGTGGACCCAGGGAACTATAGGCCGGTGAGTCTGACTTCTATACCAGGAAAGATCTTTGAACAAATTATTAAACAACATGTATGTAAGTACATGGATAAGAATGAAGTGATTAACCAGAGTCAGCATGGGTTTGTAACTAACAAGTCATGTCAGACTAACTTAATTTCCTTCTATGACAGAATCACTGACTGGGTGGATCAGGGAAATGCTGTAGATATAGTATATCTTGACTTCAGCAAAGCATTTGACAAAGTATCTCACACCATCCTTATTGAAAAAATGACCAAGTATGCAATGGACCAGGCAACTGTTAGGTGGATTCATAACTGGCTTAGTGATCGGACTCAAAGGGTGGTTGTAAATGGCTTCACATCCAGCTGGATGAATGTCTCAAGTGGGGTACCACAGGGCTCCGTCCTGGGACCTGTATTGTTCAACATCTTTATCAATGATTTAGATGAAGGAATTGAGGGTAAGCTGATTAAATTTGCTGATGACACAAAGCTAGGAGGGATAGCTAATACTAGAGAAGAGAGAGAGAGGATTCAAAAAGACCTAAATAAACTGGAGCAGTGGGCAGCAACCAACAGAATGGTTTTTAACAGGGAAAAATGCAAAGTACTACATCTGGGCAATAAAAATGAAAAAAGCATATACAGAATGGGAGGAATAGAGCTAAGCAACAGTACATGTGAAAAAGACTTAGGTATACTAATAGATCATAGACTGAACATGAGTCAACAGTGTGATGCAGCAGCAAAAAAGGCAAATACAATTCTGGGATGTATTAACAGAAGCATACAGTCTAGATCACGTGAAGTCATTATCGGTCTTTACTCCTCTTTGGTCAGACCTCATCTGGAATACTGTGTACAGTTTTGGGCACCACATTTTAAAAAAGACATAGACAAACTGGAGCAAGTTCAGAGAAGAGCGACCAGAATGGTGACTGGTCTGCAAACCATGTCCTATGAGGAACGGTTGCAGGATTTGGGAATGTTTAGCTTGCAAAAAAGAAGACTGAGAGGAGACTTAATAGCTGTCTACAAATATGTCAAGGGCTGTCACATTGTAGAAGGATCATCTTTATTCTCATTTGCACAAGGAAAGACTAGAAGCAATGGGATGAAACTAAATGGGAGGAGACACAGATTAGATATTAGAAAAAACTTTTTGACAGTTAGGGTGATTAATGAGTGGAACAGGCTGCCACGAGAGGTGGTGAGTTCCCCTTCAATAGACGTCTTCAAACAGAGGCTGGACAGACATCTGTCTGAGATGATCTAGTGAATCCTGCTTTGAGCAGGGGGTTGGACCAGATGACCCAGGAGGTCCCTTCCAACTCTACCATTCTATGATTCTATGATTCTATGTAACCGGTCTCACCCCTATCTGAACTTAGGGGCGTACGTGTAACACCTTGCACAATACACTTGAATCACTATGTACAGACAAAGGCAGCATCTTATTCTTTTAACAATGTACTCAGTTCATTGTTATATAAATTTGTGATTAAGGATAATGTCACATTCACATGTAGCTGAAAAGTGGGGTCCGGGAGCTGGTTACCGGTGGGCCCTTGGCAGCCCAGTCCGACACTGCACTAGTTCTCTTTCATCCACATGGGAGGAGGTTCATCATATGTATGTGTAGCTCCTTTTAAAAACTGGAGCATGTACATTAAAGGGTTTTATCCTTAAAATCACAGGATATCCATAGGATAAGGTATAACTTGCAGGGAGTCCAACTTCTGGGACCTCCATTGATGCCAAAAACTTAGCTCTGGAACACCGAGAAGCCCAAGGTGTGCATGCTCGACCTCCGCTCCATTCATTGTCTATAGTATTTGGCCATTTCCGGCAGTCCCATTGAGGCACCTCTGGTCTCGGGATTCCTAGCAGCCCTAGTGATTGTGACCACAGCAATGAGCAAGTTATCCGTCATCACACAAAATAACCCTTTAAGGGAGATGTCATCTGTTTGGTCACAAAGGACCCATCACCAGTCCAGTACTAAAAGGAGCGCCACTGGCCCTGTTGGCCTGGGTACCTGATGATTCTGATCCGGCACCAATGACATGGCTACTGGACCTGAGTCCTGTAAATCTTTTTGCTCAACTCCATAATTTTATATTCGGATCTATTAATACGGTCTTGTTGCTGATTGCCAACTTGGGCACCTTTTGTTGGATAACACATGACACCCTTGTTCAGATGTTTCCGTCTTATCTCCCTCTGCCTCCTGCTTGAGACAGAGGGTCTTCCTTTGCTAATTTGACCTGGAAATCAGTGTAAATGATATATTATTTTAGTACATTTCAGATAAGGGATGTTTCCTAGTCATTGTCAGCGACCTGTGACATGTTACTATATAATGTAGTTTCCTGTGCCCAGGAAGAATCACTTCCTTCATATTTAGACCCAAAGAACACATGGTGTTACTGAGACTCATCCTCAGATATTGGAGTCTACCTGCTTTGGGCCTTGATACCAACTGGTGCCTATTGTCATGCTAGGTATGGGAAGGACCCAGTGTATGACGATGGGAAGAGGGGGGGAAGCCCAGCAACTAGGGAAAGGGAGAGTGGAGACCCCTAGGTAGATCTTACAACACCCTGGCTCCCCTACCATCCCTAAATCTGTTCCTCACCTATCGCCGAGCAGGATACCCAATCCCTGACTGACCCTAGAGCTAGGCCCTAGGTAGGTAGGGGGAGAGATGAGCACTAGTCAGCCCCCACTGCAGCTAAAGATAAACAAGGAAAACAGACAAGGGGATACACTTAGCTTTGGGAAGATCACGACAACACTCACAAAGGGACTCCAAGAAGAAACTAGCCGATTGCTAGAACTTCAGGCCTGAACAGAGGAATATACTTCTATCACCAGCAATTCTCTGGAGAGACTGGGTGTTATTTAAAGGTCCAGCATGGGTGTGTTAATTAGCAGCAGAAAGGGGAGCTCACTGCTGGGTCCTAGAGAGGGAGGGATGGTGAAAGGATTAAGAATGGTGTCTGCAAGGCCAAGCGCTGTGACCTTCTACAGCCGGATCCAAAATGACTGTCTGTCACACCCGAAAACACCTGTGACACCTTTGTAGACATATTGGATATTTTGCTTTCTCCCTAAAATCAAACAGTCCCCATAGTGGGAGAAAATACTTGTGCGGTAAGCAGTGCTTCCATCACTTTCACTGTGAAGATAAGTCAGCCACCACTAGAGGGCGCTCACAGATTTATGCAACAGCCGCTGAACTTGAGCACAAATCCATCTTCAGTATGCTCCCCTTAGTGGTGGCTCAGCAATAGACGGTACAACTCAGAGGCTAGAGAAGACAAACGGTGGAAGATCCTTAATAAAATCCAATTGCAAAAATTATTTTTAGCCCAAAATACATGCATTTATGTTAAAAAATAAAATTGTCCCCAACCCCTTTAAGAATGTGAGGGTAAGCTTCATACATCTTTTCTTTTGTGTTTGGACATCTTTTTATACCATGTTTTTTCTGTACTATAGAACATGGAGAATTTCTACACTGTAAGGGGAAAAAGTTCACAGACTTTGAAGAGATCCGGTTGGAAATTGAGGCTGAAACGGACAGAATCACTGGGAGCAACAAGGGCATCTCTCCTGTGCCAATTAACCTTCGGGTATATTCTCCAAATGGTGAGTCCATTGTTGAAGCCCCCACACCAATATAAATAGTATGGACCCCTCTACATCCAGAAAGATGAGGTTCCTCTCAAAGGAGCTGTGGAAAGTCTCCATGTATGACTCTGATCTTTTATGTTTATGTTCCCCCTTTAGTGCTTAACCTGACCCTGGTTGACCTCCCGGGTATGACCAAAGTCCCAGTAGGTGACCAACCTGTGGATATCGAGGCCCAGATCCGCGATATGCTCATGCAGTTTGTCACTAAGGATAACTGCCTCATCCTCGCTGTATCTCCTGCTAACTCCGATCTGGCAAACTCTGATGCCTTGAAAATCGCCAAAGAAGTGGATCCACAAGGTCGGTCCGACAAACCTGCCTTATGTCGAACCTGCTCGACCATCGGGGCAGGCGGTTTATCAGACGTCTTTCATTTCTTTTGCAGGGCAGCGCACCATTGGTGTCGTAACCAAATTAGATCTGATGGACGAAGGGACTGATGCTAGAGATATTTTGGAAAATAAATTATTGCCCCTTCGAAGAGGTGAGCGGCCATCTCTTATTGGGTCAGGGTAAAAATATAAAGGCGACTGCAGGCGTCATGAAACCCAATGTTACCTAATGGGTCATAACTATATTGATAGATGCAAGTCTCCTACTGCTTTTCCCCCTATTAGGAAAGATTCCAATAGGAGTCCCCTCCTATAGAGTCCTAAAGGGGACGGTTAGTCAGAAAAATACTTATTGTCTAAATCAGGTTTTTATGTGAAAAGTATTTTTTTATGGTGGCCTTTTCTTTTCTTTGATTTTCCATGTATATGCATATGAGATCCTGCAATTTCACGCTAACTTCTCTACCTCATACTAGACTCACGCTCCCTGCTATTTACCGATGACTTTTCAGCAATCTGTTTGTTATCATCACAGACAAGATTTCTATGAAATGTAATAGCTGAATGAACTGTAGATATCTTACTAGGAGATGTCACAGCTCACCTCCGGCCCTCTCCTGTACAATGACTGATAACACCTCTATATACAGTAGATAACACAGGATCCACCATTCACTATAGTTGATGTCACAGCTCACCTCCTCCTCCTCGTCTGTACAATGACTGATAACACCTCTATATACAGTAGATAACGCTGGATCCGCCATTCACAATAGATGATGTCACAGCTCACCTCATCCTCCTGTACAATGACTGATAACACCTCTATATACAGTAGATAACACAGGATCCACCATTCACTATAGGTGATGTCACAGCTCGCCTCCTCCTCCTGTACAATGACTGATATCACCTCTATATACAGTAGGTAACACAGGATCCACCATTCACAATAGAAGATGTCACAGCTCACCTCATCCTCCAGTACAATGACTGATAACACCTCTATATACAGTAGATAACACAGGATCCACCATTCACAATAGGTGATGTCACAGCTCACCTCCTCCTCCTGTACAATGACTGATAACACCTCTATATATAGTAGAAAACACAGGATCCACCATTCACAATAGGTGATATCACAGCTTACCTTCCCCCTCCTGTGCAATGATGGATAACAACTCTATATTCAGTAGATATCTCAGGATTCCCCATTCACAATAAGTGATATCACAGCTCACCTCCTCCTCCTGTACAATGACTTATAACACCTCTATATACAGTAAATAAAACAGGATTCACCATTCACAATAGATGATGTCACAGATCACCTCCTCCCATCCCATCACAATGACATTTGCCCAGATTACAGCATTTTTTATGTCCTTTTAATATATGTTACAAAAAAATTCTTGAACTTTTTTTTAAAGAATTACAATCAACATAAAAACTTGATTAAAACAATAGATCATTTTCTGATGTCACATTGCCTATACGTCACAGGCGTCTTCATTGATCTATTCCCACAAGTCATTGCTGTTGTCTATGACAGGTTACATTGGTGTGGTGAACAGAAGCCAGAAAGACATAGATGGCAAGAAGGATATCCAAGCTGCTTTAGCGGCTGAAAGGAAGTTCTTTCTTTCACACCCATCTTACCGACATCTTGCTGAACGCATGGGGACCCCGCACTTACAGAGAGCTCTGAATCAGGTAAATGTGCTTGGATACGTCGATGACCTCCTGAGGTGGGCGGTGAAGATAGGACACTAGAATTGCTTATATCAGGCTAGGAAAACATGATCCTTTACTGAAAGACCCTGGCTTTGCGGAAAAAGTGCTTAAGACCCCCATATTCATTAGATAGATGCAGAAAAAAATGCCAATATTGGCTGGGCCAACAAAGCACAGTTATCTAATGTGTTTGGCCAGCTTTAAAGAAATTGTTCCATAAAACAGAATACCTGTCCAAAGGGCAGATGATAAATGTATGTAATGTAATGCTGAGACTCCAAAAGATCTTGAGAATGAGGGGAAGAGGGTGGGTGACAATAGTCCCTTGGGTGAATGGAGCGATAGTGAGCATGTGCGACCACTGCTCCACTCTGTCTATAGAAGTGGTGGTCGCACGTGCTCACTATCGCTGAAATCACACAGGGGATTTTTATTGCCCCTAAGTTCTTGGGGTTGTTGGGAGTACAAGCATCATGCATTGATTCTCTGGTTATGTGGTTTAACTTTCTCTTGCTTGTCTTGGATTCAATCACCCCTTATCGTTTGACCAAGGGACGACTAATCACATTTTTTTTGGTCCAATAGCAACTGACCAACCACATTCGGGACACTCTACCGGGGCTGCGAAATAAGCTGCAGAGTCAACTCCTGTCCATTGAAAAGGAAGTGGAAGAGTACAAGAATTTCCGTCCCGATGACCCGGCTCGTAAAACCAAGGCTCTTCTCCAGTGAGTTCTGCTCGTCGTTAATGTCTCCTGAAGTTTCTTCGGACGAGACATTTCCCATTTCTCTAGTACATGGCATAACTTAGTACAATAAATTTCTACCTTGGATAATTAATGTCATCTGGATCCACCAATATTCTTCCTATTGGGAAGAAGTCATTGTAGACTGGGGGTCATGAACAATTTCCAAAATGTAGGTTGGGTCTACGCTCTTCTGGACCTGGCCTTAGATTGGTGTATACATTTCCAGGCTTGACAAGTCTGCCTCAAAGTTTTTATTTTGTGACACAAATTCCGATACAGAAAAGGAATGAAACTTTAGAGAAAACACAGAATTGACTGTATCAGTGTACTCTTTGGATTGGCGTAGATACTATAATCCTATGGATGCATTTTTCTCTGGGAATAGTGCTGCCTCCAATGCTATAATCTCTCCCCTTGGTAGGATTGTTGGAAATCATGTGCAATTGCTGGTGGTCCTACCATAGCAAGTATGTAGCTGTACACATATGTAACTGTATGTAGGCTGTCAATCATGCCCAGGGGGGCGTGATTAGAGGATCAGAGGCAGGACGAGGCATTTGAGAAGCTGCAAAGTAATAGTTAATTTTTACAATTTAAGAATGTTAATGTGCAAACACTTTATCAGAATACCCAAATCCGCATACATGCTGTTATAGTAGCATGGGACAGTTAGCAACGGACCTGACGGGTTCCCTTTCAGGAACACAATTCAGGAGCATAGTTTATCCAGGAATAGCAGAGCCAAGTTTATTACATTGATAAGGAAAATAATGAATACAGCTATTATATTCTATAATTTGCCAGTATATTAGATTACTTGTTACATGCCCGCATTCTCCACCACTTGATATGGAAATCTCTTGCTAGCAAAGATCTGGCCTTCCCAGGTGATTAGAATAAAAAATACATTTATTTAGAATAGAAGTTACAAACTAAAAAGAGAGAAGTAAAAACAAGAGATGAAAAGGTTCATATGCGGAGATCTCTCATATTGTTATACATTCATATTTTATCTCTTGTCTTTACAGTTTTCCATTTCAACATTACCAATTACAGGGCACTGGATACGGGCACAGGTGCAGGGGTTCAAGATACTGGACATGGGATAGACAGAGGAGCTGAGTTTGCAGTCAGGATACTGGACATGGGGTAGACAGAGGAACTGAGTTTGCGGTCAGGATATTGGACATGGGGTAGACAGAGGAGCTGAGTTTGCGGTCAGGATACTGGACATAGGGTAGACAGAAGAGCTTAGTTTGCAGTCAGGATATTGGACATAGGGTATACAGAGGAGCTGAGTTTGTAGTCATGATACTGGACATAGGGTAGACAGAGGAGCTTAGTTTGCAGTCAGGATACTGGACATAGGGTAGATAGAGGAGCTGAGTTTGCGATCAGAATACTGTACGTAGGGTAGACAGAGGAGCTGAGTTTCTGGTTAGGATACTGGACATAGGGTAGACAGAGGAGCTGAGCTGTGGTCATGATACTGGACATAGGGTAGACAGAGGAGCTGAGTTTGCGGTCAGAATACTGGACATAGGGTAGACAGATTTGCTGAGTTTGTGGTCATGATACTGGACACAGGGTAGACAGAGGAGCTGAGTTTGTGGTCAGGATACTGGACATAGGGTACACAGAGGAGCTGAGTTTGTGGTCAGGATACTGGACATAGGGTAGACAGAGGAGCTGAGTTTGTGGTCAGGATACTGGACATAGGGTAGATAGAGGAGCTGAGTTTGCGGTCAGGATACTGTACATAGGGTAGACAGAGGAGCTGAGTTTGCGGTCAGAATACTGGACATAGGGTAGACAGAGGAGCCGAGTTTGCGGTCAGAATACTGGACATAGGGTAGACAGAGGAGCTGAGTTTGTGGTCATGATACTGGACATAGGGTAGACAGAGGAGCTGAGTTTGCGATCAGAATACTGGACATAGGGTAGACAGAGGAGCTGCGTTTGTGGTCATGATACTGTACATAGGGTAGATAGAGGAGCTGAGTTTCAGTCAGGATATTGTACATAGGGTAGACAGAGGAGCTGAGTTTGCGGTCACAATACTGGACATAGGGTAGACAGAGGAGCTGAGTTTGTAGTCATGATACTGGACACAGGGTAGACAGAGGAGCTGAGTTTGTGGTCAGGATACTGGACATAGGGTAGACAGGTGAGCTGAGTTTGCAGTCATGATACTGGACATAGGGTAGACAAAGGAGCTGAGTTTGCGATCAGAATACTGGTCATAGGGTAGACAGAGGAACTGAGTTTGTGGTCAGGATACTGGACATAGGGTAGATAGAGGAGCTGAGTTTGCGGTCAGGATACTATACATAGGGTAGACAGAGGAGCTGAGTTTGTGGTTAGGATACTGAACATAGGGTAGACAGAGGAGCTGAGTTTGTAGTCATGATACTGGACATAGGGTAGACAGAGGAGCTGAGTTTGCGGTCAGGATACTGGACATAGGGTAGACAGAGGAGCTGAGTTTGTGGTCATGACACTGGACACAGGATAGACAAAGGAGCTGAGTTTGCGGTCAGGATACTGGACATAGGGTAGATAGAGGAGCTGAGTTTGCGGTCAGGATACTGTACATAGGGTAGACAGAGGAGCTGAGTTTGTGGTTAGGATACTGAACATAGGGTAGACAGAGGAGCTGAGTTTGTAGTCATGATACTGGACATAGGGTAGACAGAGGAGCTGAGTTTGCGGTCAGGATGCTGGACATAGGGTAGACAGAGGAGCTGAGTTTGTGGTCATGATACTGGACACAGGGGTCAGGATACTGGACATAGGGTAGATAGAGGAGCTGAGTTTGCGGTCAGGATACTGTACATAGGGTAGACAGAGGAGCTGAGTTTGTGGTCATGATACTGGACACTGGGTAGACAGAGGAGCTGAGTTTGTGGTCAGGATACTGGACTTAGGGTACACAGAGGAGCTGAGTTTGTGGTCAGGATACTGGACATAGGGTAGAGAGGTGAGCTGAGTTTGCGGTCATGATACTGGACATAGGGTAGACTGAGGAGCTGAGTTTGTGGTCGGGATACTGGACATAGGGTAGACAGAGGAGCTGAGTTTGCCGTCAGGATACTGGACATAGGGTAGACAGAGGAGCTGAGTTTGCGTCAGGCAGAGAGATCCCAGCAGGATACAAGGACTCTGGTGTCAGATCCACACTGACAGCCCAGATTTCTAGTTTTTGGCGTGATAGGTCCATCTTAGGTTATATATTAGACTCTATAGAACATGGCGGCCAGTCAGTCTGTCGATGATCTCTAAATAATCTTAATCCAGAACCTTAACTTATGTCCTTCATCGTCTTTTTCATCTTTTTAGGATGGTGCAGCAGTTTGCTGTTGACTTTGAGAAACGTATTGAAGGCTCCGGGGACCAGATTGACACTTATGAGCTCTCCGGGGGTGCGAGGATCAATCGAATCTTCCATGAACGCTTTCCTTTTGAGCTGGTGAAGGTATGGATTACAGTCTGGCCTGTGGATGGGGAATTGTTATCTGCGGGATGTTTGTATTGGGATTTCTTGATCCGCTAAAATACCTTCTCTTGATGCAGATGGAGTTTGATGAGAAGGATCTGAGACGAGAGATCAGCTACGCTATCAAGAACATCCACGGCATAAGGCACGTACAGCATGGTGAATGGCCTGGAGGGGCATGTGTATTAGCAATATTGCGCTTTGCTGTCGATAGCCCCCTCCCCATGTAGGATCTCATCCTGACCCACCCTCCCGATACCTAGGACTAGACTGTGATACCTCACCCTTCCTAGAATCGTAGGCGCAGCCACTGAGAGAATAAGGCAGATGCACAGATCGTAGTCTTCCTACAATCACATATTACACATATAAATAGTAATATCTGTATAATCAGCACATTCTTATGTCAGAACCAGACCATGATATAAGATGAGCGGCACTGCAAAGCCACTGCTAATCCGCCACTGCAGAAGAGGCCTGTCCCCTGGGCCAAACATCACAGAGGACTCTCAGCTGCTGCAGAACATCATGATATGTCTCACAGCTACTGCACAACATAAGTCACTGCAGAGCCTCCTAATACGCATCTAAGCCACTGCAGAACCTCATAATACACATCTCAGCTACTGCAGAACCTCATAATGCACACCTAAGCCACTGCAGAACCTCATAATACACATCTCAGCCACTGCAGAACCTCATAATACACATCTCAGTCACTGCAGAGCTTCATAATGCACACCTAAGCCACTGCATAACCTCATAATCCACATCTCAGCCACTGCAGAACCTCATAATACATATCTCAGCCACTGCAGAACCTCATAATACACACCTCAGCCGCCGCAGAACCTCATAATGCACATCTCAGCTGCTGCAGAACCTCATAATGCACACCTAAGCCACCGCAGAGCCTCATAATACACATCTCAGCTTCTGCAGAGCCTCATAATGCAAACCTCAGATAATGCAGAGCCTCAAAATACACCTCAGCTACTGCAGAACATCATAATATACATGACAGCTGCTGCAGAACATAATACACACATCTCAGCTGTTGTAGAGCATTATAATACACATCTCAGCTGCTGCAGAACCTCCTAATGCACACCTCAGATAATGCAGAGCCTCATAATTCACCTCAGCTGCTGCAGAACATCATAATATACACGACAGCTGCTGAATAACCTCATAATACAGTAGATAACACTTACTACAGAACATAAGAATACACTCCTCAGCTGTCGCAGAACATACTACACACAAGTCAGATGCTGCAGAACATAATACACACCTCAGCCGCTGCAGAACCTCATAATACACACCTCAGCCGCTGCAGAACCTCATAATACACATCTCAGCTGCTGCAGAACATAATACACACATCTCAGCTGTTATAGAGCATCATAATACACCTCAGCTGCTGCAGAACATCATAATACCGACTTCAGCTGCTGCAGAAAATCATAATACACACCTCAGCTTATGCAGAACCTCATAATACACCACACCGCTCAGATGCTGCAGAGCCTCATAATGCACACATCAGCTGCTGCAGAACATCATGGTTCACAGCTCAGCCCTAAATTATTCACCATACAATTATTAGGATTTTCCCTCCACCAGGATCCTACATATAGACAAGCTGCCTTGTGGCTACCAGTGGCATTGCCTTATTAGCTAGATTGTTAACCTCTGAGCTCCTGACATTGCCGACTCGCAGCTAACGCTGTATATTCTCCTTATTACCTGCTTCACTCCGTCGGGTGTTTAGAACTGGGCTCTTCACACCTGACATGGCCTTTGAAACCATCGTCAAGAAGCAAGTGAAGAAGATCAAAGAGCCGTGCTTGAAATGTGTGGACATGGTCATTTCCGAGCTAATCAGTACGGTTAGACAGTGCACCAAGAAGGTAACCCTTCTGGACCGGGAGCCGGACTCTGCACCGGTCCCATCACATGTGACACCCCAACCTCAGCATGACCGGGGGACATAGTCAATCAGAAAGCGCACCTCTTCTGAATGGCTGCGTCGCTTCTACTTGAGCATGCTATAGTCTACATTTTTGGCCATGTGCATGGACTACGTATTATATAAAAAGGACCATAAAGCCACCGGTATTGTGAGTGTGTGAGAATACGTGTGCATTGAGGGGTATTCTGCATAATCAGATTATTTTGGTCTAAATGTTAAAGGGGTTGTCTAGGATTATTAAAAATGGTTGTTTTATAGTCCTCCCAAAATAGTGCCACTCTTCTCCCTTGGTAGTGACTGGTATTGCAGTTTATCCTGCAGCCATAACCCCTGAAGAAGAGTGACTGTTTCTGTAAAAAAGAGCAAGAAAAATAATAATACTGGATGCATTTTTCTAATTGCAGACACCCCCTTTTAACTCTAAGAATTCGCTAAAATCAGGTCCACGGGTGGCAGGTACATGTAGGGCGATACTTGTGTAATCGAGGTAGTGTCCTCCTTACTTTATCCAGTAGTGTCGTCCAAGGATATAATCCCTGCCTACCTCCTTCCATCACTCGCCATTACTTTCTAAGCGATTTATACATTTCTCTATCCCTTTCTATCTTCCACACTCCTTGTCCTCCTCTGATGTTCTGTTATCACTCCAATAAAGGACTCTGACCACATTAAAGTCAGCCAACTCGAACCTGGCTGACTATCTTATGTATATGAGTGTCTCCCGATTCTTCTCTCACAGAAGAAAGAAGGATTGGGCATATTGAATTTTAGTGCACAATCGTTTGGTTCAGATAAGCTGCTACCGGAGATGTCTCACAGCTGCTTACTTCCCTTTCCCCATTAAACACACATGCACTGGCAAACCGAGTGTCCATGTGCACAGGGGAGATGCCAGTTGGATGTATGGGCACCTTCTGGACAGTTTGGCCCATTTTTCCCCAAAGCATGAGGCCACACATAGTATGCACGGATCGGCTGGGCTTTTTCTTTTTTATAATGAACACACAAGACATTGACAGCTGACTGCTCACGTCATGTCACGTCCTGCACCAAAAAAGGGGGCCACGTCTGCCTTATTCCCGCTACCCCAGTGTTTGACCCTACGACTCGGAAGGGTTAGGTCGATGGAGAGGTTCGGGTAGACTCCAATGATACGTCACATAATCACATTGCTCGGCAGATGAGACCCCAGTGATGTTACCATTGAAATGAGTGTGGTAACACTTGGGGGTCTCCATAACACTAATTCGAATGGAGAGGTGACCCACCAGATCTTGGTGAGGGAGAATCCCACCATTGTGACATTATTTGCAGTGTACCAGAGGAAAACCCTTTTTAATCCAACCACCAAGTTTCCCCCCTTTTATTACCACTGACCTTCCCACTCCTAAGCAGCGCCTTTCATTTTGCCTCATGTATTTCTCGGTGTTTTCTTCCCCTCCCGTGTCTCTCCCGCTTCCCCCTCTCTTGCTGCCCTCTCTCTTCCTCGCTGCACCTATCTCCTCTCCGCCCGTCTTCCCCCTTGTCCTGATGTATGTCCTGCCTCCCCTTTGGGGCTCACCTTTGATTGCACAGGACTGGACTCTTCACGCCTGACCTCGCTTTTGAAGCCATTGTGAAAAAGCAGGTGCAGAAGCTGAAGGAGCCGAGTCTGAAGTGTGTGGATATGGTAGTAAGTGAGCTGACCTCCACCATCCGAAAGTGTAGCGAAAAGGTAAAAAAAAAAAAAATCAGCCTGGGGAAGGGACTGATACTCAGCGGGCTTCATCGATCCTGATTTGACCTGAGAGGTCCATGCGACGACCATAGGTTTCTAACATGTTCATTCATTCCTAAATATGTATTATGACGCGGAGTCACTTTTCACGGCTGTGCCGTGAGACGGGATAGTCAAGGAGTCCGAAGTCAAAGTCAGGAGGGTACGTCATAAAGAGAGGGAAGAGGCAAAGGCGTAGTCAGGTAACGTTCTGTAGATCAGAATACCAGGAGGAAAGCAGATCAGAGCAGAAGGGGTTAAACAGACGGATGGTTAGAACAAGGTCCAAGGTCAGGCAACAGAAGATCAATAAACAGAACTCAAGGCACGGAGCACAAACCACACACTGGCTGAATGTAGGTCTGGCAGAGATCTGGGGGAAACAGCTCAGTTAAGTAGCCAGGCATTCACCTGGGATAATGAACACCTGAAGATAGCCAGTGCCTCCTAGTCTCAGATTGGACAGCCGAGCTGTCAATCACCACACTGACAGCTATTGCACGCCCCTGTACCAGATTGGATGGCCGAGCTGTCAATCACCACACTGACAGTTATTGCACGCCCCTGTACCAGATTGGATGGCCTAGCTGTCAATCACAGTACTGACAGCTCCAGCACGCCCCTGTACAAGATTGGATGGCCGAGCTGTCAGTAACTGCGTCCCAGACACAGTGAGGGGTGGAACCGTGACATGTATATACAGATTTTTGGAGCTCTGCAAGATAAATGGGGGGCAAAGAGATTATTAAATAGGTATTTCCTAACATCTTCCCGGGGATTAAGGAGTGGGAAGTCTTACAGGTAATGATGATTCCTAGTAAAAAAATATGAAAATTAGCTCTTCCCCAAAGGAAAAGAAAAATTTGTCTTTTTAGTGCCACCTATAGTTACATGCCCTGTAGGTCTATGTGCATACAATTAAAGAGGAGGTGTTAATGGGTCAAAAGTGGCCATCTTATTTTATTCCCACTTCTCCCCTAAGCATTCTGGTTTTTGTTTTTTTTAAATCCACCGGACAGTTTCAGAGATATGGGCCTTTTTATTTCGTGTTAGGTTTTAGGGTCTTCACTAAGGGGACGTGGCTCACAGAGTAATTATGCAGAGCAGCCTATAGACACGCCCCTGAGGATCCTGATAGCACCACCCACCTTTATAAAGACCATTAAAATTACCAGAAGATAAAAAGGCCCATATTTTTGGAATTGTATGGTGGATTTCGGAAAAAAAAATAAAATAAATGACATGGAATAAAATAAACAAAAGTTGACTATTTTTTACCTCTGTATAGAGAATAGAAACATAAACAGGGCTATCAACCAAACGAGAAATGCGAAACTGTTGGCAGTAGTTTTGCCTTATGGCATGCTTACTCCATGTGCATATCTTGAAGTCCTTAAAGGGGTTGTCCAGGCTTGGGGCTCAGGTCACTCTATGTGACTGCAGACTTGTGAATCCTCACAACGCGCACAGTGCATGCTGTCAGGATTCTCCGGTGCCGGCATCGGGAGCGGACGACTGACTACATCTGTATGGCCTTGATCAATATTCAGCAAGGCCGGATACAGTCTAGTCAGAATGACCGCCCGTTTCCTGACAGCACGCAGTGTGCACACTGTGAGGATTTTCTCCATAAAGGCAGTAAAATAAAGAAGTTGACCCTATTCCAAGAAGTCTCAATATTACATTTCTAGTGTAAAAGTGATAAAAAAGAAAAGTTTAGTTTTTTTACATGGGGCTGGAGCAACGTTCTGCAGAGGTCGGACCCCCACTGATCATAAAGTGAGAGCACATCCCAGCGGTTTGCCATCACATAATAAGATGCCAATAAAGGGTATAAAGGAAATGTCTCGTCTGTATGCCTACCCCGGGATGCAGAGCTTGGTCAGGTATGGCCTCCGTTCTCTACAGCCTGTGGTGACTTTTTAGCTAATGGAACATGAGATTATTGATCCTTTGTGTTAAATACGGAGATTTTCAATGCTCAGATCATGTACTCTGCCGGCTGGAACATAATAATGGGAACATATTTCCCATTTATTCTTCACCATAAAGCATATAATATAACGCCCGCCTGATGGGGAAGAATAGACTCTGTATCAGTCGTCCCTGCAGAAAAGCAGTAATAAAAATAATAAAAGAAAACAGCTTAAAAGTCAGTGCAGAATCCCATAATCCTGGGAGCAGAATTCATTTACTAGCAGTGAATTTGATTATCCTTTTTTTTATGAAGTGTGCATTTCTCTATTAATGTCCGCTGGCAGGAGAATCATTATATGTAGTGCTCATATAGTCAGAACTTTATTGGGAGGGTGATCAATATGAGCTTAAAGCTTAACCGTTTCTCAACTGCATTGCTCCTAACAGGAGATAAATTAATTTGACTTATGTTAACAACAAATGTGATGTTCACCCTATAAACCCACGTTGTTAGGGTAAAATGATAAAATAATGTCTGTATTCAGCCACCACTAGGGGGAGCATGCCGCATACTGTTTTACTATTGAGTGTGAAATAAGCTCTTGTGCTCCTCCTAGTGGTGTCTGCAGGCAGACAGATTTGCATTATTATATCCCAAAGCGATGCAAAGAGTCTGCATTCGAAAAAAAAAAAAATTAATTAGGAAAATGCGATATTTATTTTCATTACAGAAAAGGTAGTCATAGCCTGCCAGTGGGAAATTGCAAATTATTTACCAAAATGTGCAAAATTTTAGAAAACTCTAGTCCTTAGAGCCCTCAATGTCTCATTATATGGGTACATACAGTATGTCATAGACCTCTCTGGCTCCAAACAGGATGAAGAACTAAATGTTTGTGGTTGATCGGGCCGTGGTTCTTTGTAGGTCGTCCTCTCGCTAAAGCTTAGGAAAATAATTTTTCTAGGGGGGGGAGAAGGACTGTATGCACTTTATGAATGATGCATGCTGATCTATGATTCACGCTCAAGGTGGCTCCATTTTGGTCTGATTTGCAGGGGCAGGCTCGGACAATTTTATCATTTTGCAACCTACAACCCAAATTCTACTGCCCCCCCCACATCCCTAAAAACTGTAACATGCAACTATTCTATATAGGGCAGATGTGAACAAAGCCTTAAAAGATCTGCATAGCTCATTAATGGACCCCCCAGACCCAAGCCATATAGAAAACGCAACAGATGATAGATTTGATTGTACCTGCCCCTGAAAATCTCCATATTCCATTGGTATTGGCACTGTTGCATGTGTTAGTGTCCAGCAGGTTCTATGTGGTGCGGTGCATTTTCTGTGCTCGTTGCTTGTGGTCTTCATGGTCTTCTCTGCATGCAGCGTCATTTCTGTTACACCTTTCACCTTCTAAAGAAATGCCATTTAAGAATGAATTTCAAAAGACCCAAAGGAAATAAATGCTTTCAGCTTTTTTTTTCTTCTTTTATTTAAATGTATGTATTTTGGTCTAGAAATCATTTTTGCAATTGGGTTAAAAGTTGCGACGTTTGGCTCTTTGTTTCCACGGATCATGATCACGGCTGTTTGCAGAATGAGTTAACCGAGAAACCATTAGTGAGCTCGTTTTGAAAGGGATTTTGCAACAATTCTATGTTTTTTTTTCTGATCTCCTCACAGCTGATTTATGATCAACATAAACTTTGATGTGGTCCTAAATTAGAACAGAGGGACTCTGAAAAATACAGATGGGAAGGTTTATACGCTCCTCCTCGGAACAAGCTCGCTAATGGATGGATGCTCAGTTAATTCAGGGAAGCAAACTCAAAAGTTTTAATGAAACCCTATTTAAAAAAAATATTTTTTAGCACAAAATATATGCATAATTAATAAAAATTGGCCTTTAATACAATGTCCTGTTTATTTTGGGAACCATGCAAAGAATGGACAGACACTATGATCTCCTTGGCTAAATAGTCTGAAGATCAATGTCTAGATTTGGTCCACTCTATGTAGTGGCTCCTACTGAACAAAAAATGGATGACCTCCTTGGTGATGGTCCATACTACATCGCCTATCCCATCCAAGGATAAAAACAATGTTTTCCTTCACCCTTTTGGGACAGAAGGGTGACATGATCATGAGACCAATTCCTTCACCCTATAAAGGTGGAAAATCTTGTTGTGGATCGCCATCATCCATTGGTGAAATATTTAGCCAATCTGATTTGGGGTGCCCAATGCCCACGTTGTATATTCCCATTTATTTGCAAAAATTATTTAGCTGCTCTCTCAATATCATACCTACCAAATTTGGGACCATTAGTCCCTATCCACAGAGAAGGCCCAGGAACATGAATCTGTAAAGCCCGGCGACACCAACAAATCGCCACTTTGGGTGTGGCTTCCAAGCTTCCTGAAGGCTAGTTGGCGGGATTGTTGGCAAGTATGCAAATCAGCAGGGTATATCAGGGGCCACCTACCCAATTTTCACCAAATTATGCCCAGTTAAGTGGTCAATTTAGTCCAAAAAAATCTCAATAATATTAAATGGCATTTTTTTCAATCAATAAATCTATTTTTTTTAATTCTCTAGAGAGTAATTTTTTTGTTTCCGAGCTTGCATAGAATTTCTTTCCATTGTATAATTGAGATGAGCTGCGCTTTGATTATAGTTGACAGTCTGGGCTGGATAATTGGGAGTGGGGGGATTGCCGCTGCATAGATAAGAATATAAGAATGTTGTAAACTTTGTACTGTCCCTAAAGGAAAGATCTCCGGGATTTCCTTAATAATCTGGATTCCAGTTTTTGTGCGTCTCGGCTTCCCCTCTAGGAAACAGGAAGCCATGTTGTTATGAGAGCTTGGGAATTTAGGCAGGAAATCACAATAACTTAAAAAAATTCCCAAAATATCACAAAACAATTCCTGGGTAGAGACATTATTGCTGGGCATAGTCATCTCTACCCATTGGGTTTTAGATTAAAGTGTTACTTATTGGGCAGGAAAAACCTAAGCAGGAATATCCTTTATTTTATCCAAAACTGGAACATAGGCAGAAGGCAGGACCAGACATAAAGGAGAGGGCCGAAAAGGCAAAATCAAAATGTGTCTCCAATAGTGGACGGCCCCAAGTACTCGGCTAGTACATTTTGGTATATGCCTTCATACCTGACCCTAGGAAGTTTCCCACTGATCTGCTGGGCTTATGAGGGCAATATGTAGGGTGCCCCTGGGGAAGTAGGATAGGGCCAAAGTCTTCATGAGTTTCCCCAAATCATCTGCAGAATCTTCTTCTATATATCCTGGGTTTGGTGGGGTTACCAGTACTTTTAGATCCCCGGCTTCCATCTCCATTGGCTTTCCTGCGTATGAAAAACTTCCTCCCACACCGATCTGTGCTTCTTTCCACAGCTAAGTCAGTACCCCCATCTACGGGAGGAGATGGAGAGAATTGTGACCACGCACATCCGGGAGAGAGAGGGGCGCACTAAAGACCAGGTAAGAAGCTGAGGATGGGAGGAGGGACGCTTGTCTGAACTGGGTGCTACTTGGGATATTCTCGTTGACCATGTTAGCTAGAGTCTGATTGGAAACTTTGGCAATTTTGGTTAATCACTACAGCTTAGGTTCTCTTCCTGCGGTACGTGTGCCCATAGAGCACATCCATGACTCGAGGGGTCCTAACAATACCGCATACTGCGCAGGACATGGTAACTCGTGGTGCGTCCGGATTAATTTCAGTCTGCTCTCCTCTGTCCACACAGGTCATGCTGCTGATTGACGTGGAACTCGCCTACATGAACACAAACCATGAAGATTTCATTGGCTTTGCTAAGTAAGACTGCAGCTGTAGGAAAAGAGCATAATGCTTGTACACAGAGAGAAGGGGCAGTAATTATCAGTCACTATCAGTCACTTGGAGCCTTCCACCACGTCCCCCTAATTCTACATTCTTGTTCATAATATGCAATTTTATAGTTGTTTTTGCTAATGATTCCCCCTTCTTCACTACCACCTTTACACTCTTTCTTGTTTCCTTTTCTTCTTATCTTCCTTTCAACTTCTCCTTCCTTCCTTCATCCCTCCTTCTTTCCTTCTTCCATCCCTCCTTTCTGCTTTTTTATTTTCCTTCATCTATGGTTTCCATTCTTTCCTCTTTTTTTCCTTCCCTTTCTTTCTTCTATTTCTTTTCCTATCTTTTTTCCCTTAAATTTGTTCCTCCCTTCTTTTTCTCCTTCCCTTCTCCCTTTAGTCATCCCACTCTTCATGACTTCTTTTCCTTTTTTACTTTCAATTCCTACCTTCCTTCCTCCATTCCTTACCAACCTTATCTTCCTTCCTTCCCTTTGTTCCTTATTTACCTCCACCTTCACTTCTCCCTTGTGTCTTCCCACTTTTCTTGACTTTTTTCCTTCGTTCCTTTTTTTCTATTTCTTCATTCCTTCTTTCCTTCCTTATGTTGTCTCTATCTTCCTGTACTTTATTTCCTCTCTTATTTCTCATTTCTTCCTTCCTATTTTCAATCATCTCCCTTTACTTTCCTTCCTTATTTCCTTTTGTCCCTTTATTCTTCCTTTCAATCCTTCTTTCCTTTCTTCCCCTCTTCATCATTAATTCGTCTTTAGTTTCTTTCATCCTTCTACCCATTCTTCCACGTTTCCATCATTCCTACCTTCTATCCTTTAACCCCTATATCTTCTATCCATTTCTTTCTCCTTCCCTTATGTCCTGCTTTCCTTCCCTTACAAACCAGTGACAAATAAAGTTGAGAATCTGCCCATCCAGAGCCCCTCAATCCTAAAGGAAGTCTGTCAGGACAGCATAACTGTTCAAACCAAGCACAGCTGTTCAGTGCATCATGGCGTGGCCAAACATTTAAGTGCACCTTCCCACCTGCTTGTTTTCCCTTTCTCCATCCCCTCTGGCTTCATAGAGTCAGAGAAAGGCGGAGATAGAGGGAAAACAATTAGGTTGCAAGGTGCAATTAAATGTTTGGCCACGCCATGATGCACCCAGCAGCTGTGCTTGGTTTGAACAGTCATTCTATGCTGACAGAGTACCTTTACAGCTCACTCTTCTGATATTTATACCACTCTCCGCCTAGGCCGCAGCCAGCACCACCAACATCTGGAGTATATCCTGTTCAGACTCCAAGGTAGCTGCTGACAACACTACTTGGTTGTCATGTGGCAGGGACAGATTGGTGGAGGATCGGTGGAGGTCTGTAAATGATCAACCTCAAAGTAATGAGATAAGACTTTAGGGAGTGGGAGAATTATCAAAATTCTAAAAATAAAATGATTTTTCTGCTCCTTGGATCTGTCCAACTAATCAGACAATTAAATTCTACCAATGGCTTCAGGAAAAATATCTGTACATGTGATTCCCGCCATCCATTTACTTGGTTGAAGGGACCTCGGTCTGTGACAGATTTGCAGAGACAGGTAACCAGATTGTGTGCTTTTCCTTGTAGTGCGCAGCAGCGGAGCAGCCAAATGAATAAGAAAAAAGCCTCCGGCAACCAGGTGAGGACTAGATATACCCTAATGTATGGATGTCCGAATCTCACAGCAGACCATACATAAAGTGTGCACTGTATATATTGGAAGGCTTCCCTTACAAATCAACCTTTCCTTATAATACCCCAATGAGAACTTGGGGTCCCATTGCAGAAATGGTCCCTGCTTCTATACTCTTGGCTGAATGAAGGCTCCTGAGCTAAAGCCTTGGTCTGCTCCATTGTGCCAGGTGATGCCATTCCTGCACAACCACACTAACCTCAGTGCAAGTAAGGGTGATATGGAACTTCTTTATCCTTCCATTTGTTGCAGGAAAGACCCTTAGTCCAGTATCCCTTTCCTATATTTTACTTACCGTACTCCTTCCCTGTTGTGTATTGACAACATTCACATAAGCCTTTTATGGCACAAATTATCACCCATAGTATAGGGGTATAAGGGTGAAATAAATGTACTGACTGGGGTGGACCCCAGTCCATAAATTTATTGAATTAAGTGGACTCTTATGTGGAGCTTATAGGTCCTCAGTCAGTGATTCCTATAAGGGTGAAATATGCTTAGTTTAAAGACGACCCGTCACGCTACATAAATATGTCATTTTTTAACTTAGTCTAAATGCCGCTGTTCTCCTGAATCCAGCAGTGTTTTTCTTTTGTTCGTGCTCCTCTCCATTCCTGAGATATGGCCCCTTCTTCCCTGTATATAAATCTGGGCTTAGTAGCTAAGCGGGCGTGGCCCACAAAAAGACACCCACAGTGAATAGTTTATGACCACGCCCACTTAGTTAACAGGACTAGATTTACATACAGGGAAGAGGAGGCCTTATCTCAGGAACAGAGAAACACAGGAACAACAGAAAATCCACACCAGATTCAGGAGAACAGCGGCATTTACACCAAGTAAGAAAATTGCATATTTATGGCAAGTAACAGGTCCCCTTTAAATGCAGTACCACCTTTCACCATTGATATGATAAAAGACTTTCCATAGACACCAATGTAACAGCGCCCCCCTTCTGATCTAAAACAGATCTCTTATGTAAGAAATGCAATAACTTTGGAATGAAGTTTTCCATACGTATAGCAGAGCCTTCTTTAAATCAGCAAGAAGAGTCCTCTATCCATATAAATCACAAAAGTCCTTTAATATGACCCCATGTTTTACTTAACCAATAACCATCTTGATTCAGCTGTGGTTGTGGTGTTATTTTTTCCTGCATCTGTGGTATAATATGTAACATTTAGGTCTGTTCAGGTAATATCACTTATCAGTGTCAGGCTGACCATGTCATTAAGCTGCGGCCGTTTACAGAGCAACCACATCATGGACCGCAGGCTTGGCGAGTGTGCCCGTGTGTGTGTGCAAGGTCAGAGTGACGACGGGCATGTCATGCACGGGCTGTGGAATCTGCAGCGACTCATAATTGGTTCTGCACCCGCGCTGCTAGTAATGTATATCCCTCTTCTTCTGCTCCCATCTCTCCTGTCCGCTCTGCTGCTGTTGCTATGGTTACCCTGTGCAGGATGAGATCCTGGTGAGTAGTCAGGCAGCGGCTGAAAGCACAAGATGGAGGAAGTGCATCCGGGCAGCTACAGGCAGACCTCCCCATCACCCCATATGCATTGCCCAAGTTCTCTGAAAGCTGGGTGGTAAACAGTATGGTTGCCATTACAGCTTCGATGTCACCGGGTTAAAAGTGTGCAGTTTGTGCTCTTACTTTATACCCACCGCTCCCCTGAGTATTCTGTTTTTTTCCAATCCACCATATGGTTCCAGAGATATGAGCCTTTTTACCTTTGAAAGGGGGCGTGTCTCACAGGCTCCTCAGGGGCATGTCTTTAGGCTGCTCCGCATAATTACCCTGTGAGCCACGCCCCCCATAAAAATTAGTAGAAAATAAAAAGGCCTATATCTCTGGAACCATAAAAAATAAATAGAGTAAAAGCCACTGGCCACTTCTGACCCAGTGACCAGTCTTCTTTAAAGGGACCCTTTCTAGAAATTCCTATATGGTATCAGTATTATTTTTAGAACCCAAAGGAAGCAGAGTTTAGTCTCCCCTCCCAAGTGCCTGGCCTAAGGGGACATGAATGTCCCAAGTTTGCCTATAGATAGGTTGCCGATTCTGAAAAGCTGGATGACGGCCCCTGTTGAAGCTGTGATGGCAGCCATATTGGTTGTTGCCTAGCTTTCCCAGAAACCCATAGAAGAGGACAATCAAGGACTTAAATGTAAATCGGAAACATCTGGAGTGCTAGATAATTCTGGCAATGTATATGTGTATGCGGAACATATCCTCAGTTTACCTCGCATACCATTTACAGCGCGTTTCATAGTCTTCCGCGATGAATCATAAGAACATATGGTCAGGGCCCCATTAAAAGGGGGGGGATGTCTCTTTAAATTGACTCTGCGCAGGCCCAGATGCACTGTCTCCTCGTGCTCAGTCCCCCAGCCCCTGTGTGTCCTCATCTCCTTTCCTCCTGTTCCTTTCCTACTATAAACTCTGCATTTAACTCCAGAATTATAACCACTTGCATCGTGATTCAGGTCCTGATGCTCCATGATTAACCCGGGGGCCATCCTAATTTTAGCATAATCTTCCCTGCAAATCCAGCTCTAGACTCCATCCACGTAATGGTGGTCTGTCGCCTTGGGTATATATCGCTGATGACTTTTGGTAAATTACAATATGCATATTATGAATATGGATTATATCTGCCAGGTATTTTCATTAAAATAAAGTAATTGTTTTTTTTTCTTAAAGCGCAAGGCACCCTAAAAATAAAATAATAATTAAAAAAATAATCAGTGAGGTCATTATGTTTTCTATTCTCAGCCGGGTGACAACTGTTTTAGGTTGCAACCCAACTATCCCATATTCATGATACGCTTTTCTGTAATTTAAGAAACCTGGTACTCATCCAGCTTTACCAAAGACTTGTATGGCCGAGAGATGCCATGCAAGAGGACGACTTGTGGAGCACTTTTCTCATCTCATAAAGCGGTGGCATAGAGCTAAGAGATGATCCTCCCTCTAGGGACCCTGTAGAGTATAAAGAGTGGTCAGCGCTAGGGTAGAGTTGCACCCCTTACCGAATTCTGAACTCCATGAAACATGGTCCCAGTTTCAGAATCGGAAATGGGACTCTTGACCCGAACTCAGCAACCCCACAGGCATTTACGGAGGAGACCGGACATTGCAGTCTGTACTCAGACCATGTTTCATCAATGTCTGAATTCAACCTTGCTGGTTTTCCCCTGTACAGCAGCGCTCTGGCCACTTGGCTGTGCAGCTAACTGCATTGTGGCCCCATACAAGCGAATGGGGAGCGCTGCTCTGCAGGAAAACCTAGCAATGTGTCTCTACTTTTTAAGATAGGACATAATGTTAGAGTATATGCCTTCGGCTGATATTTAGGAACTCTTTGCTCTGCCCCTGGCGGACCCCTTATGGACTACATGTCTGCCCCTGGCGGACCCCTTATGGACTACATGTCTGCCCCTGGCGGACCCCTTATGGAGTACATGTCTGCCCCTGGCGGACCCCTTATGGACTACATGTCTGCCCCTGGCGGACCCCTTATGGAGTACATGTCTGCCCCTGGCGGACCCCTTATGGAGTACATGTGCCCTAACCACACTTGGATAGCTGCTATCTTGGTGACACAACCTGACAGGAGTCATTGAAGGGTTAGGATTGCTGTTATGGCTTGGAAATCTAGATGGCAGCGGAAACCTAGGAAAGGCGTGGGGTTGAATATCTCACATTCTGCAATTCCATCCATGCTATCTACTATTCAGGGGATGAGTAGTGTTCAGATTACAGATCCGGGTACCGGCCAGCCGATACTGGATAGCAGTGCCATCCGCAGCCTCTTGTAGAAGAGAGCTCGCTTGTATCCCATTGCTTGGCTTGGGCTGGTGCTAAACAATATGGCCACTGTTCTGTGCCTGTGCTGGTGTATGGATTTGCATTTTTTTTTGCTTGATGGGTGTGCATGCATTCCTTAATCATGCCTTGTCACGCAACACAATGATAACCCCCATCATCACTCATGCTCAGCTTTTCCTCATGTGGCCTCATTTCAATGTGATGTGACAACTCCAGTGAGCAGGGGCGTATATAGAGGAGAGGGGCTGCCATAGCGCCCGCCACATCCCTAGCCATGGACTTGTTCACCTCCCCTATAAGTAGAGGCCCTAAATGATGGGACCCTCAAACAAGTTCTATGGGGAGGTTCTCACAGTCCAAAAACAAAAGAAATTGGGCCATCGTGATCTGGTCTTCTCCAATGGTCTAAAAGCCTCAGGACCTTCCTCTATGGCACAGACGCCCTTGCCAGTGGCCCTTCTCACTTCATGTTACTAGCGTATGGTTGAATGTAATTATCCACGTACGATACAAAAGCCTCTAAAATATTAAGTTATTTCCCTATCAACAATGGCTGAATCATCTTCAAGGGGTTGTCTATGCTTAGAAACCATGGATGCTTTTTTTTTTCCAGAAATGGTTACACACTTATCCATGGTTTGTTTGTGGTATTGTTGCTCTGCTCCATTGAAGTGAATGAAGCTGAGCTGCAATACCAAATATAACCTGCAGAGAGGTGGGGTGCTATACCAAACACAGCCTGCAGAGAGGTGGATGCTATACAAAATACAACCTGCAAAGAGGTGGGGTGCTGTTTTTTTTTCTTAACAACGCCGCCATATTTATCTAATTTTGAAAAACCCCTTTAATTTTCAAGGCTTTTGGTGACCTTAAAGGAACCTTATCACGACAAGTTTATTAATAAAACTAATGGTACGGCTGTATAGGCCATAGAACCACGTTAAAAATGGTACCTGTCTTGTAGTAATCTGATGCTCCAGTGCTAATAAATTGAGCTTTAAAGTCATATGCAAATTAATCAGGAAGTGCACTAGTTCATACACATGCCCCCAGTTGTACTTTCTGGCTAATTTGCATATGGTTTCAAAGCGCGATTTTTCAGCATTAGTACATCCGATTACTACAACACAGGTATCATTTTTCTTGTGGTTCTAAGACCTATACAGCTATATTATAAGTTTCACTAATAAAATCATCCTGAAAGGCCCCCTTTAAGAAAATTTAATGGCACTCACCAACTTCCATTGGCCATATGGTGGCCTTTACATATACATCAAGCGACAAGATACCCAATCGTTCCTACATATTCTGTCGTTTCTTTATTCCTTGTGGTTTTCTATATCTTTGTTGCTTTATTTGCATGATGAGTGATTTGGAAATTGGAGGTGATTCTCAGTAAACCACAATCCTTAGCAATTGCCAAAAATGAAGGTTGGGAAGGCAGACTCTATGTCAACACTAACTCCTTTTCACCCCCTTTCCCTACTAGCAATGATGGGATGTTTTCTCTGGCAGGTCATTCGGAAGGGATGGCTGACCATCAACAACATTGGGATAATGAAGGGAGGTTCCAAGGAGTATTGGTTTGTGCTGACTGCTGAGAACCTGTCCTGGTACAAGGATGATGAGGTATGTACTTTTATGTTTTTTTTCCATGCCGCTATATTGTGACACCTGCAAACTAAATAGATGGTATATACAATGAGTTCCAGTCAATGTTCCTCAACACCAATGTAGAATCATTGAGGGTGGAGTAGCATTATGTATGTAGTATGTACCCAGTGACTCCATCAGCAGAATAGTGAGTGCTGCTCTGGAGTATAATACAGGATGTAACTCAGGATCAGTACAGGATCAGTAATGTAATGTATGTACACAGTGACTGCACCAGCAGAATAGTGAGTGCAGCTCTGGGGGATAATACAGGATGTAACTCAGGATCAGTACAGGATAAGTAATGTAATGTATGTACACAGTGACTGCTCCAGCAGAATAGTGAGTGCAACTCTGGAGTATAATACAGGATGTAACTCAGGGTCAGTAATGTAATGTATGTACACAGTGACTGCACCAGCAGAATAGTGAGTGCAGCTCTGGAGTATAATACAGGATGTAACTCAGGATCAGTACAGTATAAGTAATGTAATGTATGTACACAGTGACTGCACCAGCAGAATAGTGAGTGCAGCTCTGGAGTATAATACAGGAGGTAACACAGGATCAGTAATGTAATGTATGTACACAGTGACTGCACCAGCAGAATAGTGAGTGCAGCTCTGGAGTATAATACAAGATGTAACTCAGGATCAGTACAGGATAATTTATTTTTTGTGTAGATTTTGGCTGCTGTTTACATATACTATAAAATAGTGATCAGTGGTATATACTCTTTAAGAGGTAGCAGTGATGTTTCGGGGTATTTTTCCTTCCCTGTAGTACTATTATTAATATTATCTGTCCTGCATTTATTGTTTTTTTTGTGATGGTTTTATCCAGCCACTTCCAGCTCAGTGAGCAGGTCTACAAAACGCTGACACCGCACTACTGTATCCTCGTCTCTGCCTTGCCCAAAATTACTTACAGATGTACCATTTCGTTTTTTTCCCTCTTGTGGAATTTCCTCTTTAAATTCTTCCGCGGCATCATTTGCTCATTTTGAGACCCCGCACCCTCATTCATAAGTACTGGAGATACGTCACCTGGAACAGTCCTCTGTTTCTGTTGTTCTTTTTCTAATTTCTTTCACACAAGAAGCGTGATCCGGATACACTTTTGTGGCGGTTTATGGGTTAGTGTCCTGGACCTGAGTGTGGGTGTAATAATCCGAACTGACCGCACTGGAGCTTCCCATGATGGTGCCAGTTTGGGTTATTAAACCTGCGGTCAGATCCAAAAAATATGGCCTTAATAAAGGTGCAGAAATGCACCATCGAAAACTGTCCAATGGCCCGCTGTTTAGTAGAGCAGAATTTCAAATTTGTCTTTAAAGCAATATATCCCAAGTCACCGCTTAAAGGGGCGGTGGCACATCTGCTGGAGGTTTGCCATAGGCAGTAATTGGAAACATGCGCTGGGCTAGGTTTATCCCGTGAGTTTTCCATGTGCCTCCTGCGCTCATATTTCATTCTCGTGCAGTAACCCTTTGCAGGAATGAACGCCCCAGTGATATGAAGTAATACTTGCAGAGTCTTATAGCCCAGGCGTCTCTATGAATAGTCAAGATTATGCTGGCAGGGGGACAACAAGTTCCCCTCCACCGCCCTGTCTCTGTAAAAACAATTAATGTGTCACTTTGAGCTGCAATATGTGTTTCTAGTAAAATAAAAGTTGCTGTTCATAGTGGTTTCTCATGTAAGGGATCTGGGCAGATGTGGGGGCATTTTTTTCCACCTAGCTTAAAAATAATTTTTGCAGTTGGGTCTCATTAAAAATGTTGCACCGTTTGGCTTTTACATTCTCTTTTGTTTCCCTGTACATTGCTGACTGCAGGATGAGTTTACTGAGAATCCATCAGTGAGTTCGTTCTCACTGGGAGTTTGTAACTTTTTTTTTTCTTAACTTTTTTACATTTTTGGCTCCTTTACGGCTGCATCAAAGTTCAGATCGACTTAGGTGGTCACAGAGGAGTTCAGAAAAAGACGGATGAAAAAGCTACAAACGCTGCATGAGAACGAGCTTGCTGACGGATTCTCAGTTAACTCATTCTGCAGCCAAACGGCAAATGGTGCAACATTTTTTTAATGCAAAAATATTTTTTTATAGCCCAAAATATATGCATTTAATTAAAAATAAAAATGTCCCAGAAGGCGTCCATATACTTGAAAGGACTTGCGCAAGATTAGAAAAAAAAAAACACGTCTGATTTCTGCCTAAGCAAAGCCACACCGGTCCATGGGTTGTGAATGGTAGTGCAGTTCAGCACCATTTACTTGAGCTGAGCTGTAATACCAGACACAACCACAGGACAGGTGTGGCGCTGTTTTTCGAAGAAAGCAGACTTGTTTTTTTTTCTAATTCTAGGAAAGTCTTTGCAAGAAAGGGAATGATAACTTATGACTACAAGGTTTCTAGTCAGAACCACGGAGACGCATAGGTCTGCATGTGAGCTGTTTACACATAACAGTATATGAAAATGTTCTATTTTACAAAAGCCACAATGGATTTCCATATCCAGACATGTAATAATGTGTCAATGGTGCCCCTGATGATACCACATTAATTTCCTCTGACTACAGGAGAAAGAGAAGAAGTATATGCTTCCCCTAGATAACCTAAAGCTGAGGGATATCGAAAAGGGATTCATGTCCAGCAAACATATCTTCGCCCTGTTCAACACTGAGCAAAGGTAAGGACGTGAGTGAGGTCGAGATGCTAAAATACTAAAGTCAGTATCGGAACGGCATTATTCAATGTCTCTCCGGGGTGGAGGATTTTGTCAGTTCTAAGCCCCTTCCCACTGGCCCATACAGTGCCCTTATACCGCCATATAATATCAGGAAAATACTGTTATAATGTCCTAAAATATCACAGTACGGTGCCCTAAAAAAATCAGTATTTCAACCACACCACATAATACTGCTATATATTTCCCATATAATACTACAGTTCATTTAGAAAATAATACCACCATACACTGCTGAATTATACTGAATGGTTTTATTTTGCTTGTAGAGCTCTTGTCCTTTGGGGCCCCCTTTAGAAAATGGTGACTTTGGGCAATCGTCCAGTTTAGCTATCTCCTGAAACTAGCTTTACTTGTTGGCGCCATTACTTCCCCCGTGTTGGTATTAACCCATGCTAACCTCCACAGCCTTAGGCATAGCTCCCAACCCTCCCAAATTCAGCAGGACTGTCCCAATTTGAGGGGTCAGTCCCTCTGTCCCAGCACATCAGGGCTTTCTCCGGTCTTCCATTCTCTCTCTTCTATCGGCATCTTCATCGCTCCGTTTCTCCTACTCGAGAGGTTGGCTGACATCTCTGCTCTGCATACACTTAATTAAATAAAAAATTCTCTCCTTTTTGTGATCTGGTCTCAATCAAACCCACAACTGGCATCATTGCAGGCAGCAGCTAAAACTATGAGCCACTGCCTGCACTGAATGGTGTGGGAGAATTTTGTGTATGTGAATCTACATTGCCGGCTGTGAACCCACGAGCAGATTATACTGATACATAGAGATACATCTGTAAATAGCAGTGTGTTTCTATGTCCCTGTATTCTAGAGGGAAAATAACCATCAGATTTTAAAAAAATAATAATTAAAAACAATTACAATAATGCTATTTTTTTCTTCTAATTTGGCCTCCTGGGGAATTGAGCCCATAATGTGTATCATTGCAAGCAGCAGCTAAAGCTATGAGCCACGGCCTGCACCAATCAGAATGTGAGAATTTTGTATACTTGAATCTGCATTGCAGGCTCTGACCCCTCAGACAGATTATTGTGGTACATAGAGATACATTGTATATACAGTTCATTTCTATGTATGTATATTCTAGAGGTAAAGAAAAAGTCAGATTTTTTTCTTCCTATAATATTACTAAAAAATAATGAAAAATGATTACAATAATGTAATTTTACTGTGCTTTTTTTTTTTTTTTTTTAATAAACATCACAAATCAGCAAACAAGAGACATGTTTGGTGACTCTGTAATCATAACAATCCGCACAACACATTGATCAGATTATTTACTTTGATCGGTAAATGGTGTAAAAAAATGTGATTGATTTTTTTTCTTCATTAAACCCAGAAAAAATTTAATAAAACATAGAGTTTGGATTAGAGAGGGTAGTCAGACTAAGAGGGTCTTCTTTTAATTTCTCTAAGCCTGGTATGTACCTATATCCATTCCATGTCCAAAAGTTGAGCTACCCTTGAAATCACCAAATAAGTGAAAACTGGATATGTCACTTGTAATTTTCGGTTCATTCCAAAATTTCTTTATCTCTGTGGTCCTTAAAGGAACGTTTACAAGGATTACCGTCAACTGGAGTTGGCCTGTGAGACTCAAGAGGAGGTGGACAGCTGGAAGGCCTCATTCCTACGTGCCGGTGTTTACCCAGAAAGGGTTGGGGTACGTACAAAGATATCACGCATGATGGTAGATTGTAATGTGCCATACAAATGCTTTCATTATCGTCCATTGTGTGGAAGTCCTATACCACTGGCCAAATGTTCTTTGGAAGTCCAAAATGACCATCTAAGACCCTTTTTGAGTCGTTATAGGGCAACCTTCTTACTTGGTTTTAGAACATTTTTATATAATGCTCCTCAGGGGCGGACCTAGACAGAAGAGGACCTCCTGTGCAAGAACAGTATATGGGCCCCTCTTTGTGTCTGTGACAAAAGTTTCTTGCTGCTTTGGAGGTGGAAGTGAGCCCCCTTACTTCTTGGGCCCTTGTGCAGCTGCACAGGTTGCACCAATGGTGTGTCCACCCCTTGATTTGACCCCATTTTTGACAGTTCCTCAAAAAACGCCAAATGAGTTTATCCCTTGGTTTCCAGCCAATCCTAGACTCAAAAGTCCCGGTCTACTCACTTGTCCTCTCTTGTCAGAAGTCTTGATGATTTTACGGACTCTTGGTTCTTCCCTCATTTTGATCTTTTCCTGTTTTGATAAATTTGAGGCCCCAGGATCCCTCCTTAACCACTAACTCTGGTGTTTTTCTATTTTGTCCCCTTTTTTGTGTGTTTTATTCTATTCTGTTGTGGCTCAATCTGACTTCAAAGGACAAGGATAAAGTAAGTTGTGCTATCAGCTTCCGGGGGAGTCATGATACTTTCTCTCCTGCTTCTTTAACAACCTCACTTTCCTTTCTTTTCCTTCCATGAAAAAGGCCCCCACGGCTCAAGACGGAATTTTCAGGGGGGGCTACAGTTCTTCCCTGGCCGTCCTCATCATTTTTATCCTCAGTTCCGTCTGTTTCCAAGTCTGGTCAGAACATTTAATTTGGGGTCTTTCCCTCTTTTTTTTCTCTCTCCTGGTTCTGGCATTCTCCTGAATTTTCTTCATTAACATTCTTTTTATTTTGCATGCCTTGACATAAGACATTGAACCGGTCCAGCCTAGGTTGCCCTTGAGGGTCTTTGTTTTCTATCACCCACCAAAGTTTTACCCCATTTCAGATTTTTGAAAATCATTTGAAAATAACCTATGACAAGGCGTCCAGAGCGAAAGAAAAAAAATGAAAAATATAATGATCAAATCCCAGTTTTTGGTTAAATACTGAGTCCTTGGCTCTTTCGGTTCAGTGTCGGTAGCAAACTATGCCGTGGATGCAATTTTAAAGGGGTCTGCTGTTCCCATCCTTAATCTCCTTTCTACTTTTTGCTTCTCTTGTCTTGCAGGCTAGTGAGTCCGAGGAGAATGGCTCTGACAGCTTCATGCATTCAATGGATCCTCAACTGGAGAGGCAGGTGGAGACCATCCGTAACCTGGTGGATTCCTACATGGGCATTGTCAACAAGACCATCCGGGACCTCATGCCCAAAACTATTATGCATCTCATGATAAATAATGTAAGTGTTTCTGTAGAAATCTCACCAAAAAATCGCTTATTTAAAGAGCATCTTTGGCATGAAAAAAAGGATTTTGACATGTTAATGGTTACCTTAGCCATACTGCAATATTCCATTATTCATTTTCAGCCCCACAAGTTTCTGACTTTTTTCATGTAGGAGTGTATCTCCCAGTAATATAGGCTATAAGTGAGGTCTCTGCGTATCTTCATTAGCTCATATATCAGTACAGCTTCTATCCTGCACTTATTTAATCTTCTTATGATTTCCTTCTTATCTGTAGCCTATTTTCTCTGACCTCCCTGAGACTGTAGATACTTTCTCCCCTCTCCAGGCTGGGGAGATCTGTGCTAAGGTGTACATAGCTTTTAAGAAGACCAACCTCAGATTTCCTGTGACAGATACATGTGTTTTCTTTGATGATTTAGGTGCTTATAGTTTCTAACAAAATAATTTACACCCATCCTGGCTGTGCTAAAATGTAACTTTCTGTGCGCGAATCATGATTTTAGGTTGGAGAATAATGGAGTTGTGGGCTTTTGCTTTTACACAGCTGCCAATCTGAAAAAGCTGAGCTTCAGTATAGAGATTGATAAAGGAAGACAGCTACGTCCTGAGATTTTAGACTTTCATCAGGAGGTAGATTTGTGACTGCTATAGGCTAGAGATAGAAAGAAAAACATTGTATGGTGCTCACACTGCTTGTATTTGGTATACAGACTAAAGATTTCATCCACTCGGAGCTCCTCGCCAACTTGTACTCATGTAGTGATCAGAATACGCTGATGGAAGAGTCGCTAGAACAGGCACAACACAGGGATGAGATGTTGCGCATGTATCATGCCCTGAAAGAAGCCTTAAATATTATCGGCGACATCAACACAACAACTATAAGCACCCCCATGCCTCCACCCGTAGATGACTCATGGCTACAGGTGCAAAATGTACCCACCGGGCGCAGGTAAGTAGAAAGCAATGTTCAGGTGACGTATAATATAGGGATACTCTTCACTTCCCATGATGTGATCATTAAATGTTTATCGTAAAAAAGGTCTCCTACATCAAGCCCTACCCCGCAAAGGAGAGCACCTGCCGTACCTCCAGCCAGACCTGGGTCACGAGGACCAGCGCCAGGACCACCTCCACCTGGCACCACTCTTGGGAGTGCACCACCAGTTCCATCCAGGCCTGGGGCATCCCCTGATCCTTTTGGTCCACCTCCCCAAATTCCCTCTAGGCCTAACCGTGCCCCTCCTGGTGTCCCTAGGTAAGTTTGTATGAACTGAGAATAATATTCTTAAAGGCACAATGCGCCTAATATCCAGCCAAAGACTTTGACAACATCTTAATATTCGGGCTTTAATTAAGTATTCAAAGGTGTACTAATTATCCAAGATTGAAGTATCTGCCTTGTAATGATCATTTTAAAGTTTAGTAAGAACATCCCACACAGGGGAACAGCATGACGGAAGTGGAATATAGCCAAATGGCAACCAGATAAGAGGAGATGCTGGCCCCTTCTGTGCACGCCGCAACGCACAGGTACCTCCTCTTCAGCCCTTTGGGTGCGCCTCTCTCCACCAGCCATCTGCTCCTTCCCTCCATCAGCAGTGCCGCCTAAAGGGGTATTCCCATCTGCAAGATCATATCCCAATATGTAGTAGGTGTAATAATAATAATATTAGCAAATACCTTCAATTAGAAATGCCGTATAGTTGTTCTGATTCACTATGTCACTTTCCCAATGTGCAGGGCATTGCAGTAGTTTAGGTATCCATGGTTACGACCACTAGCAACTAACTAATTGTCACTATATGAGTGGTGTTAACCTTAGATACCTAAGCTAGTGCAATGCCCTGCATATTGGGAAAGTGACATAGTGAATCAGAACAACTACACTGCATTTCTAATTGGAGGTATTTGCTCTTATTATTATTTGTACACCTGCTACATATTGGGATAGGATCTTGGAGATGGGAATACCCCTTCAAGTCCTTTTTTCTGCCTCTTAAAGAGGCTGCAGCCAAATTCAACAGAACTTCATATTAAGGACTCTTTAAACTTACACCTTACCAGGCACACTGGACTCATGTGCCAGCTGTGGCACACTTGCCATAGGTTGTTGACCTCTGGTCCAGTAGCCATATAATGATCTCTTGTGATAGGTTCTTGTAGATAAGAATGACCCCTAGAGCCATGTGATTCAGGGCTTAAGCCCTCCATTCACATTAGACTAATATTGGCCGCACCCTCCAATATCAACTAGCTCGACCGACTGACCGACAGTCTAATTTGTAAGCGGCCCGGCCCATTTCAGGGGAGATAAGGATGTGGCATGTTCGATTTCGGACTGTTGATCACTTTGTTCCCTCGGAGATAAGCAGTGACTACAGGAGTCTCTAACAGAGAAGATGGCCAAGGTGGCTGTCAGCCAAACGATTGGCTAAAGCATTATTCGGCTGACAGCCATCTATTTTGTATACGGGCCTTTACATTGTCCAGCTACCTTACATTATATGTTGGTCTGGGATATACCAGTGGAGACTTTACTGCAAGTAAACTTGCTGTTACAGTATTAGTACTGTTCTGAGGTAGTGACACCTTTTGATATGACGGGTTGTCCATTTTGGACAATTGAAAACTCTTAAAATAATTCAGTGGGGACCAATTTGCTTTTGAGGAACCTCACAGATGTCAACAGGACAGTGCCCATGCCACCACTAGATGTATTAATTGAGATAGAAGTGACCTATTTTCAGATATACTTAATTTTGGGTTGATTATTTAGTAACCTTTGAATATTGGCCTGAATTTGACGACATGGTTAATATATGTGTCTGCTGTAAAAACATGGAGATCTTTCCTGCCTGAAGCCCATCAAGTGTTCCTCCAATGGGGACTATTGATGCAGTGATGACCTAGAAGACATGGCTGGGTACAGTCACACTATCTGATTGTACAGTAGTGTCATTAGGAATTAATATCATGGACCAGCCTAGTGTGTATTTAGATTGCCCTGTACGATCCTTGGTCCATTGTTGCACCAGACTGGCTTACTGATAGATCTGACGTAATGTAATGTAATGGCTATGGGCAAGGCCAAGATGTGATGTCAGACTTCTGATGTCATCGCATTGCCCTAGCCTAAGGATCAGGGAGTATTTTGTGTGCACATTCCGAGATCTCTACATTCACCGGTCATCATCATGGCGGACAGCATGCTACTGCATAGTGCATCCTACCACACTTCCACTACCATGTCATCCATGCTCTTCCCTTATTTCACACAGCTTTCCCTTCTACCCCATTCACACGGCAAGTCTCTATTCTATATACCCCCCACCTCCCGATTCCTGCTCCCTAAAACCAAGCAGTGGCTACGCGTAATTTAGGCCACAGTATGGCATTGACCTCTAGAGCTTTCTCTGCTTGGACCGCGAGTGTACAGAGGCTTTTTCAGTACATACATACATGGATGCAGTTTGCATCTGTTTGTTAAAGACCCTTAGGTCTCTAGGATATGATCGGTGGTCGTCTGTAATCTTTCTCTTGCACAGCGCCCCCCATGGCCATATGGCTGTGCAGAGAACTACAGTCAGCCCCATTCACTTTGTATTTCTCAGCGTAACCATGTGGCCAAGGGGCACCACCACGCAGGAAAAACGTAGAACAACTTCATTCTCATTAACTGTGGGGGTCCCAGAGGTGGGACCGACTCCCATCACAAAAATGATAGAGATATACCATCACCTTATGATATAAGAATATAATTGTGGGCTTGTTTACATTCCCCTAATAGGCCTAACGAGCTGTGCCCCTGATACTTGGCTTCGAGGCACATCATATTATTTTTCGATAGGCATCCGATTTGCCTCGTAACTTCAATTCCAGCTTTATTTTCTCTAAGCTTCTATTTTCCCCTAAATTTTTTACCATTATTAGAAAAGGTAACAAGTACTGTATCTGGACAGAGTACCTAACCAGAGTTTGTCTCTGACAGTAGATAGTCACATGACTGGTTGACCCCGCAATAGTCCCTACTAGGGGGAAATTTCATAAACATTGTGGCCTCTTAATCTGGGGGAGAAATGAGTGAAACCCAAGGAGGTAGATATACAGTATAGAGCTTGTATATATCAACCAATCTGATTTCAGCTTTCATTTTTTTTAAAGTCCTTTACAACATGAAAGCAGAGACCCTATTGCTTGCCATGGACAATTTTACTTTCCCCTATATTTTATTATTAAAGGGGTGTTTATGACTTTACATAAATAAAGTTCAAACATTGTTTATTGAAAAGTTCTGCAACTTTTTTATATACACTAGTACTTTCTATTCCTCTCCGATTTCAAAGTCATTTCTTGTCACCAGTGGATAGAAAAATATTTGCTGTGAAACCTATCTGGATCATGTCCTACAGGTGTAGGCCTCGATACAAAAAGAACGTTTCCTTTCACCAGAACGTGCATATGTGTCAGTGGGACGTGATTAGGACGGGTTTTCAGCTTGTGGACGTAAACCAGAGTGTTTCTATTCACTGACAACAAGTAGAGACCTTGACAATAATCAGGTCGCATAGCATTTCATTATGCAATGATTGAACTTCCTTTACGTAAAATTGATTTACTTAGCATCTGCACACTACAAGCAGTGGCCATATTGTTTATCAACTCTCAAAATGGCCGCCCAAATGACGCCTCTCTCGTATATTTAGGCATGAGAAGTGTTTTAGCTTGCGTCTATAGGATAGGAATCTTTTTCATTTTTTGTCTGTATTTGTGCCCCCCCACCTCCCCACTTCTCTTGTATATAGAATGAGGGTTCATTTTCCACAGCTAGATTCATTAATGACATCATGGTGAGATCGCCCGTCACAAATCCCTCTGGGATTTTGTGTTTGTGGATTGTGCTGATGAAAGCTTAACACACATGGCAACTGGGTTCTGCTCCTAAATCTGGAAAAACAGGGCCTCATTTAGAGCCTAAAACAAATGTTTTTGTTTTTTTTTGTCTTTGTGGCCAATAGCCACCAATCACAGCTCAGCTTTCTTCATTTAAACTCCTCTGGTAAAATAAAACCTGCGCTGTGATTGGTTACTCTGCTCTGGTAAAATGAAAGTTGTGCTGCGATTGGTTGCTGTGGACAATAAAGTCCGTTTTTCTTTTAGACGCTTTTTAGTAAATCTGCCCCACATGTTACAATAGACAATCAAATTATGCCCCACGGGGTTTCAGGACATAGTGGGAGCTGCAGTTTGACTACAGCTAGTTTAGGCTTGCTAATTCTCTGGGGTAAAAATGGAGACCTCTGGAATAGTTTTGTAATAGTCTTGCTCCCACCTCACAGCCCACAAGCCTGGCATTTTACTCCGGCCTACTCTTTAAATTAGTCAGACAGGCTGCAAAGTATGAGGGAATCCCTATTCGTCTCCCTGTTAGCAATGCCAGGGGACTTCTGGTTTTTTTTTTCGAACTCAATACATCTAAAATATTTAGACACTTTTCAATTACTTTAAAAAACAGTTTTGTTTCTGCAGCTCCTATGCAGACTTGTGCGTTTCCTCGGTAACAGACAACAAACAATCCCGATGTAGTCTAACCCTAGAAAACATACTCCCTTCTAGCCTGTCCTTTATTTCTTGCAAACCAAACGTAAGGATTAGCAACTCTAGAATCCGACTAGACGTGGTTTATTGTTTCTCTGTTACCATGGAGACACATAGGGCTGCATAGGAGCTGTAGACACAAAACAGTAGGACATTTTTTTTTTATTAAGGCCTATTGGGAACAATTTTTTTTTTTTTAAGAAAAAAATTGGGTCTTTTCAGGCAAAAAAAAAAAAAAATGAAAAATTCTGTAAAACGTGTTTCAAGACTCTAGTTAGCATGTGTAAGCTTCATCAAATAATCAATGCAACTTTTACTGACTTTTCAACCATCAAGATCCAGAATTGACAAGACCGACACCACACATGACTAGGTGCCTATATGGACGGACCACAGATTTTCCGGTAGTGAATTTTTCTGCCATTTTGCAACCACACAGAATGTTCTATAGTCACACGTGACCTACGATGGGGTCTGACTGCCATGTTGGCGTGTTTGTATATGACTACATCGGTCTCCATTGTGTTTAGGCACCCGGAGTAGTCCAGCCGTAGCCGTATATTAATGTATGCTTGTATGTATATGTATCACGGTCAGCCATGGTTCTGTGTATGCATACGTGGCCCTTACATGCTTCTGGCTGTGGCTGTTCTCAGCCTCTGACTTCATGTTATTTTTCAGAATAACTATCAGTGACCCATGAGGAACACTCGCCACGGTATGTCACGCATTTCAAGTCATGTGACCTGTGTGCCTCTTTTTCCTAGTCATGTGATCTTCACGTGTGTTACACCCATCTGCTGTCTCTCGCCCTGTTGCCAGGCAGTTTATTTATTTATTTTTTTCCATCATGACTTTTGCTATCTGAAAAGTTCGAGTCCATTTCCACTTTGGGATATAAATTCTTAAAGGAACTGCTTGAAGAAATTTTGATAATTAAATTTACTTCCAAAAAGTTCTCAGGGGTTCCAAATTTGAGGGTCAAATCCAAATTGGGGGTCACCATGAGTTACATTTTCATGTATACTCCCTTAAAGGTGATACAGGCATTATCAACAGCAAAGTTCTACAACTATCTAATATACTTTGGGACTTAGTTATCAAAACTGTCTAAATAAACCATTTTTATTGCTCATAGAAACCAATCAGATCTCAACTTTCTTTTTTTGAAACTGCACAGATAACATGAAGGCTGGGCTGTGATTGGTTGCGACCCATAGAAGAGAATAGAGCAGCGATTACATATTCACACTACTGCTCCTATATAGACCCATAGAGGAGAATAGAGCAGTGATCACACATGCGCACTACTGCTCCTATATAGACCCATAGAGGAGAATAGAGCAGTGATCACACATGCGCACTACTGCTCCTATATAGACCCATAGAAGAGAATAGAGCAGTGATCACACATGCGCACTACTGCTCCTATATAGACCCATAGAGGAGAATAGAGCAGTGATCACACATGCGCACTACTGCTCCTATATAGACCCATAGAGGAGAATAGAGCAGTGATCAAACATGCGCACTACTGCTCCTATATAGACCCATAGAGGAGAATAGAGCAGTGTTCACACATGTGCACTACTGCTCCTATATAGACCCATAGAGGAGAATAGAGCAGTGATCACACATGCGCACAACTGCTCCTATATAGACCCATAGAGGAGAATAGAGCAGTGATCACACATGCGCACTACTGCTCCTATATAGACCCATAGAGGAGAATAGAGCAGTGTTCACACATGCGCACTACTGCTCCTATATAGACCCATAGAGGAGAATAGAGCAGTGATCACACATGCGCACTACTGCTCCTATATAGACCCATAGAGGAGAATAAAGCAGTGATCACACATGCGCACTACTGCTCCTATATAGACCCATAGAGGAGAATAGAGCAGTGATCACACATGCACACTACCGCTCCTATATAGACTCATAGAGGAGAATAGAGCAGTGATCACACATGCGCACTACTGCTCCTATATAGACCCATAGAAGAGAATAGAGCAGTGTTCACACATGTGCACTACTGCTCCTATATAGACCCATAGAAGAGAATAGAGCAGTTTTCACACATGCGCACTACTGCTCCTATATAGACTCATAGAGGAGAATAGAGCAGTGATCACACATGCGCACTACTGCTCCTATATAGACTCATAGAGGAGAATAGAGCAGTGATCACACATGCGCACTACCGCTCCTATATAGACTCATAGAGGAGAATAGAGCAGTGATCACACATGCGCACTACCGCTCCTATATAGACCCATAGAGGAGAATAGAGCAGTGATCACACATGCGCACTACTGCTCCTATATAGACTCAAAGAGGAGAATAGAACAGTGATCACACATGCGCACTACTGCTCCTATATAGACCCATAGAGGAGAATAGAGCAGTGTTCACACATGTGCACTACTGCTCCTATATAGACCCATAGAGGAGAATAGAGCAGTGATCACACATGCGCACAACTGCTCCTATATAGACCCATAGAGGAGAATAGAGCAGTGATCACACATGCGCACTACTGCTCCTATATAGACCCATAGAGGAGAATAGAGCAGTGATCACACATGTGCACTACTGCTCCTATATAGACCCATAGAGGAGAATAGAGCAGTGATCACACATGCGCACAACTGCTCCTATATAGACCCATAGAGGAGAATAGAGCAGTGATCACACATGCGCACTACTGCTCCTATATAGACCCATAGAGGAGAATAGAGCAGTGTTCACACATGCGCACTACTGCTCCTATATAGACCCATAGAGGAGAATAGAGCAGTGATCACACATGCGCACTACTGCTCCTATATAGACCCATAGAGGAGAATAAAGCAGTGATCACACATGCGCACTACTGCTCCTATATAGACCCATAGAGGAGAATAGAGCAGTGATCACACATGCACACTACCGCTCCTATATAGACTCATAGAGGAGAATAGAGCAGTGATCACACATGCGCACTACTGCTCCTATATAGACCCATAGAAGAGAATAGAGCAGTGTTCACACATGTGCACTACTGCTCCTATATAGACCCATAGAAGAGAATAGAGCAGTGTTCACACATGCGCACTACTGCTCCTATATAGACTCATAGAGGAGAATAGAGCAGTGATCACACATGCGCACTACTGCTCCTATATAGACTCATAGAGGAGAATAGAGCAGTGATCACACATGCGCACTACCGCTCCTATATAGACTCATAGAGGAGAATAGAGCAGTGATCACACATGCGCACTACCGCTCCTATATAGACCCATAGAGGAGAATAGAGCAGTGATCACACATGCGCACTACTGCTCCTATATAGACTCAAAGAGGAGAATAGAACAGTGATCACACATGCGCACTACTGCTCCTATATAGACCCATAGAAGAGAATAGAGCAGTGTTCACACATGCACACTACCGCTCCTATATAGACCCATAGAGGAGAATAGAGCAGTGATCACACATGCGCACAACTGCTCCTATATAGACCCATAGAGGAGAATAGAGCAGTGATCACACATGCACACTACCGCTCCTATATAAACCCATAGAGGAGAATAGAGCAGTGATCACACATGCGCACTACTGCTCCTATATAGACTCATAGAGGAGAATACAGCAGTGATCACACATGCGCACTACTGCTCCTATATAGACCCATAGAAGAGAATAGAGCAGTGTTCACACATGCGCACTACCGCTCCTATATAGACCCATAGAGGAGAATAGAGCAGTGATCACACATGCGCACTACTGCTCCTATATAGACTCATAGAGGAGAATACAGCAGTGATCACACATGCGCACTACTGCTCCTATATAGACCCATAGAAGAGAATAGAGCAGTGTTCACACATGCGCACTACCGCTCCTATATAGACCCATAGAGGAGAATAGAGCAGTGATCACACATGCGCACTACTGCTCCTATATAGACCCATAGAAGAGAATACAGCAGTGATCACACATGTGCACTACTGCTCCTATATAGACCCATAGAAGAGAATAGAGCAGTGTTCACACATGCGCACTACCGCTCCTATATAGACCCATAGAGGAGAATAGAGCAGTGATCACACATGCGCACTACTGCTCCTATATAGACCCATAGAAGAGAATACAGCTGTGATCACACATGCGCACTACTGCTCCTATATAGACCCATAGAAGAGAATAGAGCAGTGATCACACATGCGCACTACCGCTCCTATATAGACCCATAGAGGAGAATAGAGCAGTGATCACAAATGCTCACTACCGCTCCTATATAGACCCATAGAGGAGAATAGAGCAGTGATCACACATGAGCACTACTGCTCCTATATAGACCCATAGAGGAAAATAGAGCAGCGATCACACATGCGCACTACTGCTCCTATATAGACCCATAGAGGAGAATAGAGCAGCGATCACACATGCACACTACTGCTCCTATATAGACCCATAGAGGAGAACAGAGCAGCGATCACACATTCGCACTACTGCTCCTATATAGACCCATAGAGGAGAATAGAGCAGTGATCACACATGCGCACTACTGCTCCTATATAGACCCATAGAGGAGAACAGAGCAGTGATCACACATGCGCACTACTGCTCCTATATAGACCCATAGAGGAGAATAGAGCAGTGATCACACATGCGCACTACTGCTCCTATAGACCCATAGAGGAGACTAGAGCAGTGATCACACATGCACACTACTGCTCCTATATAGACCCACAGAGGAGAATAGAGCAGTGATAACACATGTGCACTACTGCTCCTATATAGACCCATAGAGGAGAATAGAGCAGTGATCACACATGCACACTACTGCTCCTATATAGACCCATAGAGGAGAACAGAGCAGCGATCACACATGCGCACTACTGCTCCTATATAAACCCATTAAGGAGAATAGAGCAGTGTTCACACATGTGCACTACTGCTCCTATATAGACCCATAGAGGAGAACAGAGCAGCGATCACACATGCGCACTACTGCTCCTATATAGACCCATAGAGGAGAATAGAGCAGTGATCACACATGCGCACTACTGCTTGTATATAGACCCATAGAGGAGAATAGAGCAGTGATCACACATGTGCACTACTGCTCCTATATAGACCCATAGAGGAGAATAGAGCAGTGATCACACATGCGCACTACTGCTCCTATATAGACCCATAGAGGAGAATAGAGCAGTGATCACACATGCACACTACCGCTCCTATATAGACCCATAGAGGAGAATAGAGCAGTGATCACACATGCGCACTACTGCTCCTATATAGACCCATAGAGGAGAATAGAGCAGTGATAACACATGCGCACTACTGCTCCTATATAGACCCATAGAGGAGAATAGAGCAGTGATCACACATGCGCACAACTGCTCCTATATAGACCCATAGAGGAGAATAGAGCAGTGATCACACATGCGCACAACTGCTCCTATATAGACCCATAAAGAAGAATAGAGCAGTGATCACACATGCGCACAACTGCTCCTATATAGACCCATAGAGGAGAATAGAGCAGTGATCACACATGCGCACTACTGCTCCTATATAGACCCATAGAAGAGAATAGAGCAGTGATCACACATGCGCACTACTGCTCCTATATAGACCCATAGAGGAGAATAGAGCAGTGATCACACATGCACACTACTGCTCCTATAGACCCATAGAGGAGAATAGAGCAGTCATCACACATGCGCACTACTGCTCCTATATAGACCCATAGAGGAGAATAGAGCAGTGATCACACATGCGCACTACTGCTCCTATAGACCCATAGAGGAGAATAGAGCAGTGATCACACATGCACACTACTGCTCCTATATAGACCCATAGAGGAGAATAGAGCAGTGATCACACATGCACACTACTGCTCCTATATAGACTCATAGAGGAGAATAGAGCAGTGATCACACATGCACACTACTGCTCCTATATAGACTCATAGAGGAGAATAGAGCAGTGATCACACATGCACACTACTGCTCCTATATAGACCCATAGAGGAGAATAGAGCAGTGATCACACATGCGCACTACTGCTCCTATATAGACTCATAGAGGAGAATAGAGCAGTGATCACACATGCGCACTACTGCTCCTATATAGACCCATAGAAGAGAATAGAGCAGTGATCACACATGCGCAGTACTGCTCCTATATAGACTCATAGAGGAGAATAGAGCAGTGATCACACATGCGCACTACTGCTCCTATATAGACCCATAGAAGAGAATAGAGCAATGATCACACATGCGCACTACTGCTCCTATATAGACCCATAGAGGAGAATAGAGCAGTGATCACACATGTGCACTACTGCTCCTATATAGACCCATAGAAGAGAATAGAGCAGTGATCACACATGAGCATTACTGCTCCTATATAGACCCATAGAGGAGAATAGAGCAGTGATCACACATGCACACTACTGCTCCTATATAGACCCATAGAGGAGAATAGAGCAGTGATCACACGTGCGCACTACTGCTCCTATATAGACTCATAGAGGAGAATAGAGCAGTGATCACACATGCGCACTACTGCTCCTATATAGACCCATAGAGGAGAATAGAGCAGTGATCACACATGCACACTACTGCTCCTATATAGACCCATAGAGGAGAATAGAGCAATGATCACACATGCGCACTACTGCTCCTATATAGACCCATGGAGGAGAATAGAGCAGTGATCACACATGCACACTACTGCTCCTATATAGACACATAGAGGAGAATAGAGCAGTGATCACACATGCGCACTACTGCTCCTATATAGACACATAGAGGAGAATAGAGCAGTGATCACACATGCGCACTACTGCTCCTATATAGACCCATAGAAGAGAATAGAGCAATGATCACACATGCGCACTACTGCTCCTATATAGACCCATAGAGGAGAATAGAGCAGTGATCACACATGCGCACTACTGCTCCTATATAGACCCATAGAAGAGAATAGAGCAATGATCACACATGTGCACTACTACTCCTATATAGACCCATAGAGGAGAATAGAGCAGTGATCACACATGAGCATTACTGCTCCTATATAGACTCATAGAGGAGAATAGAGCAGTGATCACACATGCACACTACTGCTCCTATATAGACCCTTAGAGGAGAATAGAGCAATGATCACACATGCGCACTACTGCTCCTATATAGACCCATAGAAGAGAATAGAGCAATGATCACACATGTGCACTACTACTCCTATATAGACCCATAGAGGAGAATAGAGCAGTGATCACACATGCACACTACTGCTCCTATATAGACTCATAGAGGAGAATAGAGCAGTGATCACACATGTGCACTACTGCTCCTATATAGACCCATAGAGGAGAATAGAGCAGTGATCACACATGCGCACTACTGCTCCTATATAGACTCATAGAGGAGAATAGAGCAGTGATCACACATGCACACTACTGCTCCTATATAGACCCATAGAGGAGAAGAGAGCAGTGATCACACATGCGCACAACTGCTCCTATATAGACCCATAGAGGAGAATAGAGCAGTGATCACACATGCACACTACTGCTCCTATATAGACCCATAGAGGAGAATAGAGCAGTGATCACACATGCGCACTACTGCTCCTATATAGACCCATAGAGGAGAATAGAGCAGTGATCACACATGCGCACTACTGCTCCTATATAGACCCATAGAGGAGAACAGAGCAGCCATCACACATGCGCACTACTGCTCCTATAGACCCATAGAGGAGAATAGAGCAGTGATCACACATGCGCACTACTGCTCCTATATAGACCCATAGAGGAGAACAGAGCAGCCATCACACATGCGCACTACTGCTCCTATAGACCCATAGAGGAGAATAGAGCAGTGATCACACATGCGCACTACTGCTCCTATATAGACCCATAGAGGAGAATAGAGCAGTGATCACACATGCGCACTACTGCTCCTATATAGACCCATAGAGGAGAACAGAGCAGCCATCACACATGCGCACTACTGCTCCTATAGACCCATAGAGGAGAATAGAGCAGTGATCACACATGCGCACTACTGCTCCTATATAGACCCATAGAGGAGAATAGAGCAGTGATCACACATGAGCACTACTGCTCCTATATAGACCCATAGAGGAGAACAGAGCAGCCATCACACATGCGCACTACTGCTCCTATATAGACCCATAGAGGAGAATAGAGCAGTGATAACACATGCGCACAACTGCTCCTATAGACCCATAGAGGAGAATAGAGCAGTGATCACACATGCGCACTACTGCTTCTATATAGACCCATAGAGGAGAATAGAGCAGTGATCACACATGCGCACTACTGCTCCTATATAGACCCATAGAGGAGAACAGAGCAGCCATCACACATGCGCACTACTGCTCCTATAGACCCATAGAGGAGAATAGAGCAGTGATCACACATGCGCACTACTGCTCCTATATAGACCCATAGAGGAGAATAGAGCAGTGATCACACATGCTCACTACTGCTCCTATATAGACCCATAGAGGAGAATAGAGCAGTGATCACACATGAGCATTACTGCTCCTATATAGACCCATAGAGGAGAATAGAGCAGTGATCACACATGTGCAATACTGCTTCTATATAGACCCATAGAGGAGAACAGAGCAGCGATCACACATTCGCACTACTGCTCCTATATAGACCCATAGAGGAGAATAGAGCAGTGATCACACATGTGCACTACTGCTCCTATATAGACCCATAGAGGAGAATAGAGCAGTGATCACACATGCGCACAACTGCTCCTATATAGACCCATAGAGGAGAATAGAGCAGTGATCACACATGCGCACTACTGCTCCTATATAGACCCATAGAGGAGAATAGAGCAGTGATCACACATGCGCACTACTGCTCCTATATAGACCCATAGAGGAGAACAGAGCAGCGATCACACATGCGCACTACTGCTCCTATATAGACCCATAGAGGAGAATAGAGCAGTGATCACACATGCGCACTACTGCTCCTATATAGACCCATAGAGGAGAATAGAGCAGTGATCACACATGCGCACTACTGCTCCTATATAGACCCATAGAGGAGAATAGAGCAGTGATAACACATGCGCACTACTGCTCCTATATAGACCCATAGAGGAGAATAGAGCAGTGATCACACATGCGCACTACTGCTCCTATATAGACCCATAGAAGAGAATAGAGCAGTGATCACACATGCGCACTACTGCTCCTATATAGACCCATAGAGGAGAATAGAGCAGTGATAACACATGCGCACTACTGCTCCTATATAGACCCATAGAGGAGAATAGAGCAGTGATCACACATGCACACTACTGCTCCTATATAGACCCATAGAGGAGAACACAGCAGTGATCACACATGTGCACTACTGCTCCTATATAGACCCATAGAAGAGAATAGAGCAGTGATCACACATGCGCACTACTGCTCCTATATACACCCATAGAGGAGAATAGAGCAGTCATAACACATGCGCACTACTGCTCCTATATAGACCCATAGAGGAGAACAGAGCAGTGATAACACATGCGCACTACTGCTCCTATATAGACCCATAGAGGAGAACAGAGCAGCGATCACACATGTGCACTACTGCTCCTATATAGACCCATAGAGGAGAATAGAGCAGTGATCACACATGCGCACTACTGCTCCTATATAGATCCATAGAGGAGAATAGAGCAGTGATCACACATGCGCACAACTGCTCCTATATAGACCCATAGAGGAGAATAGAGCAGTGATCACACATGCGCACTACTGCTCCTATATAGACCCATAGAGGAGAATAGAGCAGTGATCACACATGCGCACTACTGCTCCTATATAGACCCATAGAGGAGAATAGAGCAGTGATCACACATGCGCACAACTGCTCCTATATAGACCCATAGAGGAGAATAGAGCAGTGATAACACATGCGCACAACTGCTCCTATATAGACCCATAGAGGAGAATAGAGCAGTGATCACACATGCGCACTACTGCTCCTATATAGACCCATAGAGGAGAATAGAGCAGTGATCACACATGCGCACTACTGCTCCTATATAGACCCATAGAGGAGAATAGAGCAGTGATCACACATGCGCACTACTGCTCCTATATAGACCCATAGAGGAGAATAGAGCAGTGATAACACATGCGCACTACTGCTCCTATATAGACCCATAGAGGAGAATAGAGCAGTGATCACACATGCGCACAACTGCTCCTATATAGACCCATAGAGGAGAATAGAGCAGTGATCACACATGCGCACAACTGCTCCTATATAGACCCATAGAGGAGAATAGAGCAGTGATCACACATGCGCACAACTGCTCCTATATAGACCCATAGAGGAGAATAGAGCAGTGATCACACATGCGCACTACTGCTCCTATATAGACCCATAGAGGAGAATAGAGCAGTGATCACACATGCGCACTACTGCTCCTATATAGACCCATAGAGGAGAATAGAGCAGTGATAACACATGCGCACTACTGCTCCTATATAGACCCATAGAGGAGAATAGAGCAGTGATCACACATGCGCACTACTGCTCCTATATAGACCCATAGAGGAGAATAGAGCAGTGATAACACATGCGCACTACCGCTCCTATATAGACCCATAGAGGAGAATAGAGCAGTGATCACACATGCGCACAACTGCTCCTATATAGACCCATAGAGGAGAATAGAGCAGTGATCACACATGCGCACAACTGCTCCTATATAGACCCATAGAGGAGAATAGAGCAGTGATAACACATGCACACTACCGCTCCTATATAGACCCATAGAGGAGAATAGAGCAGTGATCACACATGCGCACTACTGCTCCTATATAGACCCATAGAGGAGAATAGAGCAGTGATAACACATGCGCACTACTGCTCCTATATAGACCCATAGAGGAGAATAGAGCAGTGATCACACATGCGCACAACTGCTCCTATATAGACCCATAGAGGAGAATAGAGCAGTGATCACACATGCGCACAACTGCTCCTATATAGACCCATAAAGAAGAATAGAGCAGTGATCACACATGCGCACAACTGCTCCTATATAGACCCATAGAGGAGAATAGAGCAGTGATCACACATGCGCACTACTGCTCCTATATAGACCCATAGAGGAGAATAGAGCAGTGATCACACATGAGCATTACTGCTCCTATATAGACCCATAGAAGAGAATAGAGCAGTGATCACACATGCGCACTACTGCTCCTATATAGACCCATAGAGGAGAATAGAGCAGTGATCACACATGCACACTACTGCTCCTATAGACCCATAGAGGAGAATAGAGCAGTGATCACACATGCGCACTACTGCTCCTATATAGACCCATAGAGGAGAATAGAGTAGTGATCACACATGCGCACTACTGCTCCTATAGACCCATAGAGGAGAATAGAGCAGTGATCACACATGCACACTACTGCTCCTATATAGACCCATAGAGGAGAATAGAGCAGTGATCACACATGCGCACTACTGCTCCTATATAGACCCATAGAGGAGAATAGAGCAGTGATCACACATGCGCACTACTGCTCCTATATAGACCCATAGAAGAGAATCGAGCAGTGATCACACATGCGCACAACTGCTCCTATATAGACCCATAGAGGAGAACAGAGCAGTGATCACACATGCGCACTACTGCTCCTATAGACCCATAGAGGAGACTAGAGCAGTGATCACACATGCACACTACTGCTCCTATATAGACCCATAGAGGAGAATAGAGCAGTGATCACACATGCGCACTACTGCTCCTATATAGACCCATAGAGGAGAACAGAGCAGCGATCACACATGCGCACTACTGCTCCTATATAAACCCATTAAGGAGAATAGAGCAGTGTTCACACATGTGCACTACTGCTCCTATATAGACCCATAGAGAAGAACAGAGCAGCGATCACACATGCGCACTACTGCTCCTATATAGACCCATAGAGGAGAATGGAGCAGTGATCACACATGCGCACTACTGGTCCTATATAGACCCATAGAGGAGAATAGAGCAGTGTTCACACATGTGCACTACTGCTCCTATATAGACCCATAGAGGAGAATAGAGCAGTGATCACACATGCGCACTACTGCTTGTATATAGACCCATAGAGGAGAATAGAGCAGTGATCACACATGCGCACTACTGTTCCTATATAGACCCATAGAGGAGAATAGAGCAGTGATCACACATGCGCACTACTGCTCCTATATAGACCCATAGAAGAGAATAGAGCAGTGATCACACATGCGCACTACTGCTCCTATATAGACCCATAGAGGAGAATAGAGCAGTGATAACACATGCGCACTACTGCTCCTATATAGACCCATAGAGGAGAATAGAGCAGTGATAACACATGCGCACTACTGCTCCTATATAGACCCATAGAGGAGAATACAGCAGTGATCACACATGCGCACTACTGCTCCTATATAGACCCATAGAGGAGAACAGAGCAGTGATAACACATGCGCACTACTGCTCCTATATAGACCCATAGAGGAGAACAAAGCAGCGATCACACATGTGCACTACTGCTCCTATATAGACCCATAGAGGAGAATAGAGCAGTGATCACACATGCACACTACTGCTCCTATATAGACCCATAGAGGAGAATAGAGCAGTGATCACACATGCGCACTACTGCTCCTATATAGACCCATAGAGGAGAATAGAGCAGTGATAACACATGCGCACAACTGCTCCTATATAGACCCATAGAGGAGAATAGAGCAGTGATAACACATGCGCACTACTGCTCCTATATAGACCCATAGAGGAGAATAGAGCAGTGATCACACATGCGCAATACTGCTCCTATATAGACCCATAGAGGAGAATAGAGCAGTGATCACACATGCGCACAACTGCTCCTATATAGACCCATAGAGAAGAATAGAGCAGTGATAACACATGTGCACAACTGCTCCTATATAGACCCATAGAGGAGAATAGAGCAGTAATCACACATGCGCACTACTGCTCCTATATAGACCCATAGAGGAGAATAGAGCAGTGATCACACATGCGCACAACTGCTCCTATATAGACCCATAGAGGAGAATAGAGCAGTGATCACACATGCGCACAACTGCTCCTATATAGACCCATAGAGGAGAATAGAGCAGTGATCACACATGCGCACAACTGCTCCTATATAGACCCATAGAGGAGAATAGAGCAGTGATCACACATGCGCACTACTGCTCCTATATAGACTCATAGAGGAGAATAGAGCAGTGATCACACATGCACACTACTGCTCCTATATAGACCCATAGAGGAGAATAGAGCAGTGATCACACATGTGCACTACTGCTCCTATATAGACCCATAGAGGAGAATAGAGCAGTGATCACACATGTGCACTACTGCTCCTATATAGACCCATAGAGGAGAATAGAGCAGTGATCACACATGTGCACTACTGCTCCTATATAGACCCATAGAGGAGAATAGAGCAGTGATCACACATGCGCATTACTGCTCCTATATAGACCCATAGAAGAGAATAGAGCAGTGATCACACATGCGCACTACTGCTCCTATATAGACCCATAGAGGAGAATAGAGCAGTGATCACACATGCGCACTACTGCTCCTATAGACCCATAGAGGAGAATAGAGCAGTGATCACACATGCGCACTACTGCTCCTATATAGACCCATAGAGGAGAATAGAGCAGTGATCACACATGCGCACTACTGCTCCTATAGACCCATAGAGGAGAATAGAGCAGTGATCACACATGCTCACTACTGCTCCTATATAGACCCATAGAGGAGAATAGAGCAGTGATCACACATGCGCACTACTGCTCCTATATAGACCCATAGAGGAGAATAGAGCAGTGATCACACATGCGCACTACTGCTCCTATATAGACCCATAGAGGAGAATAGAGCAGTGATCACACATGCGCACTACTGCTCCTATAGACCCATAGAGGAGACTAGAGCAGTGATCACACATGCACACTACTGCTCCTATATAGACCCATAGAGGAGAATAGAGCAGTGATAACACATGTGCACTACTGCTCCTATATAGACCCATAGAGGAGAATAGAGCAGTGATCACACATGCACACTACTGCTCCTATATAGACCCATAGAGGAGAACAGAGCAGCGATCACACATGCGCACTACTGCTCCTATATAAACCCATTAAGGAGAATAGAGCAGTGTTCACACATGTGCACTACTGCTCCTATATAGACCCATAGAGGAGAACAGAGCAGCGATCACACATGCGCACTACTGCTCCTATATAGACCCATAGAGGAGAATAGAGCAGTGATCACACATGCGCACTACTGCTTGTATATAGACCCATAGAGGAGAATAGAGCAGTGATCACACATGTGCACTACTGCTCCTATATAGACCCATAGAGGAGAATAGAGCAGTGATCACACATGCGCACTACTGCTCCTATATAGACCCATAGAGGAGAATAGAGCAGTGATCACACATGCACACTACCGCTCCTATATAGACCCATAGAGGAGAATAGAGCAGTGATCACACATGCGCACTACTGCTCCTATATAGACCCATAGAGGAGAATAGAGCAGTGATAACACATGCGCACTACTGCTCCTATATAGACCCATAGAGGAGAATAGAGCAGTGATCACACATGCGCACAACTGCTCCTATATAGACCCATAGAGGAGAATAGAGCAGTGATCACACATGCGCACAACTGCTCCTATATAGACCCATAAAGAAGAATAGAGCAGTGATCACACATGCGCACAACTGCTCCTATATAGACCCATAGAGGAGAATAGAGCAGTGATCACACATGCGCACTACTGCTCCTATATAGACCCATAGAGGAGAATAGAGCAGTGATCACACATGCACACTACTGCTCCTATAGACCCATAGAGGAGAATAGAGCAGTCATCACACATGCGCACTACTGCTCCTATATAGACCCATAGAGGAGAATAGAGCAGTGATCACACATGCGCACTACTGCTCCTATAGACCCATAGAGGAGAATAGAGCAGTGATCACACATGCACACTACTGCTCCTATATAGACCCATAGAGGAGAATAGAGCAGTGATCACACATGCGCACTACTGCTCCTATATAGACCCATAGAGGAGAATAGAGCAGTGATCACACATGCGCACTACTGCTCCTATATAGACCCATAGAAGAGAATCGAGCAGTGATCACACATGCGCACAACTGCTCCTATATAGACCCATAGAGGAGAACAGAGCAGTGATCACACATGCGCACTACTGCTCCTATAGACCCATAGAGGAGACTAGAGCAGTGATCACACATGCACACTACTGCTCCTATATAGACCCATAGAGGAGAATAGAGCAGTGATCACACATGCGCACTACTGCTCCTATATAGACCCATAGAGGAGAACAGAGCAGCGATCACACATGCGCACTACTGCTCCTATATAAACCCATTAAGGAGAATAGAGCAGTGTTCACACATGTGCACTACTGCTCCTATATAGACCCATAGAGAAGAACAGAGCAGCGATCACACATGCGCACTACTGCTCCTATATAGACCCATAGAGGAGAATGGAGCAGTGATCACACATGCGCACTACTGCTCCTATATAGACCCATAGAGGAGAATAGAGCAGTGTTCACACATGTGCACTACTGCTCCTATATAGACCCATAGAGGAGAATAGAGCAGTGATCACACATGCGCACTACTGCTTGTATATAGACCCATAGAGGAGAATAGAGCAGTGATCACACATGCGCACTACTGTTCCTATATAGACCCATAGAGGAGAATAGAGCAGTGATCACACATGCGCACTACTGCTCCTATATAGACCCATAGAAGAGAATAGAGCAGTGATCACACATGCGCACTACTGCTCCTATATAGACCCATAGAGGAGAATAGAGCAGTGATAACACATGCGCACTACTGCTCCTATATAGACCCATAGAGGAGAATACAGCAGTGATCACACATGCGCACTACTGCTCCTATATAGACCCATAGAGGAGAACAGAGCAGTGATAACACATGCGCACTACTGCTCCTATATAGACCCATAGAAGAGAACAAAGCAGCGATCACACATGTGCACTACTGCTCCTATATAGACCCATAGAGGAGAATAGAGCAGTGATCACACATGCACACTACTGCTCCTATATAGACCCATAGAGGAGAATAGAGCAGTGATCACACATGCGCACTACTGCTCCTATATAGACCCATAGAGGAGAATAGAGCAGTGATAACACATGCGCACAACTGCTCCTATATAGACCCATAGAGGAGAATAGAGCAGTGATAACACATGCGCACTACTGCTCCTATATAGACCCATAGAGGAGAATAGAGCAGTGATCACACATGCACACTACCGCTCCTATATAGACCCATAGAGGAGAATAGAGCAGTGATCACACATGCGCAATACTGCTCCTATATAGACCCATAGAGGAGAATAGAGCAGTGATCACACATGCGCACAACTGCTCCTATATAGACCCATAGAGAAGAATAGAGCAGTGATAACACATGTGCACAACTGCTCCTATATAGACCCATAGAGGAGAATAGAGCAGTGATCACACATGCGCACTACTGCTCCTATATAGACCCATAGAGGAGAATAGAGCAGTGATCACACATGCGCACAACTGCTCCTATATAGACCCATAGAGGAGAATAGAGCAGTGATCACACATGCGCACAACTGCTCCTATATAGACCCATAGAGGAGAATAGAGCAGTGATCACACATGCGCACAACTGCTCCTATATAGACCCATAGAGGAGAATAGAGCAGTGATCACACATGCGCACTACTGCTCCTATATAGACTCATAGAGGAGAATAGAGCAGTGATCACACATGCACACTACTGCTCCTATATAGACCCATAGAGGAGAATAGAGCAGTGATCACACATGTGCACTACTGCTCCTATATAGACCCATAGAGGAGAATAGAGCAGTGATCACACATGTGCACTACTGCTCCTATATAGACCCATAGAGGAGAATAGAGCAGTGATCACACATGTGCACTACTGCTCCTATATAGACCCATAGAGGAGAATAGAGCAGTGATCACACATGCGCATTACTGCTCCTATATAGACCCATAGAAGAGAATAGAGCAGTGATCACACATGCGCACTACTGCTCCTATATAGACCCATAGAGGAGAATAGAGCAGTGATCACACATGCGCACTACTGCTCCTATAGACCCATAGAGGAGAATAGAGCAGTGATCACACATGCGCACTACTGCTCCTATATAGACCCATAGAGGAGAATAGAGCAGTGATCACACATGCGCACTACTGCTCCTATAGACCCATAGAGGAGAATAGAGCAGTGATCACACATGCACACTACTGCTCCTATATAGACCCATAGAGGAGAATAGAGCAGTGATCACACATGCGCACTACTGCTCCTATATAGACCCATAGAGGAGAATAGAGCAGTGATCACACATGCGCACTACTGCTCCTATATAGACCCATAGAGGAGAATAGAGCAGTGATCACACATGCGCACTACTGCTCCTATAGACCCATAGAGGAGACTAGAGCAGTGATCACACATGCACACTACTGCTCCTATATAGACCCATAGAGGAGAATAGAGCAGTGATCACACATGCGCACTACTGCTCCTATATAGACCCATAGAGGAGAATAGAGCAGTGATCACACATGCGCACTACTGCTCCTATATAGACCCATAGAGGAGAACAGAGCAGCGATCACACATGCGCACTACTGCTCCTATATAAACCCATTAAGGAGAATAGAGCAGTGTTCACACATGTGCACTACTGCTCCTATATAGACCCATAGAGGAGAACAGAGCAGCGATCACACATGCGCACTACTGCTCCTATATAGACCCATAGAGGAGAATAGAGCAGTGATCACACATGCGCACTACTGCTCCTATATAGACCCATAGAGGAGAATAGAGCAGTGATCACACATGCGCACAACTGCTCCTATATAGACCCATAAAGAAGAATAGAGCAGTGATCACACATGCGCACAACTGCTCCTATATAGACCCATAGAGGAGAATAGAGCAGTGATCACACATGCGCACTACTGCTCCTATATAGACCCATAGAGGAGAATAGAGCAGTGATCACACATGAGCATTACTGCTCCTATATAGACCCATAGAAGAGAATAGAGCAGTGATCACACATGCGCACTACTGCTCCTATATAGACCCATAGAGGAGAATAGAGCAGTGATCACACATGCACACTACTGCTCCTATAGACCCATAGAGGAGAATAGAGCAGTCATCACACATGCGCACTACTGCTCCTATATAGACCCATAGAGGAGAATAGAGCAGTGATCACACATGCGCACTACTGCTCCTATAGACCCATAGAGGAGAATAGAGCAGTGATCACACATGCACACTACTGCTCCTATATAGACCCATAGAGGAGAATAGAGCAGTGATCACACATGCGCACTACTGCTCCTATATAGACCCATAGAGGAGAATAGAGCAGTGATCACACATGCGCACTACTGCTCCTATATAGACCCATAGAAGAGAATCGAGCAGTGATCACACATGCGCACAACTGCTCCTATATAGACCCATAGAGGAGAACAGAGCAGTGATCACACATGCGCACTACTGCTCCTATAGACCCATAGAGGAGACTAGAGCAGTGATCACACATGCACACTACTGCTCCTATATAGACCCATAGAGGAGAATAGAGCAGTGATCACACATGCGCACTACTGCTCCTATATAGACCCATAGAGGAGAACAGAGCAGCGATCACACATGCGCACTACTGCTCCTATATAAACCCATTAAGGAGAATAGAGCAGTGTTCACACATGTGCACTACTGCTCCTATATAGACCCATAGAGAAGAACAGAGCAGCGATCACACATGCGCACTACTGCTCCTATATAGACCCATAGAGGAGAATGGAGCAGTGATCACACATGCGCACTACTGCTCCTATATAGACCCATAGAGGAGAATAGAGCAGTGTTCACACATGCGCACTACTGCTCCTATATAGACTCATAGAGGAGAATAGAGCAGTGATCACACATGCGCACTACTGCTCCTATATAGACCCATAGAGGAGAACAGAGCAGCGATCACACATGCGCACTACTGCTCCTATATAAACCCATTAAGGAGAATAGAGCAGTGTTCACACATGTGCACTACTGCTCCTATATAGACCCATAGAGAAGAACAGAGCAGCGATCACACATGCGCACTACTGCTCCTATATAGACCCATAGAGGAGAATGGAGCAGTGATCACACATGCACACTACTGCTCCTATATAGACCCATAGAGGAGAATAGAGCAGTGATCACACATGCACACTACTGCTCCTATATAGACCCATAGAGGAGAACAGAGCAGCGATCACACATGCGCACTACTGCTCCTATATAAACCCATTAAGGAGAATAGAGCAGTGTTCACACATGTGCACTACTGCTCCTATATAGACCCATAGAGAAGAACAGAGCAGCGATCACACATGCGCACTACTGCTCCTATATAGACCCATAGAGGAGAATGGAGCAGTGATCACACATGCGCACTACTGCTCCTATATAGACCCATAGAGGAGAATAGAGCAGTGTTCACACATGTGCACTACTGCTCCTATATAGACCCATAGAGGAGAATAGAGCAGTGATCACACATGCGCACTACTGCTTGTATATAGACCCATAGAGGAGAATAGAGCAGTGATCACACATGCGCACTACTGTTCCTATATAGACCCATAGAGGAGAATAGAGCAGTGATCACACATGCGCACTACTGCTCCTATATAGACCCATAGAAGAGAATAGAGCAGTGATCACACATGCGCACTACTGCTCCTATATAGACCCATAGAGGAGAATAGAGCAGTGATAACACATGCGCACTACTGCTCCTATATAGACCCATAGAGGAGAATACAGCAGTGATCACACATGCGCACTACTGCTCCTATATAGACCCATAGAGGAGAACAGAGCAGTGATAACACATGCGCACTACTGCTCCTATATAGACCCATAGAGGAGAACAAAGCAGCGATCACACATGTGCACTACTGCTCCTATATAGACCCATAGAGGAGAATAGAGCAGTGATCACACATGCACACTACTGCTCCTATATAGACCCATAGAGGAGAATAGAGCAGTGATCACACATGCGCACTACTGCTCCTATATAGACCCATAGAGGAGAATAGAGCAGTGATAACACATGCGCACAACTGCTCCTATATAGACCCATAGAGGAGAATAGAGCAGTGATAACACATGCGCACTACTGCTCCTATATAGACCCATAGAGGAGAATAGAGCAGTGATCACACATGCACACTACCGCTCCTATATAGACCCATAGAGGAGAATAGAGCAGTGATCACACATGCGCAATACTGCTCCTATATAGACCCATAGAGGAGAATAGAGCAGTGATCACACATGCGCACAGCTGCTCCTATATAGACCCATAGAGAAGAATAGAGCAGTGATAACACATGTGCACAACTGCTCCTATATAGACCCATAGAGGAGAATAGAGCAGTGATCACACATGCGCACTACTGCTCCTATATAGACCCATAGAGGAGAATAGAGCAGTGATCACACATGCGCACAACTGCTCCTATATAGACCCATAGAGGAGAATAGAGCAGTGATCACACATGCGCACAACTGCTCCTATATAGACCCATAGAGGAGAATAGAGCAGTGATCACACATGCGCACAACTGCTCCTATATAGACCCATAGAGGAGAATAGAGCAGTGATCACACATGCGCACTACTGCTCCTATATAGACTCATAGAGGAGAATAGAGCAGTGATCACACATGCACACTACTGCTCCTATATAGACCCATAGAGGAGAATAGAGCAGTGATCACACATGTGCACTACTGCTCCTATATAGACCCATAGAGGAGAATAGAGCAGTGATCACACATGTGCACTACTGCTCCTATATAGACCCATAGAGGAGAATAGAGCAGTGATCACACATGCACACTACTGCTCCTATATAGACCCATAGAGGAGAATAGAGCAGTGATCACACATGCGCATTACTGCTCCTATATAGACCCATAGAAGAGAATAGAGCAGTGATCACACATGCGCACTACTGCTCCTATATAGACCCATAGAGGAGAATAGAGCAGTGATCACACATGCGCACTACTGCTCCTATAGACCCATAGAGGAGAATAGAGCAGTGATCACACATGCGCACTACTGCTCCTATATAGACCCATAGAGGAGAATAGAGCAGTGATCACACATGCGCACTACTGCTCCTATAGACCCATAGAGGAGAATAGAGCAGTGATCACACATGCACACTACTGCTCCTATATAGACCCATAGAGGAGAATAGAGCAGTGATCACACATGCGCACTACTGCTCCTATATAGACCCATAGAGGAGAATAGAGCAGTGATCACACATGCGCACTACTGCTCCTATATAGACCCATAGAGGAGAATAGAGCAGTGATCACACATGCGCACTACTGCTCCTATAGACCCATAGAGGAGACTAGAGCAGTGATCACACATGCACACTACTGCTCCTATATAGACCCATAGAGGAGAATAGAGCAGTGATCACACATGCGCACTACTGCTCCTATATAGACCCATAGAGGAGAATAGAGCAGTGATCACACATGCGCACTACTGCTCCTATATAGACCCATAGAGGAGAATAGAGCAGTGATCACACATGCGCACTACTGCTCCTATATAAACCCATTAAGGAGAATAGAGCAGTGTTCACACATGTGCACTACTGCTCCTATATAGACCCATAGAGGAGAACAGAGCAGCGATCACACATGCGCACTACTGCTCCTATATAGACCCATAGAGGAGAATAGAGCAGTGATCACACATGCGCACTACTGCTTGTATATAGACCCATAGAGGAGAATAGAGCAGTGATCACACATGCGCACTACTGCTCCTATATAGACCCATAGAGGAGAATAGAGCAGTGATCACACATGCGCACTACTGCTCCTATATAGACCCATAGAGGAGAATAGAGCAGTGATCACACATGCGCACTACTGCTTGTATATAGACCCATAGAGGAGAATAGAGCAGTGATCACACATGCGCACTACTGCTCCTATATAGACCCATAGAGGAGAATAGAGCAGTGTTCACACATGTGCACTACTGCTCCTATATAGACCCATAGAGGAGAATAGAGCAGTGATCACACATGCGCACTACTGCTTGTATATAGACCCATAGAGGAGAATAGAGCAGTGATCACACATGCGCACTACTGCTCCTATATAGACCCATAGAGGAGAATAGAGCAGTGATCACACATGCGCATTACTGCTCCTATATAGACCCATAGAGGAGAATAAAGCAGTAATCACACATGCGCACTACTGCTCCTATATAGACCCATAGAGGAGAATAGAGCAGTGAAAACACATGAGCACTACTGCTTCTATATAGACCCATAGAGGAGAACAGAGCAGTGATCACACATGCGCACTACTGCTCCTATATAGACCCATAGAGGAGAATAGAGCAGTGATCACACATGCGCATTACTGCTCCTATATAGACCCATAGAGGAGAATAAAGCAGTAATCACACATGCGCACTACTGCTCCTATATAGACCCATAGAGGAGAATAAAGCAGTAATCACACATGCGCATTACTGCTCCTATATAGACCCATAGAGGAGAATAGAGCAGTGATCACACATGCGCACTACTGCTCCTATAGACCCATAGAGGAGAACAGAGCAGTGATCACACATGCGCACTACTGCTCCTATATAGACCCATAGAGGAGAATAGAGCAGTGATCACACATGCTCACTACTGTTCCTATATAGACCCATAGAAGAGAATAGAGCAGTCATCACACATGCGCACTACTGCTCCTATAGACCCATAGAAGAGAATAGAGTAGTGATCACACATGTGCACTACCACTCCTATATAGACCCATTGAAGAGAATAGAGAAGTAGTCACATGAGCACTACCTCTCCTATAGACCCATAGAATAGAGGAGTGGATGCACACTGCCGATAACGTAATGTCAAGGGACTGTGAGCACCTCCCCGATCCCTCAAACTAAGGGCGCCCTAGTCCATCCTTGTTCTCTGGATTACTCCTGAAGATGGAGACGCCGGGGTCACATACCTATCTATGCTCCTAACTTAACCCTTATCTGATCCCTCCCCCACACAGGGAGGTGAGGGGCTGAAGTGTATAGGAAAACACTAACCAGACAGACAGGGTTAACAGACATGGATAAAAGAAAACTACAATCAAACAAATAAACTCACAAAACAGAGTGGGAAACAGAGGAGGTATGGGAAGGGAAAACCAAATGTGAGCTGATAAGGAAAAACACACAAACCAACTCCACACAGCAACCTGCAGAAAAACTCTCTAACTGCCAACTACCAACTCCAAACACTGAACTCTCCTTCACCACCAAACCTGGAAGTAGAACTATCACTGGCAACTCCCAAGTGCAAGAGGCGGAGCACATATACGAGAGGGGAGGGGCCAACACTGAACAGCTGAGACAATCCAGGATGGAGAGCTCCAGGAGATCAATTGAACTGATTAACCCTTGCCATGACAGCAAGGAAACCTGCACTGTTTAATAAGATGGTGAACCAGTTCAAATAAGTGCAGGAGCTCAGTGTAACCAGACGCCGCGATCTTCTGGCCCCTCTCTGTCACGGTATCCCTGTGACACTACCACTGCTATAACAACAAACCACTGCTATAGACCCATAGTGGAGAATAGGTCAGTGCTAACACATACACATTACCTCTCCTTTATACTGTAGACCCAAAAAAGAGAATAGAGCAGTGGTCACACATGTGCACTAAAACTGCTACATAGACCAGTGTTCTCATCTACTACAACTTAAAAATGGTAAGTAATTCAAACACAAGGTTTATTAGAAAGTTGCAGAACTTTGGAAATTTTCTTGGGATTTTTTTTTTATGTATTCAATAGCTAACGTCTAGAACTGCAAATGCAGCCAACAGTAGGTGCTACATCCAGCTGTGAATTCTAAGATTATGAACCCCCATATGTGTGGACCACCAGTCAGTGTGACTTCTTGATGGACCATCCAAGTCTTCTTCTTAGTTGTTATTTGGAGACGTTTGAGCAACGCTGCAGTAGACCCCAGAAAACCCCAGTAGACATCTCATTATTTCCAAGTGTCCTTCCTCTTGGAGACGTGTCCTAGTTCCTTCATCTGTAGCAGTTGTCTCCATCATGTCGGTCTCCAAATGTTGCAAAACTACCACTGTTTGGAGACCCCCGATCTAAGGAGACTTTAGTTTGTGTTTTTTCCAGATGCCCCATCCAGCGCTGTTTACACAAGCCCATCTATTAGGACTTCAATTGGCAACGCCAGTCCTGCTTTGTGTAAATAGACCCTCTCCACCATTTACCAATGAGATCAGCGTCGTACCCACTGATGTTTCTTCTGGTCGTCCTTGTTATCTTTCTCTTCCTCTCACACTCGATGATTCTTCTGCTTCCTCACGTGTCCACTTTGCATTCACCGTCCTTATACCTCACCGCCATCTCCTTTTTCATTGCTTTCTGATATTGCCGTGCTCTGCTTGTTGTCCAAAAATTAACCGTGCCTGGCAACTCGGACCGATTGTCACTTCCTGTCACCTCACACATTCATCAAACCCGATTCCTCACATTATTCCTATGTACCAACCACAACCCCCTGCCGAAATATGAATTACTGTTGCTGTTTCATCCCACCATCAATGGAGTGATGTATAGAAACTAGCAGAGAGAATAACAATGGGGACCAATCAGATGCAAGCTTACATTTTGAAACCTTCACTTTTGAAATGAAAGCTGCAATCTCATTGGTTGTTGTTGAGAACTCCTCTATTTTTTCATTCACGACCCCGATTAATTCAGCTTCTCGTGTATCCGCCTTTTCCAAATCATACCGCATGTCCTTGGCGTATGAGTTATAATTGTGATTTTGTGATCTTGCTGTGTTTGCGTTTTGTTTCACACGCACAGTCAGCCCTCCTAAACCTGACATGGACAGAGCATGGAGGACATTGGAGAGCCTCAAGTACAACACAACACACCGGCCTCTGATTTACTGAAAAATTAATGTATGGCGTAAAATATAAAACATGGGAAGCATTAAAACGAAGATCAGACCCCAAAATATCAATTTTTGAGGTGGTTTTCCATAAATGTTATCAAAATTGATCAAAAACACATTATATAATATGTGTAGCAATATGGACCTCAAATTCTAATTGTGGGGTCTACGACTCCATAACAATGGCTTTTATTTGAACTCCCCAAGGATCCATATTGCCACACACAACTAGGCCTCGCTTATCAGCACAGTCCTTATGGTTCATAGCGACCAATCACAGCACAGCTTTCATTTTACTGCAGCTGTTTCATAAATGAAAGGCGAGCTCTGATTGGTTGCTATGGACTGCAAGTACAGTTCTCATAAAAGTGGCGGCCCATAGCAACCAGTCCACATTTAATAAGTCAATACTGTCAAGTGGGAAGAATATATCCTTTGGCCATAGCAACCAATGTCCACGCTCATTTCTCAAGTATAGTTTTTGTTTATAATGGAGGCCAATTTAGTGTTTGACAGGAGAAAGCGCCTTCTAATTTTCTGACAAATTTGACAGAATGTGAGAGCGATGTAAGCAGAGCCTATTGGTTGCTATGGGCAACATGGACACTTTTTCTTTTTCCGATGCCTGGAAGCCATTTTGAGTCCAAATAACGCTTCTTTATACATGTTGTTATGTACTGGCGTAGAAATGGCGATGTACTCCAGCTGGCAGGGGATTCTGGGCTGACTGTCTCATCATGGATGATGCTAATCACGCTCTGTGTTCTCTTGTCTGTTCTTGTTTTTATTTTCATTCAGCAGGAAGGCTCCCGCATCACCTACACGACCCACCATTATCCGACCTGCCGACCCGTCCCTCTTAGATTAAAATATGGAGGCCTGGCCGCCGAACACAGCTTTCTCCCCATCCCTTCTCCCAAAACCCCCCATCTCACCTATTCCAGCATGGTGAAAATGTTATATCCCCCTCGACCACTGGTTCAGTGTCACTATGTATTGTATTGTACAGATGTGTAGTATCGTCCCTTTGCAGCGCCATATTGTGATGTTTAAACACCTGGTTGATATATAGATATATATATATATTTTTTTTTTCTTTCCTTGCTTTTATCCCACCTGCAATGCCACTACACATCCCTCCGCCTGCTTATAGAAATGATCTCATTGTGTCTCCGTTGTACGATTTTTTGTTTTCTTTTGTATTAAAACGATGTCAATCAAATTAGAGTGATATAATTAGTAGCCATTGCTGGTCACAGACAGCGCTCCTCAGTCTTCCCCTACCCCCTTCCCGCCCGCCATTGCTCATATTGACGCCTTTTGTTCACGTTCGGTGTGGTTCTGATGCCCTCTTGTGGTCCAGTTCTGTTCTGCATCCACTTCCTTTGGTTTTGTGAATTTTTCATTTCCATTCAATAAAGAAGAGCGCGGGACGGGGCTGGGAGGGGGTCATTTCTGATCATTTTAATTAAAGGTTATGCAATTAGATGAGTATTATTATTTTTTTTATATATGTCAATTACTTTTTCTTTATTTTGCAGGGTATGATTTTTGAACAGTAGACTGGAGTGCAAAATAATATTTTTAAAGGGGTAGTTCACCTATGGCTCTATAAAGGTCGGGATAGTTTTATATATAAAAAAAATTCTGAATTAGTGCATTTTCCCCTTGTGGGTACAGTCTACCTGTATGGAATATATCCTTAGGAGACCTATATAGGCCACGGTAAACTATCCCTTTAATTCACCTATATAAATCTTGCAATAAATGTCAGCTGGGTTGCTGCTTAAAACCTTCCAACAATAATAGGGAAAAAAAAATAATGTGCATTGAAGCCGTAGTCAGGAGACAGTGTAATAAGGGCTCATTTAATTGGTATAGCACCAGCTAATTTTTTTTTTCTTTGTGAAAATGCCGCTGTTCTCCTGAATCCGACATTGTTTTTCTTTTGTTCCTGTGCCCATGCGTTCCTGAGATATGGCCCCTTCTTCCCTGTATATAAACCAAGTTTTTTTTAACCAAGTGGGCGTGGTCATTGACTGTTCTTTGTGGTAATTTCCTTGAAGACCATGTCCAGTTGGCAAAAAAAATGTAATTTATACACAGAAAAGAGAGGGGCCATATCTCAGGAATAGAAAGGCGTAGGAACAAAAGAAAACCAGCGCCGGATTCAGAAGAACAGCGGTGTTTACGCCGGGAAAGAAATTACATCTATTTATGGCAAGTGACATTTCTTCATGTGCCCTTTACAGAGTAGCATTAGTGCCCCTCTAATGATTAACATGCGTACGTTTTCAAGATGACAGTATACATGTTGTGCTTCTTTGATAACCTGGGCCTGTTATAGCAGGTTGTAGGCCCTGAAGACCAGAGGTATAATGATACTTACTAGTTCTGCTGTTATTAGTCATATTATTACAAAAAAAGGGAAAGCACTAGAATGTTTACAGAGCGCCACCTGCTGGCTGCTGCTAGGTAGAGAACCACATTTACTGGCTTCTAGTCATTGGGACTGCAGAGACTACCCATAGCACTTGCCTGCTATCCCAACATTTCCCATTTGCTGGCCTGTTGGCTTTTGGAAGGAGCATATCCTAGTTGTTATCACTAAGAATTGCAGAGCACTCCTCACATTCTGGCTGCTGATTCTAGGTTATGTAGAGAGCGCCATCTCCTGGCTGCTGATTCTAAAATTTCTAAATATTACCACCTCCAGGAGGCTGATCTTAGTGCTTATAGATAACACCACCATTTGGTTGCTGATCATAGGGACTGTAGAGAGATGACACCTCATGTCTGCTGATACTAGGACGTTTAGAGAGCGCCACCTCCTGTCTGCTGATGCTAGGATGTGTAGATAGCGCCACCTCCTGTCTGCTATTGGGACTTGTAGAGAGCGCCACCTCCTGGCTGCTGATACTAGGACGTGTAGAGAGCACCACCTACTGTCTGCTGATACTAGGACTAGTAGAGAGCGCCACCTCCTGGCTGCTACTACTAAGACTTGTAGAGAGCGCCACTTCCTGTCTGCTGATACTATGACGTGTAGAGAGCGCCACCTCCTGGCTGCTACTACTAAGACTTGTAGAGCGCCACTTCCTGTCTGCTGATACTAGGATGTGTAGATAGCGCCACCTCCTGTCTGCTATTGGGACTTGTAGAGAGCGTCACCTCCTGTCTGCTGATACTAGGACTTGTAGAGAGCGCCACCTCCTGTCTGCTGATACTAGGACTTGTAGAGAGCGTCACCTCCTGTCTGCTGATACTAGGACTTGTAGAGAGCGTCACCTCCTGTCTGCTGATACTAGGACTTGTAGAGAGCGCCACCTCCTGTCTGCTGATACTAGGACTTGTAGAGAGCGCCACCTCCTGGCTGCTACTACTAAGACTTGTAGAGAGCGCCACTTCCTGTCTGCTGATACTAGGACTTGTAGAGAGCGCCACCTCCTGGCTGCTGATACTAGGACTTGTAGAGAGCGCCACCTCCTGGCTGCTACTACTAAGACTTGTAGAGAGCGCCACTTCCTGTCTGCTGATACTAGGACTTGTAGAGAGCGCCACCTCCTGGCTGCTACTACTAAGACTTGTAGAGAGCGCCACTTCATGTCTGCTGATACTAGGACGTGTAGAGAGCGCCACCTCCTGGCTGCTGTATATAAATACACTAAACACCTCCTTTGTTTTCAATACCTGTGACTGACCTTTTTCTTTCCTGCTCTTTCTCCCCTTTTCTCTCCTCCTGGGATCAGAGCCACCCGAGTTAGCCCATCCAGGCCAGAGAGTCCTAAGCCTCACTATGACCTGTAAGCCTCCCTGGGCTTAGCTGTTGCCTGCTTCCTAGCTGTTCTGTCTTGGAGTGTGTGACACTTACCACACTGTCTGTCCTGTTGTACAATGGTCGTGCTACACGCATATCAAACGTGATTATTATGAGCTCATCTTCTGTTCTATTGCTGCACTTATGTCTGTGGTAGTGGCATATCCTGATATAAATATACTATAAATAATTCTAAATATATATATATATATGAGATATTCAAGATACGTAAGCCGGTGTGCTTCCATGTGAATTTCAGTCTTTAGTAGGACATAAATCGTGGGGAAATGATCAGACGTTGGTCAGTTGGCAGCTGGATCTGTTGCTCTGCATGTAAAAGGATCATCCATTTGGGGAAGACGTTCTTGGTGCTGGTGTGTAGCTGTGATACCCGTCAGAGCGTTGAATAAAATATGTTTCTGTAAAAAAAAAAAAGAAAAAGAAAAAGTTTCCTGTCTCGTAATTGAGTTTTGTGTCTTTGTGAAGATCACTGATCGATCGAGGGAGTCGATCGGGTCACTGCTCTATACACCATGTAGTGTCCAGACTTGGGTACTGCAACTTAGCTCCCATTCATTTCATACTGGTAGGATTGCCAGGTATCATACCCCCATCAATCCGATATACATCATCTTAAACAACCCCTTTGAATGCAGTGTCACCAGAAAATTACTTGTTTAAATCAGGTTTTTGCATTACATGAACATTAAAAAAAGACATGTTTTTTTATATCATGATTTTTATTTAAAGAAAAAATTACTAATCTTGCATTTTTTTTTTTACATTGGACACCAAGTTTTCAGCAGTTTCGTTATCACTATAGAGGCAGGATTTCAATTACAGGTAACACCTCTGATAACACAGGATCCACCAATCACAATAGCTGCTGTCACAGCTCACCTGCTCCCCCTCCCTTCAGTGACCTTTGCACACGCTCATTAGATGCTTCAATACAAAAGATAGGGTCTCAATCTGTTCATTGCTGCTAATGTACATGTTAATTTCCTGACCAGTGTAAAAAATTGTAAGTTTTTATTTTTATAAAGATTGTGGAGTTAATTGCCAAAATTGAAAAAAACAACACAAAACCGGTCATATACTGATGATACATTCCCTTTAAGGTCCTCATTCAAGTTAGTGTAAAGTTGAGCTTTTTTGATTTTAGCAGACAGGATGATCATATTGTAAGGGCCTACACTTCCCTAGAAGAATTTTTGGGAGGTAGAAGGGTGGGGCATGTTAAATTTCAATGCCCGATCCCTTTTTTTTTTCCTCAAGGGAGATAAGCCGCCACTTCAGAAATGTGACAGCGGCGTACTCCTCTCTCTCCATTGAGAACACATGGAGCAGGTACATCACCACTCATGGTCTGTGGGATTGCTGGAGAGAGCCGCGTACAGTCTGCAGCGTCCCAGTGATCAGGATGCGATTGCCTGTCCTATGGATGGCGTTTGGAGAACCCATTTAAGTCCAGGATACATGGCAGCTTCTGTCCAGCGACACCAAGCCTTATAGGTAACAGAACTTGCTGTTGTGCGATTTTGGTGTAAAAAACATTCCAAAGTCACAGACACGTTGGAAGAGATCGTCCCATCACACAACCAAAGTCATCGTGTACCCCTAAACTAAAGGGGATGGACAGAGTTACAAAAACATGGCTGCTTTCTTCCCCAAAAAAAAAAAAAATTACACCACACATATCCGCAGGTTAGATGTGGTATTACAGCTCGGAATTGCACCTAAGCTGCAATACCAGACAACCCATGGACAGGGGTGGCGCTGTTCCTGATAGAAAGAAGCCATGTTTTTCTAATGCTAGACAACCCGCTTTCAAAAAAAAAAAAAATTTTCAGCCAAAAAAATCATTGTCTTCCAAGAACGCAGGATGGATCTAGGAGTCCCAATTAGCCAGTTTTGGTGGCACCTGTACACCGTCCTGCCACCAGGCTGGTAACCCGCGGGCCTAGAATTTACACTTAGAGGCCGATGTAATTCTGCATTAGATGGGGTGTGTCGGACTACTCTTATGTAGATTGGACACCCGTCACCTCTTTGCCAGGCCGCCGTGAGAATTTTACAGCATCAAGACTGGCACAAGTGTAGAATTGGCAGCAGTTGAAGAACACAGCGGCAAATCCAAAAGACCCCACACAGTGCCAAGGGTCCGCAACAGAGGTCACATTGTTTTATTGTGGGGAGATCTAGTGGATGGAGACCATGGGAGCCCAAAACCGCTGCTGACTGGCCTTACAAGAAAATGAGGCACAGTTGTCCCTACTCCCCTGCGACCTGCCAGTTATGGGGGTCAGCTTACAGTCCCATCAACCACCTCTCTAGCACCCCCTTCTTTATGGTCTTTTTGACCCAATTTGATATCCAACATCCCCTCTGCCCCTAGAGTGGGGCACAACATGGCCGCCCGTATTCCTGCTGCTGATAGGATGAACATCTTCTGGCCTAATACCTGTCGGGACCACTTTTTCCTCTAGAGACGTCCATCAGAACACTGCATGGTGCGGTTTAGCGTCTTAGTTGGACAAAGAGTCCACTTGGTTCCTCCTCTCCAAGTAGCCATCCGCAGGATGCTATGGCTGCAGTGAGAATCTAAAAATCCTGAGCAGCTCTTCACTTGGTTAAAGCGGTGGTCCGGGAAACTTTTATCCCCATAACACTATAGAGCAGCAGGTTGGATACGGAGTGCTCCAATAAAAAGTTGAGCGCGGCGCACAGCAGACACCGTGGGAATGAATGGAGCGGCAGTCAGGCATGTGCACCATCGCTCCATTCTAAAGGCGATAAGTGCCCCAGCCATCAGACCAGCATCAATCAACAAGTCATCACCGGAAAAAAAAATCCCTATAAGATCATCTGTGAGACAATAAGTGACTAGTCCTCATCTGTTCTCATCCCGGCCACTGGGGAAAAAAAAAATGCCTAGGCTCCCAAATCTATATGAATGGCGGTCTCTCCGGGTTCAAACACTTACTTAGGTTTCTTGACATTTCTCCCACATTCTTGATGCCTGAAAATGGGAACATGGGCCTCAAAATAAAAATGTACTTTTGTCCCCCAATATCGCTTTTATCCACAAGGCGGCGTTCCCGTCTCCTGCAGACATCCAGGTCGCACCGGCAATTCATCCCCTTTGCAATACGTTAAAGACACTAACAATTTGTGTGCCAAGTAAAAAAAAAGAAGTTATGCATTGAACCTTAGCAACCAAATAGACACCATCTTGCCCAATACCGTATACAACCCCTGGCAAAAATTATGGAATCACCAGGCTCGGAGGATGTTCATCCAGTTGTTTAATGTTGTTGAAAAAAAGCAGATCACAGACATGGCACAAAACTAAAGTCATTTCAAATGGCAACTTTAGGGCTTTAAGAAACACTAAAAGAAATCAAGATTAAAAATGTGGTACTCAGTAAGGGTAATTTTTTTCAGACCAAGCAGAGGGAAAAAATTATGGAATCACTCAATTCAGAGGAAAAAATGATGGAATCATGAAAAATAAACACACAAAAGAACACTCCAATACATCACTAGTATTTTGTTGCACCACCTCTGGCTTTAATAACAGCTTGCAGTCTCTGAGGCATGGACTTAATGAGTGACAAACAGTACTCTTCATCAATCTGCCTCCAACTTTCCCTGATTGCTGTTGCCAGATCAGCTTTGCAGGTTGGAGCCTTGTCATGGACCATTTTCTTTAACTTCCACCAAAGATTTTCAATTGGATTGAGATCCGGACTATTTGCAGGCCATGACATTGACCTTATGTGTCTTCTTTCAAGGAATGTTTTCACAGTTTTTGCTCTATGGCAGGATGCATTATCATCTTGAAAAATGATGTCATCATCCCCAAACATCCTTTCAATTGATAGGATAAGAAAACTGTAAAAAGTATCAATGTAAACTTGGGCATTTATTGAAGATGTAATGACAGCCATCTCCCCAGTGCCTTTACCTGACATGCAGCCCCATATCATCAATGACTGTGGACATTTGCATGTTCTCTTCATGCAGTCATCTTTATAAATCTCATTGGAACGGCACCAAACAAAAGTTCCAGCATCATCACCTTGCCCAATGCAGATTCGCGATTCATCACTGAATATGACTTTCATCCAGTCATCCACAGTCCACGATTGCTTTTCCTTAGCCCATTGTAACCTTGTTTTTTTCTGTTTAGGTGTTAATGATGGCTTATGTTTAGCTTTTCTGGATGTAAATCCCATTTCCTTTAGGCGGTTTCTTACAGTTCGGTCACAGACATTGACTCCAGTTTCTTCCCATTCGTTTTGTTGTGCATTTCCTGTTTTGGAGACATATTGCTTTAAGTTTCTGGTCTTGACGCTTTGATGTCTTCCTTGGTCTACCAGTATGTTTGCCTTTAACAACCTTCCCATGTTGTTTGTATTTGGTCCAGATTTTAGACACAGCTGACTGTGAACAACCAACATCTTTTACAACATTGCGTGATGATTTACCTTCTTTTAAGAGTTTGATAATCCTCTTTTTTGCTTCAATTGACATCTCTCGTGTTGGAGCCATGATTCATGTCAGTCCACTTGGTGCAACAGCTCTCCAAGGTGTGATCACTCCTTTTTAGATGCAGACTAATGAGCAGATCTAATTTGATGCAGGTGCTAGTTTTGGAAATGAAAATTTACAGGGTGATTCCATAATTTTTTTCCTCAGAATTGAGTGATTCCATAATTTTTTCCCTCTGCTTGGTCTGAAAAAAAAAATTACCCTTACTGAGTACCACATTTTTAATCTTGATTTCTTTTAGTGTTTCTTAAAGCCATAAAGTTGCCATTTGAAATGACTTTAGTTTTGTGCCATGTCTGCGATCTGCTTTTTTTCAACAACATTAAACAACTGAATGAACATCCTCCGAGCCCGGTGATTCCATAATTTTTGCCAGGGGTTGTAGCAATCTGGCACATTTTGTTTGGGATTGCTCAGGGAGTGTTGTACAGACATTCTTAAAGAGACAGGAACACGGTTTAATCTGCTGAACACGTTTATTCAGAAAGAAAACATTTTATTTCCAACAAGATGAAATCATTTCAGCAACAGAATGGAAAGTGTAGCCCCCTGACCTGTGACGTATCACCCAATAAATTATAATAATCCCCCCCCCCCCCATATTAATAAATCTCCAATCAAGAGGACAGACCAGCTTCTATAGAAGCTCCATCATAATATAGTACAAGATACCTGCAGCGAAAATGCTGCGGAGGTCCAGCGTCTGATCCAGGAATATACAAAATGTTACACTCATACATTATGTACAGGAACCGCTTCCATGTTCAAGTCAGGAAGAGATGTAGGAATTTCTACCGTGCCCGCTCTCACCCACCTACCCGGGTTACTTGTGCACATCTCACCCACCAGGGACAGAAGAATGATACCCCAAGGCTCCTTCTCCTGTGTCGTTAACAAGATATGGCCGCCTCCAGCAGCACATAATGAAGAAATACTGTAAACCTCATGGCCCGAGTCTCATCACAGTCATATAGGGAGTGGTGGGATATATGATCATCATAGCACGGACAGGAAAAGTGCTCAAAAAGAATATAAAAGGTTGTAAAAAAAAAACAAAACACAAACTAATATGCAAGAAAGCCAAATGTAGTAAGAGTGATACCAAGCAAATCAGTTCACCAAGATGCACTGCGCTCCACAGGGGGATGTGCTCTTGTAGTAAACTGTATGCTTGGCTCAGTCACTACATGACCGCATACAGTGGGGGGCACACCTATACCAAGTTCTCCACCAAAACTAGTTTCCGAAAATCTGATTAATAATGCAGAAGGAGATGGAGAGTTGAGGAAGGGCAGGAGTAACTTTGGCCAATCTGATCCTCCTTTTCTGCCCAATATCAAACCAGTCTTGTCATGAGAGACAGACGGGAGGCAAAAGATAGGAAAAATCTGATTAATAATGCAGGCCTGAGATGGGAAGCTGAGTAATGACAGGAGCAACTGCAGTCAATCTGCCGCCTCCTCTACTGTCAGCCCGGTACCAATCCAGCATGGTGATCAGAAACAGCCTCGATGCCAGGAGGAGAAACATCTGATTAATAATGCAGACTGAGATGAGGAATTAGGGAATGGCAGGAGTAACTTGTGGTCAACCTGTTTTCCCATTCTCTGCTGTCATGTCAGTGCCAATCCAGCTTTGTCGTGAGAGGAAGGAGGGTTGAGAAAAATCTGATTAATAATGCAGGCTGAGAGATGGAATTAGGAAGCGGCAGCCATTCCTGCGGGCTATCTGCCTCCTCCAGGATCAGAACAACCTGATAAATAATGCTGCACGAGATACCCATTAGACTGCCCACAGTTACACCTGCCACTGCCTGTTTCCCCTGCTCAGCTTACTTAGTGGGCTGACCGCAGAGAAGGGGGGAGAGAGTGGGCTGACCGCAGAGAAGGGGGGAGAGAGTGGGCTGACCGCAGAGAAGGGGGGGAGAGAGTGGGCTGACCGCAGAGAAGGGGGGGAGAGAGTGGGCTGACCGCAGAGAAGGGAGGGGGGGGAGGGAGGGAGAGTGGGCTGACCGCAGAGAAGGGGGGGGAGAGAGTGGGCTGACCGCAGAGAAGGGGGGGAGAGAGTGGGCTGACCGCAGAGAAGGGAGGGGGGGGGAGGGAGGGAGAGTGGGCTGACCGCAGAGAAGGGGGGGGGGGGAGGGAGGGAGAGTGGGCTGACCGCAGAGAAGGGGGGGGGGGTCGAGAGTGGGCTGACCGCAGAGAAGGGGGGGGGGGTCGAGAGTGGGCTGACCGCAGAGAAGGGGGGGGCAGAGTGGGCTGACCGCAGAGAAGGGGGGGAGGGAGGGTCGAGAGTGGGCTGATTGCAGAGGGGGGGGGGGGTCGAGAGTGGGCTGACCGCAGAGAAGGGGGGGGGGGAGGGAGAGTGGGCTGACCGCAGAGAAGGGAGGGAGAGTGGGCTGACCGCAAAGAAGGGGGGGGCAGAGTGGGCTGACCGCAGAGAAGGGAGGGGGGGGGGGGGGGGAAGAGTGGGCTGACCGCAGAGAAGGGGGGAGAGAGTGGGCTGACCGCAGAGAAGGGAGGGGGGGAGGGAGAGTGGGCTGACCGCAGAGAAGGGGGGGGTCGAGAGTGGGCTGACCGCAGAGAAGGGGGGGCAGAGTGGGCTGACCGCAGAGAAGGGGGGGGCAGAGTGGGCTGACCGCAAAGAAGGGGGGGGCAGAGTGGGCTGACCGCAGAGAAGGGAGGGGGGGGGGGTCGAGAGTGGGCTGATTGCAGAGGGGGGGGGGGGTCGAGAGTGGGCTGACCGCAGAGAAGGGGGGGGGGGGGAGGGAGAGTGGGCTGACCGCAGAGAAGGGAGGGGGGGTCGAGAGTGGGCTGATTGCAGAGGGGGGGTGGTCGAGAGTGGGCTGACCGCAGAGAAGGTTCTTGAGCTCAAGGCCAAATTGAGAGCTCACCATATTAATCAGATTTTTTTTTATTTTTTTATATATTTTTAAATAAAATCGGAGGTTGAGGATGAAAACCTAACAGTTGGACACGTCCAATAACAAACCACATATTTTGCAATGGTGTGAGCCTAATCTGAAAAAAAAAAACCCTTCTCAGCAGTAACTTCAAAAGAATTAATTCAGGTGTTAAAAATTAAACCCCATGAGGAAAACCTACGTCGTGTCTTTACTTTCATATATCATGTTATGTAACTGGGGTCTGTGTTAAAACACTTATCTAAAACCTCCTCCAGAAACCTGGTCTACAGCATGGCCGCCACAGGTGAACGGTGCGCACCGCCGAGGGAGAACACTACATGGACCCCAAAAGGGTCACATTTTTGGAGAAGTCTGCACTGCCTTTCCACATGGTCTTCCAATACCTTCTTGCAGCCAGCCTCTAACATGCACAAGATGAGCCCGTATTACCGCCACGTCGTCCGGTTCCCTCCTTCATTCTTGAGCATGTCATGTCTACTTCACATAAAACATTAGCGTTAGGGCGGTTTATAAAAAGAAAACCAAAAAACGAGAGGCAGCGGTATATTGTTGGCAAAGATTAAGCTACCTAACCCCAATGAGCTTTAAGAAAACAAAGCAGTGTGTAGTAATCTACTAGCCCATCTAAATGCCCTCGGGGTCAATTTCCTTGGGCAATGCCGTTTGGAATAGAGAATATACCCTCTGCTCCTCCATCATTGCAGGTGCAAACCTTTACCCTCCTTAATGCCAGAGCTCAGGTGAGGGAAGACATTGTCCTGGCCCATTACAATCCCCAGCAGCTAAAGACCCGACCATCCCATCCCCAAGTGACCGCATCTCCTGTGCGTGTGGAGACCGTGAGTCACAGTCCAGAGAGAAGGAATGGAGGTGGTGGCTTGGATTGGAGGGACTGTCTAATCTCAGACGACCATAATCCGGACCTCATCATTTTCATCCACGCGGTAGAAGAACGGGATGCAGGGATTCTGGAGTAAAGAGCTGGGACGTTCTTGGGGGTTCTGGATCTCACGTAGGAGTTGCATAATCTGCTTGGCTGTAGGGTCTTCTGAATTTGATCCTTCTTGAGCAGAAGACAATGGAGAAACCCTCTGCTCCTTCTCTTCTGCATCCTCTAATAAACTGACTTCCTCAAGTGCTGGAAGGAGAAGATGGGTCATTATAAATCAGATGTGCTAATACTAGGAATATGTTAATCATCATTAAAGGGGCATTGACCCTGGGAGTGAAAGGGGCGCTTATGTTCACGTGAATGAGAGTGGTAGTGACGATCACAGCCGCCTGTAGGAGTCAGCTGTTGTGCACCTATGTAAGTGATGGAGAGAAGGTGGCACTCACTCGACTGCCATGGCCCCCCGTCATTGTGATGATTGATGAGGGTCCCAAATCTCAGAACCACTCAGAGTTTTATTGCCTATTCTAAAAAAGTCCTGGAGAACCCCTTTAAGAGAGATATTGAACACACAGAAAGTTATCACCTATCAACTTGCTAATTAGTAGGGGTCGTACTAATCCGAAGTATGAGGCTATGAAACGCGCCACCAATGCATCATCAACTATAGGACTAACGCAGAAAGATGAGCAATATACTTGGCTTTCACTTTCAGTCCCATAAATAAATAATGATTGCTACAGGCCCTTTCACAGGCCCATTTTTGCGATCAGTGGAAACCTATGCTGCATCTTTTGATGCCAGCAGCAACCCAAGCAGCTTGGGTTATTTAAGCTGTGTAATAATAGGGCATGAGCTGCAGCCGCATAGCTTACCTTCCCCAGTAGTCGTATCCACCTCCATTGGTCTGTCTGCACTTTGTGCCAGCTCTCCCGGCTCCTTGGAGCCCCTCGTAACCTCCACATACTTCTTGTACCATTCATTCCTCTCGGCCACCAGTCTCATCACCAAGACCTGCAGCTCCAACAACTTGGCCTGGATGCAGAGAAGACAAACCATTACTACGACTCTGCTTACAATCATGGCTTCTCATTGAACCTGACACTTGGGTTCACCAACCTTCATCTCTTCCTTATCCTGGGCCAGCCGACTGATGTACTCCTCCTTTTCTGTATGTCGCTGTTTTAGGATGGCTCTCTGACTCTGATAAAGTGCAATGTATTCCCCTAAAATCAGAAGTGAGAAGACATTCAATCAACGCCTTATAGAAGCAATAGCCCCCCATCTGTAGTATTCAGTAAGATTTGGAAAGCCTTCCTCAAACTGCTTTCAAATTAAATGTGGGATTTGCAATTCAGGAGCAGTATGAAAATTGCTTAATTATGCTAAAATGGTTATATAATAAACTAGAAGCATAATGCACCACTCAAAAGTCCTTTTCAGACGGATGCCAGGCATTGTATACAGGTGTAGGCATTGAGTCCATGATGGGAAACCACTGACCTATAGTATCAGTTTCCCCTGAAAGCTGGATACACCGATGTTCCAATTCTTCCACCCGATCCTTCAATTCCACCCTCTCCTGCATCAAGTCAGTGAAGCGGAACTACCAAAGAATAGAAAAATTAATAGGAATCATCACAGAATTAAGAAGGTTTGTGTGTGTGTGTGTGTGTGGGGGGGGGGGGTTGTCCAGGACTTGGATATGGAGGATTTATTGTTACAATAGGTCATCAAAATCAGATAGATGGGGGTCCGACACCAGGCACCCCCTCCGATCAGCGGTTAACAGTTCCCATAATAACCACACAGGATATTTAGCGTATAGTGACAGAACATCACAGCTCCATACACGGTGTTGTGGATATTCTCAGCCGCTTCAATGGTAGATGAGCCGCAGTGTCAGAGAGCAGCATATACACAGCGTACAGAGCGGTGGTGTTCCAGCTCATGCACCCCCGGCCGCTGCGAGAGCTACATGCAGCTGATCAATGGGGGAAGTGTCTGTTAATAACTTCATACTGATTACCTATTCTAAGAATAAGGCATCAATAGCCAAACCCTGGACAATCCCTTTAACAAGAGCCAAAAAAACCCTATGAGGCAATGTGCACAGAGTCTTTGGAGCAGAAACTGAGTTTTTAGGATTTGGAAAGTTTTTGCTCCAAAGCCTCCTAAAAAATGGTGCACATAACCTGAAGAGTGAAAAAAAACAACAAAAAAAAAAAAAAAAACTACCTGCAGTTTCTCCATTGCACTCTGCAAAGCATCATAGACCTCCCTTGGGACACTCTCCATACAGAGTTCTGCCGGTAAGACACAGAAAACCTGAGTAAGTACTAGTATATAGAGACATTAGTGACAGTGGGGTGCATACAGGGATAATACCCACATCTGTCACCATATACACAACCTCAAGTCGTAAAAGTTGTGGAATGATGGAAATCGCAGGACGGGCGGGCAGGTTATGGTTCTGCCAGTGATGGAAACATTTTAAAAACATCTGGATATATTCAGTCTGGCGTATGAGCCACATGCAGGAATCCCCGCACTTTCAGCGGTAGCTGCTATCAGTGAGGTTATTAGTGGTCGTCTGAGGATTATTCTACCGCGGGGATTACAAAGGAGCTGCCAGCAGCAGATCTTGATGATTTGCCCAAGTGCATTCAGAGGCGCAACCTCCCTCAGACGACCATTAGTAACCTCAGTGATAGCTGCTGTAAGTGCGGGGATTTCTGCACATGGCACTCAAGCTACAGAGATTTTGAAAATTTTGTTTCCATTTTTACATCATTTGCTGATCAGTAACTTGTCTCAGTCCTGTGATTTCTATCATTCCTCGACTTTTCCTGCAATTTCAATGTTGAGGAGCGTATTTAGAAATTCCACCCAATCAGAGATCAAAGCTGAATGTACCCCGGCACATTTTCCGGTAGGAGTCAGGAATATCAGGAGCCTGTGATATGACACATATTACCCTTTACCTGCGGAGTGATGTGGAGGATCAGACATGTGCTGCTGCCGGAGCTCAGATATTTGCTGCAGGAGCTGCTTACAATTCCTCTTTTGCTCCGTCAGCTGCCGCTCCACTTCATCCCGCTCTCCGTGCAACTTGGAGAGGGCGGAAGACAGGAATGCCATCTGCAGAAGAAGAAGCATGGCAGACTGAGGAGGAGACCCATCTATGGCTGGTGATTAATGCTGGTGATCAGACCACTAATGGACGGAGAGCTATAGCCAAAGGAGAGGGACAGACCACAAAACTGTGGAAGGGGCGACTCACCATTTCTTCTCGACTCTCAAAATCCTCTGGAATAACAAGTGATGATTTAGGGATTTCATCTTCGTAGACTTTGCTCTCCACACCGTCCCCTGAGGAGCACAGATATATGGTCAGGTGCTTATGTGGCATCACAGATCGGGGCAATACAAATACACAGCTCTGGGTATTACCTTCCATGCGGCTCAGAGCTCTGCTTTCTGGCTCGCTGCGAATCTGAATCATCTGCGCTTTCAGCTCTTGATTTTCTTTGGTAAGAAGCTCCAGATTTTCCTGGAATAAAAGAGGGCAGGTCAACTTTTCCTGTTTTAATAACTACTTCTAATCCCCCTTCCCCAATAATTTTTTTTCTTTTTAAAGAAAAAAATAAAAATTCAGGGGTCTTTTTGTCTTCGAACTCTGTGGTTTGTAGTTTTGCTGCCCCTGGTAGCAGCAGCGTACACCCATGGTCTCCTGTGTCCCCCAATGAAGAGACTGAGAAAGTATGAATACACTAACAAAAATAGGTAAAAGGAGTCCGCACAATGTGTGAGTGTGTGAGTGTGTGTGTGTGTGTGTGTGTGTGTGTGTGTGTGTGTGTGTGTGTGTGTGTGTGTGTGTGTGTGTGTGTGTGTGTGTGTGTGTGTAGGGATACATCTTATTCAGAAGAAGGGACCGTAACAGCAATTTGTCCATGGCCAGGAGGAATAGCATGGCGCTAGCATAATGCAAGCTCACAGAAAAGATTCTTCACACTTGTTATATAGGAAAATCAAGTATTTACTGATACAGACGTCAGGAAGCATAACAAGTGGAAAGGGAGCAGTAATGTAAATGCAAGTTATCACTTATTCACAGGACAGGTGATAACTGGGGGTCCCACCGATAACAACCATCACCGGCAGTCCCCTAGACTATGATACAAACGGGCCATTTAATTGTGGCACCCCTAAGCACCGCCCTAATGGCCCCCTATATACTCTAGATAGAAGCCAATTATCTATTGTGTATGGGGGCCTCCTAATTTTGGTGAAGGTCCCTTTGATCAGCAAGTAATCACTGATCCGGAGTATAAGTAGTAACGTGCATTTATACTAAAACCCCATTGTGAGCCATCTTGAAGGGACCCCTGATCATATCAAGGCCCCGGTGAGTAGATTTTCTCACCCGGCTTTGCTTCAGCTCCTTCAGGTGCATTTCTGCGCTGACTTTGCCCTGCACCTCGTCGTGCTGCAGCCGGTCCATGAGTTGGGCCTGCAGCAGGTACTGCCTCTGGAACTCCTCTCTCTCGATGGACACCTGCTGGTACGCGGCGACATATTGCTGGAGATGAGCAGAAACCTCGTCCCGCTGGGTTTGCAGTAGTTGCACGTCCTGTTCCTTTGTTGCGAGCTTAAAAAAACAGGTCGGTGATGCGGTCCTGAAAACACCGGCGGACAGGCGAGTAAACCCCCAACCATAGGCTCACCTGCTCCTTAAAGTCTCCGATGCTCTCCTGTAGCTGACCCAGCTTCTTGGCCAGCTCCTTCTTCACATGCTGCTCGCTCTGCAGACCGGTTGTGAGCTCCAGGTTTTCATTCGTCTGCAGGACGATCGGTAAATAAAGTAAACCCACGCCGTTTGCATCGTGGCCCTATAGGTCTGGAGTTACTTATGTCACATACCAGTTTGACAAACCCGTTCTGCAGCTCAGCGAGGTGCTCCTTCAGCTGCCGGTTCTGGGTCAGTGCCCGACTGATGGTGGCCTTGTCGCTCTGCATGTTTTCCAGGATCTGCTGCTTGTCTACATTATCCTCGCTCTGCCGCTGCAGGGTCTTCTCCAGGTCCAGGATCCGCTCCTCCTGCTCCTGGTTCAGGCGGCTCAGCTGGCTGTTGTCCTGCACTTGGCCCTGGTACCTGGACTGCAGCTCAAGGAACTCTCCATGCAGCTTGTCCACCTCCTGCCGCAGCGCCACCTCGGCTTCTGAAGGGCCTTGAGGTGCCGACGGCACAGAGTCCGCCGCCTCCACTGCTGTACAACAGAAGGATTCAGATGTAGAGTGAGGAGGAAACAGCCGAGAACATCTGATAACACTTTAAAGTATATGGTCACCCTTTAAACCCCATTTATGGTTTACATATAGAATAAAAGTATATTTTTATGTAGGTTATTATATTCCAGAGCTGAATTCACAATTGTGTAGACTTCTAAGCTGAAATCTCCTAGCATTGATTGCTGGCTGAAAAAAAAATGTAATGTATGTACACCATGACTCCAGCAAAATAGTGAGTGCAGCTCTGGAGTATAATACAGGATGTAACTCAGGATCAGTAATGTATGTACACAGTGACTCCATCAGAATAGTGAGTGCAGCTCTGGATTATTATACAGGTTCACTATAAGTGTTTAGAAATTATTCACCCTTTTAGCACATGTACAGTGTTGCTCAAAACAGGAGAAAACAGTGTTAAATCTTTACATACCAGATGCCAAAAGTAGCTCTGTCACTCTGGTCTCCAACTGTTCAACCAGTAGCCGGGCGCTCTCTTTTTCCTGGCCAAGTGTCTGAAGCTAAAAGAGTAAAGATCACCGGTATTACATATTTGCTTGTAAAGCAATGGAGACATCATATTGGCATTTTTTCAGTTGTGAGTAAACCCACTTGCTCAGACAACTGATGGACTCTTTCTTGCCAAATTGCCCCTTCTTCCTTCAGTTTCTCCACATATTGGTCCCGTTCAGCTCTCAGTTGCTGCAGAGAATCAGACACCTACAGCATGGAACAGAAATCAGCATTCATATGAATGATCTATGGTCTGTGTTACATGGCGGAGAAGGGGAAATAGGAAATGACCTGTGTCAGCTGAGTGCCCAGCAGGTCTCGCTCCTCGATGACCATCCGTAGCTGCTGGTTGGCATCAGGAGCTCCGGTCCGATTGGAAAACTACAGAAGGAAGAGAAAATAAAAAAAAAAGAAAAAAAAATCTATGAGGAATGCCAACTTATGTTGCAAAAGTAAAAATCGCACAAACCACGGGTTCACAAACTTTTATAGCACAGGGTTCTCAGTCCTACCTGCTGTATCATAAGTTCAGCCATTTCCAGTTTCTTATGCAGGTCCCCAAGCTCCAATCTCATGGCGGCGTTCTCGGACAAAAGTGCGTTCAGTTTCTCCGACATTTCTGAGTTTTGCTGCTTCAGCTCATCGCTGCTCTTACTGCAAAGAGGAAAGACACAGAGTGTGACCCGTGGGGTAGGGGGTCTGAAACCACCATTAACATGCCACCACAAAGCCAAAACCCACCTGTTCTTTAGGGTTTCAAGACGTAGACTGTCCCGCTCCTTCTCGAGTTCATTATTGAGCTGGAAAAGGAAGTCAAGTGTCTCAGCTGGTCAGTAATAGGATTATTAAAGCTTATAACGGGTAGAAAATGTGCCAGATTTATCATGGTGGCACACACGGTGTGATAGATTCGGAACTTGTTTTATCCTGTACACCACCTCTTGATCAACCCATTTTTAAAACCAATATTTTATGGCAAAACTTTGTGCATGTAGGCCACAATCTTTTTATCCAATTCCTGACTGTATTAAAAATACATAATGTCTAAAACACGTAATAAACCCCAAATTCAGGTGCATGTAGTAACCCTCTTCTATGGGGTTCCTTCTCCTATAATTTGTGCCAGGAGGAGTCTAAAGCTACGTTCGTACATCATGGCAGCGTGGTGTTTGTTGCAATCACGGTAGGTCTGCAATATTTTGTGATTTTTTTTTTTTTTTTTGCAAAAATGGCGGCAAAACCATTTGTTTTTGTGGTAATCAGAGCTAAAAATCCCCCAAAACAATCAAATGCAAAACCATAGATAATATCAGGGGTGCCAGCGTGTTTTCCCATCCATACATCAGGTTCATGCCCCACATAATCAAGAGATAAAGAGTCAAAGACTTAGTTGTGCATTATTTGTGGTCAAGTCGGCAACAAGTGCAGAGAAATATTGCACGAGTTGCTGACGGTGTGGTGGTGCTGTCACTAAGAGGCATTTGATCTTTAAGAAGAATTTGTGCGGGGAGCAAAATAAATCCATATTTACCTCCCTACTGGCCTCTCTCAGGCCGGTGTCCCCCGCCGGTCCTCTGACAACGTGGTGTGACTGCTGCAGCTCATCAGTGTCAGGAGACCAGAAGGGGACACCGGGCTAAGCATGAAGACAGCCCAGGAGGTAATAATAATTTTTCTTAGATTACCCAGTTGTGGACAACCCCTTTAACACTTTGTCGATTCCACTAAGAAGTCGATCAGCACGGGATTTTGTAAAATGATAATGAATGCATCTTACCTTTTCCAGCTGCTTCTGCTGAGCAGAGATGGAAGATAAGGTGCGCTCCAGCTCGGTTACTCTCTGTCGGGTCGACTGTAAGCGCATGATAAGATCCTCCGCTTCCGCTGCAGGAAGAACAAAAGAAAAAAAATCTCACTGCACATTGCAAACTTTTTATCTCCTCTACTGAGACCCTGTGGTATATGAAATGCCATTAGTTAATAGATAAACATGGCAGCTGTACCCATATTCCTACACACATGTACTGGGGAGATAGCAATCATTAGAACAGACTGGAGCCACGGACTAATCTATAGAAATCTGGTGCTGGGTCGTCTCTCTCGTACAGAGCATTACATACAATACGCGGGTGTGAGAAGACGTACCTCCTTTCTGACGTGCTGCCTGCTGGGTGAATGACAGGGCGGTCTGTAATTCAGATTTTTCCGATACCAATATCCCAATTGTCTGAATGTGAACCTATAAAGCAATGGAGTTCTATCAGCCTATGCTATAGAAACCCCTACAGGAGAGATGAGGTATTACACAATTCTTATTCAAATCATAGAGGTCTGGGTTCCCCAAGGCACATCCCCCTTTACAAGACTGATGGTGATGGGCAAACACGACGACAATGACTTTCTCCAGAGCATCTTACCTGTAGCTGTTCTCTGAGGGAACCTTGCTCCTTGGAAAATTTCTGTTCAAAGTCTTTCCGCTCCTGGGGAGAAATCAAGAGGCAAAAGTCAGACGATCTACAAACCTTCACTGTGGTCATTGGGGTCTATGATGAAGAGCTTTACCTTATCAAGCTGATCCATGACGTTCTGGTTCTGCTGTTTCTATTACAAAAGAGAAATCAAATATAAAAAATAAAATAAAATGACATCCCATTTTGACACTTGGAAATTCAGAAGATTTGCTCTGTCTGTGAGGTGCTCTCCACTCACTTTTGCGGGTTTCAAAGATTGGCCCGCACGCTTGGGAGATGGGTATAACCCAATAAAAGGGTTTTCCCGATCATTAAAAGAGAAGTGTTGCCACAGCTCCACTGCAATTTAGTATTTCAGAACTCCCATGATACGCGAGTCAGCGGCTATCATTTAATCGTGAGAATAGCTATCAAGGCTGTGATTCAGATGAATACTGAACAATTCCTACCAGATTCCTCACTATATGAACGTATGACAATCAGTCTGAGGATCTGCCATAAGTAAATGTTGGGGGCAAGTCCCACCCATCATGAGGAAAGGGACCCCGAGACGCCTGTAGGAGGATTGTGTGTGGCCCCTGCTCCAATAAAATAAAAAACGTGGATTCTGGGTTTAGAACATAAAGCGATTCCCTAAATGGTTAAATGCAGAAAGCAACACATAGCATAGAGGTAAATGAGAAGTGAGATGCTGCAGGTGAGTGAGCAACAGCCAAATGGCAAGACCACGGCGTAGTAGATTTAGCATGCACAGCGCCCCCGACAGAGGGTCCACAAGACGTGCGGTTACACCGAGCGCAGCGTGCGCCTCTTACCAGCTCCTCCAGCTTTGTACTGAGCTGCTTGTTTGTTACGTTACTGGAGTCCAAGGCAGCAGCCAAATCCTGGTAACGAGACTACGGCGCATGCATTCAGGAGAAGGGGCGAGAGAGGCGGCCGGAAGAAGAGTCATAGAAAAAAGGAGACATCCAGGTATTAATGACAACTGCTATCAAATAATGAGACATATCCTGAGTGTCGCATATCAGTATCACATCCGGCCTCAATTCTACTGAGTGATATCATGTACTCATCTACATTGAATAACAAGGTCCAAAAGGGGTATTCCCAATACTAGTAATTAATGGCCCAGGATTTGCCAGGAAATAGGGGGTCTAATAGAGCGCACTTCTTCAGTGCTGGAGACTGCAGCCAGCCTCGTTCCCTTAACGGGAGCCATGCTGTTCTGGTCATCTGGGAATAACCCTGTGCAGTGAAAAAAAATAAGGGTACAAAGCACTGCGGCCCCTCCATTCTCAGGATCAGTGTAGGGGGATAACCCAACAACACACCGCACTGTAACACATGGAGGCTTACAAGCACGGCTGGGCATCTATATCAATAAGTGTAAAGTCATAAGTAACCCTAGGTCCACTCAATCAATTTTTCTCCCCCAGGTTTTCACTCACCTCCACTTCTGGGCTTGTGGACGAAATTATGTTTTCCCCGTTTACATAAGAGTTACTCTTAAATGAGAAGAAGGTCATGATATTAATTGCAATTAGATCATAAACTAAAAAAAAAACAAAAAACTTTCGCCCTAAATCTCCAATAATGGAACACTTGTGTCCCCATACTTCCCTGACATGCACCCTGCCCTTCTAAGTCCTTAGCAGTGCCTTTGTATTCTCCATGCCACAACTTGCCGCTTCCTCCGACTTCACCTCGCTGCAACCCAAGAGCCAGGAGGGGTGGACAAATACGGGAAACCAGCAAAGCACCACAACGAACAGCGGGCCCCCTCTGCGCGGCCGCCAACACCGGGCCCCCTCTGCGCGGCCGCCAACACCGGGCCCCCTCGCCATACATCTCCTTTACACTTAAAGTGTATCTGAGAAATGGGTATTGACACCTACCTGTGACACCAAGCCATTCAGCTGTTCAGACAGCTGCCGGAGACTGTCTGTGGAGGAGACGAATCTACAAAACAGATTAACACAGGTTATAAGCTGAATTTACGGCACTGCTCGCTGGGTTAGTGGCGGAGTTGGCCATTACACTAGATATATAAACATCTACAGGGTTGAGTGTCTCCTGCCCTTCTCCACAATGGCAGTGCAGAGCGTTTGTTGCCTGCTGTTAACGGATCTGTTTTGTGAAACTGCAAAATGTTGCTCTATTGATGTATATAGCAGAAGATAATCATCTGTCATATGCATCAACAGAACAACATTCGCAGTTTAATATCACTAGTCTCTCAGCAGCACGCAACAAACAGCTCAACTCGTCTGAGCCCCAGCATCCCCCATCCTGCATTATATCCTCTCAGGCCCTCTATACAGTGTCCCCTCCTGCAGTATATCTCAACGTCCTGTTCTCTGTTTACAGCCCTCTCCTGCAGAATCCCTCTCCTCTCATGCCCTACATACAGAGCCCTATGCAGCAGTACATCTCTCCTCTCATACCCTCTGTACAAAACTCCACTTTACAATAGGTCTCTTTTCAATCCCTGTATGCAGTTCACCCTGCAATTTCTCTCTCCTTTCTGTCCCCTCTATTTACAGGAGCGATTGTTAAGTATTGAAGCATTGTCAAAGCAGTGTGTGAAAGGGGCTGGCTAAGAGATCATTTCAATAGATAAACCAGGCCCCTTCTGTCTATGAATTAGATGAAATTGAGAAGGGGTCTGTCTTAGCTACTGAAAAGAGCAGTCAGCCAGCCTCCCTCACATATAGCACAGATGAGGAGCTGACACAAGAAACTATCCTGTGCCCACTACAACCATAAGTGGAGCTTATCCGCCAACAATACCGTTGCAGAGCGTAGATCACACTCACCTCTTGCCGTCTGCCGCCATCTTTGTACCATCGTAGTCATTTTGCTGCAAAACAAAAAAGGAGCACAAGAAGAAATACTGAGCCGTGCAAAACTGGAAAGAGATCAGGATGGCAATGTAGGCAGGGCACAGATGTGGCAGTATGCAGGTAATTATAGGGGGGAGCCAACACCAAGATATGAGGGTCACCAGCTGTATATCATGTATTTTATGTAAGCCGTCACATATAGTACTGGGGAGATTTAAGCAAATTGCTCATTGTCCAGTGATCAGCTGATCAATTTAATTTGACAAGACCACCGCTTCAGTATCTAGAAACTATGTACTAGGCTGATAAATACATGATATTTCATAGAGTGTAAATACTGAGACCTGTGAAAGTAAACCATCACCTTTTATTAAAATCAGCATCCAAGTCATAGATTTCACATTTTTGGGCTGTTTTTACTTTATTGCTACAATGGAAACCATCAACAAGCAGGTTAGTGGCTGCTGTTGGCAGATTTAGGCTCGTTAGACAATCAGATCCGTCATCAGCAGCCAGCTGACAGGTTCCATCAGATTTGGAATTTTGCATTCTTTGAGCAGAAAGCCAATATGTTTCACTTTAAGGCAAAAGGAAAGATTCCTTCTGAGAGTTTTTTTTTCTCTGAAGGGAGGAAGAGGAAACAGAGAGATCTGAAGAGGGCAACTATATAGAAGCCTGAGGAAGGAGCGGGTGCAGTGTGTGGCAGTCACACACCTCGGACAGTGGGTTGTTAAACTGAGTTTCTGTTGGGGTTCTAGCATTATCCAATGCATCCTCTGTTAGGATTTCTGCGTCAGGATCGTCTCTCTCCAGGAGGACCTGTCAGAGCACACAACATGGGGTTAGCACAACACACGGATCCACACGGCACACGGGTGAGCGGGGTGTTACGTTACCAGACTGACCACATAGGATATGTAATCACCTTATGGTGGGAGTGGGTCTGACTGCTGGGACCCCTAATGATCCTTAGCTGGCTCTTACACAGTGATGTTTCCATTTGTGCACTTGGATAAAGCAACAAAGTCTCATTCAACACTGTGGCGACACATAAGACCCCTACTTTCTCAGGTTCCGGGGTCCCAGACCGATTATGAATAGATTTGATGCAATAGTTTTGGCAGAATCCTGGTCCACCAGCCACTGGATCAGAGCACTTCCGGTATCCCCAGCAATTCTGATTTGTAGGCCCGATGTGACATCAGATGCAGGCAGGTAGGAGAGGGTCTGGTCTGGCGGCACAGACTACAGCCATGGCCGATGAACCAGTGTACTACGAATCTTTTTTGCTCAACTCTAACCATAAACGGTCTGTAAAATAGCAAAATTAACTTGTGGCACTCACCCCCGCATAAGAGTTCAGCAGACTTTATTCCAAAAATATAAAATGATTGGACCCAAGTAGAGTCTGCTGGGTGCGAAACGGCTGTTGTTCGTAAACTGAAGTTTTCCACGTGCTACCAAAGCTGCAGTTTTAGATTTTTCTTTGGGGTGGGGGGGGGGGGGGGGGAAGATAAAGTCTGCTGAACATTTATGCAAGGGTGAGTGCCGCAAATTAGTTCTTCTTTCCTATAAATATCTTTGGATTTGCTATACCCATTTGCTGAGCACCATTTAAGTGTATGGGGAAATGGTTTTAGCCGAGTGCTCATATTAACCCTTCAATACTGGCTAACCATAAAGTGACTGCATATCCCGGCGTTCCTCTAAATCAGCGTTTCCCAAACCCCATCCTCACGGCCCCCCACAGGTCATGCTTTCAAGATCTCCATAGTATTGCACAGGTGAGAGAATTCCTGATGCCTTGATGATACTTCCATCACCTGTGCAATACTAAGGAGATCCTGAAAACATGACCTGTGGGGGGCCATGAGGATGGGGTTTGGGAAACACTGGTCTAAATGTTTTAAGATAGGAAAACCCCTAGGACGGGTCAGTCTGGTTATAAAAGCACAAATTAATGTTAAAAACTTATAATTAGAAAATGAGTCACAGAACGTAAGATACAAATATGACAAGAAACCAAGTGGGATTAAGACGGCGTGATGAATTACTAATTCTATAGTCAGGGGGTGACTACACCTCTTACTAGCAGAGCAAGCAGTCTGGCTACTGGAGCGACTATCTCCTGTAAAGCAGCTAACGAGGGAGAGGTCTTCGGACCACCAATACTTAGCGCTGCATTTCCGTCCGTGATCCGCCTTTCAGAGCACCCCCGCAGGCTGGACCCCTACACCCCGCAGGCTGGACCCCTACACCAGCTTCATCTTCAGGATCAGAGATCCCCCCCTCCATCATAAAATGACGGTGTGCCCTAGGAACAGGCATCACTTTATAAGAAGGGAAATGTGCCTTTAACCCTTCACACGTATCCTCAGCATCATTGTCTCTGCAGACTGGGGGTTGTAGTTCTCCAGCCCTGACATTTACATGGTGACGTGTCGCCTGTGAATCACATTCCTACCAGTCAGTAATTCCAGTTTGGCTAGTTAGAGAGGTGTCGGGATACAGGATCACAAGGGAGGAGGGAAAACGATGCCTGTGAAATAGTCACCAGCGATTTGTGACTTCCTGTACCTTCCCCACTGAAGGATTTGTGGAAGCAATGTACCGCAGCCTCTGCGAAAAGCAATGGCCGATAACCACCTGCAGCGGTCCTGTCCTACTTCACCATAAACTAAATAATGCTGCTAATTTGCAATCATCTTTGATTAAATATCTCTTACCGTTTAGTACACACAGCTCCTATGCAGACCAATGACCAAAAAAACGAAACCCATGTGTGGCCTGGTCCTGCAGCAGTGTGCCGGCGAGCAAAAAGAGGGGGCAGATAAAAAGCAGTGATGCAACTGCAGGGTTAGATTCCTGGTCTACAACCTTGGAGACATATTTGCACAGGGGCTGTGCACACAAAACGGATATTTTTCATTTAAACATTACTTTATTATTTAGATTGAATTAAAAAAAAAAAAGTTGCAAAGATGGGAATAAGTTTAGGTCAGTAGGTAAATTGGGTACTGATATATGGAGAACCTACAAGATGCCTTACTGGCTGCATCTGTGCTAATTAATTAAAGGGGTCTGCAGATTTGAAGAGGAAGAAATTGGGGGGAGGTTGATCAGCTGACAATCGAGCACATAATGCACGCTCTAATAATTGGAAATGAGCAGTTTTGGGTCCATTATATAGGAGGTGGCAACCATGTACTGCAAGTGGCTTATACCCCCTCCCCACAATAAGCCCCTCAGTCAGCTGCCGCTCCACAATGCCAGCCCTTTCCTGACACTTGGTACACTGGGAATGATTTCATGGCGCTCCTGACACTCTTTGTGCCCGGTAACGAGCGGAGGTATGCCAGGCAGCTGGCGTGACAAATGCTTGAAGAAAACCAACACCGATATGCTTGATTTCAGACAATCCTCATATCCTGCCAGGGCGAGCGCGGAGCCAAGTGTCAGCAAATGGCCGGATCGCTCGTCAGGCCCGAGAGCCTGAAAATATCCATCCGAGGTCGAGGCCCAGGGGAAAACAAGTAACAGGGAGAAACCCGCGATCCTATAAAATGGACAGCTGCCTGATGACAAATCCCCTAGAATACTCCAACACTGTAAATGCAGCTATTAAAAAAAGGTGTTCCAAAACTAATCCACAGGATACATGACAAATTTACAGTACACATCAAAAGTTTGGACACCCCTGATCATGCAACAGTTTTTCTTGTTCTTATTGGAATGTGCACTTATAAATTCTGACTGAAGGCAGCAAAACCATGAAGAGACACATATGGAAATAAGGAGTAAAGAAGCATATCAGAATAGGAGTTACACCTTAGATCCCTCTGAGGACAGCTTTACACCCCCTGGCATTCTCTCCAGCAGCTTCATCAGGTTGTCACCAGGAATGGCTACAGTGAGCTACTATGGCTACTCGTCAGGAATTCACAGAGTCACCGACCATCAGGTGTTTTGCAGAGGTCATGTTGGTCCATAGCGCCATGCAGAGCTGAGCCCTATTCCACAACTGTTCTCAGACAGAAAATGGCAAGAACCAACCAAATAAGTAGAGAAAAAAGACAGTCCATCATTACTTTAAAAATGCACGATGGTCAGTCGACCAGGATAATTACTAGAACCTTGAAGGTATCCCAATCAATGCAATCACTATGATGAAACTGTCTCTTGTGAGAACCATCCCTGGAAAGGAAAACCAAGACTAACCTCTGCAGCAGAGGATAAGTTAATCAGTGTTACCAACGTCAGAATCCACAAGTTGTCAGCATCTTAGATAATAGCCCTGAATCTCAACATCAACTGTCCAGAGGGCACTGCAAGAAGTGGCCTTTATGGTCGATTACCTGCAAAAAAGCCACTGCTGAGGAATGCAAACAAGACAACAACCACGACCAAGTGCTGCGTCAGAAGACATGGCCTCCAGAATCGCCCAACCTCAACCCAATGGAGATAGTTGGGGACAAGTTGGACACAGAGTGAAGGAAAAGCAGCAGACAAGTGCTCAGCATCTCTGGCAATTCCCTGAACACTGTTGGAAGCAATCGCCTTGAAGATTTTCGATCGCCAATGGACATGTTGGGTATTATTCAGTGAGGGGAATGACCTGGCAATCTAGTTGTCAGAAAATAATACTTAAAAACGTAGAATGTCGTGGTATATGTGGTCTCCTCTGAAGGGCTGATTTCAGTAAGTAGTGTTTTTTTCCCCCCTCTTTTGTCCCCCCACCTCCTTTTCCTTCCCATTCCCTCTCTTTCCGCACTCCTTTCTTCTCTACATTCGTCGAGCACACAATTATTTGGTTCATGTAAAAGTTTATTTTAATACGTCCAAAGGCTGTTTATTCTTACATTCTAATGTTTAATTATAATTTATTAACAACCGTCAGCTTTATATAGTTATTATTGAACGTAATTGGAACGTTCTGTTTTCATATCAATGTTGTTAAAATAGAATAAAAATATTTTAAGTAAAAAAAAAGACTGTTGGAAGCGGTTCCCAGCGAAGATCTGATAAAGAGGCAGAAGAGAAGCTAAGGGGGTGAAAAGCGGTCATCTGAGTAAAAGGGGGGACAGTGCGGAGTCTAAGGTGTGGCACACATTCTCGTTGGTTTCACATACGTTTCATTACTCCATGTTTACATATTTGTTTGTTCCTTCGTGGTTTTGCTGCCTTCAGTCTGAATCTACCATGTGCACATTCCATTAAGAGCAAGGAAAACCATTGCATAAGCAGATATGTCTGGACTTCTGACCGGGACTGTACGATTGGTTGGAATCTTGCTATTGAGACCCCCACTGATCCTGAGAGCGGGAGGTCCAAAGCCCCCTGTGTGACAATAACGGCAGTTAGCACCTGCGACCACCACCCCTATACACAATGAATGGCGCTGTGGTTACACATGCTCATTACTGCTCTGATTGATCAGGATCACCCAGCGATCATACGTGTTAAACCCTAGCCCGCAGGGTGATTATATTTGGTCCGCAACACCAGTACCACCACGCCTGTGTGGGGCCCACTACTCAGAGCGGAGGACTGTGTGGGGCCCACTACTCAGAGCGGAGGACTGTGTGGGGCCCACTACTCAGAGCGGAGGACTGTGTGGGGCCCACTATTCTGTATACTTGTTGGTCTGTGACTTTGCCCAGGTTTTTAATATTGGCCCTCTGTGTGTTGGAGTTTGACATCCCTGCTCTAGATGCAATGTCCTTAGCTCCATGCAGACGATCATGTGTAATGAACAGCACTTCTGGAGGACGATAAATCTGCACTGGAATGTACTAAAGGTGCCATACCGCCTTCCAGCTGCTGCCACACTAATACCAGCCCTTGTCCTTCCTGAGTACAGGGACAAAGGTTGCTTGGCTATACTTAGCGCGGTACTGTAATATCAATGCAAACAGAAGTGCAAAAAAACTAAAATTTACACATGGGATGTTTTGGCTCCTTTCACTCCAACATGAAAAGGTGAGCAACGCTGATTACATCCTGTCCTACATACCAGCATATAAGAGGGGGCACAGTACTCCCTATATGGACCACCTGCCAGTGGACGTCATCGGCGCCACTTGCTATATCACTGTATAGCAGTAACATATAGCCCCCTATAGACAGAACTTGACGTATACGCTACATAAAATGACACTGCCGCAGTAAAGCACGACCGTAAGCGCTGTCTTGTAATGAACAGCAATGAATACAGCACAATGATTAAAGGGGGATCAAAATATAAATAAAAAGGGGTACATGTCCCATCCGGACCAATGGATAACAATGAACGATGACCATGTGGGAGGTAATGACATAAAAAGGGACCATGTAAAATAGCCGGGCAAGCATCAGGGGCACAGGGTAGGGAAGCACAGGCAAAGCCGGAGCAAAATGTCAGCAGCTCCCCGTATAGCTCACCTTCATGTCTCCCAAACCAGGGATGGAAACCCCATTGGACCTATGAAGATCTGATACCAGCCCCTTCAAAATGGCCTCAATCTGAAGATAGTGAGAAAACACAGAAAGAAGGGAAAAAGGCAGATGAGCAGAAAGGGGAGAGTAATGTACACAGCACTGAACCCGGGATTACACACATCAGCTGCCATATTGGACATTGATGCCACATGGCACAACTGCAGGTAGTCAGTAACTGAATGAAGACCACCATAAAACAGCCCGTGTAGGACAATGGGGAATGTACAGCCCCTCACAGACCTGCAGGGACTGGGACATCAGTAGAATGAGTCTCAAGATAAAGCATTCCCCTCTGATATGGAGTGCAAAAAACACAGAAAATGAGAGTGCAAGTGTCATTGCTGAATTATTCAGGACGCTCAGTTCTCACCAATACCCCCAGACTGGTAATATCAGGGTACAGATGGAGAGAAAAGCATGCTGTAGGTGGGAATAGTCAATCAGGGGGACAATATAGTGCCCTGCTACTGTTCGCTAGGATGGGGCACGTCTGTAAGGAGCGGAGGAGTAAATGATCCACCACAGTTCCATTCATTGTCTTGGGACTGCCAGAGATAACAGACTACAATGCTCATCATTCTCTGGCAGTCCCATAGACAATGAATGGAGGGAGGGTCAAACTTGTCCACAGCAGCTTTAGTGCCCCAGTTCTGTTCTCAGAGGTAACACTGACACCGATCTAGAAGATATTGCCCATCCTATGGATAGGTGACAACTTGTTATCACTAAGATATACCTGTGGAGGTCCAACCTATTGGACCCCTACCAACGAAGAAGCCACAGCACTAGTGTAGCAGTGTTACCCCTGCAAATCGCTGCCCTGGCTTCCCAGCGCGCGGGGAACTGCAGCACAGCTCCTTTTAAAAAGGAATCCATCACGTGATTCATGCTGCACAATCCACAGGCAGCAAGGTTGCAGCAAGGTACGTTTTTCTCTGAAATGCTCCAGCGTTTCAATGCATAGCGGGAGACCTGTCAATCATTTAGAGCGGCGCTGGGAAGAGCCGGACTAGTCTCCTCTCCAGCCAGGCTCTGAGTCGTGCTGCATGAGGTTTGGGCTATATGAAACAGGTGACAGGTTCTCTTTAAGTGAATGGTCCTGGCTGCAGCAGTCTAAGCAAGCTGGGTGACAAGTTATCTGTATACATACATCTGCATTACTAAGAAGCATTGAGAAGGCCATGGAGGCAGCAACTGCAGAGCTGAAATCAAGATGCCTCCTAAAAAATATCCTGCAAAGGAGTTTGATGCATTATTTATACATAGTGCATGATGCCATGTGATGCTGCGACTTACTGGGTCTGGAGAGAGACGATTGGGGGTGTCAGGATGGCTGTTGGACTCTTTTCCCTTTTTCTTCTTCTTGCCGCCCGCAGGAGCTGGTGGAGTCGTCTTCTGCTGAAATTCCTTTAGCTATAAAGACAATGGAAAAGGATATAGAAGAACAATCAAGTACCAAAAATATAATATAGTGTTCTCTGTATTTTCCTTTTTCAGGTTGGTGAGAGTCTGAAGTCTGACTGCCGTGTGGGACGACTGAAAGGGAATAAAGAATAATTGCTGCAGCAGGTTATGGCTCCTGCCACATCGACATGCAGAGTTATAGTCCTGAGGAGAGGCCGGAGATCACCGACGGATCAGATCTTAAAGGGACACACACTGATGTAACATGGATCTGATAATAATGTGTCTTGTAAGCCTGGAGGGCGGCCCACAGGGTCATAGCTGGACAGTCACAAGAGGTATCTGTGGGAGGGACACGGCTGTCACCACCGACCCCAACACCCGAGCCGACATTTCCTAAAGTCCTACGCTGCAGAAAAGACACACTGTATTCTCTACCGGGACAATGGGCCGATTGTAAAGAACAAGGATTATAGAAAGCGAGGATAATAATCCCTGCAAACCTTCAGGTGTCTGCATCTTGACAGCACGTTTATATCACCAACATCATCTCCACTATAAGTAGTTCTACTGATCCAGAGTCATGTCTGTATTATCCTCCGGAGCTGCACTCACTATTCATTACATTACTGCTGGGGCAGTCACTGTATATACATTACTGATCCTGAGTTACATCCTGTATTATGCTCCAGAGCTGCACTCACTATTCTGCTGGTGCAGTCACTGTGTACATACATTACATTACTGATCCTGTACTGATCCTGAGTTACATCCTGTATTATACTCCAGAGCTGCACTCACTATTCTGCTGGTGGAGTCACTGTGTACATACATTACATTACTGATCCTGAGTTACATCCTGTATTATACTCCAGCGCTGCACTCACTATTCTGCTGGTGGAGTCACTGTGTACATACATTACATTACTGATCCTGAGTTACATCCTGTATTATACTCCAGAGCTGCACTCACTATTCTGCTAGTGCAGTCACTGTACATACATTACTGATCCTGAGTTACATCCTGTATTATACTCCAGAGCTGCACTCACTATTCTGCTGGTGGAGTCACTGTGTACATACATTACATTACTGATCCTGAGTTACATCCTGTATTATACTACAGAGCTGCACTCACTATTCTGCTGGTTCAGTCACTGTGTACATACATTACATATCTTGTATTATACTGCAGAGCTGCACTCACTATTCTGCTGGTGCAGTCACTGTGTACATACATTACATTACTGATCCTGAGTTACATCCTGTATTATACCCCAGAGCTGCACTCACTATTCTGCTGGTTCGGTCACTGTGTACATAAATTACATATCTTGTATTATACTGCAGAGCTGCACTCACTATTCTGCTGGTGCAGTCACTGTGTACATACATTAGTTATCCTGTATTATACTCCAGAGCTGCACTCACTATTCTGCTGGTGCAGTCACGGTGTACATTCCTGTCCAGAGGATGTAGGAAGGGGGAGGGTGGGGTAACTTTTTTTTTTACGTTTCCATCAGCTGTACTCCTGACGCTGTCACACAGGAGAGGGGAATAAGCAGCAGTCCAAAAGGATTGGGCATGTTGAAATCCATCAGCCTGATCCTTCCTCCCTCCCCCACATCATCTGCGGTCGGGACACCCCTATATGAATTAGCGGACATTCTAGCGAGTATGGGGGCCTTTAGAAATACCCCAAAAGTATAAGGCAGCCCCCCCCCCCCCCCCTCACACAGTCAACATCAAAAATGCAAGCAGTGTCGGCTTGACACCAAACCCGGAGTATTATTTTATGGAGGAAGGGGGGGGGGGGGGCTTATAAGAACACCCCATGTGTGCGTCCCTGGAGACTCAGTGCCCCCCACCACTACGTCCCTCTGTAGTACTTCCTGGCAGCTGTAAAACAGCACAAATGTCCAGCTGTAATGCGAGGAGCCCCCAGGCTGTGACACTCTGGAGGCAGCACGTCACTAGGGTGCGGGCAGTTGGTATAAGCTCCAGCGATACTACAGGGGGCGCCGGTTACATGGAGCACTATAGGGTCTGCAGCCATTGCCCCCATAGGACCTGGCGCGGTCACATGACCTTGTCATCGCCTTCCATGCTGCAACAAATAAAGTTACCAGGTACAAAGTGGCATCATGTGATGGAGGCCAATACACAGTGACTGCCAGCCTATGCCCACCACCACCCCTCCCCCATATTATGGCCGCACACCCTGCTGTCATGACACCCAACTCTCCGCAGCTGACAACTCCCATGGCCCCTGTCTCCGGCCTCACACCCACGGTGCCCGGTAAGCAGTGTCCGCCCCGCAGTGCCCGGGCCTCCGCACGTCCTGTACCTTCCTCCGGGCCGAGGCCAGCTTGTGCTGTCTATCGTCAGCCATCCTGGGTCCGGCCGGGGAACACGTCACCGCGCACCCACAATGCACCGCGCCTGCGCGCAGTCCCGAGCAGAGCGCGATCCCCGTGACGTCACTGCCAGCTGTACCATCCCAAGAGGCGACGTGGGGGGAGTGGGCGGTACCAACAGTCAGGGAAGTGCAGCAATGTGCACTGTGCCATGCCCTTCATTACTCACTGGCAGCCTGTCGCTGTGTCCACAGGACATCCTTGGCTGTGTTTACACGGGCCGTCTGCGTGATTGGTCTCTGCAAAAAAAAATGCATACTAAAAACGCAGCATGTGTGTTCTTTATCCGTTTTTGCTGCAGGTTTTTCTGCCATTGGGATCAAAAACTAAAAACAAGAAAAGCATAAAAAAAATGTGTGAAATTTCCGATTCAGTTTTCATGCAAAAAAAAAAAAAAAGCTACCCGAAGGCCGTGTCCACACCAGGCGTTGTAGCGGCGGTTGTGGTTTCCCTTAAAAAAACAGTAAAATCGCCACTCTGGTTCCTCATCACTCAGTATGTGACACCATGTTGGGAAAACTACAAGTCCCAGCATGGAATGCTCTGTTATGAGTAGTAGTGTGCTGTGACTCTGGCGCGCCCCTAGTGGACAGTGCTCTCACTGCAATCCCTGTTTTATCTTCGCCTCTGTAGCCAATTTAACCCCTGGTTTCTTTTTTGTTCTTTCGTTGTTTTTTCCCCTCTTTTTTTCTGTCTATTGAGCTATAGGAGGTTTCTTTTACATTTTTATTTTTTTATTGAGACCATTTTGGTTCATGCACATAGTAACGTAGGTTGAATAAATACCTAGGTCCATCAAGTTCAACCCCCCCCCCCCCAATTGTACTCCCTACACTTACTTACTGGGACTAGACCTTACAAATGTATTATTACCATTTTTATTATTACTGCACTACTACTATTACAAATGAACCTGTTTATAATTTTTTAATTAGTTTTATTTTTTGTATTACTCTTATGGTATTACTAAAATCCCTCTGCCTAAATCTGTTGATCCAGAAGAAGACAAAAACCCCAGGACACATTCAGCCAATTTGCATCACGGGGAAGAATTCCTTCTTAACCCTGAGAAAAGGCGATCAGTCCTAGAACCCTGGATCAAACCTAATTATTACTATTACCGTATTAAATGTACTACTATAGGTGTAATATTTTGTCTAATTTAACTGTAGCCCACAATGTTATATGTATCGAGGAAATCGTCCAGCCCTTGTATACAAGCTGTTATAGTGTCGGCCATTACTACCTCTTGTGGTCGGCATTCTGCAGTCTGACTGTAAAGAACCCTTTCCTCTTTAGGTGCCGGAATCGCCTTTCTTCCACCCGTAATGAGCCCCCTGGTCCTTAGTATGGTCTTTGGAAGGAATAAGTCATGTGCTAGTCCTTTGTACTGACCACACATATATTTATACATGAGATCTCCTCTGAGGCGTCGTTTTTTAAGCTAAACAAGTTCAACTTTTTCAACCTCTCATCATATGAGAGGCCTCCATCCCTTGTAATAATCTAGTTGCCCGCCTTTGAACTGACTTTAACTTCTGAATATCCTTTTTAAAATGTGGAGCCCAAAACTGTATCCCATATTCCAGATGTGGCCTCACCAGTGATTTATAAAGGGGTAACAATACGTTGGGATTGGGGGATTTTCCCTCTCATTTTATACATCCTAAAATCTTGTTTGCTTTTGCGGCTGCTGCCTGACACTGAGCATTGATGCTCAGCTTACTTGTAACCAGAATCCCCCGTCCTTCTCCTGTTCTGTAGTCCCAAGTATACTCCCATTAAATGTGTATGCCGCAATAGGATTACTCCATCCTAGGTGCATTACTCTACATTTATCTACCTTAAACTTCATCTGCCAAGTGTTTACCCATTCAGTCATCTTATCCAGATCGGTCAACAATATCGTAATGTCAAGATCAGATTTTAATTCCTACATAGTTTGGTGTCGTCAGCAAAAACTGACACTTTACTCTCAATCCCATCCCCAAGATCATTAATAAAGAGGTTTAGAAGAATCGATCCTAGCACAGATCCCTGCGGTCCCCACTGCTGACTATATCCCATTTACAGAGCATACCAATTATGACGACTCTTTGTTTCCTATCATTTAGCCAATTCCTTACCCATCTGCATATAGTTCCCCCAAGTCCTTGCTTCTGTAGCTTCAGTATAAGGCTACTATGTGGTACAGTATCAAATGCCTTCGCAAAGTCCAGATAAATCACATCAGCCGCATTACCAACATCCAGATTTGCACTTACCTCCTCATAGAACCCCAACATGTTGGTTTAACACAACCTATTCTTCATGAATCCATGCTGATTATCATTTATTATATTATTCTCTGCGATATAACTCTGCAGGTCATCTCTTATGATGCCCTCACAAACTTTGCACACCACTGATGTCAGACTTACCGGACGGTAGTTACCTGGACCCACCTTCTTACCTTTCTTAAATATCGGTACCACATCTGCTATCCTCCTATCCTGTGGCACTACCCCTGTTACAAGAGAGTCTAAGAATATGAGATACAGCAGTTTATCAATTACTGAGCTCAATTCCCTCAGTATCCATGGATGAATCTGGTCCAGTGGATTTGTCAATGTTTAATTTGTTCAGACGCAGGCGTACTTCTTTTTGTATTAAACTAGTTATATTTGGAGGTGAACATTGATTTTTGCCCTGTTGAAAGATTCCTGGAACAGACGGTTTGTTGGTGAACATGGATGAAAAGTGTCTGTTTAATATCTCAGCCTTTTCTTTGTCCTCTATAATTATCTTATTATTATTGTCTTTTAAGGGGCCGATACCATCTGATTTATTCTTTTTGGCATTGATGTATGTATAAAAATTTTTGGGATTTCATTTAATGTGGCTGGTGATTTTTTGTTGCTCTGTAGATATTTTTGCTAGCTAGATTTCTTTTTTACATTTCTTATTTATGTCTTTATACTCCTGAAATGCTATTTCCGTATACTCGCCCTTCAAGATTTTGAATGCCCTTTGTTTTTGTTTTATTAAACTTTGTACTACCTTATTTATCCATAATGGTTTCTTTTTAATCCTGGACATTTTATTACCAGAGGGTATATATTTTCTACAGGATTCTAGTAATATTTCCTTAAACATGCCCCATTTACGTTCGGTATCCCCAGTTACCATGACATGGTCCCAGTCTACACGATTAAGTTCTTTCCTTAATTTGTTGAAATCAGCTTTCTTAAAGTTCCAGGTTTTTGCATTTCCTTTTTGAAATGTTTAATTAAATATTACTTTGAAACTTACCATATTATGGTCGCTGTTTCCTAAATGCTCCCGAAACCTGTAGATCTGAAATTGTATCTGGTCTATTTGACAGAACCAGATCCAGCAGATTACCAGATCCAGATTACCTCCCCTGGTTGGTACGATAAATACATTTTATGTTTTCATAGATCGGACTTTTATGGACGCTTATTTTGTAATAATTTCTTTATTTTTCACTGGATATTTGCGTTTAAATGTTTTTTTTTTAATAGTTTAAAAACTACTTTTTCCAGGTTATCCCCTATCTCCACTTTAAAGGGTTAACAGCAGTGTGGCTTCTGACCCATTCCATGACTGATATATACTAAGGAGCACATGGAGGGGTAGGTATTGGTGGTTTATCCTCAGGGGGGTCGTCAATATCAGATTGGTGGGGGTCTGACACCCGGCGGTCTCTGATCAGCTGTTTGCCGCGCACGAGGGGGCTGATGTACATAGCGGGACCCCACAGCGCCAGGAACTGTGTCGTGGCCATTGTTGAGTACTGCAGATCAGCTCCATATTGATCTCCTGTCCTGATATCTCCTGGGTCATCAATGTCTTAGTCCTGACAACCTTTACTGTATCACTACCATTTTTTGGCTCTTGGGTCTGGGAAGAAGCAGGGAGCACGTGGGCTGTACACCTGGTAAGGCTACACATCCCGATATAGGGATCAGTCCATCCTGAGACACATGGTTTTATCACTGTAGAAAGGCGTCTCTATCTTGGCAGGGTGTGAATGCAGTCTACTCTACAGGCAAACAAAGGTGTTATGTTCTGTATAGATCACAGGGTGGGAGGAATAACCTACAGATGTTTCCATCCCACAAGACCTATGTTATACTAGGAACACCCCACAAGACCCGCTGTATACCGGGAACACCCCACAAGACCCGCTGTATACAGTGAACACCCTATAACACCCGGCGTATACCAGGAACACCCCACAAGACCCGGCGTATACCGGGAACACCCCACAAGACCCGCCGTATACCGGGAACACCCCACAAGACCCGCCGTATACCGGGAACACCCCACAAGACCTGGCGTATACTGGGAACACCCCACAAGACCCGCTGTATACCAAGAACACCCCACAAGACCCGGCGTATACCGGGAACACCCCACAAGACCTGCCGTATACCGGGAACACCCCACAAGACCCGCCGTATACCGGGAACACCCCACAAGACCTGGCGTATACCGGGAACACCCCACAAGACCTGGCGTATACCGGGAACACCCCACAAGACCCGCCATATACCGGGGACACCCCACAAGACCCGCCGTATACCGGGAACACCCCACAAGACCTGGCGTATACTGGGAACACCCCACAAGACCCGCTGTATACCAAGAACACCCCACAAGACCCGCTGTATACCAAGAACACCCCACAAGACCCGGCGTATACTGGGAACACCCCACAAGACCCGGTGTATACCGCGAACACCCCACATGACCCAGCGTATACCGGGAACACCCCAAAAGACCCGGCGTATACCGAGAACACCCCACAAGACCCGCCGTATACCGGGAACACCCCACAAGACCCCCATATACCGCGAACACCCCACAAGACCCGCCATATACTGGGAACACTCCACAAAACCCGCTGTATACCGGGAACACCCCACAAGACCCGCCGTACACTGGGAACACCCCACAAGACCCGCCGTATACCGGGAACACCCCATAAGACTCGCCGTATACCGGGAACACCCCACAAGACCTGGCGTGTACAGGGAATAACCCACAGGACCCGCCGTATACCGGGAGCACCCAGCAAGACCCTCTGTATACCGAGAAACCTCACAAGACCCGACGTATACCGGTAACACCCCACAAGACCCGCCGTATACCGGGAAAACACACCACAAGACCCCCATATGCCGGGAACACCCCACAAGACCTGCCATATACCAGGAATACTCCACAATACCTGCTGTATACCGGGAACACTCCACAATACCTGCCGTATACCGGGAACACCCCACAAGACATGCCATATACCGGGATATACCAGGAACATGCCACAAGACCCGCTATATACCGGAGACACCCCACAAGACCCGCCATATACCGGAGACATCCCACAAGACCCACCATATACCGGAGACACCCCACAAGACCCGCCATATACCGGAGACACCCCACAAGACCCGCCATATACCGGGCACACCACACAAGACCCCATTTAGGAGTTGCTCTGACCCATTTCTTTGGGTGATTGGTTTATATGTGATAGAAATCTATGATAATGTTGTACCTGTAGCTGCCACTAGGGGGTACTCACTACTTACCATAGGGGTTTTCCAGGGACCTAGAAAAATTGCCAAATCTCAAGTGTGTAATGCTATTCTCAGCATTAGAGGGCGGTCACATGATCTCAAGTATGTGATTTGCTTATCTGCGGTCATGTGACAACTAGATTCTCCAGCACTTCTCAGACCACAGCCCCACTATCAGTATTCGGTCAGTATTTTTTCTCAGGAGTGGAAGCCAAAACCAGGAGTGGGTGATAAATGCAGAATTGGTGACTTGTTTCTATTATACCTTTTTCTGATTGTTCCTCACCTGGTTTTGACTCCCACTCCTGAGAAAAAAATACTGACCGAATACTGATAGTGGGGCTATGGTTTAAGTGAGAATCTAGTAGTCCTGGGGCTGAGATCACGCCGCTCTGTGAAGATTCAGCACTGTGCTAAGGCTATGAGCACACGGTCGGTATTGTCAGCACTTTGAACGCAGGATACTTTATGCAGTGTCAGAAGCGCTGCACGCAGGTGGATCCACATGTGTTCATTGAACCATGCAGATTCACCGCCTCCTATACATTACACTGATATAATTTCTCTTGCAGAGACTAGCATCTCCGCAAGAGAAATTGATATGCTGCGGTCTGAAAACACGCGCCACATGTCCGCCTCCACTGGTGATCCGCAGGTGCACAGAGACACATAGTGGACATGGGATTTCCACAAATCCCATCCACTATGCTGTAACATCTGGCCGCTGCGGATTTCACACTGCACAAGTGCTCTGCATCCAATCTGCCGCCATTACTGATAGTGTGCACATAATACAGTGTATTAGTGCAGAAACGTGTATCCAGCGCCCTCTGGTGGCGGCTGCAGGCTACACTCCTACATTGTAGAACTGAAGACACTGGTTATGTGGCCGGGGGGCGTGTCTGACAGACAGTCATGTGACTAAGTCAGCTGATAGAACCTTGCAGTTCTCTGCCGGCGCTGTGTTCGGTTCCGCTCAGCCACGTGACCTGTGAGTGCGGAGGAGCCAGGCTGCACGGTGGAGTCTCCCAGCCCCCCGGGGGCTCCCCAAAGGGGGACACCCACCCAGATACCGGTCTCCTCCCTGACACCCAGACCGGGGAGCAGTCTCCGCAGGTATTATCATGTGTCATACTGGCACCAGTCACCATTATGGAACGCAGCTCTGAAGCTTCAGAAATGCTGCCATCTGTCCCAGTGTCTGTAGGGATTGAAGTAAGGCTGTGATTAAACCGCTGGCCTGGTACTGTATACACTATGTACACGTTAGAGGAATGTCTCCTGACTTTGGGGTGCCCCCCCTCCCCAAACTGCTTTTTTGATCTTGGGGAGAGACACAGATCAGACATGGATTTCAGCAGGCCTGAGCCTTTGTTGTCCCTGGTGATGAGACACCCCCCCGGGTGGTGATAGCCTCATCAAGAACATGTGTGTGCTCAGCCAAACTGAGCGTACAGGTGTATCGGGGCAGGCAAGCGAGATGTGGGTGCAGCAAGTGATTTAAAGGGGATCTGTCACCACCCTGGGCGATATCAGACCTCTACTATGGGCATACAGGTTATAGAAAAGTAAGGCTATGTGCCCACGTTGCAGAAGTGAAGCAGAAAATTTCTGCTTCATTTCCGCATGTCCTCTCCCGGAAAAATGCTTGCGGAATTTAGCAAGTGTTTTTCGCGCGTTTATGATGCGTTTGGGACATGCGGAATTGCCTTGCGTTTTTTATTGCATTGACAAGGCAATTCCGCATGCGTGTCCGCAAAATTAATGGACATGCTGCAGATATTTGAGCGCAGCATAAACGCTGTGGAAAAATCTGCAGCATGGGCATTGAAAGTGCGGATTCTCATTGGGGACCATGGGGTGCGGATTAACAAGCGTTTACGCTGCGAAAATTCCGCAGCATATACGCTTGTAAAACGCTACGTGGGCACATACCCTAAATCTATACATAACTGTATGGCCCACAGTAGAGGTCTGATTGCAGAGAAAAGTGTTTTTAGAAACTCCGTTTTGCACAGGCTTGGTGTCCGGGGGATGCCAAGAAATCCCCTCCTATCTGATTATTATTCCCCCAAATCCTTGCCTATATGCTTAATTATCATACCCCCCTGCATGTCACAGGGCCTTGTGACGTGCACTGTGTTCCCTGACTTCCTGGGCATGCACAAAGAGCCGCTCCCATAGAGCTCACTTTGCTTCCTCCCGGCCCCGTCTCTCCATGCACTGCGCTGCAGGTTTCTATTGCGCAGGTGCCGGGGAATCACTGTTACTTCCCAGTGCCTGCGCAGTGCATGGAGAGACGGGGCCGGGATGAAGCAAAGCGTGCTCTGTGAGCGGCTCTTTGTGCATGCCCAGGAAGTCAGGGAGCACAGTGCGCGTCACAAGGCCCTGTGACGTTCTTGGGGGGGGGGGGGATATGATAGCTAAGCATATAGGTGGGGATTTCTTGGCGTCTGGGGGACCCCAAGCTTGTGCAAAACGGAGTTTATAAAAACACTTTTCTCTGCAATCAAACCTCTACGCCAGGTACAGGTGTACAGAGTGAGCTGTTATACAGCCAGCACCTGCCTCTGACAGCAGCAATCAGGGCCCGCTCAGATCGCTGCACTTTAACCATTTAAATGCTGCTGTCAATCTCTGATCCAAGGGGGATTTAAAAATAAAAAATCAAGACCTCCCACAGTTCCAACAATGAAGAAATAAAAACGTTATGGAAAATGGCAACAAAAAACTATTTTTTTCATTTTTTTTTTACAAAGTTCAGTTTAAACATTAAAAAAAATAAACTCTAAAAATTTGGTATCACCGTAATCACACTGACCTGCATTCTCGGGTCATTATTACCGCACAGAAACTCCATAAATACAAGACCCAAAGAACAAAGGCCGGATTACTCCGCACTTGGAATGTTTTCTCATATGGTAGAGACACAAGCGTCATTCAAAATTACATGTCATCTGGTCAGGAAAGGGTTAAATTCACCTTGGCGCCAGTGTCCTTGCTAATCCAGTCCAAGCTGATGGCTGCAGCCAGTTACTGGCCTCAGAGGTGACGTCTGCATGTGCGGCAGAAGAATCGTCAGTGCAGTGTCGGTGCGGGGCCCCGGCGAGGGATTTCAGGCCCATGTGATGCTTGTTTCCCTAATGTACTTGAGTTTTTCCTGGAGTATTTGTTTTTTTTTTTTTATGTACATCAGAAATTTTATCCCAAATTTTAGTCAACGGGTCATGTAAAATTTTTGCTCTAAAATAATGTGCAAAAAAAATGTAAGGGACAAAAGTAGTTTTTGGATTTTGTGCAAATTTCCCAATCCGGCGTTCGCCATAGAACTTGTCAGCAGTATCTGTTTATATGACCCTGATTTCCAATTGTCGATCTTTTCTGCTTTTCCCCCAGAACTCCTTTAGGAATTAGATCAAGATGTCACGGTGGATTTAAGTCGCCGGTAAGTCGGGATATGAGGATAGATGAGGTGGTCGCCGCTTTTCATTGAAAAAACGTTTTCAAGAAATAAAACAATGATTTTTATTCCCATCCTATAAAGTGATGACTTATTGCCGGGATATGTCATCACTTCATGACCTCGGGGACCCCTGCCAATTCTTAAAGGAGTCATCATGCCAGTGCAATGCTGCACCCTTCTCTAAGTTATCCCTGCACAGCAGCAGCACCCAGACTACCTGTGCAGGGTCCTGCACCCAGATCCATTCGCTTTCATGGGGCTGTACTACGGGCACTCGGAAAAACATGAAAGCGGACGATGCAGAGCTACAACAACCCCACCATTTTTAGGATCTGTAGTCTGACCACACACATTCCTAAAGTGATGGCATATCCTAAAAACAGGCTTTGAAAATTTCTTTCCAAGAGATGAGGCACCATGTTTTTTTTTGGAAGCCACTCATCTCGCTCCTGGAGGGAAAAGAGAAAAATTTCAACTGCTTGCCTGAGCCCAACGTGTATGATGACAGTGAGGTCAGATCTGAGCAAGGACGTAAATCTGTGGTCAGGAGCAGACACATGATGTAACCGCAGCTCTTACACTGATCTACCTGCAGGTCCAATCTCCAAGTGTCGGCAAATCTCCTGCCACTTATGGAGATCTGCAGAGGGAGATGTCTGATCTGCAGCACAAGGAAGGCTCCTTAGATGAAGAAATAAGGAAACTTGAAGCAGAGTAAGTAAATATTGAGGTCATGGTAGAGCTCGATGGGACAACTCCCACCCCCTTCCCCTTTCCCCCATGCGTGGATATGAGGAGTGGTCCACAGTAACCCAGTGTCATTACCGGTTTCTTTTCTCCAGAGGCTTCTGCATAGAAGAACTGGACCAGCACATCTCCCTTCTCCATGAATACAATGAGTTAAAGGATACAGGACAGATGTTATTAGGCCGACTAGGTAAGAATTCTAAATATCCAGATAATTTTACCAATGAAATGGTACGGCTGTATAGGTCCCAGTACAACAATAAAAACGATACCTGTCTTGTAGTAATCGTATGTGCCAGTGCTGAGATATTGAGCTTTGAAAGTCGCATGCAAATTAGTCAGGAAGTGCATTGGGGGCGTGCTCATATTGAATATGTTGACGCGCGTCACAGTGCACTTCCTGTCTAATTTGCATGTTGCTTCAAAGATCAATTTCTCTGCACTGGCAAATCTGATTACTACAAGCCTGGTATCGTTTTTATTGTTGTAGTAGGAGCTATACAGCTGTATCACTTGTTCCTGTAGTAAGATAGTCCTGACTGCTTCCCTTTAAGACATTAGCATGACTCCCTTATTTATTTAGGGGGTACTATGGCATCTACTAATCGGCCAGTGAATTTAGGGGCCGCGACACATAATCCTTCTCAGCCTGGCACAGCGGAGATTTGAAGGCCGCTACATTAGAAAAAATTGTTCTGTGGGCAAAAATTTGTCTCTTAAAGGGGTTGTCTGTAATTTAAAAAATATCCTAGTAGTAGGAAATGTGATCGTGTTCATTCCCCTGTAGCTCCATCTCAGATTCTCGGGTGGTCCCTGACACTTCTTTGCTGCAGCAATGACGTCATGTACGTCTATGTGACTGCTGCCTCCAATGTATGGCACAAGACCTGCGGCACTCGCGTAGATGTACATGACATTATGGTGGTAAACGAAGATCAGCAGAGGCATCGGGAGCAGTGGGGTACATTATCATATTGCCCGGTATTGGGGTAGTTTTTGTTTTTTTTTAATTGTAAACAACCCCTTTAAGTGAAATCTAATGCTGAAAAAGCCTCTCTAGTGTTCTAAAAGTCCGGCCCCCCACAAATCGGTAATTTTAGAAGACCCTCTTGAGGAATAAAAAAAAAACATTTCAAGAGCCTCCTTTTTTAGAATTCTGCATTGTATCCCTCTCTTGTTCTTCCTGGAAATATAGGCTAAAGCTGACACCTGGGTGTACCATGCATCTTTTCAATAGGGTTTATTCCTGCACTTTCTCAGTATCTAGGCTCGCATCCTAAGGGATGGTAACACCCAGTTATCAATTCATGTCTATATTTCCATGAGGAATAACAGAGGGCCGTCGCAGTACAGTTATGTCTTATGAATGTAGGATAAAGGAGATGCATTTTTCTCTATGGTACATTTTGCAATGTGGGAAGTCACTCGTGGTCGACATTGGAAGGTATATCTATTGGGGAACTGGGTCAGAAGCCACCCGTGCGGTGATTCCTTGACCTGTGACTAATGCCGGGTATTACGACATGTTTTATCTACAGCTGCCGTGCGAGGAGTCACCACCAAGGATCTGTACGCAGAATTCGGACTGGACTTGGACGATTGAGGATGAATTTGATCTTTGCCCTAGTCCAGATCTGGCATATGGAGGTCTCCTGAGCGAGGACTGTACGTACTCCTCTCTATGCCAAATGTTGTTTGTGCCCTTTACCCTATGAACAGTTTCCTTTTTAATCAGATCGGCCCTATTAATTCCAAGAATGGGGGTGTCCTTATTACTGAGTGTGCACAGGTCTGGGAACTTGTATACCCCCAGTCTCTGCACTTTTACAAAGCAGTCGGCTAAGCATGGCCAAATCGCTGTTAAATAAGCACTTCTACCTTACTCTCATTGGTTGGTCTTGCAAAGTTTGACCTCCTGCGTTGTTTGCATGGGAGGCAGGTTTTATTATAAACCAGTTAGGAATGTAACAATTTGTATATTTGTTAATTAAAATAAAATATGTAAAATAAAATCCATAGTTGATTGGTGTCACTTAATAATTTAACATTGGGCAATGTTATATCTCTGGTGACCAGCATGAAATTGAACGTGTTTTCTTTTCAGCCACAAGGTGGCAGTGTACACAACACAAGTTACATTGGTCCTTTGCAACATTACTTACTTGTTTTTTTAACCCCTTCCTGATGTGGCAAATTTTTTTTTTTTCTTCCAAGAGCCATACTTTTTTTTTATTTTTTTTTTTATTATCAACATAGACGTATGCAGACATATTTTTGTTGCAGTTTTGAATGACACCATAACTTTTTCGCTTTTCTGGCGATGGAGCTGTGTGAAAGCTTGCTTTTTACATGCCAGACCAATTTTCTTGACACCATATTTGAGATTATACCACCTTTTGATTGCTTTGTGTTGTATTTGGGTGGGAAGGGGGTGGTGACTGGAATTTGGCTATTGTGACATTTTCATCTTTATGATTTTTATGTTTTGGGTTAAATCAAATATTTTGATAGATCGGACTTTGCAGTGATACTAAAATGTTTTTTTTTATCTCTTTTAATATAGTTTTTGTAAAACAATTTTACAGTTTTTAAGCTTTTTCTTAATTTGCGTCTTTAAGATCTTTTTGAGACTTTTTTTTTTTTTTTAAGTCCTCTTAGGGGACTTGGTCCAGTGATTGTTTTATGGCTCGTCTGATATTCCACAGTGCTTTAGTGTACGATATACCACAGTGCTTTAGAACTGCACTATATAGTGAACTAAGAATGTCTTATGGAATTGGAGTGTTGTGATATACGGGTATCAGTGTATATATTTAAAAAAAATAAATAAACCATAGTATATCAAATTTGGAGTAAAATCTGTACATGGCCGGCTGCACTTAGCTGATGATGACTTTATCAGGAACGTGCTATTGATTGGCATCCCCGACGCCTCATGTGATTACTAAGCCCGGCGTGATGTCATGAGTGTTAGATGCCGCCATGATGATGTCACGCCAGGCCTAGTAATCGGGAGGCCGGCAGCTAGGAGGTCGTCCACAGGACTTGGACTACTGACATGGCTGCTGGCCCAGGGTCCTGTAAGACCCCTATCTAGTGGTCTTGCTCACACTATGATACTTATCGGGACCCCTTAGGAAAGTGTTTCTAGGGTCTAGTTGTCGGCTGCCATCATTCACACGTAATTGGCTGTGGTATCAAACGAGATCAATGGCAACAGGGACCCCACTGACCGGACCCCTCTCTGCTCCAAATATCTGTTATATATGTAACACCTTTAATGGGGTATCCTCCTCACTTAATGATTGTAGGGGGATGAGGGGGCGACAGTGCTGCGGCCTCCTCTTCAGTTCTTCGTCTCCGCACCGCCCTCCCCTGCAGAGCAAATGAAGGAGACTTACTGCAGTTCTCTGCCCCGCCAGTGGGGGAGCCACAACTGAGCAGGGGATACACAGTAATGCGATCCCTTCTGATGCCCGCTGGGGGCAGGAGGCCCAGAGAGTACCCCCCCACGCCCCCATTACAGGGGTTAGTCCAGGACCTAAGGACACTGCAGCTCTGCTTCTATTCACTTGAATGAGAGCGGCCCCAGAGCACTGGAGTCCACGGCTCCTCCTGCGAGGCATGCTGGGCGTTGTAGTAGCACAGCAGCTGCACATCCTCCCCCTTACGACAAGTCCCAATAATATCCGCCCGATCTGCCATCGGCTGCTCCGGTCTGCGCGCAGCGGCCGCGGCTCTGCCGCCACCTCCCGCCATGCCTTGCGCGCCGCCTCAGGTACTCGGCTCTGCAGAAGGTAGTGAGGTCGGGACTACAATTCCCAGCCGCTCCTGGCGTCACGTGCTGTGCGGAGGGCGGGGCATGGTGTCTCCGCATGTCAGGGCTGCTCCCGGAAGATCTTAGTACACCCGGGCCGGGCGGAGAAGGACGTCAGACGGCCGGCGGGGGCTGCGAGCTGCCGAGTACTGCAGGTCAGTGTGCGGGATACTCACCGGCCCTGTTATCATTGTGTGCGCACTACAGCTCCCAGCATGCACCACGCATTACCCCGCATGTGTCCTGTGCACACCCGGTCTGCACTGCGCTCACCTCCATCTGTATACATGGTGTGTATATATACATGGTGTGTATATGGGATCTCTCCCATTAGTCGCGCCTCTTCCTATTCTCTATGAACCCCCCCCCCCACATTATGCACATACACATTACACTGCGATTTTTCTGCAGACCACAGGGTGCACATCTGCTCGGACTATGGCTTTTTCTATTGTGCGTTTCCCAATTTTTTGGTGCATTCCTTGGATTTTTTATTAATGTGTCTTTATTATCCCAGGGTTTCTGCATTTATGAAAAAACAGTACTGATTTTACATGCAGTTTTCAGCCTCTCCATAGGAGCCTATTGGGGAAAGGACTGCACTAAAAACCTGCATGATTAAATCTGCGTGTTTAATCGCACAGCGGCCAGGAGCGTTCATCACATCCACTCTGCTGGAATGGGTAAATGTAGCGGATTGTCTGCAGTGTTTCCACCACGTGGGGACTTGGCCTTATGCTGCCTCCATGGATGTACTGGCTTCCTATGTGTTTATATACAGGTTCATCTCACTAAATTAGAATATCATCAAAAAGTTCATTTATTTCAGTTCTTCAATACAAAAAGTGAAACTCATATTATATAGTCATTACATAAAGAGTGATCTATTTCAAGTGTTTATTTCTGTTAATGTTAATGATTATGGCTTACAGCCAATGAAAACACAAAAGTCTCAGTAAATCAGAATAATTATCAAAAAACACCTGAAAAGGCTTCCTAAGCATTTAAAAAGGTCCCTTAGTCTGTTTCAGTAGGCTCCACAATCATGGGGAAGACTGCTGACTTGACAGATGTCCAGAAGGCAGTCATTGACACACTCCACAAGGTCCCAGAGTCTGGAGGAAGAGTGGAGAGGTCACAATCCAAGCTGCTTGAGGTCTAGTGTGAAGTTTCCACAATTAGTGATGGTTTGGGGAGCCATGTCATCTGCTGGTGGAGGTCCACTGTGTTTTATCAAGACCAAAGTCAGCGCAGCCGTCTACCAGGACATTTTACAGCACTTCATGCTTCCCTCTGCCGACAAATGTTATGGAGATGGAAATGTCATTCTTCAGCAGGAATTGGCCCCTGTTCACACTGCCAAAAGTTTACACACAACAGCATCACTGTGCTTGATTGGCAGCAAACTCGCCTGACCTTAACCCCATAGAGAATCTATTATAGAGAATCTATGGGGTATTGTCAAGAGGAAGATGAGACCCCAGACCCAACAATGCAGACGAGCTGAAGGCTGCTATGAAAGCCACCTGGGCTTCCATAACACCTCAGCAGTGCCACAGGCTGATCGCCTCCATGCCACATTGCCGCATTGATGCAGTAATTGATGCAAAAGGAGCCCGACCAAGTATTGAGGGCATTTACTGAACAGACATTTCAGTAGGACAACATTTCAGATTTTAAAAACATTTTTCAAGCGGTTGATATAAAGTATTCTAATTTACTGAGATAATGACTTAATCATCAACATTAACAGAAATAAACACTTAAAATAGATCACTCTGTTTGTAATGACTCTATATAACAAGTTTCACTTTTTGTATTGAAGAACTGAAATAAATTCACTTTTTGATCTAATCTAGTGAGATGCACCTGTATATGATGGGGACCCCCAGGAGGGGACGGGGGCATGCGAGTGACCAGCCATCACCGGAGTCTGCTGACTCCCTGGGATCGGCCTGTATGGTGACCTCTGACATGTGACCCTTCGTGGGTCAGGTTTGTTTTTATTGTCTGTGCTCGAGATATATTACGCACACAATGTGTAATATATATATACACATATATCTATAATATCTATCTCCTCCAGGTATATACTGTTATTACGAGGTATCCGCTACATATATATGAATAAGGTGCACCCCAAAATATTTTTTAATGACCCAATTGGGGTTCAATAACCTAAAAGGACATTCTATGGTCACTTGTCCACCGTGGCCCTCAGACATGTCTTCACGCCTGGAGGTATAGCAGCAGCGATTGGGACCAAAGCAAATTATATTTGCCATCTTTTGGGGAGGTAAATTCTGGAAAATTCCCTTAAGATCTCTTTCATACAAGTGCAATCTGTGGTTTTCACAGTGCTCATACCTTTTGATATTCTATGGGTCTGTGCACATGATAATCCTCAAAGAATGTCCTCAAAAAGCACTCAGTATAGCTGTGTATATATAGACACGTTCAAATCAACAGACTGTTTTTGAAGTGAATACAACCAAGCAACCACAGCAATCATAAAATATATAACTTCTTTATTGATGAGACAAATATAAAAACAAGGTCCTGTGTTCCTCCACCCCAACGCACGTTTCGTATGCATTTCCTCAGGGGGGGTGGAGGGACACAGGTCCTTGTTTGTATCAGTAATCTGGCAGCTTTTTTTTTAAGGTAATGAAATACTATCTACATCTTATATATCTGCTATATTTCATTTAGGCACATGCCAGAGCACTATGCACTTTATATAAGAAATAGCAGCTTTTTCACCTGTGTTTTATTATACACGGCTGCTAGTTAATTGATTGGCTCTATAGTATGGCATACCTGGAATATACATATATCTGCAGCTAGGTGGTATAACCTGCAGTTGCATTCAATCTCTATTGAGTTTTTTTGAGTATAAAAATGCAAGTATAAATAGGTCTATTCTAGTGGCCCTCACAGTTTGAGGCTCTTTTTAATCTGAATAGTTATGTTATTGTTTCATCAATAAAGAAATTATATATTTGATGATTGCTGTCGTTGCTTGGTTGTATTCACTTCAAAAACCGAGCCTGTTGATTTGCCTGGTTTGGTGCACATGTCTGATTATTTTTCTTTTCCTCGGACCTAGTGTTTCTCAGACTATATCGGAATATCAGAGACAAGTCTGATTTTGATCCAAGGGTCGGATCAAAATCGGCATTGCAAGTCAATGGGTCCATAAAAAAATCGGACCTCACTCAGATGACATCTGAGTGCCGTCCGATTTATTTCACGGACAATCAGGAAGAAGGTGGAGAAACTTTTTTTTTCTTTTTTAAATTCTCCACGCACAAGATAAGCTATTACCACTTGGACCACACTCTGATCAAAGTCTCATCAGAATAATAGGTCAGGTTTTTTCATATGTGGAAAATACTGCTATCTGAATGAGGCCTCAAGGGAACCTGTCAGTGGTTCAGGCAGCATGAATCCAGGAACAGCAAGAATCAGATCCTGGCTGTACGTCTGTCGAGCCGTCCACAGGCAGAGATTAGTCCGGCATGGTGGCCCTGAATGGGAGAATTTTTGGTCTTGCAGACAACCGCACACATTTCTACCAAAAATTGCTGCATTTGTTGCTGCAGTTTGTGGCCCATGGGGGTGAATATAAGCCCACGGTCTTTAAGCCACTGTATGAGACTCTGGTAGTTCTTCAGGTCAGAGATCTCCTCTCTCTGACCATTGAACTACTGTTCATGTTTAGAAGCGGGCCATTAGATCCATATACAGCAAGTCATATGTTTGAATATATACATGAGATTTAAAGGGATCATACATATTGGACATTCACTTACCACATAACACATCCCCCTACAATGACCCCACTATCACCTGTAGTACCACCCTGATTGGTTCTGCAGCGTTTCACAGTGCCCATTAAAATCAGAATACATGGGTATATCAGTATGCTCTTCAGTGGTCTTCCTGTTCCCCTCTATATGGAAAGAAGTTGTCTAAATCAGACGTCTCCTTTAAGACTCCTCCAGAGCAGCAATTTTCAAGCTTTTGCAAAACTACAACTCCCAGCCTGTATGCCAGGGCATGCTGGGAGTTGTAGTTTTGAGCTACATGTTGGAGACCACTGCTGTAAGTATAAAGTGGCAGTTCCCAGCTTGCAGACAATATTGAGAGTTGTAGTAGTATGACCGCAGATACTACGATATATTCGGGTTAGTTTGTTTCTTAGCACGTCGGGAGTTAATCGGCTTGCTTTCGCCTTTCCCAGTTCAACCACGGTGACTCCCATCGCTGAATGTCCCTGCAGATCGGCTTCTGCTGCGCTCATTAGCTTGTGACCTTGCGTCTCCTCATCCTCTTGGATGTGAAGTGTCTGGCTAATAAGGTTCAATGAGCTTTTCCTCTTAAGTCCTGGTCACCCCTCCCCCCCCCTTCCATATCACATTAACCTGTTAATATCCAGAGCCGGCCGCAGCTGTTTTGTGAGTTTGCAGTAGATGTACATTGCTGCATTTGCCCTGCTATAACCCGAGTGGCACGCGCTGGTGTCTGCTTTCTATCCGTAGCATCACTTCTCGCATACTTCCCCCTCCCCATGGGGGTGACTGCGGTGGTGTGTAGTGATGGATGTCACCGCGAGTGGTGACTCATTAACCCCCGAGTGTGCATTGCACAACATTCGTCACACAACACGAAACCAAAGTGAACTCTCACCTAGTTTTTGGAGAACACGCTGAGAGTTGTCTGCCGTGCAGCCCAAAAATAGGTCATCGCTTCTGCTGAAAAGTCGTATTTGGCCAATTAAGAGCCCCCCCCCCCCGTTACTGTTTTCCTACATCTTTGTCTTCTGTCATTAGTTTTCACTTCCTTGGAAAGCTGGGTGACAAGCAAAATGGCCAATATTACATCAAATGCAAAACTGTGTGAGGGTGTAGATGGTCTCTGCTCGTAAAAATGTCACCCAGCTTTCCTAGGAACAGAAATCATTTAAAGGGGTTGGCCCACAAAATAGGTAATGTGACTGATTGCTGGTGGTTATACCACTGTAATGCCCACTGATCACAAAAATGAGGGTCGTTAGTCGTGTTTGGTCGCACACGCACTACTGATAAGACTGGCAAAGCGCTGTATGAGCCATATGCACATGGGGGACACTGCACCCTTGTGATCTTTGGGAGTCCCAGTGGTGGAATCGCAGCCACAACCCTTCTATGACTGCGATACGACGATAAATCCATCTCTCATCCCCGACTCCTCAATAATCCGTCCTCAGGTGCCTTATAATTTTCCCATCTTTCTGCAGAATATTTGAAGACTACCTGTGTCTGGTAATAAGCCGGTCTGATAGCAGGAAGATATTTGCATCAAAGTGGAGACCATCAGCAAGTAGGAGAAGGCAGTGAATTGTCTCATCCATCAGAAATATATTTTTTTGATGACTCAAGTGATAGAGAAGTAGAGTGATAATGCACAGCCATATTCAGTGGGGGTAGCGGGTACCTCCCCTAGAGCAGAATTAATTGCAGGGGTCCTGCTGTTCTTTGCTTCTTTTTGCAGGGATTTCGGAGCATTACAGGGCATCTGTAAATACACTTGAGCAGCAGGTTATGTATCCGTAGATGTTAGTGGGGCGTCCTAGAAATGATGACCCCCCCTAAATATTCCTGCCATACCCAGTAGGATATAAAGGTTTGTTACAATCCATTTTAAGGTAGGGGAAGAGTACATATGGTTATAGAGACATTGTACCCATGCCATCCATGTGTTACCGCAGGCTCGTCACTATGGTGAAGGTTATACAGCGTGCGGTGCCGGCCTGTGTTAGGGTTATTAGCTCGTAAAACGGGAATTTGCTCCTCTGATACGACCAGACTTCATCACAACGATCTCCTTAGCTGTGAAGGTCAATCCCGAATCTGCCGGCGGATCCTCTGCACCCTGCCGGCACTGTGAATGGCCGTCGCTCGCCTGTCGCTGTGACAATCACCTGAATTGTTCCCTGGCGTCTTCTCTCTTTCCTTATCCATTTACTTCTGTTTTTTCCTGCCATTTTCCACTTTCTCTAGTTTTACAATAACCCCATACACAGGGGAGATGTGGTTTGTAGGATTTGATTGCAGGAGTTTTCGTGACGTCTCTCATCTAAGGCCACAATGAGCGACCCCTCTCCTCCCACATCCCGGCGAGGGGCCCGCGAGGAGCTTTCCCCCCCACAACCTGGTGAGAGCAGTGAAAGACTCACGAGGAGTCGTCCCCCCCCACCTCACCCCATTTCATTCAGGGTGGTGAGGGACCCCCCTTCCCGGCCAGAGCAGTTAAAAGCCCCGCGAGGAGTTTCCCCCCCCCCACATTATCCCCCCCATTTAAGCAGCGATTGTCCCATGAGGACCTTTTTCCCCCACATCCCGGCCAGAGCAGCGAAGGACCCACATTAACACCCCCATTACAGCCAAGGTGGTGAGGGGCCCACGAGAAGCTCCCCCCCCCCCCCCCCCACATCCTAGCCTGAGCGGCAAGGAGTTTCCCCGCCGGGGAGGACCCAACATACTTTCCTCCACCAATGATGATGTGGGCCCAATGGTAGACTTCCAAGAGAGTATGCACCCATAATGTCATCCCCATAACAGCTATAACCCCTCACAATGACGCCCGGTATGTCTCTTCTTTGACAGCCCGATAGTTCCCATGACGAGGACCCCACGCTCTTCTCTATTATTCTGATTTGATAAACCTCCATCATTGTGTATCCGGACTGTCTTACAGGAATATGTCGCCTCGTTGCCCCTGGTGACCGGGTGCAGTTTTCACAGCCGTGTTTTAGTTTCTAACACCAGTGAAGACGTGTTCGCCACTTGTCCATAGCAGCCAATCAGCTTCCTGCTTTCATTGTGCAGGAATGGAGTTTAAAATAACATCATTGATCTGATTGGTTGGTTGCTTGCATAGGACGCATTAGAAGATGTGCGCATCTTCAGTGCCCCTTCAATAAGCTTTATTTCTAAGAACAGATTTTGACAATTGCATGCAACTTGCAGAATAACCTATCGGATATTTTGACCGTTGCTGTCACTTACAGGGTGGCTGTTTCTGCATAGCAGTTATACTGCACTTGGAGTATTTATTCCGGTCCGGATACACGGGAATGGTTTGCTTCTTTCTATGATTTTTATGACATGAACTTTGCCCCCTCCCTAGACCTACCCCTGCCCCGGTGACATGGGCGCGGTGATAACTATCAGTATAAAAGCAGACGGTGTTGACTCTGATCGCCTTTCCGGTTACAGGAAGATGCTGCGCCTGGCGTCCTGCTCGTCCCTGCTGCTGCTGCTCAAAGCCGTGGTCGGGCTGCCCTGGTTTCAGTCGATTGGTGCCGTCTTTGTTTTCTACTTGGGCTCCGGAGGATGGAAGTTTATGAAGGTTTTCTACAAGACCATCGGTCGAGATGTGAGGTAAGGTGGGGGGGGGGTGATTTACCTGCAACCACTTAAGAGTAACTTTAAAGGATTATTTTCATTACAACAGTCTTTCCATTTCTACTATTGTTTTCTGTTATTAGCCACTTCAGCAGGTTTTGTTTTCATGTTTAAAAAAATGTTGGCATATTGCTGGTGTGATCGGTGAGTGTCTGTCCTCTTTAACCTCACCCATCTAAACTGAAATTCAAGAGTCTGCAGTGCTGGTGCATCCTGCGCAGTGTCCTCCTGGCCGCCTGACATTGCTGTGAGCGGCCTGCCCTCTGCTGTGCAGAGAAAATGGGGTAGAGGATGTAGGTAGCACTATCTCCTTCATTCTCAGGATCAGTGGGGGTCCTAGAGGCCAGACCCACACTGATTTTTTGTAATAGCAATATACCATCACTTTGTTACTGCTCTTAAAGGGGTTACCATTCAGGGCTGTGGGAAAGTTTGGTGTCAATCATTGTGGCCTGAGTGGGAATCTTACCCACTTGATAGCAGAGGACAACTTTCTTTCTAGGGAAATATCTTTTAAACGACGTGAAAAACCTTCAGCGATAAGCGATTATAGATGAATAATCGGACAAACGTTCCTTTGTGTCAGTGCATGTAAGGCCTTTCTGTAACGGGCTGAATTCTAATGTGTCATCCATAAAAATCCGGATCCTCAGGACAAAGTCGTCCTTCTTTATAGCACTTAGACCGTTCTGTTTCTTTTCACCAAGAAGTGATGCCGCCCCTGTGCTAACAATGATCATATTCCTCCGGGCATCGCATTACTGCCCACACGTGCTGTGAGCGCCGGCATTGTCCTCCGGGGGTAGGGTTTATGAAATTGCCAGAAACAAATATTTTCATTTGCACTAAAAACGTTTCAAGGGCATTTCACACCTTAAAAAAAGGTGGCACCCAATTCTTGTGACCCTGAATGGCACATTGTTATGCAGGTGTGCTCCCTGCCAGCACAAGCTACACCCAACACATGTGCCTGCATGCGCTCAATGGGGAGAGGAGGATAAGACGCTGACAGAGGATAGGGGATATTTTGCAATCACTGGGACCCACAGAAATCCCAAGAACAGGATTGAATGAAGTGGAGATGCATGTATTCGACCTTCGCTGTATTATTGTCTATGGGGCTGCCAGAAAGAGAGCAGAGTACAACACTCCACTGTACAGCCACGGTCTCTGCATTGCTGGGGGTCCCAACTGAAGAGCCTCTAACCAGTTATCCCGTATCCTATAGATAGGGATTACTTGCCATTTTTTGAAAGAAAAAAAAACTTTAAAATCTATCATGCTTGATCCTTTTTTTCCCACAGCATTGAACTTTTGGAGGAGATTTGGGAGACCCCCATACTGTCAGCTGGTTCCACTCAAATTTGAGGGATTTGGCTGAAATACATGTACACATGTTGTTTATATGGCCTCCCTTTAAAGGGGGGTATTCTCATCTTGGTAATCCATGGCATGTCACTGGGATATGCCGCTGCTGTGAGACATTTGCGGTTCCTGAGAATGAAGGGGTTGCAGCACACTACAGATTCCCTTTAAATTAAGCCAGGAACCATTACAGCTACTAAGATGATTGCCACTCTGCTTTCCCAGGCTCCTGAGTGACGCACCTTCCTGCTTATGTAGTGATGCGCCCTTTCCTTTACCATATTACTAAATAACCAGGGGGCTTGGACAGCGGAGTGGTGCCCCCTGGAAGCTTTCCCAGAAGCGGTGAAAGCTTTATAGACGGTCCTGTTTGCAGAGCCCCGTACATATTCGGCGTGCCTAATGATGCGGCTTATCACAGGTGCCACCCTTTGTACCCGCACTAAATCTATGTATTGTGTTCTTCATCCTTGAACTTGATTGTCCAGCTTAGATTTGTGTGTTGCAAGATAAGCCCTGGACTCTGCCCCCCGCCGGGGACACTCTTATCCAATTCCTAATGGACTGTGCTTTGCTTTTATAGTTGTCATTTTGCAAGGTAACCTTTCCCTGTCCATTTATTACATTGATATCAACTGTAGGCTTTACAACGGCTTGCCATATCTGCCCCTTCTATCTGGAGCCCTCTCCATCCTCATATTGGGGCCTTGTAGTCCTCTGATGGAAAGGATGGCTGCAGCAGGAGATGAATGTGTTTGATTTTGTCCAAGGCAGTGACCTGTGACCCCTCGCAATACACGGCGTCACAGAGACAAGACTGTTCCCTATGAAATGCACATTAGCACTTTCCTGTAATGCAAAATATGGCGACATTCAGGGCACGCGTTGTGCCAAGTCAATGTGACAGGGTTGTTTGGTGGGTAACGGACGGAGACTAGTGGACGTCCACAGTCTGTTGTCACCATTTGCATGTCCACAGCAGCACAGAGCATTTTAGAAGAGTTACGGGAGGCAGTAGAATGGGTGTTCCTGTGCTGCAGGAAGGGTATTCCTGCAGCACAGAGTATTTTAGCAGAGGATTATGTAGCTTTCTAGATCTTTCTCTCATTGTCATTCCCTTCTCTTTCTACATAATTAAAGTGGAAACTGGATGAAAATTCCATTGGGAGTTGTAGTCCTCATCTCTACTAATGGATATTGCTAGGAAGCAACAGATTACAATTGTAGATTTGCTGGGGACAATAATGGAGCCGTTCAATATGTCTAGTCCCAGCGGTTGCAAAACTACAACTCCTAGCATGCCCTTGTTTTACTTCTGATGGAAAGCTGCGTTGGAAAGTGCTTCTATTTAAAGGACTTGTCCACCTCTAGGGACAATTTTTTTTCTTTTTATCTTCCGACCTGTACTTTGGGCCAAAAATCACTTTTACAATTGGGTTTCATTACAAATATTGCACTGTTTGGTTCTCTCACATTTAACTTTGTGGTCCTAAATCAGCTGAGATGAGCCCAGAAAAAGACAGATAAGGGTTACAAACTGTCCCACTGGACAGTCTGAACAAGCTCACTGATGCATTTTCATTGAACTCATTCTCCTGCCAGTAAAAAAGGAGGCAAACGGTGCAATATTGGTAATGAATCTCAAATGCCCAAAAATGCATGCATTTATGTAAGAAAAACTAAAAATTGTCCCCAATGGTGGACAACCCCTTATGGTTAAGGTCAGTCAAGGGATATAATGAGTGCATTGGAGCAACCATGCATTTTGGTTTAGTCCTGGTAAAGTGTGTGGAGGTAAGTGACCCCACAAGACACTTGCCCACTCAGCTGTGTGTTCTCAGTGGGAAGAGGGAGAAGGACATCTGCCTCCTGCTCCTCTCCACTGAGCACAAAGGATCAGGCATGATGGAATCCAGCATGCCCAATCCTTCTTTTCCTTAGCATTCTTCAGAGGCACCAACGTGACGGTTGGTTGGCCGATCTCACCAAAGTCATCAATTTCAGCCGACTTTCTCCTTATGTTTGTGGACACCTAAAAACTGAATCTGAAGTCCTGACATATTTTGTATGCAGCACAGTGCCATGTCATGCATAAGCCACCATTACAAAAATAAAAAATAAGGTTATCCCCTATACCCATCAATCCTGAGAATATGGCTCCCTCAGAATATGGCTCTGCAGATCACCATAGTTTGGATCTTTGGAGGTCCCAGTGGTCGGACTCCCAGTGATTAGCAAGCTACAACATGAATAGAGGATAACCTGATATTTTTGGCAAAACCCTTCTAATTCTGCATAGCTATGCCTTTTAATTTTTTGTGGTTGCAATCTGCATAGAAAAGCGCTAGAGGCTATATATACATCCCAAAAGGGACGCTCCTGGTATCCATCAAGCGCATAGGGATCTATGGACCTGTTGTACTTGTGCCATGAAACTTTTGCATCTGACGTATTTTACGGACGGATTTTACTTTTTTCTTTTTCTTTTGCAGAGGCGCGATAACCCTCGTCCGGGTGAAGCTGCAAGTGAAAAGACACCTGCGGGAGAAGAATACCGTCCCCATCATATTTAAGGAATGTGTTAAACGTCATCCCAACAAGACGGCGCTGATATTTGAGGGCACCGGAGCCACGTGGACATTCCGGGAGCTGGACGAGTTTTCCAATGCGGTGGCCAACTTCCTGTACGCTGAAGGTTTCCGGACCGGAGATGTCATAGCGCTGTTCATGGAGAACTGTAACGAGTACGTCGGCTTTTGGCTCGGCATGGCTAAAATCGGGGTCGAAGCCGCTTTGATAAATTTCAACTTGCGTCTAGACGCCCTGGAACATTGCTTCAGCGTCTCCAACTCCAAGGCTGTGATCTTTGGACAGGAGATGTCACAAGGTGAGAGGCTGCACCTGGGGACGGACTTTGATCTAGATTGTCATCTGTGCCGTTAGATCTGCGGTCTGGAAATCTGGAAAGCTGGGTGGCAAGTTCTCCAGAGTCCTGAAAGGCATGTCAGACTATTGGCTGGTAGCCACGTGCTTTCTGGGGTCATATGTGCTCCTTATTAAATATTGCCCAGCTTTTCCAAAATCAGCCATGGGTAATTTTTTTGTCTTGTATCTCTAGCAATCACGGACGTCTACTCCATGATGGGGAAATCCATACGACTTTTCTGCTTTGGTGACTGCGATCGCACCGCGGTTCCCCCTAGCTCGGAATTCGTATCTTCCTTGCTGCAGAGCGCGTCTCGTCTTCCTCCAAAGGACCCTGGAAGGAGCTTTACAGGTAAATAAGGAGTTAAAGACCCTCCTGATTGGTGCCAGTGTCGGCTTCCATTCCTGCACAGGAGAACTACTTGCCACCTTCATATGGAGTCTCGTGAAAAGGAAAATACTTGCATATTACTGCTTTCCCCTATATGGGTCTTTATATTTTTATGCTTCTTTCCAGAAACAGGTCCACCCTTGTCAGTGGGTTGTGCCTGGTATTGCAGCCAACGCACTGTGAACCACATTGTGCCTCTCCAATTGTCTGATAACTTGATTATTTTCCAGATAAATTATTTTACATCTACACTTCTGGAACAACGGGGCTTCCCAAAGCGGCCATAGTGGTGCATAGCAGGTGAGTCCGAGAGCTGCGATCTGCACGACGTGCACACGTCATCGCGGCTCCATTTATTTCCTTGTCCTTTCTCTTCAGATATTTCCGCATGGCTGCCCTGGTGCATTACGGCTTTGGCATGCGATCGGATGATGTGATTTATGACTGCCTTCCTCTGTACCACTCTGCAGGTAATTATGTCGCCCTCGGTGCGCTGACCGCTATTGCTGCCATTTTGATTTATGCTCTTGAGGAAAATGTGTAACTTTTTTAGCCTTTTGGTCTTTTAAGAAAGAGCATTTTCCTTTAAAGGCATCAGTCACGTAAATAAACCCTGGAATAGAGGTCCGCTAGCGGAGGGGTGTTGCATTTGCTCCTCATATTTATTGAATCAGAGAGATCGGAGTCCCATGCTCGGCGAGGGTCATTCATGGATCTAATAAACTAGAATAGGACTGTGCATGATACTTGTTGTGCATGATATATATGGCACTGATGCAGCCAATCAGTGACTGTTGCAGTGATGTATCACCACCGCTGAGGTCAGTGATTGGCTGCATTGGTCATATGTGGAGCTGGAGCGACAAAGGAAGAGGGAAGCGTTGACACAGAAGCATTAGGGGGTTGTGAGGTGAGTATTGATGATATTACTTTTTTTTTTTTTTCTGTTTTATAGCATTGCCAGGTATTTGTAATAGTGAGATAAATGGGGTTGGAAAACCCCCTTTAAACTGGCTTTTGCTTTTTTTTTTTATATTTTTCTTGCTTTCCGGCAGGTAACATTGTTGGAATGGGTCAGTGCATCCTCCTTGGTCTGACGGTTGTTATCAAAAGGAAGTTTTCGGCCTCGCGGTTTTGGGATGACTGCGCGAAATATAACTGCACGGTGAGGATCTGACATTTTTTGCCACCGCCCGTGTCCACCTCCAGTTCGTACTGACACGGCTGCTTTTATGTACAGATCGTCCAGTACATCGGTGAGATCTGCCGCTATCTCCTGAACCAGCCGGTGCGGGAGGCCGAGTCCCAGCATAGGGTGCGCATGGCGTTGGGGAACGGGCTCCGACCTGCCATCTGGACGGAGTTTATGTCCCGGTTCAGGATTCCGCAGATCGCAGAGTTTTATGGCGCCACGGAGTGTAACTGCAGCCTGGGCAACTTCGACAACAACGTAAGCGCGGCTCGTGTGATTGTGTACGGGGCCGGCAAAGGGACGCTCAGCCGTGTACGTAACCATTACCTGTCATTTCTAGGTTGGCTCCTGCGGATTTAACAGCCGCATTTTACCCTTTGTGTATCCCATCCGGCTGATGAAGGTAAATGAAGAGACAATGGAGCTGATCCGCACTCCAGAAGGTCTTTGTATCCCCTGTCAACCCGGTACGTGCATGCATGCATGTATGTCTTGTCTATGCGTATTGTGACCCCACTAGAGAATATAGTATACAGGGAGATTAAAAGGGATTATTGCACTATTTATCCCCTATCCACAGATTGCTGGAACCTCCACTGATCATGAGGGTCCCATGTCCCCCGTGTGAACTGTGTAGTAGTGCACATGTGTAACTACCACTCCTCTATGGGTCACACATGCACAACACCTCGCAGACCCTCAGTAACCATACACTTATTGCCTGTCCTATGGATAGGTCATAAATATGGTTTGTGGCATAACCTCTTCAGATCCTAATCCCTTAACGACTGCCGATCAGCTACGGTCAGTTTTGTTGCTGATCGGGGCTGATTAGCCCCTTAAATACCGCTTTTGCAGTATCTAAGTGATTAAAAGACCCACTATGGAAGGATTGCCCCCCCCCCCCACCCCCTCCCCCACTCAATCGTAATCGCTGGCGCTGATGATTACTATGGTACCCTGAGGTTATCTGATGACCCCTGGGTACGGTGGCCTGTGAGATCCAGCTATAAGCCATGTCTCACGGGCACAGTCAGTGACTCACTGACAGCTCTCCGGGGCTGCAGTACACGAGAACTACAGTGAACGAGAACAGTAATCAAAGTAAAAATTATGCATGTCCCACAGTGGGATTAAGTAAAAAAGTAAAACGATAGTAAAATAAAAAGTAATAAAACACAAAAAAAATTAACAAAAAGCTGTTTTGCCACTAAAAACCCAGCGCAGCGTTTGTGATAAAACAAAGCTAAGCAAAAAAAAAGTACACATAATTGGTTTCGCCGCGACTGGAATGACCCGCTGTAATGACTCGCTGGCACGTTATTTATTCCATACACCAAATATCTTTTTAAAAACAAAAAAAATGACGCTTTTCATCAAACTAACACGCAAAAAATTTAATAAAAAGTGATCACAAAGTCATAGGTAAAAAAAAAAATGGTATAAATAAAAACTCCAAATCGTCCCACAAAAAAACAAGCCCTAAAATAAAGTTACAGCTTTCAGAATATGACGATGCAAAAACAAATTCATTTTCGTCAAATATTGTTTTTAGTCTGTAAAAGTAGCAAAGCATAAAAAAACCTATATAAATCTGGTATCGCTGTAAACGTACCGACCAGACAAACAAAATGGTCTTATCACTTTTACCGCACGGTGAACGGCGCAAAAAAAAAAAAAAAGAGATTAACAACTACTGAATAGCTGTTTTTTTTGTTCATTCTGTGTTTGTAAAATATGAATACAAAGCGATCAAAACGCGTTATGTGCCCAAAATGATACCAAAAAAATCTGCAACTCGTCACGCAGTAAAATAAGCCCTCAATTTTTATGTACAAAAAAAGCATTTTTACTGTGAGACAGCAGCAAAACACATATAAAAATAAATATACATCTGGTATTGCTGTAATCCGCCTTATCACTTATACCGTACGGTGAACTGCGCAAAAATAAACCAAGAACTAGTCTTGTACTGCTGTCTATAAGTTCATTCCACCCTCAAAAAAATTGGAATAATTCTCGGCTCACATTTATCTTGCGCTCTCCGCTGAGCACTTGCACCAAGGTTTCCATGTAAATCCCCAAGACCGCGATTAAGGCAAAATTCCCGATGGAACCACTCACTATAATGAGGCAAATGGAGTCGGAGCACAGGTGTGAAGAAGATGAAGAAAGTAATTTCTCCATTCTCTGTGTCCGTGGTAATCAGACTGCACTCGGATGGCATCCGAGAGCAGTCTGATGTTTCACACGCGCCCATAGACTTGTATGGATGCACGTTATCCGATTATTGCCCGATTATTACTCGTTTTCTCATGCTGAATCGGCATGAGAAAAAAATCACAGATCTGCATCCATAGTATAATATTGGGCCAAGTGCTATATGATTAAATTTGAGTGAGCCCCAAAACTGTCTTAACTTCTGAAGGACCCAGCAATGGCCACGTCCACACACTCACCGCGACTTGTCCATATAATGGCCACCTCTGGTCCTGCAGGTTAGTCCTATTCCAGTGGATGGGACCTTACTGCAGTACCAGGTACACTGACACATGTATGGGGTACTCCAATCTCATAAAGTAGCTGCACATTGGTTTCTGATCGGTGGCGATCGTGAGTATGGAGGAGCTGACATTTATTCGTGTGCCGCCTTCTATCACAGGAGAGCCTGGGCAGCTGGTTGGCCGCATCATCCAGTCCGACCCGCTGAGAAGGTTTGATGGTTACGTAAACCAGTCCGCCACTAACAAGAAAATCGCCAATAATGTCTTCAAACCTGGAGACACGGCATATCTCTCCGGTAAGAGTGGTACCCAAAATATGGAGAAGTGTTCCTTGTACTGACTGTTGATTTGTCGTCTCCCGGACTGTTGATTTGTCGTCTCCCGGACTGTTGATTTGTCGTCTCCCGGACTGTTGATTTGTCGTCTCCCGGACTGTTGATTTGTCGTCTCCCGGACTGTTGATTTGTCGTCTCCCGGACTGTTGATTTGTCGTCTCCCGGACTGTTGATTTGTCGTCTCCCGGACTGTTGATTTGTCGTCTCCCGGACTGTTGATTTGTCGTCTCCCGGACTGTTGATTTGTCGTCTCCCGGACTGTTGATTTGTCGTCTCCCGGACTGTTGATTTGTCGTCTCCCGGACTGTTGATTTGTCGTCTCCCGGACTGTTGATTTGTCGTCTCCCGGACTGTTGATTTGTCGTCTCCCGGACTGTTGATTTGTCGTCTCCCGGACTGTTGATTTGTCGTCTCCCGGACTGTTGATTTGTCGTCTCCCGGACTGTTGATTTGTCCTCTCCCGACTGTTGATTTGTCCTCTCCCAGGCGATGTACTGGTTATGGACGAGCTGGGCTATATGTATTTCCGGGATCGTACGGGCGACACTTTCCGATGGAAAGGAGAAAATGTGTCCACCACAGAAGTGGAAGGAATCCTGAGCAGACTCCTCCAACAAGCAGACGTGGTGGTCTACGGAGTGGAGGTGTCAGGTACATGGCCGATCTCTTTTCATGAATCTCAGGGCTTTGTGCTCAGGAATGTATTAAAACTGTGTCTTTTATTTGTTTCTTAGGAACGGAAGGGAGAGCTGGCATGGCGGCCGTCGCTGACCCCGATCAGAAAAGCGATCTTGTAAAATTTGTTAAAGACCTTAAGAAGTCGCTGCCTGGGTACGCACATCCAGTCTTCCTCCGATTGCTGCCGAAGGTCAACAAAACAGGTGAGTGCCCCCTACAGATGTAGAGGGTAAAGACTGTACGTGTAGCACTAGTGGCTGCGCACGGTGGGCTCCATCAGAGAAGATTATTCTTGGGGCCCATCTTCACACAGGCCTGATCATCCATGAGGCTTAATAAGTTCATTGTGAAACGCTCAGACAAAATAGATCCCAGCAGAAAGTGATTGGGTCCAAACTTATCTCTGACCCAGATTAGGGGTCCTATAGATATGTGGTGGGCCAGTTGGATCCTAATTTCTGCTGAGAAGTCATGGGGTAAATACACTTAGGGAAAATCTGAGTTCCCTGCCTGTCTCGGTGGCCTTATTCCATCAGTGCGTTTTCTGTTCCTATGGAATAAGTGAAGGCTGCTGTCAATCACTGGCCGCAGCTGTCAGAAGACCAGCGGGGTACACAGTACTGAGATCGGAGAAGTGGTGATAGTTTAGGAGATAAATGTACAGTTTTCTTGTTTTTAATTGTATGCTACATATATAGGAAATATTGTTCAGACAACCCCTTTAAGGTGGCTGATGCACATCATAGCAGTTGGTCGAACAAGTCAGCATCTCTATCAGTCCCCATTACACATGCTTGCTCGGCCATGTCTGCACGTGTTCTGAATAGTGGAAAGAGAGTAATGTGCTTCCATACACACCCGGTCACCAGTCTGACCAGTTTTGTGGACGAGTTCAGAATAATAAAATGACTGTGTGGCTTTCTAAAGCAGATGTGGCACCAGAAGACTACTTACTATCTCGCCAGGTGGAACCATATTATATTTTTTCACCAGTGGATTAGATTTTGTAGTTCCCCCTGTTAGCCAGCAGATGTCGCTGTTGGCGCACAGTAGATCATATGGTTCCCCATCCACATTCTCACCCCCCCCCCTTCCTGGACTGCGACGTGCCTAATGATTTCATCTGGGTTCAGTCTCTTCCACTGATTGGAGGAAGAAATTTAAGAAAAAAAAAATGCAACTAACACTTATTATCCCATTTACTGTCTGCACAGGAACATATAAATTCCAAAAAACAGACATGAGGAAAGAAGGCTTTAATCCCAGCGTGGTGAAAGACGCCTTGTACGTCCTGGATTCCCAGCAAGGAAAGTACATCCGCTTGGACGATGAAACCTATCAAAAGATCCAATCAGGAAAGCTGAAGCTGTAGCCTCCGTTTTTTTTTTGTTTTTTTTAATGCATTTTTTTTTCCCGCTTTGGTCCTGGTATTGTGACGCACGTTGGCCCAGGGAGCAGACCGGATTTCTTTTTTATTTTTACATCCAACAGATTCTATTCACATACCAAAGTATTACAGAAAATCAAGGCGGCATGTGAGGGATATGGGGTACGGACCCCCCCTCGTTTAAAGGGACCTTTTGTGTTTTAAACTTTAATTTATTTTTTTTTTTAGTCCGTTTGGAAAATGTTAATCCGTTCAGATCGTGGTTCGTCGCTCAAATGACGAAGGGAATATATGTGCTTCTATCAGACAATACTGTGATCTGCGGGGGGACGGTAATCATGGCACCATATTGACAAGGTGTCGGGACTATGAAGATAAAGCTGTGAGCTTGTACATAGACCTGGACCTGCACATGGTATTTCTCTCCATTCAGGACCTCACTGCTCTTCACGCCGTCTGCTGTATTGTATCCCGGGTTGTGGGGTCGATGGCCGCCTACATGTACATACCTCTGCCCTCAATGCTTTCCCTGGCAGCAGAATATCAAGCCATAACGTAGACTTCTGACCACGTCCCGAGCAGCGCCCGTGCTGGAAGTGCCCACGATCCAACCCGTAAAGTCCCTGGTTGCATGGTATAGACGGCTGGCATTATTTTCCATCTTAATCCAGGTCTTATTATTTAAAACCTTTTGCTTTTCTTGTGATCCTCTAGAGCATTTTTCAGTCTTCCCGTGAGATGATTTCCTTGCAGTCATGAATTCCTCTGCATTAGTCCCCGCTATTCTCCTAGTGCATGGATTCAGTGGCTGAGGTCCACAATACTATAGTAACGGTATTCTTAACGGGGGCAGCCATTATCTTTCCATACAGACAGGTGACAGCCCCAACCCCAATGTTTTGTTTTTTTTTTTATTATCATTAAAGACTAAATCCTTCCCAGGCAATTTTACAACTTTTAGGATCTTTTTTTCACCCAAAACCTGTAGAAAAGCATGGTAAAAGGTAAAATTTGCTTTTGGTTCCCATACCTGTCTAATATGTCCAGAAACTGTACTGATTTTATGCTCTGTAAATTGCCATCTACCATTTTTCAATGAGCAGTTCTTCCTCATCCGCCTTCTCCAAGCACCATAGGTGCTAGGACTCCCTGTCCTTCACTTCTCACCATTTATTGCTCCTACCTGTGTCCAATATTTTGCTGGCTCTGAATTTAAATCCCACCTTTGTTCTGCATGTATGAGGTTTGTTAGACAGGAGAGCAGGAGCAGACAGGGACCTGCTTCCCATTGAGAAGAACAGAGACCTGCCCCCTCCCCTGCTTCCCATTGAGAGGGGGCTGGGACCCTCCCCCGCTTTCCGTTGAGCTTTCCGTTGACCCCCCCTTTCCGCTGGGAGGGGCAGTGACCCGGGACCCTCCCTGGCTTCTTTTAATCTGTCTCCACGTATTTGCTGCTATAAACAGATTACAGCTAGAAACAGCATGTTATACAGAAGAGAAGCACCTGGTGGCGGCACTTTGGAGTAATTTTTGGGGGGGCTATGCCCAGACCCTTTGATCCAGTTCAGGACCCTCCTCTTTAGAGGGGATTTGCTTAGAATCAAACCGTTCTGTCTGGTCTGATTGGGTCGTTGGTCCCATTACCCAGTGTTGCATTTAGCGCACGTGTACCATCTTTGTTCTGCAGTTCATAGCAGTTCATTATATCAGATGGGCTAGTCCAATGCCCAAAGGGCACTTTAAAGGGAAACTCCATTCAGTAGGTAACATAGGTGAAGGATCATTAGCTGTGGACCCTACAGTTCCCGTATGATAGGATTGTGCTGGCTGGAGATGGCGGTGTCGGTCCCCCTATTTATACTTCTTTGGACATGGAATCCTGTAATATCTGTCACTTTTATACGAGGCTGTAGACTGCATTACTCAGAAAATGATAAACTATGCAAAATGATGTCGTCGATGTCACACCGAATCATTGTAGCCGAGAAGTGTTGTCATCCCTGTCAACCAATCAGGTTCCTGTGTCCAGGTAAATGCATAAGAGCAGGGCTCGGATTGGTTGCGGAGGACGACGATGCTGTTTTTTTCTCTTCATTATGTTGTGTTCGCGTCTTTATAGCATTTTATTTATTATGAAGCCACGTGAACGCCGGATACATTATCTCAGCAGCACTCCATGACTGCATGTACATGGGATCCATACCGGAAACTTAGGGCTCCAGGTCCACGTTTCCCACCTTTCTCCCTATACCTTGCATGCAACTTTCTGCCATCCCTTCCTCTCCTTGCCTACTGTCCGTGGCTCAGGGGGGGGTTGCCCTGCCCTGTGCCATGCGTGGTTCAACGGGGGTTGCCCTGCGTCATCTGTGGCTCGGGGGGGTTGCCCTGCCCTGCGCCATCCATGGCTTGGGGGGGTTGCCCTGCCCTGTGCCATCTTTGGGGCGGGGGGGGGGTTTGCCCTGCCCTGCCCTGTGCCATCCGTGAGCTTATGCATCTGAGCTTAGGGCCCCAGAGTAGTAGGGACCCATTGGTTTGTGTCATCATCTCCCCATTCCTGCAAATTGTTTGCTGCTATCTGCCTGCTGTTTGGATGATGGGAGTATTCTCTACTTTGAAAAGACTGTATCCGAGTATTCCCTCCTACTTTTGTCAAGGTGCCTTCCTGGCAAAGCCGGCAGACAACTGATATGGCCGCTATTAGCGTTCATACTATAGTTCCCACCTTGTGTTCCACACCTGGTTGTATTCCCCCCCAGTTTAGAAAAGGAAAGATGAATGTAGGGTCCTTGGCGGCCATATTGGCCTTCACCCAGCTTTTCCAGGATGCAGATTTATCTTAGAAATGCCTGACGTTTTAAATGTATTTATTTTTTGGGTTGAAGTGCACAAGGGGTTAGTGTCATGTTGGATATATTAACCAGGGAAATAATGTATATAATATATTTGGGAAGGGAACCAATATTGATTTTGGTAATGCAGAGACCACACAAAGGTTAAACTGACTGTTTCCTGATTTGGTGACTGATATTTTGTCATTGTCCCCAACTTGTGGCTATCCAGATGTTGCAAAACTACAACTCCCAGCATGCCCTGATGGCAGTATTGGGGAACACGGTCCTTTGTACGTTGCCAGTCACCAGCTCGCACTCTGCTCTATATCCATGTATTGTATGTAACATATCAGTAGATGTGTATATAATCAGGTGGGTCCAGGTATACGGATCTCAATGGACTATATACTTCTCTTTGGTGCTTAGGTGCCAAAACTTAAGGGCTGACAACCACTAGGACTGACATGCAGTCCCAACATAAGTTGTCATGTAATCCAGAAGTAGGGGATGTGACCATTCAGGACCCTTGGAAAGTTGGTAACAACCCCCAGAAGCAATTGCCTGCTTAAATATGGCACCCATCATCATAATAACCCCTGGATAATGCACAATCAGATACTGTAAATGCCCCCCAAAATTGTTCCCCTTCCCCCAGTGTAGTCTCTCCACACAAATTGTGTTACATACATTGTATGACAAAAGATTTTTCATGTGCAATAAAAAAAAATGCCGATTAGTGTGTTCTTTTTTTCAGTTTTAATTTATTTTTCTGTTATTTTATTTTTTCATCCCTAAAATTTGCTCTAAAACATTATTCCTGTATTACTCACGGTGGCCACTAGGGGCTGTTATAGGCCTGTGCTGTCGGCCTGTTCTGTGTGCAGTACTCTCATTCTGCAGGTGATAGGAGGTGGAAACTGCAGAATATTCATTGGATGTATGAGTTTCTTACCTTTTATGTATGCAATTCATTTACATTTACTTTTTATTTTATCCTACGTAACATCTGAAAACCCTCTTTAAAGAGTTTTCCAATAAAACACTTAATGGGATGGGTCTGCAATTGGGCTCCATTAAAGTGAATGGGACTGATCTTTCTTCACTACCCACTATGGACAAAAGTGGCGCTGTTTCTAGAGAATAAAAACTTTTTAATCATACTCTGTACTTGCCGAATTGAGGGCAGGCTTTTCCATTTGTCACCCGAGGGTTCACATCAATTTTGAGCTTGACCTGCCATTCAGTGACTGTATAGCCACTACTTCATTGATGGGAGCAAAACTTTCCTGATTATTGGGGTTCCCATGAGCCCCCCTCTGATCAGTTTTATCACAACTTCTATTGACATGCATTAAAGGGGATATCCTTTAATCGCTGAGAACCCCACCTATCACACTAAAGGAGGCGGAGCGGTAGTGAGCATGCGCATTCCCGGTCATGCATGCACACTGCTGCTTCCAGAGAAGTAAATAGAGCAGTGATCATGCATTCATACTGGTTTTGGGACCCCTTTTCCTGAGATTAGTGGGGGTCCCAGCAGTCAGACTGTGAGTGATAAAACATTGATCACCTAGCATAGGTGATAAATTATTTGTAGCATAACCCCCTGTAAGAATGAAATGTTCCACCTCTTTAAAACGAGCTGCTAGGTCTTGGTCCTCACCGGTTGGCTGGCCTGGGGGGGGTCCTGTGACTCCTTTTAGCAGATTCACAGCTGCCGCCTTTCCCATAGAAGTCTATGGATATCTGCCCATGCTGCCTTTTCTGTAACCCCCATTGATTTCAATGAAGAAGATCATTCAGCCTTGTCTTGTCTGTCAGCTGTGAAATAGCGAACAGGGGGTCGTGGGGCCCACTGCTCTGATATCTTGTGTTTGTGCCATATATGTGTAATGGAAATGCACCTTTATACCACTTATGGGCCTTATAGGTGTTTCCGGCTTATTTCGAGTCCGGGGGGGGCGCTCTGCTTTCTTAATCTGACTCTCAGAACACATTTTGGGGGAACCTGTCTTTCGCCGTGCAAATGGCCTCCAGCCCCAGTGAGGGTCCAGGGGAGGGGGAGGTGGGATAAAGCCTGGTTTGCTGCTTTAGTGTCACTTTCAGTCTTTTTGGAAGGTTAAATGGCTGTTTAGAGCGGAGCATTGAAGGCCGAGCAGGGGGTGCATTGTGAAGGGCTTCTCCTGCATTGTTATGGCCTTTTCAATGGTTCCCTGAATAAGAATGCGCTGGGCCCCCACTTCTTCCTCCTCCCTCAGCCGGAACACAAGTGCCTGGTATGGGGGGGAGGCCTGGAGTTTCCTGCAGGTTGTGATGGTATTCACATCCTCCATCGCTTCAGCTCACTCTTTCTTTCTTTTCTGCAGTTTAACCCGGGCAGAGAGACTCACTGATCTCTGCTTGACACCCAATTACCACATGAATACACTGGAGTGGCTGAAAAAGGCCTCTCACTTTTGCTGACCCCCTCACTCCTTATGCTGAGAGGCTGCAGATCAAACAAAGCTACTGCGGGCAGGCCTCCATTGTCACCCCAGCCGAGGGGTCCTCCTCTATTCCAGCACCCCATTGTCTGCCATTTTATTAAATGCTTTCACTGCACAGGATGCAAACAGCTGTTCTAGGACGGCCGTGCGCTTTATGCAGAATAAGCGGGCGCCTTTTTTTTTTTTGTGCCCCATTTCCCTTGTGGCCACATGCCACAAAATCTCACTTATTGCCTACCAACTATTACTTGCCAACTCCTGGCGCTGTACCGCCAGTGATGATTTGTATTTTTGACTGTTTCAATATGGTGTTTCAGGCAGGTGTACAGAACGGAAAATTGGCATCAGTGTAGGCTTTCCTTACAGAAAATGGTGTGGCATAAAGTAAGCTGTGTGTCGCCTCTTTCTATCCCATAATTATGGCTATGACCAATATGGCTGCCAGAGGTGATCTGACTCCGGAGCTGGAAATCCACTAGTACACTGGTTTGCTGGTTAGAAGTGCAAGAGAACCGGGTAATGACTGTTGGAAGAGCTTTTTTTGATTGCTATATTGGTTGACTGTTGGAACCCACTACTGTTCTGTAGTGCGCATGTGTGACCACTGCTCTATTCACTCCCATAGGATCACTAGTGAGCATGTGTGACCATTGCTCTATTCACTCCCATAGGATCACTAGTGAGCATGTGTGACTACTGCTCTATTCACTCCTATAGGATCACTAGTGAGCATGTGTGACCACTGCTCTATTCACTCCCATAGGATCACTAGTGAGCATGTGTGACCATTGCTCCATTCACTCCCATAGGATCACTAGTGAGCATGTGTGACTACTGCTCTATTCACTCCTATAGGATCACTAGTGAGCATGTGTGGCCACCGCTCTATTCACTCCTATAGGATCACTAGTGAGCATGTGTGGCCACCGTTCTATTCACTCCTATAGGATCACTAGTGCGCATGTGTGACCACTGCTCCATTCACTCCCATAGGATCACTAGTGAGCATGTGTGACTACTGCTCTATTCACTCCTATAGGATCACTAGTGAGCATGTGTGGCCACCGCTCTATTCACTCCTATAGGATCACTAGTGAGCATGTGTGGCCACCGCTCTATTCACTCCTATAGGATCACTAGTGCGCATGTGTGACCACTGCTCCATTCACTCCCATAGGATCACTAGTGAGCATGTGTGACTACTGCTCTATTCACTCCTATAGGATCACTAGTGAGCATGTGTGGCCACCGCTCTATTCACTCCTATAGGATCACTAGTGAGCATGCGTGACCACCGCTCTATTCACTCCTATAGGATCACTAGTGATCATGCGTGACCACTGCTCTATTCACTCCTATAGGATCACTAGTGAGCATGTGTGGCTACCGCTCTATTCACTCCTATAGGATCACTAGTGAGCATGTGTGACTACCGCTCTATTCACTCCTATAGGATCACTAGTGAGCATGTGTGGCCACCGCTCTATTCACTCCTATAAAATCACTAGTGAGCATATTTGACCACCGCTGTATTCACTCCTATATAATCACTAGTGTGCCTGTGTGACCACTGCCTAGTAGACGATGAATAGGGCTGTGATCGGGGGGGTCCCAGCAATGAGTCCTCCACCATTTATCATCTACCCTATAGATGCTAAGCATTGGTAATAGAAGCCCTTTAATTATATTTGCCCTTGTCATTTAAAGCTGCACTCCCTCCTGATTGGGATAGCATTAAAATCTATTAATTGGCCCTCCCTCAAATATAGGAAGGGGGGAACAAGTACTTCAATTGGGACAGCCACTATCCAAAAGCAGTCAGACACTTGTAAAGGCAGTGATTCAAGTAGATGGTGTATTTTTGGATAATTGCTTATAGCGCCCTGATCTAATAATCCTGCTCAAACGGCTGAGAGTTTACAACAATATCTGGGCACGCTGCGGATACTTTATTACATGCCCTATCCCCTATCTTTTATATTGTGTCAACAGGACTCAGACCAGGAAATGTTTTCTCATTCACAGACAGCAAGCAGAGATCTTGATAAGCAATTGAAGCAGCACTGTATATTAAGCTCCATTTCCATAAGACTGGACAAATCCCTTATTGGAGTCTACATGTGATGTGTCCTGCAGGTTCTCCGGTGCTCACACTGAACCCCAATATGAGCAGCAGGTGCAGAGGGGCAGGTCTGGAGGGTAATTCCTCCGCACTCTAAGACGTCTATTTGTACACTAATGATGGTATTGTCTCAGGGAAGGGATCAGCAAGTCTGTTGTAATGCAAAGTGCAGTCTTTGTATGGCATTCCTCTCATTCCTGGCTGCCATCCCTAGGCTCACAGGTCTCCTCAGTGTTTAGTGAAAGGCATTATCTTGACCCCATCGCTCTTTTGCTTTCTTTTCACAATTTCCTTTCAGCAATCTTCTCTGACTCAGGGATCCCTTATCCCTAGGCTTATGTTTTGTTTTTTTGTTTTTTTTCTGGAAACAGCTCCACTCTTGCCCACATGCTGTAAGAGGTATTGCAGCTTGGCTTCATTTACTTCAATGAGACCAGGACCGGCTCCACGTTTACATGACAGAGTCCCAGTGGGCCCCTCTTTACTTTCCTCCTCGCCTTCCAAGATCTGTAACTTTTTATTTTCTTGATTGTTTTACTGGGACTTTTTTTTTCCCATTCTACGAGTTCTAGTTTTTATTGATAACGTTTTGGGGTTCGAATTACTTTCTGATCTCTTTTATTCCATTTTTTTGGGGCGAGAGGGGGGGGGGGACAAAAAAAACAGCAATTCCACCATTTTTTTCAGCGTTGGAATCTTTCGATTTATTTTTTTAGCATTGGAAAGACCTGTCAATCACCTGGAGCGGTGCCAGGAGAGGCTGGCCAGAGGGTGGCGCTGGACTAGTCACGTCTTTATTTTGTAATTATATTTTCCCTGAAACGCTGCAGCATTTTAGATAAATATATACCTATTTGCAGTCGTGCTGCCGGACTCTGATTCATGTTGTCTTAATTTCACAAGATGACGGAGATAGAGGGGCCTTCAGCAGGTCTTTAAACCACCACGTGGCAAACCATTGGTAACTCGCTATTCTGTCATGTTGGTGATGGGTGCCCGAACCAACACTTCACAGTGTGCAATTTAAGTGCTATTCGGGGATTAATGGCGAAACTTAAGTGGTTAAACAGCAGTGATGGGAGTTAGGCCATATTAATAAATGGCCGGTGGTGGCTGTATAACTCAGCTGGCACCTAACCAGTGTGGAGCGGGTGCAGCTCCATGGCATAACAGTACGTCATTGGATAGGAAGTGCTGGCCAGGATTAGATACATGGCTGACTTCTCCCAGGATTAGTGTTTGGTACTGCGGCTTGTACTCTTTGCAGTGAATAAGGCTGAGCTGCAGTTCCAGATACGGACTGTGGACAGAGGTGGTGCTGTAGCCATGTTTTCTCGTTTTGCACATCCCCTATTAATGACCCAGGAAAAGCAGGTTTACCTCTCAGGAGTCTGAGAAAGTTGGGTGCACCTGTACCTTTTAAGAACACTATTATGGGCCTCCTGGGTTCTCATCCAGCTTTCTCAGCTATAATTAAAGCAACAATCAAAAACTGATAACAATTTGAGCTTGTGGAAAAGACAATAAGTAGAGGAGGCAAGAAAAGGAATAATCAGGGAGGGGGAGACATCAGAGCCGCCGCACAGAACATCCATATTCACCAAACCCCATGAATAATGCACGGGGGATAGGTGAGAGAGCGATGAATAACCCATAAGGAGCATCTCCTGAGCCGCCAGCTGCTCGTCACCATGACAACCGCCTGGCTGCGAGCACTTCCGGTGCTGGAGGCCGGCGACTTCCGGTGGTGAGAGCAAGATGGCGGCGCCCATGTGTGTGCAGCTGGAGTTCGGGTAAGTGATGGAATCGGCCGATTATTCTGTAATAGGCGACGAAGGGGTCCTGCTGCCTCCTGTGTCCAGTCATACACCGCAGTGTGTAATATATATCATGGCTATTATCTGCTCGTAATTTATCTACACCCAGCAGTTCTAAGCTGCCCCTATCCCCATTCTGCTCACCCCGGTCCGCAATCTGCACCCCTCCTGCCTGACGCCGCCCTTGGTTTAAGGAATGAGCTGGGGGAGAAGACTGCATCAATCTGCATTACTGGGCTCCACTGACTAAGATGTGTTGGAAACCCTTTTTTAAAGAAGTTGTCTACCAATGTAAAAATTACGAAAACAGTTTTAAATAAAAAATAACCAGTATACATCAATTAAAAGGGTTTCCAGGCTTAATATAAAAGTCTGCTGTCACTATATGATGCATGAGGTGTGCACGCTGTCAGGATTCTCTGGTATTGCCCGTGCGAGCTGGCGGACACATACTGGCTAGACTTAATCGGCCTCGCGATATATGTGCAGTGAGAAAAACGGAATACGTCTACATGCCATGTCATACATGCGGTCACCTGACTGCTCGCTCACACAGGTAATACTGAAGAATCCCGACAGCGTGCACAACGCACGCTGTCACTATTCAGTAGTCTGCAGTCCCACAACGACTGCAGACGTTTGTGTCAAACCTGGACAAACCCTTTTAAGGTGTAAATAAACTTTTAAAGGTTTTTTTTTTTTCTTTATGTAACTCTGGGTCTTGAGACCCCCCCCCCCCACCGGTTGCAATCAGTGCAGTGAGGAAGGCTAAGGACCCAGACACCACGATTTCAGAGACGTTTAATGGGCTCACACTTATAAATGTTCAGCCACACACAACAGGTCTCGGTCATTTGGCCAATCATGAAAAATCTAGTGTTGAAGCCATATGCAAATCATGCTGAAAGTGCACTGGGGGCATGGCAATGCACTTTTATTAAAGAATGCTGGTGCAAGAACACGCCCCAATTGCACTTCCAGTCTCATTTGCATAGGGCTTCTGCACTTCTCATAACTGGTACATTGGATCTTTCAAAATAATAAAAAAAAAAAAGTATCTAGCTCCTACACAGCCATAATACTACAACTTTAATAGAGAGGTCTCTCTGTTTAGCATCCACATCTCTTATAGAGCTTACAAAGGATACCTCTCACTCTGGAGGACCTCTCCTGTCCTGCATTACACAAACAACCCATTAATATGAATGGGCACTGTGTAATGCTTAAAGGGGAGACATTTATGGTTTATCCACAGACTTTGCCTTAAATAACATTTGTGAGTCTTATTATTGGGAAGCACTGTAACAGCATGCAATTTTCAAAGCTCCCATAAAAATGAATGGAGAGAGCTGTGCATGCGAAGCCACCTCTCTATTTGTGCACAGATCACGGGACTGGGATCCCCATCTATCAGACATGGTGCAGCCTAGCGATGTGCCATAAAAGTCCTAGATGGGACAATACCTTTTATTTCCACTGTTGTGGTAATGCTGCAGGTAAAATTCTCCTAGGTTACCCCACAGACTATATCGGATCACAGGGGCACCCTTCAAAAGGCTCTTTCAGATGTACGTGTTAATCGGTCCGATGTCGAATCGCAATACACGGACTGTCCGCACATCTCCTGACCCAAGCGTGACAGCCTCGTAGCAACATATGAAGCGGTTACGCTCTGGTCAGGAGATGTGCGGCCAGTCCCTTCATTGCGATCAGACATCGGACCGATTAACAGGGACATCTGAAGAGCCTTAACAAGTAGGGAATGTTAAAAGGATAAAACTCATTAACAGTGGGGATTACATTCATATAACCACTTTTCTCTTGGAAATTTAAGAAAGTTGTCCACTTTTGGGATTTTATTTTTAATGCCTGTTTTGGGGGCTAAAACTCATTTTTTGCAATTAGGTTTCATTAAAAAATTGCACCATATACTTTTTATAGTCTCTGCATTGCATTGTCTATTGCTGGCTGCAAAATGAGTTAACTGGGAATCAATCAGTGAGCTCATTCAGATTGAATGACGTGGAGATTGTAACTTTTGTCTGTTTTTTTTTCTGAGCTCTTCTCAGCTAATTTATGACCTTAGACGACATCAATGTTGAATGTGCAGGGAAACAAAAAGCCTATGAAAGATAAAAGATGCAACATTTTTAATGAAAATCAATTGTAAAAAAATATAGTTGTTTTTTCCCCAATTATATACATTTAAGAAAAAATTAAATTGTCCCCAAAGGTGGACAACTAAATCATATAGGTCAAACTGTAGACTGACAGATTTTGTACATGATAAAGGTTGTGGTGTTGTCGGCATGGATAGATGCCTTTTTTAAACTGTTCTGTAACTTCCTGATCGACAGAGTCAAAAAGTTGCCTGCCAGTCCTTCCCCTTCTGTCCTTGGAATTTCTCTGTCGTCTCCTGTCTTGCGCGGGAAATGCATATGGAGTATACTAGGCCTTCTCCATTGTAGTAAGTGATTTGCCCAGGAGCATGGGGGTCCAGCGGTGTCAGATGGTGAAGCTGGCGCATGCCTAGCTTACTGAGAGGACTCGGTAATATCCTGAATTGTATGAGACATTATGATAGGAAACTTTTTTTTTATTTTGTGTTTCCTTTAAACATTCTTTGCTGCTGGATGTTGTAGTGGACCTAAGGTCGTATAACTATATAATATATATATATTTAAACACACAAGAAGGATGTTTAGGTGCAAAAAAAATACCAGCTACATACCAGTCCTTAAAGTATCCAAAAAAGTATGAAGGCAGCACACAAAATGGAATAAATAGCTACAATAGTGGACCGAAATGTTGCCACATGGGCTATTAAACTACATCACTTTATTCCATTTTGTGTGCTGCCTCCATACTTTTTTTGATGGATATATATATGAGGCTAATTATGTAGACCCCCCTCCCAGTGAATATGGTTCATGTCATGCCCCATTATGTGCTATCGATATATCGGATACGTTGCAAAATTTGGACCCAATTTTATGATAGATATATAAATAATTTTTCCCAATATTTAGCTTAATACATTGCGTCGCCCTCCAAGTGCATAAAATAGTACCGCCATGCCACTTTCTTCCTCCTCACAGCCCAAACTTGTTTCACTTTTCATTCGTGCCCTAGAGAGCCTGACATAGAAATGCTAATCCCGGGCCCGTGTCCTGCGGGAGCCTGCGGGGAAGCCTTTGTCTGCGGCTGGCTCTGTTGTGTGACACCCCCTCCTCCTCTGTGCTCGCCATGTCAGCATATCTCATGTTTTTATTATCTTATTTCAGAGGTGGCGCAGAGCTGCTGTTCCAGGGAATCAAACTGCATCACGTGACCTTACCCACCCGACCCGATCCTTGTGAGTAACCGCTGTTCGATTCGCCATGATAATTGTTGGGTGGGGGGGTTTGTATATAAGGCGCTTTCATTTCAAACATCACCCACTTAGGTGCCCAGGCCGGCTTTTTTTTTTTAATATAGGGCAAACACAAACGTTGATCATGAGGTGGAGACGGGCAATGTAGCATGTGACGAGTGATGTAAGCGAGCGCTGTGATGTCAGCCTCTCCCTGAGAATGTTTATTTGGAAGCCATGATGATGGAGGCTGCATAGAGGAGCGTCCGGGAAAAAGCTGTCAGAAGCCGGGTGATCTCTCTCGCCCGCCTCTATGGAATTTATTGTCAGGATGCTGCATAATGCGGGGGTGGACTCTGGTGTGAGCCATTTAAACTGATTAGGATGCAGTTCACATGGAAGCTGATGCCAGCTGTTCCTCTGGCCCCCCTCCTGCTAACTGACCGGCACTGTTTGCTCAGCGCTGAGCCCCCTGTGCGAAATTGCTTTTTCAAAAGGACCACTTTCTGGTTAATTAAACAAAGAGTCAACACATCTGTGAAGTTTTCTTGCCACCCTATTATCTTTCTATCGATCCCACCCAGGGATTCGGAGTCTTGTCTGACAACTTGGGTCTGGAGGCAAAAACTGAACCGGCAGAGGCAAAAAAAAAATTCTCCCAAAAATTAAATTATTATAGCATGTTTTATCTTTTTTTTTATATATATATATATATATATATATGCTCCTGGGAAAGCTGAGTCACCATTACTGCTTCCATATCCTGGAAATCCTTCCCCAGAGGCCTCAGTGGTCTCTCACTTTCTGTTCCTGGCGTGATGACATCACACAACATTAATATAATAACTGAATTGGAAATTTGCCTTGTGACACATGGTGCAAGGTGACTGTAGCCAAAATTGTGGCAAACCGATACCCATACCTGGCTTATCCATTATGTTTAGGGGCTGGTTTTACTGACCCAACTTTCTTATTTTCCTGAGCATCAAATAGATCACCATACAACTGAGTATATATGAAATTTGCTGTAATGACGGCCATTTAGGTTGTAATCCAGCTTTCCCAGAAGAAGATATACTGTCAATTTTTTTTTTAAGGGAAAGTCCATTGTGTTACTGGATGGAGCTGTACTGTACTACGCCAGGGTAATAGCTTTGTGGTTACTTATTAGACGGAGGCAATGGCCCCTTCCCAGACTGGGAACAATGGGAGAAGCGCAGTGATGCTGGGCTCTCCATGGTAACCCGTCTATACAATAGCATCCCCGGACCGGGAATGTGGGCGGGTGGGAACCATGCAGAACCCTCTGACCCTCCTAAGTCAGGCTGATAAACGATCCTTCCTATCCCTGCGCCTGACCCTGCAGTGACCAGCGCCGCTCTCCATCATACGTACAGCACTCCGCCCTCTCCGCAGCGGGCGTCATGTCCAATGCACCATATTGGGAAAGCTGGGGGGGGGGTGGACGGCAATTCTGCCAGTGCACTGATCCATGACATATGAACCATGTGTGAGACTATATATTACACCTCGCTAAATTGGTTCCCCCCCACTTTAGTTGCAACTTAGTATTTCCCAGCCGACCTTTATAATGAGCCCTGACTCTCGTTTCCAGATGGGTCCTTGGGAATATTGTTGGTATCTTAAAGCAGAGGGCATCCTATTACAGTAAACCCCTGGGGGGGGGGGGATTGTAATATATTTATCCTCAAAATTCTGCCCGAGGTGGCTCAATGGTCTCTTTTGCTTTCTGTTTCCTGGTGTGATGATGTCACTGATGATGACATCACACGACTGGGGCATTACCTCTTTAGACGAAACGCACCAGTTATTCCTCTTAAGCTTTTTTTGACTGATAACAGGGAACAATAGATTGCAGTCAAGTAGGCAGCAAACGTGAGATAACGCATAAAGCATTGGGTGCTGGGTCCCTTTAAATCGTCATTCAAATGGTAGATTGCAACCATAAGCATGAGAAATGGTGCGATCATGTCTGAAAGTAAGGAGTTAACGTGTACTTTATGGCGGCCATACTCATCAGGTGAAAGTTGTGGATTTCGGTGTATAGATGCGAGCTCGCCCCTAGTCCGGCAGCCTGACCAGGACTGCCTTCACATCTGAGTCCAGCATTCTCGGTCTGACATTGTGGGCGCCTCTTGTGCTTACTAGGCCCCCGACATCATGCTGCAGGGTATAGTAAGTGCAAGTGGTGCCCAGGATACCGGCTGCAGAAGTGAAGACTACCCTGGTCCGGCTGCGACGGAGGATCGGACTGGATGCCAGGCAAATCTTTTTGCTCAATTTTACTGGCCGACTGTCTAATGTGCATGAGTAGTGGAGGAGATGTTGGGAAAAGAAAGGATTGGGCATGTCGGACTTCAACATGCCCCATCCTTTGTTCCCATAGAAGATAAGTTGATGCCACAAGTTTCTGGTGGCCGCTTTGTTCTATCTACCATTGAAAACACATGACAAGCCTGCTTATGTATGGGGGGTCGGGAGATTAGCCGTCAGCCAGTATATGGCCAACTTTTTGATGATTTAGAGGTTCCACCATGAAGAAAGTGGAAGAGAGATGAAAAAGCTAGTGTCATGGGGAGAGAAAAAGAGACATTCACTGGGTAGGTGGTTGGGGGGTGAGACAGAAAAAAACCCAAGTGACTGGGACCCTGTCACCAGGAGAGTTTGTGGGTGCTTAGAAATTCACTAAATGGTGCCCCTATAACCCCTGTTTGCATGTTGGACATCAACGCCCCAAATCCTTTTTTTTCTCCTGGCTTTCTTATCGTGTTTCAGTATGAGGTCTGCATTCACGGGGTAGTGTCTGCTATGTAACCGTCTTCTGTTTCCTGTCAGGGGACATCAGGCTCTTGCTCGTTTGGATAAAAGAGAATTTGCTGAAAGAACGCCCCGAGCTATTTATTCAGGGGGATACAGTGTGAGTATGACGGACAGCTCGCAGGCCGCGCACACAAGCCTCACATTCACCAAAATATACCTCTAAAGTGGGATTAAGTAGTATGTAGTAGTGGGATCTTAGGGTTAACCCCTTCTGGACCAGTCAGTTTTTTCATTTCTGCACCTTCTTCCGAGAGCAATAATGTTTTTTATTCTTCAGTTCACATAGCTGTATGAAAGCTTGTGTTTTCATTTTTGCAGACGTAGTTTTGATTGACACCAGTCACTTTTCCATACAATATACTGGAAAACAGAAAAATCCAAGTGCGGTGAAATGTTGAAAAAGAAAACATTCAATTGCACCATTATTTTTTGGGTTTCCTTTTATATGACATTCATTGTATGGTAAAAATGAACTGATAACGTGGTTCTCCGGGTCAATACAATTACGGCAGTATCAAACATGTATGTATGACATTTCGATCGCCTTTTATTAATTTTTTTTTTTTTGGGGGGAGGTGTGGTTACCAAAAGACGGCAATTCCAATAATTTGGAATTGGCTTTAATCGCAGCTGCTAGAGGCAGATATTGCCCAGTGTGGAGCGGGCTCGGCCCCTGCTCCTGCCCAGTGTGGAGCGGGCTCGGCCCCTGCTCCTGCCCAGTGTGGAGCGGGCTCGGCCCCTGCTCCTGCCCAGTGTGGAGCGGGCTCGGCCCCTGCTCCTGCCCAGTGTGGAGCGGGCTCGGCCCCTGCTCCTGCCCAGTGTGGAGCGGGCTCGGCCCCTGCTCCTGCCCAGTGTGGAGCGGGCTCGGCCCCTGCTCCTGCCCAGTGTGGAGCGGGCTCGGCCCCTGAGCCCGCTCCGTACAAGTGCACTCTGATTGGTTATGTACCAGTATGTCAGGGTGCACTAAGGGATTAAAGAGTTTTTTTTCAGGTCTGATAACTGATGGCTTATCTCTAGGATTGGCCATACATTTTTGATCAATCAAAGTCCTTGACCCCCCCCACAGCATGATGAGGGGGATGAAGCATATATTTAGGCATAGCAGTATACCTGAGGGCATTAGTGCGACTTCCTCAGACTGCTGTTGTTTTTTAAGCTCTTCAGTATTGATCTGGAGGTTTTTGGGCCTTACCCCCTCCATTAATTGATATTTTCACCATCTTAAAATGCCCGATCATTGACGATGTATTCAGTGTGTTTATTTCCCTTGCAGGCGGCCGGGTATCCTGGTTCTGGTTAATGATGCTGACTGGGAGCTGATGGTAAGGATGTAGCAATGGTCTCCAGTCTGCACAGTAAAGCCACATTGGGCCCGACATTCATTTGCTTCATTAAAGCTAGTTACACATTTGTTGTAATGAAGCAGAATAAGTCGCCACGGCCTGGCAGCGGGCGGGACAGTACAAGCATCCCAGCTTGCTTTTCTCCCTCTGGGTTACAGTGTATGTCAAGGGCAGGAAGGCCACCCATTGACTTACATTGTGAGCGACATAAGAAGGACACACAATGAGGGGGGTTTCACTTCCCCGCCCCTGAAAACAAGCCCCATTAACAAAATGGTCGCTCCGTGGGTGGAGTGCCAACCTGTTTAATTAGCCCGCTTTATGAGCTATGTGTTGAATAGGACGGAGCATAGTTGTATTAATCTGATTTTAGGTCACTTTTACTTTTATTTTATAGCAGATTTTTTTTGTCTTTTCTTGTTGGCAGTGTTTGCAATGTTATTTAATCTGGAGACCATATTGGGTTGTAATAGTTGTCAAGGCTCTGACTAAGGTTAAAGCGGTATTCTCATCTTACTACTTAATAGCGTATCGCTAGGGTATGTCATCGCTAGTGAACGTTTGGGCCTCAGCGTTTTGTCTCCATCAGTCCTTTTTTTGCTCAGCTGCGGAGGGTGTTGGGAAAATTCTCCCTTGTGCCGAGGAAGATATGTTTAGGGGGTACTCGGCTATCTCCGCCAGTCCCTTAGAGAATAAACGGAGCTGTTGCTGGACATTGGCAATACCTCTCTGTTCAAGCTGGTGATATGTGGAATCCCCACTGATCTTGAAGTCATCACTTATCCCACCGATAACATTCTTGCTGGAATATTTCTTATTACCTATCTGCACACACCTTAAAGCAGCACTCCGGAGCCTAGTGATGATTAAGTGAAGGCATATACTAGCAATATGTCATCACTTACTGAAATGGGGATACTCCTTTAACCTAACTAAACACAAATATATGGAGGCCTACTGACAGAGAAAGTAGTGTGAGACCCGTTAGGGTCCACAGACTTACCCATTGATAGATGGATTCCTATTGCCCGGACGATTTTGTAGTATTGCAAGTTTCCACCATGAAGAAAACGTGTGAATCCAGCAAAGGGTCCAAGAAAAAATTATTCTTTTATTAAAAGTCCATTAAAATCCACAAATATTAATAACCGCAGACGCGTTTCTGACTGATGTCCTTATTCGTTGCCTACCGACAGACCCCCAATGGAAACATATATTAAGACAGCTGCTAGACGGTGACTTGGCTGCGACATAGGTCACACTGCCAAAGATCCCTTATGCCGCCTCTACATCTCGGTGAGAGTGAACAGGGTCACATGGTGATCCGCAAGGTACCATGACAAGCAAGTCACAAAAAGTCAGACTGGTGGGTTGCAATACGACCCCACTTAACTGTATTATGCTGCTATGTAGCAGTGGCGTATGCAATCTTTGGTCTTATGACCTGTGTTTCAGTCAATGTTGCCCCGGCCTAAATGTTGCTCTCAGTTGGGTTCCACCACCATATTTTAATAGGTATCAGGAAAGCTGGGTCACAGATTCCTTAGAGACGGTTGTCGTTGTGGGTTAGGTTTTCATATGCCAGGCATTATATGTAGTCATTGTGATGTGGATTTCACTCATTGTACCTTAAAATTAGTAGGAATCCACGCAGATATGTAAAATTACACACCCTTGCCTTTTACCGTAACAATGGATTTTACCTGTGCAAATCAAGTGTGAATTCATCCTTCAATTTTTAGGACAGTTACAAGTACATGTCATTGGAAAACTCTATGGTAGACTTAACAGCGCCCATCCGGCTATTCATTCAGCATACCCGTGCAGATATATATGCCATTCAGGGTCTATAGAAAGCTGGGTACTGGCGTCTCTATGTGGCTTCGGAAACCCATGTGGAGGTTATAGTGCAGTCCTATGTAAAAGATGTTTCTTGCCTCACTTGTGTTTCCCCATTATGTCCGCAGGGTGAGCTGGATTACAAGATTCAAGATCAAGACAGCATCGTATTCATCTCTACGTTACACGGCGGATAGAAGAAGAGTCTGCAGGAAGCCATTACATCCACATGGAAGGATCCCTGTCATCTATATCAGTATGTCCCTATTCAGTCCTACCGCAGGTGACGTCTGCCAAGACCCATCGCGTGCCATGCCTCCAAGCTAATAGGTCAGGCCCATCTGCTCTGTGACAACTCGGACGTCTCATTTACCGGTGGCCTTATAAAATATGTCAGCTACACCGGGAGCCTCCTAATTAAGGACACCATGAGCCGTTTTCTTATTAAATATGACAAATTTCAACCTTCTCCATGGAATTGCTTGATTATAATACATTCCAGTGAACCTATTAAAGGGATACGTAGATCTAAGATCACGTGGTTGCAATAAATATATTGGGCCAGGAGTTACCCCTTTAAATTGCGTCAGGTTCACTTTCCAATCTACATTCTCGTCTTAAAATGAGACAATCCGAAGAGTCATGACCTGAACTCGGCCGCTTTATGAACTGCATCAATTGTAAAGACCGCAAAATGGGTACCCTTGCTATTCTATAACCCGACCTTTTTCTATTCTTCAAATACCAGACTGAATTAAGCCGCTAGTCGGCAGCAATCGGCATACAGAAGGGATGAAAAATGACTTTCCTTATGCTTTCTGAAAGCCTAGCACCGCACGACGCGTTTCAGTTCGCAGCAGCATTGTATTGCAGATAAGATCATGAGTGAAATGTGCCATAATATCTTGATTTATTAAAGGCGCGGAAAAATAATCCCGTAAGTCGTGGGTGATGATTGCGGCGTCTTTTTTTTCACTTGGTAGCCATCAAACGCGCCATTGCTCACCCCTGCCATTTAAGTACCTTACTGGGTTTTCCGGAAAGGGAATTTATGCTCTGACAGCGAAAAACTCCACCTCCGTCCTATTGCTTCATGTGTCTCGCTGTCCTTCTCCCCCCCCCCCCCATCGTCCTGCCTCCACACTGCTGCAGTGTTTGCTGTAACAGTGTAATAAAAAAAGAGCTCTTGAATCTCCTATCGATTCATTGGGATAGGAAAGGTTCCCCCCGACGGATGACATTTCTCTGGCAGCAGCTATTGTACAGCATCACTTTACTGCCACATCCTGAATTCACAGATCTGCTTCTTTAAGAAACCGGCCCTGCAGCATACACAGGGTTAATACGGTATAATATGAACATTTATGGGTCGACGCATTTCGCAACACGGCTGCGCCGGTAACGATCAACCAATAGGTCTCCTTATTTTAATGCAGACTCTACGCCAGTGTGCTGTGGTAAGGGGTGACATATTGGCATCATGGAGGGGGATGGGAGGCAGCTACATGGCATCCTACCATCTTGTAAAGAAGATATCCGTTTCTTATAATTAATGAGGCATTGTGAAGCCCAATAAGGTGAAAAAAAAAAAATAGTTTTTGAGAGTTAAAAAGAAAAATTCCTAATCCCATGAGCATTAACACAATTTTTTTTTTTACATGCGTAGTAAATATAAATTGTTTTATTTTTGTGATGTTCAAGTAAAACTTTTTTTTATAATATTATACATTTTTAAAATAATAATATAATAATAAAAAAAAAATGGTGTCCACCTCTGCCAGTCCACTGGACGAGTTGTGTTGTCTACTCCTTAAAACATGCAGTCCTTCAAGGCGTCCCCGCAGTAATAGAATTTGTTCTTAAGGTACAAGGACCTTTTACAGCTCCATTTTCACAGAAAATAACCCATGGGGGGGGGGGAATCATAATTTTTTTTTTCTTCTGTGGTTTACGATATGCCCTTTTCCTGTTGGGAAGGAAGAAAAAAAACATTGCCTTTTTCTCCGTTAAATTACCGCTTATAGAGGCGTTTTCAAAGCTGAAGGTCATTTATCAATGTGTCACCGGTGTGAAACGTTGGTGATCTTGATAAATCTGTTTTAGTCGTGTAAAAATCTCCGCTCGAAGTGAGGGGGGTGCTGCGGCCATATTATCAACGGGAAGACCCCCGATGTCTGCCTGTCGCCTTACCGTGTACTGACTTCTGTCTGAGAAAGCGGCATTGTCTGCCCTGCAATATGGTGTTACAATGCGGAAGACGTTAAATCTGTCAGAAATCGCCGTCCGGCACATCATATATGGCAGTAAGGCGGATATTCCCGTACACCGGGCTTCATCATTGCCAAATGACAATGTGGCCACGCTTCTCTTTTGTTCTGTGCTATAAGGTGCAGTAAAATTAGCATTTTTTTATTTATTTTTTTTTACCATGAGGTGAGCTGCATTACTAGTACATTCCCGACATGGCGCATCATTAGAAACCATCACTTACCAGCGGTGAAGAGATATTGATTTTCTTTTTTTACAGCATAGCTGGCAGGCATCTCTTGATTAAATTTTGCTTTTTTTTATGTTTTTTTTATATATTTTTTTTCAATAAAAATGTAAAAATCAAACAAAATATGACTTTAAAAAAGCATGACCAAATTATTAAAAATATCAAAAATACATTTGTATACATACTACGTATATACATGTTTTTCTGTTCTGTACTTTTTTTGTGCAGGTAATAAAGAAAATACATGTAAATGCCTCCTATATATTGCATTTTTTCCTGTCTGTAAAAGACCAACCGTGATCAATGAGAAAATCTGTCACTTAAAATGTTAACTCCCTGATATCCTATGTACATTGACCACTTCTCTATTAGGCCCTTTTTTACTGTCATTTTTAGTCATTGCCTCAAGAGGTTTTACAATACAGTAAAATTGGTCTTTTCAACCAATATGGCGATTACGTGATGTTTATGCATATTATTATTATTATTTATTATTATAGCGCCATTTATTCCATGGCGCTTTACACGTGAAAAAGGGATATAATACAAGAACAATTACAATAATCTTAAACACAATGTGACAGCGACTGGTACAGGAGGAGCGAGGACCCTGCCCGCGAGGGCTCACAATCTACAATATCCTATTTACTATATGTTACCTCAGGCGCTTGTGTACTTTACCTCGGGCTCGCGTGTGTTTTACCTCAGGCTCTTGTGTACTTTATGTTAGGTGCGTGTGTACTTTACCTCGGGCGTGCGTGTACTTTATGTTAGGTGTGCGTGTGTTTTACCTCAGGCGCTTGTGTGTTTTACCTCAGGCACTTGTGTACTTTATGTTAGGTGCGCGTGTGTTTTACCTCAGGCGCTTGTGTACTTTGTTAGGTGCGCGTGTGTTTTACCTCAGGCGCTTGTGTACTTTGTTAGGTGTGCGTGTGTTTTACCTCAGGCGCTTGTGTACTTTGTTAGGTGTGCGTGTGTTTTACCTCAGGCGCTTGTGTACTTTGTTAGGTGTGCGTGTGTTTTACCTCAGGCGCTTGTGTACTTTATGTTAGGTGTGCGTGTGTTTTACCTCAGGCGCTTGTGTACTTTATGTTAGGTGCGCGTGTGTTTTACCTCAGGCGCTTGTGTACTTTGTTAGGTGCGCATGTGTTTTACCTCAGGCACTTGTGTACTTTGTTAGGTGTGCGTGTGTTTTACCTCAGGCGCTTGTGTACTTTGTTAGGTGTGCGTGTGTTTTACCTCAGGCGCTTGTGTACTTTGTTAGGTGCGCGTGTGTTTTACCTCAGGCGCTTGTGTGTTTTACCTCAGGCACGTGTGTACTTTATGTTAGGTGCGCGTGTGTTTTACCTCAGGCGCTTGTGTACTTTGTTAGGTGCGCGTGTGTTTTACCTCAGGCTCTTGTGTACTTTGTTAGGTGTGCATGTGTTTTACCTCAGGCGCTTGTGTACTTTGTTAGGTGTGCGTGTGTTTTACCTCAGGCGCTTGTGTACTTTGTTAGGTGTGCGTGTGTTTTACCTCAGGCGCTTGTGTACTTTGTTAGGTGTGCGTGTGTTTTACCTCAGGCGCTTGTGTACTTTGTTAGGTGTGCGTGTGTTTTACCTCAGGCGCTTGTGTACTTTATGTTAGGTGTGCGTGTGTTTTACCTCAGGCGCTTGTGTACTTTGTTAGGTGTGCGTGTGTTTTACCTCAGGCGCTTGTGTACTTTGTTAGGTGTGCGTGTGTTTTACCTCAGGCGCTTGTGTACTTTATGTTAGGTGCGCGTGTGTTTTACCTCAGGCGCTTGTGTACTTTGTTAGGTGCGCATGTGTTTTACCTCAGGCACTTGTGTACTTTGTTAGGTGTGCGTGTGTTTTACCTCAGGCGCTTGTGTACTTTGTTAGGTGTGCGTGTGTTTTACCTCAGGCGCTTGTGTACTTTGTTAGGTGCGCGTGTGTTTTACCTCAGGCGCTTGTGTACTTTGTTAGGTGCGCGTGTGTTTTACCTCAGGCGCTTGTGTACTTTGTTAGGTGCGCGTGTGTTTTACCTCAGGCGCTTGTGTACTTTGTTAGGTGCGCGTGTGTTTTACCTCAGGCGCTTGTGTACTTTGTTAGGTGCGCGTGTGTTTTACCTCAGACACGCATTTACTTTACCTCTGGCGCGCTTGTATTTTACCTCTGGCGCGCCTGTATTTTACCTCTGGCGCGCCTGTATTTTACCTCTGGCGCGCTTGTATTTTACCTCTGGCGCGCTTGTATATTACCTTGGGCGTTTGTGTATACTTTACCTCGGGCGCACGTGTATGTTACCTCAGGTAATATTAGCCTTTTTTTATATTGCTATAGATCCATTTTATGGAGTGTGTGGTCCTTGATAATTATGCATTAGGTACAGTAAGTCAATTTTCTCTCATAATTGACCAAAAATGTTGCTTTTTGAACCATCTGTAACATTGGTCTTTAACCAGTGACTCTCCAGCTGTTGCGATATCACAACTCCCACTGGGCCTAGAGTGGATGACAATAACCACTACTGTGGTGGCCATTAAATCCTTCCTGCCCGGCTATATGTGATCTGTTTCGTGTAATTTCCGCAACAACTGCATCATGGTTGTAACCTGGCCATGATACTCTGGCTCACACTACGGGTAATCTCCACAGTAATTGCTTGGTGTGTGCGTCATGACACATAGGCACGGTGTACGGCTAGCATACATGTGATTGGTATTATAGTACAAGATGGCTGACGGACCAGGAAACGCGTTAGGACCACAGAATAACTATAGTCACATTTAAGTCCTGTTCACTAATTATCAGTTCTTGATTCTTTCTTCCAGCTTCATTGAGGACGATGATACTCTGTAATTAATAATCATTATACCAAGATAAGTCATGGGGTTGAACGACTTTATTGCATGCTGTGACAGCCATTTTAAGAGCTAATGTAAAAAGGCTTGAAAAGAAAATCATGGCTGCTTTCCTCCAGAAGCAGCACCAGTCCTTGCTATGGGCTGTGAGAAGTATTACAACTCAGTCGCATTCAAGTGTCTAGGGCTGAGCTACATTACCAGACACGGCCTGTGTACAAAAGTGGCGCTGTTTCTAGACGAAAGCAGCCATTTTTGTCTCATCTTAGGCAACCCTTTTATCTGAGTTTTCTGAATCACTGTGCACTCTTGGTAGCCTCAAAAGCAAAAAAGGGCCTTGTATATTAAAATGGATGTGGCCTTGTTGACTGATAACTAATCGGGTTACTGAAGACTGATTAGTTGTTATGAGCAATATGGCCGCCTTATCTCCATGGCTGTTTTGACTTGATGCTTTCCCACTAGTTTTTACACACGTCCAAGTCACTGCTTCTTAATGTGATTTTATTAGAGACAACCTCATGGCATTAGGTATTCCTCATGTTTCATAAATAATGTAGGCCATAAGGGAGACAGCCGTGAGTAGCCACCAATCAGATCACTTATATCATTTAAAAAACCTGCCCTGAAGAATGAAAGAAGCAATCCGATTGGTTGCTATGGGCATCCTCACCCAGTTTCTGTCTCCGCTGGGTTTTATGCATAAGGCCTAATACATATGTATGTATATAATATATACCATGTGGGAAGGCAATAACTGTGAATCCAATTCTAGATTAACTTGCCCGCCGTTGATATAAAGGAGCATGTAATGAGGAATATTATTATGGAGCACATGAGGATTAGTAACAGCTTGTAACATGGCATGATATATCAATTACACGTTGTATAGATAGAAAGTATTCTTCACTGAAGATTCAATTAATTTGATAACATAAATTAATGGTGCTATATAAGCGAATAAATAAAAAAAATCTTCAGTGGTATATGCCATTAAGAAGAAAAGTAGATATTAATTTTTGGTTTATTTTTAGTCTATGGTGATAATTTTTATTTAGTATTATGGCGCTTGGTCAGGAGGTCTATCCTTCCGATGCGATCGCCATCTCTTATTTCCACCCATAACACATTTTGATGCCTGTGACATTTACATTAAATATAATAGCATTGTGTATCATCAATTAAAAACATTCAATGTGGGTCCTTCATGGTCACGCTCAAAATGTTATACCGTAAAAATTGTCTGACTATATCTAATATTAGTATTTTTTGTACGTTGTAATTGTAAGGCAATACCGCAGTCGTGTGTGTGTAATTTATATGTGGTTTGTAATAATATACTCCATTGTGTGATGTCATGGTGACATCATCAATATAAGTAAAGAGACGAGGGGTGCTATTATGGCCGGGTACAATCTCCATATTTGCTGTTGTAAATATTTTAACCTAATTATGTCAAGGCGAGGCCATTGGGTGGTTTCAATGTTACCGTATATGAAGGAGATAATTATCCAGGGACAGTGGATACTAAGCTAGTGCCTGTAAATTCATTACAGCCAATATGGTTTTCGAAAATTTACACATATTGTAAATTATAAAAAGATCAGTAGTCTTCAATTGCAAACGCGACTATTTATAAAACAACAAACAGACATGGGAAGAGTCATTACAAAAAAAAAAAAACGCTGTTCCTTTAAATGAGGGATATTGACAGTTGTGGGTGTGTCTTATCTGTGCATAATTGTATACATAACTATCAGCAAGTGGCACTGCTATCAAAGTGTCCTAGTTATGGGGGTCAATATTATACAGCACTGACACAGCAATCATGTCTTAATCAGTATTTCACCTCTGTGTATTTTTACGCTAAGGAGAAAACCTTAAAATTATTATAACCTTGTGTAAAAGAGTAGTATCCAGAGATAATATCAAGACACGTATAATACATATATACCATGTAGTGTAGCTTTAAATAATAAACATAAACCTCTAAAATATATAACCAACGACATTGTGACTAAGTACCCTAAATGTAAGAGGGTGAATTTGAGAATCAATTAAATGCTGCACTTTACTAAACCGTGCTTAAAATTCACATACAAAGGTCAACTTTGGTACTTTTTTTAACAGATAAAAGGCTAAATGACATTAGAAAACTAAGCTAAAAATGTAAAAAATATATATATATTTTTTTTCCTAATGCCGTTAACGTTTTCAATGTTCAGCAGTGTTGTAAAAATGCAGTTGATTAATGAATAATTGCTGTGTGGTGCTATGACTGTCATTACGTCTAGGTATTAGCAGTTGGTCAGGATGGAAATAGCCAGCATTACCACAGTATATGCATTCACTATGTGTACTAATATGGAGATACTATCAGTGCAGTATTTGGGCCTGTAACATAGTGTAGACATTTTAGGTGAGCCTGTCTGGCTCCTGACATGTAACCTTAGGTCAGTATGTACAGATTTGAGCGGCGTCTATACCCCATACATCACTGTGCTATAGCTATATACGCAATGTAGGAGTTACAAAAAGCAAAGCGGTAGGATGACGCAGTGTGTTATTGACATGCAACCGGGATTTTCTGGTACCCTGTGCATTGGTGACGTTGATTGATTGGGTGCAGAGATATATCATGTCAGTGCATCCGTAGGTGATGGCGAAGGTGGGCCGCTAATGGGTTTTCTTGAAATGGCGAGAGGCGCCGTAATATGTTTAATTAAATAGGGAAGTGACGCAGTGTTACCCGCCTCTGCCAGTGCTTGACAGATTTTTTTTTTTTTTTTCCAACCTCAATCAATGATGGTAAAATGGCGCAATGCCTAACACGTATGTCAGGTGGTGCAGAGATGTGTGTGACTGAGATATCCGTGTTGTATATGTGCATGGTAATGGTACCGGGGCCCACACATGATACACTATACCACTATACACAAAAGCCTCAGATCTTTTGTTGGCTTTGACTAGTGACTTGACAAGTTTGGGATTTGCACCTTTTGGGCACCCGTGCTTATCAGGGCATTTACATGGTTAAAAACTATATATATATAAAAAAAAAAAACACAACATAAAAACTGTATAATCTATGTATAACATGCACCTAATCCATAAACATACACATTTAGTTGCAAATACAATATCCATGGTGATTTTACCCGCATGGGAGGGAGGTATGAAGCTAGGGTTAGGGTTGGGATTAGGCCTTTTTTTTTTGTGTGTAAAGGCTGTAATGAATACGAGATCCGGATCCTGGCAGCAGATATTAACTACCACATGCGAGGGTTGTGTGTGCATACATACTTATATGTGATTTCTATCCTTATTATGCTCATCCAGCATTTTATATCATTAAGGTTAAAGTGTACCACCAACCATCGTGGATGTTACGTTAAAAAAATATATATATGTATAGATATAGATATCTATATAAAGATATATATATATATATGTGTTCATATAGATATATCTCTATTAACATATATCTATATATATATATATATATATATATATATATATATATATATATATATGTGTATATATATATATATATGTATATATGTATGTGTATATATATGTGTTAATAGATATATATATATATATATCTATATGAATATATAGATATATATATATATATATATATAGAGAGAGAGAGAATTATTTATTTTATGTTTTTCTTAAACCACTATTTAGTTATAGCCTCTTCTTAATCCTGTCCTCACAAATTATCAGAAAAGTTGGGGGTAAAAAAAATACACAATTTTTCCAACAGCCATTATAATAAAACAAATTAATGCAAAATGATTGGTTAAGTCTGTGGATGGATTTGGGATGTAAAAATTAAATTATTGACAGATATTTTTTTTTTTAAATCTCAAACAAAGTTCTCTTATTTAGCCAGATTATTATAAAGTTTTTTTTTGGGGGGGGTGGGTGGTCTTAATATCTTTATATGGTTTACTCCATCAAAATACAATTTACAGACACATTCATAATATAGAAATGTCTTATTACAAACTTGTCTATGTGTAATAAATATATACCGTATATAAAAAAAAAAATTTTTTTTTTACACAAGCAAAACAACATTTAACATCTTAAAAAATACAAAACTGTAATTTAAAGCAAGCCAATATGTTTTACTATAGTTAAAAGAATGTTTTATAGAATTTTTCATTTTTCTTTTACAAATTCTCCTTTTAATTCCCCTTTTACCCTTTCTTCTTCCCCCCCCCCCCCCCCCAAGACTGATTTTAATGAACTAGATTTAGAGGAAAAAGAAACAAATACAAGTAAATTCCTATTATAAAAAATATATGTAAAATACACAGCAAAATACATTATTCACATAGAACGACACAGTCTAACTTTAAATAATAAATAAAAAAGGCATTAATATAGAAGAAATGAAAAAAAATAATAATCTGTCCGACGAAGTGATAGTATTTTAGTTAATCAGAAGTTTGCTCCGTACAGTGCTGGTCCTGAAGCTCTAGACTTCTAGCCACAGATGTCCAGACACAATTCTTGGCTGGGAATCTCTATTGAAACAAGAATTGCGTTTGGACAATCAGCAGCGAGCGCCCTGTGTGTCCAGCTGTGTCCGTAGCTCCTTGATCTCCCCCAGACCCTGCCCTCCGCCCCCTTCCTCAGGGGGTTCCCCCCACATTGCATATAGACACCCCTTGTGTTCCCCCCACCCCACCATCATAACGCAGCTTGGGCAATGTACACAAACAGCATGATCCCCATATACTCACTAATTATAGCCCACGATCTGCTCCTTTAACCCTTCTATTGCTAGATGAAAGCAGACAGAAATTGCGATTCAATAGAAAGGTTAATGTCCACAAGCAAACAAAAAAAAAAATCTCTTTTACATCCTCGCACCATTGCAGTGAAAAATTAATAAATATTGAATAAGTGAAAACTTTAATTTAAAAAAAATCCTGCATAGCACCACTCTTCGATAAAAAAAAATATATATAAAAAAACTAATTTCATTTTTGCAAACCACTGATCCCCCCCCCACACACACACACTGTGAAGATCTTACGAATCTTGCCCCCTCCGTCGCACCTCCTCCCCCATCCAGATTCCCAGATCTTGATTGCAAAATGAAATATGAATGCAGCAAGGAGAAACCGAGACCTGCGGAAAACACAGCACTTCCCACCTTACCCCCTCCGGGGGCACTTCTTGGGACACCCAGCTTTCTCTTCGTTCCAAAAAAAGAAAAATCTCACCCCACCTTGACAATATCACATGAATGTAAAATGCTAGAGAACGACAAAAAAAAAAAAAAATCTCCTGCAACACAAACCCACAGCACGTAGAGCGGTACAACGTTGGCTACACAGATTTATACATCATAAAGACATCTGAAGACCAATTACACCTAAAAAAAAAAAAAAATAATAATTCTAAAATATTGAGAATAAATTCTGTTTTATACCGAAGAGTAGAGATATTCTCCTGCCATCCCTCGCACAACCTCACCCGGATCGTAGCTAAAGAAGTCATTGAGGAACATGGAGTAAGGTATGGTGAAAATGATCTGTTTGTCCACGATGGAATGGATGGACAGATGTTTGGTTCTGCACCTGTTACCCTGGAGGATTTAGAAGAGTAGGCTTCCCCAAAAAAAAAAAATTTGCAGATCCAGACTGGGTAACTGGAAGATAATAAGGGGGTGGCAGGATGACTCCTTTGGAGGTCCACCCTAAGGAATCCTTTGGTGGATGTTTTGTATGGTTGACTTGTGGTCTTCGGGTTTGTCCACGTAAGGTCGCTCCGTCCACCCAGTTAGAGGTGTAAAACAGAGGAAATGCGTTAATGCCACACCGTTCTGTCCATCCACTCCGGAGACCTCGTCTTGAGCTTTGCTGGATGTCTCTGATGCTCGGTTGGGTCCTTGAAGGCTTTTTTACTTCAGTCACACAACAATGAGTGTGTTGCAGAGGAGGGATAGAAAAGAATGGGGCAGGCCTTCAGTTGGTACTGAATTTGAATAACACCACAGGATGATAAATGGTCATTGTGTTTTTAGAGTAATGAATCTCTACTGTCTCCATAGCAGAGAAGCAGCAGCTGCAATCTGGAGCCTGCCACCTCTTAAAGGCATCTCCCCCCAACCCCCCCAAAAAAAAATTGGAAAAAAATATCCTAACTCAAGAACCTGCAAACACCACCCCCCCTTCCTTCTTCCTTTCACTTCACCACCTCCTTAAACCCTCCCATACTACTTACATATAAGCCCTTGATCCTAAGCGGTGCATTTCTCCGTTGGAATTGAGATTTGGAAAACTAGTAGAGGAATTTACTGTGACCATTTGATGTGATAGTTAAGGGGGCAATATAATCGCCGGCTAGTTAACCGATTAGGTACTAAAGGGGCTTCTATGACATTAAGGCCTCAGATATCAACACTGAGACGCCCCCTCTTACTCAAGCAGGTGCTGATGCCTTTTTGTGGAGAAGTCCCTCTTAACCATTAAAGTGGTGCTCTTAATAAAAAATGTGTGTGTGTGTGTGTATATATATATATATATATATATATATATTTGTGTGTGTGTAGATGTATGTATGTATGTATATATATATATATATATATATATAATATAAATTTTTTTTTATATAGAACGCAGCACTTTACAATTAAACATATTACTACATATTATAATGGTAGAGGAATTTCTACTGGAAGCGGAGGCTCTTAAAATCTATTTTAAGTAAAAAATTAAGAAATATGATGAAAAAAATTTACAAGTTATGCCAATTTAGAAGAAGAAAAGATGATAGGGGGTAAAGATCAACCTTTTTTGAAACTTACACCACAAGTTTCCACATGGGTTTATGTTGACATCAAAGAGGCAATGACATCTGCGAAAAAATAAAATTGGCACAGTAAAAGAAAAACAAATGGAGACCTTTTGGGCACAATCTGTTGAACGTTGGGGCAAAAAAAAAATATGATGGGGCTGATGATCAACCTTTTTAAAACTTATACCCCAAGTTTCTACAGGGGATTTACAGTGATGCCAGAAGGTATTGACATCAGTAAAAATAAAATTGAGGGCAAAAAAGAGGATGGGGTAAATGATCACTCTTTTTGAAAAAGACAACAAAAATAAAATTGGGCCAATACAAGAAAAAACATCGAGACATTTTGGGCACAATCTGGTGAACTTTGAGGCAAGAAAAATATAATAGGGCTAATGTTCAACCTTTTTGAAACTTACACCCCAATTATACATCCCAAGTTTCTACATGGATGTATGCCGAAATTGGAGAAATTTGGGGGAAAAATATGATGGGACGAATGATCAACCTGTTTAAATTGACACCCCGATCCTACATCCCAAGTTTCCATATGGATTTATTTCATTGCAATGATATAACTGGGGCCAAAAAATAAGTATTTGAGAAATTTTGTAAAAACAAAAAGTTGATGGGGCAAATGATCAACCTTTCAAAATGTAATGGATCACATGTTTCCAAGTGCAATTATGCAAACTGCGGTAGATCACAACATTTGCTACAAAGAAATTGGGGCAAAAATTGGTGAAATTTGGCGAAAAAAAGATAATGGGACTGATGATCTACTTACTCTTTTAAACTGAAGCCTTTACCCCCAGTTTTTATATGAATTTATTCTAATGGCAGTAGAAAAAAAAAGGGGGAAATATGGGAGAACAAATGATGGGGCTAATAATCAACTTTTTTGAAACTGAATCACTCACCCTTTTCCATATGGATTTATGCTGACGTCAGTAGGTAGTGACATCTGCCCATTGTGCCGCACCATCCAGCTCTTGATCAGCACTAAATAATAATGCCATACAAAGCCAACAGCTACTGCTGTTCTGTGTTCTTTAAATGACCCTGTCCTCCTAGAATTATTTCTGCTCTCTACTCCCTTCTGGAATTAAAGGATGTGTAGAGGAGGGGACACTTTTTCTCTCCGCTTCTCATTATTTGGGAAATTGATGGATTGTCTTCCTTGTGTTGCAAATTTCCCTCTTTTTTTTTATTCTCCTTTTCTCTCTCAGGCCCGGCTCACCCTCTGTTCTCCAGTCAAACCCTTTCACTACCAGGAACACAGGCCTCATGAAGGGTTTTTGGTAAAATTTATATATTTATTTTTTGTCCCTCCCCTTCACAAATATGAATATTATAGTTGCAGTGGATGGTGGAGGCCATGTTGGAAACACAAGGCCATTTTTCTTTAAGAAGCTGTCACATACTCACATGGTTTAACCTACTTGATGGACCCAATAGACAATGATGACCATCAAGTTACATGTCAATCCACAGGAAAATAGTAAAGGCAGTATTATACACTAGATAGGAATATTCACATATATGTCACAGAATAGAATAAGTTATATTGTACACCAAGTTTGCCAAATTTCCCAGAAAAGGGGGAGAATGTCACGAAGAGTTTGGACACCACAGAAGGGTTCTAGAGCCTCCAGGTAAGCTGCAGTGGTTTTCCTATGTGGCGTCTCTTCAACAGACTGAGCCCCAATCTCCAGATTGCACATTTAAGGATTTGGACTGTGGAAATGAAGCATGGTTAATGGCGCCACACTTTATTAACTCCCACAAAATCACTAGGAATAGTTGGCTTGTTAGAGCTATTCTCATGTCTGGAGGTCCAAAGCATCATAATTGCTGGGTGGCAATTGACGGAACAAAATGGTTTCTAAGCCACTTATGGAGCCACAATTGATTAGATCATTGAAAACAAAGGCAAAAATATTTTCCACCATGCTGATCTTACACACCAATTCACCATCGATCAGTGATCTTCTATGGAGGCAGCCATTTTTGTCACCTAAGCAAACATTTCTGTGTTTGCAACAATTATAGGTAGAAGTATCAAGTTCCTGAGAGTCAGCATTTGTTATATTTCCAGTGTTTCAATATACATATGTGTGTACTATTACAGTATTGTATAGAGTTATTATTTGAACATGTATAGTAACGGTGGTACTATATTACACTCTATGGTGGTATTATAAATAGGTGTTCTCATCATTTGTCATCAGGAACCTCCTGACTTTCTTCTTTGCGGAGTAGGATGTTTGGAGGGGTGGTACACTCTTGATTGACAGTTTGGACCAGCAGCATGTTTGCTCCGCTGGCACAACTGTGTGCTCTCCAATGCTGCGAGCAAAGGCAATTTTGCCTCTGCAGCATCAGAGGAGCACAAGAGCTCTAAAGCGTCCACCGCTGACAGACTGCAGAGGTGGCCGGCAACGTAGACAACGAGCAGTAAACCATGAAATTAAAAATCATTCCATTCATGAGAAAAGAGAGGGTTTTTAATAAGAGGTAAATTGTAAAGTTGCTTGTTTATGATGAAGAGACAACCCTTTTACTATAACTCTGTATGCAGTTAGTATTTTAACATGTTCTATGATATCAGAGGTATTACCTATGCACTGTATGAAGTTATTAGTGGAAAATATATAATAACGGTATTATTTATGCACTGTATGGTTGTATTATCATTAAATAACTATTTTTGATTTATTATTTGAATATAAAAATAACGGTGGTATTATTAATGCACTTTATGGCGGTATTATAATAAAAGTACAGTCTGCAGTTATTTCAACAGATACAGTAATAGTGATTATTTACTAACGGTATGATGGTAGTATAGCACAGCGTGGAGTTATAGGAATATATTATAATGGTTGTATAACAGCACTGTATGAAGTAATTAATGGAACACATTTCAGAATAACGGTAGTATAATTTATGCACTGTATGGTGGTACTATCACCAAAGTATGGTCTGGATTTACCATTTGAATAATAGATAATAATAGATATAATAATGGCTGTATTATTTATGCACTATATAGTGGTACTGTTTTAGCTTGGTAGGGCACAGTTATCTGCCCACTGTTTGGTGCTATTATTTATGTACTTTATAGTGGTATTATTTTGGTAGTGTATGGCTGTCTTCGAGAAGTGGTGTGCTGTGTAAATCACTCTGAGCCTACTCCGGTTTTGCCTATCCCAATAATTTAGTGCAAAAGCCACGTTACTGAAAATCACCTTACAATAGACCCTTAAGGAAAGAAAAAATTCAAGTGCCAGTCTTAGGGCTTGTTCACACGCTGCGTTTTAAGGGTAAAAAATTCTGCACTTTACAATACCAGCAAAGTGAATGAGATGACTGAATCTCAAGCAATTACTGCTTTTTTTTTTTTACTTCACTTTTTTTTAACCAAATCTGCAGTGTGTCAATCCTTTCAGCATTTTTGCAGCGTTTTTCACCCAAAGTAAAAACGTGTGTATTTTACGCAATGTGTTTTTTTGCCAAACACTGGTATTTGGTGTAGAAAAATCTGTTGCAAATATTCAACATATGTGAGTATTGAAATATCTTTGCACTGGAGGATTTAGGTAAGAACAGAGATTACTAACCCCTTTCTAGATTGTAAGCTCTTGTGGTCATACATATTCTCTTCACTATGGTGCAGTTCTACATATCAAGAATAAAACAGCAAAATCCTTGTAATCACTCTCCATCTAGGACTAACAATGTCTTATAAAGCACAGCCATGAATTCACGCTTGTGCCTACCATTTGGTAACTTACACCGATGGCGACGACAAAGCTGTATATAGTAAATGGCTATATGTATACAGGCGCAGCTGTGCGAATGGACACACCGCCTTACACAGTGACCCACGGTGCACGTACACTGGGCTCTCCGCACAGACACTGCGGCCTTTTCAGGCGGGGGGTGGTAACCCTTACAATACAGATAAATAATCCACATTGTCTTCAAGCAATGAATATTATTGACTTTTTAACACAACAGCTGCAGAAGGCGACGGCTGATAGAGACTGCGCGAGACCGAGGGCAATGATGGCAACCGCAGGAGCTGGATATATACCGATAACCCCCAGGAGGAAGAATCTAAGATTTATAATAGGACCATATCCTATAGGTCTGCTTCATGGATCGCTGCCCAAGATGCAGATCTGCTACTGATGATCATCACGTATTATATTAAAGGGGATATCAGCAGTCGCATACTAATGACAGTGGCTTTTTTTTTCAGATTCCCATCAATGGGGGTTGATATATTTTGTATGCATATTGATATCAGTACGCTGCCGCTTCCCCTATAGGATCATGCCTGCTCCCCAAATCTCCAGCCGCCAGGTATTTCTCCTGGAGCCCCCTCCCCGAGACACCCATGTGCCCTTATACGTTGGTTCTACTTTACTACTATAAATCAGGGATCAGCAACCTTTGTCATGCCAGCATTTGTGAAACTACAAGTCCCAGCATTACCTGATCAATTATAAGACTATTGCCTCTGCCATTAGTCTCATTAGTTGCTTTATGTCTGAGTCTGACTTTCCGTCGGTGGACTCCATGACTGCGGGCATCTACTGCCATTACTGTAATAAATTAGGCTTGCTGCAAATCACTAATTTCTGTATAAAGTATACATTTCAGATTTTGCACTAATAGAGGGGCTGCTATCTGACATCCCCCTTCCACTGTACAGGGACCACCACTAATTGGCACATAAAGGTATATAATGTGGCAAAATTGTATTGCCACATTATATAGACGTGTGCCATGCTAGTTAATATGCAGTCCTATGTAAGAGGATGGGCATTAAAGGGGATTGTAAATTTAGAAAAGGGATCTTGGGAAATTATTGCACCATGGAGGTAGTTATCCATATAATAATCATGTAAATCAAGCAGCCATTGTGTGGACTGTACCTACAGATGCTTCCATATATGTGCAGAGGATAGCCTAACCTGGAGATGGCATAATAGCACACAATTTCAGACAAAGGCTGCCACCTGCTGGATGACAGCAGCCTGTCACAGGAGCGACTAAAGGAGCTAATAGAATTATTGAAACCTCGCCTCTTTGTAGATTGTGGCATTACTGGACGATACACAAAAGACTGAATGGGGGGCCATTATAGCGTCTACTAAAATGTCTCTATGCTGCAGGCAGAGCAATATTCCCTTACCTATAGCTCTCCAGTTGATGTGAAACTACAACTCCCATCATGCCTTGACAGCTGCATACTACATAGAAGACTAAATGAAAAAACTCAAAATAAGGACAGAAGTGCTGCAAAAGTTTGGGCAGTGCTATGCAAAGTTTATTAAAGTTCTGAAACTTTGTAACAAACTTTACAGCTGATCAGGGGGAGTCCAGGAAGAGGGACTTCCCTTGTGATTGGGCTATTATTGGGGACCCACGTTAAATAAAGGGATTGTCCAAAGTGGAGGACCCCTTCAAAGGGGATTGCTGTAGAACTTTAAACACTTTAAGAATTGTATTTATTGAGGTATTCATCTAGGTAATTCACACTATTTCGCTGCCTGGAAAGTGTAGTAGTAATGCCATTTCCAGATTTAGGTGGAATTCATTGTTGCAGTAGCCTCAGCTAAACTATGCAGATATTTGATCTCTTGGGAGAAGCTGCCAAGCAGATACTTCAAGTGCTGCTAAAAATTCTAGGATTTTGTGTTAGGACGTTTTAGAAAAATGAAGAATTCATGTGCGTGATGTAATGATAATTGGCATTGAAAATATTATATACCCTCTTCAACATTGAAATTGCAACACCAAGAAGGGAAAGGGGTGGAGTATGGAAGGAAGTCGGAGGATGGAGACGTTACTGATCTGCAAATGCTGACAAAATGGAAACATTTTTGAAACATCTCTATTTATTCAGTCTGGAGTATGAGCGCTACGTGCAGAAATCAATTAATGGTCATCTAAGGAACGTTCTGCTGCTGAATGCACTTGGGCACAAAAGTCATCAAGATCCGCTGCCGACAGCTGCTTTCTAATGATGTCTCAAGACATGCTTGATGGGAAACGCTGCAGCCATGGTAGCACGTTCAGGCCACGCAGTCTGTTCATAGTAACACAAGCAACATGTGGCCTAGTGTTGCAGTGTTGAAAAACTGCTCTTGGGACACTTTAGAGAAATGGCCGCACCATTGGTTCCACAACCAAATCAATGTAACGCCCAGCTGTTCTTGCACCAGTGATGAAGTCTAGAGGGGACCGGCTACCGTACATTACTCCACCCCACACCTTGATCCCGACAGTAGGACTAGTAATGTTCAATCCTGAAAGTCTCTTTATGGTGTTGCCTATGTTGTCTCCAGATGGAGACCAGTGGTCTTCACGAGGGAATGTCACATTGGTCTCACTCCCAGGATTATGGTGTGGGTACTGGGTCTGAACAATGTAAGGTAGGGGAAACATGACACATCCTCATGATGCCAGCAACCAAGGTTTTCCCACACATTTCCCCAGTATATTGCCTCCATCGACTTGTCTTCTTCCCCTAGTGCCATCTCTTCCCCATGGAAGTAACACACATATTTCTGACTGCCCACATGATGGAAAACGTAATTCATCAAACCAGGCTACCTTCTACCTTTGCTCCATGGTCCAGTTCTGATGGTCATTTGCCAATTGTAGGTACCTCCGGTGGTAGACAGAGGTCAGCATGAGCAACCAATGGTCTATGGTCTCAGAGCCCTATGTGAAACAAGCTGCGATGCTCTTCGTGTTCTGACACCTTTTTATCATACGAGACCAACCATATACCAGGAACACCCCACAAGATCCGCCATATGCTGGGAAAACCAATTAGACCTGCCATACACTAGGAACACCCCACAAGATTTGCCGTATGTTGGGAACACCCCACAAAACATAACATTTTACAGATGCTCTGACCCAGCTTTTTAGACTTCACAATTAAACCATTGTCATAGTAGCACAGATTCTTGAGCTTGCCTATATTTTTTATATATATATATATATATATACACATACATACATACATACATACAGCTCTGGCAAAAATTAAGAGACCACTGCAAAATTTTAATTTTCTCTGATTTTTCTCTTTATAGGTATATTTTTGAGTAAAATGTACATTGTTGTTTTATTCTATAAACTACTGACAACATGTCTCCGAAATTCAAAGCTAAAAATTTTGTATTTATTTGCCGCAAATGAGAAATCGTCAAAATAATAAAAAAGAAACTGTGCATTCAAACCTCAAATAATGCAAAGAAAACAAGTTTGTATTCATTTAGAAACAACAATACTCAACAACAATGTTTTAACTCAGGAAGAGTTCAGAAATCAATATTTGGTGAAATAACCATGATTTTTAATCACAGCTTTCATGCGTCTTGGTTGCTTTCCACCAGTCTTTCTCTCTGCTTTTGGGTGACCTTATGCCACTCCTGGCACAAAAATTTAAGCAGTTCTTCTTTGTTTGATGGCTTGTGACTATCCATCTTCCTCTTGATTACATTCCAGAGGTTTTCAATGGGGTTCAGGTCTGGAGATTGGGCTGGCCATGACAGGGTCTTGATGTGGTGTCCTTCATCCACACATTGATTGACCTAGCTGTGTGGCATGGGGCATTGCCCTGCTGGAAAAAAAAAGTTATCAGAGTTGGGGAACATTGCCTGAGCAGAAGGATTAACCTACCCAATTCCAGCCTTGCTGAAGCATCCCCAGATCATCACCGATCCTCCACCAAATTTCACAGTGGGTGCAAGACACTGTGGCTTGTATGCCTCTCCTGGTCTCCGTCTAACCATTACACAACCAGGTGTTGGGCAAAGCTGAAAATTAGACTCATCAGAGAAGATTACCTTACTCCAGTCCTCTATGGTCCAATCCTTCTGGTCTTTAGCAAACTTCAGCCTGGCTTTCCTTTGCTTCTCATTGATGAAAGGCTTTTTTCTAGCGTTACATTAAGTAGAATGAGGTGGACTGTGGTTGGAATTCAACTGACACTGCAATGGAATGGCTGTCAGACATGTAGAGGTGGGGATTTTTAAAAAACTGTGCAGTGGTCTCTTAATTTTTGCCAGATATATATATATATATATATATATATATATATATATATATATATATATATATATATATATATATACATATATATACATACAGTACAGACCAAAAGTTTGGACACACCTTCTCATTTAAAGATTTTTCTGTATTTTCATGACTTTGAAAATTGTACATTCACACTGAAGGCATCAAAACTATGAATTACCACATGTGGAATTATATACTTAACAAAAATGTGTGAAACAACTGAAAATATGTCTTATATTCTAGATTCTTCAAAGTAGCCACCTTTTGCTTTGATGACTGTTTTGCACACTCCTGGCATTCTCTTGATGAGCTTCAAGAGGTAGTCACCAGAAATGGTCTTCCAACAATCTTGAAGGAATTCCCAGAGATGCTTAGCACTTGTTGGCCCTTTTGCCTTCACTCTGCGGTGCAGCTCAGCCCAAACCATCTCGATTGGGTTCAGGTCTGGTGACTGTGGAGGCCACGTCATCTGGCGTAGCACCCCATCACTCTCCTTCTTGGTCAAATAGCCCTTACACAGCCTGGAGGTGTGTTTGCGGTCATTGTCCTGTTGAAAAATAAATGATGGTCCAACTAAACGCAAACCGGATGGAATAGCTTGCCACTGCAAGATGCTGTGGTAGCCATGCTGGTTCAGTATGCCTTCAATTTTGAATAAATCCCCAACAGTGTCACCAGCAAAGCACCCCCACACCATCACACCTCCTCCTCCATGCTTCACGGTGGGAACCAGGCATGTAGAGTCCATCCGTTCACCTTTTCTGCGTCGCACAAAGACACAGTGGTTGGAACCAAAGATCTCAAATTGGGACACATCAGAACAAAGCACAGATTTCCACTGGTCTAATGTCCATTCCTTGTGTTCTTTAGCCCAAACAAGTCTCTTCTGCTTGTTGCCTGTCCCTAGCAGTGGTTTCCTAGCAGCTATTTTACCATGAAGGCCTGCTGCACAGTCTCCTCTTAACAGTTGTTGTAGAGATGTGTCTGCTACTAGAACTCTGTGTGGCATTGACCTGGTCTCTAATCTGAGCTGCTGTTAACCTACGATTTCTGGGGCTGGTGACTTGGATAAACTTATCCTCAGAAGCAGAGGTGACTCTTGGTCTTCCTTTCCTGGGCGATCCTCATGTGAGCCAGTTTCTTTGTAGCGCTTGATGGTTTTTGCAACTGCACTTGGGGACACTTTCAAAGTTTGCCCAATTTTTTGGACTGACTGACCTTCATTTCTTAAAGTAATGATGGCCACTCGTTTTTCTTTACTTAGCTGCTTTTTTCTTGCCATAATACAAATTCTAACAGTCTATTCAGTAGGACTATCAGCTGTGTATCCACCTGACTTCTGCACAACACAACTGATGGTCCCAACCCCATTTATAAGGCAAGAAATCCCACTTATTAAACCTGATAGGGCACACCAGTGAAGTGAAAACCATTTCCGGTGACTACCTCTTGAATCTCATCAAGAGAATGCCAAGAGTGTGCAAAGCAGTCATCAAAGCAAAAGGTGGCTACTTTGAAGAACCTAGAATATAAGACATATTTTCAGTTGTTTCACACTTTTTTGTTAAGTATATAATTCCACATGTGTTAATTCATAGTTTTGATGCCTTCAGTGTGAATGTACAATTTTCAAAGTCATGAAAATACAGAAAAATCTTTAAATGAGAAGGTGTGTCCAAGCTTTTGGTCTGTACTGTATTGTACTGTGTGTATATATATATATATATATATATATATATATATATATATATATATATATATATATATATATATATATATATATATATATATATATATATATATATATAATGGAAATCAAATTTATTAACCAATGGAGGTCTGGATTTGGAGTCACCCCCAAAATTAAAGTGGAAAAACACACTACAGGCTGATCCAACTTTTATGTAATGTCCTTAAAACAAGTCAAAATGAGGATCAGTATTGTGTGTAGCCTCCACGTGCCTGTATGACCTTCCTACAATGCCTGGGCATGCTCCTGATGAGGATGCGGATGGTCTCCTATGGGATCTCCTCCCAGACCTGGACTAAAGCATCTGCCAACTCCTGGACAGTCTGTGGTGCAACGTGACGTTGGTGGATGGAGCGAGACATGATGTCCCAGATGTGCTCAATCGGATTCAGGTCTGGGGAACAGGCGGGCCAGTCCATAGCTTCAATGCCTTCATCTTGCAGGAACTGCTGACACACTCCAGCCACATGATGTCTGGCATTGTCCTGCATTAGGAGGAACCCAGGACCAACTGCACCAGCACATGGTCTCACAAGGGGTTTGAGGTTTGAGGATCTCATCTCAGTACTTAATGGCAGTCAGGCTACCTCTGGCGAGCACATGGAGGCCTGTGCGGCCCTCCAAAGGAATGCCACCCCACACCATTACTGACCCACTCCCCAACCGGTCATGCTGAAGGATGTTGCAGGCAGCAGATCGCTCTCCACGGCGTCTCCAGACTCTGTCACGTCTGTTACATGTGCTCAGTGTGAACCTGCTTTCATCTGTGAAGAGCACAGGGCGCCATTGGCGACTTTGCCAATCCTGGTGTTCTGTGGCAAATGCCAAGCGTCCTGCACGGTGTTGGGCTGTGAGCACAACCCCTATCTGTGGACGTCAAGCCCTCATACCACCCTCATGGAGTTGGTTTCTTACTGTTTGTGCAGACACATGCACATTTGTGGCCTGCTGGGGGTCATTTTGCAGGGCTCTGGCAGTGCTCCTCCTGTTCCTCCTTGCACAAAGGCAGAGGTAGCGGTCCTGCTGCTGGGTTGTTGTCCTCCTACGGCCCCCTCCACGTCTCCTGGTGTACTGGCCTGTCTCCTGGTAGCGTCTCCAGCCTCTGGACACTACGCTGACAGGCACAGCAAACCTTCTTGCCACAGCTTGCATTGATGTTCCAATCTGGATGAGCTGCACTACCTGAGCAACTTCTGTGGGTTGTAGAGACTGTCTCATGCTACCACGAGTGTGAAAGCACAACCAACATTCAAAAGTGACCAAAACATCAGCCAGAAAGCATTGGTACTGAGATGTGGTCTGTGGTCCCCACCTGCAGAACCACTCCTTTATTGAGGGTGTCTTGATAATTGCCAATAATTTCCATCTATTGTCTATTCCATTTGCACAACAGCATGTGAAATTGATTGTCAATCAGTGTTGCTTCCTAAGTGGACAGTTTGATTTCACAGAAGTTTGATTTACTTGGAGTTATATTCTGTTGTTTAAGTGTTCCCTTTATTTTTTTGAGCAGTGTATATACATATATACAGTGGGGCAAATAAGTATTTGATCCCTTGCTATTTTTGTAAGTTTGCCCACTAACAAAGACATGAACAGTCTATAACTTTAAGGGTAGGTTCATTTTAACATTGCGAGATAGAATATCCCCCCAAAAAATCAAGAAAATCAGATTGTATAAATTAGATACATTTTTTTTGCATTTTGCAGTGAAAAATAAGAATTTGATCCCCTACAAACCATTATGAGTTATGGCTCCTACAGACCAGTTAGACGCTCCTAATTAACTTGTTATTATTATTAAAAAAGAAAAACTGAAATATCACATAGTCATAAGTATTCAGACCCTTTGCTCAGTATTGAGTAGAAGCACCCTTTTCAGCTAGTACAGCCATGAGTCTTCTTGGGAATGATGCAACAAGTTTTTCACACCAGAATTCGGGGATCCTCTGCCATTCTTCCTTGCAGATTCCTTGCAGATTCTCTCCAGTTCCCTCAGATTGGATGGTGAACGTTGGTGGACAGCCATTTTCAGGTCTCTCCAGAGATGCTCAATTTGATTTAGGTCAGGGCTCTGGCTGGGCCAGTCAAGAACGGTCACAGAGTTGTTCTGAAGCCACTCCTTTGTTATTTTTGGCTGTGTGCTTAGGGTCATTGTCTTGTTGGAAGGTGAACCTTCGGCCAAGTCTGAGGTCCAGAGCACTCTGGAAGAGGTTTTCATCCAGGATATCTCTGTACTTGGCCGCATTCATGTTTCCTTCAATTGCAACCAGTAATCCTGTCCCTGCAGCTGAAAAACACCCCCATAGCATGAAGCTGCCACCACCATGTTTCACTGTTGGGATTGTATTGGGCAGGTGATGAGTAGTGCCTGGTTTTCTCCACACATACCGCTTAGAATTATCACCAAAAAGTTCAATCTTCATCTCATCAGACCAAAAATTTTTATTTCTAATAGTCTGGGAGTCCTTCATGTGTTTTTGAGCAAACTCTATGCGGGCTTTCATATATCTTGCACTGAGGAGAGGCTTCCGTCGGGCCACTCTGCCATAAAGACCCAACTGGTGGAGGGCTGCAGTGATAGTTGACTTTGTGGAACTTTCTCTCATCTCCCTATTGCATCTCTGGAGCTCAGCCACAGTGATCTTGGGGTTCTTCTTTACCTCTCTCACCAAGGCTCTTCTCCCATGATTGCTCAGTTTCGGCCAGGTCTAGGAAGACTTCTGGTGGTCCCAAACTTCTTCCATGTAAGGATTATGGAGGCCACTGTGCTCTTAGGAAGCTTGAGTAATGCAGAAATTCTTTTGTAACCTTGGTCAGATCTGTGCCTTGCCACAATTCTGTCTCTGAGCTCCTTGAGCAGTTCCTTTGAGCTCATGATTCTCATTTGGTCTGACATGCACTGTGAGCTGTAAGGTCTTATATAGACAGGTGTGTGCCTTTCCAAATCAAGTCCTATCAGTTTATTTAAACACAGCTGGACTCCAATGAAGGAGTAGAACCATCTCAAGGAGGATCACAAGGAAATGGACAGCATGTGACTTAAATATGAATGTCTGAGCAAAGAATCTGAATACTTATGACCATGTGATATTTCAATTTTTCTTTTTTAATAAATTTGCAGAAATTTCTACATTTCTGGGTTTTTTTTCAGTCAAGCTGGGGTGCAGAGTGTACTTTAATGAGAAAAAAATGAACTTTTTAGAATTTACCAAATGGCTGCAATGAAAAAAAGAGTGAAAAAATTTAAAGGGGTCTGAATACTTTCTGTACCCACTATATATATATATATATATATATATATATATATATATATATATATATATATACAGTACAGACCAAAAGTTTGGACACACCTTCTCATTTAAAGATTTTTCTGTATTGTCTTGACTATGAAAATTGTACATTCACACTGAAGGCATCAAAACTATGAATTAACACGTGGAATTGTATACTTAACAAAAAAGTGTGAAACAACTGAAAATGTGTCTTATATTCTAGGTTCTTCAAAGTAGCCACCTTTTGCTTTGATGGCTGCTTTTTGCACACTTTTGGCATTCTCTTGATGAGCTTCAAGAGGTAGTCACCGGAAATGGTTTTCACTTCACAGGTGTGCCCTGTCAGGTTTAAGAAATGGGATTTCTTGCCTTATAAATGGGGTTGGGACCATCAGTTAGGTTGTGCAGAAGTCAGGTGGATACACAGCTGATAGTCCTACTGAATAGACTGTTAGCTGCTTTTTTCTTGTCATAATACAAATTCTAAGTAAAGAAAAACGAGTGGCCATCAATACTTTCAGAAATGAAGGTCAGTCAGTCCGAAAAATTGGGCAAACTTTGAAAGTGTCCCCAAGTGCAGTTGCAAAAACCATCAAGCGCTACAAAGAAACTGGCTCACATGAGGCCCGCCCCAGGAAAGGAAGACCAAGAGTCACCTCTGCTTCTGAGGATAAGTTTATCCGAGTCACCAGCCTCAGAAATCTCAGGTTAACAGCAGCTCAGATTAGAGACCAGGTCAATGCCACACAGAGTTCTAGCAGCAGACACATCTCTACAACAACTGTTAAGAGGAGACTTTGTGCAGCAGGCCTTCATGGTAAAATAGCTGCTAGGAAACCACTGCTAAGGACAAGCAACAAGCAGAAGAGACTTGTTTGGGCTAAAGAACACAAGGAACGGACATTAGACAAGTGGAAATCTGTGCTTTGGTCTGATGAGTCCAAATTTGAGATCTTTGGTTCCAACCACCGTGTCTTTGTGCGACGCAGAAAAGGTGAACGGATGGACTCTACATGCCTGGTTCCCACCGTGAAGCATGGAGGAGGAGGTGTGATGGTGTGGGGGGGCTTTGCTGGTGAAACTGTTGGGGATTTATTCAAAATTGAAGGCATACTGAACCAGCGTGGCTACCACAGCATCTTGCAGCGGCATGCTATTCCATTGACCAAGAAGGAGAGTGATGGGGTGCTACGCCAGATGACCTGGCCTCCACAGTCACCAGACCTGAACCCAATCGAGATCGTTTGGGGTGAGCTGGACCGCAGAGTGAAGGCAAAAGGGCCAACAAGTGCTAAGCATCTCTGGGAACTCCTTCAAGATTGTTGGAAGACCATTTCCGGTGACTACCTCTTGAATCTCATCAAGAGAATGCCAAGAGTGTGCAAAGCAGTCATCAAAGCAAAAGGTGGCTACTTTGAAGAACCTAGAATATAAGACATATTTTCAGTTGTTTCACACATTTTTGTTAAGTATATAATTCCACATGTGTTAATTCATAGTTTTGATGCCTTCAGTGTGAATGTACAATTTTCTTAGTCATGAAAATACAGAAAATCTTTAAATAAGAAGGTGTGTCTAAACTTTTGGTCTGTACTGTGTGTGTGTGTATGTGTATATATATGTATATATATATATATATATATATCTATATATATATATATATATATATATATATATACATACATACACACAGTGGGGAAAATACAATGATGAGAAAAAGAGTAACAGTATTTTGAACTTTTGACTTTCAGGCTCGATATCTCACCATCCACTGCTGCAGTAGTGGATGGTGAGATATGAGCTTGAAAGTCAAAAGTCCAAAACATTGTTACCCTTTTGCTCATCACTGTAAGTATTTGATACACTGCAAATTTTGCAAGTTTTCCCATCTACAGAGAATGGAGAGGTCTGTAATTTTTATCATAGGTACACTTCAACTGTGAGAGACAGATTCTAAATATAAAAAAAAAAAAATCAAATTGTATGATTTTGAAATAATTAAAATGCATTTTATTGTATGAAATAAGTATTTGATCACCTACCAACCAGCAAGAATTTTGGCTCTCACAGACCTGTTAGTTTTTCTTTAAGAAGCCCTCTTACTCTACACTTATTACCTGTATTAATTGCACCAGTTGGAACTTGTTACCTGTATAAAAGACACCTGTCCACACAATCAATCAATCATACTCCATCCTCTCCACCATGGCCAAGACCAAAGAGCTGTCTAAGGACACTAGGGACAAAATTGAAGACCTGCACAAGGCTGGGATGGGCTACAGGACATTAGGCAAGCAGCTTGGTGAGAAGGCAACAACTGTTGGTGCAATTATTAGAAAATGTAAGTAACACAAGATGACTTTTAATCTTCCTTGGTCTGGGGTTCCATGCAAGATCTCACCTCATGGGGTAAGAATGATTCTGAGAAAGGTCAGGAATCAGCCCAGAACTACATGGGAGGACCTGGTCAATGATCTGAAGAGAGCTGGGACCACAGTCTCAAACCTTACCGTTAGTAACACACTACACCGTCATGGATTAAAATCCTGCAGGGCACGCAAGGTCTCCCTGCTCATGCCAGCCCATGTCCAGGCCCATTTGAAGCTCGCCAATGACCAAATTGATGATCCCGAGGAGGCATGGGAGAAGGTCATGTGGTCAGATGAGACCAAAATAGAACTTTTTGGTATTAACTCCACTCGCCGTGTTTGGAGGAAGAAGAAGGATAAGTACAGCCCCAAGAACACCGTCCCAACCATGAGGCATGGTGGGGGAAACATCATACGTTGGAGATGCTTTTCTGCAAAGGGGACAGGATGACTGCATCGTATTGAAGGCAGGATGGATGGGGTCATGTATCGCAAGATTTTGGCCAACAACGTCCTTCGCTCAGTTAGAGCATTGAAGATGGGTTGTGGCTGGGTCTTCCAGCATGACAATGACCTGAAACACACAGCCAGGGCAACTCCGTAAGAAGCATTTCAAGGTCCTGGAGTCTAGAGACCTGAACCCAATAGAAAATTTTTGGAGGCAACTGAAACTCAATGTTGCCCAGCGACAGCCCCGAAACCTGAAAAATCGAGAGAAGATCTGTACAGAGGTGTGGGACAAAATCCCCGCTGCAGTGTGTGCAAACCTGGTCAAGAACTACAGGAAAAAAATATATATATATACAGTTAGGTCCAGAAATGTTTGATGAGTGACACAAGTTTTGGCATTTTGGCTGTTTACCAAAACATATTCAAGATGCAGTTCCATAATCAATATGAGCTTAATTTGCAGAGTCAGCTTTAATTGGAGAGTATTCACATCCTAATTGAAGTAAGCATTTAGGAATTATGGCTCTTTAATATGTAGCTGCCTCTTTTTCTAGAGACCAAAAGTAATTGGACAATTATCTCAAAAGCTCTTTAATGGACTGCATGGACTTTCCCATTGTTTATAAATCATCAATTAAGCAAGTAAAAGATTCCAGATGTGGCATTTGAATTTGAAAGCTGTTGTTGTGAACCCACAACATGTGGTCAAAGGAGCTCTCAATGAAAGAGAAACAGACCATTAGGCTGAAAAAAAACAAAAGAAATCCATCAGAGAGAGTATTATTTATTTTTAGAGCACCATTGATTCCATGGTGCTGTACATGGGAAGGGGTTACATACAAAAGATAATAATAATAATTTTTATTTATATAATTAAGTAGGGACATATACAGACAATATAAACAATACAATGTATCACATTTCAACAGTTACAGGAGGGTTGAGGGCTCTGCTTGCAAGCTTACAATCTATATGTGATTGCAGAAATGTTAGGAGTGGCCAATTCAACAGTTTGGTACATTCTGCTAAAAAAAAAAGAGCACACTGGTGAGCTTGGGAACTCAAAAAGGCCTGGACGTCCATGGAAGACAACAGCGGGGAATGATGACAGGATCCTTTCCTTTGTGAAGAAAAACCCCTTTATTTATTAGATTTATTTTATTCACTTATGTAGCGCCATTAATTCCATAGCGCTTTACAGACATCACAACATCCAGTGAAGAACTCTCTCCAGGAAGTACCGTATTTTTGGGACTATAAGACGCACCGAACCATAAGACGCACCTAGGTTTTAAAGGAGGAAAATAGGAAAAAAAATTAAAGCAAAAACTGTGGTCATAATGCTCTGCTATGGGAGAAGGGCTCTGTTGCTGACACTGTTATAGGGGTAATGTCGCCCAATTCTGTATCTATATCACCCATCCTGGTATATATATGCCCCCATCGTGGTATATATGCCCCCCCCTTCCTGTTATATGTGGCCCCCATTCTGGTATACATGGTTTCCCATCCTGGTATACATGGCACCCTTAAGCCCATCATGGTATGCATAGCACCCCCATCCCCATTCTGGTATACATGGCACCCCCATCCTGGCATGCATGGCACCCCCATCCCCATTCTGGTATACATGACACCCCCATCCTAGTATGCATGGCACCCCCATCCTGGTATGTATGGCACTCCCATCCTGGTATGCATAGCACCCCCATCCCCATCCTGGTATACATGGCACCACCATCCCCATCCTGGTATACATGGCACCCCCATCCTGGTATGCATAGCACCCCCATCCTGGTATGCATGGCACCCCTATCCTGGTATGCATGGCACCCCCATCCCCATTCTGGTATAAATGGAACCCCCATCCAGGTATGCATGGCACACCCATCCCCATCCTAGTATACATGGCACCCCCACCCCATCCTGGAATTCATGGCACCCCCATCCCTATCCTGGTATGCATGGCACCCTCATCCTGGTGTGAATGGCACCCCCATCCTGTTATTCATGGCACCATCCCCATCACATGGCACACAAAAAATAAACAATTCTACTGACATTCTGCTTTGCTCCAGAACTACGCCCTCAGACGCTGAGATCAGCTGCCGGAATAGTCATTGCTCCCCACGCCGGGACTATGGGCGTGGAGAGTAGTGACTATTCATACTTCTTAAAAGCGCGGACAGTGTCAGCCGAAGTGGCTGCAGCGGCCATGCGATCACGTGCGCCCACTACTATTCTTGCTCTTTAATAGCGAGCGCATGTGATCCCCCGGCCGCCGCAGGAAGCCGGCGGCTGCTGCTGCTGACACTGTGCACGCCATTAAGGAGAATGAATATTCAATGCTCCCCACTCCCATGCGCGTGGGGAGCAGTGACTATTAATTTTCTTAAGCAGCGGGCACAGTGTTAGCTGCAGCCGGCTCCTGTCTCCTGTGACCCACTCCTCCGCCGCTACCGCTCCCCCCACACAACCAACCAGACACAGCCACATTCGGACTATAAGACGCACCCCCCACTGTCCTCCAAAATTTGAAGGAGAAAAGTGCGTCTTATAGTCCGAAAAATACGGTAGGTCCAGCACATCCTCTGTAACACATGGCGGAGGTGGTGTGATGGCCGGGCATGCATGGTTTCCAATGGCACCGGGTCACTAGTGTTATTGATGATGTGACTGCAGACAGAAGCAGCCGGATGAATCCTGTGTGTACAGGGCGATACTCTGCTCAGATTCAACCGAGCAAGGATGATTGGACGGAGCTTCACAGGACAGATGGACAATCACCCAAAACATCCTGCAAAGAAGTGGGATATTCTGCAATGGCCGAGTCATCGCCAGATCTGAACCCATCGAGCCGCATTTCACAGGATGAAGACAAAACATAAGACAGAAAGAGCCACAGACAAGAAACCACTGAAGTCACTGCAGTAAAGGCGGTAAAACATCACAGAGGAGGAAACCAGCGATGGTGACGTCCATGGCCTCCAGACTCCAGGTCATCATTGCTGCAAAGGATTCTCTACAAAGCATAAAATATGAACATTTTATTTATGGTAATAAGAAATGGCTATGTAGAAAACTGGCTGCAATTTCTAAATGTCTCATAGGATATTTTTGTTTAACCCCTTTAATTAAACCTGAAAGTCTCCACTTCAATTACATCTCAGTAGTTTCATTTTAAATTCAAAATAGTGGCCTGCAGAGCTGTAATCACAAAGTTTCATCACTGGTCAAATATTTCTGGACATAACTGTATATTTATATAGCTTTCAGCCATATATATTAGTCTTCTTTTCCTGTCAGTTTACACGTCTGTTGATCTAAGGAAAGCACTGGAGGGGAATGACTGTCACATATCCGAGCCTCTGGGCAAAGAACCTCTCTGTATCTGAGTATCACCGACAGAGAGAGAACTGACACAGGAAGTTTTCTAGAAGATCAGTCCTGACTTGTGATCACCCCAATGTGGGTAAACTGGTTATTTAATGGAGTATTAATAGTTTTAACAAACGCAGCAGATTCATGAACAGTTTTACAATACAAGTTCTGTTTCAATTATTCATGATCTTCAAGATCTCTACTTGCTGTTACTCAATGTGAAACTTCACTCCCCACTTCAGGAAGATGAAAATATGTCCTGGGCATGTGATGGACATACAGGTGCATGGCTCGTTACAGTATAGTCCTCAGGTCATGTGATGGAAATACAGGTGCTTGGCTCATTACAGTATAGTCCTCAGGTCATGTGATGGACATACAGGTGCATGGCTCGTTACAGTATAGTCCTCAGGTCATATGATGGACATACAGGTGCATGGCTCATTATAATATAGTCCTCAGGTCATGTGATCATTATACAGGTGCACGGCTCGTTACAGTATAGTCCTCAGGTCATGGGATGGACATACAGGTCCATGGCTCGTTACAGTATAGTCTTCAGGTCATATGATGGACATACAGCTGCATGGCTCGTTACAATATAGTCCTCAGGTCATGTGATGGACATACAGGTGCATGGCTCGTTACCGTATAGTCCTCACGTCATATGATTGACAAACAGGTGCATGGCTCGTTACAATATAGTCCTCAGGTCATGTGATCATTATACAGGTGCACGGCTCGTTACAGTATAGTCCTCAGGTCATGGGATGATCAAACAGCTGCATGGCTCGTTACAATATAGTCCTCAGGTCATGTGATGGACATACAGGTGCATGGCTCAATATAGTATAGTCCTCAGGTCATGTGATGGACATACAAGTGCATGGCTCGTTACAGTATAGTCCTCAGGTCATATGATGGAAACACAGGTGCATGGCTCGTTACAGTATAGTCCTCAGGTCATGTGATGGACATACAGGTGCATGGCTCGTTACAGTATAGTCCTCAGGTCATCTGATGGACATACAGGTGCATGGCTCGTTACAGTATAGTCCTCAGGTCATGTGATGGACATACAGGTGCATGGCTCGTTACAGTATAGTCCTCAGGTCATGTGATGGACATACAGGTGCATGGCTCGTTACATTATAGTCCTCAGGTCATGTGATGGACATACAGGTGCATTGCTCATTACAGTATAGTCCTCAGGTCATGTGATGGACATACAGGTGCATGGCTCATTACAGTATAGTCCTCAGGTCATGTGATGGACATACAGGTGCATGGCTCGTTACAGTATAGTCCTCAGGTCATGTGATGGACATACAGGTGCATGGCTCCTTACAGTATAGTCCTCAGGTCATGTGATGGACATACAGCTGTGTAACACAGGTACTTTAGATTCGGTGACACAGAAACACAGAGCAGCCAATACAGGGTTAATAAACAGGGGAGGTTTATGATAACAGGGTCAATCTCCACGCAGGGAGTAACAGGGGAAAATATGGGGAAAAACAAGGCAAGTAGAGGTAAAAGTCTATAACTGACAGATCACAGTTTAACTAGAGTCAAACCAGTTGTAATCGACAGTTTTTACACTTAGCTGACTCTTATCCTCCACAAGGCAGTTGCCAGCTGGTGCCAGTGTTGCTTTCTTCAGGCTTCCCCGCCCAAACAATGCTCCGTCTTCTGGCGGCAGCGGGCGGTCTCCGGTTTTACCCACTGAGCCCCTAGTCCATAACACAGCAGGTCACGTGCCCGGCTCCACGGAACCTGCGTCTCTTCTCCCTCTAGTCGGCTTGACTCCTCCGGTCTACTGCTCTCTGATCTTGCTCCAAGTACTGGAGCCAAGAGCCTGGACCCTATCACGCTGGCTCCTGAGTGGGACTCTCCCGCCGCTTTCCTGCGCAAAAGTCCTCGTCTCCCACTCTCCCTAGCCACGCCACCAATTTCCCGGTCACCTGACCTCCCAGCTCTTACTCTGAACACGCCCCCAGCTTCCCAGTCACCTGACTCCTGTGCTTGCAGTCTGTCTTCCCCCTGCAACCAGAGGTACGGCCCCAGTAGTTCCGGATCCCTTGTTCTGAAAGTACTTACACCCCGGTCTTCTCCCTTACATCCCCGCTCTCCTTTAACTAGCCATTCCACGGGCGAGAGTTCCTTCACCAAACGTTCACATTCTTGGACTTCCTGGACGATACGGTGCCATATGAATTGATCTTGTTCGTAACGGTGAGTAGGCACTCCTGCTGTTGTCCGTTCTGACCGGAGTAACTCAGTTTGAGGGGTGCAGCGTCACTTGGATTCCCAATCTCCGCCTGCCCTGTGGCTTCAACCGCTGGTGTTCCCTCGCCGCCTGCACTGGAGACTGCAGGTAATCGAGTGCTGGGACTCGGAGGTAGAATCAACAATTCCTCTTCATCCACATCGTGGCTTGGGGCAACTGTGACAGGACCCTCTCTAGAAGCAGGTGATTCTTCTCCATCCTCGTCATCTTTAGACAGACAGGGTCGCAGCATACTACGATGAACCACTCTGGTAGGGGCTCCTTCAGCCCCCTCGGGTTGAACTTCATACACAGGTCCTTCAGCGCTTCATTCGGTGCGGGGTCCGTTCCCACAGCCTACTCAATTTGCCCCGGGGCCGCCTGTCCCGAACCAACACCCGCTCCCCGGGCCTCAGAGCTATCCCTCGAAGAGGCAATGTCTCATAATGTTTGAGCTCCTGAAACTTTTGTTGTACCAACCGTCGGAGTGTCTGCAGTCAATGCCGATGTTCCCTGACCCAGGAAGACATCCCCGTCCGTGGGTAGTCCTCCTCGGGGTCCAGCTCTAACTCGGTAATCTCTCGCCCCTTTCGCCCGAACAGCAAGGTATAAGGAGTGAACCCCATCGTACTATTCACTTGGTTGTTGTAGACCCACGCCAGCTCGGCCACAAATTCAGGCCATCGTACCTTCCGATCTTCCTCCAACATGCGGAGCATTTGGATCAGTGTCCGATTCAAGCGTTCACAGGCCCCATTTCCTTGAGGATGGTAAGGAGTAGTCTGTGACTTCTCAATCTTGTACAACCGGTGCAGCTCTTCCATCACTTGGCCTTGGAAGCAGGCGCCTTGATCGGAATGGATCCTCTTTGGGCAGCCGTATACCCGAATGAAGTCTTGGCAGATGGCCTGCGCAGCTGACTCGGCGGTCTGGTCTCTGGTCTGGGTCACTACCGCAAACTTTGTGAAGTGGTCTGTCATTACCAGGCAATGTTCATACCCGAGATGCGCCGGTCCAAACGTCAAATAGTTGATCATCAGCACCTCCAAGGGAGCAGAAGTCACAATGGTTTGTATGGGGACCCGTTGCTCCGGGGGCTTAACCAGCTCACAGCTCCGACATCTTCGACAAGTGTCCTCTATTGTTGCTCGCAGTCGGGGATGATACACCAGCCTCTGCAACCACTGAAACGTCTTCTCTGGTCCAAAGTGAGCCCCTCGTTCATGAGCCTCCTTAGCCACTACTCCAACCAACTTCACTGGGATCACCACTTGCCAGGTGGTCCCGAACTCTCGCAGTAGCTGCACCCGTCGGTACAGCAGCCCGTCTCGCAAACACAGTCTCTCTGATTGTCCCAGCATTTTCAGTGCTCCCGGGGACAGGGTACTCCTCTCTTCTCGACTGGGGACTTGCCGCAAAGCCACCCATTGACGTAATTGAGCAACTTCTCTGTCAGTCTGTTGAAGTCGGATCCAGTCATCTCTTGGCCGCCCTAGCACTTGTTCTTCCGACGTCTCTCCGATCTGTCCCTGCGCCACGGCCAGCGGTCCCACGAAACTTCGGAAGCTAGGGGTCTCATCCGCCTCCAAATCTTCATCGCGGTCATGATCGGGACGTTCATATGTCACTCTGGAGAGGGCGTCGGCATGAGCATTCTCTGCCTTAGGCCGGTAGGCAATCTTATACCGGTACCTGGCCATGCGGGCCACCCACCGCTGCTCCAGGGCCCCCAATTTCGCAATCTCCAGGTGGGCCAGCGGGCTGTTATCTGTTCTCACCAGTACTTCGGACCCTGACAAATACTCTGCAAACTTCTCGGTCATTGCCCAAACCAGAGCCAGCAACTCTAATTTGAAAGAGCTATAATTATCTGGGTTCCTCCCGGAGTTGTGAAGGGAGCGGCTGGTGTACGCAATCACGTGCTCTTTCCCCTCCTGTACTTGGGATAACACGGCTCCCAGACCATGTAGGCTCCCATCAGTGTGGCGTATGAATGGTTGGGAGAAATCCACATAGGCAAGTATTGCGGCCTCGGTCAGGGCCATTTTTAGGGCACGGAAGGCCTCTTCCTGGCTGCTTCCCCACCGAATCGCCTGATTCTTGGAGCCCGCCGGCACTCCCTTAAGTAGCTCCAGCAATGGGTTGGCTATGCGGGTGAAGTTCTTCACGAATCTTCGGTAGTATCCGCCAAGTTCCAGGAAGGCCCGAACGTCCTTCACTGTCTTCGGGGTAGGCCACGGCTGTACGGCGGCCACCTTTTCCTGGGTGGGCCTGACTCCTTCACCGGACACAGTATGATCGAGATATTCGATCTGTTTGCGGAACAGGTGGCACTACTGGGGCTTCACCTTTAGGCCATGACTCTGTAGGCGACTCAGTACTTGCTCCAGTCGCTGGAGGTGCTCCTCGAGGGTGGCGGCATAGACAATTATGTCGTCAAGGTAAATCAGTGTCGCCTCGAAGTTCAAATCACCCAGACACCTCTCCATCAGACGCTGGAACGTCCCGGGGGCGTTAGTCAGGCCGAAGGGCATCCGATTGAATTCGAACAGTCCCATGGGTAATATGAACGCCGTCTTCGCACGGTCATGTTCGGCCACGGGCACCTGCCAGTACCCACTGGCCGATCCAAGGAGGAGAAGTATCTTGCCTTCCCTAAGGCCGAAAGGGACTCTTCGATTCGGGGTAGTGGGTAAGAGTCCCGTATTGTACAGGCATTCAGTCGTCTATAGTCCACACAGAACCGCAGGGTCCCATCTTTCTTCCAGACCAGGACAATCGGGGCTGCCCACAGACTCTGACTCTCCCCTATCACACCATTCTGTAACATATGGGCTAGCATCTCCTTAACCTCTTTATACATCTGGGGAGGAATCTGCCGGTATCTCTCCCGCACTGGGGCAGCGCTCCCCGTGGGAATCTCGTGGGTAATGGCTTCGGTGCAACCAAAATCATCGCCCCAGTACTCTCCTCAACCTGCTGCACCTGTCGAGGTGTAAGTCCCGTCAATTCAGCCCGCATTCGTTCTAGGATTCTTCGTCCCCCCTTCGCAGTAGCCCGGTGGGATTCCGGCGGCACGGTGACCGCCAGATTCCAGGGGTCTCCTCGTACAGCGGACAGCTGTACCACATCAGGTCGCACCAACTTCTCTGGCATTCCCAGAATCTGGTCTATTTCCGCCCTGGGAGGGAGTGTGAGATCATCTTCGCCCAGATTAACACACCGCACTATAGCATTGCCACCCTGAACGGTGGCCAGTGTCCGAGCCACCAAGAGTCCAGGGTGTACTTTGTCCATAGATGTTGGTTCTATCTGAACTTCAACCCCCTCAAGAGGTGTGCAGGCCCGTGCGGATAACGTGAGTACAGTTTGTCCGGGCGGTAAGGTGATCACCGTAGCTGCTGGCACTATTATTTTCCCCAGGATCTTCCCTTCACTCGATGTCTCCTAAGCCTGGGCAGCTCGGATTAGTTTTTGAAAAACCCTCCTTTGGGTTGTTCGTGGGTCCCACCGGTCTAGAGGAATCTCCTGTGGCTCACTAATCAGGATTTGCCCGATCTTTTTCAGCACATTCATTCCGAGGGTCACCGGGGGTCCACTTCCGGTTCCCCCTGCGACCAGGACGACTCCTTTTTTTCCCACATCTTTTCCACACACTCGGATCTTCATCCACACCACCCCTGCGACCGGGATGGGTAATTCATTAGCTGCCGTGAGTCTAATTACTGGTCCCCATTCAGGCCGCGCTATATCTGGAAATCGCTGTTGAAAGTAGGCTTCTGTCATCGTAGTCACATGGGATCCCGTATCAATCAGGCAGTGAACAGCCCGACTGCTTATTTTGGCCCAGACAGTCGGGCTGGTGGAAAGCAGGTCCTTGGGACTTCTTCTTTTTCTTTCCCCTTCCTTAGGCTTCGGGCTGGGTCCCCCAAACACGGAGCCCTCTAGTTTAACGGCTGCCGCGACAGGGGCCGCCCTCGGCTAGCACAGCCCTTGGCGTAATGTCCTGCGCCTCCACACTTCCAGCAGGTTGTGTCTCAGTCTGTGTAGGGCTGCCTCACTCCCCTACGGAAATCTCCTGCAGGGGGATCCTGAATTCAATTCTTTCCATAACTGGGGCAATCGATCTGGGTATCTCTGGTGTCGGGGCAGGGGTCTTCTTGAGACTGGACCATTCATCCCGCATCTCCTGTATCTCCTTTCGCATCTCTTGAGCCCATTCCGGTTCAGCTGCAGGCAGGGTGGGTACCTCGTTACTCCGGACCATCCCTGCCAGGGCCGTCACCCCCATCTCCTGCTCTCTCACACGTGCCTCCGCCCCCACTTCTAGAAAAGTCATACGTGGGTTAGCGCGCAGGCGCTCCCGCAAGGCCTGCTTCAGCTGCACATCCCTGAGGCCTGCCACAAACTGGTCCCTTAAGATCACGTCAGGGGGGCCCATTCCCAAATTCCCCATGTCATCTTTTTTAGTGATATAGGCATGCACCCTCTCTAAGGCATTAACATACTGCGTTACAGTCTACCCCTCCTGCTGCACTTGGTGAAACAGCCGTATCCTCAGCTCTCCTACATTGGTGGGATCCTCATGCATCTCCTCCAGTATCCGCACCACTTTTTCTACAGTATCCCGGTCATGGGGAGGGCGGTACATCACGGATTTTCGGGCCTCGCCGTCCAGGGCCAGTAAGGCTATTTCGGCTTGCATAGCTGTGGTCATCAGATGCATACGTAACATACTCCTAACTCTCTCAATCCAGTCCCACAGCATCATATTGTCCCCGGTGAACTTTGGGAGATTGCTGAGCATGGCCCTCAGCGGCAAGCTAGATTTAGGGGCTCCCAGGATGGACTGCTCTGCAGTGTCTGTGTCTAACGACTAGATCCTGCCGACTACGCCAAATGTAACATGGGTACTTTAGTTGCAGTGACACAGAAACACAGAGCAGACAATACAGGGTTAATAAACAGGGGAGGTTTATGATAACAGGGTCAATCTCCATGCAGGGAGTAACAGGGGAAAATATGGAGAAAAACGAGGGATGTAGAGGTAAAAGTCTATAACTGACAAATCACAGTTTAACTAGATGTAGCAGAGTTGAACCGGTTGTAATCGACAGTTTTTACACTTAGCTGACTCTTATCCTCCATAAGGCAGTTGCCAGCTGATGCCACTGAACCTGCGTCTCTTCTCCCTCTAGTCGGCTTGACTCCTCCGCTCCACTACTCTCTGCTCTTGCTCCAAGTACTGGAGCCAAGAGCCTGGACCCTCTCACACTGCTCTCCTGAGTGGGACTCTCCTGCCGCTTTCCTGCGCAAAAGTCCTTGTCTCCCATTCTGCCTAGCCACGCCACCAGTTTCCTGGTCACCTGACCTCCCAGCTCTCACTCTGGACATGCCCCCAGCTTCCCAGTCACCTGACTCCTGTGCTCGCAGTCTGTCTTCCCCCTGCAACCAGAGGTACGGCCCCGGCAGTTCCAGATGCCTTGTTCTGAAAGTACTTATACCCCGGTCTTCCTCCTTACACCTGCATGGCTCGTTACAGTATAGTCCTCAGCTCATGTGATGGATATACAGCCGCATGGCTCGTTACAGTATAGTCCTCAGGTCATGTGATAGGCATGCAGGTGCATGGCTCATTACAGTACAGTCCTCAAGTCATATGATGAATATACAGGTGCATGGCTCGTTACAGTATAGTCCTCAGGTCATGTGATGGACATACAGCTGCATGGCTCATTACAGTATAGTCCTCAGGTCATGTGATGGACATACAGGTGCACGGCTCGTTACAGTATAGTGCTCAGGTCATGTGATGGACATACAGGTGCATTGCTCGTTACAGTATAATCCTCAGGTCATGTGATGGACATACAGGTGCATGGCTCGTTACAGTATAGTCCTCAGGTCATGTGATGGACATACAGGTGCATGGCTCGTTACAGTATAGTCCTCAGGTCATGTGATGGACATACAGCTGCATGGCTCATTACAGTATAGTCCTCAGGTCATGTGATGGACATACAGGTGCATGGCTCGTTACAGTATAGTCCTCAGGTCATGTGATGGACATACAGGTGCATGGCTCATTACAGTATAGTACTCAGGTCATGTGATGGATATACAGGTGCATGGTTCGTTACAGTATAATCCTCAGGTCATGTGATGGACATACAGGTGCATGGCTCGTTACAGTATAATCCTCAGGTCATGTGATGGACATACAGGTGCATGTCTCGTTACAGTATAGTCCTCAGGTCATGTGATGGACATACAGGTGCATTGCTCGTTACAGTATAGTCCACAGGTCATGTGATGGACATACAGGTGCATGGCTTGTTACAATATAGTCCTCAGGTCATGTATGTGATGGACATACAGGTGCACGGCTCGTTACAGTATAGTCCTCAGGTCATATGATGGACATACAGGTGCATGGCTCGTTACAATATAGTCCTTAGGTCATATAATGGACATACAGGTGCATGGCTCGTTACAGTATAGTCCTCAGGTCATGTGATGGACATACAGGTGCATGGCTCGTTACAGTATAGTCCTCATGTCATGTGATGGAAATACAGGTGCATGGCTCATTACAGTATAGTCCTCAGGTCATGTGATGGACATACAGGTGCATGGCTCGTTACAGTATAGTCCTCAGGTCATGTGATGGACATACAGGTGCATGGCTCGTTACAGTATAGTCCTCAGGTCATGGGATGGACATACAGGTGCATGGCTCGCTACAGTATAGTCCTCAGGTCATGTGATGGACATACACGTGCATGGCTCGTTACAGTATAGTCCTCAGGTCATGGGATGGACATACAGGTGCTTGGCTTCTTACAGTATAATCCTCAGGTCACGTGATGGACATACAGGTGCTTGGCTCGTTACAGTATACTCCTCAGGTCATGTGATGGAAATACAGGTGCATGGCTCATTACAGTATAGTCCTCAGGTCATGTGATGGACATACAGGTGCATGGCTCATTACAGTATAGTCCTCAGGTCATGTGATGGACATACAGGTGCATGGCTTGTTACAGTATAATCCTCAGGTCATGTGATGGACATACAGGTGCATGGCTCGTTACAGTATAGTCCTCAGGTCATGTGATGGACATACAGGTGCATGGCTTGTTACAGTATAATCCTCAGGTCATGTGATGGACATACAGGTGCATGGCTCGTTACAGTATAGTGCTCAGGTCATGGGATGGACATACAGGTGCATGGCTCGTTACAGTATAGTGCTCAGGTGATGTGATGGACATACAGGTGCTTGGCTCATTACAGTATAGTCCTCAGGTCATGTGATGGATATACAGGTGCATGGCTCGTTACAGTATAGTGCTCAGGTGATGTGATGGACATACAGGTGCATGGCTCGTTACAGTATAGTCCTCAGGTCATGTGATGGACATACAGGTGCATGGCTCGTTACAGTATAGTGCTCAGGTCATGTGATGGACATACAGGTGCATGGCTCATTACAGTATAGTCCTCAGGTCATGTGATGGACATACAGGTGCATGGCTCATTACAGTATAGTACTTAGCTCATGTGATGGACATACAGGTGCTTGGCTTGTTACAGTATAATCCTCAGGTCATGTGATGGACATACAGGTGCATGGCTCGTTACAGTATAGTCCTCAGGTCATGTGATGGACATACAGGTGCATGGCTCATTACAGTATAGTCCTCAGCTCATGTGATGGACATACAGGTGCTTGGCTTCTTACAGTATAGTCCTCAGGTCATGTGATGGACATACAGGTGCATGGCTCGTTACAGTATAGTCCTCAGGTCATGTGATGGACATACAGGTGCTTGGCTTGTTACAGTATGGTCCTCAGGTCATGTGATGGACATACAGGTGCATGGCTCATTACAGTATAGTCCTCAGGTCATGTGATGGACATACAGGTGCTTGGCTCGTTACAGTATGGTCCTCAGGTCATGTGATGGACATACAGGTGCATGGCTCGTTACAGTATAGTCCTCAGGTCATGTGATGGACATACAGGTGCATGGCTCGTTACAGTATAGTCCTCAGGTCATGTGATGGACATACAGGTGCATGGCTCATTACAGTATAGTCCTCAGGTCATGTGATGGACATACAGGTGCATGGCTCATTACAGTATAGTCCTCAGGTCATGTGATGGACATACAGGTACTTGGCTTCTTACAGTATAATCCTCAGGTCACGTGATGGACATACAGGTGCATGGCTCATTACATTATAGTCTTCAGGTCATGTGATGGACATACAGGTGCTTGGCTTCTTACAGTATAATCCTCAGGTCATGTGATGGACATACAGGTGCTTGGCTTCTTACAGTATAATCCTCAGGTCATGTGATGGACATACAGGTGCATGGCTCATTACATTATAGTCTTCAGGTCATGTGATGGACATACAGGTGCATGGCTTGTTACAGTATAATCCTCAGGTCATGTGATGGACATACAGGTGCATGGCTCGTTACAGTATAGTCCTCAGGTCATGTGATGGACATACAGGTGCATGGCTCATTACAGTATAGTCCTCAGGTCATGTGATGGACATACAGGTGCTTGGCTCGTTACAGTATAATCCTCAGGTCATGTGATGGACATACAGGTGCATGGCTCGTTACAGTATAGTGCTCAGGTGATGTGATGGACATACAGGTGCATGGCTCGTTACAGTATAGTCCTCAGGTCATGGGATGGATATACAGGTGCATGGCTCGTTACAGTATAGTCCTCAGGTCATGTGATGGACATACAGGTGCATGGCTCATTACAGTATAGTCCTCAGCTCATGTGATGGACATACAGGTGCATGGCTTGTTACAGTATAATCCTCAGGTCATGTGATGGACATACAGGTGCATGGCTCGTTACAGTATAGTCCTCAGGTCATGTGATGGACATACAGGTGCATGGCTCGTTACAGTATAATCCTCAGGTCATGTGATGGACATACAGGTGCATGGCTTGTTACAGTATAGTCCTCAGGTCATGTGATGGACATACAGGTGCATGGCTCGTTACAGTATAGTCCTCAGGTCATGTGATGGACATACAGGTGCTTGGCTTGTTACAGTATAATCCTCAGGTCATGTGATGGACATACAGGTGCATGGCTCATTACAGTATAATCCTCAGGTCATGTGATGGACATACAGGTGCTTGGCTTGTTACAGTATAATCCTCAGGTCATGTGATGGACATACAGGTGCATGGCTCGTTACAGTATAGTCCTCAGGTCATGTGATGGACATACAGGTGCACGGCTCATTACAGTATAGTCCTCAGGTCATGGGATGGATATACAGGTGCATGTCTCATTACAGTATAGTGCTCAGGTCATGGGATGTACATACAGGTGCATGACTCGTTACAGTATAGTCCTCAGGTCATGTGATGGACATACAGGTGCATGGCTCATTACAGTATAGTGCTCAGGTCATGGGATGTACATACAGGTGCATGGCTCGTTACAGTATAGTCCTCAGCTCATGTGATGGATATACAGGTGCATGGCTCGTTACAGTATAGTCCTCAGGTCATGTGATGGACATACAGGTGCTTGGCTCGTTACAGTATAATCCTCAGGTCATGTGATGGACATACAGGTGCATGGCTCGTTACAGTATAGTCCTCAGGTCATGTGATGGACATACAGGTGCATGGCTCATTACAGTATAGTCCTCAGGTCATGTGATGGACATATAGGTGCATGGCTCGTTACAGTATAGTCCTCAGGTCATGTGATGGACATACAGGTGCTTGGCTTGTTACAGTATAATCCTCAGGTCATGTGATGGACATACAGGTGCATGGCTCGTTACAGTATAGTCCTCAGGTCATGTGATGGACATACAGGTCCATGGCTCGTTACAGTATAGTCCTCAGGTCATGTGATGGACATACAGGTGCATGGCTCGTTACAGTATAGTCCTCAGGTCATGTGATGGACATACAGGTGCATGGCTCGTTACAGTATAGTCCTCAGGTCATGTGATGGACATACAGGTGCATGGCTCGTTACAGTATAGTCCTCAGGTCATGTGATGGACATACAGGTGCATGGCTCATTACAGTATAGTCCTCAGGTCATGTGATGGACATACAGGTGCATGGCTCGTTACAGTATAGTCCTCAGGTTATGTGATGGACATACAGGTGCATGGCTCATTACAGTATAGTCCTCAGGTCATGTGATGGACATACAGGTGCATGGCTCATTACAGTATAGTCCTCAGGTCATGTGATGGACATACAGGTGCATGGCTCGTTACAGTATAGTCCTCAGGTTATGTGATGGACATACAGGTGCATGGCTCGTTACAGTATAGTCCTCAGGTCATGTGATGGACATACAGGTGCATGGCTTGTTACAGTATAATCCTCAGGTCATGTGATGGACATACAGGTGCATGGCTCGTTACAGTATAGTGCTCAGGTCATGTGATGGACATACAGTTGCATGGCTCGTTACAGTATAGTCCTCAGGTCATGTGATGGACATACAGGTGCATGGATCATTGCAGTATAGTCCCCAGGTCATGTGATGGATATACAGCCGCATGGCTCGTTACAGTATAGTCCTCAGGTCATGTGATAGGCATGCAGGTGCATGGCTCATTACAGTACAGTCCTCAGGTCATGGGATGAATATACAGGTGCATGGCTCGTTACAGTATAGTCCTCAGGTCATGTGATGGATATACAGCCGCATGGCTCATTACAGTATAGTCCTCAGGTCATGTGATAGGCATGCAGGTTCATGGCTCATTACAGTACAGTCCTCAGGTCATGTGATGGACATACAGGTGCATGGCTCGTTACAGTATAGTCCTCAGGTCAGTTGATGAACATACAGCTGCATGGCTCATTACAGTATAGTCCTCAGGTCATGTGATGGACATACAGGTGCACGGCTCGTTACAGTATAGTGCTCAGGTCATGTGATGGACATACAGGTGCATGGCTCGTTACAGTATAGTCCTCAGGTCATGTGATGGACATACAGGTGCATGGCTCATTACAGTATAGTCCTCAGGTCATGTGATGGACATACAGGTGCATGACTTGTTACAGTATAGTCCTCAGGTCATGTGATGGACATACAGGTGCATGGCTCGTTACAGTATAGTCGTTAGATCATGTGATGGACATACAGGTGCATGGCTCGTTACAGTATACTCCTCAGGTCATGTGATGGACATACAGGTGCATGGCTTGTTGCAGTATAGTCCTCAGGTCATGTGATGGACATACAGGTGCATGGCTCTTTACAGTATAGTCCTCAGGTCATGTGATGGACATACAGGTGCATGGCTCGTTACAGTATAGTCCTCAGGTCATGTGATGGACATACAGGTGCATGGCTCGTTACAGTATAGTCCTCAGGTCATGTGATGGACATACAGGTGCATGGCTCGTTACAGTATAGTCCTCAGGTCATGTGATGGACATACAGGTGCATGGCTCGTTACAGTATAGTCCTCAGGTCATGGGATGGATATACATGTGCATGGCTCGTTACAGTATAGTCCTCAGGTCATGGGATGGATATACAGGTGCATGGCTCGTTACAGTATAGTCCTCAGGTCATGGGATGCATATACACTTGCATGGCTCGTTACAGTATAGTCCTGAGGTCATGTGATGGACATACAGGTGCATGGCTCGTTACAGTATAATCCTCAGGTCATGTGATGGACATATGTGGCACCCCAGGTCTGGTCGCCACAGTGGCAGCAATGTCATGTCTGAGAGCAGGTGGGAGGTTCCCTGGTTGGGGACAATTAGCATGCAGCACCTCCTGCCTCAGTCCAGGGAGGGGAGAAATCTGCCCTTGATAAACTGGATCTGGAGCGGGGTTAGAGAGACCAGTTATAGACCAGTTAGAGACAAATTCCAGACAAGGTTCCAGTGAAGTTGCAGATAGGGACAGGTCAGCAGCAGGCTGAGGAGTCCCTGTAGGCAGAGGAGGAACACAAGGCCAGGAGGGGAGCTAGCAGAGCTCATCCTGGCTAGAGACTTGCAAAGCCGGACACTGGAGTCCGAGGCTGTGAGGGTTATAAGCCCAGCAGCAGAAAACCACCACGCAGGGGACTTCAAGTCCTCTGGCCCAAGGAACCCGGAGGCTCAGCCACACGAGAGGGACCACTACTGCCCCGGAGGGGTGAGAAGTACGGAAGGCCCGAGTCGCCAGTCATACGGGCGAGAACAACACGGTACACTCAGAGACGTGGGCTACAACCACACTACAGCGGGATAGCCAAGAAAGAGTGAAGTCAGCACGGTAGGCCTACAAACTCGCCCTGACCAGCGGGATTTCCCAGTTGCTCTCAGACCAGCCCTCCATTGTTAACCTGTATTTCGGACGGGTCCCTTAATACCACCAACAGTAAAGACCCTGAATTGCATTACAGACTCCGTGTGGTTACTGCTGCTCCCGCGCACCATCACCACCAACATCCCTATTCACTGCCCTGAGGCTATACTCCTCCCGTGGGGAGTTATACTACCCTCAGCTGCACCCACAACACCAGCCTCAGCGGTCTGCCCTGCAGCGGCGGTTCACTCGGCCATATCTGAAGTCTGTGTCCCGTGGATGACGTCTATGGGCAATGATGTGTCATTTGAAGCCCTGCAGAATTAAAAATCCCGCTCAGAAGGAGAGCAATACCCATGACAGTATCTTAAGAACTGCATTTTAGGCAATTTCCCCAATATTTGCTTCCTTTAATATATTGTAAAGTGCCACATTCCTCTATAAATTACCTTAATGGTAACGGGTGGCGTAGTCGGACATTTAATCACAAAACCTTATAAATAGACCGTCATTTGTGTTGACCACCCTGAGCCACGGGACCGGGTCCCCGCCACGCAAGGACTACAACCCCCAGCATCCACAAAAGGTCCGGTTCCGGGTATCCCCACACACACACGGCCCAGGGGGCGCGTCACATACAGGTGCATGGCTCATTACAGTATAGTCCACAGGTCATGTGATGGACATACAGGTGCATGGCTCGTTACAGTATAGTCCTCAGGTCATGTGATGGACATACAGGTGCATGGCTCGTTACAGTATAGTCCTCAGGTCATGGGATGGATATGCAGGTGCACGGCTCGTTACAGTATAGTCCTCAGGTCATGTGATGGACATACAGGTGCATGGCTCGTTACAGTATAGTCCTCATGTCATGGGATGGACATACAGGTGCATGGCTCGTTACAGTATAGTCGTCAGATCATGTGATGGACATACAGGTGCACGGCTCGTTACAGTATAGTCCTCAGGTCATGTGATGGACATACAGGTGCATGGCTCGTTACAGTATAGTCCTCAGGTCATGGGATGGATATACAGGTGCACGGCTCGTTACAGTATAGTCCTCAGGTCATGTGATGGACATACAGGTGCATGGCTCGTTACAGTATAGACCTCAGGTCATGTGATGGACATACAGGTGCATGGCTCGTTACAGTATAGTCCTCATGTCATGGGATGGAGATACAGGTGCATGGCTCGTTACAGTATAGTCCTCAGGTCATGTGATGGACATACAGGTGCATGGCTCGTTACAGTAAAATCCTCAGGTCATGTGATGGACATACAGATGCATGGCTCGTTACAGTATAGTCCTCAGGTCATGTGATGGACATACAGGTGCATGGCTCGTTACAGTATAGTCCTCAGGTCATGTGATGGACATACAGGTGCATGGCTCGTTACAGTATAGTCCTCAGGTCATGTGATGGACATACAGGTGCATGGCTCATTACAGTATAGTCCTCAGCTCATGTGATGGACATACAGTTGCATGGCTCGTTACAGTATAGTCCTCAGGTCATGGGATGGATATACAGGTGCACGGCTTGTTACAGTATAGTCCTCAGGTCATGTGATGGATATACAGGTGCATGGCTCGTTACAGTATAGTCCTCAGGTCATGTGATGGACATACAGGTGCATGGCTCGTTACAGTATAGTCCTCAGGTCATGTGATGGACATACAGGTGCATGGCTCGTTACAGTATAGTCCTCAGGTCATGTGATGGACATACAGGTGCATGGCTCATTACAGTATAGTCCTCAGCTCATGTGATGGACATACAGTTGCATGGCTCGTTACAGTATAGTCCTCAGGTCATGGGATGGATATACAGGTGCACGGCTCGTTACAGTATAGTCCTCAGGTCATGTGATGGACATACAGATGCATGGCTCATTACAGTATAGTCCTCAGGTCATGTGATGGACATACAGGTGCATGGCTCGTTACAGTATAGTCCTCATGTCATGGGATGGACATACAGGTGCATTGCTCATTACAGTATAGTCCTCAGGTCATGTGATGGACATACAGGTGCATGGCTCGTTACAGTAAAATCCTCAGGTCATGTGATGGACATACAGGTGCATGGCTCGTTACAGTATAGTCCTCAGGTGATGTGATGGACATACAGGTGCATGGCTCGTTACAGTATAGTCCTCAGGTCATGTGATGGACATACAGGTGCATGGCTCGTTACAGTATAGTCGTCAGGTCATGTGATGGACATACAGGTGCATGGCTCGTTACAGTATAGTCGTCAGATCATGTGATGGACATACAGGTGCATGGCTCGTTACAGTATAGTCCTCAGGTCATGTGATGGACATACAGGTGCATGGCTCGTTACAGTATAGTCGTCAGATCATGTGATGGACATACAGGTGCATAGCTCGTTACAGTATAGTCCTCAGGTCATGTGATGGACATACAGGTGCACGGCTCGTTACAGTACAGTCATGGCCAAAAGTTTTGAGAATGACACCAAAATTATATTTTCACATGATCTGCTGGCTTCTGGTTTTTATTAGTGTTTGTCTGATGTTTATATCACATACAGAAATATAATTGCAATCATATTATGAGTACCAATAGGTTATATTGACAGTTAGAATGAGTTAATGCAGCAAGTCAATATTTGCAGTGTTGCCCCTTCTTCTTCAAGACCTCTGTAATTCTCCTTGGCATGCTCTCAATCAACTTTTGGACCAAATCCTGATTGATAGCAGTCCATTCTTGCCTAATCAATGCTTGCATTTTGCCAGAATTTGTTGGTTTTTGTTTGTCCAATCATCTCTTGATGATTGACCACAAGTTCTCAATGGGATTAAGATCTGGGGAGTTTCCAGGCCATGGACCCAAAATCTCTATGTTTTGTTCCATGAGCCATTTTGTTATCACCTTTGCTTTATGGCAAGGTGATCCATCATGCTGGAAAAGGCATTTTTGGGCGCCAAACTGCTCTTGGACGGTTGGGAGAAGTTGCTCTTGGAAGACATTCTGGTACCATTCTTTATTCATGGCTGTGTTTTTAGGCAAGACTGTGAGTGAGCCGATTCCCTTGGCTGAGAAGCAACCCCACACATGAATGGTTTCAGGATGCTTTACAGTTGGCATGAGACAAGACTGGTGGTAGCGCTCACCTCTTCTTCTCCGAATAAGCTGTTTTCCAGATGTCCCAAACAATCGAAAAGGGGATTCATCAGAGAAAATGACTTTGCCCCAGTCCTCAGCAGTCCACTCCCTGTACCTTTTGCAGAATATCAGTCGGTCCCTAATGTTTTTTCTGGAGAGAAGTGGCTTCTTTGCTGCCCTCCTTGAAACCAGCCCTTGCTCAAAGAGTCTCCGCCTCACAGTGCGTGCAGAAGCACTCACACCAGCCTGCTGCCATTCCTGAGCAAGCTCGGCACTGCTGGTAGTCCGATCCCGCAGCTGAAACAGTTTTGAGATACGGTCCTGGCGCTTGCTGGTCTTTCTTGGGCGCCCTAGAGCCTTTTTGACAACAATGGAAGCTCTCTCCTTGAAGTTCTTGATGATGCGATAGATTGTTGACTGAGGTGCAATCTTTGTAGCTGCGATACTCTTCCCTGTTAGGCCATTTTTGTGCAGTGCAATGATGGCTGCACGTGTTTCTTTAGAGATAACCATGGTTAACTGAAGAGAAACAATGATACCAAGAACCAGCCTCCTTTTAAAGTGTCCAGTGATGTCATTCTTACTTAATCATGACTGATTGATCGCCAGCCCTGTCCTCATCAACACCCACACCTGTGTTAATGAATCAATCACTAAAACGATGTTAGCTGCTCCTTTTAAGGCAGGACTGCAATGATGTTGAAATGTGTTTTGGGGGTTAAAGTTCATTTTCTGGGCAAATATTGACTTTGCAAGTACAGTAATTGCTGTTAAGCTGATCACTCTTTGACATTCAGGAGTATATGCAAATTGCCATTACAAAAAATGAAGCAGTAAACTTTGGAAAAATTACTATTTGTCTCATTCTCAATACTTTTGGCCATGACTGTATAGTCCTCAGGTCATGTGATGGACATACAGGTGCATGGCTCGTTACAGTATAGTCCTCAGGTCATGTGATGGACATACAGGTGCATGGCTCATTACAGTATAGTCCTCAGCTCATGTGATGGACATACAGTTGCATGGCTCGTTACAGTATAGTCCTCAGGTCATGGGATGGATATACAGGTGCACGGCTCGTTACAGTATAGTCCTCAGGTAAAGTGATAGACACACAAGTTGCTGTCTCATCACTATAATGCTATCAGGTCATTTGATGGACATGTGGCTGCATGATTTGTTTTACTGTAGTTTACAGGTCACGTGATGATCGTATAGGTGCATGGCTCGTTACAGCAGCCATCAGGTCACGTGATAATCACACACCTGGACGTGTGTCCAGACCATGAGAGAAGTATAGCGCCATTCTCTGCACTCCACGTTCACTCCAGTCATACATGTGACAGCCGCAGCCAATAACTGACCACAGCAGGGACCATCATGACACATGTCCATCCGTACCCAACATGAAGAATGGAGACCGGCGGGGGACCCAGGCATTGGAGCTGGAGTGACTAGGGATTGATAGGATGATTATTATCTACCTTATTACTTTTCCAGACTTTGAGATTTTATTTTTTCAGTGTTCAGATAACTCCTTTATCACCATCCGTCATACATGTACAATGTATGTGCACATTAGATGTAAAGAGCTTCATACACTGCGGGAACCACCGCAGCAATTTACCCCCTTATACTGACAGCAGCATCTAAGTGGTTGGATATCGGGGGGCTTTTGACAGGGGTTTTCTTTGTGATTGCAGGAATCTCATCCCAAGATCTACCACCAATTAGCAAAAAGAAGTGGCATTAACTAGAGTGCTGAAGATTCACAGCTAATGTCCCAGAGCAGCACCACACATCCATTGCCGGCGCATGGGCGTCACGGTGTCAGGTATTACAGCACAAGGGCCGGTGAGAGCGGCTGCCCCCTGTTCTGATGATTGGTGGGGTTTCCACTGATCACACTTGGAATGATAAAGGATAGATCATCAATATAAAATTAAAGAAATCCTACGAGGGGTGAGGTCCCTTGAGCAAATTGGTGCCCCCGTCCTGGAGTGTATGTCTTCGACACACACACAAAAAGAGCAGAATAAAAGAAATGTAAAATTTTGGGGCAATCCCAGTTAACGTACAGTACAGACCAAAAGTTTGGACACACCTTCTCATTTAAAGATTTTTCTGTATTTTCATGACTATGAAAATTGTACATTCACACTGAAGGCATCAAAACTATGAATTAACACATGTGGAATTATATACTTAACAAAAAAGTGTGAAACAACTGAAAATGTGTCTTATATTCTAGGTTCTTCAAAGCAGCCACCTTTTGCTTTGATGACTGCTTTGCACACTCTTGGCATTCTCTTGATGAGCTTCAAGAGGTAGTCACCGGAAATGGTCTTCCAACAATCTTGAAGGAGTTCCCAGAGATGCTTAGCACTTGTTGGCCCTTTTGCCTTCACTCTGCGGTCCAGCTCACCCCAAACCATCTCGATTGGGTTCAGGTCTGGTGACTGTGGAGGCCAGGTCATCTGGCGTAGCACCCCATCACTCTCCTTCTTGGTCAAATAGCCCTTACACAGCCTGGAGGTGTGTTTGGGGTCATTGTCCGGTTGAAAAATAAATGATAGTCCAACTAAATGCAAACCGGATGGAATAGCATGCCGCTGCAAGATGCTGTGGTAGTCATGTTGGTTCATTATGCCTTCAATTTTGAATAAAACAGTGTCACCAGCAAAGCACCGCGACACCATCACACCTCCTCCTCCATGCTTCACGGTGGGAACCAGGCATGTAGAGTCCATCCGTTCTCCTTTTCTGCGTCGCACAAAGACACGGTGGTTGGAACCAAAGATTTCAAATTTGGACTCATCAGACCAAAGCACAGATTTCCACTGGTCTAATGTCCATTCCTTGTGTTCTTTAGCCCAAACAAGTCTCTTCTGCTTTTTGCCTGTCCTTAGCAGTGGTTTCCTAGCAGCTCTTTTACCATGAAGGCCTGCTGCACAAAGTCTCCTCTTAACAGTTGTTGTAGAGATGTGTCTGCTGCTAGAACTCTGTGTGGCATTGACCTGGTCTCTAATCTGAGCTGCTGTTAACCTGTGATTTCTGAGGCTGGTGACTCAGATAAACTTATCCTTAGAAGCAGAGGTGACTCTTGGTCTTCCTTTCCTGGGGCGGTCCTCATGTGAGCCAGTTTCTTTGTAGCGCTTGATGGTTTTTGCAACTGCACTTGGGGACACTTTCAAAGTTTTCCCAATTTTTCGCACTGACTGACCTTCATTTCTTAAAGTAATGATGGCCACTCGTTTTTCTTTACTTAGCTGCTTTTTTCTTGCCATAATACAAATTCTAACAGTCTATTCAGTAGGACTATCAGCTGTGTATCCACCAGACTTCTGCACAACACAACTGATGGTCCCAACCCCATTTATAAGGCAAGAAATCCCACTTATTAAACCTGACAGGGCACACCTGTGAAGTGAAAACCATTTCCGGTGACTACCTCTTGAAGCTCATCAAGAGAATGCCAAGAGTGTGCAAAGCAGTCATCAAAGCAAAAGGTGGCTACTTTGAAGAACCTAGAATATAAGACATATTTTCAGTTGTTTCACACTTTTTTGTTAAGTATATAATTCCACATGTGTTAATTCATAGTTTTGATGCCTTTAGTGTGAATGTACAATTTTCATAGCCATGAAAATACAGAAAAATCTTTAAATGAGAAGGTGTGTCCAAACTTTTGGTCTGTACTGTATGTGTAAATATATTTAATATTCTCTGATACCATCGCTGTTCCTTTCATCTTCCAATCAATAAAACAGGCGGCAGCAGACGTGATAATTGTGCCAGAGCCGGGGCTTGTGTCAGTCAAAAATTTTAGATATGAGTCGGAGTGAAATTAAACAATTTTTCATCTGCAGGTAAGTGTTCGGTGGAGCAGAGCCCAGGCCGTAAATGATGACTCTGTAAATCCTACGAGATGTTCACTGAATGACATCTGAAGATCAATTCACTCTCTCCAGTCCTTCCCCTGCCTGAGTCAGACCGATCTGTGTACGCAGCATATAACGTAAGGTAACCATAGTCTTAATATATGAGCCATCATCATCAGAGACCTCCACCCCACCCTTACTTCAATATACCCTTATAGGTTATTTTACCAGGGATTGTCTGACCCATACTAACCATTACATGTCGCTGGGCAGAATGGTGAGGGCCCTACGTGTGTTTGCCTTGGCCGCCAAAGAATATGAGGGCCGCAAAATTTCACGGCCTGAGCACCGCTCCCACTATAAAATGATTGGTGCCTGCAAACACTGCTTCTTCTTTAAAAAAGTGCAACTTGGTATAATGAAATGAGCTTTGTCATCTCAGTTACAGCTTACGCAGAGCGAGGCAGCCAATGACAAACTTGTCTCCACTGCTGCGCTTTGCGTAAGAAGAAACCAAAATGACAAAACTCTGTGTAATGACATTCAGTATAAGGAAATGAGCTTTGTTATCTCAGCTGTTGCCTATGCAGAGCGCAGCGGTGGAGATGAGTTTGTTATCGGCAGCTGCGCTCTGCATAGCGACTGAGATGACAGAAGATGAGCACAGCTGCTTTTACATTACACTTTTTCTAACCCTAACTAGGGTTAGGGTTTAGATTAGGGATAGGGCTAAGGGAATAAAATCGTTACATTTAAAAAAAATGTAATAAAAACATAAAAAAATCAAATAAAAAATAACTTTATATTTTAAAAAAGCATAAAAACTAGAGAGCCAAAGCTCTAACTATAATTACATTTGTATGTTCTTCAAATTTTTAAAAAAATGTGCTTGGGGGATAAGTGGGTCAATGCCGGACTGTGGAAGGGACTCAGGGAGTGCTAACGGTCCATGGGTTAGGGAATGCTAAATACTTGTCTTGTACCAGGTACTGGCAACCCACGCTATGCCACTGATGTGGGGTACTAAAGTCAGGCATTTATGGCATTGCCTGCTACTATGGCATCTTTGGGGTTGTAGTTTTGGGGGAAGACTATTGGTTAGCAAATACGTGACTGTATGATCAGACTGACCTTAGGGTTTGTTTGTACAGAGACACACAGATCTGCATGGGAGCTGTATACATAAAACAGTCAGAGGTTTAACTAGTTGCAAATTTGGGTCATTTTTGCTTTAGATGCATCAAAGAAATAAAAAAATGTACAAAAGTGCAACGCCCTAAATTTTCTCCAGCGCTGAAGGCTTTTATTACAAAAAAAGGGAAATATAACATAATACATTATTAGGAGATTGCTAATTATGTCATTTCCTAATGTGATTGTTAAAATGTTTCCAAACCACAGTCTCACATAAAATGTCACATTTCCCCCTACTTTACTTTATGGAATATTATTACTAGTGCAAATAGAAATGCCCAGCCTGAGGGCACCAATGCCAAGTTTTCCGCACGATAGTACGACTGGCGCTGAGGATACCGACTGACAATGGCCCACTGTCTTGTGCCATGCCGTAGCCTGAGATGTAATAGAAGCCTCCAACCAGAAGGCCCTTATTTTAGAGAAAATCCTTTCCATCACTAGTTTAGAGCCCGCTCATGCCTCATAAAAAAAACCTTATAAAACTGCAGCGTATTTCTAGCTCCAGAATATATAGGTTAACTATACAAAGACTGGGAAGAGAGTCCAAGTAGATGGGCCCCTTTAAATAGAACGTTTCAGACTCCTCTATCCTATACCTGACTCCTCTGTCATCCTCCAGACACCTGTCCTCTCTCCTCCAGACTCCTCTGTTCTTCATCAAATTCCTCTGTCCTCCACTAGATTCCTCTATCCTTCACCAGACAGCTGTCTTCCACCAGACTCTTCTGTCCTCCATTTGATTTTACACTTCTCCACCAGACTCCACTATCCTCCACCAGACTCCTCTGTCCTTTCTCCTCTAGACTCGTCTATCTTTCACCAGACTCATCTGTTCTCCACCAGAATCCTCTGTCCTTCACCAGGATCGTCTGTTCTCCACCAGAATCCTCTGTCCTCCACCAGGCTCCTCTGTCCTCCATCAGAATCCTCTGTCCTCCATCAGAATCCTCTGTCCTCCACCAGGCTCCTCTGTTCCCCATCAGGCTCGTCTGTTCTCCACCAGAATCCTCTGTCCTCCATCAGACTCCTCTGATCTCCACCAGAATCCTCTGTCCTCCACCAGGCCTTTCTGTTCTCAACCAGAATCCTCTGTCCTCCACCAGGCTCTTCTGTTCTCCACCAGGCTCTTCTGTTCTCCACCAGGCTCTTCTGTTCTCCACCAGAATCCTCTGTCCTCCACCAGGCTCCTCTGTTCTCCACCAGAATCCTCTGTCCTCCACCAGACTCCTCTGTTCTCCATCAAACTCCTCTGGCAGCGGCTTATCTCCAGGAAAAATAAAAGGATCGCAGTCAGGAAGCCCCCACATAAAATAGAGTGTTGGCCAATCCAGCGAGGTTTGGCCACCATTACTCTAATACATCTAAAGGGTACTAAGATGTGGAGGAGGGTATATAGAATATTTATATGTTCCCCCATTATGAAATGGCAAGTAGAAAATAGATGTTGATTCTGCTTTGCACTAGTTCTTCTCTGTCTCCACCCCATCCCTATTTATTAGGAGCACCCTCCTTTTTTGAGGATTTATGGTTGTTGGGCACAGCTATAGTGCTCAGTGTGCTTAGCTATAGCATTGCAGAGCGGTGATTGATTGATTTTATTGACAACAGTTTCTAAGAAAAATAAACGAGGTTTGGGACCATCCTCGTTGATGGACCATGCAAACTCAAAAGGTGCTATATACAGTGGTTTGAAAAAGTATTTGCCCCCTTCCTGATTTCTTATTTTTTTGCATGTTTGTCACACTTAAATGTTTCAGATCACAAAACAGATGTAAAATAGACAAAGATAACACAAGTAATCACAAAATGCAGTTTTTAACTGAAGGTCTTTATTATTAATGGAAAAAGAAATCCAAACCTACAGAGCCCTGTGTGAAAAAATGATTGCCCCCTAAACCTAATAACTGGTTGGGCCCTTAGCAGCAACAACTGCAATCAATCGTTTGTGATAACTGGCAATGAGTCTTTTACAACGCTCTGGAGGAATTTTGGACACTCATGTTTGCAAAATTGTTGTAATTCAGCCACATTGGACGGTTTCTGAGCATGAACCACTTTTTTAAGATCATGCCACAGCATCTCAATCGGATTAAGGTCAGGACTTTGACTAGGCCACTCAAAACTCTTAATTTTGTTTTTCTTAAGCCATTCTGAGGTGGACTTGCTGGTGTGTTTTGGATCATTGCCCTGCTGCATAACTCAAGTGCGCTTCAGCTTGAGGTCACAAACAAATGGTCGGAGATTCTCCTTCAGGATTTTTTGGTAGACCGCAGAATTCATGGTTCCATTTACCACAGCAAGTCTTCCAGCTCTTGAAGCAGCAAAACAGCCCCAGACCATCACACTACCACCACCATATTTTACTGTTGGTATGATGTTCCTATTCTGAAATGCTGTGTTACTTCTGCGCCAGATGTAATGGGACAAACACCTTCCAAAAAGTTAAACTTTTGTCTCGTCAGTCCATAGAGTATTCTCCCAAAAGCTTGGCGATCATCATGATGTTTTCTGGTAAAACTGAGATGAGCCTTCATGTTCTTTTTGCTCAGCAGTGTTTTTTGTCTTGGAACTCTGCCACGCATGCCATTTTCGCCCAGTCTCGTTCTTATGGTGTAGTCATGAACACTGACCTTAACTGAGGCAAGTGAGGCCTGCAGTTCTTTGGATGTTGTTGTAGGGTCTTTTGTAACCTCTTGGATGAATCGTCTCTGCACTCTTGGGGTAATTTTGGTTGGCCGGCCACTCCTGGGAAGGTTCACCACTGTTCCATGTTTTTGCCATTTGTGGATAATGGCTTTCACTGTGGTTCGCAGCAGTCCTAAAGCTTTAGAAATGGCTTTATCACCTTTTCCAGACTGATAGATCTCAATTACTTTGTTTCTCATTTGTTCCTGGATCTCTTTGGATCGCAGCATGATGTCTAGCTTTTGAGGATCTTTTGGTCTACTTCACTTTGTCAGGCTGGTCCTATTTACGTGATTTCTTGAGTGAGAACAGGTGTGGCAGTAATCAGGCCTGTATGTGGCTAGAGAAATTGAACTCAGCTTCCCAAAGATGTGATAAACCACCATTAATCTATGTTTTAAGGAGGGGGGCATCACTTTTTCACACAGGGCCCTGTAGGTTTGGATTTCTTTTTCCCTTAATAATAAAGACCTTCATTTAAAAACTGCATTTTGTGATTACTTGTGTTATCTTTGTCTAATATTTAAATCTGTTTTTGTGATCTGAAACATTTAAGTGTGATAATCATGCAAAAGAATAATAAATCAGAAAGGGGGAAAACACTTTTTCACACCACTGTACTTTACTTAAAGGAGTCCTCTGCTTTGGACAATCCCTACTTATTAGCAGTCTCTCTTGACATTAGGCAACACCATCAATCAGCTGCACACTAAGAAGCAACCTGACAAGTGCCTGCAGCGCCACTACAGGAAAAATAAGGCATTACACATTACCAAATCATATGAGTGGGTCATCCAGAGCCAGACCGACTCTATAAACACTCTCCACTCTGGCCAAGAGATGAGGATCCTGAATATAGGACCACTTTAAAGTCCCTAATAGGGGGTATGAAAATAGGTTTTCTAAGCTGGACAACCCAAAGGGCATCACTGCTATGGACTGAGGTGCAATAAAGAACACAACCTGTGGGCATGTGTGCCGCTGCTTTTGAAAGTAATCAGGTTTTGCAAATACTGGACAATCCCTTTAGTGAGGGCCTATGTCTTCTTTATTAAAATTCATCACGACAGCCGCTGTCAGCCATATCTGAAGTCTGTGTCCCATGGATGACGTCTATGGGCAATGATGTGTCATTTGAAGCCCTGCAGAATTAAAAATCCCGCTCAGAAGGAGAGCAATACCCATGATAGTATCTTAAGGAACTGCATGTTAGGCAATTTCCCCAATATTTGCTTCCTTTAATATATTGTAAAGTGCCACATTCCTCTATAAATTACCTTAATGGTGCAGCCATGCCAAGTCTTCATTATGCCCAGTCTAAGATGACACTGGAAGATAGATAGCTGCGACTGCAGTGCCAAAAATGGAGATGCCTTGTAGGAGATTTAATATAGTCCGCAGTCCTTCATGTTAACCAGTTCTGCCACGCTATATAATGGCCTCAGCGGCATCTCCTACAAGGGCCAGGCTGTTTTCTCCTTGCACACGGTGTGGATATTCATCTGCATTAACGTGCAACTCGAGTGACTCATACGCCGTCCTATGTATTATAGTAAATAATGCTGACACTCCAGAATGCCTGAAAGCGTCCTCCGGAGCTGAAATCCATGCACCACTAGTAAATTAATTTGGGTTTTATGCTTTAAAGTGCACCCAACGCTCTTACAATCAATACTGTGGAGAGTGCTCACTGGTAACTAATGTTGATTTGAGGCGCGAGGCGTGAAGCACCTCACTAAAATAAAAATCATTGCTGAAAGCTAGTGCAAGCACAAGAAATCATTTTTAATTGACGCAGATTGAAATCTCCAAGTTGCCCGTCCCTAAAATTTGGCAAGGTATGCCCTAATATCAGGATCAAAGTGTATGCTGATTTTGTAAAGAATTAGAAAAACATGGCTGCTTTCTGCTAAAAACAGCGCCACACTAGTCCATGGGTCGTCTCTGGTATTACAGCTCTGCTTTTTTTTTTTAAGTGAATGCACTTGGTCATGTTTTTAAAATTCTGCACAACCCCTTTTCATGAAAAGACCCCAGTAAAAAGGTCTTCTCTCCCAGTGTTTAGAGTCCAAATCAGCGGTCCCCAAGTTTTCTTACCTTAAGAGACACAATTCGTTTGAGAGATGCTTGCAAGAAATTCTCCTTGTGTGCCCTTCTGAAAGTGATAATTCCCTCTTAAAAAGTAATAATGCCCCAAGAGCCCCCTTGTATGTATTCGACGAGTGCTACCTTATAAAATAATAATGCCCATACAGTGCCTGCTCAGAAAAGTAATATGTGCCCCCTATAAAACAATAATGGCCCAAAAGCCACCTTATAAAACAAACGCTCCAAGAGTGTCCCCTTATGAAGTAATAAAGCCTGCACAGTGCCCTTCTAAAAAGTAATGTCCCAAGTGCCCCCTTATAAAATAGTAATGCCACCTGTGCCCCCCTATGAAGCAATAATGTCCTGAAAGCCCCCTTTTAAAGTAGTAATGGCCCTTATAAAGTAAATATGCACGAATACCCTCTTATAAATAAGGCCCAAGAGGCCCCTTACAAAGTAATTATTTCAATTGTCCCCTTATAAAGTAATAATGCCCATACTGTACCCCCTAAAAAGTAATATGTCCAGAGTGCTCCCTTATACAGTAGTAATATGCCCATATAAAGTAATAATGGCTCGAGGGCCCCCTTTCAAACTAATAATTCTCAGAGTGCCATCTTTATAGATTAGTAGTGCCCCGATTGCCACCTTATAAAGCAATAATGCAGAGAGTGCCCCGTTATAAAGTAATAGTGGCCCATGTGCGCTCTTTTAAAGTAATAGTCACCTGTGTGCCCCTTTATAGACAAATATTGCCCATTAAAATATAAATATTTCCCCCTTAACATGTAATAAAGGTCAGTGTCTATATGTGACACTGCCTTTATATGAGTACCCCTCCTCCGCGGTCCTGTAAGACTCGGACCTAAAGCATCCTTCAAGACGTGCAGTGGTAGAGCATGGAGCCCATTGCCTCCCTCCCACACTTTTGGGGCCCGTAAGCCACATGTAAAGGTGAGGCCTCCTGGAAGAGTTGGCAAACATTTCAGGCCGCACTTCAAAAAGTTTCCTTGTGCTGGGATATCCGGCCTGAAGAAGGAGCGCTGGCATCCAAATGCACATTCAGGGGGCATGGGGTGTGACCTAAGACAAAGGCATGGCTATGGAGGGACAAGATTTTTCTTTATTAGGGACCTGCTTAGTAACAGAGTCTAGGGCTGGTGGTAGACAACACCAGATCTCCATGATCATGGTCATGTTCTGAGAGGGGGGGGGGGTATGGCGGTGGCCTGGACCCTCACTTTACGTTATGAGGTGGGCTATGGTAGGCTTTTCTCCACTTTTGGAACCATGATTTGTGTTTCTGCTAAATAAAGTGTCTACATAACAGAGCAGGACCATGTGATGGTTGATCTCCGGATTTTAGGCAGCATTGAGACGTTGTTAGCTCCCCCTCCCTCCATCCCCACGGAGGATCAGTAATGAAGTTATATGCTTCCATAAATTGTGTTTGTTTCAGCTCCTTTCTCCGGCCTGGAAGCTGGAATATCTGGCCCGCTTTAGATGGTTTCCTGGCAACACCGCATGAGAAAAAGGGAAAAAAAGGAACAAAACTGCGGGCAAACGGCTGATAAAGACAGGAGATTCTGCTGATGTGACCTCCCAGAATGATAAAGAGCAGCCCTAATGCCCTACACTGACCCGCTCAGTCCTTGTGTAGGAGGGGGGCACTGGGTTTAAGGTCCACTCACCCCCGTAATTGGGGACAGTGAAGGGGGTCTTGAGTCCTAACTAAAGCCTCCATCTGCTCGCACGACAAATACCGAAAGTTTGTTGGAGCAAAGAAATTAGTGTCACATCACAGAGGGGTAAAGAGGTGGCCGCTGCGAGGGCCGAGCGTGTGAGAAGCGCCAGCTTTTCTCTTACCCAATGAATACATTAGTAAAGACAAGGGGTTATGTGGTGGATTCCTATTCATGTAGCAGGGTTGAGTTTGTTAGATGTAGTCTAGCTGAATTTGTCAAATGGATTGAGCTTTGGATTGAGCTTTACAGATGTGCACTATTTAGAAAAGTATGTGACCCCCACATCCCACCTACAGGAGCTTTTCTGACCTCCCCTCCTACACCCATAGACATAATACGGAGTCGCCCCTCTGCAGATATAATGGCTCCTGCTCTTCTGGGAAGGATTTCTCCATGGTTTTGGAGGCGTCTGTGGGAATTTTTGCCCCTTCATCCAGAAGAGCATTTGTGGGGTCAGACCCTGGTGTTGGGAGGAGGCCGGGGTCACAACCTCTGTTCTTGGATGGGGTAGAGGTCTGGACTCTGTGCGGCCGCTCATTTTCTCCCCTCCATGTCTGTATGGAGCTTGTGCACTGGGCGCAGTCATGGGGAACAGAAAAGGGTCTTCCCCAAACTGTTCCCACAAAGCTGGAAGCTACAATTGTTCACAATGTCTTGTGCTGAAGCATTAAGATTTCCCTTCACTGGGACTAAGGGGCCGAGGCCGCCCCCTGATAACAGCCCATAGTATTATCCTCCTCCACCATCTGTACAGCGGGTACAATGCAGTCAGGGGGTAACGTTCTCCTGGAATCACCAAACCCAGACTCCTCCATCAGACGCCGGATAGAGAAGTGTGATCCGTCACTGCACAGAACACGTCTCCTCCAGAGTCCAGTGGTGGCGGCTTTACACCACTCCATCAAACGCCCGGCATTGTGCTTGGTGGTGTACGGCTGCATTCAGCTGCTCGGCCATGAAGCTCCCGGCGGGGGCGCTGTGTTTGTGCTGATGTTATACCAGAGGAGGTCTGGACTCTGCAGTTATGGGGTCAGCTGAGCGGTGATGACTTACTTGCCCTCTGCTCCTCAGCACTCGGCCCCCCGCTCTGTAACATTACGGGGTCTCCACATCGTGGTTGAGTTGCTGCGGTTCCTTTCACTTGTCAATAATATCACTCACAGGTGATGGGGGAAGATATAAGAGGAAGAAATGTCATGAACGGACTTGTTACCCCGGTGGCTCCTATTACAGGACCGCGCTGGTATCAGGGAGCTCTGCACCACTGGCCACGTTATCACGTTAGTAAAGGCAGACGGCATGGCGGGGGGCCGGAGTTTATACACAGATAGCGAGGGACCAGATATTATACAGCGGAGGGGGCCGCATGTTATACAGCGGGGATGAAGGGGCCGCATGTTATACACTGAGGGCGAGGGGCCGGATGTTATACACCAGGGGGAACTGGGACTGAGGGAAAAAGACTGAAATTCAGTGATTAAGATGTGTGGCCCAATACTTTTTTCCATACAGTATAGGTGAGACATGTTGAAAATAGATGTGGATACACCAATTGTGGACAAATGCAGCAAAGCCCAGCTTGTCAGATGTAGCAGAGTCCAGCTGGTCAGATGTAGCAGAGTCCAGCTGGTCAGATGTAGCAGAGTCCAGCTGGTCGGATGTAGCAGAGTCCAACTGGTTAGATGTAGCAGAGTAAAGCTGGTCTATTGTAGCAGAGCCAACTGGTCAAATATAGCAGAGCCCAGATGCACCTGTGGTTAAAATATTGTAGGCAGATGTAGCAGAGCCCAACTGGAAAAATGTAGTAGGGCCCAGCTGGTTAGTGTTGTTAAGCTGTGCTGTAGATAGATGTAGCAGAGCCCAGCCAGACTTGTGGTTAAAATGTTGTAGTCCGATGCAGCAGAGCCCACCTGGTCAGATGTAGCAAAGCCCAACTGGAAAAATGTAGTAGAGCCCAGCTAGACAGATGTAGTTACAGCTGTTTTAAGAACATATGTAGCAGAATCATTCTTCACAGTGGTAGTAGGACTGGATAGATGTAGCAGAGCAAAACTTAAAAGATTTAGTGGAGCTGTGCTAGACTAATTAAGAAGACCTTGGCAAACATATGAGAGTGTGCATTGACAAAAGTAACAGAGCTTGCAAGACCTAGTAACATTTTATTTGGCACAATTCATAGTGATAGCAAAAATTATTATCTATGTTACATAGGGCTGCAAGAAAAATAACTACATTATCTACCTAGGGCTCCAGCAGCCATAATGTCCAGCCAATGGATCCAAATATCCCAGATCCTTCTCTATGAGGTCATAGATCTGTTTATATCCTATTACATCATAATGACATCACTGATCTAAATCCAAGCCAAGTGCTTCGTTACACAACGTACCAGACTTCTGCAGTTTTGTGCTGCATCATCAGACTGCTCTGCAGAAAAGAGTGACTGGGATGAGAAAATGCCACGAGAAGATTGCTGCCAATGACTACTTATACACAAGAGAGGGGGGGGGGGCTTGTCTGTGATTTCTATAGCAAAGTCCGACCTTCATCTTCACTAGGTCAACTCAAAAGACCCTCGAGACTCCCATCAGCTGGACGGATGAGAGAAATGACTGCTATACCTCCTACCTATATGTAGGGAGCATTAAGCCTGGAGGACCTTGTGATAAAAGTTTCAGACTACCTTCAGACTCCCATTAGACAATGTCCTAAGCTGAAGTCAGGGGTCATACCTGAGCCCTAAGGGAGCAGAGATAATCACATGTAACGATACAGTTACATGCAAGTAATAAACCGTTGTCACGCACAGTGTGGGAAAGACTAAGTGCAACATGAAGGAATGAGGGGAAGGGAACCCAGACACTAGGGAAAGGGGGAGCGGAGACCCCTAGGCTGATCTAATAACACCCTGCCTACCCTACCGTCCCTATATTTGTTATTTGTTCCCACACCAATCGCCGAGCAGGAAACCTAAGCCCTGTATATCCCTAGAGGTAGACCCTAGATAATGAGGGGGTGAGCACTGGTCAGTCCCCACTAAACTAAAGACAACAAAGGAGACAAACAAAGGTGGAAACTTAGCTTGAGCAGACACCAGAGAGATAACACCAAACGTCCTCCAAGGGCACCAGAGAGGAAGCGAGCCGACTGCTATAGCTCCAAGCCTTCACAAGGGAAAAAGGGAATATCACCGGCGACTCCCTGAAGCAGACTGAGAGTTTATAAACACCCAGACCAGGGTGTGTCAATCAGAGCAGGAGGGAGGTTGCTGCTGGGTCCAAAAGTGAGAAGGATTAAGAAGGCGCCTGCAATGCCAAATGCAGTGACCCTCTGCAACCAGATGCAGAGCGACTGTCTGTTACATCTGACACACCTGTGACAACCGTAAAGCTTTCACAGCGTGTAACAAAGAAGTCCCCGGATACGCAACTGTTCTAACCAATAACTGTGATAGAATTATTGTCATCAAAATATCAGTAGATTTTATAAAAACTTCTGTAAATGTATGCAAAAAAAAATAATGAGAAGAGAATTTATCCATCTCACATCTTCATGCAATGCCAGGAACCGCAGATTAGGAACCTGATTAATTCAGTGATTTCAGAAGAGACGTGGGGCACGTAGCATCCATGCCGCCGATGCATATATGGGGCTCGATAAAGAGGGATCAGCACGGTTCTATCGGCCCCATTCCTCTTCCCAATGTGGTTTGTAACTCTGAAATCAGCCCAATTCTTCTTGGGTCCTGGAACATTAGAAAACCAGGGACAAGAGTTCCTCTTCAGAAACAATATACTTTCTGTATAAATTTATCATAAGTTTCAATATCTCTGCTTGCTGTTAGTTAATGGGATCCATATATGACTAAGGATAAGTTCAGACGAGCGCTGAACTTTGGGGTTCATGTCTGCAAATGGCTAACGTGACGGGCTTCGCGTGCTTGTCCACATAGCAGACGGGTACAAGAAATGCCTATTATTTACAGGCACTAAATAAGGACCAGATTAGCAAATGCTCCAACTTATTCCAAGGGGACTAATTGCCCCTGTGTGCTATTACATAGGCTACAATTGGTCAGTGTCCAGTACTTTGTGAACATGGACTGAAAATGTTTGTGTGAATGAAACCCCGTTTCCAAGTAATTTTCATCCACTGGTAATCTATGAAGGAACAATGGTATGTAAAAGTTTGGGCATCCCTGGGCAAAATGACTGTTATTGTGAACAGTTAAGCAAGTTGAAGATGAAATTATCTCTAAAAGGCCTAAAGTTAAAGATGACACACTTCCTTTGTATTTTAGGCAAAAATATATATATATACCGGTGTGTATATATATATATATATATATATTTCTTTTTTTTTCATCTTTTACAATTTAAAAATGGGTTAGTACCTGGTAGCGCCCCCTTTTGCAAGTATCACAACTTGTAAACGCTTTTTGTAGCCGGACAAGAGTCTTTCAATTCTTGTTGGAGGGATTTTCATCCATTCTTCCTTGGAGAATTACCCCAGTTCTGTGAGATTTCTGGGGCGTCTTGCCTGCGCTGCTATTCTGAGGTCTGGCCACAGATTTTTAATGATGTTCAGATCAGGGGACTGTGAGGGCCACTGTAAAACCTTCAGCTTGTGCCTTTTGAGGTCTATTGTGGATTTTGACGTGTGTTTAGGATCATTATCCATTTGTAGAAGCCATCCTCTTTTCTACTTCAGCTTTTTTACAGATGGTGTTATGTTTGCATCAAGAATTTGTTGAAATTTCATTGAATCCATTCTTCCTTCTACCCGTGAAATGTTCCAGGTGCCATTGGTTGCAACACAACCCCAAAACATGATTGATCTTCCCCCATGCTTAATGGTTGGCGAGATGTTCTTTTCCTGACATTCTGTGCCCTTTTTTCTCCACACATACAGTACAGACCAAAAGTTTTGACACACCTCATTTAAAGATTTTTCTGTATTTTCATGACTATGAAAACTGTACATTCACACTGAAGGCATCAAAACTATGAATCAACACATGTGGAATTATATACTTAACAAAAAAGTGTGAAACAACTGAAAATATGTCTTATATTCTAGGTTCTTCAAAGTAGCCACCTTTTGCTTTGATGATTGCTTTGCACACTCTTGGCATTCTCTTGATGAGCTTCAAGAAGTAGTCACCGGAAATGGTTTTCACTTCACAGGTGGGCCCTGTCAGGTTTAATAAGTGTGATTTCTTGCCTTATAAATGGGGTTGGGACCATCAGTTGTGTTGTGCAGAAATCAGGTGGATACACAGCTGATAGTCCTACTGAGTAGACTGTTAGAATTTGTATTATGGCAAGAAGAAAGCAGCTAAGTAAAGAAAAACAAGTGGCCATCATTACTTTAAGAAATGAAGGTCAGTCAGTCCAAAAAATTGGGCAAACTTTGAAAGTGTCCCCAAGTGCAGTTGCAAAAACCATCAAGCGCTACAAAGAAACTGGCTCACATGAGGACCACCCCAGGAAAGGAAGACCAAGAGTCACCTCTGCTTCTGAGGATAAGTTTATCCGAGTCACCAGCCTCAGAAATCGCAGGTTAACAGCAGCTCAAATTAGAGACCAGGTCAATGCCACACAGAGTTCTAGCAGCAGATACATCTCTTCAACAACTGTTAAGAGGAGACTTTGTGCAGCAGGCCTTCATGGTAAAATAGCTGCTAGGAAACCACTGCTAAGGACAGGCAACAAGCAGAAGAGACTTGTTTGGGCTAAAGAACACAAGGAATGGTCATTAGACCAGTGGAAATCTGTGCTTTGGTCTGATGAGTTCAAATTTGAGATATTTGGTTCCAACCACCGTGTCTTTGTGTGATGCAGAAAAGGTGAACGGATGGACTCTACATGCCTGGTTCCCACCGTGAAGCATGGAGGAGGAGGTGTGATGGTGTGGGGGTGCTTTGCTGGTGACACTGTTGGAGATTTATTCAAAATTGAAGGCATACTGAACCAGCATGGCTACCACAGCATCTTGCAGCGGCATGCTATTCCATCCGGTTTGTGTTTAGTTGGACCATCATTTATTTTTCAACAGGACAATGACCCAAAACACACCTCCAGGCTGTGTAAGGGCTATTTGACCAAGGATGAGAGTGATGGGGTGCTACGCCAGATGACCTGGTCTCCACAGTCACCAGACCTGAACCTAATCGAGATGGTTTGGGGTGAGCTGGACCGCAGAGTGAAGGAAAAGGGCCAACAAGTGCTAAGCATCTCTGGGAACTCCTTCAAGATTGTTGGAAGACCATTTCCGGTGACTTCCTCTTGAAGCTCATCAAGAGAATGCCAAGAGTGTGCAAAACAGTCATCAAAGCAAAAGGTGGCTACTTTGAAGAACCTAGAATATAAGAGATATTTTCAGTTGTTTCACACTTTTTTGTTAAGTATATAATTCCACATGTGTTAATTCATAGTTTTGATGTCTTCAGTGTGAATGTACAATTTTCATAGTCATGAAAATACAGAAAAAGCTTTAAACGAGAAGGTGTGTTCAAACTTTTGGTCTGTACTGTACCTTTGATCATTGTGGCCAAAAAGTTCTATTCTAACCTCATAGGTTCACAGGACTTGTTCTCAAAATGCATCAGGCTTGTGTAGATGTTATTTTGCACACTTCTCAATTTTATGGTGAGGATGCAGGAGAGGTTTTCTTCAGTTGACTCTTCCATGAAGGTCATATTTGTGCAGGTGTCTTTGAACAGTAGAAGAATGTACCGCACCTCCAGAGGCTGCTAAATCTTTCTGAAGATTTTTGCAGGCAATGAGGGGGGGGGGGGGGGGGTTGTGATTTGCTTCTCTAGCAATCCAACGAGCAACTCTCACTGAAATTTAGCTTGGTCTCCCAGACCTTATCTTGACCTCGACTGTTTCTGTTAACTGCCATTTCTTAATTACTTTTCTAACTGAGGAAAGAGCAACTTTAAAAGGCTTTGCTATCTTCTTATAGCTTTCTCCTGCTTTGTGGGCCTCCACCATTTTCAAAGTGCTAGGCAGCTGCTTAGAAGAACCCATGGCTGCTGGTTTTTGGCACAAGGTTAGAGGAGACTGGGTTTTTATACAGCTGGGAAATCTGCATCACCTGGCCTAGTAGTGATAGTGAACAAGCCATAACCCTAACAGGCTAATTAAGATCTGAAACCTTGGTCAAAGTTATCTGAGCACATAAATATCCAAGGGTGCACAAACTTTTGCATTGGCCCATTTTCTTTTTTGTAATTTTTAAAATTTAAAAGATGAAAATATATATACAGTATATACTCGAGTATAAGCCGACCTGAGTATAATGCGAGGTACCTAATTTTACCACATAAAACTGGGAAAACGTATTGACTCGAGTATAAGCCTAGGGTGGGAAATGCAGCAGCTACTGGTAAATTTCCCCATCTTGGTATTTTGCCCACTCATCCCCAATCCTGTTATGCATGGCCCCCTCATCCCCAATCCTGGTATGCATGGCCCCCTCATTCCCAATCCTGGTATGCATGGCCCCCTTATCCCCAATCCTGGTATGTATGGCCCCCTCATCCCCAATCCTGGTATGTATGGCTGCCTCATCCCAATCCTGGTATGCATGGCCCCCTCATCCCCAATCCTGTTATGCATGGCCCCCTCATTCCCAATCCTGGTATGCATGGCCCCCTTATTCCCAATCCTAGTATGTATGGCTCCCTCATCCCCAATCCTGGTATTTATGGCTCCCTCATCCCAATCCTGGTATGTATGGCACCTTCATCTCCTTTCCTGGTGTGCATGGCCTCCTCATCTCCAATCCTGGTATGCATGGCCCCCTCATCTCCAATTGTGGTATGCATGGCCCCCTCATCCTCAATCCTGGTATGCATGGCCCCTCTCATCCCAAATCCTGGTATGTATGGCACCTTTATCTCCAATCCTGATATGTATGGCCCCCTCATCTCCAATCCTGGTATGTTTGGCACCCCTCATCCCCCAATCCTGGTATGCATGGCCCCCTCATCTCCAATTGTGGTATGCATGGCCCCCTCATCCTCAATCCTGGTATGCATGGCCCCTCTCATCCCCAATCCTGGTATGTATGGCACCTTTATCTCCAATCCTGATATGTATGGCCCCCTCATCGCCAATCCTGGTATGTTTGGCACCCCTCATCCCCCAATCCTGGTATGCATGGCCTCCTCATCCTCCAATCCTGGTATGCATGGCCCCATCATCCCCAATCCTAGTATGTATGGTACCCCTCATCCCCCAATCCTGGTTTGCATGGCCCCATCATCCCCAATCCTGGTATGTATGGCACCCCTCATCCCCCAATCCTGGTATGCATAGCCTCCTCATCCCCCCAATCCTGGTATGCATGGCCCCATCATCCCCAATCCTGGTATGTATGGCACCTTTCATCCCCCAATCCTGGTATGCATGGCACCCTCATCTCCAATCCTCATATGCATGGTCCCCTCATCCCCCAATCCTGGTATGCATGGCACTTTTCATCCCCAGCCCTGGTATGCATGGCCCCCTCACCCCCCTATCCTGGTGTGTACAGCCCGATCACTGCACACATAAAAAATTAAACACTTATACTCATCTTCCTTCCTCACCTCTGCGTCCTGTCTTCCAGCAGCTCATATCAGCATCTGAGCAGTGCATGACATCACAGCCATGTGCTCTCAGACGCTGCTGTGAGCAGCCGGCATGTTCACTCCTCTCCACGCTGGGACTGTGGGCAGTGATTCGCTGAAGAAGTCACATGTGCATGGATGATACATCATCACAAGACCACTGGGGCGTAGATTAAACAGGTGAGTATACTTTACCTCTTTCTTTCTTGTACGTATTTTCCTTGAAATACTGAAAAAAAACCTTTAAGAGCTGCACAGTCTTCTCTATGTTGGCCGACACATTTCCTTTGTATTTTAGACAAAAATATGTATGGCACCCTCATCTCCAATCCTGGTATGCATGGCCCCCTCATCTCCAATCCTGTTATGCATGGCCCCCTCATCCCCAATCCTGGTATGCATGGCCTCCTCATCCCAAATCATGGTATGCATGGCCCCCTTAATCCCCAATCCTGGTATGTATGGCACCTTCATCTCCAATCCTGGTATGTTTGACCCCCTCCTCTCCAATCCTGGTATGTATGGCACCCTCATCCCCCAATCCTGGTATGCATGGCCTCCTCATCCCCCAATCTTGGTATGCATGGCCTCCTCATCCCCCAATCCTGGTATGCATGGCCCCATCGTCCCCAATCCTAGTATGTATGGCACCCCTCATCCCCCAATCCTGGTATGCATGGCCCCATCATCCCAAATCCTGGTATGTATGGCACCCCACATCTCCCAATCCTGATATGCATGGCCCATCATCCCCCAATCCTGGTATGCATGGCCCATCATCCCCAATCCTGGTATGTATAGCACCCTTATCTCCCAATCCTAGTATGCATGGCCTCCTCATCCCCTCCAATCCTGGTATGCATGGCCCCATCATCCCCAATCTTGGTATGTATGGCCCCCTCATACCCCAATCCTGGTATGCATGGCACCCTCATCTCCAATCCTGGTATGCATGGATTCCTCATCCCCAATCCTGGTATGCATGGCTCCCTCATCCCCAATCCTGGTATGCATGGCACCCTCATCTCCAATCCTGGTATGCATGATCCCCTCATCCCCCAATCCTAGTATGCATGGCCCCCTCACCCCCTATCCTGGTGTGTATGGCCCCATCACTGCACGCATAAAAAATTAAACACTTATACTCACCTTCCTTCCTCACCTCTGCGTCCTGTCTTCCAGCAGCTCATATCAGCATCTGAGCAGTGCATGACGTCACAGCCATGCGCTCTCAGATGCTGCTGTGAGCTGCCGGCATATTCACTCCTCTCCACGTTGGGACTGTGGGCAGTGATTCGCTGAAGAAGTCACATGTGCATGGATGATACATCATCACAAGACCACTGGAGCGTAGATTAAACAGGTGAGTATACTTTACCTCTTTCTTTCTTGTGCGTATTTTCCTTGAAATACTGAAAAAAACCCTTTAAGAGCTGCACAGTCTTCTCTATGTTGGCCGACACATTTCCTTTGCATTTTAGGAAAAATATGTATGGCCCCCTCATCTCCAATCCTGGTATGCATGACCCCCTCATCTCCAATCCTGTTATGCATGGCCCCCTCATCCCCAATCCTGGTATGCATGGCCTCCTCATCCCAAATCCTGGTATGCATGGCCCCCCTCATCCCCAATCCTGGCATGTATGGCTCCTTCATCTCCAATCCTGGTATGTATGACTCCCTCCTCTCCAATCCTGGTATGTATGGCACCCTCATCCCCAATCCTAGTATGTTTGGCACCCCTCATCCCCCAATCCTGGTATGCATGGCCTCCTCATCCCCCAATCCTGGTATGCATGGCCCCATCATCCCCAATCCTAGCATGTATGGCACCCCTCATCCCCCAATCCTGGTATGCATGGCCCCATCATCCCCAATCCTGGTACGTATGGCACCCCACATCTCCCAATCCTGGTATGCATGGCCCATCATCCCCCAATCCTGGTATGCATGGCCCCATCATCCCCAATCCTGGTTTGTATAGCACCCTCATCTCCCAATCCTGGTATGCATGGCCTCCTCATCCCCTCCAATCCTGGTATGCATGGCCCCATCATCCCCAATCTTGGTATGTATGGCCCCCTCATACCCCAATCCTGGTATGCATGGCACCCTCATCTCCAATCCTGGTATGCATGGCTCCCTCATCCCCAATCCTGGTATGCATGGCTCCCTCATCCCAAATCCTGGTATGCATGGCACCCTCATCTCCAATCCTGGTATGCATGGTCCCCTCATCCCCCAATCCTGGTATGCATGGCTCCCCTCATCCCCATCTTGGTATTTATGGCACCCTCATCCCCAATCCTGGTATGCATGGCCTCCTCATCCCCCAATCCTGGTATGCATGGCACTCCTCATCCCCAATCCTGGTATGCATGGCCCCCTCATCCCCCTATTCTGGTGTGTATGGCCCCATCACTGCACACATAAAAAAATAAACACTTATATTCACCTTCCTTCCTCACCTCTGCTCCAGCTCTGTGTCCTGTCTGCCAGCAGCTCATATCAGCATCTGAGCAGCGCATGACGTCATAGCCATGCGCCCTCAGACACTGCTGTGAGCTGTCGGCATATTCACTCCTCTCCAGGCTGGGACTATGGGCAGTGATTCGCTGAAGAAGTCACGTGCGCATGGATGATACATCATCACAAGACCACTGGAGCGCAGATCAAACAGGTGAGTATACTTCACCTCTTTCTTTCTTGTGCGTATTTTCCTTGAAATACTGAAAAAAAAACTTTAAGAGCTGCACAGTCTTCTCTATGTTGGCCGATACGCTCAGTGTAAATCAGGGCGTTGCAGCCTACTGGAACGGACATTTGGGCTGAATGCGTTTCCATCCCATCTCCGTCCTCGGTGGCCTTGAGCAGCTGCCGACTTTGCCAACCACTGTTGCATATGGGGTCCAACTAAAATAAGGGTTAGAAACAGCGTATGGCAGGTAGGGGCCCTATTACAGATTTTGTATTGGGGGCCCATGAGTCACGCGGGTCGTCTCGGCACGGTGGGGTATTTGAAAGCCCCTGAGGGGTAATTACTATTAGATCCCTGGCAGTAAGTGGAGCGTTTATGCTAAACCTTACATCAAACAACTGCTCCAATTGCAATTCCCTAATATAATAAGTAATATCCACCTGCTGTCACCGCCATCATCACTTGTATCCCACGCTGTTACATGGATTTCTCAGACACAGGACTTCAACGTGCAAAGCTCATTTTATTTTCCTGGCACTAAAAACAAAGTCTATAAACTCAGAGAGGAAGAGGCATCCCGTCCCTCCCAAAGTCTGAAATATTTCATGTCTACACCCCGGGATATGAGCAGGACACTGGAGGACCACACTCAGGAGAAGGACCCTCACCAGCAGCCGGGGTAAGGAGTGTGAGTGTGCATGGAGTGTGAGCGGTGATGGCAACACCTGCAACCCCAGGCAGGTTATATAATCATACAGCTGCGGGACTGGAGCTTTGTCATAAAGCTAGGGGTCTGGCGGAAGCTGGCAGATGTAGGAGAGCTCAGATTAACAGACAAGAGGTGAACATAGCAAATGTGTAAGTGTTTACTTCACAGAATGTAGCAGAGCTAAACTTGATAGACGTAGCAGAGCTAAACTAGACTGCTGTAGCAGAGCTAAACTTAACTGATGTAGCAGAGCTACACTTCATAGACGTAGCAGAGCTAAACTAGACTGATGTAGCAGAGCTAAACTTGACTGATGTAAGAGAGCTAAACTAGACTGATGTTGCAGAGCTACACTTGATAGACGTAGCAGAGCTAAACTAGACTGATGTAGCAGAGCTAAACTTGACTGATGTAAGAGAGCTAAACTAGACTGATGTAGCAGAGCTACACTTGATAGACGTAGCAGAGCTAAACTAGACTGATGTAGCAGAGCTAAACTTGACTGATGTAAGAGAGCTAAACTAGACTGATGTAGCAGAGCTACACTTGATAGACGTAGCAGAGCTAAATTTGACAGATGTAGCAGAGCTAAATTTGACAGATGTAGGAGAGCTAAACTTGATAGACGTAGCAGAGCTACACTTGACTGATGTAGCAGAGCTACACTTGACTGATGTAGCAGAGCTACACTTGACTGATGTAGCAGAGCTACACTTGACTGATGTAGCAGAGCTACACTTGACTGATGTAGCAGAGCTACATTTGAGAGATGTAGCAGAGCTAAACTTGACAGATGTAGGAGAGCTAAACTTGACTGATGTAACAGAGCTAAACTTGACTGATGTAACAGAGCTACATTTGATAGACGCAGCAGAGTTAAACTTGACAGAAGTAGATCTCAGATTAACAGACAAGGGGATGAACATAACAAATGTGTAAGTATTTACTTTACAAAATATAGCAGAGCTAAACTTGATAGACGTAGCAGAACTAAATATGACTGATGTAGCAGAGCTAAACTTGATAAACCTAGCAGAATTTACACTTGACTGATGTAGCAGAGCTACACTTGATAGAAGCAGCAGAGCTACACTTGACTGATATAGCAAAGCTAAACTTGATAAACGTAGCAGAGCTACACTTGACTGATGTAGCAGAGCTATACTTGACTGATGTAGCAGAGCTATACTTAACTGATGTAGCAGAGCTATACTTGACTGATGTAGTAGAACTACACTTGACTGATGAAGCGGTGCTCAGATTGTAAAATGCAGAAGAGCTCAGATTAACAAACGAGGGGGAACGTTGAATACGACAACATTTAGTTTACCAAAAGTAGCAGAGTTGAACTTGACAGATGTGGCAAAAGTGTGGATGACAGATGTAGTAGTGATCAGACTGTAAAAATATAGCAGAGCTCAGATTAACAGACAAAGGATGAAGATGAATACAAGAATGAACCCTATGGGAATATGGAATGTTTACATGCTGCTAATATAAGGTCTTAATACCTGCATTTGCAAAAAAATGGCTTTATGAGTATTTATGCACTATGCACTTTATTATATCTTAAATAAGCGTTTTTTCTTTTCCTTTTTTTAAGAATACCTTTTGTCTCTATGCACTATTATGATTATATTAGTTGCCTTTTTCCTTGCTAATTACCTTGTACTAGGGAACCATATAAAAACAGTCTCATTAGATATATGCACTTTAGTAAGTGTTGTCCTACGGAATATCTTACTGTTCTCCAGTTATCATTGGTATTTGCCCTTACATAGAGCTAATCTTAGTTGACCTTTGCATTGATTCTTTTATATACGTATGGATCCTGTGTAATTTAGCCATATTCTATTGCCTCCCTCCATTGGAGTTTTTTTGTCCCACCCTGTTTCTTGTTAGTCATTTTTTATACTATTTATTGTACTAATAAAAATTATTGTTTTTTTTAACTAGCTAGAATCTCTTTTTATTCTGCGGCAAACTATGAAAGCTGCGAGGGATTATATGTTGAAATGTCAAAAGTAGCAGAACTAAACCTGACAGATGTAGCAAAGATGAGGATGACAGATGTAGCAGAATTGTGTCTGTTGGACATAGGCGAGCTGAGTATGCCAGATGCAGGGGTGCTCTGCTGGGCAGATGTGAAGAGCTGAACCTGAAGGAAGCTGCAGAGCTGAGTATGTCAGACGTAGGAGTGCTAATCTGCCAGATGCAGCAGAGCCCAGTCTGTCAGATGCAGCAGAGCCCAGTCTGTCAGATGCAGCAGAGCCCAGTCTGTCAGATGCAGCAGAGCCCAGTCTGTCAGATGCAGCAGAGCCCAGTCTGTCAGATGCAGCAGAGCCCAGTCTGTCAGATGCAGCAGAGCCCAGTCTGTCAAGTGATAAACCTCTTCATGAGATCATAATCAGCTCCTTATGGTAAAGTCAGTAAATCCTATAGGATTGTCTATGAACTGTTCCACAGGGTACTAAGCCCGCTCCATACTATGGGTACAAAGGTGACGCTTAATTACAGGTAAGACGTGAAGAGAGGGAGAAGAAGGGGCCACCATGGTGTGTGCTGCATCCTGCCAGAGCTCCAAAATGCACGATCTCCCTGCTTCCTGCCTTAGAGCTAGAAAATAGAAAAAAAATGAGCGTAGCCAATGTTGCATTAAATAAGAGGTGCAGACAGGGCTGAGGATGCATAGGGATGACAAGGGGATATTAAATCAGAATTATCCAGAAAACCCCCAGATGATTAATCTTTCCAAGGAGCGTACCATTTATGTGGGGGACTGCGGAGCATTATGTCCCGGTGTGAACCTGGATACATATGCATACAGTATGTTGCCCATAGTGGTTTTTCTTACATATATATATATATATATATATATATATATATGAGGCTGTGGTTGCTGCAGTGTCCATAGCGGCAGCGGAGGAGGCTGTTACAGTGGAGGGATGGGCTTTGCGAGGACATTCGCGACTTGTCATTGACGCTGTGAAACGGGCCACGTCGGCCGGTAATAATCACCAGCCTGAGAACTGGTGTGTGTGGTAATGTACTCAGCGCTCGCCTCTGCCTGAAGGTCCAAATATTAACCATTCAATACCCAAACAGTTGCATTATTGCTATTTGCATTGCGTAAAAAAAAAAAAAATCCGGAAGAGAGATTTCTGCAAAGTGCATCAGTTTTTATATTGCACCAGAGCCCAAATTTTCTATAGCAACCTATTCTCCAAAGGCCGGCATGGGTAGTAGTTAAACAAAAGTTTTGCATGGTCGGGATTTATGGACGTATAGATGTCAAGATATCAGGAATCCAAATTCCTAAGCACTCAAGGTGTTAATGCAACAATGGCTTCTGTGGACAGATTCCCAGGGACTTATTGACACCTTGTCTTCCCAGTATTAGGAGAACAATCCCTCCCGGGTCATGAATCTCATCGTTTTTCTATAGGCCAGGACGGTTTTTTTGGGTGTATGTGGGAGGTGAAGGGGTTAGAGGTCATGGTGGCTTCACAGGTCATCTGGAAAGAAAATCTATAGAAAGTGCCCCCTCTTCATCACTGGCCACAAAGCGCGCTACCAGCAGGAGACTGGCACGACCCTTCAGTCCCTCCTGAGGCCGGGTACTGTCCAGCATCTGGAAGGCAGGGACAGAGGGCTATTGTGTGCGTCGGGGACAGCTCTTTGTGCTCAGCACAGCTGTGCGGGACGCACAGAATAGAGAAGGGTGCAGAGAAAAAAAAAAGCTTCAGGGTCAGCGAATCTGTGACAGATCGGCCAAAATCAGCAACGAAATGAGGTCCAGGCACTGACGGCTCAGACCTGAGATCCAGAAGAGTCCTGGAGTCTTGTGCAATTACTGCCGGCCCTGCCCTGTCTGGTTATGGAAAATGCCACGTTGGTATTACCAGATTTACTATGAGGGAAAAAAGTGACTAAAACTGGCACAAAATAAATAAAACTGCAAAAAAAAAAAATAAAACCACTACGCTACAACATTGGGCAGAAATGGGAGAGCGCTCACCACCTAATACAGATAAAGTGAACAAAGTCCTTAGTTTCCAAGTAATCAATCCAATCCAGCAGAAAATCCATAGTGAAACAGCCGGTATCCCTGTAAAGAGGAAAAATCCAGGTGACCTAAAGAAAACGGAGTATAGTGTAGACTGGATAAGCAGTGAAAAGGTGTTTATTATATTCACAAAAGTCATTAATACTGCTTAGAAACAAATGTACAGAGCAGTCCACCTGGTGACCGCTACCGAAATGGTAGCTCAGAGTTTCGCCCTACAAATGACAGCTTCTTCAGGGGCTTGGTCAGCGTTGTGTATGATAGCTCTATACAGACCATGTCAAATACTTCTTTGTAGCCAGGTGATTCACAGATGACGTAGAGCCCTGCACATAAAGCAGCTTCCCATATACCATGTCGTATGTTCGGTCAAAAAACTGATTTACAAACAGCGCAAACGCATCGAAAAAAAATAAATTACAATTGTCAAAAATACAAATAAAAAGAAAATATATTAAAAACAAAAATAATAATAAAAAATAAAATATAAAACATACAATTGCTCCAAAATTGAAAACAAAACATATATCTACACATATATAATATATAGTAATATACAGTATATGAAAAAATAAAAAGACTGCTAACAAGGTATTTCAATTTTGGAGCAATTGTATGTTATATTCTATATTTTATTATCATTTCTGTTTTTAATATATATATTTTTTTTTTCATTTTTGTTCTAATTTTATTTTTGCTATTTTGAAGTCAACATTTCACTGTAGGTTAAAGAGCTTTTTAATGAATTGTAAAGAGTAAAGTTCACATAAACTATTCTTTTTTTGGGACAAGGTGTTCTCACTTTGTCTTTAGATGTGGTCTGCTCGCTGTCATAAACTGCTGACATCAAACAAAAAAACATTGATCATGTGAAGTATTTAACTGCATGTTCACACGTTCAGGATTTTATGACAATTCTGCCGCAAATCCTAATTAAATTACTGTAGCAGATAATCTACATCCAAAAGTGCAACTTCAGCCCCATTCATACATTTACAGTGGATGAAATAAGTATTGAAGACATCATCAATTTTCTAAGTAAATATAATTCTAAAGGTGCTATTGACATGAAATTCTCACCAATGTCAGTAACAGCCCTTCCAATCTACACAGGCAAAGAAATCACCATAGATGTCCATAAATTATGTTTAATAATGAGAAATGACACAGGGAAAAGGTATTGAACACACGTAGAAAGAGACATGCAAAAAGCCATGGAGAGTCATGGTGCCAGCTAAAATCTATCAGTAATTAAAAAGCAATCCTGCCACTTTATGAAAAATAATATCAATGGGTTCAACTTATGGCCTATAAAAAGGTGTCTCATTACCAAAATGCCACACAAGAAACATCTCATGATGGGTAAAACCAGTGAGCTGTCTCAAGACCTTCGCAACCTTATTGTTGCAAAACATACTGATGGCATTGGTTACAGAAGAATTTCTAAACTACTGAAGGTTCCAGCACATTGCAAAAGTGCTTGTTTTTACCAACACAAATCTGATCATATCCATCTATGAAGATGGAGACAGCCCCTTTAAATGTCAATAGGATGTAGATTAATAACATGACTCTGCACTCCCAATCCCTGAAACATCCATTGGGGAATAGATTTCAATAGTGGGTAAATTAGCTATGTCCACTTTCTATATTACGATGTGTTCCCGGAGTTCCCCTTTAAGACACTTCAGTACTGTTCTCTCGGCTCAGCAGCACCGAGCGCACAGATTGCTATTACTGCCTTATTAAATTTACCCAGAATGAAAAACAATCAGCAATTAAATAAGATTGATTTAGTGCAAATTAGTCAATGCGAGCGGAGCCCTAATCGGTTGCTGTGGGTTGCAGCACGCTCGCTTTCTATTCCAAGACAAATGCACTTAAGGTTTTGGGTAGAAAATGCCTGTATCCTGAGGTGACATACTACACATATACATAGCTGCACCTTGTAGTACTCATCTAGATAAAGGAACAACATTAATCTACCAGGGAGGATTTGCTGCAAGCACTACTACTCCCAGCAAGCCCTTGAGGTGAGAGATCAATGCTTCATACAGTATTGTATATTTTGGTTGCAAATTATGCTAGGCAGGCTGCGTACGATATCAGAGTGCACTTTTAATGCTATGTGCCCGTCGTCTCCTGTCCGCCTTCGTCTCCTCTCCCGTCCGTCGTCTCCTGACTGTCCGTCTCCTGTCCCGCCCATCGTCTCCTGTCCCGCCCATCGTCTCTTGACCGCCCGTCCTCTCTTGACCGCCCGTCTTCTCCTGACCGGCCGTCCTCTCCTGACCGCCCATCGTCTCCTGTCCGCCCGTCGTCTCCTGACTCGCCCGTCGTCTCCTGACTCGCCCATCATCTCCTGACCGCCCATTGTCACTTGTCTCGCCCGTCGTCTCTTGTCCCGCCCGTCGTCTCCTGTCCCGCCTGTCGTCTCCTGTCCCGCCTGTCGTCTCCTGTCCGCCCTTCGTCTCCTGTCCCATCCGTCGTCTCCTGACCGCCCGTCGTCTCCTGTCCCGCCTGTCGTCTCCTGTCCGCGCGTCATCTCCAGTCCGCCCGTCGTCTCCTGTCTGCCCGTAGTCTCTTGTCCCGCCAGTCGTCTCCTTTCCCGTCCATCGTCTCCTGACCACCCGTCCTCTCCTGACCGCCCTTCGTCTCCTGTCCCGCCTGTCGTCTCCTGACCGCCCATCATCACTTGTCCCGCCCGTCGTCACTTGTCCTGCCCGTCGTCTCCTGTCCGCCCTTCGTCTCCTCTCCCATCCGTCGTCTCCTGACCGCCCGTCGTCTCCTATCCCGCCCGTCGTCTCCTATCCCGCCCGTCGTCTCCTGACCGCCCTTCATCTCCTAACCGCCCGTCGTCTCCTGTCCTGCCCGTCGTCTCCTGTCCCGTCCATCGTCTCCTGTCCCGCCTGTCGTCTCTTGACCGCCCGTTGTCTCCTGACCGCCCGTCGCCTCCTGTCCGCCCGTCCTCTCCTGTCCGCCCGTCCTCTCCTGTCCGTCCGTCCTCTCCTGACCGCCCCTCCTCTCCTATCCGCCCGTGGTCTCCTGACCTGAACTCAACAGCCTCATATGCATATATGAAGCTATTGACTATGAGTTGGCGGGCAGGAAGGTGAATCTTGGATTAGCGAAATCGTCCTTGGAGCAAGGGCAGGCATAGAGAGATAGGCAGATATTAAAGGGGTATTCCGATAGGGAGAAGTTATCACCTAGCCATAGTATAGGTGGTGATAAACCTCTAGATTGGTGGGGGACCCCCTAGTAGAGAGCTGCAATGTCCACGTGTGGCTGCTGCTCCAGTCATCCCTATGGGACAGGGCCATATAGAATGAATGGAGCGGAAGTCCCATGTGCACGCTGCCAGGGATAAACGTGCCCCATTCTGCCGATCATCAGGGTATCACCCCCCAATCTAGAGGTCATCACCTCTAATGTGGATATATAACCTCTTCTTATCAAAATACCCCTTTTAAAAAATAAATCAGACCAGAATTATGGACCTAAAACACGGATATGTTCTTTCCTGTCCTCCCACGATGACATCACGAGTCTCAGGGAGCATCAGTGACATCCCACACCTCGTAATAAGTGATGTCATCGCTTTTCGTTCACCTCCATCTACATTCAATAAGGGGCGGGGTTTTTTTGCTTTTCGTTTGTGCATTGACGTTTCCTTACGAATCCGCTGACGGGGGGAGGAAGAAATCAAACCCGAGGGAGACGGACAAGAGCTCCGGTTTGCAAGGTGTCACGCGGAGGAGAGGTGCAATGACACGCTCCCCCCGGTGATGTCAGAGGGAGATAAGGGAAAGATGGCTGCCTGCGGCGGACGTGTGATTAATGGCTCTGCCCACGGCTCACTTGAGTCTTCATGAACGTTTCAATAGTTTTTTTTGTTCCCTTGCACGTTGTGTCTTTCCATAACTCGGCCGTCTTCCCCATATCCGTTCAGCACAAATGATCTGGGACTTATGGTAATGAATTGTCAAGCAAATCATGGCTGCCAGTTACCGCGCCTATAACGCGCTCTACCGTAATATTACTATACTGTTATTTGCAGCGAGGCGGGGGCACTGATGTATAGTACTGTGCTAATGAGTGGGTGGGACTGGGTGATGGGGCTCTTTTGGGCGACGCTTAGGACGGACGAGATTTGCTGCGTTCTCTCTCTTTTTTCTATGGCAGCTCTGACATGTCGTGCTAACTGGAAAATCCATTATTTAAACAGCGTTAGTGGCAGCCGAGCAAAGAAGAATCTCAGCACTTGGAAAGGAGCACGGGCGTGCAACCTAATACTCGCACTCCTCACGAAATAATGGCCTTTCGTTTAACCCTGTGGTGTGCGATCACTAACACTGTGTATGGTATTGCCTCCCTACACCGCCGTAAAGCATCAGCCAGTGCTGTAACTTCTGCAGCCAATCAGTGACCTTAGCCGTCAGCAGAAAACCCCTTTAATGCACCTGGGTACGTGGCAGATTTGCTGAGTGATTCTGTAGAAATTTATATGAGGTTTTGCAAAAAAAAAACCATCCTTGCAAAAAAAAAATTCTGCATGAGAAAAAAAAACAAGCAAATTTTGCAATCCACAGCGTTCTCCCATTGTGGGATTTTACCCCTACATCAGAATCCTCAGCTTCTCATGTAACAAGCGCAGGTTTCCTGAGCTCACTGATTGGCGGCAGCCAATACCAGAAACCAGAGGCAGCAGTGGAGACTGAGCGCAAGGGGTCAGCAAGTAAAATGTGGCTAGTTATTTTTTTGTTTTTATTTTTTTACAATAATCTGCGCCCCGGGGGACCAACATTTTCTGAAAGGAAACAATCCCTTTAAATTCAGGTGAAATAAGGGAGTAGAAAAAAAAATAGAAGACACGTCTGGGTTTCCCAGAAACGTCATTTAGAGAATTGGCTTTGGACATCTTCTTTCCCGTCTGTCGGCCCGCAAACCATTTTCTAGTAACGGCGTCCAGACCCTTTTCTATTTTAAAGTGAAATGGTCACCAGATTTAACAATGCAACCTTCATATGTTAATAAACTAATCTAGACCTGATGGGGCTGGTGTACTTACTTTAAGTCAGAATGGCTGTTTGTGAAAGCTCAGCTTTATGTTGGGATTTTTACAGCAATTCTGACAAGGATTTTCAAAGTGAGCACACTAGCATCATCCGGTCCGAGAGATCTATGCACTTTGCATTGTGAAATCTGGAGCCAAATCCGCTGTATTTATGATATGGCCTCAGTTTTTACTTGAAAGTGATACAATTGGTCACTGCCAAATTAAAACAAACCTACCTCATTATTGGCTAGGCTTAATTAAGGAGGAGCTCCGCAGGTCTGCATACTCACCAGCTTATGTGGTGGCTTCCATGAATTTCTTGAGCACTCTCAACTTAAGACTATGGAAATCTTTTGGGACTTTTTTTTTTTTTTTTACCTAAATGTATGTATTTTTGGTTAAAAATCACTTCTGAAATTGGGTTTCATTAAAAATGTTGCACCGTTTGGCTTTTATAAACACTTTATTTTCCCTGCATTACTGGCTGCAGAATGAGTTATTGGAGAATCCATCAGTGAGTTCTTTCATCTTTCTTCTTCTAAACTCCTCTAATGTTCAACTCAACTTTGATGTGGTCCGAAAGCAGCACAGAGGAGCTGAGGAAAAAAAAGACAGATAAAGCAGTTATCAACTATTCAGTGAGAACGAGCTCACTGACGGAGTCTCAGAGAACTCATTCAGCAACAGACGGTGCAACCCGGAGGCTACAGAAGGAAAACGGTGCAATTTTTTAATCAAAAATTTAGATTTTTAGCCCCCCAAAAAATGCCCCAAAAGGTATAAATACCTTTTAATGCCTGCTAGGGTTCATTAAGGAAAATGGAGATGTTACATACAACTTGTAGCATATATGGCATACTATTATACTATTTTATAGTCCCGTAAGGAGACGCCCACGCGCTGCAGACTTTCTGACTGACATGTTACAGTACAGTCGGGGAGCTTATGACAACTAAATGAAGGTCCAAGTGGCTTAAAAAGGTGCAAAATTATGGAGTTATTTGAGCATTCTGCAAAAACCCCTCTGATGGAAAAATCTTTGCATCGGATAAACCATTGAGACACGATATAAAGTAGCACGAGACAGAAGTGACAGTCGACGGAGCAGTAGTCACAGTGCGGGGGCCTAAAAAAAACCTGTAATTCATGGCAGCAGATTCTCGGCACATTGCACTGGACGGCTCGCACCAGGTTGGGAGAAAAGCAAAAGCTGTGAGACAGGTGTTACAGGGATGAGATACGACCATTGCGTAAGACGCGGAGATGAGAGGTGACGGGGCCAGGCGGGATTTCTAACACCCAGTGAACGTCAGATCGATAGGACATAAGTAATAAATAGTACGGAGGTGGGGACGAGAAGGATTCAGAGATGACTGCGAGGATCAGCGCAGAAACCGGACTCCGAGGGGCGACACGTGGGCAGTTTGGCTTCTAATCCGTAATAGAAAATACATCTGGAAACAGGAGCGAATGCTCAGAGCAGCGAGCAAGCGGCAGACGGATCGCAGCGGAGGGAGTGGAGTCACGTAGGGTGAGTCGCTGCTTCCAATGGTAATATTCAGGCCATTACTGGTCCGCCTGGCAGAGATAGGGTTAAAGGGATGATCATGTTTGGAAATGTCGGGGGTCTCGTTAACTAATGATGTTGGGAAAAGCTTCGCAGGGTGCCCATAGGACTCAGCGGGCATCTGTAGTATTCAATGGATATTAAAGGGGAGACCCGCCATCTAGTTAGGGCATAGATCAAGGGTGGTCCATAGCAAACAACCCCTTTATTTAGATTGATCAGTTCTTGCGGCATCTCTGGTGGGTGGGCTGCATTAGATTAGATCTGACCGCACTTACATTTACAGCACAGATGTCTGGATATTTACGTAGCTGCTTCTTCGCCATAAGAATGCACAGACATCTGCCGACCTTGGCGAGAATGAAGAATCTGACGACGACTTGTCCAAATAAAATAAAAAAGAATAATTAAGTTATGATGGAGGTGATAAAACTTTTCATCTAACCGCGATGGAAAATCTCTGCTATTGTGCAATCAGCGAGACTAGGAGAAAAGCTAAATAAGACTTTGTGAACATGAAGATTCAGGGGTCATAGGAAGTGGTTTCCACATTATTTGTTGATTAATCTCATAATTTATCTTTATAGTAGTCTGATATGTGCATTTCTGATACAAAGGTCCAAATCTTCTGCATAGACGTATAGCGGTCAATTATAATTCTCTCAGCCGGCAGCCTCCACTAGAGGGAGCTAGCTGCATACTTTCTACATAGTGAACTCGGTACTCTGTATGCTCCCTCTAGTGGTGGCTGCAGGGATTTAGTATTTTATTATGTAAAGGGGTTTCCCAGAAACTTCAAAAGGCTGCATTCAATGGGCCAATCGCATTATATAACAGTTCCAGCGCCTACCTGTAGTATTGCAGTGTATAGAATATACTGTACTTGAAGAAAATATTTGAAGAAAAAAAATGGAAAAAAAATCACCCAGACATCAAGGAGACAATGATAAAATTGTAAATACCAGCAGCCACCACTAGAGGGTGATGTTAATGTTGGATTAATCACTCAGATGAAAAATCTAGAAAACTGGATACTAAATACTAGAATATAATCTGTTCATGCCTTCCATATATCCATGCATACTCTGAACTATACAGTGGCATATAAAAAGTTTGGGCACCCCTGGTCACAATTACTGTTATTGTGAACAGTTAAGCAAGTTGAAGCTGAAATGATCTCTAAAAGGCCTAAAGTTAAAGATGACACATTTCCTTTGTATTTTAGGCAAACATTTTTTTTCATCTTTTACATTTTAAAAATTACAAAAATAAAAATGGGCAGATGCAAAAGTTTGGGCACCCTGCATGGTTGGTTCCTAGTAGCACCTACTTTTGCAAGTGTCACAGCTTGTAAACGCTTTTTGTAGCCAGACAAGAGTCTTTCAATTCTTGTTTGAGGGATTTTCATCCATTCTTCCTTGGAAAATTCTTCCAGCTCTGTGAGATTCCTTGGGGGGTCTTGCCTGCGCTGCTATTTTGAGGTCTAGCCACAGATTTTCAATGATGTTCAGATCAGGGGACTGTGAGGGCCATTGTAAAACCTTCAGCTTGTGCCTTTTGAGGTCTATTGTGGATTTTGACGTCTGTTTAGGATCATTATCCATTTGTAGAAGCCATCCTCTTTTCTACTTCAGCTTTTTTACAGATGGTGTTATGTTTGTATCAAGAATTTATTGTAATTTCATTGAATCCATTCTTCCCACTACCCGTGAAATGTTCCATTGGCTGAAACACAACCCCAAAGCATGATTGATTCACCCCCATGCTTAATGGTTGGCGAGATGTTCTTTTCCTGAAATTCTGTGCCCGTTTTTCTCCACACATACCATTGATCATTGTGGCTACAGAACTCTATTCTAACCTCATCAGTCCACAGGACTTGTTCCCAAAATGTATCAGGCTTGTTTAGATGTTCTTTTGCAATTCTGATGCTGAATTTTATGGTGAGGAAGCAGGAGAGGTTTTCTTCTGATGACTCTTCCATGAAGGCCATATTTGTGCAGGTGTTTCTGAACAGTAGAACAATGTACCGCACCTCCAGAGTCTGCTAAATCTTTCTAAAAGTCTTTTGCAATCAAGCGGAGGTTCTGATTTGCCTTTCTAGCAATCCTACTAGCAGCTCTCACTGAAATTTTGCTTGGTCTTCCAGACCTTATCTTGACCTCCACTGTTCCTGGTAACTGCCATTTCTTAATTACTTTTCAAACTTAGAAAAGGGCAACTTGAAAAGGCTTTGCTATCTTCTTATAGCTTTCTCCTGCTTTGTGGGCCTCCACCATTTTCAGAGTGCTAGGCAGCTGCTTAGAAGAACCCATGGCTGCTGTTTTTTGGCACAAGGTTAGAGGAGGCTGGGTTTTTATAAAGCTGGGACATTTGCATCACCTGGCCTTTTCTACCGATGATAGTGAACAAGCCATTACCAGCTAATTAAGGTCTGAAACCTTGGTCAAAGTTACCTGAGCACACAAATCTCCAAGGGTGCCCAAAACTTTTGCATCGGCCCATTTTCCTCTTTGTAATTTTTAAAATTTAAAAAATGACTATATACTGTATGTATATATATATATATATATATATATATATATATATATATATATATATATGCAGTACAGACCAAAAGTTTGGACACACCTTCTCATTTAAAGATTTTTCTGTATTTTCATGACTATGAAAATTGTACATTCACACTGAAGGCATCAAAACTATGAATTAACACATGTGGAATTATATACTTAACAAAAAAGTGTGAAACAACTGAAAATATCTCTTATATTCTAGGTTCTTCAAAGTAGCCACCTTTTGGTTTGATGACTGCTTTGCACACTCTTGGCATTCTCTTGATGAGCTTCAAGAGGTAGTCACCGGAAATGGTCTTCCAACAATCTTGAAGGAGTTCCCAGAGATGCTTAGCACTTGTTGGCCCTTTTGCCTTCACTCTGCGGTCCAGCTCACCCCAAACCATCTCGATTGGGTTCAGGTCTGGTGACTGTGGAGGCCAGGTCATCTGGCGTAGCACCCCATCACTCTCCTTCTTGGTCAAATAGCCCTTACACAGCCTGGAGGTGTGTTTGGGGTCATTGTCCTGTTGAAAAATAAATGATAGTCCAACTAAACGCAAACCGGATGGAATAGCATGCCGCTGCAAGATGCTGTGGTAGCCATGCTGGTTCATTATGCCTTCAATTTTGAATAAATCCCCAACAGTGACACCAGCAAAGCACCCCCACACCATCACACCTCCTCCTCCATGCTTCACGGTGGGAACCAGGCATGTAGAGTCCATCCGTTCACCTTTTCTGCGTTGCACAAAGACAAGGTGGTTGGAACCAAAGATCTCAAATTTGGACTCATCAGACCAAAGCACAGATTTCCACTGGTCTAATGTTCATTCCTTGTGTTCTTTAGCCCAAACAAGTCTCTTCTGTTTGTTGCCTGTCCCTAGCAGTGGTTTCCTAGCAGCTATTTTACCATGAAGGCCTGCTGCACAAAGTCTCCTCTTAACAGTTGTTGTAGAGATGTGTCTGCTGCTAGAACTCTGTGTGGCATTGACCTGGTCTCTAATCTGAGCTGCTGTTAACCTGCGATTTCTGAGGCTGGTGACTCGGATAAACTTATCCTCAGAAGCAGAGGTGACTCTTGGTCTTCCTTTCCTGGGGCGGTCCTCATGTGAGCCAGTTTCTTTGTAGCACTTGATGGTTTTTGCAACTGCACTTGGGGACACTTTCAAAGTTTTCCCAATTTTTCGCACTGACTGACCTTCATTTCTTAAAGTAATGATGGCCACTCGTTTTTCTTTACTTAGCTGCTTTTTTCTTGCCATAATACAAATTCTAACAGTCTATTCAGTAGGACTATCAGCTGTGTATCCACCTGACTTCTGCACAACACAACTGATGGTCCCAACCCCATTTATAAGGCAAGAAATCCCAAGGAGGCTACTTTGAAGAACCTAGAATATAAGACATATTTTCAGTTGTTTCACACTTTTTTGTTAAGTATATAATTCCACATGTGTTAATTCATAGTTTTGATGCCTTCAGTGTGAATGTAGAATTTTCATAGTCATGAAAATACAGAAAAATCTTTTAATGTGAAGGTGTGTCCAAACTTTTGGTCTGTACTGTATATATATAGTATTTTTTTTTTTTGCCTAAAATACAGAGGAAATGTGTCATCTTTAACTAAAGGCCTTTTAGAGATCATATAATCTTCAACTTGCTTAACTGTTCATAATAACAGTAATTTTGACCAGGGGTGTCCAAACTTTTACATATCACTGTAGGTATGTAGATTGTATTCTGCACACGTTGTGACTGGTGAGACATGATGATCAGTTGATCAGCGAGCTGTTATTACTCTTAGACCTATGCTGTGACTGCCACCTTGTGGACAATCTCAGATTTCTTTTTTTTATATCTAAATTATTTTTTTACTCCACTGTGCCTGTTCATACCAACAGATTTGGTAGCCACATGCAATTTTGCCCAGTGTTTTATTCATGCACAACCTACTTTTTGGGGAATTAACTGAACCCAATCATGTTAATTCACTAGTGTTTGGCGCAGAGTAGAAGATGCCTCCTTTGCTTTATCTGATGTTTAGAGTGAGACGGACAGACACTCACATCCGAGAGGTCCATATGTTTGGCACACAGTAACCAACATGTATGCCAGATATCCATTGCCAGGTCTGCAGCACTATTTACCCGCATAAAAGAGGGCATTGCGGATGACTGGCACATATGCATTATAAGCTTCCTATAGAGAGTGATATCCTCCTTGGCAGGAGTGCTCCACTTTGGAAAACAGGTGGCACGCCATATTGCAGCCTCAGTGGTCTGTTATGGATCCTGGGATTTGCAGAGTGCAAAAGTAATAAAGCCACTTTCACAGTAAAGCGTGCCATCTAGTGGCGCTTATGGGTATTGCAGTCTAGTAACTACCGTATATTTTAGGGTCATTATGGGCACAGTCCAGAGGTGCTGTAAAATCACTACTGCCAGTCTGGGTACATATAGTCAGGTCCAGAAATATTTGGCCAGTGATGAAGCTTTGTGATTACAGCTCTGCAGGCCGCTATTTTGGATGTAAAATGAAACAACTGAGATGCAACTGAAGTGTAAACTTTCAGGTTTAATTAGAGGGGTTGAACAAAAATATCCTGTGAAACGTTTAGGAATTGCAGCCATTTTTGTACAAAGCCTCTTAATTTCAGGGGCTCAAAAGTAATTAGCCAAATTAACTTTACCATAAATAAAATGTTCATATTTTATACTTTGTAGAGAATCCTTTCCAGCAATGACTTCTGAAGTCTGGAGGCCATGGACGTCACCATCGCTGGTTTCCTCCTCTGTGAGGCTTTGCCGCCTTTCATAGAATCATAGAATGGTAGAGTTGGAAGGGACCTCCTGGGTCATCTGGTCCAACCCCCTGCTCAAAGCAGGATTCACTAGATCATCTCAGACAGATGTCTGTCCAGCCTCTGTTTGAAGACGTCCATTGAAGGGGAACTCACCACCTCTCGTGGCAGCCTGTTCCACTCATTAATCACCCTAACTGTCAAAAAGTTTTTTCTAATATCTAATCTGTGTCTCCTCCCATTTAGTTTCATCCCATTGCTTCTAGTCTTTCCTTGTGCAAATGAGAATAAAGATGATCCTTCTACAATGTGACAGCCCTTGACATATTTGTAGACAGCTATTAAGTCTCCTCTCAGTCTTCTTTTTTGCAAGCTAAACATTCCCAAATCCTGCAACCGTTCCTCATAGGACATGGTTTGCAGACCAGTCACCATTCTGGTCGCTCTTCTCTGAACTTGCTCCAGTTTGTCTATGTCTTTTTTAAAATGTGGTGCCCAAAACTGTACACAGTATTCCAGATGAGGTCTGACCAAAGAGGAGTAAAGACCGATAATGACTTCACGTGATCTAGACTGTATGCTTCTGTTAATACATCCCAGAATTGTATTTGCCTTTTTTGCTGCTGCTTCACACTGTTGACTCATGTTCAGTCTATGATCTATTAGTATACCTAAGTCTTTTTCACATGTACTGTTGCTTAGCTCTATTCCTCCCATTCTGTATATGCTTTTTTCATTTTTATTGCCCAGATGTAGTTCTTTGCATTTTTCCCTGTTAAAAACCATTCTGTTGGTTGCTGCCCACTGCTCCAGTTTATTTAGGTCTTTTTGAATCCTCTCTCTCTCTCTGCCTCCTCTCTCCTCTCTCTCTGCCTTTACTGCAGTGACTTCAGTGGTTTCTTGTCTGTGGCTCTTTCTGTCTTATGTTTTGTCTTCATCCTGTGAAATGCGGCTCGATGGGCTGAGATCTCGCGATGACTCGGCCATTGCAGAATATCCCACTTCTTTGCTTTCACAGGATGTTTTGGGTCATTGTCCATCTGTCCTGTGAAGCTCCGTTCAAGCAGCCTAAGGGTCCGTGCCCACGATGCGTTTTTCGAGCGTTTATGCTGCGGAATTTTTGCAGCGTAAACGCTTGGGAAACCTTCCCCCATGGTCCCCAATGAAATTCCGCACTTTCAATGCCCATGCTGGGGATTTTTCCGCAGCATTTTTGATGCGCTCAAAAATCCGCAGCATGTCCATTATTTGTGCGTTTACGCATGCGGAATTGCCATCTACAATGCATTAGAAAACGCATGGCAATTCCGTATGTCCAAAACACGCAAAAAACACGTGTCAAATTCAGCACGCATTTTTCCGGGCAAGGAGATGCAGAATTGAAGCAGAAATTTTCTGCTTCATTTCTGCATCGTGGGCACATAGCCTTACTGCATTTGGTTGAATCTGAGCAGAGTATCTCCCTGTACGCACAGGATTCATCCAGCTGCTTCTGTCTTCAGTCACATCATCAATAATCACTAGTGACCCGGTGCCATTGGAGCCATGTATGCCCGGCCATCACAGCGCCTCCGCCATGTGTTACAGAGGATGTGCCGAGGATCAGGAGCGCCGCCCAAGCCTCCTCCATACTTTATTATTCCCTTCATTCTGCTACAGGTTTGTCTTAGTCTCTTCTGTCCTGTAAATGCTTTTCCAGAACTGGGCGACGTCTTTAGATGTTTTTTGGTACAATCTAATCTGGCCTTTCTATTTTTAACCTGATTAATGGTTTGCACATTGAGGTGAACCCTCTGTATTTGCTTTCATGAAGTCTTCTCTTTATGGTTGTAGGGATTCACGCTCTCAGGTAGGCATTGGGTATCATTCACACAGACACTGGATTCTTGTGTCAAAACAAAGTGACGTTTATTCTCACAGATTGCACAGCACCAAAAAACAAAACCATAAACACAAAATCAATAGACCCAGACTGAGATACACAGCTCAGCTAGTCCCAGTTCGGTCAAACAAAACAGCTCTCGTCCATAGGAACCACTGATACCTGCAGTTTGGTGAACAAGGCAGGTGTAGACTCTTCTCAGAGATTCTGGCTTGTCTCTCTCTCTAGCTCCAATACAATCCATTCTGGTCAGCTTCCCCCAGCTGATTGCCTAAGGTGAACACCTAGCCTGGTTGTATGCAGAGCTAGCCATGTGCACCTAATCAGAGCCTGTAGTGCTGGGATTTAACCCTAGCCTACCTGCATTGCTATAATCCCCCCCCCCCGTCCTGCCCAAAGTCAGGGGCTGGGCACCATCTGAACACACACAGAGTCTACAGGGCTTTACATTGACCAGAACATGAGGCTCATTTTGATGACACAAGCATCTCTGGCTTCTATGGGCATAAAAGGGGGCAAACTTATGGTGTGGCACCCATGCTCCCCTGACCTCAACCCCATTGAGAACCTCTGGAGCATCATCAAAAGGAGTGTCTATGATGGCTGGAGGCAGTTCACATCTAAGCAACAGCTCTGGGAGGGTATTCTGTCCTCATGCAAAACAATTGAAGCAGAAACCATCCAAAACCTGACAAATTCAATGGACGAGAGAGTTCAGAAGCTCCTTTCGAACAAGCGGTACTATGTGCAAATGTAACATCACCTAGAATAAAGTTTTGAGTTGAAAACTGTTTGATTTCAGTTTGTAATAACCTGCTAATGCTTATAATTTCAAAAATGACCATTTTTTTGTTCTTTATTAAAATGAAAAGGTTGAAAACTCTGCTGTGGATAATAATTTGGAACATGCATTTTGAGTGCAGTTTGAGTGTTTTATTTTTTTAAAAATATACTGTTATCATAGGCAGTTTGTACAAAAACCTTTCAGTTGTACTCTAATAGTTATTTGACTGGAAAATTACAATGACTGCAATTCATATAGGTAATTTGGGAAAATCTGAGAAAATATTATTTGCATAATAATTTGGAACACAGTGTAGTGTTTTAGTAGGTTGCCATAATATATGGGGAAGGCCTTCTTTTTCCTGGTCAGTATACTTTATAGTTAACCTCTCGCACCTTTTGTACCAAATCATAAGGTCCCTGCCATGTTATAAAGAATCTTCTCGCTCTTGTGGGCACTAACACAAGTACCTGATCCTCAGGCGTAAATTGTCTCACTAGAGCCGACCAATTACACCCCCTTGATTTTTCCTCTTGGGCCTTGAGGGGACGCTCTTTTACCTGTCCCTTCACTTTGGTCCCACAACACAACAATTGCGGAAACCAATTATTGGCTCCTGTCTCCTGGGGAACTCATTTACATTTTCCAGAGTACCTTCTACCGTTAAGTCCCTGAGATGGGCAGTCTCAAAGTTGTCCTGGGATTCCTCCAGATCAGGGATATTGGCTTCAGGGGAGGCTTCATCATCCTCCGCAGTAGCCAATGCTGTGAAAGGAAATTCGCCATTTACATCGTGTGACCTTGTTACCTTAGCCGACACCTGCCAACATACTGGACTGCTAGGTGCTACAGCTTTAGCCCATAAGTCCCAGAGCAAAGGAAAGTCACATCAGAAAACAATAGCATGAAACAAGTCCTTGGCCAATTGGTGGGATATAGATCCACAGTCTGTGCGTATGTACACCTGAGCCATGGGATACTTATTGGCGTCTCTATGGATACACCTTACCCCCCCCCCCTCCCCAGGGAGTAGCACATGCGGAAGTGTGGCCCTTACCAGGGTCACCAAACTCTGAGTCCAGAAGTCCCGTCACAATCCGAGTCCAGAAGTCCCGTCACTTGTGCACCGTTTACAGTCACCGGGCATTCCTGAGGCCCCTCGCCAGGATGAGGAACAGCACTGCAGGAAGTGTAGGCGAAATAGGAGCAGTGCTGGCCCATGCTGCAGTCCATAGGCTCCAAGATCGAAGGACAATTGGGCGATATATGAATAGGGGAATGACACCTCCAATAGACAATGTTACGGGATGTAGAACTTGAACCTGGTTCTGACACCTCCTGGGACCTTGGGCGCCCCTCACACGTGATCTTGGGCTCCTTCTTTTGGGTTTTCCTGAAAGGTGACCTCAGTCTCCCTTCACTGCTCAGAAAGTTCTCCACAGCCAAGTATCTTTCTACCAAGCTCACTAAATCATCTGCGTTCTGGGATCTCCCTGGGCAACTCAGTTTTGTACAGATATAGGTAGTGAGTGGATAAATCTGTCCACTACTACTCTTTCCACCATTTGTGCTGGAGAGCAGGTCTCCAGCTGCAGCCATTTTTGACCAGGTGTAACAGGTCAAACATCTGGGACACGGGAGGCTTGTCCCTTTGGTAGCGCCAGAAGTGCACCCGTTGCACTGGTGTGAAGACCCAGGGTCTTCCGTGGGCATAATACTACTCAGACAACACAGGGTGAGGATAAAACAGTGTGGCAATACTTTATTGAACCACCAGGCGGACAATAAACACATAGAACAGTCCAAGCTAATACCCAAGATGGTACAACATTACACATTCTCACCCTTCTGCTGGCCCGCCTGGGATAGAACAGCTGTGGCTTTGGGACTCCCAGGGCTAACTACCTCAAAAAGTGCCCCCCCCCCCCCCCCCCCCCCGTTTTTGGCGGGCCCCACAGAGAAAAGGTAGTGGCAAGCTTAAGAAGCTGACAGTCCATCGAGGTACAAGGCCAGGAGACCCGAGGGTCCCACCCTGTCCTCTCCGAGAGTCTCCATGGGACCAGATGACTGGCTGGTCCCAATCTGGCTTCTCCGAATGTCTCCATGGGTTCCAGGAGACCGGAGGGTCCCACCTGGCAACCCCAAACAACATATCCATGGGGCCAGGTGACTTCATTGTCCCAACCTGGTCTCCCCAAATGTATCCATGGGCTCTCTGATGGTCAGTGGAGCAGATCCAAAGCTTTCCAGTCAGAGCCATATACCCTTAGGTTGGAATCATGTAGAATCCAAATCTGTGTCTCTTTGGATAAAGCCATGCTACCAAGCTGATGGTCTGAAGAGAGTCTGATCTTTGATTCTCCTTATAAAGTCTCTTTCAGTTCTTTGTTCCAAATCTGCCTGCTGCAGAGGCATATGTTCCTTAAATAGTTCACATTTTTTCTTTCAAGTATCCACAGGGCAAGGGTTAGAGAGGGTATTATTCCACAGGGCTCAGGTCTCATTTTTGAGCTTTTAATCAATTTACATAGTTGTTATAGCAGGGGGCTCTTGTAAATAAACTTCTAGCTGGATTTAGTATAATATGCAATTATCATAGTAACAATCATCATTGTTTCAGAACCAAGAGAAGACAACATTCAGGGCTATACAAATACTGGTCTGTCCTTCTTGACCCACCAAAGAAACACACGCAAGTTCTAAAGTCAACACAAACACAATAATGCATTTCTCTTGCCTTAATAAATCTAGACATCTGGCTGATTAAGAAGCTGTTTCATCACAACTGGGTTACGCCCAAATGTGCCATAATCTCTGCCTTCAGCTTGCCATACTCCATGGCATCATGCAGGGCAAGGTTGTAGTACGCTTTCTGCAGTTCCCCAGTAAGGTATGGAGCAAGAACCTCTGCCCATGATATATGACCCGGGACACGACACCTCCAACAGACAATGTTACGAGATGTACCCCTTGAACCTGATTCTGACACCTCCTGGGACCTTGGGTGTACCTCAGAGGTGATCTTGGTCCCCTTCTTTTGGGTTTTCCTGAAAGGTGACCTCAGGCTCCCTTCACTGCTCAGAAAGTTCTCCACAGCCAAGTATCTTTCTACCAAGCTCACTAAATCATCTGAGTTCTGGGATCTCCCTGGGCAACTCAGTTGTGCATGGATTTAGGTAATGAGTGGACAAATCTGTCCACTACCACTCTTTCCACGATTTGTGCTGGAGAGCAGGTTTCTGGCTGCAGCCATAGAGGTATAGAGCAAGAACCTCTGCCCATGATATATGACCCAGGACACAACACCTCCAACAGACATTGGTACGAGATGTACCCATTGAACCTCAGGGGCTCTGACCCCTCCTGAGTCTTTGGACACCTGTAAGTTGTGGTCTTGGGGTCCTTATTTTGCATATACCAGAAATATGACCTCAGGCTCCCTTGATTGCTCAGGGTGTTCTTTACAGCCAAGTATCTTTCCATGAGGCTCACAAGGTCTTCTGCATTCTGGGGATTTCCTTCCTTGGGCAACCCAGCTTTGCATGGCTTGAGGTAGAGTGGATAAACCGGTTCACCACGACTCTTTCCACCATCTGGGCAGGAGAGCAGGTCTCAGGCTGCAGCCATTTTTGCACCAGCTGTAACAGGTCGAACCTCTGGGACAAAGGAGGCTTGTCCCTGTGGTAGCACCAGAGGTTCACCCGTTGCACAATGACGGCCAGGGTTACATGCCATAATCTCCACCTTCAGCTTGCCGTACTCCTTGGCATCCTGTATGGCAAGGTCGTATGTCATCCCCCAGAGTCATTTTCTGCAAGGTCTCCTGTGCCATTTGCTTCACCCATATACCTTCACTTTGGCTGGTGGATGGTACTGCCTCCCTGGCCTGGACAGGTTCTGCCAGAAGAGCAATCTGCTGCTGCTGTTGTAACTACTGGATCAGGAGTTTGTTGGTTTCCTGCTGGGTCTGCTGCTGCTGCAACTGCAGCTGCACCTGGAGTAATCGCTTAAAAAGCTCCTCCATGCTTTCAGACTGTTCGCAATGCTGTAGCTGCATTTACCTGGACATTCAATCTTCACATTGCAATCGCCTGTGCTCACTGGGACTTCACGCCCGCAGTTCATCCACTAATTTTAGGGATTCACACTCTCAGGTAGGCATTAGGTAGTGTTTACACAGGCACTGGATTCTTGCCTTGTCCAGGTGCTAACTACACAAAATAGACCCTGGCTACTCATACGCGGGTGAGCTAGTCCCAGTTCGGTCTCACAAAACAGCTGTTGTCCCTAGAAACCAGTGATATTTGCAGTTTGGTGCAGTCTCTTCTCAGAAAGATTCTGGCTTGTCTCTCTCCCACTCCAACCCAATCCACTGTGCTCAGCTTCTCCCAGCTGACTGACATAGATGAACACCTAGCCTGGTTATATGCAGAGCTAGCCACCTAGTCATAGCCTGTATACCTGGCTTTGCTACAAAGTAGACTTAGATACTGAAACACTGACTTCCTGGAGAGTGTTCTTTACTTGGGTGGATGTTATGAAGGGGTTTTTCTTCACCATGGAAAGAATTCTGCGGTCATCCACCACTGTTGTTTTCTATGAGTATCCAGTACTTTTTAAGTTTCCAAGCTCACCAGTGCGCTCTTTTTTCACAATGTACCCAAACATTGATTTGGCCACTCCTAACATTTCCGAAATCTCTCTGAAGGATTTTTTTTTCGAGGCTAATGATGGACTGTTTCGCTTCCAGTGAGAGCTCCTTTCACAGCATTTTGTGGGTTCACAGCAACAGCTTCCAAATGCAAATGCCACACATGTAATCAGCTCCAGATCTTTTACCTGCTTAATTGATGATGGATTAATGAGGGAAAGTCACATGCAGCCCATTAAAGAGCTTTTGAGATAATTGTCCAATTACTTTGGTACATTTAAAAAGAGACAGCTACATATTAAAGAGGTGTAATTTCTAAACCCTTACACCAATTAGGATGTGAATACCCTCAAATTAAAGTAGAGAGTCTGCACTTTAAGCCCATAGTGATTATATTACTGGAACATGTTTTGGTAAATAGCTGAAATGACAAAACTTGTGTCACTGTCCAAATATTTCTGGACCTAATTGTGTTTGGGTGCCACATGGTGCACCCATAGACTGGCAAACACTATACCTCTATATAGTTGGGCCCATGAGATTTGAAAGTAGGAACCACATTAAAAAAATAATAATTGGAAATGCAGAACCACTCAAAAATTGTGTCATCTTACCAGGTTTCGATTTTTGACAGTCCTGGTATGATGTGTGATCTATTTCCACCTTGAAGCCGGTGGCCATATTTTCATTCTGAAACAAACAAAAAAATGAGAATCCATTGCCACATGCAGAATGATAAATGCTGCTTAGATGAGGCCTGTGTGGTGGATGGTGACTGATCCCTGACTTTTGTTACCCCTCTAGATTACCAGGCACAGCGCTATACTTGCTCTTGTGGCTGTGTCTCATACTGCAGTGGCAATGTAAATGGGGCACGCAGGAGACTACCCAACAGCAGGTCAGACGCAGGGAGCACTTCCAGCGGCTGGAGTTTAAGTAGTCAGTCACCCAACTACCCATGGAGACAAATTTGCCTAAACTGAATATTGAGAAACTTTGATAAAGACAACACCAGACGTTATGACCTATTAGGGCCACATAGATGCCATACAGTAATATATCTCTTCTATAGCGCCCTCTGCAGGGAAAATGTTTGCTTATTCGCTGCTACCCATCCGCTGTTTTAGAAATACACCAACGGTTGGAAATCAAGGGAATAACTAATCGTGTCCGCATGAAAGGGGCTGCACTAGATCCACTACTGATTCGTTGTGGAAATGTTGCATTTTTAAGCCATCGACTTAGGGGAAATCAGGGGAAACTGCCAACAATTCTTTGGCGTATCTCCGAGATGCAGCCCCTGGCCTCCGATGACATATATATGAATATGCAGCGCTGGAGCCAGCTGTGGTATACAGCTCACACCTAAGTCTAGCTGCTGTGATAAGAGCTATCTCCAATCACGGCAGCTTAACCCCTTAGACAGTGGCGTACCGCCAATGGCGGCAGGCCACGTGACTGCTATGGGGCCCGTGAGCCGGGGGGCCCCATAGCAGTCCAGGGGCGGATATACCGCCGCCGGTGCAGCTGACCGGGGGGGCGCTGGTGCAGCTTGTCCCTGCTTGCGGCGGGCAAGGAGCAATCCCTGCATCTCTGCGCAGTGATGGGGCTGGGGAGAGCAGTGATGGGGCTGGGGAGGGCAGTGATGGGGATGGTGGGGCTGGGGAGAGCAATGTTCGGGATGGTGGGGCTGGGGAGAGCAATGATGGGGAGAGCAATGACGGGTTGCTGGGAGAGCGAAATGATGGGGGTGCTGGGAGAGAGAAATGATGGGGGTGCTGGGAGAGGAACGATGAGGGTTGCTGGGAGAGAGCAATGACAGGGATGCTGGGAGAGAGCAATGACGGGGGGGTGCTGGGAGAGAGCAATGACAGGGATGCTGGGAGAGAGCAATGACGGGGTTGCTGGGAGAGAGCAATGACGGGGGGTGCTGAGAGAGAGCAATGACAGGGATGCTGGGAGAGAGCAATGACGAGGGGTGCTGAGAGAGAGCAATGATGGGGGGGTGCTGGGAGAGAGCAATGACGGGGGATGCTGGGAGAGAGCAATGACGGGGATGCTGGGAGAGAGCAATGACGGGGTTGCTGGGAGAGAGCAATGACGGGGGGGTGCTGAGAGAGAGCAATGACGGGGGGTTGCTGGGAGAGAGCAATGACTGGGGATGCTGGGAGAGAGCAATGACAGGGATGCTGGGAGAGAGCAATGACGGGGTTGCTGGGAGAGAGCAATGACGGGGGTGCTTGGAGAGAGCAATGATGGGGGGTCCTGGAAGAGAGCAATGACGGGGGGGGTGCTGGGAGAGAGCAATGACGGGGGTCCTGGAAGAGAGCAATGATGGCGGTGCTTGTATAATTTCCGTGTGCACATAGCCTTACAGTTAATTGGGGAGAGTCACAGAGACTTAATAATTTATATTATTGGCCGGTGGAGACTATAGTTACTGGGGGGCACAGTGCTGCTTATCACTTTAGATTTTGATTACTAAGAGGCTAATAGTATATTGATGGGGGGGTATATATCTGTATTCGGGGGCGCAGTGCAGGGGAGACACATGTATGTATATAATATATGTGACCTTGTTATTTTCTAGGCTGGAGATCATCGTGATAAGACGAGTCGTGGCTGGGAGATGTCGACATGAAGGTCTGACAAGATGGAGAAGAAACAGCAGAAACCGACTCTGATCAGATGAGATGTCAGTAGCAAGTGCCTGGATGTAAATATTATTCTGTATCTGCGCTGTGTGACTTGGAGCGATAATGTTACATGTAAAATCCCTTAGGCTGCATTCACTGTGTGAAATGTCCGTGTGCTGCCAGATTTTTTTATGGGATGGTCCAAGGACTCATAGAGTTTTATAGATCCATTCACACATCCATGAAAATCACGGATCTGAGAATGAAATCTGTGAGGGTCAGAGAATGTCCTGTTCTGATCCGATTTTGAGGATCAGAATAGGACATGCTCAATGCATCTATAAAACAGGGCAGCACACCGACACTGCACACAGATGCAGGAATGTAGCCTTATTATGTATAGTACAGTCCCTTAGTATATGTGTTCACTTATTATGTATAGCACAGTCCCTTAGTATATAGTGTACTCACTTATTATGTATAGCGCCGTCCTTAGTATATGTAGCATCGACGTCTCTGCCCCGTTCTAGGCAGAGACGCCGTCCCTCTCACCTCCCCGCTCCTGGCGCGGCGTCCTCCAGCGCTGCTCTCCCCGCTGCTTCCGGCGCGCGCTCCTTCCCCGGCAGTGTGCTTAGGGCGCGCGCGCTCCCCCTCTCTTAAAGGGACCGCGCGCGCCGTCCTAAGGAGTCCCCGGCCAATTGCCGGAGGACCTCCCATATAAAGGGCACCTCCTCCAAAATGGAGGTGCCCGAGCAATGTTGTTTGCACCTGTGTCTCACCTGTGCTTCAGCCCTCAGGTCCCGTTGCCAGTTACCTGCCAGTTACCTGCCAGATTCCTGCCAGCTTGCTGCCTTTGTCCTGCCTGATATCCAGTCACCTGCCTGCTAGCCTGAGGTCCGACGGTCTGCCTTCCAACTCCTGTCAGTCTGTCTATGTACCAGCTTGCCCGCTCACCTGGGAGCGCACACCTGTTACCTGCCTGCTAGCCTACCTGGAGGCTCCGCCGTCACGTGCTGTGACCATCTGCCTTTCCAGAGACTCCTGCCCGCTCACCTGGGAGCGCCCACCTGTTACCTGCCTGCTAGCCTACCTGGAGGCTTCGCCGTCACGTGCTGTGACCACCTACCATTCCAGAGACTCTCGCTTGCTCACCTGGGAGCACACATCTACCATCTGCCTGCTAGCCTACCCGGAGGCTCTGCCATCACAGGTCGTACCTACCCTTTACCCAGAGACTGCCCCGGTCACTTGCCGTAACTCCCTGCCCGTTCATCCAGAGACTGCCCCGGTCACTTGCCGTAACTCCCTGCCCGTTTATCCAGAGACTGCCCCGGTCACTTTCCGTGACCTCCAGCCCGTCCACTCAGAGACTGTCCTGGTCACCTGCTGTGACTGCCTGCCCGTCATCCCTGATTGTCACCCGCTCCCTTACAAGGACCGCCCCCTTGTATAGTAGCTCAGAGGTTCCGCCTCCCAGACCCGTTACAGTTTGCTCGGGCCATGGAACCCGGTGGCACCCAAGCTCCCTCGCTCTCGGACCTGTGTCATGAACTGTCCCGCCAGAGGTCCCAACAGGAGTCCATCCTGGGTCACCTGCGGAATGTCAATTCTCGCCTGGACACTCTGACTGCTCCGCCAACAACCTCCGCCAGCGCCATGATTCGCAATCCGACAGCTCCGCTGTCCACCAACACTATGGTATCCTACCCCGGACCCCGGCTTTCTGCACCTCCTCGCTTCGGAGGCGACTCCGCTCAGGCTCGGGGCTTCATAAATCAGTGCACCCTGCACTTTGAACTCCTGTCCCACCAGTTTAACTCCGACCGGGCCAAAATTGCCTTCATCATGTCCCATCTCACCGGAGAGGCTCTGGCCTGGCTAAATCCTCTATGGGAGAGAGGAGACCCCCTGGTGTCCAACTTGCCTGCCTTTCTCACGGCCTTCCGGAAAGTCTTCGACGAACCCGGACGGAAGACCTCATCCGCATCGTCACTGCTACGCCTCCGTCAGGGAAGCCTCACCGTGGGCCAATATGCCATACGGTTCCGTACCCTTGCCTCGGAGCTGGCCTGGGATAATGACGCTCTGGTTTCAGTCTTCTGGGAGGGTCTGTCCGGCCGTATTAAAGATGAACTTGCCGGTCGGGACATTCCTACCACCCTCGATGACCTGATAGCTCTTGCCACCCGGATTGACCTGCGGTTCCAGGAGCGTGCCAAAGAGGTCACCCGTGAGAGGAGGTTTCCACGCTTAGCTCCTACTTTTCAGCAACCCGTCACTCCCTCCGTCTCTCCTGAGCCTATGCAGGTCGACCAGACCAAGATGGTCGGTTCTCGCCAAGAATCTCGCCGAGCCGAGGGAAGCTGTTTCTATTGTGGCAGTAAGAAGCACTTCATCCGTTCCTGCCCGGAAAAGCCGGGAAACGCCAGTGTCTAGGACCACTCGGAGAGGTCGTCCTAGACAAAAGTAAGTCCTCTCCGTCTCTGACCTTACCGGTCTCTATTGCTTGGGGAGAAAACCGTCTCTTCGAACTCGCCCATCTGGATTCTGGAGCTGCTGGAAACCTCATCGCCCAGTCTCTGGTAGAGAGATACCATATTCCCACCAAGTCCCTGGCGGAGCCATTGTCAGTTGCTTCCGTGGATGGAAGACTTCTCTCGGAGAAAATCCTGCTCGTCACCGAACCTATAACCCTACAGGTGGGAATGCTGCACTCTGAGGAGATCTCATTCCATGTGCTGTCCGGACTTTCTCACTCCTTGTTGCTAGGTCTACCTTGGCTCCAGACACATGAACCCGTATTGAACTGGCGGTCGAGTGAAGTACTCCGATGGGGTCCTGACTGCCATAGGACCTGCCTGGTTCCGGTCCGTCCACTTCGCCCTCAGCCTACTCCAGCTAACTCACCTGGTCTCCCGGCTCCCTACTGGCCCTATGCGGACGTCTTCGGTAAGAAGGAAGCTGAGACGTTGCCGCCCCATAGGCCATACGATTGCCCGATCGACCTGGTACCTGGCACCACTCCTCCCCGTGGGCGTATCTACCCGTTATCTGCAGCCGAGACCCGAGCCATGTCTGAGTACATTGAAGAGAATCTGGCTAGGGGATTTATCCGAAAATCTACCTCCCCGGCTGGAGCCGGATTCTTCTTTGTCAAAAAGAAAGACGGCTCGCTACGTCCCTGTATTGACTACAGAGGACTCAATCTCATTACGGTAAAAAACAAATATCCCCTGCCACTCATCTCCGAATTGTTTGACCGGCTCAAGGGCGCCAGGATCTTCTCCAAGCTGGATCTTCGAGGAGCGTATAATCTGGTCCGTATCCGTCAAGGAGACGAGTGGAAGACGGCATTCAATACCCGGGACGGTCACTACGAGTACCTTGTGATGCCCTTCGGTCTCTGTAATGCTCCCGTGGTCTTTCAGGAACTAGTCAATGACATCTTCCGTGACCTCCTGTACTCCTGCGTAGTGGTATACCTGGACGATATCTTGGTCTTCTCTCCGGATCTCCCCACACACCGGAGGGATGTTCGTCAGGTCCTGCTTAGGCTTCGGCAGAACCACCTTTACGCCAAATACGAGAAGTGCCTCTTCGATCAGACCTCCCTTCCGTTCTTGGGCTATGTCATCTCCCAAACAGGTCTGCAAATGGATCCCGAGAAGCTCTCTTCCATTCTAAAATGGCCTCGTCCTGAAGGTTTGAAGGCGATACAGCGATTCCTGGGCTTCGCTAATTATTATCGTCTTTTCATCCCACACTTCTCGTCTCGGACTGCTCCCATATCTGCACTTACCCGTAAGGGGGCTAACCCCAGGATATGGTCGCCTGAAGCCGAGGAGGCCTTCCTTTCCCTAAAGAAAGCCTTCGCCTCTGCTCCCGTCCTGCACCGTCCGGACTGTAATAAACAATTCTACCTGGAGGTTGATGCTTCCTCCTCCGGAGCCAGAGCGGTGCTCACCCAGAAGTCTTCTACCGGGAGAATGGTAACGTGCGGCTTCTTCTCCAAAATCTTCTCCTCGTCGGAGCGCAACTACTCCATTGGAGACCGGGAATTGCTAGCCATCAAATTGGCACTAGGAGAGTGGCGCTATCTGCTTGAAGGGGCTCTCTACCCGGTAATTATCTACACGGATCACAAAAACCTGGCATATCTCCAAAATGCCCAGAGGCTCAATCCTCGCCAGGCCCGGTGGTCGTTGTTTTTTGCCCGCTTCGACTTCACTCTTCATTTCCGTCCGGCGGACAAGAACGTCAAAGCTGATGCCTTGTCTCAGTCTTTCCTGTCCTCCGATCAAGAGGAGGAACCTACGCACATCATCGACTCCTCCAAGGTGATGAATGTGGCTCCCTTGGATCTAACTCATCTTCCACCCGGTAAGACGTTCATAGCTGTGCCAGATCGGGAGAGGGTTCTTCGCTGGGGACATTCTTCTAAACTAGCTGGCCATGCTGGCCAAAAAAAGACCTTTCAACTTATTGCCCGGCATTACTGGTGGCCTACCCTACGTAAGGACGTGGTAGACTTTGTCGCGGCCTGTTCATCCTGTGCTCGTAACAAAGTTCCCCGACATCTACCTGCCGGCCATCTCCTGCCCCTTCCCGTACCTGCTGCTCCTTGGCAACACATCGCTATGGACTTTATCACCGACCTTCCAGTTTCTGCCGGTTGTACCGTCATTTGGGTTGTCGCTGACCGTTTTTCTAAGATGGCCCACTTCATTCCCCTGCCTGGTCTTCCGTCTGCACCCGAGTTGGCTAAAGACTTTATCCGCCACATCTTCCGTCTCCATGGTCTGCCCCTCCACATCGTGTCGGATCGTGGGGTTCAGTTCACCTCTCGTTTCTGGAGAGCCACTTGTAAGCTGCTGGACATTACCCTGGATTTCTCCTCCGCTTACCACCCTCAGTCCAATGGTCAAGTGGAGCGGATCAATCAGATCTTGTCCAGCTACCTCCGGCACTTCGTGGATGCTCACCACTCGGACTGGGTGGATCTTCTACCGTGGGCCGAGTTCTCTTACAACAACCATGAGAGCGAGTCCTCTTCCAAATCCCCGTTCTTTATAGTTGGTGGCCAACATCCCCGGATTCCACTTCCTGTCTCCGTTTCTGTGGACAACCCTGCTGCGGAGTCTCTTGTCAGCGAATTTTCTACTATTTGGGAGAGCACCAGGTCCGCTCTTCTTCTCTCCTCTGAGCGGATGAAGAGATATGCTGATAAGAGACGTCTGGATCCGCCCCAATTCCGTCCGGGAGACAAGGTTTGGCTCTCATCCAAACATGTGCAGCTCAAAATACCCTCCTACAAGTTGGGTCCTCGATTCATCGGCCCCTTCGAAGTCCTCAGGCAAATTAACCCTGTGGCCTACAAATTAAAACTCCCGGCCACCCTACGGATCCCCAACTCCTTCCACGTATCTCTCCTCAAACCCGTTGTCTTTAACTCTTTTTCCAAAAATCCAGGTGCCCCTCCTGCTCCGGTTTCCGCTGATGACATCTTTGAGGTAGAGAGTATTCTGGCCTCCAAGAGGGTAAGAGGAAAAACCTTTTTTCTGGTAGATTGGAAGGGGTTTGGTCCTGAGGAGAGAACTTGGGAACCCAGGGAGAACATCAACGCCCCGCTTCTCCTTGAAAAATTTCTTTCTGGCCTAAAAAAGAGGGGGCCTAAAGGGGGGGGTACTGTAGCATCGACGTCTCTGCCCCGTTCTAGGCAGAGACGCCGTCCCTCTCACCTCCCCGCTCCTGGCGCGGCGTCCTCCAGCGCTGCTCTCCCCGCTGCTTCCGGCGCGCGCTCCTTCTCCGGCAGTGTGCTTAGGGCGCGCGCGCTCCCCCTCTCTTAAAGGGACCGCGCGCGCCGTCCTAAGGAGTCCCCGGCCAATTGCCGGAGGACCTCCCATATAAAGGGCACCTCCTCCAAAATGGAGGTGCCCGAGCAATGTTGTTTGCACCTGTGTCTCACCTGTGCTTCAGCCCTCAGGTCCCGTTGCCAGTTACCTGCCAGTTACCTGCCAGATTCCTGCCAGCTTGCTGCCTTTGTCCTGCCTGATATCCAGTCACCTGCCTGCTAGCCTGAGGTCCGACGGTCTGCCTTCCAACTCCTGTCAGTCTGTCTATGGACCAGCTTGCCCGCTCACCTGGGAGCGCACACCTGTTACCTGCCTGCTAGCCTACCTGGAGGCTCCGCCATCACGTGCTGTGACCATCTGCCTTTCCAGAGACTCCTGCCCGCTCACCTGGGAGCGCCCACCTGTTACCTGCCTGCTAGCCTACCTGGAGGCTTCGCCGTCACGTGCTGTGACCACCTACCATTCCAGAGACTCTCGCTTGCTCACCTGGGAGCACACATCTACCATCTGCCTGCTAGCCTACCCGGAGGCTCTGCCATCACAGGTCGTACCTACCCTTTACCCAGAGACTGCCCCGGTCACTTGCCGTAACTCCCTGCCCGTTCATCCAGAGACTGCCCCGGTCACTTGCCGTAACTCCCTGCCCGTTTGTCCAGAGACTGCCCCGGTCACTTTCCGTGACCTCCAGCCCGTCCACTCAGAGACTGTCCTGGTCACCTGCTGTGACTGCCTGCCCGTCATCCCTGATTGCCACCCGCTCCCTTACAAGGACCGCCCCCTTGTATAGTAGCTCAGAGGTTCCGCCTCCCAGACCCGTTACAGTATATAGTGTACTCACTTATTATGTATAGCACAGTCCCTTAGTATATAGCATACTCACTTATTATGTATAGCACAGTCCCTTAGTATAGAGGGTACTCACTTATGTATAGCGCTGTCCTTAGTTATATAGTTTCCTCTTTTATTATGTATAACACCCTCCCTTATTACCTCCCATCCTCTCTAGCTCTAGGGCTCACAGTTGGGGGATCATACTGTGTTGGGGTCACCATGCTTTGCCTTGTGAGTTGAGGTGGGGTACAGTGGCGTCATTATACTGTGCATGTGGAGGAATTCACCATGGGGGTATCATACTGTGCTTAGGGGACACTTTCATTGGCATCATACTTTATGGAGGCAATGAAAGAGGAATCTAGGACAGGAGGAAAATTACTATGTAAAGGCTGGAAGGTTGTGACATCTGCTCCTCTGTGACCCCAACAATTACTTACATTTTATTTGGGGAGGGGGGCCATTTAGCACTTCTGCTATGGGGCCCCATGATTCCTATGTACGCCCCTGCCCTTAGATTACACTGGAAATTGCGACAGCGGCATTTACAGCTAAGTTCCCACGATGAGTATTTTGTGCATTTTTTTTTCTATATACGTTTTTATCACATTTTTTTTAAGCTGCGTTTTTTTGGCTCTTTTTGGTATGTCATGTTTTAAATAAACTGTTTTTGATATTTCCTGGTATTTGACAAAACTTTATTGATACAGTCATGTGCAAATTAACATGCTTTTTTTAGTCTTTTTTTTTTCATTTTTTTTTCACGATCTCAAGTGTACGGGAAAAATCTGCAAAAAAAAACTCCCAAAAAACTATTAATTACTGCAAGATTTAAAAAAACGCACCACAGGTAAAACAAAACGGTGGACATGAGATTTCTATAAATCCCATCCGCTTTACTGGAACAGTAAGACGGTGCATTTTTTTTTTTTTTGCTGAGCAGAAATATGCAGCATCCGAAAACTCATTGTAGGAACTTAGCCTTAGAAACGCCTATAATAATAGGATTGTGGGGCATTGTCATGGCAGACAGGGGACACTGAAGGCCGCTGTGCCGGCCATGCTTATACACCTATACAGCCGGTGGCAATTTTCCAATACACTGCAGGTTAAAATATATATATATATATATATATATATATATATATATATATATATATATAGAAAAGTTATTAAAAAAATAAATATATATATAAATATATATATAATAAAAAATCTATATACATAAATTTGTTCATATTTCTCTTTTCCTAGAAAAATCTAATAAAAAACCCCAAATAAATAATAACTTTGGCATCACCGCCTGTGTAATTGTCCGGACTGATAACATATCCCAATATTTATCATGGACTGAAATGGAAAAAAAAATCTTTATGGCAGAATCGCTGTTTTACGGTTCCAAAAAAAATGGAAAGTCGTACGGACCCCAAAAAGGTGATGATAAAACTACAGCCCTACCGCAAACTAAAAAACAAGCCCCAATACAAGAGTATGGGCGGAATATTACAGGAGGAGGAAAATGGAAAATTAGGTGATGCCATATTGCAATGTTTATTAGCTTTGGGGTCCAACTTTCCCCTCTCTCTGTGCTGTCTGCACCCACTTTGGTCATGCAGAGCTGCAGGAAAGCTGGGGATGGCGGCCAGGACGGTGGTCGGAGTCAGATATGGACAGGAGCTGCAGGGTGCAATGTCTCCAGGCTTTGCTACATATCACCCGGGGGCTGAGGTAGGGGGCTGAGGGGTCCATGGCCGCCCCCTGCAAGGCACAGCCCTCCCTCCTCTCCTCCTCCGCTCCCCGCCTCTGACACGTCCTCCATGGCCCCCGCCGCCGCCGCGGTCGTGCTTCTTCTCCTGCCGGGGCTGCTGCTCCCGTCCTCCGGTGAGGAGTCCTCACCTCCCGCCTTGGTCATTGCGCTCCTGGCCCGTAACGCCGCACATGCGCTGCCCTACAGCCTGGGGGCGCTAGAGAGGCTGCACTACCCCAGGGAGAGGACCTCCATCTGGTGAGAGGCCATTGTTGCAGTCACTACAACTCCCAGCATGCACAGTGCAAGCGAGTGGGGTCACATTGCTATCAGAAAGTTTAACTTTTCTGGGTGTGACCCCATTCGCTGGCTTTATATATGCAGCCATCTTTAGCTGCCCTTGACCTGTAATTTCCTATGTTTTTTTTGTCTTTTGCGCAGGAGTGTGACGGACCACAATGAGGACGGGACGCTGGAGGTGCTGCGGGGGTGGCTGGAGTCGGTGCGGCCCTCGTATCGCTCCGTGGTGTGGAGAGCGCAGGAATCGCCCAGGTGACGTCCGCACGCCCGGGCTTGTCACATACTTCGCCATATAGCTGAGGGGTCCTCGCGCCGTGCCGGAAAATTCCTTCCCTCTTGTCCTGGAGTCATTTTTTTCCAAAGTCGTAGAGGAAAAAAAAGCGTGACATGCAGCAAAACCCCAATGACTGGGTCCATTGGGCGCCATTGTTAATGGATCCGGCGCCGTTTAGTGTATGCAGGTAGCAGAGCGCAGCAGAGCCATAGACCTAGAGTGGAGCCACAGGGCACACGCTCTGCCAGCGGCTCCTATAAACCCCTCCTGCCCATGGCCTTGCACCCAAGGGGGCTGCTAGTAAATCTAAGTGACCTGCACCGATCTTACAATTATGTAGGCTGGAAGACCCTTTTAATTTTTTAATACAACTCAGTAAATCGGGGTGCATGCTCAACCACCGCTGCAAACTCACCCCCTAGCCCTGGGGGTCCTGGTGGTCAGACCCCAATCACTCTAACATCACCAACCCAATGTGACAGCTCCTATCTAACCACTTTCTTTCCCTTTGGTTCTGAGCACTGTTTGGCGGCATTATTTGGGCAATGCATGGCGGCAGTATTATAGGGCACATGTTTATTCTTGCCTCTATTCTTTGCTTTACAGATGGTATCCTGAGGAAACTGGTCCTAAACACTGGCCCGTGGAGCGCTATGAACATGTGATGCGGCTCAGACAGGAGGCCTTGGATTACGCCAGAGAGAACAAGGCCGACTATATTCTGGTAAGGCCTCATTCACACGTGGCTTTTCCCATACGTTTTCTACCAGATAGAACGTGGGGCTGTTCACAAGTCAGTAGCTTTTTGCGGACTGAAGAAAAATGGCGACTTGTCCTATTTTGATCCTCCAGTTCACAGATGCAGACAACGTCCTGACCAATGTTCAGACCTTGCAGTTGCTCATGGCTTTGAATAAGACCCTGGTGGCGCCCATGTTGGATGCCCAGACTGGATTCTCTAACTTTTGGTGCGGGATAACTCCGCAGGTACGTGACCAATAATGCAAATGTTTTCGCTTGACCCTAGTAGGGCACATGGACCTCATAAGGGGAGAGGACAACCACCTGGGACCCCCTTATGTAAACCAGAGCTGATAATCGGCTCTAGCGGAACCACCACAGCCATGGCTCCTGGGATTCAGACCTGTGGTCATCTGCAACAGGACTACCCCTTAAAAGGGGTTGTCTAAAGTTTGGAAGTTATCCCCTATCCATTCTGGGTTGATGGAGGTCCGACCACTGATCCAGAGGATCGGGGCTCTTAATCAGAGCGGTGGTTGATCACACGCATTCATCCTTAGTGGGTCTTCCGGAGATAACAGTGCAATGCTCGGCTGTTGTCGGCACTCCCATTAGAATGAATGTGCCGACCACTGCTCTGATTCAGAGCCCCTTCTAAGGATCGGTGGGGGTCCCAGCGGTCGCCCCTCCCGCAGCAATTGAGGAGTTATCCCCCCATCTCTTTGACAAATTGGTATTGTCAGTAATTATCTTCATTCCTGTTGTCAGGGCTTTTATCGCCGGACGCCAGATTATTACCCCACAAAGAACCGCCAGCGCGTCGGCTGCTTCCCTGTCCCCATGGTGCACTCCACCTTCCTGCTGGACCTGCGCAGGGAAGAGAGCAGCAGGCTGGCGTTCTACCCCCCTCACCCAAATTACACCTGGACCTTTGATGACGTCATAGTTTTTGCATACTCATGTTTGGCGTCCGGTACGTATAGGAAGACGTCGGTCTTTTCCATGGCTTTGTCCCGGTGGTTGGTAACCGTTCTTTGTTTCAGGAGTACAAGGTTACGTTAGCAATCAGCATCGTTTCGGATACATCAATGTACCACCGCTGCCGCACCACGACCTGGAGGACGACCAGCTTAATTTTGTACACCTCCTACTGGAAGCGATGGGTGAGCACCGACACATCCAAAGAGGATCGTAATAGTGTATGTGGCCATAGATACACACACATACGCCACAATAATTGTGCTATAGTAGGGAACTGCATTCACAGCTTCAGAGCTGAAATCTACCAGCATCCCCTGCTCATTCATTGTTCAGATTGTAGGGATTTGCAGCAGCGGGAATCTTTCTGAAGGAATCACCTTCTGTAATGAGGCAAAGAAGGAAAATCCTCTAAGAGCGGTCTCCTGTTATCCGCCCCGGTCATCGCTCTCTGCCGTACGTTCACCTTCAGCTTTCTGTCTTGCAGTGGAAGGCTTCACATTCACTCCGTCCACATACGTGTCCCTGCCGGAAAAGCAACCAGACAAGATGGGATTTGATGAGGTTTGTGTACATCATATATTTTGGGTGTCCATGTCCGGGAGGAGACCTCTTCCTAAGATGCTCGGTGTATTGGACATAATTTCCATTAATCTGATGTGATAAAAGGATGAAGATGACGGCCCCTGAGCTAACAGCAAGGATCTGGGTGCCTTCATCCTCTGCACGATACGCCCGTCCAGCCCCTCTCCTGTAATGCACCCTCCTCTGCACGATACCCCCGTCCATTCCCTCTCCTGTAATGCACCCCTCCTCTGCCCGATACCCCCGTCCATCCCCTCACCTGTAATGCACCCTCCTCTGCACGATACCCCCGTCCATCCCCTCTCCTGTAACGCACTGTCCTCTGCACGATACCCCCGTCCATTCCCTCTCCTGTAAAGCACCCTCCTCTGCACGATACCCCCGTCCATTCCCTCTCCTGTAATGCACCCTCCTCTGCACGATACCCCCGTCCATTCCCTCTCCTGTAATGCACCGTCCTCTGCACGATGCCTCCGTCCATCCCTTGTCCTGTAATGCACCGTCCTCTGCACGATACCCCCGTCCAGCCCCTCTCCTGTAATGCACCCTCCTCTGCACGATACCCCCGTCCAGCCCCTCTCCTGTAATGCACCGTCCTCTGCACGATACCCCCGTCCATTCCCTCTCCTGTAATGCACCCTCCTCTGCACGATACCCCCGTCCATTCCCTCTCCTGTAATGCACCGTCCTCTGCACGATGCCTCCGTCCATCCCTTGTCCTGTAATGCACCGTCCTCTGCACGATACCCCCGTCCAGCCCCTCTCCTGTAATGCACCCTCCTCTGCACGATACCCCCGTCCAGCCCCTCTCCTGTAATGCACCGTCCTCTGCACGATACCCCCGTCCATTCCCTCTCCTATAATGCACCGTCCTCTGCACGATGCCCCCGTCCATCCCCTCTCCTGTAATGTACCGTCCTCTGCACGATACCCCCGTCCATCCCCTCTCCTGTAATGCACAGTCCTCTGCACGATGCCCCCGTCCATCCCCTCTCCTGTAATGCACCGTCCTCTGCACGATGCCCCCGTCCATCCCCTCTCCTGTAATGCACCGTCCTCTGCACGATGCCCCCGTCCAGCCCCTCTCCTGTAATGCACCCTCCTCTGCACGATGCCCCCGTCCAGCCCCTCTCCTGTAATGCACCCTCCTCTGCACGATGCCCCCGTCCAGCCCCTCTCCTGTAATGCACCCTCCTCTGCACGATGCCCCCGTCCAGCCCCTCTCCTGTAATGAACCCTCCTCTGCACGATACCCCCGTCCAGCCCCTCTCCTGTAATGAACCCTCCTCTGCACGATGCCCCCGTCCAGCCCCTCTCCTGTAATGCACCCTCCTCTGCACGATGCCCCCGTCCATCCCCTCTCCTGTAATGCACCCTCCTCTGCACGATGCCCCCGTCCATCCCCTCTCCTGTAATGCACCGTCCTCTGCACGATGCCCCGTCCATCCCCTCTCCTGTAATGCACCGTCCTCTGCACGATGCCCCCGTCCATCCCCTCTCCTGTAATGCACCGTCCTCTGCATGATGCCCCCTTCCATCCCCTCTCCTGTAATGCACCGTCCTCTGCACGATGCCCCCTTCCATCCCCTCTCCTGTAATGCACCGTCCTCTGCACGATGCCCCCTACCATCCCCTCTCCTGTAATGCACCGTCCTCTGCACGATGCCCCCTTCCATCCCCTCTCCTGTAATGCACCTGTTTATCTGCTTTAGGTATTTCTCATAAATCTTCTCCGTCGCCCTGAACGTCGCGAGAGAATGCAGAGATCCCTGTATGAACAAGAAATATCCTGCCACGTGGTGGATGCCGTGGATGGAAGGTAATCTCATATCGGATCCAACACTGGGAATAAAACCTAAAAATAGCGGCTTCCTGTCCAAAATTAATTGATTAGTATTAAGCACCAATGTCCTTTCATAAAGACCGAAGCAGCTGAGGTGTATTATGAGGTTCTGCAGCAGCTGAGGTGTATTATGAGGTTCTGCAGCAGCTGAGGTGTATTATGAGGTTCTGCAGCAGCTGAGCTGTGTATGATAGTATTCTGCAGCAGCTGAGGTGTGTATTATGAGGTTCTGCAGCAGCTGAGGTGTGTTACAAGGCTCTGCAGTAGCTGACGGGTGTATTATGAGGTCCTGCAGCAGCTGAGGCATATTATGAGGTTCTGCAGCAGCCGAGGCGTATTATGAGGTTCTGCAGCAGCTGAGGTGTATTACGAGGCTCTGCAGTAGCTGACGTGTGTATTATGAGGTTCTGCAGCAGCCGAGGCGTATTATGAGGTTCTGCAGCAGCTGAGGTGTATTACGAGGCTCTGCAGTAGCTGATGTGTGTATTATGAGGTTCTGCAATAGCTGAGGTGTATTATGAGGTTCTGCAGTAGCTGACGTGTATATTTTGAGGTTCTGCAGTAGCTGAGGTGTGTATTACGAGGTTCTGCAGTAGCTGAGGTGTATTACGAGGCTCTGCAGTAGCTGACGTGTGTATTATGAGGTTCTGCAGTAGCTGACGTGTGTATTATGAGGTTCTGCAGCAGCCGAGGCGTATTATGAGGTTCTGCAGCAGCCGAGGCGTATTATGAGGTTCTGCAGCAGCCGAGGCGTATGGCGAGGTTCTGCAGCAGACGAGGCGTATGGCGAGGTTCTGCAGCAGACGAGGTGTGTAATCATGTCAATCAATGGTTGTAGAGCGCACTTTCCACACAAGTGAATGTATCTCAGGTGCCGCTTATCTCTGTACAATGGACAGAATGTGGTATTTGCACACAATTCTCGCATACGTCTATAGATATGCATCATATGAGTATTTGAAATCAAAACATTTCCTGAATTATATTCATGGCGTTCCCCTACGGTCCCCAAAGAGGCTCGGCAGCTGCTGCACAACCTGTCCATACTGGGAAACGCGGAACTTAACGTCAATCCATCAGGTTCTGCAGCAGCTGGGCTGTGCACTGTGCAATAGAGGAGTATCCCGGGGGGAAGCAAGTGTTGGACCTGATGGTGGGGGGGGCAGGGATGGATGCTGTGAGAGCTGTCAGCGGCACAGACTGAAACCTGCACTGCTCATCAGATCAGACAGCCGCGCTGCGAGGTCCTGTAGACCGCTGCAGTCTAACGTCACAGCGCAGCAGTCATGCTGATGCCACGTGTTTATATCTATGGCTGTAGATACATCGCCGGGTGTTTTACTCTTCCTATAGGGCCCTGAACAGCAGCGACATCAAGCGTTTGGGCGTGAACCTGCTGCCGGGATTCTATGATCCGTTCTCAGGTCGGACCCTCACGAAAGGGGAGGTGGGCTGTTTCCTCAGCCATTTTAAAATCTGGAAAGAGGTAACATCTAATGCTCTCTTCTGTCACAATGTCCATAGGGGCGGGGGGCTTATGGATTAACATTTGAAGTTATCACAGATCCACAGGACAGATGGATAGCTTGCAGATCGGTGGGGGTCTCAGCCCTGGGAACGATGCTCACAAATGCCCTCATCAGAATCAGTGGCTGTATATGCGTGACATTCATTCTCTATGGGATTGCTGAAGGGGAGAATTTGCAATTTTTCAGCAGTCCCAAAATGCAGAGAGACAAAAGAGCCCCCCACTCCTTTTTTTTTTAAATCGGTCAGGGACCCCCATTGATCTGCAAATTGTCATTTATCCCATTCGGTGCGAACGTGAAATGTTGGAAATAACCCTCTGAGTGATGGGGGTGCTGCCTGAGCAGAGACCTCTGATGTTGCACCACCTCTGATTGCATTGTAGCCCCCAACCCATTGGCTGCTTTGGGTGTATATTTAAAGGGGTTGACTCTTCTTGAATGGAAGCCGCCGTAGGGGGCAATAGTGTTAGATGGCAGCCTTGCAAATCACTGTTGGTACAGGCAAGTCCGTCAGAGTGGGGTACCACGAGTATCGGGCGGCTCTCTACTCTCCATGCAGGGGATATCCTGAACACGACCCCCTCCATGAAATCTGTATGGAAATGGGCTGTCATTTTCAAATTTACCCTTTTCAAAGGGGTTTTCTCAAGATATTAAGTTATCCTATAAGTAACTGTTTACTTGGGGTCTGACTGTTGGGACCCCCAGCGATTCCAAGAACAGGGCTTTGGCAGAGCTCAAGGATATTAGTTTCCGGTCAGTCATGGTCTATGGCGCTGTTGTAAGTAGTTGAAATCAATACACCCCCTACTACCAAATTACCCAAAGGGTAAATAAGCCCAAATAACGGGATGTATTAAAAAATTAACTTTTATTATATTCTCTTTTAACTTGGTAAAGATTTAAAATTACAGTAGTGAACCTGTATTTTCCTTTTCAAACTGGACTCATAGGTGTTTAGAGTCTTGTCCTTTCTGCTGATAATGCATTTGCACTATAAGATATATACTATCCTAACTATACACCATGACTGCAGTCCATGGAACAATACAGCATCATTTGGATAACTATCTTTTATAAAATACACAATAAAGCTGATAGGATCAAGACATATCCACCCCAACAAGTTTCGCCTATACAGGCTTCCTCAGGGGGGCTGGGGCTATAATATAGGCCTGTATAGGTGAATCTTGTTGGGGTGGATATGTGTTGATCCTATCAGCTTTATTGTGTATTTTATAAAAGATAGTTATAGCAGCAGAAGACAATGCACATTTGTTTTATCTCCTGCAGTAAAATCTAGCCTCCATGTTTCAGATCGCAGATCGGCGTCTAGAGGTGACTCTGGTGTTCGAGGACGACGTCCGCTTTGAATCCTATTTCAAGAGAAAGATGATTCGACTCCTGGGTGATGTCCGCAGTGCGGAGCTTGAATGGGACCTGATGTAAGGTGCCGTCGGCGTATTGCTGGTGGTCTGTGATGGCGTCTGTGGGTAAGAACTGACGACTCTTCCTATTACAGATATATAGGAAGGAAACAAGTGACCATAGATCCCGAGAATCCGGTGGAGAACGTGCGGAACCTAGTGGAGGCCGATTACTCCTATTGGACCCTGTGTTATATGATCTCCCTGCAGGGGGCGCAGAAGCTGCTGAATGCGGAGCCGCTCTCTAAGATGCTCCCAGTAGATGAGTTCCTGCCCATCATGTCAGACACGCATCCAAAGTAGGTGCCGCCATGTTGGGACCCTCGGTATCTTCTGTGTCCATTCCCCCTTGACGTCCTTTTTACCTTAATTTTGCAGCAAGGAATATAAAAGTAATTTTCCCATCCGAGACCTGAAGGTTTTCTCCGTGCATCCTCTTCTCGTTTACCCCACTCATTACACCGGGGATCCCAGCTGGGAAAGCGACACCGAGACATCCACACTCTGGGATGACGACAACGTGCGGACCGACTGGAGCGGATCCCAGAAGACCCTGAAGGATTCTCGGGGGAACGTGCCTCATGGACTGCGCTCTGCGTCACGGGATGAGCTGTGACCCTGAAGCTTTACTGCCACACTGGGCACAACCTATCACCCATGGAGCCTGAACATTGGAGAACGGCAGAGGCACACTTCACATTAGTGCCCACCTGCCAGCAGGGGGTCGGCACCATGCAGTCTTGCAGATAGGAATAGAATCCACATATTAACTCTCAGCTGTCAGAAGTGAATGTAGTATCCGTACAACAAACTGCTAATTAAAGTGCCAGTGTTATTAATGAGACCCATATGGGAAAATGGCGGACTACCCGCTACCCACTGTCCTGCTAAAATGGACGCCACAGTAAGGAAAGAGCTTCTCCTCCATAAAGCATCGGGGGTTGTCCAGGAATAAGATGGTGAGGACCTACCCTCAGACACCGATCAGCTGGGTGCAGGTCCTGATGTGCAGTGTACGGAGCACAGCGCTATGCACTGTGTAGTGGCCGTTCTTGGTACTTCAGCTCAGCTCCAATTGAAATTAAAGAGGTTTTTCGGTTTTGGAAACCCCCAAAATACAGCTTCTTTTGATTAAAAAAAAATCGAGGAAAAAGAGCCTAACTCACCCTCCCTGGGTCCAGTACTGAGTCTCCATTGCTGCTCCCAGTGTCTGTCATTATTCACAGCGCTGCATCCAATTAGAAAGCTCAGCGGCTCTTACCAGCAACTTGGGCAGAGCCTCAGCGCCCAGTCACTGGCTGCAGTGCTCTAGTGCTGCGGAGACTCTGCTGGACCCAGGAGGGTGAGTAAGGCAATATTTGATTTTTTATTTTTACTAAAAAGTTGCAGTCAGGGAACAGTGGGTTTGCAAAACAAGAAAACCAAGGTACCTAAGGATAGGTCATGAATATCTAAGTCCTGGACAACCCCTATTGACATCTTTAGGGTAGGTGGTCCGCACAGCAGGGAAAAGCTGCATATTTCACCTGGACATTTGTGCAGGTAAAATCCGCAGAGTATTACAGTATCGGGCATGAAGATGAGATTTTACTGATCCTCACGATGCAGAATTTTTCCACATGGAAACTGACCCGCGGAGCTGCTCTTAGCTCCTTCCCTGGGTAGGACGTACTGGTAAAAAAAGAAAAAAAAAATTGAAACACCAGAATTTCCATTTTTTGGGTTGTTGCCGCATCTCCCTCAATAAACATTGTACGTCGCCCAAAATGGTGCCAATAAAACAAGCTCCGCCGACGGAAAAGTAAAAGAAAAAAAATTATGGCACAAAACTATTTTTTTGCAAAGTTTTGTACCAGCCCCTATTCTGCTGTTGAGGGAAAAATAAAAAAAAAGAGGAAAAGGTTAAAATCCGATGCAGATTTTGTCCCCCTTTTTTCAATGTATGGGAGGTGAAACTTGCAATGGAAAAATCTGCAGCATGTGAACCTGCCCTTAAAGGGTCACGGTTACATGACAATGGTACTTTAAAGGGACTCCCATCTCGTATATTTATGTCGTATTCTTAGTATGGGATATAAATGTATAGTAGATGAGGATCCCACCAATGAGGCCTGGGAATATCCCTTTAATCCTACACTTTTTAACATTTCCCATTTTTTCTGGGTACAGGCCTCATAGGAGGAGATGGAGTCAGAACCACAGACCCAGACTGAACTGTTTACAAGACTCGCTGTGGCATTACTGTATATAGTAGACGGATTGTATGCGGGGTGCGGGCCGGGGGAGATCTTATTTTACTTACAGAACTTTCTAGCTCAGGGGGGGTCTGATGTGAACATTTTCTATAAATATATTTGGGAATTATTAAAAGAGCTGTTTTATAATTATATCTTATTTCTGGATGAGGCCTTCTGCCGTAAGGCTTCCTCTGTTATTCTTCCCTGGAAATGTATGAATAAATCGACAACTGGGTGTTACCACCTTCTTGTCGCTACACTGATTGAACAGTGTCAAAGTACATAAAAAAAAATATATTTCCAGGAGGAATAACAGAGGAATGACACAATGCTTTCTTCTAAGAGAAGATGATCCAGGATGATTGTATTATTTACAGGAGGAGAGAGGACCCGTCCACTTTAGGAAACGCTGGGTTTCCTTATCCTTATGGGGGATATGACACAAGTCACTCCCAGCTTTTCCAGAAACAGATGGAAATAGACTTGTAGTCAATGGTGTCTTTATTGGGGGTGCTCTAGAACACCCAAGATCTTCCAATAACATACATAGGATCGCTGATCTGCTGGGAGTGATTGTTCTTGATCTAGGATAACTACAGTATTGTCCACATTAATATAAAGGATCATCCAATTACTAATGTTAGTGTTCTGCAACCTGGGGCTGTCCAGCCATTGCAGAACTACAACTCCCAGCATGTCCTGAGACCGTTGGATGAACATTGACTTAAAAGGATCTTTTTTTTTTCTGTAAATCTAGAACACGACACGGTAAATGCTGGACTGTAAAGTGATTATCTTATGACTGGTGATTAGACCTTTCTGTAGGAGTTTGCTGGTTACATGTAACGTCTCAGGTCTGTGATATAAATAAAGTTTACGGTGCAGAATCCCGCTCTGTCTCAGTAGGAACATGTCGGATTATTGGGGAGCTGGGCAGCTCTGATTGGAGGGCAGTCTAAAATCAAACATTAAAGAGGTTTCTAGGATGACTGATAACCTCTCCTTAGGTAAAGTCATCAGTATCAGATCAGTGAGGGTCCGACTCCCTGCACCCCCTATAATCAGCTGATTTAAAGGGGTTTTTCCCATTGTCATAAATGTATATTTTTGGATAGTGCTTGTAAATATAAGTACATTTACAATTTACTGCTTATTTAAATTTTCAGCCGTTCTTGGGATATTAACTCACAGTGCATGTTTTGCTGTCTGGCAGCAGTGGTCGGTCTTCTAGGCAACCAACTGTAAACAAAAGAAAAGTGTTATTATCTCTGGAACGGCTTCAAATTTTATTAAGCAGTAAATTGCAAAAGTGCTTGTTTTTACAAGCATTATCCAACAATGTCCATCTATAAAGATGGGAATAGCCCTTTTAAGGGACTACAGTACAGGACTTTAGCAAGCCCAGCTGCCTTTTCAGGGTTTGCCAGGCTCAGCTCTGTACATTTGTTAGTGGTCGTGCCTGGAACTGCTCCTCAGTCCCATTCACTTGGACAGAGCTGCAGTACCAGGCACTGCCATTAGCAAATCTGCAGCGCTGTGCCCTGTAAACGATGAAGAGGCCACTGTACTTGTAAGAGCAGCACCACAACTCCTTCAATCAGCTGATGGGAGAGGGGGCCGGGTATCTAATATGGATGTCCTAGTCTAGAAAAAGGTCATCAATATTAGTCCTGGAAAAAAGCCCCTTTAACACAAAATCACACGTAGTGCAATTCCATTACTCCAGAGTCTTTTTTTTTTAGTACTCTACCAGAGGCAAAAGGCTTAGCAGTGATAAATTCCTCTAATTAAAAGGCTATTTCCAACTTAGCCAGTCATTGCTTGAGACCCAGTGATCCTGAGAACGAGGCCCCATTACAAGAAAATGTTTTTTCTTTTTCTATGGGGTATTTCACAGCCCCTTTCTCACGATCTGTAGGGATCCCCCCTGAGATACATTAATTATCTGGCAAAACCCCATTTGCAACAATATAACGTAAATATACATCATATAGGTACAGGCGGTGTATGGAGCGGGCTCAGGAACTAGGACAGCTCCATACATGGTGGGTATCAGCTGTGTTATACAGCCGGCACCTGCTTCCAACAGCAATGACCAGAGCTCTCCGATTGCTGCTGTTATTAAATACAGTGGCATTTAAACGGTGCAATGGCTTCTGCGCCCATCGCCACCACGCAACGCAGAACTGCAGTCTTTTGTTCCGTGAACCTATGCCTAAAAATGTACTAAAAAGCTATCAATCCATCGAAGGTACCAATAAAGACTATAGCTCACGTCGCAAAAAATAAACCCTTACACAGCTGTATTGATGGGAAAATAAAAAAGTTGAGTCTCAGAAAATGGCGACAACATAAACAAAAAATAATATAAATATATATATATTACTTTTGAAAAAAAAAAAAAAAAGGATAATTTTTTTTTTTTTTTTTTTTTTTACAAAAGTCTGAATTTTTTCTTAACCACTTAAATACAAAAAAAAAAAAAAAAAACAACTCAAGTTTGGTATTGCTGTAATCATACCGACCTGGAGAAATCATATTCCCAGATTTTTTTACTTTTTCATCCCACTTGGAATTTTTTCCCATTTTTCCTAACATTGTATGGTAAAATGAATGGCGTCATTCATAACTACAACTTGTCCTGCAAAAAATAAGCCCTCATACGGCGATGTCAGGGACATGTAAAAAAAAAGAAGTTATGGCTTTTGGAAGAAAAAAACAAAAACTGGTCGCATTGCCGAGGTGTTGTGGTTATAGCTGCAGTACCAGTCACAGCCTGTAAACAAGGGTGGCGCTGATTCTGGGGAAATAAAAACGTATCTGCCTCTATTTTCACTTGTTTTGTTTGTGAAAGTCAAAATGTTAAGAAGTTAAAAAAAAAAATTGCTGAAGCAGCGCGTTTCTGGCTGGGAAGCATTCTGCCTGGAAACGGAGCCGCTGTGCCGACGTTCATTACGGTTTACATTAATTATGTACTAATTAAAGCAGATGATAAATCTGGCCCGATTCCATTCCTCTAGAGCCACACTTGGCTACAGACACGCCATGTGCAGAAGGGAGAAGATTTACTAATTGGGGAAACCATGCGGGGCGGCCATGCTGTTCTGTATAACAAGAGGCCTGTCAGTCACTGAGAATCCCAGAACCCGGAGCTGGAGGCCGTTCTGCTCAATACTGCTGTAATCAGACCGTATAAAAATGCATGCATTAAAAAAATCAGGCTAATCATAACTGGTATATTCCAGAAACAACGCCACCTCTGACCACAGGTCGTGTCTGGTATTGCAGCTGGGCACCATTGAAGTAAATAGGGATCAGCTGCAATACCAGACACGACCTGTGAACAGGAGTGGCACTGTTCATTGCTGCATCATGGCCCTCCTGTGAAGCCCAGACATAGACTGAGGTATTTAAAGGGGAAAATTAAAGGGTCACAAAAGTGAATATTGGCTCCTATGGGAATTTTAGCAACACTTCATTCTTCAACAATATTTCCCTAAATTGTGCTCCTGTCAGTACAGAGGCGACCACTGACGTCACCACTGAGCAGATATAAGCGGTGACAGATGGAGCACACGTGTCTCCACTGCCAGCCTGGCGATCTGATGCCTGAAACCCCGCCCCGCTGCCTAGACACGCCCACTGACGCGGGACCATGGAGTGGGCGTGGCTTAACTGTGCTCCATCCAGTGGGCGTATCTCAGGGCGTGGCTTAGTTGCTAGGTAACAGGACGCTACACTCGGTGACATCGGGAGAAGCAAGATGCCGCCCAAGAAGAAAAAAGGAAAGGGAAGCGCGGCCGGTAAGAAGACGACTCTGCCGGAGACGAGCAAACCGGAGCCGGTGTCTGAGGGGAGCAAGGAGTACTACCAGCTGCAGATCCAGGACCTGGAGGGCCGAGTGGACCGGTAACTGTGACGTCGGCTTCCTGTAGTACTACAAGTCCCAGCAATGCTGTTAGTGCAACTAGTCAAGAGGTTCAGCATCAGCAGCGACCCGATATAGTCTGTCTGTATCTTTATAAGTAAAGTTATTGCATTCCTGCCAGCACTTCCCCTCCTTCTTCTAAATAACTTTATTTATAAAAGACAAAAAAAAAAGCATTAACCCCTTCCTTCCGCTTGTCAGAGTCCTAACTTTTCTTATTGTTCCGTCCCCGTAGCGTCCAGGACATCATTTATTTCACCATATAATGGACGGAAAAAAAAATTCCAAGTGTAGTAAAAGGGCGAAAAACCATTTGTGATTCCACCAGTGATTTTTGTAATAATGACCCGGTGACGTGACTCTCTGGGGCCGGGCGATTACACCCATACCCAACCTCTAGAGGCTTTTTTTATATATATATTTTAGCGGTTTAAAAAAAAATCTAAACTTCGTAAAAAAAAAAAAAAAAAGTTTTGTCGTTATTTTCCAAGACCCATAAAGTTTTGTTTTTCAGTCGATGGAGTTGAGCGAGGGTTTTTTTGGATGGCGAGTATTTTTTATTGATACATTTTATTGGATCATTGGGGGAGAGGAGCAGCAACCCTCAACCCCCCCCCCCCCCAAAAAAAAAAGACAAATTACTATTTTTTTTCGATTATTTATTTTGATAGATGTGACCCTTATGGACGCAGCGACACCACATTTTTTAATTTATTTTTTTATACATAAGAAAAGTGGGGTAATATGAACTTTTATATTATTTTTTATATTTTTCAATCCTTCACTATATAGCACCACAGTCAGGATTTCACAAGAGAACCAAGGTGGTGATAATGAGGGGCCATGGCACCTCGCGACTGCACAGACAGCTAAGGGGCAGATGGGGGCCCTTGTCAGCACATACCGCCAGGATTGCACCATTTAAAGTCAGAAATTAACAGTGACAATTTAGTGGTTAAAAAGCAGCATTTGGAGCGCGCTCTGGTCGCTGCTGATAGAGGCAGATGCAGGCTGTAGAAGACAGATGGTTCCCACCGTGTATGGAGCTCCTGAGCCCGCTACATACTTGTCTGGAAAGAGTTAAAAGGGGAATTCAAGCCCAAACTATTTATCACTAGATTGGTGTTGGATCGGTGGTGGACCCCCAATGATTTCTAGAATGGAGACCCCCATCCTTCTAAGCCACACGACTGTGATTGGAAACTATGGAGGTGATGGTAGCAGCCGAGGACTGAGCTCCATAGTCTGCGTGCCGCGCCCAGCGGGGGTCCCGGTGGTCAGATCCCCTCCTGTCTCTCATCACCTGCCCAGTTGCATCATTTTCTCTGTGGTTTCCCCGTTAGATATCAAAAGAAATGGGATGAAATTTGCGCCAAGGAGACCTTCTACCAGGCGCAGTTTGAGCAGCTGACGAACGATAAGAAGGAGATTGTGTCATTTCTGAAACGCATGCTGAACCAGCGCGTGGATGAAGTCGCCGACCTCAACGACCAGTTGTCCGGTCTGCAGCAGGCCAAGGAAGCCGAGAAGGCCGCCTACGAGACGCAGCTGGGGCAGATGAGGCACGAGTTCCAGGAGACGAAGGACAAGCTCATGGCGGAGAACATGCTACTAGGTGAATGCTCAGGGAATCTGTTACCAGGGTCTTACCGCCAAAACCAACATTACTACCGGACTGTTCTGCTTTGCAGTCCAAGGAGACACTTCATTGTAATAAAAAACAAACTTTATTGACCGTGCATACAGGAAGCTAATGGAGTCCAGGAGGTGGAGACGATTGTAAAGAGTCTAGGTGGTTGCACCCTGACTTCTGAATCTGGCAGAGTGACATCTAAGTAAAGGGAACATCAACATTGTGAAGCACGGTGCAGGCCGCGCGTGCACTAGAAGGCAGGTGCGCGCCGCGCATGCGCTAGAGGCTTTACTGTGTACACATGAGAAGTCGCCAGGGCTTGTGTCAATGGTTTTATTTTCAATAACATCAGTCAAGCCAAGTTGGGTAGAATTTGGATTACAATTAGTTTTTTTTTATCATATTTTTCAGTTACAAAGGATAACTTTGGAAAAAAACAGGTACAGACTAGTCAGTTAGTGCTGGCGGTTTTGGATGTCAAAAACCTGAGACAAGTTCCTATTGATAGACTGCACTCAAACTGCTCATTCATCAAAGCCAAGCTGCACAGCAAGGTTCCTGGGGGTGGGGGTGGGGGGGGGGGGGGGGGGAGTTAGGAGTCAGGATTACAGAAAGGATATTTCATGTCACTATGCTGGCTCTGATGAATTTCTTTAAGAGCAAGAACAAGGGTGTATAGGGCAAGTTATAGTGTAACCCACAGGTTGGCACAGTATGGGGAGATTTTTAGGACACAATGGCATCTCGTATTCAGCTTTGATTTTACAGGGGGTTGCCTCATGAAGACTACTACAACCCCTGGCAAAAATGATGGAATTACCGGGCTCGGAGGATGTTCATTTAGTTTGATAAATGTTGTTGAAAAAAAGCAGATCACAGACATGGCACAAAACTAAAGTCATTTCAAATGGCAACTTTAGGGCTTTAAGAAACACTAAAAGAAATCAAGATTAAAAATGTGGTACCCAGTAAGGGTAATTTTTTTCAGACCAAGCAGAGGGAAAAAATTATGAAATCACTCAATTCTGAGGGAAAAATTATGGAATCACCCTGTAAATTTTCATTTCCAAAACTGACACCTGCATCAAATTAGGTCTGCTCGTTAATCTGCATCTAAAAAGGAGTGATCACACCTTGGAGAGCTGTTGCACCAAGTGGACTGACAGGGATCATGGCTCCAACACGAGAGATGTCAATTGAAACAAAGGAGAGGATTATCAAACTCTTAAAAGAAGGTAAATCATCACGCAATGTTGCAAAATATGTTGGTTGTTCACAGTCAGCTGTGTCTAAAATCTGGACCAAATACAAACATGGGAAGGTTGTTAAAGGCAAATATACTGGTAGACCAAGGAAGACATCAAAGCGTCAAGACCGGAAACTTAAAGCAATATGTCACCAAAACAGGAAATGCACAACAAAACAAATGAGGAACGAATGGGAAGAAACTGGAGTCAATGTCTGTGACTGAACTGTAAGAAACCGCCTAAAGGAAATGGGATTTACATACAGAAAAGCTAAATATAAGCCATCATTAACACCTAAACAGAAAAAAACAAGGTTACAATGGGCTAAGGAAAAGCATTCGTGGACTGTGGATGACTGGATGAAAGTCATATTCAGTGATGAATCGCGAATCTGCATTGGGCAAGGTGATGATGCTGGAACTTTTGTTTGGTGCCGTTCCAATGAGATTTATAAAGATGACTGCATGAAGAGAACATGCAAATTTCCACAGTCATTGATGATATGGGGCTGCATGTCAGGTAAAGGCACTGGGGAGATGGCTGTCATTACATCTTCAATAAATGCCCAAGTTTACATTGATATTTTGGACAGTTTTCTTATCCCAGCAATTGAAAGGATGTTTGGGGATGATGACATCATTTTTCAAGATGATAATGCATCCTGCCATAGAGCAAAAACTGTGAAAACATTCCCTGAAAGAAGACACATAAGGTCAATGTCATGGCCTGCAAACAGTCCGGATCTCAATCCAATAGAAAATCTTTGGTGGAAGTTGAAGAAAATGGTCCATGACAAGGCTCCAACCTGCAAAGCTGATCTGGCAACAGCAATCAGAGAAAGTTGGAGCCAGATTGATGAAGAGTACTGTTTGTCACTCATTATGTCCATGCCTCAGAGACTGCAAGCTGTTATTAAAGCCAGAGGTGGTGCAACAAAATACTAGTGATGTATTGGAGTGTTCTTTTGTGTGTTTGTTTTTCATGATCCCATAATTTTTTCCCTGAGCTTGGTCTGAAGAAAAATTACCCTTACTGAGTACCACATTTTTAATCTTGATTTCTTTTAGTGTTTCTTAAAGCCATAAAGTTGCCATTTGAAATGACTTTAGTTTTGTGCCATGTCTGTGATCTGCTTTTTTTCAACAACATTAAACAACTGAATGAACATCCTCCGAGCCCGGTGATTCCATAATTTTTGCCAGGGGTTGTACTAATATGCTGAGGCGGTCCCTCTGCTGGGACTTCCCTTTAGGAGTCATGGAGGACTTAAACCGTCTTTGTATCCCACCGATGAGCGCCGAGTTGTGTGACCGCCGTGTACTACATTCTGTAGACTCCCCCAGCAAAAGCAGGACCCCAGGACAATGACCAATTCCTTTGCTTTGTTGCCAGCGGGTAAGTTAGCCTCTTTGGAAGAGTTCAGGGTGCAGAAAGAAAACCTGATGGCCAAGTTTGCTGCATTGGAGGAGAAGTTAAGAAACCAGGAAGAAGAACACAAGGAAACAATGTACAAGCTGGAGAAGAAGGCAGTGCTGGACAAGGACAGGTCAGTGCTCTGCCAAAAGTAACAGCACCGGAGTGGAGCAGAAAGATTCACAGGTCCTTGGTGCAGCGGCCACATCGGTAGGCCATGGCCACCGGACCAGAGCCCTGCTAACCTCCTCGTACCTGCAGGAATTTTCAGCTTCTCTTCTGATTAGTAGGCCCAGTGTAAGGTTCTCATTGCGGCATCATGCACGTGGAATGCAATGCCGGGTCTGATAATCAAAAAAGGTGCCAGAATGAGGAGGTTTGCAGGCTCCAGTCTAGCAGCTGTGGACTACCTGACGGCTCCACTGGAGCAGGCTCCTACAAATCATTTTGCTCAACCCTAAGGCAGCCATACATGTGAAATGAATGCTGGCCAAACCCGTCAACCTTCTAATGAGTAGCTGCCAGAATATGGGCAATCCCTTTAATACTCTGGACATTAGTCGCACTGGTTGTTAGTACTTTCACATCTCCTCTTCCTCAGGTTGAAGAAGGAAATGGTGCAGAAGGTTAACACCGTGGCAGCCGAATTCCGGCGAGTATCCAACGATCAGATGGCAGAGACCACAAAGCGCGCAATCAGAGAGAACGTGGCCGTCAGTTCCCAGCTGGCCAAAATGTCCGAAAAGAGTTTAGTGCTGATTCAAGAGAACGACCTGCTGAAAGAACACAAGGCCGAGCTGAGAAAACAGCTGGAGATGCTGGAGGAGAACGAGAAGGAGCTGGCGAAGAACAACGTCAGCAACCAAAAGGTAAAACGCCCACAAGGGAGGTAACGGGCAGTGGTCGGGTCATTGACTTTCATGGCGTAGGCGGGATTTATTGGCAGAAGCAATGGAATCTAGTAATAAGGGGAACCTGGGGCTCCTGTCCAGGCATATGCGATTACTTAATATTAAAGGGCTTTTCTAATCTTAAAGGGGTTTCCCCTTTCAGAAAATAAAGGTCATTGGCACTGTTTGTTATTTCCGTGGGTGCAGTGATGAGTCTCGGCCACGGGCAACCCCTTTAAGAGCTTTTCTGTTATTTCCATGTGGCAGGTGATCCGTATGTTGACCGAGCAATGTCAGCAGAAGCAGGAAATGCTGGACGAGGCGATGCAGAAGGAGCAGGAGCTGAACCATCTGCACATGGAGCATCAGTCTCTGCTAGAGGAGGCGCAGGCACTTAGGTGAGCACGGCGAGAATACAAAGAGGAGTGTTTTGTATTTCTTGATATAAAAATTTTTGACCATTTTGTGCATATAGTTCACGTTAACCTATGTGTCTCCATGGTTACAGACTACAAATAAACCCTATATGTAGGCTGATTGTGCAGTAAAGTGCTACTACATGTCACACACAAAGCAGAGAATGAGCGTGGAGTGATGTCATCCCCCACTTGTAGCCACACACCGTGGGCCACTAGTCACACAGAGCTCAATGAGGCATCCTAGACCATGTAGTAACTCTACATGACCGATGTAGACAGCGCTGCTTCTCCCCCATAGGCAGAGGATGACGTCCCTGGAGGAAGAGGTGCAAAGACTGATGGAGGGGATGAGCACAGCAAGCAGGCAGGCAGACGACGAGGTGAAGAAGAGGCAATCGGTGGAGAAAGTCCTAAGTCAGGCAGCGTCTTCTCTGAAGGACATGCTCGTGGTAAGACACCGCCATACATTTCATACACAGTCATCTGTTCATGTGAATAGGACCATGAAGCGCCACATCGCTCCTGTACTGGCCATCTATAGCCCATTCACGTGTCCTTACAGGAGAAGTCAGTGGACGAGGAAGGTGAAAGACGAGATAAGTCCCTAGAAAGACGGAGTAACATGCTGCACAGTCTCCTGCTGCTGCTGAACAGTGCAGCCGCCCTGGGACTGGGGCCCGGGCTACATGACTTCCAGAGAATAGACCCGGACTATGTGGACCACTATGTGGTACCCAAGGGAAACAGGTACATGAAGATCATCACCGAGTTCAGTATATACTTTATTTTATGGCTTCATGCTTCCACTAAGGTCCATGCATTACACAGACACCGTATATATATATAGTGTTAATGCTTCATTTTCCCTGCGGAGGCGCTGCAGGGAAATCAAACAATTGCTTTCTGATTACAGGTAATCACTGGTTTCCGACCAGAGAAACAACCTGTGATCAGCAAATCATTAGTGGATGATTTTAAAGGGTTATTCCCAGAATAGCAAGTTCTCTCTTTTTCGCTGATCTCTGATGTGACCACCCCCTTTGGGACCCCCAGTGACCTTAAAAAGGGGATTCAAGATCCATAAGAAGAGACCCATCCTGAATGCATGCTTTTTAAATTCATTGTCTATGGGGCTGCCAGAGAAAACAGAGTGCGGCGGCCCCCCTATTCCTGGCAGTCCTGTAGGCAATGAATGGAGTGGAGGTGGAGCATGGACACCTTGTCCTCCATTCAGTTAGGACCTCTGCAGAGCCCCATTTTCAGGATCGTTGAGGGTCTCCGCGATCAGCAAATTATTCCTATTTGGGTGGGGATAAAGAGTTTTTCCTTAAAAACAGTTAACAAAAAAAAAAAAAAAAAAAAGAGGATTGTCCAAAGCAGGCAGCCCATTTACCTTCATTGCAAGCAGAGGTTTGACCTCTGGGGCTCTAACCGATCTCTCGAAAGGAGGCAATATGGTGCTAGTTAAAGCAAAATGGTCCCTCAGGACTTTGTCCCACGTAGCACTGGTCAGAAACTGCAACAGAGCTCAATTTTCTTAAAGGGACTCTTAAAATACCAGCCACCAAGCCTGGCCCGGAGTGGCTCCTGAGGAAGGGGCCTGTGACACGCTACAAGTGCATTCACGGAACTTTTTCCCCTTCTATGTTATGGCTGCCAACAGCGAATCTCCTCACCTGAACCTACAACCTCATATCTGCCTATGAGGCTATTAGTGCAGGTCAGGAGATCCGCGGGGTGCAGGGGATTGCGGCCATGACACGGACAGTAAATATAAAGGTTGTGTGAATACGGCCCATGTTTAAGAATCCTGACATTTGGTGTGTGATTTCCCCTATAGGCAGACAGTCTCCCCCATCTTAAAGGGCCCTGGTGTAATCCCTCATTATTGCATTGGAGATCTGGGACTGGTGCCAAGACAAGACGTCTCCGATGCCATCCTCAGCAAGATCGGGATGCTGTCTAGAACAACAAAGCTTGGTCCAATTCAAGCCAACCCTGCCCTAGCTAAGGTAAACCTCCACCAGTGAGTCAAGAATAAATGCACCCCCATACTTCAAGGATTATATACATAAAGGGGTTGTCCACTTTTGGATGCATGCATTTGCGGCCAAAAATCATTTTTGCAATTGGGCTTCGTTAACACAATCACATAATTTCTCTTCTATAGCCTCTGTGCTGCACTGTATTATTGTAGAATGAGTTAACTGAGAATCTGTCAGAGAGCTCATAGTAAGTGACCGAAGAGTTTGTATCTCTTTATCGGTCTTTGTCTAAGCTCTCAGCTGATTTTCGACCACATTAAAGTTGACTGTAAAGCGAAATAAAGAGCCTGTAAAAGCCAAGCAGTGCAACGATTTTAATAAAACCCATTATTTTTGGTCTCAAATACTACAGATAAAAAAATAATAATAATTTCCCCCAAAGATGGACAACCCCTTTAATATAATCTTGTCTACTTTCAGGACCTTACAGGAAGCCCAGATGGAAAACTCCCAAAGCAGAAGCCATTACCCGGAATCTCCCCCTCCTCGGCCGGCAATGCTCTTCTAATAGCGTAGTGACAGTAAATGCTTCTAGATACATAAGATGAACCGACTATAATAAAGATGGACGGACGAGGCCGATCACGTAGTTCCATCCCCGCCCGCAGGAGCAGTCAGGGGTCGTGTGATCAACGTGCAAATGTCACCGCTCCCTTACCACCTTAGGAGGCACATGTAATATTGAGGTCTATTCTCAACGTATACGGTGTGAGAAAAGCGACTATAACACGACTATAAACTCTTCACATTTATTCAGAGAGAATTGAGATTATTCTTCACAAAACCGAGCAAATCTGTGATAGTGTTATGCCTGGTACAGGGCGGGCGAGACAATGTCCTGCTCCAGGCATAAGTGTTCCTTTAAAGGGGTTGTCCCGCTCCCACAAAAAATGATCTTTTCGTGTGTCAAAGATAGAAATATGTACAACTTATTAATATACTTCAATTAGGAAAGGTAAGTGATCTGGAGACATCAGTGCCGGTCCTGACACCTCCACTTCTGTCTGCATGGGAGCAATGCTGTGTGTGTGGGTGAAGGGGGCTGGCTGCCTGCTCATAGCAATAGGTAAGCCAGCTCCCTTCTTTCTCAGTCATGGCTGACTCAGACAAAAGGGAGCACGCTTAACTATTAAATTAGTCATCTAGCACTGATGATGAACAGATATAGGTCGTTCACTACTGGGTCGGGCACAAGTGGAGCTGCCGGGACCGGAGCTGGTATCTGGAGATTGGGACACGTTTATTAATACAAGTATATTGGTAACTTGTGTAAATTTCTAATTTATACATTTTTTTTCAAGCTGGACAACACCTTTAAGCATATGATGAATAATTCATAGTATCTGTGCACTGTATTATTAAAGGGGTTTCCCAGATCATTAAAGTCTTTAGGATAGGATATCGAATTTGGGAAAGGGGGGGTCCCTGCCAATCAGCTGTTTAACGGGCGAGGACCATGTCCCCATTCAATGCCGTAGGCATTGTTTAGGGTCTGGTTTCCTACAACTTTGATCCATTTAAGTGATTGGGCCTGGACTGCTTTTCCAATAGTAAAAGTATGAAGGAGTGTAACAGGTGACTACAACCCCTGGCAAAAATTATGGAATCACCGGGCTCGGAGGATGTTCATTCAGTTGTTTAATGTTGTTGAAAAAAAGCAGATCACAGACATGGCACAAAACTAAAGTCATTTCAAATGGCAACTTTAGGGCTTTAAGAAACACTAAAAGAAATCAAGTTTAAAAATGTTGGAAGTTGAAGAAAGTGGTCCATGACAAGGCTCCAACCTGCAAAGCTGATCTGGCAACAGCAATCGGAGAAAGTTGGAGCCAGATTGATGAAGAGTACTGTTTGTCACTCATTAAGTCAATGCCTCAGAGACTGCAAGCTGTTATTAAAGCCAGAGGAGGTGCAACAAAATACTAGTGATGTATTGGAGTGTTCTTTTGTGTGTTTGTTTTTCATTATTCCATAATTTTTTCCTCAGAATTGAGTGATTCCATAATTTTTTCCCTCCGCTTGGTCTGAAAAAAATTACCCTTACTGAGTACCACATTTTTAATTTTCATTTCTTTTAGTGTTTCTTAAAGCCCTAAAGTTGTTATTTGAAATGACTTTAGTTTTGTGCCATGTCTGTGATCTGCTTTTTTCAACAACATTAAACAACTGAATGAACATCCCCCGAGCTCAGTGATTCCATCATTTTTGCCAGGGGTTGTAGAAGAGGTGGCAGACTCTCACCATTATGATAGTGATGAATGAATAGGTCAACAATTTTTTTGGTAGAACAGGAAATCCCCTTTAATACATGAGGCTTATGAAGTTCAAGAGTTTAAAGGGTTGTCCACAATTTTGATATCAAAGACCTATCCAGATCAGTGAGGGTCCGACACCCCTTGCTGAGAACTGCATCCCGGCTCTTATTGAGCTGAATAGGAGCTGATCCACATTACCTATTATGGCCACTATACAGTGTGTGGCGCTGTGCTGATCCGGCTCCGTACACTGTGTGTATATGGCCTGAGCTGGTAACAGCTGATCGTGGGGGTCCATGTAATCCTGTGATTACACCAGATGAGAGGTGACGGCCCCCGCAGGTGGTGCTGTGTCGCGGTTTTCGTCTGTGCAGTTCAACATGTATTCTAGCTACCTTCATATTCTATTTTCCACCGGCCTAGCTATTGGCGTAGTGGTCGTGGCCGGAGTCCTTTTTTGGATATGTCCAAGTAACAAGTCCAGACCTTTCTCCAAAACTAAAGTCAGCGTCTCCTGCTCATTCTTCGTAAAGCGTCCTAGTACATAGGGAGTCACTGAAGACTTGTTAGCCGGGCGCCCGATGCCAATCAAGAGCCTGATCATCGTCTGCCAAGGAAGAAAGAGAAAAACACAAAGTCTTTATTACAGAATCCCGGTACATAAAAGGTGGGCATATGTCTGCTGTAGGACTTACGTCTGATTTCAAGTGGTCAATGCAGGAACGGACACCATTGTGGCCCCTAGAAAATACAGAGAGCAGCTGAGGTCAGAATACACAGCAGAGGATCTGTGATTAGCTTAGATGCTACCAATAATCACCAACTAAAACAGGGATCTGACACTTAAAATAATCAGTAAAGAGTTATTGTTTGCTGTTAGCAGCCATGTTTTACTAAAAGTTTGGAGATTAATAGATTTCAATGATTTGATTCAGTATTTTTATATAAAAATCTGCATAATTTATCAAAGAAGGCTGAGAGCCCTGCTCCTCCCACACCACACACTAACGAGTGAGCTGTCAATCACTGTCTGGGTGGGTGGAGCAATCAGGACTCACACGCTTTCTCTATCAATCCTAAAATGAAAAGTATTAATCAAATCACAGAAGAATATAAAACCTCAAGTTCAGCTTGTCTATCTCTATGCTATGCTGCCCTAAATAGGGAGCAGGAAGAGTCCTCTAAAGTTGGCCGAGTGATCAGCGTTTTACTCATTATCGGACTAGTTACCTTGCGCTCCCTCCGAGCTTCAGAGTCACCTTCCCCAGAGACTTGTCCAGTTCATCATGCAATAGATAGATATTCTCAGGGGTCAGGTGGAACTTTCCAGCTGGAAAACAAAAATCCATAGAAGATTATCCATCCGTAATTATTAAATTATCCCAAATAATAATAAATGTTGCAACCAAAAAATGTCAGATGCTGCAGAACATCAACACTTACACTAAGCCAGAACAGAGCTAGTCTATAACCATGCAGGCCGGCTGCAAGCAGGTCTGTGGAGTCGGTAAGCAAAACCTCCGACTCCTCAATTTCCATGACTCGGACTCCATGACTCTGACTACCTCATATATGGCTCATGATTAAGTAATAAATTTACTGTAGCGCTGATTCATCTCAGCTAAAAGTCTAGACCATTAGATCAGGAATAGGACATTTCATAACTTTCCCAAATTCTTATGAAAAAATATTCCCCACAAGCTGCATTGAACTACAGTACCCAATTTATTATATATTTTCGGAGTCAGTCCATTTTATACTGACTCCACCAAAATGGGCTCCGACTCCACAAGCCTGGCTGCAAAGCCCTCTATGAGAACCAACAGTGATGGATTTAAAAAAAAGAAACAGGATGCAGTGTTGCCCCGACAACTGGATCGGCCATGGGGGTGCCGTTGACGGCTCGATCGGTCATTGGGGCGCCGTTGTCTCTCATATAAGTGACAGGTACCCCCTCACATGAAGCCATTATTGCCCTCCTCACCGGCATTGGCCACACTAGTCCCATTAACATTCATAAACTGCCGAGGTTTTATCAGGACGAGATGGACGCCATCAAGTTGGGCGGTGACAAGATCGGCTCCTGTCCGTCTGTCTGTCTTCCACTGATCGGCGACATTGAGCCTCCGCGCCAGCTGGTTAATGGCAGTCATGCCCACACTGTGCCTTGTGCCTGACATGCCATGATTGCCCAGTCCGACCACCTACACATAGGAGACAGTATAAAACGTTACATTACAACAGAGTGTAAACTCACAGGTGATACAGAGATACTGAGGGTCCATGTGCCCCCCGGTACACATCACACTGGGAACAGCTTCCCATACTAATATGGCAGACAAGTTTGGTCACAGTATGTAAAACAAAAACATGGTGAATATTAATTAATGTAGTCACCATAAAGAGCCTCTCACTGGTGGGACCTGCACTGGCGGCCTGACTCATACACCGACCCAAGCGGAGACAGCACACGGCTCTCACCGACTGCAACATGCTCCTCTACCAACATGGTGGAAAAGAGCAGATAACTTCCGGGTCATGTGACTGTCAGTCAGTGATGAAGTTTCATCATGTGATCCCTGCATGCAGGACTATAGAGAAGAGTCTACTTTGCAGAGAGAACAGCGTAGTGTTGTGTGTCAGAAGGGAGAGCGAACCCTGCTGGTGGAAAATAGAATTACATCTAAAACGCATGATGTGACACAGATCAGAAATCGTGATAAACTGGAGACAGATTATTAGATAGACATAAGGATGGGGATCGGAAAGTGGAAGGAACCGCAGAAACTCAGCCACAAAGTGGAGACCCCCGTAATGTTACAGAGCAGGGAGGACCAAGTGCTGAGGAGCAGAGGGCAGAAAAGTCACCACCGCTCTGCTGACCCCATAACTGCAGAGTCCAGACCTCCTCTGGTATAACATCAGCACAAACACTGCGCCCCCACTGGGAGCTTCATGCATACCTCACAACTTTTGAAGAAGAGAAAGAGGGATAGATCATGTGCATAGCATGGCACTGCAAATTTTGGCCATGCCCCTGGCCACACTCCAATCCACACCCATTTACCATTTCTTTCTCCCCTGGCAGGAGGAGTTGTCAGAGGGGCGCTGGTAATGAGGGGCATTCAGCAGACAGCCCTCATCCCCAATCCTGGTATGCATGGGCCCCTCACCTCCAATCCTGGTATGCATGTTACCCCTCATCCCCAATCCTGGTATGCATGGGCCCCCTCACCCCCAATCTGGTATGCATGGGCCCCCTCATCTCCAAACCTGGTATGCATGGGCCCCCTCATCCCCAAACCTGGTATGCATGGGCCCCCTCATCCCCAAACCTGGTATGCATGGGCCCCCTCATCCCCAAACCTGGTATGCATGGGCCCCCCTCATCCCCAATCCTGGAATGCATGGGTCCCCTCATCCCCAATCCTGGTATGGATGGGCCCTCTCATCCCCAAACCTAGTATGCATTGGCCCCCTCATCCCCAAATCTGGTATGCATGGCCCCCTCATACCCAATTCTGGTATGCATGGCTCCCTCATCCCCATTCCTAGTATGCATGGCCCCCTCAGACCCAATCCTGGTATGCATGGCCCCTTCAGACCCAATCCTGGTATGCATGGCCCCCTCAGACCCAATCCTGGTATGCATGGCCCCCTCAGACCCAATCCTGGTATGCATGGCCCCCTCAGACCCAATCCTGGTATGCATGGCCCCTTCAGACCCAATCCTGGTATGCATGACCCCCTCATCCCCAATCCTGGTATGCATGGCCCCCTCAGACCCAATCCTGATATACATGGCCCCCCATCACTGCACACATGAAAAAAAATAAACAATTCTACTCACCTTCCTTCCTCCCCTCTGCTCTAGCGCTGCATCCTGTCTGCCAGCAGCTCATGTCAGCATCTGAGCAGCGCATGACATCACTGCCATGCTCCCTCAGACGCCGAGGTGAGCTGCGGGGATATTCACTCCTCTCCACGCCGGGACTATGGGTGAGGAGAGGAGTGACTAGTCATTCTCCTTAATAGCGCACACAGCAGCGGCCGCGCTCCTGCTGTGATTCCACGATCCTCTGTGCCCGCTACTAAAGAGAATGAATATTCTCTCTTCTCCACACCCATGGGAGTGGAGAACAGTGAATATTCATTCTCTCTAATAGCGGGCACACAGGATCGCGGAGCCACAGCAGGAAGCTGGCAGCTGCGATTCACAGTGTGAGCTATTAAGGCGAATGAATATTCACTTCTCTCCACTCCCATGGGCATGGAGAGGAGTGAATATTCATTATCTTTAGCAGCAGGCACACATGGTAGCTGCAGCTGCAGGCTACTGCCCGTGCCCGCTGCTCCACCACCGCAACCCGCCCCACCACTCTCCACAGAACTTCTGAGCCGTGACGGGACGCGGGACTCAGCCTTCAAATAGGGACAGTCCCACGGAAAACGGTTGGGAGCTATGCTTTATGGCCGAGCAGCTGCATGCAGCCTTACATCACCAAGCACAATTCCAAGCGTCGGATGGAGTGATGTAAAGCTGCCACCACTGGACTCTGGAGGAGATGTGTTCTGTGCAGTGACGGATCATACTTCTCTATCTCGCATCTGATGGAGGAGTCTGGTGAATACCCGGAGAACGTTACCCCCTGACTGCATTGTGCTCTCTGTACAGTTTGGTGGAGTAGGGACAGTGGCATACTGCCGATGGTGGCAGGCCATGCCAATGCTATGGGGCCTGTGAACTGGGGAGGTCCAGTGTCAGCGCCCGTACTGGGGCAGCCCATCCGCCCTGCAGCGCCCGCCCGCACAGAATGAGGGCTCCGGCTGTCAGAACGCAATGTTGATGGAGGAGGAAGTGTTAGCAGACTCTTCCAACCCCATCATTTTCCTCAGCGTCTGACGTGCCAGAGCAGCACTCTTCTGAGATGTGCGGCTCTTCACACCACATGCTCAGCAGACCGGAGCATAGGGTGGAATGAGGAGAGGTGAGTATTGGAGAGGAGGTGCATTATATTTTATGGAGGACCATGGGGAGAGCATTATATTTTATGGAGGACCATGGGGGTGCATTTTATGGTATGGAGGACCATGGGGGGTCCATTTTATTGTACGGAGGACCATGGGAGGTGCATTATATTGTATGGAGGACCATGGGGGGTGAATTATATTGTATAGAGGACTATGGGGGGTTAATTATATTGTATGGAGGACGATGGGGAGTGCATTATATTGTATGGAGGACCATGGGGGGTGCATTACATTGTATGGGAGGTGCATTACATTGTATGAAGGACCATGGGGGGTGCATTATATTGTATAGAAGACCATGGGGAGTGCATAATATTGTATAGAGGACAATGGAGGTGCATTATATTGTATAGAAAACAATGAGGCTGCATTACGTTGTATAGAGGACAATGGGGGTGAATTATATTGTATAGAGGACCATGGGGGTGCATTATATTGTATGGAGGACCATGGGGGTGCATTATATTGTATGGAGGACCATGGGGGGTGCATTATATTGTATAGAAGACCATGGGGAGTTCATAATATTGTATAGAGGACAATGGAGGTGCATTAAATTGTATAGAAAACAATGGGGCTGCATTATGTTGTATATAGAGGACAATGGGGGCTGCATTATGTTGTATAGAGGACAATGGGGGGTTAATTATATTGTATGGATGACCATGGGGGGTGCATTATATTGTATGAAGGACCATGGGGGGTGCATTATATTGTATAGAAGACCATGGGGAGTGCATAATATTGTATAGAGGACAATGGAGGTGCATTATATTGTATAGAAAACAATGGGGCTGCATTATGTTGTATAGAGGACAACGGGGGCTGCATTATCTTGTATAGAGGACCATGGGGGGTGCATTACATTGTATGGAGGACCATGGGGGGTGCATTATATTGTATTAAGGACCATGGGGGGTGCATTATATTGTATAGAAGACCATGGGGAGTGCATTATATTGTACAGAGGACAATGGAGGTGCATTATATTGTATGGAGGACCATGGCGAGTGCATTATGTTGTATAGAGGACAATGGGGGGTGCATTATATTATATGGAGGACCATGGCGAGTGCATTATATCCCATGGAGGACCATGGCGAGTGCATTATATCCCATGGAGGACCATGGCGAGTGCATTATATCCCATGGAGGACCATGGCGAGTGCATTATATCCCATAGAGGACCATGGTGAGTCCATTATATCCCATGGAAGACCATGGCGAGTGCATTACATCCCATGGAGGACCATGGCGCATGTATTATATCCCATGGAGGACCATGGCGCGTGCATTATATCCTATGGAGGACCATGGCGGGTGCATTATACTATATGGAGGACCAAGGCGAGTGCATTATATTCTATGGAGGTGGGGGGGCACATACTTTATCCTATATAGTGTATACTGGACTATAAGTAACACTTCATCTTCCTTGTGGGTGGCTCGGAAGCAGGTGACATCTCAGTTACATTATGACATCACAGCTCCATTCTATTCCGCACATTTCTGCTTCCTGCTCACAATGATAAGTTATGGAGGAGGAATGTGCCAATCCAGATAAGAATGAGATACGTCTGGGCCGAGATTGCCATCGTCCTCGTAATTTTAACAGTCTGGATACCAATAACTGCAAATAACATAACAACAGGTTAAAAAATTAACAAACACACAGGGGCATGATACATTATAAATTTGTCTCATCCATTGCTGTTCATGCCTCACAGGTTTAAATCATTTTTGACAATTTCTGAGGAACATATAGTAGTAACCTGTAACACCATGGCTGGCCATGTTCTTCCCATTTACCAAATTTTTTAAGTGGGGTAAAAAGTCAGACATTTTTGCACACAAATTGTGTGTAGTGAAAATTGCTATTTCTTGATGTTATTAAAGCATAAATGGCAATCATAGAATGCCTGGGGCGCCATAGCGAAGGTCTGATCTGGGTGCCATGACAACCACTTAGATGCCATGTTGGCTGGTAATCACGCCATCTAAGGGGTTTAAAGTTGCTATGATCAGGGCTACCGCCCTAGCAACAGTTACTGACGGGTGACTGCTGTGAAAAACAGCCGACTCCCACTATGTATGGAGTGGCCTCAGATTGTGAGCTTACTCCATAAAACCCTCCTGACTTTGTGGACCCCATAGCAGCTTAGTGTTCTGCCACCATTGGAGGTTGAGCGCCAGTGAACCAGCTATCATGTATTTTTTGGGATTGTCCAGGAATTTTGGAAACAGAGGTAATTTGCGATGTTCGGAACACAAACCTCACCCACAATTTTTTTGGGGGGTGACATTTGGACTAAAGCATACCTAAATTGCCAACGTCAATGTTGGTAACCATGTAAAAGGGGCCTAAAGCCCTTCATAAATTCCCGTTGTGACCCCATAAAACTAAAGAGGTTGGTAGTTGTAGGAGGACATAGACAATTACCAAAATTTCAGCCCCCAATCTTAAAGAGAATGGTCTCTACACATGGGGGAGATTTATAAAATTGCTTAGGAAGGTCATATTTGTTACCTATAGCAACCAATCACATCGCAGCTTTCATTTTTGAACAGTAGTATATTGCATAAAAGCGGAGCTTTCATTGGTTGCTATGGGCATCAAATACACTCTTTCCTTTAGGCAATTTTTATAACCTTCTCAGTAGGCGATCTTAACCCCTTCCTGACATCCACCGTACATGTCGTGCATGGAACAGGCTCAGGAGCTGAGGCCGCATCATAAATGATGGATGCCTGCTGCGTTATACAGCCGGCCACCTGCCTCGCTGCTGTTTTTGCCACAAGTGCCGCAGTCAATATCTGACAACGGCATTTAGTAGCGTTTACCTATTGTGGCTTTGGTTTAGGTGCCTGTCGCCCCCGATCTGGTTCCCCGATGTTATCTACTCCTATGAAGTCATGTCTGTGGCTGGACTTCATAGGAAAATCAATAATTTCACAATATTCTGGAATTTTGAAGTATTTACAGTATATAGTATAAGTGATCAAATCATCGCAGGCTCAAAAAAAATAAAATGAAAAAGATAATTAAAAAAAAGTTTAAGGCGGAGTTCACACGATGCGTTTTTCATGCGTTTCCGCGGCGTTTTTGCAGTTGCGGAAACGCTGCGGAAACGCATGAAAAACGCATGGTAGAAGGGCAGCAATGTTCCCCAATGGAAATCCGCATGTGCTGTGCCCATGATGCGGATTTTTCCGCAGCGTAAACGCTGCGGTCAAAAATCCGCAGCATGTCAATTAATTTTGCGGAAACGCTGCTCTTTTGCCGCCATTGACTTGCATTAGACCGCATAGAATCCGCATCACTGTATATGTTGATGCGCTTTTCATGCGGTCTAATGTGCGGATGGTACCCGGGTGTGGATGAGAGGACTCTCATCCAGACCCAGGTACCATTAAAAAAAAAAGAATAAAATAAAAAATATATATATACTCACCTTCTGACGGCCCGCGCAGCGCTCCTGCTGGCTTCCCGCGCACTTCGCGGTTGAATGAAGAAGGACCTTCGCTGACGTCAGAGTCATGTGACGGGTCACGTGACGCTGACGTCGGAAGGTCCTACAGTCTTCACTGCCGGCAGCCGGGACCGATGAAGCAGGACACCGGGGGCCATCAGAGGGTAAAGTATAGATTTATTTTTTATTTTTTTACATTTACACACTACATAAATCCATGCCGGTTGAATGGATTTATATAGTGTAAAGTTGACAAGCACTTTCCAAGTGATGCTAAAATCGCTTGGGAAGCGCTTGTCAACCCGCATGCGGAAATGAAAGTGAAGAACGCTTCACATCTGCATGTCCCTGGCAGGAAACCGCATGTACAATCCGCATGCGTTTTTTCCTGCCAGAGAGATGCAGAAACGCTCAGGAAAAAATCCTGAGCATTTCTGCATCGTGTGCACATACCCTTACAATAGTAAAAAAAAGATAAACAAAAAAAAACAGATGTCTGAGTCATCCTCTTTTCCCAATACAAAAATAATTTATTAAAAAAAAAAAAAGTAGTTTCGTCACGTCCGCAAAAGTCAGATCTGTTAAAATATAAAAGGTAAATGCCATAAAATACAAAAGAAAATAAATACACCACCATTTTTTTTTCTGCAAAAAAATGATCAAAACTTTCTTTGTATTCCAAAATTTTATCAATTAAAATGACAGCTCGCCACGCAAAGAACAAGTCCTCACACGGCTCTATCAATGGAAAAAAGTTACGAGCCTCAAAAAAACACAAACTATATAATTTTTAAAATTATAATTGTTCTATTTCATTTTTAACCGCTAAAATATAAAACAAAAGCACACAGACCTGTAGAATCATGTCACCAGGTCATTTTCACCCCACAATGAACACCGGAAAGACAAAATTGAAAAAAACAGAATAAGGTTTTTTTCACCATTTCACTTCGAATTGTTTTTTTCCTGTTTATCACTATATCATATAGTGAAGTGAATGGCGTCCTTCATTACTACAACTCGTCTTGCAAAAAAACAAGTCTACGTAGACGGCAAAATATGAAAAAAAAATATGGCTCTTGGCAGAAGGGAAGGAAAAAGCGAAAAAGTAAAAATGAAAATAGTCTTCTGCAGGAAGAGGTTAAAGGGGTATTCTGCTTCTACAAAGTTATCACCCAGATTGTAATTTATTTTTATATTCAGCTATAGATGGGGAAAATCAATCCACCATACAAGTAAATGGTGAGTGCATCCTGGGCTTAAAATATACCGTTCAGCAAAGTGATCGGTTCAAGTCATTTATTACTTTTGACCTTTTCTTAAAGGGATTTTCCAGGAAAAACATGGCTGCTTTCTCCCAAAACGTCGCCAAACTTATTCACGGGTTAATTATGGTATTGCACTGAAAAATTGAAGGACTGCAATACCACAAACAACCCCTGGAGAGGGATTACCATATTTTTGTAATTCTGTACAATCCCTTTAATTAACTAATATTTCTCTATTTTCAAAGGATCTACAGCAACTTCCCATTATCACAAATTGGTCAAGCGATGCTGGAATAAAGGTATATATTCTTTGTCTGCAATTTCCATCTTTTTATAGTGCCATAAACTCAATGGTTTATTACGGCGTAGCATCCAATATGGCTGACTATGGTTGACACTTCCTGCCCCAGCTTACAACAGAAAGGGAAGTTATGGACTGGGGCTGTCGCCAGCACGTGGCAAGCTTGGGGAAGTGCTGGGGCCCACTGGGCCGGGGGAGCTCTGTCTGCCAAAGTTTCGGTTTGCGGCATCCGACAAACAGGTGCTTGTCACAAAATTAGAATATCCGCAAAAATTTAATTTATTTCAGTTCTTCAATACAAAAAGTGAAACTCATATATTATATAGAGTCATTACAAACAGAGTGATCTATTTCAAGTGTTTATTTCTGTTATTGGTGATGATTATGGCTTACAGCCAATGAGAACACAAAAGTCATTATTTCAGTAAATTAGAATAATTAACAAAAAACACCTGCAAAGGCTTCCTAAGTGTTTAAAAATGACCATTAGTCTGCTTCAGTAGGCTCCACAATCATGAGGAAGACTGCTGACTTGACAGATGTCCAGAAGGCAGTCATTGACACACTCCACAAGGAGGGTAAGCCACAAAAAGTTATTGCTAAAGAAGCTGGCTGTTCACAGAGTGTATCCAAGCATATTAATGGAAAGTTGAGTGGAAGGAAAAAGTGTGGTAGAAAAAGGTGCACAAGCAACCGGGATAACCACAGCCTTGAAAGGATTGTTACGAAAAGGCCAATCAAAAATTTTGGGGAGATTCACAAGGAGAGGACTGCTGCTGGAGTCATTGCTTCAAGAGCCACCACACACAGACGTATCCAGGACATGGGCTACAAGTGTCACATTCCTTGTGTCAAGCCACTCATGACCAATAGACAACGCCAGAAGCGTCTTACCTGGGCCAAGGAGAAAAAGACCTGGACTGTTGCTCAATGGTCCAAGGTATTGTTTTCAGATTAAAGTAAATTTTGCATTTCATTTGGAAATCAAGGTCCCAGAGTCTGGAGGAAGAGTGGAGAGGCCACAATCCAAGCTGCTGGAGGTCTAGTGTGAAGTTTACACAATCAGTGATGGTTTGGGTAGCCATGTCATCTGCTGGTGGAGGTCCACTGTGTTTTATCAAGACCAAAGTCAGCGCAGCCGTCTACCAGGAGATTTTACAGCACTTCATGCTTCCCTCTGCCGACAAGCTTTTTGGAGATGGAAATGTCATTCTCCAGCAGGACTTGGCACCTGTCCACACTGCCAAAAGTACCAATACCTGGTTTACACACAACAGTATCACTGTGCTTGATTGGCAGCAAACTCGCCTGACCTTAACCCCATAGAGAATCTATTATAGAGAATCTATGGGGTATTGTCAAGAGGAAGATGAGAGACCCCAGACCCAACAATGCAGACGAGCTGAAGGCTGCTATCAAAGCCACCTGGGCTTCCATAACACCTCAGCAGTGCCACAGGCTGATCCCTCCATGCCACATTGCCGCATTGATGCAGTAATTGATGCACAAGGAGCCCGACCAAGTATTGAGGGCATTTACTGAACATACATTTCAGATTTTAAAAACATTTTTCAAGCTGTTGTAATAAAGTATTCTAATTTACTGAGATAATAACTGTTGTGTTTTCATTGTCTGTAATCCATAATCATCAACATTAACAGAAATAAACATTTGAAATAGATCACTCTGGTTGTAATGACTCTATATAATATGAGTTTCACTTTTTGTATTGAAGAACTGAATCAAATACAATTTTTGATGATATTCTATTTTTGTGAGAAGCACCTGAACATGTTTGGACGATATGTGCACTGCATGCATATCCTGATGGGTGTCGGCTGTGTTATACAGCCAACTACCTTGTCTAACTGCTGGGATTGGAGCAAGCTCTGATCACCGCAGTTTAAACTCTTAGGTCACGGTCCCACTATCAGTATTCGGTCAGTATTTTTTCTCAGGAGTGGGAGCCAAAACCAGGTGAGGAACAATCAGAGAAAAGGTATAATAGAAACAAGTCACCAATTCTGCATTTATCACCCACTCCTGGTTTTGGCTCCCACTCCTGAGAAAAAATACTGACCGAATACTGACCAAATACTGAGAGTGGGGCCATGGCCTTAGATGCTGCTGTGAATTGTGACAAATGCATTTAAGAGGTTGGTAATGGAGGAAAGGTGATAGTGGAGTGCAGATGGCACTGAAGACACCCATGTCTGCCTAGCTTGTGTCTGGGCTTCATAGTAGATTGGCGATTTTACAATACACTGCAATATTACAGTATGAAAACTACAAGTGATTACAGGTTCAATTCCCCAAGGAAGACCAATAAAAATGTAAAATAATTGTTTAAAAGCTCATATCCAGCAATTTGTTCTATAAAGCAGATAAAATCTAAAAAACATAGTTCAGTATATTCGGTATCTCTGAGTGCATAACTTTATATGGGCTTTTCGTTATTTTAACGCTTTTATAGTCTTTACAAGGGAGCCTGGTTCACAGGAAAATAATGCAGATCAGCCTAAAGACACGCCCCTGAGGAATATGTCACCCCGCCCCCCCTGTAAAGACTATAAAAAGACCCCCTTCCTGATTTCTTATTCTTTGGCATGTTTGTCACACTTAAAAGTTTCAGTTCACAAAACAAATGTAGATATTAGACAAAGTTAACACAGGTAATCACAAAATGCAGTTTTTAAATGAAGGTCTTTATTATTAAGGGAAAAAGAAATCCAAACCTACAGAGCCCTGTGTGAAAAAGTGATTGCCCCCTAAACCTAATAACTGGTTGGGCCTTTAGCAGCTAGAACTGCAATCAAGCGTTTGTGATAACTGGCAATGAGTCTTTTACAACTTTCTAGAGGAATTTTGGCCATTCATCTTTGCAAAATTGTTGTAATTCAGCCACACTTGACGGTTTCCGAGCATGAGCCGCCTTTTTAAGGTCATGCCACAGCATCTCAATCAGATTAAGGTCAGAACTTTGACTAGGCCACTTCTAAGTCTTAATTTTGTTTTTCCTAAGCCATTCAGAGGTGGACTTGATGGTGTATTTTGGATCATTGCCCTGCTGCATAACCCAAGTGAGCTTCAGCTTGAGGTCACAGACAGGTGGCAGGACATTCTCCTTCAGGATTTTTTGGTAGACAGCAGAATTCATGGTTCCATTTACCACAGCCAGTCTTCCAGGTCCTGAAGCAGTAAAACAGCCCCAAACCATCACACTACCACCACCATATTTTACTATTGGTGCGATGTTCCTTTTCTGAAATGCTGTGTTATTTCTAGTCCAGATGTAAGGAGACATACACCTTCCAAAAAGTTCAACTTTTGTCTCGTCAGTCCACAGAGTATTTTCCCAAAAGTCTTGGGGATCATCAAGATGTTTTGTAGCAAAAATGAGAAGAGCCTTTATGTTCTTTTTGCTCAGCAGTGGTTTTTGTCATGGAACTCTGCCACGCATGACATTTTTGCCCAGTCTCTTTTTTATTGTGGTGTCATGAACATTGACCTTAACTGAGGCCTGCAGTTCTTTGGATGTTGTTGTGGGGTCTTTTGTGACCTCTTGGATGAGTCGTCGCTGCAGTCGTGGGAAGGTTCACCACTGTTCTATGTTTTCACCATTTGTGGATAATGGCTTTCACTGTGGTTCGCTGGAGTCCTAAGCTTTAGAAATGGTTTTGTAACCTTTTCCAGACTGATAGATCTCAATTACTTTCTTTCTCATATGTTCCCGAATTTCTTTGGATCACAGCATGATGTCTAGCTTTTGAGGATCTTTTGATCTACTTCACTTTTTCAGGCAGGTCCTATTTAAGTGATTTATTGATTGAGAACAGATGTGGCAGTAATCAGGCCTGTGTGTGGCTAGGGAAATTGAACTCAGCTTCCCAAAGATGTGATAAACCATTTATGTCTTATGGGGGGTGTGGGGTGGGTTGGGAGGGAATCACTTTTTCACACAGGGCCCTGTAGGTTTGGAATTTTTTTTTCCCTTAATAATACAGACGTTAATTTAAAAACTGCATTTTGTGGTTACTTGTGTTATCTTTGTCTAAGATTTACATTTGTTTTGTGATCTGAAACATGCAAAAGAATAAGAAATCAGGAAGGGGGCAAACACTTTCACACCACTGTACTCAGGGGAACAGTGGGAATAAAATAAAAAGTGCCCACTTTTGACCTTGTGACAGGTCCTCTTTTAAAAAACAAAAGAAGTGGTAAGAAACTGATATACCAATTATGATACCAGTGACCAGGAGCCCAGTTTGTCCCCCCCACCCAATGCACGTTTCACCAAGCTTGGAGTTAGTCTGATTTTTGTATACACCCCTGAGGGGTCATGTAGCATTCATGAGAGATTAATACATAAGGCTTCTTTCCAGGTCATGGATTCTGCTTCTTCTCTTACCCCAACTACTCTCTTTATTTTCCTCACAGTGATCCCTGGACGTCCAACCTTGGCCAGAGTGGTTGTGGCAGGAACGATCTTCATATTAGCAGCTTTGATTGCTGGACTGTTTCTTTTCTTTTATATCTAGTAAGTTCTTCTCTGTGCAGTGTCTGATCACGTTAGCTGTCACACTTTACGAAGGGTCATCTCACCACTTTTACAATCCAGTTTCAGACACAAGAACGAATATGCAGACATCGAAGAAGGTCTGTTGTCACGAAGACGATGTTTTAAGCCACAGTTAGATGATGTGGAGACAGGTTTACCAACATACATGACAAGTCCAGGTAATATTAGGACAACAAGGTTCTCAAAAGGGTTGCGTGAAGTCAGAAAAAAAGTTCAGAATAAGACTGGGTGAATAAGCAAATTAATTTGATTCATTTCTATTTTGCGCAATTCTAATTTTGCTGGCAGCGGCAGCACTGCGTAGAAAAAGTCAGGCAGCGTAATAGAGTAGGGGATTTGTAGTGGAGGACCTGGCACGGTAAGGCTTGTGGGCTCGGCCTGGTGGTAGGTAGGATGATCCTGCTGTCCGTATAGTGAGGCGGTGACGTGCCAGGACACTGGTCACCTCCACATCAGTCCAGTGCAAGTTTCTGTTTTGTGTCTGTAGTCCTTCTGATGCAGTTTTTTATGTGATCAATCGCAGCAGCTTGATCTTTCATATAGACTGGATCAAGTTGAAGTCGATGAACTGACAGTGATGAAAGATGAAGAGCCACAGCAGAGCGACAACAGATACAACAAACAGGAGGCCATTGTCTGTGAGGATTAAGATTCCTGCCAGAAGCCAATGTCTTGCTATGTCTCATGTCTGCTGCAGGTCATAACAGCCAGAAGGGCTCTGCTATGTACTAAAAAGGTGAATAATTCTGAGACTGGAGTGGTCAGTAAAAGTGACATTTTGTGCTGAATTTTAGGGAAACCACTTGTTCTATTAATTATGTTGAGCTAATTACATTGTATTATTGGTTTATTGTTAGTTTGACAGATATCTCTCCTGATTCTCCTATACACTTGAGCACATGATCTTGTTTTTTTTTCAACGGGGAGAGAGGAGAGAGCTGTCGACAGACTCCTCTGAAAGCGGCTTATCTACGCTGAACACAAGAGAATAGGCTGTTGAAATTACAACAGCCCAATCCTTCTCTCCCCTGACATTATATTTGCAGGTTTGGCTGAATTTTATCTGTTTATGGGGGATCTTTACTGTGGCAATTGCTCAAATGTAACAGTAGGGATCTACCTAGCGTCCAAATATGTCTTACAACAGGTGGCCAAAGAAATTTTTAACCTAAGACGTGTCTCGGGCTATTGGGAGTTGGTGTTTCTCAACAGCAGGAGAGCCAAAAGTTGGAGACCACCTATGTTATTTTTATGGTTAATTTAAAGGGGTTGTCTTACAAGTGCAACTTACCACCATAAATCATGAGACTGGGGGTCCTGTATGCCTTGCTTGGGTGGAGAAGTATGGGACTGACGGAGATAGTCATGTACATCGCTCAGCTATCTTCATCCATCACAAAGGCAGTTATGGAGCAGCAACCAAATTCAAAACACACAGGACCCCCCTCTCCCATAATCAGTGGGATCCCCACTGATCAGACACCACTTATCACCTTAAGTTGTAATTATGGACCAACCCTTTAAAAGAAAGCTCTGCTTTACGTATACCTCTAAAACTAACCACTGTACTTTGTATAGCAGTTCGTTTCATGAAAAGTGCACTGCCAAGAACATTTTGGAGAACAGAAACAGAGGATGAGTATAGTGATGAAAGCGATGAGACTGAGGATGATGATAGTTATACTCAGAGTGAAAAGTCATTTCAAGGCCTGTCAAACATGTTGGGCAGGAAGACGAGAGCAAAAATGAGAGATGACGACGAAGATGACAGCCAGGTCGACGATGGAGACCTAAGAAAGCAGGGCAAAGTTCAGAATATGAGGAAGGCGAAGGAAGAACTGAAAACAAAAGAACAGGAGAGAAGTTTCGACATGTCAGATCCATTGAAAAAGAAAAAAACTTTGATAAATCTAAGTCTAAGAAAGAAAGAAAAAGGTGACCGCAAGAAGGAAGAAGATGGTGAGACATCGCAAAAAGACAAGAAATCCGCACAAAAGACCGTGAAACTTCAGAAAACAACTGAAGGGAAAACCAAAAGAGAGGATAAAAATGTGAAAAAGTCAAAAGAGAATAAGCAGGCGAAAACTGCAAAAAAAGGAGGGAAGGAGAAAATCCTACAGAAAATAAAGACGGTCAAGCCTTCCGAACTGAAGAAATTGAATAACAAAAAGCTGAAGAAAATGAAAATTCCAAAACTTCGCAAGAAGAAAAGATGAGGCTTCCTCTGCTTTTATTCATTCCTGAAATCTTTGGTAACAATTTCAATAAAAGTGGCTCCGGTCCGGTCCTTGCAGCCACATTATAACGGTTACATAATTTTTGCTCGTGCATGTTTACGGAGAGGTCATAGTTATTTTCGTGGGGCAGCTATAATATCCAATCACTTGCAGATGGTGGTAGCAGCGCTCGGCTCCTTCACAAACGTTGCTTCCACAAAGACAATCCTAGCCAAGTACTGTGCAGGGGAGCTACAACATAGCGGGTAGCCAGCCGCAGCAAAAGCCACATGCTGAACGGAACAGAGCCTCTACGTTTTTGTAATTGTTGGAATCCCAATGGTCAGATGACCTATTAACACCCTCTTCTTAATTGAATGGAGTCCAACCAGGAGAACTTTGCTGTACTGTTGTAGTCCCACAGTGGTTTACTAAATATATATCAAATAAACCTAAGCGGTCATATATTAGCTGGAAGCGCAAAACACAGCAAACCTACAAAGAATACTTCCATACAAAAACGCATTAAAATAGTTAATCTTTATTTGTATACAAAGAAATTCTAAAAACAGGTAAAAAAGATATACTGCAGAATGAAAACAGCTGGTATACAAAACCTGTGTGTGTCACATGCATCGAATAAATTCAGATTAAATACCATATAAATATGTTCACTTATATGCAGAGAGACATATATGTACACACATGCCCCCTTAATATATACAGGTAAATATAAATAAAGCAATATAAATACGACATCAGTAGAGAAAAAGCATGTCTATTAATGGAGATTGTAACTCCGCTATGCAGAAGAAGATCACATAAACATTTTGCCTAGGTATTTTAATTTGGTAAACAAAAATGCAAGAGCAAGTGCAAATAAATTCTAAGGCAACCACAAGTGCTTCTTGGTAAAGCAGATAAATATATATGCACACGTGAGAAGGTCCACACTACAGTTACCAGACACAGCCCTCTAACGTACGTTTCGCGTGTCTTGCTTCTTCAGAAAGGGCGTATAGATATAGCACTTGTGGTTGCCTTAGAATTTATTTGCACTTGCTCTTGCATTTTTGTTTACCAAATTAAAATACCTAGGCAAAATGTTTATGTGATCTTCTTCTGCATAGCGGAGTTACAATCTCCATTAATAGACATGCTTTTTCTCTACTGATGTCGTATTTATATTGCTTTATTTATATTTACCTGTATATATTAAGGGGGCATGTGTGTACATATATGTCTCTCTGCATATAAGTGAACATATTTATATGGTATTTAATCTGAATTTATTCGATGCATGTGACACACACAGGTTTTGTATACCAGCTGTTTTCATTCTGCAGTATATCTTTACCTGTTTTTAGAATTTCTTTGTATACAAATAAAGATTAACTATTTAAATGAGTTTTTGTATGGAAGTATTCTTTGTAGGTTTGCTAAATATATATCAAGGTTGAGATGGTCAGATACATAATAACAGTGACATGGAGCCCAACCAGGCTCATATTACAGAAACACAGATATCTGGTACCGTCCAGGAGGTACGGGTTTCTCCTCATGAAGCAATGCTTTTGTAGGCGAACGTTTCTAGATTACGGTGTGCGATGGAAGGAGCAGAACATACAGCCCAATGAAAAAAAAAAAAAAAGAGAAAAGACAATTCGCTCCATTCTAGAATGGAATTGCTGTATGGAGGCTCATGATTTCTGTGCACACAGTGGTGTCTATAGGACGCCCTCCATACAGCAACTCCAATCTAGCCGTCTCATTACAGTACTGAGTACAATGGACATGATGTATGAAAGCTTATGATTTCTGTGTTCACAATAGTATCTAAGTTGTGGATGCAAGAAAGTGCCAATGATTCCGCGCTCCTCCGGGTCAAAAGAAGGGATGTAATACCCAGTGCTTGGTTAAGAGTCCATTTATTTATAAGCTAAAATCAGACGCGTTTTGTGGACGTCCTGTCCACTTCATCAGTGCATAGCTTGTGTCAGGTATAGCAAGGAGTGGACATATACACACAAAAAAATGTGAAAAAAACTGGCGCCAAAACAAGATGGCTGTTCAGGCAGAAAAGTACAATCAATAAAAAGGCATACATTTAAGTATCCATCAATGTATATATGCGTCGGGAATAAAATATTGTTAGCATGATTAAAAAATAATTAAGAACAGATAGTTCAATGCAAAAAAAAAAAAAAAAATGTAAAAAATATATATGTATAATTTCTTAAGTGGGAATTGAACCTGTTGTATTGCGATCAACTGGATTGTGTTTAGATCCTAATCATGGTACAACCCTCTAAGCCACAGGTGCTCATGTATATTGAGACTGATCTTGTTCTGATAAGAAGTAATAAACGAATAGTAAAAGATATATCTAACTTATATGTACATCCTAAACAAAATAAAAATGTATGTCAAGATCCAAAAGACAGTGCCTAAGAAGAGAATATGTCTTATGGACGATTCGTATTAAGAAATGTACCAGTTACCCTTGTCTGTATTATACAGCCCAAATGTATGAAATGTGTACTCACATACAATCAATTGTTCCCAAAAAAATGTTTTTAATTTTTAAAAAATTCTTCTTATAATAGAATATGTGAACGTATCTGAAACCAGAATTATTTGCAGAGCATGAATGATTTCTTTAGGAGTGTGTCCGTATTATCGGTGTAGTACTAGAGAATAGTCGTGCTCATTAATGTCCTTAACCAAGCACTGGGTATTGCATCCCTTCTTTTGACCCGGAGGAGCGTGGAATCATTGGCACTTTCTCGCATCCACATCTTATGGTACTCAGACCCTTGAGGTTTGGTGTCTCCTGCAGCAGTCCACTATACCATCATATGAGTTGTGCATTTCACAACTCACCAAGGTGAGCATCCTTTTTCCTTTATACCACTACTTGTCTGGGTAACTGCACTATTGGCGCCCCCTCTCCATCTTATTGCACAATAGTATCTAAACAGACGTCATCCATACAGCAACTCCAATCTAGCCATCTCATTACAGTAATGAGTACAGTGGAGAGGAGGTATGAAGGCTCATGATTTATGTGCACACAGTGGTGTCTATAAGCCGCCCTCCATATAGCAACTCCAATCTAGCCGTCTCATTACAGTAATGAGTACAGTGGAGAGGAGGTATGAAGGCTCATGATTTATGTGCACACAGTGGTGTCTATAAGCCGCCCTCCATATAGCAACTCCAATCTAGCTGTCTCATTACAGTGATGAGTACAATGGAGATGCTGTATGGAAGCTCATGATTTCTGTTTTCACTACAGTATCTATACAGATGTCTTCCATACAGCAACTCTATTTTGACTGGCTTACTACAGGAATAACTAGAAGAGAGTTGCTTTGCTATGTTGAAGTTCATGATTTTCGTGCACAGAGTAGTGTTTGATAAAGCCACGCCCCGTTAAAAGTCCACGGAGGAGAAAAAAAAAAAAAGGAAAACATAAAAATTCTAAATCACTCCCATAAGAAAAAAAAAATAGATAAATAAGTGAAGAGATTTAAAATCGCTAAGTCTGGAAAAAGTCCAGTCTATCAAGATATAAGATTAATTAACCCATACAGAAGATTCTGTAAAGAAAAAAAAAAGTGTTTTTTTTCGGTCACACCTACTACAAAAATGCAATAAAGAAAAACGATTAAAAAAAACATTGTATGTAACCCAAATGTGCCGTCATTTTCGGAGACCCATAGCTTTTATGTTTTGTCACCAATGGAGTTGTGGCTTTCTATTGCATGGCAACTAATGTTTTGTTGATACAGTAAAGTCCCTGACACACAGTTTGAAGCACCCTAAGCCCCTAGCACAGAAACACAGTATGATGCCCCAACACAAACATTATACTTGCCTATCACAACCGATCAATCCAAAGCTGTAATCTTCAGAAAGGCAGTATGTACTTTTGTAGCAGAAATCACTGCAAAAGTCCATCATCCTCCCTAACATCATCACTGCAGTAATATAGTAGTCACCGGTTATTTCTGTAATTAAAATGGGGACTGGTATGGTGCTCGCTACTGTGACTCCCAGCAATCACCTGTGATAATCAATGAAATCTGCAGCACTCCCACAGGGTAAAGGAGGAATTACACAGTTCCTATAGAAATCAATGGGCAGTCCATGTAATGTATAAACCTGATGAGTCCTCCAGAGTAAGGGACACTCTTTGTAATGACAGATAAGTATCCTAATCTAAACGTAGGAAAGCGAATACCTACAAATGAAATTACAGCCAACTGAAATAAGAAAAACTAGAATAAATGGATTTAAAAAAAAAATTAAAATAAAAAAATATTTAATTTACTTTAGTAGGAATTTAGATTTTTAATACAAAAGATGTCAACAAATCACTTGATTGGTAACCCTGTTTAGTACTTAAACACCGTCCCTGTCTTAAAAAAAACAACAAAAACCTAAATCATTTACTAAACTTCTATATAGGAAACAAATTTACCCATTAGAGACAAGGTTGTCTGCAGCCATACAAAAATATTTAAAAACTATTGCATTTTTAAGAACGTGTATATATATATATATATATTCTCATGTATTTCATTAACTACTACAGGCAGTAGTAGTAGTTAATGAAAAATACGAGAGAAAATAAAACCCATAAAGTCCCCAAAACAAGTTCATCCTGCAGAAAAAGTGCCATATCCTACAAACATTCTCTTGCTTTTGAGCGGAAATGTGCAGCGTCCAATAATCCGTAAAAATCTGCTATTACACACATTAAAATTTCATATACATTTTCAAGTTTTGGTAACACATGATCGAAATGTAGTTACACCAAAAGTCATGCGATAATCGCACCTACCTATAGAAATATAATGATCTGCACAGGGCAGCATTTGGCCATGCCACTAGGAGTGCAACTTAAAAGGGTTGTCCTCTGGGTCCTACTGGGAAATATGGAGTTATTAAAAGATGGAGGGACGCTCCATTATACAGCTTTAATAGACCTGGCCTGTTCAGGAGTTGATTTTAGGGGGTCTCTTGAAATGCTTTTATATTGATATCCTCTCCATACTCATTACTGGAGGGGGAGAGACCTGTAAGACAAAAAGCGCAGCAAACCAATGAATAAAAATCAAGCCGCACTACCCGCTAGAACCCGGCATCGCAAGGCTGGATGGCACAGGTCAAGGATAAGAAGATCATGTTGGGTACAAATCAAATTATCCATTAAATTGTAGTGGTGTACATAAGTGGTTATTGATGCCAACCCAGATCACTGTCCAATGGTGCCGGTTCTAGCTGAAGTGCTGCAGAGGGGTCCAGGACGAGAGTCCAGGTAATGCCAATCATGCCCATCCACTGTGGATCTGAAGTAATTTAAACATCAAAAGCCATAGAGATGTTAAATCACTGTGGATCCGACCCATGTTCAGAACGGAGAGGGGGGGGGGGGGGGGAGTGAGTCTTGACCCCTTCATTCTGACTGGCTCTGGAGCTGATGTGGATAGAGAGGTGCCTGCACAGAAATGCTCTCTCTCTCTCTGTTCACTTCTATGAGAGTCACAAAAAAAATTCAAGCTCTATTTTTGCAGCTCTGAGATGATTGAATAGTGAGAGCCTCATATGTACGACCACCTCTCCATTCACAGCCGCCCTGAGGTGAACCCATCTATCCAATGGGCATGTCATAAATATCTGATGGGAACATCCCTTGAAGCACTGGTAGGATGGTCCTTGCATGTCCTGTACATGATCTGGGCAAGGAGAGGGAAAGCCGTCCAGTGATCACTCCTCTGCTCCTTCTGCGCTGTAGCTAAAGTGCATTCACCAGGGTACCAGAATCCTTCTGCTGCCAGTCCAAAGGGGCAACAAAGTAAAAGACAAGCAAACGGTAACTAATGATACCCGCAACAAGTGTAGTGTTTCCTGAGATTTGTAGGTATAAAATGCCATTCAATGTGAACAGAATCCTTCTCAGTTCCTGCCATTCATAAATGGAACGGAGGGAGAAGTGTTGGGCTGCAGTAAAGTTCTGCAAAGTTTGTGGCACCAAAGATGGCATCATGTCGGTGCAGCTAGATAATGAAGTCCAGCTTGGTCGACACGGTTTTACAGCCTTTGTCAGAAAACAGCTTTGTTTCTTTGGGTAAATACGTCATTTCTTTAGCGACCTGAGATGCCAACGTTTCATCCTCGTGAAAGCCCCTCAGTCTGAGCTCTGCCAAGACACATTGCTTCACATGACGGAACTCCAGTGGCAAAAATGGGACAAAGTAATCTATCAGGTTCTTCTCAATGAGGCCACTATGCCAGAAGCCACCTGGGTAAAAAAGAAGAAAAACACATAATTAGTCCTGCTGATGGCATTACTGATGTCCCCCATTATGTCAGTGCTCTGCACACCATGGCACACAGGTGGTCAGGTTTCATACACAGAGTTAACGTCAGGCACCTCTGTTGAGTTGTAGACAGGTCAACTATAGCGTTATGGTGCACCAGAAGGTTGATGGAGTTTTCTTCTTTCAGCTTTTTATTGCACAGACATGCTCTGTTAAAAAAATACGAAAATACGTTTGACTCTGCCCCAGACCGCTCCATTGCTGCCCACAATCTACGCTGACAAGGCCGCAGTGACCTCAGTCAATGGGACCAGCGGTGGATATCAAGGTAGACGTCTCATGCTGTCTGCCTCCGATTAACAGCAGCGGTCACCTGCTACAGTCATGAAGTCACCACTGCAGCAGTATCTGATTTTTTTTTTTTAATAGCGCATGCCTGTGTAATAAAAAAATAAATAAAGAATGAAGTTTAGATTTTTTGGCGTCATTTAAATAGTTTGTGTTTCTGTTTATTTTAAACATTAAGATCTCGGCTTGCTGTCAGCAAAGAGGCTGGTATCCTGTCCTGATCACATCCAAACAAACAGCTCTCAATATGCGTATTAAGGCCGTCAGCGGGGCGTGATCAGGAAAGGTTCCCATTCACGGAAAGTAACCGGAGATCTTGTAAACAATTAGAAACTCAAATGCAAAGCAGATCAGAAGGTTACACAAGTTTTTTTTTTTTCTTTTTTGAGGGAAGGGCATTGTGTTTAATACTGAAAACTTACCTGTAATTTCAGATGACTTTCCAAAATCAGTAGTCCTGTGTGGGTGCGCATGTGAAATAACACAATTTCTGGCCATTATAGGACTTGTATCCTGCATTTTTCACCAGTTTTCCCCCTGCAGACTATCTCTGATTATCAGTTGTCTCTGAGCTAGTGGGTAGAGATTAGCTGCTATGATGTCTCCCATACACGGCGCACACACACACACACACACACACAGGACTCCTCTCTTCTCTATGTAGTTGTCACGGGTGTGTCAGAAGTGACAGACAGTCGCTCTGCAGTTGGTTGCAGAAAATCTTTGTTTGGCATTACAGACACCTTCTTGGAGGCTGTCTCTCTAGGACCCAGCGGCTTCCTTCCTCTTGCTAATTAACACCCTGGCCTGGGTGTATAAATACCTGTTGTCTGCTAGATGAAGGTGCCGGTGATACTCACATTACCCCTTATGAAAGCTTGGAGCAAGTGCATTACTTCTTCCTCTTTGGATCTATGAGGACGGGTGTTCATCTCTCTGAAGTCGACTTAAAGCTAAGCTATCTTCCCTTGTTTGTGCCCCCTTGTTGTCTTTAGTTGTCAGTGGGGATCGACTAGTGCTCATCTCCTCCCATCCCTAGCCTTAACCATACGCCAGGGAAAGACAGGACAAGGTATATTGGTGAAGAATAGTGATGAGCGAGTATGTTTTGTTAACCCTTTCGCCGAGTATACTCGGGCGAGCACAGAGTATTTACAGCGTGCTCGGTGATATGTTTGAATCACTCCCGTGTGCATGATTTGCGATAGTTTGACAGTTTTAATAAATGTGAGGAATGTGTAAGGAGCAGACATTCCTCACATGTATTAAAGCTGTCAAACAGTCGCAAATCATGCACATGGGAGTGATTCAAACATATCACCGAGCAGCTGTAAATACTCGGTGCTCACCCGAGTATACTCGGCGAAAGGGTTAACAAAACATACTCGCTCATCACTAGTGAAGAACCAATATAGGGACGTTAGTGGAGACAGGGTGATATTAGATCAGCCTAGGAGGTCTCCACTTCCCGCTTTCCATAGTGTCTGGGCTCCCTTTCCCTCTTCCCTTTGTTTTGCACCAAGTCTTTCCCACACCTTGTGTGACAGTAGTACATGTTCAGAAGCAGCATGGGGGACATTATACAGAAGTAGTGAGTAGTGTAACTGTGAATCCATCTCTGTGGTGAGATAAAACATTTACTAGAAGGTAAGTTTGATCTCTCTCTCTCTGCCTGTTGACTCACTATTCTCGTCCTCACTGTAATTTGGACCTTCAGTGAGTTGCACATAGGGAGTGCAAAATTAACTTCAGCACCAAGCACTTTTATGAAACTATAGGTCTAATATATATTCTTCATGATAATGTGGACTATATGAAAACGTGAGAAATTTATATAGTACTTTGTACCTGCAAAACCTGTTTGCTACAAATAGAGATGCCCATTGGCTTGCTTTTTAAATTTATTTTATATGGCGAAGACTAATAAAACGTATATTTTAATTATTTCAGTGGTAGTGCCTCTTTGTACAGGGACCCATTGTCTTTGGACGTATTACTAAGATTTGTTCATAGGTGTACTTAGTATACATATCCATGACATAGTGAATTAATGAATCCATTTAAAGAAACTCTCCCATCAAAATGTTTATCCTCTTAATATATCATCATCATATTACACAGCACTGTGTTCTTACAATTGCTCATTTTTCCTTTCTACACAGTCAGACCGAATGGAAAAAGAGAGGAATTATGACATCACGTAATTAGAAAACTGACTAGCTGAATCCTTCTAATCTCTATATAGAGACAGGAAGTAAATTTTCCCTGTATGAGTCATCAGTCACTGCAAATATCCCAGGCAGGGGGAAGGAGCGGAGCAGCTCGGTCAGGAGGTGAAGTGGGAAATTATAAATGCAGGGACAAGAGACTTCCTGTTTCTACGCAGAGGAGAGAAAAGAGAAGAATTAGTTGGGTAGAAAGGCAAAATAAAAAATTGGTAGTACACAGTGCTATATAATATGGTGACTGCAATATATTAAGAGGACAGACACTTTGATGGGAGGAGGAGAATCTTTAAGATCTTGCCTGGACGCAGTCACTCACTGTTTTTATTATTGAACAGCTCGACTGACAGCACATTCTCCACATCCTTCAGCTCCAGATCTTCTCTCTTTTTTCCAGAACCCCAAAATTGCAGCATCAGTCTATTAATGAGATCACCACCAGCATTGCTGAGGGAAAAAGACACAGAAAATACCCCGATGAGGGTTATATTCCAATCTGATTTATACATTACATTTTTATATACTCGAAGAGGCTTTTGACAATGCAGTGAATACAATTCCCTGACTCTTCCCCTTTTGTCAGGTTCAGTGGCGTGCAACCTGCGGCCCTATAACTCGTGTGACACTACAACTCCCAGCATGTCCTGTCAGTCTACAGCTCCCAGGACTTGCCATTTCACAACAACTGGTGGGCTGCTCGTGACTGGTCAATATTTTAATATACTACTCAGCAATTATATCCCTTTCTGGGAAGACGGCCAGTCCACAGGGCTTGTCACCTAGTTTTATTACAGCCAAATAGCAAGTACCATGGTACAGACAAGCACAGGACCTTAGTTACAAATGACCGCCATGCCCATTATCATCCACAAATTACGAAGAAACAGCTAAACAGAAGTCATTACAATTGGCCTTTTCACCACAATCAGTGGGTCTCAAATGTCAAAAATGAAGACTAGGCCTTGTTGTCCATAGCAACCAATTACAGCGCAGCTTTCATTTTTTCAAAGCAGTCTAAGAAATGAAAGCGGTATTCTGATTGGTTGCCATGAGCAACAGAGCCTGCTTTACTGCTCTTTGGGAGGGAAAGTTTTAGTTGCTTCTATGGTAACTTGTGACACGAGGGGGGGATAAGTGGGGTACCTGAGAAAAATAAAGATGGCTTTGCGGTAGGAGACTCCGTCAATATGCTCATAGTAGTCCAGGAAGGGCTTGATGGAGTCTATGAGACCAGGGTGGAGCTTGTCCATTTCATCAAATATAAATATGGAGCGAGCACATTTACTGGTGTTTCCCCGAATCCATGACTGCAGCTGGTCCTGGGGGAGGAAGACATATTCTGCTGTATCACATCTGATTTAGCGCTGCATCCCCTCCGCTAAGAACTACAGCAGGCTTCCAGACAGGTGTTAGGCCCCAAAGAGTTGGCATGCCAACGAGGGGTCTAACATCAGTCTTTACACCTGCCATGTAGGGCACCCACCTACGGCTCTTATATAAGGCTATAACCTCTTGGACATGGACATTTTTCCTTTTTACCCTTTAGAGCCATGACTTTTTTTCCCCTATCAATACTATCGTACAAGGGCTTGTTTTTTTGTGGGACCAGTTGTACTTTTAAATGACACCATTAATTTTAACATATAATGTTTTGAATAATGGGAGGAAAAAAATCCAGGTGGGGAAAATTTAAGAGAAAAATAGTTTTTTTTTTTTTTACGTTTTGTTATTGCATCATTCATTTTGCAGTGAAAATGACCTAACCATGGTTATGGTGACAATTAAAAAAAAAAAAAAAAAAAAAAAAAAAAACGTTTTCGCCCGCCATATTCTCAGAGCCAATTTTTTTCAGTACAGTTGTATCAGAGCTAATTTTTTGCTTTCCAGGCTGTATCATCATCATTTTGGGGTCCATATATTTTTCTGATGTCTTTTACATGTTTTTTGGAAGGTGACATTTTCATTTTTTCCCCTTTTTAGTGTTCGCTGTCAAAAGATACATATTTTTATATTTTATATTTTTTTTTCAGCCAATCATGCATGCATTGATACCACTTTTTTTTTTTTTTTTTTTTTTTTTTAAATTTCACTAATTGTCTTTGGGGAAAAGGGAGGTTATTTAAGCTGCTATTTTTTATTTTATTAATCCACTTTACTTGACAGCTCATGCAATATACTGCAATACTGCAGTATTGCACAATTACCAGAAGCCGGGCTTCATAGGTGTGTTAACATGGTAGCCTCCAATATCAGAGTGTGCCCCTACTTAAAATCAAAAACACACTCTTCAGAATTGCTCTCGCATTTTCATAGTGACCTGGACAATAAAATGTTCACATTATTTGCTATGCATATTAAACATCGTATAAAAAAATAAAATAAACATTATTTTGTGGTTTTGTTTACTTTATTCTGCACCCCCACAATCCTTCTAAAAAAAAAAAATAAAAAAAAAAATAACAACAAACTATAATTTTTCCTTAAAAAAAAAAAAGCTTTTAAACTCGTAAAACTAGCACCCAAAAAAAAAAATCGCCCCCATATGAATAGAGGGTCGGTGTGCATACCTTGTACCGGGGGATCTGGCTGTTGTGTGGGAAGTGCAGGGTGGACAGAAAGAGATGGACGAAATTGCTTTTCATTCCCAAATCATAAATAGTCTCTGCGATAAGTTTGCTCATAAAGTTCTTGCCGGTGCCGCTCCAGCCGTGCAGGGATAATGCCAGGGGCTTCTTGGGGTTCTCATTATTCATAAATCCATTCAGTGCCTTGTAGATGATCTCATGTGCCAGGTGCTGCCCAAAAAGTTTCTCCTTTAAGCTGAGCTCTAGGGCTGAAACAAAGAAAAAAAAAAAGATCCTGAACCCTTTCTGCTTGTGAGATAGTCTAGGGCAGCATTCACAATTCTGACAATTCTGCAGGCTGCAGAGCTGAAATCTCTCAGCACTGCTTGCTATTAGAGTTGGGAGAATTCATCTGAGTGGGAACTAGGCAGGATTTGTAGCCGCGACTAGGCCTAAGACATCCTGGGTCTAGTCGCAACTGGAACTCCCGGCTTAGCGTGAAGATTCCCGGGGTTTCATCATGCAGTGGCAGTAGGACGAGGTCCAGAGTCCTATACAGGGCACAGAGAGCAGTGGAGGTGAGCAGGGAGGTATTTTTCTATTTCTACACATTATATTTATTATACCCTGAAGTCTCTCCACACCACAATAAAGAACATTCACTTCACGGGAGGAAAATAAAATTAACTGAACCTAATGTCCAGCAAAATCCAAACGATTTGGATAGATAGATATATAGATATATAGATATATATATATATATATATATATATATATATATATATATAACCCCCCGCCCCCCACAAAGAAAAAAAAATAAAAGTACAGGAATAGGTGTTGTTTTTTTTTCATCATTCTACCCATTTGGAATTATTTTTCCTGTACATTATATGGTGTCATTTAAAACTACAAAAAAAAAAAAAAAAAACCACAAGCCCTCGTGCAGCTACTGAACAATGAGAAAGTTATGGCTCTTCGAAGAAAGAAAGAAAGAAATAAAAGAAAGAGCAAAAATGAAAATTCACCTGGTTAGAAAAGTAAAGTGTTATCAAGACCTCCGCTTCCTGTCAGTGAACAGCAATAGACTTGGGTTACGTTCCCACGATGAGCTTTTGATTTTGCAGAATTTCTGCACAGATTATTTAAATTAGATTACTTGCGTTTCTTGTGCGTTTTTTTTAACATGCATTTCTATGGCGTTTTTTAAACTGATATTTGGCTTTGACAAAACTGACACAGTTAGGCTGTGTGCGCACAATGCGTTTTTTAAGCGTTTCCGCAGCGGCAAAAAAGCTGCAGAAACGCTTAAAAAACGCATGGTAGAAGGTCTGCCATGTTCTCCAATGATAATCCGCATGTGCTGTGCACATGCTGCCGAAATTTCCGCTGCGGATTATCATTGAGGAAAAAAATGCAGCACTACTTTGCGGAAGTGCTGCGTTTTCGCCACCATTGACTTGCATTAGACCACATGGATTACGCATCACTGTATATGTAGATGCGCATTCCATGCATTCCAATGTGCGGATGGTACCCAGGTCTAGAGGAGAGGAGACTCTCCTCCGGACGCGGGTACCATAGAAACTGTAAAAAAAAGAATAAAATAAATGCTATATTTACCGTCTGGCGGCCCCCGATGTCCTTGTCTCTGCTTGCCGGCAGATCGCGATGGACTGAAGGACCTGTGCTGACGTCATAGTCATGTGACGGGTCACGCAACGCTGACGTCAGCAGGCCCTTCAGTGTACCGTGATCTGCGGGCAGCCAGGACGGAGGGAAACAAGACACCGGGGGCCATCGGAAGGTAAGTATAGATTTATTTTTTAACATTCTTTCGGTCACACTATAGAAATCCATGCCTTTTGCATGGATTTATATAGTGTGACCAAGTTGTCAAGCACTTTCCAAAGTGATGCTAAAATCGTTTGGAAAGCGCTTGTCGACCCGCATGCGGAAATGCATGTGAAGAACGCTTCACTGCCGCATGTCCCTGGCAGGAAAAACGAATGTACAATCCGCACGTACAATCCGCATGCGTTTTTTCTGACAGGGGAGATGCAGAAAAGCTCAGGAAAAATCCGGAGCATTTCTGCATCGTGGGCACATAGCCTTAGTTGTGGATTACATGTGCCTTTGATCCTTTTTTGCCGCTGAAACACACTTTAATCCGCATGTACATTTTTTACCTGCGGACTTTCCACACCTAATGTAAGTCTATGGGGAAAATCTGCACATAAAACTCATTGTACCTGCAAGAGAGATTGACATGCTGCAAATTCAAAACACGCACTGCAGGTCAGTTTACGCTGTGTAAAAAAAGAAGCACAGTGGGCGGGAGATTTCAGTAAATCCCATCCACTTTGCTGGAACTGTAAGACGCTGTGTTTTTGATGAAGCAAAAATATGCACCAAAAGCTCATGGGAACGTAGCCTAAGATTCTGTGCACACATCAGCCTTTTCTCCAAAGTCATTAGCTGATCCATTGTAACAAACGATCAGCATAATACAGATTTGTGCTGCACCAGTAGGTAGGTGACAGGAAACGTCAGGAGACAATATTAGTAATACCTGAGCTCAGGGCCCCATTTCCAAATATGAGGGTCAGACGTGATCCCCCCCATAGTGTCAGGCTGCAGAAATGCCAGGATCACAACACTGACATGGTGCCCTGGTCTTTTGGGGGTGTAGTTACCCCATAACTCAGCAGATCCTTGCACTGCAGCATGCCATGTACTGCAGGACTACGATTCCCAGCAGAGATGTAACCCATCACTACTGCCATCTAACCTGTGCTATTAAAGGGCTTGTCCACCTGGCAGCACTCCACCAGCCGTCCGCAGTAGAACTTTGGGGAGGACAGGTAGCCTGTAAGAGCGGAGGCGGCTGCTATAGCGAGGCCCGTGGTGATAGGCTCCAAGGACACAACGACATGAAGGAGCGGAGAAGCCAGCAGCAAGAAGAGGAGCCACGTCCCGCACCAGGAGCACCTGAGAGCTGCCATGAGAGCTGGGAGTAGCGCGCATGCGCAAAGGAGCTCGGTGCTGCTGAACGGCCAGCACTGACCAATCAGCATTTGCGATTTTTTGTTCTTCTTCAAAACCACGCCCACTACAGTGTACCCATTTTACCACGCCCACAAGTGAGTGACGTCATAGAAGGGAAATTGAGCTGTGTAGTTTCACTTTCAGTTCCCTGACTTCTGGGAATATCTAATTACATTCACCCTCTTACTAATAACCCGTTACCATGGTGACAGTTACTAACTCATTAAAACCAGCACTTTCTAAATCAAACAACCAAAACTTCTCTACACTTTCAAGTGACCTATTGTTGTGTTCTTCCTCCCTCCCTTCTTAGGAAATTCATTTTTCTGTTCCTTTAACCCCTTCCTGTCCAGACGATTTTCGCACTTTCGTCTTTTCCTCTCCTAGTTCCTAGAGCCAGAAGGCAGGACGAGATTTAGTCTTATCCTGAAAACAGGAAGAAAATTCTGTGGGTGAAATGATAAAAAAAACACAATTCCGCCATTGTATTTTGACATTGTATTCAGTGCACAGTAAAAATAACCTGGAAGCAGTGACTTACCGAACCACATGGCTGCTATAGGGCCTGTGAGTTGTGGGGGGCCCGAAGCCAGCGCTGCCCCCCCTCCCCGCATCGCACTTTCAACTGTATCAGCATCCTGGATACCGGTACAGTTGACAGCAATGATGGAAGACGGGGTCATCCGCTCCAGCTCCCATCATTCCCTCTCTGCGTATGAGCTCTGTGACGTCTCAGCGAAGTGGGCGCAATGACGTCACTACAGCGCACCCCCTATATCAAACCGTACCAAGGGTCAGTAGACGCTGAGGAGACCGGAGCAGCAGGGAACAAGAAGAGGTATTTGTTTATTTTTTTCTGTATGGCGGACCATATGGGGCCATCATACTGTATGGAGGACTATGTGGGGCCATTATACTGTATGGAGGACTATGTGGGGCCATTATACTGTATGGAGGACTATGTGGGGCCATTATACTGTATGGAGGACTATGTGGGGCCATTATACTGTATGGAGGACTATGTGGGGCCCATAATACTGTATGGAGGACTATGTGGGGCCATTATTCTGTATGGAGGACTATGTGGGGCCCATTATACTGTATGAAGGACTATGTGGGGCCATTATACTGTATGGAAGACTATGTGGGGCCATTATACTGTATGGAGGACTATGTGGGGCCATTATACTGTATGGAGGACTATGTGGGGCCCTTTATACTATATGGAGGACTATGTGGGGCCATTATAGTGTATGGAGGACTATGTGGGGCCATTATAATGTATGGAGGACTATGTGGGGCCATTATACTGTATGGAGGACTATGTGGGGCCCATTATACTGTATGGAGGACTATGTGGGGCCCATTATACTGTACGGAGGACTATGTGGGGCCCATTATACTGTATGGAGGACTATGTGGGGCCTATTATTCTGTATGGAGGACTATGCGGTGCCCATTATACTGTATGGAGGACTATGTGGGGCCCATTATTCTGTATGGGGGACTATGTGGGGCCCATTATACTGTATGGAGGACTATGCGGGGCCCATTATTCTCTATGGAGCACTATGTGGTGCCCATTATTCTGTATGGAGGACTATGTGGGGCCCATTATTCTGCATGGAGGACTATATAGGAAGAAAATGACTTTGTAGGGGCTGAAAAGTTGTGAGATATATTAAGGTTCTGTTTTTTTTGTGGTTTTTTTTTGGGGGGGGGGGGCAAATAGAACTTCTGCTATGGTGCCCCATGATTTCTATGTACGCCCCTGCCTGGAAGCATGCTTTTCCAGGTCACTATGATTATAGCCATGACTCACTTATATAATATAGCTTTTTTTTTTTTTACATATTTAGGTGCTAAATGGGTTGGTCAGTCTAAATCGATAAGTCTGCTGTCACTCTGTGTAACTGCAGACTTATGAATCCCCACAGCACACACACTGTGCACTGTAGGGATTCGCCTGTTTCTGAGCCAGGACCGGAGAGTATGTATGAGTTATACACAGGGTCAGACTGGGGCATCAGGACACCGGAAAATTCTCCGGTGGGCCTGGGTCCTCGGCGGGCCCTCAAGCAGGACGCGCAGGGGCCTGCTGGTTAACATGGCTGCCGGTGCACCTGCACCAGGGCCCGGAGGTGGAAGGGGCCCTTGCAGTACGACTGATAATGAGGGAAATCTGGCCTGCTTCTCGGACCCCTATGCTATGGGGGGCCCATGGCCAGATTGCCCTCATCATGTGCGGCAGGCAGGGAGCGATCCCTCCAGCTCCACTGCTGACAGGAGAAAATGGCAGCGGAGCTGAGGGATCCATCCTCTGCTTCCGGCCCGCCGCTTTCTCCCTGGCACATGTTCACACGGCTTGATGACATCATCATGCAGCGCGCCTGGTTCAGGGAGAAAGTTGCCGGCAACAAGGATGCTGGGGGAACGAGAAGAGAGGTAAGTGTTTTTTTTTTTTTTTTTTTTAACACACTGGGGATGAGTTAGAGCGATAATAATGGAGGAGGTGGGGGGAGATATGGCAATGATGATGGGGGAGATGGGGGGAGTTATGGCAATGATGATGGAGGAGGTGGGGGAGATATGGCAATGATGATGGAGGAGGTGGGGGGGAGATATGGCAATGATGATGGAGGAGGTGGGGGGCATATGGCATGGCAATGATGGTGGTATAGGTGGGGGGAGATATGGCAATAATGATGGAGGAGGTAGGGGGAGATATGGCAATGATGATGGAGGAGGTGGGGGGAGATATGGCATGATGATGGAGGAGGTGGGGGAGATATGGCAATGATGATGGAGGAGGTGGGGAGATATGGCAATGATGATGGAGGAGGTAGGGGAGATATGGCAATGATGATGGGGGAGGTGGGGGGAGATATGGCAATGATGATGTAGGAGGTGGGGGAGATATGGCAATTATGATGGAGGAGGTGGGGGAGATATGGCATGGCAATGATGATGGAGGAGGTGGGGAGAGATATGGCAATAATGATGGAGGAGGTGGGGAGAGATATGGCAATAATGATGGAGGAGGTGAGGGAGATATGGCAATGATGATGGAGGAGGTGGGGGGAGATATGGCAATGATGATGGAGGAGGTGGGGGGGAGATATGGCATGGCAATGATGAATGGTATAGGTGGGGGGAGATATGGCAATAATGATGGAGGAGGTGAGGGAGATATGGCAATAATGATGGAGGAGGTGGGGGGTGATATGGCAATAATGATGGGGGAGGTGGGGGAGATATGGCAATGATGATGTAGGAGGTGGGGGAGATATGGCAATGATGATGGAGGAGGTGGGGGAGATATGGCATGGCAATGATGATGGAGGAGGTGGGGAGAGATATGGCATGGCAAAGATGGTGGAGGAGGTGGGAAGAGATATGGCAATAATGATGGAGGAGGTGAGGGAGATATGGCAATGATGATGGAGGAGGTGGGGGAGATATGGCAATGATGGAGGAGGTGGGAGGAGATATGGCAATGATGGAGGAGGTGGGGGGAGATATGGCAATGATGATGGAGGAGGTGGGGAGATATGACAATGATGATGGAGGAGGTAGGGGAGATATGGCAATGATGATGGGGAGGTGGGGGGAGATATGGCAATGATGATGGAGGAGGTGGGGGGGAGATATGGCATGGCAATGATGATGGTATAGGTGGGGGGAGATATGGCAATAATGATGGCGGAGGTGAGGGAGATGGCAATAATGATTGAGGAGGTGGGGTAGATATGGCAATGATGATGTAGGAGGTGGGGGAGATATGGCAATGATGATGGAGGTGGTGGGGGAGATATGGCAATGATGATGGAGGAGGTGGGGGGCAGATATGGCAATGATGATGGAGGAGGTGGGGGAGATTTGACAATGATGGTGGAGGTGGGGGGAGGTATGGAAATGATGGAGGAGGTGAGTGAGATATGGCAATGATGATGGAGGAGGTGGGGGGAGATATGGTAATGATGGAGGAAGTGAGGGAGATATGGCAATGATGATGGAGGAGGTGGGGGGAGATATGGCAATGATGGAGGAGGTGGGGGGAGATATGGAAATGATGGAGGAAGTGGGAGAGATATGGTGATGGAGGAGGTGGGGGGGGAAATGGCAATGATGATGGAGGAGGTGGGGGAGATATGGCAATGATGGAGGAGGTGGGAGGAGATATGGCTATGATGGATGAGGTGGGTGGGAGATATGGCAATGATGTAGGAGGTGGGAGATATGTCAATGATGATGGAGGAGGTAGGGGAGATATGGCAATGATGATAGGGGAGGTGGGGGGAGATATGGCAATGATAATGGAGGAGGTGGGGGAGATATGGCAATGATGATGGCGGAGGTGGGGGGAGATAAGGCAATAATGATGGAGGAGGTAGGGGAGATATGGCAATGATGATGGAGGAGGTGGGGGAGATATGGCAATGATGGAGGAGGTGGGGGAGATATGGCAATGATGATGGAGGAGGTGGGGGGAGATATGGCAATGATGATGGAGGAGGTGGGGGGAGATAAGGCAATAATGATGGAGGAGGTAGGGGAGATATGGCAATGATGATGGAGGAGGTGGGGGGAGATATGGCAATGATGGAGGAGGAGTGGGGAGATAGGGCAATGATGGAGGAAGTGGGGGGAGATACGGAAATGATGGAGGAGGTGAGGGAGATATGGCGATGATGGAGGAGGTGGGGGGAGATATGGCAATGATGATGGAGGAGATGGGGGGGGATATGGTAGTGATGGAAGAGGTGGGAGGAGATATGGCAATGATGAAGGGTGTGGGGGGAGATATGAAAATAATGGAGGAGGTGAGGGAAATATGGCAATGATGATGGAGGAGGTGGGGGAGATATGGCAATGATGGAGGAGGTGGGAGAGATATGACAATGATGGAGAAGGTGGAGGAGAGCAATGATGGGGATGGGGGAGAGCAATGATGGAGGTGGAGGAGAGCAATGATAGGAAATTATTTGGACGCTATATGCTGTTAATATCTGGTCTGGTCACGGAGTGGCGGTATTCCTCCCTTGTATGTGGTATTATTCGGTCACTATGTGGTGGAAATATGTGGTCTGGTCATGGTGTAGTGGTATTTCTCCCTTGTATGTGGTATTATTCGGTCACTATGTGGTGGTAATATGTGGTCTGGTCATGGTGTGGTGGTATTTCTCCCTTGTATGTGGTATTATTCGTCACTATGTGGTGGTAATATGTGGTCTGGTCATGGCATGGAGGTATTTCTCCCTTGCATGTGGTATTATTTGGTCACTATGTGGTGGTAATATGTGGTCTGGTCATAGTGTGGCAGTATTTCTCCCTTGTATGTGGTATTATTTGGTCACTATGTGGTCATAATATGTGGTCTGGTCATGGTGTGGCAGTATTTTTCCCTTGTGGTACTATTGGTGTTGGTATAGTGGAATTTGTTGTGTTTGGCGGTCATTTTGTTCTCTCTGATATTAATTAGAAGAAGATTCTTTATTTCCATTAGTGATTAAATACTTGGAACAAGATGCACTTACAGGGGTTCTCCGGGGAAAACAATTAATCACCTCTCCACAGGATAAGTGATAAGTTATTGATTAGTGGTGATCTGAATGCTAGGACCTGCACCGATGGTAGAATGTGGAGCTCTTATCCCCATTAGACTGGAGCTCATGTGCGACTTGACCACTGATCCATTCATTCCCTCAGTGGCTGTTCTTGTTTTTGTCTGGAAGCCCCCAAAGAGAATGAATGGAGCTGCGGTCAGACGTCCCACCTGCCACTGCATTTTAAAATGGGGATAAGTGTCCTGTCAGGGATAAAACTTCCCCATTCTTCCAATCAGTGCGTTTTCCAATGTTCGGACCCAAATGATCAATAGGTTATCACCGATCCTGTGGAGCCCATGGATCGGTGATAACTTGTTTTAACCAAAGAAGCCCTTTAATGCAAACTACCGAAATTGTACATCCCAGTTATAGTATGTGCACAGTAGATGTGCAGGAGCCGCCTGTGTCTTACAGTCGACGCTCAACTATAAAAGGGATAACGACTATCAGGTATTTGCATATAGCTGTAGAGTGGGCCCTGAGGGTCAATTCCCCCTGTGGGCCCCAGACACCCCCGTCTGACACTGGTTATACATACTCCCGGGCCAGTGGACGTGGCCTCGCTCTCCATACACTTGTACTGAGCGAGGCCGCACCCCATCTAGAGATGCAGCCGTCCAGTGAGAGGAGCCAATAGAGGGCACAGCCTCCCTCCATATAAATATATGGAGGGAGGCCGCGCCCACTAGCCCGGAGTATATATGTAGCGCCCCGAGGGTTCGGTCGCTACAGAGGTATTGCATCTCACCCAGAGGTGTGATATCTCACTTCCAGGTAAGGATGGAGTGTGGTTCAGGACCCTAACACCCACATGCACTACACCACATTTCCGGGGGGCAGGGCGACAATGCTCCCAAGAGTGAGCACAACTGCCCCTGTCCCTGGCTGGAGTGGGGGGAGGGAACACCTAGAAAGGGGGAACCCGGTAGTGTGTGGGTGGGGAGAGTAGATCCCGGGTGCACTGTATAGGGGAGTATATATGGTGGGCACCATCTTAGAGTCAGAGTAGAGAAAGTGGTAGAGAGCAGAGAGAGGAGAAGGCTGGGAGCAGGGGCTTTGCACGGGCTCTGCTCCGCAGGCAGGCCAAATTTTAAGGCCTGGGCCTGGAGGAGAAGAAAGGAAGAGAGAGGAACGGAGGAGGCTCCAGGAGTGGAGTGAAGGGACCCCAGGGGTGCGGACCGGCCAGCCGCCACCGCACGCCTGCCGCTACCAGAGTAGGGGGGTCAGGCCAAGAAAGGGAACCGGATCCCTCATCTAGTGGAGGAGAGCAACTACCCTCAGTTAGTAACCGGAGGCCGTGGCATTGCACGTGTACGGCCCCTCACTACACCCATTAGAAAGGCACCATATAAGACCCAGGGAAACGGAACATACGTTTGCCCGCCAAGGCCCGAGGCTGCTGGACAGAAACGTGGTCAATTGTGGGGTACGACAGGCCAGAGAAAGGACACACGAGGGGGGTCCTGAAAAGCATTCCAAAGGTACCTGGGAGTTGGCCGAGCCCCTCACCTGGTGAGCACAGTAAGATGTGGGCAGCCATTACCTGCAGAAGTGGCTTGGAGTGTAAAACTGTGAGTAAAGACCCTGGACTGCATCACTGGACTCTGAGTCATTACTGTTGCTCCCGCGCACTATCACCCCCACCATCTGCACTCACTGCCCTGAGGCTATACTCCTCCCGTGGGGAGTTATACTACCCTCTGCTGCGCACACAACATCAGCCTCATCGGTCTGCCCGTAGCGGCGGTTCTCAGTGACCGCAATCCACGGGTGGCGTAGTTGGACATTTAAACATTAAAAACCAAGTAAACAGATCCGCCACTGGTTTGACCACCCTGAGCCACGGGACCGGGTCGCCGCCACGGAGACTACAACCCCTAGCATTACACAGAGACCCGGCTCCGGGTATTCCCCCACACACACGGCCCAGGGGGCGCGTCATATATATCTCATATATACCCTCCAATCATGTCTCAGAAACTGGCGAATTCTGGTAGCGCGCAGTGTAACGCACGGATCCATCTCGTTAGTCAGTCCTCTATCAGATGCTCCAAAATGCTGACCAGATTACTCCTTAACTCACCAGACTTCTTAGGGTATATGTGCACACGGCGTCTTATTCAGGCGGGTACACTCTGTAACCTGCTCGAAAAAGCACCAAATAAATGTTAAAGAGAATGAACCTATGCACTCCAATGTAAAATCCACTCTCTGTGAATATGTTCAGTCTTCTGAGCTTCTTTATACAGCTTCACGTTTGTAAAGACATAAAGCAGTTAAAAGAAATAACCATTCTTTAGGCGGCTTCCAAAGCTGCTCCCTACTTTATACATAGAAGTAAAATAAACGGCAAATAAAAAAAATAAAAGATGCCGAAAAATACCCTTCAGGAAAAACACTGCCGACATTTTCTTGAAGTGTCATCAGCTTACAAAACTCAGCGGACATGCTGCTGGTGTCTAAAAGTCTGCAGTGTACTTATTCTACTTCCAAGAGATTCTTTAAAAACTAGTATTAAAACATTTAACCCCTTTCTGACGTGAAGCGTAATAATACGTCCCTGTGCCCTGGGCTTTAATGACCAGGTACGTATTATTAAGTCTCAGAGATCGCGCCCGCACATGCTGGGTGTCAGCTGTCAGAATCAGCTGACACCCAGCACTCAGTGCCAGTAGCATTGGCTGCACCGCTCCCGGAACTTTAACCCACTAAATGCTGCAAACGTAGCATTTAGCGAGTGAGCAGAGGGACAAAAGCCCCTCTGCTCTTGGCATCGTGGGGTCCCGATCGTTGCCATGGTTACCCGATGTCGTCATCCGGGTCACCAGGCACAAGCAAGGTAGTTTGATCATGCGCAATGCATGATCTAACTATCTTGTGTCTGCAGGGATGACAGCTATAAGGCATAGCTGTGATCCTGCACTGCTGTGCCTTATAGCAGTAATCAGATTGCAGAAAGTGAAAGTCCCATAATGTGAAAAAGTAAAAAAGTTTAAAAAAAAAGTAAAAAAAAAGAGTTGTAAAAATATTTAAAAAAATCACAAAATAATAATAATAATAAAAAATATATATATTGTACCCATAAATAAATATTATTATGAAAATAAATAAACAATAAAGGTACACATATTTGGTATCGCCGTGTCCGGAACGACCTGACCTATAAAACTGTCACATTAGTTAACCGCTTTAGTGAACACAGTAAAAAAAAAAAACGAAGCAAAAAACAATGCTTTATCATCATACCGCCGAACAAAAAGTGGAATAAAACACAATCAAAAAGACGAATGCAAATAAAAAAGGTAGTGCTGAAACGTCATCTTGTCCCACCAAAAAACAAGCCGCCATACAGCTCCATCAGCCGAAAAATAAAAAAAGTTATAGCTTTCAGAATAAAGCGATGCAAAAAAAAAAAGTTTTTTTCTATAAAATAGTTTTTATTGTGTAAAAGCGCCAAAACATAAAAAAATATATAAATGCTGTACCGCTGTAATCGTACTGATCCGAAGAATAAAGCTGCCTTATCAATTTTACCACACGCGGAACGGCATTAAGGAAAAAAAAAAAAAACAGTTCCTGAATTGTTAGTTTTTGTTTATTCTGTCTCCCAAAAATCGGAATAGAAAGTGATCAAAAAATGGCACGTGCCCGAAAATGGTACCAATAAAAACGTCAACTTGTCCCGCAAAAAACAAGCCATCACATGACTCTGTCGGCTGAAATATGGAAAAAATTATAGCTCTCAAAATATGGCGATGCAAAAACTAGTCTTTGCAAAAAAAGTGTATTTAGTGCGTGACAGCTGCCAAACATAAAAACCCGATATAAATCTAGTATCGCTGTAATCACACTAACCTGAAGAATAAAGCCGTATAATCACTTATACCGCATGAGGAACGGCGTAAAAAAATCAATAAAACCAATTCTTCTCCTGCTGCGGATTTTTTCATTCTGCCTCCCAAAGATCGTAGTATGGCTCGGACCAGCTCACATTTATCCTGCGCTCTGCGCTGAGCGCTTACACCGCGGTTTCCGTGTAAATCTCTGAAATACGTGTGGCTGTGAAATTGTGTGGCGATCTCTTCTGTTGTGTGTAAAATATAGCCTGCAACATTTTTTATTTTGGGAATATGGTTTTGGGATTGTTGAGCTTTATTCTTTTTATTTTCATTCTGCCTCCCAAAGATCGTAGTATGGCTCGGACCAGCTCACATTTATCCTGCGCTCTGCGCTGAGCGCTTACACCGCGGTTTCCGTGTAAATCTCTGAAATACATGTGGCTGTGAAATTGTGTGGCGATCTCTTCTGTTGTGTGTAAAATATAGCCTGCAACATTTTTTATTTTGGGAATATGGTTTTGGGATTGTTGAGCTTTATTCTTTTTATGTTTTAGTTGGACAGTCCCAGGTGTCACCATCGTCTGCTCGGACAGGACTGTCTTATGGAGGCACAAGACATAGTTGCACGCCAATACTGACTATTACAATCACCATTTACTGTACCTTATCACACAATATATCATTATAATCTTTTAAATCTGTTTCTCCAATATATATATATATTTTTCCACCAAAATGTGAAAAAAAAATTCTTTCCAAATCAGACAATGTGATTTTCAGAATTTGTTTTCTCATTTTGTCTCTCATAGTTGAGGTCGACCTATGATGTCAATTACAGGCCCCTCTCATCTTTTTAAGTGGGAGAACTTGCACAATTGCTGGCTGACTAAATACTTTTTTTCCCCACTGTATCTTAGGTTAAATGACTATTTACTTTGGCAATGATTAACATGGATAGATTCTAACATAGAATTGGTGGAGTGGCATGCCAGCAGTTTCTAATTGTGTCCCTAAGTTTGTGAGCAGTATGATCTATGTCTGTTGTAACATGACAGCCATGCTCTGTGAGATTAAGATCATTCAGGGTTATTGGGACAACAATCAGAGAGAATCCTTGGTGATTAGTGGAAACTCAGGAGCAGATCCGTCAGCCTGCTGTTTTAGCTGCTTGAGTGTTAGTTGAGGTAGAAGCCAGATAGAGTTCTTCTACCATTCTGCATTCACCTGTATATATGTAAGGGATAGACAGTTGCAATCAAAATTATTTACCCCCATTGCAAGTTCGGGCAATTAGCAAAATGTATGAACTGTCTGCGGTTTGAAATAAACCAATGAAACAAGAACAACGTAAATAAAACTAATATAACAAGTAGTTTCTTCAAATTCAGCACAAAATTCTTCTTTTACTAACTACTGCAGTCTTAGGATTTTTACCCCCTTCATGACAAGCCTCTTTAGTACTTTGTAGAACCCCTCTAGCTGTTATGACCTGCTGTAAAGCATGGTGTATAGCCAGACACAGGCTTCTGGCATTGTTCCTGAGGAATCTTAGCCCGTTCTTCATGGGTGATGGCCTCCAGGTCACTAATATTCTTGGATTTGCTGCGGCAACCACCTTCTTCGAATCCCACCAAGATTTTCTATGTAGTTTAATTCAGGGAATTGTGATGCACGCTCCAGAATTTTACAGAAACTGAGCCTAAGTGGACCTTAAGGTATGCTTAGGATCATTGTCCTGATGGAAATTCGAATTCTGCCCAAGCTGCAGCGTCCAGAAGCCGGTGTCTGGCTATGCATCACGCTTGCAGATCATAACAGCCAGAGGAGCACTACTAAGTACTAAAGACTCTTTTCATAAACAGGGTTAATAATTCTGAGACTGTAGTAGTCAGTAAAAGGTGCATTTCTTATTTGATTTGGAAAAACACTTGTATTAGTTGTATTCAGCTATTTACATTGTTCTTGTTTCAGTGGTTTATTATACAGCCGTAATTTTGTAAATTTTGCCAATGAACACAATTTACAATGGGGGGGAGGATAATTTTGATTGACACTGTAAAATACAAAAGAGCTGTCAGGACAGCAAATGCATTTTGAAAGTTTCTCCATCCTCCTTTATCCCAGTGGCCTTTGCCCTTTGGAGGCAGGTTTGCATCACCAACCTGAAATGTAAGGAAGTTATATAATGAGAAGTGTAATTGCAGATTAGCTTCCCTTTCATGTTGACTCAGGTGGGAAGGGTCAGTGACACCTGGTATGGGCTGGAAAATCAGGGTTTCAGATGTTTCCTCACTAGAGATGCTGAAGATTGATTTGTTTTATCCAGTTCAGTGTCAAGGTCAGTGATTTGTGGCTGTGGGACAGGAGCCCTGAGAACTACTTCCTACCTCCTGGCATCCGCGGTTCTTCTTTTGATTATCCGGCCTGGCACAATGTCAGGTCGGCTAATCAAAAGAAGAGCTGAGGATGCCAGAAGGTAGGAGGTCATTCCTCAGGACAACTGTCCGACGGCCACAAACTACTTCCCTGGATGTTGGACAGGATCCTGCAAATCGATTTACACCATCTCTACGCCTCATGTATCTTCTTATTACCACCCAATCTCCAGGCTGTAGGTGGAGATTTTCAGTTGTGTTTTGTAGATCTGGTTAAGAGAAGAAAACTTTGCTTTGCAAATTACTGTTTTTTTGGTAAACAGGACCAGATATAGGGCTTGCACCCAGCTGTATTATGTTTGCTCACAGATCTTAGCTATTTTATTTTTTAAGACACCATTTACATATGTCATGCAATGTGAATAAAACCCTCCTCAATTCCTGACATTCATAAGTGGACCGGTGGGAGGAGAAGTTCTTAGGCACAGTCAATGTCTGCAGAGTTTGTGACACCACAGGTGTCTTCATGTTGCTGCAGCCAAGGAGTAAGGTAAAGCTGACTCTGCACAGTTTTACAGCCTTTTGTAGAAAATAACTTTGTCTCTTCTGGGAAATATGACATGTTTTTAGCAACCCGAGATGCCAAATTTTCATCTTTTTGAAGGCCCCTCAGTCTGAGCTCCTCCAAGACACATTGCTTCACGTGATGGAACTCCAGTGGCAAAAAGGGGACAAAGTAATCTATCAGGTTCTTCTCAATGAGGCCACTATGCCAGAAGCCACCTGGGCAAAGAAGAAGGAAAACACATAATTAATTATCTTATAAGAAGGTGGTAAGGCTTTAGTTGACCTATTGCTGGTGTTCTTTACTATGTTATGATTTTGATGTTTGAGGTCTAGATTATTTCCCCTTGTAACCAATAAAGTGATTGTAGCGCCGGCGTCCCTGCCCTCTGCTAGGCAGGGACGCTGTTCCCCTCACCCCTCTGCTCCGAGCCCGGCGTCCTCCTCCCGCTCTGCTGGCAGCGCGCGCTCCTTCCCGGCCACTGTGCTTAGGGCGCGCGCGCTCCCTCCCTCTTAAAGGGACCACGCGCGCCGTCCTAAGGAGTCCCCGGCCAATGGCCGGAGGACTTCACCATATATAAGGCACCTCCTCCAAAATGGAGGTGCCCGAGCAATGTTGTTGCACTGTTCACTACTCTGCTTCAGCCCTCAGGTCCCGTTGCCAGTTACCTGCCAGATTCCTGCCAGTTTGCTGTCTGATTCCTGCCTGATATTCTGCTTACCTGCCTGCTAGCCTGAGGTCCGACGGTCTGCCTACCGACTCCTGTCAGTCTGTCTAAGGACCAGCTTGCCCGCTCACCTGGGAGCGCTCCTCTGCTACCTGCCTGCTAGCCTGAGGTCCGACGGTCTGCCCTCCAACTCCTGTCAGTCTGTCTATGGACCAGCTTGCCCGCTCACCTGAGAGCGCACATCTGCTACCTGCCTGCTAGCCTACCTGGAGGCTCCGCCGTCACGTGCTGTGACCACCTGCCATTCCAGAGACTCCTGCCCGCTCACCTGGGAGCGCACACCTGCTACCTGCCTGCTAGCCTACCTGGAGGCTCCGCCGTCACGTGCTGTGACCACCTGCCATTCCAGAGACTCCTACCCGCTCACCTGGGAGCGCACACCTGTTACCTGCCTGCTAGCCTACCTGGAGGCTCCTCCGTCACGTGCTGTGACCACCTGGGATTCCAGAGACTCTCGCTTGCTCACCTGGGAGCACACATCTACCATCTGCCTGCTAGCCTACCTGGAGGCTCTGCCATCACAGGTCGTACCTACCCTTTACCCAGAGACTGCCCCGGTCACTTGCCGTGACCTCCTACCCGTTCATCCAGAGACTGCCCCGGTCACTTGCCGTGACCTCCTGCCCGTTCATCCAGAGACTGCCCCGGTCACTTGCCGTGACCTCCTGCCCGTTCATCCAGAGACTGCCCCGGTCACTTGCCGTGACCTCCAGCCCGTTCACTCAGAGACTGTCCCGGTCACCTGCTGTGACTGCCTGCCCGTCTTCCCTGGTTGCCACCCACTCCCTTACAAGGACCGCCCCCTTGTATAGTAGCTCAGAGGTTCCGCCTCCCAGACCCGTTACAGTTTGCTCGGGCCATGGAACCCGGTGGCACCCAAGCTCCCTCACTCTCGGACCTGTGTCATGAACTGTCCCGTCAGAGGTCCCAACAGGAGTCCATCCTGGGTCACCTGCGGAATGTCAATACTCGCCTGGACACTCTGACTGCTCCACCAGCAACCACCGCCAGAGCCATGACTCGCAATCCGGCAGCTCCGCTGCCCACCAATACTATGGTATCCTACCCCGGACCCCGGCTTTCTGCACCTCCTCGCTTCGGAGGCGACTCCGCTCAGGCTCGGGGCTTTATAAATCAGTGCACCCTGCACTTTGAACTCCTGTCCCACCAGTTTAACTCCGACCGGGCCAAAATTGCCTTCATCATGTCCCATCTCACCGGGGAGGCCCTGGCCTGGCTAAATCCTCTATGGGAGAGAGGAGACCACCTGGTGTCCGACTTGCCTGCCTTTCTCACGGCTTTCCGGAAAGTCTTCGACGAACCTGGACGGAAGACCTCATCCGCATCATCTCTGCTACGCCTCCGTCAGGGAAGTCTCACCGTGGGCCAATATGCCATACGGTTCCGTACCCTTGCCTCGGAGCTGGCCTGGGATAACGACGCTCTGGTATCTGTCTTCTGGGAGGGTCTGTCCGGCCGTATTAAAGATGAACTTGCCGGTCGAGACATTCCTACCACTCTCGATGACCTAATAACTCTTGCCACCCGGATTGACCTACGGTTCCAGGAGCGTGCCAAAGAAGTCACCCGTGAGAGGAGGTTTCCACGTCTAGCTCCTACTTTTCAGAAATCCGTCACTCCCTCCGTTTCTCCCCAGGTACACTCTCCTGAGCCTATGCAGGTCGACCAGACCAAGATGGTCAAAACCCGTCAGGACTTACGCCGTGCCGAGGGGAGCTGCTTCTACTGTGGCAGTAAGGAGCACCGGATCCGTACCTGCCCGGAGAGGTCGTGAAACGCCTGTGTCTAGGTTCGCTCAGAGAGGTCGACCTAGACAAGAATAAATCCTCTCCATCTCTGCTGCTGTCACTCTCAATTATCTGCGGGGAGAATCGTTATTTCGAACTAGCCCAACTTGATTCTGGAGCGGCCAGGAATCTTATTTCACAGTCCCTGGTAGAAAAATACCGCATTCCCACCAAACCTCTGGCTATACCATTATCTGTCGCTGCTGTGGATGGGGGCCTCTTACCACGTCCCATCCAACTCATCACCGAATCCGTAACTCTGCAGGTGGGAATGCTGCATTCTGAGAGCATCTCTTTTCATGTTCTGCCTGGACTCTCTCACGCCCTCTTACTAGGTCTACCTTGGCTCCAGAGACATGCACCCGTGCTTGACTGGCAGACCGGAGAAGTCCTTCGCTGGGGACAGGACTGTCATAAGACTTGTTTGGTTCCTGTTCATCCCGCCCGTCCTTCTCCTACCCCAACTAATCTACCTGGACTTCCGATTCCCTATTGGTCATTTGCTGATGTCTGTAATAAAAAGGAGGCAGAGACATTACCCCCTCATAGACCATACGACTGTCCTATCGACCTGTTACCCGGTACTACGCCTCCCCGTGGGCGTATTTACCCATTGTCCGCTGCTGAGACCCGGTCGATGTCCGAATATATTGAGGAGAATTTGGCCAGGGGATTCATCCGGAAATCTACCTCCCCGGCGGGAGCAGGCTTCTTTTTCGTAAAAAAGAAGGACGGCTCTCTCCGTCCCTGTATAGACTATAGAGGCCTTAACCAGATCACGGTGAAGAATAAGTACCCCCTTCCGCTCATTCCAGAATTATTTGATCGTCTGAGGGGGGCTAGAATCTTCACCAAACTGGACCTCCGTGGGGCGTACAACCTGGTCCGTATCCGTCAAGGGGATGAATGGAAGACTGCATTCAACACCCGGGACGGCCACTATGAATATCTGGTAATGCCCTTTGGTCTCTGTAACGCTCCTGCCGTCTTTCAAGAGTTGGTCAATGACATCTTCCGGGACCTTCTCTACTCCTGCGTAGTGGTGTACCTGGACGACATCTTGGTCTTCTCTCCGGATCTCCAGACTCACCGGAGAGACGTTCGTCAGGTCCTGCTCAGGCTCAGGCAGAATCACCTCTTCGCTAAATATGAGAAGTGCCTCTTTGAGCAGACCTCGCTTCCGTTTTTGGGCTACATTATTTCTCAGACCGGCCTTCGAATGGATCCAGAGAAGCTGTCTGCCATCGAGAAATGGCCCCGACCGGAGGGGTTGAAGGCCATCCAGCGGTTCCTGGGCTTCGCCAACTACTACCGCCTCTTCATACCGCACTTCTCTTCCCGGACTGCCCCAATTTCCGCGCTCACCCGTAAGGGCACTAATCCCAGAGAGTGGCCGCCCGAAGCAGAGGAGGCCTTTCTTTCCTTAAAACAGGCCTTCTCTTCCGCCCCGGTGCTGCATCGCCCAGATGGCAACAAGCAGTTCTTCCTGGAGGTTGACGCCTCCTCCTCTGGAGCCGGAGCGGTACTTACCCAAAAATCATCTTCCGGGAGAATGGTAACTTGTGGCTTCTTCTCCAATCTCTTCTCCTCTTCTGAGCGCAACTATTCCATAGGAGATCGAGAGTTATTGGCCATCAAGCTGGCGTTGGAGGAGTGGCGTTACCTGCTCGAAGGGGCTCTTCACCAGGGAATAATTTACACTGACCACAAGAACTTGGCTTACCTCCAGCATGCCCAGAGACTTAACCCGCGCCAAGCTCGGTGGTCCTTGTTTTTTGCTCGCTTTGATTTTATTCTTCATTTTCGCCCGGCTGACAAAAACATCAAGGCGGACGCCTTGTCCCGATCCTTTCTGGTGTCTGATCTCGAGGAGGAACCGAAACACATCATCGATCCCGCCAGAGTAATGCAGGTGGCTCCCGTGAGTCTAAATCGTCTCCCTCCTGGTAAGACGTTCGTATCAGTACCTGATCGGGAGAAGATCCTACACTGTGGTCACTCGTCTAAACTAGCTGGCCACGCCGGTCAGAAAAAGACCCTCCAGCTTATTACCCGGCACTACTGGTGGCCTACCCTGCACAAGGACGTAATAGACTGTTTCTGCCTGTGTGTCCTGCGCCCGCAACAAGGTTCCGAGACATCTGCCAGCCGGTCGCCTCCTTCCGCTCCCAGTACCTGCTGCCCCCTGGCAGCATATAGCAATGGACTTTATAACTGATCTCCCCGTCTCTGCCGGTTGTACGGTCATTTGGGTGGTCGCTGACCGCTTTTCCAAGATGGCTCATTTCGTTCCCCTGCCAGGCCTCCCGTCTGCACTCGAGCTGGCTAAAGACTTTATCCGCCACATCTTCTGTCTTCATGGCCTGCCCCTCCACATCGTGTCGGATCGTGGGGTACAGTTCACCTCACGCTTCTGGAGAGCCACTTGTAAACTGCTAGACGTCACCCTGGACTTCTCCTCTGCTTACCACCCACAGTCTAATGGTCAAGTGGAGCGGATCAATCAGATCCTGACCAGTTACCTCCGGCACTTCGTTAATGCCCACCATTCAGACTGGGTGGATCTCCTGCCATGGGCCGAATTTTCTTACAACAATCACGAGAGCGAATCTTCCTCCAAATCCCCGTTTTTTGTTGTCTTCGGTCAGCATCCTCGGATCCCATTTCCCGTCTCCACCTCGGTGGACAATCCGGCTGCGGGATCTCTTGTTAACAAATTTTCCTCCATATGGGAGAGTACCCGATCCGCACTCCTTCTGTCATCCGAGCGTATGAAAAGACATGCTGACAAAAAACGTCTGGATCCTCCTCAATTCCGTCCAGGGGATAAGGTCTGGCTCTCGTCCAAGTATGTCCGGCTCAAGATTCCTTCCTATAAGTTAGGGCCTCGGTTCATCGGTCCTCTGGAGGTCATCAGTCAGATCAACCCGGTGGCCTATAAATTGAAACTCCCGGCCAACTTGCGGATCCCTAACTCCTTCCATGTATCTCTCCTCAAACCTGTGGTACTTAACTCTTTTTCCAAGTCTACAGGTACGCCTCCTGCTCCGGTTTCCGCTGAAAACGAGTTTGAGGTAGAGAACATTCTGGCCACCAAAAGGGTAAGAGGGAAGACCTTTTTTCTAGTAGATTGGAAGGGGTTTGGTCCTGAGGAGAGAACGTGGGAGCCCCGGGAGAACATCCATGCCCCTCTCATCCTAGCTAAATTTCTCTCTGGCCTAAAAAAGGGGGGGCCTAAAGGGGGGGCTACTGTAGCGCCGGCGTCCCTGCCCTCTGCTAGGCAGGGACGCTGTTCCCCTCACCCCTCTGCTCCGAGCCCGGCGTCCTCCTCCCGCTCTGCTGGCAGCGCGCGCTCCTTCCCGGCCACTGTGCTTAGGGCGCGCGCGCGCGCGCTCCCTCCCTCTTAAAGGGGCCGCGCGCGCCGTCCTAAGGAGTCCCCGGCCAATGGCCGGAGGACTTCACCATATATAAGGCACCTCCTCCAAAATGGAGGTGCCCGAGCAATGTTGTTGCACTGTTCACTACTCTGCTTCAGCCCTCAGGTCCCGTTGCCAGTTACCTGCCAGATTCCTGCCAGTTTGCTGTCTGATTCCTGCCTGATATTCTGCTTACCTGCCTGCTAGCCTGAGGTCCGACGGTCTGCCTACCGACTCCTGTCAGTCTGTCTAAGGACCAGCTTGCCCGCTCACCTGGGAGCGCTCCTCTGCTACCTGCCTGCTAGCCTGAGGTCCGACGGTCTGCCCTACAACTCCTGTCAGTCTGTCTATGGACCAGCTTGCCCGCTCACCTGGGAGCGCACATCTGCTACCTGCCTGCTAGCCTACCTGGAGGCTCCGCCGTCACGTGCTGTGACCACCTGCCATTCCAGAGACTCCTGCCCGCTCACCTGGGAGCGCACACCTGCTACCTGCCTGCTAGCCTACCTGGAGGCTCCGCCGTCACGTGCTGTGACCACCTGCCATTCCAGAGACTCCTGCCCGCTCACCTGGGAGCGCACACCTGTTACCTGCCTGCTAGCCTACCTGGAGGCTCCGCCGTCACGTGCTGTGACCACCTGCCATTCCAGAGACTCTCGCTTGCTCATCTGGGAGCACACATCTATCATCTGCCTGCTAGCCTACCTGGAGGCTCTGCCATCACAGGTTGTACCTACCCTTTACCCAGAGACTGCCCCGGTCACTTGCCGTGACCTCCTACCCGTTCATCCAGAGACTGCCCCGGTCACTTGCCGTGACCTCCGGCCCGTTCATCCAGAGACTGCCCCGGTCACTTGCCGTGACCTCCTGCCCGTTCATCCAGAGACTGCCCCGGTCACTTGCCGTGACCTCCTGCCCGTTCATCCAGAGACTGCCCCGGTCACTTGCCGTGACCTCCAGCCCGTTCACTCAGAGACTGTCCCGGTCACCTGCTGTGACTGCCTGCCCGTCTTCCCTGGTCGCCACCCGCTCCCTTACAAGGACCGCCCCCTTGTATAGTAGCTCAGAGGTTCCACCTCCCAGTGATGTTTGGGGCGCCATGTTGTGTAATATGTTGTACTGTTCCTTCTTTACATAAAGATGTGTTATTTATGCAAGTTGGTACTGAATCTTAAAAGCAAGTGCAATAACAATAGGTTCACTATAGAATTGATTAAAGACTAGTGTGTTGGACTTTTCCTACCGTAGTGGTGCACTTTAAGAAATATGTTCTGTAGGCCGGAAAATCTTGTTTTTGTTCCAAGGATTGTGGAGTTGGGGATTTGTATTGTCTGTGTTTCTTTAATAAAATTCTTAAAGCTTTCAATAAAAAAAAACGCAATTTAAGAAAAAAAGATGAGTGTGTGGCATGTGTGGAAGATAAAGGAAGAAATTTTCCAGCTAAGAGAAGAGTAGCGATGGCGAATGGTAGCATTGGAAATGAGTAGGGGTGGCGTAAAGTAGGGGTGGCGTAGAGTAGGGGTGGGGTAGAGTAGGGGTGGCGTAGAGTAAGGGTGGGGAAGGGTAGGGGTAGGGGAAGGGTAGGGGTGGGGTAGATGAGTAGCAGTGAAGATTAGTTTCCTGAAAAGACCATGGACTACTGTACTGGAGGAAGATGGACAGTGGGGATCTTGAATAGGAGAGCCAGGTAGTCTGCTTAAGAGTGGTAGGAGACAGAAGCCCAGGAGAGGACTGCCCTGAGACCGTTTGATATTGGGACTATCGAGAGATGCCAGTGGAGAAAGAAGGCCTGAGTTGTGTGTGAGACTACCGGAGAATCAACTGACATGAGCATGGGTCTCAATGTCCTGTAATGCGTATCAGTAGGCACTCAGTGTACTGCACTGACCATAACAGTTTCAGTACAATAAGGGCTTGTTCACATGTTGCATTTTTTTTTCTGCTCACTTTTACCACAAAAAAGTATTATTGCTTATTTTTTCCTTGCAGATTTGAACCATCAAAGTGTTTTTGGAAATCTGCAGCATGTCAAGTCTTTCCGTGTTTTTGCAGTGTTTTTCACCCATTCAAATGAATTGTAAAAAATGCAAGTACAAATGCAGCAAAAACGCAGCTATTTTATGCAGTAATTTTCCTGCCAAGTATTCGCAGCAGATTTATCTGCACCAAATACCAAATGTGTGCACATAACCCAAGGCTCCATACACTTTTAGAGGTCCCATAAATGCCGCATACAAAGATTGTACAAATTCCAATTATTGCAATATGGTGTGTCATGGCGCACTAGTTGTTTGTGTGTGTGTGTGTCATGTAAGTTAGTGTTTGTTTGAATTTATTCCAGATTTTCAAAATCTCTTCTTGCTGTCAGCTAAGAAGCTGGAAACATTTACTGATCAAATAGGAGTAAAAAGAAAAACAAACACACAGCTCATGTATAGAAACTGTGTTTTGTTGCAGAATATTCAGGTGAATCAGCAGGGTGTGATCAGTTAGTATTCACTAACAGTAACCATTCTCTAAGGCACTTAGCGGAAACTTGTAGAACTTTTCATTATATACAGTCATGGTCAAAAGTGTTGGCACCCTTGAAATTATTCCAGAAAATGAAGTATTTCTCCCAGAAAATTATTACAATTCCACATGTTTTGTTATACACATGTTTATTTCCCTTGTGTGTATTGGAACAACACAACAAAACAGAGAAATAAAGGCAAAGTGGACATAATTTCACACAAACCCCCAAAATTGTTGACACCCTCAAGTTAATATTTGGTTTCACACCCTTTGGAATAAATACCTGCAATCAATCGCTTCCTATAACCATCCACAAGCTTCTTACACCTATGAGCTGGAATTTTAGACTGCTCTTCTTTTGTAAACTGCTCCCGTTCTCTCATATTAGAAGGTGTCTTCTCTTCTCCCAACAGCAATTTTAAGATCTCCCCACAGATGATCAATGGGATTAGGTCTGGACTCATTGCTGCAACTTCAGAACTCTCCATCGCTTTGTTTCCATGCATATGTGGGTGCTTCTTGAAGTATGTTTGGGTCATTATCCTGCTGAAAGACCCATGACCTAGGACGCAAACCCAGGTTTCTGACACTGGGCACTACATTGCGACCCAAAACTCTTTGGTAATCTTCATATTTCATGAAGCCTTGCACACAGTCCAGGCACCCAGTGACAGAGGCAGCAAAACAACACCACAACATCTTTGAACCTCCACCATATTTGACTGTAGGTATTGTGTTCTTTTTTTTGTAGGTTTCATTCCGTTTTCGGTAAACAGTAGAATGATGGGCTTTACCAAAATGCACTTGCTTGGTCTCAACTGTCCACAAGACGCTTTCCCAGAAGGATTTTGGCTTACTCACGTACATTTTGGCAAACTGCAGTCTAGCCTTTTTATGTTTGTTTGTCAGCAGTGGGGTCCTCCTGGGTCTCCTGTCATAGCATTTAATTTCATTCAAATGTCAGTGGATAGTTTGCGCTGACACTGATGCACCCTGAGCCTGCAGGATAGCTTGAATTTTTTTGGTACTTGATTGGGGCTGCTTATCCACCATCCGGACTATCCTGCGTTGCAACCTTTCATCAATTTTTCTCTGCCGTCCACATCCAAGGAGATTAGCTACAGTGCCATGGGTTGTAAACTTCCTGATTATTTTGTGTACCATGGACAAAAAAATCAAGATCTCTGGGAATGGACTGGTAACCTTGATATAGTTCCACAATTTTGGCTCACAAGTTCTCAGACAGTTCTTTTCTCCTCTTTCTGTTCTCCATGCTTAGTGTGGCACACACAGACACACAATGCAAAGATTATGTCAAATTCTCTCCTTTTTATCTGGTTTCATGTGTGATTTTCATATTGCCCGCACCTGTTACTTGCCACAGGTGAGTTTGAACAAGCATCACATGCTTGAAACAAAGTTGTCAACAATTCTGTACGACCCATTTTTGGGGTTTGTGTGTGAAATTATGTCCAATTTGCCTTTCTCCTCTGTGATTTTTTTTGTGTTGTTTCAATACACACAAACGAAATAAACATGTGTATAACAAAACATGTGTAATTGCAATAATTTTCTGGGATAAATACTTAATTTTCTAGAACAATTTCAAGAGTGCCAACACTTTTCGCCATGACTGTGAACAATTAACATTAAGTACACTTTTTCCCCAGGTAAATTGACATTCCCTTCGATACATAAGATCCTAAATTTGCCAAAATACAACATAGTCACTCACTATTATTGTTATTGAACAATTCACTAGACAGCTTGTCCTCCACTTCTTTCAGCTCCAGATCTTCTCTCCTTTTCCCCAAATTCCAAAATTGTAGCATCAGTCTATTGATCAGATTACCACCAGCATTGCTGAGGAAAAAAAACACAGATCTTACACTGGAAATTGCCCCAATGGGGGTTATATTCTAATCTTAATTATACATTGATCTCACACGTGGAGACGTTCTGATCTAGAAGAATACAGGTTCTCAGGGGCCTGACATGACAAAACAAGGAGTGCCTATGGGTGTGTATTACAGACCTCAGGGGCGGGGTGGGCCAGGTGGCAGAGGGGCAATTGCCCCCCAGGTCGGTCCTCCAGCAGCGGTTTTTGGCCGCCCGGCCGTCAGCCATCGCCTCGACGGGCGGCCCATACTGTGCCACCTGACGTCAAAACAGCCGTGGCCACTCTCCTCTGCACGTGCCCTCCCATCATGGCGCACAGCCTGATTGGAGGACATGCGGCCTGATGGGAGGGCACGCGCGCGGCCTGGTGGGAGGGCACGCGGCCTGACGGAAGGGTGCGCGGCCTGAAGGGAGCCGCGGCGCTAGTGAAAGGGGGATGGCTCCTGGGCCCACAGCTAAGTAGGGATCAGCGCTGGAATGGCAGAGGTGAGTATTTGTTTATTTATTTTTAATCTGGGGCCATTATACTGTGAGGATCACTATGCAGGGCCATATATACAATACGGATCACTATGCAGGGCCATATATACAATACGGATCACTATGCAGGGCCATATATACAATACGGATAACTATGCAGGGCCATATATACAATACGGATCACTATGCAGGGCCATATATACAATACGGATCACTATGCAGGGCCATATATACAATATGGATCACTATGCAGGGCCATATATACAGTACGGATCACTATGCAGGGCCATATTGTCACGGGTGTGTCGCCACGAAGATCGTCACGATTACACAGCCTGACTTCTCGCAGCTGAGTTTTTGGTGTTTTGTGTTTTTCGGCAGTGAGGGAGTTAACTCTCTCTCTCTGTGCTAGACGAGGTCCAGCCTCGCCCAGCTGCAATCAATGCTGCAGTAGTGGGACTCCTTCAAATGCCTGCCGGTCTGTTAGGGAAGTGTCGGTGAAAGCATTTCATACAGACAAACAGAGCGGATCGTGGTATTTTGGAGTTCTGAGCTAAGTGTATTTGGTGTGGTTTTTCCCTTCCTCGCTTTATCATTTATCTCCTTTCCCGTTGGTGTTCCCTCTGTAGTTGTGGTGTAGTTTTTGTATGCAAGGTGGTTTTTGGTTTGACCCTTGTACTGTCTCGTTCGTCTAAGTACTGAGTGTTGGCATATTATTTCCTGTCCCCTATTGTTGTGATCGGGGTCCTTCTCAGGACTAGATTACTGAGGTGCAGGGATCCTCAGGAGGTAGGGGTTACGCTGGCGGCCTGGACCTCTGTACCTTTAACAGTACCTCCAGGTAGAGGGATTAGTCAGGGCCCCAGCTTAGGGTCAGCTTAGGCCCCTGACCTCCTGTACGCAGAGTCAGTGTGACACATATATACAATACGGATCACTATGCAGGGCCATATATACAGTACGGAGAGCTATGCAGGGCCATTTATACAATATGGACCATGGAGGACTATGTGGGGCCATTACACTGTATGGAAGATTATGTGGGGCCATTCTTCTGTATGGAGGACTATGTGGGGCCCATTATTCTCTATGGAGGACTGTGTGGGGCCCATTATTCTGTATGGAGGACGATGTGGGGCCCATTATACTGTATGGAGGACTATGTAGGACCCATTATACTGTATGGAAGATTATGTGGGGCCATTATTCTGTATGGAGGACTATGTGGGCCCATTATTCTCTATGGAGGACTGTGTGGGGCCCATTATTCTCTATGGAGGACTGTGTGGGGCCCATTATACTGTATGGAGGACTATGTGGGGCCCATTATACTGTATGGAAAATTATGTGAGGCCATTATACTGTATGGAGCACTATGTGGGGGTCATTATTCTGTATGGAGGACTATGTGGGGCCCATTATTCTGTATGGAGGACTATGTGAGGCCATTATACTGTATGGAGGACTATGTGAGGCCATTATACTGTATGGAGGACTATGTGGGCCCATTATTCTCTATGGAGGACTGTGTGGGGCCCATTATTCTCTATGGAGGACTGTGTGGGGCCCATTATACTGTATGGAGGACTATGTGGGGCCCATTATACTGTATGGAAAATTATGTGAGGCCATTATACTGTATGGAGCACTATGTGGGGGTCATTATTCTGTATGGAGGACTATGTGGGGCCCATTATTCTGTATGGAGGACTATGTGAGGCCATTATACTGTATGGAGGACTATGTGAGGCCATTATACTGTATGGAGGACTATGTGGGGGTCATTATTGTCTATGGAGGACTGTGTGGGGTCCATTATACTGTATGGAGGACTATGTGGGGTCCATTATACTGTATGGAGGACTAAGTGGGGCCATTATACTGTATGGAGGGAGGACTCTTTATGGCCATTATACAATACTGTATGGAGGGCTGTGTGGAGATTACAGTTGGAGAATCATACTGTGATGGGGTCACCATACTGTGAGTGTGGCGGAATTCACTGTGGGGGCATCATACTGTGTTTGGGGGCACTTTTGTTTGCATCATACATTATTATCTGTTTCATTCAAGGATTTTTATCCTGTGTCAAATTACATATTTAAATTAGGCTTTAGGGCCATATGTTTTTTACTGCTTTTACATAACATATTATAATATTCCACTATAATTTTTAAATTAATCGTTATATTTAATAAAGAAAAACTTCCTCAATTGTAGACATACTTTTTAATAAATATCAAGGTTGGTGCGCGACTTTGTCCAAGCTTTGAACTTTGGCCCTGTGTGTATTTGAGTTTGACATCCCTGCCTTTAAAGGGAACCTGTCACATCCTAGCTACTATCTACACTGCCCCCATTGCTTTGTTAGTGATGCAATGTGCATCACTAACAAGCTTTTTTCATTAAAATTGGTGGTATTATAATGAGTTTATAACATTATATATACTTTGTCCCACCTGCTCGTTTTCAGACATAGGGGTGTGATCCTGATATTCAGTCAGGGGCGGCGCTGCATACAGTCACTGCTGAATATTGCTCCCGGTTAGCGCTGATATTTGCGGGACGCATGCGCATTTCTACATGTCCAGCGCTGGTCCCTCTCCTGCGCAGTGAGGCTGTGCCGCTGCTCATGGACCACTGCTGTATGCTTGCCCCCTAGGCCAACATTTGCCAGCCAGCCCCTGCTTACAGTACTAGAAGAATCATCGGGCCTCTTTGCTAAGACTTACAGTTCATACTACCAAGGGTTCACATGTGGATTAACCCTATTCAATGGGGCAACTCTCCATGCAGTTTCCTGCCATGGTTTCTGGGAGGAAATGGCTTTAATAATAATAATAATAATAGTAATAATAGCACATAAAGTGCCTACAGCATCATGGCACCGATGCTATAGACCACTATATATGGGCTTCTTTTGCTAAAAATGAAGAACAACCCTCATTGCCCACAGCAGCCAATTACAGAACAACTTTAATTTTTCCAGAGCAGTTTAGAAAAGGAAAGTTTTGCTCTAATTGGTTTCTCAATTTCCATTATTATCACTATTTATTTTAGAAATCGTTATTGGAAAATTGAACTTTTTCTCTTGTAACTTGTGACTGTTATAGATTTCAGCTTTCAGCAGAATTATTTGCACTCTTGTAATAGTGGGGAAGGACGTAGCCTTCCCTTGGCACTGAGGTAGTTAAAAGAAGTGTTCCTGTAGTTAGACCTCTCTGGACTGTTGGTAGGCCAAGCTAAGGGGTTAGCTTCAGTGGTCCAGTCAGTAGAGTAGAGGGGGGAACTTAGTGCCCTGATCAAGCCTTGAGTGATATAGAGCTTGTTCCTGGCATAATTCCTTGTGGGCTGCAGTACCTGTAAACAGCCACAAGATGCCACTGTCCTGGGTGCAGATGTCAGGTTGAGTCTACTAGCAGTGTTACAGACAGTGATGGGGTTAATGCTGAGTGATGACAGCTCACAGAGGGTGGGCACTTTAGGAAAATCCCTGCTTAGTTTCCAGAAGCAGGAAGAGATGTTCAGTTAGAGATAGAACAGTGAACCGTACGGGCAGCCTGAATATATGGTGGCTGCTAGGGTAGACGGGAGCTCCATACCCTCATAAAGTGGGATCACCAGTGTGAAAGTCTCCCTACGCAAGAGCAAGAGTCCTGTTAGCCGGCCGGAGAAACTCAAAGGAAGTATTGAGGACCCGGGGCACTTCTAGTCTGCAGGAAGCAGAGGAAGATACATAGGACTCCAGGCTAAGACGTGGGGAAGATATCGGATCTAGATCACTGTTGGTATTGCAGAAGAGTCTCTTGGGCTAGAGATTAGAGTCACAGAGATGCTTCACTTAAAGAGGGAACCAGGGCTGAAGATGTTGCCAGCGCCTGTGAGAGAGATAATAACCTGTCGGGCCTTATCCATTATATCTGCCTGTAAATACTGTACATATTCCTCTTCCCCAAGTAAAGTCCAAGTTATGGTTAAGAACCTCGTGTCCTCTGAGTTTATTGCTGCCCTGGTCCCAGAAGAGAAATGCCTGGAGACAGCCGCGATCAGATGGTTTAAAGTAAGTGGATAGCACCACATACACAGCCACACATAAGAGGGAGGATACAAATTGTCTGTAGGGTGCCAGAGCGAGAGGGGGCTACAGCTCGCCCACGACTACCTCGCTGGGGCACCTTACACTCTGTCCGTTTTTTTTATCCCATTCCTGACTAGTACAACTCCTGGCAAAAATTATGGAATCACCGGGCTCGGAGGATGTTCATTCAGTTGTTTAATGTTGTTGAAAAAAAGCAGATCACAGACATGGCACAAAACTAAAGTCATTTCAAATGGCAACTTTAGGGCTTTAAGAAACTCTAAAAGAAGTCAAGATTAAAAATGTGGTACTCCGTAAGGGTAATTTTTTTCAGACCAAGCAGAGGGAAAAAATTATGGAATCACTCAATTCTGAGGAAAAAATTATGGAATCATGAAAAACAAACACACAAAAGAACACTCCAATACATCACTAGTATTTTGTTGCACCATCTCTGGCTTTAATAACAGCTTGCAGTCTCTGAGGCATGGACATAATGAGTGACAAACAGTACTCTTCATCAATCTGGCTCCAACTTTCCCTGATTGCTGTTGCCAGATCATCTTTGCAGGTTGGAGCCTTGTCATGGACCATTTTCTTCAACTTCCACCAAAGATTTTCAATTGGATTGAGATCCGGACTATTTGCAGGCCATGACATTGACCTTATGTGTCTTCTTTCAAGGAATGTTTTCACAGTTTTTGCTCTATGGCAGGATGCATTATCATCTTGAAAAATGATGTCATCATCCCCAAACATCCTTTCAATTGATGGGATAAGAAAACTGTCCAAAATATCAATGTAAACTTGGGCATTTATTGAAGATGTAATGACAGCCATCTCCCCAGTGCCTTTACCTGACATGCAGCCCCATATCATCAATGACTGTGGAAATTTGCATGTTCTCTTCATGCAGTCATCTTTATAAATCTCATTGGAACGGCACCAAACAAAAGTTCCAGCATCATCAACTTGCCCAATGCAGATTCGCGATTCATCACTGAATATGACTTTCATCCAGTCATCCACAGTCCACGATTGCTTTTCCTTAGCCCATTGTAACCTTGTTTTTTTTTCTGTTTAGGTGTTAATGATGGCTTATGTTTAGCTTTTCTGTATGTAAATCCCATTTCCTTTAGGCGGTTTCTTACAGTTCGGTCACAGACATTGACTCCAGTTTCCTCCCATTCGTTCCTCATTTGTTTTGTTGTGCATTTCCTGTTTTGGAGACATATTGCTTTAAGTTTCCGGTCTTGACGCTTTGATGTCTTCCTTGGTCTACCAGTATGTTTGCCTTTAACAACCTTGCCATGTTGTTTGTATTTGGTCCAGATTTTTGACACAGCTGAATGTGAACAACCAAGATCTTTTGCAACATTGTGTAACGGGTCTGGGAGGCGGAACCTCTGAGCAACTATACAAGGGGGCGGTCCTTGTAAGGAAGCGGGTGGCTCCCAAGGAAGACGGGCAGGTAATCACGGCAAGTGACAGGGACAGTCTCTGGGTAGAAGGGCAGGTAGTCACGGCAAGTGACAGGGACAGTCTCTGGGTAGAAGGGCAGGTAGTCACGGCAAGTGACAGGGACAGTCTTTGGGTAGAAGGACGGGTACTCACGGCAAGTGACAGGGACAGTCTCTGGGTAGAAGGACAGCAGGCAGGTGACTGGTGAGCGCTCCTAGGTGAGCTGGCGAGAGTCTCTGGACAGGCAGGTGGTCACGGCAAGTGACGGCGGAGCCTCCAGGTAGGCTAGCAGGCAGGTAGCAGATGAGCGCTCCCAGATGAGCAGACAAGAGTCTCTGGACAGGCAGGTGGTCACGGCAAGTGACGGCGGAGCCTCCACGTAGGCTAGCAGGCAGGTAGCAGATGAGCGCTCCCAGGTGAGCAGACAAGAGTCTCTGGACAGGCAGGTGGTCACGGCAAGTGACGGCGGAGCCTCCAGGTAGGCTAGCAGGCAGGTAGCAGATGAGCGCTCCCAGGAGAGCAGGCAGGCTGGTCCATAGACAGACTGACATGTGTTGGAAGGCAGACCGTCGGACCGCAGGCTTGCAAGCAGGTAAACGGATATCTGGCAGGTATCAAGCAGGAATCTGGCAGGTGACTGGCAGGTAACAGGCAGGAATCTGGCAGGTGACTGGCAGGTAACAGGCAGGAATCTGGCAGGTGACTGGCAGGTAACTGGAAACGGGACCTGAGGGCTGAAGCAGAGTGAAGGCTTTGCAACAACATTGCTCGGGCACCTCCATTTTGGAGGAGGTGCCTTATATATGGTGAAGTCCTCCGGCCATTGGCCGGGGACTCCTTAGGACGGCACGCGCGGCCCCTTTAAGAGAGGGGGAGCGCGCGCGCGCCCTAAGCACCGTGGCCGGGAAGCAGCGCGCGCTGCCAGCAGAGCGGGAGGAAGACGCCGGGCACAGAGCGGAGAGGTGAGGGGAACAGCGTCCCTGCCTAGCAGGAGGCAGGGACGCCGACGCTACAGTACCCCCCCTTTAGGCCCCCCTTTTTTAGGCCAGAGAGAAATTTATCAAGGATGAGAGGGGCATGGATGTTCTCCCGGGGCTTCCACGTTCTCTCCAAACCCCTTCCAATCTACCAGAAAAAAGGTTTTTCCTCTTACCCTTTTGGTGGCCAGAATGTTCTCTACCTCAAACTTGTTCTCAGCGGAAACCGGAGCAGGAGGCGTACCTGTAGACTTGGAAAAAGAGTTAAGTACCACGGGTTTGAGGAGAGATACATGGAAGGAGTTAGGGATCCGTAAGTTGGCCGGGAGTTTTAATTTATAGGCCACCGGGTTGATCTGTTTGATAACCTCCAGTGGGCCGATGAACCGAGGCCCTAACTTGTAGGAGGGAATCTTGAGCCGGACATATTTGGACGAGAGCCAGACTTTATCTCCAGGACGGAATTGTGGAGGATCCAGGCGTTTCTTGTCAGCGTGTTTTTTCATCCGTTCGGACGACTGAAGGACTGCGGATCGGGTACTCTCCCAAATGGAGGAGAATTCGCGAACGAGAGATTCCGCAGCCGGATTGTCCACCGAGGTGGAGACGGGAAATGGGATCCGAGGATGCTGACCGAAGACTACAAAAAACGGGGATTTGGAGGAAGATTCGCTCTCGTGATTATTGTAAGAGAACTCGGCCCATGGTAGGAGATCCACCCAGTCCGAATGGTGGGCATTAACGAAGTGCCGGAGGTAACTGGTCAGGTTCTGATTGATCCGCTCCACTTGACCATTGGACTGTGGATGGTAAGCAGAGGAGAAGTCCAGAGTGACGTCAAGCAACTTACATGTGGCTCTCCAGAAGCGTGAGGTGAACTGAACCCCACGATCTGACACAATGTGGAGGGGCAGGCCATGGAGACGGAAGATGTGACGGATAAAGTCTTTAGCCAGTTCGGGTGCAGACGGGAGACCCGGCAGAGGAATGAAGTGCGCCATCTTGGAGAAGCGATCAGCGACCACCCAAATGACCGTACAACCGGCAGAGACAGGAAGATCCGTTATAAAGTCCATAGCAATATGCTGCCACGGGGCAGCAGGTACTGGAAGAGGAAGAAGGCGACCGGCTGGCAGGTGTCTCGGAACTTTGTTGCAGGCGCAGGACACACAGGCAGAAACAAAGTCTATTACATCCTTGTGCAGGGTAGGCCACCAGTAATGCCGGGTAATGAGCTGGAGGGTCTTTTTCTGACCGGCGTGGCCAGCTAGCTTAGACGAGTGACCCCAGAGTAGGACCTTCTTCCGATCAGGTACAGTTACAAACGTCTTACCGGGAGGGAGACGATTTAGATTCACGGGAGCCACTTGCATTACTCTGGCGGGATCAATGATGTGCTTAGGTTCCTCCTCGAGATCAGATACCAGGAAGGATCGGGACAAGGCGTCAGCTTTGATGTTTTTGTCTGCCGGGCGAAAATGAAGAACAAAATCAAAGCGGGCAAAAAACAAGGACCACCGGGCTTGGCGCGGGTTAAGTCTCTGGGCGCTCTGAAGGTAAGCCAAGTTCTTGTGGTCCGTGTAAATTATTACCGGGTGAAGAGCCCCCTCGAGCAGGTAACGCCACTCCTCCAGTGCCAGCTTAATGGCTAACAATTCACGGTCTCCAATAGAATAGTTGTGCTCAGAAGAGGAGAAGAGTTTGGAGAAAAAAACGCAGGTTACCATTCTTCCGGAAGATGACTTTTGGGTAAGTACCACCCCGGCTCCGGAGGAGGAAGCGTCAACTTCTAGGAAGAATTGTTTGTTGCCGTCTGGACGATGCAGCACCGGGGCGGAGGAGAAGGCCTGTTTTAAGGAAAGAAAGGCCTCCTCAGCTTCGGGTGGCCATCTTCTGGGATTAGTACCCTTACGGGTGAGCGCAGAGATAGGGGCAGTCCGGGAAGAGAAGTGCGGTATGAAGAGGCGGTAATAGTTGGCGAAGCCCAGGAACCGCTGAATAGCCTTCAACCCCTCTGGTCGGGGCCACTTCTGGATGGCAGACAGTTTCTCAGGATCCATTTGTAGGCCGGTCTGAGAGATTATGTAGCCTAGAAATGGAAGAGAGGTCTGCTCAAAGATGCACTTCTCATATTTAGCGTAGAGGTGGTTCTGCCTGAGCCTGAGCAGGACCTGACGAACATCCCTCCGGTGAGTAGGAAGGTCCGGAGAGAAGACCAGGATGTCGTCCAGGTACACCACCACGCAGGAGTAGAGAAGGTCACGGAAGATGTCATTGACCAACTCTTGAAAGACGGCAGGAGCGTTACAGAGACCGAAGGGCATTACAAGGTACTCATAGTGGCCGTCCCGGGTGTTGAATGCCGTCTTCCACTCATCCCCCTGACGGATATGGACCAGGTTATACGCCCCACGGAGATCCAGTTTGGTGAAGATTCTAGCCCCCCTCAGGCGGTCAAATAATTCAGGAATGAGCAGGAGGGGGTATTTATTCTTCACTGTAATCTGGTTAAGGCCTCTATAATCTATACATGGACGGAGTGAGCCGTCCTTCTTTTTGACGAAGAAGAAGCCTGCTCCCGCCGGGGAGGTAGATTTCCGGATAAATCCCCGGGCCAGATTCTCCTCAATATATTCTGACATGGACCGGGTCTCCGCTGCGGACAAAGGGTAGATACGCCCACGGGGAGGAGTAGAGCCGGGTATCAGGTCGATTGGACAATCGTATGGTCTATGAGGGGGTAATGTCTCTGCTTCTTTTTTATTGAAGACATCCGCATAAGACCAATAGGGAACCGGTAGACCGGGTAGACTGACTGGGGTAGGAGAGGGACGAGCAGGATGAACGGGAACTAGACAAGTCCTATGGCAGTCCTGTCCCCAGCGAAGGACTTCTCCGGTCTGCCAGTCAAGCACGGGTGCGTGTTTCTGGAGCCAAGGTAGGCCTAACAAGAGTGCGTGAGAGAGTCCAGGCAAAACATGAAAGGAGATGCTCTCAGAATGCAGCATTCCCACCTGCAGAGTTATGGATTCGGTGATGAGTGGGATGGGATGTGGTAAGAGGCCCCCATCCACGGCGGCGACAGATAAAGGTACGGCCAGAGGTTTGGTGGGAATGCGGTATCTCTCTACCAGAGACTGAGAAATGAGATTTCCAGCAGCTCCTGAGTCAAGTTGAGCCAGTTCGAAATAGCGGTTCTCTCCGCAGGTGATAGAGACTGACAGCATCAGAGATGGAGAGGGTTTACTTTTGTCTAGGGCGACCTCTCTGAGCGATCCTAGACACAGGCGTTTCCCGACCTCTCTGGGCAGGAACGGATCCGGTGCTCCTTACTGCCACAGTAGAAGCAGCTCCCCTCGGCACGGCGTAAGTCTTGACGGGTTTTGACCATCTTGGTCTGGTCGACCTGCATAGGCTCAGGTGAGTGTGCCTGGGGAGTAACGGAGGGAGTGACGGGTTTCTGGAAGGTGGGGGCTAGACGTGGAAACCTCCTCTCACGGGTGACCTCTTTGGCGCGCTCCTGGAATCGGATGTCAATCCGGGTGGCAAGTGTTATTAAGTCGTCAAGAGTGGTAGGAATGTCCCGACCTGCGAGTTCATCTTTAATACGGCCGGACAGACCCTCCCAGAAGACAGACACCAGAGCGTCGTTATCCCAGGCCAGCTCCGAAGCAAGGGTACGGAACCGTATGGCATATTGGCCCACGGTGAGATCTCCTTGACGGAGGCGTAGCAGAGATGATGCGGATGAGGTCTTCCATCCGGGTTCGTCGAAGACTTTCCGGAAAGCCGTGAGGCTGGCAGGTCGGACACCAGGGGATCTCCTCTCTCCCACAGAGGATTTAGCCAAGCCAGAGCCTCCCCCATGAGGTGGGACATGATAAAGGCTACTTTGGACCGGTCGGAGATAAACTGGTGGGACAAGAGTTCAAAGTGCAGGGTGCACTGGTTTATGAAGCCCCGAGCTTGAGCGGAGTCACCTCCGAAACGAGGAGGTGCAGAAAACCGGGGTCTGGGACAGGATACCATGGTATTGGTGGGCAGCGGTGCTGCCGGGTTTCGAGTCATGACACTAGCGGTGGTTGCAGGTGGAGCAGACAGAGTGTCCAGGCGAGAGTTGACACTCCGCAGGTGACTCAGGATGGACTCCTGTTGGGACCTCTGACGGGACAGTTCATGACATAGGTCCGAGAGCGAGGGAGCTTGGGTGCCACCGGATTCCATGGCCCGAGCAAACTGTAACGGGTCTGGGAGGCGGAACCTCTGAGCAACTATACAAGGGGGCGGTCCTTGTAAGGAAGCGGGTGGCTCCCAGGGAAGACGGGCAGGTAATCACGGCAAGTGACAGGGACAGTCTCTGGGTAGAAGGGCAGGTAGTCACGGCAAGTGACAGGGACAGTCTCTGGGTAGAAGGGCAGGTAGTCACGGCAAGTGACAGGGACAGTCTTTGGGTAGAAGGACGGCTACTCACGGCAAGTGACAAGGACAGTCTCTGGGTAGAAGGACAGCAGGCAGGTGACTGGTGAGCGCTCCTAGGTGAGCTGGCGAGAGTCTCTGGACAGGCAGGTGGTCACGGCAAGTGACGGCGGAGCCTCCAGGTAGGCTAGCAGGCAGGTAGCAGATGAGCGCTCCCAGATGAGCAGACAAGAGTCTCTGGATAGGCAGGTGGTCACGGCAAGTGACGGTGGAGCCTCCAGGTAGGCTAGCAGGCAGGTAGCAGATGAGCGCTCCCAGGTGAGCAGACAAGAGTCTCTGGACAGGCAGTTGGACACGGCAAGTGACGGCGGAGCCTCCAGGTAGGCTAGCAGGCAGGTAGCAGATGAGCGCTCCCAGGAGAGCAGGCAGGCTGGTCCATAGACAGACTGACAGGTGTCGGAAGGCAGACCGTCGGACCGCAGGCTTGCAAGCAGGTAAACGGATATCTGGCAGGTATCAAGCAGGAATCTGGCAGGTGACTGGCAGGTAACAGGCAGGAATCTGGCAGATGACTGGCAGGTAACAGGCAGGAATCTGGCAGGTGACTGGCAGGTAACTGGAAACGGGACCTGAGGGCTGAAGCAGAGTGAAGGCTTTGCAACAACATTGCTCGGGCACCTCCATTTTGGAGGAGGTGCCTCATATATGGTGAAGTCCTCCGGCCATTGGCCGGGGACTCCTTAGGACGGCGCTGCCAGCAGAGCGGGAGGAAGACGCCGGGCACAGAGCGGAGAGGTGAGGGGAACAGCGTCCCTGCCTAACAGGAGGCAGGGACGCCGAAGCTACACATTGCATGATGATTTACCTTCTTTTAAGAGTTTGATAATCCTCTCCTTTGCTTCAATTGGCATCTCTCGTGTTGGAGCCATGATTCATGTCAGTCCACTTGGTGTAACAGCTCTCCAAGGTGTGATCACTCCTTTTTAGATGCAAACTAACAAGCAGATCTAATTTGATGCAGGTGCTAGTTTTGGAAATTAAAATTCACAGGGTGATTCCATAATTTTTTCCTCAGAATTGAGTGATTCCATAATTTTTTTCCCTCTGCTTGGTCTGAAAAAAATTACCCTTACTGAGTACCCCATTTGTAATCTTGATTTCTTTTAGTGTTTCTTAAAGCCCTAAAGTTGCCATTTGACATGACTTTAGTTTTGTGCCATGTCTGTGCTCTGCTTTTTTTCCACAACATTAAACAACTGAATGAACATCCTCCAAGCCCAGTGATTCCATAATTTTTGCCAGGGGTTGTAATTTGTGGTCTTTCCCTGTAGTAATAAGCTCCCACAACTCTTCTATGCACAGTAACATTTACACTTTCAAACTTTCATAGCTAGTAATTGTCATTATTCAATTTGCCAGCTGTAAATGTAAACTCTCAGCTTCTGGCTGTTTTTTCTTCTCTCCCTTAAATGTATATACTGAGTTTCTTACTTGTACACAGGACAAATGAACCTATGGAAGAGTCCTTGTAACAGTCTGTTAATCAAGCTGTGTTGTGCTGTGCTCTTTGCTCGGTCTATGTGTATGAGCCCATAACCTATTGAAGATTTCAGATTTCAGCAGAATCAACAAGCACTCAGACATTGTGGGAGAATTTCTCCCACAATGTCTGAGAATGAACTGTTTTACTTAGGATATACAGCAACTAATATCTGTATCATCACAACATGGAGAATTACAAGAGAAAACATACACATAAAACTGAGAGGTCATACTATACAGTCTTGAGGAACTACATGCACATACACAAGCTAGTGCCATCCGCTGTCTGCTTAAAATAAGCACAGCTATACTCATACTCACCTCCCGTGCCGGCACCGTTCCGGTGGTGTTGGTACTCACGTTCCCGATGCTCACGTGAGGTTGTTATGTCACGTGATCCCTGCACCCAATCAGCTGGTGTCTTGTCCCCGCCTTAGGACATGTAAGTAATCAAGGGGCAGTGAGCGGCAGCCGCAGCCCTGACTTCCTCTTGATTACTTATATGTCCAGAGGAGGGGACAGTGACACCAGCTGATTGGGTGCAGGGATCACGTGACATAACCTCACGTGAGCACCGGGAACACAAGAGCCAACACTGCTGGAAAGGTGCCAGCCCCAAGGTGACTATAGGGATTTTTATTTTAATGGGGGACAAACATTCAGATTGAAAATGGGTTGTCCTACTGGTGGACAACCACTTTAACACAGTCCCTCCAAGTTGAGCTGTAACTATTGCTATTACTCCAAGAGTGACATGTAGAGGTGGTACCTGATAAAAATGAAGATTGCTTTGCGATAGGAGACTCCGTCAATATGCTCATAGTAGTCCAGGAAAGGCTTGATGGAATCAATAAGACCAGGGTGGAGCTTGTCCATTTCATCAAATATAAATATGGAGTGAGGACATTCACTGGTGTTTCCTCTAATCCATGACTGCAGCTGGTCCTGAGAAAAGAAGACATTTTCCGCTATGTCAGACCCGTAATGCAAACAGTAAGGACAATCCTCTATTACGAGGCAGTTACCTAAAAGTGCCCACACAACAGCATAAAGGGGATTTCTAAGTACCCTCTGTGTGCCTTACAGACACAGGATGGCTTACAACAGACATTAGTTCAGAATACTGGTGTGACGCTAGTCACTATTCATGGACAGACGGAAGTCAGACGTTTTCAGGATCAGTACCAAGAGAGCACGGAGAAAGCCAAGGGAAAAGAGAAAGGCATAAATCAGGTCACACTCAGGGGTCAAAATACCAGGAGATAGGGGATCAAAGCAAAAGGGCAAGATGAAGGGATAGTCAGAACACGGTCCAAAGGGTCAGGCAGCGGAAGGTCAGAACTCAGTACAACAGAATCAGGCAAATGCCAGGAAGCACAAACTATGTCTGGCAGGGATTAGAGGCAAACAGCTCAGTTAAATAGCTTGGCAATCTCCTGAACAGAGAACACCTGGAGAAAGTCCCGCACATCCCAGTCACAGATTGAACAGCCGAGCTGTCAATCAAAGCACCGACAGCTCAGCAACCCCATCACAAGATTGGAACTCAGCATGACCCAGTTTCCATAGGAAAACAATCACTCACTGAGTGGAGGAATCGTGACAGTACCCCCTCTTCTGGGGGTGGGGGGGCACCGGACCCCCAGGTTTCCCAGGAAACCTGCGATGGAAGGCACTGACCAGACGATCACTGTTTACAGCTCGAGCCAGGACCTTCGGTCCGTAACCTCTCCAATGAATGAGGTACTGGAGGGAATTACAGACTTTCTGAGAATCTACAATCTTTTGCACTTCAAAGTCCAAACTGTCATTGACAGAAACTGGTGGAGGCGGATGTGAAAGGACAAACTGTTTTAGCAGTGATTTATGGAACACATTTGGAATGCAAAAAGATGTAGGGAGTTGTAATCTGAAAGCCACCGGGTTAACTACCTCTAAAATCTCATACGTACCAATAAACTTAGGACCCAACTTTGTTGATGGTACTTTCAATTTAATATTTTTGGAAGATACCCAGACCTTATCACCGACTTTAAATATGGGACCCCCTGAACGTTTCCTATTGGCCTTCCGTTTCTCGCAACTCTGAGCCACCCAAATATTCTTGTGAACCTCTCTCCAGACATCCCCAATTTCCGTATGGCAACCTCTGCTCTGTGATCTGATGAATAGCTCCCTCCAAAAAATGTCTCCATTCTTCAAAAGCTAACTTGACCGCGAGCAGCTCATGATTTCCAACATCATAATTTCTCTGAGCAGTCGAAAATTTCCTAGAAAAAAAATGGACATGGCCGTAAGTTAGTCAGAGTTTTGGGACCTTAAGACAAAACATCCCCTACCCCAACCTCTTAGGCATCCGCCTCTACGATAAACGGTTTCTGAAGATCGGGTTAAATCAAAACTGGAGCAGACATGAAGCACTCTTTTAGTTTATTAAAGGCCCCAATGTCATCCGATGACCAAACCTTAAGATTCGCCCCCTGACACGTGAAATCGGTGAGAGGTTTAACGATCTACGAAAATCCCCTAATAAATTTTCTATAATAATTGGTGAATCCTAAAAAAATGCTGTAGTGCTTTAAGGTCGTGAAGTTGGACCCAATAAATTATAGCCTGCACCTTCCCAGGATCCATCTTAAACCCTTCAGCAGATACAATGAACCCCATTAACAATATTTCTTAAACAGAGTACACTATTGTAATTTGGCAAACAAAGAATTTTGTCTTTGTAAAACATAACAAACATGGTCATAGTGTGAAAAGATTAGAATGTCATCAAGGTATATCACAATAAACCTTCCAATAATATCAGAAAAAAATGTCATTCATAAAGTTCTGAAAGACGGCAGGTGCATTAGTTAACCCAAAAGGCATGACAAGATTATCAAATAGACCCTCATACGTTAAAAGCATCGTCTTCCACTCATCACCCTTCCGTATGCATAACAGACTATAAGCCCCTCTAAGATCAAGTTTAGAAAACCATTTAGCCCCAGTAAGCTGATTATATAGGTCAGGGATGAGTGGAAGTGGGTAAGTATTTTTAACCGTAATTTTGTTTAGTTCACAGAAATTGAGGCAAGTACGGAGACCCCATCTTTTTCACAAAAAAGAAACCAGCAGCTACAGGGAGGAGGAAGGACGGATAGGACCCTCCCGTAAACTTTTGTTAACATATTCTTTCATGACGGTCCGTTCAGGTCCCAACAAATTGTACAGGTGATGTCACGGGTGTGTCAGATGTGACAGACAGTCGCCCTGCAGCTGGTTGCAGAAGATCTCTTCATTTAGCATTACATACCCTCTAGCTGTTTCACTCTAGGACCCAGCGGCTACGTCCTTCCTGCTAATTGACACCCTGGCCTGGGTGTTTAAATAGTTTCACTCTGCAGCAGGAAGGGGCTGGTGATACTCAGGTTTCCTTGTGAATTCTTGGAGCACTGCTATCTTCCTCTGTGGTGCTAGGTGGACGCTTGTGTGGCGCCCCTGCAGCGCATGAGTGCCACAGATCCTAGAGGGGTGCATGAATGGATTCCTCCACAAGAGGCCCTCATAGCTTTCACACACCTCCACCTTCCACCTCAGACCACCAGAGGGAGCCCGGATAGGGATATAAATAGGGAAGGTGGAGCTAGGCAGTACAGCCTAGTCTGTGAGGTAGTTCCTCTGGAGAGTTCAGCAAGTACAGGTCTGAATACAGAGTCAAGCTCAGTCTAGTCTAGAGAACACAGCTAATAGTTCAGCAGTGGAGCACGAGGCTCCTGCAAGCTAGACTCAGGGAGCTCAGTTAGAGTCCAAGGCGTGCCGACGCCATAAGAGCGGTGAAGCGCGGCAAGCTGCCGCTAGTATGTATAGCCTAGTGAGGGCCTTGAGTGCGGCCGAAGACTAGAGGAGTGAGTAGCATTGGGGGCAGAGGAGCTGTACAAGCTCACCCCAGAAAACATATACCGGACACCGGGTCCGTGTCTACAGGGCCGTATGCCCCCCTGTAGAGACAACTGGAGACCCCTAGAAGACTTCATTTCCCAGGATCACCTAAGAGCTGATACGTACCAGAGCCAGGAGTCACGGAGGCCCCGCAAGCTGGGAGCGCGTACTCCAAGAGAAGGCCCTACCACAAAGTCAGCCGGCGCAGGACAGAGACAAAGTTAGGCCTAGCTCCAGCAGGTCAGAAACTTACTACACAAAGGCAAAAAACAGGAGGCCCTATACCCGCTCACTAGGGAGAATCTTGATATGCACCTGTGGCGCCCCTGAGGGTTCGGTCACCACAGAGGTATTGCATCTCATCCAGAGGTGTGGTATCTCACTCTCAGGTAAGGAAGGAGTATGGCTCAGGACCATAACACTACATCCACTACACCACATTTCCGGGGGACAGGGCGAGATTGCTCCTACGGAAGAGCACAGTCCCTGATCCCTGGCTGGAGTGGGAAGGAACCACTTAGAGAGGGGGAACTAAGTAGTGGATGGGTGGAGGACGTAGATCCTGGGAGCACTGGAGTAGAAGATATAAAAAGAAGGAACCATCTTGGTTCAAGAGAGAGTGAGTTCAGTCAGAAGAGACAGGAGCAGGGGCTCGGCATGAGCTCTGCTCCACAGGCGGGCCTAGTCAGGAGACCTGAGCCTGGAAGAGAGAGGAGAGAGAAGGGGAGCAGGAGAGGCTCCAGGACGAGAAGAAAAGGGACCCCAGGGGTACGGACCGTGCAGCAAGCCACCCTTACGCCCGCCGCTGCCAGGAGGTAGGGGGGTCAGGCCGTAAAAAGGGAACCGGTCCCTTAACTAGCCAAGAGCTACAAAGCCTAACTAGAGAACCGGAAGCTGCAGCATTTCAAATACCGCAGACCATAAGTCCATACCAGTGTGCTAGGAAGGTAGCCGCATAGGACCACGGGGACGGAACACACGTCACCCACCAAGGCCCAAGGACACCGGACAGGAGTGCTACTAGGTGTGAGGTGCAGGGAGAAGGCCAGAAAGGACACACAGAAGGGGGTCCTGATAAATACTCTGGAGGTATCTGGGAGTCGTCCGAGCCCCTCACTGCGTGAGCACAGGACGCCGTGGGCTCTTACACTGGCCCTGTAACTGGAACTGCTTAAACCGTGAGTAAAGGATCTGGGACTGCATCGTTTGGACTCTGTGATTATTCTTGCACCGTGACACCTTGCACCATCACCACCATCATCCATACTGCCCTGAAGCTACACTCTTCCTGTGGGGAGTTGCATCACCTTGCTGCACATACCACCAGCTTCAGCGGACTGCTCCGCAGCGGCGGTTCCCAATAACCGCATTCCACAGGTGGCGTAGTCGGACTATACATAACGGACACACATAGACTACCCTGCTTTGACCGCCCTGGGTCACGGACGGGGTCACCGCCACGGTGACTACAACCCCCAGCATCTACAGGCCCGGCTCCGGGTACCCCACGGCCCAGGGGGTGTGTCACACCCTTCACCCTACAGTGCTCCGGAATGTGCCTGAACTTCCATCAGTAAAAGGTACTGAAGTGAACTGTGTGTTTGCCTATCCTTCTTCAGACCCGGCTGGGTCCCTTCTGTCCCGCATCCCTACATCCATGCTGCCCTGAGGCCTAGCTCCACCTGTGGGGAGCTATACCACCCAAGCTGCCTTTACACCGGCCACAGTGGGCTGCCGCAGCGCTGGTGAACCTCACCAGACACCACAGGTGGCGTCACGAACTTTCACATAATTATCCACCCTTTTAAAGAGAGGCCCAGGGTACGGGCCCGGGAGCCGACTACCGCAACATCCCCAAAACTAACAAGGCCCGGGCGCCGAGTCCTCCCCATCCCCTGGGCGCGTCATCTCTTTCCTGGCGTCACGAACAGGATTCCGTGCCCGTTGCAACGACGGAGTGTTGTGCCCGTTGCCACCGGGTACTGTGCGCCTTTAATCAAAAGGGAGCGGGAAGTAGAAACCTGGTCGGCCGCAGACCAGCAGTCAGAGTCCACAATCTTTAAAAAGTTACAGACTATCTTTGAAAATCGTACTGAGACAGACCTCCGGATGAGGTTCTACAGCTGCTCTCAGCAACCGGAGGACAGTGTTCGGGACTATGCCTGGCGTTTGCAAGGGGCCCTGCGGGCTCTGAAACAGGTTAGTCCAACCAGCATCAATGATGAAAATAAAATGCTGAAAGAACAGTTTATCCGGGGACTGAGGTCCCAAGAGGAGAGCAGGACTGTGCGTTGGTGGTCCCTGGATCATCCAGATGCCACCTTTGACACCCTTAAGGACATGGCTATAAAAGGACTGCAGCCCCTGGAAACAACTGCTATCCAATGTTACCAGGGTGGGGCCACCCCAATACCTCCAGTGTCCACCTTTTCCCCAGTGGCTGCTGAAGCCAAGGTGCAAGCAACGTCCCCTAGTGAGCTGGACAGCCTGCGCTCTGAAGTGCATCAGTTGAGCAAAACCCTGACCACTGTATTGAGTGCCCTGCAGCTGCGGACGGAGCCCGAGGAGGAAGAAAGGATCCTGCTAGCCGATAGCCCTGAGGATGTCCCCTGGATGAGAAGGAGGAAGAGGACAACGCCACCCCCTGGGAGGATCAGCGACCAACGCCGTCCACCGAGTGACCCTGTCTGCCACAAGTCAAGTCACACCATCCAGAGCTGTCCTTTAAACGAGAAGACCCTGGGTCCGAAGGCCAACACCCAGGAATAGACTCAGCAGGCCCCTCAGACTGGCACAGCAGGTACGTGGGAGGAAGACCTTTCCTGTCTATAATCCTGGACGGAATTGTGGTACCTGCCCTGCTGGACACTGGATCTCAGGTAACAATTATGCCTGATGTCCTTTACAAGAGATACTGGTCCATGGACAGTCTCCAACCCCCGAACTCAGATTTTTCAGTATATGCCTCTAACGGCCTCCCTCTTAACCTAGTCGGGGTTAAGGATGTGACGGTAAAGGTGGGGAGAGTGGAGCTGAAGGACCAGGGACTCATCGTGGTAGAGACTGTCTCTGATGACGCAGGACAGAATATGGTACTAGGCACTAACATTGTTGGTAACTGTTTGGAGGAAGTGGTGTTTTTGCTCCAACAGCTCGCTAACGCTGCCAGACCGGGGCAGAGAACAGCGATCCAGAAGGAGATCCGAGCCCTGATGTACCAGCAGCAAGTAAAGCTATCCGGTGGTGAGATTGGTAATGTGCGGGTAACAGACCCCATACCCATTGTGATTCCCGCAATGAGTGAAATGCTTATCTGGTGTAGAGCAGCAATAGGTCTTAAAGCACAGAGCTACCAGGCGGTAGTAGAACCCCTTAGCTCAGAGCACAGACCTACACTCTTAACCGCCAGGGGGGTAGAAGATGTACGCAATGGGAGGGTGCCAGTCCGTCTTCTCAACTATGGGGAAGAGGAGGTCAGGTTACCACGCTATGCCACTGTTGCCAAGTTACACGCTGTAAATAACAACTCTATACACACGGCGGAGTCCTTAACCTCACCAGACGAAGTGGAGGATAATGACCCGGCAACCCAGGTGGAGGATTGGTGTCAACAGCTCCATGTTGGGACAGACACCACTCCTGCCCATCAAAAGCAGGGTATACACCGGGTGGTTCAGGAATACGTGCAGGTATTCAGCAAGCACCCACTTGACTTTGGGAGGATTAAGGAGGTTCAACATCACATCCCCACAGGTGACCATCCACCCATCAAAGAACGTTACAGGCCTATACCACCAGCACACTACCAGAAAGCCAAGGAGATGTTGCATGACATGAAGAAGGCAGGGGTAGTAAGGGATAGTTGTTGTCCCTGGGCAGCTCCCCTAGTTCTAGTCAGGAGAAAGGACGGAAGCATGAGAATGTGTGTAGATTACAGACAAGTAAATCGCATTACACATAAAGATGCATACCCTTTATGTAGCGCTGGCGTCCCTGCCCTCTGCTAGGCAGGGACGCTGCTCCCCTCACCGCTCTGCTCCGTGCCCGGCGTCCTCTCCCCGCTCTGCTGTCAGCGCGCGCTCCTTCCCGGCGTCCTCCTCCCGCTCTGCTCTCAGCGCGCGCTCCTTCCCGGCCCCTGTGCTTAGGGCGCGCGCGCGCGCGCTCCCCTCCTCTTAAAGGGGCCGCGCGCGCCGTCCTAAGGAGTCCCCGGCCAATGGCCGGAGGACTTCATCATATATAAGGCACCTCCTCCAAAATGGAGGTGCCCGAGCAATGTTGTTTGCACCTGTGTCTCACCTGTGCTTCAGCCCTCAGGTCCCGTTGCCAGTTACCTGCCAGTTTCCTGCTAGTTACCTGCCAGTTACCTGCCTGATTCCTGCCTGAATACTTGTTACCTGTCTGCCAGTCTGAGGTCCGACGGTCTGCCTTACTACTCCTGTCAGTCTGTCTAAAGGACCAGCCTGCCCGCTCACCTGGGAGCACATATCAGCTACCTGCCTGCTTGCCTGAGGTCCGACGGTCTGCCTTACTACTCCGGTCAGTCTGTCTATGGACCAGCTTGCCCGCTCACCTGGGAGCGCTTCTCCGTTATCTGCCTGCTTGCCAGCCCGGAGGCTCCGTTGTCACGTGCTGTGACCACCAGCTATCTCAGAGACTCCTGCCCGCTCACCTGGGAGCGCATCTCCGCTACCTGCCTGCTTGCCAGCCCGGAGGTCCCGTTGTCACGTGCGGTGACCACCAGCTATTCCAGAGACTCTTGCCCGCTCACCTGGGAGCGCTTCTCCGTTACCTACCTGCCTGCCAGCCCGGAGGTTCCGCCGTCACGTGCCGTGACCACCTGCTATTCCAGAGACTCTCGCTTGCTCACCTGGGAGCACACATCTACCATCTGCCTGCTAGCCTACCCGGAGGCTCTGCCATCACAGGTCGTACCTACCCCTTACCCAGAGACTGCCCGGATCACTTGCCGTAACTCCCTGTCCGTTCACCCAGAGACTGCCACCCGCTCCCTTACAAGGGCCGCCCCCTTGTATAGTAGCTCAGAGGTTCCGCCTCCCGGACCCGTTACAGTTTGCTCGGGCCATGGAACCCGGTGGCACCCAAGCTCCCTCGCTCACGGACCTGTGTCATGAACTGTCCCGTCAAAGGTCCCAACAGGAGTCCATCCTGGGTCACCTGCGGAATGTCAATACTCGCCTGGACACTCTGACTGCACCACCTGCAGCCACTGCCAGTACCATGACTCGCAACCCGGCAGCTCCGCTACCCACTAATACCATGGTAACCTATCCCGGTCCCCGGCTGTCTGCACCTCCTCGCTTCGGAGGCGACTCCGTCCAGGCTCGGGGCTTCATAAATCAGTGCACCCTGCACTTTGAACTTTTGTCCCATCAGTTTAATTCCGACCGGGCCAAAATTGCCTTTATCATGTCCCATCTCACCGGGGAGGCCCTGGCCTGGCTAAATCCTCTATGGGAGAGAGGAGACCCCCTGGTGTCCAACTTGCCTGCTTTTCTCTCGGCTTTCCGGAAAGTCTTCGACGAACCCGAACGGAAGACCTCATCCGCATCCTCTCTGCTACGCCTCCGTCAGGAGGGTCTCACCGTGGGCCAATATGCCATACGGTTCCGCACCCTTGCCTCGGAGCTGGCCTGGGATAACGACGCTCTGGTATCCGTCTTCTGGGAGGGTCTGTCCGGTCGTATTAAAGATGAACTTGCTGGTCGGGACATTCCTACCTCTCTCGATGATCTAATAACCCTTGCCACCCGGATTGACCTACGGTTCCAGGAGCGTGCCAAAGAGGTCACCCGTGAGAGAAGGATTCCACGTTTAGCTCCTACTTTCCAGAAACCCGTCATTCCCTCCATCTCTCCCCAGGTACACTCTCCTGAGCCTATGCAGGTCGACCAGACCAAGATGGTCAAAACCCGTCAGGACTCACGCCGTGCCGAGGGGAGCTGCTTCTACTGTGGCAGTAAGGAGCACCGGATCCGTGCCTGCCCGGAGAGGTCGGGAAACGCCTGTGTCTAGGTTCGCTCAGAGAGGTCCACCTAGACAAGAATAAATCCTCTCCATCCCTGCTGTTGTCAGTTTCGATCATCTACGGGGAGAACCGTTATTTCGAACTAGCCCAACTTGACTCTGGAGCAGCCGGGAACCTTATTTCACAGTCCCTGGTTGAGAAATACCGCATCCCCACCAAACCTCTGGCTGTACCCTTGTCTGTCGCTGCCGTGGATGGGGGCCTCTTACCTCGCCCCATTCAACTCATCACCGAATCCATTACCCTGCAGGTGGGAATGCTGCATTCTGAAAGTATCTCCTTTCATGTTCTGCCTGGACTCTCTCACGCCCTCTTGCTAGGTCTGCCCTGGCTCCAGAGACATGCACCCGTGCTAGACTGGCAAACCGGAGAGGTCCTTCGCTGGGGACAAGACTGTCATAAAACCTGCCTGGTTCCCGTCCATCCCGTCCGTCTCTCTCCTACCCCAGCTAATCTACCCGGACTTCCGATTCCTTATTGGTCTTATGCAGATGTCTTTAATAAAAAGGAGGCAGAGACATTACCACCACATAGACCATACGACTGTCCCATCGATCTGCTACCCGGTACTACTCCTCCCCGTGGGCGTATCTATCCTTTATCCGCTGCTGAGACCCGGTCAATGTCCGAATATATTGAGGAGAATCTGGCCAGAGGATTCATCCGGAAATCTACCTCCCCGGCGGGAGCAGGCTTCTTTTTCGTCAAAAAGAAGGACGGCTCTCTCCGTCCCTGTATAGACTATACAGGCCTAAACCTGATCACGGTGAAGAATAAGTACCCCCTTCCGCTCATTCCAGAATTATTTGATCGTCTGAGGGGGGCTAGGATCTTCACCAAACTGGACCTTCGTGGGGCGTACAACCTGGTTCGTATTCGTCAGGGGGATGAATGGAAGACGGCATTCAACACCCGGGACGGCCACTATGAATACCTGGTAATGCCCTTTGGTCTCTGTAACGCTCCTGCCGTCTTTCAAGAGTTGGTCAATGACATCTTCCGGGACCTTCTCTACTCCTGCGTAGTGGTGTACCTGGACGACATCTTGGTCTTCTCTCCGGATCTCCAGACTCACCGGAGGGACGTTCGTCAGGTCCTGCTCAGGCTAAGGCAGAACCATCTCTACGCTAAATTTGAGAAGTGCCTCTTTGAGCAGACCTTGCTTCCGTTTCTGGGCTACATTATCTCTCAGACCGGCCTACAAATGGATCCTGAGAAACTGTCTGCCATCGAGAAATGGCCCCGACCGGAGGGGTTGAAGGCCATTCAGCGATTCCTGGGCTTCGCCAACTACTACCGCCTCTTCATACCACACTTCTCTTCCCGGACGGCCCCAATTTCTGCGCTCACCCGTAAAGGTACTAATCCCAAAGAGTGGCCACCCGAAGCAGAGGAGGCCTTTCTTTCCCTTAAACAGGCCTTCTCTTCCGCCCCGGTGCTGCATCGCCCAGATGGCAACAAGCAGTTCTTCCTGGAAGTTGACGCCTCCTCCTCTGGAGCCGGAGCGGTACTTACTCAAAAATCATCTTCCGGGAGGATGGTAACTTGTGGCTTCTTCTCTAAACTCTTCTCCTCCTCTGAGCGCAACTATTCCATAGGAGACCGAGAGTTATTGGCCATCAAACTGGCATTGGAGGAGTGGCGTTACCTGCTCGAGGGGGCTCTTCACCCGGTAATAATTTACACTGACCACAAGAACTTGGCTTACCTCCAGCATGCCCAGAGACTTAACCCGCGCCAAGCCCGGTGGTCCTTGTTTTTTGCTCGTTTTGATTTTGTCCTTCATTTTCGCCCGGCTGACAAAAACGTCAAGGCGGACGCCTTGTCTCGGTCCTTTCTGGTGTCTGATCTCGAGGAGGATCCGAAACATATCATCGATCCCGCCAGAGTAATGCAGGTGGCTCCCGTGAGTCTAAATCGTCTTCCTCCTGGTAAGACGTTCGTACCAGTACCTGATCGGGAGAAGATCCTACACTGGGGTCATTCGTCTAAACTAGCTGGCCACGCCGGTCAGAAAAAGACCCTCCAGCTTATTACCCGGCACTACTGGTGGCCTAACCTGCACAAGGATGTAATAGACTTTGTTTCTGCCTGTGTGTCCTGCGCCCGCAACAAAGTTCCGAGACACCTGCCGGCCGGCCGCCTCCTACCTCTGCCAGTACCTGCTGCCCCCTGGCAGCATATAGCGATGGACTTCATTACTGATCTGCCCGTCTCTGCCGGTTGTACGGTCATTTGGGTGGTCGCTGACCGCTTCTCCAAGATGGCTCACTTCATTCCACTGCCAGGTCTTCCGTCTGCACCCGAGCTGGCTAAAGACTTTATCCGCCACATCTTCCGTCTTCATGGCCTGCCCCGTCACATCGTGTCGGATCGTGGGGTACAGTTCACTTCCCGTTTCTGGAGAGCCACTTGTAAATTGCTGGACGTCACCCTGGACTTCTCCTCCGCTTACCACCCACAGTCTAATGGTCAAGTGGAGCGGATCAATCAGAACCTGACCAGTTACCTTCGGCACTTCGTTAATGCCCACCATTCTGACTGGGTGGATCTCCTGCCATGGGCCGAATTCTCGTACAACAATCACGAGAGCGAGTCTTCCTCCAAATCCCCGTTTTTTGTAGTCTACGGTCAGCATCCTCGGATCCCGTTTCCCGTCTCCACCTCGGCGGACAATCCGGCTGCGGAATCTCTTGTTAACAAATTTTCCTCCATATGGGAGAGTACCCGGTCCGCACTCCTTCTGTCATCCGAGCGTATGAAAAGACACGCTGACAAAAAACGTCTGGACCCTCCTCAATTCCGCCCTGGGGATAAAGTCTGGCTCTCGTCCAAATATGTCCGGCTCAAGATCCCTTCCTATAAGTTAGGGCCTCGGTTCATCGGCCCACTGGAGGTCATCAGTCAGATCAACCCGGTGGCCTATAAATTGAAACTCCCGGCCAACTTACGGATCCCTAACTCCTTCCATGTGTCTCTCCTCAAACCTGTGGTGCTTAACTCTTTTTCCAAGTCTACAGGTACGCCTCCTGCTCCGGTTTCTGCTGAGGACGAGTTTGAGGTAGAGAACATTCTTGCCACCAAAAGGGTAAGAGGAAGGACCTTTTTTCTGGTAGATTGGAAGGGGTTTGGTCCTGAGGAGAGAACGTGGGAGCCCCGGGAGAACATCCATGCCCCTCTCATCCTAGCTAAATTTCTGTCTGGCCTAAAAAAGGGGGGGCCTAAAGGGGGGGGTACTGTAGCGCTGGCGTCCCTGCCCTCTGCTAGGCAGGGACGCTGCTCCCCTCACCGCTCTGGTCCGTGCCCGGCGTCCTCTCCCCGCTCTGCTGTCAGCGCGCGCTCCTTCCCGGCGTCCTCCTCCCGCTCTGCTCTCAGCGCGCGCTCCTTCCCGGCCCCTGTGCTTAGGGCGCGCGCGCGCGCGCTCCCCTCCTCTTAAAGGGGCCGCGCGCGCCGTCCTAAGGAGTCCCCGGCCAATGGCCGGAGGACTTCATCATATATAAGGCACCTCCTCCAAAATGGAGGTGCCCGAGCAATGTTGTTTGCACCTGTGTCTCACCTGTGCTTCAGCCCTCAGGTCCCGTTGCCAGTTACCTGCCAGTTTCCTGCTAGTTACCTGCCAGTTACCTGCCTGATTCCTGCCTGAATACTTGTTACCTGTCTGCCAGTCTGAGGTCCGACGGTCTGCCTTACTACTCCTGTCAGTCTGTCTAAAGGACCAGCCTGCCCGCTCACCTGGGAGCGCATATCAGCTACCTGCCTGCTTGCCTGAGGTCCGACGGTCTGCCTTACTACTCCGGTCAGTCTGTCTATGGACCAGCTTGCCCGCTCACCTGGGAGCGCTTCTCCGTTATCTGCCTGCTTGCCAGCCCGGAGGCTCCGTTGTCACGTGCTGTGACCACCAGCTATCTCAGAGACTCCTGTCCGCTCACCTGGGAGCGCATCTCCGCTACCTGCCTGCTTGCCAGCCCGGAGGTCCCGTTGTCACGTGCGGTGACCACCAGCTATTCCAGAGACTCTTGCCCGCTCACCTGGGAGCGCTTCTCCGTTACCTACCTGCCTGCCAGCCCGGAGGTTCCGCCGTCACGTGCCGTGACCACCTGCTATTCCAGAGACTCTCGCTTGCTCACCTGGGAGCACACATCTACCATCTGCCTGCTAGCCTACCCGGAGGCTCTGCCATCACAGGTCGTACCTACCCCTTACCCAGAGACTGCCCTGATCACTTGCCGTAACTCCCTGTCCGTTCACCCAGAGACTGCCACCCGCTCCCTTACAAGGGCCGCCCCCTTGTATAGTAGCTCAGAGGTTCCGCCTCCCGGACCCGTTACACTTTACCCCATATAGAGGAATCCCTGGCTGCCTTAAAGTCTGCAAATTACTTCTCCACCCTTGATCTCACTAGTGGGTACTGGCAAGTAGCTGTTGCTGAGGAGGATCGGGAGAAGACGGCCTTCACCACCCCGATGGGACTCTGCGAGTTCAATAGTATGCCGTTTGGACTCTGCAACGCCCCCGGAACGTTCCAGAGAGTGATGGAGTGCTGCTTGGGACACCGCAACTTCGAGACTGTACTACTATACCTGGACGACGTGATAGTGTACTCCAAAACGTATGAGGACCACTTGAAGCACCTGGCGAAGGTATTTGAGTCACTGTCCCGGTATGGGATGAAGCTGAAGCCCTCAAAGTGCCACCTGCTCAAGAGAAAGGTACAGTACCTGGGGCATATTGTCAGTCCAGAAGGGGGTAGCACCGGACCCGGAGAAGGTCACTGCCATCCAGAAATGGCTGGAGCCGAAGAACCTCAAGGAGGTGCGTCAGTTCCTGGGACTAGTAGGATACTACCGGAGGTTTGTAAAAGACTACACTAAGAAAGCAGCCCCTCTGCAAGACCTCCTGGTAGGACAGTCCCCCAAAGACAGAAATCCCCCATTCCACTGGGGTAAGGAGGAAGCCGAGTCATTCCAGGAGATGAAGGAGATCCTGACAGGCAATGAGATCCTAGCCTACCCTGACTACAGCCAACCATTCCTGCTGTATACTGATGCCAGCAGCGAAGGACTGGGAGCTGTCCTAAGTCAGAAGCAGAATGGCCAAGAGAAAGTGATCACATACGCAAGCAGGAAGCTCCGCCCGACTGAGAGCAACCCAGAGAACTATAGCAGCTTCAAATTGGAGTTCCTGGCCTTGGTCTGGGCCATCACTGAAAGGTTCAAGCACTACTTAGCCTCCAGCAAGTTCACTGCCTACACTGACAATAACCCCTTGACCCATCTTGAAACAGCCAAGCTAGGAGCCATGGAGCAGCGATGGATGGCTCGGCTGTCAAACTACCAATTTACAATTAAATACCGGGCGGGCCGCAAGAACGCCGATGCCCTGTCCAGGATGCCTCACCAGTCAGACACAGAAGAAGAAGTGGATGACCTGGAAGAGATTGAGCTACCTGTCTTTCACCGGAATGGGATGATCCACGAGCAACGAGCCTCCAGGAGGCAGCGTGGGAAGACGTTAAACCCTTTGCCTCACCACAGCTGGAAAGAGACCCAGGACAGTGACCCGGTTGTCAGCTGTATCAAGGAGCTGATAACCCAAGAAGGTTCCTCCCTGGAGAAGGATGCGTCTCTGCAAGCAAAGCAGCTGTGGAACGAGAGAAGCCGGCTGTTTATCTACCGTGAGAAGCTGTGCCGGAGGTACGTCAATCCAAGAACCCATGAGATGGTATGGCACAGAGTGGTCCCCAAGACAGACATCCAAATGGTGTTGGAGGCCTACCACGATCAGGCGGGGTACTTTGGCTGGAAGAAGCTAGAGACCCTGCTGAAGTGTCGATTCTACTGGGTAGGAATGCGCAGCTCCATTGATGGTGCCGAAACTGTGGACCCTGTAGCCTCCGAAGAAAGACAGAAGGCACCCTTGCAACCCATCAAGACGACTCGACCCCTGGAGATCGTGGCCCTGGACCATGTCAAGCTGTCACCCAGCAGGTCAGGGTACTCCTATGCCCTGACCATGGTGGATCACTACTCCAGGTTCCTGGTGGTCACCCCCGTCAAAGACCTGATGGCAGAGACAGCAGCAAAAACGTTCCATGCGTGTTTCTGCAGACCCCATGGATACCCTGAGCAGGTGCTGACGGACCAAGGCCTGGCCTTTGAGGCTGAGTTGTTCAAAGAGTTCTGCCATCTCTACAGGTGTAAAAAGATCAGAACTACACCGTACCACCCACAAACCAATGGTCTCTGTGAAAAGATGAACAACATCGTCATCGACCTGCTGAAGACCTTACCACTTGAGGAGAGAAACCAGTGGCCAGACCTACTACCTGACCTGGTAGATCTGTACAATCACATACCTGTGAGTTCCACCAATTGCACTCCAGCATATCTCATGTGAGTAAGACCAGGAAAGTTGCCTATGGACCTGGAGCTCGGTGTTGTAGAACCAGAAGCAGATGTGACCACTGAGGACTGGGACACAACCAGACAGGAGCAGTACAGAAGAGTACAGGCCTGTGTCGAAGACAGTCTCACTCGGGTGAGGGACAAGCAGGAAGCTCAATACAACAGAGGTGCCCCAGCAGAACCCTTCACACCTGGTGAAGTAGTGTTAAAAAGGAAAAGGAGAAACCACAAACTTGATGACCAGTGGGAGAGAGAACCCTACACTGTGTTGAATTCAAGATTTGATAATAAGAAAACCTGCCTAATTAGTAAAGACGGAGGAATAACGACTGCAACGGTATCTAGAGACCATCTGAAGTTGTGTCCAGACCTGCTAAAGCCCCAAGAAGAAGTGCCTCTCATTATCCCGGAGGAACCTAAAGAAGCAGTAATCCATACTGACTTAGGAGACTTCCCGGCAGATTGGCCTCAACTAGGAGGAGCAGTAATAATACCTGTGATCCACTTCTTTCAACAGCCAGACGACCCTCCACAGCAAGTAGAGCCTGTAAGTGCTTCAGAAGAGCCTGCTCAAGAAGAATCCCTGGAAGAAGGATCCCCGGTTGGAGCAGAGCAAGAAGGCCCAGCCAATGGTATACTTGCCAGTCCTGTAGCGAGGTTAAGGCAGCCCTGCAGTCCCTCCACACCTAGTACTGACAGAATGGGAGGTAGTGCAAATACTAGTGCCTCACGCATCCCAGTACCACGTAGGTCTACACGTAGTACACTAGGTCAACCCCCTGTCAGATGCAGAGAGTAAAATAGTTAAACTTCTGACAGTGTAAATAGTTACCCCTGGGGTATTATATAGCATTGTATTGTATATTACTGTATTGTCTTGTATATTGCCATGTATTCATTGCCTTTTATATGCATTTAACTTATATTTTTGCCTTCATTAATGGACAATTCAAGTGATATGGACACTTTACCAATTTATTTCTCATTACCCGAATGGGTACCTAAGAACTCTGTGGCTGAGGACTATGTGCAGCCCAAAGACTTTTCTTTGTAAATATTTGCACTCCTTGGAGTGCCCCTTTGCGCAACCTCTCCGGAAGAGACTTGGACTTCTAGGTTGCTCATTCCAATGCATATATCTATTTATTACTTATTAATGTTATATGCAACGTTTAAGTATGTGCCTCCCATAAAGGGAAGATTGTTGTAGTTCATGCAATATTGTTGTTTCAAAATGTACTGCAGCCCGGGAGCGCTGAGCTTTGCTAGGGGGGAATGTGGCGCCCCTGCTGCGCATGAGTGCCACAGATCCTAGAGGGGTGCATGAATGGATTCCTCCACAAGAGGCCCTCATAGAATTCACACACCTCCACCTTCCACCTCAGACCACCAGAGGGAGCCCGGATAGGGATGTAAATAGGGAAAGTGGAGCTAGGCAGTTCAGTCTAGTCTGGGAGGTAGTTCCTCTGGAGAGTTCAGCAAGTACAGGTCTGAATACAGAGTCGAGCTCAGTCTAGTCTAGTCTAGAGAACACAGCTAATAGTTCAGCAGTGGAGCACGAGGCTCCTGCAAGCTAGACTCAGGGAGCTCAGTTAGAGCCCAAGGCGTGGCGACGCCATAAGAGCGGTGAAGCGCGGCCAGCTGCCGCTAGTGTGTATAGCCTAGTGAGGGCCTCGAGTGCGGCCGAAGGCTAGAGGAGTGAGTAGCATTGGGGGCAGAGGAGCTGTACAAGCTTACCCCAGAAAACATATACCAGACACCGAGTCCGTGTCTACAGGGCCGTATACCCCCTGTAGAGACAACCGGAGACCCCTGGAAGACTTCATGTCCCAGAATCACCCAAGAGCTGATATGTACCAGAGCCAGGAGTCACGGAGGCCCCGCAAGCTGGGAGCGCGTACTCCAAGAGAAGGCCCTACCACAAAGTCAGCCGGTGCAGGACAGAGACAAAGTTAGGCCAAGCTCCAGGCAGGTCAGAAACTTACTACACAAAGGCAAGAAACAGGAGGCCCTATACCCGCTCATTGGGGAGAATCCTGATATGCACCCTTCACCCTACATTGCTCCGGAATGTGCCTGAACTTCCATCAGTAAAAGGTACTGAAGTGAACTGTGTGTTTGCCTATCCTTCTTCAGACCCGGCTGGGTCACTTCTGTCCTGCATCCCTACATCCACGCTGCCCTGAGGCCTAGCTCCACCTGTGGGGAGCTATACCACCCAAGCTGCCTTTACACCTGCCTCAGTGGGCTGCCACAGCGCTGGTGAACCTCACCAGACACCACAGGTGGCGTCACAAACTTTCACATAATTATCCACCCTTTTAAAGAGAGGCCCAGGGTACGGGCTCGGGAGCCGACTACCGCGACATCCCCAAAACTAACAACAAGGCCCGGGCTCCGAGTCCTCCCCATCCCCTGGGCGCATCACTTGGAGTTATCTCTCTGAAGTCGGCTAAAGCTAAGCTACTTCCACCATGTTGGTCTCCCTTGTTGTCTTTAGTCGTTAGTGGGGATCGACTAGTACTCATCCTCCCCTTCCCTATACAGGGCCATGCGCTAGGGAAATACAGGATTTAGGTTTGCATGCGGCGATTGGTGAGGAACCAATATAGGGACGTTAGTGGAGACAGGGTGAAATCAGATCAGCCTAGGAGGTCGCCACTTCCCCCTTTCCCTAGAGTCTGGGCTCCCTTTCCCCGTTCTCTTTGTGTTGCTCTTAGTCTTTCACACACCTTGCGTCACAGGTGAGATTGAGGCCATTTGGCACTTGGAATAAGATCAATAGCACAATCATAAGGATGATGGGGAGGTAGTATCTCGGCCTCTTTCTCCGAGAACACATCTCCGAAGTCTTTCAGGTGCACCGGAAGACCTTCAAGACTAGCAGAGCATACTTGTACAGAACAAAGACATTTCTTATGGCAGTTAGGGCTCCACTTAACAATATCCTTTTGACACCAATCAATAGCTGTCACGGGTGTGTAAGAGTTGACAGACAGTCGCTCTGCAGTTGGTTGGAGGAGATCTCTACGTTTGGCATTACAGGCATCTTCCTAGAGGCCGGCTGTCTTTAAGACCCAGCAGCTACCTCCCTTTGGCTAATTAGCTCTCTTGCCTGGGTGTATAAATACCTGGTGTGTCTGAGAGGGAGGTGCCGGCTATATTCATTTCTACTTGTGAGGCTTTAGTAAGAGCAGAACTTTGTCCTCTCTGGAGCTTGAGGCTGTGTGCCCATTTGGATTCGTCTAAATAAAAGCAATTTCCCCGTTTGTCTACCCTTGTTGTCTATAGAGATTTGTGGAGATTTACTAGTGCTCATTTCCATCCATCCCTAGCCTTAGCCATACTTCAGGTAAAGACAGGGCAAGCCATACATGCGGCGATTGCTGAAGAGGCAATATAGGGACGATAGTTGAGACAGGGTGACACTAGACCAGACTAGGAGGTCTCCACTTCTCCCCTTTCCCTAGAGTCTAAGCTCCCTTTCCCTCTTCCCTCTTTGTTACACTAAGACTTTCCCACAACTGGTGTGACAATAGTCTCCGCTACCTGCACCCTGTCAGGTTCATCATAAATCATCCCTAAGGTGTCAAAAAAAGGCATCAACAGAAGACCATTCTGGAGCTAGTGGGGACAAAGAGAATGCCCAAGTCTGAGGACCCCCATGCAATAGGGACATGATTATACCCACCCGCTGGGACTCATCCCCAGAAGACTGGGGTCATAGTGTAAAAAATAATTTACATATCTCCCTGAATACCCAGACTGGTCCCTCTCCCCCAAAAATCTGTCAGGAAGTGCCACAACTGGTTTGGGGGCGGTCAACTGTATGTCAATGGGTCCAGAAGATATTACTACTGTCGAAAGCGGAGAGCTTTGGGAAGCATCCAGAGTACTAAACTGACCCTGCAGCTGGGACTGTGATTATTCTAGCCTCTGGTGATCCCTGGACAGATCCTGAACCATCTGGGTCAGATTCGTCACTGAGTGCAAAAAACTGGATCCATTGGTAAGAAAAAAATATATATATGGCCAGACGTTATGTGACCTAGTCACTACTCATTGACAGACCGTGAGGCTGAGAAGTCAGATGTTCCGGGGTCAATACCAAGAGAGAACACAGAAAACCAAGGAAAAAGACAAAGGTGTAAGTCAGGTCTCTCTCCTGGGTCAAAATACCAGGAGATAGCGGATCAAAGCAAAAGGACAAGATGAAGGGATAGTCAGAACACGATCCAAAGGGTCAGGCAGCGGAAGGTCAGAACTTAGTACAACAGAATCAGGCAAACACTCACCAGGAAGCACAAACTATGTCTGGCAGGGATTAGAGGCAAACATCTCAGTTAAGTAGCTTGGGCAATCTCCAGAACAGAGAACACCTGGAGAAAGTCCCGCACATCTCAGTCATAGATTGAACCGCCGAGCTGTCAATCAAAACACTGACAACTCAGCATGACCCAGTTTCCATAGGAATAATGACAACTGGCTTCTATACATTTATACATGGCAATCTACTGTAGATTCTGTTGGCTGCCCATTGATGGTGGCATGTTCTAGCCACATGACACTTCATTCTATAGATCGAGATCATATTAACTTTGATCTCAGATGCTTAATCCCTTAGATGCAGAGGTTGATTTTGACTGCTGCATCTAAGTGGTTAGAAAGAGGGAAGGCTGCATGGCAACCAAGGGTTACATGATCCACACAGAGGTGCGCTCAAAGAAGCACCGCCGGTGAATAAAGTATACTAGAAAACTGATCTTTAAAAAGTTGTAGGAAATATTAAAGGGGGTCAAATAGTAGTGGAAACCCCCTTTAAAACAGGATGCAGCCCCTTCATTATTAGGTTTGATAGGAGATACAATGTTGGCAACCCTAATGCCCATGAAATGGTGGCATTTTCTAGTGATAGAAATAACCTTTTAACCTATTTTTGATCCTGACTGTTTAAAGGGGTTATCTACTTCTCGGACAACCCATTTTCAACTACAATATTCTTCCATGTAGAATAAAAACACCTTATACTCACCTCCGATGCCAGCGCCGTTCCAGCGACGTCGGGTCTCCTGGGGCTCGTGTGATATTGTTATGTCACACGAGCCCTGCAGATAATCAGCGGCTGCTTCACTCTCACTTCCTTCAGACGTAACCGTGTTTGAGTGGTTGTCACGTCACCATTCACATGTGATTTCCATAACTGTGGTCGTGTCCCGACTGTTTTCCTATTTCTGTGATAGACCAGGATACTTCGGGGATTCGGCATGATACAGTCCCTGACAAAAAATTCTGCCTGACCTGGAATATTCTCTCAAATTGCTTTTCTAATTGCTTACTAAAATAATTAAACAAACAAAAAGTGATAAAAAATATATATATTTTTTTACACTTACGATTTGCTAGACATAATGTTTATCGTGCATCTGTAACGACCCATACAATAAAGTTATCACATTATTTATCCTGTGCTGAAAAGAAAAGCAAAATTGATGTTTTTTGATAAATTTACCCTCCACCCCCATACAAATAATAGACAATAAAAAGTGATAAAAAAAGTCATATGTACCTCAAAATGGCACCAATGAGAACTGCAACTCTTTATGCAAAAAAAGCTGTCACAGCTCAATCAACTGAAATACTATACATAGAAAAAAAATTATGTTGGTAAAACTAGCGCTGAAAAATATTTCCTGTGTGAATGGAGGGTCGGTGTGCGTACCTTGTACCGGGGGATCAGGCCCTCGTGTGGGAAGTGCAGCTCAGACGAAAAGAGATGAACGAATTTGCTTCTCATTCCCAATTCATAAATATTCTCTACTATAATTTTGCTCACAAAACTCTTGCCGGTGCCGCTCCAGCCATGCAGGGATAACACCAGGGGCTTCCTGGGGTCCTTATCGCTCATAAATCTGGTCACTGACTTGTAGATGATTTTGTGTGCCAGGTGCTGTCCGAAAAGTTTCTCCCTCAAGTCCACATCTAGGCCTGAAAGAGGAAAAAAAATCCTGAACTGATTTTGTATTCCAGCCAGTACCATATTCTAAGACAGCACACACAATTCTGCAGGCTTCAGAGCTGAAATCTCCCAGCACTGCTTGCTATTTTTTGCACATCTAATTTTGGTGATTTGCAATCTGGGAAATGTAGTCTTTAGACTAGACAGGTTATATGCTACTGTATTAGGAAAAAATGAATGTGGACTTCAGAGCTGAAATCTCCCAGCATTCTTTGCTCATTCAATGTTTGCACAGAACTTGTACTGATGGTATGAATTTTGCATCTATCAGCATGCTTGTTGACTGTTTCCAATGACAATTATCAGGATTATGACTACTTAAATCAGATGAATGGAGCCCTATGGATATGTGTTAGGGCTCAGGCAGAGTGTGCACAGGGCCTTTTATTCATCTGTACAGACCTAGTACATCTCACAGCTGAAAGGATGTTACAATTGTATCAAGCACTATATAAGTTGCACTTCACATTTCTTCCATATTTCAGGGATACATTGTAGCAAACTATCAGTGCACTGGAGATGTACAGCAGAAATACTGTGCTCACTGCAGATTTCCTACAAACCTCCAGAAAGAGACATATAAGATCTGTCCAGGTTATCACCCCCTGGATGTAACCAATAAGGCTCCTATTCACTGACAGCAAGCAGAGATCCTGACAATGGGGAGGAATTGAAACACAAAGTATATTAGAAAGGTGCAGACGATTCAGCTTCAGTTACTTAGCACTGACCAAGGCATGTAGAAATGTCTAATGGAGTTTAGTTAAAGGAGTTATTATCTCTCACTTTCGCCTTGGGAGGTTCATGGTGCTGGTGATGAGGCGTCCATTACCAGCTTTCCAGATACTGGGACCATCCAGAAAGCATTATGGACCTGTCCTATTACATAGGAAGTGTGCAGTATACTGGCAGGCTGCCTATGGGCACTAGATCAGCCCTGTGGCTGCCCTTACTTTCCAACACAAAAGTGAGAGGCGCTGTATGTAATAATACAGGTTCTCCTGTTTGAGGTCCCGCTGTGACCCAATGTGCTCATTTCAATGGTTTGCATGCAATGAGGCCACCCAATACCTGAAAGAACGGCCAGATGTGCTTTATATGGCCCTTAAACAGTGCTATGATTACAATGGTACTGACGTCTGAGCATTGGCCAGGTGCCCTGGGTCTCCTGAGGTAGCGTTACCCTATAACTTTCCACATGAGCCCAATGTCCGACCCTTGCACAGCAGCATGTCATATGGTGCCGGACTATAAATCCCAGCAGATCACCAGCAGAGCCCATGTAACCCATCACTATCCCCATCTAACCTGTACTATTGAAGGGCTTGTCCACCTGGCAGCACTCCGACAGCCACCCGCAGTAGATCTCAGAGTACAGGTAGCCTGTAATGGCCGAGGCGGCAGCACTCATGGTGATAGGTTCCAGGGACACGGCGACATGGAGTGGTGGAAACGCCAGCAGTAAGAACAGGAGCCAAGTCCTGGGACCGGACCCCCTGACAGCAGCCATGAGAGCGGGAGCAGGAGAGCTCTGTGGTCCTGTGAGGCTCGCTGTACCTTTTTTTTGTCCAAATCTTCACCCACTATAGATCAGGTGCTTTTACCACGTCCACATTTGTGATGTGACGTAGAAGAAGCGAAATCCAGACTGTGCAGTTTCAGTTTGGATTCTGGATATATCATGGTGCGAGTCACGTCACTAATGTCACCATCACACTGCCGACAGCTATATATACATTACATACATTCCAACCAACACACCCTAAAATGTGCTCTAATCCTTCAGGTGATGGTTTTTGCATTCACGTCCTCAGTCGCAGATTTTGCCAATAAACTCATCACATCTGTACTGGGAATTCTGTTATAGGAACGGAAAAACAATACATGATGAACGCAAATGTCGCCGACTGCAGTCAGTGGGGTCTGTAGGATTTCCATCACGCCTGGCACTATTTTATTCACATTGTATTCTTGGCTTCTATTTAATATATATATGGCGGTAAAAGCTCCTGACATAAACTGTATGGAGAAAAGTATGCGCCCCCCACATTACACTACAGAAGTTTCTCTGACCTCCCATCGAACATCCATAGACACAATATGGTGTCGGCCGCTCTACAGATATAACGGCTCCCGCTTGTCTGGAAAGGATTTCTACAAGATTTTGGAGGCATTTGGGGTAACTTTTGTGAGGTCAGAAGAGAGGGCTAACTCCCCCAACCATGCCCTTATAGAACTTGCTTTGTGCACTTGGCACATTCATGAGGAATAGAAAAGGGGCTTCTCTAAACTGGTATGACAATTGTCCAAAATGTCTTGGGACCGAAGCCGTAAAACAAGTCCATAGTGTTATCCTCCTCCACCAAACTGTACAGCGGGCACAATGCAGACAAGCAGGTAACGTCCTCCTGGCATTCACATCAGACACAGAGAAGTGTGATCAGTCACTGCATAGAACACGTCTCCTCCAGAGTCCAGTGGTGGCGGCTTTACACCACTCCATCCGACGCTCAGCATTGTGCTTGGTGGTGTAAGGCTGCATGCTAATGACTAAACTCTACTCAACTATTTTCATCAATATTTGGAGCCTTTGTTAATTTTCCCTACAACTAATGGGACTTTCCCTACCATACAGCACCCAAATTGAAGCTCATCAAGAGAATGCCAAGAGTGTGCAAAGCAGCGATCAAAGCAAAAGGTGGCTACTTTGAAGAACCTAGAATATAAGACATATTTTCAGTTGTTTCACACTTTTTTGTTAAGTATATAATTCCACATGTGTTAATTCATAGTTTTGATGCCTTCAGTGTGAATGTACAATTTTCATAGTCATGAAAATACAGAAAAATCTTTAAATGAGAAGGTGTCCAAACTTTTGGTCTGTACTGTATATATAGTTCTCAACAAAAATAAGTACACGCCCTTTGAAAAGTAAGCTTTTAATCAATATCTCAATGAACACAAGGACAATTTCCACAATTTTGTCAAGACTGAGTTTCATAGAACATTTTTTAAACCCATACTATGAAAGTAAGGTTAATAATAACTTTCATTACAAAATCTTCAGTTTTACTCAAATTAATTGATGCAGAAATGAATACACCCCACATAAAAAAAGACTCCATCTTGTATTTTGTATGACTTCCATGATTTTCAAGGACAGCACTGAGTCTTCTAGGCAGGGAATAAACATATTGCAGCATTTATCTTTTTCCATTCTTCAGGAACAACCTCTTTTAGAGCTTGTATGATGGATGGAGAGTGAGGACAACTTGTCTCTTCAGAATTCCTGATAGGTGTTTGGTTGGGGTCAGATCAGGAGACACTTGGCCACTGAATGATTTTCAACCTTTTCTTCTTCAGAAATGCAGCAGATGTGTGTCTTGTATTATTGTCATGTTGGAAAAGTGCACGTCTACCAAGGGCATGGAGTGATGGCAGCATCTTCTCTTTCCATACAGAGCAGCACATCTGTGAATTCATGATACCACCAATGACATGTAGACCTCTAACACCAAAAGCACTCATTCAACCCCGCATAAGGACACGGCCACCACCGGGTTTCACTGTAGGCACCCTAAATAAATTTTTCAAAATGTGATTATTAAAGCCAATCCAGATTACTCCTGTAAATTGGTGCCAGATGTTGCTCAAATGTCCACAGAAAATTAGTTCTGATTCAGATATATACAGAATAATCTGCTGTAACAGTAAGGCTATGTGCGCACAATGCGTATTTGAAGCAGAAATTTCCTGAGCGTTTCTGCATCTCCTTGGCAGAAAAAATGCATGGAGATTTTACATGTGTTTTTGAAGCGTTTTTGTACATCAGTGGATGCTTTTTGGAGCTAAATAAAGTTATTTGGTGGGACATTGCTTAAACCCTTGGATTACCGTCTGAACTGGGGTGAGTATATTGGTTCATTTAAATGATTAAAGAATGTGTCTGTTGTATTTCAAATAAAGTGTTTACTCTGTCTGTGTGTTTATTTAACTCTTTACTTTACTTTAATTGGGTTTGGTCATGAAAATGTCTGATTGACACCTTGACATAACCAAACAAAAGAGCTGGGTGTCAGCTAGTCCCATTCTCCCATTCAACCAATCTTCATTAGCATTTCTATTCATGTAATTTATGCGGCAGCTGTGAGCTGCTAATTTTAGCCTGGGAAGGTACCATTAGGCAAACATGGTCCCTGACCATCATTAACATCTCACAGTTGGTTCATTAGCCATTACGTCAAACCGATCAGCACTCAGCAGCGCTTTGAGCACAACGTATTTTTGTTGCATCCAAAACGCGGTGTTCTAATGCCGCACGTTTGTTGTCGGTACATGTGAATCCACCGCATATAATGACACTTCAATCGGTCAAAATCTGCAGCGGAGACTGGCGTGTCCGCAACAGAAATTGACATGCTGCGGGTGAGATGGGGTACGTGGCCAAGGTCAGGAGCCGCTGCAGGTTTGAGGCTGCGTGTTTATAAAGTGTCAAACCCGCAGCGTCCAAATGTTACAGCATAGTGAATGGGATCTCTAGAAATCCCATGTCCACTATGCGTGCATCAGAGGCTGCGAATCACCTGCGGACACTGAGATGCGGCGCGTCTTTAAGGACCGCTGCATGTCAAATTCTCTTGCGAAGTCGCTAGTGTCTGCAACAGAAATTTGACCACTAGAAAGTATTGAATGCGGTAAATCCGCATGGTTCAGTAAACACATGTGGATTTACCTGCGTTCAATAGAATGCAACGTTTTGGACGCAGCAAAAAATATGCATCCAAAGCGCTGCTACATCCGGATCGTGGGCACAGAGTCTGAAATTGAAAAAAAAAATGGCGTGGGCTCCTACGTCATTTTTATAACCAGCAGAGGGAAAGCTGACCGCTGGGGGCTGATATTAGTAGCCGGGGAAGGGGCCATTAGCCAACAATGTTCCCTGGATATTAATATCAGCCCACAGCTGTTGGTTTAGCCTTTACTGCCTAGATTACAGGGGGACCCCAGAAAAAAATTGATGTGGGGTCCCCCTATAAAATCTAACCAGCAAAGGCTAAACTAGACAGCTGCGGACTGATATTAATAGCCAGGGAAGGGATCATGGATACTAGCCTCCTCCGCGGCTATTAATATCACCCCCCAGTAGTCCCAAAAATGGAGCATCCATAAGATGCGCCAAACCTAGCGCTTAGCCTCCACTCTTCCCACTGCCCTTTAGCGGTGGCGAGTGGGGGGTTCACGTCAGCCTTGTGTTGGTGGCTGACATGAAGCCCAGGTTAGTAATGGAGGGCGTCTATAAGTTGTCGTCGCTTTTTCAATAAATACACAGCTAGATTAAAGTATTTTAATGAAATAAGAAACACATGTTTTTTTTAAAAAAAATAAAACCTTATTATACGCCCCGACAAAGTCATCGATCTTCTGAAAAAAAAGTAAAAAAACAAACAACCATATTCCTCACCTGTCCGCTGTCACGACGCAGTCCACAATCACCGCTGATTGTCCCTCGACGATCCTTGTCACTTCTACAGCAGTGACATCAGCAATCACTGATGTCACTGCTGTAGAAGCCAGCAATGTATACTTTCAAGGAGTGTGACTCTTGTCAGCAGTGGCGTACCGCCAATGGCGGCAGACCACGCAACTGCTATGGGGCCCGTGAGCTGCGGGGGCCCCATAGCAGTCCATGGGTGGACATACCGCCGCCGGTGCAGCTGCGCCGGGTCCCCACCATTCAGCTGCACCAAGGGGCCCGCAAGGTGCAGCTGCTCCCTGCACGCGGCGGTCAGGGAGCGATCCCTGCAGCTCCGCTGTTGTCAGGAGGAGAATAGCAGCGGAGCTGGAGGGTTCGACCTCTGCTTCCTCCCTGACCCAGGCGCGCGCAGCTTGATGACGTCATCATGCAGCGCGCGCCTGGGTCAGGAAGAAAGCTGCCGGCAACCAGGAGGATGCTGCTGCAGGGGAGCGAGCTGAGGTAAGTTGTTTTTTTTTTTTTTACTGAAATGCTGGGGAGGGGAGGTGGGGGGAGAGAAATGGTGGGATGGTGGGGCTGGGAAGAGCAATAATGGGGCTGATGGGACTGGGGAGAACAATGATGGGGCTGGGGAGAGAAATATTGGGGCTGGAGAGAGGTCTGATGGGGCTGGGGAGAGGAATAATGGGGTTGATGGGGCTGGGGAGAGCAATAATGGGGCTGATGGGGCTGGGGAGAGGAATAATGGGGTTGATGGGGCTGGGGAGAGGAATGATGGGGCTTGGGATAGGAATAATGGGACTAATGGGGCTGGGAAGAGGAATAATGGGATGGTAGGGCTAGGGAGAGCAATGATGGGGCTGGGGAGAGGAATGATGGGATGGTAGGGCTAGGGAGAGCAATGATGGGGCTGGGGAGAGGAATGATGGGGCTGGGGAGAGCAATGATGGGGATGGTGGGACTGGGGAGAGGAAAAATGGGGTTGATGGGGCTGGGGAGAGGAATATTTGGATGGTAGGGCTAGGGAGAGCAATGATGGGGCTGGGGAGAGGAATGATGGGGCTGGAGAGAGCAATGATGGGGATGGTGGGGCTGGGGAGAGGAATAATGGAGTTGATGGGGCTGGGGAGAGGAATGATGGGATGATGGGGCTGGGGAGAGCAATAATGGGGCTGATGGGGCTGGGGAGAGGAATGATGGGGATGGGGAGAGCAATAATGGGGCTGATGGGGCTGGGGAGAGGAATGATGGGGCTTGGGATAGGAATAATGTGACTAATGGGGCTGGGAAGAGGAATAATGGGATGGTAGGGCTAGGGAGAGCAATGATGGGGCTGGGGAGAGGAATGATGAGATGGTAGGGCTAGGGAGAGCAATGATGGGTCTGGGGAGAGGAATGATGGGGCTGGTGAGAGCAATGATGGGGATGGTGGGACTGGGGAGAGGAATAATGGAGTTGATGGGGCTGGGGAGAGGAATAATGGAGTTGATGGGGCTGGGGAGAGGAATGATGGGATGATGGGGCTGGGGAGAGCAATAATGGGGCTGATGGGGCTGGGGAGAGGAATGATGGGGCTGGGAAGAGCAATAATGGGGCTGATGGGGCTGGGGAGAGGAATGATGGGGCTGGGAAGAGCAATAATGGGACAGATAGGGCTGGGGAGAGCAATGATGGGGATGGTGGGGAAGGGGAGAGCAATGACGTGTTGCTGGGAGAGAGCAATGATGGGGTGCTGGGAGAGAGCAATGATGGGGGTGCTGGGACAGAGCAATGGTGGGGGGCTGGGAGAGAGCAATGATGTGGGGCTGGGAGAGAGCAATGATGGAGGTGCTGGGACAGAGTAATGATGGGGGTGCTGAGAGGAAATGATGGGGGTGCTGGGAGAGCGCAATGATGGGGGTGCTGGGAGAGAGCAATGATGGGAGTGCTGGGAGAAGCAATGATGGAGGTGCTGGGACAGAGCAATGATGGGGGGCTGGGAGAGAGCAATGATGGAGGTGCTGGCACAGAGCAATGATGGGGGCTGGGAGAGAGCAATGATGGGGGTGGTGGGACAGAGCAATGATGCGGGTGCTGAGAGAGAGCATTGATGCTGGTGCTGGGAGAGAGCAATGATGGGGGTGCTGGGAGAGAGCAACGATGAGGGTGCTGGGACAGAGCAATGATGGGGTGCTGGGACAGAGCAATGACAGGGGTGCTGGGAGAGAGTAATGATGGGGGTGCTGGGAGAGAGCAATGACGAGGGTGCTGGGAGAGAGCAATTATGGGGGTTTCACTTTGCTTGTACTGTGAAGCCTTGTATGTTTGCCGTGTGCACATAGCCTTACAGTTAATTGGGGAGAGTCACAGAGACTGAATAATTTATATTATTGGCCGGTGCAAATTATAGTTAATGGGGGGCACAGTGCTGCTTATCACTTTATATTTTGATTACTAAGTGGCTAATAGTATATTAATGGGGGGGTTACATATCTGTATTCGAGGACGCAGAGCGGGGGAGACACATGTATACATATAATATATGTGACCTTGTTTTTTTGTAGGCTGGAGATCATCGTGACAAGACGAGTTGTGGCTGGGAGATGTCGACATGAAGGTCTGACAAGATGGAGAAGAAACAGCAGAAACCGACTCTCATCAGATGAGACGCCAGCGGTAAGTGCCTGGATGTAAATATTATTCTGTATCTGCACTGTGTGACTTGGAGCGATAATGTTATCTGTAAAATCCCTTAGGCCACATTCTCACATTTGTGTGAAATGTCCGTGTGCTGCCAGATCTTTTTATCGGATGGTCCACGGACTCGTACAGTTTTATAGATCCATTCACACATCCATGAAAATCACGGATCTGAGAATGAAATCTAAGAGGGTCAGAGAATGTCCTATTCTGATCCGATTTTGAGGATTAGAATAGGACATGCTCAATGCGTCAGTAAAACAGGGCAGCACACTGACACTGCACACAGATGCACGAATGTAGCCTTATTATGTATAGCACAGTCCCTTAGTATATAGTGTACTCACTTATTATGTATAGCGCCATCCTTAGTTATATAGTTTCCTCTTTTATTATGTATAACACCCTCCCTTATTATGTACCATCCTCTCTAGCGGCTCACAGTTGGGGGATCATACTGTGTTGGGGTCAGCATACTTTACCCTGGGAGTTGAGGTGGGGTACAGTAGGGTAATTATACTGTGCATGTGGAGGAATTCACCATGGGGGTTTCATACTGTGTTTGGGGGGCCCTTTTATTGGTATCACACTTTATGGGGCAATGAAAGAGAGATCTAGGACGTCAGCAGGAGGAAAATTACTATGTAAAGGATGGAAAGTTGTGAGATCTGATCTTTGGTGACCCCGACAATTATTGAAATTTTTTTTGGTGGGGGGGGGGCCCAATTAGAGCTTCTGCTATGGGGCCCCATGATTCCTATGTACGCCCCTGCTTGTCAGTATACATGCTGCAGGAGGCCACTGGAGTTCATCAGCTGAAGCTCCTCCAAGACACATTTCCTCACATGACGGAACTCCAGGGGCAGAATGGGACAATAAAATCTATCAGGTTCTTTTCAATGAGGCCACTATGCCATAAGCCACCTGGGAAAGAAAAAAAGAAAATGCATAATTAGTCCCGCTGATACCCAAGTACAGTGGGGATATGTGCTCATGGCATGATATGGGCATCACTGTGATTCAATTAAAGCTGCCCCCCATTATGTCTGTTCTCTTGTATCTAGTACTTAGAAGTAGGCACTCTATGTACCGCTTTATGACAGAAAAAGCCTCAGTAAAGTAGGGCCCTAAGGGTTAAAGGGGGTTGTACCAAGTTTGGAAGTTCTGATCGCTGGGAATCTGACTGTTGGAACCCCCAATAATCCCAAGAATTGGGGTTTTGAAGAGCCTCATGTGAATGGAGTGGTGGTCAAGCATGGGCTCCTCCGCTCCATTCATTCTTAATGGAAAGCCAAAGACCGGTCAAGCGCAGCACTTAGTCTCATAGATAATAAATGTAGTGGAGGTGCACCTCATCGACCACGGCTCCATTCACGTGGAGCTTTTCAGAGCACCATTCAGGTCAGACCCTCAGCAATTGGGAGGTTATTTACTATCCCATGTATAAGAGATAATTTCCAAGCTTGGTACAACTCCTTTAAAGTTTTTTATTTGGTGTCATGTAAGATAATGTATGTTTCAATTTACTATAGATTTTCAAAATCTCTGCTTGCTGTCAGTGAAGAAGCTGGAATCCTGTACTGATCTAATCCGAGTAAAAAGGGACATGCAGTCCCTGACTTTTTCTGTTATTGTACAGGTCGTCAGACAGCTTGTCCTCCATATCACTCAGCTTCAGATCTTCTCTCCTTTACAAATTTTAAATTAGCTTCTTCAGTCTGTTGATCAGATCAACACCGGCATTATTGTGGGAATATGGCAGAGATTATATGCGGGAAAATTCTCCATCAGGGGCTATATTCCAATCTGAATTATATATAAAAACCCTTATTATGGAGGCACTCTGATCTTGAATAATAACATTCATCGTGGATACAACAGACAGTAGTGGACCACCAATAGTGGCAGACCAAGCGACTGCTATGGGACTCGTGAGCCAGAGGGTCTTGATGCTGGCATCTCAATTTCATTGCTATCTGCATCCTCATGACGCAGATACATTTGAATCCGGTAGTGGAACGGGGAGCGGTCATCAGTGAGGCAGGCGCGATGACATTACTACATTGTGTCTGCTGGTCGGAGCCTCAGTCCACATGCTGTTCAGACTGGAGCAGCACATCAGGGGTGCTGGGGCGAGGTGATTCGGTTTTTTATCCACTTTTCATCAGTCAGTACTTCATGGGGCTGTGGAATCTTATAATGTGTGATGGGGTTTTGGGTGTCATCATACTGTGTGGTTGGCTGTGGGGCCATCATACTGTGTGGTTGGTTGTGGGGCCATCATACTGTGTGGTTGGTTGTGGGGTCCATCATACTGTGTGGTTGGTTGTGGGGCCATCATACTGTGTGGTTGGTTGTGGGGCCATCATACCGTGTGGAGGGAGCTTTTGGGGGGCATAATACTGTGGGGGAGGATCATGCTGTCCGTGTGAAGGATCTGTGGGGGATATCATATTGTCGGGGCCATCAGACTCTGGGAGTAAGGCTAATGGGGCCATCATACTGTATGGGGAGTCAATGGTGTTCATCATAGTATGTAGTGGGATTGTTGGAGGCATTATACTGTGGTGGGGGTTATACGTGCCATAATACTGTATGTGAGGGCATCATACTGTTTGGGGTTTTGTTGGGGCAGTATACTGTGGGGGGATCACATTTTGTTGAGAGAAGTGGGGGCATCATATTGAGCGGAGGCACTTTTTGGACTACATAATGTTGGGGGCACTGTCGTTGCATCAAACTTTGCATGGGGGTCACTGCTGGGGTTTCGTAATGTGTGTGGGGAAACTGTGGGGATATATTGTGGAGGCATCATACTGTGTGGAGTGCTGGAACCATACTGTGTGGGGACTGGGGAGCTTTGGGGGCATCATACTGTGTGTGGCGGGACACGGCGTGACTATGCTTATTTTTCAAATGTGTCAATAGTCCTGGCGTTTCTTATGCCAAAAATGTTACTCCAGTCTCTAACTGTAGTAAGATTTCTGGCGAGGTGCACAGAGACGCACACCGCTAATAAGATGCATCAAATTCATTAAGTGGCGTACACTTCTTAATGAATTTGGCACATCTTATTCCTGCAAGCACGGCCCTCATTAAGACCAAATGCCAGTCTTAATTAATAGGCCCCGTAGTATGGAAACACTCTCGCAAGTTATCTCCTATCCATAAAGCCTCTTCTTGAATGGAGTTGAGATGGGAGGACAAAAAAAAAATAGATGTTCCTAGACAATGGCCCCTGAAGTGCTTACATCGTTGTGACACAGATTCCGTTCATAGGCCTCATTTGTTAAAAATTGGGAACAGGCCTTGTTGGCCATAGCAACCAATCAAAGTACAGCTTTCATTTTTTAAGAGCAGTTTAGGAAATGAAGTCAGCGCTATGATTGGTTGCTATGGGCAACAAAGCCAGGCATTATCTATTTTTTTTTCTCCCAAGAAAATTCTGCTGTATCAGACCCATATTGCAACCGTGAGAACCATTATCAACTATAAAGCAGTTATCTAACATCACCTGCAAAACAGCATTTTTTGTTCATCCTACAGCCAGAGTAGGATGACGTAGGATAAAACTAAAAGGGCTTTTCTGGTGTTATACTCCCCGTCATCGAGTCTCCACCGCTGCTCCTGGTATCTGTTATTGTCTGCAGCGGTCACGTCGACAGCGCTGCAGCCGATTAGTGAGTTCAGCAGTACTGCCCGGAGTTGATAGTACGAGCGGATCACAAAGCAGTATTTTATGGCAACTGCATTATCTTGTACTTTAGACTGAAAAGGGATGGCAATAGGTGTTTCCATAGATGTGAGAAGAAGCTCTGGAGCCATTATTGATACAGCAACCTAGTACGCACCTGCTTAAAGAGAAAAGGAATTGACGCGTGTTCCCTTCATAAAGCTTTTTCTTTAGAAAAAGTGGAAAAACTGCTACCCTACTCTAGACAACGCTTCTATAAATACAGTGTCATGTAAAAGTTTGGGCACCCCTGGTGAAAATTACTGTTATTGTGAACAGTTAAGCAAGTTGAAGATGATATGATCTCTAAAAGGCCTAAAGTTAAAAATGACACATTTCCTTAGGCAAAAAAAAAAAAAAATTGTCATTTTTTTTTATTTTAAAAATTACACAAAGGAAAATGGGCCGATGCAAAAGTTTGGGCACCCTTGGAGGTTTGACCAAGGTTTCAGATCTTAATTAGCCTATAAAGGTTATGGCTTGTTCACTATCATCGTTAAGAAAGGCCAGGTGATGCAAATTTCCCATCTTTATAAAAACCCAGCCTCCTCTAACCTTGTGCCAAAAAAACAGCAGCCATGGGTTCTTCTAAGCAGCTGCCTAGCACTCTGAAAATGAAAATTATGGAGGCCCACAAAGCAGGAGAAGGCTATAAGAAGATAGCAAAGCATTTTCAAGTTGCCCTTTCCTCAGTTCAAAATGTAATAAAGAAACAACATTTAACAGGAACAGTGGAGGTCAAGATAAGGTCTGTAAGACCAAGCTAAATTTCAATGAGAGATGATTGTAGGATTGCTAGAGAGGCAAATCAGAACCCCCGCTTGACTGCAAAAGACCTACAGAAAGCAGAAAGATTTACCAGACTCTGGAGTTGTGGTACATTGTTCTACTGTTCAGAGACACCTGTTCAAACATGGCCTTCATGGAAGAGTCATCAGAAGAAAACCTCTCCTGCGTCCTCACCAACAACAATTCTGGAGGCTTCAGAGCTGAAATCTCCTGGCGCAGCTTGCTATTTTGCAGGTGATTGGCATTCTGGCAAATGTAGTCTTTGTACCAGACACTCTGCAGTATATTTGGAGAACATTTCCCAAAGTATTCCACCAGATAAGCATTCAGGGTGAGGGGCATACATCGCTCATAGGTCCACTGCATTTTCATATACTGTACAATAAAAGGTCTCCTGGCATATAACAGTATTCTTATAACCTTGTTCAAATCAATAGAGTCCTATAGATATGTTTTATGCTTACGCCATACATAGGGCTTGGGCGCAGTGTGCACAGGGTCTTGTAGGCGTGCAGGTGCCACCTTTGTTTTTCCAGCCAACCCTAATAATGAGGGGACTGCGACCTGTTTTACGTTTCGGCTTCCATCTTTAAAGCTGACAGGCGGCCTAGTAGGCTTTGCCTTTCGCTCTACTGAGCTTCCATGCATGGCAGGACAAAAGGCCATTTTTAGCCCCCCTTCTGCCATATCACCCCATTGGCATGGAGACATGAACGGTTCCTATTGACTGACAGCAAGCAGAGGTCTTGAAAATGGAAAGAAACTGACGCACAAAGTATATTAAAAAGTTGCAGATAATTTATATCCAGTCATATAGCACTGACCAAACCATTTGGAAATATCCTACAGGTTTAGTTAGAGGGGTATTCTCCTCTCACTTTCTCTTAGTGTGGTAGGAGGCACTGGTGATGTGGCATCATTTGTCAGCTCACCAGATACTGTCAGAACCTACAAACGGACGGAAGTCAAAAAGCCATCAACATCTATAAAATTATTTCAATCTATATTAGCATCAAAAAAAGTAAAAAAGGGGAATAACTAGTAATCAGAAAAAATCCAAACGCTGGTCATATCACATTACTTCACTGGGGGGAGGGGAGGCATAATGAAATCCCATAGGATAAGGGATTCAAAATCCTCAATCAGATAAATATATGTATATAAAAAAGCCACGCCACCCCCGGAAGAAGCTGCCATAAAACGCGCGTCGGAGACAAACCAGCGTACAGATCGTACACTTTGCTCCTATTGATAGTTTCTTTAACTCTGGTCTGGTATCTGCTGTGAGCCTCATCCATTTACTTACTCTGATTGTATCTGTTTATATTATGACTTTACTCTATGCAGGTATTTCCTGATATAACTATAGGCTCTTCAGCCATTTAATACTGTGTAAACTGTCTCTGAGCACTAAGATTGGTGCCATTTATCTCAGTGGGGAAATTAAAAACCTTCTGATAAGGTATGACACCCAGTAGAATTTGAATACGTATTTATCAATGGTTTGCTGGTGAACATAATAAGCATAGTTGCACTTTACTCTCAACCGGGCCCCAAGTGTTTGTGCAACAAATTGATTGCCCCATTGTAATTTTCTGGCTATAATCTTGCATTAAGCACCGCAGCACCTTGTATATTTTATTAGGCCTAAAAGGATGTGTATGTGGCGCCCTTGCGGGCGCCACAGAGGTACTGCATCTCACCAAGAGGTGTGGTACCCCACTCTCAGGTAAGGAGGGAGTACTGCCCGGGACCCCAACACCTGCATCCAACACTACACTACCCCAGGCCAGCAGGAGGGGCAAGATGCGTGCGTACAATGCTGAGCCCTGTCCCTGGTTGGAAGTGGGAGGAACCGAGTGAGGGGGAACCAAGTAGTGGGTGTGGCTGGAGGAAGAAGACAGGGGAGCACTTCAGTAGGAGTATAAGAAAGCAAGGAACCATCTAGTAAGGGTTCAGTCTGAGGAGGAAGTCTGAGAGGAGCAGGAGCTCTGTAAGAGCTCTGCTCAGAGGAGAGGGCCTAGATTGAGAGGTCCAGGAGGACAGGCTGGCAGAGGACGGGAGCAGAGGGAAGGCTCCAAGAGGAACAGACGGGATCCCAGGGGGACGGGAAGTGCGGATGCCACCCGTGAGCCCGAATCTACACGGACGTGAAGGGATCAGACCGCAAAGGGGACCGGCCCCTAACTAGTGGAGAACTACAAGGCTCAGCTAGAAACCGGAGGCTACTGCACTTTCAGGGTGCAGCTGCTCACAACCGCAACTAAATCGCTAAAAAGGTGGCCACATAGGATTCAGGGGACTGCAGGTTGCTCGCCAAAATCCGAGGCTACCGGCTTGGGACACTGGTTGCGAGGCGCAGGGCAGGAGGGTGAGAGCCAGCGCAGGAAGACAACTGAGAAAGGCACATATAGTGGTGGCCAAAAGTATTGGCACCCCTGCAATTCTGTCAGATAATACTCAGTTTCTTCCTGAAAGTGATTGCAATCACAAATTCTTTGGTATTATTATCTTCATTTAATTTGTCTTCAATGAAAAAACACAAAAAGAATTGTCCTAAAGCCAAATTGGAAATAATTCCACACCAAACCTAAAAAAGGGGGTGGACAAAAGTATTGACACTGTTTGAAAAATCATGTGATGCTTCTCTAATTCGTGTAATTAACAGCACCTGTAACTTACCTGTGGCACCTAACAGGTGTTGGCAATAACTAAATCACACTTGCAGCCAGTTAACATGGATTAAAGTTGACTCAACCTCTGTCCTGTGTCCTTGTGTGTACCACATTGAGCATGGAGAAAAGAAAGAAGACCAAAGAACTGTCTGAGGACTTGAGAAACCAAATTGTGAGGAAGCATGAGCAATCTCAAGGCTACAAGTCCATCTCCAAAGACCTGAATGTTCCTGTGTCTTCCGTGCGCAGTGTCATCAAGAAGTTTAAAGCCCATGGCACTGTGGCTAACCTCCCTAGATGTGGACGGAAAAGAAAAATTGACGAGAGATTTCAACGCAAGATTGTGCGGATGGTGGATAAAGAACCTCGACTAACATCCAAACAAGTTCAAGCTGCCCTGCAGTCCGAGGGTACAACAGTGTCAACCCGTACTATCCGTCGGCGTCTGAATGAAAAGGGACTGTATGGTAGGATACCCAGGAAGACCCCACTTACCCCGAGACATAAAAAAGCCAGGCTGGAGTTTGCCAAAACTTACCTGAGAAAGCCTAAAACGTTTTGGAAGAATGTTCTCTGGTCAGATGAGACAAAAGTAGAGCTTTTTGGGAAAAAGCATCAACATAGAGTGTACAGGAAAAAAAAGAGGCATTCAAAGAAAAGAACATGGTCCCTACAGTCAAACATGGCGAAGGTTCCCTGATGTTTTGGGGTTGCTTTGCTGCCTCTGGCACTGGACTGCTTGACCGTGTGCATGGCATTATGAAGTCTGAAGACTACCAACAAATTTTGCAGCATAATGTAGGGCCCAGTGTGAGAAAGCTGGGTCTCCCTCAGAGGTCATGGGTCTTCCAGCAGGACAATGACCCAAAACACACTTCCAAAAGCACTATAAAATGGTTTGAGAGAAAGCACTGGAGACTTCTAAGGTGGCCAGCAATGAGTCCAGACCTGAATCCCATAGAACACCTGTGGAGAGATCTCAAAATGGCAGTTTGGAGAAGGCACCCTTCAAATATCAGGGACCTGGAGCAGTTTGCCAAAGAAGAATGGTCTACAATTCCAGCAGAGCATTGTAAGAAACTCATTGATGGTTACCGGAAGCGGTTGTTCGCAGTTATTTTGGCTAAAGGTTGTGCAACCAAGTATTAGGCTGAGGGTGCCAATACTTTTGTCTGGCCCATTTTGGAGTTTTGTGTGAAATGATCAATGATTTGATTTTTGCTTCATTCTCTTTTGTGTTTTTTTTCTTGCAAGTTAATTAAATGAAGAGAATAATACCAAAGAATTTGTGATTGCAATCATTTTCAGGAAGAAACTGAGTGTTATCTGACAGAATTGCAGGGGTGCCAATACTTTTGGCCACCACTGTAGAACGGGGTCCCGTTAAGTGCTCTGGAATTACCTGAGGGATTGCTGAACACCTCCCGTGGTGAACACAGGACGACGCAGGAGGTTACCCTGGCGCTGGGAACCTGGAGTCTGACAACTGTGAGTAAATCTGGAAGACTGCACCCCCACTGTGTCCTAGAATTATTATCTGCGCCATCACCTGCACTACACTGCACAGCAACATCTACCTCATCTATAACATCACTGCACCGCCCTGGAGCTTAGCTCTGCCTGTGGAGAGCTGAACCAACTCTGCTGCGTCACCATCAGCTCCAGGTGATCTGCACCGCAGCGGCGGCCCCATATAACTGCATACCACAGGTGACGTCACAAACATTAACTATAAAAACTTTATTCCCCTTTTACAAAACCCCCTTTTATTGACCGCCCTGGGTCACGGACCAGGTCACTGCGACTGTGACATCCCCCAGCATCGACCGGCCCAGCTACCGAGTACCCCACGGCCCAGGAGGTGCGTCATGTGCAATATACTTATTTCTGTCCACTTGGTATATGCTTTCTTTTGACATTTAGCACATCAGCACTTTACATATATCACCAGGTTAGATCAACGTTTTTATATGCATATATTCAACTGATTGAGCATTTTGAATCCCTTATCCTATGGGATGTCATTATGGCCCCTCCTAGTGGAGTAATGTGATATGACCAGCATTTTGATTTTTTCTGTCTACTAGTTATTCCCCCTTTTTAAGTGATTTTACTCTTTTTGATGCTAATAAAGTTTGAAATAATTTTATAAACGTTGATGGCTTTTGGACTTCCGTGTGTTTGTAGGTTTTGATTATTAATGGAAGTGCCTTACAGATTTTTGGCTCTATATAGGTTGAATTACCAGATACTGTGCCCAACCAAATATTATGCACCAGTCCAATTAATTAGGAAGTATGCACTACACCTGGCAGGCCGCCCCCGGACACTAAATCACCAGTGCCCCTTATATCTCAATGAGAGGCGCTGGGTAACCCCCTTAACACCAGAGGTCCCTCTCTATTAGCCATAAGAGTCTCCATAAGAAAATGACCTAATGCGCCGATTTCAACGGGGTCTTGTAAGGTTAGTGTGGTACATGAGCTAAGACTCCCCCATTTCCATAACAAAGGACCAGATGTAGTCCCTGAACATTTTCCTTAGAGCTCCATGATTATAATGGTGCCAGGCTGGTGCCAATGGTTCCCCTGCAGTGGTCATCCCATTATTTTACACATCAGACCTAGTTCTCTTACACTGCAGCTTGCCATATGCTGAAGGACTATAAATCCCAGCAGATTACCAGCAGCAGCAGCCCATTTAACCCTTTATTACCCCATCAAACCTGTACTATTGAAGGGCTTGTCCACCTGGCAGCACTCCGACAGCAACCCGCAGTAGATCTCAGAGGACAGGTAGGCTGTAATGGCCGAGGCGGCTGCTATAGTGAGGCTCGTGGTGATAGGCTCCAGGGACACAACGACATGGAGGAGCGGAGGCGCCACCAGCAAGAAGAGGAGCCACGTCCTAGGTCAAGACCCCCTGACAGCAGCCATGAGAGCGGGAGCAGCGCAGGAGCAGGAGAGCTCTGCGGTCCTGTGAGGTTCACACTACATTGTTTGTCCAAACCTTCACCCACTATAGATCAGGTGCTTTTACCACGTCCACATTTATAATGAGATGCAATAAAAGGAAAGTCCGGACTGTTTGGCTTCAGTTTGGATTTTGGATATATCATGGTGTAAGTCATGTCACTAATGCCACCATCACACTACCCATAGTTATATAATCATTCCAACCAACACGCCCTAAAAAGTTCTCTAATCCTTCAGGTGACGGTTTTTGCATTCACGTTCTCGGTCGCAGATTTTGCCAATAAACTCATCACATCTGTACTGGGAATTCTGCTATAGGAACGGAAAAACAATACATGATGGACGCAAATGTCGCCGACTGCAGTCAGTGGGGTCTGTACATAGGCGGATTATAATGAGGGCAATCCGGGCTACCGCCCGGAGCCTCGGATCTCCAGGGGGCCCGGGGCTCCGGGGGGGCTATGGCCAGGTTGCCCTCATTATATGTGTGGCCGCGCGGCACATACCGGTAGCAGTGGCGGGGGGGGGCCCCGGACCACTCCCCCAGCAGCGGTGCACGGCCGCTACTTCTTCTTCGGCCGGGCCAGCGCTGCAGCAGTTAACTTCCTTGTGTGCTGGCCCGGCCGCGTCACTGCTAGGAGACACGGCTGTGTGCGCGGCCGTGTCTCCTAGCTGTGACGTCACACCGTGCGCGCCCGGCCTGGACTGCTACTTACCACCGGAGAGAAGCAGGAGCCAGGAGGACTGAAGCCGAGCCGGGGGATGGTGAGTGTGTGTGTGTGTGTGTGTGTGTGTATGTATGTATGTATGTATGTATGTATAGGCAGATATCATTGTGTGATGTCTGTTTATATGTATTTTTGTGTTTCAAATGTGTTTATGCGTGTATGTATATGTTTGTGTGCGTGACTGCGTGCCTGACTGCGTGCGGCCTCCTGCTGAGTATAGATGGCGCCGTGTGACCTCCCGCTGTCTCTGGAGGGGGGGCCGTGCGGCCTCCCGCTGTGTCTAGATGGCTCCATGCGGCCTCCCGCTGTGTTTAGATGGCTCCGTGCGGCCTCCCGCTGTGTCTAGATGGCTCCGTGCGGCCTCCCGCTGTGTCTAGATGGCTCCATGCGGCCTCCCGCTGTGTCTAGATGGCTCCGTGCGGCCTCCCGCTGTGTCTAGATGGCTCCGTGCGGCCTCCCGCTGTGTCTAGATGGCTCCGTGCAGCCTCCCGCTGTGTCTAGATGGCTCCGTGCGGCTCCCTGCTGTGTCTAGATGGCTCCGTGCGGCTCCCTGCTGTGTCTAGATGGCTCCATGCGACCTCCCGCTGTGTCTAGATGGCTCCGTGCAGCCTCCCGCTGTGTCTAGATGGCTACGTGCGGCCTCCCGCTGTGTATAGATGGCTACGTGCGGCCTCCCGCTGTGTATAGATGGCTACGTGTGCTCAATATTGAGTCATACAATTAATGTAAGGCTATGTGCCCAAGATGCAGAAATGCTCCGGATTTTTTTGAGAGTTTCTGCATCTCCCTGGCAGAAAAAACGCATGCGGATTGTACATGCGGATTGTACATGCGGATTGTACATGCGTTTTTCCTGCCAGGGACATGCGGATGTGAAGCGTTCTTCACATGCATTTCCGCATGCGGGTTGATAAGCGCTTTCCAAGTGATTTTAGCATCACTTGGAAAGTGCTTGACAACTTAGTCACACTATATAAATCCATTCAACCACCTTCTGATGGCCTGTCGACGTCAGCGGTCGCGTGACCCGTCACATGACCCGTCACATGACTAAATGACGTCATGGCCGGTCCTTTTTAGACCATCGCGAGCTGCCTGCAAGCCAGGACGCATCGGATAAAGACACCGGGGGCCATCAGAAGGTAAGTATAATATTTATTTAATTCTTTTTTTTCCAGGTTCTATGGTACCCGGGTCCGGAGGAGAGTCTCCTCTTCTCCAAACCCGGGTACCATCCGCACAATGAAACGCATGGATTCTGCATGTACAGATGCAGTGATGCGGATTACATGCGTTCCAATGCAAGTCAATGGCGGCGAAAACGCTGCGCTTCCGCAAAATAATTTAGTGCTGCGGATTTTTCCGCAATGATAATCCGCAGCGGAAATTTCCGCAGCATGTGCACAGCACATGCGGATTATCATTGGGGAACATGGCAGACCTTTTACCAAGCGTTTTTTAAGCGTTTCTGCAGCGGAATTGCCGCTGCGGAAACGCTTAAAAAACGCGTAGTGGGCACACAGCCTAAAAAAAATTATTATAATTAATATTGTGCCAAATTAATTTCACGTGAACTATCACATGATCTATCACAGGGGATCATGTGACATGTCACGTGATACATCAGGTGTTTGTGTGTGGGGTGGGGGGCCCGTGCCTTCTAAACTGCCCGGGGCCCTTGCTACTCTTAATCCACCCCTGGGTCTGTAGGATTTCCATCGCGCCTGGCACTATTTTATTCACATTGTATTATTAGCTTCTAGTTAACGTAGGAATGGCAGTAAAAGCTCCTGACATAAACTATATGGAGAAAAGTATGTGCCCCCCACATCCCACCTACAGGAACTTTTATGACCTCCAATTCTACACCCATAGACATAATATGGAGTCGCCCCTCTGTAGATATAATGGCTCCCGCTCTTCTGGGAAGGATTTCTACAAGATTTTTGGAGGCGTCTATGGGAATTTCTGCCCCTTAATCCAAAAGAGCATTTGTGAGGTCAGACCCTGATGTTGGGGAGAGGATGGGGTCACAATCTCAGGTTTAGTTCATTCTAAAGGTGTTGGATGAAGTTGGCATCCGGGCTCTGTGCGGTCGGTCATGTTCTTCCACTAAACTCCCCCTCCATATTTGTATGGACCTTGTGCACTGGGCACAGTCAATGTGTGCGCATGTTGAAGACATGGTTCTTGCTACCTTCTGGAGAGGAGTGTGGGACTGGAAGAAACCATGTACTGCAGGTTGGAAATGTGTATAGAGGGGCTGACAGGAGTGATGTACCGCACAATCAGGCTGTGAATAACGATGTACTGCAGGATGGGGCTGTATATAGAGTGCTGATGGGAGTGTTGTTCAGCATGATGGTGCTGTAGCTACAGGGGCTGAGGAGTGATATATTGCATGATGGGAATGAGAGAAATGTACTGCAGGATGGGGTTGTATATAGAGGGGCACAGAGGAGTATGTACTGCAGGTTGGGGTTGTATATAGACGGGCACAGAGGAGTATGTACTGCAGGATGGGGTTGTATATGGAGGGGCACAGAGGAGTATGTACTGCAGGATGGGGCTATATATAGAGTGGTTGAAAGAAGTGATGTAATGCTGAATAGGACTATATTTAGAGGGACTGAGAAGAGTTATGTACTTTAAGATGGTATTTTATGTAGAGAGGTCTGAGAGGAATGATATGCTGCTTCCAGTGTCAGTCCAGTCATGCAGGGATAACACCAGGGGCTTCCGGGGGTTAGTATTGTTCATAAATCTGGTCAGAGACTTAAGCTTCTCCATCAAATCAACCTCTAGGGCTGAGACAAAAAATAAAAATATATACCGGTATATATATCCCAAACTGATCCGGTCTTACAGCCTGTAATATTTATTAGGACGGCATACACAATTCTGCCCTGCTTGCTATTTTTACAGAGCTTATTCTGGTGAGTTGCATTTTGGGAAATGTAGTCTTTATGCCAGGCACTGTGCTATAGGATCAGGGAACTGTGGTAGATATAGTATATCTTGACTTCAGCAAAGCATTTGATATAGCTCATACCATCCTTTGAAAAAAATGACCAAGTATGGGATTGACAAGACTATGGTTTGGTGGATTCATAACTGTCTTAGTGATCACACTTAAAGAGTGGTAATAAATGGTGGCACATCCAATTGGAAGAGTATTTCAAGTGGGGTACCACAAGGCTCTGTCCAGGCCCTAGCGTTGTTTGACATTTTTCTAAATGATCTAGATAAGGGAACTGAAGGAAAACTAATCAAATTTGCAGAGGATGCAAAGCTAGGAGGGATAGCTAACTCTAGAGAAGACAGAAAGAATTCAGAAGGATCTACATAAGCTTGAACCATGGGCAGCAACTAATAGAATGGTATTTAACAGGGAAAATGCAAGATTCTACATCTGGGCAAGAAAAACTAAAATGACATCTACGGAATGGGAGGAATAGAACTAAGCAACAGCATGTGTGAAAAAGACTTGGGTATACTAATGGATCACAGACTGCACATGAGTCAACAGTGTGATGCAGCAGCAAAAAAAGGCAAACACAGTTCTGGGATGTATTAAGAGAAGCATAGAGTCTAGATCATGTGAAGTAATTATCCCCCTCTACTCCTCCTTGGTCAGACCTCATCTTTCATACTGTCTCCAGTTCTGGGCACCACATTTTAAAAAATAAATTGAAATACTGGAGCAAGTTCAGAGAAGAGCGACTAGGGTGGTGAGTGGACTGCAAACTATGTTCTACGAGGAACAGTTAAAGGATCTGGGAATGTTTAGCTTGCAAAAAAGAAGGCTAAGAGGAGACTTAATAGTGGTCTACAAATGTCTGGAGGAATTTCACCGTGTAGAGGGATCATCCTTGTTCTCATTTGCACATTGAAACACGAGAAGCAATGGAATGAAACTGAAAGGGAGAAGATACAAATTAGATATTAGCAAAAACATTTTGACAGTAAGGGTGATCAATGAGTGGAAGAGGGGGTGAGTTCTCCTTCAATGGAAGTCTTCAGAGGCTGGACAGACATCTGTGTGAGATGGTTTAGTGAATCCTGCATTGAGCAGGGGGTGGGACACGATGATCCCTTCCAACTCTAACATTCTATGATTCTATGAAAAATGTCATTTAAAATTTAGAGCTGAAATCTCCCAGCATTCCCTGCAGGTTCAATGATTGCAGAGTTTGTATGTAGGATATGAATTTTGGCAACTATCAGCATGGTTTTTGACTGTTTCCAATGACAACTATCAGGATTATGACTACTTCAATAATGTGAATGGAGCTCAGGTGCAGTGTCCTCAGAGCATTTTAAACATCTGTACAGACCTAGTACATCTCACAGCTGAAAGGTTGTTACAATTGTACCAAGCACTAAATAAGATGTACTTCACATTGGTTCCATATTCCCTGATACAGTATCTTGAAAAAGTATTCATACCCCGTTGCATTTAGCCCCAAAAGTTCTCCTTTGGTCTCTTCAGAGCAGAGCACCTTCTTCCGCGTGCTAGCTGAGTCCCCTACATGGCATTATGACGATCACTGCCCCGCTTGTCACACCAAACACAACTATTTCTCCAAAGTGTCCCAGGAGCCATTTTTCCACACAACAAAACCAGGCTGCATTTTGCTCGTGCAACTGTGAGCAGCCTGTTTGGCCTAAACGTGCCACCATGGCTGCAGCGTCTCCGGACTTGTCTCCCATGGAGCACATCTGGGACGTCATTGGTCAGCAATTCCAAAGAAAGATGCCAGCAGCGGATCTTGATGATTTGCCCGAGTGCATTCAGCGGCAGAACCTTCCTCAGACGACCATTAATAACCTCACTGATAGCAGCCAAGGCTGTAAGTGATGGGATTTCTGCACGTAGCTCATGCTCTATGCTGAAAAAATTGAGAAGATATGAAAATTTTGTTAGCATTTTTCCATCATTTGCAGATCAGTAACCTGTCTATCCATCCGGTGATTATTATTATTATTTATTATTATAGCGCCATTTATTCCATGGTGCTTTACAAGTGAAAAAGGGGGTATACATAGCAAAAACAATCACAAAAATCTTGAACATAAACGCAACGGCAACTGGTACAGGAGGAGCGAGGACCCTGCCCGCGAGGGCTCACAATTTACAAGGGATGGGTGAGGATACAGTAGGCGAGGGTAGAGCTGGTCGTGCAGCGGTATGGTGGAGCTATGGTTACTGCCGGTTGTAGGCTTGTCGGAAGAAGTGGGTCTTCAGGTTCCTTTTGAAGGTTTCCACAGTCGGCGAGAGTCTGATATGTTCCAGAGTAGGGGGTTGCATGGGAGAAATCTTGTATGCGATTGTGGGAAGAGGAGATAAGATGGGAGTAGAGAAGGAGATCTTGTGAGGATCAGAGGCTGCATGCAGGCAAGTACAGGGAGACTAGGTCACAGATGTATGGATGAGACAGGTTGTGGATGGCTTTGCATGCCAAGGTTAGGGTTTTGAACTGGAGTCTCTGGGTAATGGCGAGCCAGTGAAGTGATTGACAGAGAGGAGAGGCCGGAGAATAGCAGGGTGACAGGTGGATTAGTTGGGCATCAGAGTTTAGGATAGATTGGAGGGGTGCGAGAGTGGTAGAAGGGAGGCCACAGAGCAGGAGGTTGCAGTAGTCGAGACGGGAGATGATGAGGGCGTGCACTAGTGTTTTTGCAGAATTGTGGTTGAGGAATGTGCAGACCCGGGAGATATTTTTGAGTTGGAGTTGGCAGGAAGTGGAAAGGGCTTGGATATGAGGTTTGAAAGAGAGGTCAGAGTCCAGGGTTACACCGAGGCAGCGAGCTTGCGGGACTGGGGAGAGTGAACGGCCATTGACGTTGATAGATAGGTCAGATGGGCGGGGGGATGAATGGGAAGATGGAAAGATGATGAATTCTGTTTTATCCATGTTAAGTTTTAGACATCTAGCAGAGAAGAAGGATGAAATAGTTGACACACATTGTGGGATTCTGGTTAGTAAGGAGGAGATATCGGGTCCAGAGAGGTAGATCTGTGTGTCATCAGCATAGAGATGATACTGGAAGCCGTGAGACTCTATGAGCTGTCCCAGGTCTAAGGTGTAGATAGAGAAGAGCTGGGGTCCTAGGACTGAACCTTGGGGGACACCGACAGATAGGGAGCGAGATGAGTAGGTGGTGTGTGAGTGGGAGACACTGAATGTCCGGTTTGTTAGGTGTAGCATCGGCGTCTCTGCCCCCTGACAGGCAGAGACGCCGTCCCCCTTACCGCCACGCTCCTGGCCCGGCGTCTTCCGGACCTCCTGCTGCTGCTGCTGCCGGCACGCGCAGCTTCCCGAGCACTGTGCTTAGGGCGCGTGCGCTCCCTCCCTCTTAAAGGGGCCGCGCGCACCGTCCTAAGAAGTCCCTGGCCAATGGCCGGAGGACCTCTCATATAAAAAGCACCTCCTCCAAAATGGAGGTGCCAGTGCAAGGTTGTAGCTCTGTGTTCTAACTCTGCTTCAACCCTCAGGTCCCGCTGCTAGTCTGACTACCAGTCCAGTCCACCAGCCTGACTATCAGTCCAGTCCGCCAGCCTGACGTCCAGTCCGCCAGCCTGATGTCCAGTCCAGTCCGCCAGCCTGACTATCAGTCCAGTCTGCCAGCCTGACAACCAGTCCAGTCCGCCAGCCTGACTACCAGTCCAGTCCGCCAGCCTGACTACTAGTCCAGTCCGCCAGCCTGACTACCTGTCTCTGCCAGCCAAGTACACACTCCAGCCCAACGGTCTGCCTACGGTCTTATGTCGGGGTTTTCTGAACCAGTGCATGCTGCACTTTGAACTACTGGCACATCAGTTTCCCTCCGACCGGGCCAAGGTGGCGTTCATCATGTCTCACCTCACCGGGGAAGCATTGGCATGGCTAACCCCTCTATGGGAGAGAGGGGATTCCCTGGTGTCCGATCTTCCGGCTTTCCTCACTGCTTTCCGCAGGGTCTTCGATTAGCCCGGACGAAGGACTTCTACTGCGTCCTCATTGCTCCGTCTTCGCCAAGGGAGTCTCACCATGGGCCAGTATGCCATACAGTTCCGTACCCTCGCATCTGAGCTTGCCTGGAACAACGAGGCCCTGGTGTCCACCTTCTGAGAGGGTCTTTCCGGATGGATCAAGGACGAGCTAGCCGGCCGGGACATTCCTACTACCCTGGATGACCTGGTGTCACTAGCTACCCGGATTGACATCCGTTTCCTGGAATGAGCTAAAGAGACTACCCGGGAAAGAAGATTTCCCCGTCTTGCTGCTGTTTTCCAGAAACCTGCCTCCCAACCAGCAACTCCCCGGGCACGGTCGCCCGAACCCATGCAGATCGACCAGTAGTCAAGTCTCGCCAAGAAACACGCCGAGCCGAGGGGAGCTGTTTCTACTGTGGTAGTAAGGAGCATCTGATCCGTTCCTGTTCGGTGAAGCCGGGATACTCCAGTGTCTAGGACCACTCGGAGAGGTCGTCCTAGGCAAGAGTAAATCCTCTCCGTCCTTGACTCTATCCGTTTCTATTTCCTGTGGAGAGACCCGCTTCTTTGAAACCGCCCACCTGGATTCCAGAGCCGCTGGGAATTTCATTTCTCAGTCCCTTGTAGAGAAGTATCAGATTTCCACCAAACCTCTGGCTGAACCATTGGCGGTCACTTCCGTAGATGGAAGACTCCTTCCCGTGACCATTTTGCTCGTCACAGAGCCTGTAACCCTTCAGGTGTGAATGCAGCACTCGGAGAGGATCTCCTTCCATGTGCTATCCGGACTCTCTCACTCCCTTTTGCTAGGTCTACCCTGGCTACAGAGACATGAACCCGTTCTGAATTGGCGATCCGGTGAGGTGCTCCGTTGGGGGCAGGATTGCCATGAGACCTACCTGGTTCCGATTCGCCCGGCTAGACCTCCGTCTACTCCGGCTAATTTACCTGGTCTACCGGCACCTTACTGGTCCTATGCAGATGTCTTCGACAAGAAGGAAGCAGAGACACGGCCACCTCATAGGCCATATGATTGCCCTATCGACCTGGTACCCGGTGCCTCTCCACCCCGTGGGCGTATCTACCCCTTGTCGTTGGCCGAAACCCGGGCCATGTCGGAATATATTGAAGAAAATCTGGCTAGGGGATTCATCCAGAAATCTACCTCCCTGGCTGGATCAGGATTCTTCTTCGTAAAAAAGAAAGACGGTTCACTACGCCCCTGTATTGATTATAGGGGACTCAACCAGATTACTATCAAAAACAGAGCTGTTTGACCGCCTTAAAGGCGCGAAGATCTTCACCAAGCTCGATCTTAGTGGAGCGTATAACTTAGTCCGGATCCGCCAAGGAAAGGAGACGAGTGGAAGATGGCATTCAATACCCGGGACCGCCACTATGAATACCGTGTGATGCCCTTCGGCCTCTGTAATGCTCCAGTCGTCTTCCAAGAACTAGTTAACGACATCTTCCGTGACCTCTTATATTCATGCGTGGTGGTGTACCTGGACGACATCTTGGTCTTCTCTCCGGATCTACCCACACACCGGAGGGATGTTCGTCAGGTCCTGCTTAGGCTCAGGCAGAATCACCTCTACGCAAAATTTGAGAAATGCCTCTTCGAGCAGACCTCTCTTCTGTTCCTGGGCTATATTATCTCTAAGACTGGTCTACGGATGGACACCGAGAAGGTTTCTGCCGTCTTAAAGTGGCCCGACCGGAGGGGTTGAAGGTGATTCAGCGATTCCTGGGCTTCGCTAACTATTACCGCCTCTTCATCCCGCATTTCTCTTCCCGGACTGCACCCATCTCTGCGCTCACCCGCAAAGGGAGCTAATCCTAAGGAATGGACGTCCGAAGCGGAGGAGGCCTTCCTCTCCTCAAAACAAGCCTTCTGTTCTGCCCCGGTGCTGCACCGTCTGGATTGCAACAAACAGTTCTTTCTGGAGGTTGATGCTTCCTCTTCCGGAGCCGGAGCGGTGCTCACCCAGAAATCTCCGTCCGGGAGAATGGTAACCTGCGGCTTCTTCTCCAAGCTCTTCTCCTCGTCCGAGCGCAACTACTCCATAGGAGACCGAGAACTGCTAGCAATCAAATTGGCACTGGAGGAGTGGCGTTACCTGCTAGAGGGGGCTCTGCACCCGGTGGTCATCTACACTGACCACAAAAACCTGGCATATCTACAAAATGCCCAAAGACTCAATCCGCGTCAGGCCCGGTGGTCTTTGTTCTTCGCCCGTTTCAATTTTACCCTACATTACCGCCCTGCGGACAAGAACGTTAAAGCTGACGCTTTGTCCCGATCCTTCCTGCTTTCCGATCAAGAGGAGGAGCCTATGCATGTCATCGATCCCTCCAAAGTGATGAATGTGGCTCCCTTGGACCTGTCTCGTCTCCCACCCGGTAAGACGTTTGTAGCGGTTCCGGATCGTAAGAAGGTTCTTCACTGGGGTCATTCTTCTAAACTAGCCGGCCATGCTGGCCAGAGGAAGACCTTCCTGCTCATTACCCGGCATTACTGGTGGCCTTCCCTGCGCAAGGATGTTGTAGACTTCGTCAGGGCCTGTTCATCCTGTGCCCGCAACAAGGTTCGCAGACATCTTCCAGCCGGCCGTCTCCTGCCTCTTCCCGTAGCTGCTGCCCCGTGGCAACACATTGCTATGGACTTTATTACTGAACTCCCTGTTTCTGCCAGTTATACTGTCATTTGGGTGCTCGCTGACCGCTTTTCTAAAATGGCCCACTTTATCCCTCTGCCTGGTCTCCCTTCTGCATCTGTGCTGGCTAAGGACTTCCCCTCCACATTGTGTCTGATCGAGGGGTCCAGTTCACTTCGCGCTTCTGGAGAGCTACATGTAAGCTGTTGGATGTCACCCTGGATTTCTCCTCTGCTTATCATCCTCAGTCCAATGGCCAAGTGGAACGTATCAACCAGATCCTTACCAGGTTCCTCCGGCACTTCGTCAACGCTCACCATACCGATTGGGTAGAGGTCCTACCATGGGCCGAGTTCTCCTATAATAAACATGAGAGCGAATCTTCTTCCAAGTCCCCGTTCTTTGTGGTCTACGGTCAACACCCCCGTATTCCGTTTCCTGTCTCTGCTTCAGTGGACAATCCTGCCGCGGAGTCTCTGGTCAGCGAATTTTCCACCATTTGGGAGGAAACTAGATCCGCACTTCTTCAATCCTCCGAGCGGATGAAGAGACATGCTGATAAGAGACGTCTGGATCCGCCTCAATTCCGTCCGGGAGACAAGGTTTGGCTCTCCTCCAAACATGTTCGTCTCAAAATACCCTCCTATAAGTTGGGTCCACGGTTCATCGGTCCATTTGAAGTCCTCATGCGAATCAATCCAGTGGCCTACAAGTTAAAACTCCCGGCCTCAAACTCTCCTCAAACCGGTTGTTCTTAATTCTTTTTCCGACGATCCAGGTACCTCCCCAGCTCTGGTCTCCGCTGAGGACGTCTATGAGGTAGAGAACATTCTGGCCACGAAGAGGGTAAGAGGAAAAACCTTTTTTTCTGGTGGATTGGAAGGGGTTTGGCCCAGAGGAGAGAACTTGGGAACCCAGGGAGAACATCCACGCCCCGCTACTTCTTCAAAAAATTTTTTCAGGCCTAAAAAAGAGGGGGCGTAAAGGGGGGGACTGTAGTATCGGCGTCTCTGCCCCCTGACAGGCAGAGACGCCGTCCCCCTTACCGCCGCGCTCCTGACCCAGCGTCTTCAGGCCCTCCTGCTGCTGCTTCTGCCGGCGCGCACAGCTTCCCGAGCACTGTGCTTAGGGTGCGCGCGCGCTCCCTCCCTCTTAAAGGGGCCGCGTGCGCCGTCCTTATTCATACCAAGTTTAAGAGCGGTCTTCGCTCGAAACGCGTCTGGTAGCGCACCCCTCCTTGGTGCCCCTGTGTTTTCCCTTCTATTATTGTTGTTCCACCAGCTGGAGTTACATTATCGCTATCTGGATATTTTTAAAAAAATTCTAAATAAAAGACATTTGTTTTTATTATTGGAGTCTGTGGAGCTGGATCATCGTCTTTCCTATTACCTGTCTACTGAGCGCAAGCAGCAGCGCTGATCACGGATCCCGGAGACACCCAGCTGGTTCATGGAGGTGAGCTGTTTTTTTTTCTTTTCCCTTTCTGCTATCAAACATGCCTATCTTCCTGTAAAAATCTAGCCCGAATACTGGAGTTACCAAAGCCATTGACTACTTGCAAGAAGACCCATTAATGATAAATGTCCGGGTGCTCTGCGTTGTACTCTGCAGTGATGTTCTAAAATATCAATGCATAGTAGAGTAACTGCACGTGATTGGGCAGCTGCTCAGGGGGCTGGCTGTCAGACACAGCCGGACTCATAGAGAAGGCAGAGATGGCTTATTACCGTCTTTACCTTCCAGATTGCATAGCATATTTTTTTAATCAAGTAAATTTTTATTCATTTTATAACAGTTGCACGTATACAAATAACATTCTCAACCAATGTGTTTAACCCCCTTCCCCATACCCTGAAACCCCCCCCAACATATGTTCAGAATACCATATCGTAGGTATATGTCCACACAAAACAGAATAAATCAGGCCGATCAAGACCAGCCAAGTCGAAAGGCACAGAGCTGTTTGGCATTTGCTAACACAATGTGTAGTGATTCTATAACAACTGGTACACATCTAACAAGACCCTATCGAGGCTGATAACTGCTAGTCTCCAAGCCAGGGACCCCATAGTTTATCAAAATATTGACTTCTATCCTTTTTGAGGTATACCCCTTTTTCCAATGATATAAGGGACTTAACTTGTTTAATAAACTCTGCCTGTTGGGGGAGTTGCAGAAATCCAGTTTTTAGCAGCATAGCATATTTAGAAAGTTACATGTTTTAATGTAAGGCTTGGTGAGTAACATATATTCCCATGATTTGTGGGACTTCGAGCAGGTTGGGACACATGGCATACATACAAGGATTCTTCTAATTTTCAATGGAAAAATATACTATGTCGCATCACTTTGTCTTCTGGATTATCAGAATATTATGTGAATTTTCAAATTACTAATAAAAACAGCATAAAATCAGATAAAGCCTGTTACGCTCGTAGGTGGAGCACGTGGTTCATGGACCCAGTCTGCCACGGACCAGACTTACCCTGGAGGGGTATAACTAAGCAGCCATCTTGTTGTTCACTGGAGCCTCTAGTGATGAGGCAGGTGCCACTCCAGGGCGGCGTCCGGTAGTAGCAGCTGACCCCAAGTGACAACGGTGTTAATTCAGATTCCTAGACAGTGCAGGACGGCCAATTGGGACAGGTTCAGACTGTGCAGACAGGGTGGCCACAGGGACAGGTTCAGACTGTGCAGTCAGGGTGGCCACAGTGACAGGTTCAGACTGTGAAGTCAGGACGGCTACTTGGACAGGTTCAGACTGTGCAGACAGGACAGCCACTTGGACAGGTTCAGACTGCGCAGTCAGCCACTTGGACAGGTTCAGACTGTGTAGACAGGATGGCCACGGGGAAAGTTTCAGACTGTGCAGACAGGACTGCTGCGGGGAAAGTTTCAGACTGTGCAGACAGGACTGCTGCGGGGAAGGTTTCAGACTGTGCAGACAGGACTGCCGCGGGGAAGGTTTCAGACTGTGCAGACAAGACTGCCGCGGAGAAGGTTTCAGACTGTGCAGACAGGACTGCTGCGGGGAAAGTTTCAGACTGTGCAGACAGGACTGCCGCGGGGAAGGTTTCAGACTGTGCAGACAGGACTGCTGCGGGGAAGGTTTCAGACTGTGCAGACAGGACTGCCGCGGGGAAGGTTTCAGACTGTGCAGACAAGACTGCCGCGGGGAAGGTTTCAGACTGTGCAGACAGGACTGCTGCGGGGAAAGTTTCAGACTGTGCAGACAGGACTGCCGCGGGGAAGGTTTCAGACTGTGCAGACAGGACTGCCGTGGGGAAGGTTTCAGACTGTGCGGACAGGACTGCCGTGGGGAAGGTTTCAGATTGTGCTGGCAGGACTGTCGCGGGGACAGGTTTAGACTGTGCGGACAGGACGGCCACTGGGACAGGTTCAGCCAGTGCAGACAGGACAGCCATTGGGACAGGTTCAGCCAGTGCAGACAGGACGACCACTGGGACAGGTTCAGACTGTGCAGACAGGACGGCCACTGGGACAGGTTCAGACTGTGCAGACAGGATGGCCACGGGGAAAGTTTCAGACTGTGCAGACAGGACAGTGGCGGAGACAGGTTCAGACTGTGCAGACAGGACGGCCATGGGGATAGGTTCTGGACTAAAGGGACACAGGATGCGGGAATAACTTTAACAGACTAGGGGCGGGGAACCTGGCAACATACAGTTGCACATGCAAAACCACCTAACAATGACTACAGGGGTTGCTCAGGCATCTCTCTGTTAGGGAGGGTGCCTTGTATACAAGATTTCTCCCTGATATTGGCTGGGAGACACGTTGCAGGTGAACACATTACTAAATGCCACCCAGCTGTTAGCTGGGGGCATTTTCCATGTGCGTGTGCTGCCCCTTTAAGAACAGGGGAGCGTGTGCACAAGGTGTGACACCGAGACACAGTACGGTGTGCTCAGCAGTAGGAAGCAGGAGGCAGGAACATGCCGGGGACCGGGGCAGTGAGTAAGCAGGCGTTCCTGCCTGGAGGGAGAAGGGAACACCATGCAGGGACACTGGCAGTAGCGCTATAAAGCCATAATGATTATAATTTTAGTAAAACATGATCCTATTGTAGTGACACCCAAAGTCATGCAATAATTCAGTCCATATAAATCTTTTTATGACAGGCTTTGGTCAGGTGACTATTAGTGCAACTTAAAAGGACTGACTCCCTTTAAGCACTAGTAATACAACTTTCCATAGGCATAGTGAAGTACAAATAATTAGATCATCATAGATCATTCATGCATATAAAGAAATCTAGAACACTCCTAAATGAATACTTGAAAAGAGGAGGCGCAAAGGGAGTGTGTATAAAATATACATTTATATTAAATGCTAGTTAAAAAGATTAAATCTTACAAATAACCAGGACAGGCAAAATAGCAACAAGCAAAGACCCTGTGGCAGATGAAGCCTCCCCAGGGAATGCGCAAGCAGAAAGTGCAGAGACCCTTTAAGCACTGGTATGGCAGTCCTTGCATGACCTGCATGTAAGCTGGGCAAGGAGGCGAAAGTCAGACAACGATCACTTCTCTGCTCCATCAGCGCTGTAGCCAAGTGGCATTCACCAGGATACCAGAATCCTTCTTCTGCCAGTCCAAAAGGGCAATGGTGGAGCCTTCATTAACTTATTGATTGCTGATAAAAGACAAGTAAATGGCAACCAATGATACCCGCAACAAGTCTAGTGTTTACTGAGATCTGTAGGTACAAATGTCATTGAGTGTAAACAGAAACCTCCTCAATTCCTGCCATTCATAGATGGAACGGAGGGAGAAGAAGTTCTGGGAGGAGGTAAATGTCAACGCAGTTTGTGTCACCACAGGTGGCATCATGTCGGTGCAGCTACAGAAAAAGATCCAGCTTGGCCGGCACAGTTTTACAGCCTTTGTCCGAAAACAGTTCTGTGTCTTTCGGCACATACTTCATTTCATTAGCGACCTGAGATGCCAACAGTTTATCCTCGTGAAGGTCCCTCAGTCTGAGCTCTGCCAAGACACATTGCTTCACATGACGGAACTCCAGTGGAAGAAACGGGACAATATAATCTATCAAGTTCTTCTCAATGAGGCCACTATGCCATAAGCCACCTGGGCAAGAAAGAAGGAAAACACATAATTAGTCTCGTTGATACCCAGGTACAGTGGAAATATGTGCCCATGCATGATATGGGCATCACTGTGATTAAATAACACCTGCCCCCCATTATATCTGTTCTCTTGTACAGTATAACATGTAGGTGGTTGGTCAGATTTCATAATCAGAGTTTCTGTGGCTCTGCAGTACATAGTGTATATTAAGAGGTACTGTTTCTCCTTGTAGAGAGAGCCAAGTTTGTGTAAGGAGACTAATAGGCCATGCCTCTGGGAATTTAAATGTGCAATTAGTCTTTTTAAAGCGGTAAAGGGCAAACTCCAGAGCCACCTAATGCATATTGCAATCCTAAAGTCAATATCAACCCTTTCACAAGCCTTGCCACATGACTTTTGATCAAAAATAGTTCACTAAGTACCCTATATTTATTATGCAATTTTGCTTTACATTTATATATAATTATGGTAGGGTATGAGATATATTTTTGTCTTGCTTCTTTTTTGCTAGTGTGAACATGCCTCTGTTTCTTGTATGTCTGCCATCTTAGACCTCAGTTCACATTGTCTGGTTTTTTGACTTGTTTGCATTCTGTGCAATTTAAGGGTGTGGCATGCCCTTTGTTGAGCTGATTGGTATATATGTAGCTTACCACGGGCCTAGGTGGTCTGGAGTTGGGACCCGGTCCTATTTGTCTACCCTTTTATATGCATTACTTCAACTTTGATATACAGTAAGGTTTTTAATATAGGCAGTATAGGTACCGTCCCAATTTAGGGTCACCTTGCCGCTGGTGGGACGGCTTGTATACTTTTTTTGATCAAAAATAGTTCACTAAGTACCCTATATTTATTATGCAATTTTGCTTTACATTTATATATAATTATGGTAGGGTATGAGATATATTTTTGTCTTGCTTCTTTTTTGCTAGTGTGAACATGCCTCTGTTTCTTGTATGTCTGCCATCTTAGACCTCAGTTCACATTGTCTGGTTTTTTGACTTGTTTGCATTCTGTGCAATTTAAGGGTGTGGCATGCCCTTTGTTGAGCTGATTGGTATATATGTAGCTTACCACGGGCCTAGGTGGTCTGGAGTTGGGACCCGGTCCTATTTGTCTACCCTTTTATATGCATTACTTCAACTTTGATATACAGTAAGGTTTTTAATATAGGCAGTATAGGTACCGTCCCAATTTAGGGTCACCTTGCCGCTGGTGGGACGGCTTGTATACTTTTTTTGATCAAAAATAGTTCACTAAGTACCCTATATTTATTATGCAATTTTGCTTTACATTTATATATAATTATGGTAGGGTATGAGATATATTTTTGTCTTGCTTCTTTTTTGCTAGTGTGAACATGCCTCTGTTTCTTGTATGTCTGCCATCTTAGACCTCAGTTCACATTGTCTGGTTTTTTGACTTGTTTGCATTCTGTGCAATTTAAGGGTGTGGCATGCCCTTTGTTGAGCTGATTGGTATATATGTAGCTTACCACGGGCCTAGGTGGTCTGGAGTTGGGACCCGGTCCTATTTGTCTACCCTTTTATATGCATTACTTCAACTTTGATATACAGTAAGGTTTTTAATATAGGCAGTATAGGTACCGTCCCAATTTAGGGTCACCTTGCCGCTGGTGGGACGGCTTGTATACTTTTTTTGATCAAAAATAGTTCACTAAGTACCCTATATTTATTATGCAATTTTGCTTTACATTTATATATAATTATGGTAGGGTATGAGATATATTTTTGTCTTGCTTCTTTTTTGCTAGTGTGAACATGCCTCTGTTTCTTGTATGTCTGCCATCTTAGACCTCAGTTCACATTGTCTGGTTTTTTGACTTGTTTGCATTCTGTGCAATTTAAGGGTGTGGCATGCCCTTTGTTGAGCTGATTGGTATATATGTAGCTTACCACGGGCCTAGGTGGTCTGGAGTTGGGACCCGGTCCTATTTGTCTACCCTTTTATATGCATTACTTCAACTTTGATATACAGTAAGGTTTTTAATATAGGCAGTATAGGTACCGTCCCAATTTAGGGTCACCTTGCCGCTGGTGGGACGGCTTGTATACTTTTTTTGATCAAAAATAGTTCACTAAGTACCCTATATTTATTATGCAATTTTGCTTTACATTTATATATAATTATGGTAGGGTATGAGATATATTTTTGTCTTGCTTCTTTTTTGCTAGTGTGAACATGCCTCTGTTTCTTGTATGTCTGCCATCTTAGACCTCAGTTCACATTGTCTGGTTTTTTGACTTGTTTGCATTCTGTGCAATTTAAGGGTGTGGCATGCCCTTTGTTGAGCTGATTGGTATATATGTAGCTTACCACGGGCCTAGGTGGTCTGGAGTTGGGACCCGGTCCTATTTGTCTACCCTTTTATATGCATTACTTCAACTTTGATATACAGTAAGGTTTTTAATATAGGCAGTATAGGTACCGTCCCAATTTAGGGTCACCTTGCCGCTGGTGGGACGGCTTGTATACTTTTTTTGATCAAAAATAGTTCACTAAGTACCCTATATTTATTATGCAATTTTGCTTTACATTTATATATAATTATGGTAGGGTATGAGATATATTTTTGTCTTGCTTCTTTTTTGCTAGTGTGAACATGCCTCTGTTTCTTGTATGTCTGCCATCTTAGACCTCAGTTCACATTGTCTGGTTTTTTTATGACTTTGGATATGAAGCCAAACCAAACATTTTCAGACACATGTTTCGAGGTGTTTGACCTTCCTCAGTGCAAAGCAGGAGATAAGATTTGGCTGGGTGAGAGGCCTCTGACAGGTGGGTCTAAGGAGAAGGGTTCTCACTGTTTTTGTTATACAGGTCGTCATACAGCACATCCTCCACATCCTTCAGCTCCAGTTCTCTCCTTTTTCTCTTATTTATAATTAGCGGCATGAGTCTGTCGATCAGGTGAGCACCGGCATTGCTGAGGGAACACAACACAGATTGTACACAGGAAAATTGTCCTATAGGGGTTATATTCCAAGCTGAATTATACAGAAAACCCCTCATTATGGCGGCACTCTGTTCTAGAATAATACCAATCATCAGGGACACGATAAGACAAAGCAAGAGATGGCTATGGGTGTGACGCGCCCCCTGGGCCTGAGTTGTGCGTGCAGGGAATACCCGGAGCCGGATCGCTGGGGGTTGTAGTCTCCGTGGCAGTGACCCGGTCCGTGCCCAGGGTGGTCAAATCAGTGGCAGTCTTTTTAGTGTGATAAGGTCCGACTACGCCACCATTGGATTGCGGTCAATGGGGACCGCCGCTACAAGGCAGACCGCTGAGGCCGGTGTTATGTGTGCAGCTAAGTATGGGATGACTCCCCACGGGAGGAGTACAGCCTCAGGGCAGTTAGCGTGAATGATGGGAGTGATGGTGGAGATAGTCCCAATACCAATAGTGCCGGAGGAGCAAGAAGTCACAGACAACGTGTTGCAATCCAATGTCCTTTACTCACAGTTTGTATTCTCCAGGTCACTCTCGCGAAGCAGTGACCACCCAAGCCGTGCTGCGTCCACCAGGCAAGGGACTCGGTCAACTCCCAGGTCTTTCTGGAGTATGTCTCAAAGCTCCCTTCCGTCCTTTCTCTGGCTCGTGCCCCACCAGTGACCAAGCTTATGTCCAGCTCCCGCGGGCCTTCTCTTGGGAGGGCTACGTGCCCACGTCCCTGACCCTATATGGTATGCCTTCCTAGCAAGGTGTAGCGAGTGGTCGCACCAAGGGCTGGTCACGACCTCCGGTTCTTGGCTGAAGATGATTCACTTCCACCAATTTGGGATCCGGTACCCTGTTCTGCCAACCCGTCACCCGCAATCTCCTGGGTCCTTAGGGTTCTCTCTTCCTTCTCGTTCCTGAGCCTTTCTGTTTCACTTGTTACTTCTGTTCTGGTCTTGTTTCCTTTTCCTTTCCACTGTTCCTTCTCCTCTCTCTCTCTTTTTCTGGCCCCGGCCTCTGTGCTAGGCCTGCCCAGGGAGCAGAGCCCATGCAGCAGCCCTGCTCCCTGCCTTCTCCACTTCTCCTCACAGACTGAACTTCTTCTTCTTTCTCTTTCAGTGCTGGCTGGGCCTCACAGGCTAGGCCCGCCTCCGGAGCAGAGCTCCACAGAGGCCCTGCTCTGTCACTTCCTCTCTCAGACTGAACACTGTTCTAAGATGGTGCCCACCTTAAATACCTCCCTCTATGTGTGAGCCCAGGTGACTAGCAACCAATGGTCTCCTTCCTATGCTCAGGACCCAACCCCTATCTGCCCCTACAGCACTGGGTATTCCATCCCCTTCCCCACTCCAGCCAGGAACAGATGCTGTCGTGCCTGCACTTCTGTCTAGTGAGAGCACCGTTGAGCTGTCCCTCTGAAATGGGGTGTGTGTGGTGCATGCAGCCTACTGAGCCTTGATCCATACTCCATCCTTACCTGGGAGTGGGATATCACACCTCTGGATGAGGTGCAATACCTCTGTAGCGACCAAGTCCTCGGGGCGCTACAGGTGCATATTACAGAACAGAAAGAAGCATCAGGTCCGCATGTGGTACCATTTGTAGTAAAATAAAAAAAAGTGGATTTGCCATTGCAAACAATAGGAGAGTCTTTCCATGCAGAGTTTGGTGAAGAATACACACCAAAATGAATACGGGGAAGAAAAATAACTTTAATTATTTTTACCAAAATCACAAATTGCCCTTAACCATAAATCTTCATCTTAAATGGAGCGGAGGAGCGAGAAGAAAAAATGCTGCTCCTAGATAGCGGCCCATGAAGTGTCCATATCATGATACAGACTCCGTGCAAGGGCATTATTTATGAAAAAGTTGGACTAGGCCTCGTTTCCCATACCAACCAATCACAGCACAGCTTTCATTTTTTCAGAGCAGTTTAGTAAATGAAAGCTGCACTCTGATTGGTTGCTATGAGAAACAGAGCTATACAGTATAGATATTTTGTTTTTTAAAGAAATTGATGTGGGAAAAATAAAGCTGTTTCTATGGTAACTTGTGATACATGGAGGTGGGTACCTGATAAATATAAAGATGGCTTTGCGATAGGAGATGCCACCGATATGGTTATAGTAGTCCAGGAAAGGCTTGATGGAATCAATAAGACCAGGGTGGAGTTTTTCCATTTCATCAAATATAAATATGGAGCGAGCACATGCACTGGTGTTTCCTCGTATCCAAGACTGCAGCTGGTCCTGGGGGAGGAAGACATGTTCCAATGTATCAGACCCATATTGCAACCGTGAGGACAATTTCTCTAATATAAAGCAGTTACTTAAAATGATCCACACACCAGCAAAGGGGGAGATTTCTAACTCCCCTCTGTTCATCTTACAGACGCGACACACCATTGCTCAGAGTACAGGCTTCTGCACATGGCAACCTAGTTCCTGTTGACTGATCCATACATCGTCAACCCAATAAGACATTAATGGAGTGATGGTGGAGTATGTGCAGGCAGCGTCCTATTGGAGAACAATATGTTCTAGAGCAGGCGCACAGTCTTTTCTATCTGAGGGCCATATTGTCATATTGCATCACTTCCCAGGGCCACAAAAAGGAGTGCCCAAAAATGCCCATTTGTGAATGGAGGGTCGGTCTGCATACCTTGTACCGGGGGATCAGGCTGTCGTGTGGAAAGTGCAGGGTGGATACAAAGAGATGGACGAATTTGCTTTCCTCTCCTAAATCATAAATATTCTCTGTGATAATTTTGCTAACAAGGTTCTTGCCGGTTCCAGTACAGCCATACAGTAGTAATGCCAGGGGCTTCCTGGGGTTCTCATTGCTCATAAATCTGGTCACTGACTTGTAGATGATTCCATGTGCCAGGTGCTGTCCGAAAAGTTTCTCCGTCAAGTCATCCTCTAGGGCTGAAAGAGGAAAAAAAAATCCTAAATTTATCCTGTTTTGCAGCCTGTACTAAAGCAAGAGGCAAAACGCGCGTCGGAGTATGGGCGGGTGATCTCCTTCTTCTTCCACTATGGGTAAGTGATTTAGAATATTTAAGTGGTTTTCATTTATGCATTCCCACATTTCAATCTCCTACCTTCATAGGGGTCCTGTGAATCTGGCTCTACAGTGGGTACGGAAAGTATTCAGACCCCTTTAAATGTTTCCCTCTTTGTTTCATTGCTGCCATTTGGTAAATTCTAAAAAGTTCATTTTTCTTTCATTAATGTACACTCTGCACCCCATCTTGACTGCAAAAAAAACAGAAATGTAGAAATTTTTGCAAATTTATTAAAAAATAAAAGCTGAACTATCACATGGTCAAAAGTATTCAGACCCTTTGCTCAGACACTCATATTTAAGTCACATGCTGTCCATTTCATTGTGATCCTCCTTGAGATGGTTCTACTTCTTCATTGGAGCCCAGCTGTGTTTAATTAAACTGATAGGACTTGATTTGGAAACGCACACACCTGTCTATATAAGACCTCACAGCTCACAGTGCATGTCAGACCAAATGAGAATCATGAGCTCACAGGAACTGCCCAAGGAGCTCAGAGACAGAATTGTGGCAAGGCACAGATCTGGCCAAGGTTACAAAATAATTTCTGCAGTACTCAAGGTTCTTAATAGCACAGTGGCCTCCATAATCCTTAAATGGAAGACGTTTGGGACCACCAGAAGTCTTCCTAGACCTGGCCGTCCAGCCAAACTGAGCAATCGTGGGAGGAGAGCCTTGGTGAGAGAGGTAAAGTAGAACCCCAAGATCACTGTGGCTGAGCTCCAGAGATGCAGTAGGGAGATGGGAGAAAGTTCCAGAAAGTCAACTATCACTGCAGCCCTCCACCAGTCGAGCCTTTATGGCAGAGTGGCCCGACGGAAGCCTCTCCTCAGTGCAAGACATATGAAAGCCCGCATAGAGTTTGCTCAAAACACATGAAGGACTCCCAGATTATGAGAAATGAGATTCTCTGGTCTGATGAGACGAAGATAGAACTTTTTGGTGTTAATTCTAAGCGGTATGTGTGGAGAAAACCAGGCACTGCTCATCACCTTAAACATCAAATAATTGTATATATATATGTAAAAAATGGCTCTTCAAACAAATCCATAAATCACCACATCTACACTAGATTACAGTGCAGAAAAACAAAGAGATCCATTAATGTAATTAAAAATTCGTTTTATTTCATCAATAAGTTAAAATCATAACAACGAAAGTCATCCACATAACATAGAATTAAAAAAGCAGAGTGCCCAGTAAGGGGGACAAACTCCTGCACAACAATATAGTGTACAATAGGCTCAAAAAATGACTATTTTGGTATAATGTTACTGTAGTATATAAGACCTCCTTACAAAAAATCTCTATACACCATTTGTAATATGCTATATAACTATAGCTTGATATAGTAGATATGAATCAATGAGGGGAACAAAACCCTTTACTTAGACCACAATAATATGCAGAAGTCAAACAAAAGACAAAGATAATCATTCATATGAGATGAGCCAAATACCTGATCAGTGTGATGTCAGGAGATAAGCCATGGTACAACGTGAAGGTGGACAGCGTCCTGCTCTCACTTTAGGTACATTGTACCATGGCTTATCTCCTGACATCACACTGATCAGGTATTTGGCTCATCTCATATGAATGATTATCTTTGTCTTTTGTTTGACTTCTGCATATTATTGTGGTCTAAGTAAAGGGTTTTGTTCCCCTCATTGATTCATATCTACTATATCAAGCTATAGTTATATAGCATATTACAAATGGTGTATAGAGATTTTTTGTAAGGAGGTCTTATATACTACAGTAACATTATACCAAAATAGTCATTTTTTTAGCCTATTGTACACTATATTGTTGTGCAGGAGTTTGTCCCCCTTACTGGGCACTCTGCTTTTTTAATTCTATGTTATGTGGATGACTTTCGTTGTTATGATTTTAACTTATTGATGAAATAAAACAAATTTTTAATTACATTAATGGATCTCTTTGTTTTTCTGCACTGTAATCCAGTGTAGATGTGGTGATTTACTGCTCATCACCTGCCCAATACAATCCCAAAAGTGAAACATGGTGGTGGCAGCATCATGCTATGGGGGTGTGTAACGGGTCTGGGAGGCAGAACCTCTGAGCAACTATACAAGGGGGCGGTCCTTGTAAGGAAGCGGGTGGCTCCCGGGGAAGACGGGCAGGTAGTCACGGCAATTGACAGGGACAGTCTCTGGGTAGAAGGGCAGGTAGTCACGGCAAGTGACAGGGACAGTCTCTGGGTAGAAGGGCAGGTAGTCACGGCAAGTGACAGGGACAATCTCTGAGTAGAAGGACAGGTACTCACGGCAAGTGACAGGGACAGTCTCTGGGTAGAAGGACAGCAGGCAGGTGGCTGGTGAGCGCTCCCAGGTGAGCGGGCGAAAGTCTTTGGACAGGCAGGTGATCACGGCAAGTGACGGCAGAGCCTCCAGGTAGGCTAGCAGGCAGATAGCAGGTGAGCGCTCCCAGGTGAGCGGGCAAGAGTCTCTGGACGGGCAGGTGGTCACGGCAAGTGACAGCAGAGCCTCCAGGTAGGCTAGCAGACAGGTAGCAGGTGAGCGCTCCCAGGTGAGCAGGCAAGAGACTCTGGACAGGCAAGTGGTCACGGCAAGTGACGGCAGAGCCTCCAGGTAGGCTAGCAGGCAGGCAGCAGGTGAGCGCTCCCAGGTGAGCGGGCAAGAGTCTCTGGACGGGCAGGCGGCCACGGCAAGTGACAGCGGAGCCTCCAGGTAGGCTAGCAGGCAGGTAGCAGATGAGCGCTCCCAGGTGAGCGGGCAGGCTGGTCCATAGACAGACTGACAGGTGTCGGAAGGCAGACCGTCGGACCGCAGGCTTGCAAGCAGGTAAACGGATATCAGGCAGGTATCAAGCAGGAATCTGGCAGGTGACTGGCAGGTAACTGGTCGCGGGACCTGAGGGCTGAAGCAGAGTGAAGGCTTTGCAACAACATTGCTCGGGCACCTCCATTTTGGAGGAGGTGCCTTATATATGGTGAGGTCCTCCGGCCATTGGCCGGGGACTCCTTAGGACGGCGCGCGCGGCCCCTTTAATAGAGGAGGAGCGCGCGCGCCCTAAGCACAGTGGCCGGGAAGCAGCGCGCGCTGCCAGCAGAGCGGGAGGAGGACGCCGGGCACGGAGTGGAGAGGTGAGGGGAACAGCGTCCCTGCCTAGCAGGAGGCAGGGACGCCGACGCTACAGGGTGTTTTTCAGCTGCAGGGACAGGATGACTGGTTGCAATTGAAAGAAACATGAATGTGGCCAAGTACAGCGATATCCTGGATGAAAACCTCTTCCAGAGTGCTCTGGACCTCAGACTTGGCCGAAGGTTCACTTTCCAACAAGACAATGACCCTAAGCACACAGCTAAAATAACAAAGGAGTGGCTTCAGAACAACTCTGTGACCATTCTTGACTGGCCCAGCCAGAGCCCGGACTTAAATCCAATTGATCATCTCTGGAGAGACCTGAAAATGGCTGTCCACCAACATTCACCATCCAACCTGACGGAACTGGAGAGGATCTGCAAGGAAGAACGGCAGAGGATCCCCAAATCCAGGTGTGAAAAACTTGTGGCATCATTCCCAAGAAGACTCATGGCTGTACTAGCTCAAAAGGGGCTTCTACTCAATACTGAGCAAAGGGTCTGAATACTTATGACCATGTGATATTTCAGTTTTTATTTTTTAATAAATTTCCAAATATTTCTACATTTTTTTTTTCAGTCAAGATGGGGTGCAGAGTGTACTTTAATGAGAGAAAAATGAACTTTTTAGAATTTACCAAATGGCTGCAATGAAACAAAGAGTGAAATATTTAAGGGGGCTGAATACTTTCCGTACCCACTGTATATCCATTTTGTTGACACAAGCCCTGCATGACTTTATAGACATTGCATGACAGATCTATTCCACCTGCATTACTCAGACACGTTATATACATCTCTCATGCACTTGCCATTTTGACTATTTCCCTATGATGAATGATTTTGCCTAATTACTATATGCATGTCTTCTCAGTTGGTAGTAACAGGATGTATGTATTTCTTTCTATGGATTTTTTTATATACATTGTTGATTCATTTATACTATGTATACTATACATATATCCGATACAAATAATTATGTGCATATCGGTATTCTAATTGCAGTAATCACCACCTTCTCACACAACTTTTTGGAGATGATTCCCTTCCTGTTTATCACTTGTGTTATTGTTTATTATGACCTCCTTATAGATATATATTGTATTAATTATTTTTATACTTATCAATAACGTATTCCATTTGTATGTGTTTTCAGTTCTATTCTATTCCTTTGGGTGTTCTTAGTTTACTCCATTTCTTTTCCTGTTGTTTAATGATTACCGTACATAGGAGTACATCACCATGAACACTGTTATGATACATTGTGGGGTAATACCATACTGACGAGATATGTTCCCAGCCCAAAATAATACACTAGATGGTGGCCCGATTCTAATGCATCGGGTAATCTAGAATATGCATGCGGCTGACCGGGCGCCACTAAGCAGCGAAGCAGTGTTTAAATGGGTTGTGCACTACTTTTAATTAACTTCACAATGTATCCCCTCGGTGACCCTAATGAATTTTGTCATTACGTCATGTTGTCAATCCTGCTTGTGACAACATCGCTGACGACGCACAGCCAGCACCTAATTCTCCCGCCTGCAGCCGTATGTTGCTTCAGTTTACATCACAACTATTTGCGGCTGCAGCCAGGGGTCTGCTGTTCCGCGCACCACAGTGAATGATGGGCTGTGGCCGGGGTTATCCGTCATCGTGTCACATCCAGCATCCACAGCGCGGTCTGTCAATGTGGTTTGTATGGCTGCCTCATTCCTCTAATCGAAGTCCCTCGCACAGTGTGACTGAAGTCCCTCGCACAGTGTGACAGAAGTCCCTCGCACAGTGTGACAGAAGTCCCTCGCACAGTGTGACTGAAGTCCCTCGCACAGTGTGACAGAAGTCCCTCGCACAGTGTGACTGAAGTCCCTCGCACAGTGTGACAGAAGTCCCTCGCACAGTGTGACAGAAGTCCCTCGCACAGTCTGACTGAAGTCCCTCGCACAGTCTGACTGAAGTCCCTCGCACAGTGTGACAGAGAAAACCTGCTCAGTACGTTATGAGCAATTTTGTGAGTCACATGACCACATGGGCGGAGTTAGCCGTGCTATCTCCCGTACGTGGCGTAGATATTTGAAATGTTGCGGTAATTGGCCGGAGAGCGTGTTTAAATTTGGCGTGGAAATCTGTGATTGGTCGCGGGCGGCGTCCGCGACCAATCATAGAAGCAGGTTTTAAATGTCGCGCGCCGTGTTACTAAGCAGCGGACAGTGTGTTTGAATTCAGCGTTCAAATCTCTGATTGGTCGCGTCGGGAGGGCGCGACCAATCAGCGTATCGTATTGGTGAGGACCGGGGAGCGGCTGCTTGTGCGGCTACTTCCGCTCCGAGAAGCCGGGACATGAGCGGGCGCTTGCAGCAGAAGTATCCGGACCCGCAGCGCCACTCCCCGGTCCTCCCTACACACGCTAGCCGCATGGATGTCAGCGGCGCTGCCTGTGCGGATACTTCCGCTCCGAGAAGCCGGGACATGACCGGGCGCTCGCAGCAGAAGTATCCGGACCCGCAACGCCGCTCCCCGGTCCTCCCTTCACACCCTAGCCGCTGATGTCCCCACAGTATCAGCATGGTGTTACAAAGATCCGGACATTTGTGTTAAAAATCGCTAATTGGTCGCAGGCTCTGCCCGCGACCAATCACCGATTTGGGCGCCAAATTTAAATATCGGCGGCGACCAATCACGGATCTTGGCTCCACATTTAAAAACCGCTGTGCAGATTGGTCGCCGACGCTGGGCGCCACCAATCACCGATTTTGGCGCCACATTTAAATAGCGTCCGCGACCAATCAGTACAGCGGTGTTGAAATGTGGAGCCAAGATCGGTGATTGGTCGCGGCCGATATTTAAATTTGGCGACCAAATCGGTGATTTTTAACACAAATGTCCGGACCTTGTAACACCATGCGGATACTATGGGGACATCAGCGGCTAGGGTGTGAAGGGAGGACCGGGGAGCGGCGTTGCGTGTCGGGATACTTCTGCTGCGAGCGGCCGCTCATGTACCTGGTTCTCGCAGCAGAAGTATCCACACAGGCAGCGCCGCTCCCCGGTCCTCCCTTCACACCCTAGCCGCTGATGTCCCCACAGTATCCGCATGGTGCTACAAAGGTCCGGACATTGTGTTAAAAATAGCTGATTGGTCGCTGGCAGCGACCAATCACCGATTTGGGCGCCAAATTTAAATATCGGCCGCGACCAATCACCGATCTTGGCTCCAGATTTAAACACCGCTGTGCTGATTGGTCGCGGCCGATATTTAAATTTGGCGCCCAAATCGGTGATTGGTCGCGGGCAGCGCCAGCGACCAATCAGCGATTTTTAACACAAATGTCCGGATCTTTGTAACACCATGCGGCTTCTCTGAGTGGAAGTATCCGCACAGGCAGCGGTGTTCCCCGGTCCTCACTAATACGATTCTGCTCCCCGCTCCTCACCAATACGATTCGCTGATTGGTCGCGCTCTCCGCACGCGACCAATCAGTGATCTTGGCGCTAAAGTTAAACACCGCTGTGCTGATTGGTCGCCGACGCTGTGCGCGACCAATCACCGATTTGGGCGGCACATTTAAATAGCGTCCGCGACCAATCAGTACAGCGGTGTTTAAATGTGGAGCCAAGATCGGTGATTGGTCGCGGCCGATATTTAAATTTGGCGCCCAAATCGGTGATTGGTCGCGGGCAGCGCCCGCGACCAATCTGCGATTTTTAACACAAATGTCCGGACCTTTGTAACACCATGCAGATACTGTGGGGACATCAGCGGCTAGGGTGTGAAGGGAGGACCGGGGAGCGGCGCTGCGGGTCGGGATACTTCTGCGAGCGCCCGCTCATGTCCCGGGTTCTCGCAGCGGAAGTATCCGCACAGGCAGCGCCGCTGACATCCATGCGGCTAGGGCGTGAAGGGAGGACTGGAGAGCGGCGCTGCGGGTCCAATTGGTCGCGGCCGCTATTTAAATGTGCCGCACAAATCGTTGATTGGTCGCGGACTTGGCCCGCGACCAATCACTGGTCTTGCGGCCAAAGTTAAACACTACTTGGGCGCCAAATTTAAATATCGGCCGCGACCAATCACCGATCTTGGCTCCACATTTAAACACCGCTGTGCTGATTGTTCGCGGCCAATATTTAAATGTGGCGCCCAAATCCGTGATTGGTCGCGGGCAGCGTCGGCGACCAATCAGCACAGTGGTGTTTAAGTTTTGCGCTAAGATCAGTGATTGGTCGGGTCCGAAGACCGCGACCAATCATCGAATCGTCTTGGTGAGGACCGGGGAGCGGCGCTGCCTGTGCGGGTACTTACGCTGCGAGAACCCGTGACATAGCGGGCGCTCGCAGCAGAAGTATCCCAACCCGCAGCGCCGCTCCCCGGTCCTCCCTTCCGCATGGAGGTCAGCGGGCCGGCGGTCCTTCCGCTGATACCGGCCGGGAGATGAGCGCCTCGCGCCGCTCATCTCCCGGCTGCATCTCCGTCCCGCAGATGGGTCTGGCGGTCGGGTTCCTTCTGCTGTTGCCGGCCGGGAGATGAGCGAATCGCGGCGCTCATCTCCCGGCTGCATCGCCGCTCAGCTCCGTCCCGCAGATGAGCCGCTAACGGCCGCCATCTTTTTTCAGAAATCCCGCGGCGCTGATTGGCCGCTGCCGGACCAATGAGCGACGCGGGATTTCCTGGACAGACAGACAGACAGACAGACAGATAGACAGACAAACAGACGGGATAAGACGATTATATATATAGATATGTGTGCCCTGTCTTTTTCTTGTTAATTATACACTGCTCAAAAAAATAATGGGAACACCCAAATAACACATCCTAGATCTGAATGAGTGAAATATTCTCATTGAATACTTTGTTCTGTACAAAGTTGAATGTTCTGACAACAAAATCACACAAAAATCATCAATGGAAATCACATTTATTAACTAATGGAGGCCTGGATTTGGAGTCACCCCCAAAATTAAAGTGGAAAAACACACTACAGGTTGATCCAACTTTGCTGTAATGTCCTTAAAACAAGTCAAAATGAGTCTCAGTATTGTGTGTGGCCTCCACGTGCCTGTATGACCTCCCTACAACGCCTGGGCATGCTCCTGATGAGGTTTCGGATGGTCTCCTGTGGGATCTCCTCCTAGACCTGGAGTAAAGCATCCGCCAACTCCTGGACAGTCTGTGGTGCAACGTGACGTTGGTGGATGGAGCAAGACATGATGTCCCAGATGTGCTCAATCGGATTCAGGTCTGGGGAACGGGCAGGTCAGTCCATAGCTTCAATGCCTTCATCTTGCAGGAACTGCTGACACACTCCAGCCACATGAGGTCTGGCATTGTCCTGCATTAGGAGGAACCCAGGGCCAACCGCACAAGCATATGATCTCACAAGGGGTCTGAGGATCTCATCTCGGTATCTAATGGCAGTCAGGCTACCTCTGGCGAGCACATGGAGAGCTGTGTGGCCCTCCAAAGAAATGCCACCCCACACCATTACTGACCCACTGCCAAACCGGTCATGCTGAATGATGTTGTAGGCAGCAGATCGCTCTCCACGGCGTCTCCAGACTTTGTCATGTCTGTCACATGTGCTGCCTGTGCGGCTACTTCCGCTCCGAGAAGCCGGGACATGAGCGGGCGCTCGCAGCAGAAGTATCCGGACCCGCAGCGCCGCTCCCCGGTCCTCCCTACACACGCTAGCCGCATGGATGTCAGCGGCGCTGCCTGTGCGGATACTTCCGCTCCGAGAAGCCGGGACATGACCGGGCGCTCGCAGCAGAAGTATCCGGACCCGCAACGCCGCTCCCCGGTCCTCCCTTCACACCCTAGCCGCTGATGTCCCCACAGTATCAGCATGGTGTTACAAAGATCCGGACATTTGTGTTAAAAATCGCTAATTGGTCGCAGGCGCTGCCCGCGAGCAATCACCGATTTGGGCGCCAAATTTAAATATCGGCGGCGACCAATCACGGATCTTGGCTCCACATTTAAAAACCGCTGTGCAGATTGGTTGCTGACGCTGGGCGCCACCAATCACCGATTTTGGCGCCACATTTAAATAGCGTCCACGACCAATCAGTGCAGCGGTGTTGAAATGTGGAGCCAAGATCGGTGATTGGTCGCGGCCGATATTTAAATTTGGCGCCCAAATCGGTGATTTTTAACACAAATGTCCGGACCTTGTAACACCATGCGGATACTATGGGGACATCAGCGGCTAGGGTGTGGAGTGAGGACCGGGGAGCGGCACTGCGGGTCGGGATACTTCTGCTGCGAGCGCCCGCTCATGTCCCGGGTTCTCGCAGCGGAAGTATCCGCACAGGCAGCGCCGCTGACATCCATGCGGCTAGGGCGTGAAGGGAGGACCGGGGAGCGGCGCTGCGGGTCCAATTGGTCGCGGCCGCTATTTAAATGTGCCGCACAAATCGTTAATTGGTCGCGGACTTGGCCCGCGACCAATCACTGATCTTGCGGCCAAAGTTAAACACTACTGTGCTGATTGGTCGCGGACGCTGCCCGCGACCAATCACCGATTTGGGCGCCAAATTTAAATATCGGCCGCGACCAATCACCGATCTTGGCTCCACATTTAAACACCGCTGTGCTGATTGTTCGCGGCCGATATTTAAATGTGGCGCCCAAATCCGTGATTGGTCACGGGCAGCGTCGGCGACCAATCAGCACAGCGGTGTTTAAGTTTTGCGCTAAGATCAGTGATTGGTCGGGTCCGAAGACCGCGACCAATCATCGAATCGTCTTGGTGAGGACCGGGGAGCGGCGCTGCCTGTGCGGGAACTTACGCTGCGAGAACCCGGGACATAGCGGGTGCTCGCAGCAGAAGAATCCCGACCCGCAGCGCCGCTCCCCGGTCCTCCCTTCCGCATGGAGGTCAGCGGGCCGGCGGTCCTTCCGCTGATACCGGCCGGGAGATGAGCGCCTCGCGCCGCTCATCTCCCGGCTGCATCTCCGTCCCGCAGATGGGTCTGGCGGTCGGGTTCCTTCTGCTGTTGCCGGCCGGGAGATGAGCGAATCGCGGCGCTCATCTCCCGGCTGCATCGCCGCTCAGCTCCGTCCCGCAGATGAGCCGCTAACGGCCGCCATCTTTTTTCAGAAATCCCGCGGCGCTGATTGGCCGCTGCCGGACCAATGAGCGACGCGGGATTTCCTGGACAGACAGACAGACAGACAGACAGATAGACAGACAAACAGACGGGATAAGACGATTATATATATAGATATGTGTGCCCTGTCTTTTTCTTGTTAATTATACACTGCTCAAAAAAATAATGGGAACACCCAAATAACACATCCTAGATCTGAATGAGTGAAATATTCTCATTGAATACTTTGTTCTGTACAAAGTTGAATGTGCTGACAACAAAATCACACAAAAATCATCAATGGAAATCACATTTATTAACTAATGGAGGCCTGGATTTGGAGTCACCCCCAAAATTAAAGTGGAAAAACACACTACAGGTTGATCCAACTTTGCTGTAATGTCCTTAAAACAAGTCAAAATGAGTCTCAGTATTGTGTGTGGCCTCCACGTGCCTGTATGACCTCCCTACAACGCCTGGGCATGCTCCTGATGAGGTTTCGGATGGTCTCCTGTGGGATCTCCTCCTAGACCTGGAGTAAAGCATCCGCCAACTCCTGGACAGTCTGTGGTGCAACGTGACGTTGGTGGATGGAGCAAGACATGATGTCCCAGATGTGCTCAATCGGATTCAGGTCTGGGGAACGGGCAGGTCAGTCCATAGCTTCAATGCCTTCATCTTGCAGGAACTGCTGACACACTCCAGCCACATGAGGTCTGGCATTGTCCTGCATTAGGAGGAACCCAGGGCCAACCGCACAAGCATATGATCTCACAAGGGGTCTGAGGATCTCATCTCGGTATCTAATGGCAGTCAGGTTACCTCTGGCGAGCACATGGAGAGCTGTGTGGCCCTCCAAAGAAATGCCACCCCACACCATTACTGACCCACTGCCAAACCGGTCATGCTGAATGATGTTGTAGGCAGCAGATCGCTCTCCACGGCGTCTCCAGACTTTGTCATGTCTGTCACATGTGCTGCCTGTGCGGCTACTTCCGCTCCGAGAAGCCGGGACATGAGCGGGCGCTCGCAGCAGAAGTATCCGGACCCGCAGCGCCGCTCCCCGGTCCTCCCTACACACGCTAGCCGCATGGATGTCAGCGGCGCTGCCTGTGCGGATACTTCCGCTCCGAGAAGCCGGGACATGACCGGGCGCTCGCAGCAGAAGTATCCGGACCCGCAACGCCGCTCCCCGGTCCTCCCTTCACACCCTAGCCGCTGATGTCCCCACAGTATCAGCATGGTGTTACAAAGATCCGGACATTTGTGTTAAAAATCGCTAATTGGTCGCAGGCGCTGCCCGCGAGCAATCACCGATTTGGGCGCCAAATTTAAATATCGGCGGCGACCAATCACGGATCTTGGCTCCACATTTAAAAACCGCTGTGCAGATTGGTTGCTGACGCTGGGCGCCACCAATCACCGATTTTGGCGCCACATTTAAATAGCGTCCACGACCAATCAGTGCAGCGGTGTTGAAATGTGGAGCCAAGATCGGTGATTGGTCGCGGCCGATATTTAAATTTGGCGCCCAAATCGGTGATTTTTAACACAAATGTCCGGACCTTGTAACACCATGCGGATACTATGGGGACATCAGCGGCTAGGGTGTGGAGTGAGGACCGGGGAGCGGCACTGCGGGTCGGGATACTTCTGCTGCGAGCGCCCGCTCATGTCCCGGGTTCTCGCAGCGGAAGTATCCGCACAGGCAGCGCCGCTGACATCCATGCGGCTAGGGCGTGAAGGGAGGACCGGGGAGCGGCGCTGCGGGTCCAATTGGTCGCGGCCGCTATTTAAATGTGCCGCACAAATCGTTAATTGGTCGCGGACTTGGCCCGCGACCAATCACTGATCTTGCGGCCAAAGTTAAACACTACTGTGCTGATTGGTCGCGGACGCTGCCCGCGACCAATCACCGATTTGGGCGCCAAATTTAAATATCGGCCGCGACCAATCACCGATCTTGGCTCCACATTTAAACACCGCTGTGCTGATTGTTCGCGGCCGATATTTAAATGTGGCGCCCAAATCCGTGATTGGTCACGGGCAGCGTCGGCGACCAATCAGCACAGCGGTGTTTAAGTTTTGCGCTAAGATCAGTGATTGGTCGGGTCCGAAGACCGCGACCAATCATCGAATCGTCTTGGTGAGGACCGGGGAGCGGCGCTGCCTGTGCGGGAACTTACGCTGCGAGAACCCGGGACATAGCGGGTGCTCGCAGCAGAAGAATCCCGACCCGCAGCGCCACTCCCCGGTCCTCCCTTCCACATGGAGGTCAGCGGCGCCGGCGGTCCTTCCGCTGATACCGGCCGGGAGATGAGCGCCTCGCGCCGCTCATCTCCCGGCTGCATCTCCGTCCCGCAGATGGGTCCGGCGGTCGGGTTCCTTCTGCTGTTGCCGGCCGGGAGATGAGCGCCTCGCGGCGCTCATCTCCCAGCTGCATCGCCGCTCAGCTCCGTCCCGCAGATGAGCCGCTAACGGCCGCCATCTTTTTTCAGAAATCCCGCGGCGCTGATTGGCCGCTGCCGGACCAATGAGCGGCGCGGGATTTCCTGGACAGACAGACAGACAGACAGACAGACAGACAGACAGACAGACGGGATAAGACAATTATATATATAGATATGTGTGCCCTGTCTTTTTCTTGTTAATTATACACTGCTCAAAAAAATAATGGGAACACCCAAATAACACATCCTAGATCTGAATGAGTGAAATATTCTCATTGAATACTTTGTTCTGTACAAAGTTGAATGTGCTGACAACAAAATCACACAAAAATCATCAATGGAAATCACATTTATTAACTAATGGAGGCCTGGATTTGGAGTCACCCCCAAAATTAAAGTGGAAAAACACACTACAGGCTGATCCAACTTTGATGTAATGTCCTTAAAACAAGTCAAAATGAGGCTCAGTATTGTGTGTGGCCTCCACGTGCCTGTATGACCTCCCTACAACGCCTGGGCATGCTCCTGATGAGGTTTCGGATGGTCTCCTGTGGGATCTCCTCCTAGACCTGGAGTAAAGCATCCGCCAACTCCTGGAAAGTCTGTAGTGCAACGTGACGTTGGTGGATGGAGCGAGACATGATGTCCCAGATGTGCTCAATCGGATTCAGGTCTGGGGAACGGGCGGGCCAGTCCATAGCTTCAATGCCTTCATCTTGCAGGAACTGCTGACACTCTCCAGCCACATGAGGTCTGGCATTGTCCTGCATTAGGAGGAACCCAGGGCCAACTGCACAAGCATATGATCTCACAAGGGGTCTGAGGATCTCATCTCGGTATCTAATGGCAGTCAGGCTACCTCTGGCGAGCACATGGAGAGCTGTGTGGCCCTCCAAAGAAATGCCACCCCACACCATTACTGACCCACTGCCAAACCGGTCATGCTGAATGATGTTGTAGGAAGCAGATCGCTCTCCACGGCGTCTCCAGACTCTGTCACGTCTGTCACATGTGCTCAGTGTGAACCTGCTTTCATCTGTGAAGAGCACGGGGCGCCAGTGGCGACTTTGCCAATCCTGGTGTTCTGTGGCAAATGCCAAGCATCCTGCACGGTGTTGGGCTGTGAGCACAACCCCCATCTGTGGACGTCGGGCCCTCATACCACCCTCATGGAGTCGGTTTCTAACCGTTTGTGCAGACACATGCACATTTGTGGCCTGCTGGAGGTCATTTTGCAGGGCTCTGGCAGTGCTCCTCCTATACCTCCTTGCACAAAGGCGGAGGTAGCGGTCCTGCTGCTGGGTTGTTGCCCTCCTATGGCTCCCTCCACATCTCCTGGTATCTGCTCCATGCTCTGGACACTGTGCTGACAGCACAGCTACCCTTCTTGACTCAACTCGCACTGATGTGCCATCATGGATGAACTGCACTACCTGAGCTACTTCTGTGGGTTGTACTGTAGACACCGCCTCATGCTACTGTACCTCTAGGGGTGCGAGCAATGGCAAAATGAAAAAGTGACCAAAACAACAGCCAAAAAGGATGAGAGCAGAGAAATGGTCTGTGGTCACCACCTGCAGAACCACTCCTTTATAGGGGGTATCTTGCTAATTGCCGATCATTTCTACTAGTTGTCTGTTCCATTTGCACAACAGCAGGAGAAATTGATTCACAATCAGTGTTGCTTCATAACTGGACAGGTAGATTTCACAGAAGTGTTACTGACTTGGAGTTACATTGTGTTGTTTAAGTGTTCCCTTTATTTTTTTGAGCAGTGTATATTCTAGGACAGCACTTGCAATTTTGCAGGCTTCAGAGCTGAAATCTCCCAGCGCAGCTTGCCATTTTTCAGGTCAATTGTATTCTGGGAAATGTAGTCTTTGTACCAGACACTGCAGTATATTTGGAGAACATTTCCCAATATATTCCACCATATAAACATACATTGCTCATAGGGTCCACATCACTTTTGTATACAATACAATATATGGCCAAAAAAAATACGCACTCTTATAACCTTGGTCAAATCTATAGAACCCTATGGATATGATTTATGCTTATGCCGTACAGTAGTGTTCAAAATAATACCAGTCCACTATGACTAACCAGATTAATCATTGTTTTTGTTATGAATTACTGTATATCACCACATGTCAAACAATTTACCAGTTGGTGCAGTCGATTCTCAGAAAACCACCAGACTCAGCATTCATGATCTGCAGGTTCTTGAGTCTGTGTATTTGAATAATTAATTGAAAGGAGATGTGTTCAAAATAATAGCAGTGTGGAGTTCAATTAGTGAGGTCAATCATTCTGTGAGGAAACAGGTGTGAACCAGGTGGTCCTTATTTAAGGTTGAAGCCAGCACATGTTGTACATGCATTTCTCCTTGAAAGCCTAAGAAATATAGGTCTTTTGAGACATTGTTCAGAAGAACAGCGTACTTTGATTAAAAAGTTTATTGGAGAGGGTAAAACTTATAAAGAAGTGCAGACAATGATAGGCCGTTCAGCTAAAAGGTTCTCCAATGCTTTAAAATGGAAAGCAAAATCAGAGAGATGTGGAAGAAAATGGAAGACTACCATTCGAATGGATGGAAGAATAGCCAGAATGGCAAAGGCTCAGTCAATGATCAGCTCCAGGATGATCAAAGACAGTCTCAAGTTACCTGTGAGTACTGTGACAGTTAGAAGATGCCTGTGTGAAGCTAATCTCTTAGAAAGAAGTCCCCGCAAAGACCCACTGTCAAAAAAAGACATGTACTGAATTGGATACAATTTGCCAAAGAACACATCAACTGGCCTAAAGAGAAATGGAGAAACATTTTGTGGACTGATGAAAGTAAAATTGTTCTTTTTGGGTCCAAGGGCCACAGACAGTTCATCACACAACCCCAAAACTCTGCATCCAAGCCACAGTACACTCTGAAGACAGTGAAGCATGGTGGTGCAAGCATCATGATATGAGCATGTTTATCTTACTATGGTGCCGGACCTATTTACCATATACCAGGGATCATGGACCAGTTAGCATATATTAAAATACTGGACGAGGTCATGTTGCCTTACGCTGAAGAGGATATGCCCTTGAAATGGGTGTTTCAACAAGACAACGACCCTAAACACACCAATAAATGAGCAAAACCTTGGTTCCAGTCCAACAAAATTTAGGTTATGGAGTGGCCAGCCCAATCCCCGGCCTTTAATCTGATAGAACACTTGTGGGGTGACATAAAAAATGCAGTTTCTGAGGCAAAAACAAGAAATGCCAAAAAATTGTGGGATATAGTCAAAGAATCCTGGGCTGGAATAACAGTTGTTAGGTGCCAGAAGTTGGTTGACTCTATGCAACATAGATGTGAAGCAGTTCTAAAAAACTGTGGGTAACAACTAAATATTAGGTTAGGGATTCACAGGAATGCTAAGTTCTCAAAAAAAACAGACATATTGTGAGTTTGTAAAGAAAAATGCAGACACTGCTAGAAGTTGGTTGACTCTATGCATGGGAATAAAAACTAATATAAAGATTTTGTGCTTAACTCATGTTTTTGAACACACTGCTATTATTTTGAACACTACTGTACTTAGGGCTGGGGCGCAGTGTGCACAGGGTCTTATAGGCATGCAGGTGCCACCTTTGTTTTTCCAGCCAACTCTAATAATGAGGGGACTGCGACCTGTTTTAAGTTTCCCCTTCCATCTTTGACAGGCGGCCTAGTAGGCTCTGCCTTTAGCACTACTGAGCTTCCATGCATGGCAGGACAAAAGGCCATTTTTAGCCCTTCTTTTGCCATATCACCCCATTAGCATGGAGACATGAACGGTTCCTATTCACTGACAGCAAGCAGAGGTCTTGAAAATGTGAAGAGACGGACACAAAGTATATTAGACAGTTGCAAACGATTCAGATCCAGATATACAGCACTGACCAAACCAATAGGAAATATCCTACGGGTTTAGTTCAGTAGTTTTCGCCTCTCATTCTCTCTTAGTGTGGTAGGAGGCGCTGGTGATGTGGCATCATCTGGCAGCTGGCCAGATACTGTGCCCAAACAATATATTATGCACCAATCCAATTAATTAGGAAGTATGCACTACACCTGGCAGGCCGTCCCCGGACACTAAATCACCAGTGCCCCTTATATCTCAATGAGAGGCGCTGGATAACCCCCTTAACACCAGAGGTTCCTGTCTATTAGCCATAAGAGTCTCCATAAGAAAATGACCCAATGCGCCGATTTCAATCTTCTTAGTGGTACATGAGCAAGGACACCCCCATTTCCAAAACAAAGGGCCAGATGTAGTCTATAAGGCTTCATGATTACAAATGGTGCCAGGTTGGTGCCAATTGTTCCCCTGCGGTGGTCACCCCATTATTTTGCACATCAGACCTATGCCTCTTCCACTGCAGCATGCCATATGCTGAAGGACAATAACTACCAGCAGATCACCAGCAGTAGCCCATTTAACCCTTTATTACCCCATCTAACCTGTACTATTGAAGGGCTTGTCCACCTGGCAGCACTCCGACAGCAACCCGCAGTAGATCTCAGAGGACAGGTAGGCTGTAATGGCCGAGGCGGCTGCTATAGCGAGGCCTGTGGTGATAGGCTCCAGGGACACAACGACATGGAGGAGCGGAGGCGCCACCAGCAAGAAGAGGAGCCAAGTCGTGGGACGGGACCCCCTGACAGCAGCCATGAGAGCGGGAGCAGCGCAGGAGCAAGGGAGCTGAGGTTCACACTACATTGTTTGTTCAAACCTTCACCCACTATAGATCAGGTGCTTTTATCACATGCATATTTATGATCGTGACGTAAAAGAAGGGAAATTCAGACTATGCGGTTTCAGTTTTGATTCTAGATACTGTATATCATGGTGCGAGTCACGGCACTAATGTCACCAAGTTAACCATTACATTGCTCCAATAAAAGAAAAAAAATGTTCTTCTTCACATTATTTTTTTATTTGCGTTCACTCCTGCGTCCTCTATTGCAGATTCGACAAAATACCTACTCGGCCATGAAGTTCCCAGCGGGGGCGCTGTGTTTATGCTGATGTTATACTAGAGGAGGTCTGGACTCTGCAGTTATGGGGTCAGCAGAGCGGTGGTGACTTTTCTGCCCTCTGCTCCTCAGCACTCGGCCCCCCGCTCTGTAATGTTACGGGGTCTGCACTTCATGGCTGAGTTGCTGCGGTTCCTTCCACTTCTCAATAATATCACTCACAGGTGATGGGGGAAGATTTAGGAGGAAGAAATGTCATGGACGGACTTGTTACCCCGGAGGCTCCTATTACAGGACCGCGCTGGTATCAGGGAGCTCTGCACCACCGATATGTCACGTGTTAGTAAAGACAGGCGGCATGGCGGGGGGCCGAATGTTCTACACTGGGGGCGAAGGGCTGGATGTTACACACCAGGGGGATGAATGGGACTTATGGAAACCTTCAAGTTCCCTCAATTTTCCATAAAGCGGGGATCCACCAATGGATCTGCTACAAAGGACTGGCGGACTTAACGCGGCCAAGTGTCACATGATTGCTCCATAACTGGGCACCAATAAAATAAATAAATCTGTCTCATGGGCCCCATGTACCGTATACAACAACGGTCTCTTCTCATGGGGCAGATGGGCTAGACCCTATAGCTAAGCCCATGTATGAATGCTCTTATAGTCAGAGTATACATTAACCCAGAGCAATACTCTCTCCAGCTTGTGATCCTGCCGCCGGCAGCACGTGGTATCTCTGACTGTTACCTAATGGTCGAGTAACCGGAGATCGGCTGTCATAAGATTTCCAATTGACAAGAAATAATTTATTACACTGTTACATTCACAGCTTCCTTTTTTTTAATGTTTTTTTTATTTTATAAACATACAGAACAAAAATCTGGAAATGTCTAGTGGAATAATAAAAAAAATAAAATTAAAATAACACGAACGCCAGGAGGGAAGGACGTATGTAAGGCCAGAGAGTAACGGTGCCTAACCTTTAATAAACACCAGATACAAAGTGAATGTTAAAATATTAGCTTTTCTTTTACTCTTTGCGGTTTATAAAACCAGATATTTCTGCTTCCTGGAAACAATCAGCAAGCAGGCTAAAGGCCCCGTCACACTTAGCGACGCTGCAACGATCCCGACAACGATACGACCTGTCAGGGATCGTTGCTGCGTCGCTATGTGATCGCTGGTGAGCTGTCAAACAGGCAGGCTCACCAACGATCAGGGGAGCAGCGACATCGTGGAAAGAATCTTTCTACGATGTCCTGCTCCTGGTTACGAGCCTGCTGAAGCAGACGCAGGCTGGTAACCATGATAAACATCGGGTTACTAGGGGCACATGCGCACCTAGTAACCCGATGTTTATCATGGTCACCAGCCTGATCGCTGCTCCCGCTGGTCACACACAGCGATGTGTGCTGACCAGCGGGAGGGCAACGACCAAAAAATGGTCCAGGACACTTTGCAGCGATCAGCGACCTCACAGCAGGGGCCTGATCGTTGCAAATTGTCACACATAGCGACATCGCTGGTGAGGTCGCTGTTGCGTCACCAAAACCGTGACACAGCAGCGATCTCGCTAGCGATCTCGCTATGCGAGACGGGGGCTTAAAGGCTTTTGGCAATTCGTTTCCTGTGTCAGAGAATCATCAGAGCTGTGTGAGAAGGGGGCTGGCTGACAGCTCATTTTAATAACTAAACTAGCCACCTTCAAATCTCTGCATCAGCTTTAATAGAAGCCAGACTTACTTATTTAAAGGGAATCTGTCATCAGGTTTTTGTTATATAATCTAACAGCACAATGTAGGGGCAGAGACTCTGATTCCAGCTGTGTCCCTTAGGTTACTCGGTGAAGCAGTTGTGATAGAATCGCAGTCTTCTCAGATCTAGCAGAGCTCAGAATACTGAGCCGTGTATAACTAAGCCCACACCTCTGATTGGCTTCTTTCTGTGTACAATGTATATAGACAAACCATTGTGAATGGTGGATCTTCCGTTATCTACTATATACTGAGGGGGGGGGGGGGTGAGCTGTGTTATCACCTATTGTGAATGGTGGATCCTGTGTTATCTACTGTATATAGGAGGTGTTATCAGCCATTGTACAGGAGGAGGAGGAGGAGAGCTGTGACTGCCCATTGTGAATGGTGGTTCCTGTGCTACCACAGCTCACCTCCTCATCCTCCTGTACAATGATCTTTGCTCAGATTAGAGCACGCCTAGATAACTCCTCTATACAAACTAATAGGGTCCAAGTCTGTCTATTTTTGATATCGTCCATGTGAAGAACAGAAAGTAGGAGTCTAATTCTAGGCCTAGTGGCAATTTTTTTTTTTTAAACAGTATTTCATTTTCTGATGATACATTACCTTTAATTTGCTAAAACTGGACAAGCCCTTTAAGTTAACCGGCGCCATTAGGTTTGCTTTCAGATACCTATTTAAATAATACATCTGAGCTAGTGGGTGCAAGGGAAGTCACTAAACGGTCATGAAAACCCAATCAGGGGGCACAGAAAAAGTCTGCAAAATCACCAGGACTATATTTCGAAAGGCCCCGGTATGATGTCGGATGCTCTATTACTTGTTATGCACAGCGCTCTGCTGGCAGGTCCGTCATGTCACCGCTCACGAGCCGATTAACCTCTCCTCCTGCTTCTCTTGATGAGCGACATTGGGCACCTGCGACCACCAGCCTTGTAGACAGAGGGTCGCACATGCTCAGTACCTCTTCATTCACAAACTGGACTCTGCCGATCCTAACCCCAGCTGTGGCATGGCGCTATATAGCTGGGCTGGAGGCAGTCAGGTAATGTTGGGACTGGTAGTTTTGCAACAGCTGGAAAGCGATAGGTTGGCGACAGATGACTTAGACGTAGCAGACGTGGATAAAAACACTAATTCATGTAGATAATTATTAATTCTTCAAGTAGAAATCAGATCCATCATGACATAATATATACATAGTCTTCATCAAAGTGATCATCATTCCGTAAAAAGTGGCAGACCATTGCCTGGGGGTCTGCTCCCAAAATTTACGTCCAATCCAGGACGCCGAAGGCCACAGGAGTTCATTCGAAAAGCGGGAAAAACTGACCAACTCGTAGGGCAAGAAGTGGAGGCCGCCAGTCCGTGCAATGTATACGTCATAGGAAAAGATCCAGCTTTGTGGACACAGTTTTACAGCCCTTTACAGAGTAAACTTTTTCCCCAGAGGGGTAATAAGTCATGTCTTTGGCGATGGCGACCATGGTCTCTTCATCCGGCACAAAGCCGCGATGTTCCAGCTCCGCCTTCACACACATCTTCACGTGCTGGAACTCCATGGGGAAGAACGGCACAAAGATGTCAATCAGGTTTTTATCTATCAGGCTGCTGTGCCAGTAACCACCTAAAATGAGCAGAGACGGGTGGGAGAATTAGTAAAAAAATACAATTACAAAAAAATAAAGTTTTTTGGCAATCAGCTGAAAAGGACAGTCAGCTGCTCTCCTCCAATATTTCAGAAAACACTCCCCCTCTTCATGATTGGCTGAGATCAGGTAACTGACAGACAGCAGGTCACCAAACTCCTCCCACATATCCTTTCCAGCTGGATGCCAGATATGGAAGAATATCCACTTATCTCTCCTCCTGGAGCCATAGATTAAGGGGTGAAGTCCGTTTCTGGACCACACATCATACTCACTGTCTTTCTTGTTGAAGGCAGACAAATATACATCCCTTTCTACATCAGATAATTTGATTTCCTCTCTATTTCTTCCAGCTCTCCAGAACTTTAGAGATAATTCTGTGATCTTCTCTCCTCCAGCATTACTGGTATATAAAATATACAGGGGAAAAAATATATATATGTAACACCCATAAAAATCATAGGACTCTGTCAGCCCAAAATGACTGTTCAAATCAAGCACACGTACTTGGTGCAATTTTAGTGTGGTCGAAAAGTTCATTACACTTTCCCAACTACTTATTTTCCATCTACCTCCACCCCCTTCTTCCTTGATTGACAGCTGTGGCTTTACTTTAGCCAGGGAAGGGTGGAGGTAGATGGAAAACAAGTAAGCAAAAAGGAGCACTGATGCCGGTGCTTGGTTTGAACAGTCATTTTGTACTGACAGACTCCCTTTAAGTGCGATTTCAATGATTGCTGCCCTGGTTGATAAAGTATAGTCTCTCCTTAAAGGGATTCCTGGTGCTGATCACTTCCGCATCAGAGGCGAGCAGTGCCGATGACGTTATGGCCCCACACACCTGTCAGGGAGTGTGCAGAAGCGGCAGGTATGGTGCACGTGTCACATACTAATGAATAAGACCTGTGCAGAAATCGTGGGAGACGTGTGGGGTGGCCTCTCAGAGCCTCTGATGTGGACAGCGACAGATAACCCCTTTAAGAGTTAGGCCTGTTTGGGACTTAAAGGGGTTTTCCTTAGGAGCAATGGAGAGATATAGACGCTCACCTGAGGAAAATGAACATGGCCTTCCTGTACGATACTCCATCGACGTGCTCATAGTAATCCAGGAAAGGCTTGATGGCGTCGATGAGGCCGGGGTGCATTTTATCAATCTCATCGAATATGAAGATGGAGCGCTCGCAGCCCTTCACAGAGTCTTTCACCAAAGTCTGTAACTGGTCCTGTATGGGGGAAGAGATGAGACTATCAGCGCACGGGCTCCGGCAAAAGTAAATGAAAAACCTGCTTGTCTTTTGCATGATGAGCTGCAGTTTTCACTGATAACATTTTAGGGAACATTTTAATGCATTGCATTTTTTCGGGAAAGTGCAGGGACAATAGAATGGCGAGTGACATTTTGCTTCTTTCCCCTTTAGCAGTGTTTACCCTCTAGGGGTTAGTACTTTTTTTTTTTACTCACTTCTATAGCGCCATTAATTCCCCAGTGCTTTACAGACATTATCATCGTTGTCCTTATTAGGGAATCTAGATTGTGAGCCCCATCAGTATGTCTTTGGAGTGTGGGAGGAAACCCACGCAAACACTGGGAGAACATACAAACTCCTTGTTGTTGTTTTTGGTGGGATTTGAACCCAGGAGCCCAGTGCTGCAAGGCCGCAGTGCTAACCACTGAGCCACCATGCTGCTATATGTATAGATCATAATTTTATAGACACGGCGATAAAGAATATGCTTTTTTTTTTTTTTTAATTGTTGGATTGGGCAAAGGAGGTGACAAACATTTTTTTAACCTACTTTATACATATATTTTTAGTCCCCTTAGGGGACATAAACCGGTGATTGCTTGAATCCTAGAATGTTAGAGTTGGAGGGGACCTCCCGGGTCATCGTGTCCAACCCCTTGCTCAATACAGGAGTCACTAAACCATCTCAGACAGATGTCTGTCCAGCCTCTGAAGACTTCTATTGAAGGAGAACTCACCACCTCTCGTGGCCGCCTGTTCCACTCATTGATCACCCTCACTGTCAAAAAGTGTCTTCTAACATCTAATCTGTATCTTCTCCCAGTTTCATCCCATTGCTTCTCGTGTTTCCATGTGCAAATGAGAATAAGGATGATCCCTCTACACTGTGACAGCCCTTCAGATATTTGTAGACAGCTAAGCGAAAGAAATCCAGCATCAGCAGCAATGAAGGAAAGTATTAAAACATGACTTTTAATAGTGACAATTTGTAGACAGCTATTAAGTCGCCCCTCAGTCTTTTTTTTTTTTTTGCAAGCTAAACATTCCCAGATCCTTTAACCGTTCCTCGTAGGACATAGTTTGCTGTCCGCTCACTATGCTGGTAGCTCTTCTCTGAACTTGCTCCAGTTTCTTCATGTCTTTTTTAAGATGTGGCGCCCAGAACTGGACACATTATTCCAGATGAGGTCTGACCAAGGAGGAGTAGAGGGGGATAATTACTTCATGTGATCTAGACTCTATGCTTCTCCTAACACAAAATTCCCCCAAGATTCAAGAAAAAAAAAAAAAAACAGCAAAAAGGGCAGCAGTATTTACCTGCCCAGACCTCAGAACTAATGCACTAACAGGATGCAGCAAACCCATAAACCCATATAATAAAGATGGCGGCAACACAGGTGCAAAATACTGATGAGTCAACCACTCACAACCTACTAGTTCATGGAGGGGGTGATTGTTTAGTATTAAAATTGCACACAAAAAAAGGCTTGTATAGGGCGCTGGTCACACTTGGGTAGTGCACAGTATCCAGCTTACAGCCCATTAGTGATGCCCATACTATTAGACTAGGCGGGCTGCCCGGTACTATCTGAGTGCACCCCATGAGGACAAACACCCTAGTTTATAATACCAGCACTGATGGGCCTGGCTACACCCTGGAATTAAAAAAAGTGCAAAAAATACATACATATAATATATGAGGTATTGGTCTATATTTTGACCGCAATACACAATCTCGCAACCCACGTCAAGGGTCCTCATACTTACGAGTCCTAACACTAAACTAAAAGCAAAGCCACAATAAGAGGAATTAAAATTCCCCTAAGATTCAAGAAAAAAAAAACAGCTAAAAAGGGGATGATTTGCTTGCTACAAACCAATGCTGGTTCTGGTTAATTACTATATTCTTGTCCAAGTACTTACATACATGCTGTTTAATAATGTGTTCAAAGATCTTTCCTGGTATAGAAGTAAGGCTCACTGGCCTGTAATTTCCTGGCTCCAGCTTCTTTCATTTCTTTGAAGATAGAGACAACATTTGCCCTTCTCCAATCTTCTGGGACTTCTTTTGTTCTCCAGGAATTTTCAAAGATTCTGGCTAGTTTGTACTAATATAATGCTTTAGCTGGCAACATCATTTTAAACCATTTAAATTAGACTGTCTGAAAATGAAAGCGTCATCTAAAGGGTAAAATGGCAGTGACTAGAGTCAGGTGCAGCTGTATAGCACAGCTGGCGTCAGTCATGTATGGAGAGGGCTTAGCTCCTGAGCCTAGTACTTAAGGGGTTACAAATGAGAGAACTGCATAAATAGCAATCCCCTAATACAACCAGGCCACTGTGAAATGAGGTTCTTATAGGGCAAGTCCAATTTACAACCTCTTTGTGTTGTGCACCTAAAATATAAAAACAGGATTAGAAATCTCTTACCGTTTTGTTTCCCCAGCGTTACAAACAGATCCTGTGTAATCGCAGATGGGAGAGTGCATGCCAGCAGGATCAGACTACTAAAGGATTGTAGTCAAGGATACAAATAAGTCTGCATAGGAGCTGTATACACAGAACGGTAGATCTATGCTGCATGCCATGCAGCTCATTACCTTGTATGTCTGGATTTTATTGGCATGTGGAAAGTGAAACGTGGCCACAATCGTACGCACGCACTTCTTCCTCATGGGCTCCGAGTAGATGTGGTTGACCAGGATCTGGCTGACATAGTTCTTGCCCGTCCCGGTCCAGCCGTGTAAGGAGAGCGCCAGGGGTTTCTTAGGATTTTCATTGCTCAGGAACCGAGGAACAGCCTTTAGTATCACCTGCTTGGCCAGATGCTGTCCGAATATATGACTGTCAAAGTCCAACTGCAGAGCTGGAAGATCAGAATATTAAGTATGTTAAAGATTTTATTTAATTGGATTTTTTTTTTAACTAATTAAAATAAGAAATCTGACAATTTTTGGAAATCTTAAGATTGGAAAAATCTTTGGAATTAAAAGGTTGTAAAGTGTTTACAGTAGATGAGGAACACAGCTACATGTTTTGTTTTGTTTTTTTCAAATGGACAATCCCTTTAAGTAGCTTCATCTCCAGCTGATATTGCCAGGAGCTGGTATTGGTATCTGGACAATCCCCTGCAGGAGGACAGCCTGGAGGGCGACTCTGCCCGCTGCTTTTATCAGTCTTAGGTCTCATTCAGACATCAGTTGTGTTGGACCTTTTTTTCATGAGTGCATTTTATCCAAAATTTTCTCTTTTCTACCAACGGCAGCCATTCTTCTTGTATGCAAACAAGAAACTTATTCCGAGCTCCTCCTACTGGACACATCTGGCAACCGAGAGCTGTCTGTGGTTGTTTTCACAGATTATTCACTTGAATGGTTGATCCACAAATAAGACGCGTGTTCCGGTTGGGATAAGTTTGTGCTCCCAGACTCTTCTGTCTCTCTGGGATGTGACGTTACCTTTCAATACTGGCAGTTTCATGTCCATGATGCTGTGATCAGGGATACAAAAATGTTCCGCCACAGATATATCTTTTTTTTTCTATTGTGTGGCGATGAGAATTCATCCTTGTTCTAAGTTTTTGCCCTGTCTCCCCAACATACAGACCCCCAGCTGGACATTTGGTACATATAAATAAGATTTGATGGAGCTGAAAGAACCTGGGATCTTGTAGTCCTGATGTGAGTTGGGGATCTTGTCCGTGGCCATTATAAATGAACAGGTTTTCCATTTTTTCTGGTTGCAGGGGGAGGTTCCTGTTGGTGGAGGGACAGGGAGCTTCTGACAATGATGCTTCTTAGATTTGGGGGCTGCCTATAACACAGGGGGGGGGTCCAGAAATATAGACTTTAATAGGGCATCTTTTTGTAATAAAATGGTTGTAGTCTCCGTGCAGCTCCTCCAGGTTTGGATTGTAGGTGACTACTAAAGGGACCCGGTTGCTTTCTGCATTGGTTTTGTAATGTAGGAGATGATTCCTTGATATTCCGGTGGCTCTTGCAATCTGGTTTTCAATTGATCTTGGATTTTAGCCCTGATTCACAAAGGATTTTTCTGACGCCACTGAGAAGCCTCATTGTCCTCTCCAACAACAGGAATAATGACCGAGGAAGAAGATAAAGAGACTACAAGATCCCAAGTAGTTTTATAGCTGCACATCTGATGGGGTGTACTTAAATATATGTACCAAATGTTCAGCTGGGGGTCTGTATGTTACGGGAGACAGGACAAAAACTTTGAATGAGGATGAATTTTCATCACCACAATATAAAAGTTAAAAAATAATAGATCTACCTGTGGCCAAGTATTCGCTAGCCCTGATCACAGCATCATGGACTTGAAACTGCTGGTACTGAAAGGGAACGTCACATCCCAGAGAGACCGAAGAGTCTGGGAGAACAAACTAATGACAACGTGGAACACTCAGAGCAGGAATGAATGTGCCGCATGGATTTATATCTTGCTACATCAAATAAGGAATGTGCCTCTCAGACCTGTGGGGGTCATCACAACCCTGGACCAGACCTCAGTCACAAGACAATAAAACTTCCACACTCCTTATCTATGAACTGCTCCAATATTTACAGCCATAAGTGATTCTCCCTCTCCCATAGTGATAGTTCTGCTTTCCGTCACTTGTATTATTATTGCATTATTCCTGTGTCCCGTTGTGTAGAAATATGTGACTCTTCAGATTTGTGTTATTCTGAACCTGATGAAGAGACCTGAGGAGTCTTAAAACCTCAATTACCTGTTACTTTTTAATGGCTGACTGAAAAGATGGTATCAGCCACTGAGGACGCTCCATATATTTTTCTATTTACGGACTAACAGGGTACAATGAGACATTTTTTCCTGTATCAAAAACATATAAAGAACACGTCCGTGACACACAGATGTCTGGATGAGGCCTTATAGACTGGGGTAACAAGCAGGACACCCCTCTTCATACATGAGTTCACATACCCATTAGAAGCTATGGGGAAGCTAAAATAATTTTTTTGTGGTTTTTTTTGCAGTCTGATTGCTCCCTGCCACCCCCCAAAAAATCTCATCCAAGTGTAGTCTGTTTTTTTTTTTTTTTATTGTTTGATGAGGACGACAAACTTGGGAGACTTTTTTTTTCTGTATATAAGAGCAAACGTGGATTAAAAATTATCATTTTTTTCTGATATGCAAAAAAAAAAGACAAAAAAAGCACAAAAACTAAATAGTTTTAGCATTACAGCTTCCAGTATTGTCACTCACGAGGATCTGCCACCTGTGGGCATGCAGCTGCTGCAGGACTACAGCTCCCAGCACACCAATCACAAGGATCTGCCACCTGTGGGCATGCAGCTGCTGCAGGACTACAGCTCCCAGCACACCAATCACAAGGATCTGCCACCTGTGGGCATGCAGCTGCTGTAGGACTACAACTCCCAGCATAGCTTATAGGGCATGTTGTTGCCTTATTCTCCATTACCTGTGACATTGACAGTTCCCTCCATCCGGCTGCTGCCCCAGAGGTAGCTGTGTAGGCCATAGTAAGAGATGACCCCGGTGATCAATGACACAGTACCGACCGTGATGGAGATGGGCTCCCCCCGGGTGACCACCGGGAGTAAAAACCACAGCGCCGCTCTCAGCAACTTCATAGCCCGGATAAGGAAAAACCAGGCGGGCGGGCACTCTCAACTGACCAGACATGACGTCACTTCCTCCGCACCGCGGCGGCGGCCATTTCTAACAAGGGCAGAAAACTTGGATTGTATGTTTCACTATTTCTGTAGGTTTCGAGGTGGTCGGGCGGATTTAGGTAAATATAGTGCCAGTGATGTTCATGTTCTAGTAAGGAGGGCATCTGATATGTGACTACTTTCTCCAGAATGCAGCTTTTTATATTACCTTCAGCTTGCTAGGCTAAGCAAATGTGGAGCTGTTGCCCATAGCAACTAGTCAGATTGCTTCTTACATTTTCAGAGATTCTCAGAAAAAAATAGATCTAAAATTTGGTTGCTATGGGCAACAACATTGTTTTTATAAGAGGGGGCTGAAATTATTTAAAAAAAATAAAAATTGATACCCTCCCTGCAGCACCCTTAACACTCACAGGGTCAATGGCAGGGTCCCTGGTGGTCCCTACTTCCTGTTAACGTTTCGACCCACTGGAAATGGGAGAAAATACCCGATTAGCCAATCACTTGCCTCCAATTCAAGGTGGTTGAAAGCTAGAGTTGGTGCCAACCGACTGGCAGGACCGGGTCCATCGGCCACGTCTGTAATCTATGCCCGCTGGACGGGGGCCCTGAGCGCCGCCTCATACCTGACGGCCTTCAATTAAAAGGGTTAAACACGTTAAGAAAAAAAAGGTGCCCCCAAATGATAGAATGCATGGAAAATAACAAGATCAGATCACACACACCCTCCCCCGCACCAGCCTCTCTGTTTCTGTCTCAGTGTTTTGGCTGCAGCCAATCACCAAGCTCAGCAGTCTGTACCGTCTACAATGGTTGAGCTTTAATAAAGGCGGTTGTGGCCATAAAGTTTCTGCCATGACATTTCCTCTGGTCTTTTTTTCAGGAGTTGAAATAAAAGTTCGAGGAAACGTTCCTTTTTTGGGGAGTTTTTGGAGGTGTTTTCTTGAAGCATTTTTGGAAGAGATTTTTTTTTTTGCAACTTTGCCCAGTTTGGAGCGGATTCCATAATGTTATAGATTTGTTTTGTCATCAAGGGAAAGAAAAAAGTTTAAAAAGTGGATTTTCCATAGAAATGAATAGGAAGAGTTTTGCAAGCATTCTTGAGGAAGATTTTCTAGTGGATTGCTGCAATTAAGTCCTTTAAAAGAAAGTCTTGTGTGAACATAGCCTGAGTGTTTTGTGTACAATTATGTGATTCATAATCCCATGGGGGTTTGTCTGGTTTCTGTAAGGTGTTCGTCATTATTTCAGAAGAAATAGGACGTGCTCTGCTAGTATCTAGGTGAAAATGACAGAATCTGTGATGGAAGTTCCAATTGGTGACTCATGGACTATGACATTAGCTTAGCCCTTGACTAACAAGTTAGACCACGTTCAAATATTCTATATTTATCACCTTAAAAGGGTTGTCCAGGCTTGGGACTCAAGTCTGCAGTTACTCTATGTAACTACAGACTTGTGAATCCTCAGGATTCTCCGATGCCGGCACCACAAGTGGGCGATCATGGTATGTCTGCAAGTATGCGATTTGCATAATTCCGGCCACATTCCGACGAGACCTGTCCAGCCTTACTCAATTCACTTGTATTGAGTGAGGCAGCGGCGCACATCTAGTTGTCATGTGACCTCATGTATCCAAATCTGCGGGTGGGGCTGGAGCCGAAGCATTTGTTGCTGGTGTTCGCGATCCCGTTGACATTCTGCAGCTTCCTCTGTCTCGTGACGTTCTGCTGCTGCTATGAGGGTCTCGTAGACGACCTTGTCTCCTGCCTCGAGTCTGACCAGGGCAGCTTGCAGAAGTGTATTCAAGTCTGCCTGGCTGGGAGTATGGGCAGGTGGTGAGTGGCCCACTGCGGGACTGACCGCCCGCAACTGCTCCTTGGTGAGCCTAGGCTGGACTCCCCCTCTGTTTGAGCAACATTGTCTTCCACCTCCTGCCCACCGTCCGTAGCACTGGCCATCTCCCTGGCTCTGCCCCTGGTGTCACTGGCCGTCCTTGTACTCTTTGGTCATTGATGTGAAATTGCTGCAAGCAAAAAGAGCGCAAACTAGGGCTTTAACTGATAAAATCAATGTCAGTAAAAAAAGGTTTTATGCTCACCTTTACAGGTTGCCTCCTGTAACCTTATGTATGCTAATACCATCTGCTGCAGAACCATGGGTCAAAAGACCGAAGGAAGGAGTCAAGTAGAGTTCAAACATGTTTCTTGCGCTGCTGGTCTATCACGTGGAAAGGACATTTCAGGAATCCAGAGCTTCCATTAAATGATTTTATTTCTGTTTGTTACACTTTAAAATCAAGGTGCTTCAAAGTCTTTCCGACTTCTTCATCAGGACATAATATAACAAATCTCTTTTATATTATGTCCGGATGAAGAAGTCGGAAAGACTTTGAAACACGTTGATTTTAAAGTGTAAAAAACGGAAATAAAATCCTTTAATGGAAGCTCTGGATTCCTGAAATGTCCTTTCCATATGGTGGACCAGCAGCGCAAGAAAAAACGTTTGAACTCTACTTGACTCTTTGGTCACTGACACAGAGCTTCAACCTGATGCATCCACACACCTTACAGCATTTGCACTCGGACTGTCTAATGCTGACCTGATCTTAGGACCGCAGCAGCAAAAGCTACTGTGGGTAGTCTTTAGCATCTGGGAGTATGGGTCCCACACTATTATCTCAATCCTACTGCGCTGCCATCACATGTGAGGAATCCACATCTCGCCACCCCACCTAACGTCAATATTACGTCAGCGGGATCACATGGTAAAGTCTCCTCACTTGTACCAATACAATGTTCCGCTCCCCCTGGGGGCACGTAAGGTCAGCTTCGCACAACCTTACACAGACACCCCCTGTCCACATGGGCCCAGGGAGGCACGGGGAGTGAGAGGATGTGGCCCACATAGTCACTGACATGGCACCACACTCGCTCACACCCCTGGCAGGCTGAGAGGCCCCTTTCACTAGCACCAGTGAAACAGTACCTGGTCAGCCAGGTCGGACTGCCACCAGTTCCTTGTTCGATATACTTCTGGTCCATTAACAAGGTTATATCGGGCCAGAAACCAGCCCCAGTAGCATGGAAAATGAAACCAAGAAACGGATGTATGGATTTGTGGATCAAGGAATAAGAGCAGCCCAATGTTAAATTATATATTTAAGCGCCTTAAGGGCACACTAGACAATACACTATATACAAGAAGGTTATACATATACAATGGTCAGATATGCAAATACAGGGTATAGTACAAAAGATATAAGCAGATGGATCATGTCAATTACCGATGTCATGTCAGACCATGTGTGTGCTGGGCCTCAGGGGCATCGGCTTCCAGCTGGGTCCTTCACAGCACTTTACTCAACATGACGCCCCTCTGTTCGAAGTGGACCGCATGCATCAGAGAGAGAGAGACCACATGGCCTTACACTAGCTTTTATCCCCTTTTGGGTCACTCCCCTCTTGCCCTCTGGGTCGTACCTAAGTCCCCCTCAGATGGGTCATAACTCCTTAATGGACGGTCGTAGGGAGGCGGTTCTGATACCATCAGATCCAGCTGAGCCTCCGCTAGGCGTTAAGACCAAATACAGCTTTGCTATCAGTTTCCTACCAGCTATTCTATGTATCCCCCCACCCTGTGAGGCCAGAACGGATCGAGACCCTGGAAGGCGTCCGGTTCAGTCTGGGGATCTCAGAAATGTACACGATGTACGGATAGGAAGTATAGTATCTCCATTACTCCTTATGAAATCATAGACTTAAAGCAACTTAGACATCATGGTATCCACATGGCAAGCAAGCTTTTTGCTCTGAGCTGAGCAGCTCAGGGTGTGTGATCTGTCACTCACAGTCTTTGGACACTTGATGCCCCCTGCTGCTGCTGGATGTTCAGTTACAACTGCACACTGAATGATTTTTTATAATCCCATGCCAAATAGGATACAAATGATTGACATGGAATTATATCTCCAATATTCTTCACACCCCTTGAATAAGGACCGATAAACTCTACTGACCTGTCTGATTAAGTAAATACTTAACATAGTTTGTAAAGCCGAATAAAGACTTGCGTCCATCAAGTTCGACCTGTTAGTTCTGTAATTGCTAAAGTTGATCCAGAGGAGGGCAAAAACCCCAAATGATTTAGCCAATCTTCACCTGAGGAAAAATTCCCTCCCGACTCTGAAACCAGCAGTCAGAATAAATCCCTGTATCAACCTACTATTTTATTTTATTTTTAAGTATATGCTGAAATCTGCCTGGTATCTAGAAATGCATCCAGTCCCCGCTTGAACTGGTGTAGTGAATCTGACATTACCGTCTCCTCACTCAGTGAATTCCATGTTTTACCTATGAAATAAATCTACGTTTTGCAGGACAGTGCCTGGAAAGTGTCAGCAAATTAGGGACAAATGACAACTTTGAAAACTAACTTATGCAGGAGGGTTTGGTAAAAAGCACTGAAATACAGTTTCGCCTATACAAACTTCATCAGGGGGCCAGAGTATAGCTCCCCCAGATACTCTGGCCCCCTGATAAAGCCTGTATAGACGAAACCGGTCATGAGAGCTATATTTGAATGCTTTTTAGTTTCTGGAGTGTCACCTGTCAGGATGGAAATGAAATAGATACATCTATAAAAGGTTACTTAGATGCATGGACTGCAGCCATGATCTAGTCAGGGAAGTAACCCCAAATAACGAGATGTTGATTATCTGTAACTGATTATAGCGGTGTACTAATGTTAGGAAACCCTCCTACATAAGGATATAAGACAGGTCCACTTTAGTAGTTTTAAATATAGACCACTTTTAAATGAAATTATTAAAAGTTAGTTTTTAGTGCATCCCTTACATTGGGTCTATTTATCCACTGGGTAATATGTTGTGTAGAATTTTTCATACCTGAAGGATTGTTCACACTTTGGTTTATTAAATTACAACTTTTCACACTAAAATTTCTAGAGGAAAACTTGATCTATAAATCAGAATTTTACATAGAACTAATTGGCCACAATACAAGGTGTCTGTCACGGGTGTGTCAAGTGTAATAGACAGTCGCTCTGGATCTGGCTGTAGAAGGTCACTGCGCTTGGCATTGCAGACCCCTTCTTAATCCTTCTTCCTTTAAGACCCATCGATGACCTCCCTCCTGCTGCTGATTGACATAGCCTTCCATGGGAGTTAAAAACCCTCAGTTTGCTCCAGGCAATCGCAGGTGATACTTCTAGATACAGGCTTGGAGCACTAGCAGTCGGCTAGCGTCTTCTCTGGTGCCCTTGGAGGACAGTTGGCGTTACTCCTCTGGTGTCTGCTCAAGCTAAATTAATCCCCTTTGTTTGTCTTCCTTGTTGTCTTTAGTTTGTAGTGGGGCCTTACCAGTGCTCACCCCTCCCTATCTAGGGCCAAGCTTTAGGGCCATCCGTGGTTTAGGGTCCAGCTCGGCGATAGGTGAATTTGCTATTAATAATCATTGCCAAGAATCTACCGAGAGGTTACCGTTCTTTTGTGCATACAGTTTCCATCCACAGTTCGGTACTTTTAGTGGGGGAGGGGCTTCGGGAGTTCCTGAGGAGGAACGTTTTTCTTTGCCGCTCTCCTCGGTATGGCAGGGGATTCTGAGTAATTTGAAGATCCTGGGAGACAGGTACAAACATATGGCTGACAGGAAACGCTCACCAGGTCTGGAACTGAGTGTGAATGACTTTGTGTAGTTGTCTACCAGGAATATCAAGTTGAAGGTTCCTTCCTGGAAGCTGGGACCTAGATTTATTGGTCCCTATAAATTAACTGCTGTCATTGACCCAGCAGAGTTTCGTCTTGAGCTACCTCAGGCCCTTAAGATCCACAATGTCTTTCACATGTCTCTGCTCAAGAAATATGTAGAACCTCTTGAATCCTCTCCCCTACCGCCGCCCCCAATCATGGTTGATGATTTGGAGTTTCAGATTTTGAGGATTGTAGATTTTCGTCTCCAGTGTCGTTCCCTACAGTACTTGGTGCACGGGAAGGGTTATGGTCCAGAGGAGAGGATGTGGGTTTCAGCATCAGAGGTGAATGCCCCCAGGTTGGTTTGTGCATTCCACACCTCTTATCCTGAGAAATCTGGTCCTGAGTGTCCGGAGGTCACTCGTAGAAGAAGGGGCACTGTCACGGGTGTGTCAGGTGTAATAGACAGTCGCTCTGGATCTGGCTATAGAAGGTCACTGCACTTGGCATTGAAGACACTTTCTTAATCCTTCTTCCTTTAAGACCCATTGGCGACCTCCCTCCTGCTGCTGATTGACACACCCTTGCATGGAAGTTAAAAACTCTGAATTTGCTCCAGCTAATCGCCGGTGATACTTCTATGTACAGGCTAGGAGCACTAGCAGTCGGCTAGCGTCTTCTCTGGTGCCCTTGAAGGACAGTTGGCGTTACTCCTCTGTTGTCTGCTCAAGCTAAGTTAATCCCCTTTTTTTACCTTGTTGTCTTTAGTTTCTAGTGGGGCCTGACCAGTGCTCACCCCTCCCCCTCCCTAACTAGGGCCAAGCTTTAGGGTCATCCAGGGTTTAGGGTCCCGCTCGGCGATAGGTGTGGAACCTATATAGGGACTGTAGGGTAGGCAGGGTGATATTAGATCTGCCTAGGGGTCTCCACTCCTCCTTTCCCTAGTTTTTGGGCTTCCTCCCCCTTTTCCTTTCGTGTTGCACTTAGTCTTTCCCACACCTTGCTTGACAGTGTCAAGAACAAGTTGTTTTATACACTTTGTTAGTTCAAAACGCATTTTTACATTTTATTTTGAATTCTAGTAAGGGGTTCACAGATCTAATCCTGATTTTTTACTAATAATTTATATGGGTCCTTAAATGGGTTAACAGGGATAATTTCCTATTTCAAAAACATGTATCTGTGCAACCGTCAGCAAATGTGTAATTTACACCCCATTAAATTAGCTTACCCCTGACAAGATTAGGTGTCACGCTGATAACTTGCATGTTTTCTCAGCTCTGTCCTACTCACTACGCTCACCGCTCTACTCCTCCCAGTGTTAGGCCATCGCGCTGAACTGCCTCTTGTAGCACTTCCAGCACTGCTGGATTCCCCTGTTGCTGGAGAGTCTCCACCTGGCTATAGGGAGGCACGGCCAGATTCTGCAAGAATTTATCCCTCTGTGTCCTTCAGAGTTTTGCTTTCCTGACCAATCCCCTGCCAGCAGTGGATATATTAGGCAGCTCCTCCCTCCACAACTTACCTGAACTTAGGTTCGCAGTTCCAGTCCATCTCAAGTAATTAATCTGTCAATGTGCATGTTTGCTTTGACTCTCCTGTTAGCAAACCGGCTTGTTCACTTGTTTTGTCTGACCTCTCGACTCCTGACCCCGGCTTCATATTTTGATCTTGTGCTGCCCGCCCTGACCTTGGATCACCTTTGCCCCTGTGCCTCGCATTTATCCCTTGACCCGTGGGTCAGCTGCTACAGGTCCGGGGACTGCCCTGGAGTGGCAACTGGTGACTACCCTAATGGCCCAAGCCTATCCTCACTATCAGAGGCTCTAGTGAAGACCAGGTAGTTACCTAGTCATGCCCTTCCAGGGTAAGCCCGGCCAGTGGCGCAGTGTTTCCACACCCACCGCTGTCATATTAGGCCACGTGACTCCATCAGTTCTCTTTCTTGTGCTGTACGATTCACATGTGATACATGCCTGCTTAATTACTTATAGCCATGTTTCATAACAGCGCATGGGAAAACTAATGTCGCACATCACTTTTGTGAAACAGGGCTTGAGGCAGGCAATGCTCGTGACAGCAATAATGAAGACACACCAGTTTGGAAGGTATTTTTTATTTTCGATTTTATGTCTTCAATCTGCTGTATGGTAGAAATTTCTATAGCTTGTGGAATGATTGTGCACCCGTATGTGCACATTTTTGCAGCCATTTTTTAAAAAAATTGTTCCTCCTTGCGGTAATAATCCATGCCTTTCACACCCAAAGTGTTAGATCTTGGAAAACAAAAGTGTCAAAAATAATTACATGTAAATGCTCTGGTTCTCTGTATTTTAATGCAATACACCAGCAGTCAGATGGTATTCATTTATATTTGTATCCATATATGTAATTTGTAGTAAACGAATGATAATACCTACGATGACCATTAATAGGAACCGGTTTGTATTTGGTTGACTTATGTTTTTTTTATTTGTGTTTCCTTTCTTTTATTTAGTTTTGATTGTCTCTTCTAAAAACTAATTAAAATGTGAATGTATCTTAATATCTTTCACAATAAAAAATGATCTGATTGAAAAAAATAATCTACGCCTTTGGCAATCCTGCAGACAAACTTCTTATCTACTTTTCTTCCCGGCCGCTCAAGCTCTGCTCTAATGAACATCTTCACATACTCTGATTCCAAAGGCAGAAACGGTACAAAGACGTCAATAACGCTGTTCTTTATCAGGCCGCAGTTGTAAAATTCACCTACAGACAGAAACCACATACAAGAAAATTCCTTATGATCCCACTTCTACCATCACAAGCTCCATCAGAAGATCACCATACATCAAAACAATAACACCATTAATCAAAAGACCGTCACTTTCCTCACCAATCCACACCCAGTGACCGTGATGTTTTACTTTTTTTCAAAAATATATAAATCCCTATAGAATTCACAGGCATGCCCCATAGTCATCTCCACTGACTCTATTCTTTCATCATTATCCACCTATTTGAAGGAAATTGTTACTCCTTTGCTCAAGAAAGCGGCATCCTTCACACTAGATACAGGCCACTTTCTTTAGACCATTAGAAATTTATCAACGGTTGCCCCAGACAGCAAAATGGTCACTCTCAATGTTAACAGCTTATACACCTCTTTTAAACATGACAAGGGCTTACAGGCTGTAATGTAATTGATACGCTCAATAATTCTCACCTGTCCCATGATTCTATTCAACTATGTATTGATCTTCTCACTGTTGTCTTACATGAAACATTTTTTCTTTTTAGAGACAAATTCTATTTCCAAATTTGAGGCACAGCCATGGGGTCCAATGTGGTACCTGCCTATGCCAACTGCCATATTAGCATCTAGAAAACAAATACATCTATAGAAATGATTTATTTATGCAACATTCAATTTGCTGGCATAGATACATTGATGAAATCTTTTGAATCTGGAACAGTCCTCCAGATACACTTATTTTGTTTTGTTTTCAATGTTTTATTTATTAAAGAATTAGATATAACAGATAACATATTCAATTTTTCAAGCTGAATCAAATCATGTAGAAAAAAGGTACAGCAAATTTTTTAAAGACTTGAATTTGAGGTACAAGGTATTGTCATGTAGATTGCAGCAATACACAATAATAGAGATGACTCAGTTTGAACATATAGACAGTGTATAACATAAAAGAGAGACCGTTTTGTCTCCATATATAAGTAATGACAATGTAAGAAAACGAGAAACAAGAATGCATAAAAAAAATGAAAGGTTCAAATAATCAACTGGGGTATGAGGAAAAGGAAACTTGGATAAAAAGGGGAGGAAGAGAAGGGGATGGGAAAGTGAGCAGGGGGGGGGGGTGGTCCAATCACTGTATGAAGAGGTTAAAAGTAAAAATAGCGTACTTTAAAATGTTGAGACAGTTTATGTGATAGAGGATAGGAAGGAAGCTGAGTTTCTGAATTTCTGCCATGGAGTCCAAACCTGATAAAAGGAGGCGAGATTTTGCATTGACAAGTCTGCCAGTTGTTCAGTTTGGAATAATTAGTCAATTTTGAGAAGCAATTGCTTCTTGCTTGGTAAATCAGGTGTGCTCCAAAGTGGTGGTATGAGAAGCTTACCCGCCGATAGAACAAAATAAACTAATTAAGATAGGAATTTTTTGTCCGATTTAATGGGGAGGTTTAAGAATATGTGTTCTGGGGTTAAGGTCAAGTGTATATGTAGCAGTTCAAATAGGGTTTGGGATACCATTTTCCAGAATCTTTGAATAACTGGGCAATTCCACCATTTGTGTAATTAAGATCCTTTATCCCTTTCACACCTCCAACAAAGCTCTGGGGTAGTAGAAAATCATTTATGAGTCTGGATGGGTGTTGTGTACCATTGAGAGGTTATTTTATAGGAGTTCTCTTGAACCCTGACACATTGTGAAGGACCATGTGAGAAATTATATATTTGTTTGCTTTGGGATTCAGTAAAAGAGGTACCCAACTCTTTTTCCCATTTTAACAAGAATGCTCTCTTCTGAGATATATCCTTCAAGAGTAGGATGTTGTAGAGAGAAGAGAGGATTTTCTTTGGCGGACTTGTCTGTGCGCAAAGAGATTCATAAGCAGTGAGTGGTCTAGAGGGATCTCCCTTTATCAAGTCTTGATGTACTGCCTTTTTTAAAGATTCATAATGGAGAAAATTAAAGTTGGACATTGTAGGCAAGGCGTTCATTTCTTGGAAGGTGATGAAGGAGCCATCCTTCAGTAGTTGGTCTATTAAGGGGGAGGTTTCTACATGTCTTCCTGTATTATGTGATTTGGGTTATCCTAAGCTTGGGGTTAGTAAGTCCGATGCTCGAGATAATGGAGATAGGAGGGGAGCTAAAGAATCTGCGACTGTTAACCAACGTTTGACCGTTGTGCGTGTTAGTTGGTTGTGAAATGTAGTTTTATTTGTTAAAATGAGGTTAGATAGAATTATTGAGCGCAGTGGTATAGGTGACATATGTTCTTCTATGGAGAGCCATAGCTTCTCCCTCGTTTTTCTGATCCAATCAGTAGTTCTGGATAGTATGGCGGCTTGGTAGTATTTATGGATATTGGGTACTCCCATACTGCCCGATCTCTTAGGGAGCGATAAAGTTAGGGAGTTCAATCTTGGTAGGTGCTTGTTCCAAATGTAATTTAAAAAAGAGTGAGTTAATTTTGGATAAGTATGTTTTGGACAGAGAAATGGGAAGCATTTGAAATAGGTAAATGAATTTGGATAAAATAACGCTTTTAATTAGTTTTTTTCTGCCAAACTAAGAGAGATAGGGACCCCTCCATTGCTTGATGTGGTCTGTGACTGTAACAAGAAGAGGTTTATAGTTAAGTTTAAATAAGTCTTTATAGGATGTACTTATCTTGATGCCCAAATAAGTGATGTGACTTTCTGGCCATCTGAATGGGAATTCGGTTTTAAAGCAGTTTATGGTGTGTATTGGTATGTTTTTTTCCCAGTGCTTTACATTTGGAAAGATTTATTTTGAAGTTGGACAAGGAACCATATTTGTCTAAAATCTGCATAAGGGCCGGAATCCCTTTGTGAGGTTTGTGTCATTGAGATGAGAAGGTCATCAGCGAAGGCCATGGTTTTATGGTGGATACCATGGATATTGACCCCCACTATGTCCTCACATTGATTAATGGATTTAATCAAAGGTTCCATCACCATAATAAATAAAAGTGGTGAAAGGGGGCAGCCTTGCCTTGTTCCGTTATGAATAGTGAAAGGATTAGAGAGGGAATTGTTCATTTTAATTTTAGCTGAGGGATGAGAGTACATTTGGCGTATTGCCGATGTCACAACAGGGGGAAAATTAAAGCCATTAAGTATCTCTTGTAAGAAGGTCCAGTCTACCCTGTCAAAGGCTTTCTCCGTGTCGGTGCCTAAGAGCACCAATGGAAGCTTATGGTGGATAGAGTACTGTAGCAGGTGGAGAACTCGCCAGGCGTTGTCCTTACCCTCCCTTCCCTTAATGAAGCCAGTTTGACCTGGTGATATCAATTTTGGCAAAACATCTGCTATATGTTTTGCCAGCATGCTAGCATACGTTTTGAGATCCACGTTTAGTAAAGAAATCGGTCTGCAGTTACTGCAACATTCCGGATCTTTACCTTCTTTATGTATGAGAGAGATGTGGGCTTCAAGCGTTTGGGGAGGGAAGGATTCACCTTGGAGTACTCCATTGCACATATTGAGAAGGTGGGGTTCAAGAATCGAGGAGAAGGTCTTATAATATGTAATAGGGAGACCATCACGGCCCGGTGCCTTCCCTTTGGGGCTATTTGACAGGATAGACCTAACCTCCTTTATATCAAATGGCCTAGAAAATGCTACTTGTTGGTCCTTAGTAAATTGAGTTTTGTTAAGAATGATTGTATGTATGTACGTTTTCTAGTTTTTTCTTGAACAGATTAGTCAGGAAAAAGGTTATATAGATTTGAATAGTATTTTAAGAATTCTGATGTAATAATGTTGTGATCTGTTGTACGGTGGCCGCTGAAGGTTTTCAGGGTATGTATGCTGGTTCGGACTTGCCTTATTTTAATTTAGGACATCATCAATTTGGAAGCCTTATCACCATGCACAAACATGCGATTTTTCCAATTAAGGTATTGTTTAGCAGATTGCTTATTTAATAAGTCCTTTAGTTGTTGTCTGTGAGGGCTTCCAAAGTTTGATGTAGCAGAGTTCTTTTGTGTTGTGTTTCTAGATCTGCTATTTCCTTGTAAAGGGTTTGTGTATGTTTTTTGCGTTGTTTGTTTATGTAGGACGCCATGGAAATCAGTTCTCCTCTGATCACTGATTTATGAGCTTCCCATAGGGTTGAGAATTTGATTTCTGGTGTTGCATTGATTTCGAAGAAATTGGTTAGGGTGGTTTGGATGCGCTTTTTATTGATGTCAGACAGTAAAATTGATTCATTCAGTCTCAATGTGTGGTGGATAGAGTGGGATTTAGAGAGCGAGAAGCAAACTGAGACTACTGAATGGTCAGAATGAACCGAATGAAGTATTTCTGATTTAACAGTTGTCACGCACACGCCCGGACTGACTGGCGTGAGCGTGGTTAGTGATCCCACTGGACCATGAACCGAGGAGTGCCTGAAGGGGCGTGACTAAGTATCAACTCGGTCCGACGAAGGGTCGCACGGCGGCTCAGTCAACTCTGTGCACTAGGGAGGAACCGAGCAGAGGGACCAGGTGCTACTCCAGGTGAGACCCCGGTCACAGCTGTTGACCCACACCGGGGAATGCAGAAACAGGCAGGTTAGGCTGGCATACAGACAGGTGGGTACTGGCAGGCACGGCTGGTATGCAGACAGGTGGGTACTGGCAGGCACGGCTGGTGTGCAGACAGGTGGGTACTGGCAGGTAGGAACGCAGGCAGGATAGGGACCAGTACAGACTGGGATACAGGAACAGAGCCGCAGGTGCGGTAGACAAGCAGAGCAGAGCAAAACCCGCAGGTGCGGTAGACAAGCAGAGCAGAGTGTAGCATCGGCGTCTCTGCCCCCTGCCAGGCAGAGACGCCGTCCCTCTCACGCCGAGCCGAGGGGAGCTGTTTCTATTGTGGCAGTAAGGAGCACTCCATCCGTTCCTGCCCAGAGAAGCCGGGAAATGCCAGTGTCTAGGACCGCTCGGAGAGGTCGTCCTAGGCAAAAGTAAGCCCTCTCCATCCCTGACTTTGTCTGTCTCTATCTCCTGGGGAGAGAACCGTCATTTTGAAATCACTCATCTGGATTCTGGAGCTACTGGAAACCTCATTTCCCAGTCCTTGGTAGTAGAGAGATACCGAATTCCCACCAAACCTTTGGCTGAACCATTGTCAGTCGCCTCCGTGGATGGAAGACTCCTTCCGGTGACCATCCTGCTCGTCACTGAACCTATAACCCTGCAGGTGGGAATGCTGCACTCTGAGAAGATCTCCTTCCATGTGCTGTCCGGACTCTCTCACTCCCTATTGCTAGGTCTTCCCTGGCTCCAGATACATGAACCCGTGCTGAACTGGCAATCCGGTGAAGTACTCCGGTGGGGGCAGGACTGCCATAGGACCTGCCTGGTTCCGGTTCGCCCGGCTCGTCCACCACCTACCCCAGCTAATTTACCCGGTCTTCCGGCTCTTTACTGGTCCTATGCGGATGTCTTCGGTAAAAAGGAAGCAGAGACACTGCCACCCCATAGGCCATATGATTGCCCGATCGACCTGGTACCTGGCGCCACTCCACCCTGTGGGCGTATTTACCCGTTGTCGGCGGCCGAGACCCGGGCCATGTCTGAATACATTGAGGAGAATCTGGCTAGGGGATTCATCCGGAAGTCTACTTCCCCGGCTGGAGCCGGATTCTTCTTTGTCAAGAAGAAGGATGGCTCGCTACGCCCCTGTATTGATTATAGAGGACTCAATCAGATCACGGTAAAAAACAAATACCCCCTGCCGCTCATCTCCGAGTTGTTTGATCGCCTTAAGGGCGCCAGGATCTTTTCCAAGCTGGATCTACGTGAAGCGTATAACCTGGTCCGTATCCGTCAAGGAGACGAGTGGAAGACAGCATTCAATACCAGTGACGGTCACTATGAATACCATGTGATGCCCTTCGGTCTCTGCAATGCTCCCGCCGTCTTCCAAGAATTGGTCAATGACATCTTCCGTGATCTTCTCTACTCCTGCGTGGTGGTATACCTGGACGATATCTTGGTCTTCTCTCCGGATCTTCCCACACACCGGAGGGATGTTCGTCAGGTCCTGCTTAGGCTCAGGCAGAACCACCCCTATGCAAAATACGAGAAGTGCCTCTTCGAGCAGACCTCTCTTCCATTTCTGGGCTATGTCATCTCCCAGACAGGCTTACGAATGGATCCTGAGAAGCTCTCTGCTGTCCATAAGTGGCCCCGTCCGGAGGGGTTGAAGGCGATTCAGCGATTCCTGGGCTTCGCCAACTACTATCGTCTCTTCATCCCGCACTTCTCTTCCCGGACTGCTCCCATATCTGCTCTCACCCGTAAGGGAGCAGATCCCAAGGTATGGTCGCCCGAAGCTGAGGAGGCCTTCCTTTCCTTAAAGGAAGCCTTCTCCTCTGCCCCAGTACTGCACCGTCTGGACTGTAACAAACAGTTCTTCCTGGAGGTTGATGCTTCCTCCTCCAGAGCCGGAGCGGTGCTCACTCAAAAGTCTTCATCCGGGAGAATGGTCACCTGCGGCTTCTTCTCCAAGCTCTTCTCCTCGTCTGAGCGCAACTACTCCATCGGAGACCGAGAATTGTTAGCCGTTAAATTGGCGCTGGAGGAATGGCGCTACCTGCTGGAAGGGGTTCTATACCCGGTGATCATCTATACGAATCACAAAAATCTGGCATATCTCCAAAATGCCCAAAGACTCAATCCGCGTCAGGCCCGGTGGTCTTTGTTCTTCGCCCGCTTCGACTTCATCCTGCATTTCCGCCCGGCGGACAAGAATGTCAAAGCCGACGCCTTGTCCCGATCCTTCCTGTCCTTCGATCGGGAGGAGGAGCCTATGCACATTATTGACCCCTCTAAGGTGATGAAGGTGGCTCCCTTGGATCTAACTCGTCTTCCACCCGGTAAGACTTTTGTAGCAGTACCAGATCGTGAGAAGGTTCTTCGCTGGGGTCATTCATCTAAACTAGCCGGCCATGCTGGCCAAAAGAAGACCTTCCTGCTTATCACCTGGCATTACTGGTGGCCTACCCTGCGCAAGGATGTGATAGACTTCATCTCAGCCTGTTCGTCCTGTGGCCGCAACAAAGTTCCCAGACATCTACCTGCCGGTCATCTCTTGCCTCTTCCCGTACCTGATGCCCCATGGCAACATATTGCTATGGACTTTATTGCAGATCTCCCTGTCTCTGCCGGTTGTACAGTCATTTGGGTGGTCGCTAACTACTTTTCTAAAATGGCCCACTTCATTCCTCTGTCTGGTCTCCCATCTGCATCAGAGCTTGCGAAGGACTTTTTCCTCCATATCTTTCGTCTTCATGGCCTACCCCTCCACATCGTGTCGGATCGAGGGGTTCAGTTCACCTCACGCTTCTGGAGAGCTACCTGTAAGCTGCTGGACGTCACCCTGGATTTCTCCTCCGCTTACCATCCACAGTCCAATGGTCAAGTGGAGCGGATCAACCAGATACTTACTAGCTATCTCTGGCACTTTGTAAATGCCCACCATACTGATTGGGTGAACCTCCTACCCTGGGCCGAATTCTCTTATAACAACCATGAGAGCGAATCCACTTCCAAGTCGCCGTTTTTTATAGTCTTTGGCCAACATCCCCGGATTCCGTTTCCCGTCTCCGCTTCTGTGGACAACCCTGCCGCGGAGTCTCTGGTCAGTGAATTTTCTACCATTTGGGAGAGTACTAGGTCCACACTTCTTCAATCCTCCGAGCGGATGAAGAGATTTGCTGACAAGAGACGTCTGGATCTGCCTCAATTCCGTCCAGGAGACAAGGTTTGGCTCTCCTCCAAACATGTGCGGCTCAAAATACCCTCCTACAAGTTGAGTCCTCGGTTCATCGGTCCTTTTGAAGTCCTTAACCAGATAAATCCGGTGGCCTACAAGCTAAAACTCCCTGCCACCTTACGGATTCCCAACTCCTTCCACGTATCTCTCCTCAAACCCGTTGTCTTTAATTATTTTTCTAATAATCCAGGTTCCTCCCCTGCTCCGGTTTCCGCTGAGGACATTTTTGAGGTAGAGAATATTCTGGCCACCAAAAGGGTAAGGGGGAAAACCTTTTTTCTGGTGGATTGGAAGGGGTTTGGTCCAGAGGAGAGAACTTGGGAACCCAGGGAGAACATCCATGCCCCGCTTCTCCTAAAAATTTTTTTGCCTGGCCTAAAAAAGAGGGGGCGTAAATAGGGGGTACTGTAGCACCGGCGTCTCTGCCCCCTGCCAGGCAGAGACGCCGTCCCTCTCACCTCCCCGCTCCCCGAGCGGCGTCCTTCCGCGCTCCTCTTCCTGCTGCTGCCGGCGCGCGCAGCTTCCCGGGCACTGTGCTTAGGGCGCGCGCGCGCTCTCTTTCTCTTAAAGGGGCCGCTCGAGCCGTCCTAAGGAGTCTCCGGCCAATAGCCGGAGGACCTCCCATATATAAGGCACCTCCTCCAAAATGGAGGGGCCGGAGCAATAGTTGTTGCACATGTATACTTACCTCTGCTTCAGCCCTATGGTCCAGTTGCCAGCCTGACTACTGTTCCAGTCCGCCAGCCTGACTACTCTCCAGCCTGACAGTCTGCCTTCCGTTGTACCCGCCAGTCTGTCTATGGGCAAGCCCGCCTGCTTACCAGGAAGCACCTACCAGTTACCTGTCTGCTACCTGCCGTGCCTGCTAGTCCGCTCACCTGGAAGCACTCATCTGTTACCCGCCTGCTAGCCAAGGGACTTCTACCCGCTCTGCTGTCACTTGCCGTGACCACCTGCCTGCTAGCCAAGAGACTACTACCCGCTCTGCTGTCACTTGCCGTGACCACCTGCCTGCTAGCCAAGAGACTTCTACCTGCTCTGCTGTCACTTGCCGTGACCACCCATCAGCTACCCAAAGACTTCTGCCTGCTTGTTGTCCATCCGCTATACCGGTCAGTCCCAGCCATCTGGCCTGTGGGAGCCACCTGCTCTCTTACAAGGTCGTCCCCAGAGTAGCACCTGGTCCCTCAGCTCGGATCCTCCCTGGTCACAGAGTCGTTAGCCGCCGTCCGACCAGGGTCGGTTCGAGTTGATACTTAGTTACGCCCCTCTGGGTCCCTCCTTGCACCGCAGCACAGAGGTTCCACCACCCGGACCCTTTAACACAGAGCAAAACCCGCAGGTGCGGTAGACAAGCAGAGCAGAGCAAAACCCGCATGTGCGGTAGACAAGCAGAGTAGAGCAAAACCCGCAGGTGCGGTAGACAAGCAGAGCAGAGCGAAACCGCAGGTGCGGTAGACAAGCAGAGCAGAGCAAAACCCGCAGTTGCGGTAGAGAAGCAGAGCAGAGCAAAACTCGCAGGTGCGGTAGAGAAGCAGAGCAGAGCAAAACCCGCAGGTGCGGTAGACAAGCAGAGCAGAGCAAAACCCGCAGGTGCGGTAGACAAGCAGAGCAAGAACCGCAGGTGCGGTAGACAAGCAGAGCAAAACCCACAGGTGCGGTAGACAAGCAAAGCAGAGCAAAACCTGCAGGTGCGGTAGACAAGCAGAGCAGAGCAAAACCCGCAGGTGCGGTAGACAAGCAGAGCAGAGCAAAACCAGCAGGTACGGTAAACAAGTAGAGCAGAGCAAAACCCGCAAGTGCGGTAGACAAGCAGAGCAGAGAAAATACACACAAGGTACTTACAATGAAGTAGCGAGCGGACACTAAACTCACAAACAGTAGTACAGAGACAACCAGTTGGAGTTAGGTGCAGGTTCAGACACTGCAGGAAAAGGGAAGATACGGACATAGAGACAAACAAGTAATGGGCTAGGACACTGTTCAGACAGGAACTGAACCAGGAACAAGATACAGGAACGAGCCTGGGAACTCAGCCCCCAGGGTGGCGGAAACAGACTAGAAGTCACAGATACAGGTAACAGGCCTGGGTATACAGCCCCCAGGGTGGCGGAAACAGACAAGATACAGGACAGGACCTGGCAACTCAGTTGCACAGAACACACTGAAAGAAAGTGTTGCTCAGGCACCTCCTACTGGGTGGAGGGGGTTTAAGTATCCAGTGACTCACAGCAATAGGCTGGGGACGCATTAGGACTGTGCACACAGTAACTATAAGAAACAGGCAGTAACCGTGCAGCAGGTACTGGAGCAAAGTGTGCAGCCTGGACTGATAGGTAAGATGGCGGTCTTGCATGGTGGGAGGTGGTAAGCCATGCCAGCACGCCGCCAGGGATGTTACAACAGTTAGTGAAAGGAGAGACTTGGGTAGGAAAACATAGTCTATCCTATGATAGGAATTATGCGCGTGAGAGAAAAAAGTGTAGTCTAGCTCAGTGGGATGACAAAATCCCCATAAGTCGATGAGTGAGAGTGTATGTAGTGATTTTTTTTATCTTGGCTTGGTCTCTGAGGGAGATATGGCTTTTTTTTTAAGAGGAATTCAGAGACGGCTCCAGAGGAGTGTTGAGGTCCGCTCCAATAATTGGAGTGCCTTCATTGAAGGCCCGAAATTTGTTCAATTTGGATAATATCCATCTGATCTGCTTCTTGTTGGGGGCATATAGATTACCAATCGTGACCAAGGATCCTGCCAAGAGGCCCTTCACAAAAATAAAGCGTCCCTCAGGGTCAATTAAAGATTTGTTTAGTAGAAAAGGCGTATCTTTAGTGAAAGCTATCGATACTCCTCTAGAAACTTTCTGGGGTGAAGTAGCATGGTGCCATTAGTTGAAATTAGCTTTTTCAAAGGAGGGGAGTTTCCCTGTTTGGAAATGGGTTTCTTGTAGAAGAAGTATGTCAAAAGTTTTTTTTCTGAACCTAGCTAATGTTTGCGATCTTGGAATAGGTGAATTTAAACCATGTGTGTTGAAATTTGCTAGTTTGAATATTTCTTGTTTAGCTTCCATGGTTAAAGGGGGTTAAAGGGGTTGTGGTGGAAAACAATTATACTGATTGTCAGTTGAGGTGGACCAAGGAGTGGGTTGAGTCATTGGGGGAAAGAGGAGGGGAAAAAAGACAGTCATTAGATGAATGGGATTAGTAATAAAGCAAATACAGTTGTAGTTACGGGTAACAGTAGTGTTAACCAGTAAAGCTAGAGGGGGAAAAAGGAAGTTTTGAGCATAAAGGGGAACATGATGGTGCCACAGAGGAGTGTTCTGTAGATCTTATGGGACTAACCGCACCACATCTCTTCAACGTGAAGGTAACTATGGTGGTAACAAAAAGAGTCCCACAGGTGAGGAAGGTCTAATTAGTATGTTGAAATACAGAGTTTAGAAATTGAGCTAGGCAAATTACAAATAATTCAATACTTTTAATTCAATATTTATATCACAAGGGACAGTCTCAGAAACCCTTTCTGTTTGAATGGGTAAAAGAAATAGATCAATAAATCTTTAGGTTAATTCCAACAATTTTTCGAAAAGGTTGTAGTACTAAAGGTATTTTAAATGAGAGGTAAAGACCAGATCTTGAGATCCTCCTGATACACTTATTGCCTTTGTCTCCTTTCTTAATTCCGACAGAGCAGTACTCCAGCTTACACTTAACTATAACACCCCTAAAATATAATTGCTTGACACTTCAGTCATCAAGAGCAATGAGGTTCTCCTTACAGCCGATCTCTACTCCAAACCCACTGATTGTAACAGCTTACTCCATTACTCCAGCTGCCATCTTAAATCCACCAAAATTAGTCTCCCCAGTTCCCAAAGGACAACTAGAATAGTCACCAGTGATACACTCTTACCAACTAGACTAGATGAGATAGCTAAAAAAAATTCTTAGACATCAATTATCCACAACATCTCCTGCAATGTGAGAAACAGCCCAGGGGCGTAATGATTGAAGTCATAGAGGGTGCGACTTCAACCGGGCCTGTGCGGTAGGGGCCCGCCGACGCCAGTGCCTATTTCAGCTGGATGTGTGTCATAGAGACCAGTCGGCTTCCTGCACAACATTACACGCCGCCGCCATTAATATATCCACAAACATGAAAATCCTATCCCATAAAAGGATCTTACACACGTGAGACAACTTCGTGGCATATATCGTCCATGCTGCCTTTTCTATGTGGGTGAAAGTACCCAACACAAAGGAGACAGCATCCCAAGCCACAAATCGACCATCCAATGCGGCAAGACGCGGCTAGCACTAACTCACCATTTTTCTTATTCAAACTTTCGCTATCACAATTACATTTCCAGATAATTGAACAGGTTTCAAGATCGAGACGTGGAGGGAACCAAATACAGCTACTAGAATTAAGGGAATCCTATTGGATTCATACACTGCAAACACTTTCCCCTAAGGGAATTAATAGAGATAATAGAGAGCTGGATATTTTAGCATAATCTAACCAATAAAATAGTTTTTATTCCTACAGACCCATTGATCCGATTTTGCTATTAAGAGTAAGTGCATCAGCTACCCTGTGCCTCTTACTATGTCGTCCTCCTTCTTTTCTCCTGCTAGCCTTTATCTCTTTCCTTCCATCTCTTTAGTCAAAGCAAAATACCAGGAAGTATAAAAAACAGCTTTATTTTATTTAAATCATGACCAACCAAAAAGAGACAAAAAAACACAACGTAAAAAAAGCGATAAAAAGTCATGTAAAAAAAAATTCACTAAGCAAATCAATAAAAGAAAAACACAAGTAATCTAATCTACCTAATAGTTGCAGAGATGCTGCACTTACTAAATGTTCGTGGGAACATAGCCTAAGCTATAAAAGCCCCACATGGGAGCATCCCTTTAGGCGTCAGAAAAAAAAATTGGTGTTCTGGTTAGAGACCTATAGATAGACTTCAGTGATTAATTTCTCCCCAAAATTTTGCAGAGTCTCTCCAGTTGAGCTTGGGAGGGGTCCGAGTTCATAGACTTCCCATTTTTAAAATATTTTGTCCATGTTTCATACTCACTTTTTATCGATGTCAGCAAATAATTGGATAATTTGTTGTGCACGTTAAATAATCAGATCGTCTCCCTTTGCTTTCATTGCCTATGGAACATCAAAACAAAAATTAAAATAATATTTGATCCGGTATTACAAAGGAATAAAAAAAGACAAAACTATAGAATTATTCCGAATCTATAACATCTAGTAATTGTCACGACTCCACCGCTCAGTGAGTGACTGTTTCGCTGCCCTCTGGAATCTGGGTCATGCTGAGCCATCAGTGTTTTGATTGACAGCTCGGCCATTCAATCTTGTGATTGGCATGCTGAGCTGTCGGTATTTTGATTGATAACTCAGCTGCCCAATCTGTGACTGGGAGGTGCGGGGCTTCCTCCAGGTGTTCTCTGTTGTGGAGATTGCCCAGCTGAGCTGTCTGTCTCTGATCCCTGCCAGACCTAGTTTGTGCTTCCTGGTGTTTGCCTGATTCTGTTGTGCTGAGTTCTGATCTTCTGCTTCCTGACCCTTTGGACCATGTTCTGACAATCCCTTTGTCTTTCCCTTTTGCTTTGATCCCCAATCTCCTGGTATTTGATCCCAGACCGTGATCTGACTTACACCTTTGTCTTTCCCTTTGGTTTTCTACGTACACTCTTGGTACTGACCCCGAAAACGTCTGACTTCTCTGCCTCACTGTCTGTCCGTGAGTAGTGACTAGCGTCATAGTAATGACCTGAGGAGCACAGTCTACAACCAAGAACCTAATGTTCACACAATATCTAATGAGAACAGCGAGCCAAATGCCTTTATGTCTTATCCGATATCACCCAATACAGCATTTCTTTAAAAGCTTACCAGGTGAGGTGGATCCTCTAAGCCTCTATTTCCGGTGGGCACACAGACCACAGTCATTGGTGCATCTTCCAGAGGACACATGGATTTGTGAGGACTAGGACTAACTAGAAATTCAGGTGCAGTTGGACAGATGGAGTGGAACCCGGCATGGAAGGATGCGAGTTGAAACACAGTAGTACAGATAATGGAACCCACCAAACAAGGAACACTAGAGTCTCAGTCCCAAGATACAGGTGTGTTTGTGTCAATGGTCCTTAAATAGGTCTAGGGAGATGATGTCATTGATTCACACAGGACAACCTGCAAAATCCAACGTGAAGCACAATAGAGGGCAACGGGCACAGGAGAAGGGAGCGGAACCTAGGATACCCGGGACAGATGTGTAACAATTGCATCAAGTGGCATGGCTTGGGCTACGGGCCTATAGGTGACAGTGCTGCCTCTATTGCCACTGAGGACCACTGAACTCCAGTAGCCCACTAGCCTCCATGGATAACAAAGGTCTGGTGCTTTGCACAGTGACAGGACACCAAGTAAGAAAGTATTGAACTTTCATGATAGAAGACACCATGCTCTACAAAGAGGTCAAAAACCTCTTAGGCAAAATTTCCAGGCTGACGGTTATCTATCTAGGCCAGAAAAAATAATAAGTAGAATAATGTTGGCTCTTCTACACAAAACTGCTCCCGTACAAACATCACTGCCCTTCACATAGGATTCTGGGACAACCTATTTGATGTCGCCCTTACCACATAAAGATGAAAACTTTTTTTTATTTAAGACACGCCATCAATGTTATCATGATAATCAAAATACGGCTTTAGGGAATGCAAGAATCCTGGATGCATCTTGTCAATGTCATCAAATATGAAGAGCGCATAAAACGCGACACGTTCCCTCTGATCCATGCGTCCAGCTGGTCCTGTAGGTAAAGAAAAGAAGGCATCATAGTCTTTAGATATAAAAGATTAGTGCTTGCCTGCGACATGGAAGGGACTTTGCAATATGGCACTGTCAAAAGAGCAAAACGCTCGTTCCTTGGGTGAAATGATCGTCCATGATCTATAGTTCCACCTCAGATAACAAGTAAAAGGAGATCCATAGATTAGGGGAGTGGTGGGTTATCTAGGGAGGACTGATTATGTCACTACTCCTCTTAGGTTCAAAGTTCTGTAGAGTCGACTGCACACATGGCTTTATGAAGAAGACAGCTTGGCTGACTTCCAGACCTTCAAATAAAAATGTCACTTGCCTTGTGGGCAAATTAAATGGTTCCCCTAAAATAAAAAAAAAAAATAAAAAAACAATTGCTGACAGAACAAATTCATCAGTTGCTGACCACTAATACAGACATGGTGGCACACAGCGCGTTTGGGTTACAATCTCTTTGCCAGGCACAAAATGTATAATAGCTTTGAAGCTCAGTTTAAGGATTATTCGTGAACGTTGCAGAATAAGCAAAATAAACACAACAAAGTTTTTTAAAAATTCTCTTGCCCACTTTTTAGTTCCTGTTACATTGTCTACCTCTTCTTGCGGACTTTACTCTCCAGGTCTCTGCCTGTTTCCTCTGTAACCATCCCTTTATGTCAGTGGGTTAGTCATCAAGGGATTTGTCCTTGTTACGGTTCCTTGGAGAGTTTCACCTTTTTGTCACCATTCCCTGTCCCTGTGACAGTTCCCTGTGTCTCAAGGGTTAGGTCCACAAGGGCTTGACGTCTCACAGGTTATCTCCAAGTTCAGTCTAATAGGCAACCTTATCAGACAACGTCCAGACCACTACTCAGGTCCTCTCCGCACATAGACTGGCAGACAGCCTTCCAGTAAGACCTCATCTCTCTCCAGGGCTTGAGCTAGGCCTCATTTCTCATAGTCCAACACTGTATTTCCAGCCAATTCAATGACCATCTGGGCAACCAGACCCTACTGCAGTCTTTACAGGTCTTCATTAAAGCCTTCCTTGGGTATGACCTCTCCAATCTCACCCATCACTGGTTTCCAACTGAGCTTCCTACAGCCTCAGCAGATTCGAGTTAACTTGGGCTGACAAGGATCCTTGGCCATTACTGGTCAGGCTCCAGAGCACTCTCAGATCCACTCCTCACTGTCCACTCCTTGACTCACTCACTAGACCTCACATGGCCAAGCAGCCATGTTGCCTTCTACTGGGTGATCCATTCACGTACCAATAGATGACCCCTCTCCAGCGCTCCACACAGAGGTCTCTGGCACATCTCTTGACCACCAGTGCTGCCTCCTCTGCACCAGCAACCATCCAGACGTCCTCTGCTTCTCCATAGAGGGACAATTGTGCTCATCCAAGTGAGCAAGGTATCAGCTTATTGCTCCTCAGACCAAACACATAGCCTTCCAAACTGCTGTATCTAATCCACATGTGATACAAATGCAAAAAAATAGGAAATCCATATAAAGAAAACTGAACAAAGAGAGAAGACAACATCTGTATGAGACAGAATTTGGATAACGCAGTAGCTCCATGATATTGTATATTCTCCATTACCTTGTAGGATTCAACTTGACTTTCAAGTAGAAAACTAGGAGATGCCACAAATGTATGTAAAATTGAGTTTTGGTACCTCTTGGGTTAAAATGTTTGGATATGATATTACTGATATAAGTCTTACCACTGCCGGTCAGTCCACGAAAAGAGAAGACGAGCGGTTTGAGACATTTTTCTTTCTGCATTGTCCTCAAGATGACCTGCTTGGCTAGGTGTTGTCCGAATATGTTTTTGTCCAAGTCACACTACAGATCTGGAAGAAGTGACATATATAGAAAACAAGATGATGGTTCTGTTATTGAAAATAGTGCCATTAACGTGATCAATAGGATACCATTCCGTATGTCACATTAATGCTATTGACTGTCTGTACAGCTTGGTGCAGGAAGGGGTTAACAAGGTTGATTGGTTTAGGTATATCATAAAGATCCCGGCCGCCATGTAAAAAATGGAAACAAAGTTCTCAAAACATCTCAATTTAATCTTTGCACTTATCACTGAGGTTATTAATGGTCATCTGAGGAAGGTTCTGCCGCTGAATGCACTTAGACAAATCATCAAGATCCACTGGTGGCAGCTCCTGTGCAATTGCCGACCAATGACGTCCCAGATGTACCGGATGGGAGACAAGTCCGGAGAGCTGCAGCCATGGTGGCATGTTTAGGCCACGCAGGCTGCTCACAGTAACACAAGTAACATGTGGCCTGGTGTTGCCGTGTTGAAAAACGGCTCCTGGGACACTTTGGAGAAATGGCCGCACCCCTGGTTCCACAACCAAATTAATGTAATGCCGAGCTGTTGGTGCGCGTGGGATGAAGACTAGAGGGGTCCGGCCCCTGTATTTTGTACCACCCCACCTGTGTGATGTTCCCCTGTGAAGGACTCTTCATGACGTTATTCAGGTGGGCTCGTCGTCAGAAAGACCTTTTCATTATCCCTGTACTTTTCATATATTAAATCTAAAATGTAATATGTTTGTTCCTCGCTGCTCTAAACGTTCCCACAACCTTGAGGGAGGAAAGTATTTTTGAGGTGGGTGAAATGTAATTAACTGAATAGAACTTATTTTCTTAATGAAGAAGTGCCGTCCCATCACAGCAACTCTCTGGTCTGGAACATGTCACTGATGGACGGCCATTGGACTAGAATGGACCATCGGTGGCCTCTGTTGAACAGCATTGTCCCTGCGCTAATTTCCCTTGCTGTGCAGTTTTATTAGAGGCCGCTGCTGAACACGTCTGGTCAAATGTCCGTCTATCAGTGGCATGGTTCAGGATGATAAAAAATTAGTAAATGTCTTGTAGCTTCACAGCACTGTAATCTGTCAGATCCAAAGATATAGGAATCCCTGCCGGACGGTGGAGCAGGCATCCAGCTTTCCCATAGAAGACACAGGACAGCACGGCCGAGCTGAGTGATCCTGAGTATGGAGGATCAGGGGCAAACAGCTATGGCCGAATAATTGTTCAGCCCCACAGCTATCTAATCTTCATGGGGGACCCTAATATGTGTCATTGGTTAGCCTAGACATCATTAGCTGCCAGATCTGTATAAAACCCACAATGAATGATATTTAATGAACGGGAGGTCACTAGACCCCCCGGCATCCAAACAGCTGAGGGTCCCTTGAGGTTGAAGTTGCACCTTTTGGGCATTTATGCCACATCCTGCTGCTTTTCTATAAATGAGTAAGATGGGAACACACATTTAATAAATGGGCAACCGGATCAAGGCCAAATCGATCTTGTGTCATGCTGCTCAGTTTTTAGATTGAGCCAGACAATGTATTCTTAGTATTAACACACAGTGACAAAAATGTAGCACAAATGAAAATATGGTATTCATAAAAAACAAAAAAAATATTAAGACTGAACACAGGTTCCTGGGCGTCGTGGGGGACATTGGGGGTATGTGTCAAGTGCATCTTGCCATAGCTAAAATACTGTACCAGACGAGGAGAATTATAGCTAATCACTGGCTGACAACACACGTCAGCCGGAAGTGTGTCATGACATCCAGGGGTCTGCAGAAGACCCCCGTGCCGGTCATTGTGATCCCCTGTGAGCGCCGGCATTCATAGATTGTGATTTCTGCAGCTTTGTGTAGCACAGGGCATCGGACGATCGCAGCTTCAAGTCTCCTAAGGGGACTATTGAAGATTGTAAAAAGTAAAAAAAAAGACAAAAGTTCAAATCACCCCTCTTTTGACCCATTAAAAATAATACAATTAAAATACACATATTTGGTATCGCTGCGTTCAGAAATGCCCGATCTATCAAAATATAAAATAAATTAATCTGATCGGTAAATGACTTAACGAGAAAAAAAAAGATCAAAACACCTTAATTACAGTTTTTATTTTGTCGCCGCAACGTTGCAACAAAATGCAATAAGAGGCGATCAAAACATCGTATCTACCCCAAAATGCTATCAGTAAAAACATCAGTGCAAAAAAACAAGCCATCACCCGGCCCCAGATCCTGAAAAATGAATATGTTACAGGTCTTGGAAAATGGCGACAAAAACAAATTATTATTATTATTTTTTTTTTTTACAAATTTCCAACATTTTTTTCCACCACCTATATAATAATAATAATAATAATAAAAAACTATACCGGTTTGGTATCTGTGTACTCATACTGACCTGGAGAATCATATTGCCAGGTAAAGAACTAATGTGGATTTGCACTTTTTTTGTAATTTAAACACACTTGGAATTTTTTTTCCCCATTTTCCAGTAAACTATATGGTAAAATGAATGGTGTTGTTAAACTGTACAACCCATTTTGCAAAAAAAAGCCCTCACACGGCCATATTGACGGAAAAATAAAAAAGTTAT